>NC_055995.1:53307080-56029349 GCF_018446385.1 Zingiber officinale
GCAGCATGTAGCAGCTCTATTATGACTCTCTTATCTATGTCGACTTTTTACTTTAGACTTGATTGATTATGCCTTAATCTAATAGATCAGTTTTTTTTTTAAAAAAAATAAAATAAAATACTAGGCAAAACTTTGATTGTTTCAAAATCCCTACTTTACTAGACTTTCAAAAATCGGATTTAGCCTAGGATTTCCCCCTAGAAATCATGTTCCCCCAGGACTCAGCCAGAGCATCTCACAAACACCTAGGTATACCTTGATTGTGTTTGTAAAACATAGAACGGTGTGAGATGCATAGGTACAGCCTGGACTCAAGAATGCGTATCTTTGTGCATCAAAATGAGTCTGGGCGTTAAATACGTGATTAAAAGTAATCAAATCAAGTCTTCCAGCCTTAGTCAAATCTAACTGGATAAATTGACTTGACTTGACTAACCAAGTGAACACTGTTGCCCTCTAGGCAATCAGCAAGTAGCTAAACGGTTAGACAGTTGGTGAAGGAAATAATAAGTTTAAGCATGTCTGTACTTAAAGGATCTGATACCTGATCAAAACAAATCTTTATTCATGCTTGGACTTTAGGGCTCTGATACCTTACTTAAACAAAATGGCAAGCTATTAAAAAATAAGGTTATCGCCTCTCCTTTGCCTTAAGTATTTTTGAAATTCATTTCAAAGCAGCTTTTTCAAAAACTTTCTCCAAATTTTAAACTTTCAAGTGTCCTCTATTATGAAAATCTTTTTAAATCTTGTTAGAAAGTTATTTAAGCTGAAACTTTTTCGAAAATTCGTTAAGCTTTGAAAATTTTTAAGTTGAAAATCTTCCTTGGAAATCTTCTTTAAAAACCTGAATATTCTTTCAGAAAATTTCTGAAGATGAAAATTTTGTTTGAAAATCTTTGAAGTTGTCATTTTTTGTTTGACAAAATTCTGAAGTTAAATTTTTGTTTTGAAATTTTTCTGTGAAAATTTTGGAAACTCCTCAAAACACACTAAGTTAAAAAGAGTTCCTCTTGGCAAATCACTTCAAGCAAAATCAATTGATAAAATTTTGAAAAATATTGCTATTCTAACGTGTTACCTTTCACTTGCTCCTTGCCTAAGTTAAAATGTTTTCTGCTAAATTCTGTCTTGAAAAATTAAGTTTTTCAAAACTAGCTCATTTTTTATATATGGCAAAGGGGGAGAGTAGAGAAATTCAAAATTCAATTCAAAGAAAGAAATTCAAATTCAAAGAAAGAGTAGAGAAATTCAAAGAAAATATTTTAAAGGGAGCTTGTATTAAGGGGGAGCTATGTTTATCTTGCTATCACGCTTATCTTGTGTCTTATGCTTAGCTTGTATTAAGGGGGAGCTATGTTTATCTTGCTATCACGCTTATCTTGTGTCTTGTGCTTATACATAACAACATATTTCTTTTACTTAACATTGAATTTCGGTTGCCATTATCAAAAAGGGGGAGATTGTTGGTGCGGGAAGCATCCGACGATCGAACCTTAGTTTTGATAATGGCAAAGGATTCAAAGTTAAGCTAGTGTGTGATCTAACATGTTTGAATGAGTGTTTCAGGAAAGTCCTAGCTGCGGTTAGGCAGGTGAAAAACCCTAAGGGGTGGTAACCTTAGGTCCTATGGGGCGGTAACCCTAGGTGGAGGAAAACCCTAAGGGGCGGTAACCCTAGGTGGAGAAAAACCCTAGGGGGCGGTAACCCTAGGTTCTAGGGGGTGGTAACCCTAGGCGAAAAGTCCAGTCGGTCTGGAGAACCGGACTGGCATCAGGTAATTCTCCTGAGTGGAGTAGGTGAGGACGCGTTCCCCATAGAGGGAACAGTAGGCATCGGGTCGACCTAGGGTTTCCGGTTGGAAATCCGAAGTCAGACTCGGACAGTCCGAAGACTGTCAGCTCTTTTTCACTTATGAATTATCAGATTCTAACATTGTCTTGCAGGGTATACAATTGCTCGGACTAGCCTTGTTTTGCAGGAGAAGCGGCTCCTGGAAAAAGGAGGTCCGGGTGCCCGGGATGGATCCGGGCGCCCGGGACCAAACTTTATCCCCTGCGCGACTTCACCACGTGGAGCAACCTAGTTGGCTGACCACGTCACACTCCAGACGCCCGGAAAGGCCCCAGGCGCCCAGAACCTCATATAAAAGGAGGGTTGAGATGCAGCTTTAAGAACAACAATCTTCTAAGCATTCTCCGTGCCACAAGCTGCTAACGTCTCGACTCAGAAGTGCTGCAACGACAACCCGGAGCTTCAGTTTTAGTCTTTTTATTGTCGGTACAATATTCTTTTCTGCTTAAATTATACTTAGCTTGTAATAGCTTTTACGAATTATAGTTGTTGCCCACCGAAAGCGATCAAGGATCGCGGGCCTTCGAGTAGGAGTCGTCACAAGCTCCGAACGAAGTAAATCCTTCGTGTCCACTTTATTTACTTTCCGCTGCGTTATTTCTGAACAAGCTTTTACGATTTCGAAAAACGAAATAGCCACGAGCGCTATTCACCCCCCCCCCTCTAGCGCTTTCGATCCATCATTTGAAACTCGAGTTACATTCGAGTCTAAAATCTATTTACAACAAGAATTTAATTAGAAAGGCACGACGCGCAGGTCACGTGTCAAATACAACACGCACAATCACACAAAAATGACACGCGGGCCATATTATGATTTACAAATGATGTGGCATTGGTCAAGTCAAACTTGACCTTTCATCTTCCCTCTCAAGTCATGTCAAACTTGACTTCTTATCTCCCATGGTTGATCAAATCTAACCATTGGTTCAAGTCAATTTGATTTAATGAATCTCTATTCATTGAATTAAATTGACTCAATGAGTCCAAGTCTAAATTAGACTCATTTAACACATGAATCAAATTGAGTCTAACTCAATTAGTTTAATTTGGATTACTCTTAATCCAACTTAGTTCATCACATGAACCTAATCCTCTTGGTTCATCAAATGAACCTAATCTCCATCCAATTACCCTTTGTGTGTGACCCTATAGGTTCTTGTAACGTTGGCAATGCTCCTAAACCCATTTAGAAGCATAAGTAATGAGCGGTATCTAGCAACACATCATTACTACCCAAGTTACAAGAATGTTGAGATCCAACATCACCTTTGTGACTTCTAATTCTATCCTTGACATCTAGATTAATCAATTTGAGGCATAGATCATATCATCCTCTAATCAATCTAAATCTTGAACTCCAAGTAGACTCACTCTAATCAAATGAGCTCAATATCTCATATTGACTTATTTGGGCATGGCCATGCACTTAGTGGCCTCACTCTATCAAGAATAATGATGTCTCTCCCGTCATATAGGAGGGATAGATCCCATCTACCTCACTCACATCCCTCTGCATAATTTGTTACATACCCAGTAATCACCTTTATAATCCACCCAGTTACGGTGACGTTTGACGAAACCAAAGTATGTAACTCCTTATGTAGGGAGCCATGGTGACTTCAGGTCCAAGGACTGATAGTCATACTAATAGTCACATGAGAAAGTATATGACACTCATATAACGATCCATGATACTTTCTCATGGCGGGTCATTCAGTATACATTCTCCAATGCATACCCATGCGTCAACTTGATATCTCTATATCCATGACTTGTGAGATCAAGTCATCGAGTTGACCTACATGCTAGTATCATCGCATTAACATTGTCCCTGAATGTTAATACTTGACTAGTAATAATTAATAGTAGTGTTCTCTATATCATCTCACTATCGATTCAACCAATCGATTGATATAGATAAGAACCTTCTACTCAAGGACGCTATTAGACTTAGTTATTTGGCACCAATACAAGTAAGTATAATAACCATAAAAGAAATGTCTTTATAAACATATAGGAATATGATACATCGAGTCCATATAACAATCATCATATGATTGGCTCTAGGGCTCTAACTAACACGATATTCTAACTTGAACGGACTTTGCTGCCTGGGATATTGTTGTCGATAGTAATTTTGTCTCTGATATCGATCCCTATTTGCTCTTTTATTTTTCAAAACAAAACAGTCTTCTGTGTGATGACTGCTAGTCTTGTGATAAGTGCATCATCTTCTTGGTACTTCTTGCTGTATCTCCACATGTTGTACTGCTTGTTGACGATACTCTGGATGACGATGGAGCGGATGAACTACTCAAGGTCCCCTCGGTGGAGGAACAGGAGCAGGAGCCTTCTCCTTAACAGGGGTAGGAGAAGAAGTAGTACCCTCTTTTCTGTGGGCGGCTTGAGCTTCTTCTACATTAATGAATTCAGTGGCACGTTCAATTAAGGAGTCAAAATTGGCAGGAGGATTTCTCACCAGATATTTAAAGAAATCATTATCATTCAAGCCTTGAGAGAAAACACTTACTAATATCTCCGTAGTAGCATTGGGCACATCAATAGCTACCTGATTGAATCTTTTGATATAGGCTCTAATGGACTCCTTAGATGTTTGTTTAATTGAAAATAAACTCTAGGGAGTTTTATGATACCTCTTGTTGCTGAAGAAATGGTGTAGGAAAACCTTCTTGAAATCCTTAAACTTTCGGATGATTTTTCCGGCAACCTCTTGAACCAACGTTGCGCAACTCCTCCGAGTGTTGTAAGGAACATCCGGCACTTCACGCCATCAGAAAATTATTGTAATAATGCTACATTCTCAAATTTTAACAAATGATCCTCTGGATCTGTAGTCCCAGTGTACTCGCAGATCTGCAGATTTTGATACCGCTTAGGAAGCGGATCATCCAGTACACTTTGAGAAAATGGGGAGATAACTCTTTCCGGCAAGCTGTAACTAGCTACCATCATCTTGACTTTGCGCTTCTCTTTGTCTGGTGCCTCGCCAGAGGATTCCTGAAATACAGGCCTTCGTCCTCCTTGTTCCAAAGGAGTGCGAAGGAAAGCTCGAGGACACCTAGTTGGAGAGGCAATGGCCAAAGGGAAATATGCATGATCTTCTTCTTCCGGCTCTTTTCCCCTGTGGTGCTCAGTAGTCGAGATCGTCGGATTATGAGCTACTGGCAGTGTAGCTCCAGTATGAGCTTGTTGTTGTTGCTGTTGTTGCTGTAAAGCCTTCTGTACATGGGTGTTGATGAGGAAATCCAGATCTTCATAACTAATGGTGAGTAAGTTTGATTTTCCAGTGTCTTCCATCTCGCAGTCTTAGATTCAGGTGAAGTTCCCACAGACGGTGCCAAAATTGATCCTGTCTGAGAAGCTGGACAAAACAGAAAGCTGGGAGAAAAACCTACTGCTGACGAAGAATAATACATGTGGAATACCGATCTGAGAAACCCAAAGCGGATATGGGAGAATGAAATCACAACTACTAAGTCGTGTCTTGGATGGAAGCAGAGCTGAGATAAAGTCTAGATCTGCTAGAGACCTGAGCCGTGTAGTCTACCAGGCCCAAAATTGGGCATGACCATGTGGGCCACACGCCCGTGTAAGGCCTTCCCTGCTAGTGCAGGGCACGCCCATGTAAAGGACACACGGTCGTGTCACCTTTGAAGCAAGACCCATCACATGGTCGTGTGTGTCACACGGCCGTGTGACATTTCCAGAGGCTAAGCCTTGCATGGTCGTGTGTAGCACACGGCCGTATAACCCCTTCCAGAGACTAGGTTGGGCACGATCGTGTATACCACATGACCGTGTAGGTCCTCCAGAGAGTGAGCATGGCACGACCGTGTAAATTCACACGGCCATGTCAACTTGACCGAGAGAAGAAAGTTCGGGGTTGTGTTAATCCACACGGCCATGTCACGACCGTGTGGGGATCACACACCCCACTCTGGTACGGTCGTGTGAATTCACACGGCCGTGTCACTTGGGCCGAGAGGGAGAGGTTTGGGATCGTGTGACTCCACACGGCCGTGTCACGGGCCGTTTGGGGGTCACGCCTAGCCCTACAAAAGAAGTTGTTCTCCCCTTTATACTACTCCTTGGACTACCATTCTATCCCTTTTCTTGAGGGAGAGTCTGTGACACAATAATTACTACCAAACTGTAAATTATCATAAGCAACTCTTAATGGTGTTTCATGCATAGCCAAAAGATAGGAAAATACACTACACCAAGGTTTAGCATGTTCCTTGCACTAGCAAGTTCCAGGATCTTCTTCCACGGTTCTGACACACACACCCACCAAGCACTGCTCCTGCTGCCCCCTCTTACTCGAGCCTTCCTTTACCTTTATCTGCAGTATAAGGAAATACAAATCTATAAGCAGATGCTTCGTAAGTATCATCTACTCACAAAACGATACGTTAAAAGAGGACATGCTTTTTAAAACTGCTGGAGGAAAATACAACAACGTAACCATGCTTTTAAAACTGCTTAGGGAAAACACAAGCATGCACTTGACAGTAACTCATACTAAAACCATATTTCGGAAACATGTACATGACATGCATTTTTAAACCAGTTTATCATGCAAACCATCAACTTAAAAACCATGCTAGAAATGTAAGGAACACATGATTCTTAGCATATTATAGAGTTCATCAATGCTACACAATATAACTCAAATTCTCAACTTGGGAAGCTTACACTAAAATAAACCATGAAGTTTGAAAACATTATAGTACATAATTAGTGAAAATAATAATCATCTTGCTTTGGACCCGGCATTGTACCTCTTTGTGCACATCCTTAATAAGATCTGAGGTAGCTAATCCCGAACCTATCAAGGTACTACTAGGCGATCTAGGAGCTTAGGGGCGATCTAGGAGCCCACCCATGGACCTTGTGTCCGGTACATGCTTTTCTAAAGTAAAATACTTTCTTTTAACTATTAATTTCTTATACTTGCACTTGCTTGGCATTTAACCAAACACCTTATGTGCGCTTAATTCCCCTGTACTTATAGGGAAGCACTTTAGGCACTTGATTATACTTTTTAGTCCCAAAACTTAATGAGAAGAAAATCAAGATTATCTAAACATGCTCTTAATCCCAAAACTTTAGAGGACATCATACATAGCATGACATGCTTCTTCCTTAACATATCTAAAGCATATCTTAACATGTGTCTTCTAAATCATGTATAAAAGACATTACAAAACGCATCTTTAAAGTAACTTATACTACAGGTGAGAGATACTTACATCCTTTCGCTATTCCTTACGATTATACCACTAGGATTTTGAGAGAATAAGTCTCCCTTATATGCCTTGGTCTCCAGATTTCTCCTCCCCCACATACTAATCCTAGTGGGGAAGCCTCCTCTTAGGTTCTTTTCTTGAAAAGCTTTGAAAATTTGGAACCCTAGGGTTCTTGGCCGAAAAATGACAAGAGGGGAGAGGGAATTCGGCTAGGGAGGAAGAAAGGGAATCAAGAGTTAGGTTTTTTTGTCTCTTCATTTCCTTTTTATACTAAGTGGAAGTTGAAACATTTGTTCACACAAAATCTGTTTATAAGGAATTGTTTCCTATTGCCAATGTGATGCTTTATTACCACCCTAATGGCAATTTAAACTAATATCAAGTAAGAGGTCTAGAGTTTAATCTTTGCTTGGGTCATTTATGAATATATTTTTATTTCTTTTCTCTTCTTCTATTTCGTTTTGCTCTTTTGGAATAGAAAAAAAAAATTACAGGTGTTACAAATATATTCCTGTGATTGTGTGGGATACGTATTATAATAATTTAGAAAATTATTATGCTTCGATTTATTGTATGTTTTTTAAAAATAAAATTTTAAAATACATGTAGAAACACCAACAGAACAAAGATTTTTTATTTACCGAAGCACTTTTTGTACAGGCAGAAGGTTCTATTTTGTGATGGAATGAGTTATAGTGTGTGTACTAAGATTAAGAGAACTTACCATCAGAACCTAAATGTTTCCAATGAGCATGCCAATGAACATGTTTCCAATGCCATGTTAATGAACGCAAGCTTTGTTTATCTAGATTATACTCCCATGGCAAAAGAGGGATACTATTACTGGCCTATATTTGAGAAACGCTTCCCAAAGAATGCTGCAAGGGCAACTACCTGGTGGGTCGAGTGTGGCATGCATTACGGAAAAAGAAGTAGAATGGGATGCATCATGGTCGAAGAACCCGGATCTATCAGGTTGGCTTGCACTCGGGGTTAACAACGATGCATATCGTGAGGAACTGTGCATATCGGGGCTACAACTTGATTCAGAAAGTTCTAGTTTTGATGATGATCGATGATGATGGGTGAGATTATGGAGATTCAATTAATTTGATAAGGATGTGGAAGTACCACATCCGTTAGTAAATTTTACCAATTTAATATTATTAGAGTTGAATCAAAATTACAAATTAGAAAGATTTGGTAAATTTTATACGTTTAAAAGTGATACAGGTGGCAATGGAGGGGCCCAAGAGGAAAGGGTTAGAAAAGTCAAGGCCATATAGCGGTCAAAAGTCAAGAGGATGTGGCGGTCAATAGTCAGGGTGATTCAGCAGTCAATGGTCAGGTTGGCTAGGCAGTCAAAGGCAAGCATGTGGGGTAGTCAGAGGCCAGGCGGACTTATTGATCAAGGAGGCAAAGTAGTCGAAAGACAAGGGGAGACGACAGGCGGAACACCGGGTATAGGTCGGGAGCGGCAGAGCTAGGTAGAGACAGCCCGATCTACGGGCTTACGGTCGAGGGCCAGCAAATACTCATGGGTCAGGAGCGGCAGAGCTATGTAGAGACAGCCCGATCTATGGGCTTACGGTCGAGGGCCAGCAAGTACTCATGGGTCAGGAGCGGCAGAGCTATGTAGAGACAGCCCGATCTACGGGCTTACGGTCGAGGGCCAGCAAGTACTCATGGGTCAGGAGCGGCAGAGCTATGTAGAGACAGCCCGATCTATGGGCTTACGGTCGAGGGCCAGCAAGTACTCATGGGTCAGGAGCGGCAGAGCTATGTAGAGACAGCCCGATTTACAGGTCTGCAATTTGAAGGCCCGGAAGCGCAAGCCACAAGTCACAGGTCAGAAGCGACAGGGCTGCGTAGGGTCAGCCCGACTAACAAGTAGCGCTTAGAGGCGAGATCGGGTCGAGGGGTCCGAGGTAGATGCCGACCGCGATAAATAGGATGAGCCAAGCTGTGCAGGAATGGAAGGATCACAATTGTCCGTCAAGATTAATCATCACATACCAGTGAGATGTGCGAAGATGGAGGTTTCTAAAGGAGAAGATGCTCTCATGACCAATAGCGGCCTCACAGGTGTCCCTCACTACAAGACAAAGCCCAAGTGTAAAGGCGGAGGTTCCTAAACAGGAAGATGCCTTCACGACCAATAGCAGCACGACAGGTGTCCAGGACTACATGACAAAGCCCAGCGTCTAACGTTTTCTGACAGGAGGGCAGGTTCTGGAAGCGAGGCGGGTGCATAAAAAGGAGGAGATTCCTCGTACGCGGGTACCCGCACTCTCGTCATTTTTTCCTTTCACAGCTTTTCATTTTGGACTCTCTCTATTTTTTCTGGGGAAAAAGGGACCTAACTTGAGCGTCGGAGGGCCTGATCCGGGGACTTTTTCCCTGGGTTCTGGTCTCTAATGTGAGGAGGGGGATTGTTTGAGTGTGTGCAGGGTCCTGCAGCAGCGTCAGCCACCCGTGTGAGCCGGATCACCTACGACTTTCCGTCAACAACCAGGCCACCGCGACCAGCCTCCGTCCGACTCAGCCTTCGGACGGGATCAAATTTGGCGCCGTCTGTGGGAAACACAATAGCCTGATCCGAAGCGTGAAGATGGAGGACTCTGGCCGAAGTTCCAGCAGGAGGATTAATGTCACCATGACCGCGGGGGAGTACGAGCTCTTCAAGGAGGTCAGGAAGCAAGCCGCCTCTGAAAAACAAGGAACGGTTTCACGACCTCGCTTGGCGCCCGAAGCGTCTAAAGAATCAGCTCCTGCCTCCGACAGGGGCTCAAAGAGGAAGCAGCAGGAAGAACTCCCTCGTACTTCATTCCGAGAGCCTTGCCGCAACTATCATCATCCTGGACCTCGCGAGTATAGTCCGAAGAAAGAGGAGCCACAGGCGTCGGTGGCAGAGAGCTCTCTACATCCACCCCGGGATGCAGGGAAGGGAAAAGCTATAGCCTCTGCCAGAGATCTGCCTGAAGATCCGGACGACAAGGTACCTTTCTCGGCTCAGATCCTGAGGGAAAGCCTGCCTAGGGGTTACCGAGCCCCGAACATTGGAGAATACGATGGGAGCAAGGATCCGGAAGAGCACATGCGGAAGTTCAAGAACGCGGCTATCTTGTATCAATACAGCGATGCTGTCAAATGTCGAGTATTCCTACACACCCTGTCCGGGTCGGCGTAGAAGTGGTTCGATGGGTTGCCCCCAGAGTCCATCAATCGCTTCATGGATTTCAAAACGGCCTTCCTACGCCGTTTCGCCAGTAGCCGTAAGTATCAAAAAACCGACCACTGTCTTTTTGCTCTCAAGCAGGATTCGACCGAGCCCTTGCGAAGCTACATCAACCGGTTCAGTCAGGTGGCCAATGACGTCCCCTCCGCCACCTCAGAAATATTGATGAGCGCCTTCTCCCACGGATTGCGAGAAGGGGAGTTCTTTAGGGACCTCATCAAGAACCCCGCCCGGAGTTTTGATGATATGGTGGATAAAGCTTCTTGCTACATCAAGGTGGAGGAAGCTCAGGCCGCTAGGCGGAAGGCTGAAAAGACGGTGACTCCTGGCAACCGACCTGAAAGGAGAGCACCACAGCCAGCACAGCCCTTCCAGCGCGTTCAACCCGGGCCTGCCCCTCAGCCTGCTCAGGGAGTTAGGCCAGCCCCGCGAGTCGCTGCCATACACGCGCCCAAGCCTGGACCAAGGGGAGCACCATATTGCACATATCATCGGTCCAGGATGCACGATCTCAGTAACTGCTTCCAATTCGCCCGTGACTCCAGGCGAGCTGCAGAGTAGGGCTTGCCTCCCCCGGAGTTGGCGCCCCAAATACAGAGAATGGAAGAAGAACGGGTTGCAGCTGGGCGTGCTCGGCAGACCCGGCCCGACCTAGCCGGCCCAGCTAACCCAGTTGGCCTCGGGGAAGACCGAAGAGATGCCGGAGAACTGGAGAACCGGGGCAACGCTGCTGTGCGAGAGATCGATATGATTTCAGGAGGGCCCACTGACGAGGACTCAGGCTGAGCCCGTAAGTCACACGGTCGGCGATTGTATGTGGGAGCTGTGGGGTGCAGCCACGAGCAGGCATCTGGCCCTGTCATTAGCTTTGGGCCACAAGATTTGGAGGGTCTGGAACTGTCCCACGACGACGCCCTCATAATCAAGGCCATTATTGCTAACAGCCGAGTGGCTCGGGTCTTTGTGGATACCGCGAGCTCGGTCAACATTTTATTCAGAGTTGCGTTCGAGGAGATGCAGATTGACACCGCTGAGCTCCAACCCGTAACCACTTCTTTGTACGGGTTCACAGGCAACGAAGTCAAGCCCATGGGTCAGATGAAGCTGGCCATCTCCATGGGCACTGAGCCACTGGTGCGCACCCAAAGAAGTACCTTTATAGTGGTGGATTCGCCTTCCTCCTACAATGTCATCCTGGGAAGGCCAGCTCTGCATGAGTTCCGGGCTGTCGTCTCCACTTTTCACCAAAAGATCAAGTTTCCGGTCGGCGAGCAGGTCGGGGAAGTCAAGGGAGAGCAGAAGGTGTCCCGCAGCTGCTACATTGACATGGTCCGTGTGGAGGCGCGCAAGAGCCGGAGGACGCAGGATGGGGGAGTACGCGCTATCCAAGAGGAGCCTCTGCCTATTGCCGAGGAGCCTGTCCCTTGGGAAGAAATTCGGCTGCATGCGGATAGAGTAGAGAGCATCACTCGCATTGCCAGTGACTTACCACCGGAGCTTAAGTTGGAGCTGATACAGTGTCTGATCCGCAATAGGGACGTTTTTGCTTGGTCACCGGAAGAGCTGCCCGGGGTTAAACCAGAAGTAGCTGAGCACAAGCTGCATATTATACCCGAGGCCAAGCCAGTCAAGCAGAAGAAGAGAAACTTCTCTGCCGACCAGAATAAGATTTTCCGAGCTGAAGTGGATCAGCTCAGGAAGGCAGGACATGTTCGAGAGGTGCAATTCCAGTCCTGGCTTTCTAACGTTGTATTGGTGAAGAAGCCTAACAACAAGTGGAGGTGCATAGACTTTCGCGACCTCAACAGGGCCACCCCCAAAGACTGTTATCCTCTCCCACGGATCGATCAGGTGGTGGATTCAACAGCTGGCTGTGAGAGGATATGCATGATGGACGCTTATCAAGGATATCATCAGATACCCTTGGCTAGGGAGGATCAGGAGAAAGTCAGCTTCATAACAGCCGACGGTACTTTTTTTTATACGGTCATACCATTTGGACTCAGGAACGCTGGGGCTACCTACCAAAGGATGATGGACAAAGTCTTTCGGAGTCAGATCGGGCGGAACGTAGAGGTCTATGTTGATGAAATCCTGATCAAGTCCCCCCTGGCGTCCAATCTAATAAAAGATGTAGAAGAAACCTGTGGGACTCTGAGGCAATATGGGATAAAGCTGAATCCCCTGAAATGTCTGTTCGGGGCCAAAGGAGGGAAGTTTCTGAGCTACCTGGTGACTAAACGAGGGATAGAAGCCAATCCTGAGAAGGTTCAAGCACTTCGGAACATGCAGATCCCTCAGAATCTGAAGGAAACACAGAAGTTGGTCGGCAGGATAACAGCACTGTCCCGATTCATCTCCAGATCTGCAGATCGAGCGACGCCCTTCTTCAAAGTGCTCAGGAAAGCGGCCAAGTTTCAGTGGATGAAAGAATGCACACAGGCCTTTGAGGAGCTAAAGCAATACCTGGAGTCCTTGCCATCACTGTTCAAGCCTGTTGTGGGAGAGCCCCTTTGGGTCTACTTGTCAGCCACCCCCGAGGCCGTGGGGGCCGTGCTGGTTAAAGAACAGGACAGTGTACAACGGCCAGTGTATTTTTTCAGTCATCTATTGAAGGGGGCTGAGTCTCGGTACACGGCCCTGGAAAAGTTGGTGTACGGACTTGTTCTCATGGCTCGGCGCCTCCGACCGTATTTTTTGGCGCATCCCATCACTGTCCTGACAAACAGTACAATGGGCCGAGCTCTCACCAAGGTGGAGGTAGCGGGTCGGCTTATCAAATGGGCGACCGAGCTAGGGGAATATGATATACAGTATCAGCCCCGAACCGCGATCAAAGCACAGGCTCTGGAGGATTTCTTGACAGAAGTTTATCAAGCAGACTCGGAGGAGGTCTGGAAAATTTATGTAGAGGGATCAGCTACCCAGCGAGGAAGTGGTGTAGGTGCACTTCTAATATCTCCGCAGGGAGACATTATGCAGCTGGTTGTACGGCTAAATTTCAGAGCTACCAACAATGAGGCAGAGTAGGAAGCCCTATTAGCAGGTTTGCAAGCAGCTCGGCATGTGGGGGCAAGCCGAGTCGTAATATACTCGGATTCGCAGCTAGTAACTCAGCAGGTGACCGGACATTTTGAAGCAAACAACGAAAAGATGCAAGTTTACAAGGAAGCCTATGAGAAGATGAGGAAAGATTTTAAAGAAGTCACAGTCACCAAGATTCCCAGGTCGGAAAATGAAAGGGCAGATGAACTAGCTAAAATGGCCAGCTCCCTGACTACTTGGGTACTTGACAGATCTATAGCGCAGACCTTCCTTATAGCTCAGATCGATCTGCAAAATAACCTGGGAGGAGTTATTGATTGGAGGGCGCCCATAATGAGTTTCCTCCAGTAGGGAATTGTACCCGCCAACCTAGAAGAGGCACGTATGCTCAGGAGACAGGCCCATTCTTATGTTATGATTGGAGATCAACTGTACAAAAGGTCTTTCTCCAGACCTCTGCTCAAGTGCTTGAATATGGAAGAAGCAGATCAGGCCTTGCGGGAGATACATTTGGGATGCTGTGGCAACCACGCAGGTGGAAGAACGCTGGCTCGGAAGGTGCTATTGGCCGGGTATTTCTGGCCTACCTTGCAGAGGGACGCACAGAAGTTGGTGAATACTTGTTTGTCATGCCAAAGGTACCAGAACCTGACGCACCGACCTACAGAGCTGCTGAGAACTTCCATAGTGTCTTGCCCTTTTGACCAGTGAGGTATGGACATCGTAGGACCTTTCCCGATGGTTACCGGGCAAAGACGTTTCTTGCTGGTAGCAGTAGATTACTTCTCTAAGTGGGTGGAAGCGGAAGCTCTGGCCAAAATCACTGAAGATGTGGTGATCCAGTTCTTATGGAAAAATATCTTTTGCAGATTCGGCTTGCCTCACAAATTGGTGTCGGACAATGGCAGACAATTTCAAGGACGCAAAATACAAAATTGGTGCAAGGAGTTCGGCATAACTCAGGCCTTCACTTCGGTGGCTCATCCGCAAAGCAATGGTCAGATAGAGGTAGTCAATCGAGAAATAGTGCGGGGGCTCAAAGTCAAGCTGGATCACACGGGAGGCAGTTGGGTGGACGAGCTGCCGAGCATTTTGTGGGCCTATCGTACGACACCCCGAGAAAGTACAGGTCTGACACCTTTCCATTTAGTATATGGCAATGAAGCAGTGGTACCTCTGGAGGTCGGGATACCGTCCGTGAAAAGAATGATGTATGATGAAGGGAACGCAGAGCGACGGCTGGCTGAGCTAGATTTCATCAGCGAAATCCGTGAACAAACAGTTGCCAGGTTGGAGGCCTATAGACAGAGAATGAGGCAAAACTATAATAGAAGGGTGATCCCCCGATTCTTTGGAGAAGGAGATCTCGTCTGGAAGCAGATGAAGCCTTAGGGGAAGTGACGAAGTTGGCTCCTCAATGGGACGGACCATACAAAGTTATCAAGAAATTGGCATCGGGGGCCTATTATTTGCAGGACGCTTAAGGAAGGAAGCTGGATCGACCTTGGAGTGCTAACTACCTACAGCCCTATCGAGTTTGAGGGGGCTGACTCTGTTGACGTAGGCCGGGTCAGGCGAGGGGCGTGGAGACAATAGGATAGTCAAGAAAAAATTCGAAAAGACATGTGTACATGTAACAATTTCTCAGTTTGAGTGGTTGGTACAGATCATTTGAAAGGAGCAAAAATCTCATCCGGAAAGCCTTGAATGATTTGGTCGTGATTCAAAAAGTCTGCGGAGGGGACGGACCTCAAGAAGTCCTGTGCATGCAGTTGCCTGATAACTCCAGCCGCCGTGTAGGGTACGGACGCAGCAAAGCGTGCCCCAGCCTGGGATAAAAATTCAGGAGAGCTCAAATAGGACCTTCGACTTCGCAGGCAACGATCAGCCTCTCCTTCTTGATAGACCGCCAGAGCAGTGGATCCTGTCAAAGCCGCCCGAGACTGGGATAGTTCCGCCCTCAGGGCCCCCAGCTCAGCCCCTTGAGTCTCCAACTGTGCCGCCTGAACCTCTAGTTTATTGTTCTTTTCCTACAGAAAAGTATCCTTGGACTGTATTTCCTGAGCCTGATGGGCTAGCTGTTGCTGATACCCTGCCTCAGATGCAGCTCTCTCCTCCCTCATAGCTCGGAGCTCATCTTTCACCTGTATCGGGGATCGTTTCTGACGGTCGGTCTGATTGGTTAGGGCTTGAATCTCCGCCCGCAAAGCATAGCTGGCTTGGGCAGGGTCGTTCAGTTGCAGCTCTAATTCGGAGACTCTCTCCCGGAGTTCTTTGCTTTCATGATGGAGGGTGTGGAAGGATTGGTTCAGCACCAAAGATTCGACGTGAGTCTGGGCGAAAGATATAACCTTCAGTTAAGGCAATACAATAGCAAGGGTAAGGTGAGGAGTACGTACTTTGGCCCAGGACTTCGAGAACCTATCCATCTGGACTAACGGCGGCGCGTTACCCATTTGATCCATGCTCTCTGCCCACAAACTGCCGAGGCAGCCTTTCATCATCAGAAGGCTCGTAGGGGTGTCGGACCGCTGAGCTAGAGCAACTTCAGAGGGGATGGTGGTCCTGTAACGATGGCGGGTGGAGGAGGAAGGTTGAGAAGGGCCGGCGTCAGCACCAGGAGGAGCGGGAGGCGGCTCGGGAACGGGCTCAGTGGGAGCGGGGTTTTGATGATCGCCTGGGCTGTCTTCCTCTGCAGTAGTAGGGGCTGAGCGGAACGCAGCTGGTCGTCCCCTGTAGGGGTTGGGAGAGGCTGCCAGATAAAGAAAACAAAAATAAAGAGGGAAGTGATGTCAGAGCCAGTCACGACGGCAGCAAGGGGCAATGTGGTAGTATAAGGAACAGAATCAAGCGTTAATAAAGTCAGACCTGGTCTTCGGCGCCGCCTGTGAAGCAGGGGCTAGTTATCAGAGTCAGAGTCATCAGAGCGAGGTTGACCCTGTGAAGAGGCTACCGCATCCCTGTCTGTGGCGCCCCGGCCGGATGAGCTTAGACCTGCGCGATGAAGAGTTGCACGACCACGTCTGGAGGCCCGGAAGGCTCCTCGGAAGACACGTCTAGCCGGGCGAGCAGCTTGATCACGACCCCGACCTCGGCTCAAGGTGGCAGGCGAAGGAGAAGCGGCGTGTGAGGCAGGGCTGGGAGCAGGCTGGGTCACTGCCCCAAATGAGGCGGATCCAAGATGAGGGAGTAGCCTCCTCTCCAAGATTGCCCGACCACGTCGCAGTATTTCCAGATCATCGAGGGGCAAAGGCATAACCTCTGAGGCGCGATACAGAACCTCAGCTATAGGCACCAACACGAAAGGTTATTCTAGCGGAGAAAATGATCGAAAGGGAGGTGGAGCTCAGCGTGAACTTACCCAAGGAGTGCGATGTTTCAGAGGAAACGAAGCTCAGCCGGAAAAAGGAAAGTAGGTCTTCAGACAACAATCTTGTCAGATTCAAGCGCCAATCCTCCATGCGGGTCGCAGCCACAGTATACGGGAGGTCCATATGGAAGTCTTCCAACGCCGGAGTCAGAGGCAGCGCAATTGCCATCGCAGAGGCCAGTCTACTTCTTCGGGAAATCGGAGAAAAAAGAATTTTTTTTCCTCCAGTTAGCACTAGGAGGAGGAAGAGGAGAGAAGAAAGCGGTATGACTGCGAGCTTGGAAGTCAAAAAGACCATCAGCGTGCCGAGCAAGAGCAAAGAAGCAGTGAAAGAGGGGAGCGGACCAGGAAACCTCGCAAACTTCGCAGAGTATTACAAAGCCACACAAAATCTTTATGGAATTGGGAGTTAGCTGACTTAAAGGGATCTTAAAGTAGCGGCACACTCCAGACAGAAAAGGATGCGGGGGTAGACGAAGACCAGATACAAATGACTCAGTAAAGAAAGTACAAAAACCAGGCGGGGGATCGAAGTACAAGTTCACACCAGTAGGGATGATGGGGCGAAAGCTAGTAGGGATTTCGTAAGTGTACCGTAGGTCATCCCAATCCAACTCAGCGAAAGTTGAAGCGCCTAGGAAGTGCTCCGCCAATAAGGAAACCCAAGAAGGAGAGGCCATTGCAAGGGAGATTATCTCAGGAGGTAGAAGGAACAAACGAAGAGAGGGGGCTAGGAAAAAAGGAAGGAGCGCGGCGTGATCTCGGAGAAAGTCAGTCGGCGGTGGCGGCGTTTGAGTGCTTCGTGGTGATGGCGAAGCATAACAGAAGGGAGAGAGGAAGAAGATACTTATAGGTATGGTGGAGGAATGATATTCTCGTACGTTAACAACGGATGGTGGATACAGGGGCGGAAACAGACAAGGAGCGCTCTACGATGAGCCTCGAGAATATAACCAGAGGGCATTATAGGAAAGGCTAAGGCTCGAGGTACGAGGCACCTCATGAGGTACGAAAAAAGAGGAAAGAGAAAAAAGGGGAGAAAGGGGTGCACTCAGTTCAGCCAGCTTTTCGCCGAACAAGTGATTGCCTTGTAAGGACAAGCGGGGGCGGAAGCAACCATCAGAAAGAAAGGTGGAGCAGATCAGCGAACTGCATGGACACGCGTCAAAGACAAAAAGTGAAAACTGACCCTCGCCAGGCTCGGTATAAAAGCGACTATTGGGAGGAGAGCGACGTAGCAAAGGCAAAATAAGCAAGAGCAAGCTAAGTACAATCATCCAAAGTTCAGTAAGACCACGCGAATAAGTACAATCACGGAAGGTTCAGCATCAACACATAAAAGGCGAACATTACAATACATCGCTCATCATACGACATCCGGGGGAGAAGGCGCAGAATCAACGGAGGCCAGCGGAAGGAGCCCGGGGTCGGCTGGCACTATGTCGGGAGACGCAGGATCAGCGGACGCATCAGGTGCAGCAACAGGAGGGGCCTGGGCAGAAATATCCCCGGGAGCTGGATCGGCCGCAGGGGGAGGAGCCTCCAAGAGGAAAAGTCCCTCATCCGCTTCGAAGGAAGGGAAGGTTTCCTGCGGCAATTCCCTGGTCAGGCGAGCTGTGTCCAAGAAGGTGGCAGGAGGTGTCGAGCGCAGGAAACCTTGCTCAAAGGCCTGTCTGACCCCACCAGCGGCCCCATGACAGAGCAACAAGACCATCCAACGTCCCAGCTTATGGAGGAAGAAGGAAGAGCGGACGTAGGCCAGCCTGTACGCCTTTAGCCGCTCTGATTCGCCAGCCCGGTACACCTCCAAACTGTTCTGGTTCTCCGCAGCCTCGGCGCGGGCCACGGACAAATTGCTCTGGCCTTGAGACACCGCTTCCTGGGCCTTCGATAACTCCGCTTGAAAGGATTGGAGAGTGGCTTGGCAAGCTTCCCACTGAGTCCACATGGTTGCTTCCCGGCTAGCGGAAGCACTAGCCAGGGCCTGGGCATCGGCCAACCCCATTTGCAAGAGCTCCTGACCTTGCCGTAGCAGCGTCAACTCCTCTGATTGGGAGAGCAGCTCTGCCTCTTTGGCTTTCAACTCAGAAACTGTCGCTTGATGACGATCCGCTTCAGAAGCCAAGGAAGACTCACTCGTCTTCAAAGCCACCTCCAACTGTTGAAGTTTAGCGAAGGCAGCATGGGAAATGGCCCGAGCAGAGGCCGCCGACTCCCCAACGGCACGCAGATAAGCATCCAAGCTTCCAAGAGAAGGCTCAAGAGGAGCTGAGGGAGCCGCAGGGTGCTCTAGTTCCTGAAGACGTGCCTTGAGCGCCGCATTCTCTCGCTGAAGCTCGGCCGCTCGTTGCACGGCACTCAGACTAGCGGAGCAGGTCTGCCAGTAGCCGGAAGAAGGGAAAGGAGGTTACAGAAACACATGGATACCAGGAAGAAGAAGAGAAAGAGCTTACCGCTACCAGGGAGCGAGCAATTTGATCGAACTCCTCCAAAGGGGAACTGCTCTCCCAGAACTGTCGATTGGCTGATTGCCAGGAGGTAGCCAAGTCCCCATAGAAATCGACCCTACCAAAGATAGGAGATAGGTCGGCAGCGGATGTGTAGGCCGGGTCGGTCTCTGAGGGAAGCCTCCAAGAAGCCTCAAAGGCCAGGTCTGCAGATGGCAGTTCCAGAGTCGGCACGGCTGAGATCATAGGCACGAGAGGAGGAGAAGGTGAGCGAGTTAGCGAGCCCAGGGGCTGATCGCCAGAGGACGCAGGCGGGGCAGGTAATAAACTCTGGATTGGCAGCGGAGCGGTCAGGTCCGATGGCGGGTCTGCCACCTCCAGATCAGAGGCCTTCTCCCGGGCCCAGCTCGTCTCCTGGGTCGAGCTCGTGTCCGAGGACCTGGTGGGGGAAGAGATGCTCACTACGCGTTGACGGCGAGGAGGTGGAGGAGAAGTTGCGGCGACTGGGGTCGTCCTTTTACCCTTGCGTGTCAGGCGCAGCTTCATAGTTGGAGGGAGAGAAGGCACTTGTCCTGCAGGCGATGGCTCAGCCGTAGGTTGATCAGAGATGCGGGGTAGGGCCGGGTTTGTAGGGTTGAGAGCAGGTGGCTCAATAAGCATCGGGGCGTCCTCCGCATCAGAAGTCCGGGGTTCCGAAAGCTGCGGACCGGCGGCGACGGGCGGATCAGAAGGTAGACCCTGTGTTAGCTCCTCATTCAGAGCTTGCAGAATGTCCACCGAGGGTGTCTCCTGACTGGCGAAGGAACGGAGGATGGCAGCCACTACAAAAATAAGAAGAAAAAGCACCTCAGTTAGCGAAGAGCGATATACAAAAAGATAACGACTTACCAAAAGGAGCTCCGATTTCGGTGGAGACAGGACTAAGGCCAAAAGCGTGCAGAATGCCTTCTAGCATCAGCACAGACAGGCGAACAACAACACCTCTCAGCTTGTCCACAGCCGCGGAGCAAGCAGGTTCATGGACATGCGAAGGGAAGTCCGAAGCGAGGAGGGGACGCCATTGGGAAGGCCCGGCTAAGGGGATGGGGGGCTTGAGGAAGAAAAAGCGAGACCTCCAGCGTTTATTGGAAGAAGGTAGGTCATCAAAAAACTTATGGCCCGGCTTGGCCTGAACGTTGAATACCCCTGCTTCGGCTCGCCGGAAGGAATAGAAGTGATGGAATAGTCTAGTGGTCAAGGGGATTTGATAAATGCGGCACAAGATGATGGTTCCGCAGACCGCTCGGAATACATTGGGGGCAAACTGAGAGATACCAATACCGCAATACTGACTCAACTCGGAGAAAAAAGGATGCAAAGGAAAGCGAAGACCACCTAAGATTTGGTCCCTAAAAACAGTGATAAACCCTTCGGGAGGAGAAGAAGGATGCTCATCTGGCGAGGGAAGACGAAACTCATATACGGCGCCTAGCCCCAGATTGGATTGCAATGAAGACAGGTTGTGATGGTCTAAATCAGAGATGTAACGGGAATACCAGAAGAGTTCCTTACCATCCATGATTACGAGGAGTAAGCAGGCGAGGGGAAGGAAGACGAGAGGGGTCACAGGTCGGGCACAAGCAGGAGAACGAGTAGTTGCACTGCCAGAAACGGCCGCGAATGAGAGGAGGAGGATAACGAAGCGTCGAAGTAAGGAAAGTGGACTGCCTTTAGGGTTTATAAAGTCCATTCATTCCTAGGAAACCTCGAGAGTCGAGCCGAGTATCTTTTTGGGTAACGCGCCTCAACGCCGCCAGATGGAAATAAGCGTCGAAGGGTGCAAAAAGGGGGTCAGAGGCTGGCGTCAGGGGGTGTGCGTAGTAAAGGCGTTGAACAGGTGTCACCGCGAGAAGAAGCGCATTAAAGATCGATAAGGTAAGGTAATCATGAAGGGGCGTGGCCTCAAAAAAGAAGCATTCTTCGTGAAAGGTTCAAGGCTAGGCGGGAAGTTTCATGAAGCTGCAGAAGCCGGCCAATTCAAAAGGGTCGCGAATGAGGCAAGGTAGGTCAGCAGAAGTGGATGTCAGATCAGAGGAGTATCAAGCGAGCGAGTAGCCCTGCGTAGACAGCCTCTGATCTGAGCAGCTAACCGGGCGCATCGCGGGAACCGTGGGGTCATCATAAGCTGCAAGGGCACTGTGGCCCAGGGGTTGAGTAAGGTCTCTACGCTCCCTCCTCTATTCTTAATTCTATATTGTACATAGCGCAATTGCAGGAAGAAATGCGACGCGCAAAGCCAACAATAACGACCAGATCAACCAAAGCGATCAGGTCAGCATGGGCGAGACGAATGAAGGCGAAGAAGAGCAATGCATCTATGCCTTTGCCGTTTGGAGTTCTTACTGGTCTCGGACCAGCACCATCGCCACCGGTCCCGGACCGGAGTATCATTACTGGTCTCGGACCAGCGCCATCGCCACCGGTCTCGGACCGGAGTATCATTACTGGTCTCGGACCAGCGCCATCGCCACCGGTCTCAGACCGGAGTATCCCAGACTCTCGCCTCAGTGCGAGTTATAAGTGAGCTCTGTTCTCACGCCCAACGACCTTTCAGGTCGGCTCCCATGCGAGAATTATAAGTGAGCCCTGTGCTCACGCCCAACGACCTTTTAGGTCGTTAGTCCCAGACTCTCGCCTCAGCGCGAGTTATAAGTGAGCTCTGTTCTCACGCTCAACGACCTTTCAGGTAAGCTCCCATGCGAGAATTATAAGTGAGCCATGTGCTCACGCCCAACGACCTTTTAGGTCGGTAGTCCCAGACTCTCGCCTCAGCGCGAGTTATAAGTGAGCTCTGTTCTCACGCCCAACGACCTTTCAGGTCGCTTCCCATGCGAGAATTATAAGTGAGCCCTGTGCTCATGCCCAACGACCTTTTAGGTCAGTAGTCCCAAACTCTCGCCTCAGTGCGAGTTATAAGTGAGCTCTATTCTCACGCCCAACGACCTTTCAGGTTGGCTCCCATGCGAGAATTATAAGTGAGCCCTGTGCTCACGCCCAACGACCTTTTAGGTCGGTAGTCCCAGACTCTCGCCTCAGTGCGAGTTATAAGTGAGCTCTGTTCTCACGCCCAACGACCTTTCAGGTCGGCTCCCATGCGAGAATTATAAGTGAGCCCTGTGCTCACGCCCAACGACCTTTTAGGTCGGTAGTCCCAGACTCTCGCCTCAGTGCGAGTTATAAGTGAGCTCTGTTCTCACGCCCAACGACCTTTCAGGTCGGCTCCCATGCAAGAATTATAAGTGAGCTCTGTGCTCACGCCCAACGACCTTTTAGGTCGGTAGTCCCAGACTCTCGCCTCAGTGCGAGTTATAAGTGAGCTCTGTTCTCACGCCCAACGACCTTTCAGGTCGGCTCCCATGCGAGAATTATGAGTGAGCCCTGTGCTCACGCCCAACGACCTTTTAGGTCGGTAGTCCCAGACTCTCACCTCAGTGCGAGTTATAAGTGAGCTCTGTTCTCACGCCCAACGACCTTTCAGGTCGGCTCCCATGCGAGAATCGAAAGTCAGCTCTGTCCTCACGCCCAACGACCTTTCAGGTCGGCCCCCACGCGGGGATCAAAAATCAACTCCCCTGCGAAAACCACAAGTGAGCTCGGCGCCCACACCTGACTACCTTTCAGAGGGATATGCCTCACATTGAGCGGAGCGTTTTCAACAATCAGGTCAGCTACATCTGGCTTTATTTTACGCAAATTGCAAATATGCAGCAAATACGCAGGGCAAGGGATGCGGGAGGCCATCTACCCTACTCCTAGAGCGTCAATATTAACTACGAAATCAGGTTTTGCACGTTCATTACAGTTTTAAGTCTCAAGCACTATGTCGGTTTTATTATCCAAAATTCATACATGAAAAGGAATCATGAGGCAACTCTTGGCTCTCACATACGGGCCAGTTTCAAAAAATGCTTGCTAGATGAAATTTGAGCAGGAAAGACTACGCCAGAAAAGGACAGATATACAGGTACAGCAGCACAGTTCCATAAGCAGGCGATACAGCTAAGGCTACAAGAGGGAACGTTTTGCGGGGAAGGAGCCACTGAGACAACTATGGCCCGAGCTAGTCTTAACTCGGGGGAAAGGATTGGTCATGGAGAATGAGCACTGCCGTGTGAAGAAATGTCTGGGGACTCAGGAGCCTCTGGGCGTTCAAGGCTCGAGCCAGCTGCGCGTGGAGGGAGTCGATGACTGTTTGTTGCCGGGCGATCGTGTCTTGCTTGTCGTCAAGATACGCACGGAGGAGAGACAGCTCCGCTTCATGCTCTTGTTTCAAGCGTTCCTGAAGGTTGAGTTGGCATTGCAGGCTAGCCTGGCATTCCTCTTTCCTCGCCTTCTCCGCATGCACGCAATACTTTGTGAGACGATATTGAGCTTCCATGGAATGCAGGGCGGCCGTCTGGCGAGCCCGATCTTGGGACACGCGCTCCAGTTCGCGTTCCCTCGCGGAAAGTAGCGAGGCGAGTTGATTGATCATCACTTGGGAGGGTGGTTGATCAACCTCCTCAAAAGAAGAAGAAGGCATCATGTGGCAAAGAAGCTGGTAGAACACGGGTTAGCAAAAGGAAGTAGGAAGGCATGAAAGAGGAAGGATGGAATAAAGAAGTGACTGTGAGGCTCTTTATAAAGAAGGCGGGTGGCCAAGTCAAAGCAACTACGTGGGCACGGTAGCCCAAGCGACTGGCAAAGCAATTAAGGAGGCATGGTATCCCAGGCGACGCGACACAAAGGTTGATGCGTGAGACAGGAAGCAAAACGCGCAGAGATATGCTGAGGCAGGGACACAGAGATAGGCTGAGGTCACAAAGATATGCTGAGATCTTAAAGATGTGCTGAGGTCTAGTCAGTCAGACTTTCGTCCTTCTTCGACTAGACTTGTGAGGGAGGCTTGTGATACGGGTGGCAATGGAGGAGCCCAAGAGGAAAGGGTTAGAAAAGTCAAGGCCATATAGCGGTCAAAAGTCAAGAGGACGTGACAGTCAATAGTCAGGGTGATTCAGCAGTCAATGGTCAGGTTGGCTAGGAAGTCAAAGGCAAGCATGTGGGGTAATCAGAGGCCAGGCGGACTTGTTGATCAAGGAGGCAAAGTAGTCGAAAGACAAGGAGAAACGACAGGCAGAACACCGGGTATAGGTCGGGAGCGGCAGAGCTAGGTAGAGACAGCCCGATCTACGGGCTTACGGTCGAAGGCCAACAAGTACTCATGGGTCAGGAGCGGCAGAGCTATGTAGAGACAGCCCAATCTATGGGCTTACGGTCGAGGGCCAGCAAGTACTCATGGGTCAAGAGCGGCAGAGCTATGTAGAGATAGCCCGATCTACGGGCTTACGGTCGAGGGCCAGCAAGTACTCATGGGTCAGGAGCGGCAGAGCTATGTAGAGACAGCCCGATCTATGGGCTTACGGTCGAGGGCCAGCAAGTACTTATGGGTTAGGAGCGGCAGAGCTATGTAGAGATAGCCCGATTTACAGGTCTGCAATTTGAAGGCCCGGAAGCGCAAGCCACAAGTCACAGGTCAGAAGCGACAGGGCTGCGCAGGGTCAACCCGACTAACAAGTAGCGCTTAGAGGCGAGATCGGGTCGAGGGGTCCGAGGTAGATGCCGACCGCGATAAATAGGATGAGTCAAGCTGTGCAGGAATGGAAGGATCACAATTGTCCGTCAAGATTAATCATCACATACCAGCGAGATGTGCGAAGACGGAGGTTTCTAAAGGAGAAAATGCTCTCATGACCAATAGCGGCCTGACAAGTGTCCCTCACTACAAGACAAAGCCCAAGTGTAAAGGCGGAGGTTCCTAAATAGGAAGATGCCTTCACGACCAATAGCAGCACGATAGGTGTCCAGGACTACACGACAAAGCCCAGCGTCTAACGTTTTCTGACAGGAGGGCAGGTTCTGGAAGCGAGGCGGGTGCATAAAAAGGAGGAGATTCCTCGTACGCGGGTACGCGCACTCTCGTCATTTTTTCCTTTCACAGCTTTTCATTTTGGACTCTCTCTGTTTTTTCTGGGGAAAAAGGGACCTGACTTGAGCATCGGAGGGCCTGATCCGGGGACTTTTTCCCTGGGTTCTGGTCTCTAACGTGAGGAGGGGGATTGTCTGAGTGTGCGCAGGGTCCTGCAGCAGCGTCAGCCACCCGTGGGAGCCGGATCACCTACGACTTTCCGTCAACAACCAGGCCACCGCGACCAACCTCCGTCCGACTCAGCCTTCGGACGGGATCAAAAAGGATATAGGATATCTCTATTGGCATGAATCCTTTTGGAGAGAGCCCAAGAACAAAATCCTGAGGACCTAGGTCCAAAGTGGATAATATCATACCATTGTGGAGATATGTAGATATCCTTTGGCACAACAAATAGTATCAGAACCATGATACAGACCAGATGTAATGTGGGGTGACCTTGAACGAAGTTGAGGGTAGGTCTGGAGTAGGTCAAGATAACTGGATACTTATGCGGAGACCTAGAGCTGGTTAGGGTGATCAAACGTTCGCAAGGATGACCCGGAGTGAGTCAAGGTCACCAGATGCTCACGGGGAGGTTAGGAGCAGGTTAGGGTAGCCAGATGCTCGTGGGAGAGGTCTGAAGCAGGTCAAAAGTGATTCGATGCTCACGGGGAGGTCTAGACCATGAGAGTAATTGTGATCCTTCATTTGAGGGGAGAATTATTAGGATTCAATCAAAGTCTCACATTGGAAAGATTTGGTAAAGATCATGAGTTTAAAAGGATTTCCTACATCCTTTTAAAGGTTAGAGAAAGATTTGGCATGAGACCTTTTGGGGAGAGTCCAAGAGTAAAGTCACGAGGGTCTATGCCCAAAGTGGACAATATCATATAATTGTGGATATATGTGGATATCTTTTGGGCATAACAGGTGTCAAAAGATTTTTCTCCTAAGCTACCACCTAATACTACTCTGAACTTGAGTGTAAGTTTTTTTCAACTCGGGGTAGGTAATTGATGCAGGAGGATCCAAGAATTTTTTATTTTGTGAGAATTTTTTTTCTTTTTTTATAAGTTAGAAATTGGGATCTAGGATTTCCCTTAAAATTTGAAGTATATATAAATAATTATTTGAGTTATATCAGAGAGAAATTTTTTTGAATTATTAATATTTTTAACAATTTCGTTTATTTTTTATTTTCTCATATTTCTGTTCGAATCAATAGCTTATGAATAATAATCCGTTGAAAAATCTCTATCTCATTCCGTGTCAATTTTCAATCTTAAAGTTTCTTTAGAGAAGAAGAAATGGTCCTCGGAATTTTTTTTTTTTTTTTTGAAACTCTATTTTCTCGTAGTAAAGTTTTAAACATTCAAATACTAATAAGTTATATTATAGATAAAAAAAAATTATACAAACATCCTAGGAGGTGAACTAAGTCATATTCATGCAGAAAGACTTTAATGCCAATATCGTTTTCGATTTAAGGCCTTGTAAGTCAATCCCCGTTGAAAAATATGCTGTCTTCTCTGCCAACCCTAACCTAATCAAACTCAATAATTCTCTTCCCCAACTACCAAATAATAGAAAAATGCGAATTCCTTTTAGATAAAGAAGGTAGAAGGTTCTTTAGTTATATTCGACTAGTGGACTAGTTCAGAAGTCAAAAGGTGCAACCAATCATTCGGGAACTGCATGGATTTAGCGTATCTCATGTTTTGACTAGTGGGCTGGTTAATTCACATCAATGGTTTCAGCAGCAACTACTACAAGACTACTTAAATCTTCTCTCTTTCTGTTTGGCCTCTTGTAAAAAAAATCCCAAGAAAAAAAGTCAAAACCTAATCTTCCAACCGGCCTCGAACAAATCCATTTGTCGCAACTCATGCTTTCTGCCCGTTTATTTATATATACTCCTGTGCAGAAAGCATCACAATTCAGGAGGCCGATCTAGCAAAAGAAAAAAAAAAGGAGTCTCAAGATTAATTGAAGCATGTCCTTCTGCATGCTGCTCTGCCTGCTGATGTTGCTGAATCATGCCACTGCAGAAGTGCATCATCATGAGTTTGTGGTATGTCGACGTACGTCATGTATATTTATGCATTCTCAGTATACCATTTTGGCAGTTTAATTACATAGCTAGGTTTTGGGAACAGGTGCAAACAACGCCAGTGAAGAGGCTGTGCAAGAATCACAACATCATCACTGTGAATGGCCAATACCCTGGACCCACCCTCAAGGTTCGTAACGGCGACTCGCTGATCATCAAAGTCCTCAACCGCGCACAATACAACGTCACCATGCATTGGTATTGTTTTATTAATTATATACGTTATCTTCTAATTAACAATCCTATTTTGAGTCTATTACTAGAATTAGCGCCTCCAGATAAGGTTCAGTTAGTTAGTCCGGAGCATAGTTATTATCATAGGATAAAGATTCGAATTTTGATAAAGTCGAGATAAAAAAATCTTTCTCCGCACTATTCAATTAAAATTTTCTAATTTATCTCTTCACATATAGTCGTGAGATCATTATGTGAAACGATTGGGATAATAGATTTCATCTTTTACGTACTATCATATTAATAGGAATTAGCTTGTCTTATGATGTATATTACTCACTGATATATTTACACTCACTTTCACGTAATTATATTACTAATAGGCATGGAGTTCGGCAAATGAGAACGGCATGGGCCGATGGACCAGAGTTTGTGACCCAGTGCCCGATTAGGCCGGGAGGAAGTTACACTTATCGGTTTACCATCGAAGAGCAAGAAGGCACGCTGTGGTGGCATGCCCATAGCTCCTGGCTCAGAGCCACTGTGCATGGAGCTCTCATCATCTACCCGAAACTTAGCTCATCCTATCCGTTCTTTAACCCCAACACGGAATACTCCGTCATCCTGGGTACGTACGTATTTTAATGCATGCTACATTGTTTATCTTATTTTTCGATGATATATCCGATCCACTTTTAACAGGGGATTGGTGGAACGAGGATCCGGTTCGTGTAGTCCGGCGAGCGACGAGGACCGGAGCGGCCCCAAATCTCTCGGATGCCTTCACAATCAACGGCCAACCTGGTGATCTCTACAAATGTTCTAGTGAAGGTTCGAAATGGGAAATATTATATTATATTATTATTTATTTTTGTGAAAAATATATTTTAAATATTTTTATCATGGCATGATTTATATGCACAGAAACGACGGTGTTCAAGGTAACGTCGGGAGAGACGTACCTGCTGCGGTTCATCAACGCTGCCCTCAACAATGAGCTCTTCGTCAGCATCTCCGGGCACTCGATGACGGTGGTGGCTGCAGACGCGTTCTACACCAAGCAGTTCACCACCTCAACCCTCATGCTTGCTCCTGGTCAGACCACCGACGTCCTGCTCACCGCAAACCTGCAGCCGGGTGGACGCTACTACATGGCCGCCCACGCCTACGCCAGCGCGCAGGGAGTCGCCTTCGACAACACTACCACTACCGCCATCCTTGAATACGTCCACCCCTCCGGCTGTCCCAACTCACCGTCCTCCTCCGAGGCCAAAAACACCCGCACTCCAGCCTTCCCCGTGCTCCCGGCCTTCAATGACACCCGTGCAGCAGTAGCCTTCGCCGCTGGCATCCGTAGCCCGGGTCCCGTGAAGCTCCCAGGTCCTGTCGACAACCACCTCTTCTTCACAGTCGGCCTTGGTCTCTTCAACTGCCGGACCAGGCGCCGCTGCAGAGGCCCGAACGGAACGCGCTTCGGAGCCAGCATGAATAACGTCTCCTTTCAGCTTCCTACCCGCCTCTCCATCCTGGAAGCACACCACCGCGGAGTGGGCGGGGTGTTCACCTCGGACTTCCCAGCCGCGCCGCCACGGCAGTTCGACTACACGGCGGCGAACGTGAGCCGGGTGCTGTGGCAGCCGGTGCCGGGCACGAAGGTGTACCGGTTGAAGTACGGGTCGGTGGTCGAGCTAGTGCTCCAGGGGACCAACATATTCGCGGGAGAGGAGCACCCGATGCACATCCACGGCTACCACTTCCACGTCTTGGCGACGGGGTTCGGCAACTTCGACCCGCAGCGAGACGCATCGCTGTTCAATCTCGTGGATCCGCCGGTACGGAACACGGTGGGGGTGCCGGTGAATGGGTGGGCTGTGATCCGGTTCGTGGCTGATAATCCCGGGGTGTGGCTGGTGCACTGCCACCTGGATGTTCACATCACCTGGGGACTTGCCATGGCCTTCCTCGTCGAGAATGGCGTCGGCCAGTTGCAGTCGCTGGAGCCACCTCCGGCAGATCTTCCGCGCTGTTGATCAGTACTAGTGCGATCGTCTACTTCAGAGTGCGGAAATTTGTCTCTCATTTAGAATTTTCAATTAATCTGTGTCATGCATGCATTGACCTTTCCTCCCCCTGTTCGTAATATACGGTTATCGATATGATTTGGTTTGCACTCCACGAGTCAAATTCAATCATGCAATTGCATAATTATTAAACTAATTTACTCTCTTCACTCCACGCTGTCCTGATTTATTGATTTTAAGGCCTTTTAAACATTTCTTTTACCTACAGAAGATTAAGGGGGGCAAATAATTATTAATGCAGCGATAGAGAGGGGCCATCCGGCACGAGTCAACTGTCGAGGTGGATGTCAAAATCAAGATGGTCAATGCCTAGTCATCAAAGGCTCACCTACGGTGGCCGAGCATAGCACGCCTACAGCGACCGGTCGGGGCAATTAGAATCCGATCGACAAGAGGCTATAAAGGGCGGTTGGATGATCAGTGTCAGGGTGAGCCAACCGTCTAGCTTGGATAATACGGTAAAACAATTAGACGCTCAGTGTGAAGCAGCGGAACGTTAAGGAGATCGGAGAGTTTGTCCGAACGGTGAGGATATGCAACTACATAGTCATCGTAGGAAAGAACAAATGAGGTCAACTAAGTGGAGGGATCTCGACCGAGCGACTACTCCGCTCGGCCAAGTAGTGGGACCCTTGTCATCTCTCTGAAGCCGACAGAGCGAAGGAGTCCCGGCTGAACGGGATAGTCGCTCGGCCAAGCAGTAGGACCTGACCATCAACGGAGCGGATGAGTTCTGGCTGAGCGGCTACCCGCTCGACCAAGCAGCAAGTGTTAGTTGGTCCTAGGAAGATCGTATCGGTTCCACTGTACAAAAATTTTGTACAAGTGTCGAACATTTCCTAAACAACCTATTTTGTTCTTTAGAAATTAAATTAGGAATCGCAAACGGAACTTAACATTATTGATTCCAAATTTAACTTATTTGTTCTTAATGGTTTAGATTTGGATCGCAAATGATGCTTAACATTATTGATCCAAATCCACCTATATTAATAATTCAATTAAATATTAATTTTCAAAATTGGCTTCCAGGACTGCATGACGAGGCACTAGTCCTTCTTGAGTATGAGATCATCCACCACCACTAAGGAACCAAAGAGAGAAAGGGGAAAGAGAAGGAAGAGAGGGTCGGCCACAAGAGAGAGCACCAACAAAAGAATAAGAATTAATTTTTCATGAGGCCTCTCCTCCCCTTCTTTTATAATACTTGCGCAAGGCAAATAAGGAAAGATTTTTACAAAAAATTAAAATCTTCCTCTTGTTTTTCCTTTCCTCCTTTCTAATAATTTTTTTTCTCCTCTTGATTGAATCAATTGATTGGTCAGCCCCTTGCTTGGGCACCAAGCAAGGGTGGCCGGCCCTAAGAGGAAGGAAATAAAATCTTTTGTAAAAATTTATAAGCAAAGAAGGAAAGCTCTTATAAAATTTTACAAACTCTCTTTTAATTTCCTAACGTGGATGTTAAAAAAGTAAAGTTCTAAAAATTAAAACCATGTTTTAAAATTTAAAACATCTCTTCGAAAATTTTCTTTTTTAACATGGTTACAAAAAAAAGAAAGTTTCAAATTTAAAACTCTCTTTTAAAAACCCATGAGGATGGTCAAAAAATGAAAGTTTTAAAACTTTTAAACTTTTCTTTTAAACTATGTGGCCTAATTCAAATAAGAAAAGTTTTATAATTTAAAATATCTCTTTTAAAACTTGTAGATATCAAGAAGATTTTAAAAATTCAAAACACCCCTCCTAATTTGAATTATGGTGGCCGACCCCTCAAAATTAATTGTGGTCGGCCCCCTTAGAAAGAATAGTGGCCGGCCCTTGGCTTGGTCACCAAGCCTTGGGCCGACCCCCCTCTTGGACACCAAGATGGGGTTTTCTTGGGTGGATATGAGGCATTAATGAGGCTACGACAGCGACCTAGTGGAGAAATTGGTTTTGGCCTTCTGACGAACTCGAGTATCCCGTCTTCGCCCCGAACACACAACTAAAGTTCATCAATAATAACTCATTCCACTAAAGAGTTATTATTGCACTACCGCACCAATCCCAAATTACATTATGGGCTCCTTCTTATCATGAGTGTGTTAGTCTCCCTGTTTTTAAGATATCGAATGTCCACTAATTAATTGAGTTACTGAAAACTCATTTTAATTAATGTCTTAGTCCAAGAGTAGTACCACTCAACCTTATCGTCATGTCGGACTAAGTCCACCTGCAGGGTTTAACATGACAATCTTTATGAGCTCCTCTTGGGGACATTCTCAACCTAGATAACTAGGACACAGTTTCCTTCTGTAATCAACAACACACACTATAAGCAATATCATTTCCCAACTTATCGGGCCTATTGATTTATCGAGCTAAATCTCACCCTTTGATAAGTCAAAGAAATAAATACTAAATATATGTGCTTGTTATTATATTAGGATTAAGAGCACACACTTCCATAATAACTAAGGTCTCGTTCTTTTATTAAGTCAGTATAAAAAGAACTTGCCTTAAATGGTCCTACTCAATACACTTAAAGTGTACTAGTGTAATTTATTAGTCAAGATAAATTAATACCTAATTACACTACAACTATTCCAACGGTTTGTTCCTTTCCATCTTAGTCGTGAGCAAGTGTTTATAATTTATAAAGAACTGATAACATGATCTTCTGTGTATGACACCACTCACTATGTTATCTACAATATAAATTAATTGAACAACTACACTTAGCAAATAAATGTAGATATTTTTTACCAATGTAATTCTTTTATTTCAAAAATAAATGTTTACAAAAGCTAGGCTTTTAGTATACACTCTAACAATCTCCACTTATACTAAAAGACTAAGCTGCCATATTTATTGCCATACATCTGATTCTCATCCCTTCACATGCCGATCAAAAGCTTTCGCTGAAGGGCCTTAGTGAAAGGATCTGCCAAGTTATCTGCTGATGCAATCTTGGCGACGACAACTTCTCCTCGCTTGACAATGTCTTATATCAGGTGGTACTTGCGCTCTATATGCTTACTCGCCTTATGAGCTCGTGGTTCCTTCGATTTTGCAACTGCACCGCTATTATCACAAAAAATTATGATGATTTTGGGCAAACCAGGAATCACATATAAGTCCATTAGAAAATTCCTGAGCCATACAGCTTCTTTGGCTGCCTCAGAGGTTGCCATATACTCAGCTTCCATGGTTGAGTTTGAAACGCATTTCTGCTTAACACTCCTCCATGCAATGGCTCCACCTCCTAGAGTAAACACATAGCCCGATGTAGACTTACTAATCCCTATCTGATTGGAAGTCTGAATCCATGTAACCCATAGAGAGCAAATCGTCTGCTTGGTAAACTAGCATATAATCTCTAGTCCTTCTCAGGTACTTCAATATATGCTTTACAGCAGTCCAATGTCCTTGTCCAGGGTTACTTTGATATCTGCTAACCATGCCCACGGTAAAACAGATATCAGGTCTCGTACACAACATTACATACATTAGGCTTCCCACAGCCGAAGCATAAGGAACTGCTTTCATATCCTCTATCTCCTTTGATGTCTTCGGAGACATCCTTTTAGATAAAGCTATTCCATGCCTAAAAGGTAAGAAACCTTTCTTGGAGTTCTGCATGCTAAAACGAGCAAGGATTGTATCTATATATGAAGCTTGAGATAGACACAACATCCTTTTCTTGCGATCCCTTATGACTTTGATCTCAAGAATGTGTGCACATTCTCCTAAGTCCTTCATATCGAATTGTTTGGACAACCATACCCTTACGTCTAATAACACTTCGACATTGTTGCCAATTAACAAAATGTCATCCACATATAGTACAAGAAATACCACTACGTTTCCGTTACACTTCTTGTATATACAAAACTCATCTGGGCACTAAATAAATCAATATAACTGGATTACTTCGTTAAACCGGATGTTCCAAGATCTTGAAATTACTTCAGTCCATAAATGGACCGATTCAGCTTGCACACTAGATGCTCTTTGCCTTTTTCAATGAACCCCTCCAGTTGCTTCATATGGATGTTTTCTTCAAGACTTCCGTTAATGAAACCTATCTTGACATCTATAATCCATATGAGCGGCAATGGATAAGAGTATCCGGATAGATTTAAGCATAGCTACCGGTGAAAAGGTCTCCTCATAATCGATTCTCTCTTTCTGAGTATACCCTTTCGCAACAAGCCTTTCTTTGGAGGTTTCCACCTTCCCGTCTGTCCCTCTTTTCCTTTTGTAGATCCACTTGCATCCAACGACTTTTACACCATCTGGTGGTTCTACAAGCTCCCAGACTTTATTAGAATACATATATTCTAATTCTGTATTCATTGTTATTTTCCAAGATGCTGCATCTTAATCTTGGAGCGCTTCGTCATATGTCCGGGGATCAAGTTCATGTTTACTAGGGAGCAAGTCCAAAGACTCTCCCAAAACATGAATCTTTTAGGTTGTCTAACAACCCTCCCACTACGACAAGCTACTTTCTGCAATTGTGTATCATTTGTGATACGTGTTGCAGTTTCTTGTGATATTTCATCTTGTACAGTTGGTACTAGATTTAGACGTGTCCTTTATTATTTCCTTAAGAATAAATTTACTTATGGGCTTGTGGTTCATTACATAGTCCTCTTCTTAAAATCAGTCATTGATGCTAACAATGACCTTCTGATTTTTTTTTATAAAGATTATAAATCTTCTTTCGTTTCTTTAGGATAAACAAGTGAACTCCTATTCCAATTTCTCAGTATCTCCCTTCAGCATATATGCTGGCCTACCCCAAATCTGAATATGCTTCAGATTAGGCTTATGCCTATTCTGCAATTCTATGAGAGTAGAGAATTTTGACTTAGAAGGTACTACGTTCACTTCCATTTCCAGAGTATATCCTTAAAGCGATTTTGGTAATTTTCTAAATAACTAATCATCGATCTAATCATTTCCATAAGAGTCCTATACCTTCTTTCTTCTACACCATTCTGTTGGAGTGTACCAGGTGCAGTTAGTTGGGATTGAATCCCAACTTCTGATAAGTGACTCCTAAACTCTCCTAAGAGGTGCTCGTCACTACGATCTTACCGTAGTGTCTTGATACTTTTACCTTGATGTTACTCCACATCAGCCTAGTACTCTTTGAACTTATCAAAGTACTTAGACTTGCAGCACATCAAGTAAATGTACCCGTATTTTGAATAGTCGTCTATAAAATAGATGAAATATTCGAAACTACCTCTTGCCTGGATAGACATAGGACCATACAAATCAGAATGAACCAATTCCAACACATCTTTGGCTGTATACCCCTTAGACTTAAAAAGTTTCTTGGTTATTTTTCCTTCCAAGTAAGACTCGCAAGTTTGGAAAGATTTCCACTACCAATGAATCCAAAAGTTTATCGGCTATTATCCTTTGAATCCTACTCAAGTTAATATAACCTAGCCTTAGATGTCAAAGATATGATTGGTTCGTTTCCGAAGGTTGCTTTCTCTTATTAGAGTTAGAAGATATGTTATTAAATTCCATTTGTTGCATCGTGGGAGTTATTGGATTTATAAATTACCAACCAACGTACCAGAATAGATATTTTTCCTATTTTCTTGATAAAAACTTTGCTATCAAAATAGACATAATATCTATTCTTTAATAGTTTAGAAACCGAAATCAGGTTCTTTCTAAACTTAGTACGAAAAAATAATTTCTGAAATACATATTTTATTCCTATCAAAGGATAAACATCTCCCACTGCAACAGCTACTACTTTTTGCAGTAGTGACCTTGTAGACGGTGATTTCTCCTTTATATAGTTGTCGGGTTTCCTGGAACCCCTGCAATGAATTGTAGATATGATTAGTGGCTCCTGTATCTACACACCAGGTACCGGTAGATAACACCACTAAACATGTTTCAACAATTAATGAATAAAATACACCTATATTGTTCTTATTTATGAGAGGACAACCCACCTTAGAGTCCAAGTTTTGTTTCCAATCATAATTGGGAATACTAAGTCTATTCTATAGTCTAACAGCTAGGGGATTGACTAACATTTGAAATCCTAATAATCACAAAAAATATTTGGTCAAGACCAACACCTTAAAGTCTCCATGAATTTTGTATGCCACGATAGTGTGGACGTATACAAATTCAAAAAAAAAATTATCCATTAATTTTATTATCTCGTCATCCTAATTTTATGATAAATAAAATTAATAGTTGGTCTATCTTTGATCAAATATTTGGTCAAAACTTTGAATTTAAAATAATATTGATTCCTCAAAACAATATCATTTAAATTCACCAACACCTCAAACACTGGGAATTATGCATGCCACGTTAGTGTGGACGTATACAAATTCAACATTTGTAAGAGGAGGGTCTTACCCATTAATTTTATTATCTTGTCATCCTAACTTTATGACAAATAAAATTAATAGTTGGTTTTACTTTGGTCACGCAAAACAATAGCAGTGACTCCATTGGGGAGGGTACTATTGAATGCGTCTAAGTGTATACCATTACTTGATACTTAGTCCATTAAATAGTATTGTGTTCTTTCAGTTGGAGAAGATCACACGCTCCTAAATAATTTCCTATAACCATCCATAAAGGAAGTTTGATCTAGTGATCCGCAACAAACCCATCCGTTGTGGAGGGAGGCACTCAGAGCCAACATGCAAGCTTGTTGCATCACTTACAAAGCAGTAATGGAGGCCGTGCAATTTATTTAAAAATCCCTCTCCCACTTAATTATTTAAGGTGAGGAATTTTAACCTATGCTAGCATATATCACATGCACACACACACATCACAGTAAATAAAAGTAATAAATTTGGAAATTAATTTTTCAACTATTATGGCCTTTTTTGTCACTGTTCTCCATGTGCTCCAACCCTAGCTGCTGCCATCTTTAGCCACCGCCATCGGGCTCAATCGTCGCATTTATCTTGCTTCTTATTCCGCTATGCCTCTGGTTCTCAAAAAGTACCATGCCTCGCAAGCATCCGATCCGCGACAAAATTAGAATTTTACATATATCGATCTTATATTCCACGAAGGAATTTACATGTAATTTAGATCGAAAATAAAATTCTAAAATCCTAGGGCTAATACAGCTCCTGCTGTATTAGTTACATACAATCATGCACACACAAAAATAATGCCCTTGACATGTCCAAGGGTCCAATCACACACAACATCTATAAGCCATAATAGTTGGAGCCTGCAACCAAAGAGTTAGCATATCCTACTATTATCCTGCCTAAATTATGTATGACATGTGCATAATTAAATTGAAAACCAAACACACAGAGGTAAACCCTAGCTCTGATACCAATTGTTGGTTGGTCCTAGGAAGATCGTACCGGTTTCACTGTACAAAATTTTTGTCCAAGTGTCAAACCTTTCCTAAACAACCTATTGCGTTCTTTAGAAATTAAATTAGGAATCGCAAATGGAACTTAACATTATTGATTCCAAATTTAACTTATCTATTCTTAATGGTTTAGATTTGGATCACAAATGATGCTTAACAATATTGATCCAAATCCACCTATGTTATAAATTCAATTAAATATTAATTTCTAAAATTCACTTTCAGGACTGCATGGCGAGGCACTAGTCCTTCTTGGGTATGAGATCATCCACCACCACTAAGGAACCAAAGAGAGCAAGGGGAAAGAGAAGGAAGGGAGGGTCGGCCACAAGAGAGAGCACCAACAAGAGAATAAGAATTAATTTTTCATGAGGCCTCTCCTCCTCTTCTTTTATAATACTTGCCCAAGGCAAATAAGGAAAGATTTTTATAAAAAATTAAAATCTTCCTCTTGTTTTTCCTTTCCTCCTTTTTAATTCCTTTTTTTTCTCCTCTTGATTAAATCAATTGATTGGCCGGCCCCTTGCTTGGGCACCAAGAAAGGGTGGCCGGCCCTAAGAGGAAGGAAATAAAATCTTTTGTAAAAATATATAAGCAAAGAAGGAAAACTCTTATAAAATTTTACAAACTCTCTTTTAATTTCCTAACGTGGATGTTAAAAAAGGAAAGTTCTAAATATTAAAACCAAGTTTTAAAATTTAAAACATCTCTTCTAAAATTTTCTTTTTTAACATGGTTACAGAAAAGGAAAGTTTCAAATTTAAACCTCTTTTAAAAAACCATGAGGATGGTTAAAAAAGGAAAGTTTTAAAACTTTTAAACTTTCTTTTAAACCATGTGGCCTAATTCAAATAAGAAAAGTTTTATAATTTAAAATCTCTTTTTTAAAACTTGTAGATATCTACAAAGAAAAGATTTTAAAAATTCAAAACACCCCTCCTAATTTGAATTATGGTGGTCAACCCCTCAAAATTAATTGTGGCTGGCCCCCTTAGAAAGAATAGTGGTCGACCCTTGGCTTGGTCACCAAGCCTTGGGTCAGCCCCCTCTTGGACACCAAGATGAGGTTTTCATAGGTGGATATGAGACATTAATCAGGCTACGACAGGGACCTAGAGGAGAAATTGGTTTTGGCCGTCCGACAAACTCGAGTATCCCGTGTTCGCCCCGAACACACAACTCAAGTTCATCAATAATAACTCATTCCACTAAAGAGTTATTATTGCACTACCGCACCAATCCCAAATTACATTATGGGCTCCTTCTTATCATGAGTGTGTTAGTCTCCCTGTGTTTAAGATATCAAATGCCCACTAATTAATTGAGTTACTGACAACTCATTTTAATTAATGTCTTAGTCCAAGAGTAATACCACTCAACCTTATCGTCATGTCGGACTAAGTCCACCTGTATGGTCTAACATGACAATCCTTTTGAGCTCCTCTTGTGGGCATTCTCAACCTAGATAACTAGAACACAGTTTCCTTCTATAATCAACAACACACACTATAAGCAATATCATTTCCCAACTTATCGGGCCTATTGATTTATCGAGCTAAATCTCACCCTTTGATAAGTAAAAGAAATAAATACTAAATATATGTGCTTGTTATTATATTAGGATTAAGAGCACACACTTCCATAATAACTAAGGTCTCATTCTTTTATTAAGTCAGTATAAAAAGATCTTGCCTTAAATGGTCTTACCCAATACACTTAGAGTGTACTAGTGTAATTTATTAGTCAAGATAAACTAATACCTAATTACACTACAACTATTCCAACGGTTTGTTCCTTTCCATCTTAGTCGTGAGCAACTGTTTATAATTTATAAAGAACTGATAACATGATCTTCTGTGTGTGACACCACTCACCATGTTATCTACAATATAAATTAATTAAACAACTACACTTAGCAAATAAATGTAGATATTTTTGACCAATGTGATTCTTTTATTTCAAAAATAAATATTTACAAAAGCTAGGCTTTTAGTATACACTTTAACAGCAAGACCATTGTCGTATTTCTCGATATCCTTCTGAGAGATAGTGGTGCTGACACGAGGCATGTTCGACGATGGATTGTATGGCGGAAGCTTCTACTGTCTTGTCAGGGATATGCATGCTCTGTTAAGGTGTAGTGTTAGAGGTACTTTCCTGATTGGTGCTTTTATAGAACATATTGGAGAACGTGCTCATGCCTCGAGGAGCATGCACATCGCCTACCAGGGCTCTATATAAAGGGGAGTCCATCACCGTCGGTGGTATGCGTTATTCACTATTTGCGCTAGGGTTACTGTTGTCCACCTTCTTCCATTATTTCGATGACTAACTTGAGCATTAGAGGACCAATGCCGGGGACCTCTTCCTCGGCTTGACATTAAGGTTACTTATTTTGTAGAGCGGAGCAAGGTCTACAACCGATCAGCGAAGCCACCACATCCCCATCTTTTCACTTTCCTGCTTTCGAACAGGATCAATTATTATGTTCTAAAAATTAGAATATTAAAGCTCACGTCTGAAGTTTGAATTAAGAATTCTTCATGATTAATATTAATTCCTCTAGCCACTCAACTAAATCACTAACTCCTCGAGCCATTGGTGAGTTGTTTGCTGCATTGACAAAGTCATCGATCACCACAGAGAGGAAGGGATTGTCTACCAAACTCCAAGGATCTAAAAGAGATAGAGAAAAGAAAGAAGAGGGTTAGAATGAAAGTCAGGAGTTATCCCAATTCAATCACTTTGACGCTCAAGTAAAATTTTCGATGGAAGAAGTGGAGAAGATAAACAATAGATGGGTGCATGTACGTAGATGTAAGTGTGCGCGCGCGTAACTTGGCCCACAGATGCAGGCTCTTTTATAACAGTACTAAATTAGCATTCTCCCCTCATTAATTAGATGTCATTGTTGGGCACTACTTTGAATTCTGTTCTATTTCTCCTGTATAAAAATTTGTACAAGCACAGAACTTTTCCTAACAACCCATGTGTTCTTAAACTTGGATTGGAAATGAAACTTAACATTTTTACTCCAAATTCAAACCATGTGTTCTTCATAAGTTAAACTTGGATTGGAAATGAAACTTAACATTTTTACTCAAAGTTCAACTCATGTGTTCTTCAGAAGTTAAACCATATTACAGAAGTTGATTAAATATCTATTTCAAGGATTGGCTTCCAGGTCGTTGGCGAGGCACTCGACCTTTTTGGTTATGAGATCATCCACCACTTCCTAGACAAAACCTTTCAAAGAAATTGAATATTTAAACTCCTCACAGTAAGCCCTAGGTTTAACTAAAGAGACCTCAATCGAAACACAAGATCGAAACACAAAATCGAAGCACAAAATTGAAACACAAAATCGCTAGCCTCTTGTGTTGGTATTTCAGGATCCATACAAAGAAAAACTAAACTAGTTCACAGCGGAATAAAGAACTAGTTGTACCTTTTCTTGTAGCTAAGGACCTCTTGATCTTCTACTGTATTCCTCTCCTCTTCTTGGACGTCGTGTGTGCGACAATCTACCAAGACGAAGACACCTGACCTTCTCCTTCTTTTCCAAGCTTTCGGCCACCAAAGAATACAAAGTGAAGAGGCTTCCTCCTTCTTCTTCTTCTCCTCCAAGCAATCGGCCACCAAGGTAGAGTCTTCTCCAAAGGGGTGCCGACCCTAATGAAGAAGAAAGGATGGATGCCGCCGACCTTTAGGGAAAGAAGACAATAGAAGAAGATAGAAGAATGGCTGACCACACAAGAAAATAAAAGAGGAGCCTTAGGTTATGTTCGTTTTTGGGCACCTCCCTCCTCCTCTTTTATAATCTTTGCTAGCGGCTAATAAGGAACTCTTTTAATAAAATTTTATTTTATTTACTATTACAAAAAGGGAAAAATTTTAATAAAATTAAAATCTCTTATTTAAACCATTGTAAATAGCTATAAAAGAAAAGATTATAACAAAACTTTGTTTTAACAAAATCTTCCTTTTATTCCTATAATGATTGGTTACAAAAAAGAAAGATTATAACAAATTAAAATATTTCTTATAAATCATTGTAGATAACTACAAAAAAAGAAAGATTTTAACAAAATTAAAATCTCTCTTTTAATCCTTTGTAGAAAGTTATAAAAGGAAAGATTTTAACAAAATTTTATTTTAAATAAAAACTTCCTTTTCTCTTCTATTATGGCCGGCCCACATCTTGGGCACCAAGAGGGCTTGGTCGGCCCCTTGCTTGGGCACCAAGCAAGGGGTAAGAAGGAAAATCAAAATGGGTTAACGCGAGGCTTTATAGAGGCTACAGCTGTTGGTTAGTCCTAGGAAAACGTACCGGTTCCACTGTACAAAATTTTTTGTGCAAGTGTCAAACCTTTCCTTAAATAACCTATTGTGTTCTTTAGAGGTTAAATTAGGAATCGCAGACGGAACTTACCATATAGATTCCAAATTTAACTTATCTGTTCTTAATGGTTTAGATTTGAATCGCAAGCGGAACTTAACACTATTGATTCAAATACACCTATGTTATTAATTCCATAAATATTAATTTCCAAAATTAGCTTCCAGGACTTCATGGCGAGGTGTTACGCTCCGCAAGTGTACGGAAATGTCGCAAGTAATATAAAAGATTATCGTATCCACAGGGACTGGAATAAGCACTAGAAATGTCTCAATGCGAATTAGCTAAACAACTATCCAATTGTTTCAAATGCAAAGTGAAGGTAAACAAATCTAATATTAAAGATCAACAAACAAGAGTTTAGTGTTTTGGGTTATGATAAAGGGAGATTCTAGGAGTTTCGGTTTCTTTGTAAGATTTCTTGAATGTAAACGGTTCACCAATTCTTATCCCTCAATTGCCAAACACTAGTAGAAAGTTGTCGGTTCTCTCTTGCAATAGATAACCGGCTAAGGACTGAGAAATGTATCTAAATATGATCAATTAGACGTGAACCTACGTTGTCCTTACACAGAAGCGCACCTATTACTATGCCTTCCTCGGATATCAACATAGAAGCCCACAACTTATTAATCTATCAAGATACAAGAAACTAATCACAAGATCCATCCTACTCTCTTGAATATTTCTATTTCCTCTTCAAGATTATCTCTCAAACGTCCTTACACGGGCTTGCACCTGTCACGTGGATCCCTCGGATGATCGAGTGAGAGTTTATCATTACAAAGTCCACAAGAAATCCAAACAATCAATCAAGAATGAGAATTAAGCACAAATCACCATTAATCATTCAAGATCTAATTGATACAAGCAAGACAATGTCATTGAAACAAGAAATTGGCAAATCCACAAGAGATTACATCAATCCATCATACAAATACTCCCTTAATCCTAGAATACAAGATCTACTCCATGAATCGAGGAAGAATACCCAAAGAAATAAAGATTACAAGCATTTCTTAAATCCCCAATCCAAGAAACCAAGAAAAAGGGGAAAAGAGAAAACTTATCTACGAAGAAGCCTCGTCTTCGGATCCAATCCTCGCTCCGGAGTCGAAATCGTCAAGAACTCCCCTCGAATTGCCCAGAAATCCTCCCAAGAATGGGAGGAAACCACCAAATCTTGCCTTCTCCCCAAGGGGGAGAGATCCCCTTTCAATTCATGAAGGAGGGTTTAAATAGAGGAGGAAATCGGGCGCCACACGGCCCCATGACACGGCCGTGTGAGATTCACACGGCCATTCTCTGCCAAAGCTGCACGGCCGTGTGACTCACACGGCCAGGACCCTTCTGTTCTCTGGAAATGCTACACGGCCGTGTGGTGCACACGGCCACCACCTGCTTGGCCTCTGGAAACCTCACACGACCATGTAGATCTACACGGCCATGTAAGGCATCTGCTCTAATTTCTTCAAATCAAGACACGGCCGTGTGAGATTCACACGGCCATGTCCTCTTCCCTTCCTGTTAAAACTACACGGCCGTGTGTGGTACACGGCCTGATGCTCTCTCCCTTCAATTCCTTCCAAGCTTGTCCGAGGACACATAATCTTCACCAATTTTGACTCCTGTGTACAGAAAATGCACAAAAAGCAGATCTCCGAACCAAAAGAGTAAATATGCTAAAAGGAAAGCTGGAAGTATAAAAATACATAGATCAAGCATGCTCAAAGTATGTAAATGTGCGTAAAAACATGCATAAAAGAGTATATAATCTACGCACATCACACCCCGAGACTTAAACCTTTGCTTGTCCTCAAGCAAAATGCTGCAGTCTAAATTCATATGTTCTACAACACATTCATAAAACCTAGTGCACTTTCCTAACTCTATCAAAAAGTTTCATTAACAAGCGTGATCATGGAAACAAGTAAAGTATGGTTCAAGCATAAGAATCTTGTGCACAGTGTAAAAGTAACTCAACACCCTTCAAGTTTCAATCCATGTCCTAGTCAAGTCGTCATCAAATTTGAATTCCTAGTGTTTCCAGTGAAAGACAAGTAACCAGTGATAGGCACTTACTCACCATTCACTTGGTTCATATTTCTCAACTAACCCAAGGTCTCAAAGGTGTGCTCAATCTTAATGGAAGCTAGGCAGTCATTTCCCCAGTAACCTAACTCGGTCTCAAAGGGGTGACTTGCTAGATTCCACTCATGACAACTGTTTTTTATATCCCTTATTTTTTTTTAATTTTATTTTTATAAGTGTTTGCATTGTGCAAAACTTATTCACAAATGTACTTTTAGCACACATGTTGGGATATTTTGATTTTTCCAAATGAGCTTTAATGATTTGAGCCTCATCCAGTAACCAAAATGAAAGTTGAAAAATCACCATGGAAACCAAGTACTAAGCAAACAAGATGAATCATGACTATTTCAATGACATCAACTATTCAAGCATCAAGCACAAGTGTAGTGAAGATAAACTCCTTAAGGTTGAACCAAAACTAAAACTCATCACCATAAGATTCTTAGCTTATTAATGCTTCCCAAGATAGAAAAAAGAACTACACAAAGTTTACTACTAGCATCATTCGAACATCATGAATCAAGACAATAATCATGCTAACATTTCACTTGAATCCAAGAAAGCATATAAGTGAAGATTTGATGTTCTCAAAGATTTTTTTTTTTTGCCATGATTATTTCAAAAACAAGCAAAATAAAGCAACAAGCAATGAAAATATGAACCAACATGAAAAACTAACAAAAACTAAAAACTGAAAACTAAACTAAACAGTACATGACACCCCCCCAGACTTAAACTTTTCATCGTCCCGATGAAATCAATATGGTGGAGGAGGTGGAAAATCAGGAAAATCAGGGAAGAAAGATGTAAAATCTTTAACAAACCATTTAACTTCGTTTCTGAAAAAATTATGATACTCAAATAATTTATCAATATCATCCTGCACAAATCTCATAAAACCTCTAAGATCTTCATGAAATTCCATTTTAGCCTTATAAGCATTCATCATTTTAGAAATCTTATCACACAATTCTCTCTCACTCTTAAAACAATCTTGTAGCTTTTTAAATAGTTCCTCCTCCATAAGCTTCTTATTCTCAAGAAATTCATTAGTTGAATCTAAATCACTATGAATATTCTTTAAAGCAGAATTAAGTTCTTGAAACATAAAACTATGAATCTCTTGGTTACCTTTAGAAACATTTCTTGGAGTAAAAGATGACAAAGCTCTAGATTGTTGCCTAGCTAACTTTAAACACCAATTCTCTTTATTATGAATTGTAGTAAAATCATGATTGGGCAATTTTAAAGGGAAACCATTTTTAATGAATAAACTAAATCCATGCTCTTCATGCTTAATCATTTTCATTGCTAAACATGAATTCAAATCCAATGTACGAGAACTCTCCACCACCTCTAATTCACTCAAATCACATCCTAATACTAAGGCCAATTGAGTAAGTAATCCCCCTAAAATAATAGGTGTGGTAGAATTCGATTTCCCTAATTTTGCCAAATGTTTAAGAAAGAAATAACTAGAATTAATTTGAACATTTTTGACCATTGCCCACAAACAATACAAATCTATAAGTCTTACTGATCCCTCTTTGTCCTCCCTTCCAAATATAGTGTTTTTCATGAATAAGTAAGCATATTTAAAAATAGGATTGATAATTTGGAAAACTCTAGAATTATGAGGATCAAATAGCGGTTGTTCAGAAATTTGTCGCCAAAAATGTGAATTCTCAAATTGGGGCAAAATCACACACAGCTCATTCTTTGGTAATTCATAACAAGTATTAAAATCTCCCAACGTCCATTCATAACTTTCATTAAACAAACGAAATTTAAACTTCCCCCCACCTTGAACATTATCAACCTCTATTGAGCTTAAAAATTCAAAAACAATTCTAGGATAAGTAGGATATTTTATGTTCACTAAACCACTCCATCCTATCCTTTCAAATAACCAAACCAAATCATCCTTAAACCCCAAAGTTTCTAAAGTTTCAACATCAAGAAACCTAGTGCCTAAAAGAGGTCGTTTACATAAAGAAGAATATCTATACCGTTGCTCATCACTAGAGAAAACAATACCAAAGTCATTAGAAATACCTTTAAAGCAAACATTCCTCTCCTTTCTTGCAACCACCTTCTCCTTCCCTTTTCTTGTGGCCGAAATCTCCTCAATCACGTTTTCCATGGAAGAAAATCAAATCTCCTTAAGAAGAATGAGAAAGAAAAATTAGAAGAAGTAGTTTAAACCTTTAGAAATGGGAAAATAGGAAAGAGGAACGAGCGGCGGTACACGGCCGTGTGCCGCCCACACCCCGTGCCCTAATTCCTTAAAAAGATGTGGATCAGGCCGTGTGATATCACACGGCCATATTCATTTCTCATCGCACGGCCGTGTCTATGACACGGCCCCCTTCTCTTTCTTCTCTGGATTCCAGACACGGGTCGTGTCTGGGACACGGCCTAGACCTTTTTCTCCTCGGGATTCTTTACGCGGCCGTGTTTGAGACACGGCCTAGACCTCTTTCTCCTCGGGAGATCCTACACGGCCGTGTCTGGATGACACGGCCCAAGCACTTCCCTTCTCTGCAACCTTTGCCTTGCCGTGTATAGCACACGGCCGGGCTCTGTTTTGCACCTAACCTGAAAACAAAATTAAAAACAAGTAAAAACCAACAAAATGAATTTATACTAGCTAAAAGAATTCAATCTGGAGGGCGAGGTTCAGAAAAATACAACCTTTGTACCTCTTCTATTTTCCTACCATGAATATATTTTTTCAAACGTTGACCATTTACCTTAATTATCCCAAAATCTTTGTTCCAAATATCTACAGCTCCAAAAGGATAAACCTTTTTTACCTCATATGGACCCATCCACCTTGACTTAAGCTTCCCAGGAAAAAGTTTTAATTTTGAATTGAACAACAAAACCAAATCTCCTACATTAAAGTCTTTACGAAGAATGTGCTGATCGTGCCATTTCTTCGTCCTTTCTTTGTAAGATTTAGCATGCTCATATGCATCCATCCTTAATTCATCAAGTTCGTTCAACTGAAGCTTCCTTTTCTCCCCTGCTTCCTTTAAATCCATATTCAAATTTGCAATTTCCCAATAAGCCTTGTGTTCTAGTTCAACTGGAAGATGGCAAGGCTTACCATAAACTAATCGAAATGGGGTCATCCCAATAGGAGTTTTATAAGCAGTTCGATATGCCCATAAAGCATCATCTAGTTTCAATGCCCAATCCTTTCTTGAAGTGGATACAGTCTTTTCCAATATGGACTTAATTTCCCGATTAGATATCTCAGCTTGCCCATTAGTTTGAGGATGATAAGGTGTTGCTACTTTATGCTTCACTCCATATCTTCTAAGTAAGTTTTCAAACTGTTTCTCTATAAAATGTGATCCTCCATCACTAATGACTGCCTTTGGCACCCCAAATCTTGGAAAGATAATACTCCTAAATAATTTGATAACTGTTTTCGCATCGCACGTAGGAGATGCCACAGCTTCTACCCATTTGCACACATAATCTACCGCCATAAGAATATACCTATTCCCATATGAAAGAGGGAAAGGTCCCATGAAATCAATTCCCCAAACATCAAATAACTCAACCTCAAGAATGTAATTTAACATCGTTTCATTTCTTTTAGTTATATTCCCAGTTCTCTAACATTGATCACAAGACTGAACAAACAACTTAGCATCCCTGAATAAGGTTGGCCAATAAAATCCTGCTTGAAGAATTTTCGTAATTGTTTTTGAACTACCCAAATGTCCTCCATAGGACGAAGAATGGCAATGAAACAAGATATCTCTAACTTCTTCTTCAGGTATACATCTTTGATAAATCACATCATTGCACTTCTTATACAGGAGAGGTTCATCCCAAACATAATTCTTAACTTCTGAAAAAAAACTTTTTCCTTTGTTGATGAGAAAAATCCGGAGGTAACACTCCACTAGCAAGGAAATTCACAAAATCTGCGTACCAAGGAGTTTTCACACTTGATAAAGCTAATAAGTGTTCATCCGGGAATATGCCATCAATAGGTAAATCAAAATCCACCTCATTTTCTAACTTTTGAGATATTCTAGACAAATGATCCGCTACTACATTTTCAGCTCCTTTCTTATCCCTAATCTCAAGGTTGAACTCTTGGAAAAGTAAAATCCACCTGATTAACCTAGGTTTAGCATCTTTCTTTCCAAGTAGATACCGAATAGCTACATGATCAGTATACACTATTATTCTTGATCCTACTAGATAGGATCTAAATTTATCAATAGCAAATACCACTGCCAATAATTCTTTTTCTGTAGTAGAATAGTTTACTTGGGCTGCATCAAGTGTTTTACTTGCATAATGGATCGCATGTAAAATCTTATTTCTTCGTTGTCCCAAAACTGCTCCTACAGCAAAATCACTAGCATCACATATTATTTCAAAAGGAAGATCCCAATCAGGTGCTTGAATGACTGGAGCTGTTGTAAGAGCACTCTTGATTTTATTGAAGGCTTCAATACATTCGCTATCAAAACAAAACTCAACATCTTTAATCAACAGATTAGTCAATGGCTTGGAAATCTTTGAAAAGTCCTTAATAAAACGTCTATAGAAACCAGCATGCCCTAAAAAACTCCTAACTCCTTTTACATTGATGGGTGGGGGTAATTTGTCTATTACTTCCACTTTTGCTTGATCTACCTCAATACCACGCTCTGAAATTTTATGCCCCAAAACTATTCCTTCCTTAACCATAAAATGACATTTTTCCCAGTTCAACACTAGGTTTGTATCTTCACACCTTTTTAGAACAGTAGAAAGATTTGACAAACAAGAATCAAAGTCATTTCCATAAACTGAGAAGTCATCCATGAAAACCTCCATAATTTTTTCTATTAAATCTGAAAAAATTGCCATCATGCATCTCTGAAAAGTGGCTGGAGCATTACAAAGCCCAAATGACATCCGACGATAAGCAAAGGTACCATAAGGACAAGTAAAAGTAGTCTTCTCCTGGTCTTGAGGATGAATTGGAATTTGAAAAAATCCAGAATATCCGTCCAAGTAACAAAAGTAGGAATGTTTAGCTAATCTTTCAAGCATTTCATCAATAAATAGTAAAGGGAAATGATCCTTCCTTGTTTCTTTATTCAACTTCCGATAATCAATGCACATTCGCCACCCCGTCACTGTTCGTGTTGAAATTAGCTTATCTTCTTCATTCTTGATAACAGTCATTCCTCCTTTCTTTGGAACCACGTGGATTGGACTCACCCATTCACTATCCGAAATTGGGTAAATAATCCCTGCATCAAGAAGTTTAATCACTTCCTTCTTTACTACCTCTTTTAAATTTGGATTTAGTCTCCTTTGATGCTCAATTGAGTTCTTGTACTCTTCTTCAAGCAAAATTCTATGCATACAGAGAGATGGAATAATCCCTTTTATATCATCAATTATATATCCAATGGCCTTTCTATGCAACCTTAACTCATCCAACAGTCTCTTTGTTTCAAACTCATTTAACTGAGCATTAATTATAACTGGATAAGTAGAATTCGGCCCAAGAAATTCATACTTAAGATTTGGTGGTAATGGTTTAAGTTCAAGTTGAGGTTGTACTATTTCTGGTAAAACTGGCTCTTGTTTATGTATAATTTGTGACGGTGATGGCCCAAAAAGACCCAATTTGATTGGAATATTTGTGTTGTAATTCATATTACGGCCTGCGCGCCGTCATTTGTGCTGTGTGTGCTGTATACTTGATACGCGACCTGCATGTCGTGCCTCTCTTTTATTCTTGTTGTAAATTAGTTTAGACTCGAATGTAACTCGAGTTTCAAAATTGTAATGTACAAAATTGGAGCCATGGAAGGTCCACTCGAGGCGGAGTTACAAGGAGGGCGCGAGCAACACAAGGTGGTTAAAGGGAGGAGCTTGAGAAGCTGTTGACCCTAGGTTGACCATCCGATCTTCTCATTGGCTTGAGAAGATCGTAGTAAGGCCATGACTAATCACAAATAGTATAATTAATTGCTTGTGTGTGTGTATTTGATGCATGCTAGTAAAGTAGTAAATTAGCGCCTTAACGATTAGATTAGATCTAAATCGTGTACAAGATGCACCCTACGATTAGATTAGATCTCAATCGCGTCAACTCTAAAATGCCTACCATGCCGTGATACCTATCACTACCTCGATCACATGTGTTGTTGAATCTGCCAAAGCAGAGCAACATATATTATCTTGGTAGGGTACGGAGGGACAATCTTGGTCCCGCCTATCAACGCATGGGTGAGTAGAGACTCAATTTGATTGAGTACAACTAGTTAAATCGAGTTTAACTGTAGGCATTCTTCCAACGGTTGGAAAGATAGGACATAAATCACATTTATATTAATTCTTGGGCGTGTTAGCCAAAGCTAACTCAAGTTTTAATATAACTGCGGATAATGATCCTATAAACAAGAGTTGCATAGAGATATAATTGGTAAATTGTTACCTACCGATCATACTAAGTCTTGGGCGATTTAGCCAAAGCTAACTCAAGGCGTAGTATGATGTGGATCTTGTTCCACTTGAATTATAGAATTCAGTGGGAGCATCATTTAGTTAAAGGCCTAATTAAATGATTAAAAAGAATGTGATATTTACTTTCTACTTTAATTTTTGTTGTAGATTACCATGACGTCAAACACGAACACCTTCTCTCTGCGTTCTGTCCTTGACAAGGACAAGCTCAACGAAGCAAATTTCCTGGACTGGTACAGAAATCTGAGAATAATTCTCACCCAGGAACGTAAACTGTACGTTCTAGAGCAGCCCATTCCGGAGGCTCCTCCTGCCAATGCCACGCGAGCAGACAAAGATGCTTACAAGAAGCATCAAGATGACACATTAGATGTATCATGTCTAATGCTCGCGACCATGAACTTTGAGCTTCAGAAGCAACATGAGTTAATGGGTTCTTATGATATGGTTGAACATCTTCGGAAACTATATCAAGGACAAGCACGGCACGACAGATTTGAGATCTCAAGGGCACTATTTCAGTGCAAGATGTCAGATGGGGCTCCCGTAGGCCCATTTGTACTCAAAATGATTGGGTACATAGAAAACCTACAGAGGTTGGGATTCCCGCTTGGCCAAGAGCTGGCCACTAACCTGATCTTGCAATCCTTGCTGGATAGCTATAGTCAATTCGTTCTAAACTACAACATGAACGAAATTGACAAGCCACTGCCCGAGCTGCTTAGCATGTTAAGAACTGCTGAGCTGAACCTTAAGAAGGTTAAGCCCTACTCTATTCTGATGGTTCAGAAACACAAGGGCAAGGGCAAGCCCAAAGGCAAAGGAAAGTCCCAAGCCAAGGGAAAAGGCAAGGCACTGAAGCCTAAAGGAGGGGTCGCCAAGGATGCTACCTGTTTCCACTGCGGTCAGACCGAGCACTGGAAGAGGAACTGCAAGGTGTACCTGGAAGATCTTAAGAAGAAGCGAAGTGAAACTTCCACTTCAAGTATATATGTTATAGAAGTCAATTTATCTATTTCTTCATCATGGGTATTAGATACCGGATGTGCTTCTTGTTGGTGCAACCTTAGGTCAAGGTTGACCTGGTTGACCCGACTCGAGTTGACCTGACTCGAGTTGTATTTTGATGTTTGACGAGAACAGAAGAGTTGTATTTTGATGGGAGATTGTTGGGGCAACCTTAGGTCAAGGTTGACCTGACTCAAGTTGTATCTTGATGTTTGACAAGAACAGAAACTTGGGAGGTTGTGGGTGCAACCCTTGGTCAAGGTTGACCTGGTTGACCCGAGGTGAGTTGACTTGGCACGGAAAAGTCCAAGCAGGGAGCTTGGCACGGGAAAAGTCCAAGCAGGGAGCTTGGCACGGGAGAAAGTCCAAGTATGGAGACTTGGCACGGAGAAGTCCAAGTATGGGAACTTGGCAAGTGGAAGTCGGAGAGGGCTCGGTAGCTCGTTCTCCGGACTAGGTCAGAGAGGGCTCGGTAGCTCGTTCTCTGGACCGGAAGTGAAAGACGGAGAGGGCTCGGTAGCTCGATCTTCGGACTAGGTCGGAGAGGGCTCGGTAGCTCGTTCCCTAGATCAGGAAGGCAGATGGAAAATCCTGGTGAGTGAAGCCAGGTGAAAGTCCTGGTGAGTGAAGCCAGGCAGATGGAAAGTCCTGGTGAGTGAAGCCAGGCAGACGGAAAAGTCCTGGTGAGTGAAGCCAGGCAGATTGGAAATCCTGGTGAGTGAAGCCAGGTGAAAACCCTAGTGAGTGAAGCTAGGTGAAAGTGAAAGTCCTGGTGAGTGAAGCCAGGCAGTTGGTGAAAGTCCTGGTGAGTGAAGCCAGGCAAGGGAAAGTCCTGGTGAGTGAAGCCAGGCAGTTGGGAAGTCTTGGTGAGTGAAGCCGGGCAAGGGAAAATCCAGATGGATCAAGGGTGATCAGACATCTGGTGTTGAGAAGGTCATGTAGGTCAAGGGAGTGACCGGATACTTGACACGAAAAGAAAGTCCAAGTGGGTCAAAGGGATTGACCGGACACTTGGTGAGGAGTCTTAGCAGGTCAAGGGAGTGACCGGATGCTAAGCATGATGTACCAACTGGTCAAGGTTGACTGGATGTTGGTGTGGGAGACTTGGGACTTGGTTTGGGCAAAAACCAAGCTCTGGATCGATCAATGGATCGATCCAGCGATACGCTGGGTATCTGATCGGTCTGGTGACCGATCAGATAACGATTAGTAGTAAGCTTACTGAGGCTCTTCTGATAGGTCTGGAGACCGATCAGAGACAAGCTAACTCTCACAGAGAGTTGGCTGATCGGTCTGGGGACCGATCAGCCTAGAGTCTGATCGGTCCACAGATCGATCAGAGCACGATCAGTGGCTCTGAAGATATGGCTGATCGGTCTGGGGACCGATCAAACTAGAGCCTGATCGGTCCCATGACCGATCAGAGAGGCTCTGGACCGATCAGGGAAGGGCCTGATAGGTCCACATCCTAGCCGTTGCGTAGCAACGGCTAGTTTCTTCTGTGTCTTCTTCGCAGGTTATAAAAGGGATTGAGGAGCTACTGTTCTTCGCTTCTTCTTCTCTCTTCTTTCGACTGAGCTGCTGGTGTGCTCTTGAGCTTTGCTGAGTTCCGAAGCTTCGTGTGAGCTTCTTCGACTGGGTTCCTGCTGTTGTAGGCGTCTCGTGAAGTTACTGCTTCAACCAGTCGACGAGAAGGCAAGCGTGTTTGTTTTACATTCATATTGTCTTATGCTTCTTTGTATTTTGTGTACTTCTATCTTGCTGTTGCAAGAGTTATTGTGGCGAGGTTTCTCCACCCACAAGGAGTATATATTAGCCGGTTCTCCGGGGACTCATCCACCGACGGATTGATAGGCTTCGTCCACCTTACGGACACGCCGAGGAGTAGGAGTTTCATCTCCGAACCTCGTTACATCGACGCGTATTGAGGTTTGATCTCTTGTCTTCGTTTCTTGTTTTTATTTCCGCTGCGCTAACCCTAGTTTGTAGAAAGAAACGAAACGATTTGGGGTCGGCTATTCACACCCCCCTCTCTAGCCGCGATCATCGATCCTATCACTTCTCACATTTGTACTAATGTACAGGCGCTGAGAAATAGAAGGGCATTGACAAAGGGCGAGGTGGACCTACGAGTAGGCAATGGAGCACGGGTTGCTACTGTTGCTGTAGGAACTTATCATCTATCTTTACCCTCTGGGCTTGTATTAGAATTAGATGAATGTTGTTATGTGCCTGCTTTAACTAAGAACATAATTTCAGTTTCTTGTTTGGACAAAAAAGGTTTCTCTTTTATAATAAAGGACAAATGTTGTTCTGTTTATTTAAAAGATATGTTCTACTGTAGTGCACCTCTGATGAACAGACTCTACATTCTAGACCTTGGAAGCCCTATCTATAACATAAATACCAAGAGGTTCAAGTCAAATGACTTGAACCAAATCTATCTTTGGCACTGTCGCTTAGGTCATATAAATGACAAGCGCTTATCCCTGCTCCATAAGGATGGTTTGCTGGACTCATTTGATTTTGAATCTTTTGAGACATGCGAGTCATGCCTACTAGGCAAGATGACCAAAACTCCCTTTAGTGGACACAGTGAGAGAGCGACTGACTTGTTAGGTCTTATACATAGTGATGTATGTGGCCCTTTCAATGTCGCTGCTAGAGGCGGTTATAGGTACTTCATCACATTTACTAATGACTTCAGTAGATATGGTTATGTGTACTTGATGCCACATAAGTCAGAATCTTTTGAAAAGTTTAAAGAATTCAAGAATGATGTACAGAACCAGCTTGGCAAGAGTATTAAGATACTTCGATCAGATCGAGGTGGAGAATACCTTAGCCATGAGTTTCGTGACTATCTAGCTGAGTGTGGGATTCTATCCCAACTCACTCCTCCTGGAACACCACAGTGGAATGGTGTATCCGAAAGGAGGAACCGTACTCTATTAGATATGGTACGGTCTATGATGAGTCACACAGATCTTCCTACATTTTTTTGGGGCTATGCTCTAGACACGGCAGCTTTTATACTCAACCGAGTTCTATCCAAGGCCATGATAAAGACACCATATAGGATATGGACTGGGAGAGATGGCCAGGTGTCTTTTATCAGGATTTAGGGTTGTGAGGCTTACGTTTGACGTCAAGTCTCAGACAAATTAGGACCCAAATCTGACAAGTGCTACTTTATTGGATATCCTAAGGAAACTAAGGGATATTACTTCTACATTCCCAGTCAGCACAAGGTAGTTGTGGCAAAGACTGGGGTCTTTCTATAAAGGGACTTTGTTTCTAGAAAGACTAGTGGGAGTACGTTCGATCTTGAAGAAGTTCAAGATGCGAACCATAGCACTGAAGCCTCGATGGAAGTTGAATTGGAACCACAAAGTGTTGTGGATGATGTTGTTCCACAAGGAGTTGAGGAACAATAACCAGTTCAAGTAGACATACCTCTTCACAGGTCTGATAGGGTACGTCGTCAGCCTAAGAGATACTCATTTCTCTTGTATGACCATGATGACGTTGTGCTCATAGAGGATGAGCCTACCACCTATCAGGAAGCTGTGATGAGACCAGATTTCAAGAAATGGCTAGAGGCCATGAGATCCGAGATGGAATCCATGTACACCAACCAAGTATGGACTTTGGTTGATCCACCTGAAGGGGTAAAACCCATTGGGTGTAAGTGGGTCTTTAAGAGAAAGACTGACATGGATGGATTATCTATAAGTGTCGCTTGGTAGCTAAAGGTTTCAAGCAGATTCATGGTATTGACTATGATGAAACCTTTTCTCCAATAGCGATGTTTAAGTCCATTCGGATCATGCTTGATATTGCAGCATACCATGACTATGAGATATGATAGATGGATGTCAAAACTGCGTTTCTGAATGGAAACTTGCTCAAGGATGTGTACATGACACAACCTGAGGGTTTTGTAGATCCACAGCATACTGGTAGAGTATGCAAGCTGCATAGGTCCATTTATGGACTAAAGCAAGCTTCTCGGAGATGGAATCTTCGATTCGATGATGCAATCAAACAGTTTGGTTTCATCAAGAATGAAGATGAACCTTGTGTCTACAAGAAGGTTGTAGGGGACATAGTTGTCTTCCTCATATTGTATGTGGATGACATACTACTTATTGGGAAAGACATCCCTTTGCTACAGTCTGTCAAGACTTGGCTAGGGACATGTTTCTCAATGAAGGACTTAGGTGAAGTATCCCGCATTCTAGGGATACAGATCTATAAAGATAGATCTAAGAGATTGCTTGGCCTAAGTCAGAGTACATATATTGACAAGGTACTCCTTCGGTTTACCATGCAGAACTCCAAGAAGGGATTTCTGCCAATGTCACATGGCGTGAGTCTTTCGAAGACTCAAGGTCCCTCTTCTAGAGAGGAGAGAGACCGCATGGATCAGATCCGTTATGCTTCAGCCATAGGATCTATCATGTACGTCATGCTATGTACTCGTCCTGATGTCTCATATGCTTTGAGCATGACGAGCAGATACCAGTCAGATCTAGGTGAAAGTCACTGGATAGCGGTCAAGAATATTCTTAAGTACTTAAGAAGGACTAAAGAATATTTCTTGATATATGGAGGCGATGACGAGAAAGCTGTAAAGGGTTACAGTGATGCCAGCTTCCAGACCGACCAGGATGATTATCGATCGCAGTCAGGGTTCGTGTTTTGCATAAATGGTGGTGCTGTGAGCTGGAAGAGTTCAAAGCAGGACACAGTCGCTGATTCTACAACAGAGACCGAGTACATTGCTGCATCTGTGGTAACAAAGGAGGTAGTTTGGATCCGCAAGTTCATCACTGAACTTGGGGTGGTTCCTAGTATCGCTGACCCTATTGAGCTCTATTGTGACAACAATGGAGCTATAGCACAGGCTAAGGAACCTCGCTCACACTAGCGGACCAAACACATACTACGGCGCTTCCATCTCATTCGAGAGATTATCGACAGAGGAGATGTGAAGATTTGCAGAGTACCTACAGAAGCTAACATCGCAGATCCCTTGACCAAGGCTTTGGCACAGAGAAAGCATGATGGTCACATTAGGTCATTAGGCCTTAGAGCCTACACTGATTGGCACTAGTGCTAGTCGGAGATTGTTAGTTAGAGCCCTAGAGCCAATCATTTGATGATTGTTGTATGGACTCATTGTATCATATTCTTATATATAAAGGCATTTGGTTTTTTGGTTATTATGCTTACTTGTATTGGTGCCAAATAAACTAAGTATAATAGCGTCCTTGAGTAGAGGGTTCTTACCTATATCAATCGGTTAGTTGAACCGATAGTGAGATGATATAGGGAACACTAATCTTAATCATTCCTAGTCGAGTATTAACATTCAGGGACAATGTTAATGCGAAGAGACTAGCATGTAGGTCAACTCGATGGCTTGATCTCACAAGTCATGGATATAGAGATATCAAGTTGACACATGGGTATGCATTGGAGAATGTATACTGAATGACCCGTAATGAGAAAGTATCATGGATCGTTATATGAGTGTCATATACTTTCTCATGTGGCTATTAGTATGACTACTAGTCCTTGGACCTGAAGTCACTATGGATCTCTACATAAGGAGTTACGTACTTTGGCTTCGTCAAACGTCACCCATAACTGAGTGGACTATAAAGGCAATTACTAGGTATGTAACGAATTATGCAGAGGGATGTGAGTGATGTAGATGGGATATATCCCTCCTATATGACGGGAGCGACATCGATATTCTTGATAGAGTGAGACCACGAGTGCATAACCATGCCCAAATGAGTCAATATGAGATATTGAGCTCATTTGATTGAGTGAGTCTACTTGGAGTTCAAGATTTATATTGATTAGAGGATGACACGGTCTATGCCTTATATTGATCAATCTAGATGTCTAGGATAGAAGGACACTTGTCATATATTGTGAGGAGTCACAATTAGTAGTCACAAGATGATGTTGGATCTCAACATTCTTATAACTTGGGTAGTAATGATGTGTTGCTAGATACCGCTCATTACTTATGCTTCTAAATGGGTTTAGGAGCATTGCCAACGTTATAAGAACCTATAGGGTCACCCACAAAGGACAATTAGATGGAGATTAGGTTCAAATGATGAACCAAGAGGATTAGATTCATGTGATGAATCAAATTGGATTAAGAGTAATCCTAATTGAACTAATTGAGTTGGACTCAATTTGATTCATGTGTTCAATGAGTTTAATTTAGATTGTGACTCATTAAATCAATTTAATTAAATGAATTAGATTCATTATATTAAATTGACTTGAATCAAATGGTTGGATTTGATCAACCATGGGAGTTATAATGTCAAGTTTGACTTGACTTGAGAGGAAGAGGAAAAGTCATGTTTGACTTTTCTATTTGCCACCTCATTTGTGAGTTGGCATTAAGTGGCCTAATGATGATATGCCACATCATCATGTTTATCACATGTGCGTGCCACCTCATGGAGATTACAAATCTCCTCTTTAATGGCCACATTAAATGAGAATGGAGGTTACAACTCCATGAGTGGCCGGCCGCTTATGGTGAGGAATGAAAATTGATTTTTCATTAAAGGCATTTCACTCCATCTTCTTCCTCTCTTCTTGCTCTCCCTCCCCTCCTCCTTGGTCAAACCATCTAAGGTGCTAGCACACCTTTGTTTGGTCTTCTCCACCTAGTTTGTTCGTGTGGATACTTCTAGAGGATCGTACACTTGACGATCTCGAGATCTGGCGAACCGTTGGACGAGCGGGATTGCGAAGGGCATCGCATCGAGGGTAAATCCTTTTTCCTTTGTAGATTTAGTGTAAATCTAAATTAGAAACTCGTACACGTATCATTTTTGTTTTATTTTACTTCGCACGGATCCGGTGGCATGGGAATCGGGATTTCCGCAACGCGAAAAGTGGTTTTTGCGGCCCGAAATTCCCAACAGACACTAGATAGAAGATGAAGCTTGGTCGGTACTTCCGGATTGAGCAACTTGGTTGTGAAAGTGAAGCACAGATTAGCAGAATGAACAGAAGCTTTGCACAACATTGACTTCAAATTTGATGCCTCACCTCGGACCTCAAGCTCTACTTATAGAAAAGCCTTGATCAGTCGACTGATAAATTGTTCGGTCAACTAATAAGTTCAGTGAACTGAACCTCCTATTGGTTGACTGAATGGGCTCCCTTCCTTCTTTGTCGAGATCCGATCTTTGAGCATTAATGAGCTTTAATGGTTCGATCAACCGATCACCTTGTTCATTCGACTAAACAGTGAACTTCCCTATTCATCGAAATTCACACTTAATTCTACATTAATGAAGTGATTGTTCGATCGACCGATCCCTGTGTTCAGTCTACCGATTAGCCCTGGCTTCCTTCTTTACTTCGGCTCAATCTGTTCTCTGTTATGTCATCAAGGTTTGGTTGACCGATCTGCTGGTTCGATCAACCAATCAGGCTTTGATTTGACTTCACTCTGCTCTGGTCTGATCTCTGGTCTGAGTCAAATTGGTTCGGTCAATCAATCTACATGCCAAACATTTATCCTCCAAACATGTTTGGACTTTGCTCGCTTAGCATCTGATTGGCTCGCCAAGACTTTCTCTCGATCTTTAGTCCTCCAGACCTATCGAGCTTCCCTGCTAAGTATCGAGTCCACTCGACTCACTTGGGCTTCCTGTCTGGCTTCCACAATCTACTAAGACTTTCTCGATTGAGTAAATATTCTGCACACTTAGTTACCTTGTTAGATCACAACATGACTTAACTTGATCCTTTGACAACATCAAAACTCAGGTTTAATTTTGGTACAACCTACACCAACAGCAGCAGCCAAGTCCAAAGAGGTTCACACAAAGTCTGTTTCATCTCATCTTCGCTGGATGTGACTAATTTTTGTACCGTTTCCCATCAGCACCAGTTTTCGACCGTTGATCATGAATAGTAGCTCTCTAGCCAATAGCACTGGCTATCCTATTGAATGAAAAGGTGGAACAAAAGGGAAAAGGATGAATGCAGAGCCGCGGTGGTTGTTGGCTGGGGAGTGCATGCAGTAAATGCAGAATGGAAGGGCTGGCATTTTTCGGCCATTTAGCAGACTATAGGGTGAGTTTCTGGTGAACTTGGGAAGATGGAGGCTTTGGTGGCACCATGGGAAGATGGTCAGCTGGTACACAAGAGAGGGACATTTCAAAAAGAATTTCAAAGCTTGGGCAAAAGAGGGGGAGCCGGTACAAGTTGAATTTTAAATTTCAATTCCAAACTTCCCTCTCCTCCCCAAATTTTGGTGGCAGTTTCAAAATCAAATCTGATGGGCTATGGGCTATGGAGGTTGGGCTCAAACCCAAGCTACAACCCATGAGTCTAGGACTAACTCACCAGAACAGTGAGCTTCTTCTCCGGTAAAGGCAGTCGGCCAACTCCAACCGTAGGCATGAGGTGGAACAACCATTGATAGATGATGATGATGGCACCACATTAATGACAATGATGTGATATATGTTAGTGTCGTATGTGTGATTGTCTATTGTATGATTTTGTTTGACAGGGATGTAGGATGGTGTATTTGTGCATACACCAGGCCTACACGGTACAACGAGAGTCTACACTAATCCAGTATTTGTTTGGACATGACATGTTGGGACTGATCGTACCGTCAACTTGTATACATTTTGCCATTCCATGATCTGTTTACCTTTCATCATAAAAAAAAAAGAAAGAGAGAGATAGAAGAGGAGGATGAAAAAGATGCAAAATCTCATAGCCGCTGTCTCTTCTTCCTCTCCCTCTCCACCATCGCTGTTGTCGTCATTCTCAAGTTTAAGAGTGTATGGGCAGGTGGTGGTGACATGCCCCATGGCTACGACGGCAAGCTAGATCTGTGATGATCACCTTAGAGGATATGAGCCGCCTTCAAGCTGATTGTGGGGATGACAACGCCATTGCTTCAATCTTCGTTGATGCCAATAGAAAAAGAGCGGGAATGCAGCACAAACTCCTCCTCGCGCTTCTCGGCTTCACAGGCGACTTCGTCATTGATGAGCAGGAGCAAACAGAAACCCTAGGTTTAGATTTGCACCACCAGTTCCTGTGTCTATAAGAGGGTTAGTGGGAGCACAGTTATCTTTCTCATATTGTATGTAGATGACATACTTCTCATTGGAAATGATATCCTTACTCTTCAGTCAGTGAAGACATGGTTTGGGAATTGTTTCTCAATGAAGGATTTAGGTGAAGCAACCTATATTTTTGGCATTAAGATCTATAGAGATAGATCTAAGAGATTGTTTGGTCTAAGTCAGAGTGCATATATTGACAAGGTATTTAATCGTTTTACAATGTAGAATTACAAGAAGGGATTCCTGCCGATATCATATGGTGTGAATCTTTCGAAAACTCAATGACCCTCTTCTAACGAAGAAAGAGACTTCATGGATAAGATTCCTTATACATCTGCTATATGATCTATCATGTACGCCATACTTTGTACTCACCTAGATATCTCGTATGTGTTAAACATAACGAACAGATACCAGTCAGATCTAGGTGAAGGTCACTAGACAACAGTCAAGAATATTCTTAAGTACTCGAGAAGAACTCAAGATCATTTCTTGCTTATCGGAGGCAATGAAGAGCTTACTGTAAAGGGTTACACCAATACTAACTTCTAAACTGACAAGGATAATTTTATATCGTGGTTAGGGTATGTATTTTACTTAAATGGTGGTGATAAGTATTAGATACTACAGCGGTTTCATCTCATACGAGAGATCATCGATAGATGAGATGTGTGGATATGTAGAGTATCCACCAATGCTAATATTGTGGATCCTTTGACCAAGGCTTTGGCACAGAGGAAGTATGATAATCATACTAGGTTACTAGTATTAGATATTTCAATGATTGACAATAGTGCTAGTGGGAGATTTTTAGTATTAACCCTAGCACAAATTATGAGATGATTGATAGGGTAATTTTATATTATATTTTATTAATTAATAAAATATAAAGTTGTTTATTATAGTTATTTGAGTTGAGTGCTGAATGAATAAGTATAATAATAATGTCTTAGGGTAGTAGGTTCTAGTTTACAACATATCAATTAGTTGAATTGATAGTGGGAGTCTATATATAGACACTACTTTAAACTATTCATAGTCAAATATTAATATACAAGGACAATGCTAGTGCATTGAGACTAACATATAGGTCAACGGATTACTTAATCTCACAAGTTATGGATATAAGATATCAGTTTGACACATGGGTATATATTAGAGAATATATACTGAATGACCCTCTATGAGAATATTTCATGGATCATTATATAAGTGTTATAAACATTCTCAGGTGACTATTGGTATGAATAGTCCTTAGACCTAAAGTCACTACGGTTCCATACATAAGGAGTTGTGTAATTTGGTATCGGCAAACATCACCTATAATAAAGTGGACTATAAAGTCGATCACTGGGTATGAAATAAGTTATGTGGAGGGATATGAGTGATATAAATGGGATCAATCCCTTCTATATAACAGAAGTGATATTTGAGGGTCCCTTGATTAGTAGGACACAAGAATGTATGACCATACTCAAATGAGTCAATATGATATATTGAGCTTATTTGTTTGACTTGTCTACTTAGAGATCAAGAAAAACAAAGATTGATAAAAGGATGACACGATCTATGCCTCATTGATCAATCTAGATATCAAGGATAGAAGGATTGAGTCATACAAGATAATAGTCATGGACAGGTTAAGCCGGATCTTAACATTCTCGTCACTTGGGTAGCAATGATGTCTTGCTAGATGTCACTCATAACTTATGTATTTAAAATAATTTTAGATATATTGCCCAATGTTACGAGAGCCTATTACGTCACACACAAAGAATAAGTTAATTTGGAAATGAGTTCTTATGATGGATTATTGGATTAAGTCTAATCCAAATTAGACTCATTAAGTTAGACTCAATTGAATCCAATTGTTAGAGTGAGTCCAATTCAAACTAGACTCATGAGTCAATTTGAAATTAATGAGATGGTGACTCATTAAATTTGAATTGCATAAGGAAGAGGAATGGTCAATTTCGATATTGACCATTCACTTAAGAAGAAAGGTGTTGATTAACTTAGCTTAATCATGAATTTAAGAGAGGAAAAGGCAAGTGACCTTTAGTATTCATTGGATGGATATAAATAGGAATTTTGTGTGGAATTTTCATTAGATGAAAATTGGAGTGTCCCTTGAGCTTTTTCCTCATCTTCTCTTTTCTTCTTGGCCAAAACTCTTCTTAGACGAACCATCCTTGTGGTTTCTAGCACAACCTTGGTTGGTTTTTATTCTCCACTTCTTGACTTCATGAAACGAATAAGAAGCTTGCTCGTGTGGATATCATAGAGGTGAGAACACCTGATCGCGTTGAGATCTACATCTAAAGAAAAGTTATTGCCGGGATTACGAAGGGCACGCAACAAAGGTATAACTTTCTCTCATCAAACTTAGTATATGTGGTTTTTCCTTCTCACGGATCTTCTAGAAAGGATCTAGTTAGTTTTTCCACTGCGCTTTCTACTTGTTTAGCGATCTAGATCCTTACAAAATATGCACAATGAAGTGTGTGCTAAAAATACATTTTGTAAACATGCATAGTGGAAGACTTAACAAAAATAAACTAATTTATTACATCACATACACCACATGCATGCAAGATACAATCGCGTAGATAAGATCATAAAACAAAATGAAATCAAATAACAATTATTTTAAGTATACCTTACGGATGACCTGTAACAAGAAAGGCATGAACCTTTTGCGATGATATCGAACCTTGCTTCTATTCGTATCCACGCCAACCTCTTCAAGACAACTCTAGGAGAATAAGTTTCGACTTTAGAAGGTACTAGCCATGAGCGAAGGAGAAGGATCAAGAAGAGGAAGAAGAAGCAAAAGGAATATCTTCTTCCTTTGGGTGGCTCACGTCAACAAGAGGAGACCCTCTTGTTATGGTCACGGCAAGAGAGAAGGAGAGGGAGAGAGAGGTATGCGGTTTAGATTTCCAAAACATAATTAAGCCAATAATGAATTGTGTACTAATGCTCTCTTAACCATATCAATATATAGTCCTCTTTAATGAGTTGGATTAGAAAGTCCAAATCCAACCCATTATACCATAACAAAAAATTATCCCATTAAACCCATAGTTTGGTTCACAACTAAATGAAGTTGGTTCATGGATAAACTAAATTGGTTCATGACTAAACAAAATAGGGTCCAACTCTTTCATAAGAGATGTGGCATATCCGCACTTCCGTTCTGACAAATATTTCCATATTTATCTTATGTATTGTTTAACCAAACATTTATCTTTTGATCTGAGAATCTTATTCTCTAACTTATTTTACGTCTTTTAGAGACTCGTAGTGTGTGTGACTTAATAGGTTCCTAGTTTATCTTGGTCATCCATAATTAACTACTTAATTATGGAATGAATATGAGTGGCACTTAATAGTACATCATGAACTCCAATTAACTGAAAAATCATAGTTGATCTCAGAACTAATTCTGAACCCTTCAGCAGTTAATGTGAGTCATGTTTCATTCATTTCACTCGTCTTATACCCACTTAGTTCAGGACATGGTGTATGTGTCTGTCCTCACTAGGTTGACTACGTCACACCTAGCCCTTGTAAAACTTCCTCATTCTGCGGATTTAAATTACTTATACATGTGTACAAGAGTCTCTCATACTCTTAACATGTAATGTTTTGGCTAAAGACTTTGAGTAATAATCCTAATGAGTGGCCATATGATATACGTCCCCTCACAAGGAGCAGTGGATCCTCTATGGGTTATCCAAACACCTTCGGATACTTCAACTTATATCCAATCATCTTAGGTCCATACTTCCAAAAGATATTTGCTCAAGATGTTAAAGTATAAGTCTCTATGACCAAGATGACTTGTATACCTTAAGTCGAAGGAAATTTGCACTCGAGCTATAGTAAAAACTTCACAGACATATCTATATATGTAGAGAATCATATGAAGTCTTACAGTAAGTCACTCTAATGATCTAGTTACCATAACTAGCATCCACGGTTAACTCTCAACATCCGAATATCTCTAGTTAGTGAGAAACATCTTCTTGGTAGAACCAAGGAGTATAACCTGTGCTACTCTTACAAAATTGATGATGTCCGAATGTACCAATTCAACGACTAGGGGAATTCTAATATGTTCATAATTACACATGGAGAGATAATCATAAGTTGTGATCTAATCACAAGTTGTGATCCAATCACAAGTTGTGATTCAATCACAAATTCTCTCATGTTATGAATTGTATTGCAAATATTCAGTAAATGAGTTTAAGACTATTCAAATATATAATATGTACTCAAATAGTAAATCTATATTTATCAAATAAATAGTAAAATCATAAGATGATTACCTTAGAACATCCCTCAGAATCTAATAAGATACTGGTGGTAGTATACTGAGGTCGTGTAGGGATAAACCTAGGTACTTATCCAACTAAAGAGACCAAAGGAGGTTACTAAATTGAGATCAAGACAGTCTTTCCTGTCTCATTTATGCATACTATATTTTCATTAATCTTGCTTTGCAGATTTATGTTCTAACTCAGTTTTGCAAGGTAATTATTTCTAGAATTAATGAAGATTCAAATAAGAGTACAAATGACAAAAAGATGTTTAGTCGATGGAAAGATCTTAATCCATCGATGGAACAGTGAGATTTCCCCAATCGAATAGATCGAATCACCACAAACAAGGAAGGAAAGAATATCCATCGACAGATAGAAGGATTAGTCGACAAATAAGTTCAGCCGATGAAACCCTTTATTAGTTGATGGAGCGAGACCTATAAAAGAAGCTCTCAAGCTCTGAGCTAGAAATAACATCTACCTTCTAATTTTCTCCTACGCTCATTCTCTACTCATGCAAGCTGCAACTACTATGATGTCGAGAGGCTTCCGACAACCTACGCTTCTTATATTTATTGTTGTCATTATATTTATTCTTACTTGCACATTATATTCATATTTTTAATATCACTTTATCATTTAGTGGATTTCCTAATGAAAGCAATCAACGATCATGGGCCTTGGAGTAGGAGTCATCAAAGACTCCAAACTAAGTAAAATATTGACTTGTCTTTTATCTTTCTCTTTTACTTTATTTCGTTGCATACTCTAAAGTTTTTAATAAAGAAAAGAAATTTTTTTAAAGCTACGAGATTCACCCCCCCTCTCCCTCCTCATTCTTTCACAATCCAACAGCATCTAATCAGATGGAGGAGGTTGTTGGCAGATGCATCAATCATGGAGAAAGTCAAAGATGTTCATCTACTATTGCTTTATCAAGTCGAGATGTCCATTATTTGATGCCAAATGTCAGTAGATCTCCTGAAACTCGCCCTAAGAGTGAGAATTTGACTCGAAAGCGGTTGCCTTAGTATGATCTGGTGAGGGCAACGCAAAATATAAAGTAAAATGGATCTCTTCTCCAAATGGTACTTATACTCTTACTTCCTTGGGCTCTTGGGCAGGTGTACCTCATTTGTGACACTCCTTGAAGACTAAGGTCTGGCCAACAACTCTTATCCTAGTCGAGGATAATTTTCTAATGTCTATTTTGTTATAGTGTAGAGATAGAGGATTAACATTACCTACTTCAGTATTTATTCCATATGATGATAGTATTGTAGTAATAATGTGACAAAAGGTCATGTGGACTGTTCCAGATAAACTGTATCTGGAATAATGGATAATAGTTTTGAAGACTCAAAGACTTATGTCAATGTTAAGATGATGCTTAAGTGCATACATGAGAGCCCTGGGGCTATGGTGCAGTGGTAGAGCATCCAAGTTGTCACCCAGGCACCCGCAGTTCGAGCCCTAGTTATGGAAAATTTGTTAAAATTTTTCCTCCAAATGGGACACACAACTAAAGGATGCTGGGCTCCTGGGCTGTCCACTGCGAGTGCTTCCTGATTTACCCTGGTGGCCGCTGGAAACTTCCGTGGGGCAGGGCCGGTTATCCCAGGTTCGACGTTACCCAATCTGATTAATTATTTTTTTAAGTACATACATGAGAAAAAGATGATATGGTCTAATAACATCTTGATCTCTGGTGGCTAGAGGAGGGATGCAACTTTCAATGGTTTTGTAATAAGCATTATCATATGTACTTAGATCAACTGAATTTATTATTTTAGATCTAGGGCCTTCAAAGAAGTTAGCATACATAATATCCAAAGTTAAATGAGTATAAAACTCAAGTAAGATTTCATGGTAGATATGGAAGTATTCAAATTGATTATTTGTGATTAAAGATACTCCCTAATTATGTCAAGATTAAAGAAAATGTCATGACATGCTACCCTAGTTTTGTAGTGAAACTCATCGATCTAAACAAGATTATGATAGAATTCAGTACAAAGATTAATTTAGAGTGGACTTTCAATGTTTGATCAATATATTTAATATTAAGCAACACATCAAGTAGGTCAAGTTTAATCAAAAAGTTGATAATGAAGAAGTCTAAGTGGGTCATAGTTAACCGGATATTTGACAGTTGAAAGTTCAACAAGGGGTTGATAAGGGTGATATCCAAGTGATTCATGGTTAACTAAATACTTGGCAATGATGAAATCTTAATAGGCCATTGAGGATCGAATGTTAGGTGTGTGAGTGAAAATCCTAACAGATCATAGAGGACTAGACATTAGGCGTGTGAATAAAGTCCTAACACGTCATGGAAAACTAAATGTTAGGTATGAGATGAGAAGTACAAACAAACCAAGGAGGAATAAATGTTTGAAAATGATAAAATCCTAATAGGTCGACAATTGATCGGATGTTACATATAAGATAAGAAGTCTAAATAGGTCAAGAAGTAGCAATGGAAAAGTTTCAATATGTCAAGATTAATCAGATGCTAAGCAAAGAAAGTTCTAGTAGATTGTGACGTTGGATTTTCAGTTGATTGATAAACCCTAAACCACAAATTTAAGATTTGTGAAGGTTTATGGTATGAACAATCGATTGCTAATTGTTACTAGTCGAATGATACATGAGTCAGGTGCACTCAACTATGACGCTGTGGCACATAGAAGATTTCATAGTTGATTCAGAAACTCAATGATGAGCATCAGTCAATTGAGAGCATCGACTAAAGTCCTAAGCTCAAAGACTGAAACATTGATTTATATGGACAATGGAGTAATATATTGAACATGAGTCAAGAATCAATTGATAGCAAAAATCCTAGATAACAACCTTATAAAAAGAGGATTTTGTGAAGATTTTAAGTCAAGTTCTTCAAGAAGTAATCTAAAGCAATCACAATATGATCAAAAACCAAATGCTTTTATGTAAGCTTATTTATTTCGATTACATTCTATATCCTTTGTATATTTATCTTTGGCTTGTATTATTTATAAGAACAAGTCTATAAGAGGTTTCCTCAACTCCGGAAGATCTCTGATGAGGATGAATAGTGGTGTTACTACTAGAAACTAGATCTTGAGTTAGCAACCTTGGAAAACTATGAACCAAATAAAAAATCTTTGTAAGTTTTGGTTTGGCTAAACTTCCAGTTGTACTAAACTCAACGAAGTTATTAACCACCTAGTATTATATCAGTTATAACAAATGATATCAGAGTTATGTTATTTTTCATCGGACTAAATACCGAAGGACACAATGCTAGAGGAAGAAGGACCAGTAGTGATTTTGAGCCCTCAGATGTCATTTGACTTTTTGTCAAAAGAGCAAGAGGCTAGGAGATTAGAAGGATCCATTAGAGTAAATGGAGTTCCGAGATAGTTTTGGATATGACATTCGGTTTCCACAAGCTTTCGGATTAAGAGAATTTGCTTAATGGAAGACAAAAACTGAAATGTTCATCCAAATGCATATGAAAACTTGATTTGCTTTGATGGAGATATTTGAAGCTCGACAGATAAAAGAGACAGACCTCTCAAAAAGAACAAATGGATAGCAAGTCCAACCAAGCTAACACATCTTATGAAAACGTATCATCCTGTCTAATCCCTCTAACTTGTGAACTCAAAGGATCATTTACAAAATATCTCGTCAAATGCAATTGTTTTTTTTTTTGTGCAAATTCTTGCATTGAATCCGCGTAGGCAGAAGGGGAAAAAAAAAAGACAAAAGAACAAATTTAAAAACCACATAGGAATGCTTTAACATCCGTGCCTATGTTGCGCAGGTGTGAAGAATTGAATTGGTAACAAACGGAAGCTTTTCTTACACACGCTAAACGTAAATACAGAATTGAATTGAAGGTCATGTAATGTTAAGTGAGCGAAGACTGAGGCATAGCAGTGCAGTTCACACCTGCACCAATTCGCGGTCGTTGAGCAGCGCCTCGGCAGCCCTACGCCCGGAGACCAAGGCCCCGTCAAAGGTGGCAGAGCTCCAGTGGTCGCCACAGATGTACAGTCCCGGTCCCAACCTCGGATCTCGACCTGCCAAGTTCGTCGGCGGTGTCTGGTCCGGCTGAGCGAACCCGATCCGGTAAGTGCGCAGGTGACTCCATCGTCCAACCTCTTCAGCTCCGAACCACCCGCCGAGCTCGCGAACTACCTCCGCTGCCAGCTCCTCGTCCGACCGCTCCGGAAAGGATCCCACCAAAGAGACAGAGATCAGCGACTTACCCTCCGGTGCATACGACGGCGCCACGTTACTGGCGAAAAACATGTTGTTCACGATGCCCTTGCCGGAACCGTTCAGGACCAGGATCGGTTCCTCGATTGCCGACCGGTCGGCAGAAAAATAGATACACACCGTGCTGCGGCTCTTATTGCTCTTAGGCGCCAGAAACTGAGGCACCAGTCTCTGCGCTTCCGGCTGGTCGACGGCCACGATGATCCCTAGGTCGGCGGGAACCACTTCGCCGCCTTCGAGCGTAACGGCTGCGCCGCCTGGGTCCACCGACGCTACCCGCGAGCGGAGGCGGAGAGATCCCTGGGGAAGACGCGCTGCGAGCTGAATAGGAATGTCAGCGATGCCGTTAGACGGCAGGGCGTTCTCTCCGAGAGCGAGACACTTTAAGACAAAGTCGAAGAGGCGGGAACTCGTGGCGAGGTCGGCGTCAAAAAAGATGCCGGCGAGGAAGGGGCGGAGGAAGCGCTCGACGATGGAAGGGGAGAATCCGGAGGCGGAGAGGCGCGTGGAGATGGTAGTCTCCGGAGCGGAGAGGAGTTGGTCGTCGGTACGGGAGGCGGCAACGAGGCGGGTGAGTCCGATCCGGAGCTTGTCGGGGAGGGATCCGATGGGGTTGACGAGGGACGCAATGCCGTCGATGGGGCGGCGGAAGGGATCAGCGACGCGGTGGAGGGATCCGGCATGGAAGACGAGGGCGCCAGGATAGAAGGGGCACAGGCGGAGTGAAGGGTAGTGGAGGAGGCGGCGAGCCTCGGGGTAGGCGGTGAGAAAAATCTGAAAACCGCGATCAAGGAGAAAGCCGTCGAGGGAATCGGTGCGAACGCGACCGCCGACGCCGTCGGAGGCCTCGAGTAGAAGGAATGGAACGGAGGTGGAGGCGAGGTGGATAGCGGCGGCTAGGCCGGATAATCCTGCGCCGACAATGACGGCGGCGGCGGAGGAAGAGGAGGAGGAAGAGGGCGTGGTGGACGAGGAGAGAGCTTGAAGGGGCGATGCATAGGGAGGCTTAGTCGGCGAGAAAGAAGAGCAAGGAAGCGGAGAGAGGAGAAAAGACATTGGTTGGCGCGGGAAAGAGCATCAGCTCTGGGCCGTTCTCATCTCAATGCCGATGAGGAATGGAAATGGAATCCTCCTCTTCCTCTTATCCATTTCCCTTTAATTTGCGCCAACCCTGCTGACATCGTTTGTGGCCTAATCATGAACCCTAATCTAGTTCTGCTTCATACGGAACGTCCAAATTTATGATTTTTCTTATTCCATTCTCACTTTTTCTTAATTTTTTTTCATAAAAATAAAATTAATGACTAAAAAATATATTTTGCAACATATAATTAGGTTCGCGTGGAAACATTAAAAAGAAGTTTAAAATTTTAAATATGAGTTTTGATATGGGTTATAATGGATATGGTAATTAAAGTTAAGATGATAGAATAGTTAAAGTTAAGATGATGTAGTAGTCCTGTTTGAGAAGGGACAGCATTCCTTCACTTGGTTGCTCGGGCCAGTATTAAAGTTATTAGATTCAACCAGACTAGGTCATAACTCGATCGGAAAGAGATAATCAACCCGTAAGCTAAGCGAGTCAGGGAATTTAATATATTAAGATGGCCAAGATGAAGGTCGGCCGATCTCATGTGTTGGTCGAAATGATCAACTCACCTCACAACAGATCAACCATAATTAAGGGGAGAGCTAAACTTATTACTTCATATGAATCCTCATATACTCACCCGAGCGACCCTAATTCCCGATCGCCCTAATTGATTTCTAAACGACAGTGTGCCTATGTGTATCTGTTCGACCACAAAGGTAGACAAGCTTTAGACACCTCGACTGTACAAAAAACTGATTAGGCAAAGATAGAATGTGGCTCGATTTGGTATACTGGCCGAATCCCTTAAAGTGTAGCTGCATTTCTCTTAATAACCCATATATGCTCGGTAGAGTAAAAGGACGAACAGACCCACAATATTTACTATCACATTAATACTCAGACGGAATTCTAGTAAAACATAGATTATTAGAGGGATTTCAAGGAAGCATGAGGCACGATTCATTATATTTCCTGAATGGATTTCCAACATGATCAAGACACTACATCATTCTCTAAACAAATATCTCAAGGTAGTGTAGAATATATTCAAGCAGCTTATGACCAAAGCATGTATAATGGCAGTCGACATTAATGGCTGGTCCAGATACATGCAGTATAATATACAAAAGGGTATATTATGCAGAACGCAACAGACAACATTCCAATCAGGCGGCCGGTTTAAGGACCGACCGGGATATATTCAATAGACAACATTCTAATCAAGTAACCGGCTCAAGAACTAGTCAAGATATACTCAGCAGACAACATTCTAACCAAGTATTAGAGAATATTCTTGTAGAGCCTTCTTCAAGGACCACCTTGTCCCCCGTCAACCAACCACTTATAATAGCATATTTCTTTATTAACATCAGTGATAACAAAAACTATAAACGACAAAAAGTGTATACATATAGGTAGATGAAATATTCCTTGGGCAATTATGGCGTATCATCTAAGTCTACCCTCTCCTTTACCTAATGACCTCTGACACAGTATGCTATCTCATGATTGCGGAGGTTAAGTGAGGTGGTATATAATGGGGAGTCTTCTCCATGATGAAGGTACGTTCATTGACATCTATAACTCTACTCTCGCGCATACGTTCTGACTGTTCTTACATTCATTCAGACTAGGACTAACTTGAGTATCGGAGGGCCTTCGCTAGAGACTCCTCCACTGTTTTCTAGGTACTGACGTTTTGTTGGATCATCTCCTTATGCATAGGATCGAAGGAAAAGCTTCTTTAAGAGAGAAAGGTCTTCTGACGATCAATCACTCATCCACTGTGCTCAACGCATCATCTCTACAGGTCTCAGACAGGATCAAATTTGACACTGTATATGAGAATCTTCACCTGAATCTGAGAATGGAAGATGAAGGAGGCTGGACGACTCACTACTGTTATTTTGACGCAGTAAGACCTAGATCTACTCATCAACGCCCGAGTTCAAAGGGAGCTGCAACAGCAACAGCAACAGTAAGGAGCCACCAGTGGTACTCTACCGCCACCTAATCCCGTCGCATCTACAACGGCTCACCAGAGGGAGAGAGTGGCTAGGGAAGAAGGTCTGGCTTGTTTGACGCGTACGTCTCACTCCCCGGCTCCCCACCACCGAGCCCTTTTCCGTACACCGCCTGAGCATATGGACCAAGAAGAGCCTCACCAAGAGTCTTCCGGAGAAGCACTAGTTCGTGAATGGCGAAGGGAAAAAGCTCTGGCATGCTACAACTCCCTTAAAGAAATTAGCACGTCATTTTCTCAGAAGATGTTAGAAGATAAGTTACCAAAGCATTATCAAAATTTGGCAATAGAAGAATACTAAGGTTCGACTGACCCTAAGGATCACCTTGTCAAATTTGAGAACACTTCCCTCCTTCACCAATTTACTGATGGGGTGAAGTGTCGGGTGTTTCTCACCACCTTCGATGGTTTGGTACAAAGATAGTTTAAGCGACTACCTATTGGATCTATTTGTTGTTTTACGGATTTCCTCAAGATTTTCCTTTACCACTTCACAAGCAGTCAATGCTACCAGAAGACTCCCTTGAGCCTTTTCTCATTGAAGTAAGGGCCTAAGGAATCATTGAGGTCCTATATTAAAAAATTTAACCAAGTGGCTATGAATGTTCCTTCCGCCACTACCAAGATCCTGATGAGTGCCTTCTCGCAAGGGCTTGTCAATAATGATTTCTTCAACTCCTTGGTCAGGAGGCCCCCGAGGAATTTTTTGATCATCTATTGGATCGGCCGACCAAATTCATTAATGTTGAAGAGGCCCAAGCCGCTCGGAGGAAAGACGCTCCTATACCCACAGCGGCTTCGACACTTGAGCATTGAGCATTGCCCGCTCCTCCACCTAAAGGACCTCGAGCAGCCGCTCAACCTCTTCACCAAGGATCGCGACCATAGGCCATGCGACATGTGGAGGTCGAGCAAGAAAGGTACCCAAAACCTCCTCAAGAAGCTCCAAGATGGTGGTGCACTCTTCATCGGTCGACCACCCATGATACATGAGATTCCTACACTCCAACTAATTTCTAGGGTGATAATCAGAGATTTCGTTAACGCACCCTGTCACCTAATCGCCGCCCCTACTGAAGATCGAATGGCTCACCCAGAAGAAATTAGCATGAGGTCAGGTAACAATAGAGGATGCCGCCACCACCTGTGGATCGAACACCCACTCCCACTCGAAACCAACCGGAGCTCCCAACCCGGCAAGAGAAAAATACAATAATACTACGCGGGGTAACATCAACATGATAGCGGGAGGTTCGATTGATGGAGACTCCAACCGAGCGAGAAAGTCACACACTCGGCGGTTGGATATCCACTCGGTCGGCTACAACATAGAACGAGCACCCGGGCCTGAAATTAGTTTTGGGCCCAAGGATCTAGAGGGGATGGAGATACTCTATGATGATGTTATCAAGGCTGTTATAGCTAGTTATAATATTTCTCGTACTTTCATTGACATAAGTAGTTCTGTCAACATCATTTTCAAGCAGACGTTTGATTAGCTACAGATAGACCCGAGCGAGCTCCAACCCATGGTGACTCCTCTATATGGATTTATGGGTAATGAAGTTCAACCGCTCGACCAAATAAAATTAGCTATATCTTTGGGGGAGGAGTCGCTAGTAAGGACACGTTGATCAAACTTTATCGTGGTCGATGCATCCTTGGCTTATAATGTCATTTTGGGTTGCCCGACCATAAATGAGTTTCAGGCTGTAGTCTCTACCTTCTACTAGAAAATGAAGTTCCCTGTGGATGATCTAGTCAAGGAAGTTCAAGGAGATCAATTGGCAGAACGTAAATGCTATGTTGATATAATAAATATTAAAGCCAATATCGCCCAAAAGTTACAGTGGATGGAAGTCAATGTCGTCCAAGAGGCACCACCTGTTAGAGTGTATACTAAAAGCCTAGTTTTTAGTAAACATTTTATTTTGAAATAAAAAATCACATTGGTCAAATGTCTACATTTATATGCTAAGTGTAGTTGTTCAATTAATTTATATTATAGATAACATGGTGGTGTGAGGAGTCACACACAAAAGATCATGTTATCAATTCCTTATAAATTATAAACGGTAGCTCACGACTGAGATGGAAAGGAACAAACCATTGGAATAGTCGTAGTGTAATTAGGTATTAGTTTATCTTTACTGATAAATTACACTAGTACACTATGAGTGTATTGAGCAGGACCATTTAAGATAAGTTCTTTTTATACTGACTTAATAAAAGAACAAGACCCTTGTTATTATGGAAGTGCGTGCTCTTAATCCCGATGTAATAACAAGCACGTGTACTTAGTATTTATTTCTTTGACTTATCAAAGGGTGAGATTTAGCTCGATAAATCAAGAGGCTCGATAAGTTGGGAAATGATATTATTTATAGTGTGTGTTGTTGATTATAGAAGAAAACTGTGTCCTAGTAATCTAGGTTGATAATGTCCCCAAGGGAAGCTCATAAGGATTGTCATGTAAACCCTACAGGTGGACTTAGTCCAACATGACAATAAGATTGAGTGGTACTACTCTTGGACTAAGATATTAATTAAAGTGAGTTGTTAGCAACTCATTTAATTAGTGGACATTCAATATCTTAAACACAGGGAGATTAACACACTCATGATAAAAAGGAGCTCATATAGTAATATGGGATTGGTGCGGTAATTCAATAATAACTCTTTAGTGGTATGAGTTATTATTGATGAACTCGAGTTGTGTGTTCAGAACGAACACGGGAAGCTCAAGTTCATCGGGAGACCGAAACCAATTTCTCCTCTCGGTCCATGTCATAACCTCTTATTTATAAAGTGTTATACCCACCCATACCCACCTTCTTACCCACCTTAAGGTGGCTGGCCAAGCCTAGCTTGGAGCCCAAGCTAGGGCCGGCCAAACCAAGGTGAGAGGTGGCCGGCCCTAGCTTGAACCCAAGCTTGGTGTGTCCGACCACAATAAATTAAAAGGATTTTATTTTTTAAAATCTTTCTTATGTGGAAGCCATGATTTTTAAAGAGAGTTTAAAATTTAAAATTTTCCTTATTTGTAGTTAAAAGAAAGATTTTAATTTTTGATAAAACTTTCCTTTTATGAAACCATCCTCATGATTTTAAAAGAGAGTTTTAAAATTAAATATTTCCTTTTATAGTTTCTACAAAAGATTAAGAAAAGATTTGATATCTTTTCTTATTTGTAGATTGAAAGGAAGATTTTAATTTTAGAGAAAACTTTACTTTTTGTAAACCATCCACATGTTTTAATAGAGAGATTTTAATTTATAGATGTTTTCTTTTATGACCAACCATGAAGGGAATTTTTAAAAGAGAAATTTTTATTTAAAAATTTTCGGAAACAAATTAGGAAGTTTTAATTTTGTGTTTAAAACTTTCCTTCCTTGGAGGATTAGATATGGCCGACCACATTGATAGAGAAAAGGAAATTGTTTTAATCAATTAAATTTTCCTTTCTATTGCAAAGAAAATAAAGAAGTTTTTATTAAAACTTTCCTTATTTGCCAAGACCAAGGAATATAAAAGATAGGGTAGATGTGCCTCACCTCATAGCACATAATCTAGTATTCCTCTCTTCTATTCCTTGTGGTGGCTAGCCCTCATCTTCTTCCTCTCCTCCTTTTCTTCTTCATTGGTGGTCGGCGGCATCAACTCTCAAGGAGCTTGTTGGTGGCCGGATTTTGCTTGGAGAAGAAGTAGAGAAAGGAGGCTTTGTTTCTAGCATCCCTTGGAGCTTGGTGGAGGTGGTCGAACCTCATCTTTTCTTGGAGATTTTGTGGTGGCCGAAACTTTCTTGGAGAAGAATGAAGCTTGGGTGGATTCTTGTCTAGGTAGATTGTCGCCCACACGACGTTCGAGATAAGAAGAGGAATACGGTAACAGCTCATGAGGTATATAAGCTATAAAAGGTATAACTAGTTATTAGTTTCCGCATCATAACTAGTTCATCCTTTTATTTAGATCTTGAAATACCAAACACAAGAGGCTAGTGATTCTAGATTTTTGGATTTGTGATTCAAAGGTGTGTTTTTTTGTTTTTCGATCTTGTGATTCGATTGTTCCTTTTGGTTAAACCTAGAGTTACTATAAGGAGATTAAATATTGAATTTCTTTGAAAGGCTTTGTCGAGGCAGTGGTGGATGCTCCTATACCCAAGAAGGCCAAGTGCCTTGCCATGTTTGACCTGGGAGCCGATCTCTGAAACAGATATTTAATCGAATTTGTAACCTAGGTGGGTTTGGATCAATAATGTTAAGTATCAATAACAGATAAGTTAAATTTGGAATCAATAATGTTAAGTTATGTTTGCGATTCCATATTTAATTTCTAAAGAACAAAATAGGTTGTTAGGATAAGTTCAGGACTTGTACAAAATTTTTGTATAGGGGAACCGATACGACATTCCGAGTAACAACCAACAATTGGTATCAGAGCTAGGATTTGCCTCTATGTGTTTGGTTTTCAGTTTAATTATGCACATGTCATATATATTTTAGGCAGGATAATAGTAGGATATGCAAACTCTGTGGTTGCAGGCTCCAACTATTATGGCTTAATGTGATTGTGTGTGATTAGACTCTTAGACATGTCAAGGGCATTTTATTTGTGTGCATGATTATATGTATTAAATACAGCAGGAGCTGTATTAGTTTTGCTTAGGATTTTACATTTTTGTTTCGATCTAGAATATATGTACATTCCTTTGTGTAATATAGGATCGATATATGTAAAATTTTATTTTTGCCGCGGATCGTATCCTTGCTAGGCGTGTTACTATTAATGGACCAGAGGTGCAGCGGAAAAGGAAGCAAGATGGATGCGGTGACTGGACCCGATTGCGGTGGCTAAAGATGGCAGCAGCTAGGGTTGGCAGCACATGGAGGGCAGTGATGGAAAAAGCCATAATAGTTGAAAAATTAATTTCCATATTTATTGCTTTTATTTACTGTGATGTGTGTGTGCATGTGCTTGCATAGTTAAAATTCCTCACCTTAAATAACTAAGTGGGAGAGGGATTAGTAAATAAATTCCACGGTCTCCATTACTGGTTTGTAAGTGATGCAACCAACTTGTGTGTTGGCTCTGAGTGCCTCCCTCCACAACGGATGAGTTTGTTTGCGGATCACTAGATCAAACTTCCTTTATGGATGGTTATAGGAAATTATTTAGGAGCGTGTGATCTTCTCCAACTAAAGGGCGCAATCCTATTTAATGGACTAAGTATCAAGTAATGGTATACACTTAGGCATATTTAATAGTATCCTCCCCAACGGAGTCACTGCTATTATTTGTGTGACCAAAGGAATACCAACTATTAATTTTATTTGTCATAAAGTTAGGATGACAAGATAATAAAATTAATGGGTAAGACCCTCCTATTACAAATGTTGGATTTGTATAGGTCCACACTAACGTGGCATTCAAAATTCACGGTGTTTTGAGGTGTTGGTAAATTTAAATAGTATTGTTTGAGGAATCAATATTATTCTAAATTTAGAGTCATGACCAAAGTTTATTTTGTGATTCTTAGGATGTCTTTCAACCCACTGGCTATTATACTGAAAGAGAACAAATTTACTGGTCCAAATTACATAGATTGGAATAGAAACGTGGACATTGTTCTTACTGATGAAGGCTATAAGTTTGTACTGTTAGAGGTCTGTCCTAATATGCCTAATAGTGACTCTAGTGAAGAGGAGATTGAGAATCAGAGGAAATGGATAAAAGCAGATGAGATGGCGCGGTGTTACATTATGGCTTCAATGTCAAATGTGTTGCAACATCAGCATCAGGACTTACCAACTGCTTATGATATGATGAACAATCTCAAGGAACTCTTCGGACACCAGAGTCGGGCTGCTAGGCAAGAGGCAATGAGAAAATTAATGACAGCCACCATGTCAGAAGGGACACCCGTAAGGATCACATCCTAAAGATGATGGCTTACTTGAACGAGATACAAATCCTTGGAGCTGAAATTGATGGGAAAACCCAGGTCAATATTATTCTCCAAACGCTACCCAGAAGTTTTGAGCAGTTCCACCTGAACTATTATATGAATAAGAGGATGTATTTATTGGCAGGACTACTGACAGAACTTCAGGCAGCAGAAGGGTTATTTCGTCAAAATTCTTAAATTCACTTTGCTGAAAATGTTTCTACTTCTAAATCGAAAGGCAAGAAGAAGAAAAAGAAACAAGTTGGCTCGACAAAGAAGGTGAATAGATCTCTAGGTATTGGACTGAAAGCTGGAGTAAAGAAGCCGAAAGGCAAGTGCTTTATTTGCAAGTAGACTGGACATTAGAAGGCGGACTGTCCTTGTAGGAGAGAGAACAATAAAGGTATATCTTATTCTCTAGTAGTTGAAACATGTTTAGCGGTGTTATCTACCAGCACCTGGTGTGTAAATACAGGAGTCACTGATCATATCTGCAATACATTGTAGGGGTTCCAGGAAACCCGACGACTATATGAGGGAGAGATAACGGTCTACATGGGCAATGCTACGAAAGTGGCGGCTGTTGTAGTGGGAGACGTCTACTTATCATTTGATAGGAATAGAAGTTTGGTTTTAAGAAATTGTCTTTATGTACTAATTTTTAGAAAGAATTTAATTTCAATTTCTAAACTATTTATGGATGGATATTCTGTTTCTTTTGATGACAGAATGGTTATCATGAAGAATAGAGTTATTATTTGTTCTGGTACATTAGTAGGTAATTTGTATACTTTAAATTCAATTTCTCCCATAAAGCAACAAATGGAAATTAATAACACATCTTCTAATTCTAATAAGAGAAAGGAACCTTCAGAAATGAACCAAACATATCTTTGGCATCTAAGGCTTGGTCATATTAACTTAAGTAGGATTCAAAGGCTAATAGCCGATAGACTTTTGGGTTCATTAGTGTTGGAAAACTTTCCAACTTGTGAATCTTACTTGGAAGGTAAAATGACCAAGAGACCTTTTAAGGCCAAGGGGTATAGAGCCAAAGATGTGTTAGAATTGGTTCATTCTGATTTGTGTGGTCCTATGTCTATCCAGGCAAGAGGTGGTTTCGAATATTTTGTCTCTTTCATAGACGACTATTCAAGATATGAGTACATTTACTTGATGCGCCGTAAGTCTGAATGCTTTGATAAGTTCAAAAAGTATAAGACTGATGTGGAGAAACGTTATGGTAAAAGTATCAAGACACTACGGTCTAATCATGGTGGCGAATACCTCTTTGGAGAGTTTAGGAATTACTTATTAAAGGCTGGGATTCAATTTTAATTGTCTGCACCTGGTACACCCCGACAAAATGGTGTGGCAGAACGAAAGAATAGGACTCTTATGGAAATGGTTAGATCGATGATGAGTTATTCAGAATTACCAAATTTATTTTGGGGATATGCCCTGGAAACAGCAGTGTACATTCTGAATATGGTACCTTCTAAATCAGTACCCTCTACTCCCATGAAATTATGGAATGGGCGTAAGCCTAGTCTGAGTCATATCCGGATATGGGGTAGTCCAGCACATGTGCTGAAGGGAGATACTGACAAGTTGGAATCGCGTACAGAAGTTTGTCTGTTTGTGGGATATCCTAAGGGAACGAAAGGTGGTTTGTTTTATAATCCTAAAAATCAGAAGATCATTGTTAGCACCAATTCTTGAATTTTAAAGGAAGATTATGTAATGAACCACAAGCACATGAGTGAAATTGTTCTAGAAGAAATTAGAGAGGACACGTCTAATCTAGTACCAACAGTACAAGATGAAGTATCACAAGAAGTTGCAACACGTATCACAAATGATACACAATCATAGACAGTGTCTCGTCGTAGTGGAAGGGTTGTAAGGCAACCTGAAAGATTCATGTTTTTGGGAGAGTCTTCGAACTTGATCCCTGGTAAACATGAACCAGATCCCTTGACATATGACGAAGCACTCCAAGATAAAGATGCAGTATCTTGGCAAAGAGCAATAAATTCTGAGATAGAATCTATATATTCTAACAAAGTCTGGGAGCTAGTAGAACTATCAAATAGTGTAAAAGCTATTGGATGTAAATGGATCTACAAAAGGAAAAGAGGGACAGATGGGAAGGTGGAAACCTTTAAAGCAAAGTTTGTTGTGAAAGGGTACACTCAGAAAGAGGGAATCGATTATGAGGAAATTTTTTCACTGGTAGTCATGCTTAAGTCTATCCAGATACTCTTATCTATTGCCGCTCATATGGATTATGAGGTTTGGCAAATGAATGTCAAGACAGCTTTCCTTAATGGAAGTCTTGAAGAAAACATCCATATGAAGCAACCAGAGGGGTTCATTGAAAAAGGCAAAGAGCATCTAGTGTGTAAGCTAAATCGATCTATTTATGGACTGAAGCAAGCTTTAAGATCTTGGAACATCCGATTTAATGAAGTAATCCAGTCGTATGGATTTATTCAGTGTCCGGATGAGTCTGTGTATACAAGAAGTGTGATGAAAATGTGGTGATATTTCTTGTACTATACATAGATGACATTTTGTTAGTTGGAAATAATATCAAAGTGTTGTCGGAAGTAAGGGTATGTTTGTCCAAGCAATTCGATATGAAGGACTTAGGAGAATGTGCACATATTCTTGGGATCAAAGCAATAAGGGATCGTAAGAAAAGGATGTTGTGCTTGTCCCAAGCTTTGTATATCGATACAATCCTTGCTCATTTTAGCATGCAAGACTCCAAGAAAGGTTTTCTACCTTTAGACATGGAGTAGCTTTATCCAAAGAGATGTCTCCGAAGACATCAAAGGAGATAGAGGACATGAAGGCAGTTCCTTATGCTTCGGCCGTCGGAAGCCTAATATACACTATGCTGTGTACGAGACCGGATATCTGTTTTACCATGGGCATGGTTAGCAGATATCAAAGTAACCCTGGACAAGGACATTGGACTGCTGTAAAGCATATATTGAAGTACCTGAGAAGGACTAGATATTATATGCTAGTTTACCAAGTAGATGATTTGATCCATGTGGGTTACACGGATTCTGACTTCCAATCAGATAGGGACAATAGTAAGTCTACATCAGGCTATGTATTTACTTTAGGAGGTGGAGCCATTGCATGGAGGAGTGATAAGCAGAAATGCGTTTCAGACTCAACCATGGAAGCTGAGTATGTGGCAGCCTCTTAGGCAGCCAAAGAAGTTGTATGGCTCAGGAACTTCTTGATGGACTTGAATGTGATTCCTGGTTTACCCAAAATCATCATAATTTATTATGATAATAGTGGTGCAGTAGCAAACTCGAAGGAATCATGAGCCCATAAGGCAAGTAAACACATAGAGCGCAAATACCACCTGATACGAGACATCGTGAAGCGAGAAGAAGTTATTGTTGCTAAGATTGCATCAGCGGATAACTTGGCAGATCCTTTCACTAAGGCCCTTTCGGGGAAAGCTTTTGATCGGCATGTTGAAGGAATGGGAATCAGATGTATGGCAGCATATATGATAGCATAGTCTTTTAGTATAAGTGGGAGATTGTTAGAGTGTATACTAAAAGCCTAACTTTTTGTAAACATTTTATTTTGAAATAAAGAATCACATTGGTCAAATGTCTACATTTATATACTAAGTGTAGTTATTCAATTAATTTATATTATAGATAACATGGTGTGTGGAGTCACACACAGAAGATCATGTTATCAATTCTTTATAAATTATAAACAGTAACTCACGACTGAGATGGAAAGGAACAAACCATTGGAATAGTCGTAGTGTAATTAGGTATTAGTTTATCTTTACTGATAAATTACACTAGTACACTGTGAGTATATTGAGCAGGACCATTTAAGATAAGTTCTTTTTATACTGACTTAATAAAAGAACAAGACCTTTGTTATTATGGAAGTGTGTGCTCTTAATCTTGATGTAATAACAAGCACGTGTACTTAGTATTTATTTCTTTGACTTATCAAAGGGTGAGATTTAGCTCGATAAATCAAGAGGCACGATAAGTTGAGAAATGATATTATTTATAGTGTATGTTGTTGATTATAGAAGAAAATTGTGTCCTAGTAATTTAGGTTGATAATGTCCCCAAGGGGAGCTCATAAGAATTGTCATGTAAACCCTATATGTGGACTTAGTCTAACATGACAATAAGGTTGAGTGGTACTACTCCTGGACTAAGATATTAATTAAAGTGAGTTGTCAGTAACTCATTTAATTAGTGGACATTCAATATCTTAAACACAAGGAGATTAACATACTCATGATAAGAAGGAGCCCATATAGTAATATGGGATTGGTGCGGTAGTTCAATAATAACTCTTTAGTGGTATGAGTTATTATTGATGAACTCGAGTTGTGTGTTCGGGGCGAACACGGGAAGCTCAAGTTCATCGGGAGACCAAAACCAATTTCTCCTCTCGGTCACTGTCGTAGCCTCTTATTTATAAAGTGTTATACCCACCCATACACTCCTTCTTACCCACCTTAAGGTAGCCGGCCAAGCCTGCCCAAGCTAGGGCCGACCAAACCAAGGTGAGAGGTGGCCGGCCCTAGCTTGAACCCAAGCTTGGTGTGGTCGGCCACAATAAATTAAAAGGATTTTATTTTTTAAAATCTTTCTTATGTGGAAGCCATGGTTTTAAAAGAGAGTTTAAAATTTAAATTTTTTCTTATTTGTAGTTAAAAGGAAGATTTTAATTTTTGATAAAACTTTCCTTTTATGAAACCATCCTCATGATTTTAAATGAAAGTTTTAAAATTAAATCTTTCCTTTTATAGTTTCTACAAAAGATTAAGAAAAGATTTGATATCTTTCCTTATTTGTAGATGAAAGGAAGATTTTAATTTTAGAGAAAACTTATTTTTTGTAAATCATCCACATGTTTTAATAGAGAGATTTTAATTTATAAAAGTTTCCTTTTATGACCAACCATGAAGGGAATTTTTAAAAGAGAAATTTTTATTTAAAAATTTCTAGAAACAAATTAGGAAGTTTTAATTTTGTGTTTAAAACTTTCCTTCCTTGGAGGATTAGATATGGCCAACCACATTGATAGAGAAAAGGAAATTGTTTTAATCAATTAAATTTTCCTTTCTATGGCAAAGAAAATAAATAAGTTTTTATTAAAACTTTCCTTATTTTCCAAGACCAAGGAATATAAAAGAGAGGGTAGATTTGCCTCACCTCATAGCACATAATCTAGTATTCCTCTCTTCTATTCCTTGTGGTGGTCGACCCTCATCTTCTTCCTCTCCTCCTTTTCTTCTTCATTGGTGACCGGCGGCATCAACTCTCAAGGAGCTTGTTGGTGGCCGGATTTTGCTTGGAGAAGAAGTAGAGAAAGGAGGCTTTGTTTCTAGCATCCCTTGGAGCTTGGTGGTGGTGGCCGAACCTCATCTTTTCTTGGAGATTTTGTGGTGGTCGAAACTTACCTGGAGAAGAAGGAAGCTTGGGTGGATTCTCATCTCGGTAGATCGCCGCCCACACGACGTCCGAGATAAGAAGAGGAATACGGCAGAAGATCGTGAGGTCTATAAGCTATAGAAGGTATAGCTAGTTATTAGTTTCCGCATCATAACTAGTTTATCCTTTTATTTAGATCTTGAAATTTCTAGTCTATATTGTGATCGAGCGAGGAATAGAGGTTAACCCGAGTAAGGTACAGGCGCTTCAAGACATGACTCCTCCACGCAATCTGAAGGAAGCACAAAGATTAACTAGCCAGATCATTGCTCTCTCTTGCTTCATCTCCCGCTCAGCTGATCAAAGCCTACCATTTTTCAAGACACTCCATTAGGCGACTAAATTTCAATGGGATGCAAACTGCTATAAAACTTTTAAGGAGCTGAAGAACTATCTGTCTGCCCTGCCAAGCCCATAACGGGCGAGACACTGTGAATGTATTTGTCAGCTAATGACCATGCGGTCGAGTCAGTATTAGTGAGACAAGAGAGGAAGGAGCAACATCCTGTATATTTTTTAAGTCATTTAATGAAAGGAGCTAAGTGTCATTATACTATACTCGAGAAGTTAGACTACAGATCAGTTTTAGTTAACCAGAGGTTACGCCCTTATTTTTTTCTCATCCGATCATAGTACTCACTAATAGTACTTTGGGCTGGGCACTTGTCAACCCTGAGGCCTCTAGAAGATTGATGAAGTAGACAATTGAGCTCAATGAGTATGATATACAGTATCAACCCCGAGCAGCCATTAAGGCTCAAGCTTTATAGATTTTCTAATAGAGGTTCAAAATCCCAAGATGGAGGAGACTTGGAAAATCTATGCGGATAGATCCTCCACTGGGCAGGGCAATAGAATAGGTATTCTTATGATATCCCCCTGAGAAGATAGAATGTAGTTGTCCATTTGGTTGAATTATCGAGCCACCAACATTGAGGTAGAATATGAAGTATTGATAGCTGACCTATAAGCTGCAAGGCATGTGGGCGCTGCTTGTGTTTTAATTTATTCTGACTCTCAACTAGCGGCACAGCAGTTATCGTGCAATTTAAAAATTAATAATGAGCGGCTTAAGCTCTATACGGAAGCATTCGAGAAACTCAGAGCGGAGTTCCTAGAGATAGTTATCTAGAAGGTTCCCCAATCAGAAAATCAAACAGTGGATGACCTGGCTAAGCTAGCTTCCGCCTTCATTCCCTGGAATATAGACAGGTCGGTAGAGCAGACACTGTTAGTAGCCTGCATTAAAAGACATGCTGACTTGGAGTTATAGAGTGATTGGAGAACTCCAATTATATTATTTCTATAGTAGAGCAGTTTACCAGCCGAGGGCGAGCAAGCGTGTATGATTAAGTAGAGAGTTGATCGGTTTACTTTGATTGGTGATCATCTTTATAAGTGGGCTTTTTCATGTCCCTTACTCAAGTGCATAGGGCCGGAGGACATACAATATATTTTACAGGAAGTGCATTAAGGTCTTATGGAAGTCATGCGGGCAGTCAGTCTCTCACTCAGAAGGTACTGCTAGCCGGGTATTTTTGGCCCACTTTACAAGCTGATTTTGCTTAGCTAGTAAGAACTTGTTTGCCTTGTCAGGAACATCAAAACATCCCTCATCACCCTACGGAGTTTTTGAACACTTTCATTATTTCCTGTCCATTCGATCAGTGGAGTATGGATATAGTAGGCCCTTTCCCCTTGGCACCTGCTCAGAGGAGATTTCTGTTGGTAGCTGTGGATTATTTCTCTAAATGTGGGTGGAGGCTGAGCCATTAGCCAAGATAACTGAATAAATGGTTATTAAATTTTTATGGCAGTATATTATTTGCAAGTTTGAGATTCCACATAAATTAGTTTTAGGGAATGGTGTTCGAGTTACGGTATCACACAGACTTTTACATGTGTGGCGTACCCTCAGTGTAACAGCCAAGTAGAAGTAGCCAACAAGAAGATCATCAGAGATCTCAAAACCAAATTGGACAATGTTGGAGGAAGCTGGGTCGATGAGTTTCCCAGCGTACTATGGGCATATCGTATGACCCCTTGAGAGGTGACAGGTATCACCCCTTTTCACTTGGTTACAGTGGTGAAGCAGTGGTCTCAGTTGAAGTGGCAGTGAAATTCAATCCGAGATGGTTGTATGATGAAGATAATACCGGCTGGGGCTTAATAGATCTCAATCTGATAGAGGAACTCAAAGACAAAGCGATGGCTCGATTAATGGCATATCGACAAAGGATGAGATAAAATTCCAATAGAAGAGTTATTCCTTGATTTTTTTTTAGGTGGGCTATCTGGTCTGTAAGCTGGTCAAGCTAGTCGGGGATATAAATAAGTTAGAGTCATAGTGGGGAGGACCCTACAGAGTAGTGGAAAAATTTACCTCAAGCTCTTATTACATTGAAGATGTAGAGGGTAAGAGATTAAATCGACCCTGGAGTGCAAATCATAGATAGGCGCTACTCTGTTTAACAAGTACGCCTGTAATTTACTTATGTATTATGTAAAATTTCTTACAATTAATGAGGATGCAGGCAAACTTATCCAAAGATTCTTATAAGTTATAAATGATAGCCCCCAGCTTAAAGACTAGACGAGGCCTAGACTCCCGACCTGTTCGGTTGGGTTATAAGTGAGCATGCTCTCACGGGTCAGATAAATCCAGAGTGACTTAAAGACTGAATGAAATATTATAAATTCTTGAACCGTTCGGTAGGGTTATAAACGAGCATGCTCTCATGGCTCAGATAAATCTAGAGTGGCTTAAAGACCAAATGAAATCTTATAAATTCCTGAACCATTCGGTCTGGTTATAAGCAAGCATACTCTCGCAGTTCAGATAAATCTAGAGCGGCTTAAAGACTGAATGAAATCTTATAAATTTCCGAACCATTCAGTCGGGTTATAAGTGAGCATGCTCTCGTGGCTCAAATAAATCTAAAGTGGCTTAAAGACCGATCAAGTCTCAGACTCCCAAACCGTTTGATAGGATTATAAGTGAGCATGCTCTCATGATTTAGATAAATCTAGAGAAACTTAAAGACCGAACAAGTCCCAGACTCCCAAACAATTCAGTCGGGTTATAAGCGAGTATGCTCTTGCAACTCAGATAAAGCCAAAGACTATAGTCCCCATCTTAAAGACTGAGAGAGTTCTGAACTCCTGAACTATTTGGTTGGGTTATAAGTGAGCATTCTCTCACGGTTTAGGTAAATCCAGAGTGGCTTAAAGACCGGGTTAAGATAGACTCTCGAACTGTTCGGTTGGGTTAGCAATCACGCCTTTGCACTTTTTATTTGAGGTCTGTAAATTTCCGACAAATATTATTATCCTGTTTGGTGCCACCATTTCGTTAGACATAGAGGCTCATTGGTTGTTATGTCCTAAATTCATGATTCATCTGCTGATTATGATGAAGAGGACAATGAAATAGTTTAAAGCACTGGTGCTTCTGGAGATACGTGGGGAGCATGCAAGGAAATAGGTGTGATTTAATTCATCATGCATTTCAAATGTTTCAATTTGTTCATTATAATCAATTGAGAGCTATGGCATAAAAACATGGAGACACACTTGTTGGTCCTACTGAGTCGGCGAGAGGGGGGTGAATTGCTTGTTAACAAAATAAAAATTAAACCTTTCCTAAATTTCAACTCAGATTATTAGCAACAGTATAATTATAACAAGTAAATTAAATAACTATAAAATGAAAGAAGAGGCAAATAAATTTACTTGGTTACAACCTACATGGTTATTAATCCAAGACAAATAAAAAGCACTAAAAGTCTCCTTCGATGAAGGCGGAGAAGCCACTTACACTCGTTGAATGCTCAAACAGTTGCTAGGAAATAAATACAGGAGTTGATGTCTATTTCCTAGCTCCAAGGGTCATTTTATAGCTCCTGAAAAATTTTATCCAGGGTTGAAAGGCGCCTCCAACAAGCAGAAAGGTGCCTCCAGCGAGATAGGCGAGGATAAAACTTTATCCTCGCAATGTTCAATTTTTTCCCAATCTAAGGCGCGTTCAAGTGATTGAAGGTGTCTTCCATGAAGGCTTGAAGGTGCCTTCCACCAAAAAGGCACGAGGGCACCTTCAGCAGCGTTGGAGGCATCTCTAGCAACTCCATTTTGCTCTTTCGCTGCTCTGTTCGCTTGGGTGATTTTGGCCAACCGGAATAGGGCTCACCCAAACCCATTTTCCAACCTTCTCCTTGAGCAGCCTTCCTCCCCGGCTTCTCATCCCTTGGACCACCGCGCACATCCTTCTCGTCCGTCGGTGTACTCTTCCGTAGCACCTCATCCCTCTGATGCACCGAGCTCGTCAGCTCCCTTCCCGCACCATCCTTTTTGCTAGCTGCATCTTCCGCTCAACTTCCTGTGTTCCTAATCTCCTGCACACTTAGACACAAGGATCAAATACATAAGACCTAACTTAACTTGGTTAACTACATCAAAACTACCACAGGGTACTAACAATCTCCCCCTTTTTGATGTGCATCAACTCAAGTTAAAATTAGGGTCTAATAGAATAATAACAAGTTAAAAAATCTTGTAATATAGAGAATTAACCAAGTTAACAAAAATTATAAAAATTTAAACAAAAATAGTAAAATGTTCTTGCTTCCCCTTAACTTATACTTATCTCCCCTTTGATTACATCAAAAAATATGAAACAACTTTCTAGAGGTATCTTAAAAAAATTTATAACCATTAATTGTCTTAACAGTTAGACAATTAAATATTAATTTTAATAATTGACTTCCAGGCTGTGGTGAGGTACTAGACCTTCTTGAGTATTGGAACAACAACCACTTCTAGACAAAGTCTTTTAAAGAAAATAAATATTTAATTTTCTTTTTGAGACTTCTAAAAAAATATTAATTTAATCTAAGCATGATCTTGGAATTCAGTATAGGTTCCTATCTACTGGATTTACTAAAAATTTAGCTGGTACATAACTTTTGGAGATTTTTCTAATTTATCCTCGGTGATTTCTAATGTACCAGTTTAGCCTACCATACTTTCTAGATTTTAGTTTTTGAAATTTATTCAGTATCAAATATGCATGTTCATTTTTCAAACTTTTGATTAGTATTTTTAATTTATCATTTTTTTAAATTTTAAATTATCAAATAAATCTAAGGGGCATACATTGGCTAATTGTTTTTTCAAGTCTATATTTTCTTTTTCTAATTTTACTAAATCCTTGAAAAGAATCTTAATAAATTGAAATGACTTTTTAGGAGATAAGGCACGTACCTGACTTACCTCATATATTTTGATGCTCCGCCTTCATCGTAGCTTTCCTCTGATGATCCTTCCCCTTCATCAATGCTTATTTCTAAGCTTCTTTCATCTTCCTTTTGATGGTTTGCTATTAGGGCTAGTCCGACATAGGCTTCTGAAAGGAACTAGATGCGCTAAACATGCAAACGCGTAGCGAAAAAACACTAGTTCCTCCAAAAGATCCATGCAAAGGGAAAGAGAAATTCCTACATATACTAAGTTTTCTAACGTAGCATGAGAGATTATACCTTTGGTGTGTGCTCACGGACTCCCGACAGCTCGGATCACAGCACGATCTCACGTTCGCGCCTCTATGCTATCCACACGAACAAGCGTTCGTTTGTCTCATAAACTCACTAGATGGAGAAAGGTTGTGCTAGAAACCTATGGAGTGGATTTCGGCCAAGAGAGGAGAAGAGCAATGAGAATGAAGATCTACCCAAAATGAAGAAAAAAATTGCTTAAGTATTTTCATCCAATGAAAACACTTAATTAGCATTAATGACCTTAATGAGTATTTACACTCCATTAAGGATTACACTTGTAACTCCTCATTTCAAATGAGTGTAACTCCTCATTTCAAATTCAATTTCGAAAATTGAATGAAATGGATAATTAAATTTTGAAATTCAATAATTATCTCCATTAATCCTCACTTGAGTCTAACTCAAGTCTCCTCACTTGAGTCTAACTCAAGTCTAATTCACTTAAGTCTAACTCAAGTCTAATTCAATCGAGTCTTACTCAATTAATCCTCATGCAATTCAAATTCAATGAATCACTATTTCATTAATTCAAATTGACTCCTTAAGTCTAATTCGAATTGGACTTAATCCAACAATTAGATCCAATTGAGTCCAACTCAATAAGTCCAATTCGGATTAGACTTAATCCAATGATTCATCATATGAACCCATCTCCAAATCTACTTATTATTTGTGTGTGACCCTATAGGTTCTCATAATGTTGGTAATGTACCCAAATCAACATTTAGATACATAAGTATTGAGTGGCATCTAGCAAGGCATCATTGCTACCCAAGTGAGAAGAAAGTCAAGATCCGACCTAACCCGTCCGTGGCTATAATCTTGTATGACTTTGTCCCTCTATCCTTGATATCTAGGTTGATCAATGAGGCATAGACCGTGTCATCCTCTTATCCACCTTTGTGTTTCTTGATCTCTAAGTAGACACACTCAATCAAATAAGCTCAATATCTCATATTGACCGATTTACGCATGACCATGCTTTCTTATGTCCTACTAATCAAGGGGCCCACAGATATCACTTCCGTCATATGGAAGAGATAGATTCCATCTACATCACTCACATCCCTCCACATAATTCATTGCATACCCAGTGATCGACTTTATTATCTATCTTGTTACAAGTGACATTTGCCGATACCAAAGTACATAACTCCTTATGTAGGGAATCGTAGCAACTTCAGGTCTAAGGACTATTCATATCAATAGTCACATAAGAATGTTTATGACACTCATATAACGATCCATGAAGCATTCTCATGGCGGGTCATTCAGTATATATTCTCTAATATATACCCATGTATCAACCTGATATCTCATATCCATGACTTGTGAGATCAAGTCATCCGTTGACCTACATGCTAGTCTCAACGCATTAATATTATCCTTATATATTATTGCTCGACTAGGAACAGTTAAGAGTAGTGTTCTCTATAATATCTCACTATTAATTCAACCAATTGATATACTATAGATAAGAACCTACTACCCAAGGACATTATTATACTTATTCAATTGGCACTAAATTGAAATAAATATAATAACAAACTTTGTATTTTATTAATAATGATATATGATACAAAATGAGCCCTTTACAATCATCTCATAATTTCGTACTAAGGCTAATACTAATAGCTTCAACTTTGGATTCTGATGACGACATTTCATCCCACGTCACCTTCAGGGTTTTAAGCTTAGATTTCGTTGATCTTTTGCCCTTGTCCTTCTCCTTTTTCTTTAGTTCTGGGCAATCGTCTTTAATGTGCCCTTCTCCTTGGCATTTATAACACGAGACCTTCCTTTTGGTTCGAGTTTGTTTCTTTGCCTGTAACTTATTAAATTTTATTATATTTAATAAATTTATTAAATTTTCTTACCATTAGTGTTGCTTTGTCTTCATCGATTGATGCTTCAAAATCTAGATCTTCCTTTTTGGCTTTCAATGAAAGATTGTTGTTCAACTTTTTTATTTCTTTAGAATCTGCACATCAAGTTTGGTGAAGTTCAAAAGTAGAAAATAAATTCTCTAGTGTACTTACCTCAAAGTCCTTAGAGATGTAGTATACATCTACTAAGGATGACCATTCTGGAGTTCTCTAGAAGGTGTTGAGCGCGTACCGGATTGAATCTTGATTCACTTTGAAATTATTGAGCTAAGTGATGAGTTCTTTGATCCGTTCTTGGAGTTGCACTACCTTTTCTCCACGGTTCATCTGTAGGTTTGTTAGCTAGGTTCAGAGGATGTGTCGCCTTGCTAACTTTGCTTTTGAAGTACCTTCATAGAGTTCCAGGAATTTCTCTCAGATCTATTTGGCGGATTTGTAGCTGCCGATTCGATTGACCTCCTAAGGCGAGAGGACGCTCAGAAGATGTAACTCTGCTTTACCATTCGCCACAAAGTTAGCTTGTTCTTTCTTCATCCATAAACACTCTTCTTTTCCAGCTCCATGTTGGTCCTTGGGGGCTATAAAACCATATTTCATAATTAACACAATCTCAAAGTTTGTTTTAAAAAATACCTCCACCTGTTGTTTCCATTGCATGAAGTCTACCTCGAACTTCAGTGGATGAATGCTTGCACCAGCCATCATTTCATTGCTTCAATGGTAGCTAGTCCTTTCTTAAGCGACCTTGCTTTAATACCACTTGTTGGTCCCGGTGGGCCGGCGAGAAGGAGGGTGAATTTTCTGTTAACAAAAAAAATTGAACCTTTTCCGACTTTTAACTCAGATTAGTAGCAACAGTATAATTATAACAAGTAAATTAAATAACTATAAAATGAAAGAAGAGACAAAGAAATTTACTTGGTTACAACCTAGGTGTTTGTTAATCCAAGATAAATAAAAAGTACTAAAAGTCTCCTTCAATGAAGGTGGAGAAGCCTCTTATACTCATTGAATGCTCAGACAGTTGCTAGGAAATGAATACAGGTGTTGATGTCTATTTCCTAGTGTTAGGATGTATACTAAAAGCCTAGCTTTTTGTATGAATATTTATTTTGAAATGGTCAAATGTCTGCATATAGATAAATGTAGTTATCCATTTAATTTATATTGTAGATAACATGATGTGTGGTGTCACACAGAAGATAATGTTATCAGTTCCTTATAAATTATAAATAGTAGCTCACAACCAAGATGAATTGGAACAAACCATTGGAACGGTTGTAGTGTAATTTGGTATTAGTTTATCTTGACTATAAAATTACACTAGTACACTATGTGTGTATTGAGTAGGACCATTTGAGGTTGTTTTTTTTATACTGACAGCATAAAAGAACAAATCTCTGTTATTATAGATGTACGTACTCTTAATCCCGATATAATAACAAACACATATACTTAGTATTTATTTCTTTAATTTATCAAAGGATGAGATTTATTCAGTTAAATCAATATGCCTGATAAGTTGGGAAATAATATTATTTATATGATGTGTTGTTGATTATAAAAGGAAACTGTGTCCTAGTAATCTAGGTTAATGATGTCCCCTTGAGGAGCTCATAAGGATTATCATGTAAACCCTGCAGGTGGACTTAGTCCGACATGATAATAAGGTTGAGTGGTACTACTCTTGGAGTTAGATGTTAATTAAGTGAGTTGTCAGTAACTCATTTAATTAACGGGCATACGATATCTTAAACACAGGGAGACTAACGCACTCATGATAAGAAGGAGCCAATATTATAATATGGGATTGGTGCAGTAGTTCAATAATAACTCTTTAGTGGTATGAGTTATTATTGATGAACTTGAGTTAGGTGTTCGGGTCGAACACAGGAAGCTCAAGTCCATCAGGAGGCCAAAACCAATTCCTCCTCTCGGTCCCTGTTGCAGCCTCTATAAAGCCTCGCATTCACCCATTTTGGTTTTACTTCCTACCCAAGAAAGGGGTCGGCCACATCCTTGCTTGGTGCCCAAGCAAAGGGCTGGCCAAGCCTTGCTTCCTACCCAAGAAAGGGGAAGACCAACCCTTGCTTGGTGCCCAAGCAAGAGGTCAGCCAAACCAAAAGGAAAAGAAAAGAAAAGAAAAAATGGAGATTTTTTCTAAACAGAATTAGAGATTTTTCTAAAAAGAATTACGTTGATTCTTTCTTAGATATTTTCTAAAAAGAATTATATTAATTCTTTCCTAAGAAATTTTTCTAAAAAGAATTATGTTAATTCTTTCCTAGAGATTTTTCTAAAAAGAAATATGTTGATTCTTTCTTAGAAATTTTCTAAAAAGAATTATACTAATTCTTTCTTAAGAAATTTTTCTAAAAAGAATTATGTTAATTCTTTTCTAGAGATTTTTTCTAAACAAAAATCTATTACTTTTTTTCCTTTTTTATCTGGGGCAAAGGGTTATAAAAGGAGAGGAGGTTGTGCCACAACAATCAACTATTCAATTAAGAATTGATAAGTTTCTCTCCACAACTAAAAACCCTCTCCTTTCCTTTAAGGCCAGCGCCCCATTCTTTCTTTTCTTTCCTCTAGGGCTGACATCCCACTTCTTTTCTTCTTCCCTTTTCTTCCCTCTAGGTCCAGCACCCCATCTTCTCTTAGTGGTCGGAGATTAGAGGAAAAGAAAACAAAGAGACGAAGCACCTTGGTGGCCGACAATTTGGAGGAGAAGAAGGAGGAGGCGTTCTTTTCTTTGCATCCTTTGGTGGTAGGCGGCTTGGAAATAAAAAGGGTTCGGGTTTTTTGTCTTGGTAGATCGTCGTCCACACGACGTCCAAGAAGAGGAGAGAAATACGGTAGAAGATCAAGAGGTCTTTGTCTACGAAGAAAGGTACAACTAGTTATTTATTCTGCAGTATAACTAGTTTTGTTTTCTTTGTATGGATCCTGAAATACCAATACAAGAGGCTAATGATTTTATGTTTTCATTTTTGTGCTTCAATTTATGTTTCGATCTTGTGCTTTGATTGAGGTCTCTGTAGTTAAATCTAAGGTTGCTGTGAGAAGTTTAAATATTCAATTTCTTTGAAAGGCTTTGTCTATGAAGTGGTGGATGATCCCATAACCAAGAAGGCCTAGTGTCTCGCCTATGGATGACCTAGAAGTCGATCCTTGAAATAAATATTTAATCAACTTCTGTAATATGGTTTAACTTCAGAAGAACACAAGTGTTAAACTTGGAGTAAAAATGTTAAGTTTCGTTTCCAATCCAGGTTTAACTTTGAAGAACGAACTTGGAGTAAAAATGTTATGTTTTATTTCCAATCGAAGTTTAACTTCTGAAGAGTACATGGGTTGCTAGGAAAAGTTCTATGCTTGTACAAATTTTTATTGTACAGGTGAAACAGAACGGTATTCCAAGTAGCACCCAGCAAGTGATATCAGAGCTAATTTTCTGCATCTGTGTGTTTGGTTTTCGGTTAAATTATGCACTGCTCATACATAAGTTTCGGCCGAATAATAGTAGGATGTGCTAGATAGATTAACTCAATGGTTGCAGGCATCTTAGATCCAACTATTATGGCTTTTGTATGCTTGTGTGTGATTTGAACCCTCGGGCATGTCGAGGTTGTTGTGTGTGTATGATTGTAATAATTAAATATGGTCGGTTGCCGTATTATTATTATTGTTGTTTTACATTCTGTTTGATCTAGATTACATGTACATTCCCTTGTGGAATATAGGATCGATAAATGTAAAATTTTATTTTTGTTGAGGCTTGTATTCTTGCTATGCGTGGTGCTATTTTGAGGACCAGAGGTGCGGTGGAGAAGGAAGTGAGATAGACACGATGGCTTGATCCATTGGCGACATATGCGATGGCTTAATCCATTGGTAGCATATTGGAGGACAACGTTGGATGAGGCCATAATAGTTAAAAAATTTATTTTCATATTTATTTCCTTTATATGCTATTTTATGTGCTATGATGTGTGCTGTGATGTGCGTGCATGATTAAAATTCCTCGATTTTAAATAACTAAGTGAGAGAGGGTTTATTTAATTAAATTCCATGGTCTCCATTACTGGTTTGTAAGTGATGCATTCAAACAAGCGCGTTGGCTCTGAGTGCCTTCCTGCACATTAGATAAGTTTGTTTGCGGATCACTAGATCAAACTTCCTTTATGGATGATTATAAGAAATTATTTAGGTTTGTGTGATCTTCTCCATCTGAAGGGGCACAATCCTATTTAATGGACTAATTATCAAGTAATGGTATACACTTAGGCACATTTAATAGTATCATCCCCATCGGAGTCACTGCAATTATTTTGTGTGACCGAAGATAAATCAACTATTAATTTTATTTGTCATAAAGTTAGGTTGACAAGATAATGAAATTAATGGGTAAAACCTGTTGGAGGATCGGTGGCCGGCTTGAAGGGGGGTTGGATAGACGGCACCCCCAAATCGCTCGCTTTCTACGTATTTGTTAGTTGCGCAGCGAAATACAAATAATACAAACACAAATACGAAAGCTAAATACAAATACAAAGAACAAGAAAGAGCAAGCAAACCAACACGCGCCAATTTACGTGGTTCGTAGATAAAGCTCCTACTCCACGGCGTGTCCGTAAGGTGGACGATCCCTATCCGTCGGTGGATTACTCCCCGGAAGACCTCCGGCTAGCTCAAACCTTCTTGTGGGTGGAGAAACCTCACCACAAACTCACCAAGACCTCTTGGATACAAGGGAAACTCTTGAGCACTTGTAGACTACTAATTAGACCTTAACCAAGTCTAATTTCGTCGCCTTGGCCGGCCATACTAAGCTCCTTCTTATAGAGTTTGGAACAAATCAGAACCTGATTTGCCCGTTACCAGTCGGCTGGTCCTTGCACCAGTCGACTGATACCAACCCAACGACTCTCTCAACGGCTATCTGCTACAGTGCATCAGTCGACTGGTCCATACACCAGTCGACTGCTACAACACGCTACAGTAACTGCTACAGTGCGCTACAGTAACTGCTACAATTCCGCTACAGTAAAACCCTAAAACTAGGATTTTACTCCGAGTACAATCTCTCATGCACTCGTACCCTCACGACTCATTTGACTCTTCTTTACAGCCTTAACCTCTTGCCTTCAAGCCTACTTCCTTTGGCTCTCGTCCCTCGGATGCATCCAAGCCCGCGGCTCGTCCCCAATGCCATCCTTCGCGTATGCCTCGAAGTCGCTTCCCTCGGCCCTTGTCTTTGCTGCCTTGTCCACGGTCCCTCGGATGCTCCATCCTTCACCGGACCCAAAGCCGTCAACCTGAGTCACATGTGTCACCTGCAGTCCTGCATAACTCAAGTACACATATCAAATAACAAGGGTAAACCTAATTTAAACCCTTTGCCCAAACACCAAAACGCATGGCCCATGGACCATTGGGATTGCTCCAACAATCTCCCCCTTTTTGGTGTTTGGCAATACGTTTAAGTTAGGGAAAACAAATAGCAAATAAACATGCTAATACAATGGACTTACGATGCCAAGGCTACACACTTGGACTTACTCCGCCGAATGGACTTACGTTGCCAAGGCTACACACTTGGCAACTGCCGAATGGACTTACGATGCCAAGGCTACACACTTGGCAACCGCCGAAACAATGCACAGGGCTTTTTAAGAACCTATCCCAAGGCTCCCCCTACACCTAAGCTCCCATTGAGCTAGGATTTTCCACATAAGACTTTTTAAGGACCTATCCCAAGGCTCCCCCTACACAAAGGTACTTTCAGGTTTTCCTAACTAAACCTTACTTCTCCCCCTTTGCCTAACATCCAAAAAGTTCTCCAACAATATCCCAATTGTTGAAAACTTATCATCCAAACTGACCCTAGACTCATGTATTAATCCCCCTTGGATCCCATACATCTAAACGAGTTGACATGGTCAAGAACAGCGCTGAAAAACACTTTCAGGCTGGTATCAGTCGACTGCCCCAAGTGCCAGTCGACTGCCCTCGTCAAAATGAGCTTACAGAACCATTCTTTGCTCAAAAACATTGTTACCAGTCGACTGGTATCTGCACCAGTCGACTGGTACTCTATTTCTGAAAAAATCAGCCTTTTTAGGCCAACTTCAGAAATGCACCAGAAATTCCCTAGACCTCCAAAAATTCCCAAATTTTGTGGAGAGGTCTATTGTACTCTTGTCTACTTGGGAAAAATACATTACAAAATGTATCTATCACCAATCCCAAGATTGACACAAAATTCAAAACTAGCTAAATGGTTCAATTGAACCTTGACCTAAAGTCCTAGTTTTGGCTTCCTTTTGATGTATTTGCCCATACCAACCCACAATGCATCCCTAGCATTGGTTTATATGGAATCTATACATCCAAAACCAATTATCATGCTATATGACCTCAAATGTCATATTTCTTGCATGAAACACAATCCATGTGTGCCAAATCCCTAGGTTTGAGACTCAAATCCGTCTCTAAACCATTTGGCACACTCCATGGCTCCTCTAGACCCCCAAGTAGAACCCACCTGAGATCCATTGGCCATGGGTCCCAACTTGACTTTTTCAGCTCCCCCTAGAGCTCTTAGCCTTAGCCATCTTCTTAGATGCTTTCTCCACTATGGCTAAACCACAATGGTGCACCTTAGACACATCATCCTTGCCATAATCATATGCAACCCTAGCATATTTCTTCTCATTGGCTTTAGATGATTCTCCCTTGCCCTTATCATGTGCCACCCTAGCACATGGTCTCCTTTTGGCCTTGGAGGGACTAGATCGGTATCCCAAGCCCGATCTATCATTGTTGGGTTTTTGGTTACCCAACACCATACTTAATCCCTTAGATCCAACATTGAATCTCTTAAGGAATTGTTCTAACTTATCAAGCTTTCCCCTTAAAGCTTGATTCTCCTTCTCTAGGTTCCTAACCCTAGAGTTAATTTGTCCACCTTGGACATTCCTAGACCTACCCTTCCTAGGCATGTGTCTCCCCTTCTTGGGATTAATGCCTTGGTTCTCCATTACCTTCTTCTCCTTAGGTAATGAGAATTTAACGTGTCTAGGTCTATCATGTATAGGTCTCCTAGGGTTATGATCTACATTAACCCTATTCTTATCATGATATCTAAATCCAAAATTTTTCATTGCTACATAATGATAATCATTATTTTTCCTAGCATGCATGGGAACATAAGAATTTGCATTGCATTTCAAATTAGGGTATACCTCCCTTACCCTTGAAGCTCCCCCTTGACTCTTGCTTCTCTTCTTCTCCCATTTCTTTAAATGTGCAAGCTTCTTGATTTCCCCCTTCTTGGGGCATTTGGTGTGGTAGTGTCCCTTCTCCCCATACGTGAAGCACACAATGCGCAATCTCCTCCTTTGAGCTTCTTCATTCCTACAACCCTTGTTAGTGTTTAAATTTACTTGAATGAGTTTAGGATTTACCTTCTTTTTACCCATTGGACACCTACTCTTGTAGTGTCCCTTCTCATTGCACCCGAAGCAAATGATGTGGTCCTTTGACTTTGCTTCGGTGGAGGTGCTTGCTAGATTAACCACTTCCAAGACCTCTTCTTCTTCTTTACTAGCCTTGGAATTTTCTTCAATTATTGAGGATGTAGATGATGCCTCATCTTCCTTCTCCTCCTTTTCCTCCTCGGATGTTGAGCATGGCTTAACTTCCGATTGCTCCACCTCCTCTTCTTGAGCAACTACATCCGTTTCTTCGGATTTTTCTTTTTCTTCTTCTTCTAGTGTAGGCAAAAATTCCTCCCATGGAAATTTCTTCACTTTGCTCCATAATTCATGGGCATTTTCATACTCACCTACATCACTTAACACGTTAGAAGGCAAAATATCTACCAAAATTGATATTACCTTATCGTTTGCCTTTGACCGTGTGATTTGCTCCTCCGTCCAATGTCGTGGTCGGAGCTTCTTCCCTTTCTTGTCTTTAGGGACTTCGAATGGTTCCTCCACCACTATCATTGTGTCCCAATCCGTTTCGAAGAAGTTCTTCATCTTCACCATCCAAAAGGTGATGTCCCATAAGCTTCCTCCTTCGAACTTCGGTGGTTCTATCAAGTAGGCCATCTTCTTGCTTCCTTGGCGGTTAGTCCAATGGAGAGTGTCCTCGCTCTGATACCACTTGTTGGAGGATCGGTGGCCGGATTGAAGGGGGGTGGGATAGACGGCACCCCCAAATCGCTCGCTTTCTACGTATTTGTTAGTTGCGCAGCGGAATACAAAAAATACAAACACAAATACGAAAGCTAAATACAAATACAAAGAACAAGAAAGAGCAAGCAAACCAACACGCGCCAATTTACGTGGTTCGGAGATAAAGCTCCTACTCCACGGCGTGTCCGTAAGGTGAACGATCCCTATCCGTCGGTGGATTACTCCCCGGAAGACCTCCGGCTAGCTCAAACCTCCTTGTGGGTGGAGAAACCTCACCACAAACTCACCAAGACCTCTTGGATACAAGGGAAACTCTTGAGCACTTGTAGACTACTAATTAGACCTTAACCAAGTCTAATTTCGTCGCCTTGGCCGGCCATACTAAGCTCCTTCTTATAGAGCTTGGAACAAATCAGAATCTGATTTGCCCGTTACCAGTCGACTGGTCCTTGCACCAGTCGACTGATGCCAGCCCAACGGCTCTCTCAACGGCTATCTGCTACAGTGCATCAGTCGACTGGTCCATACACCAGTCGACTGCTACAACACGCTACAGTAACTGCTACAATTCCGCTACAGTAAAACCCTAAAACTAGGATTTTACTCCGAGTACAATCTCTCATGCACTCGTACCCTCACGACTCATTTGACTCTTCTTTACAGCCTTAACCTCTTGCCTTCAAGCCTACTTCCTTTGGCTCTCGTCCCTCGGATGCATCCAAGCCCGCGGCTCGTCCCCAATGCCATCCTTCGCGTATGCCTCGAAGTCGCTTCCCTCGGCCCTTGTCTTTGCTACCTTGTCCACGGTCCCTCGGATGCTCCATCCTTCACCGGACCCAAAGCCGTCAACCTGAGTCACATGTGTCACCTGCAGTCCTGCACAACTCAAGTACACATATCAAATAACAAGGGTAAACCTAACTTAAACCCTTTACCCAAACACCAAAACACATGGCCCATGGACCATTGGGATTGCTCCAACAAAACCTCCTCTTACAAATGTTTGAATTAGTATACGTCCACACTATCGTGGCATACTAAATTCATGATGTTTTGAGGTGTTGGTGAATTTAAATTATATTGTTTGAGATATTAATATTATTTTAAATTCTAAAGTTTTGACCAAATATCTTATTTTGTGATTATCAGGATTTCAAAATGGCTTTCAATCCTCTCGCTGTTATTTTAAAAGAAAACAAACTTACTGGTCCCAATTATATTGATTGGAAACAAAACTTGGACTGTCCTCGCAGAAACAAGAACAATGAAGGTGTATCTTACACATTAGTTGTCGAAACATGTTTAGTGGTATTATCTACCGGTACCTGGTGTGTAGATAAGGGAGCCACTGATCATGTCTGCAATTCATTACAGGGGTTCCAGGAAACCCGACGACTACATGAAGGAGAAATCACCATCTACATGGGCAATGCTACGAGGGTGGTGGCTATTGTAGTGGGAGATGTTTTATTATCTTTCGATAGGAATAAAACTTTGATTTTGAGAAATTGTCTTTACGTACCATCTTTTAGAAAGAACTTGATTTCAGTTTCTAAATTATTAATGGATGGATATTCTATTTCTTTTGATGACAAAGTAGTTATCAAGAAAAATAGGATGGTTATCTGTTCTGGTACATTGATTGACAATTTGTACACTCTAAATCCAATAACTCCCATGACGCAATAAATGGAAATTAATAACACATCTTCTAATTCTAATAAGAGAAAGCAACCTTCGGAAATGAACCAAATATATCTTTGGCATCTAAGGCTTGGTTATATTAACTTGAGTAGGATTCAAAGGCTAATAGCCGATGGACCTTTGGGTTCATTGGTGGTGGAAAACTTTTCAACCTGCGAATCTTGCTTTGAAGGAAAAATGACCAAGAGACCTTTTAAGGCCAAGGGGTATAGAGCCAAAGATATGTTGGAATTGGTTCATTCTGATTTGTGTAGACCTATGACTATCCAAGCGAGAGGTAGTTTCGAATATTTTGTCTCTTTTATAGATGACTATTCGAGATGGGTACATTTACTTGATGCACCGCAAGTCTGAGTGTTTTGATAAGTTCAAAGAGTATAAGGTTGATGTGGAGAAATTTCATGGTAAAAGTATCAAGACACTACGGTCTGATCGTGGTGGTGAGTACCTCTTAGGAGAGTTTAGGAGTTACTTATCAGAGGCAGGGATTCAATCCCAACTGTCTGCACCTGGTACACCCCAACAGAATGATGTGGTGGAACGAAAGAATATGACTCTTATGGAAATGGTTAGATTAATGATAAGTTATTCAGAATTACCAAATTCATTTTGGGGATATGCTCTGGAAATGACGGCGTACATTCTGAACTTGGTACCTTTTAAGTCAGTATCCTCTACACCCACAGAATTATGGAATGGACGTAAGCCTAGTTTGAAACACATTCGGATTTGGGATAGTCCAGGACATGTGCTAAAGGAAGATGCTGATAAGTTGGAATCATGTACAGAAGTTCGCTTGTTTGTGGGTTATCCTAAAGGAACGAAAGGCAGTTTATTTTATAGTCCTAAAGATCAGAAGGTCATTGTTAGCACCGATGCCTGATTTTTAGAAGAGGACTACATGATGAACCACAAGCCCATGAGTAAAATTATTCTTGAGGAAATAAGAGAAGACACATCTACTTTAGTACTAACGGTACATGATGAGATACCACAAGAAAATGCAACGCATCACAAATGATGCACAATTACAGGTAGTGCCTCGTCGTAGTGGGAGGGTTGTTCGGCAACCTGATAGATTCATATTTTTGGGAGAGTCTTCGGACTTGATCCCTGGTGAACATGAACCTGATCCTTGGATATATGATAAAGCACTCCAAGATAAAGATGTAGCATCTTGGCAAAATGCAATGAACTCTGAAATAGAATCTATGTATTCTAATCAGGTTTGGGAGCTTGTAGAACCACCAAATGGTGTAAAAGTCATTAGTTGTAAATAGGTCTACAAAAGAAAAAGAGAGATAGATGGGAAGATGGAAACCTTCAAAGCAAGGCTTGTTGCAAAAGAGTATACTCAAAAAGAGGGAATCGATTATGAGGAAACCTTTTCGCCGGTAGCCATGCTCAAGTCTATTCGGATTCTTTTATCTATTACTACTCATATGGATTATGAGGTTTAGTAAATGGTAGACAGCTTTCCTTAACGGAAGTCTTGAAGAAAACATCCATATGAAGCAACCAGAGGGTTCATTGTGAAGGGTAAAGAGCATCTTGTATGCAAGCTTAATCGGTCCATTTATGGACTGAAGCAAACTTCGAGATCTTGGAACATCCGGTTTGATGTAGTGATCCAGTCTTATGGATTCATTCAGTGCTCGGATGAGTCTTATGTATATAAGAAACGTGACAAAAACGTGGTGGTATTTCTTGTACTATACGTAGATGACATTTTACTCATTGGCAACAATGTCAAAGTGTTGTCAGATGTAAGGGTATGGTTGTCCAAGCAATTCGATATGAAGGACTTGGGAGAATGTGGACATATTCTTGAGATCAAAGTAATAAAGGATCACAAGAAAAGAATGTTGTGCTTATCCCAAGCCTCATATATCGATACTATCCTAGCTCGTTTTAGCATGCAAAACTCTAAGAAAGGTTTTCTACCTTTTTGGCAAGGAGTACCTTTATCTAAAGACATGTGTCCTAAAACATCAAAAAAGATAGAGGAGATGAAGGCAGTTCCTTATGCTTCGGCTGTAGGAAGCTTAATGTATGCAATGCTATGTACGAGACCGGATATTTGTTTTACTGTGGGCATGGTTAGCAGATATCAAAGTAATCCAGGACAGGGACATTAGACTGCCGTAAAGCATATATTAAAGTACCCTGAGAAGGACTAGAGATTTTATGCTGGTTTATCAGGCAGATGATTTGCTCCCTGTAGGTTATACAAATTCAAATTTCCAATCAGATAGGGACAGTAGTAAGTCAACCTCGGGGTATATGTTTACTAGGGAAGACCTAGTTGGAGGCTAGGCAGAAGAAATCTTAGCAGATCGTGGAACCCAGGTGCAAGTCCAAGTAGGTCAAGGGGACCCGACGCTTGACGGTGTGATCGAGAGGTCTGGAGGACCGAAGATCAAAGGAAAAGTCCTGGGGAGCCGATCAAGGCTGAGTGAAAAGTCCGAACTAGATCTGGAGGATCTAAGTTTGGTAGGTAGGTTGAGGTAAACAACTGGAGGAGTGACAGTGAGGTCGGGTTCCCGAAGGGAACAACTTTAGGTCGCTGATCCAACTGAAGAAACCGGGAAGGTTTCAAAGTTGAGATCAAGACAGTCCTACTGTCTTACATATTATTCATGCTTTATATTATTTCTCTAACATCTGTTTTGCAGGAGATTTTTTTGTCTAATACTATTTTGTAGGTCGGGGTGGATCGGTCGACTAAACAATAGGATCGGTCGACCGAACATAGCAAATCAGCACAGAAATCAGATCAGATCAGAACTGAGTCCGAGTCCGATCAAAGCCTGATCGATCGACCGAATAGTAAGATCGGTCGACCAAACCATGATGACTCAGCACAACCAGTTTATCAGCAATGATCAGCAAGGAAAGGAAAGATGGCTGATCGGTCGTCCGAAACCGTGGATCGGTCGACCAATCCAATCAGCATTAAACAACATTAAAAGAAGATCTCTGGTAGATTTCGACGAACAAGGAAAAGGCTTGTTCGGTCGACCGAAAAGATGGTTCAGTCAACTGAACATTTAAAGACCATTAAATGCAAAAGATCGAGCCAGCTTCAAACTTCAACCAGGAAGGAAGAGAGCAGGTTCAATCGACCGAACAGTGGGATCGGTCGACCGAACAGTGGGATCGGTCGATCGAACAGTGGGATCGGTCGACCGAACGTCCAGTACACCTATAAATGAAGGCTCGAAGTGAAAGGCTCAGCAACTTTCTGATCTATTCAAGTGCTCTTCTACAAGCTTGTCGTGCTACAAATTTTCATCAGTCCTGCAAAGCTACTCCATCCGACCGAGCTTCGACTTTAAATTTCCATTGTCGGTATATTTCTTTTTATATTGTACTTAATTCTATAAGATAGTAGAGTGTTACTATGTTACATCATTGTACCTGTACAATCCACTTCTTTCCGAAGGTTTTGGAAAGAAGTGTCATAGTGGTTTGCCCATCGGTGCGGTCAAGGACCGCGGGCCTTCGAGTATGAGTCAAGCTAGGCTCTGAACGAAGTAAACAAACGTGTCTCTCTCTTTACTTTCCGCTGCACATTTCTGATTTCAAAAAGGAAAAGAAAAGTTTTAAAGCAACCGATATTCCCCCCCCCCCCCCCCCCCCTCTATCGCTAGCATCCGATCTATCAATTGGTATCAGAGCAGGTTAGCTCTGAAATTTCTTAACCGATTTTCAAAGCAATTTTTAAAACTTTTTTTCTTTTCTTCTAGAAATATTTTTTTATTTTTATTTTCTTCTCAAGAACTACTAATCCCAAGACAAAAGTCTTGGAAATATTTCTCTCTTAATTTTTTCTTGCAAGAATGATGAACTCGTATCAAGAAGGATACAATACTATCCGACTTCCACTATTCAAAGGAGAAAATTTCAGTTATTGGAAGAATCGGATGGAGTGTTACTTGAAGTCCGATATCGAGCTCTGGTTCACAGTTTTGAAAGGCTATACTCCCCCAACAAAGGATGGAACAACACTAGAACTAGAAGAATGGACTTCCCAAATGATCAAGAAGGCACAACTGAACTACAAGGCAATCAACACCATTTAGTGTGGGCTCACAATGGAGGAGTTGAACTGAGTTGGTCCCTACGACAACACAAAAGAATTGTGGGACTCGCTAGTCAAGCTACACGAAGGAACCGACGACTCAAAGGTAAACAAACGAGATTTACTTTTAAACAATTTATTAAATATAAAAGTGTTTCCTGGAGAGACGGCCTCGCAACTACACGCTCGACTGAAGGACATCCTAAATAGCCTCCACCTGATCGGGCATAGTCTTGAAAACTGTGACACAATAAGGTACGCTCTGAATGCTTTTCCGAGGAATGCTTTGTGGGCATCAATTGTAGATGATACAAAAAATTTCGATCATCTCAGTGTCTGAAGATTTTCTAAGGTTATTTTGTGAATTGGTTCTTAATTATCTGGCCCCATATCCAAGAAGCCATGTCGAGAAAGGTGTAGCGTTGTATGCAGGTTCAAGCAAAGAGACAAAATCAAAAACAAAGATCGACTCAGAAAGCGAGTCAGACTCTGACTCAATGAATGAAGAAGAATTAGTCAACATGGTCCGAAAGTTGTTGACTAAGAAGAAATTTAGAAGAAACACCAAGAAGACTCCACCGAACTAGATCCAAAACAAATCAGAAATGATTTGTTATGGATGCAACAAGAAGGGGCATTTCAAAAATGAATGCCCAAATCGGAAAGAAGAAAGACCCAAATCGACAAGACGAAAGAAGGCCCTTCAAGCGACATGGGACGAAACTTCTTCTGATGAATCCGACGCGAAACAAACGAAGCACTCTAGCCATCTTGCATTTATGGCAAGAAACAAAGATTCTGACTCCGAGTCCGATGAAGAGTACGAGTCCGAGATCGACATCGAGTATGACAAAAGCCATGGATCAGAACATCCAAATATGATAACAATTTATTCCAAGTCTAATTTACTTAAAGTAGCTAAATGCTTGTTTAAAAAATTATCAAAATTTGAAAAACAAAATAACTTGTTACTTAAGGAAATAGACCACCTTAAGCAACAAGTTAACTTGAGTGACTCGACTAACCAAGTTCAAGTCGGAACTTCAACTCAAGTTGAAAAACTTGAGGAAGAAAAATCTGATTTGAAAGGTCAAGTCGAGCGACTCAAGAAAACGTTGGAAAGGTTCGAAATGGGATCCAAGTGTCTAAATATGGTACTTGGATCACAACTAGCCACGTACAACAAATCTGGACTCGGTTACAAACCCAAACAAACAAACAAACAAATCATACATGTCTCTAATCAGCCAAAATGTTTGAAGTCAAGTCCAAGCATGGGTCCAAACAAAACATTTAACCAAACCAATTAAACCAAACCTCTACTTGGTCCCTAAGAGTCAAACCCATTACTTAGATAGACCTTATCTAAGCTATGACTCAGGGGGAGCAACTAGAAAAATAATACAACCAACTTAATTAACCAAACTCAATACTTAGGATTAGGTTTATTTTCTACTTAGAACGGTTAGATGAAAAAGGTTTATCAAACACTACAACATAGCATCGGAATAGATTGGGATGATAGTACGTTAAGGAAACTTTGTCGAAGGCATGTCGAGGCTGAATATGGAATTCTACCTGGTGCACTAGACTTAGTGGATCTGACCGAAGCTACCCCAGTCAAACATGGGTTAGTTTGATCAAAACTTAGTATTAAGTTTTTTGGGTGGGAACAGTTTGGAAGTCTTCAGCAAATGGTCCACTGTTGATACACAAGAAGGCCATAAGCCTCGCCACTGAACTGGAAACTTATCCTTATGAAGCCTGCTTGATTAACCCAAAGCTAAGTTTGAATCTAACATGGGTTTAATAACCTTTTTTCAAACCTAATTAAAATTCAAACTGTAACGACCCGACCCCTTGGGCGGCCCAACTGGCGGCCCATTTGGCGGCCCCTTGGCGATCCCTTGGGCGGCTCAACTGGCGGCCCAACTAGCGACCCCTTATGTCGTCGACCGACGACCCTCGGCCGTGCCGTTACTCACTAGGTCTTTCCACCCCTGGCCAGTGAATTTTTGCCTTCCCTAGGATTCGAACTCTAGACCTCCAAGAAAAGTACTAGAGTTTATGAATCTTGGTAGCCAAGTGAGCGAATAAATTATCACGCCCCAGAGGAGTCCCTGCCAGAGGAAATTTCGGTAGCATCTCCCCTGTACGGGTGACAATCTGAATCATTTCTACATGCACAATATACCTCATCCACAGGCGGCTGAAATATACACACAACCATGCAGTTTATATGCAGCCGACTCGACTGATACAATAAAAATACAACCACACAGTTATATGTAAAACTAGCAGCCCACTCGATTGTACCAGAACCAAACACAGCGGAAATACAATGGACACACATACAAACTAAAAACGAAGACTGCTAGCCGGCTAGGCTTACAACACACAACAAAACAACACTCCAGGAACAAAGCCGGAATACAAAGCTAAATACATAAATTCATATACCAAAAATACAAATAAACAAAAGCGGAGACAGGTCTTCTGATGTGATGTAGGGACCGGCAGGCAGGATACTCCAAGCGACTCCATAAACAACCTGGAACCTGAAAAAGAAAGTGTCCACGGGGGTGAGCTCAACAACTCAGCGGATACCTAGTTGACATGTTTAGTAAACTATAACAAATAGTAATAACTATGGAGTACAGTCTCCTGGACAAAATCTGGAAATGCACAATAGAAAAGGATGAAGAGAAATGTACTCACCAGGGCCTCCTATCAGAATAGTCAGGTCGTCAGACCGAGAGTATCATAAATCCTGTATGCATGTCAAACATATACATCCATCCAAATGCAGCATATAAATGCAACAAACACAATCAGTAAATGCATAAATGCATATGATGCCAATGACATGGTCACCCCTGACGCCAGTCAGCCATCTCACACACAATGGTGAGACCGAGTGGGTAGGGCTGTGACAACCGTGCACTCTGCCATCACTGCTCCTGATGAGTGACCGAGTGGACGGGATGCTGTCGGAGTACACCTATCCTCCTACCCCAAATCATAAGTGGGGGAGCACAATGCTCTCATCTCCCGGTACACGATGACGGGGAGGAATCTCTGCCGGCTACCACGCTGCGTCGCACTACCCATGAGCGGACCAACAGAGCCTAACAAAGTCCAACCGTCTGCTGGCTACCACGCTGCTACACTAAATCAGCGGAACCTAACAAAGCAGAACTTTCTGCCGGCTACCACGCTGAGTCACCGAACCAGCGGAGCCTAACAGCAGAACTGCCACACACCTGCTTGATATACCACTAACCCATGAGTGGTGGTGTGTGCAGATCTATATAACTGGCGATGTGCTCAACAATAATAGAGTCGACTATCGCACAGCATGCAATCATGCAAGATGGTGCATGTCACTAAGCATGGAAATATCCTGAACCTATCCATAGATATAAAATGTGTACCCTAGCATCAATGGATCAATCTAAAGATCTAAGGTACATAGGTCAGATAAGGTATCAAAAACCTAGATCCTGAAAATAATAAACACATGGTTGTGTCACTACCCCTCTAAGCATGTATAATTAGGTAGGTACTAACATGAAGTGCATAATAGGTAAACAAAACAAGCATGTAACAGGTATTGGGTAGTGACCAACCGAAGCAAAGACGAACATAATCATTACTAAAGGTTATAACCTACTAAACATATCAACATGACATTATCAAAGATAAGTCAAGGTACCCTCCTTAAATAGCAGGTCCAATCCAGTCAAATCCAACGTCGAGATGCTCGTCTCGAATTACTATCCTATAACAACATAATATACAGATTTAGCTAATTACATATAAATTAATTAGCTAAATCATATCCCCGAGAAGCTAACCTACGTCCAAATCCAATTATAAACTCTAATTGGATTATCTAACTCCTCAATCGTATCTTAACCAATCCATTCAAATTTGGACTTGCAATAAGCATAGTCCATCACAACAACTTAATCTAAACCAATTCATAAGAACTCACCCAAATCCAAGATGATCGTTGATGGCTCACGGTCGAAGGGGTTCCCTGCCCAAAACAGAATGACCGGTGCTGTGGATCACCAGTGAACAATGTTGGCCAAGCTACAAAGACTGGTAGACAAACAATCACAACCTCTAACTACAAATTAAACTCGCATCACTACCAAATCTGATATCATACTTCTTACCTCAACACCAAGCACCACTATAGGGTTGTCAACTCTCTACTCAGGGCTGAAGCAAGGACCTCCAAGGTAAGCTGCTGGATCAAAGAATAACCCACAGTACACAAATTTCAAATCCACATAACACAATACTTATACCTCGTAGTCGTGCTTGTTGCTCCACAACAATCAACCTCACCTTACAGCCCTTATCAAGTTGTTGTCCACCAATTGGATCAAGAAGAAATAATCAGAATTCAGCAACACAATCTATCACCAACTAAATTTCCAGCAACGACTATGCATCTTACCTCTTCTCCAATCTTATTACCTCAATCTGCAAGCAAAGATGAGAAGGTGCAACATCTGATCAGGAGGAAAAAGGAATGAAACTGATCCACCCCATTCCCTTAAGGATCAATGCTAGGGCACGGAAGGTGGCAGTTGTGTTGCCAAATCGTTGCAGAGGGGCTAGGGCATGACCTCCGCGATAGAGGGGCTCCGCAGCTCCGGCGATAGTCGACGGCGCCGTTGATCGGAGAAGAACCGGAGATCAGCAGATGGGAGAAGCGCGGGATCGAGCGGCGTCGGTGCTGTGAACCCAAACTAGGGCACGAAAATCGGCCAGATGGAGTGGCGCAAGGAAGGAGGAAGAAGGGTTCGACTGGCTGCCGGTGCTCGGGCGAAGAGAGCAAGAGGGCGTCTGCGCGCAGAAATCAGAAGGGAGATGGAGTAAAAGAAAGATACGACAAACTTCTCTTGGCCGACGATTTTTGGTGCGCGAGGGGAGGAGAGGAACGGTTAGGGCACATCAGTTCAGCGTCGGGGGAGAACTCGGGCACGCACGGGTTCGCGGGGGAAGAAAGAAAAGAAATAAAGAAAAGAAAAATAAAAAGAAAAACAAACTTTTCCTCACTTAAATGGGTAGCCTAAATAGGCTTTCCCGGGGCCCAATTTTTATCCCCGTAAACTCATCCATACGGTCTCCGAAAAAATCCAGAAAAAATTCTAAAAATTCTAGAAAATTCCCTTATCATTATTCCCCGCAACTGACGCTCTTTTCGATCTAAAATCGGTACCGGAACCTCCTCATATGTGACGTCAGGCTGAATTGGAACTGAGATATCTGTCAGCACATGTGTCGGGTCGGGTACGTATCTCCTCAGCATAGACACATGGAACACGTCATGAATGGTGGCCAGGGACGGTGGTAGTGCCATACGATAAGTTACCGCTCCAATCCTCTCCAGGATCTGGAAAGGGCCAATGAATCGCGGAGCTAGCTTACCTCTGAGGCCAAATCTCTTCACCCCTTTCGTGGGTGAACCTCGCAGAAATACATGGTCGCCTGTAGAGAACTCCAAGGGTCTGCGTCTCCGATCTGCATAACTTTTCTGGCGGTCCTGCACCTATGACATCCTCCATCTGATAGTACAGACCAACTCTACCTCATGCTGAGCTCTATGAGGTCCCAACAACTGGGCCTCCCCAACCTCATCCCAGAGGGTGGGTGTCCGACAAGGCCTACCATACAACACTTCAAACAGTGCCATCAGGATAGCCGAATGAAAGCTATTGTTGTAGGCGAACTCTACCAATGACAAATGATCCTCCCAATTGCCTCCAAAATCCAATACACATGACCTCAGCAAGTCCTCTAGAGTATGAATGGTCTGCTCTAACTGTCCATCTGTCTATGGATGGAAAGCTGAACTGAAACGAAGCTGAGTGCCCAAGGCCTGCTGCAGACTCTATCAGAATCGAGACGTGAACCGAGGGTCTCTATCCGAAATAATAGTCAAAAGGGACACCATGTAATCTGATGATCTCCCAGCAATACAAATTTGTCAATCGATCCAGAGAATCAGTCTTCCGGATCACTAAAAAGTGCGCAGATTTGGTTAATCGTTCAACGATTACCCAAATCACGTCATGGCCTCGTCGTGTACTCGGCAAACCCACCACAAAGTCCATTGAAATGTGTTCCCATTTCCACTCGGAAATAAGAATCCGCTGAAGTAAGCTAGTAGGTCTCTGGTGCTCGGCCTTTACCTGCTGACAGACTAGACATCTCGCTACAAATTCCACGATGTCTTTCTTTATACCGTTCCACCAATAGGAAGGCCTCAAATCTCGATACATGCGGATCCCACCTGGATGGATCACAAATCGAGAGCGATGAGCATCCTGAAGTAGCTCCTGTAAGATCGGGTGAGACTGAGGTACGCATAATCTGTCTCGAAAGTATATAACACCCTCCTCATCTCGTGTGAACTCGGTCTGCTGCCCGGAAGCTATCTGGCTGCCAATGAACTACAAATGCTCATCACCAGCCTGGGCCTCTCGGATCCTCGTCCTGACCGACGACTGAGCAACTATGGTAACTAGAATACCCTGCTCTGTCTGTCCTTGCTCCTCAAGACCTAACTCAGAAAACCCTGAATCAAGCCCGTGACCACAACTCAATGGCAAGCTAAAGTCCCTCTGGACTTCCGGCTAAGTGCATCGGCAACCATATTAGCTTTCCCTGGATGGTAGCTAATGGTATTGTCATAATCCTTCAGGAATTCCATCCATCTCCTCTGTCGGAGATTAAGTTTCTTCTGGGTGAAAAGAAAAAAAAAATATTTGAGACTCTATGATCCGTGAGAATCTCAAAGGTAATACCGTACAGATGATACTGGCAAATCTTCAAAGCAAAGATGATGGCAGCTTGCTCCAATCATGTACTTGGTAGTTCTTCTCATGCTCCTCCAACTGACGAGAAGCATAGGAGACTACTCCGCCGTGCTGCATCAGAACAGCACCCAAACCCTGAAGAGATGCGTCGATGTAGTGCACGAATCCATCCTCTCTGGAGGGTAAAACCAAAATCGGAGCCGACACTAAACTCCGCTTCAGCTCCTAGAAGCTGGTCTCACAGTCCTTGGTCCAAGTGAACTTCACGCCTTTCCTTGTCAGGCGTGTCAGTGGCATAGCAATGCGGGAGAAACCCTCGACGAAAGGTCTGTAATATCCTCCCAGTCCCAAGAACTGCGGATCTTCTGCACTGATTTCAGCTGCTCCCAACTAGTGACAGCCTCAATCTTCTGAGGGTCTACTGAAATACCTCGGCTAGAGACCACATGACCCAGAAAACCGACTGAAGATAGCCAGAAGGCACACTTGCTGAACTTCGCGTATAGCTGATGTCATCGAAGAGTCTCCAAGACTATATGAAGATGCTATGCATATTCCTCCTCAGAACGCGAATAGATCAATATGTCATCGATGAAAACAACAACGAACTAATCTAGATACTCCATAAAGATGTAGTTCATCAAATCCATAAATACCGCTGGAGCATCGGTAAGCCCAAATGGCATTACCCGAAAACTCATAATGTCTGTACAACAAACATTCTCAACCCGAGATCCCCGATAACAAGTCCGAAATCTGATCAGTAACTACAAATCACCAAAGATAGATCATCTAATGTGAGAGCAACACTCCATCACAAGAAATACTATATATGTAGGAGCACTGCTCTACCACCAACAAGGCAACCTATATGGGAGCAACGCTCCACCACCACAATCCAAAATATGTAGGAGTAACGCTCCACCACAGACAATTCATAACATGTGGGAGCAACGCTCCACCACAACAATCCATAACATGTGGGAGCAACGCTCCACCACAACAATCCAAAATATGTGGGAGCAACGCTCCACCACAAGAAATCCATAATATATAGGAGCAACGCTCCACCACAACCATCTAAAATATGTGGGAGCAACGCTCCACCACAATCAATCCATAAGTGAACAATACATCTAACTATCCAACTAGTGACTACACAAAATCACTCTATCACATATCACTGTGAGCAACCAAGGGTATCACAATCCAGTAAGCAAATCAAATCCATCATCAACTCTATCAACATCGTAGTGGGTCACCCACTAATTGGAAAATTAGTTGACAGGGTAATATAACAAATGATGTAGACACTCCACATCCTGCATTCAACATAAGTAAAATCATCATGATGTCACCAACAATACACCTGGCACATGTGCACACACAACATAGGTATGATCGACATAATCCTCCAATTAGTACACACCAAACATACTCATAACACAGGTATAAATCAGCGTGATGCCTCCAAAAATACATTCCGAACCCGTGTACATATATCAACGTAGGTATAATCGACAATACACCTCAAACAACACTCACCTTGTTGGTTGCTACTCGAAAAGCCTAATGGTTCCACTGTACAAAAATTTTGTACAAAGGTCTGAACCTTTTCCTAGCTACCATGTGTTCTTTTAAATTAAACTTGGATCACCTGCGGAACTTAACACGTTTGATACAAAGTTTAATCTATTTGTTCTTTTAGGTTTAGACTTAGATCTCCTGCGGAACTTAACACGTTCGATCCAAATCTCCTAGGTTATTAATTCCATTAAATATTAATTTCCAAAATTAGCTTCCAGGATTGCATGGCGACGCACATGACCTTCTTGGATATGGGAACAACCACCACCGCCTAGACAAAGCCTTTTAAGGAAAGCTAATATTTAATTTCCTTAAATAACTTTAGGTCAACCGAAAAGAACAATCAAATCACAAAGAAAAGAAAAACAAAAGAACACAACATCGAAAACAAATTCTAAATACTAGAATCGAATGCCTCTTGTATTTGGTATTTTTACATGAAGATAAAACTAGTATGATGCGGAAATTAAATACTAGTATACCTTTTCTTTTGCAAGCAAAAACCTCTAGGTCTTCTACCGTATTCCTCTTCTAACCTCGGACGTTGGGTGGGCAACGATCTTCCGAGATGAGAAACCACCAAAGCACCTTCTTCTCCTCCTTGCAAGGTTCGGCCAAATCAAGTGCACCTCTAAGGAAGAAGAGAAACCACCACCAATGCTCCAAGGGATGAAAGCTTTTTCTCCTTCTTCTCCAAGCTAGAAACCAGCCACCACTTGATCTCCAAGATGAAGGAAGTTTCGGCCACAATGATGGAGAGAAGAGAAAGGATGAGGCCGGCCACACCAAAGAAGAAAAGAGGGAGAAAATAATAGAGGTTGTTCACCTTGAAGGCTCCCAAAACCCCCTCTTTTATAATCCTTAGCTTTGGCAAATAAGGAAATTTAATTACAATAAAATTTCCTTAACTTTCCTTGAAATGAATTAATTAAGAAAAATAAAATAAAATTTCTCAATTAAACATGTCATGGCCGGCCACCTCATGGAGAGCAAACAAGACAATTTTCAATCAACAATTAAAAATTCCTTATTTGTCTTCGGAAATTTTAAAAAATAAATTTTCCCTTTAAAATCCCTTCATGGTTGATAAAAAGAAATTTCTATAATTTTAATTTTTCAACATGTGAATAATTTACAAAGAAGAAAAATAAAATATCTTTCCAATCTACAAATAAGGAAAGAGATTTAATCTCTCTCTTTAATCTTTTGTAGAAACTTATAAAAGAGATATTTTAATTTTTAATCTCTCCAATAAATTATATTTTTCACATAAGAAAAATTTTAAATTAAAATTCTTTTTTAATTTACTAAGGCCGGCCACCTTAGCTTGGGTTCAAGCTAGGGCCGGCCACCCATGAACCAATGGTTTGGCCGGCCGTAGCTTGATCCACAAGCTAGCTTGGCCGGCCCCTATATCATGGGTATGAAGGTGGGTATAGGTGGGTATAGTACTCTATAAATAAGAGGCTACGATAGGGACCGAGAGGAGGAATTGATTTTGGTCTCCCGATAAAATTAAGCATCCCGTGTTCGCCCCGAACACACAACTTAATTTTATCAATAATAATTCATTCCACTAGAGAACTATTATTGAACTACCGCACCAATCCCAAATTACATTTTTGGGCTCCTTCTTATTATGAGTGTGTTAGTCTCCCTGTATTTAAGATGTCGAATGTCCACTAATTAAGTGAGTTACTGACAACTCATTTAATTAATATCTTTGTCCAAGAATAGTACCACTCAACATTATCGTCATGTTGGACTAAGTCCACCTACAGGGTTTAACATGACAATCCTTATGAGCCCTTCTTGGGGACATTATCAACCTAGATCACTAGGACACAGTTTCCTTCTATAATCAACAACACACACTATAAGTGATATCATTTCTCAACTTATCAGACTTATTGATTTATCAAACTAAATCTCACCCATTGATAAATTAAAGAAATAAATATCAAATATAAGTGCTTGTTATTATATTAGGATTAAGAGCACACACTTCCATAATAATTGAGGTCTTTGTTCTTTTATAAAGTCAGTATAAAAGAAAACGACCTCTGATGGTCCTACTCAATACACTCTAAGTGTACTAGTGTAATTATATAGTTAAGATAAACTAATACCTAATTACACTACGACCTACCAATGGTTTGTTCCTTTCCATTTTGGTCGTGAGCTACTGTTTATAATTTATAAGGTACTGATAACATTATATTCTATATGTGACACCACATACTATGTTATCTACAATATAAATTAATTGAACAACTACAAACAAATGTAGATAATTTGACTAAATGTGATTCTTTATTCAAAATAAATGTTTACAAAAGCTTAGGCTTTCAGTATACACTCTAACGCACCTAACATATATACACCTATGCCAAGAGTATAATCAACGTAATACTTTCAACAAATCATAATAGACACGAGTGTACACTCAGAACAACATAACTAACAAGATACCTCCCATAATACACCAAACATATGTACACATAACATAGATATGAATAATCAGCATATTTAACACAATCAACCTGACATTCCCCATGCTACCTTCTATGTTATCCAACTAAGTACATACAGTCTAAAATTATAGTCCACATGGAATAGGATACATCAATCCTCTATACACTGACCAAGCTGATAATGGTATACGGCTAATTCAGTCTTTTCCACGTCAGTACAAGCCATGTACTCAAATGTGCTATAGATACCTAACTAAGCACAAATAATCCAAAGATTCCAACCTCTAAAAATAGAGTATGACAATCCCCTACTGATCAGACCAACAAAACTAAATCGGTCATCTATTAACTAATCAAGAATACATTAATCCTCCATAAGCAACTAAGGCATATCGATCCACGACTACCAAAATCAACAAGTGTAAATCAGACTTCTACTGACCAATCTAACAAGAGTAAATCAATTATCTACTAACGAAATTAATTGAGATAATATGGTATTCTACTGGCTAAGTCAACATAAATATATAGATACTATCCACTATCCAGCTAATAATAGCAGAGGCTGATATGTGCCTCAATCTCCTAACCAACTAGTAGTAACAGAAGCTAAAACTACTGGTGGTATGATATGAAAAATCACTAGAGACTATAATCCTTGATCTATATTAGGGTCGATCAAGATCAATGGCTAACCCATCACATGTAATATGTGCTACAACAACCAGACAAGTACTAAATACAAAGTGCTAATACATGTCATAACTATCATAGTCAATAGTGCATACTAACAAAAAGGTAGGATAACAGTATACCAACATACCTCCTATAGCTTGGAGATGTCCTGCCGTTGCCAGGTCTCAAAACCCGAAAAGTCACATCGAGAAAACTAAAACACGAAATCTGAAACATGGGATATAAGACTCATAACCTCGCTTTGATACCAATAAATTGGTATAAGATAAATCCTGAAATCCGTAACACGATATACAAACAAGTACGTCAACCTGGCTCTGATATCACTAAATTTCCATGCCCCAGAGGAGTCCCTGCTAGAGAAAATTCCGGCAGCATCTCCCCTGTACGGGTGATAATCTAAATCATTTCTGCATGCACAATACACCTCAACCACAGGCGGCTGGAATATACACACAACCACGCAGTTTATATGCAGCCTACTCGACTGATACAATAAAAACACAACCACGCAGTTATATGTAAAACTAACAGCCCACTCGGCTGTACCAGAACCAAACACAGCGGAAATACAATGGACACACATACAAACTAAAAATGAAGACTGCTAGCCGGCTAGGCTTACACCACACAACAAAACAACACTCCAGGAACAAAGCGGAACACAAAGCTAATACACAAATTCATATACCAAAATACAAATAAACAAAAACGGAGACAGGTCTTCTGATGTGACGTGGGGACCGACAGGCAGGATACTCCAAGCGACTCCATAAACAACCTGGTACCTGAAAAAGATAGTGTCCACGGGGGTGAGTTCAACAACTCAGCGGATACCTAGTTGACATGTATAGTAAACTATAACAAATAGTAATAACTAGGGCACGGAAGGTGGCAGTTGTGCTGCCAAATCGTCGCAGAGGGGCTAGGGCATGACCTCCGTGATAGAGGGGCTCCGCAGCTCCGGCGATAGCGACGGCGCCGTTGATCGGAGAAAAACCGGAGATCAACAGATGGGAGAAGCGCGGGATCGGGCGGCGTCGATGCTGTGAACCAAAACTAGGGCACGGAAATCGTCCAGATGGAGTGTCTCGAGGAAGGAGGAAGAAGGGTTCGGCCGGCTGTCGGTGCTCGGGAGAAGAGAGCAAGAGGGCGTCGGCGCGCAGAAATCAGAAGGGAGATGGAGTAAAAGAAAGAGACGACAAACTTCTCTTGGCCGACGGTTTTTGGTGCGCGAGGGGAGGAGAGGAACGGTTAGGGCACATCAGTTCGGCGTCGGGGGAGAACTCGGGCACGCACGGGTTCGCGGGGGAAGAAAGAAAAGAAATAAAGAAAAGAAAGATAAAAAGAAAAGCAAACTTTTCCTCACTTAAATGGGTAGCCTAAATAGGCTTTCTCGGGACCCAGTTTTTATCCCCGTAAATTCATCCACACGGTCTCCGAAAAATTCCATAAAAAATTCTAAAAATTCTGAAAAATTCCCTTATCATTATTCGTCATTTTTCGGTATTTTACACAAACCTAATTAAAATTCAAACCTAATTAAAATTCAAACTTTATTATTTTTTTTTAAAAATTATTTTAAAAACATAAAACTTAATCAAAAATTAGTTAAAACCTTTTAAAAATTATTTTTAACTTAATTAAAAATTTTTTAAAACTTAATTAAAACTTTTTAAAACTTAATTAAAAATTATTTTAAAAAAAAACTTAAATAAAAATTATTTTAAAAACTTAATCAATTTTTTTTAAAAACTTAATTAAAAATTATTTTAAAAACTTAATCAAATTTTTTTAAAAAACTTAATTAAAAATTATTTTAAAAACTTAATCAAATTTTTTTAAAACTTTTTCAAAAAAAAATTTATTTTAAAATATTTTCAAAAAAAAAATTATTTTAAAACTTAATTAAAAATTAAAACTTAATTAAAAATTATTTTAAAAACTTAATCAAAATTTTTTTAAAACTTTTTCAAAAAAATTTATTTGAAAACTTAATTAAAAAAAATAACTTAATTAAAATTATTTTAAAAAACTTAATCAAATTTTTTAAAAATTTAATTAAAAATTATTTTAAAAACTTTATCAAAATTTTTTAAAACTTTTTCAAAAAAAATTATTTGAAAACTTAATTAAAAAAATAACTTAATTAAAATTATTTTAAAAAACTTAATCAAATTTTTTAAATACTTAATTAAAAATTATTTTAAAAACTTAATTTAAAAATTATTTTAAAACTTTAAACTTAATTTAAATTTTTTTTTAAACTTAAAACTTAATTTAAAAATTATTTTAAAACTTAAAACTTAATTTAAAAATTATTTCAAAACCTAAAACTTAATTTAAAAATTATTTTAAAACTTAAAACTTTATTTAAAAATTATTTTTAAATTAAAAAAAAAATTGGTAACTTTAATGTTCCGTCGACCGAACAAATGGTTCGGTCGACCAAACCAACGGTACACTTAATGACTGATTCAATTAATAGGTCGACCGAACCGGTTTATCGGTCGACCGAAAACATAAAACTTCAACCGTTCATCGACTTTTTCGCCTACCATTTATCTCTGCCAAAGTAAATATATCGGTCGACCGATCACGTGTCCGGTCGATCGAACATTGTTTCACCGATCAAAAAGTATGGCGATATAAAGGGATCGGTCGACCGATCCCTGGATCGGTCGACCGATCAACCTCTATAAATACAAGTTTCGGCGAACCGAAAGCCTCATCCCCCAAATCTCCTTTTTCTTTGCTTTCCTCCTTGCATTAGAAGTTCTTCTCGCCGGTTTCAGTTTGTCTAGCAGCTCGACAATGCCTCGGCAACCATTTTTTTTGTTCTAATTCTTTTAAATACTTATGCACAATTATTTATTATTTTTTTTATATATATAGTGAAAAAGTAGAGCTATTGCACAACGAGAGGCTAGCTCTCTTAATCCCAGTCAAGACCCTAGGTTTTCTTCTGAGGAGTTAAGACAATCTTTTCCAAATAAAAAATTTAAGGTGATAGGTACTCGTTTTCTAGATCTCCAATTCTACAAAACCTTTTGTCCTGAAGCCATAGAAATCAATCAACACTATCAACTAGATAGCATTATCTTTTGTAGGCATGCATACAATCCTATCCTCTGTTCCGAATTTTATCACAACTTGTGTGAACTTGATCCTCATCACTATAGGACTAGGGTCGCCACCAGAGAGATGTTATTTGATCTAGATATGTTTCTTCGGATTTTACGGATACGACCCTCAGATAACCGTATATTTTTCAGTGTTTCTCTTCCAAATCCATTACCTGCTCCGTTTGCACATCTTACTCTTGATCTTATGTATGCCGACTTCTTTGAGGGACCACATCCTAAAAAGATGTCTACTGTACCCCTTAGTCTGACAGACAATGCTTTTTATAAGATGGTTGTTTCGTGCGTTCATCCTCTGTCATCTAGAGATCATGGTATTTTATGACCAGTTCATCTTTTTCTAATGTATGCATTACGAAATAGACTAGATTTTGACTTAGGTTTCTGGGTGTTTCGATCCATTATCTATTATTCAGGGTACAACATCTCGAATAAAGTTCATATGATCCAGTGTCATGTTCTTACTCCCTATATTGCTTCTCTGGGTGTGGGAGTTCATCGGGGTGAGTTGATTGAGTTATCAGATTTTGATCTTGTCGGGGTTAGGCAGTTGTCCTTGGCTGGGATTAAGACTAGCGACGAGGGTCTTGTGTATAAACGGACTCATCCACACTACATTCCACCGGCTGTCGAAGATCCTATTGCTGAAGATAATACGGTCCCAGATACTACACCTTCTCCAGTATATATTGATCCAGGATTTGTCATGACGCCTTACTTTGATTTTCCTCAGAGTAGTTCATATGCTCCTCCTCCAACTAGTGACTTCTTTACCCGTCTTCGTGACGATATCTTTAGTGGCTTTACCTCCTTAGAGACAAAGATGGATGATCAGTACAGCTCTCTTCAGGGGTAAATTACAGATTTTTGTCAAGAGATGATGGGTCGTACTGATACTTTAGAGAAGGAGCAACGGAGATTGTTTGACTATATTCGAGATGATGATGATGAGGAGGAGTAGTGATTTTAGGGTTTTGTACTTCTGACTTGTTGTATTAACTACCTTGGATAATGACTAAGTTTGATCTTGTAACACCCACTAAATTATAAGATAAGTATATGGGTGTTATTTTCTTTAGAGCATAAAAGTAAGAGGAATCAAAAAGGAATAATAGAAATAAAAAAAGAGAGAGGTGAAGGTTTGAACCTTGAACCTCCCACAAATAATAGAGATAAATTGATGTATGATAATCACTAGAATAATGAATAATATATGGATAGAAAGAAATGAAAATTGTAGTTAAAGGTGAGAAGAAAAAAAAAACTAAGCAAAAGAGCAAGAGAAAACCAAGTTGCTTACCTCCTCTTCCTCTTGGTTAAGAGAGGGAGCAAGAAGAAGGCAAATTGCCTTCCTCCCCTTTTCTTCTTCTCATTTTCGTGGGAATCAAAGAGGGAAGGGATAGAAGAGTTAAGGGAGGGATTAATGAAGACATAATTCACTCTCATGATGAATAAATAGGATTTAGAGGAGAAAAGAGAAAGAAAATTTCCAATTCTTCTTCTTCCTCCTTCTTCCTCATCTTTCCTTCTCCACCGAAACTTGGAGCTTTTCCTTCTCATTCTCAAGGGTCAAGTTAGGGTTTCCTCTCTAAGAAAACCTTATTTCCATGAAGGAATCTCAAGGTTTACCTCTTAAAAGAAGAAGAAAACAAAAAGGGAAAACTAGGAAGAGAAGTTCTTCTTCCTCCTCACAAGGGTATTATTTTTCTTAAGGAACAACAAGCGAAAAACTATGTAAGTTTCCCCTCACCTGTGGTACAATAGCTTATGTATTTTTCTATGAGATTAGGTTGCCTAAAAACCTAGGATACCTTACCTAGGAAATGTAAATACCCAAATTTGACATGCTCAATATGTTTCTTGTAACATGTATCTTATGGTAGGGGATTTATCTAATGTTTATATGTTAGAATGTTTGGATAGAACTTAGAGTCATGTCCCTAGACTCTCGGCCAAGCATGAATAAAGGAAATAGGTAAGTTAAGACTCAAACCAAGTATGCTCCTTTTGTTTTATGATATGTACCTTATGATATGAAGTTGATATGATATGCTCATGTTTATATGTTGGGTTGAACTTTATTCCATGCTCATAAGCATTCGGCCAAGATAAGATTAGGGGTCTAGGAAATTGTTAAACCTAAACTAATCATGCCATGATCCTCCTTAAGACAAGATATGAAATTAATATGACATGCTCATGTTTGTAGTGTGGTTAGAACTTGTTTTCATGCTCCATGAACTTTTGGCCACAACAATTCTATAAGCCTAGGAAACCTAGAACTTGAACTAAACATGCTCATGATGTTCTTGGTAATAAATACTATGAAAATGGTTTAGGGTTTCCATACTTTTATGCCACATGAAACCTAGTTTCATGGTTCACAAGTTCCTGCCATGGTAAGTTAATAAGCTTAGGACACCTAGAACCTAAATTAAACATGCTTATGTTGTTCCTCATGATGTATGATATGAATTTTGGTTTAGAGTTCACATGCTTGTATATTGATTTTCTAGCAAATATGATGCTTGATGATATTTGGCCATAACAAGTTTATAGACTTAGAACACCTAGAACCTAAACTAAACATGCTTATGTTGTTTCTCATGATGTATGATATGATTTTTGGTTTAGAGTTCACATGCTTGTATATTGATTTTCTAGCAAATATGATGCTTGATGATATTCGGCCATAACAAGTTTATAGACTTAGAAAACCTAGAACCTAAACTAAACATGCTTATGTTGTTTCTCATGATGTATGATATGATTTTTGGTTTAGAGTTCACATGCTTGTATATTGATTTTCTAGCAAATATGATGCTTGATGATATTCGGCCATAACAAGTTTATAGACTTAGAAAACCTAGAACCTAAACTAAACATGCTTTTGTTGTTTCTCATGATGTATGATATGATGTTGGTTTAGAGTTCACATGCTTGTATAATGATTTTCTAGCAAATGGGATGCTTGATGATATTCGGCCATGATGAGTTTACAAGCTTAGAAAACCTAGAACCTAAACTAAACATGCTCATGATGCTCTTTATGATACTTGATATGACAATGGTTTAGGGTTCACATGCTTGTATGTTGATTGTTAACCTAATTTACAACCATGCGTTTCGGCCACTATATGATACTAGGGTAGAGACCTAATTATGATTTCCATGTGCCTCACATGCAATGTTTCATGATGTGATAAGAGCTTGCTATGCTTCTATGTTTATTTATGTATGCTTATGATCTATGCATGTTGATAACCCTTATGATGTGCTGTGTGCCCAAATTATGCATGCTATTTATTATGAGCTATGTGCCCAAATTATGCATGCTAATATGATGAGCTGTGTGCCCAAACTATGCATGTAGTTATGATGTGCTGCGTGCCCAAATTATGCATGCTATTATGATGAGCTGTGTGCCCAAATTTTTGTATGATATGATATGTTAAGAAATATGATATGCATGAAATAATAAGAATCATGATATGTATGACATGCTACTTTACTTTATATGGCTTGTACTAAGGGTGGGCTCCATAAGCGCCCCGAGGTCGATAGACTAAGAAACGGGCCTCGTTAGGGATGGGCTCCTAAGTGCCCCTAGGTCGATGGACTAAGAAACGGGCCTAGTATGTATGCCTTGTAGGGTTCAAGACTTGCTACCTTGGACCTACATAGGGCACGCACAGTTATGTATGTGGTACAAGTCGGGGCCCTAATCATGTTGAGATTATGTTTAAGTATGTATGTAATAAGTTTTCAAAAGACATGTTGCATATATATTTTTCATGATACATATTTTTGAAAGTCATCTCGCATAATACTTATGACTATGTTATGATATGCCAGGATGCACTTTATGATTATGCCATGATATGCCATGATACTTATGACTATGTTATGATATGCTAGGATGCACTTTATGATTATGCCATGATACTTATGATTATGTTATGTTATGCTAGGATGCATTTTATGATTTTGTCATGATATGCCATGATACCTTACAATTATGTTACGATATGATGCTTCTATACATGATATGATGAGTTGTCTTTATGCTTTATGCCTTATGAATATGCTATGCTTTATGGGTTTTGTGAGTAGGAAGGATCTTACTGAGCCTTGTGTGCTCATAGCTTACTTTCCTTGTACCACAGATAAAGGCAAGGAATGGATGTACTAAGGGAGCAGCAGGAGGGGTAAGAAGGATATGTGTAGTAGTGGCTCGGCTAAAAGAGAAAGACCTGCTTTTATTTAATAAGAATTATGCTTATGTCGTTATTTCATGACTCCATGACATTTCATCATGCTTATTAGTATTATGGCTTAAATTTATGTTAAGCATGCTATGTGACTTTATATGATAGGTAGTTAGTGATGATGATTTGAAAAGTAAAAGAAAAGTTTTAAAAAGAAAAAAAATATACTATAAACAAGACTTCCGCTGTTTTAAGTAGAAAAGATTATTAACAAGCAAGTAAGTAAGATAAGATAAGAAGAAAAATATAAGTAACCTCCGTCAGCTTGAGCAGGAAGGGGCGGGGCGTTACAGATCTTGTCTACTTTTCGGTTATAAAATTCTTTAGTAGTTTAAAATCTTTATAGAATAGATTCTTTTAGTTTTTGAAAATTATTACTTAGTTTATTTTTTAAAATTATTTTTGTAAAAATCCCCTTTCAAAATTTTGGTTTTTAAAACTCTTTTCAAATCGTTTTAATTTTCTGGAGTAACTTAGGATCTACCGTAGACTGCATGATCCTATAGTTTTAGAAGCCAGCATCTCATAAGCATAGTAGGATCACTTGTTTGATAACTTAGAATGGGTGAGATGCTTAGGACCTAGCCCTAGATTTCAAATGTTTATGTCAGTGCATCGCTATAAATATGGGCTTTAAACTACATACATAGATCAATTTGACTTGACTAGCAAGTAAAAACCTGGTTAGTCCTAAACGCTCAAATTGACCAACCTGAGTCAATAGCTACTATCTTGTGGTAGTTAGCCTTGAACAAAAGTTGGACATTTCATCATAAGGACAAATTTTCCTTAGTTTTCTTACTCATGCTTGGACTTTTAGAAATTTGTCAATTTTAGGGGGAGCTTCAAACTGAGATTTCTAAGTTTATTTTATTTTATCATTGTCAAATTTTTTACTTAGTGACCAAATCATTCTCAAAATAAAATTTTCAAAATGTTTTTTTTTTCTTTTTTAGTAAAACTTTTTCAAAAATTTATTCTTTTCCAAATTTTAACTTAAATAAAATTTTTCAAATAGATCTTTCCATTAGTAAATCTTTTTCAAATATTTATTTCAAAATTTTAACTTATTAAAATTATCTTTGACTTAGTAAAAACCTTTTTAAAATTTTATCCTTTTCAAAATTAAATTTTTATCCTTTTCAAAATTATTTTTAAATTTTACCCTTTTCAAAAAAAATTTTAGTAAATATTTATTTCAAAATTTTAACTTATTTAAATTATTTTTGACTTAGTAAAATTTTTTTTCCTTTTCAAAAATTATTTTTTAAAACTTTATTATTATATTTACTAGTCTATTTTTTGGATTGTAAGTCTTTCCCTATTTTTGATGTGTGTCAAAGGGGGAGAGATAGTGAATTCAGGGGGAGTTGTTTAACTTAGGGGAGAATTAAAAGTTAAATTGCTTGTTTATTTACTTGTTGCATATTTTTAACTTAACTTTGAACCTTAGTTGCCAAACATTAAAAAGGGGGAGATTGTTGGTGCAAGCTGCACCAGAATCAAACTTGAGTTTTGATGTTGTCAAAGATTCAAGTTAAGTCTTGTTGTGATCTAACAAGTTGATTGAGTGTGCAGGATGTTTACTCAACCGAGAAAGACCTAGTTGGAGGCTAGGCAGAAGAAATCTTAGCAGATCGTGGAACCCAGGTGCAAGTCCAAGTAGGTCAAGGGGACCCGACACTTGGCGGTGTGATTGAGAGGTCTGGAGGACCGAAGATCAAAGGAAAAGTCCTAGGGAGCCGATCAAGGCTGAGTGAAAAGTCCGAACTAGATCTGGAGGATCTAAGTTTGGCAGGTAGGTTGAGGTAAACAACTGGAGGAGCGACAGTGAGGTCGGGTTCTCGAAGGGAACAACCTTAGGTCGCTGATCCAACTGAAGAAATCGGGAAGGTTTCAAAGTTGAGATCAAGACAGTCCTACTGTCTTACATATTATTCCTATTTTATATTATTGCACTAATATCTGTTTTGCAGGAGATTTTTTGTCTAATACTATTTTGTAGGTCTGGGTGGATCCGTCGACCAAACCGTAGGATCGGTCGACCGAACATAGCAAATCAACACAAAAATCAGATCAGATCATAACTGAGTCCGAGTCCGATCAAAGCCTGATCGGTCGATCGAATAGTAAGATCGGTCGACCGAACCATGATGACTCAGCACAGCCAGTTTATCAGCAACGATCAGCAAGGAAAGGAAAGATGGCTGATTGGTCGACCGAAACTGTGGATCGGTCGACTGAACCAATCAACATTAAAAGAAGATCTCTGGCAGATTTCGACGAACAAGGAAAAGGCTTGTTCGGTAGACCGAAAAGATGGTTTGGTCGATCGAACCGTTAAAGACCAGTAAATGCAAAAGATCGAGCCAGCTTCAGACTTTAGCTAGGAAGGAAGGGAGCGGGTTCGGTCGACCGAATAGTGGGATCGGTCGACCGAACGTATAGTACACCTATAAATGAAGGCTCAAAGTGGAAGGCTCAGCAACTTTCTGATTTATTCAAGTGCTCTTCTGCAAGCTTGTCGTGCTACGAATTTTCATCAGTCCTGCAAAGCTACTCCATCCCACCGAGCTTCGACTTTAAATTTTCATTGCTGGTATATTTCATTTTGTATTGTACTTAATTCTATAAGATAGTAGAGTGTTACTATCTTACATCATTATACTTGTATGATCCACTTCTTTCCAAAGGTTTTGGAAAGAAGTATCATAGTGGTTTGCCCATCGGTGCAGTCAAGGACCGCGGGCCTTCGAGTAGGAGTCGAGCTAGGCTCCGAACGAAGTAAATAAACGTGTCTCTCTCTTTACTTTCCGCTGCACATTTCTGATTTCAAAAAGGAAAAGAAAAGTTTTAAAGCAAGCGATATTCACCCCCCCCCCCTCTATCGCTAGCATCCGATCTATCAGGAATGACCCATAACTCCAATCCACCAAAAAGTTATGGCTATTTACTTTACGTCCGCATAGTAGTCTGAAATCTAGTACTCCCATGCTTGAAGGCACTACCATGCCTTTTGGCTATGTGATTTTGCCCTCAAATTCTCTATGTCTATGTTCCTCATCAACTCATGGTCTTTTGGTGAAATTTGAGTATATTTTGACTTTGTTTATACCCTGATATGCTTCGAGAAACATGGCAACATCGCTAGACATGATTGCTTGTTTTTCTCTTCTGGAGTTGCTCCAAAGTGTATTCTTCATCTATTTTCACTCTGAAAGGCATCTGATCCTATCTAAAGGTGATGAGATGGTGCGCTAGCTCTGATAGGTGGTTGCTTGACTTACAATAAGCCTTCTCGAGATCTGAAGGAAACTCCTCAATGATCGTGTACACAGTCAGACGAGCCAACAAAGCTTTAGTGACCTAAGTCATTGATGGGAATCCCTGGCTAGGCCCTCCGACGGTCAAGTCAATTTCTTTATTCTTGGGTGGAAGAAGAAGAAAATGCAAGAAAGTAGAGTTTCAGATGCCTTGCCTTGCATTGCATACCTTGCCAACGGAAAGGATTCTCCTTTTTAATACCACCTTACATAACCTCTGTGATCGTGAGGTGACCCCTGATTTGTTAGAGTTTGTTAGAAGATGAGAGAAGTACAACCTAAACGTCGTGCAATAATCTTTCGTGGAATCTTTTTTCTACCCCAGATGTACCTCCTTTGTCGTTTATAACTTGATCCCTTGATGAAATATTCAAAGGAGTGTATCACTGTAACGGATTAATTAATGAAGAAGCTTCGAGAAAATATTTCCTGACAAGTTCACCAAACTGTCATAAGGTTGTCGACTACTTGTCTGCTAAATATATTTTAACCGGTCATTAAGCAGATCGTATATTGAGAATACCCTCTGTTGAATATATCTTGACCGATCATTAAGTCGGTCGTATATGGAGAATACCTTCTGTTGAAAATATCCTAGTCAGTCATTAAGGTGGTCGTATATTGAGCATAATTTTTGTTGAATATATCTCGGTTGATCGTTAAGCCTATTGTATATTGAGAGTACCTTTTATTGAATATATCTTAGTCGATCATTAAGTCAGTCATATATTGAGCATACCTTCTATTGAATATATCTCGGCCAGTCATTAAGTCAGTCATATATTGAGAATACCTTTTATTGAATATATCTGGGCTAGTCATTAAGCACGTCGTATATTGAGCATACCTTTTACTGAATCTATCCCAGCCAGTCATTAAGCCAGTTGTATATTAAGCATACCTTCTGTTGAATCTTTCCTGGACAGTCATTAAGTCGATTGTATATTGAGATTCTTATAAGACTGAGTACCTTTAAGCTCGATCGGGCTTTGCTCGGTTGAGTGCACATAGGCAACCTTATGTGTGTTCGGCCTTCACTTAGCCGATTTTATGCTAAAAGCTTCATAAGGCTAAATACCTTTAAGCTCGATCGGGATTTACCCGGTCTAGCGTGCATAGGCACCTTTATATTCATTTGGTCTTCGCTCGATCAATCGTATGCTAAAAGTTTTATAAGGTTGAGTACCTTTAAACTTGATCGGGTTGTGCCTGGTCGAGCGCACACAAGCAACCTTATGTTTGTTCGGCCTTCACTTGGCAAATTGTATGCTTAAAGCTTTATATGGCTAAGTACCTTTAAGCTCGATCGGTCTTTGCCCGGTCGAGCGCACATAGACACCCTTATATTTGTTCGACCTTCGTTTGACTGATTGTATACTAAAAGCTTTATAAGACTAAGTACCTTTAAGCTCAATCGGGCTTTGCTCGGTCGAGCGTACACAGACAACCTTATGTTTATTAGGCCTTCGCTCGACCAATCATATGCTAAAAGCTTTATAAGGTTGAGTACCTTCAAGCTTGATCAGGCTATGCCCGGTTGAGCACACATAGGCAATCTTATGTTCGTTCGGCTTTCGTTCGGCCGATCGTATACTAAAAGATTTATAAGGCTGAGTACCTTTAAGCTCGATTGGGCTTTGCCCGGTCGAGCACACACAAGCAACCTTATGTTTGTTAGGTCTTCACTCGACCGATTGCATGCTAAAAGCTTTATAATGCTAAGTACTTTCAAGCTTGATCAGACTGTGCCCGGCCAAGTGCATACAAGCAACCTTATGTTTGTTCTGTCTTCGTTCAATCGATCGTATATTAAAAGCTTTAAGCTCGACCGGTCTTTACCTGGTCGAGTGCACACAGGCAACATTATGTTAGATCGAGTTTATAATCGGTCGGCCTTATCTGAGCATCCTGCTCAAAGAATGCTCGGGCGCACTTTCAGGACTTTGATGTAGGGAAATCAACAGAACCAGTTAACAAACATCACCCTATCCTAACCTTGATTGTCACTTCTCCTTAACTTTAATATCTTTGTCATTTCCTAAATCTATTTGTCATAACCCATATCACTAGCCTCTCTCTCAAGTCTAGTCGAAGGAGGTGTAGCCGATTGACTGGACTCAAGTTCTAGTCACGTCCACTCCTCATTTGTGACTTAATTTACAAGAGTTAACTTTCTCATTCTCCCTTTTAAAAGAGGATAACCCAATTTTAAGGTTGATGAGGGATAGTCAACTGTACTTCAGCGAGCTAATCAATGAAGTTCAAATTTAACTACTTCTCTATTTTATTCCCGCTTACTTATTGTTCTTTGATATTAGGATTCTTTTATGATTCGTGTTCTTGATCGTACCTTAGGCATCTAGTAACTTTTGCCTTAGGCACTTAGTGATTTCTTTGAAGAATAGTCCTCATTTCGCTATGTCGAGTACCAAGGATGTGTGAAAAGGTATTTTTGGCTGCTAAAAGTTCTCGCTTGTCATGTCCTTCATAAATGTCTATTTCTGGATGATTGCCAAGTGTCCCTTCCACTCATTCTTCACGACGCCTACCGATATCCCCCTCCTTATAAAGCACAATGGCACATTTGTTTAACCTTACAAATCAATGACTCTCCTTATATGGGCCCTTTCAATCTAACGGTGATGCTCAAACTAATCCTTATAAAACCCTAAACAACACTGACTCTTCACCTATCGCTTCTCATCTTCTCCCATCTATTCTTTCCAGCGACCTCTTTTTCTCTACCTTCCTCTTTCCTTACTTCCAGAGGACCTAGTAAATTGCTCGTCATTTGGATTGTATCCTATCATGGTCCAAGAATCCTTTACTCCGTGGTATGCCTCGACTGTCTCCATCTTTGATGCTTCCGACCGAGCTCACCTCTATTCCAAATATGGCATACCCCATAGCTATGAAATTTGCCTCCCTTCTCCAGATGAACGTCTCCATCTTCCTCTAGATGATCACCTTACATTCTTCTCTGACCAAGTGGTAGCGAGCTTGCGCTTCCCTATCCACCCATTCTTCTCTGAAGTAAGTCAATACTTTCACATTCCCCTACAACAATTTGTTCCGAATGCTTTCCGATATATGTGCGGGATGTATATATTATTCCACTTATTTGACATTCCTCCTACTCCCTGCAATCTATATCTATTCGCCTATCCCAAAAAATCAGAACTGGAACTTTTCTTTTCCAATCTCGACCAAAGGCAGTCTTCTTTGAGGACATGACCTCTTCCATTAAAAGATGAAAATCTCATTTTCTCTTTATGAAAATACCTTATTCCACCACTTGGCCCACCGCTTGGTAATCTTCCTTTCCTCTTCTCTCAGATCCTACCAGGCTTAAACAGGATCTCATCTTCATTTCTTATCTCCCTAAAATGAGTGGTCAATGATTCAAGATTAATCAATGGCTACAGGATGACTTTTTATATCTTTTTGGCTTAAATCTTATCCAAAAAAAGTTACCCTGCTCTTTTGATAAGTTTTGGTAATTTAATATTTATGTTATCATTAATTGAAATGTTTTATGTTTTGGCCAGTGTACTCCGTTTTAAGAGCTCTAGTTACTAAAAGATTGCCCTTTCTAAGGAGGAGCTTCGTGCTAAGGAACAAGAACTATTGGCTGAGCGGGGCTTATCCCTGGCCACTAGTCCCAGTCAAGCAGCCGAAACTAGTGCTGCTACAGCCTTAGAAGAGCTTGCCCCTACTTCACCACCTCCATCAGAGGATGCTCCCCCGGAACTAGAGGTGCCCCTGAAGAGGAAACGCAAGGGGCGAAAACTTACTGTCGCTCCTCTCATAAAAGGCAAGTAACAGATATCCCGGAGGATGATCTTCCTGAAGAAGGGTGAGAACAATCTCCTGAACCCACTTTGTCTGCTCTTTATCCTACTCTCACGTTGCCTAATCCCATGCAAACTGGGGAAAGCCCCTCATTGCTGAGCGACCCAGCCTCCATCCTTTTTCCTTCTCCTCAAGATAAGTCTAGTAACCCCGTGCCAGAAGAGCTTGGCCCATCCCCTATGCTCTTCTGTTTACCCTCTACTCCAAATCCAATTTGGCTCGACTATCTTCCTCCTGTTACCTTTCCCCTTTTGTTAGGAGGATGTTTGGTAAATACTTGGGCAGAGGCCCAAAAATGTTGAGAGAACTTCCTCCGAATGAGCTATGAGATGAATTCACGTACGAGCAAACTAAGGTACCATAACCTTAATTGATCAATCTCCATATCTCTATATTTATGCTCATCATCCAACACTGGGCCATTAGCATGAATATCGCTCAACGTTTTCATGATCTACCTCAAGAAAATGAGCTGTTAAAGCAACAAAGTTCTACAGTGATGGGTGCCAGTTCTTCTAGCCAAACAAAAGAATTATGAGTTCAACTTCAGGAAGCTCAAGAGCTAGCTAAAAATAGGCTCGAGAGAGCAACTCAACTGCAAAATACCTTAGATTCTATTAAGATTCAACTTCAAACAGAGGCAAACCTCCTAGAAGAAACACAAACAAAGCTAAAGGAATAGACTAACAAGATTACATAATTATCTAGTCAGATGTAGGCACAAGAAGTTGCCCATGCTACTGAGCTATCCGCCAAAGTATCAAAGCTAGCAACTCAAAAGGTTGAGCGGGATTCTTTGGCATCGGAGTTAACCACTGCTCAAATTAATCTGGTGTCTGCCCAAGTGGAACTGACAACCATCCAAGCAACATTAGAGACTTATCGGGTAGGAGAAGAAGAGCGGTTTAATATAAAGAAACATGAGCTCTTCCAAACACTAGAGTTCAATACACCTATTGCTCATTCCATTCTCCAGGCACTTATACTGGGGGCACAAGGCGCGATGGAGCAACTGAAAGAGGGTGGCTATTTAACCTCTGACCCTCCTACCAACTCTTTGGATTATAACATGATAACTAATAATGCTCCACCTAATTTATTTCTTAAATTTTCATAATTTGTTATGTGTTGGATTATCTGTCAAGTTAGGGATGTTTTGAAACAAGCATTGCTTCTTGATATGTGCTTATCTTTTATTAATTTTAATGAGTATTTTCATTTTACTAAAGTTTCCTTTTCCTTCTTTGGTTGAGGCTACAAAGATTACTTAGGCATTAAATCGGCCAAGCAAAACAAAGTGCCCGAAATCTTTAATTCAATCAAAACTAATTCAACATTAAGTTGGTTGAGTGGATTGCGACGCGCGGAATTCATCAACTCGATTGAAACTCATTCGATATTTATCCGGTTGAGCTTACTATGGTACCAAAATTATATCTGCCTGACTAAAATTCGCTCGGCTTTACCCCATATGAAATTATTTGAGACTAGTCTACTGAATCTGTTCGGGATGTAAAACTACTCTCGCTCAAGTATGGCCATCTTATATCTAAACTACAGAGTTCGTTCGAACTTCTAACTAAAAAATTGCACAGAAAACCAAGCCCACCTTAGTAAAAATAGTAATGCCTCGAGATGACTACTTATTAAATCGATTACCACTGTAGGTTTTTTATTAGTGACACGTGTGTATACCTCATTAAAGGTATATAACTTTTTCTTTCTCCACCATCTCACCTTCCCCATCCTACGGCTCACACTTGATCCCTCTTTTTCTAATTGTTATGATCGGAGGATTTTCATTTAGGAACCCTTTTTTTCAAGGAGTCCTTATAAACAGTCTATAGATAAACCCTAAGTCTTTCTTTTCGTCCTCTTCCTTTCCATTTCCTTCCCGACTTTCTACTATTTCTCTTCTTCAATTTGAGTAATCTTTTTTTTCCCAGAATGACAGAGAATAATGAGTGGTATGCCCAATGTTCCTCTCACATCACTCTCGATGATACTTATCATCTTCATGTAAACTACGGTCTTCCTCTTGATGTGGTAATCTCTTCCCCTGAGGATCGTCCTCATCGCCCTCTTTCAGGCAACTTCGCCATTTTTGCAAAACAAGTTGAGCCAGGGCTTCGCTTCCCTTTGCCTCCTTTCTTCATCACTGTCAGTCGCTATTTCAATATTCCCCTGAACCAACTTATCCCCCAATCTTTCAAGATTTTAAATGGCTTTGTCATCGTTTGTCGTTTGCTTAATATTCCTTATCTCCCCTTTTCTATATTACTATTACTTTCATCCCCGTCTAGTAACAAAAGGCTTGTTTAAATTTCAATGTCGCCTTAAGATGATTTTATTCAACCATGTGTCAGCTTAGGAGAAAAGGAGATATAAGTATTTTTTTCATCCGTCTTCTATCTCCTTCTCCTTATTCCACCACTTGGCCACTGAACCTTCATATCCGCTCATCATAACTCGTATCAGCATCCTTTTCATCCCAAAGTCCATCCATAAGGGAGACATGGCCATGCCTTAGGGCATGGCTAGGTCTTAGTCTTTCTTCAAATGATCTTATTTTGCATGCTTGGAATCCTTTTTCTCTCTAAACTGCTCCTGAAAATGAAAACACACACCGAGTAGATCTCTGGACGCAAAGTAGTAATAAAACTAAAATATGGTTGAAAAGGGTGTAGAATACATAGATCATAAATATTGAATACAGAAAGATGTGCATTAAATAGTATAAAATAATATATATAATCTACACACATCAGTAAGCAACATTAGGTTAATTTATAATAATGCACATACTAGTGTCACTTGCCAAAAGATTGTGTAAGGGTAATTGATTTGACAGGAAGTGTCAACACTTTTTTCAATGCAAACCTTCTTTTTTGTGCAACCTTCTTATAGGTAACTCTCTCAAGGGGTCGGAGCCTAAACTCGAGTAGTCTTAACCCATCTGGCTAGTCTGAAGGCAGGTTAGACTAAATTTTCCCTTGAGGGGGAGTTGTGTTGATCGAAGTTAGTCCCATTTTAGTTTGCAGGATGGGATGAATGGTTGTGTAAATTATAGCTATATGGACTTTAGTATGTATAAACTCACACTGGTCTCAGTATATCATGCATACTCAAGAAAAAGTATAAACTATGGAGACCCCAAGTTACTAAATGAACTCATGAAACTGTAGGACAAATTTATCATAGGTTTAATTGTTTACAACGGCAAACACAGATAAAGGGTCTTAAGGCATTGATTAAAGATGAAAATTAAAAAGGAGAAGGTAGCATTTGTAAATTCATTATAGAATAAAGGATAACAAATCATCAGAATGACTTGGGAAATAGGTCCAGAGGAGCTTTGTGGTTTTTTCTTTTATGATCACGAAAGTGGGTCGGGGATTGGAAGTTAGGTAACCACCTTATTTAAGCTATTCCACCGCTCCCTCTGTTTTAAGAAGGAGTGCTTTGCTGATAGAGTTGGTGATGGGCCTGTTGAAGTTGGGTGTTTGGAGGAGAGCTTTCTTCCTCATCTCAAAACACTCGTCCTCTCTCGCTCGATATACTTCCAATTCTACTCGGGTAGCTAATAGCACGGCCGAGATACCTGCTAATTCAAATTCCTTAGAAGATAAGGAATTCTAGGTTGTTGTTAAATCCAAATGAAGGGCCTCTCACTCGGCACTTTGAGTAGACAGCTCGGAGATCTTGGTGATCAGTTCGATTGCATGTGTAGCCATTATCCTTCAGCTACAAGGAGAAGTGATCAGTTTTGGCCTTTAGCTTGGAGGATAAGTGATCTGATTCTGTAGTCTTCTCATCCAGCTCTACCTTCAAACTCGCCTGGAGGAGGGTCTCAGATTGGAATTTACCTTCAGCATCCTCCAGGGCAATCTTGAGATTAGTGGCCTTCTCAAATTCAGTTTTTGCCAGCTACTGAGCCTCTACAAGTTGCGATTCTAGCCCTCTTATCCATATTGAGGAAGGTACAGGAGTGGCTTATGAGACTTTCTATTTTAGTGTTTCATTCTCTTGTGCTAGGACGTATAGTTGTTGGGTAACACTCATCTCAATCACCTAGCTCTAGAAGAAAGGATAAATAGTATTAGAAATAAGAAAGGTATAGAATGGCAGTTTAAAATGTGTCACCTTGGTCTACACGAAGGCATACTTGTCAGCTACTTCCCTAGGGGGTTAACTCACTTAGCTGGTTGCTCGCGTCTTCGTAGGCCTCTATTAAACAACCCCTCAGAATTATCTAGCTAGTTGGGGTGGTCAAAGGGGAAGTGGTGGTCTGGGCGGACGACATATCAAGGAAGGCTTAAAACATATGAGGTCGCCTTGGTCCGGTAGAGCATTCTTTGCATGAGGAGATAGGATGAAGGCCGAGTCTATTGCCTTGTCCAGTAAAAAGATCACCTCTTGAGTTCGAGCGGGCTTAAATGTGGGGCTAATAGAAGGATGAGCGGACAAGATCCACTCAGATGATTATTTCTGTGCTTTTTCCTGGATGACCTTTGTTTGAACAGGAAACGGGTGAGTGGTAGGCACCTTCCTTGCGGGTGTTTTAGTTGATGTCACTACCTTGTTAGGAACTTTGGCGTGAACAAGTTTATGCCTTTTACGCTATTTCAAGGGAACATCCTCCCCCTCTAAGGAAGAACTTCCAGACACAAGAGCGGGGTCAGATGGTAATTCTTCTGAAGCAGTGGTTACACTGGGCCCGATCGCGAGGGTATCAGATGTCCCTTCGGTAGAAGCGACTGATTGCACCCCGCGCTCGATTAGCAATTCCCATTCCTTATCCTAGAATTTCTATTTATCCAAATCGATTGAGTCATCGACCAAGGACGAGAAAATGGCATCCACTTCACAAAGCAAAGAATACCTTAGTTAGTAATATTATAATAACTAAGTTATCAAAGCTTACTAATAGAGTCGGGAAGCTTCTTTTGTATGGGACTTAAGCCAAACAAGTAAAGAAAGCCTTCTCACAGCCACAGGTGAATCCTAAATTGTTGGTTGCTTAGCTTGGCAAAATAGGTGAGGTAAGTAGTGTCCTGCTTATAATTCCTTATGTCAGGAAGAGGAGGAAAGGAAGATTGTCATGCGGTTGGCCAAGGAGCAGTCTCAGGTAGCTCATGGAAAAAGAAATGTGACTTCCAACCCTTATTGGAAGAAGACATGTCTCTAAAGAAAATAGATTTTGGATGAGATTGGAAAATAAAAACTCTTGGTTCAAATTTCTTGGGATAGGAGAATAAAAAAAGTTCATGGTGTAGGAGGAAAGCTAAACAAACGGAATAGCATGAAGGTGCCACAAACGACACGAATGATGTTCGGGGCAAATTGTTGCAAAAGAATGTGAAAATACTAGCTTACTGCTGAAAAGAATGGGGGAATAGGAAAGCAGAGACTACCAGCGAGTTGGACCACGAAGAAGGTGATGTGGTTATCAGGAGGATGGTTAGGATGAGCATTAGGAGAAGGGATTACAATCTGATAGTTATTAGGGATTTCATACCGAGAATGAATATAGGCTTTATCGGCCACATCAAAGTTTGAGAAGGTCAGAGTATACCAAAGGACAAAAGATTCCTCAGCCATAAGAGAATATAAAGTGAAAAGAAAACACAAGACTTACTGATTGCTTAAGGTGAAGGAGAGAGGGGCGCTGTAGGTGAAAGGTCGCCAAAGAAGAAGATGAAGAGAATGAAAGGGTGAGCAGTATGGGCCATTTAGGGTTTTTATAGAGAATAATTCAATGATAGCTGTTGGATGAAGTTGGTTTGCAATGGGCCATTGATTTGTATGAAGAAAGAAATAGTTTAGTTGTATGAGGAGTTGTGCATCAGAGACTGTTTTGAAAAAACAAAGGAGGAAGTCATGTGGTAGTATCCTATAAATAGACATTTATGATGGAGATGACAATCAAATCATTCTTTTGACTTTGCACCTCTATGCATGTCCTCGATAATCTCTCCTACACAACTGGAGGCGAGCAAGCAACTTTTGAAAAATTGCTAAATTATCAAGGCATAAAGTAACACGAAAATTATTGAATGGCCATAGTGAAGAGGTCGGACGGGAGAAAGTAGAACTTGAGTCCAATCAATCGACTATACCTCCTTCGACTAAACTTGAAGGGTTTGCTACTGATATGGGTTATAATGGACGAACTCAAAAGATGACATGGTAGTCAAAGTCAAGATGATGGGATAGCCAAAGTCAAGATGATGTGACAGTCCCGTTTGACAAGGGATAGCATCCCTTCACTTGGCTCTAGTTAATTGCCTGGGTCAGTGTTAAGGTTCTTAGATTCAACCAGATCGGGTCATAACCTGGTCGAAAAGGGATAGTCAACCCTTAAGCTGAGTGAGTCAGGGAATTTAGCATATTGAGGTGGCCAAGGTGGAGACCGACCGATCTCATGTGCCGGTCGGAATGATCAACTCATTCCACAACAAATCAACCATAAGTATGATCAAGGGGAGAGCTAAACTCCTTACTTCATATGAATCCTCATATACTCACCCGGGCGACCCTGATTCCTGGTCACCCTAAATGATTTCCAGATGATAGTGTGCCTATGTGTATCAATTTGGCCACAAAGGTAGACAAGCTTTAGATGCCCCTGTCGTACAAAAAAATTGATTAGACAAAGATAGGATATGGCTTGATTTGGTATACTGGACGAATCTCTCAAAGTGTAGTTGCATTTCTCTTAATGGCCCATTATATACCCAGTCAAGTAAAAGGATGAATGAGCCCACAATGTTTACTATCACATTATTACTCTGACAATTGACTATCCGGTTTCTCCCCATTCCGGCTACAATCGCTTGGGTGATTTCAGCCATCCAGAATAGGGCTCACCCAAACTCATCTTTCGGTCTTCTCCTCGAGTAAGCTTCCACTCTGGCTTCTCATCCCTTGGAAATACCATGCAATTCTTTCTCGTTCACCAGTGTACTCTTCCACAGCATCACGTCCCTTGGATGCAATGAGCCCGTCGACTCTCTCCCTCTCGCTCTTCACCGGACTAACCACAGGAAGAAGCACGAGCCAAATCTATGATCCAAGATCAAACCATGTGGGTGAAACCTTGAACGAAGTAGGAGAGACCCTGAGCAGGTCAATGACTTTATACTTGTAGGAAGGCTATGAGCAGGTCAAGAGTGACCCGATACTTGAGGAGAGACTCTGAGTAGGTCAAGAGTAATCCGATACTTGAGGGGAACCCTGTGATCCTTTGTTTGAAGGGGGGATCATTGGGGTTACAAGGTTGTAAATATAGTCTCATATTAAAAATACATGAGAAAGATCATGGATTTATAAGAAAAAGATATCTCTATTGGTATTAGGTCTTTTGGGTAGAACCTAAAAATAAAACTATGAGGGCTTAAAATCAAAGTAAAAAATATCATGTCATTGTAGAGATATCTAAATCCCTTTTGATCTCAACAAGTGGTATCAGAGCCCAACCTCTTCAGAAGGACTAACCACCTTTTGAAGTACAAAAGGCGATGGTTGTACCAAGCATCTACCCGCTTAAGTTCGAGAGGGAGTTCGCAATTTAGAAAAATAAGAAGGAGGTATTCTTCAAAACTGTATTAATAATAATGAAGTATAGTTTTGTAGCACCAAAGGATCAGTAAGGGAAAAACAAAGAAGAACATCAATGGACGAAAAAGGAGAAAGCTAACTGCATGGCAAATGGTAAGGCAAAATTCCATGTGCTAAGCGTTTTACCGCCACAAGAAGTCAATCGGATCGGAACTTACGAGTCAGCCAAAGAGCTCTGGGATAAATTTCTGAAACTACACGAAGGGACCTTGGAGGCAAAACTTGTGAGACAAGACTTGCTCTGGAACAAGATCAACAATCTCTAGTTAGAAGAAGGTGAAACCGTCGGACACCTCCACTCGAGAATCAAAGAACTCATCACCGGACTCATGAATCTCGAAAAAAGGTAACCAATCGAGATTCATTAAGGTATGTGCTTAACGCTAGGGGTGGGCATCGCCCGGTTTGGTCCGGTTTTACCCTACTACGGTTTTATTTTTTTGGTTTCGGTTTTAAAGATTTTTGATCTAAAACCAAACCATTTTATTACGGTTCGGTTCGGTTTTTATGTAATACGGTTCAGTTTATACGGTCGATTATATACGGTTTATACAATGAATTAAATTGATTTTGTGCTACTACAAATATTAGTTTAGAGACAAAGAAAAAGTATCAATTTATTAAAATAATTATGAATTTAAAGTAATATTAAAATTTTGTTATCCGGTAACAATAAGTAAATATAAATATATAATTTGATTATGCTATTATATTATAAATAATTAGAAATTAATCCACTTGTATGATCAAATATCTATAAAAATAATGTTTTAAGTATAATACGGCCGGTTCGGTTTTTTCGGTTTTTTGGGAGTCAAAACCGGAAATCGAACCGAATAACCGAATTTTAAAAAACTTAAACTGAAACCGGCCGAAACACCGAAAAAACCAAACAAAAAAAACCGAAATTTTTCGGTTCGGTCGGTTTTTCCGGTTTGAACCGAATTATGCCCACCCCTACTTAACGCTTTTCCTAAGACTCCTGAATGAGCAACCCTAGTAGATGCATATTTCATCTCTAGGGACTTAGAGGTAAGCAATTTAGAAGAATTGTTCTCTACTTTTGAAATTTATAAGTCAAGATATGTAGATCTAAAGAAAGAATCAAAGCACAACATTATCTTAAAAGCAAAAATAGATGAACCTAATGACCTATGACACACTATGCCACCTCATGATTGCGGAGGTTAGGTGAGGTGGTATATAAAGGGGAGACTTCTCCATGATGAAGTTACGCTCACTGACATATGCAACTCTACTTTCGCGCATACGTTCTAACTATTCTTCCATTTGTTCAGAGTAAGACTAACTTGAGCGTCAGAGGGCCTTCGCCAGGGACTCCTCCCTTGGTTTCTAGGTGCAGACATTTTATTAGATCATCTCCTTATACACAGGATCAAAGGAGAAGTTTCTTTCAAAAAGAAAAATTTTCTGACAATCAATCACTCGTCCACTATACCTAACGCATCATCTTTACATGTCTCAGACAGGATCAAGTTTAAATAAATTTTAAAGCCTTTTTTTTTCAAATCAGATATGCAGATAGTAATTTTTATTTTGAAATCAAATGTGTTTTTTATAAATTTTTATTAATGAGATAAAATAAGTACAATAATAAAATAAAGAAAAAAATTAACACGGTTTAAAAATTTATTTTTATTCGAATTCTTTACATAAATCACTCTTCACATATATATATATATATATATATATAGTATATTTGACTTTAAAACAAATAAAAGTTTGAGGGTAGAAAGTTCAAAAGCATCGGAGCTTGTTGATATTCAAGCTGAACAACATTGAGCCCCTATTTATAGGTATTGTTCGATATGACCTAGTTAATCAACCGTCCACTAAGGTCGACCAAATCGAGATATTTGGTTATTATCCATAGCAGTAGTTTTCCCTTCCCTGGTTGACTAACTTCAGTCTTTTAGTTGATCAAATCATCTGATCGGCCACTTTATACATATTGATCGACTAAATTGGGTATCATATATGTCACTTCATCTAAATCGATTATTGACTCTGTCATTTAGTTGATCAGCCTAGTCATCTGAGTCAATTAGATTAGATAAATTTTGCTCTATATGACTTTATCTCATTGTCACATAATTTCATTACTGAGCAAGTGCTCTACTAATTCGCTGCTATCTATAGTCGACCAGCTCAGATAATATTCAATTGATCACGTCAACTATTAATCGAATAAGTAGGTTGGGTAACATTGAGCTTGGAATGATCAGTTCGATCTTACGAAAATTTTTTATCAGCTACCAGGATAAATCGGGAAGTGCTCGAAGTGGACAGCTCGGGAGTTTAGTATTCTTTAATTACGTACCTCATTTGGAAAAAAAATTCTAGTAAATTCATCATAGTTGGAGCTCGAATCGTGAGTATCTGGATGATAACTTGAATACCCTATGTTATACCATAACGCAAGGATCGTGTTTAATTTAATAAGAACTTATTTATATTAGTCCAATTAATTGTAATTTTATTTGAGATAAAGTCAATTCTTTGACCGTGGGTTTTGATTTTTTTTTTCCGATTGATGAGGCATGTGATTGATCAGTTGGTACCATCTCATCAACCAATTTTAGATAAATAAGAGTTAGCCCTCAAGGTTATGGTGCAGTGGTAGGGTATCTAGATTGTCACTCAAATACTCACGGTTCGAACCCCAACTATGATGAATTTGTAGAAATTTTTCTTCAAAATGAGACACGCAACTAAAGGATATTGGGCTCCTGGACTGCCCACTGCGAGCGCTTCCCGATTTATCCTGGTGACCGGTGAAAATTTTCTGTGGAATCAAACCGGTCACCCCAAGCACAACGTTATCCAACCTGATTAATTATTTTTTTAGATAAATAAGAGTTTATCAATTTATGCCAAATTTTAATTGGCAATGTTGATATAGGGAGTAAATAAGAAGTTTCCATGTTTACCAGAATGGATCAAATGTTTGTCAAAGTGGAAGTTAAAATCCAAGGATCAAAATCGGATCAACCGAGCTCGGATTGCCTTAGATGAAGAAAGTTATCATTTGGCTCTCCTCGATTTCTCTAGTCAGTTTGTCCGATTCTAGGGGTTTAGCTCCCCCGATAACTTGCTCCGTTCAATTAGCTCAACTCCTTGATTCCTTGAATCAGTCTATCCAACTCCAAGGGCTCAACTCCCCTGACAACCTACTCTACTCAGTCAGCTCAACACTCTGATTCCTCTAATAGGTCCGGTCCACCCATCTTCAGAGGCTCAGCTTCCCTAACAACCTACTTCGCTCAGTCATCTCAACTCCCCGATTCCTCTAGTCACTTTTGCCCAACTCTAGGAGCTCAGTTCCCCGACAGCCTGCTTCACTCAATTAGCCCAACTCCTTGATTCCTCTAATCGATCGGCTCGACTCCAGAGGCTCAACTTTCCTGACAATCTACTCTGCTCAGTCAGTTCAATCCCTGATTCCTCTAGTCGGTCCGCCCAACTCCAGGAGCTCAGATGCCCTAACAACCTACTTTGCTCAGTAAGCTCAACTCCCCATTTCCTCCAATTGGGCTGCTGGACTCTAGGGGCTCAGCTACCCCAAAAACTAGACCTGACCACGGTTCGGAACCGACAGTTCGACGGTTCGACAGTTCAAAACCGTCGGTTCGACGGTTCCATACAGGTCGACCCTTAACCTTAATCGCTCAAGACTATTACGATTCACGGTTCGGAACCGCCGGTTCACGGTTCGATTCACGGTTCGCCACGGTTCAAGATTATTATGTTAAAAAATTAAACATTACAAATTACAAATTAAAAATTAAAATTTATTCGAAAAAAGGGCTTACAGTTATTTAAGTTGCCTATGTATCCCTTTAGGGGAATCAAAACCCACGTAGTTCTTTTACATTTTTATCCTTTTACATTTTCACTCACTTCCATTTCCTGTTCCTGTTGTATTTGTTCTTTCAGTATCAAAATCTTCAACTTCGTCATCTGAAAGTTGCATTCCTTGTATTCTTTTCTCTGCTCTGGTCCAATCGTCCAGTAATACTTGGGCTTCCAATGAGTCGGGAGATAAAGCTGATCGTCGTTTATCTAATATGTTGTCGTCGGCACTGAACGTCTGCTCCACAACAACATTTGACACTGGACAAGCTAATATTTCTTTGGCGATCACGAAGAAAACGGGAAAGCTTTGAGCCTTCTGTGACCACCACTTTAAGATATCGAAATTTTCGCTATCTGCTTCATTAAAATCAAAAAAAGTCGTAAAATAATTCTCAAGTTCCTGTGTGGAATTTGAGGATCCTCGTGGATGTTTTCTCCATTCTTTTAATAAGCGTTGTGCTTTTGTAAGTTTTAAATTACTACTAGTAGCTTGTTGTATTTCAGAAATATTAATTTGTGTTCCATATTTTACATAATATTGATTATAAATATCATATAAATAAATTCTAACATTATATATAATATTAACTGGATCAGGAGAAGAAGAATCTTTAATTGGAATTAAAGCGTCATAATATAAAGTTAACATTTCTTGTAAAACTTCTAATTTAAATCTAGGATCTAAAGCGAATGCAATTAAATAAATTTTAGGAATTAAATAAAAATATTTTTCCCATTTAGTTTTCATACCTAAGATGCAAGGAGATAAAGATTCATTATTAATATGTTCATTTAAAACTAATATTATATTAAAAAAATTTCTAAAACTAATTGCGTAGTGGGGTAATAAACACCGGAAAGTTGTTCGGTTGCATCATTAAATACTTTTAAAATTTCACAAATACTACTACAAATATTAAAAATGAATATAATAATTCTTTATATTGAAATGAATCTTGTAATAATTGGTATGTTGAATTCCAACGTGTTGGTACATCACGTGGAAATTTTTTAGGTCTCATTCCATTAATTTTACGAAAGCTACCCGATTGTTTCATTATAGATGGATGAGACCATAAATAAGAAATTACAATTCTAATTGGTTTAATATAACTTTCTAAAATTTTTAAACCATCTTGAACACATAAATTTAAAACATGACATATACAACGAATATGAAAAAATAAATCGCCAATAATAGGTTGACAAACAAATTTTAGATCATCTATACAAGCGGTATTGGAATTAGCATTATCTAATGATATTGAAAATATTTTATGAGTTAAGCCATATTCTTCTAAAATTAAACATAATAATTGTGCGATGTTATGAGTATTATGTGATTCATCAAAAACTCTATAAGCTAACAATCTTTTTTGGAGGTTCCAAGAGTTATCGATCCAATGGCAAGTCACACCCATATACAAATGTATTTGCCAATGATCACTCCAAATATCAGAACATAAAGAAACTTTATTATCTAATTTACTAAATTTATCAATTAAATTCTTTTTTCCTTGTTTTACTAATTTTTTAATTGTACGAGTAAGTGTAGTCTTAGGAACATGTTTAGCACATGGATTAAGAGATTTTTTACAAAACTCTTCAAATGTGCATTTAGATCCAAAACTAAAAGAAAGATGTTCTACGGAAACAAATTTAGATAATGCTTTTCTTAATTTATTATCCGAATATAAAAATAAACCGGAATCGGTACTACCGCTAGTTGAAGAAAATCTTGATAATTGTGTTTGAGAACAGTCGAGTCCCTATTCCGTCGGGTGCTTCGTTTCTACATGTCGTTTCAACGACCCATAGCCACCGCCGGCTTGGAATTTGTAGGAAGCATTGCAGTGCTTACATTTTGCACACATTTCTCCCAACGGAAGAGTGACCTTCTCAAAATGTTTAGTGAAAATAGAAGACTTTAGAGGAGGAAGTTCCCGAACCTTAGAAGTAATTGCATCGGTACTTCCTTGTGTTTCGGGTGTCGGATTCGGAAGATGCTCAATCTCATCATTGGTGGATTGAATGTTGGGGTCCTCCTCCCGTGGATTCATTATTTGCTTTCCCTTCCGAGCTCGAGATGATGCACCTCCATGGTGTCCTTCTATTGTAATTGACAATTGGAAATGAAAGTGTGTAGAGAATACAAAATTGAGATTAAGAGTAAGAGTAGAGAAGATGTGTGTGAAAATGATGAAATGAGCTCTCTATTTATAGAGTTTTGATAGTAACGGACACTAAATCATAGTCATTGATCAAAAAATGGTCAAATGATCCTAACCGTTGAAAAAAATACTCAAACCCCCCCCCAACGGCTATGAACCGCTGGTTAACCGGCAGTTCCAACGGCTATGAACCGTCGGTTAACTGGCAGTTGAAGCCGTTACAAAAAAAATAATTTTGCGTCTGAATCGGCGGGCTGAACCACTGGTTAACCGACAGTTCGCTGGTTTTATAGCAACTGAACCATAACCGACCCGGCAAGTTGTCGGGCCGGTTCCGGTTCGACCCGACAAACCGGGTCAACGAGCAACCAGCGCGTTGACCCGGTTACGGGCCCGGACCGGGTCCGAGCTAGAACCGAGCCGGGGTCCGGGCCAGACTCGGGTCGGGGTCCGGGCCAGACCCGAGCCGGGGTCCGGGCCAGACCCGAGCCGGGGTCCGGGCCAGACCCCGCCCGAGGTCGGGTCTACTGACAACCTATAATTCCCTGCTCAGTTTTACCGATCTAACAAGCCCACGCCATTCGACTCATCCATACCGACTCAACTTAATCCTCCTTCGCTTAGCATGTAGGGTGTCAGGACATGTGAGAAAATATGATTACACTGATAAATGATATGGGCGATGTGACCGTACAATACATGAAAAAATAGTGATGTGGCGTTCTCCATATTATGACACAATGCCTGGAAAAAATATCATTTCAACATTATTATAAAAGGAGTTCACATCTATGGGCCAAGTTATGCATACATGCATACATATATCATTACACATTTATTGTTCTTCTCCTACATTTTCTCTATCATCGAAAATCTGACTTGAGCATAGGAGTGACTGAGCCAAGGTTAAGGCTGGTTCAATATGCTATATCAAATTTTCCATATGATATTGTATACTATACCGAAAACTTTGATATAAAAAAATTTATATCGATACTGATCCGGGAGTAAGAGGGGGGGACCCCATTCAGCAGAGTCAACGCCACGAGGAGATCCAAAGGCAATAAGCCAACCATAAGCTTGGCCGAGCGGATAATGAGGACGACGACTGGCTGAGGCTTCCGAGCGGAAGCAATACACCCCGCCGGAGATGGGGTTCCGACGCTCATGATGAACAGTAGGTAGTGCCGAGCGGATGGCCGGCTCAGCCGAAGGAATAAAACATCAACACTGCGAAGTCTAGAGCACATGACCGAGAATCTCTCGAGCGGATCATCACATCCGACCGGCCGGACGCGAGGAAACCGCCGACCGGCCGGACGCTCGACGGAGAGTAAGAAAAGGCAGGGATAGAAACATCTTCTGACAGCAGATGACACGCAGAATCTTAGGACGTGAGCTCACTGTCCCATCAAAGACGTGCTCATACTGTAGCAGTAAGGAGTCAGGCAAGTTCCTCTGACAAGCCCATGCTGAGTATGGGCTGGGGACACGTGTGTGTGCCTCGGTATATGTGCATCAGCCTCCTCAGAAGTCTATATAAGGCCTCCACTTCTTCAACCGGAGGTACGCAAGTCTTCATCTTGAGGCCACCCTTTTTGTTATTCCTCGCCTGACTTGAGCGTCGGAGGGCCGTCGCCGGGACACCCCTCCCGGCTCGGTTTTGCTGCAGGTTCGCCGGAGCACTCGAGGATTCAGCAGGGAGCGCCACGTGCCCAGTGTCCGTTGACTCCTGGTTCGGACAGGATCAGATACCATATCGAAAATTCAGTATACTAAAATTTCGGTATAGTATAAATTACATACCGATCGTACTAAAAATTTTAATTTACCAAAAGTTTTGATATTAGAAATCACTTTAAAACCAAAAAATATAACCAATTCAGAAACCGCACAATACCCCTATTCATAATAATAAAATATTAACAAATGTACAACAAACAATAATATTTGAAAAAATATAATCAATAATTAATAACATACTTTACTAAATTATTAATTATTAAATAAAATTTATTAAGAAAAAAATATAATCAATAATTAATAACATACTTTACTAAATTATTAATTATTAAATAAAATTTATTAAGAACAACTAACGTATTGATTACAAAAGGAAGTACATTTTCAAAACCAAAAAAATTCTTATCCAAAAAAATAAAAGGAAATATTTTATAATTTGCATTAGGTGAAATCAAGTCACTTTCTAAATGAATGAGAAGTAATATTAGTTGCACCTCCACTTTCAATAGTAGGCACACTTGTAGAAGTATATCTGTAGATGCAGGATGACTGGATGAGGATAATAGACTACTAATAATTTTAAGATATCCATCAATGAGAACTTTAAAGTCAACAATACTAGTGTTGATTTTTAAAAATCAGCACCAAGGTGGTATTGATTTTTAAAAACTAGCACCTTGGTGACTTGGTGTTGATTTTAAAAATCAACACTACAAGTGCTGGTTTGTACAAACCAGCACCAAATATAAACCAGCACAATACAAACGAGCACCAAGGTTGGTATTGACTTCGTGCTGGTTTGTACTTTGGTACTGGTTTGTACAAACCAGTACCAAGGTTGGTGCTGGTTTGTACTTTGGTACTGGTTTGTACAAACCAGTACCAAGGTTGGTGCTGGTTTATAACCAACCTCGTGGTGTTGATTTTTTAAAAAATCTAACACTAAAATTGGTGTTGGTTTGTTGTAGATTTACATAGCAATTGAATCAAGGTAGATAGTACTGATTTGGTGGTGTCAATCACTTGGTGCTAGTTTTTTACAAACCAACACCACGTACAAACTAGCACCAAGTTAACCAACCTCGTGGTGTTGGTTTTTAAAAATCCAGCACTGAGTTTGGTGCTGGTTTGTCAGTATTAGATTTTACAAACCAACACCATGGATTCTGATTTTTAAAAATCAGCACTTGGTGCTGGTTTGTAAGATACTAGTTTTTACAAACCAACACCACCTTGGTCCTAGACCTTTTACCCAAATGGTCAAATCCTAATACAACTTTTAAACTTAATTAAATAATAAATAATTTATAAAAAAATATATTGGGTATTTTGGTATATATCAAAATATAAAAAATGATAAAATTTATATCGATATCGATATTGAAAATTTTGATATGGTATAATACCATATCGTAGTTTTTAGTATACCAAAAATTTTAATATAAATGGTAAATATCAGTATAGTAGACCGGCAAGCATCTTTAACAACCCATTTCTCCTCTTAGTGATTGGTGACTTTGTCAACATTAGGGATGACTCACCAAATGTTCATCCTCTGATGATCTTAGGAAGGAACAAATTGATATCGTATGTGGGAACACTAAGTTAAAATCTGAACTAAGATACTAAGATGGATGACATTGAAATACCATCCATGCAATAGAGGACTTCAACATGCTTGTTGCAGCTAGTGCAAGTTGTGTTGTAAATGCAACCAACGCAACTAGCACATCCAATGCCCAATCCTTGGCCTTCCAAGATATCGTCTAAGTCTGTTGGGGTGCCACAAATTCCTCTTCGAATCCCACTCTACTTGACTGAGATGCCTCAAGTTGCAAACTTCACTCTTGCCAGGACGTCAGCTAGACATGAGTAGTCCTTGGAATCTTCGATAGGAGAGACACCATTTGAGACACATTATTGGGAAAAGCACTTACTTCTGGCGGAATGTGATGTGCATAAATTATGTATGTTTCTAGATTTGTTTGTCATGACTAAATTTAACGACGAAAATTTAATTTCATCGCTAAATTAGAGAGTGACATTTTAAACCATAGCTAATTTTGTGATAAATTAAATTTTCATCTCTAAATTTAGCCACGAAATTTAAATTAGCGACAAAAATTTAATTCCATGGCTAAATGTATTAGCGATCAAAATTTTCAATCACTAATAGATCATTAAATACAAAATGTTATTTTTTTTACTGTTAAATATAGATGAATAGATTGATGGCTTGTTGATGTAACACCAATATTTGTATATATAGTGTTTGGTCTACTAAATACAAAACATTATTTTTCTTAGTGTCAGAGATAGATGGATAGATTAATGACTTGCTGATGTAACACGAACATTTTCTATATGTATTTTTGTAGAAAGGTCATACGTTGGCCCTACAATCATTTATAAAGAGGAAAAATCAGGAAACCGAGTAGGCTGCCATATGGGAGGATATTTTCCCTAACTTCATCGAGAATCGACTCTTATCAATATATCCAAATCTACCATATGGTAACCAACTCAATCATACCCTAGGAACAACATTTTCTACATGTAGTAAGGACAACATCACATGATCAACTACCCTAACTCCCCCCTCCCTCTCTCCCTCTCATACTTCCAATGCCACACTATTAACACCAAGATGCCCCCACAGGCTTAGATGGGGTGGCCAGTGGATGGTAGGTTGCCTCTTGTGTTCATGGGTCAAAACCCAAGGTTGGTAAGGCATAAATCCTTGCACCCTGGAACAGCTCACCCCCTATCTACTAGATTCTTCAGTTACCATAATTTACCTTCTCCATGTTGATCCTAGACACACTCACAAGGGCACTGAGGGAGAGCACTTTGCTTTTTGTCACTATTAACACCAAGACAAAATTGGATTGGGGGACTTCTTTACAACACATATTATCCACCACTACATGTTACATTGTTAGCATTATTGGTGATTTAGTTTTTTTTTTTTAACCATATACTATTAATGCTAAGGAGATCGTGGCCCCCCAAGCCCTCATGTAAATTCGCCCCTTATATATCATGTGCCTTCCCATGAATCACCGAACATTTATCTTTGATGTACCGAGCTTTGCGACAATGGTCGCACCAAGGACGACCACGTTGGGGCTAGCTATCTCCATCATTCTGTCGAGACTCGTGACTATCATCGTTGAGTCGAGGTTGGAATCAATGAGTTGCAAGTGCAGAAGCTTCAGCAACAGTAGTCGGCGCGAGCGTAATCTTTTATCGACGAACTTTAACAAAAGCCTCATGCACACTTTGCAACAACTTGAGGTTGAGAATGTGCAAGCTTACATTGTCTAGTGAGGTGTTTAACCCAAATAGGAACTTAAAGATCCTCCTCTACTCATTGATTTTTCGATGGAGCTTAGCGTCGATTTTACAGGCCCATTGGTGAACATTAAGGATGTCGACTTGCTTCCAATGGTGAAAAAGGGAATTGAAATATTGTGTAACAGAAGCCCACCTTGTCTAAGTTTATGAAGATTTAATTTGTGTCCTCTCAGAATGGTCTAGTAGTTAGCACATGAGGTGTTTCCACCATGAGATCTGGGGTTCAAATCTCGGCAAAGTCTAGGTAAATGTCTCCCTTATGTGCTAGTCACTATTCCAAAGACTAGTAACCGCCCGTGATTTACCTCCTCCATGTTGGCCCTGGGACGGATTGGCGGGGCACTGGGGGCGAACGTATTCGTATTTTGCCATCGTGAAGATTCAATTTGACCTCGAACATGTTGGTTGCTACTCGGAAAACCTATAGGTTCCACTGTACAAAAATTTTGTACAAAGGTCTGAACATTTTCCTAGCTACCATATGTTCTTTTAAATTAAATTTTGGATCGCCTGCGGAACTTAACACGTTTGATCCAAAACTTAATCTATTTGTTCTTTTAGGTTTTGACTTGGATCTCCTGCGGAACTTAACACGTTCGACCCAAGTCTCCTTAAGTTATTAATTCCATTAAATATTAATTTCCATAAAAGGTTCCCAGTACTGACGTGGCGAGGCACATGGCCTTCTTGGATATGGGAGCAACCACCACCGACTAGACAAAACCTTTAATAGAAAGCTAATATTTAATTTCTTAAAATAACTTTAGGTTAACCAAAAAGAACAATCAAATCACAAGGAAAAGAAAGAAACAAAAGAACACAACTTCGAAAAACATATTCGAAATTCTAGAACGTAAGCCTCTTGTATTTGGTATTATTTCCATAAATAACTAGCATGATGCGGAAAAGGAAAAACTACTAGTTATACCTTCTAGAAAAACCTCTTGATCTTCTACCGTATTTCTCTTCTAACCTCGAACGTTGTGTGGGCAACGATCTTCCGAGATGAGAAACCACCAATCACCTTCTTCTCCTCCTAGCTAGGTTCGGCCAACAAAGAGGAAGCTTCACCAAGGAAGAAAATCAAAACACTAACCAAGCTCCAAGAGATGCTAGCTTTTTCTCCTTCTTCTTCTTCTTCTCCGAGTAGTATCCGGCCACCACAAGAGCTCCAAGGGAGAGGGAGAGGTTCGGCCACCACAAGAAGAAGAGAGGGAAAGGGTGTTGGCCGGCCACACCAAAGAATAAGAGAGAAAGAGAAATAATAAGGGTTATCCCATGAAGGCACCCTCACCCCTTCTTTTATATTCCTTGGCCTAGGCAAATTAGGAAATTTAATTACAATAAAATTTCCTCAATTTCCTTGACATGATTTAATTTAGAAAAATAAAATAAATTTTCCAAATCAAACTTCAATGGCCGGCCACATCATTGGAGAACAAATTGGACAAGTTTTAATCAACAATTAAAACTTCCTAATTTGTTTCCGGAAATTTTAAAAAATAAAATTTCTCTTTAAAATCTCTTCATGGTTGATAAAAGGAAATTTCTATAATTTTAATTTTATCAACATGTGAATAATTTTAAAAGAGAAAATAAAACATCTCTCCAATCTACAAATAAAGAAAGAGATCTAATCTCTTTCTTTAATCTTTTGTAGATCTTTTACAAGAGAGATATTTTATTTTTAATTCTCTTTAAATTATATCTTCCACATAATAAAATTAAAATTAAATTTCTTTTTAATTTAATTTGGCCGGCCCTACTAGCTTAGGTTCAAGCTAGGGCCGGCCACCCAATTTTATACCTAGGTCGGCCCTAGCTTGTTCCCAAGCTAGCTTGGCCGGCCCCTATTGGGTGGGTATAGAAGGTGGGTATAGGTGGGTATAGAACTCTATAAATAAGAGGCTACGATAGGGACCGAGAGGAGGAATTGGTTTTGGTCTCCCGATAAAATTAAGCATCTCGTGTTCGCCCCGAACACACAACTTAATTTTATCAATGATAATTCATTCCACTAGAGAACTATCATTGAACTACCGCACCAATCCCAAATTACATTTTTGGGCTCCTTCTTATTATGAGTGTGTTAGTCTCCCTGTGTTTAAGATATCGAATGTCCACTAATTAAGTGAGTTACTGACAACTCATTTAATTAATGTCTAAGTCCAAGAGTAGTACCACTCAACCTTATCGTCATGTCGGACTAAGTCCACCTGCAGGGTTTAACATGACAATCCTTATGAGCTCCTCTTGGGGACATTATCAACCTAGTATCTCTAGGACACAGTTTCCTTCTATAATCAACAACACACACTATAAGTGATATCATTTCCCAACTTATCGGGCTTATTGATTCATCGAACTAAATCTCACCCATTGATAAATTAAAGAAATAAATATCAAATATATGTGCTTGTTATTATATTAGGATTAAGAGCACACACTTCCATAATAACTGAGGTCTTTGTTCCTTTATAAAGTCAGTATAAAAGAAACGACCTCAAATGGTCCTACTCAATACACTCTGAGTGTACTAGTGTAATTATATAGTCAAGATAAACTAATACCTAATTACACTATGACCTTCTAATGGTTTGTTCCTTTCCATTTTGGTCGTGAGCTACTGTTTATAATTTATAAGGTACTGATAACATCATCTTCTGCATGTGACACCACATACTATGTTATCTACAATATAAATTAAATGAACAACTACAAACAAATGTAGATAATTAGACCAAATGTGATTCTTTATTCATAATGAATGTTTACAAAGCTTAGGCTTTCAGTATACACTCCAACAATCTCCCACTTATACTAATGACTAAGCTGCCATATCTTCTACCATACATATGATTCTCATTCCCTCCACATGCCGATCGAAAGCTTTCGCCGGAAGGGCCTTAGTGAAAGGATCTGCCAGGTTATCCGCTGATGCAATCTTGGCGATGACAACTTCTCCTCGCTTCACGATATCTCGTATCAGGTGGTACTTGCGCTCTATATGTTTACTTGCCTTATGAGCTCGTGGTTCCTTCGAGTTTGCAAATGCCGCTATTATCACAATAAATTGTGATGATTTTGGGCAAACCAGGAATCACATCTAAGTCCATTAGAAAGTTCCTGAGCCATACTGCTTCTTTAGCTGCCTCAGAGGCTGCTACATACTCAGCTTCCATGGTTGAGTCCGAAACGCATTTCTGCTTAACACTCCTCCATGAAATGGCTCCACCTCCTAAAGTAAACACATAGCCTGATGTAGACTTACTGTTATCCCTATCTGATTGGAAATCTGAATCCGTGTAACCCACAGGGAGCAGATCGTCTGCTTGGTAAACTAGCATATAATCTCTAGTCCTTCTCAGGTACTTTAATATATGCTTTACCGCAGTCCAATGTCCTTGTCCAGGGTTACTCTGATATCTACTGACCATGCCCACGGCAAAACAGATATCAGGTCTCGTACATAGCATTGCATACATTAGGCTTCCTACAGCTGAAGCATAAGGAACTGCTTTCATGTCCTCTATCTCTTTCAATGTCTTTGGAGATATTTCTTTAGATAGAGCTACTCCATGTCTAAAAGGTAAGAAACCTTTCTTGGAATCCTGCATGCTAAAACGAGCAAGGATTGTATCTATATATGAAGCTTGGGACAGACACAACATTCTTTTCTTACGATCCCTTATAACTTTGATCCCAAGAATGTGTGCACAATCTCCTAAGTCCTTCATATCAAATTGTTTGGACAATCATACCCTTACGTCTGATAATACCTTGACATTGTTTCCAATTAACAAAATATCATCTACGTATAGTACAAGAAATACCACCACGTTTCCGTTACACTTCTTATATACACAAGACTCATCCGGACTTTGAATAAATCCACATGACTGGATTACTTCATTAAACCGGATGTTCCAAGACCTTGAAGCTTGCTTCAGTCCATAAATGGACCGATTGAGCTTGCACACTAGATGCTCTTTGCCTTTTTCAATGAACCCTTCTGGTTGCTTCATATGGATGTTCTCTTCAAGACTTCCATTAAGGAAAGCTGTCTTGACATCCATTTGCCAAATCTCATAATCCATATGAGCAGCAATGGATAAGAGTATCCGGATAGACTTAAGCATGGCTACCGGTGAAAAGGTCTCCTCATAATCGATTCCCTCTTTTTGAGTGTACCCTTTTGCAACAAGCCTAGCTTTGAAGGTTTCTACCTTCCCGTCTGTCCCTCTTTTCCTTTTGTAGATCCACTTGCATCCAACAGCTTTTACACCATCAGGTGGTTCTACAAGCTCCCAGACCTTATTAGAGTACATAGACTCTATTTCAGAATTCATCGCCTTTTGCCAAGATGCTGCATCTGTATCTTGGAGTGCTTCGTCATATGACCGGGGATCAGGTTCATGTTTACCTGGGATCAAGTCCGAAGACTCTCCCAAAAACATGAATCTATCAGGTTGCCTTACAACCCTCCCACTACGACGAGGCACTATCTGTGGTTGTGTATCATGTGTGACACGTGTTGCAGTCTCTTGTGGTACTTCATCTTGTACTGTTGGTACTGAAGTAGACATGTCCTCTCTAAGTTCTTCTAAAACAATTTTACTACTGGGCTTGTGATCCATTATATAGTCTTCTTCTAAAAACTGGGCATTGGTGCTAACAATGACCTTCTGGTCTTTAGGACTATAAAATAAACCACCTTTCGTTCCTTTGGGATATCCTACAAACACGCGAACTTCTGTACGAGATTCTAACTTATCAGCATCTGGTTTCAGCACATGTGCTGGACTACCCCAAATCCGAATATGTCTTAGACTGGGTTTTCGCCCATTCCACAATTCTATGGGAGTAGAAGAAACTGATTTAGAAGGTACTAAGTTCAGAACGTATACTGCTATTTCCAGAGCATATCCCCAAAATGAATTTGGTAATTCTGAATAACTCATCATTGATCTAACCATCTCCATAAGAGTCCTATTCCTTCGTTCTGCTACACCATTCTGTTGGGGTGTTCCAGGTGCAGACAATTGGGATTGAATCCCAGCCTCTGATAAGTAATTCCTAAACTCTCCTAAGAGGTATTCGCCACCACGATCAGATCGTAGTGTCTTGATACTTTTACCTAATCATTTTTCCACATCAGCCTTGTATTCTTTGAACTTATCAAAGCACTCGGACTTGCGGCGCATTAAGTAAATATATCCGTATCTTGAATAATCGTCTATGAAAGAGACAAAATATTCAAAACCTCCTCTTGCCTGGACAGACATAGGACCACACAAATCAGAGTGAACCAATTCTAACACTTCTTTGGCTCTATACCCCTTGGCCTTAAAAGGCCTCTTGGTCATTTTACCTTCCAAGCAAGATTCACAAGTTGGAAAATTTTCCAACTCTAATGAACTCAAAAGTCCATCGGCTATAAGCCTCTGAATCCTACTTAAGTTAATATGACCAAGCCTTAGATGCCAAAGATATGCTTGGTTCATTTCTGAAGGTTCTTTTCTCTTATTTGAGTTAGAAGATGAATTATAAATTTCCATGTTTTGCTTTGTGGAAGAAATTGGATTTAAAGTATACAAATTGGCAACTAATGCACCAGAACAGATAATCACTTTATTTCTTTTAATAACTACATCGTTCTAAAGGAAACTGAATATCCATCTAAAAACAGTTTAGAAACTGAAATTAAATTCTTTCTAAAACTGGGTACATAAAGACAATTTCTTAAAACCAAATTTTTATTTCTACTAAAAGATAAGTAGACATCTCCCACTGCAACAGCTGCCACCTTAGTAGCATTGCCCATGTAGACGGTAATCTCCCCTTCAGATAGTCGTCGGGTTTCCTGGAACCCCTGCAAGGAATTGCAGACATGATCAGTGGCTCCCGTATCTACACACCAGGTGCTGGTAGATAACACCGCTAAACATGTTTCAACAACTAGAGCATGAGATATACCTTTGTTTTGGTTCTTACGAGGACAGTCCGCCTTCCAATGCCCTGACTGTTTGCAGATGAAGCACTTGCCCTTCGGCTTCTTCACTCCAGCTTTAAATCCTGTACTCTGAGATTTATTCACTTTCTTTGCTGAACCAGCTTGTTTCTTCTTCTTCTTTCCTCTCGGTTTAGAAGTAGAACCATTTTCAGCATAGTGAATTTGAGAATTGTGACGAAATAATCCTTCTGCCGCTTGAAGTTCTGTCAGTAGTTCCCCTAATGAATAAATCCTCTTATTCATATTATAGTTCAGGCGGAACTGCTCAAAACTTCTAGGTAGCGTTTGGAGGATCATATCGATCTGGGTTTCCCCATCAATTTCTCCTCCAAGGACTTGTATTTCGTTCAGATAATCCATCATTTTGAGGATATGATCCCTTACGGGTGTCCCCTCAGACATGGTGGTTGTCATTAACTTTCTCATTGCCTCTTGCCTAGCAGTCCGACTCTGGTGCCCAAAGAGTTCTTTGAGATTGTTCATTATATCATAAGTCGTTGGTAAATCTTTATGCTGATGTTGCAATACATTTGACATTGAAGCCAAAATGTAACACCGCGCCATCTCATCTGCCTTTACCCATCTCTTATGATATTCAATCTCCTCTTGGGTAGATTCACCAGTGGGTGCATCAGGACAAGGTTCAGTCAGTACAAATTTATAGCTTTCAGCAGTCAGAACAATGTCCAGGTTCTTTTTCCAATCTATGTAATTAGGTCCAGTAAGTCTATTTTGTTGAAGTATGATGGACAGTGGGTTGAAAGTCATCCTAAGAATCACAAATAACTTTTGGTCAGAACTCTAAATTTAGAATAATATTGATTCCTCAAACAATACTATTTTAAATTAACCAACACCTCATAACACCGTGAATTTTGTATGCCACGTTAGTGTGGACGTATACAATTTCAACATTTGTAAAAGGAGGGTTTTAACCCATTAATTTTATTATCTTGTCAACCTAACTTTTTGACAAATAAAATTAATAGTTGGTATTATTTGGTCACACAAATAATAACAGTGACTCCGTTGGGGAGGATACTATTAGATGTGTCTAAGTGTACACCATTACTTGACACTAAGTCCATTAATAAGATTATGCCCCTTCCGTTGGGGAAGATCACACGCTCTTGATTAACTTCCTATAGTCATCCAAAAATGGAAGTCTGTTCTAGTGATCCGCAAACAAGCTCATCCGTTATGGAGGAAGGCACTCAGAGCCAACGCGCAAGCTTGTTTGCATCACTTACAAACCAGTAATGGAGACCATGGGATTTACTTAAAAATCCCTCTCCCACTTAGTTATTTATAAATGAGGAATTTTAACTATGCTAGCCTACTAAACTTGTAAACTAACATGCACAGACAATATAAAAGCAATAAATAGAAAATCTAATTTTCAACTATTATGGCTTTTATCTTTAATTGTCTTCCGTGTGTTGTCATCCGAAGCTGCTGCCATATTTGGCCACCGCCACCGGGTCTAACTGTCGCATCCATCTTGCTCCTAGTTCTGCTGCGCCTCTGGTCCTTAGAAGGTTCCACGCTTTGCAAGATTCGATCCGCGACATAAATAGAATTTTACATTTTTGATCCTATATTCCATAAAAGGAATGTACATGTATCTAGATCAAAAATAAAATCCTAATAAAACTAAATACAGCTCCTGCTGTATTTTAATACAATCATGCACACACATATAAATGCCCTTGACATGTCCAAGGGTCCAATCACACACATAATAACTAAAAGCCATAATAGTTGGATCCTGCATCCATAGAATTAGCACATCCTACTATTAACCTGCCTAAATTATGTATGACATGTGCATAATTAACCTAATACCAAATACACAGAGGCAAAACCCTAGCTCTGATACCAATTGTTGGTTGCTACTCGGAAAACCTATAGGTTCTACTGTACAAAAATTTTGTACAAAGGTCTGAACCTTTTCCTAGCTACCATGTGTTCTTTTAAATTAAATTTTGGATCGCCTGTGGAACTTAACACGTTTGATCCAAAACTTAATCTATTTGTTCTTTTAGGTTTTGACTTGGATCTCCTGCGGAACTTAACACGTTCGACCCAAGTCTCCTTAAGTTATTAATTCCATTAAATATTAATTTCCATAAAAGGTTCCCAGTACTAACGTGGCGAGGCACATGGCCTTCTTGGATATGGGAGCAACCACCACCGACTAGACAAAACCTTTAATAGAAAGCTAATATTTAATTTCCTAAAATAACTTTAGGTTAACCAAAAAGAACAATCAAATCACAAGGAAAAGAAAGAAACAAAAGAACACAACTTCGAAAAACATATTCGAAATTCTAGAACGTAAGCCTCTTGTATTTGGTATTATTTCCATAAATAACTAGCATGATGCGGAAAAGGAAAAACTACTAGTTATACCTTCTAGAAAAACCTCTTGATCTTCTACCGTATTTGTTGGTGCAATATCCCTCAGGTCAAGGTTGACCTGGGTAACCAAGCTGAGTCTTGGTTTAGGTTTAGATGTTTGACAATAAGATATTGATTGAAGAAGAGTCAAGTAGGTCAAGGTTGACTGGATACTTGACTGGGAAGTCCTAACTGGGATGTTAGGCAAAATGAAAGTCCTGGTGAGTGAAGCCAGGCAGAAGAAAAGTCCTGGTGAGTGAAGCCAGACAGAAGGAAGTCCTAGTGAGTGAAGCTAGGCAGATGGAAATCCTGGTGAGTGAAGCCAGGTGAAAATCCTGGTGAGTGAAGCCAGGTGAAAGTCCTAGTGAGTGAAGCTAGGTGAAAGCCCTGGTGAGTGAAGTCAGGCAAGGGAAAACCCAGATGGATCAAGGATGATCGGACATCTGGTGCTGGGAAGTCCAAGTAGGTCAAAGGATTGATTGGATACTTGGCATGAAAGGTAGGTCAAAGGGATTGACCGGATACTTGGCACAGAGAAAAGTCCAAGTGGGTCAAAGGGATTGACCGGACACTTGGTAAGGGAGTCCTAGCAGGTCAAGGGAGTGACTAGATGCTAGGCATGACATACCAACAGGTCAAGGTTGACCGAATGTTGGTTAGGGATGTTTGGGACTTGGTTTTGGACAAAACCAAGTCGGATCGATCCGTGGATCGATCCAGCTCGGATCGATCGTGGATCGATCCGGACCGCTTGGATCGATCCGTGGATCGATCAGATGTCAATCGATCGGTGGATCGATTGGGACGTTCGCGCGATAAGCGCGGATCGATCCGTGGATCGATCAGCGGCTTAGGCGCTGGATCGATCCGTGGATCGATCCAAAGCCTCCCCGATCGATTGGGAACATTCGAATCGATCGGGATCCGACCGTTGCGTCGGGTTTAAAGCCGCAGGCGAGCGTGGTCTTCGGCATCTCTTTACGAGCTCTTCTCAGATTCATTCCAGCTCCTCCACAGCTCTCTACAAGCACGTGATCGCCAGTTCTTGAAGGTTCTTGGAGGCTTTCCAAGTCAAGAGGCGGATCTATTACAAGAGGAAGAAGTTAGGGTTAGGGTTTTTACGGCACATCTTGTAAGCTTTTGCTTAACTTGTATTTCCCTTTCTTCTTCTTGTATTGAGAGTGTTGTAGGGCTTCTCCGCCTTTGGTAGTTACCATAAAGGAGTGTTATTCATAGTGGAGGGTGTGTGCGTTGGTGTGGATCCTTGGATTAGTCACCTCTTGTGAGGTGGATACCAAGTAAAATCCTAGTGTTAGCGTGTTTGTGTTTGTTTCTGTATTTTCCGCTGCACATCCAAGAAGAAACAAGCAACGAAGAGCAACGAGCACGCGACGAGCTATTCACCCCCCCCCCCTCTAGCTACTTTTGGTCCTAACAAGTGGTATCAGAGCAAGGCCGCTCTTCACCGGAATCATCGCCGGAAGGGTCAAGCATAACAACAAAAGCTAGAGGGTGAAGAAGTTGGAGCAAATTCATCAAAGTCAAAGAATTCAAGAAGCTCAACTTCAAGATGCAATTCCAAGATGGACTTGGATTTGATACAAGGGTGGCTCCACCATACATTTCTACGAGTTTCGATTCTTGGAAATCAAGAATCGAAAATTTTCTTATGATGGAGATAGAGCAATGGTTTGCTCTAATGGAAGGCTTCAAAGCTCCAACAAACTCCAAGGGCAAGCTTCTAAAGAAAAGCAGATGGAGCTCAGAGCAAATTCAAAGGGGCGAGGCAAATGACAAAGTGATCAAGCTTCTGGTCAACTTATTGCCTAGCCACATCTTGGCTCGAGTTGGAGAATTCGAAGATGCCAAGGAGCTTTGGAGTAAATTGACCAAGCTTCATGAAGAGATCCCCTCCACTGTACAAGATCATGAAGAATCCAAAGAGGGTGACTCTTTGGAGCAAGACCAAGAGGAGGACCCCGAGGTTGAGAGATACTCAACCTCCGAAGAAGAGGAAATCCAAGAAGCTTCATCCTCAAGGGAATGCACAGGAACAAGGAGGGAGCATACTCCTTGTTTCACATTCAAGATGATGAAGCCTCCACCTCTAGGATTGAGGGGGAGCAATCCTTGGTGACGCCGGATCAAGAAGAAGGAGAAGCTTCTACATCCGGGTCAAGTGAAGAAGAAGAAGATGGTGCCACCTCCGAAATTCAAGAAATAGCAAATGGAGGAGCAAGTGCCATCCCTACACAAGAAGGTATAAATGTTTCAATTAAAAATAAAAATCATATAATATGTTTTGAGTGTAGGGAAAGTGGGCACTACAAGAGCAAGTGTCCCAACTTGGCCAAGAAGAAGGGTCAAGTGACGAAAAAGGGCAAGGAGAAGCCCAAGGAGACCACCCCCGGGACAAAGAAGAGCAAGGAGCACATTGTGTGCTTCTTGTGTCAACAAAAAGGGCATTACCGAAGTCAATGCCCCAAGGGGAAGAAGATGGTCAAGGCTCATGGAGGAAGCTCTAGTCAAGGGGGAGCCTCTAAGGTAAAGAAGAAGGTAACATTTATTGAGCCTACTCCTCTACATTATGGTAAAAAGCATGATAGTTCAAATTTATATCATTTTAATGCTATTTACCATGAAAATAGAAAGCATGATAGTGTTAAAGAAAAACATATAGCTTTTCATGCTAAAACTACTACACCTAAGGCTAGGATTGTAGGTAAAAATCTAGGCGTAAACTCTAAGGATTTTAGATACAAGCCTAGAAACAAAAATGCTCATGGGTCAAATACTAAGGACTTAGTGAGAGAAAATCAAGTCTTGAGGTCAAGACTTGATAAAATGGAAAAGACCCTAAAAAGGATGGAAAATATCCTATTAGGGCAAAATGAGCATAACCTAGGTCTAGGAGCACAAAGGTCATCTAATGGCCATAGAGGTTTGGGATACAAACCAAAGGCTAAGAAGGATGTGCCCTCTTACCATAGAGTTCCATATAGCTATGGAACAAACCCTAGGTCTAGTGGTCAAGCCAAAAATACTAGGGAAGTCATCCCTAAGAGTATTTTTGCAATAAATGTGACTAAGACTTCTAAGAAGTCTAAGAAAGTCACAAACAAGGTCACAAGGGAGGTTATCCCTAGAGTTGACCTAGAAAATGTGACCAAGGCTTCTAAGAAGCCCAACAAGGTCACTAGGAAGGTATCTAGGGAAGTTATCCCTAGTGAGTACCTAGAGCATCCAAGGAGCACCAATAGGTGTTGGGTTCCTAGGAGCATCTTCTCTACCCCATAGATGGGTTAGAGAGTGTCAACTCCGATTAGAAGGGTAGTTAACCCAACTTTGAGGAAATTGACACTCAAGGAGCATTTTCAAGGTTTAGTTAACCTTTGAAAATGAAATGGACCTATTATTTACTCCTTGAAAGAGTAAAATGTGCCTAATGGTGGAAGATTTGATTTTAATCTTAAATGGCACATATTGGAAAATTAATAAGAACTATCAAGTTGGGTTTTGGTATGTTCTTAGGCAATTTAAGGCAATCCGGGCCTTAAATTTAAAAGTGCTGCTCTTGAGGAAAAATGGAATATGCCAACATTTGAGGACATGTTCATTTTAATTGGCATAAATTAATCAAGGGAATAAGAAATGCAAACTTAGGCTTTGGCATTTTCTTGAAGCACTTTGGGCAAGCTAGGGTTTAAGTCTTAGGATTAGCTAAGATTAACGATACTTAGATAGGTAATCTAGGTATATTTTATTTATGCTAAACCTTGCCATGATTGTTTGCTCATAATATGCCATGACATCATATTTTATCTTATTTGTATTTTGCATTCATGACTTATCATGAAAAATACAAAAATACCATGTCATGCCATACATACATCATGTAGTTATAGGAATCTTTCTTTTGAAAGCTATTTTATTTTGATGTATGCCATAACATTATCATGCATTATGTTTATTTCCTTAAAAAAAAAAAATTAAGGACATATGGCATTAGTTAAACAAGTGGCATTTGTTTACAACAAGTGGAATAAACAAGTGACATTTGTTTAACAAGTAATCAACAAGTAACATCCTTTGTGGATGTCTACCTCTCAAAATGCCTAGATAGATATGCATGATCCCTAGAATAGGGCAAAACCAAAATCTTACATCTCACAAAGACCTATAAGGTGACTTATATGTGTTTTAGTGCATATTATATACAAGTGAGATGTTAGGATGATGAACAAAACTCAAGATGTTGATTTAGTGCATTCTTTTGAGTTTTAAGTTCATCAAAACACATAGTTATGTGTTTTCCCATCATTGGGAAAGCTAATGTACAAGTCATGTGCATTATGCCCAAGGAACATGATGGGATATTGGTTTTGAAAATGTTTTAAAAATGTTTTTGGAAAACCTTGGTGAAGGCTATCTTTTGATAGTAATCACCATTGAATAGTTAGACACAAACTTGAAGAAAAACACTAAAGTTTTTGCAAGCTTTCAAGTTTGTGTCAATCTTTGAAAATATGATGTATTTTCATAGAAAGCTATTTTTCCATGATTAAGTATGCCCTAAATAATGTCTACACGAAATTTCATGATTTTTGGATTTTTGTAGAATTTTCTAAGGGTTTCTGAAGTTGACTGAAATGGAATTTCAGCAACTATCAGAGCTCTGATCGATCCATGGATCGATTGGAGTGCCCGAATCGATCCATGGATCGATTCAAACGGCAATTCTCGCGAGCAGAAGCTCGCTGGATCGATCAGCCGATCGATCCAGGGAGTCTGAATTGATCCGTGGATCGATTCAGAAAGGTTCAATCGATTGGAACCCAACTCCAATCGATCCAAGCTGCTGATTTTGGCTGGGAAGGCCTGATTTCAGCATCTTTGAACCTCTTTGAGTCTAGGTAACCATCCCAAACCCCTTAAATACATTTGTATACATACAAAGGGTGTTTTCATGTTGAAAACAAGGATGGATTGGTTAACGAAGACTAAGTAGAAGTTTAGGTTGAGGTTGTTTCAAATTTTGAATATTTGAACCTCAAAACTTCTAAATTTGGGTTTCCTAAAGGTTTAGGGATCCCAAGTCATTGTTGGTGCAATGACAGAAGTTACCACCATGTCTTTAGGGGGAGGGACTCTTTAAAGACATGAAAATTATTTTTCATGAACCTTGGAAGGTGGTTAACCTTCTGTTGTGAACTTGCTCAAGGTTGAGCATTTAAACTTGAAATGGGGAGAAATAGGGAGTGGATATCCTCATTATTTCAAGTGGACACTCAAGTGGTAGATAATGCTCAAGGTTGGGTAGTTGTCTGCATTGAGGGAGAAGTCAAGGATAAATGAAGGGTATGGGACCTTCATTATCGTGTTGATCACAACGAGTGATGTTGTGAACAACGATGAGCAACTCTTCAGGGGGAGAGTCTTCAACAAATGGATTTGTTGAAGTGTGCCCAGAATTGGAGCATAGGTTGATGTGTGTCCAACGATGGGTTGATGTGTGCCAATAGGGGGAGAATGTATGGTTAAGCTTAGTCCTTCATTACCTATGGGAAGGTCATAGGGGGAGAATGAAAGGACTCATGAAAGGGAGTAAGTTAGGCTTTCATTACCTAGAGGGAGTTTGCCCTCTTAGGGGGAGAATGAAGAGCTTAATTTAGGCTTTCATTACCTAGAGGGAGTTTGCCCTCTTAGGGGGAGAATGAAGAGCTTAATTTAGGCTTTCATTACCTAGAGGGAGTTTGCCCTCTTAGGGGGAGAATGAAGAGCTTAATTTATGCTTTCATTACCTAGTGGCATGAAGAAGGAGGCTATGGGATTAGCCTAACTTACATATGGGATTGTAAGTGTTATTGTGGTATTGTCAAACATCAAAAAGGGGGAGATTGTTGGTGCAATATCCCTCAGGTCAAGGTTGACCTGGGTAACCAAGCTGAGTCTTGGTTTAGGTTTAGATGTTTGACAATAAGATATTGATTGAAGAAGAGTCAAGTAGGTCAAGGTTGACTGGATACTTGACTGGGAAGTCCTAACTGGGATGTTAGGCAAAATGAAAGTCCTAGTGAGTGAAGCCAGGCAGAAGAAAAGTCCTGGTGAGTGAAGCCAGGCAGAAAGAAGTCCTAGTGAGTGAAGCTAGGCAGATGGAAATCCTGGTGAGTGAAGCCAGGTGAAAATCCTGGTGAGTGAAGCCAGGTGAAAGTCCTAGTGAGTGAAGCTAGGTGAAAGCCCTGGTGAGTGAAGCCAGGCAAGGGAAAATCCAGATGGATCAAGGATGATCGGACATCTGGTGCTGGGAAGTCCAAGTAGGTCAAAGGATTGACTGGATACTTGGCATGAAAGAAAAGTCCAAGTAGGTCAAAGGGATTGACCGGATACTTGGCACAGAGAAAAGTCCAAGTGGGTCAAAGGGATTGACCGGACACTTGGTAAGGGAGTCCTAGCAGGTCAAGGGAGTAACTAGATACTAGGCATGACATACCAACAGGTCAAGGTTGACCGAATGTTGGTTAGGGATGTTTGGGACTTGGTTTTGGACAAAAACCAAGTGCTGGATCGATCCGTGGATCGATCCAGGCTCTGGATCGATCAGTGGATCGATCCAGACCTGTCCCAGCGAACAGAAAGCTTCTGGATCGATCCGTGGATCGATCCAGATGTCCCAATCGATCAGTGGATCGATTGGGACGCGGCTGCTTCGCGCGATAAGCGCTGGATCGATCCGTGGATCGATCCAGGCGCGTTTCCAGAGCACAGAGGCGCTCTGGATCGATCCGTGGATCGATCCAAAGCCTCCCCGATCGATTGGGAACATTCGAATCGATCGGGATCCGACCGTTGCGTCGGGTTTAAAGCCGCAGGCGAGCGTGGTCTTCGGCATCTCTTTACGAGCTCTTCTCAGATTCATTCCAGCTCCTCCACAGCTCTCTACAAGCACGTGATCGCCAGTTCTTGAAGGTTCTTGGAGGCTTTCCAAGTCAAAAGGCGGATCTATTGCAAGAGGAAGAAGTTAGGGTTAGGGTTTTTACGGCACATCTTGTAAGCTTTTGCTTAACTTGTATTTCCCTTTCTTCTTCTTGTATTGAGAGTGTTGTAGGGCTTCTCCGCCTTTGGTAGTTACCATAAAGGAGTGTTATTCATAGTGGAGGGTGTGTGCGTTGGTGTGGATCCTTGGATTAGTCACCTCTTGTGAGGTGGATACCAAGTAAAATCCTAGTGTTAGCGTGTTTGTGTTTGTTTCTGTATTTTCCGCTGCACATCCAAGAAGAAACAAGCAACGAAGAGCAACGAGCACGCGACGAGCTATTCACCCCCCCCCCCCCCTCTAGCTACTTTTGGTCCTAACAGTATTCCTCTTCTAACCTCGAACGTTGTGTGGGCAACGATCTTCCGAGACGAGAAACCACCAATCACCTTCTTCTCCTCCTAGCTAGGTTCGGCCAACAAAGAGGAAGCTTCACCAAGGAAGAAAATCAAAACACTAACCAAGCTCCAAGAGATGCTAGCTTTTTCTCCTTCTTCTTCTTCTTCTCCGAGTAGTATCCGGCCACCACAAGAGCTCCAAGGGAGAGGGAGAGGTTCGGCCACCACAAGAAGAAGAGAGGGAAAGGGTGTTGGCCGGCCACACTAAAGAATAAGAGAGGAAGAGAAATAATAAGGGTTATCCCATGAAGGCACCCTCACCCCTTCTTTTATATTCCTTGGCCTAGGCAAATTAGGAAATTTAATTACAATAAAATTTCCTCAATTTCCTTGACATGATTTAATTTAGAAAAATAAAACAAATTTTCCAAATCAAACTTCAATGGCCGGCCACATCATTGGAGAACAAATTGGACAAGTTTTAATCAACAATTAAAACTTCCTAATTTGTTTCCGAAAATTTTAAAAAATAAAATTTCTCTTTAAAATCTCTTCATGGTTGATAAAGGAAATTTCTATAATTTTAATTTTATCAACATGTGAATAATTTTAAAGAGAAAATAAAACATCTCCAATCTACAAATAAGGAAAGAGATCTAATCTCTTTCTTTAATCTTTGTAGATTTTTACAAGAGAGATATTTTATTTTTAATTCTCTTTAAATTATATCTTCCACATAATAAAATTAAAATTAAATTTCTTTTAATTTAATTTGGCCGGCCCTACTAGCTTGGGTTCAAGCTAGGCCGACCACCAATTTATACCTAGGCGGCCTAGCTTGTTCCCAAGCTAGCTTGGCCGGGGTGGGTAGAGGTGGGTATAGAACTCTATAAATAAGAGGCTACGATAGGGACCGAGAGGAGGAATTGGTTTGGTCTCCCGATAAAATTAAGCATCCCGTCATTGAACACACAACTTAATTTTATCAATGATAATTCATTCCACTAGAGAACTATCATTGAACTACCGCACCAATCCCAAATTACATTTTTGGGCTCCTTCTTATTATGAGTGTGTTAGTCTCCCTGTGTTTAAGATATCGAATGTCCACTAATTAAGTGAGTTACTGACAACTCATTTAATTAATATCTAAGTCCAAGAGTAGTACCACTCAACCTTATCGTCATGTCGGACTAAGTCCACCTGCAGGGTTTAACATGACAATCCTTATGAGCTCCTCTTGGGGACATTATCAACCTAGTATCTCTAGGACACAGTTTCCTTCTATAATCAACAACACACACTATAAGTGATATCATTTCCCAATTTATCGGGCTTATTGATTCATCGAACTAAATCTCACCCATTGATAAATTAAAGAAATAAATATCAAATATATGTGCTTGTTATTATATTAGGATTAAGAGCACACACTTCCATAATAACCGAGGTCTTTATTCCTTTATAAAGTCAGTATAAAAAAACGACCTCAAATGGTCCTACTCAATACACTCTGAGTGTACTAGTGTAATTATATAGTCAAGATAAACTAATACCTAATTAAACTACGACCTTCTAATGGTTTGTTCCTTTCCATTCTGGTCGTGAGCTACTGTTTATAATTTATAAGGTACTGATAACATCATCTTCTGTATGTGACACCACATACTATGTTATCTACAATATAAATTAAATGAACAACTACAAACAAATGTAGATAATTAGACCAAATGTGATTCTTTATTCATAATGAATGTTTACAAAGCTTAGGCTTTCAGTATACACTCCAACAGAACAGCTCCGACGTATTGTCCGACTATCAGTACGTTTCCTTTATAACTTCCCATATATCCTTTGCAGATTGGTGGAGAAGAAAGTTTTCCTTAATGTTGTAGGTCATCGAATTTATCATCCATCACCATGAGATTCTCAGCATTCCAAAATTTATGTTTTGGGTCTTCTGGTAGTGAGGAAATCCTCTTTCCTTTTGTCATAAATATACATCTTTATGGATTGCAACCATTGGAGATAATTTAGATCATTGAATTTGTGCCGAGTGATACTCCAACGGGAACATTAGGGGTTACCATGGAGAGAACAAGACTGTGGTCGCCGGGAGTTTGTTGTGCTTGAAGAAAGAGATAGTTGATGGCTTATGGTGCCAGAAGTAGCTTTTGTGACAGAATAGATGAATAATGGTAGAAAGAGATGGTTGATGGCTACGATGAAGAACTCTGTTGAACAATTCTTCTACCTTGAAGAGACCAAGAGTTGAAGAATTCCATTGAAGAATTCTGCCGAGGGACAGAGAAAGAGTTAGTATTATATTTCTGGAAATACTTATTGATAAATTTGTACATGAGGATCTTATTGATACACTTCATCTCTACTTATTTATGGAATAAAATAAAATAAAATAAAATAAAATCCGCCTAAATAAATGAAATCTAATAAATCTAAATTAAACTATGCATATTTATAATATATTCTATAGCATTAACATACCTATCATATGATGCTACTGGAAGGAAACCATAGGACTATAGGTTCCAGGCCTTAAGGCACTAAAATTGAGACTTAGTTGGTTCAGATGATTGGGTTCATAAACTAGGGAGCATGCCCTTTGGATTCGGAGAGATAATTGTATGTCTAACCATCAATGTTACTCCTTTTGTTTGAGAGAGCCTGGCCAAGTGGTCAAAGCACAACCCCTTTGGTTCAAGAGTTTCCCACTTGAAATTTGAATATAGAAATTTCTAACAAAGTTTAACACTCGTGTAGAGATGGATAAACTTGAGAGTTGGATTATTAACTTATTCACCTTAGTTCATTTGTAAATAAATACATACTTTGCAACTATTGCTACTTTTATTATCCCATAATCTAAGCATGAGACAAGTTTCCAGGAGTACTATTACTACCGTAACTTAGAGACAACACAACTACTAGGATTGAAGTTTTGCACAACTTTTATGATTTTCTTTTGATTTCCTGTGCATTTAGTCTCCTTCAAGTTTGAATATCTAGCTTGTGTGCTAATCATCTAAAGACAAGTTATGAGCTGTCTCGCATATCTATGAAACCAGCATATGTGACATGATAATGGGTTTGCACGTAGCTAAAATGAGTGCTCTAAGAACACGCCATTCACTACTACTTTGCTTCCATAGATAACTGTATTGTTTAGCAAGTAGAGAAGCAGCCTCTAACAATAACAACTTGTAATCATCTGCTACGGGGAATTTATGAAGCAGTTTGTTGAATTTTCTCCATCTTAGCACCCCTCCCTTTCACTAAGGAGAGAAGATGTGGACTAACCAAGCACGGGATAGAAGAGGGATTGCAGGAGATAACAGTTATCTAAACTTTATTAACTCACAAGGAAAGAACAGAGCTCCACTAAAGAAGTCATTTCAAAACTTGTCAACTTGAAACATTAAGCACTGTCAGATCACCTTCACAGATTTGTCACTGTCAGATCATATTTGCCACCTACAAGAAGACAACGCCGGTATCCCTCTAAAGCGAGGCTAAGGAAGTTCTCTTTATCATCCTACAATATAGAGTTTTAGATGATTAGATCACCTTCATAAAACTGTGACAGCTGTAATGACTAACAACAAAATCAAGCCCATCAATATCAAGAAGAGAGACGGAATTAAGACTTCAAAGATGATGAATTTATTTATGAAAAAATTACATTTATCCATAAAGTCAAGCACTTCACAGATTACAAGTTCCTGTAAAATCTTGAGCACCATGATATATAAAGAATGCAACAAGAAAAGAGCATCTCAAGACATTCATAATTTCATACACGATCGACCAAAGTTGGATGAGATAGATGAGCTCATATTATTTTTCTATTATATTTTTAATTTAATTTAATTTAATTTCCATGCAAAGTGTTGTGTAGGATTACCATGAATGAGTAGTTGACAAGGACTAGGGCATCTCAACACCAATGAAGATCTTATAGGTGACTCACAATCTGTTCAAATAGGAGTGTTTTTGAGTTCATTATATGCACACTGCCATATTAGTAGAACACGAGGAAGACGAATAACACGAGGAAGTAGAAGGGTTAAAGGTTCATGGATGACAATAAGCACTTCATTGATTAAAAAAAGCATCAGAATCAAACATGGTGATTTTTTAGCTAAATCAATGCTTGTCCAAGAGTTTAAGGTGAGAAAATTATGGCAAATTTTGATAGAGCATACTACATCTCAAGAAGTAATAAATTTAGTTATTAGCTTTCTGAGGCAAATCCAATGTATGCGAGAATCCAACCTATGTGCCCAGAGCAGGATGAACCCCAATGCTGGTGAATAAGGGACCCCATTTTCCAAATTTGTTAATCTATGTGGCCCTCGTAGATTACAAAAATGGAAGCCATTTATGGCAGCAAGAAGCCATGTTACTCTCTATAAAAGACTATTGTGAGTAATACTGAAATTTCTCGATTACTACCGATTTCTAGTTACAATATTACAAATTTCTTTAATCTTTCTCTAGTCATTATACTTGAACTCTAATCTGATCAACTTGTCAAAATATGGTTTCGTTTTAAACAACAAATATATGGAAACTAAAACTAACAATGAAAGGAAAGGAAAAAAACCATTGTATATTATAACAATTTTTACACAAGTTCATTAGTAAACAAATAAAAATTAATTTATGACGGAATCCTAGGAATATAACTATCATCAGTCATCACCATTTTAAAACTAGCCAATTATCAAGTGAAGCAGCCAATTGTTGATAAACAAATTTGCAACAGACAAGTATAATACATATAGTAGTTAGTTATTAGGGATCAAAATTGTATTATTATTGTATATTTATAACTCATATTTATATCATCAAAACTAATCCTATCTAATATTATTGGCTGCTATAGATACGGGTTCTTATATTATTGGTTGCTGGTCCTCGGAGGCTACTGGACAGAGACTGGCAGACTAATTTAATTAGGATGGAGGGGTAGCATGGGCATATGATTTTTTTTAAGTATCCTAGTCCTAAGAAATCATGCGCCCGAATAGTGTGGAAGACTTACAGACAAGTCATGCCACATTCTGGATATTGGCACATAGGCGACTCCCCACCAGAGACAGAAAGGATTACTTAGAAAATTGATAGTGCACTTTTTATACACATGAACCTACTCTTTGTCCTATTACAGTATTATGAAGGAGGATCAGAGAATGACTTCATATGCGACCGAAGATGCCTACCTACCGACGGATATTGAGAGTATTCGAAAGATATTATCATGGGAGCCGGATGCTGACAAAGACTCATCATCTTGCTTTTTGTCATATATAATTCATTTTGTATGGAAGGATCGAAATAGAAGTTTATTTTGTGAGGGATAATTAGTGAAAGGATCTTCAAATATGTGCAAATTCATGTATATCAATCGTAAGGTGTTTTCTCTGATTTGATGTTTCATCAGACATGAGGACCTAATTTTTATACTTTGATTCATGCTATAAAATTTTACCTATCCAAACAAAAAAAAAAAAAAGCGCTAATCCTATCTAAAGCTCATGTGTGAGATAGTATATTTAACATTAAATTTAATATATCTCAATCCGGTGGAACATAGATATTATTTATGCTAAACTTGTTACAAAAAGTAGAAAATGCCTCATAAAAAGTAAAAGACAAAATAGACTAAGACTTTAGCAACGACCAAAAAATGAAAAAGGAGTACTGATGGAATTACAAGGATATATTAGGCTAAAAGGACTTTATTTCTAAAAAGGATATATGAGAATTTATATGGGTGAAGTTGGCAATTCATGCTACAAAAAGCAATTCATCTTGTTTTTTGTCATATATAATTCATTTTGTATGGAAAGATCGAAATAGAAATTTATTTTGTGAGGGATAATTAGTGAAAGGATCTTCAAATATGTGCAAATTTATGTATATCAATCGTAAGGTGTTTTCTCTGATTTGATGTTTCATCAAACATGAGGACCTAATTTTTATACTTTGATTCATGCTATAAATTTTACCTATCCAAAAAAAAAAAAAAAACTAATCCTATCTAAAGCTCATGTGTGAGATAGTATATTTAACATTAAATTTAATATATCTCAATTCGGTGGAACATAGATATTATTTATGCTAAACTTGTTACAAAAAGTAGAAAATGCCTCATAAAAAGTAAAAGACAAAATAGACTAAGACTTTAGCAACGACCAAAAAATGAAAAAGAAATACTAATGGAATTACAAGGATATATTAGGCTAAAAGGACTTTATTTCTAAAAAGGATATATGAGAATTTATATGGGTGAAGTTGGCAATTCATGCTACAAAATTTTACCTATTCAAAAAAGCTAATCCTATCTAAAGCTTAGGGTGTGAGATAGTATATTTAACACTAAATTTATTATATCTCAATCCAGTGGAACATAGATATTATTTATGCTAAACTTGTTACAAAAAGCAGAAAAGGCCTCACAAAAAGTAAAAAAGCAAAATAGACTAAGACTTTCAATGACAAAAATGAAAAATGACTGTACTGATGGAATTACAAGGATATATTAGATTAAAAGGACTTTATTTCTAAAATGAATATATGAGATTTTATATTGGTGAAGTTGGCAAGAACAATTGAAAGATAGGGTGCGCCATGAAACTCATAACTTCCTCTAAGAAAATTGAGAAAGCAAATCCTACCCTATGAGAATATATGCTTTAATACTAAGTTAAGAGTGACGAACAAATTAGTATCGACAACTTTTAGCCGTTAGACATAACTCATCAGATCTAATTTTAACATAGGAATTAGACTTTTAAACTAGGTTATATAATATTCTTATCCAAAATATTGAACTTTTCCGAATAAAAAAATCAAATTTGAATTCCATAAAACACCAGGTATAAATTAAGTTGTAAAATACCGGGAAAAAAAAAATAGGGAATATTAATAAATGAATTTTCCGGAATTTTTGGATATTTTTCGGGAATTTTTCGGAGCTCGTACGGACGAGTTAACGGAGATAAAAATGGGGTCCGGAAAAGCCTGTTTAGGCTACCCCATTTTAGCGAGGAATTGTTTCTTTTATAAATTCCTTATTCCTTTTCCTTTTCCTTTTAAATTTCTTTTTCTTTTTATTTCCGCCGCCGACGAGGTGAAGCCGACGCCGACCCCAATCGTCGGAAACCTACTCTCTCACTGTGGAGTTGCTCACCGTCACCACAGCCGGCAGGCGGCCGCCCCCTTTGCCCTGGTCTCTGCCGTGGGATTCCAAGTGCCGAGACTTCTCTGCCCTAGATTGCCATTTCACAGAGCAACGCTGGCACACCACAGGTTGCCTTCCTTCTACTCTAGTTGAATTCCTTCCTTCTGTGGCCTAACCCCGAGATTTACTGCCGGTTCCTTCTTCATCCATCAGTTGCCGGCAGAGAGACAAAGAGGGGACTCCAAATTAGGGTTTGCTTTGTTGCGGATTTGCTTGGTTCCAGCATCAACAGTAGGTTGGTTGCTATGGAAAGTTACTGTTGGAGATCACCACTTCCTCCTACTTGATTCGGTTGACTTGAGGTAAGGTGTAGGGCATTTTATATATGCTTTAGAATATGGTTTTGATTCGATTGTTTAGATGGATGAATATGAGTAGGTTTGGGTTGTGTATATTGATTAGGGTTTTACCCTAATCTTAGGGTTAGGGAGTTGAAAATTTAACCCTAATTAACCGTTTGATTTAATTTAGGTAGATTGAGATTGATGGGTTAGAGTTTATCTCTAAATTTATATTTAGGATTTATTTAGCTATTTATTGTATTCTAGCTAAATAAAAGTAAATGTATTTGTTTACACAGGGCTCTGATTCGAGACGAGTATCTCGGAGTTGGATTGGATCTTTCTATTTTTGGAGGCGGGTACTTTGACTTGTGTCTTTTGATATGCATGATAATATGTTTAACATATAACAGTAATTGTGTTACCTGTTTATTTCGGTTGGTCACTACATGATTAGTACATGTTGTTTGTTTATTTATTCTGCACTACATATTATCTACCTGATCACATATGCCTTAGGTAGTGACCTAACCACATGCTCTGTTATATTCTGGATCTAGGGTTTATTTGATACCCTCTTCGATTTGTGTGCCTTCTATTTGATACGTCTTCTTGTGGTACACACTTTGTATCTATTTATATGGATCATGCCATGTTATTCATGAGATTGCCATGTTCAGTATCTTCACCTGGGGGGTGTGTCTCGGTCTGACGACCTGTTACCTTTATACTTTGATCCGGTCAGTACAGTTATCTTCTGATTTCATTTCAGTTGTATTTATCCTCCTCATATTCAGGAGACTGTACGCATGATTAGTGTTGTCTGTTATTTGTTTTATTATGCAGGTTGAGGCTGTCCGGAGCAGTTCCAGTCGCTGGCCCCCCATCTGCACGTAGAGCTAGTTCTCTACTAGGTTGTTATTTGCTTTATTTTGGTTTTTCTTCCATCAGACTATGTTTTAGTTTTGTTTTGGATTTTATTTATGGATATTGTACGGATTGTTACCGTTTGATGGACTTTTGGATGGTTTGGTTTTTATTCTACTATATGCCTGCCTGGACGGCAGAAGAGGTGAGTTCGTTGGATTTGAGCTTTACGAGTGTAGTGGAGTAGGGTGGATTTCGAGTCAGAGTCCTATTGTTGTTGTTTACTATTATTAACTGCGTGGTTGTGACAGCCAGAGGCTGGATTTTTGTTATCATTCCAGCCGCCTGTGGCTGATGTATATGTGATATGTAGAAAGTTTCATATTGTCCGCCGTGCAGGGGAGATGCTGCCGAAATTTCTTCGGACAGAGACTCCTCTGGGGCGTGACAATTTAGTGCTCATTGGAACACTTGGTCAGTCGTGCTTTTGCTAAATCAGAGGTTGCGGGTTCGATTCCTTAGTCACCCATCTGTAACGCCCCGGCTCGGGCGGCCCAACCCAGACCGAACTGGGAACGCTACCCATAATTGTCCATCGGGTTGACGACTAGCTCCACAAATCATCGAAGGTCCTTTCAGCGTGCTTTGTCCTCACTCGCACACACCCTGGAAAACTTCCCAGGAGGTCACCCATCCTCAGATTTCTCCAAGCCAAGCACGCTTAACTTTGGAGTTCTTTGAGTTTGGGCTTCCGAAAAGGAAGGTGCACCTTGGTGATATGGATAGTACCATCTAACCCTTTAAGCCATACTTAATCAGAATCTCAGAACCGGGGTATTACATAAGTGATGCTGAAATCCCTGCTAAATGTCCTCCATCAAACGTGTCATGTTGTTTTGTACATAATGTGCACTCCAATTTTGGAACTTAAGAAAAATTAAAGCTAATCAAAAAGGAATCTAACTGGAAGTAATCGAACTTGAAATTATTTTCAGATGCAAGAAAAAGGCACATTAACCCTAATGTTGACAGATCAATCAGGAGTAACCTTAATGCAGAGAAAATATACTTAATCACTCAGGTGAGGAGACTAACAACTTGAGTATCAAAACTATAGGAGAAATACAATACATGAAATTTTCAGCCTCTTCCCTGTCCATTGTAAGTTGTTTTTGCAACTCTTGTATCTTGATTGAGTAATCTATTTTCTCACCTTGAAAAAGGAATTAAACAGACTTGGGATTTGTTGATAACTCTTTCATACTCATCATCAGATGTTTCCCAAAAACATTGTGGATAGTTATGTAAGTTAAATAAATGAATGTTGAATGGGAAAGTAAGTACTAGTATGCCTTTTGATGAGTGCATCCAACTCCCTCGTCTGCACAAATTGGTTATTTAGCAAAAGAAAGGACACAAATAAGGAGAAAATATATTCTTTAGAATGTACTTTGTGCTTTCTCAACTGCAGAGCTGCGTGCCATTCACTAGAAGCTAGTCTTGCTTCATAGCTTTGGAATAGACCATCTGCATAGTGTGCTTCAGTGCTTTGGAATAGACCATCTACATAGTGTGCTAACTGGTAATAGCTTATGATCCCGTCCGGAAGCTGAGTCGGATGAAGGTAAGTCTTGGTGTACAAGAAATTGACGGAAAGTCGCTGAAGCGTTGGATCTACCTGGTACCTCCTGGAAAGGTTCGCACGGGCGGCTGACGAAGAAAGATGACCAGGACGATGATGCTGTTGCTCTGCGCACACTCAGACGAGCCCACGAGTCATTAGAGACCAGAAATCAGGGAAAAAGTCCCCAGGTCAGGCCCTCCGATGCTCAAGTCAGGTACTTTTTCCCCAGAAATCACAGAGAATGGACGAAAAGTAAAGACTAGTGAGAAATGACGAGTGAGCGTACCTGCATAAGGACAAAGCATCCCTTTTTATACTACAACGGATGTCTCTGGGACCTGGCGAGTGTCAGGGAATGTCGGCTGTCAGGCTTTGTTTGGCGGTGATTGACACGTGGCTCTTCCTGATAGGCTGGCGGCAACACCGAAAGCGTAGCGAGCCCCGACTATTAGCATATTCCCTGACACCTTGATTGTTCTCTGACATTCTCTGACAAGCGGTTACGATTCCTTGGCTTGTTTGTCCTGTAGTGCCTAAACGCTAGGTCTGCATCCTGACCTACTTCGATCTACTACTATCCATGGCTTATGCGTTCCGACCTGCCCGACTGGTCTGTTTCCTTACCTGCATTTGTACACTATAATCTGTGGCTTGTACGTTCCGATCTGCCCGACCTGTCTGTTTCCTGACCTGTATTTGTCTACTGTAATCCATGGCTTGCACGTTCTGCCTTGCACGCCAGGTCTGTTTCCCGATCTACTTCCGTTTACCGTTATCCTAGGCTTGTACGTCACGACCTGCAAGTTAAGTCTGTTTCCCGACCTGCTTCTGTTCACCGTTATCCTTAGCTTGTATGTCCCGACCTACACGTTAGGTCTGTTTCCCGACATGCTTCTGTTTACTGTTTTCCTTGGCTTGTATGTCTCGACCTGCACACTAGGTCTGCAACCAAGCCTGCTTCTGTTTACTATTATCCTTGGCTTGTGTCCCGACCTGCACGCCAGGTCTGCAACCAGACCTGCTTCTGTTTACTGTTATCCTTGGCTTGTATGTCCCGACCTGCACGTTAGGTCTCCCGACCTGCTTCTGTTTACTGTTATCCTTGGCTTGCATGTCCCGACCTGCACGCCAGGTCTGCGACCAGACCTGCTTCTGTTTACTGTTATCTTTGGCTTGTATGTCCCGACCTACACGCTATGTCTGCGTCCAGACCTACTTCTGTTTACTGTTATCCATGGTTTGTATGTCCCGACCTGCACGCTAGGTCTGCGACCAGACCTGCTTCTGTTTTACTGTTATCCTTGGCTTGTATGTCCCAACCTGTACGCCAGGTCTGCGTCCAGACCTGCTTCTGTTTACCTTTATCCTTGGCTTGTATGTCCCGACCTGCACGCCAGGTCTATGTCCAGACCTGCTTCTGTTTCCTGTTATCCATGGCTTGTATGTCCTGACCTGTACATCAGGTCTGTGTCCAGACCTGCTTCTGTTTACTGTTATCCATGGTTTGTATGTCCCGACCTGCACGCCAGGTCTTCGTCTAGACCTGCTTCTGTTTACTGTTATCCATGGCTTGTATGTCCCAACCTGTACGCCAGGTCTGTGTCCAGACCTGCTTCTGTTTACCTTTATCCTTGGCTTGTACGTCCCGACCTGTACGTTAGGTCCGTTTATTCTACGCCCAGGGCCTTCTTTCCTTTACCTTTACTTGGCTTATGGGCTCAATCCTCAAATGTACCTGACCCATGAGCCCTTTCTTTGACTGCTATCAGGGCTGGCCCTTGTCCGATTTATACTCCTATCTCTTGTCCGCCCCGTCAGCTAAGACTTTGACCCTGGCCACGTAATCTTGACTTCTGACCAGTCACAGAGGCTAGACTTTTGACCTCCACGTACGTCTGACTTCTGACTTCTACGTAAGCTTGACTTCTGACTTCCACGTAAGCTTAACTTCTGACCCTCCCGTGGTCTCGACTTCTAACCACATCATCTTACTGACCCCACAAACATGTATCATATCAGCTTAGGCATTGTCTAGACAAATATTTCTTACTTGTACTTTTGCTCAACTCTGTGACTTCCACTGAATGTTAAGTATTGTTCAAAGATAATCCTTGAGCTGCATAATACTGAGGTACAAAATAACTCTTCCTACACAGAGAGAATTAAGTATATTGCTAAAGTAGAAAAATCTGAATATTACTTGCTATAGATCTAATTTCAGCCAACCACTTCCCAACCAATCAATAAACGTTAGCCATCTTTTCTCCTATGGAGTTGTTCTCTTAATAGTTTTGCTTCTTCCAGCTATTACCAATTAGTAATAACTAAGATTTTAGTATGCATTAAGCAAACCACAACATAGAATTCAGGGATAAAGTTAATTGTGTCACATTATAAAACTTTTAGAGAAGAGAATTGAGATGATAATAGAAAGTGAAATACAAAAAATCGAAAATTAATTTGATCTTATGCTCAGAAAATAGGTCATTATGGTCTTCTATTCTTTCTCTGATGTTAGATAAGTCAGGTCTTTTGACTTGCCTGGATTTGTTAATTGTATGAGTGTCTTTACATGAAGAAGTACATTCATTCCCTTTTAAGCAACTGAACTATGAAGTCAGAATAAGTGAAACATTCTTGAGATGCACTGTATGAGTATTATGGGAACATAGCTGAAAAGAATGTATTGTTTGACATGATGGTATTTTGTTTTTGAGTGAGGTTGCATATTATTCATGTAATTGATTAAAATGCATCCATTTGGTGTATTCTTACACATCTCTTGCTAATTCCCTTTTTTGCATCAATTTTCAGGCTTTGCTAGATTTATGAGGATTGTTGTAGTTAGAGGTCGCAATAGAAACATACATTATTTTATTATTTTTATTCTGACACTAATATAGGTTTATTGTTGTTATTAGGGCATCCACAATACATCATCATATAACACCCATCATCTCATTAAAATGTATAGAGTTCACTATCACATACTCATTATAACGACATATCTTTTTTACCCATATTCCTTTTAACATTAACACTCATTATTTATGAGTCTCACAATACACTCAATCATCATAAAATTATATCATATTAAATAGATATAATTTAAATATATTTTAAAATATTATTATTATTATTTTACCTAGCTGTTAAAAAATAGCCGCTAAAAAATTAATCATTTTATTTAATTATTAATTTTAAAATTTTAATTTTTTAATAAATAAAATAAAAAACACACACACGTGGGGTGGGCCAGCCACTAGCTGACCCACTCCACGTTGCTTGAATATGTTCAATTCTTTGAACGCGTTCAAGTGGAGGGGTGTTATAACACCCCTCCACAATGGACGTTAACACCAAGAGATGTTGTCACGCCCCAGGTAGTCCCTGTCCGAAGAAATTTCGGCAGCATCTTCCCTGTACGGCGGACAATATGAAGCTCAGTATACATATATCTCTATACCTCGGCCACACACGGCCGGAATAATACAATACAATTAAGAAACAAACCACGCAGTTTATATCAACATTCCACACAGATATAATATATGATCAATCCACGCAGTTTAATAAGGAAAGACGATATAGAACCTCGAAGATATATGTAAACAGCCTACTCCACTACAACGAAGAAAACAAATCCACGAAGTAATGAAAATACAACCGCAGCGGAAAACAAAAGTAGCAAACCCGAATGTTCAATGTAAAGTCCACAATATAAACCCACAATACAAGTATATAAGATGCAAAAGCAAAATATAATCCGATAAAGAAAATCCTCGCGATAATGGGACTAGCGACTGGAATCTCTCCTGACGGCCTCAACCTGAAAAATAGTAACAACGGGGTGAGTTCAAAGAACTTAGCAGGTAATCCAATAGATATGTACAGCAACATATAACAACCAGTAATATCCTAAGGTACAGTCTCCTAAACCATAGGACCTACAGTACAGTCTCCTAACAATATAACAGGTATGCATAGCTGAATAAACTGTAATGAGTAACCAGAAGCATGTACTACAGTTTACAGCAAGAATAATAAGAAATGCATAACTGAAATAAACTGTACTCACATGCGAGGCTTGGGCGAATGACTGTGGACATACACAGATAAAGATAGTCAGAACAAATACGCATGTATCCTGTATGCATGTCAATCATATGCAGTCACCCAAGTGCATCATCCAATATGCAACAATCACAATAAATGCAATCTATGCATATGATGCAATATGACATGGTCACCCCTGACGCCAGTCTGTATCTCACACACAATGGTGAGACCGCGTGGGTAGGGCTGTGACACCGTGCACTCTGCCGTCACTACCCCTGAAGAGTGACCGAGCGGACGGGATGCTGTCGGAGTACACCTATCCTCCTACCTCAAACATAGTGAGGGAGCGCAATGCTCTCAACTCCCGGTACGCGATGACGGGGAGGGATCCTGGCTGCAACCCCGCTGTATCGTGCTACCCATGAGCACCCCGGCGGTGCACCACCGAGCAACCTGTCATACACACCCTGAGTGCTGTGCCACTACCCATGCAGTAGACACGTTGTGTGCAGGCCCTCATGTAGCCGGCCGACGAGCTCAACAATAATGGAGTCATCCATCGCCCAGCATGCAATCATGCGGTATGGTGCATGCGGCTACAGAATATCATACCTGAACGTATCCTCCTCCATATGCGTAGGTGCCATAAAGGTAAACGCAGATATATAACAGAGATATAAACAACATGAATCCAACAATATATAACAAGTATCTCCAGCATCTAATCATGGGTAGATAAGCACTATAAGTAACCATAACCACAAACACATATACACATGGCAAGAGATAAAAGTAAACCAGACTAATGTAAAGCATATAACAGTAGAAGCATGTGATAGATATCAACTAAACCTAAATCCAGAGAAGTGCTAAATCTACCAATCACTAGTAAGTATATATAAACTATACATATCATAAGACAGTATCAAAAGATAAGTCAAAGGGTACCCACCTCAAATAGAAGATACAATCCAGTCCTAATCCAATGTCGAGATGCTCGTCTCGAATCAGAGTCCTGTGTAAATAGATACATTTACATTTATTTAGCTAGAATATAAACAAATAGCTAAATAAATCCTAAACAGAAATTTAGGGACAAACCCTAACCTATAACCCTCCACCTTTCTAACGGTTAATTAGGAATAATTTCCTAATCCTTAGTTACCAATTAGATTAGTTATCTAATACCTAAAGTAAATCCAAACCTAAATAATCAAATCTACATCCAACTACTCAACCAATACATAAACCCTAATTCATCCACACTAAGATCAATCATCTAAAACAAAACAAACCCTACACACCTTACCTCGATCCAGTTGCTGTTGATTGCTGGAACCAGAGAAGCTACTAGTTGAAGTGTTGTCGGAACCAAGAACAACTCCACAGCAAGAACAGAACAAGACCTCACCTTGCTGCTATCAATCTGATCAAGCAGGAGGTCAAGCGGTGGAGATCACCAATCAAGCAAGAACTCTCCTAGCCTCTGCCGACAGCTCAAATGATCCCATCATCTTCAACCGAGACCTAATCAACCACAAGAAGATGAGGATCAAGAACAGGGTATCGGTGAACAGAGAAGAGATCAGGGGAATGGCTCCCGGCGATCTAGGGCACGGGTCCGCAAGGGTCAAGAGAAGAAGAAGAATCAAATCTAGGGCACAAATCAAAGAACAGGAAAGAGGAATAAGGTTCGGATTGCTTACCCATTGAAGCCCTAACCGCCCCTTCCACGCCAGCGATCGGGTGGCACAGCTCGATCCAGATCCGGCCAAGGAAGAGATGGATCGCACTGTGAGCAGTGCGAGGAAAGGAAAGGGAAGGTCGATTGGCTAGGAGACAACACGAATCAACCCCCCCCCCCCCCCCCGGCCGTGCCCTAGTTGCTGAATCGCCGACGATCGAGCGTTGAATCCACCGAACCGCAACCCCTCGATCGAAGGAGATCAGTACTCCACCAATCCCGTCGTGCTCCAGCAAGCTCCGGTGACTCCACTAGTTTCCGTCGAGGTCGACAGCCGCCGGAACCGTCGGCTTTGCTTCGTCCGCAAGAGAGAACAGAGAGAAGGGAGGGGAGATCGGGAAAGAGGAGGAAGAGGCTCGATTCGGGAAAACGGCGTTTGGTTGAGGAATAAAAGGAATTTATAATTAAACAATTCCTCACTTAAACGGGTATCCCAAACAGGCTTTATCCGTACCCGTAATTAGTCCCCCTCAAAACTCGTCGTACGAGCTCCGAAAAATTCCCAGAAAATTTCTAAAAATTCCGAACAAATATTATAAGGCTATTTCTGAGATAATCCTATTTATTTAAATTTTCCGAGATCTCACAGATGTTATAACATCTCCTATTAACAAAGTATTACAGATGCTCTTAGCTAGGGTTACCCATGACTCTATAATATTTATTGCTAGGTAGAGTGACCTTAGGTAGGGAGCAAACTATATATACATTCTAAATTACACCCTTCCAAGGAAATAAACTTTCAATGTTGCTTTCTGTGACAGCAGAGTTGCTTCAGCTCATTCATAGCAGAAGCAGCAAGTGGGAATCTGGAACCCTGAGAAAAATATGGATATAAATAGATGCAAGACTGAAACTTATATAGATTCAAGAATAAAAATATGATTATAACCTTGGGGCAGATTCCAATAGAATTCTTTGCAATCCAAAATTTGAAATAGAACACGCCTAAAAGCAATCAAAGGTTCAAACAAATTTAAATGTAACTGTGCATGCCTTAAGACAACGACATAGTTTTAAACCACCCCAACTACATTAGAAAATACAGCCATCAGTTTGCAAGGCAAAAAGAAAAGACCAGAATAGTAAAAATGCAATATGACTTAATCTGAAATTAAGGACCGCCAAAGAAAACACGAGTTAACACTATATCTAATTATTGTACATAGAATTTTTGGTTTCAAATTTGTGGTATGTGTATAATAGAAAATACCAATTATAAAGAACCAAAGCTTTCATAAGCATTTAACTTTAGCCAAATTATTGCGATCAACCTGAACTTGCTAATTAAGAATGTTTGAAAATAAAGCTACACCAAATTTGTTGAAAAAAGAAGATACCTGGACTTCTGTTGGAATAACAAGATCATGTGAAATTTTAGTTTATCTTTGAGTATGTTGTAGTTTTTTGATGATTGTGCTGCTTCCCGTGGATATCCCAGGAGACACCATGATGGTCTAATATCTGACAATGAAGATTACTATGAAAATTTGATGCTTATTTTAATGCAGGAGAAATGTACAAACACATGACTTGAAGTTTCAGAATGGCTGAATGAATATATTCACACTTACAATGGATAGAAGCAAATCCTATATATATATACATAATTTGATGGTTTGATTTCCACCTGGGAAGCATTTAAGTTTGATCAAAAGAAAAGCATTACTGGCATTTCCCTCATTCAAGGACCTCATGCAACTATCAAACAAATAATAGGAACTAATATTAAGTACTAAAGAGAAGAATTAATTGGTAAAACTCTTAAAATATTAAATGTAACTCAAATACAAGTCAAAGCAGTACGTTAGTTATCGTGCACACCACTAAGACAATAAAAATGAACTTTTATCATCATGATCAAGATTGAGAAAGAGGATTTGGTTCTATGTAAGCTAGCTAATTTAGGTAATAGGTTAAGCACTTCCATCAAGCCCTCCAACACTATGTGGATAAAATTTTAAAATATTGTGCACTAGGCATACGCTACTCTTCTACACGAAATCTCCCTTTTATGAGTAAAGTGGTATAAATCAAAGTTCAGCTGTAGAGAAGCACAACACTCAACACTGACAGATTTGTCTTCTCATGCAAAGCACAGAAGTAGTGGGACTGAAAGATGTCATAGGTCGACTCATCAAAATTCAACTCTTCCAAGTCTTTAATCAAGAACTCTAGGAATAAATCGTAGAATAGGAGTTTACTTCTAGACCTACACTGAAAATTTTGTCTGATACCTATAAAAAACCTTACTATCAAAACATTTTAAGGGAGAGTTCAATAAACTTAAAGTTCCTAGACTTATTAACGAACTCTTTCACTAATGGTTTACAAACCCCCATATCGACCAAGACCTGACTCTTTGATTTCTCAATAAGTTCTTCTAGCACTACTAAGCTTCTTGAAACTTGATTTCTTCCAGCACTACTCTTGCACTACTCTGATTTTCCAGCACTCCTCTGTGTTTCTTGGAACTTAATTTTTTCATCGCAGAAATATAAATCATTCATTTATCTTCTAGTACCAATTGTCTAGGATTAAGAATAAAATGATCCAGAATCCGGATGCATTCCAATAAAGAAAAAAGAAATAGTTTAATTTATATTAACCTATGCAAGTTCTCGTTGAATTGACAACTACTAGAAGATTATCTTGAATAAGGAGTACTCTCCAGAAACTAATGAGAAGTCCCAATTTCTAGACCTCTCCAATCAGCTTCATACTACAGATTACAAATATACATATATCATCTGCACACACAATAATAACAAAACAATGGATATAGTGTAAGGAAATATGTTGCTAAACACGCAAATGCACAGCGGAAAACCATATTTCCTTCAGAAGATCTATGCGAAGGGAAAGAGAAATTCCTACATATACTAAGTTTTCTAACATAGCATGAGAGATTATACCTTTGGTGCGTGCTCACGGACTCCCAACAGCTTGGATCACATCACGATCTCATGTTCGCGCCTCTACGATATCCATACGAACAAGCGTTCGTTTGTCTCACAAACTCACAAGATGGAGAAAGGTTGTGTTAGCAACCTATGGAGTGGATTTCGGCCAAGAGAGGAGAGGAGCAAATGAAAATGAAGAAGTACCCAAAATGAAAAGAAAATTGCTTAAGTATTTTTATCCAATGAAAACACTTAATTAGCATTAATATCCTTAATGAGTATTTACACTCCATTAAGGATCACACTTGTAACTCCTCATTTCAAATCAATTTCGAAAATTGAATGAAATGAATAATTAAATTTCAAAATTTAATAATTATCTCCATTAATCCTCACTTGAGTCTAACTCAAGTCTCCTCACTTGAGTCTAACTCAAGTCTAATTCACTTGAGTCTAACTCAAGCCTAATTCAATTGAGTCTTACTCAATTAATCCTCATGCAATTCAAATTCAATGAATGACTATTTCATTAATTCAAATTGACTCTTTGAGTCTAATTTGAATTGGACTTAATCCAATAATTAGATCCAATTGAGTCCAACTCAATATGCCCAATTTAGATTAGTCTTAATCCAATTATTCATCATATGAACCCATCTCCAAATCTACTTGTTCTTTGTGTGTGACCCAATAGGTTCTCGTAACGTTAGCAATGTACCCAAATCAATATTTAGATACATAAGTAATGAGTGGCATCTATCAAGACATCATTGCTACCCAAGTGACGAGAATGTCAATATCCGACCTAACCTGTCCATGGCTATTATCTTGTATGACTTGGTCCCTCTATCCTTGATATCTAGATTGATCAATGAGGCATAGATCATGTCATTCTCTTATCAACCTTTGTGTTTCTTGATATCTAAGTAGACACACTCAATCAAATAAGCTCAATATCTCATATTGACTCATTTGAGCATAGTCATGCTTTTTTTGTGTCCTACTAATCAAGGGGCCCACAGATATCGCTTCCGTTATATGGAAGGGATAGATCCCATCTACATCACTCACATATCTCCGCATAATTCATTGCATACACAGTGATCGACTTTATTGTCCACCTTATTACAGATGGCATTTGCCGATACCAAAGTACACAACTCCTTATGTAGGGAACCGTAGCGACTTCAGGTGTAAGGACTATTCATACCAATAGTCACATGAGAATGTTTATGACACTCATATAACGATCCATGAAACATTCTCATGGCGGGTCATTCAATATATATTTTCTAATATATACTCATGTGTCAACCTGATATCTCATATCCATGACTTGTGAGATCAAGTCATCGTTGACCTACATGCTAGTCTCAACGCATTAATATTGTCCTTGTATATTAATGCTCGACTAGGAACAATTAAGAGTAGTGTTCTCTACAATATCTCACTATCAATTCAACCAATTGATATACTGTAGATAAGAACCTACTACCCAAGGATATTAGTATACTTATTCAATTGACACCGAACTGAAATAAATATAATAACCAATTTTGCCTTTTATTAATAATGATATATGGTACAAAATGAGCCCTTTATAATCATCTCATAATTAGTATTAGGGCTAATACTAGCAATCTCCCACTAGCACTAGTGTCAATCACTGAGATATCGAATACCCATTGACCTAGTGTGACAATCATGCTTTCCCTTTGCCAAAGCCTTAGTCAAGGGATCCGTAATGTTAGCATTTCTTGGTTCTCTGCATATCATCATATCTCATATATTGATGATCTCTCGAATCATTGTAGTAAAATACATGCCCTAACTGCGATCTAGAATCGTCCTTGTCTATTTGGAAGCTTGCACCATTATAACCCTTTACAACAATAGTTGTAACCCTTTACAGCAACAACTGTAACCCTTTACAGCAAGCTCTTCATCGTCTCCAAAGATCAAGAAATAATCTTGAGCTCTTCTCAAGTACTTAAGAATATTCTTGACTGCTGTCCAGTGACCTTCACCTGGATCTGACTGGTATCTGCTCGTCATGATAGACTCTTCACTGACTGAAGAGTAGGGATATCATTTCCAATAAGTAGTATGTCATCTACATACAATATGAGAAAGATGACTGTGCTTCCACTAACCTTCTTGTAGACACAACATTCATCTTCATTCTTGATGAAACCAAACGTTTTGATCGCATCATCAAATCGAAAATTCCATCTTCTAGAAGCTTGCTTTAATCCATAAATGGATCTTTGCAACTTATAAACCTTTTCACCATGCTTTGGATCTACAAAACCCTCAGGTTGTGTCATGTACACATCCTCGAGTAAATTTTCGTTAAGAAATGCGATTTTGACATCCATTTGCCAGATCTCATAATCATAGTAAGCTGCAATAGCAAGTAAAATCCGAATGGACTTAAGCATCGCAACTGGTGAAAAAGTTTCATCATAGTCTATACCATAAATTTGCTTGAAACCTTAGCTATCAATCTACATTTATAGGTATGCATATGTCCATCCATGTCAGTCTTCACTTTGAAGACCCACTTACACCCAATGGGTTTGATCCTTTAGGTGGATCAACCAAAGTCCATACTTGGTTAGTGTACATGGATTCCATTTCGGATCTCATGGCCTCTAGCCATTTCTCAGAATCTGAGCCCTGTACAACTTCCTGATAAGATGTAGGATCATCAAGACCAATAAGCTCTACATTACCATGGTTAAACAAGAGAAATGAATATCTCTCAGGTTGACGACGGGTCCTATCAGATCTACATAGAGCGTGTGCTACTTAAACTGGTTGTTGCTTCACAACTTATTGTGGTGCCTGTTCAATTTCCATTAAGGCATCGGTGCTAGTTTGTGTATCTTGAATTTCTTCAAGATTAACTTCACTCCCACTAGTCTTTCTAGAAATAAATTTCCTTTCTAGAAAGACACCAGTTCTGGCAACAACCTGTTGGGATTTTCGGGCCGTAAAAACTACCTTTTTGCGTTGCGGAAACCCCGAAACCCCAGCCACCGGATCCGTACAAACTAAAAAGCGTTAAAACTTCGAGTATGAGTTTTCTAACCAAGATCTACACTAGATCTACAAGATCAGAGGGTATACCTTTGAAGCGAAGCCCTTCGCGTATCCCACTCGTCCAAGGTTCGCCGGATCTCGAGAGTATCAAAATAGATACTCCTCTATGTGTATCCACATGAACAACTCGATGGAGAGAACCTATAAGGATGTGCTAGCAACCTTAGAAGATCAGTAATGGTGGAGGAGAGGGAGAGAAGAGAAGAACTTGAGGAAGAAGATGGGAGTTACAAGACAAAAATGAAAACTCCACCTCGAATGAAAGTGGTCGACCACCTTTAGGTGGTTTGTAACCTCCATGGGATGCCAAGAGTCACAACTCTTGGTAACTCCCAAGAGGTGGCATCCCACTTAAGAAACCATGATGATGTAGAGCATCATCATTGGCCCACTTAATGCCAACTCACCAATGAGGTGGCAAATAGTCAAGTCAAACTTGACTCTTCATCTTCCTACTTAAGTCAAGTTAAACTTGACCACTTCTCTCCCTTGGTTGATCTAATCTAACCATTGGTTCAAGTCAATTTTAATTTAATGAATCTCTATTCATTGAATTAAATTAATTAAATGAGTCTAAGTCCAAATTAGACTCACTTAACACATGAACCAACTTGAGTCCAACTCAATTAGCTCAATTCGGATTACTCTTAATCCAATTTGGTTCATCACATGAACCTAATCCTTTAGGTTCATCAAATGAACCTAATCTCCATCTAATTGCCCTTTGTGTGTGACCCTATAGGTTCTTGTAACGTTGGCAATACTCCTAAACCCATTTAGAAGCATAAGTAATGAGCGGTATCTAGCAACACATCATTACTACCCAAGTTACAAGAATGTTGAGATCCAACATCATCTTGTGACTACTAATTGTGACTCCTCACAATATATGACAATGTCCTTCTATCCTAGACATCTAGATTGATCAATGTGAGGCATAGACCGTGTCATCCTCTAATCAATCTAAATCTTGAACTCCAAGTAGACTCACTCAATCAAATGAGCTCAATATCTCATATTGACTCATTTGGGCATGGCCATGCACTTAGTGGTCTCACTCTATCAAGAATATCAATGTCACTCCCGTCATATAGGAGGGATAGATCTCATCTATATCACTCACATCCCTCCGCATAATTTGTTACATACCCAGTAATCGCCTTTATAGTCCACCCAGTTACGGGTGACGTTTGACGAAGCCAAAGTACGTAACTCCTTATGTAGGGAACCATTGTGACTTCAGGTCCAAGGACTAGTAGTTATACTAATAGCCACATGAGAAAGTATATGACACTAATATAACGATCCATGATACTTTCTCATGGCAGGTCATTCAATATACATTCTCTAATGCATACCCATGTGTCAACTTGATATCTCCATATCCATGACTTGTGAGATCAAGTCATCAAGTTGACCTACATGCTAGTCTCGTCGCATTAACATTGTCCTTGAATGTTAATACTCGACTAGGAATGATTAAGAGTAGTGTTCCCTATATTATCTTACTATCGATTCAACCAATCGATTGATATAGGTAAGAACCTTCTACTCAAGGACGCTATTATACTTAGTTATTTGGCATCAATACAAGTAAGTATAATAACCAAAACAAATGCCTTTATTTATATATACAAGAATATGATACAACGATTCCATACAACAATCATTAAATGATTGGCTCTAGGACTCTAACTAACAATCTCCCACTAGCACTAGTGCCAATCAGTGTAGGCTCTAAGGCCTAATGACCTAGTGTAACCATCATGCTTTCTTTCTGCCAAAGCCTTGGTCAAGAGATTTGCGATGTTAGCCTCTGTGGGTACTCTGTAAATCTTCACATCTCCTCTATCGATAATCTCTCGAATGAGATGGAAGCGCCGTAGTATGTGTTTGGTCCGTTGGTGTGAGTGAGGTTCCTTCGCCGGTGCTATAGCTTCATTGTTGTCACAATAGAGCTCAATAGGGTCAGCAATGCTAGGAACCACCCCAAGTTTAGTGATGAACTTGTGGATCCAAACTGCCTCCTTTGCTGCCTCTGATGCAGCAATATACTCAGCCTCTGTTGTAGAATCAGCGACTGTGTCCTGCTTCGAACTCTTCCAACTCACAGCACCACCATTTATGCAAAAAATGAACCCTGACTGTGATCGATAATCATCCTGGTCGGTTTGGAAGCTGGCATCACTGTAACCCTTTACAGCTAGCTCATCATCGCCTCAATATATCAAAAAATATTCTTTAGTCCTTCTTAACTACTTAAGAATATTCTTGACTGTTATCCAGTGACTTTCACCTGGATCTGACTGGTATCTGCTCGTCATGCTCAAAGCATACGAGACATCAGGACGAGTATATAGCATGACGTACATGATAGATCCTATGGCTGAGGCATAAGGGATCTGATTCATGCGATCTCTCTCGTCTCTAGAAGAGGGACCTTGAGTCTTCGAAAGACTCACGCCATGTGACATCGGCAGAAATCCCTTCTTGGAGTTCTGCATGGCAAACCGTAGGAGTACCTTGTCAATATATGTACTCTGACTTAGGCCAAGTAACCTCTTAGATCTATCTCTATAGATCTGTATGCCTAGAATGCGAGATGATTCACCTAAGTCCTTCATTGAGAAACAAGTCTCTAGCCAAGTCTTGACAGACTGCAGCAAAGGGATGTCTTTCCCAATGAGTAGTATGTCATCCACATACAATATAAGGAAGACAACTGTGTTCCCTACAACCTTCTTGTAGACACAAGGTTCATCTTCATTCTTGATGAAACCAAACTATTTGATTGCATCATCGAATCGAAGATTCCAGCTCCGAGAAGCTTGCTTTAGTCCATAAATGGACCTATGCAGCTTGCATACTCTGCTACTATGCTGTGGATCTACAAAACCCTCAGGTTGTGTCATGTACACATCCTCGAGCAGGTTTCCATTCAGAAACGTGATTTTGACATCCATCTATCATATCTCATAGTCATGGTATGCTGCAATAGCAAGCATGATCCGAATGGACTTAAACATCGCTACTGGAGAAAAGGTTTTATCATAATCAATACCATGAATTTGCTTGAAACCTTTAGCTACCAAGCGACCCTTATAAATAAGTCCATCCATGTCAGTCTTTCTCTTAAAGACCCACTTACACCCAATGGGTTTGACCCCTTCAGGTGGATCAACCAAAGTCCATACTTGGTTAGTGTACATGGATTCCATCTCGGATCTCATGGCCTCTAGCCATTTCTCAGAATCTGGACTCATCACAGCTTCCTGATAGGAGGTAGGCTCATCCTCAATGAGCACAATGTCATCATGGTCAGACAAGAGAAATGAGTATCTCTCAGGCTGACGACGTACCCTATCAGATCTGCGAAGAGGTAGGTCTACTTGAACTGGTTGTGGTTCCTCAACTCCTTGTGGAACAACATCATCCATAACACTTTGTGGTTCCAGTTCAACTTCTATCGAGGCTTCAGTGCTATGGTCCATATCTTGAACTTCTTCAAGATCGAACGTACTCCCACTAGTCTTTCTAGAAACAAAGTCCCTTTTTTATAAATACCCCAGTCTTAGCCACAACTACCTTGTGTTGACTGGGAATGTAGAAGTAATATCCCTTCATTTGCTTGGGATATCCAATGAAATAGCACTTGTCAGATTTGGGTCCCAATTTGTCCGAGACTTGACGTCGAACGTAAGCCTCACAACCTCAAATTCTCATAAAAGACACCTGGGCATCTCTCCCAGTCCATATCCTATATGGTGTCTTTGTTACAGCCTTAGATGGAACTCAGTTGAGAATGAAGGCTGTTGTGTCTAGAGCATAGCCCCAAAGATATATAGGAAGATCTGTGTGACTTATCATAGATCGTACCATATTTAATAAGGTACGATTCCTCCTTTCGGATACACCATTCCACTGTGGTGTTCTAGGAGGAGTGAGTTGGGATAGAATCCCACACTCAGCTAGATGGTCACGAAACTCATGGCTAAGATATTCTCCACCTCGATCTGATCGAAGTATCTTAATACTCTTGCCAAGCTGGTTTTGTACTTCATTCTTGAATTCTTTGAACTTTTCAAAGGATTCAGACTTATGTGTCATCAGGTACACATAACCATATCTACTAAAGTCATCAGTAAATGTAATGAAGTACCTATAACCACCTCTAGCAGCGATATTGAAAGGGCCACATATATCACTATGTATAAGACCTAACAAGTCAGTCGCTCTTTCACTGTGTCCACTAAAGGGAGTTTTGGTCATCTTGCCTAGAAGGCATGACTCGCATGTCTCATATGATTCAAAATCAAATGAGTCCAGCAAACCATCTTTATGGAACTGGGATAAGCGTTTGTCATTTATATGACCTAAGCGACAGTGCCAAAGATAGGTTTGGTTCATGTCATTTGACTTGAACCTCTTGGTACTTATGTTATAGATAGGGTTCTCAAGGTCTAGAATATAGAGTCCGTTCATCAGAGGTGCACTATAATAGAACATGTCATTTAAATAAACTGAACAACATTTGTTCTTTATTATAAATGAAAAACCTTTCTTGTTTAAACAAGAAACTGAAATTATGTTCTTAGTCAGGCAGACACATAATAACATTCATCTAATTCTAGTACAAGCCCAGAGGATAGAGATAGATAGTAAGTTCCTACAGCAACAGCAGCAACCCGTGCTCCATTGCCTCCTCGTAGGTCTATCTCGCCCTTCGTCAATGCTCTTCTATTTCTCAGCGCTTGTACATTAGTACAAATGTGAGAAGCACATCCGGTATCTAATACCCACAATGAAGAAATAGAGAGGTTGACTTCTATAACATTTATACCTGAAGTAGAAATCTTATTTCTCTTCTTCTTAAGATCTTCTAGATATCCTGTGCAGTTCCTCTTCCAATGCCCTGCTTGTCCTTGATACAGTTGACGAAGATGTTCAACCATATCATAAGCACCCATCAACTCGTGTTGCTTCTGAAGCTCAGAGTTCATGGTTGCGAGCATGAGACATGACACATCGAATGCGTCATCTTGATGCTTCTTGTAAGCATCTCGGTCAGCTCGCGTGGCAGTGGCAGGAGGTGCCTCCGGAATGGGCTGCTCCAGAACGTACAGTTTACGTTCCTGTGTGAGAACAATTCTCAGATTTCTGTACCAGTCCAGGAAATTAGCTCCGTTGAGCTTGTCCTTCTTAAGGACAGAACGTAGGGAGAAAAAGTTCGTATTTGACGTCATGGTTATCTACAACAGAAAAATGTAGAAAAATAAATAAATATCATATTCTATTAATCATTTAATTAGGCCTTTTAATTAAATGATGCTCCCACTGAATTCTATAATTCATGTGGGACAAGATCCACATCATACTACGCCTTGAGTTAGCTTTGGCTAAATCGCCCAAGACTTAGTATGATCGGTAGGTAACTAATTTACCAATTACATCTCTATGCAACTCTTGTTTATAGGATCAAGATCCGCATTTATATTAACACTCGAGTTAGCTTTGGCTAATATGCCCAAGAGTTAATATAAACGTGATTTTGACCTATCTACCAACCATTGGAAAATGCCTATAGTTAAACTCGATCCAATTGAGTTAACTAGTTGCTCAATCTAATTGAGTTGTACTCACCCATGCGTTGATAGGTGGGACCAAAATTGTCCCTCCGTACCCTACCAAGATAATATGTGTTGCTTTGCTTTGGCAGATTCAACAACAACATGTGATCGAGGTAGTGATAGGTATCACGGCATGGTAGGCATTACGAGTTGACGCGATTGAGATCTAATCTAATCGACGAGGTGTATCATATACACGATTTAGATCTAATCTAATCGTTAGGGCGCATCATGTACGCGATTTAGATCTAATATAATCATCGAGGTGTATCATATACGCGATTGATCGAATCGAATCGTTAAGGCGCTAATTAATTACTTATTCTATCATGCATCACATATACACACACAAGTAATTAATTAAATATTTTGTGATTAGTCATGGCCCTACTACGATCTTCTCAAGTCAATGAGAAGATCGGATGGTCAACCTAAGGTCATTAGCTTCTCAAGCTCCTTCCTTTGACCACCTTGTGTTGCTCGCGCCCTCCTTGTAACTCCGTCTCGAGTGGACCTTCCACCGCTCCAATTTTGTACATTACAATGGTGAAACTCGAGTTACATTCGAGTCTAAACTAATTTACAACAAGAATAAATAAATAGAAAGGCACGATGCGCAGGTCGCGTATCAAATATACAACACGCACAATCACACGACGACACGCAGGCCGTATTATGAATTACAACACAATTTCCAATCTAATTGGGTCTTTTGGGCCATGACCATCACAAAATAATATATAATTCTAAATTATGTAATTTTTATAAATTTCTGTAATTTTTCTTACAATTTTTACAATTTTTATGAGTAAAAATTCTCGGCGGTCCCGTATAGCGATTTTCGGGCGCAATCGCGGAACGAATCCCCTTGCGGGGTCAGGGGCAGCACCCCTACCCGCGATATAACCATCGCGAGTTTTCCTTAGCGATCCTACAGCACCTTAGCCTGCTGTCCCAAAATGATTTGGGGCGAAACCTTGCCGTTTCAGAAAGATCTTCTCGTTCGTCGAAGCCTACAAGTGTCTAAACACTTGTGCTTCACTTCTACGAGAAAAATACCCATAAAAACTATAAAAATCATAAATTCACAGAAAGTTACAGATCTGTAATTTTCATAAAAATACAAATTAAAACTCATACTCGCTTCGCACGTGGCTCTGATACCACTGTTGAGATTTTCGGGCCGCAGAAACCGCCTTTTTGCGTTACAGAAACCCCGAAACCCCAGCCACCGGATCCGTGCGAAGTAAAAAGTGTTAAAACTTTGAGTATGAGTTTTCTAACCTAGATCTACAAGATCAGAGGGTATACCTTTGAAGCGAAGCCCTTCGCGTATCCCGCTCGTCCAAGGTTCGCCGGATCTCGAGAGTATCAAAATAGATACTCTATGTTTATTTGCACGAACAACTCGATGGAGAGAACCTATAAGGATGTGCTAGCAACCTTAGAAGATCAGTAATGGTGGAGGAGAGGGAGAGAAGAGAAGAACTTGAGGAAGAAGATGGGAGTTACAAGACAAAAATGAAAACTCCACCTTGAATGAAAGTGGCCGACCACCTTTAGGTGGTTTGTAACCTCCATGGGATGCCAAGAGTCACAACTCTTGGTAACTCCCATGAGGTGGCATCCCACTTAAGCAACTATGATGATGTGGAGCATCATCATTGGCCCACTTAATGCCAACTCACCAATGAGGTGGCAAATAGTCAAGTCAAACTTGACTCTTCATCTTCCTACTTAAGTCAAGTCAAACTTGACCACTTCTCTCCCTTGGTTGATCTAATCTAACCATTGGTTCAAGTCAATTTTAATTTAATGAATCTCTATTCATTGAATTAAATTAATTAAATGAGTCTAAGTCCAAATTCAACTCACTTAACACATGAACCAACTTGAGTCCAACTCAATTAGCTCAATTCGGATTACTCTTAATCTAATCTGGTTCATCAAATGAACCTAATCCTTTAGGTTAATCAAATGAACCTAATCTCCATCTAATTGCCCTTTGTGTGTGACCCTATAGGTTCTTGTAACGTTGGCAATGCTCCTAAATCCATTTAGAAGCATAAGTAATGAGCGGTATCTAGCAACACATCATTATTGTTAGTTAGAGCCCTAGAGCCAATCATTTGATGATTGTTGTATGGACTCATTGTATCATATTCTTATATATAAAGGCATATTATTTTTTTTTTGTTATTATGCTTACTTGTATTGGTGCCAAATAAACTAAGTATAATAACGTCCTTGAGTATTCTTATCTATATCAATCAGTTAGTTGAACCGATAGTGAGATGATAAAGGCAACACTACTCTTAATCATTCCTAGTCGAGTATTAACATTCAGGGACAATGTTAATGCGACAAGACTAGTATGTAGGTCAACTCGATGACTTGATCTCACAAGTCATGGATATAGAGATATCAAGTTAACACATGGGTATGCATTGGAGAATGTATACTGAATGACTCGCCATAAGAAAGTATCATGGATCGTTATATGAGTGTCATATACTTTCTCATGTGGATATTAGTATAACTATTAGTCCTTGTACCTGAAGTCACCATGGATCCCTACATAAGGAGTTACGTACTTTGGCTTCGTCAAACGTCACCCGTAATTGGGTGGACTATAAAGGTGATTACTAGGTATGTAATGAATTATGCAGAGGGATGTGAGTGATGTAGATGGGATCTATTCCTCCTATATGACGGGAGCGACATCGATATTCTTGATAGAGTGAGACCACGAAGTGCATGGCCATGCCCAAATGAGTTAATATGAGATATTGAGCTCATTTGATCGAGTGAGTCTACTTGGAGTTCAAGATTTAGATTGATTAGAGGATGACACGGTCTATGCCTCACATTGATCAATCTATATGTCTAGGATAGAAGGACACTTATCATAAATTGTGAGGAGTCACAATTAGAAGTCACAAGGTGATGTTGGATCTCAACATTCTTGTAACTTGGGTAGTAATGATGTGTTGCTAGATATTGCTCATTACTTATGCTTCTAAATGGGTTTAGAAGCATTTCCAACGTTACAAGAACCTATAGGGTCACACACAAAGGGCAATTAGATGGAGATTAGGTTCATTTGATGAACCTAAATGATTAGGTTCATATGATGAATCAAATTGGATTAAGAGTAATCCAAATTGAGCTAATTGAGTTGGACTCAGTTTTGGTTCATGTGTTTAGTGAGTCTAATTTGGACTTAGACTCATTTAATTAATTTAATTTAATGAATAGAGATTCATTAAATTAAAATTAACTTAAACCAATGGTTAGATTAGATCAACCAAGGGAGAGAAGTGGTCAATTTTGACTTGACTCAAGTAGGAAGATGAAGAGTCAAGTTTTGACTTGACTTTGACTTGACCAATGCCACATCATCAAGGCTTCTTCATTTGGTCAAGTTTGACTTGACCAAATGCCACCTCATGGAGGAGATCAAGAGACTTGACTCTTGATATTCCATGGGGGTTACAAGCCTTGAAGTGGCCGACCACTTTTAGAGTTGAATGAGATTGATTTTTTCATTCAAGGCATTCATTCCATCTTCTTCCTCTTGCTCTCAATTTTCTTCTCCCTCTCCTCTCTTGGCCGAACACTTCATAGGTGCTAGCACAACTTTTGTTTGGCCTCTCCATCTCTTGCTTGTGTGGATACATATAGAGAAGTGTCTACTTTGACACTTTCGAGATCTGGCGAACCGAGGACTAGTGGGATTGCGGAGGGCTTTGCATCAAGGGTAAAATTCCTTCTCCTAGTTTAAAACTACCATAAGAAACTCTTACTCGTAATGTTTTTCGAAAATTTTACATCGCACGGATCCGGTGGAATGGGAATCGGGGTTTCCGCAACGCGAAAAAGCGGTTTTTGCGGCCCAAAATTCCCAACAATTATTACCCAAGTTACAAGAATATTGAGATCCAACATCATCTTGTGACTACTAATTGTGACTCCTCACAATATATGACAATGTCCTTCTATCCTAGATATCTAGATTGATCAATGTGAGGCATAGACCGTGTCATCCTCTAATCAATCTAAATCTTGAACTCCAAGTAGACTCACTCAATCAAATGAGCTCAATATCTCATATTGACTCATTTGGGCATGACCATGCACTTAGTGGTCTCACTCTATCAAGAATATCAATGTCACTCCCGTCATATAGGAGGGATAGATCTCATCTACATCACTCACATCCCTCCGCATAATTTGTTACATACCCAGTAATCGCCTTTATAGTCCACCCAGTTACGGGTGATGTTTGATGAAGCCAAAGTACGTAACTCCTTATGTAGGGAACCATGGTGACTTCAGGTCCAAGGACTAGTAGTCATACTAATAGCCACATGAGAAAGTATATGACACTCATATAATGATCCATGATACTTTCTCATGGCGGGTCATTCAATATACATTCTCTAATGCATACCCATGTGTCAACTTGATATCTCCATATCCATGACTTGTGAGATCAAGTCATCGAGTTGACTTACATGCTAGTCTCGTCGCATTAACATTGTCCCTGAATGTTAATACTCGACTAGGAATGATTAAGAGTAGTGTTCCCTATATCATCTCACTATCGATTCAACCAATCGATTGATATAGGTAAGAACCTTCTACTCAAGGACGATATTATACTTAGTTATTTAGCACCAAGATAAGTTAGTATAATAACCAATACAAATACCTTTATTTATATATACAAGAATATGATACAACGATTCCATACAACAATCATCAAATGATTAGCTCTAGGGCTCTAACTAACACAACCACCTTGCCTTCTGTGGGATTATATAAGTAATATCCCTTTGTTTGCTTGGGATATCCTACAAAATAGCACTTGTCTGATTGGATCCTAGTTTATCTGAGACTTGTCGTCGAACGTAAGCCTCACAACCCCAAATCTTCATAAAAGACATCCTGGGACACTTTCCTGTGTATGTCGTATATGGTGTCTTTATGACAGCCTTGGTTGCAACTCGGTTAAGTGTGAAAGCGGCCGTCTCTAGAGCATGTCCCCAGAAGGAAGTAGAAAGATCTATATGACTCATCATCGATTGTACCATATCTAATAAGGTGCGATTTTTCCTTTCTGATACACTATTTCATTGTGGTGTTCTAGGTGGAGTGAGTTGAGATATGATCCCACACTCAACGAAATGATCATGAAACTCTTGGCTAAGGTATTCCCCACGTCGATCTGATTAAAGCATCTTAATACTCTTACCAAGTTGGTTTTGCACTTCATTCTTGAATTCTTTAAACTTTTCAAAGGATTCTGACTTGTGTCTCATCAGATACACATAGTCGTATCTACTAAAATCATCAGTGAAGGTAATGAAGTAATAATAGCACTACAACAAAAACCTTCATAGACATCGGTTTTCCACCGGTGTCTATTTCATTTTCGACCGATGTCTATGAAGCCGATGTTAAAAGTCTGTCATTTTAGACATCGGGTTAAAACCGGTGTAGTATCACTTAACGACACCGGTCTTCGAATCGGTTATTAACCGGTGTAGTATCACTTAACGACATTGTTTCATCAACGGTGTAAAACTGATGTAATATTGTATGTTAATAACACCAGTTTTGGCAGCGGTAAATGACCGATGTAATATTAGTTAATAACACCGGTTTTGCAGCGGTGGAAAACCGATGTAATATGTATATTTTTTAACAGCACACATTTGATTTTAAAATCGACAATAACAAAAAAAAATACACAAATATTCACAAATTATACAAATATTCTTCATTCAATAATATCCATAAAATACACAAATATTCACAAATTATATAAATAATCTTCTTACAACAATATCCATAAAATACCCAAACATTCTTTTTACATCAAAAGCTAGCTACTAGATATCAAAATCAAGGTAGAACATTCTTTTAACACATCAAAGTAGAACCACACTTCAAATGTAATCTAGCATGCATTCAGCCCACTCGAACCGCATTTCATCAATTTCAACTCTGGAGTACTTGACATTTGCAAACTGTAAAAACACATAAATCCACCATATGTCAAATAACTAAAACAAATGTGTACATGTATCAAATAAAATAGAATACTGAGTTTCTAAAAGCTGTTGTGGAAGATAACGAATATAACATAGAATCTAAAACTTTCATATATGACACTTAGTATATGCTGCTTAGAATATAACATAGATAATTTGCTCCTTCTAATTCAAGTGTACAGATTGATAAGAACCGACAGCATCATACAACAGCTTACTAGGCATGATAATGGTTGAACAAAGAAATATGACTACACAACAAATCCAGTGAAGAAAGCATAGAAGAACAAAGCTACCTCTGATGAAGAGATATACTATTTATTGTACTACCTCTGATGCCATCTTGGTATCCTGATAGATGAAGGGATTCATCTATCAAATCTGTCTAACGCTTACCCTTTACTGTAGAGTCTAATGTTAGAAGATGGCCAAATAATGTCGTGTCCAAGGGAAGAATTGACCCTTACACTACTGAAAGCATACTGTTTGGAAAACATGAAAATTGAAAGGGTGGAATTTCATATCTCCTCTTTGACTATCTTGGTGACATTGTTTTTTCCAGGTGAATAATGCAGCTATTGGGGGAATAGCATCGAATACTCAGCTACTGGATTCCTCCAAGCAAGCGGTAAACCAAATCAATATCTTGAGACTTAAGGCACCTCAAGCATGTACAAGTACACTACTGGAACACAATTAAGACTATGTTTCATATTTTATTTTTTATTCCTAAATTCAGTATAGAAATAAAACCCTTAAAACACAAAAGACCACCAATTTCAGTCTTCCAATGGAAAGGGAAATAAAAACCCTAGATTGAATAGAGAAAAGAAATAGAAACATTATTGAAAGTGGTTTGTTGAACTGTATTTTTCTCTTATTTCTGAGCATTTGTGCTTTTACTTTGGTTGTGTATGATTCTTTCTCTGAGGAAAACGTTATAGATGCAGCCAGTTAGCTCATCAGGCCTGGCAAATGCAATTGTAGAGACTTATGAATTAGCCGAAGATTGCATCAACACAAACTATTATGGTCCAAAAAGAGTGACAGAGGCATTTATCCCTCTGCTTCAGTCATCCCAATCACCAAGGATAGTGAATGTATCCTCACTCTATGGGAAACGGCAGGTACAATGTCCATTATGAAATATACAATCTTTTTCCCTTCTCCAATCTGCAACTTACTCTACTGTATTGTTCTTCCCCATGTCAGTACATCCGCAGCGAAAGAATCAAAGAAGAGCTAAGGAATGTGGATACTCACTCTTACTTCTAGTTGAACTTGAAATTCATTGGTATAGCTAAATATGGTAATGGGTACCCTTTAGGTTTGATTACCCATTTATCTTAATAGGTTAGGTTAAATTCGAGTATCAATGTGTTAGATATTTAGAGGAAGTTGAGCAGGTTCAAAAAATGTAATCAATCCTTTAATCCTAAGGTTACCATTTAAGATAGCTTATCCAGCCACTCTACTCACTGCAGCTCCTAATCTCTAATTCCTTTCTTCTTAGGCAATCATTTAGTCTCCAACTAGTATCTGGTTTGTAACAAAAGCATAGCATCCAGTTTGTATCAAAAAAATCATTGTAACAAAAGCATAGCATCTGGTTTGTATCAAAAAAATCATAGCAAGCACCAGGGGAAAAGCATAGAAATTATCAAAATCACCAAGGGAAAAGCATAGAAATTATCAAAATCACCAGGGGAAAAGCATAGCAGCAGCAAGATCTCAAAAGCTAAGAGACGTTCATAATCAATCAAAATCAATGAGTTTGTATCAATTATGATACTGAAACAGTGTTGGAAAATGCAACAAATTATCTTTAGGGCTTATATGCAAAATGGAAAATATTGTATTATTACCATTGCTGGAAGTGAATCCTTGTGGTCAACTCCAAAATTTTTAATTATATCTTTCATATATCGCATGATATAAAAACCACATTACTCCGCATCCGGTTGTTGAGGAGCCTATGTTAGAAAAGAAATATTGGAATAACTCCTTCAAGGATAGTGAAACAGTTGCTAATCAAAAGGACATACCTTGACAACTACCCATGTTGGTTGTTTTTTCCCTTTCCTTCCAGCCTCCGCATTATACATTTTCAAGGCCCTACATGCATATAACCCGTGGGAATTGTATTTCCACATCAAAATACTTACATGTTTCAACAAAGGTAAGAAAAGAAGCCAAAAAACTTACATGTTGACAACATATTTCCAATCTTGATCACGAATGCGGTGACTAAGAGGATCCAACAAAAAAATAATCTCCTTCTCAACATTGATGATAGTCAAAATCCAGTGAAAACTACACAAAGAAATATAATTAGTGTATATATGCATCTTGCAAGTTCTCAAAATATGCAAGTGAGAGTGATATATAATGTTATTCTTACTCACCCAACGTTGCATGGCACAACAACCAATTAACCAGATGAGGTACCATCAGCAACTGATGGTCAATTATTTTTAGAATAGCTTGGCACCCGTGAATCTAATAATCAGTATCTATTCATAGAACACAGCAATTAAGGCTCTTTATTCAAGCTTCTTCAACAATTCAAATGCTTGATCTAGTCTTCCTAAATAGAAGTTAGCCTTTGCCTTCAGGAGCCAACGCCAACAATATAGAAGAAAAAAAAAAACACTACAAAAGTTGCTAAAAGCCTAGAAAGAACGACATCCACTCATCACTTTGTTGTCTCAAACTCTATATCGAGCATTGGTCTTCAAGGAACAAGCCCAAGGTTCCACATCACTAAAAACGCATTGCATAAGATACAACAATATTAAAACAAACTGGGTTTTTAGAATAATGTAAAGGGAACAACAACACCGGAACAATGCAGAGGGATTTTGGATGTCAACCTGGAGTGTCGGAGTGTCAGTGCTTGAATTTGTGTTAAAAGGGTTATCTCTCACAGGCAACTCAATTTTGCCCATAGAATCACACGAATTTTGAAGAAGTATCAATAAAGAACTTACCATAAATCTATGTGGTTAGTGACAAATTTGTTAATCATCAGCACATTGCTAACATGATGTGAGGAATTAATATTTATACAATGCAGAAACCATGTCAAAGACCCCATCCTAGAATTTCATACAATATTAGCAACAAGAATAACATTTATGAAGCTAACATCAATGTGTATACAATAAGTAGATGACCACTTTTTGTGTGATTGTTGCTTAATTTTAGCCAAACAAGGGACTATAACTCATACTCATAAATCTACACGGCTCAAGCATAACTAAGCAGATCCAACACTAAGTTTTATAAAACAAAGTAGCTTCAAAATGGGTGCCAACGTAGAATATATTTGTTGGTTTCTTCAGCAAGCTGCATTCGACTAATAGTGACTTAAATGAAACATTTCGATCATCCATGCACCAGCATACCTAAGTCATTGTTGTTCATGCCTTTCTTCCAACAGAATACTCTCGATTAGTTGTGAGAACCAAACCATCAAAAATCAGCAGGTAACTCTTTCTTCCAAATATGTTACAATATAGTTAATTATTATGGTTCATATATGGCTAGAATGAGCTAACAGTAAAGCAGAAATACATATTTTTTTCCTTTTTCAAATTACTCAAACACTTTTATGTATATCTTAGGCACTGAGTGGATTCTTTATATACTTGGACCCTTCAATCAGGTAAAAATGTAATTTGCAAGAGAAACTAAGTATGGCGATTATAAGTAAGGTGACTCATTGGTCAGATGCATAAGGGGTAAGAAACACAAAAGTTTATCTCCTTGCACCTTTCTCATAATTACAACTATTATTAATTTATGATCAACAAAAAGGATTTTGAGCCAGAAACATAGAAAATGCATAAGCATAATGAATCACACCATCCTTATAATTATAATATCAAAATAGAAAAAAAAACACCTTTCCTCTTTCTCAAAAATGCACATGATTGAAGAAATTATGAAGAATCAAGAAACATAGAAATAGTTGAAGTTTACACAGGGTGATGCGCATATACAAAAATGGAACATAAACCAAAAACACAAGGAGAAAGTGGAAAAAAGGGAGAATACATAAACCAAAAACACAAGGAAAATAAATAAAAAGCACATACCACGTATTGGAACAACTAGATCCAAATACATCAAAGTTATATCTTCTTTCTTTAGTCCGATTTTGTATGAGGTCAAGACAGTCCTTTGACATGTCAAGACCCAAGACAATTAAGCTCTGTAAAGTAAGAAACAATCATCTCACGGCTAGACTCTAGAGAGAAAATTTTACTTGACAAAGAATAGGTAAAACATAAATAATCTGTTGTTAACACCTTATCATCCATAACTTGAATAATATGCATGCACTGCTTTTGTTCTACTTCAGTCAATGGCCTACATTTTACTGCCACCTACACAAAGAAACTAGAATGTGGCATTATAGTAACTCTTTTGAAAAATTATCAAACTTTTACTAAATTGAAAGGGATACCAATAAACTTGTAGTCCTTTTTGATGATGGAGCTCTAATGCTTGGCATTGCTGATCAAGTTTCACCAGGAGTAACCTCTACTAAAATAATTATGATACACATTTGAAATCTCAAATGTTTATTTTTTGACAATTTACAAACTTGTTCACCTTCTCCGATACTATCTGCTAGTCTTGTCATTAAACAAAGCTTCGATACTTGTCCAATTGTAGCCAAAGCCAACCAAGGATTGTTGCATGTCAGTATAGAAATTGTTCTATCAAACTCAAACAAGATCTAAAAGAAGAAACCAGTATTGCAAACTAACTTATCAGTCCTGTGCAGAGAAATATTCTCCCATAGTAAATCATCCTCCTACAAGAAATCAAGATCCAATTGCTCAAAATCTCAATTTTGCAACGACATCAGCATACCAACAACCAAAAAGATGGGAATTTGGGACCTGAGGCCTGAGGTATCCAAGTTACGATATGTCGATCCTTCTTCGAGGGGGCAGCCGATGAAGGGGGTTCTTGTCAAGGAGGTCAGCCATAAGGTTCCACGCGTAGGGTGAGTGTTGGTCGCTAAGGTAGAGGGATCTTGCCTAATGGAAGAAGCGACGACAACACCTGGCTGGGAGTAAGAGAACTTGAGCACGACCTCCACATCCTGCGAGGAGACACGGACGCCAGTGTTATCAAGGGCACGATCGACTGAGGAAGGGGTGGAGGAGGTGAGGATCTCGAAGAGAAAACAAACAGAGGCTTGATGAGGAGGAGGAGAAGTAGCGGAGGCGAGCGAAGCAGAGGAGGGAGAGGGAGGTGGGTGGTGGATTGACGAGGAGCGGAGGAGGGAGAGGGAAGAGGGTGATGAGAATTAGGGATTGAGGGTTTGTCGGGCGAGTGAAAAAGTTACGGAGGGAAGAGTGAAGTGTTGTAAATTTTGGCTAAGTATTGGTGGAAAAATTTAATTATTTTATTTTGATTCATTAACACCGGGTTTTAAAAATCACTGTTAAAAACGGCGTCTATTAACGAAAAAAGGCGCTCATAGACATCGCCTAAAAAACCGATGCCTATGAGCGAAAATCTGCGCTCATAGACACCGGTTTTTGGAAAAAACGGTGTAAAATATTCAAAAACATCAGTTTTTGCTTAAAACCGATGTTGTTCCACCGATGTCTATGAGGGTTTTTCTTGTAGTGTAGCCTCCTCTAGCTGTTATTCTGAAAGGGCCACATACATCTGTATGTATGAGTCCTAACAGATCATTAGCCCTTTCACCGTGTCCACTAAATGGAGTCTTTGTCAACTTTCCTTGAAGACAAGATTTGCATACCTCATATGATTCAAAATCAAATGAGTCCAAAAGTCCATCCTTATAGAGTTGGGATATGCAACTTTCATTTATGTGACCCAGGCGACAATGCTAGAGATTTGTTTGGTTCAAGTCATTAGACTTGAACCGTTTAGTATTTATGTTATAGATTAGGTTTTCAAAGTCTAGAACATAGAGGTCATTCATAAGAGGTGCACTACAATAGAACATATCATTGAAATAAACGAAATAACATTTATCCTTTATTACAAATGAAAAATCTTTCTTGTCCAAAACAAGAAACAGAGATAATGTTCTTTGTCAAAGCGGGCACATAACATCACTCTTCTAGTTCTAAAACAAGCCCAGTGGGTAAAGATAAAGAATATGTTCCTACAGCGACAGTAGCAACTCTTGCATCATTACCTACTCGTAGGTCCACTACTTCGCCCTTTGTCAACGCTATATTATTTCTCAGCCCCTGCACATTAGTACAAATGTCAGATGCACATCCGGTATCTAATACCCATGAAGAAGAAATAGATAGATTGACTTTTACAACATATATACCTGAGGCAGAAGTCTTACTTCTCTTTCGTTTCAGTTCCTCTAGGTATACCTTGCAGTTCCTCTTCCAGTGTCCGGTCTCACCATAATGGAAGTAAGTCCTTCCTTAGCAACCCCACCTTTGAGTTTTAGTGCATGTGTCTTGCTCTTGCCTTTGACTTGAGTCTTACCCTTACCTTTAGGCTACCACTTGCCTTTGCCCTTAGACACCATCAAAATGGGACTAGGCTTTGCCTTCTTAAGGTTTAGTTCAGCAGTTCTTAACATGCTCAACATCTCAGGCAGTGGTTTGCCAATTTCATTCATGTTGTAATTCATGACAAATTGACTATAGTTATGGGGCAATGACTGCACGATAAGGTCAATGGCCAATTCTTGACCTAGTGGGAATCCCAACCTTTGTAGATTCTCCACATACCCGATCATCTTGAGCACATAAGGTCCTACGGGACTTCCTTCTTGCATTCTGCATTGAAATAGTACTTTAGTGATCTCAAATCTCTTATAACTTGCTTGTCCTTGATATAGTTGTCTAAGGTGTTCAACCATATCATAAGCATCCATGTTCTCATATTGCTTCTGAAGCTCAGAGTTCATGATGGCGAGTATAAGACATGACACATCTAATGCATCATCTTGATGTTTCTTGTAAGCATCCCTATCAGCTCTAGTAGCAGTAGCGGGGGTGCCTCAGGAATGGGCTGCTCTAGGATGTACAGTTTTCATTCTTGCTTGAGAACTATTCTTAAGTTTCTGTACCAGTCCAGGAAGTTAGCTCCATTGAGCTTGTCCTTATCAAGAATAGATCGCAGAGAGAGAGTGTTCAACGTATTTGATGACATGATTATCAACAACAACATAATGCAGAACTTAGTATCATATATCGATCATTTAATTAGGTCTTTAATTAAATGATTCTCCCACAGAATTGTAAAGCTTGGTAGGAGTGAGTCATGGTTGTGATTTTACCCACACTACTAGCTCCAATTCCAATACCTCATCTTGAGTTAGCTTTGGCTAATCGCCCAAGACACGTATAATGTAGGTAGGCATCTTATACCAATTGCATCAAATGTAACTCTTGTATAGCTAGATGAACAATATTTTTTGTTCATTTGCCCATTTTTTGAAATTCATATTATAGCTCATCTTGAGTTAGCTTTGACTAATCGCCCAAGACTAGTACAATTTGAATTCCATCTTATGGGATATGCCTCTAAACTCTCATTCTAAGTGAGACAACTTAGTTAAGTCGCACACGAGTTTAATAGTCGGACATCGCAATTGTCCTGCCGCACTCTAACAAGATAAATTGAGTCACTTTGCTTTGGCAAAACCTGACTACAATTGATCGATCTAGATGTAAGTATTAAACTTTTGGTAGACATATTCTAAAAGGACCTAATTATATATATTAAACATGTATCGAATACATCACAAAGCACACATCACACATATTTGCATAAATCAAAATGTAACACGATTATGGCCCCTATAAACTACGATCTTCTCAAGCTAATGAGAAGAGTGATGAGTCTACTTAGGTCAAAGTAGCTTCTCCAAGTGCTCCCTTTGTCGCTGTGTGTTGTTGTCCTTCCTTCCTTCCTTCCTTTTCACCCATCTTCCAGTAGACTAAATTTTTAATTTGTACATTACAAAATCTAAAGAAACTCGATTTACATTCGAGTGTAGTCTAAAATTACAACTAGAATGAAAGGGTCATGCACGACACGCAAGCCGTATTATGAATTATAACAACACACACAAACACATAGGGGTTTCAAGGGCCATAACCATGCACCATGTCATATATATTCACAATATACCTACGACATAAATTTACTATGATTGCAACTACAAATTATGAGCCGCAACGTCATGGCGATCCCATTAGCTAGTTAGCGGGCGGGGTCAAGGGGCAGCACCCCTTGCGGGGGTTAGGGGCAGCACCCCCGAAACAAAATTAATTTTGCATACTCGTTTATGAGTTGCTGCCATGACCGAGACCCTACTACCCTTAAGACCGACTATGTTTCACTCCGAACAAAATACCTTTGGCCGAGATCTTGCTGATCACTTACCAACTATGTTTCGTTCTCAACAAAACACTAATTTTGGCCGAAACTCATAATTTTGCAGATCATAATAAACCTATCATGCTTTTCTATATCACATATAAAACTCTAAAACTTAGTATATCCCTTCGCAAGTGGCTCTGATACCACTATAAGGAAATATGTTGCTAAACACACAAACACGCAGCGGAAAAACATATTTCCTCAAGAAGATCCATGCGAAGGGAAAGAGAAATTCCTACATATACTAAGTTTTCTAACATAGCATGAGAGATTATACCTTTGGTGTATGCTCACGGACTCCCGACAACTCGGATCACAACACGATCTCATGTTCGCGCCTCTACGGTATCTACACGAACAAGCGTTCGTTTGTCTCACAAACTCACAAGATGGAGAAAGGTTGTGCTAGAAACCTATGGAGTGGATTTCGGCCAAGAGAGGAGAGGAGCAAATGAGAATGAAGAAGTACCCATAATGAAGAGAAAATTACTTAAGTATTTTCATCCAATGAAAACACTTAATTAGCATTAATGGCCTTAATGAGTATTTACACTCCATTAAGGATTACACTTGTAACTCCTCATTTCAAATGAGTGTAACTCCTCATTTCAAATCAATTTCGAAAATTGAATGAAATGAATAATTAAATTTTGAAATTTAATAATTATCTCCATTAATCCTCACTTGAGTCTAACTCAAGTCTCGAGTCTAACTCAAGTCTAATTCACTTGAATCTAACTCAAGTCTAATTCAATTGAATCTTACTCAATTAATCCGCATGCAATTCAAATTCAATGAATGACTATTTCATTAATTCAAATTGACTCCATGAGTCTAATTTGAATTGGACTTAATCCAATAATTAGATCCAATTGAGTCCAACTCAATATGTCCAATTCAGATTAAACTTAATCCAATGATTCATCATATGAACCCATCTCCAAATCTACTTGTTCTTTGTGTGTGACCCAATAGGTTCTCGTAACGTTAGCAATGTATCCAAATCAATATTTAGATACATAAGTAATGAGTGACATCTAGCAAGACATCATTGCTACCCAAGTGACGAGAAGGTCAAGATCTGACCTAACCTGTCCGTGGCTATTATCTTGTATGACATGGTCCCTCTATCCTTAATATCTAGATTGATCAATGAGGCATAGACAGTGTCATCCTCTTATCAACCTTTGTGTTTCTTGATCTCTAAGTAGACATACTCAATCAAATAAGCTCAATATCTCATATTAACTCATTTGAGCATGACCATGCTTTTCTTGTGTCCTACTAATCAAGGGGCCCACAGATATCACTTCCGTTATATGGAAGGGATAGATCCCATCTACATCACTCACATCCCTCCGCATAATTCATTGCATACACAGTGATCGACTTTATTGTCCACCTTGTTACAGGTGACATTTCCCGATACCAAAGTACACAACTCCTTATGTAGGAAATCATAGCGACTTCAGGTCTAAGGACTATTCATACCAATAGTCACATGAGAATATTTATGGCACTCATATAACGATCCATGAAACATTCTCATGGTGGGTCATTCAGTATATATTCTCTAATATATACCCATGTGTTAACATGATATCTCATATCCATGACTTGTGAGATCAAGTCATCCGTTGACCTACATGCTAGTCTCAACGCATTAATATTGTCCTTGTATATTAATGTTCGACTAGGAACAGTTAAGAGTAGTGTTCTCTATAATATCTCACTGTCAATTTAACCAATTGATATACTGTAGATAAGAACCTACTACCCAAGGATATTATTATACCTATTCAATTGGCACTGAACTGAAATAAATATAATAACCAACTTTACCTTTTATTAATAATGATATATGATACAAAATGAGTCCTTTATAATAATCTCATAATTGATATTAGGGCTAATACTAACATATAACATAGTTTCTAATAAAAGGCCAACCTGCAAATCAGCAAATTTAAATCATGTTGCAGATAGGCACTATAATTATTAGTCAATCTCTCAGTAGACATCCAATATACGAGTGCAACCTGTTTTCTGCAATTATCTCGTCAAACCTTTGTAAAACTTCCAACTAGTTTCTTTGTATTGGCTTGAGAAGAAGAGAGTGAATCAGCGAAAGAATATTTTCCATAGCTAATGGAAGCATATCTCACAAGTCATAATACTAAAGCTTTATTGTCACTATCTGTGATGTTAACGGACAAAGTGCGGTCTCTCAAACATGTGAAGTCAGAGATGTTAGCTTAATCCAAAGCCCAAACATTGTTATTACAGTTCATTTATCAACAATTCTTTTCACAAATGAAAAGATAGCAATATTTTGCTCTTAGCAGAAAAAAAAGATGATAACTAAATATAAATAATTGAAGTAAATAGTAAACAACTATTTTTTTCCCAAGTATTTACAGAGGATGTCACAAACATCTAAATAACATCATAATCACACTTTGTCAGCCCAGCTACTAATTAATTTAGGATTGGATATGTGGATTTCATCAAACCAACAAACTCTTTTTATACACAAAAGAAGAGAGGAAAAATATCAAGAGAGTTGAGTAAACTTAACATTTACTCTCATGTTTCGCTAACTAAATAATTTAACAATCTAAATCAATAAGGGGCAATTAAGTTTGCTTAGCATGACTTGACCGAATTTGTTTTGACAATGGCATATATACTGTCTGGATCATTAATATGTCCAAATGCAAGCAGATCCACATGTGGAGGCCACTAAACACATAATGACAAAAAATCAATCTGATATATGTGCTTAGTGTGAGTGTCGCTCACAATCCTTATTAAGTGTGAGTGTGAGTGTCGCTCACAATCCTTATTAAGTCCTATTAGTGTTGGATATAATTATCCCTATTAGGTGGGTTTATTTATAAGTTACACATGTGAATACGATTCGACCCTTTTAAAGTGATTTAACTTATGTTTAGTGGGTTTCAGGTAATTGGATGTGGATCTCATATGTATAGAACCTATAGTCCCGCATCTATTATCATCTATATGCTGATAATAGATGTTCAATATATATATATAGACTTATAGTCCCACATCTATGATTATCTATGGGCTGATAATAGATGTGCACTATCACTACAACAAAAATCCTTATAGACATCGGTAGAACAACAACGGTTTTAAGCAAAAACCGATGTCTTTGAGTATTTTACACTAGTTTTTCTAAAAACCGGTGTCTATGAGCACAGATTTTCGCTCATAGACATCGGTTTTTTAGGCGATGTCTATGAGCGCTTTTTTTTCGTTAATAGACATCGATTTTAACAGCGGTTTTTAAAACTCGGTGTTAATGAACCAAAATAAAATATTTTAATTTTCCTACCAGCCAAAATTTGCAACATTGTGAAGTTCCCTCCAAACCTAAACCTATATCGCGCCCCTTCCTCCAATCATCTCTCTCAGCCTAAACCTAAACCTAAACCTCCGACCATCTCTCTTAACCTCATCTCCTTCTTCCCCTTCCTAAATCGAATCCCCTTCCTCTCCCAATCAGAATCAAGACACGACGCCCTTGCTTGTCCGTCCAACCACACCGTATCTCCTCCAACCCCTCCCTTTGAGTGAGAAGAGGAGGCCTTCTTCGTATTCCGGTAGTTTTTCCTTCATCCATCTTCGGTCCAGCATTCACTGTCATCGTTGGAGTCCTTCTTTACATTTCGATAATTTTTTCTTTATCCATTGTCGCTACTGAAGTTCTTCCTCATCTTCAATAATTTAGCAGGTGGGTTAAGTCAAAATGGGTCGGCGCCACAATTATCAACGCTGTAGATAATACGCTACCTTCATCCTCATCCTCAAGCCTACCACAAGAAGCAGGAGCCTTGTATCTCCCTCTCTCCTAATTCATCAGAGTAAAAGAACAAGAAAAAGGGGAAATATTTAAAGACAATGTAGTCTTTACAGTAGAAGGTGTCGGAGTGGAGCGAAGTGGCAGTGAGCGACGCCTCGCCATCGACGAGACCAACATCTTCGAAACCCTAGGCGGAATCCAACCCTTCATCGATCTCTCAACCAATTTCTACAACAGGTGAGCCGATCTACCTACCTCTTCCTCCGCGGCCCTCTCCGTCCGTTGTAGATGCTTGATTGATTATGACCATCTCTGATTTTGTTAACACAGATGGTTGGTAGGGTTTTCGTTGATGAGGAAGAGTGGAGTTCTGATCTATCTTTTCGAATTCGAAGAAGGAGGACGCGATTTGGAACCAGTACGAGTTCTTCGTTCAGAGGATGGGAGGCCCTAATCTGTATTCCCAGAGGAAAGGTGAAGGGAACTTGTTCTTTTGATGTCTGATAGCTTCTTTCTGACACTTGCACTATTTGTTTCGCCTTTTAAAGCAGCAAAATCATTTGGCATCTGCCAAATTTATCATTTTATATTTGTTTTATATGACCAGAATCTTACACAAATTGATTATTGTGATGATATTCGTATCATTGTAATTTCATATGACCTCTTAAATATTCTATTCTCTTTTGTAATCACCTTGTGTTCAAGATTTGTTCATTGAGCCTTTAGGAGAATGTTGGTTAGGAAGTACAAGAATGGTTGGTGTCCTACTTTGATGCATACTGAGATATTGTTATACCGATCATATCTCTGGTGTTTCGGTTATGTGATTATATCAAAAATAGTCACATAACTGAAACACCTGAGTTCGTGCATTTGAATTTATTATGAACAATTAATTTTAGTTTGTGGATATGCTACTATATTTAGACCAGTATTATGGAGTTTGATGCAACAAAAGGCATGTTTTATTCATTTGGTAAGGAAATCATAACAACAATTTAATCTCTGGACTCAACTGATACAGAAGAAAAAATCTGAAAAATATACAAGAAATTGATACATCTATCTCTCTGTATAGATTCCAGTTCTAAGTTTGCTTCTGTAATGAAGGGAAACCTTTGGCTGAATTGTTGCAACACGATTTCGTTTGAATCAATCATTATTGCAGGTCATCCAGCTCTGATCGGACGACATGCACCATTCCCTGTTACTCACCAAGCTGCTGAGAGGTGGTTGCACCACATGCAACAAGCACTCGATAGCACCACGAGCATCCATCCTAATTCAAAAGTCAAAATGATGAATTTTTTCAGGCACATATCAACCCACACTGTGTCTTCCTTTGTTGATGATATGAATACTATTATTATTTTTATTATTTAGGCTGGCTTTCAGGCACATTGCTTACTTTCTCGTGGGTGGGAATGAGATGACAAGGCAAAGGCAACAAGTTCTCAATGTAAGCATACAGCAAATGGACCATCAACATCTACTTGAGATTCAACTTGCTCGTCAATTGACACAGTTACTTGATATCATAATTCCCTTTTGTGTTTGGCATGGAGCGCACAGTCTATGTTAACTGTGATGACATAATTCCCTTTTGTGAATTGAAGCCAATCACAGACACTTACATAGTTGTGTATATGTGGTAAGCTTTCGATCGAATTGGACTTTATTTATGTGTTTCATTAATTTAGATTTTATCATTTTTTGAGGATATTTTCCAATTGTAGGTATCTATATAGAAAGATGCAGGAAAAGATGTTGCTGCAGGATTTCATATTGGTGGATCCAGTGCCTATGGAGTATGTACCATCAAGAAATCAGAATAGAGATTTCATCCAAGAACAGTTGAATAAAAGGACTTGTTACTTAAGCAGTAGGCTAATTTGGGAATTTCTCGTAGGGTTTTCATCGTTTTTTACTCTTGACTGTGCTTTTTTGCTTCTCACATCTCATTTTCCTATCTCATTCATAGTTGGATGTTTATCGCATGCTCGAGTCGTTTCCTCTTGCCGGTTTTAGGGTTCAACCATTTTTTTCTGTGATTCTTAGAACAAAGGATTGTTGGTCCGGGAATTTATAAGACGACTGACATATTCATTGTACTTGCTCTTTTCTTGTAAATTAAAGAAGGGATTTTGGAACAGGTTCTCAGTTTGCTAGGGCACACTTGGGAAAGTGAAAATATCGAGTTTTTTTTCCTTGTTCAGTTGATTTTATTCACACATTTAGACCTGTATTTTATTTTATTTTTGGTTGTTTTTTTTTTCATGGTGTTCCAAGGGGTTACAGTTTCCGTGGATAATGGCGTCTCTTGAAGACTCCGATGATGAGGAGGTTGCGCCGCAGTCCGTTGCAAATTACTTTTTTGTAGATGACGATGAGTCACCTATTTCGTTCTCAGTTTTACCTCTCCATTTCGATGACGGGCTGAAGCAGGAAGTTGCGGACAATGCTGTTTTCTTGCACGGAACAACTGACGGTGGCCTTCAGAAAGTCTACAAACAAGTTATTGGCTGGAAGCTGGTATTTGAAGATGTGGAACCCAAGATTATGGTCCTTTCCAAAGACAAAAAGTGGATAAGTCTTGTGAAACCTAGAAACAGTTAGTACGAGGGCACCATTAGGACAATAATGATCACTGTGCATTTGCTTCATTTTCTGAGGAAAAACCCACAAGCTACGGAAAGGAGCCTTTGGGAACATTTACGCACTGTTTTCAGGTAGTTTTTTTTTTCCCAAATTCAATTAAATGTTGTTAACCATGTTGTTTTTTCTCATTTTTCCTGAGATTTTTGTATTATGCAGCACATTTGAGGTTAGGCCTTCTCACAATGATGTCAGGGAACATGTTTTTCTAATGAAACTATTTAATGAGAGGGATGAAACTTTAGCAAATTCACAGGTACAAATTATATATTAGTCTTTTATCTATGTATTGATTTTGTAATGAGAGCATCCACTGTCTCTGATGATAGCACCTTTTTATGGTAGAAGATAATGACTAATATAGGTGGATGGCGAGGATTGGGTAATCATAGATCCATTGACAGAGCATATTCAATGTCAGCTAATAAATTCTATAGTCAAAAATGTTGAATTGAGTAGAATGAAAGGTGTAAAAGGTTGAGAGAGACAAAATAAACTTTAGTAAAGGTAATAAAAAATGATGTATATGATCTGAATATTATCAGTGATATAACAAATCTTAATTGACAGAAAGAATTCACATATTTAACCCCAAATTAGGACAAACATATATTCATATCAGTGATAATTCTATGTCTGATTTGTTATATGATGCTCTTGGTCCTTCCATGATTTTTGAATTCAATCATTATCATGCCTAGTAATTTATTATATGATGCTGTCGGTTCTTATCAATCTCTACACTTTAATTAGAAGGAGCAAATTATCTATGTTATATTCTAAGCAGCATATACTAAGTGTCATATATGAAAGTTTTAGATTTTACAATGATTTTTTTATGTTAAATTGCATATGTATATGTGTATCGGTGTGTATGCGCATGCGCGCAATTATCCTTCAATGAATTAAGCATTATGAACAATAGTCTTCCACAGCAGCCTTTAAAAACTTACTATTCTATTTTATTTGATACATGCACACATTTATTTTAGTTATTTGACATATGGTGGATTATTGGGTCCTGATCATGAATTAACTTTGTATAAAGTATTGTCCTTTCTCTTTGTTGCAAGTATCAATTAGAAAGGGACTTTCTTTGGTTTAGATATTTTACATTCCAAATTTATTTTGTTGGTAGTTCTCATTGCAAAACCAGACTGAAAATCTTTCAAAATGTTTGATTTGAAGTGTTAGAAGGATAGAGATCAGAAAAACTAGACTGGCCTCGTTAGAGCTAGAGCAGATATTTGGGAAAAAAATAAATAAATCAAAATTGCATCTTTACCATTTCCGCTCTCATTGCATTACAAGTGCAATAGGAAACCAGGTTAATCTTTTAGCATGCCCACTATCTTATAAAAAAAATTTAAAAATGCAATAGGAAACCAGGTTATGATTAACTTTGTTGCAATAATTTCTGGTTTGGATTATATTAAGTTCCCTGGAATGATAGATCTATCATTATATGAAGTGGTTGAGATAATTGATGAATGTTTATCTTTTTAAGCATTCCAATTAGTCATCTTGTTACCTGATGCTCTTATTGTATTTTCAACTATGATTTTTTAGTCTTGGTTTACTAATATATTATTTGTGTTTTTACAGTTTACAAATTTCAAGTACTCCAGAGTTGAAACTGATGAAGTGCGGTTCGAGTGGGCTGAATGCATGCTAGATTACATTTGAGTAGGAAAGGTATTTGATTTTTGAAAACTTTGGATGATGCATGCATTTGCATGGAATGTAAATTGCGTATATTGTCTCATGTCAATTTCTTTCTGATGCTGATATTCTAGGACTTCTGCAGCATGTATAATTCTTCTGTTTTTGTTTTTTGCTGTAGTTAAGTAGACCAAATGATACTTTTGTTTGACAGATTAGAACAATGGATGTTTTAACTCAGGAAACTAGGCATTTGAAGGTGAAAAGCGGTGAGATTAGGGAAATGAAAGGCACAAGAAGAATGGAGCAGTATAGTAAGTTGAACAGATTCTGATTCTCATAATTTAATGTAGCCTCAGCTTGATTTTTGACTCACGATATTCTACCTTGATGTGTTGTTAAAATAATGTTCTACCTTGATTCTGATATCTATTAACTTTTGATGTAAAAAGAATGTTTGTGTATTTTATGGATATTGTTGTAAGAAGAATATTTATGTAATTTGTGAATATTTATGTATTTTATGGATATTGTTGAATGAAGAATATTTGTGTAATTTGTGAATATTTGTGTATTTTTTTGTTGCTGTCGATTTTTCACTGTTTCGGAAATCAAATTTGTGCTGTTAAAAAATACTGATATTACATCAGTTTTCCATCGTTGCAAAACCGGTGTCATTAACTAATATTACATCGGTCGTATACCGCTGTCAAAACTGGTGTTATTAACATATAATATTACATCGGTTTTACATCGTTGATGAAGTGGTGTCGTTAAGTGATACTACACTGGTTAATAATCGATTCGAACACCGGTGTCGTTAAGTGATACTACACCGGTTTTAACCCGATGTCTAAAGTGGCAGACTTTTTACATCGCCTTCATAGACATCGGTCGAAAATGTAATAGACACCGGTGGAAAACCGATGTCTATGAGGGTTTTTTGTTGTAGTTTATATATGGATTGGTCTCCAGAGGATTAGGGTAATTTTGAGATGTCTCTTCGTTCTCCATTGACGGAGAGAATTCGACGCCGTCAACCCTAACTCCTCCGGAAGACCTACCTTTTTCCTTCTGTTGTTTCTTCTTCCACAGGATCTTCTTAACGACACTAAAGGACAAAGATATGACTCTTCAATAAGGTTCTTTGTCATTATATTTATATATTATTTACTTTCTTATGTCATGTTCTCGATGAAATGAAGATCCATGCTCATATACGAATTCTTATTTTGATTATCTAGAATTCATGCGGCTTAGGTTTTTACGAGAACCATCAATTGGTATCAGAGCTACAGGTTTCTGTTTCGTCATTTTCATTGGCAATAAAGTTTAAATTTTTCATCGATTCATTGTTTGTATGCTAGATTAAGTTTTCCTAGTATAATACAATTATTTGATCGTCGAAATCTTTTGTATAGAAAATCTAGGAAAGACTTGATCTTCCATGTAGCAATAGTTTAATAGATTGGTTTGATCGACTAATCGATTACTAAGCCTAAAACATCGAACAGAATCGATAGAAATTAATTAAAAAGTTTTCTTAAATAATTTTCTAGCTTTAAACTCATGACTACATTAATTTTAATCAATTAATTTTAATTTTAATCGATTAAGATTATTTTTAATTAATTATGTTTTTTTTCTAAAAGGAAAAAAATTAGTGTTTTATTGAAACAGTAAAAAAAAAAAAAGGAAAAGGCACTGTTTCATGAAACAATGCTCGGAAGAATATATATATATATATAATATTTTTTTAAATATGGGATAATTAAGAGATTAAATAGTATTAAAAAAATCTATTTAATTTATAGAATTTAAAAGGAATGTAAGCTTCTCAAGGGAAGGTTCTATTTATAATTATATAGTCGCATATAGTAAACTTTCAAATTGATTGAAACACACCAATCGATTATCATAAGGTATCAATCGATCAATAAGTCTAATTTTATGTTATTAAAGGTTGATTAAGTAATTTATGTTCGAATTAAGTTCCTAGTATTTTTTTGGATCTATCTACACAACGTGCTATTAAGTTGAACTAATGTGTCGGCCCAAAGGAAGGTACCTTAGGTAGGTTTAGTACATTTTGTGTTGGTAGACGTATATCTATGCTAAAAGTAATCAGCCGAAAGGAAGGTTACTTTTATGCCAGATATATGCATAAGGTAGTTTACAACTATGGAATAAAATATTATTTTGTTCAAATCATACACAAAATATGTCGACCCAAAGGAAGACATATTATGTGGCCGATTAAGGTTGTTGTAAGCTATGGACCAAATATAACTCATATAAAGTATCATATTATGCGCACAATGGGTCGGCCCAAAGGAAGACACATTATGTGGCCAATTAAAGTTTGAGTTATATTAGAGAGTATCGCTAACAAATTATGTGTCGACCCAAAGGAAGGCACATTATGTTGTACTTAGTATCTCATAAAGAGCCCATTTATATGCATTTAAAATTTTATTTTATTTACATAATTTTTTATTACTTATATGTTCTTGGCTTTAGTTAAATCGTGAGCTTAAATAAATTTCTCTATTTAATTTCAGTGCAATCTGTAACTGCCAACATTAATAACATCCCAACACTAACTGGTTCGAATTTTGCTGAATGGAAAGAATACGTGGCTGTAGTCTTAAGCTGCATGAACTTAGATTATGCATTAAGGAATGATCATCCTGCACCTTTGACCAACGCTAGCACTATAGAGCAGAGAGCTGAATTTCAGCTGTGGGAGAAATCAAATCTCATGTGTCTGAGTATCATGAAGCTTTCCATACTGACACCAATAAAGGGCTTAATCACTGAGGGAGGAGATGCTAGGAGTTTCTTGGACCAATTGGCAAACCGATTCACCTCAAATGAAAAGGTTAAGACTACCATACTTCTTATGAAGTTGGTAACCATGCGGTATACTAGCAAAAGAAACATAAGGGAGAGATTGAGGCTTGAGACACCTGAAAGTGCCCACATAGCTAGCATCTAGATCTCAAGGTTTAAGTAAGAAGAGAAAGAGGATCAATAAAGGAAAAGGAAAGTAGACTGCAGATTCTGGGAGTTTTCAAAATTTTGTTAGTTCGGAAGTTATTTAGCTATAGTACCTACTGACACTTGGTGGATAGATACCGGTGCTACTACTCACATAAATGTCATTATGCAAGGTTGTCTCAGAAGACGACTTCCGTTTGATGGTGAAATATACATCTATACAGGAAATGGAAAGAAGGCTAAAGTCGAATCGATTGGTGTTTTTAGGTTTTGTTTAGGAACCAATATTTTTCTAAATTTAGAAAATACATTTATTGTACCGTCTTTTCGATAGAATTTAATTTCAATTTATTATTTGAACAAATCAGGTTATTCTTGTTCATTTAGAAATATAATTTTTAGTATTTCCTTTAATTCAGTGTTGGTTGGCAATGGTTCCTTGGTTGATAAGCTTTATAAATTGAACACCTTTACTCCTACGGTTGATAACGTGATAATGTACAGTATAGGTACGAAACGTAAATTGGCTAACGAGAATTCTTTCATGTTGTGGCATAGTCATTTAGGACAACTATCAAAACAACGCCTAAAAAGGTTAATGTCACATGGAATTCTCGATTCTCTTGACATGTCAGACTTTGATGTCTGTATAGAGTGTCTCAAGAGGAAGATCACTAACAAAAGGAATAAGGGGGTTAGCCGTTGTAGTGATGTTTTGGAGCTAATACATACAAATATTTGTGGACCATTTCCTAAGACATCTTGGAATGGACACAAATATTTTATTAGCTTCATAGATAACTATTCCATATTTGATTATCTATACCTTATTCATGAGAAATCGCAATCTTTGGACATGTTCAAAATTTTCAAAGCCGAAGTTGAACTTCAACTAGGTAAGAAAATTGAAGCTGCCCGATTTGACCGTGGACGTGAATATTGAGGTCGATATGATGGATCAGGTGAACAACATCCAGGACCTTTTGTGAATTACCTTGCTAAGTGTGGAATTGTGCCTTAGTATACCATGCTTGGTACACCCAATCAGAATGGTGTATCTGAGAGTCGCAATCGAACCCTAAAAGACATGGTAAGAAGTATGATGGCTTTCACTTCTCTACCAGAGTCCTTGTGGAGTGAAGCACTCAAGAGTGCAGTTTACCTACTCAATAGAGTAGCTAGTAAGACAGTAACTAAAACCCCGTTTGAGATGTTGACGGGTAAGATGCCTAGCATTAGGTATTTACACGTCTGGGGTTGTCCAGTTGAAGCTAGGCCTTATAAGCCTAATGAAAAGAAACTGGACTCAAGAATGGTTAGCTGTAATTTTGTAGGATACTCTGAGAAATCAAGAGGGTATAAATTTTATGATCCCTTTAATAGATCCTTCTTCGAAACGGGAAATGCCAAGTTCATTGAGGACAGTGGGAGTGATAAAATCAGGGAAATATCTTTTGAGGAATGCGATGGCAATCCTTCTGTGGTTACTACTAATGTGATCAGTAGCGGTATGGTTACCATACCACCCATTATGGGTATCACACATCCAGTAAGCGTAGTGAACCAAGATATTCCCATGACATCTCCAATGCAATTGGAGAAACCTGCCACTGAAATTGAAGTATTGCCTCATATTGATGAGCAAGTACCTCAACCACCTCAAATACAAGTGTCTTTAAGGTGATCCACAAGGGAATGGAGAAGTACGAATTCTCGTGATTATGTTTATCTCCAAGAGCATGATTTTGACATAGGGTTGAAGAGTGATCTTACATCTTTCCAAGAAGTCAAACAATGCTCTAATCCTGAAAGGTGGATTAACGCCATGCAAGAAGAGTTGAAGTCTATGGCGAACAATGATATTTGAGAACTTGTCGAATTGCCTGAAGGAAAGAAGCCCGTTGGTTGTAAATGGATATTTAAAACCAAGCGGGATTCAAGAGGTAATGTCGAAAAGTATAAGACTCATCTTATTGCCAAGGGATTCACTCAGAAAGAAGACATTAATTACAAGGAAACTTTCTCACCTGTGTCGACGAAAGACTCCCTTAAGGTAATCATGACACTTGTAGCTCATTATGATTTGGAGCTATATCAAATGGATGTAAAGATTGCATTCCTCAATGGAGACATAGAGGAGTTTATATATATGGTGTAACCAGAGAACTTTGAGTCAAAGGACTCAAAGCACCTAGTATGTAGATTAAAGAAGTCCATTTATGGTTTAAAGTAGGCGTCTCGTCAGTGGTACCAGAAATTTGATCAAGTGGTTACCTCATTTGGATTTAAAGAGAACCCCGTTGATCAGTGCATATATGTCAAGTTCAGTGGGAGCAAGTTTGTTATACTTGTTTTGTATGTGGACGATATATTTCTTGTGAGCAATAATAAGGATATATTGCTTCAAACTAAGTCATTTCTATTTGGTAATTTTGAAATAAAAGATCTTGGTGAAACATCCTTTGTTTTAGGCATACAGATCTATCGTGATCATTTAAGAGGTATTATTGGACTTTCACAACATGCCTATATTGAAAAGGTGCTTATAAGGTATGGTATGCAGAACTGTACACCCGGTGACACACTTGTGTGAAGAGGTGACAAGTTCAGCTTGTAACAGTATCCACGGCTTAAACTTGAAATAAAGAAGATGAAGCAATTCCCATATGCATCAGCAGTAGGAAGTCTCATGTATGCACAAATTTGTACTCGACCAAATATAGCATTTATAGTGAGGATGTTAGGCAGATATGTTAGTAACCCAGGGCCGTTACACTGGAAAGAGGTAAAGAGAGTGATGCAATATTTTCAAAAAACTAAAGGACATATGCTCACATATCGGAGATCAGATCACTTGGAGGTGATTAGATATTCAGACTCTGATTTTGCTGGATGCTTGGATAGCAGGAGGTCCACTTCGGGCTATATCTTCATGCTTGCTGGAGGAGCTATATCTTGGAAGAGCGTCAAGCAGACGCTAGTAGCCACTTCTACTATGGAGGTTGAGTTAGTAACATGCTACGAAGCATCCAATCACGCGATTTGGTTGCGAAACTTCTTCACAGCATTTCAGATTATTGATGGCATTAACAGGTCACTGAGGATCTACTGTGATAATAAAGCCGCAGAACTTTATGCCAAGAACAACCACAGTTCATCGAAATCCAAGCACATCGACATCAAGTTTCTAGCGGTTAAAGAAAGAGTTCAGAGTTGTCAAATTATGGTAGAGCATATCAGCACAGATTCCATATTAGCCGATCCACTCACCAAAGGCTTGGTGCCTAAGGTGTTTCATGCGCATGTTGTGGATATGAGAGTCCTTCTTATGGAAGAAGAACTCATCTAGTGGGAGTCTGTATTTATCTTATTACTCTATATTTGATAATAAATACAAACATTTTGTTTTGATTATTGTACGTACTTAAAGTTCAAAATATTAATGGAAATTTATATGTTTGTTTGACACTCTGATTGTGATATCATCATTTACTACTACTGTTTAGTATTTGGTGTTTGTAAATATAATCATGATTTGCTATTGCAGTTTAGCATAAAGTATTTTGCAAATATGATTTGACCTCTTTTGAGGTCATCTTAGGACCAGTTGGAAATTGACATGTATTGATCACATTTTATGTAATTTTCACTCTACACATCCACATCTTGATCTATGTCATTAATGACATTGGTATTGTGATTACTGTTGAGGCTTGTTAGTCCTATACTAATGAAGTTAATGGACTAGATTGTTTACAGGGGTATTTTGTACCAATAAAATTTTATATCAACTAAAGTTTTACTTGTATTTATATACAACTCACATATAGCCAAAGTGGGAGATTGTTGGATATAATTATCCCTATTAGATGGGCATATTTGTAAGTTACACACGTGAATACGATCCGACCCCTTTAAAGTGATCTAACTTATGTCTAGTGAGTTTCGGTTAATTGGATGTAGATCTCATATGTATAGAACCTATAGTTCCGCATCTATTATCATCTATATGCTGATAATAGATGTTCATAATATATATGGACTTATAGTCCCACATCTATGATTATCTATGAGCTGATAATAGATGTGCACTATATAATGGGTTGATCCCCAGAAGATTAGGATAATTTTGAGACGTCTCTTCGTTCCCCATTGACGGAGAGAATTCGGCGCCATCAACTCTAACTCCTCCGGAAGACCTACCTTTTTCCTTCCGCTGTTTCTTCTTCCACAGGATCTTCTTGACGACGCTAAATGACAAAAATATGACTCTTCAATCAGGTTCTTTGTTATTATATTTATATATTATTTACTTTCTTATGTCATGTTCTCGATAAAATGAAAATCCATGCTCATATGTTCTTATTTTTTCTATATAAATTCTTATTTTGATTATCTAGAATTCATGCAGTTTAGATTTTTACGAGAACCATCAATTAGAAATCAAACTCATGTTGGAGAAAACGACTGTAACTTTCCAAAATGTTAAATGTACAAGAGAAAACTAACAAGTCCTGAGCTCTAACCTACTTATTCTTTTACTAGGTTCTAGAATTAAAAGTGAGTGTTGTGGCCTTTAAAAGGGACTGCCACATCCCTCTTGTTATCTTATATATTCAGTTGAATAACTTTCTGCCTTTATTAGTTTTCTCTGTGCAAGATATTTATCACATATGCTGCACATTCTCGCTTGCCCAAATAATCATACATTGGCTAATTGCAAAAGGTCTTATAAAATTATCATTTCCGCAAGACGACCACTTCCACGAATGAAGAAATATCGAAAACTAAGAAGTATCTACAGTGAAGGTAAAAGAATTCTCTGAGATTAATTCAAGTGTACAGTTGCTGATCAAGTTACAATTATATTTCCTTTTGGAAAGCTTGTTAGTTGAAAGAGAAGTAATGAAATCACTGAAACTTAGATTGGCATCCAGGAATGAGAATAAGATATAAGACTAAATTGTGGTATAATAAAAAGCAAAATGGCCGGAATTACCATGGATGTGACGAACCGGTTCTCACAATTTGAAAACAAGGCGCTGAATTCCTGGTTGAGCAAATGTGTAATGATCTTGCATGCCACCAAGTAACTTTGAGAGACACCAGTAGCAATTAGCTTCAATATTGGATATTATTTGAGGCGAAAGATCTGAAATTGACCAACTCTCCATGCTGCCATCTAGATGTTCAGATAAGAACACTATTAAAAAATGGTGTGACAAGATCATTTATTCCTTGAATATATCCACTTGCTGGGTGACGAATAGCACTAAACTTGTTTTTAGTGCACTTCTTACTGAATAATATATATGAGAAGAGGAATTTAAAAAGCCCATAAAAACATTCACTTTCACCATCTAAAACTTTTCCAAAGAGCAAAAATAACATCACAACCTTTTCATGATAAACTCTAAGACTTCGAATCACAATCATTCAAAATTATAAAAATAATAATTCAAAAACTAAAGCAATCCAGTAAAATAAACCGGTACATGATTTAATTCTAAAGATAATAATGTTTTTATCTTTAGTTTTATTATTTCTAGCAGATCTTGTCTAAAGACATGCCTACCTGGAAGAGAAGAAAGAAAGTACCAGTAGTGGGCAATGGAGGGGAAAGAACAAAGAGACAAGTTTCCCTTGTTTTCACCACTTTTCCCCTCTTCCTCTCTCCTCTTCCATCCACTTTTGGACAGAACCAAAAGTGGAGAAAGGAGATCTAAATTGCTCCCTTCCCCTTGTTTTTGTTTCTTCTATCAATGTAGGGAAGGGAAGTAACTATTTTCCCCTACCCTTTACCTCCATTTGGGATCCCTTCCTCTCAAATAACACACCCTAAGTTGAGAGGTTGATATCTGGTCTTTAAATGTTGTATAGTTTGAATAAAAAACTAATGAAAGTTTGACACCAATCTTAGGAGAAGAGTTATTGCAAGACTTGTGAAAAAGTTGCCACAAATCTTGTGAGATCACTCGGTGAGGCACAATGCATGCAAATCTGTGAGGTATTGTGCAAATCTATGAGAGATCACTAGCCGACGCACACAACCCCTGCTCATGCTGTGCACTTGAATTTCATTCAATGTAATTATAATGGCCTCAGAATCCACTGACATATACACTGCAGATTTATGGATGTTAAAAAGAGGAGCATCTACTAGTTGAAAGTAATATGATCAGTCAGTGTATTGAGTCCATTTATGTAAAATACCGGAAATGAGTGCATCACCATAATGAAAATTTTCAAAATTTTTAAAAATTTTCTGGAAATTTTTCGGAGTTCGTATGACGATTTTACGGGGATAAAAACTGAGTCTCGGAAAGTCTATTTAGACTATCCCATTTAAACGAGGAAAAGTTTGATTTTTCTTTTTCTTTTTCTTTTACCTTCCTTCTCACTCGCGCCCTAAATCCTCTCCACCCGATTCTTCCCCCAACCCGACGCCTCTTCCCCTTCCTCTCGGTGCCGTCCACCTATTCCTCTTCCTCTTCCCCGAGCCTGATCATCTTCCTCTCCTTCCCTCCCACGCGAACAAAGCCTCGGCAAAGGGGAAACCGAGCGCTCTCCCTTCTTCCCTCTGTGTTGCTGCCGACCACCACAGCCGACGCCGACGCCGACCCCCAATCTGGCCGTTGCCCCTCTCTTCCCGCGTTGCCACCTGATCGTCGTCGCTAGCCGACGCCACCGGACGTCAGAGCCCTCCTCCTCCTTTGGAGGTCAGTGACGTAACCGAGCACCCGCGTTTGTTGGGTCGTGCCCTAGACTGGGTCCACGGTCGCCGGCGCCCCTTTCCGACGTCGAGGGAGTTGTCCACAGCCACGGACGCCATCGTCACTAGGGTTGAGCCGCTGGATTTCCATCGGCCTTGAGGCAGCATCTCCTTCTCTCAGGCTCTAGCAGTGTTGTTCTGAACACCAACCCCTGTTTCCCCCCTGCCGGACTAGGCACCATAGCAGCCACCACCAGACCTTCCTCTTCTCGATTCTTCACTGTCATCTCCTCACTGTGCCTCATCCGTGCGCTGTTCAGATTCAAGGAGCTAGGTTGGCAGAGACACCATCTTCAACAGAAGCTTGCAGATCAGGATTTAGGGTAAGTGTGTAGACTTGGTTTGATTCCGGAAGAAAATTCTTCCTTAGTTGTTTCATTGGATTTGGATATAGGGTTTTTGGAATTAGCTGTGGCAATCTTGCTTCGGCTGAGAACATTAAGAGAAGAGGTAACGAAATCTATTTGTTTCTAAATTGTAACAGGGAATAGATTTCTGGGTTGATTACCTTATCTCTATTTTTTTTTTCTCCGAGCAATAGGGAGGTGTCCAGCAAGAGCTGTGGTTTTTCCTGGTATGTCCAGCAGCTCACCTTGTTTCCAGCAACAAACACGCTCTTTGACTGTGGATCAACAGGGGCTGTAAAGTGAGGTAAGGGTAGCTAATTGATCTATGTTGTCGATCGTGGTTTGAATTGGATGTTGTAATTAGTTGATCATGTGTAGATTGATTAGATTTAGAATTAATCTAATGGGTTGATTGGGGATTAGATAACTAACCCTAATTAACCGTTAAATTTAATTTAGGTAGGTTGAGATTTATGGTTTAGGATTTTCCCCTAAATTGTTCTTAAGGATTATATTTAGATATTCATTTGAGTTGTAGCTAAATAAAAAAATATATATATTGATGACACAGGACTTTGATACGAGACGAGCATCTCGACGTCGAATTTGGATCGGATTGGATCTTTCTATTGGAGGCAGGTACCTTGACCTATCTCTTTTGATATGTCTTGTTGATATGTTTAGTAGATTTTAACAAGTAGTACTAAATATGTTTATATCTGCATCGACATGCCACTATTTGTTTTCTGAGCATGTTTTGTTTGTTACTTGTTTAGCATTCATGCCCTATTTACTACTTATGTTATAGAGGTAGTGACATGCCATGCTTTATGATATATCGGACTGGTTAGATATCATACCTGACTTGTGTACCTAGATCATATTATTTGATCCACGTATTTGGTACATATTTTTATGTAGGTAGATAGGATCAAGATATTTCTTTGCTTAGTGTCATGCATTATTACGCATGATTGCATGTTGAGCTATTGGCAGCAGCTCCATTATTATTGAGCACATCGCCAGTTACATGGATCTGCACACACAACCACTCATGGGTTAGTGGTTTTTATTAAGGCAGGGTGTGTTGCAGCAGGTTGCTCTATTTGGCTCCGTTTGTCCGCTCATGGGTAGTGTGACGTAACGTGGTAGCCGGTAGGGATCCCTCCTTTGGATTGCCTCAGGGAGATGAGAGCATTGCGCTCCCCCACTTATGATTTGGGGTAGGAGGATAGATGTACTCCAACAGCATCCCGTCCACTCGGTCACTCATCAGGAGCAGTGACGACAGAGTGCACGGTTGTCACATCCCTACCCACTCGGTCTCACCATCGTGTGTGAGATGGCTGACTAACGTCAGGGGTGACCAGGATATGTCATTGACATCATACACATTGATGCATTTATTGCTTGTGTTTGTTGTACTTTCTTTGCTGCATATTGAATGGATGCATTTGATTGACATGCATACAGGACTATGATACTCTTCGGTCTTATAACCTTGCTTTCCTTATATCAAGATCCGGGTTAGTACAGATACTCTTTTACCTTAATTTTTTTTATTTTCCATATGATATTTATTCAGGAGACTGTACGCATATTTATTTCTGTTGATTATTATTTACTATGCATGTCAACTAGGTATCCACTGAGTGTTGGACTCACCGCCGTTATTACTATTTTCAGGTTGAGGCTGTTCAGGAGGTTTCAGTTGCTAGTCCCCCCACCACTTCGCGTTGTGACGAGTTTGCACATTTTGGTTTTTGTTATTGTCTATATTATTTAGACTTGTATCTTTTGGCACTTGGATCTTGTATGATCTCTTATTATCGATGGGTTTTCGTTTGGATGTATGCTAGTAATTTGTGTTTTATGGGTGTAGTTGAGTAAGATATCGGATTTGTGTTTTATGGGTGTAGTTGAGTAGGATTTTTGCGATGATTTCCTTATCTTTGCTTTAGTATAGTTGTTATATTAAACTGCGTGGATGCTTTCTTATTGTACTTTTATGTTATATATATGTTCCGGCCGTGTTGGCCAAGGTATCTGGATTTATGTAGTAAAGTTTCATATTGTCTCCCGTACAGGGGAGATGTTATCGAAATTTCTTCTGGCAGGGACTACCTGGGGCGTGATAATATTTTTAGTATCAGAGCTAAGTTTGCGAGTCAAACTGGGCATTTTCAGATTTGTACGGATTTTCGTTATGTTCGTGTTTTGGAATTCCATTTTGGATTTGTATGGATTTCCGTTGATTTTCTCGTACGGAATTCCGGGGTTATAAAAAGGGGGATTGGACAGCGGCGGAACATTTCCAGACAGCAATTAGATAAAAGGTAAATTTATAATTTTTGTTACTTGTAGTAATATTTACGTTATAATTGGATAGATATGAGGCGAGGTGCACGTGCTCCCGTGCTAAGACATGGTGCAGGATGACCACGCAAGAGGACGTTGGAATCCCTGGCAGCAGAGTCGCCAGAGACTTCTGCTGGGGTTGAGCCTGTCGGTCAGGGACAGACTCCTCATGGTACTACGGGTGCGTCGGGCTCTCAAACTTCGATGGTTTCAGAGGTACTTACCCCGACCATACCCACCGTACCCACTCCTACCGTATTTACGGTACCACCACCACTAGTGCCTATGGCATACCAGGCACCACCGCCACTGGTGCCTACTGCACACCCAAGACTCGCACCAGCAGCAGCAGTTGCTCTACCTCCGGTACCACCACCCACCGTACCTCCAGCCGCGCCCACCTATGTTGACCCTGCAGTGCCACCAGCTGCACCTGCCCCAGCCTATGCAGCAGCACCGAGGATACCTCCCCCGGCCTATGCAACGATACCACTTGTTGTACCAGCTGAAGTGGTTCTGCCAGTTCCTACAGCCGTCCCTACTCTTCACACTGATATAGTCGCGGCACGAGCCTGGATCCCAGCACTAGCAGAGTCGATTCATCCTATTCCGTGGAGAGATCGATCCGAGTGTGGCCCAGTCCTAGATAGAGACTATGGAGCGGACCTTCTTCTATATGGCTTGCTCCGAGTGGGAGAAAGCAGAGCTGGTTGCTTTCCACTTACGAGATAAGGCTGATATCTGGTGGGATACGCAGCGTTCCATCATAGGCGAGCCGAATATCACCTAGGCAAGATTCAGGAAGGCTTTCGAGAGTTGATATTTTTCACGTGCATATCAGACGACTCGCCGACTGGATTTTCTGAACCTTCGGCAGAACAATCACACCGTTATAGAGTACAATGCTGAGTTTAATCTGTTGGCATGTTTTGTCCAGAATTAGTTGCTGAGGACAGATCCTGCATGCTCTAGTTTATCCAGGGACTAGATGGACATCTGCAAGTAAAGCTTGCTGATTTCAGGAGTTCATCCTATTTAGAGACGTTGGATAGAGCCCTCATGATTGAGTCAGCTCAGCAGAGAGCATTTCTAGATAGGAAAAGGAAGCAGGCAGGTCAGACATCAGGATAAACCCAGTCACCACAGGCGACCAGACAACAACAGAGTGGTCACAGTTGGCCAGGTTAGGGTACTTCTGGAGTTTCTGGTCAGCCTCAGAAGTCAGACAATCTTCATCAGGACATTCCCGGTCTTCTCAGCAGAATCAGAAACAACCCACCAGCGACACTCATTGCACCAGATGTGGGTCCAGAGACCACATCACCATAGTCTGTTCCCTGGGACAGTTGGTTTGCTATTATTATAAACTGTTCGGGCACCTGAGCCGGGATTGTTCACTGAAAGCTTAGCATATGGCTTTTGGAGTGTCTGGTCATAGAGGACAGCCCAGTCAGACAGGAGCTTATCGAGGAGGGCGGAGAGCCCAATCTTCGCATAGCCAATAGAGGACAGCTCCTCTGGCATCAGCTGCATATGACATGTATGGGCAGGAGCACTCCGGTGCCCTCATAGTACCACAAAGCTTTGTTTCGGGACCACAGTATCTGACTTAGGGGTAGTATCAGCCGGTCCAGTACCAGTACCAATCACAGCCCCAGCTGCTGGTCCAATATCAGTCACAGCCTACCTATCTGTCTCTGGCTCAGTACCCGAAACCGTCACAGTGGCAGGTTTTGACTCAAGCGGAGCAGCCTTTGGCAGCACTACCACCTCCACCACCGGCAGAGACTAGACATATTTATGCGGTTACCAGAGAGGATGCACAGCGGGCCGACAAATTCATTTTCCGCGGTATGATTTTACTTTATGCATTATCCGCTGATATGCTGATAGATATTAGTAGCTCATATTCTTTTATTTCCTGTGCCTTTATGAGGGGCATAGGTAGACTACCTACTCTTGGACTGTAGCAACTGACCGTCTCCCTACCGTCCAGTGATTCATTGGACGTCACTTAGGAGGTCAGAGGTTGCCATTAGATTTTGGCAACATGATACTTATGGTTGATTTATTAGTGCTGGAAATGATTGAGTTCAACATTATCCTTGGCATGGATTGGTTGTCTGCATATAATGTCACGGTTGATTGCCAGACGAGGGTGGTCACATTCTGACCTCTGAACCAATCCTCGTGGGATTTCACTAGCATCAGGGACGATGACATATTGATCATTTCAGTGATTCAGGCTCAGAAGCTGTTGTCACATGACTGTCAGGGATTTCTTGTGTCTATGATCAATACTGACGACAACAGTAGTTCCCAGCTCTCAGACGTTCCAGTGGTCCGAGAGTATCCCGATGTATTTCCAGATGAGTTACCGGGATTGCCTCCCCGAGGCAAGTGGAGTTTGCTATTGAGCTGATTTCGGGGACCGCGCCAGCATCGAAAGCTCCATATCGTATGACACCAAAAGAGTTGGATGAGCTAAAGGTCCAACTTCAGGAGTTATTGGATAGGGGATTCATTCGCCCTAGTGTTTCTCCGTGGGGTTTTTCGGTACTATTCGTCAAGAAAAAGGGTGGTACTATGAGGTTGTGCATCGATTACAGACAGCTAAATACAGTGACCATCAGAAATAAGTACCCCTTACCGCGGATTGATGATTTGTTTGATCAGCTCAGAGGTACCTCACTATATTCTAATATTGATCTGCGGTCTAGAGATCATTAGCTGAGAGTCAAAGAATCTGATATTCAGAATGTTGGAATGTATAATAAAAGGCTAGATTTTTGTATAAACATTTACTTAGAAAAAAAGAATCACATTGGTCAAATATCTACATTTATAAGCTAAGTGTAATTGTTCAATTAATTTATATTGTAGATAACATGGTATGTGGTTTCACACACAGAAGATCATGTTATCAGTTCTTTATAAATTATAAACAGTTGCTCACGACTAAGATGGATAGGAACAAACCATTGGAATAGTCGTAGTGTAATATGGTATTAGTTTATCTTGACTATAAAATTATACTAGTACACTTAGAGTGTATTGAGCTGGACCATTTAAGGAAAGTTCTTTTTATACTGACTAAATAAAATAACAAGACCTTTGTTATTATGGAAGTGTGTGCTCTTAATCATGATATAATAACAAGCACATATACTTAATATTCATTTCTTTGATTTATCAAAGGGTGCGATTTAGTTCGATAAATCAATAGGCCCGATAAGTTGAGAAATGATATTATTTATATGGTGTATTGTTGATTATAGAATAAAACTGTGTCCTAGTAATCTAGGTTGATAATGTCCTCAAGAGGAGCTCATAAGGATTGTCATGTTAAACCCTGTAGGTGGACTTAGTCTGACATGACGATAAGGTTGAGTGATACTACTCTTGAACTAAGATATTGATTAAAGTAAGTTATCAGTAACTCATTTAATTAGTGGACATTCGACATCTTAAACACAGGGAGATTAACACACTCATGATAAGAAGGAGCCCAAAATGTAATTTGGGTTTGGTGCGGTAGTTCAATAATAACTCTTTAGTGGTATGAGTTATTATTGATAAACTTGAGTTGGGTGCTCGGGGCGAACATGGGAAGCTCAAGCTCATTGGGAGACTAAAACCAATTCCTCCTCTCGGTCCCTATTATAGCCTCTTTTATAAAGCCTAGTATCCACCTAAGCCCAACTTCTTACCCAAGTAAAGGGGTCGGCCTAGCCCATCTTGGTGTCCAAGATGTGGCCGACCACATGAGTTACTTGTGCTGGTTAGTCCTAGGAAGATCGTACCGGTTCATTGTACAAAAATTTTGTACAAGTGTCGAACCTTTTCCTAATAACCTATTGTGTTCTTTAGAAGTTAAATTAGGAATCACAAACGGAACTTAACATTATTGATTCCAAATTTAACTTATCTGTTCTTAATGGTTTATACTTGAATCGTAAGTGGAACTTAACACTAATGATCCAAATCCACCTATGTTATAAATTCAATTAAATATTAATTTCTAAAATTGGCTTCCAGGATTGCATGACGAGGCACATGGCCTTCTTGGGTATGGGAGCATCCACCACCGCCTAGACAAAGCCTTTTAAGGAAAGCTAATATTTAATTGCCTTATATAACTCTAGGTTTAACCAAAAGGAATAATCGAATCACAAATTTGAAAAACAAAAAAAAACACAACTTCGAAACAAATCCGAAAAACTAGAATCTAATGCCTCTTGTGTTTGGAATTCATACAAAGAAAAATAACTAGCATGATGCGGAAGAAAATTACTAGTTATACCTCTTCTTCGTAAGCTAATAACCTCGAGATCTTCTGCCGTATTCCTCGCCTCCTCTTAGACATCGTGTGGGCGACGATCTTCCAAGATGAACACCACCCAAAGAGCTTCTCCTCCTTCTCTAAGTTTCGGCCACCACCACCACCAAGGAGCAAAAGAGAGCAAAGGGAAAAGAGAGGGAGAGAGGGCTGGCCACAATGAGGAACTCCACCAAGAGAATAAGAATTGATGTCTCATGAGCCCTCCCCTCCGCTTCTTTTATATTACTTGCCCAAGGCAAATAAGGAAAGATATTTTACAAAAATTAAAATCTTCCTCTTGTTTTTCCTTTTTCCTTTTTATTTTTCTTTTTCTTTCCTCTTGATTGAATCAATCATCAATCATGGATTGATTGGCTTGATTGGCCGGCCCTTGCTTGGGCACCAAGCAAGGGTGGCCGGCCACATCATCAAGAAGGAAAAATAATTTTTATAAAATTTTATAAAAGAAGAAATCCTCTTATAAAATTTTACAAGCTCTCTTTCTTAAAGTGGATGTTAAAAAAGGAAAGTTTTAAAAATTAAAACCATGTTTTAAAATTTAAAACTTCTCTTCTAAAAATTTTCTTTTTTAACATGGTTACAAAAATAGAAAATTTTAATTTTAAAACTTCTCTTCCTTTTTTTATAAAACCATGAGGATGGTTAAAAAAGGAAAGTTTTAAAACTTTTAAAACTCTCTATTAAACCATGTGGCCTAATTCAAATAAGGAAAGTTTTTCATTTTAAAATGTCTCTTTTAAAACTTATAGTTTTCTACAAAGAGAAGATTTTAAAAATTCAAAACACCCCTTCATTTTTGAATTAATATGGCTGGCCCCTTCTTGCTTGGGCACCAAGCAAGGGGCCAACCCCTTAAGAGAAGATGGTGGCCAACCCTTGGCTTGGTCACCAAGCCTTGGGCCGACCGTCTCTTGGACACCAAGAAGGGCTTTTATTTGGATGGGCTTGAGGCTTTAATGAGGCTACGACAGGGACCTAGAGGAGAAATTGGTTTTGACCTTCCGATGAGCTTGAGTATCCCGTGTTCGCCCCGAACACACAACTCAAGTTCATCAATAATAGCTCATTCCACTAGAGAGTTATTATTGCACTACCGCACCAATCCCAAATTACATTATGGGCTCCTTCTTATCATGAGTGTGTTAGTCTCTCTATGTTTAAGATAATGAATGCCCATTAATTTAATTGAGTTACTGACAACTCACTGTAACTAATGTCTTAGTCTAAGAGTAGTACCACTCAACCTTATTGTCATGTCAGACTAAGTCCACCTGCAGGGTTTAACATGACAATCCTTATGAGCTCCTCTTGGGGACATTCTCAACCTAGATCACTAGAACACAGTTTTCTTCTATAATCAACGACACACACTATAAGTAATATTATTTCCCAACTTATCGGGCCTATTGATTTATCAAGCTAAATCTCACCCTTTGATAAATCAAAGAAATAAATACTAAATATATATGCTTGTTATTATATTAGGATTAAGCGCACACACTTCCATAATAACTAAGGTCTAGTTCTTTTATTAAGTCAGTATAAAAATAACTTACCTAAACTATTCAATACACTTAGAGTGTACTAGTGTAATTCATTAGTCAAGATAAACTAATACCTAATTACATTATGACTATTCCAATGGTTTGTTCCTTTCCTTCTTAGTCGTGAGCAACTGTTTATAATTTATAAAGAACTGATAACATGATATTCTGTGTGTGACACAACACACCATGTTATCTACAATATAAATTAATTGAACAACTACACTTAATAAATAAAATGTAGATATTTGACCAATGTGATTCTTTTATTTCAAAAATAAATGTTTACAAAAGCTAGGCTTTTAGTATACAGTCTAACAATCTCCCACTTATACTAAAAGACTAAGTTGCCATATCTACTGCCATACATATGATTCCCATCCTCTCCACATGCCGATCAAAAGCTTTCGCCGGAAGGGCCTTAGTGAAAGGATCTGCCAGGTTATTTGCTGATGCAATCTTGGTGATGACAACTTCTCCTCGCTTGACGTTGTCTCATATCAGGTGGTACTTGTGCTCTATATGTTTACTCGCCTTATGGGCTCGTGGTTCCTTCGAGTTTGCAACTACACCACTATTATCACAATAAATTGTGATAATTTTGGGAAAACCAAGAATCACATCTAATTCCATTAGGAAGTTCCTGAGCCATACAACTTCTTTGGCTGCCTTAGAGGCTGCCACATACTCAGCTTCCATGGTTGAGTCTGAAATGCATTTCTGCTTAACACTCCTCCATGCAATGGCTCCACCTCCTAAAGTAAACACGTAGCCTGATGTAGACTTACTGTTGTCCTTATCTGATTGGAAATCCGAATCCGTGTAACCCATAGACAGCAAATCATCTGCTTGGTAAACTAACATATCATCTCGAGTCCTTCTCAGGTACTTCAATATATGTTTTACAGCAGTCCAATGTCCCTATCCAGGGTTACTTTGATATCTGCTAACCATGCCTACAGCAAAGCAGATATCCGGTCTCGTACACAACATTGCATACATTAGGCTTCATATAGCTAAAGCATAAGGAACTGCCTTCATGTCCTCTATCTCCTTTGATGTCTTCGGAGACATCTCTTTAGATAAGGCTACTCCATTCCTAAAAGGTAAGAAACCCTTTTTGGAGTTCTGCATGCTAAAACAAGCAAGGATTGTATCTATATATGAAGCTTGAGATAGGCACAACATCCTTTTCTTGCGATCCCTTATGACTTTAATCCCAAGAAGTGGTTATGAATATCTATCCAGGCAAGAGGTGGTTATAAATATTTCGTCTCCTTTATAGACGATTATTCAAGATACGAATACATTTACCTGATGCGCCGCAAGTCTGAATGCTTTGACAAGTTCAAAGAATATAGGGCTGATGTAGAGAAACGTCTTGGTAAAAGTATCAAGACACTACGGTCTGACCGTGGTGGCGAATACCTCTTTGGAGAGTTTAGGAGTTACTTATCAGAAGTCGGGATTCAATCCCAATTGTCTGCACCTGGTACACCCCAACAGAATGGTGTGGCAGAACGAAGGAATATGACTCTTATGGAAATAGTTAGATCAATGATGAGTTATTCAGAATTACCAAATTCGTTTTGGGGATATGCTCTGGAAACAGTAGTGTACATTCTGAATATGATATCTTCTAAAACAATTCCTGCTACTCCCATGGAATTATGGAATGGGCGTAAGCCTAGTCTGAATCATATCCGGATATGGGGTAGTCCAGCACATGTGCTGAAGGGAGATACTGACAAGTTGGAATCACGTACAGAAGTTTGTCTGTTTGTGGGATATCCTAAGGGAACGAAAGGTGGTTTGTTTTATAATCCTAAAAATCAGAAGATCATTGTTAGCACCAATGCTCAATTTTTAAAAGAATATTATGTAATGAACCATAAGCCCATGAGTGAAATAGTTCTAGAAGAAATAAGAGAGGACACGTCTACTTTAGTACCAATAGTACAAGATGAAGTACCATTAGAAACTGAAACACGTGTCACACATGATACACAACCAGAGACAGTGCCTCGTCGTAGTGGGAGGGTTGTAAGGCAACCTGAGAGATTCATGTTTATGGGAGAGTCTTCGGACTTGATCCCGGGTAAACATGAACCTGATCCACGAACATTTGACGAAACACTCCAAGATAAAGATGTAGTATCTTGGCAAAAGGCAATGAATTCTGAAATAGAATCTATCTATTCTAATAAGGTCTGGGAGCTTGTAGAACCACCTGATGGTGTAAAAACTGTTGGATGCAAGTGAATCTACAAAAGGAAAAGAGGGACAGATGGGAAGGTAGAAACCTTCAAAGCAAGGCTTGTTGCGAAAGGGTATACTCAGAAAGAGGGAATCGATTATGAGGAGACTTTTTCGTCGGTAGATATGCTTATATCTATTAGGATAATCTTATCCATTGTCGCTCATATGGATTATGAGATTTAGCAAATAGATGTCAAGATAGCTTTCCTTAACGGAAGTCTTGAAGAAAACATCCATATGAAGCAACCAGAGGGATTCATTGAAAAAGGCAAAGAGCATCTAGTATGCAAACTGAATCGGTCCATTTATGGACTAAAGCAAACTTTAAGATCTTGGAACATCCGGTTTAATGAAGTAATCCAGTCATATGGATTTATTCAGTGTCCGGATGAGTCTTGTGTATACAAGAAGTGTAACGAAAACGTGGTGGTATTTCTTGTACTATACGTAGATGATATTTTGTTAATTGACAACAAGGTCAAGGTATTATCGGATATAAGGGTATGGTTGTCCAAACAATTTGATATGAAAGACTTAAGAGAATGTGCACACATTCTTGGGATCAAAGTTATAAGGAATCGCAAGAAAAGAATGTTGTGCCTATCTCAAACTTCATATATAGATACAATCCTTGCTCGTTTTAGCATGCAGAACTCCAAGAAAGGTTTCTTACCTTTTAGGCATGGAGTAGCCTTATCTAAAGAGATGTCTCCGAAGACATCAAAGGAGATAGAGGACATGAAGGCAGTTCCTTATGCTTCGGCTGTGGGAAGCCTAATGTATGCAAAGCTGTGTATGAGACTTGATATTTATTTTGCCATGGGCATGGTTAGCAGATATCAGAGTAATCCTGGACAAGGACATTGGATTCCTATAAAGAATATATTGAAGTACCTGAGAAGAACTAGAGATTATATGCTAGTTTACCGATGTAACGCCCCGCCCCTTCCTGCTTAAGCTGACGGGGGTTACTTATATTTTCTTCTTAAAATAGCGGAAGTCTTATCTATAGTATAATTTTTTTTCTTTAAAAATTTTTCTTTACTTTTCAAATCATCATCACTAACTATTTATCATATGAGTCACATAATATGCTTAACATAAATTTAAATCATAATACTAAAGAGCATGATGGAATGTCATGGAGTCATAAAAGAACGACATAAACATAATTCTTATTAACTAGAAGCAGGTCTTTCTTTTTAGCCGAGTCACTATTACACACGTCCTTCTCGCCCCCTCCTGCTGCTCCCTTAGTACATCCATTCTTTGCCCTTATCTGTGGTACAAGGAAAGTAAGCTGTGAGCACACAAGGCTCAGTAAGATTCTTTCCTACTCACAAAAACCGTATAACATAACTAAATCTCCAAGGCATACAACATAAAGACAACTCATCATATCATGTATAGAAGCATCATATCATAACATAATCGTAAGGTATCATGACATATCATAACATGCATCCTAGCATAACATAATCATAATAATAGCATATCATAACATGATCATAAAGTTAATCCTAGCATAACATAACATAGTCATAAGCATTATAGCATATCATGATATAATCATAAAGTGCATCCTAGAATAACATAATCATGATCATAGCATATCATAACATAATCATAAAGTTCATCCTAACATAACATGTCATAATCATAAGCATCATGGTATATCATAACATAATCATAAAGTTAATCTTAGCATAACATAACATAATCATAAGCATTATGACATATCATGATATAATCATAAAGTGCATCCTAGAATAACATAATCATGATCATAGCATATCATAACATAATCATAAAGTTCATCCTAACATAACATGTCATAATCATAAGCATCATGGTATATCATAACATAATCATAAAGTGTTATGCGAGATGATTTTTCAAAAACATGATTCATGCAACAATATATGCAACATGTCCTTTGAAAACTTATTACATACATACTTAAACATAATCATAACATGAATAGGGCCCCGACTTGTACCACATACATAAATGCGCGCGTCCTATGTAGGTCCAAGGTAGCAAGTCTTGAACCCTACAAGGCATACATACTAGGCCCGTTTCTTAGTCCATCGACCTAGGGGCACTTAGGAGCTCATCCCTAACGAGGCCCGTTTCTTAGTCCATCGACCCCGGGGCGCTTATGGAGCCCACCCTTGGTACAAGCCATATAAAGTAAAGTAGCATGTCATACTTATCATGGTTCTTAATATTTCATGCACATCTTATTTCTTATCATATCATACCATACAGAATTTGGGCATACAGCTTATCATAATGGCATGTAAAATTTGGGCACACAGCACATCATAAATTCATGCATAGTTTGGGCACACAGCTTATCATAAATAGCATGCATAATTTGGGCACACAGCTCATTATAAATAGCATGCATAATTTGGGCACACAGCTCATCATAATAACACACAGCATAGCATAAGGATTACCATCGTGCATAGGTCATAGGTGTACATAATTAAACATAGAAGCATAGCAAGCTCTTACCACATCATAAAACATTGCATGTGAGATACATGGGAAATCATATTTAGATTTCTAACCCTAATGTCATATAGTGGCCGAAACATATAGTTGGGATTTAGATAAAACAACACATACAAGCATGTGAACCCTAAACCAATATCATATCATATACAATAAGGAAACATCATGAGCATGTTTAGGTAGGGTTCTAGGTTTCTTAAGCTTATAAACTTATCATGGCCGAATCTTATCAAGCATTACATTGGGTTAAAATCATCATTCAATCATGTGAATCCCTACACCAATTTCGTAGCAAATATTACAAGGAACATCATGAGCATAATTAGGTTAGGTTCTAAGTTTTCTAGGCCCTTAAACTTGTTGTGGCCGAAACTTGTAAGGCTTAAATCTAGGGTTCAAGTATCATAGAAGCATGAGAACCTTAAACAACTTTCATAGCAATTATTTCAAGGAACAACATGAGCATAGTTAGGTTAGGTTCTAAGTTTCCAATGCCCTTAAACATGATGTGGCCGAGACTTATAAAACTTAAAGCTAGGGTTCAAGTGTCATAAAAGCATGAGAACCTTAAACAACTTTCATAGCAATTATTTCAAGGAACAACATGAGCATAGTTAGGTTAGGTTCTAAGTTTCCAATGCCCTTAAACATGAGGTGGCCGAGACTTATAAAACTTAAAGCTAGGGTTCAAGTGTCATAAAAGCATGAGAACCTTAAACAACTTTCATAGCAATTATTTCAAGGAACAACATGAGCATAGTTAGGTTAGGTTCTAAGTTTCCAATGCCCTTAAATATGATGTGGCCGAGACTTACAAGACTTAAAGCTAGGGTTCAAGTGTCATAAAAGCATGGGAACCTTAAACAACTTTCATAGCAATTATTTCAAGGAACAACATGAGCATAGTTAGGTTAGGTTCTAAGTTTCCAATGCCCTTAAACATGATGTGGCCGAGACTTACAAGACTTAAAGCTAGGGTTCAAGTGTCATAAAAGCATGAGAACCTTAAACAACTTTCATAGCAATTATTTCAAGGAACAACATGAGCATAGTTAGGTTAGGTTCTAAGTTTCCAATGCCCTTAAACATGAGGTGGCCGAGACTTATAAAACTTAAAGCTAGGGTTCAAATGTCATAAAAGCATGAGAACCTTAAACAATTTTCATAGCAATAATTTCAAGGAACAACATGAGCATAGTTAGGTTAGGTTCTAAGTTTCCAATGCCCTTAAACATGATGTGGCCGAGACTTACAAGACTTAAAGCTAGGGTTTAAGTGTCATAAAAGCATGGGAACCTTAAACAACTTTCATAGCAATTATTTCAAGGAACAACATGAGCATAGTTAGGTTAGGTTCTAAGTTTCCAATGCCCTTAAACATGATGTGGCCGAGACTTACAAGACTTAAAGCTTGGGTTCAAGTGTCATAAAAGCATGGGAACCTTAAACAACTTTCATAGCAATTATTTCAAGGAACAACATGAGTATGTCATATAAATTTCATAACTTGTCTTAAGGAGGATCATGGCATGATTAGTTTAGGTTTAACCATTTTTCTAGGCCCCTAATCCTATCATGGCCGAATACATATAAGCATGGAATGAAGTTTAATCATCATATAGGCATGAGCATATCATGTTAACAACTTCCTCATCATGAGGCACATATCATAAAAAAAATAAGAAACATGCTTGGTTTAGGTCTTAACTTGCCTATTTCCATTATTCATGTTTGACCGAGAGTCTAGGGGTATAACTCTAAGTTCTAACTAAACATTCTAGCATATGAACATTAGATAAATCCCTACCATAAGATGTATGTTACAAGAAACATATTGAGCATGTCAAAATTTAGGTCTTTACATTTCCTAGGTCCTTCTTTTTAGTCTTGTCTTGGCCGAAAATCTCATAAAGGTATCCTAGGTTTTTAGACAACTCAAATCTCATAAAAAAAATACAAAATCTATTGTACCACAGGTGAGGGAAACTTACATCCTTTCGCTTGTGGTTTTTCTTAAGGAAGAAGGTATCCTAAGAGAGCGTCACAACGGAGCACCGAACAGTGATGAAAACTGGCAAAGTGCTCGACAATAAATGAGCAATCAATCACTCAGCATGTCAATCATGCGAATGTGCAGCATATAAGTGCAACAAACACAAACACAAACAATAAATGCATCATGCATATGATGCCAATGTCATGGTCACCCCGACGCCAGTCAGCCAACTCACAACAAAGTGTGCAAATGGTGCATGTCACTAAGCATGGTAATATACTAATCCAACCTCTGGACATATCATAATGTGCACAAAAGCGAATGAATCATATCAAGATATACTGATCAATAAGGTATCAAACCTAGGTCCTGAACATGTGAAACGTGGTTATATCACTACCCATGAGCATGATAGATCAGGTACAAGACCAATACGAGATGCAATCAAACAATCAATCAAACAGGTAACATGTATTGGGCAGTGATTAACCGAAATAAATAGGAAACACAATTAATGCAACATATTATTTTCATTACTAAGCATATCAAAGACAAATAGTCAAAAGTACCCGCCTCCGAAAATAGAAAGGTCCGATCTGACTCCGAGATACTCGTCTCGCGTCAAAGTCCTGTGTTAAATCGCACAGTTTAGCTAATTCAATTTTAAACAAATAGCTAAACTAATTCCTAATCCATCGACCAGATTAATTGCTCAGTAAATCAAAGGGTCGTTGCCAACAAACCTAATGATCAAATAATTATCAATTAATTATGTGTCAATTTATCCTTCACTCACATAAATATTAAATCACCAAATTCCTTACCCTAATCCTTCTGGATCAAGGTTTGTGGCTGAAGTTCTGCCGGATCCAGTGATTGCAGCAAGGTGGGGTCAAAATCTCCACTCAAATACTCCTAACCACATTGGCAGGTTACTCGGTGAAGAGTGCCGACGGCTAGGGCTTCGGCAGCAGAGGAATTAAGGCCTCGGCGGCGGATGTTGCGGCGCCGATTAGAGCAGGGAGAGGAGAAGAGAAGAAGAACGAGGAAGAAAGAAAAATATAAATGAGGAAAAAGAAAAGAAATAAGGAATTTATAAAGAAAAAATTCCTCGTTAAAATGGGGTAGCCTAAACAGGCTTTTCCGGGCCCCGAGCTCCGAAAAATTCCCGAAAAATTTCCAAAAATTCCGGAAAATTCCCTTAATCATATTCGCCTATTTCCGGTATTTTACACCTACCATAAGATGTATGTTACAAGAAACATATTGAGCATGTCAAAATTTAGGTCTTTACATTTCCTAGGTCTTTCTTTTTAGTCTTGTCTTGGCCGAAAATCTCATAAAGGTATCCTAGGTTTTTAGACAACTCAAATCTCATAAAAAAAATACAAAATCTATTGTACCACAGGTGAGGGAAACTTACATCCTTTCGCTTGTGGTTTTTCTTAAGGAAGAAGGTATCCTAAGTTCCAAGGAAGGAGAAAGCTTCTTCTTCTTGTACCTCTTTTTGCTTCTCTTGCTTGGAAGGGATGGATCTTGAAGGCTTCTTCTCTAAACTTAGTTTTCTTGGAGAGGAACTTAGCTTATCTTTCGGAATGAGGAGAGGGAAAGGCTCTTGGTTTCGGTGAGAATGAAGAGGGAGAAGGAAGGAGGAAGAAAAGAAATTTAATCTCTTGTTTTTCTTCTCCCAATCTATTTATTTCTTTGCCAATGAAACATGTCTTCATTCATTCCCTCAACTCCTCTTTTCCCTCACTCCTTTAATTCCCATGAAAAAAGAGAGAGAAAGGGAAGTAGGCAATTCATCTTTTGCTTGCTTCTTTTCTTAACCAAGAGGAAGAGAAGGTAAGCAATTTGGTTTTCTCTTGCTCTTTTGCTTAGTTTTATTTTATTTTCTTCTCATCTTTAACTAAATTTTCATCCCTTCCTATCCATATATTACTCATTATTCTAGTGGTCATCATACATCAATTTATCTCCATTATTTGTGGGAGGTTCAAGGTTCAATCCTTGACCTCACCTCTTCTTATTATATTTTGGTTCCTATTTTCCCTTTTCTTTTATTCTTTTTATTTCTATGCTCTAAAGAAAAATAATATCCATATACTTATCTTATAATTTCGTGGGTGTTACAACCGAGCAGACGATTTTCTCCCTGTGGGCTACACGGATTCGGACTTCCAATCAGATAGGGACAATAGTAAGTCTACGTCAGACTATGTGTTTACTCTGGGAGGTGGAGTTTCGGACTCAACCATGGAAGCTGAGTATGTGGCAACCTCTGAGGCAGCCAAAGAAGTAGTATGGCTTAGGAATTTTCTAATAGACTTAGATGTGATTCCTGGTTTGCCCAAAATCATCATAATTTATTGTGATAATAGCGGTGCAGTTGCAAACTCGAAGGAACCACGAGCCCATAAGGCAAGCAAACATATAGAGCGCAAGTACCACCTGATACGAGACATCGTCAAGTGAGGAGAAGTTGTCGTTGCCAAGATTGCATCAGCAGATAACCTGGCAGATCCTTTCACTAAGGCCCTTCCGGTGAAAGCTTTTGATCGGCATGTGGGAGGGATGGAAATCAGATGTATGACAACAGATATGGCAGCTTAGTCTTTTAGTATAAGTGGGAGATTGTTAGAATGTATACTAATAGCCTAGCTTTTGTAAACATTTATTTTTGAAATAAAAGAATCACATTGGTCAATATCTACATTTATTTGTTAAATGTAATTGTTCAATTAATTTATATAGTAGATAACATGGTGTGTGATGTCACACTCAGAAGATCATGTTGTCGGTTCTTTATAAATTATAAATAGTTGCTCGTAACTAAGATGGAAAGGAACAAACCATTAGAATAGTCATAGTGTAATTAAGTATTAGTTTATCTTGACTAATAAATTACACTGGTACACTCTAAAAGTATTGTGTAGGACCATTTTAGGTAAGTTCTTTTTGTACTGATTAAATAAAAGAACTAGACCTTAGTTATTATAGAAGTGTGTGCTCTTAATCCTAATATAAAATAAGTACATATATTTAGTATTTATTTCTTTAACTTATCAAAGGGTGAGATTTAGCTCGATAAATCAATAGGCCTGATAAGTTGGGAAATGATATTACTTATAGTGTGTGTATTGTTGATTATAGAAGAAATCTGTGTCATAGTTATCTAGGTTGAGAATGTCCCCAAGAGGAGCTCATAAGGATTGCCATGTTAAACCCTGCAGGTGGACTTAGTCCGACATGACAATGAAGTTGAGTGGTACTACTCTTGGAGCTAGATATTAATTAAGTGAGTTGTCAGTAACTTACTTAATTAGTGGGCATTCGTTATCTTAAACACAGGGAGACTAACACACTCATAATAAGAAGGAGCTCATAATGTAATTTGGGATTGGTGCGGTAGTGCAATAATAACTCTCTAGTGGAATGAGTTATTATCGATGAACTTGAGTTGTGTGTTCGGGGTGAACACGGGATACTCAAGCTCATCGGAAGGCCAAAACTAATTTCTCCTCTAGGTCCCTGTCGTAGCCTCATTAAAGCCTCAAGTCCATTCAAAGAAAGGCCCATCTTGGTGTCCAAGAAGGGGGCCGGCCCATTGCTTGGTGACCAAGCAATGGCCGACCACATCTCCTCTTAAAGGGCCGGCCCTTTGCTTGGTACCCAAGCATCTAGGGGCCGACTACAATAATTTAAACAAGGAGGGGTGTTTTGAATTTTTAAAATCCTCTCTTTATAGAAAACTACAAGTTTTAAAAGAGAGATTTTTAATTTAAAAATTTCCTTATTTGAATCAGGCCACATGTTTTAAAAGAAAGTTTAAAAGATTTTAAAACTTTCCTTTTTTAACCCTCCTCATGGTTTAAGGAAAAAAAGAAGAGAAGCTTTAAAATTTAAATTTTCTATCACCATGTTAAAAAAGGAAATTTTATAAGAGAAGTTTTAAATTTTAAAACATGGTTTTAATTTTTAGAACTTTCTTTTTTTAACTCCTACTTTAGGAAATTAGAAGAGAGCTTGTAAAATTTTATAAGGGTTTATAAAATTTTATAAAAAAAATTTCTTTCTTTCCTTGATGAGGTGGCCGGCCACCTTGCTTGGTGCCCAAGCAAGGGGCCGGCCAAAAGAAAATAAAAAAAATCATCATCCAATTAATGTTTGGTGATTGATTCAATCAAGAGGAAAGAAAAGGAAAAATAAAAGGTAAAAGGAAAAACAAGAGGAAGATTTTAACTTTTGTTAAAAGTCTTTCCTTATTTGCCTTGGGCAAGTAATATAAAAGAAGTGGTGAGGAGACCACATGAGAATCAATTCTTATTCTCTTGGTGGAGTCTCTCTAGGCGGCCGACCCTCCCTCTCCCTTCTTCTTTTCCCTTTGCTCTCTTCTCCTTGGTGGTGGTGGTGGCCGGATTTTAGAGGAAGAGGAAGAAAGCTTTTGGGTGGTGTTCATCTTGGAGGATCGTCGCCCACACGACGTCCAAGGCGAGGCGAGGAATACGGCAGAAGATCTCGAGGTCATTAGCATACAAAGAGAAGGTATAATTAGCAATTATTTTCCGCATCATACTAGTGATTTCTCTTTGTAAGAATTCCAAACACAAGAGGCATTAGATCTAGTTTTTCGAATTTATTTTTTGAGTTTGTGTTTTCTTTATTTTTCGAATTTGTGATTCGATTGTTCTTTTTGGTTAAACCTAGAGTTATTTTAGGAAATTAAATATTAGCTTTCCTAAAAGGCTTTGTCTAGGCGGTGGTGGTTGCTCCCATATCCAAGAAGGTCATGTGCCTCACCATGCAGTCCTGGAAGCCAATTTTGGAAATTAATATTTAATGGAATTAATAACATAGGTGGATTTGGATCAATAGTGTTAAGTTCCCCTTGCGATTCAAATTTAAACCATCAAGAACAGATAAGTTAAATTTGGAATCAATGATGTTAAGTTCCGTCTACGATTCCTAATTTAACTTCTAAAGAACACAATAGGTTATTTAAGGAAGGGTTCGACACTTGTACAAAATTTTTGTACAGTGGAACCGGTACGATTTTCCTAGGACTAACCAACAGGACTTATGGTTCATTACATAATCTTCTTCTAAAAATCAAGCATTGGTGCTAACAATGATCTTCTGATTTTTTGGATTATAAAATAAACCACCTTTCGGTCCTTTAGGATATCCCACAAATAGACAAACTTTTGTACGTGATTCCAACTTGTTAGTATCTCCCTTCAGCACATGTGTTGGACTATCCCATATCCGGATATGATTCAGACTAGGCTTACGCCCATTCCACAATTCCATGGAAGTAGAAGGAATTGTATTAGAAGGTACCATATTCAGAATGTACACTGCTGTTTCCAGAGCATATCCCCAAAACGAATTTGGTAATTCTGAATAACTTATCATCGATCTAACCATTTCCATAAGAGTCCTATTCCTTCGTTCTACCACACCATTCTGTTGGGGTGTACCAGGTGTAGACAATTGGGATTGAATCCCGATTTCTGATAAGTAATTCCTAAACTCCCCAAAGAGGTATTCACCACCACGGTCAGACCGTAGTGTCTTGATACTTTTACTAAGACGTTTCTCCAAATCATTCCTATATTCTTTGAACTTGTCAAATCATTCAAACTTGTGGCGCATCAGGTAAATGTACCCGTATCTTGAATAATCGTTTATAAAGGAGACGAATTATTCATAACCACCTCTTGCCTGGATAGACATAGGACCACACAAATCAGAATGAACCAGTTCTAACGTATCTTTGGCTCTATACCCCTTGGCCTTAAAAGGTCTCTTGGTCATTTTCCTTCCAAGCAGGATTCACATGTTGGAAAGTTTTCCAACTCTAATGAACTCAAGAGTTCATCGGCTACAATCATTTGAATCCTACTTAAGTTAATATGACCAAGCCTTAGATGCCAAAGATACGTTTGGTTCATTTCCAAAGGTTCTTTTCTCTTATTAGAGTTAGAAGATGTGTTATTAATTTCCATATTTTGCTTTGAGGGAGAAATTAGATTTAAAGTATATAAATATCCAACCAATGCACCAGAACAGATAATCACCTTATTTCTCTTTATAACGACATTGTTATTAAAGGAAACAGAATATCCATCTAAATACAGTTTAGAAACTGAAATTAAATTTTTTCTAAAACTGGGTACATAAAGACAATTTCTTAAAATCAAATTTCTATTCCTATCAAAAGATAAGTAGACGTCTCCCACTGCAATAGCCGCCACCTTAGTAGCATTGCCCATATAGACGGTTATCTCTCCTTCAAATAGTCGTCGAGTTTCCTGGAACCCCTGTAAAGAATTGCAGACATGAACAGTGGCTCCTGTATCTACACACCAGGTGCTGGTAGATAACACCGCTAAACATGTTTCAACTACTAGAGCATGAGGTATACCTTTATTGTTCTGATTCCTACGAGGACAATCCGCCTTCCAATGTCCTGACTGCTTGAAGATGAAGCACTTTCCCTTCGGCTTCTTCATTCTAGCTTTTTGTCCCTAAGGTTTATTCACTCTCTTTGCTGAAAAGACCTATTTCTTCTTCTTCTTGCCTTTCGACTTAGAAGTAGAACCATTTTCAGCATAATGAATCTTAGAACTTTGATAAAATATACCTTCTGCTGCCTGTAGTTCTGTCAGAAGTTCCGCCAACGTATACTCTCTTTTGTTCATGTTATAGTTCAGGCGGAACTGCTCAAAACTTCTGGGTAGCATTTAGAGAATTATATCGACCTGGGTTTTGCCATCGATTTCTCCTCCAAGAACTTGTATTTCGTTCAGATAGGCTAGTATTTTGAGGATATGATCCCTTACGGGTGTTCCCTCCGACATGGTGGCCGTCATTAACTTTCTCATTGCCTCTTATCAAGCAGTCCGACTCTGGTGCCCAAAAAGTTCTTTGAGATTGTTCATTATATCATAAGATGTTGGTAAATCTTGATGCTGATGTTGCAATACATTTGACATTGATGCCAAAATGTAACATCTCGCCATCTCATCAGCTTTTACCCATTTCTTATGATACTCAATCTCCTCTGGGGTAGAGTTACCGTCAGGTGCATCAGGGTAAGCCTCAGTCAGTACAAACTTATAACTTTCAGCAGTAAGAATAATGTCCAGTTTCTTTTCCAATCAATATAGTTGGGATCAGTAAGTTTATTTTCTTTCAGTATAATGTCCAGTTGATTGAAAGTCATCAAAAATAAACTTTGGTCAAGACTCTAAATTTAGAATAATATTGATTCCTCAAACAATATTATTTTAAATTAACCAACACCTCAAATCACCCTGAATATTGCATGCCACGTTAGTGTGGACGTATACAAATTCAACATTTGTAAGAGGAGGCTGTGACCCATTAATTTTATTATCTTGTCATTCTAACTTTATGATAAATAAAATTAATAGTTGGTTTCACTTTGGTCACATAAAATAATAGTAGTGAATCTGTTGGGGAGGATACTATTGAATGCGTCTAAGTGTATACCATTACTTGATACTAAGTCCATTAAATAGGATTGTGCCCCTTCAGTTGGAAAAGATCACACGCTCCTAAATAATTTCCTATAACCATCCATAAAGGAAGTTTGATCTAGTGATCAGCAACAAACCCATCCGTTGTGGTGGGAGGCACTCAGAGCCAACACGCAAGCTTGTTGCATCACTTACAAACCAGTAATGGAGACCATGTGATTCATTAAAATCCCTCTCTAACTTAGTTATTTAAAATGAGGATTTTAACCTATGCTAGCATACATCACATGCACATAAACATCACAATAAATAAAAGCAGTAAATTTGGAAATTAATTTTCCAACTATTATGGCCTTTTCCATCACTGTCTTCAGTATGCTCCAACCCTAGTTGCTGCCATCTTTAGCCACCACCATCGGGTTGAGTTGTCGCATCTATCTTGCTTCTTATTCCACTGCGTCTCTGGTCCTCCAAAAGTACCACGCCTTGCAAGCATCCGATTCATGACAAAAATAGAATTTTACATATATCGATCCTATATTCCATAAAGGAATGTACATGTATTCTAGATCGAACAAAAATAAAATTCTAAAAATAATACAGCTCCTGCTGTATTTGATACATACAATCATGCACACAAAATAATGCCCTTGACATGTCCAAGGGTCCAATCACACACAATATCTAAATGTCATAATAGTTAGAGCCTGCAACCACAGAGTTAGCACATCCTACTATTATCCTGCCTAAATTATGTATGACATGTGCATAATTAATTTGAAAACCAAAACACACAGAGGCAAACTCTAGCTTTGATACCAATTGTTGATTAGTCCTAGGAAAAACATACCAGTTCCACTGTACAAAATTTTTATACAAGTGTCGAACCTTTCCTTAAATAACCTATTGTGTTCTTTAGAAATTAAATTAGGAATCACAGACGGAACTTAACATCATTGATTCCAAATTTAACTTATCTATTCTTAATGGTTTAGATTTGAATCACAAGCGGAACTTAACACTATTGATTCAAATCCACCTATGTTATTAATTCTATTAAATATTAATTTCTAAAATTGGCTTCCAGGACTGCATGGCGAGGCACATGGCCTTCTTGGATATGGGAGCAACCACCACCGCCTAGACAAATCCTTTTAAGGAAAGTTAATATTTAATTTCCTTAAATAACTCTAGGTTAACCAAAAAGAATAATCGAATCACAAATTCGAATACAAAGAAAACACAAACTCGAAAAATAAATTCAAAAAATTAGATCTAATGTCTCTTGTGTTTGGAATTCTTACAAAAAGAAATAACTAGCATGATGTGGAAAACAATTGCTAATTATACCTTCTCTTTGTAAACTAATGACCTCGAGATCTTCTGCCATATTCCTCGCCTCGCCTTGGACGTCGTGTGGGCGACAATCCTCCAAGATGAACACCACCCAAAAGCTTCCTTCCTCTTCCTCTAAAATCCGGCCACCACCACCACCAAGGAGAAGAGAGCAAAAGGGAAAAGAGAAGGGGAGAGGGAGGGCCGACCACCTAGAGAGACTCCACCAAGAGAATAAGAATTGTGTCTCATGAAGCCTCCTCACCCCTTCTTTTATATTAGTTGCCCAAGGAAAATAAGGGAAGAATTTTTACAAAAATTAAAATTTTCCTCTAACTTTCCTTTTCGCTTTTAATTTTTCCTTTTATTTCCTCTTGATTGAATCAATCACCAAAAATTAATTGATGATTTTATTTTTTTCAATTTGGCCGGCCATATTGCTTAGGCACCAAGCAAGGGTGGTCGACCCCCTTAAAGAGGAAGGAAATATATTTTTTATAAAATTTTATACGAAGAAAAACTCTTATAAAATTTTACAAGCTCTCTTTCCTAAAATAGGAGTTAAAAAAGGAAAGTTCTAAAAATTAAAATCATATTTTAAAATTTAAAACTTCTCTTATAAAATTTTCATTTTTAACATGGTGATAGAAAATTTAAATTTTAAAACTCCTCTTCCTTTTTTTTCTAAACCATGAGGATGGTTAAAAAAGGAAAGTTTTAAAATCTTTTAAACTTTCTTTTAAAACATGTAGTCTAATTCAAATAAGAAAAGTTTTTAAAATTAAAATCTCTCTTTTAAAACTTATAGTTTTCTACAAAGAGAAGATTTTAAAAATTCAAAGCAACCCTCCTTGTTTGAATTATTGTGGCCGACCCCTACTAGCTTGGTCACCAAACAATAGGGCCGGCCCCTATAGAAGAGGATGTGGCCGGCCATTGCTTGGTCACCAAGCAATGGACCGACCCCCTTCTTGTACACCAAGAAGAGCCTTACATTTGGATAGACTTGAGACTATAATGAGGCTACAATAAGGACCTAGAGGAGAAATTGGTTTTGGTCTTCCGATGAGCTTGAGTATCCTGTGCTCGCCCCGAACACACAACTCAAGTTCATCGATAATAACTCATTCCACTAGAGAGTTATTATCGCACTACCGCACCAATCCCAAATTACATTATGGGCTCCTTCTTATCATGAGTGTGTAGTCTCCCTGTGTTTAAGATAACAAATGTCCACTAATTAAGTAAGTTACTGACAACTCACTTAATTAATATATAGCTCCAAGAGTACCACTCAATTTCATTGTCATGTCGGACTAAGTCCACCTGCAGGGTTTAACATGACAATCCTTATGAGCTCCTCTTGGGGACATTCTCAACCTAGATAACTATGACACAGATTTCTTCTATAATCAACAATACACACACTATAAGTAATATCATTTCCCAACTTATCAGGCCTATTGATTTATCGAGCTAAATCTCATCCTTTGATAAGTTAAAGAAATAAATACTAAATATATGTGCTTGTTTTTATATTAGGATTAAGAGCACACACTTCCATAATAACTAAGGTCTAGTTCTTTTATTTAATCAGTACAAAAAGAACTTACCTAAAATGGTCCTACACAATACTCTTAGAGTGTACCAGTGTAATTTATTAATCAAGATAAACTAATACTTAATTATACTATGACTATTCCGATGGTTTGTTTCTTTTCATCTTAGTCGTGAGCAACTATTTATAATTTATAAAGAAGCGACAACATGATCTTCTGAGTGTGACACCACACTCCATGTTATCTACTATATAAATTAATTGAACAATTACATTTAACAAATAAATACAGATATTAACCAATGTGATTCTTTTATTTCAAAAATAAATGTTTACAAAAGCTAGGCTTTTAGTATACACTCCAACAAAAGTATCAAGACACTACGGTCTGATCATGGTGACGAATACCTCTTTGGAGAGTTTAGGAATTACTTATCAGAGGCTGAGATTCAATACCAATTGTCTGCACCTGATACACCCCAATAAAATGGTGTGGCAGAACGAAGGAATATAAATCTTATGGAAATGGTTAGATCAATGATGAGTTATTCAGAATTTCCAAATTCGTTTTGGGGATATGCTCTGGAAATAGCAGTATACATTCTGAATATGGTACCTTCTAATTCAGTACCCTTTACTCCCATAGAATTGTGGAATGGGTGTAAGACTAGTGTGAGTCATATTCGGATATGGGGTAGTCCAGCACATGTGTTGAAGGGAGACACTGACAAGTTGGAATCACGTACAGAAGATTGTCTGTTTGTGGGATATCCTAAGGGAATGAAAAGTGGTTTGTTTTATAATCCTAAAAATCAGAAGATCATTGTTAGCACCAATGCTCTATTTTTAGAGGAAGATTATGTAATGAACCATAAGCCCATGAGTGAAATTGTTCTAGAAGAAATTAGAGAGGACACGTCTAGTCTAGTACCAACAGTACAAGATGAAATATTACAAGAAACTGCAATACGTATCACAATTGATACATAAATAGTGTCTCGTCGTAGTGGGAGGGTTATGAGGCAACCTAAAAGATTCATGTTTTTTGGAAAGTCTTCGGACTTGATTCCTGGTAAAGATGAACCTGATCCCCAGACATATGACGAAGCACTCCAAGATAAAGATGTAGTATCTTTGCAAAGAGCAATGAATACAGAATTAGAATATATGTATTTTAATAAAGTCTGGGAGCTTGTAGAATCATCAAATGGTGTAAAAGTCATTAGGTCTACAATAGAAAAAGAAGGACAGACGGGAAGGTGGAAACTTTCAAGGCAAGGCTTGTTGAAAAAGGGTATTAATTTGAGGAAACCTTTTCACCGGTAGCCATGCTTAAGTCTATTCGGATTCTTTTATCTTTTGCTACTCATATAGATTATGAGATTTGATAAGTGGATGTCAAGACAACTTTCATTAAAGGAAGTCTTGAAGCAAACATCCATATGAAGCAACCAGAGGGGTTCATTGCAAAGGGCAAAGAGCATCTAGTATGTAAGCTCAATCGGTCTATTTATGGACTAAAGCAAAAGCTTCAAGGTCTTGGAACATCCGGTTTAATGAAGTAATCCAGTCATATAGATTTATTCAGTGTCCGGATGAGTCTTGTGTATACAAGAAGTGTGATGGAAACGTGGTGGTATTTCTTGTACTATACATAGTTGACATTTTGTTAGTTGGAAACAATATCAAAGTGTGTCGAAAGTAAGGGTATGGTTGTCCAAGCAATTTGATATGAAGGATTTGGGAGAATGCACACATATTCTCGGGATCAAAGTAATAAGGGATCACAAGAAAAGAATGTTGTGCTCATCCCAAACTTCATATATCGATACAATCCGTACTCATTTTAGTATGCAAGACTCCAAGAAAGTTTTTCTACCTTTTAGGCATGAGTATCTTTATCTAAAGAGATGTCTCCAAAGACATCAAAGGAGATAGAGGACATGAAGGCAGTTCCTTATGCTTCGGTTGTAGGAAGCCTAATGTATGCTATGTTATAAACGAGACCGGATATCTATTTTGCCTAGGACATGGTTAGCAGATATCAAAGTAACCCAGAATCGGGACACTAGACTACCGTAAAACATATATTAAAGTACCTTAGAGGGACTAGAGATTATATGCTAGCTTACAAGGCAGATAATTTGCTCCTTGTGGGTTTCATAGATTCTGACTTCAAATCTGATAGGCACAATAGTAAGTCGATCTCAGGGTTTTGTATTTACTTTAGGAGGTGAAGCCATAACAATGGAGGAGTGTTAAGCAAAGGTGCTTTTTCGGACTCCACCATAGAAGCTGAGTATGTGGTAGCCTCTGAGGCACCCATAGAAGTTAAATGGCTCAGAAACTTCATGATAGACTTAGACATGATTTTTGATTTGCCCAAAAATTATTACAATTTATTGTAATAATAGTGGTGCAGTAGCAAACTCGAAGAAACCATAAGTCCATAAGGCAAGTAAACACAATAGAGCACAAGTACCACCCAATACAAGATATCATATAACGAGGAGAAGTTGTTGCCGCCTAGATTGCATCAGATGATAACCTGAGAGATCCTTTCACTAAGGTCCTTAAGGCAAGAGATTTTGATGGACATGTTGAAGGGTTGAGAATCAGATGTATGGCAGGGTATATGGCAGCATAGTCTTTTGGTATAAGTAGGAGATTGTTGGAATGTATATTAAAAGCCTAGCTTTTTGTATAAACATTTACTTAGAAAAAAAGAATCACATTGGTCAAATATCTACATTTATAAGCTAAGTGTAGTTGTTCAATTAATTTATATTGTAGATAACATGGTGTGTGGTGTCACACACAGAAGATCATGTTATCAATTCTTTATAAATTATAAACAGTTGCTCACGATTGAGATGGATAAGAACAAACCATTGGAATAGTCGTAGTGTAATTTGGTATTAGCTTACCTTGACTATAAAATTACACTAGTACACTCAGAGTGTATTGAGCTAAACCATTTAAGAAAAGTTCTTTTTATACTGCCTGAATAAAAGAACAAGACCTTTGTTATTATGGAAGTGTGTGCTCTTAATCATGATATAATAACAAGCACATATACTTAATATTCATTTCTTTGATTTATCAAAGGGTGTGATTTAGTTCGATAAATCAATAGGCCCGATAAGTTGAGAAATGATATTATTTATATGGTGTGTTGTTGATTATAGAATGAAACTGTGTCCTAGTAATCTAGGTTGATAATGTTCTCAAGAGGAGCTCATAAAGATTGTCATGTTAAACCCTGCAGGTAGACTTAGTCCGACATGACAATAAGGTTGAGTAGTCGTCACACACAGAAGATCATGTTATCACTTCCATATTGTAGATAACATGGTGTGTGGTGTCACACACAGAAGATCATATTATCAGTTCTTTATAAATTATAAACAGTTGCTCACGACTAAGATGGATAGGAATAAACCATTGGAATAGTCGTAGTGTAATTTGGTATTAGTTTATCTTGACTATAAAATTACACTAGTACACTCAGAGTGTATTGAGCTGGACCATTTAAGAAAAGTTCTTTTCATACTGACTGAATAAAAGAACAAGACCTTTGTTATTATGGAAGTGTGCGCTCTTAATCATGATATAATAACAAGCACATATACTTAATATTCATTTCTTTGATTTATCAAAGGGTGTGATTTTATTCGATAAATCAATAGGCCCGATAAATTGGGAAATGGTATTATTTATATGGTGTGTTGTTGATTATAGAATGAAACTGTGTCCTAGTAATCTAGGTTGATAATGTCCTCAAGAGAAGCTCATAAGGATTGTCATGTTAAACCCTGTAGATGGACTTAGTCCGACATGTCAATAAGGTTGAGTGGTACTACTCTTGGACTAAGATATTGATTAAAGTGAGTTGTTAGTAACTCATTTAATTAGTGGACATTCGACATCTTAAACACAGGGAGATTAACACACTCATGATAAAAAGGAGCCCAAAATGTAATTTGGGATTGGTGCGGTAGTTCAATAATAACTCTTTAGTGGTATGAGTTATTATTGATGAACTTGAGTTGGGTGTGTTAGAGTGTATACTAAAAGCCTAGCTTTTGTATAAACATTTATTTAGAAATAAAGAATCACAATGGTCAAATATCTACATTTATTTGTTAAATGTAATTTGTTCAATTAATTTATATAATAGAAAACATGGTGTGTGGTGTCACACACAGAAGATCATGTTGTCGGTTCTTTATAAATTATAAACAGTTGCTCGCGACTAAAATGGAAAGGAACAAACCGTTGAAATAGTCGTAGTGTAATTAAATATTCGTTTATCTTAACTAATAAATTACACTGATACACTCCAAGAGTATTGAGTATGACCATTTTAGGTAAGTTCTTTTTGTACTGACTTTATAAAAGAACTAGACCTTAGTTATTATGGAAGTGTGTGCTCTTAATCCTAATATAATAACAAACACATATATTTATTATTTATTTCTTTAACTTATCAATAGGTGAGATTTAGCTCGATATATCAATAAGCCCAATAAGTTGGGAAATGATATTACTTATAGTATGTGTTGTTGATTATAGAAGGAAACTGTGTCCTAGTAATCTAGGTTGAGAATGACCCCAAGAGGAGCTCATAAGGATTGTCATGTTAAACCCTGCAGGTGGACTTAGTCCGACATGACGATAAGGTTGAGTGGTACTACTCTTGGACTAAGATATTAATTAAGTGAGTTGTCAGTAACTCATTTAATTAGTGGACATTCATTATCTTAAACACAGGGAGACTAACACACTCATAATAAGAAGGAGCCCAAAATGTAATTTGGGATTGGTGCGGTAGTTCAATAATAGTTCTTTAGTGGAATGAATTATTATTGATGAAATTAAGTTATGTGTTCGGGGCGAACACGGGATGCTTAATTTCATCGGGAGACCAAAACCAATTCCTCCTCTCGGTCCCTATCGTAGCCTCTTAATTATAGAGTACTATACCCACCTATATCAACTTCTTACCCATCCTATAGGGGTCGGCCAAGCTAGCTTGGAGTTCAAGCTAGGGCCGGCCAAAGGCATGGTTCATGGGTTCATGAGGTGACCGACCCTAGCTTGAACCCAAGCTTTGGTGGCCGGCCCTATTAAAATAAAAAGTAATTTTATTTTTAAAAATTTTTCTTATGTGGATTCCATGGTTTTAAAAGAGAGTTTAAAATTTAAATATTTTCTTTTATAGCTTTTTACAAAAGATTAAGAAAAGATTTGAAGTCTTTCCTTATTTGTAGATTGAAAGGTAGATTTAATTTTAAGAAAACTTTTCTTTTTTAACCATGTTCATGATTTGAAAGAGAGTTTAAAAATTAAATATTCTCTTTTATTAGTTTCTACAAAAGATTAAGAAAAGATTTGATATCTTTCCTTATTTGTAGATTATAAGGAGATTTTAATTTTTAGAGATAACTTTCCTTTTAGGAAATCATCCAGATGTTTAAAAAAAAGATTTTAATTTATAAAATTTCCTTTTTACAAATCACCATGAATTGAAAAAATATTGGAGAAATTTTTTATAAATTTCTGGAGACAAATTAGGAAGTTTTAATTCTTATTATAATTAAAACTCTTCTTGTTTATAGCTTAAGAGGTGGCCGACCATTGTAATTGAAAAAAGGAATTTGATTTTAATTAATTAAAATTTTATTTTTCATGGAAAAATAATTAAGGAAGTTTTTATTTAAATTTCCTTATTTTCCAAGACCAAGGATTATAAAAGAGGGGGTAGAGGTGCCTTCATGAAAAAAATGACTCTATTCTTTTTCTTCCTCCCTCTCTTCCTTGGTGGTGTGGTCGACCCCTCTTTTTCTCTCCTCTCCTTATTGTGGCCGAAACTTCTTCATTGGTGGAGTTCTCTTGGTGGCCGGATCAAGCATGGGTAAAAAGGAGAGAAAGGAAGCCTCGTCTCTAGCATCCCTTGGAGCATTGGTGGTGGCCGAACCTATCCATCAAGGACTCTTGGTGGCCGAAACCTAGAAGGAAGAAGAAGGTGCATGGTGGTTCTCATCTCGGAAGATTGTTGCCCACACAACGTCCGAGGTTAGAAGAGGAATACAGTAGAAGATCAAGAGGTCATTAAAGTTCACAAAGAAAGGTGTTACTAATATTTATTTTCCGCATCATGCTAGTTTATTTTTCTTTGTATGAATTCCAAACACAAGAGATATTAGATCTAGTATTTCGAATTAGTTTTTCAAATTTGTGTTTTCTTTGTTTTCGAATTTGTGATTCGATTGTTCTTTTTGGTTAACCTAGAGTTATTTAAGGAAATTAAATATTAGCTTTCCTTAAAAGGCTTTGTCTAGGCGGTGGTGGTTGCTCCCATATCCAAGAAGGCCATGTGCCTTGCCATGCAGTCTTGGAAGCCAATTTTGGAAATTAATATTTAATGGAATTAATAACATAGGTGGATTTGGATCAATGGTGTTAAGTTCCGCTTGCGATCCAAATCTAAACCATTAAGAATAGATAGGTTAAATTTGGAATCAATGATGTTAAGTTTCGTCTGCGATTTCTAATTGAACTTCTAAAGAACACAATAGGTTATTTAAGGAAAGGTTCGACACTTGTACAAAATTTTTGTATAGTGGAACTGGTACGTTTTCCTAGGACTAACCAACAATTGGTATCAGAGCTAGGGTTTGCCTCTGTGTGTCTAGAATTCAAATAGGTTATGCACATGTCATATATAATTTAGGCAGGATAATAGTAGGATGTGCTAACTTTTTGGTTGTAGGCTCCAACTATTATGGCTTATAGATGTTGTGTGTGATTGGACCCTTGGACATGTCAAGGGCATTATTATGTGTGTGCATGATTGTATGTAACTAATACAGCAGGAGCTGTATTAGCCCTAGAATTTTAAAATTTTATTTTCGATCTATATTTCATGTACATTCCCTCGTGGAATATAGGATCGACACATGTAAAATTATATTTTTGTCGCGGATCGGATGCTTGCGAGGCATGGTACTTTTAGAGCACCAGAGGTGCAGCGAAATAAGAAGCAATATGGATGCAACGATTCGACCCGATGGCGGTGGCTAAAGATGGCAGCAGCTAGGGTTGGAGCACACGGAGGACAGTGATGGAAAAAGGCCATAATAGTTGGAAAATAATTTCTAAATTTATTGCTTTTTATTTACTGTATGTGTGTGCATGTGATATATGCTAGCATAGGTTAAAATTCCTCACTTTAAATAACTAAGTGGGAGAGGAATTTATTTTAATAAATTTCACGGTCTCCATTACTGGTTTGTAAGTAATGCAAACAAACTTGCGCGTTGGCTCTGAGTGCCTTCCTCCATATCGGATGAGTTTGTTTGTGGATCACTAGATCAAACTTCCATTTATGATGACCATAGGAAATTAATTAAGAGCGTGTGGTCATCCCCATCAGAAGGGGCACAATCTTATTAATGGACTTATTGTCAAGTAATGGTATACACTTAGGCACGTCTAATAGTATCCTCCCCATCGGAGTCACTGCTATTATTTGTGTGACCAAAGGAAAACCAAATATTAATTTGCTAAAAAGATAAGTTAACAAGATAATAAAATTAAAACCCCCTCTTACAAATGTCGAGTTTTTGTATATGTCCACACTATCGTGACATACAAAATTCACGGTGTATAAGGTAATTTTATTTGTCAGGATGACAAGAAAATAAAATTAATGGGAAAAACTCCTCTTACAAATGTTTGGTTTTTGTATACGTCCACACTATCGTGGCATACAAAATTCACGGTGTTTGAGGTAATTTTATTTGTCATAAAGATTTATTGACAAAGATAATTAATGGGTAAAACCCTCCTCTTACAAATGTTTAAATTTGTATACGTCCACACTATCGTGGCATGCAAAATTCCCGGTGTTTGAGTTGTTGGTGAATTTAAATAATATTGTTTGAGGAATCAATGTTATTTTAAATTCAAAGTTTTGACCAAAATATTTGATCAAAGATAGACCAACTATTAATTTTATTTATCATGAAGATAGAATGACTAGATAATAAAATTAATGGACAAAATCTCCTTTTTGAATTTGTATACGTCCACACTATCGTGGCATACAAAATTCACGGGGATTTTAAAGTGTTGGTCTTGACCAAATATTTTTGTGATTCTTAGGATTTTAAATGTTTGTTAATCCCCTAGTTGTTATACTATAGAAAAGACTTAGTAATCCCAATTATAAGGATTGGAAATAGGACTTGGACATTAAGGTAGACTAACTTCTTAGAACTGAGAACAATATAGGTATATTTAATTCATTAGTTGTTGAAACATGTTTAGTGGTGTTATCTACCAGTACCTGGAGTGTAGATACAGATGCCACTAATCATGTCTGCAATTCATTGCAGGGTTCTAGGAAACTCGACAGCTATATGAAAAGGAAAACACCATCTACATGGGCACTACTGCAAAAGTAGCAGCTGTTGCACTGGGAGATGTTTATCCTCTAATAGGAATAAAATATGGATTTTCAGAAATTGTCTTTACGTACTAAGTTTAGAAAGAATCTGATTTCGGTTTCTAAGCTATTAAAGAATAGAATTCTGTCTATTTGGATAACAAACTTGTTATCAAGAAAAATCGGGAAGTTATCTATTCTGGTACATTGGTTGACAATTTATAATCCAATAACTCCCACGATGCAATAAATGAAAATTAATAACACATTTTCTAACTTTAATAAGAGAAAGTAACCTTCGGAAATGAATCAATTATATTTTTGGCATCTAAGGCTAGGTTATATTAACTTGAGTAGGATTCAAAGGATAATAACCAATGAACTCTTGGGTTCATTGGTAGAGGAAATCTTTCCAACCTGCGAGTCTTACTTGGAAGGAAAAATAACCAAGAAGCTTTTTAAGTCTAAGGGGTATGGAGCCAAAAATATGTTGGAATTGGTTCATTCTGATTGACTATCCAGGCAAGAGGTTGTTTTGAATATTTCGTCTCTTTTATAGATGACTATTCGAGATACGGATACATTTACTTGACGCGCCACAAGTCTAAGTACTTTGATTAGTTCAAAGAGTAACTAGGCTAATGTGGAGTAACGTCAAAGTAAAAGTATCAAGTCACTACGGTGAAATCGTAGTAACGAGTACCTCTTAGGAGAGTTTAGGAGTCACTTATCAAAAGTCAAGATTTAATCCCAACTAACTGCACCTGTTACACCCCAACAAAATAGTAGAAAGAAGGTATAAGGCTCTTATGGAATAATTAGATCGATGATGAGTTATTCAGAAAATTACCAAATTCGTTCTAAGGATATACACTGGAAACAGAAGTGAACATAGTACCTTCTTAGTCAGAACTCTCTACTCCCATAGAATTGCAGAATAGGCGTAAGCCTAGTCTAAAGCATTTTTGGATTTGGTTGGTCTAGCACGTGAGAGACACTGATAAGTTGGACATGAATTCACTTGTTTGTGAGTTATCCTAGAAAAACGAAAAGAGGTTTATAGTTCTTAAAATCGGAAGGTCATTGTTGGCACCAATGCCGATTTTAGAAAAGGACTATACTATGAACCACAAGCCCATGAGTAAAAATTGTTCTTAAGGAAATTAAAGGACACGTCTAACCTAGTACCAACTGTACAAGATGAAATATCACAAGAAACTGCAACACGTATCACAAATGATACACAATTGCAGAAAGTGTCTCGTCGTAGTGGGAGGGTTGTTAGGCAACCTAAAAATTCATGTTTTGGAAAAGTCTTTGGACTTGATCCCTGTTAGACATGAACTTGATCTCCGGACATATGATGAAGCACTCCAAGATAAAGATGCAGCATCTTTGCAAAGAATACAGAATTAGAATATATGTATCTAATAGAGTCTGAGAGCTTATAAAATTGCCAAATGGTGTAAAAGTCATTGGGTAAAAATAAGTCTACAATAGGAAAAGAGGGATAGACAGGAAGGTAGAAACTTTCAAAACAAGGCTTGTTGAAAAAGAAAACTTTTTTACCGGTAGCCATGCTTAAGTCTATCCGGCTTCTTTTATCTATGAGATTTAGCAAGTGGGTGTCAAGACAGCTTTCCTTAATGGAAGTCTTGAAGAAAACATCCATATAAAGCAACCAGAAGGGTTCATTGCAAAGAGCAAAGAGCATCTTATGTGTAAGCTCAATCAGTCTATGGACTGAAGAAAAGCTTCAAGGTCTTGGTACATCCGGTTTAATAAAGTAATCCAGACCTATAGATTTATTTTATAACCGAATGAGTTTTGTGTATACAAGAAGTGTGATGGAAATGTGGTGGTATTTCTTGTACTATACGTAGATAACATTTTTGGTGGTTGGAAACAATATCAAAGTGTTGCTAGAAGTAAGGGTATGGTTGTCCAAACAATTCGATATGAAGGACTTGGGAGAATGCATATATTCTTAGGATCAAAGGGATCGCAAGAAAAGAATATATTTTACTTATCCCAAGCTTCATTTATCGAAACAATCCTTGCTCGTTTTAAGCATGCAAAACTCCAAGAAAGGTTTCTTACCTTTTCAGCATGCACTACAAGAAAATTGGGATTTTACAACACTTAAAAGACAACGTTTTTTTTTAAAAGCGTTGTCTTTTTCTTTTTAACAACGCTTTTAGTGAAAAGCGTTGTCTATTTCTTTATTTTCTTACTAATAGACAACACTTTTTTAAAAATCGTTGTCTATTAGTGATTTTTATGGGTCAAACACAACGCTTTTTAAAAAGCGTTGTCTATTAGTATTTTTTTAGTGTCTATGATAATGATTTTTAAAAATCGTTGTCTATTGTCAAGCCCTCATCTAAATCTGGGATGATCTAAATCGTTGGATGCAACTAAGGAATAGAAAAGACCTAGGTTCACTTTGACACCCACCTTTCTCCCAAATCAATCCTACCGACTCACGCATAGTCTTCTCCTCCCGAATCCCTCTCATGCATATGTACTTGTCGGCTATGAGTGGGAGATGAACTCGACAGTTCGAGCGAAGGGCTTCGGGAGAGCTTCAAGCGGAGGAGGAGGGGGGCTTGTGAGCGTGATTCCGGCGAAGGAGAGGCAAGTATTCTTCCATGGTAGTTACAGAGTGGAGTTCTCTAGGGTTCCGATCGTGATCTTCATGGGATCTGCAAGATTTCTTCGGTTTAAAACGATTGTGTGTTTTTCCGCGGTTAGATCGAGTGTTGAACGCAAGCTTTAAGCAAGCTTTCTTCCATTGTAGATATGGGTAGAACTTCTAGGTATGTTGATCCTGGATTTGTGTGTGTGGATAATGTTCTTGGTGGTTTCCGTGTTGCAGATCTAATGCAAGTGAATGATTTTAAGTGTTCCGTCGAGTTACACTGATGATTTTTGCTCGATGAGCACGGATGTTTTCTGGGTGTTGATTTACGTTGTCTGTTTCTTCTCGATTGAAAGCCCTTGGGTCTGCAAATTGTTCTTTTCCTGTGAGATCGATGAAGCTTTTTGTTTGGTTTTCAATTATTGGAGCTACAAATTTGGTAATGCTCAGGACTGCCATCCGATTTCTTGCAGTGAGATTTGTGGTATTCCATCCAGGGATGTGTGTTTTCTCTTGTTGATCAGGGCTCTTGTATCTTTTTTGTGATTTTCGATGGATTGTTCGTTGGATCTAGATAAGTCGTTATGGATGTCTTCTGTCAAGTTTTGTACGCACTTGGAATATCTTTTTGAATAGTAGTAGATTAGAATGATTGAAATGTGCAAACTTGCATTTGGAATTTTAGAATCTGTTCATATGATTTGGGCATGTATTCTTTTGTATTCTTTAAATGTTTGATTGGTGCATACTCTACTTGAAATCTTGTACATGCTCTAATTAAATTCCAGATCCTATTCATGTGTTTAGTTGAGCAAGTATTTTAGTTGTTCTCTTGGATTACTTAAAAGATGCAGACAATATGGAAATTTTTGGATGAAACAAGTGCATGATGTACATATGTAACTAGCCTATAAGATAATACCCAGATCATTACGTTCCTTTTGTATTTGTACACATGAAGCAATAGGTTATCTTCTGTTCCAATATCTATTTAGTTTCAAGATATGGATTACTACAATATGTGTTATCTCTAGATTATTAGTTACATTTGCCTTGTACATGGTAGCATAAGTTTGAGTTGCTCCAATGACTGTTAGCTTTAAGTCTCGATTTTCTTCAGTAAGAGCTTAGTGATTTAGTTGAGAATTCCTATTGTTGTTCCATATAATTAAAAGATGTTGTGATCTGAAATATTATGGGTACTGTTGTAATTTCTTTTAGTGTAAATGCCTTATCTGGATTTGCAGTGGGGTGTTAGTACTTATGAACAAGGTAAAGGTGTGAATGTTGTAATTGGATGATAAATGTTCTCATGAAGCTCTAAATGTCCTAGTTCAAGTGTAGATGTAAATTGAAATGGTTATTGCCTTAGCTTTGGATTGATTGATAAGGTTAATTGCTCCAGATTATTGTTTCATGTTGTTTGTTGACTAGGAATGTATCCGTATAACTCATGTTTCATGTATGGATTGACATTAGTTAGGAGAAGCTTAGTGCGTGAGGTGACTTCGGAAACAAGTTCACCACACCTGAGTGTCTGTTTAGATAAAGGTTGGGTAGTATTTCCATATGATGTTGTAGAAATGGGTGGAACCACGTGTTACTGTAGTAATTAATTGTTAACTATGCTTAGAGTAATCTTTCCATTCTTGATGCTTGAATGCTGGATTAGGAATAAAGGTGCTTTCACCTAAATTATTACAACTAGTATCGATGTTTCATATCAAATCTTAAACTCATGATTTTACAATCAGCTTGTAATCCAAGCACACAAGTTGTTGTCCAAGTCTATGTATATTGGTTATGACCAACTGATTTAATAGTTCTAATTCTTTTCAAACTTGCTGCATCACATTTGTCATATTACATTAATTGTACCCACATGATCTAGTGTGAAAGATATTGCTGATGGGTGATTAAGTATCTTATGTTTTTATTGGCCTTATTTAAAAGTGAATGATGCTGATTTACAATTTGGTTGGCAATGTTTTGTTTTGTTTTGTTTTGTTGATAATGTATTTTATCTTTCAGATTTTGAAGATACCAAAAGTATGAGACACTCGACTGTAGACAATTGACAATTAGGCTCAATCTATCAATCGTTGCCAACCCATGGCGATTATGATAAATTGTTCTTCATGAGTTATGCTATCATTCATTTTTTTTCCAATCTTACTGATATATTTGTTCTGCAATCTTACAGGACTAGCAACTACATGCTATGTAGCACTGCATCCGAACCTCAGAGGTATAACTGGGAACTACTTCGATGAAGATCTATCAATAAGGCTTTGGGATTTAAGCAAGAAGATGTTAAAGCCAATAAGTAAAGAACATTTAAGTCAAGAGGATAAATAACATCTATCAAGATCCTTTAAGTTCATGCAATAAGATGTAGTTGCTAGGAGTAGTTTTGAGTATCTCCTAATTAAAATTTCTTTGTATGTGAGTAATTATGTTTGTTATGAAAGTGTAAGGATGATAATTTGTATATTTATCTTGATTATTTATTTAATAATATGTTATTGATTAAAGTAGATTTGTTTTTATTTATCTTTTATTTGTCTTTAGTATTAAAAGACAATAGTTTAAAACCTCTTGTCTTTTGCTAAAAAAGACAACGCTTTTATATGTGTTATGAAACTGTTGTCTTTGCTAGAAAAGACAACGCTTTTTATGCGTTGTCTTTTAAAAAAAAAGACAACGTTTTTAAAGCGTTGCAAAAGCGTTGTCTTTGTCACAAATGACAACGCTTTTAAAGCGTTGTCTTTGATCAAACTTTTAACAACAGTGCTTTTAACAACGCTTTTTCAGTCACATAGACAACGCTTTTAAAACGTTGTCTATCAACTTTTTTCTTGTAGTGATGGAGTAACTTTATATAAAAGAGATGTCTCCAAAGACATCAAAGCAGATAAAGGACATGAAAGCAAGTTCCTTATGCTTCGGCTGTTGGAAAGCCTAATGTATGCTATGCATGAGATCAGATATCTGTTTTGCCCAGTGCATAATTAGCAAATATCGAAGTAACTCAGGACCGGGACACTAGACTGCCGTAAAGCATATATTGAAGTACCTGCGAAGGACTAGGGATTATATGCTAGATTACTAAGCAGATGATTTGATCCTTGTGGGTTACATGGATTTTTGACCTCCAATCAGATAGGGACAATAGTAAGTCGACCTCGGGGTTTTGTGTTTACTTTAGGAGGTAAAGCCATAACTATGGAGGAGTGTTAAGCATATGTGCTTTTCAGACTCCACTATGTGTTGGGTTCTTCGGGCCACGAAAACCGCTTTTTCGCGTCGCGGAAACCCCGAAGGACCCAAAGCCGTAGATCCGTGCAAAGATTCGTATACAAAATTCGAAAAACTATTTCTTGTACGAGTTCAAAAACTGATCTACTACTTAGATCTACGAGGAGAAAGTGTTTACCCTTGATGCGCGCCCTACGCGAATCCCGCTCTTCCAAGGTGTTGCCGGATCTCAAGACCGTCAAGCGCCGGTCCTCTAGAAGTATCCACACGGACAACTTAGATGGAGAAAACCTCACACAAAGGTGTGCTAGCACCTTGGTAAGGTTCGGCCAAGGGAGAAGGAGAGGGAGAGGGAGAGCTTGAGAGGAAGAACACAAGGAAGAAGAAGTTACACCACTTGAATGAAAAATCAAATTCTCATCCAAAAACCAAGTGGCCGGCCACTTTCAAAATCTCACCAATTAATTGCATTAATTGCAATTAATATGAAACCATTACCAATTAATTGCATTAATTGCAATTAATATGAAACCATTAAGAGAGTGGCTTTGTAACTTCCATGAGGTGGCACCCATGATGATGTGGAACATCATTATTGGTCCACCTAATGCCAACTCACCAATGAGGTGGCAAAGGTCAAGTCAAAATTGACCTTTGGTCTTCCTTCTCAAGTCAAGTCAAACTTGACTCAATCTCTACCATGGTGGATCTAATCCAACCATTTGATTCGAGCCAACTTAATATAATGAATCTAATTCATTAAATTGAATTGATTCAATGAGTCAAAATCTAAATTAGACTCATTTAACACATGAATCAACTTGAGTCGAACTCAAGTTAGCCCAATTAGGATTACTCTTAATCCAATTTGATTCATCAAATGAATCTAATCCTCTTGGTTCATCAAATGAACCTAATCTCCACCTAATTGTCCTAAGTGTGTGACCCTATAGGTTCTTGTAACGTTGGCAATGCCCTAAACCCATTTAGGAGCATAAGTAATGAGCGGTATCTAGCAACACATCATTACTACCCAAGTTACAAGAATGTCGAGATCCGACATCACCTTGTGACTACCAATTGTGACTACTCACAAAATAATGACAAGTGTCCTTCTATCCTAGACATCTAGATTGATCAATGTGAGGCATAGACCGTGTCATCCTCTAATCAATCTAAATCTTGAACTCCAAGTAGACTCACTCGATCAAATGAGCTCAACATCTAATGTTGACTCATTTGGGCATGGCCATGCACTTAGTGGTCTCACTCTATCAAGAATACCGATGTCGCTCCCGTCATATGGGAGGGATAGATCCCATCTACATCACTCACATCCCTCTACATAATTCGTTATATACCCAGTAATCGCCTTTATAGTCCACCCAATTACGGGTGACGTTTGACGAAACTAAAGTACATAACTCCTTATGTAGGGATCCATGGTGACTTCAGGTCTAAGGACTAATAGTCATACTAATAGCCACATGAGAAAGTATATGACACTCATATAACGATCCATGATACTTTCTCATGGCGGGTCATTCAGTATACATTCTCTATTGCATTCCCATGTGTCAGCTTGATATCTCTATATCCATGACTTGTGAGATCAAGTCATCGAGCTGACCTACATGCTAGTCTTATTGTATTAACATTGTCCCTGAATGCTAATACTCGACTAGGAATGATTTAGAGTAGTGTTCCCTATATCATCTCACTATCGATTCAACTAATCGATTGATATAGGTATGAACCTTCTACTCAAGGACGCTATTATACTTAGTCTATTTGGCACTAATATAAATAAGTATAATAACCAAACAAAAGCCTTTATTAATATACAAGAATATGATATACATGAGTCCATACAATCATTAAATGATTGGCTCTAGGGCTCTAACTAACACTATGGAAGTTGAGTATGTGGCAGCCTCAGAGGCAACCATAGAAGCTGAATGACTCAGTAACCTCAAGATGGACTTAGATATGATTTCTGGTTTGTCCAAAGATTTATTACAATTTATTGTAATAATAGTGGTGCAGTAACAAACTCGAAGAAACTATGAGTCCATAAGGCAAGTAAACACAATTGAGCGCAAGTACCACCCAATACGAGAAATCGTATAAACGAGGAGAAGTTGTTGCCGCCTAGATTGCATCAGGTGATGACCTATAGATCCTTTCACTAAGGTCCTTAAGGCAAGAGCTTTTGATGGACATGTTGAAGGGTTTGAAATCAGATGAATGGTATCATTTATGGCAGCATAGTCTTTTAGTATAAATGGGAGATTGTTAGAGTGTATACTAAAAGCCTAGCTTTTGTATAAACATTTATTTAGAAATAAAGAATCACAATGGTCAAATATCTACATTTATTTGTTAAATGTAATTTGTTCAATTAATTTATATAGTAGACAACATGGTGTGTGGTGTCACACACAGAAGATCATGTTGTCGGTTCTTTATAAATTATAAACAGTTGCTCGCGACTAAAATGGAAAGGAACAACCCGTTGAAGTAGTCGTAGTGTAATTAAGTATTAGTTTATCTTAACTAATAAATTACACTGATACACTCCAAGTGTATTGAGTAGGACTATTTTAGGTAAGTTCTTTTTGTACTGACTTTATAAAAGAACTAGACCTTAGTTATTATGGAAGTGTGTGCTCTTAATCCTAATATAATAACAAACACATATATTTATTATTTATTTCTTTAACTTATCAATGGGTGAGATTTAGCTCGATAAATCAATAAGCCCGATAAGTTGGGAAATGATATTACTTATAGTGTGTGTTGTTGATTATAGAAGGAAACTGTGTCCTAGTAATCTAGGTTGAGAATGACCCCAAGAGGAGCTCATAAGGATTGTCATGTTAAACCCTGCAGGTGGACTTAGTCCGACATGACGATAAGGTTGAGTGGTACTACTCTTGGACTAAGATATTAATTAAGTGAGTTGTCAGTAACTCATTTAATTAGTGGACATTCATTATCTTAAACACAGGGAGACTAACACACTCATAATAAGAAGGAGCCCAAAATGTAATTTGGGATTGGTGCGGTAGTTCAATAATAGTTCTTTAGTGGAATGAATTATTATTGATGAAATTAAGTTATGTGTTCGGGGCGAACACGGGATGCTTAATTTCATCGGGAGACCAAAACCAATTCCTCCTCTCGGTCCCTATCGTAGCCTCTTAATTATAGAGTACTATACCCACCTATATCCACCTTCTTACCCATCCTATAGGGGCCAGCCAAGCTAGCTTGGAGTCCAAGCTAGGGCCGGCCAAAGGCATGGTTCATGGGTTCATGAGGTGACCGGCCCTAGCTTGAACCCAAGCTTAGGTGGCCGGCCCTATTAAAATAAAAAGTAATTTTATTTTTTTAAAATTTTCTTATGTGGATTCCATGGTTTTAAAAGAGAGTTTAAAATTTAAATATTTCCTTTTATAGCTTTCTACAAAAGATTAAGAAAAGATTTGAAATCTTTCCTTATTTGTAGATTGAAAGGTAGATTTAATTTTAAGAAAACTTTCCTTTTTTAACCTTGTTCATGATTTAAAAGAGAGTTTAAAAATTAAATATTCTCTTTTATTAGTTTCTACAAAAGATTAAGAAAAGATTTGATATCTTTCCTTATTTGTAGATTAAAAGGGGATTTTAATTTTTAGAGATATCTTTCCTTTTTGGAAATCATCCACATGTTTAAAAGAAAGATTTTAATTTATAAAATTTCCTTTTTACAAATCACCATGAGGGGAAAAATTATTGGAGAAATTTTTTATAAATTTTCGGAGACAAATTAGGAAGTTTTAATTCTTATTATAATTAAAACTCTCCTTGTTTATAGCTTAAGAGGTGGCCGGCCATTGTAATTGAAAAAAGGAATTTGATTTTAATTAATTAAAATTTTCTTTTTCATGGCAAAAGAATTAAGGAAGTTTTTATTTAAATTTTCTTATTTGCCAAGACCAAGGATTATAAAAGAGGGGGTAGAGGTGCCTTCATGAAAAAAATGACTCTATTCTTTTTCTTCCTCCCTCTCTTCCTTGGTGGTGTGGCCGGCCCCTCTTTTTCTCTCCTCTCCTTATTGTGGCCGAAACTTCTTCATTGGTGGAGTTCTCTTGGTGGCCGGATCAAGCAAGGAGAAGAAGGAGAGAAAGGAAGCCTCGTCTCTAGCATCCCTTGGAGCATTGGTGGTGGCCGAACCTATCCATCAAGAAGGACTCTTGGTGGCCGAAACCTAGAAGGAAGAAGAAGGTGCATGGTGGTTCTCATCTCGGAAGATCGTTGCCCACACAACGTCCGAGGTTAGAAGAGGAATACAGTTGAAGATCAAGAGGTCATTAAAGTTCACAAAGAAAGGTGTTACTAATATTTATTTTTCGCATCATGCTAGTTTATTTTTCTTTGTATGAATTCCAAACACAAGAGGCATTAGATCTAGTATTTCGAATTAGTTTTTTGAATTTGTGTTTTCTTTGTTTTCGAATTTGTGATTCAATTGTTCTTTTTGGTTAACCTAGAGTTATTTAAGGAAATTAAATAGTAGCTTTCCTTAAAAGGCTTTGTCTAGGCGGTGGTGGTTGCTCCCATATCCAAGAAGGCCATGTGCCTCGCCATGCAGTCCTGGAAGCCAATTTTGGAAATTAATATTTAATAGAATTAATAACATAGGTGGATTTGGATCAATAGTGTTAAGTTCCGCTTGCGATCCAAATCTAAACCATTAAGAATAGATAGGTTAAATTTGGAATCAATGATGTTAAGTTCCGTCTGCGATTCCTAATTGAACTTCTAAAGAACACAATAGGTTATTTAAGGAAAGGTTCGACACTTGTACAAAATTTTTGTATAGTGGAACTGGTATGTTTTCCTAGGACTAACCAACAGGGTGTTCGGGGCGAACACGGGAAGCTCAAGCTCATCGGGAGACCTAAACTAATTTCTCCTCTCGGTCCCTATTGTAGCCTCTTTTATAAAGCCTAGTATCCACCTAAGCCCAACTTCTTACCCAAGTAAAGGGGCCGGCCTAGCCCATCTTGGTGTCCAAGATGTGGTCGGCCACATGAGTTTCTTGGAGTCCAAGTTAGGGCCGACCCAAGCACATCTTGGTGTCCAAGATGGGATCGGTCACACGAAGGTATAAAAGGAAGTTTTATTTTTTTTAAAAAAATCTTTCCTTTTATAGACATCCATAAAAGGATTTAAAAGAAAGATTTTAAATTATAAAACTTTCCTTTTTTAACGGTCACAAAAGGAAATAAAAGAAGTTTTCAATTTGTGAAAACTTTCCTTTTATAACTTCAACATGATTTTAAAAAGAAAGTTTTAAAATTTAAAATCTTTCCTTATATAGATTTTCTACAAATGATTTAAAGAAAGATTTGAAATCTTTCTTTATTTGTAGTTATCTATATTGTGAAAGAATGATTTTAATTTTTGGATAAAACTTTTCTTTTTTGAAACCATGATTTAAAAGAGAAGTTTATTTATTAAAATCTTTTCTTTTATAGATATCGATAAAAAGATTTAAATAAGAGAGATTTTAATTTATAAAATATATCTTTTATAGCTTTCCATAAAAGGGATTTTAAAAGAGAAGATTTTAATTTTTGATTGAAATCCTTTTCCTTGTTTGAGCATAATAGAGGGCCGGCCATGTCATGGTCTAAAAGGAGTATTAATTTTTCCTTTTTAGCCATGATAGAGAAATAAAAGGAAGTTTTATGTTTGTTATAAAACTTTCCTTTTTTGGATTCACCAAGGATTATAAAAGAGCGGGAGAGGGTGCCTTCATGGGTGACACAACCTCTTCTATTCCTCCTCTTTTAATCCTTGTGGCCGGCCATACCTCTCTAGATTTTCCTTTGCTTATTCTCCTAGGGCCGGCCATATTTTAGCTCTTCCTCCTCTTATCTTTCTTGGTGGCCGAATCTAAGCTTGGAAGAGAAGAACTCAAGGGGCCGGCGACATACTTGGAGAAGAAGGAAAAGAGAGGAAGGTTTTCTATTTTGCATACCTTGGTGTGGCCGAAACTTGGGAGAAAGACTGAGGCTTGGATAGATTTCATCTTGGAAGATTGTCACCCACACGACGTCTAAGAGAAGCAGAGAAATACAATAGAAGATCAAGAGGTCATTAGCTACAAAGAAATGTATAACTAACTAATTGTTTCCGCATCATGTTAGTTAGTTCATGTTCTTTGTTTTTGATCTTGAAACACCAAACACAAGAGGCATATGATTCTAGGTTTCAAATTTGTGATTCGAGTTTGTGTTCTTTTGTTTTTTTTTCGATCTTGTGATTCGATTGTTCCTTTTGGTTAAACCTAGTGTTACTATAAGGAAATTAAATATTAAATTTCGTTGAAAGGATTTGTCTAGAAAGTGGTGGATGCTCCCATACCTAAGAAGGCCTAGTTCCTCACCATGTTAACCTGGAAGCCAATCTCTGAAATTAATATTTAATTGAATTTGTAACATGGGGTGGATTTGGATCAATAATGTTAAGTATTGTTTGCGATCCAAGTCTAAACCTCTAAGAACAGATAAGTTAAATTTGGAATCAATAATGTTAAGTTCTGTTTGCGATTCCTAATTTAATTTCTAAAGAACACAATAGGTTGTTAGGAATGGTTCAGGACTTGTACAAAATTTTTGTACAGGGGAACCGATACGATATTCGAATATCAACCAACACAAAAGATAACTTTCTGTACCAGATACGACCATTATAAGTTTTTGGTAATGCCATTTGAGCTTACCAATGCTCCAGTGGTATTTATGGATTTGATGAACCACATCTTTCTAGAGTATCTATATCAGTTCGTTGTCATTTTCATCGACGACATTTTGATCTACTCGAGTTCCGAGGAGAAGCATGCACAGCATCTTCGCATAGTCTTGGAGACTCTTCAACGACATCGGTTATATACGAAGTTCAGCAAGTGTGCTTTCTGTCTATCTTCAGTCAGTTTTCTGGGACATGTGGTCTCTAGCCGTGGTATTTTAGTAGACCCTCAGAAGATCGAGGCTGTCACCAGCTGGGAGCAGCCAAAATCAGTTCAGGAGATCCGTAGTTTTCTGGAACTGGCTGGATATTACAAATGGTTCGTCGAGGGTTTCTCCCGGATTGCTATGCCGTTGACACGCCTGACCAGGAAAGGCATGAAGTTCACTTGGACAGAAGATTGCGAGACCAACTTTCAGGAGCTGAAGCGAAGATTAGTGTCTGCTCCAATTTTGGTTTTACCCTCCGAAGAGGATGGATTCGTGCTCTACACCGACGCATCTCTTCAAGGTTTGGGCACTATTCTAATGCAGCACGGCAGAGTAGTCCCTATGCTTCTCGTCAGTTGAAGGAACATGAGAAGAACTACCCTATACATGATCTGAAGTTAGTTGCCATCATCTTTGCTTTGAAGATTTGGCGGCATCATCTGTATGGCATTACCTTTGAGAGTCTTACAGATCATAAGAGTCTCAAATATATTTTCACCCAAAAAGAATTTAATCTTCGACAGAGGAGATGAATGGAGTTCCTGAAGGATTACGATTGTACCATTAGCTATCACCCGGGGAAAGCTAATGTGGTTGTCGATGCACTCAGTAGGAAGTCCAGAGGGACTTTGGCTTGCCACCGAGCTTCAGTCACAGACTTGATTCAGGGTTTCTCCGAGTTGGGCCTTGAGGAGTAAGGACAGACAGAGTGAGGTGTTTTGGTTACTATGGTTGCTCAGTCATCGATAAGGATGAGGATCCGAGAGGCCCATGCCGGTGATCAGCATTTTCAGTTCATTGGCAACCAGATAGCTTCCGGGCAACAGACCGAGTACACCCGAGATGAGGAGGGTATTATATATTTCCGAGGCTGAATATGCGTACCTCAATCTCACCCGGTCTTATAGGAGCTACTTCAGGAGACTCATCGCTCTCGATTTGCGATTCACCCAGGAGGGACCCGCATGTATCGAGATTTGAGCCATTCCTACTGGTGGAACGGTATGAAGAAAGACATCGCGGAATTCGTAGCTAGATGTCTTGTGTGTCAGCAGGTGAAGGCTGAGCACCAGAGACCTGCTAGATTACTTCAGTGGATTCCTATTCTAGAGTGGAAATGAGATCACATCACTATGGACTTTGTGGTGGGATTGCCTAGGACACGAAGTGGCCATGACGTAATTTGGGTAGTCGTTGATCGATTAACCAAATCCGTACACTTCTTACCGATCCAGAAGACTGATTCCCTGGATCGATTGGCAGATCTGTATTGCTGGAAGATCATCAGATTACATGGTGTTCCTTTGAGTATTATTTTGGATAGAGACCCACGATTCACGTCCTGGTTCTGGCAGAGTCTGCAGCAGGCCTTGGGCACTCAGCTCCGTTTCAGTACAGCTTTCCATCCGCAGACAGATGAACAGTCAGAGCGGACCATTCAGACTCTAGAGGACTTGCTGAGATCTTGTGTATTGGATTTCGAAGGCAGTTGGGAGGACCATTTGCCATTGGTAGAGTTCGCCTACAACAACAGCTTTCATTCGGCTATCCAGATGGCACCGTTTGAGGCATTGTATGGTAGACCTTGTCGGACACCCACCCTTTGGGATGAGGTTGGGGAGGCCCAGCTGTTGGGACCTCATAGAGCTAGCAGGAGGCAGATTTGGTCCGTACTATCAGACGGAGGATGTTAGAGGCGCAGGACCGCTAGAAGAGTTATGCTGATCGGAGACGCAGACCCGTGGAGTTCTCTACGGGCGACCAGGAATTTCTGCGAGTTTCACCCACGAAAGGGGTGAAGAGATTTGACCTCAGAGGTAAGCTAGCTCCGCGGTACATTGGCCCTTTCCAGATCCTAAAAAGGATTGGAGTGGTAGCTTACCTGCTGGCACTACCACTGCCCCTGGCAGGCGTGCACGACGTATTCCATGTGTCTATGTTGAGGAGATACATACCCGACCCAACACATGTGCTGACAGATATCTCAGTTCTCATTCAGCCTGACGTCACTTATGAGGAGGTTCCGGTACGGATTCTGGACCGGAAAGAGCGTCAGTTGCGGAACAAGACAATCCGACTGGTTAAAGTCGGATGGCAGCATCATTCCGACGAGGAGGCTACCTGGGAGCTCGAGGTTACGATCTGAGCTCGATACCCCCACCTTTTTACTTGAGGTATGTGGGTTATTTTTCATACATCATTTATACTTTCATCTGTTGCTAGTACTTGCTGATGGTGAATAACGAAATTTGGGGATCAAATTTTTCTTAGTGGGGGAGAATGTAAAATATCGAAAATGGGCGAATCACCATAACGAAATTTTTAGAAATTTTTTGAGAATTTTTTGAAGCTCGTATAACGAGTTTACGGGGATAAAAATTGGGCCTGGAAAAGCCTATTTAGGCTACCTAATTTAAACGAGGAAAAGTTTGATTTTTCTTTATATTTTCCTTTTCTTTTTCCTTCGTTCTCACTCGCGCCCTAAATCCTCTCCGCCCGATTCTTCCCCCAACCCGATGCCTCTTCCCCTTCCTCTCGGTACCGACCACCTATTCCTCTTCCTCTTCCCCGAGCCCGATCATCTTCCTCTCCTTCCCTCCCACGCGAACAAAGCCTCGGCAAAGGGGAAAATCGAGCGCTCTCCCTTCTTCCCTCTGTGTTGCCGCCGACCACCACAGCCGACATCAACCCCTAATCCGCCCATTTCCCCTCTCTTCCTGCGTCGCCACCTGATCATCGTCGCCAGCCGACGCCACCGGACACTAGAGCCCTCCTCTTCCTTTAGAGGTCAGTGATGCAGCCGAGCACCCGGTTTGTTGGGTCGTGCCCTAGACTGGGTCCACGACCGCCGGTGCCCCTTTCTGACATCAAGGGAATTGTCCATAACCGCAGACGCCGTCATCACTAGGGTTGAACCGTTAGATTTCCGTCGGCCCTGAGGTAGCATCTCCTTCTCTTAGGCTCTAGCAGTGCTGTTCTGATTGCCGACCCCTGTTTCCCCTCTGCCGGACTAGGCATCATAGAAGCCACCACCAGACCTTCGTCTTCTCGATTCTTCACTGTCATCTCCTCACTGTACCCCATCCGTGCGTTGTTCAGATTCAAGGAGATGGGTCGGCAGAGACATCATCTTCAATAGAAGCTTGCAGATCAGGATTTAGGGTAAGTGTGTAGACTTGGTTTGATGCCGGAAGAAAATTCTTCCTTAGTTGTTTCATTAGATTTGGATATAGGGTTTTTGGAATTCGCTATGGCAATCTTGCTTCGGCTGAGGACATTAAGAGAGAGGTAACGGAAGCTATTTGTTGCTAGATTGTAACAGTGAATAGATTTCTAGGTTGATTACCTTATCTCTATTTTTTTCTCTGGGCAGTAGGGAGGTGTCCAGCAAGAGCTGTGGTTTTTCCTGATATGTCCAGCAGCTCACCTTGTTTCCAGTAACAAACATGCTCTTTGACTGTGGATCAACAGGGGTTGTGAAGTGAGGTAAGGGTAGCTAATTGATCTATGTTGTCGATCGTGGTTTGAATTGGATGTTGTAATTAGTTGATCATGTGTAGATTGATTAGATTTAGAATTAATCTAATTGGTTGATTGGGGATTAGATAACTAACCCTAATTAACCGTTGAATTTAATTTAGGTAGGTTGAGGTTTAGGGTTTAGGGGTTTTCCCTAAATTGTTCTTAAGGATTATATTTAGCTATTCATTTGAGTTGTGGCTAAATAAAAATGTATATATATTGGTGACACAGGACTTTGACACGAGACGAGCATCTCGACGTCGAATTTGGACCGAATTGGATCTTTCTATTGGAGGCGGGTACCTTGACCTATCTATTTTGATATGTCTTGTTGATATGTTTAGTAGATTTTAACAAGTAGTACTAAATATGTTTATATCTGCATCGACATGTCACTATTTGTTTTCCGAGCATATTTTGTTTGTTACTTGTTTAACATTGATGCCCTGTTTACTACATATGTTATAGAGGTAGTGACATGCCATGCTTTATGATATATCGAATTGGTTAGATACCATACCTGACCTGTGTACCTAGATCATGTTATTTGATCCACGTATTTGGTACATGTTTTTATGGAGGTAGATAGGATCAAGATATTTCTATGTTTAGTGTCATGCATCATTACGCATGATTGCATGCTGAGCGATTGACAGCTCCATTATTGTTGAGCACATCGCTAGTTACATGGATCTGCACACACAACCATTCATGGGTTAGTGGTTTTTATTCAAGTAGAGTGTGTTGCAGCAGGTTGCTCTGTTTGACTCTATTGGTCCGCTCATGGGTAGTGTGACGCAGCGTGGTAGCCGGCAGAGATCCCTCCTTTGGATTGTCTCAGGGAGATGAGAGCATTGCGCTCCCCCACTTATAATTTAGGGTAGGAGGATAGGTGTACTATGACAGCATCCCGTCTACTCGGTCACTTATCAGGAGCAGTGACGACAGACTGCACGGTTCCTCTAGGGCCGGCCACACCAAGGAGGAAAAGAGAGGAAGAAAAAGAATATAGTTGTCATCCTTGAAGGCACCTCTACCCCCTCTTTTATAATCCTTGGCCTTGGCAAATAAGAAAATTTAAATAAAAAACTTTCTTAATTCCTTTGCCATGAAAAGAAAAAATTTAATTAATTAAAATTAAAATCCTTTTCTTAATTATAATGGCCGGCCACTTTAATCTCCAAAACAAGGAGAGTTTTAATTAACACAAGAACTAAAACTTCCTAATTTATTTCCGAAAATTTATAAAAAATTTCTCCAATAATTTTTCCCTTCATGGTGGTTTGTAAAAAGAAAATTTTATAAATTAAAATCTTTCTTTTAAATATGTGGATGATTTCCAAAAAGGAAATTTATCTCTAAAAATTAAAATCTCCTTTCAATCTACAAATAAGGAAAGATATCAAATTTTTTCTTAATCTTTTGTAGAAACTTATAAAAGAGAATATTTAATTTTTAAACTCTCTTTTAAATCATAAACATGGTTAAAAAATAAAAGTTTTCTCAAAATTAAAATCTGTCTTTCAATCTACAAATAAGGAAAGATTTCAAATCTTTTCTTAATCTTTTGTAAAAAGCTATAAAAGGAAAGATTTAAATTTTAAACTCTCTTTTAAAACCATGGAATCCACATAAGAAATATTTATAAATAAAATCCCTTTTAATGTGATGTGGTTGGCCACATCATGCTTGGATTCCAAGCATTGGCCGGCCACCAACTTGGCTCAACCACTTGGTCTTGGCCGACCCTAGCTTGGGTTCCAAGCTAGCTTGGCCGGCCCCCTTGGGTTGGGTAAGAAGTGGGTATGTGGTGGGTATAAATCTCTATATACAAGAGGCTATGATAGGGACTGAGAGGAGGAATTGGTTTTGATCTCCCGATGAAAATAAGCTTCCCTTGTTCGCCCCGAACACACAACTTAACTTCATCAATAATAATTCATACCACTAAAGAATTATTATTGAACATTCATCAATAATTCAATGCCAAATTACATTTTGGGCTCCTTATTATGAGTGTGTTAGTCTCCCTATGTTTAAGATGTCGAATGTCCACTAATTAAATGACTTACTGACAACTCACTTAATTAATATCTTAGTCCAAGAGTAGTACCACTCAATCTTATCGTCATGTCAGACTAAGTCCACCTGCAGGGTTTAACATGACAATCCTTATGAGCTCCTCTTGGAGACATTCTCAACCTAGATGACTAGGACACAATTTCCTTCTTTAATCAACAACACACACTATAAGTAATATCATTTCCCAACTTATCGGGCTTATTGATTTATCGAGCTAAATCTCACCCATTGATAAGTCAAAGAAATAAATACTAAATATATGTGCTTGTTATTATATTAGGATTAAGAGCACACACTTTCATAATAACTAAGGTCTTGTTCTTTTATTAAATTAGTATAAAAAGATTTACCTTAAATGGTCTTGCTCAGTACATTCAAAGTGTACTAGTGTAATTTATCAATTAAGATAAACTAACACCTTATTATACTAGAACTATTCCAATGGTTTGTTCCTTTCCATCTTAGTCACGAGCTACTGTTTATAATTTATGAAGAACCGATAACATGATCTTCTGTGTGTGACATCACACACCATGCTGTCATTTATCCTAAAAGACAGCATTTATCCTGCATTTATCCTAATAAATGTTTACAAAAGCTAGGCTTTTAGTATACATTCCAACAATCTCCCACTTATACTAAAAGACTATGCTGTCATTTATCCTGCCATACATCTGATTCTCAACCCTTCAACATGCCCATCAAAAGCTCTTACCTTAAGGGCCTTAGTGTAAAGATCCAGGTTATCATCTGATGCAATTTGGGTGACAACAACTTTTTCCTCGTTATACGATATCTCATATTGGGTGGTAGTTGCGCTCTATTGTATTTACTTGCCTTATGGACTTATGGTTTCTTCAAGTTTGCTACTGCACCATTATTATTACAATAAATAATAATTTTTGGACAAACCAGAAATCATGTCTAAGTCCATCATGAAGTTTCTGAGTCATATAACTACTATGGCTGTCTCAGAGGCTGGCACATACTCAACTCCTATGGTGGAGTACGAAAAACACCTATGCTTAACACTCCTCCATTGTTATGGCTTCACTTTCTAAAGTAAACACAAAACCCCGAGGTCGACTTACCATTATCCCTACCTGATTGGAAGTCAAAATCTGAGTAACCTACATGGATCAAATCATCTGCCTAGTAAACTAGCATATCATCTCTAGTCCCTCTTAGGTACTACAATATATGCTTTACAGTAGTCTAGTGTCCCGGTACTGGGTTACTTTGATATCTGCTAACTATGCCCTGGACAAAACAGATATCCGGTCTCATGCACAACATAGCATACATTAGGCTTCCGACTGCTGAAACATAAGGAACTACCTTCATGTCCTTTTATCTCCTTTGATGTCTTCGGAGACATCTCTTTAGATAAAGCTACTCCATGTCTAAAAGGTAGAAGACCTTTCTTGGAGTCTTGCATGTTAAAAGTGAGCTAGGATCATATCGATGTATGAAGCTTAGGATAATCACAACATTCTTTTCTTGTGATCTCATGATCCAAAGAATATGTGCACATTCTTCTCCCAAGTCCTTCATTTCGAATTTCTTGGACAACCATACCCTTACTTCTGACAACACTTTAATATTGTTTCCAACTATCAAAAATGTTATCTACGTATAGTACAAGAAATACCACCATGTTTCCTATCACACTTATGGTATACACAATACTCATTCGGTCACTGAATAAATCCATAGGTTTGGATTACTTCATTAAACCGGATGTTCCAAGACCTTGAAGCTTTTGCTTCAGTCTATAAATAGACCATACTAGATGCTCTTTGCCCTTTGCAATGAACCCCTCTGGTTGCTTCATATGGATGCTTTCTTCAAGACTTCCATTAAGGAATGTTGTCTTGACATCCACTTACCAAATCTCATAGTCCATATAGATAAAAGAATCCGGATAGACTTAAGCACGGCTACCGGCGAAAAAGTTTCCTTTTTTAACAAGTCTTGCTTTGAAAATTTCCACCTTCCTGTCTACCCCTCTTTTCCTATTATAGACCTATTTACACCCAATGGCTTTTACACCATTTGTTGGTTATACAAGCTCTCAGACTTTATTAGAATACATATATTCTAATTCTGTATTCATTGCTCTTTACAAAGATGTTGCATCTTTATCTTGGAGCGCTTCGTCATATGTCCGGGAATTAGGTTCATGTTCACCAAGGAAAGTCCAAAAACTCTCCCAAAACATGAATATTTTAGGTTGCCTAACAACCCTCCCACTACGACGAGGCACCTTCTGTAATTGTGTATCATCTGTGATACATGTTGTAGTTTCTTGTAATATTTCATCTTGTGCAGTTGGTACTAGATTAGACGTGTCCTTTATTATTTTCTTAAGAACAAATTTACTTATGGGCTTATGGTTTATTACATAGTCCTCTTCTAAAAATTGTGCATTGGTGCTAATAATGACCTTCTGATTTTTAGGACTATAAACCTCCTTTCGTTTCTCTTAGGATAACCTACAAACAAGTGAACTCCTGTCCAACTTATCAGTGTCTCTCATGTGCTAGACCACCCAAATCCGAATATGCTTCAGACTAGGCTTAGACTTAGAAGGTACTATGTTTATTTCCGTTTCCAGTGTATATCCTCAAAACGAATTTTGGTAATTCTGAATAACTCATCATTGATCTAACTATTTCCATAAGAGTCCTATACCTTCTTACTACACCATTCTGTTGGGGTGTACCAGGTGTAGTTAGTTGGGATTGAATCCCGTCTTCTGATAAGTGACTCTTAAACTCTCCCAAGAGGTTCTTGCCACTACGATCTCAGCGTAGTGTTTTGATACTTTTCCTTGACGTTACTCCACATCAGCCTAATACTCTTTGAACTTATCAAAGCACTTAGACTTGCAGCGCATCAAGTAAATGTACCCGTATTTTGAATAGTTGTCTATAAAATTGATGAAATATTCAAAACTACCTCTTTCCTGAATAGTCATAGATCCACACAAATCAGAATGAACCAATTCCAACACATCTTTGGCTCTATACCCCTTAAAAACTTCTTGGTTATTCTTCCTCCCAAGTAAGATTCGCAGGTTGGAAAGGTTTCCACTACCAATGAACCCAAAAGTTCATCGGCTATTATCCTTTGAATCCTACTCAAGTTAATATAACCTAGCCTTAGATGCCAAAGATATGATTGGTTCATCTCCGAAAGTTGCTTTCTCTTATTAAAGTTAGAAGATATGTTATTAATTTCTATTTGTTGCATTGTGGGACTTATTGAATTTTTAAAATGCCAACCAACGTACCAGAACAGATAAATTTCCTCTTTTTCTTGATAACAACTTTGTTATTAAAAAAGGCAGAATATCAAATTCTTTAAATAGTTTAGAAACTGAAAACTAGTTCTTTCTAAACTTGGTACGTAAAGACAATTTCTCAAAAAAACTCGATGTTTTATTCCTATCGAAGGATAAACATCTCCCATTGCAACAGCTGCTACTTTTACAGTAATGTCCATGTAGACATTGATTTTTCTTTCATATAGTTGTCGGATTTCCTGGAACCCCTGCAATAAATTACAGACATGATCAGTGGTTTCCGTATCTACACACCAGGTACCGATAGATAATTCCACTAAACATGTAACAACTAATGAATAAAATATACTTTTATTGTTCTTAGTTCTAAGAAGACAGACCACCTTAATGTCTAAGTCTTATTTTCAATCATTATAATTGGGACCACTAAGTCTATCCTATAGTATAACAGCTAGGGGATTGACCAACATTTTAAATCCTAAGAATCACAAAAATATTTGGTCAAGACTAACTCCTTAAAAATCCCCATGAATTTTGTATGTCACGTTAGTGTGGACGTATACAAATTCAAAGAGGATATTTTATCCATTAATTTTATTATCTCATCAACCTTACTTTATGACGAATAAAATTAATAGTTGGTCTTGTCTTTGGTCAAAACTTTGAATTTAAAATAATATTGATTTCTCAAAACAATATCATTTAAATTCACCAACACCTCTAACACCGTGAATTTTGTATGCCACGTTAGTGTGGACGTATACAAAACCAAACATTTGTAAGAGGAGGGTCTTACCCATTAATTATCTTGTCATCCTTAAATTACCTCAAACGCCTTGAATTTTGTATGCCACATTAGTGTGGACGTATACAAATTCATTTGTTTGTAAGAGGAAGTTTTACCCAATTTATTTTGTCAACTTAACTTTATGAAAAAATTACCTCAAACACCGTGAATTTTGCATGCCACGTTAGTGTCGATGTATACAAATTCAAACATTTGTAAGAGGAGGGTTTCACCTAGCTTTATGACAAATTAATAGTTGGTATTCCTTCGGTCCCGCAAAACAATAGCAGTGACTCCGTTGGGGAGGATACTATTGAATGCGTCTAAGTGTATACCATTACTTGATACTAAGTCCATTAAATAGGATTGTGCCCCTTCAGTTGGAGAAGATCACACGCTCCTAAATAATTTTCTATAACCATCCATAAAGGAAGTTTGATCTAGTGATCCGCAACAAACCCATCCGTTGTGGAGGGAGGCACTCAGAGCCAACACACAAGCTTGTTGCATCACTTACAAACTAGTAATGGAGACCGTGAAATTTATTTAAAAATCTTTCTCCCACTTAGTTTTTAAAGTAAGGAATTTTAACCTATGCTAGCATACATCACATGCACATCACAGTAAATAAAAACAATAAATATGGAAATTAATTTTCCAACTATTATGTCTTCTTCCATCACTGTTTTTCGTGTGTTCCAACCCTGGCTGCTGCCATCTTTAGCCACCGCCATCGGGTCCATGTCGTCGGGTCCATCGAGCTTCCTTTTCTATTACGCCTATGGTCCTCCAATAGCACCACGCTTCGCAAGGATACGATCCGTGACAAAAAATAGAATTTTACATATATCGTTCCTATATTCCACAAAGGAATGTACATGTAATCTAGATCGAAATAAAAATATAAAATCCTAATAACTAATACAACTCCTGCTGTATTTAATTTTACAATCATGCAAACACACAATAAAATGCCATTGACATGTCCAAGGGTCCAATCACACACAATATCTATATGTCATAATAGTTGGAGCCTGCAACCACAAAGTTAGCACATCCTACTATTATCCTGCCTAAATTATGTATGACATGTGCATAATCTATTTGAAAACCAAACACACAAAGGCAAACCCTAGCTCTGATACCAATTGTTGGTTGGTCCTAGGAAGATCGTACCGGTTCCACTGTACAAAAATTTTGTACAAGTATCGAACCTTTCTTAAATAACCTATTGTGTTCTTTAGAAGTTAAATTAGGAATCACAAACGGAACTTAACATTATTGATTCCAAATTTAACTTATTTGTTCTTAATGGTTTAGACTTGGATCGCAAGCGGAACTTAACACTATTGATCCAAATCAACCTATGTTATAAATTCAATTAAATATTAATTTCTAAAATTGGCTTCCAGGACTGCATGGCGAGCCACATGACCTTCTTGGGTATGGGAGCATCCACCACGACCTAGACAAAGCCTTTTAAGGAAAGATAATATTTAATTTCCTTATATAACTCTAGGTTTAACCAAAAAGAACAATCGAATCACAAATTCAAAAAATAAAATAAAAGAAACATAAATTCGAAACAAATCTGAAAACTCTAGAATCGTATGCCTCTTGTGTTTGGTATTTCCAAAAATAACTATACAAAGAAAACTAGTATGATGCGGAAAATAATTACTAGTTATACCTTTCTTTATAAGCAAATAACCTCTTGATCTTCTACCGTATTTCTCTTCTAATCTCGGACGTTGTGTGGGCAATGATCTCTCGAGATGAGAACCACCAAGCTCCTTCTTCTCCAAGCTAGATTCGGCCTCCATCAATTCTTCAAGAGAAGTAGAGGTCCGACCACCACCACCAAGCTCCAAGGGATGCTAGAAACAAAGCTTCCTTTCTCTCCTTCTTCTCCTAGATAGAACCGGCCACCATCACCAACTCCAAAACAAAGATGAAACCGACCACTAAAGAAGAAGAGAAGAGGAAAGGGAGAACCTCTAGGGCCGCCCACACCAAGGAGGAAAAGAGAGGAAGAAAAAGAATAGAGTTGTCACCCTTGAAGGCACCTCTACCCCCTCTTTTATAATCCTTGGCCTTGGCAAATAAGAAACTTTAAATAAAAACTTCCTTAATTCCTTTGCCATGAAAAGAAAATTTTTAATTAATTAAAATTAAAATAATTTTCTTAATTATAATGGCCGGTCACTTTAATCTCCAAAACAAGGAGAGTTTTAATTAACACAAGAACTAAAACTTCCTAATTTGTTTCCGGAAATTTATAAAAAATTTCTCCAATAATTTTTCCCTTCATGGTGGTTTGTAAAAAGAAAATTTATAAATTAAAATCTTTCTTTTAAACATGTGGATGATTTCCAAAAAGGAAAGTTATCTCTAAAAATTAAAAACTCCTTTCAATCTACAAATAAGGAAAGATATCAAATCTTTTCTTAATATTTTGTAGAAACTTATAAAAGAGAATATTTAATTTTTAAACTCTCTTTTAAATCATGAACATGGTTTAAAAAGGAAAATTTTCTCAAAATTAAAATCTACCTTTCAATCTACAAATAAGAAAAGATTTCAAATCTTTTCTTAATCTTTTGTAGAAAGCTATAAAAGAAAAGATTTAAATTTTAAACTCTCTTTTAAAACCATGGAATCCACATAAGAAAAAATTATAAATAAAATCCCTTTTAATGTGATGTGGTCGGCCACATCATGCTTGGATTCCAAGCATTGGCCGGCCACCAACTTGGCTCAACCACTTGGTCTTGGCCGACCCTAGCTTGGGTTCCAAGATAGCTTGGCCGGCCCCCTTGGGTTGGGTAAGAAGTGGGTATATGGTGGGTATAAATCTATATATACAAGAGGCTACGATAGGGACCGAGAGGAGGAATTGGTTTTGGTCTCCCGATGAAAATAAGCTTCCCGTGTTCGCCCCGACACACAACTTAACTTCATCAATAATAATTCATACCACTAAAGAATTATTATTGAACTACAGTACCAATGCCAAATTATATTTTGGGCTCCTTCTTATTATGAGTGTGTTAGTCTCCCTGTATTTAAGATGTCGAATGTCCACTAATTAAATGAGTTACTGACAACTCACTTAATTAATATCTTAGTCCAAGAGTAGTACCACTCAACCTTATCATCATGTCAGACTAAGTCCACCTGCAGGGTTTAACATGACAATCCTTATAAGCTCCTCTTGGAGACATTCTCAACCTAGATTACTAGGACACAGTTTCCTTCTATAATCAACAACATATACTATAAGTAATATCATTTTCCAACTTATCGAGCTTATTGATTTATCGAGCTAAATCTCACCCATTGATAAGTCAAAGAAATTAATACTAAATATATGTGCTTATTATTATCTTAGGATTAAGAACACACACTTCCATAATAACTAAGGTCTTGTTCTTTTATTAAATCAGTATAAAAAGAACTTACCTTAAATGGTCCTGCTCAGTACACTCAAAGTGTACTAGTGTAATTTATCAGTCAAGATAAACTAACACCTTATTACACTACGACTATTCCAATGGTTTATTCCTTTCCATCTTAGTCGCGAGCTACTGTTTATAATTTATAAAGTACCGATAACATGATCTTCTATGTGTGACACCACACACCATGTTATCTACAATATAAATTAATTGAACAACTACACTTAGCATAAATGTAGACATTTTTGATCAATGTGATTTCTTTATTTCAAAATAAATGTTTACAAAAGCTAGGCTTTTAGTATACATTCCAACAGGTCAGACCAAGTGTCAACCCACCGAAGTTCGAGGGGGAATTCATGAGTTGGAAGAAAAAGTGATGTTATCTACCAGTTTAGTGAAAAATATGAAACTCCAATTGCAGGAAGATATTGTACAAGCAGACCTTATTATGTTGGCAATACCAGAGTTCAACATTATTTTGGGCATGGATTGGTTAATCCTATATGGAGCTTTGATCAATTCTGATAGAGGCAGCCTGGAGTAGACAGAGGTCGCACATGATCTCTTGTGTTAGTGCAAGGGAACTATTGCGTAGAGGAGGTTAGGGATTCCTAGCCAGCGTCATTTCCATTCCTGATACGGCTAGCCAGTCAATTGAAGAAGTGGAGGTGGTTAGAGACTTTCCCGGTGTATTTTCGAACAATATTTCCAGCATTCCACCAGAGAGGGAGGTGGACTTCTTCATCGAGTTGATACTAGGGGCAACACCGATCTCTAAGGCACCCTATCACCTAGCACCGACAGAAATAAAAGAACTAAAAGACCAGTTTTAGGAGCTACTAGATAAGGGATTCATCCTCCTAGTTTCTCCTCCTGGGGCATACCGGTGCTTTTTGTGAAAAAAAAAGATGAAAGCATGAGATTCTATATCGACTATCGAGAATTGAATAGAGTGACAGTGAAGAATAAATACCCATTGCCAAGAATCAAGGACTTATTTGATCAGTTGCAAGGAGCTTTAGTATTCTCGAAGTGCAATCTTCGATCAGGATATCATCATTTGAGGGTGAGAGAAGCAGATGTGCATAAGATAACTTTCAGGACTTGTTATGGGCATTATTTGTTTATGGTAATGCCATTCGGAGTGACAAATGCTCTAGCGGTCTTCATAGACCTCATGAATCGTGTATTTCAGTCGTACCTGGACCGGTTCATTATTGTATTCATAGATGACATCCTAGTCTACTCGAAGAGCATGGAGGAGCAACGATAACACTTGAGGACGAGATTACAAATACTACAAGATTGGAAATTGTTTGCAAAATTCAGCAAGTGCGAATTTAGGTTGGAGAATGTGGCATTCTTGTTAGAATGTATACTAAAAGCCTAGCTTTTTGTATAAACATTTATTTTGAAATGAGAATCACATTGATCAAATGTCAATAATAACTCTTTAGTGATATGAGTTATTATTGATGAACTTGAGTTGAGTGATCGGGTCGAACACATGAAGCTCAAGCTCATCGAGAGACCATAACCAATTCCTCCTCTAGGTCCCTATTGTAGCCTCTATGTATAAAGCCTCACACCACCCAAGCCCCACTTCTTACCCAAGTAATGGGCCGGTCATATCCTTGCTTGGTGCCCAAGCAAGGGGGCGGCCAAGCTTTTCTTGGAGCCCAAGGGGTGGCCGACCAATCCTTGATTGGTGCCCAAGCAAGGGGACGGCCAAGCTTTGCTTCACTACAAGAAAAAAGCCTTACAACAACGGTTTTTCACCGTTGTCGTAGCCCCTTTCGGACTGTTGTTAAAGGCTGTGTTGTTAAAGGGGGTACCCAAAGACAACGGTTTTTAACTGTTGTCTTTGAAGACAAAGACAGCAGTTTTTACAACGGTGAAAAACTGTTGTCTTTTCCTTCAAAGACAACAGTTTTTCACCGTTGTCTTTGAGCGTCTACCTTTAATAACAGGGTCTTCAACAACAGTTTTAAACTATTTACGACAACAGTGAAAAATCGTTGTCTTTTTTTTGATAAAAAATAAAAAAATATTAAAATTTATTATACAATTTTCTAGTATTATAAATCATTCAAAATACTAAATTTGTAAATAAAATTTAACATATAATTTTCTAACATTCGAAAATAATATTTACAACATTCCGAAGAAATTTCAAAAGCAGCCAACAAAATGACAACGACACTATTAAAACAAAGGTAGAACAACACAACATCCTAATCCTAGAAGAGTAACACAACATCCTAATCTTGATATCCAGTTTTGAAGAGTTGGATCATTTGAACTACTTTTACCATGTACAACACTAGAAGAGTAACAAAACACCGCTTCTTAATTCTCCTAATCCTTCATCTTCTTCATCCTTGCCATGTTTGCATCGTACTTGGATCGAAGTGGACCAAGTAGATAAAGAAAGAAGATAAACTAAATGCCTTCATCTTCTTCATCCTTGCTTCTTAATTCTCCTAATCCTTCATCTTCTTCATCCTTGCTTCTTAATTCTCCTAATCCTTCAAACTCCACCTGTAAGAAGAAGATAAAGAAATGTCACTTGATCTAAACTAAATGCCTATGAATAATAAAAATGCATTTTCCTGTTTAATAAAGGATGTGATAGCTTGTTTCAACTAATGCATTTGTTTCACCATATCCTATATCAATGAACAAGCTAATGCATTTGTTTCAACTATTTCCTGAGCAACTAAATTGTATTGTTGAATGCATTGTGCCTGTTAGTACACTCAAGTAAGACTGTGACTTAACTTAATAAATTGAAATTATGTTAAATTATATATCTGAAATAGTCATGATAAAGGAAAATTGTAAATAATATTGTGACAGAGGCTATCTGGAACAATCTTGTAAGAATAAAAGGTTATCTTTAGGATCATTACTAACCGAAACAACTTGAGAGCAAAGCATTGAAAATGGACCTTTGATTTCACTGTTGCATTGGTATGGAATAACACCATATGTACACTTAATAAGTGAAATTTGTAGCATTGAACTGTACCGTCAAAAATCCTCCAATGGACAAACTACAAGTATGTTAAACTATCTCTCTAAATAATTACACTGGGAGCAAAGCATGGCTAAATACATCATCAATTAGGAACAAACTACTAAGAATAAAGAAAGGAAGAATGTAGATGAACTGAAACAACTACTGGCTAAATACCTAAGTGGATCTTCAAAAGTATAGTTATATTGCAAAATTGTTTAAGCGTGGCTCTTGAGTATGCAATATCAAACAGTATAAAGGAATCCAAAAGAAGAATGCATGTGCACAAATGTTAGGAAGGTGAATCCAATGGTCAATTGCATTTTATGGACCTGAAGAATTTTAACTTTTTTACGCAGATCATCAACTAATCTTGTGGTTGGTCTTTCTTGAAGTTCTCTTCTTATCTCCAAAAGAGCACTATCCTGCAAGAAAATAGAGATATAGAGATTAGGAACTGTAAGCATTGCTATTTTATCAAATATAATTGTGTTAATAAAGGATGTGATAGCTTTAAACATGTCCAAGATCATATTGTTGTGCCGAGAAATTGTGATAAAATTTTAATTGAACTATAATTGTTGGTCATCTCAAATGCCAAAATGTTGCAACTTATACTTCATATATGTTATCGTATAAAAAATTAGGTATAAACAAAGAACTGAAACCTTTTCATTGATTAGTGCATTCAACTTCTTTATCTCATTCAAATGCTGCTCCCTCCCCTTTAATAATGTGGATTCCATGTTATGAAGCTCCATATTCAACTCAGAGATTATTTTCTCCTTTGCATTCAAGGAGCTCTCCAACATAATGTTCATCTCCACATCACTACAACAGATGCATTAAAAAAAAGAATTGAATAATAACCAGGGAAAAATGACAACATCTAATAAAAATTTGCTTTAAACAAAACAATTAATTTCATCAATTATGAAATGGGTGCAACAGTTGCAAACGTCAAGGAATTTAATTTACGCTAATTGGAAAAAAATGAATTGAGCAAAATGTTTTTAACATACCAATAAAAAGTTGTACAGATCAAGATCTATGCATAAAAGGTATTACAAAATACAGGAATGAAATATAAAAAACTAAAGATCAAAGATCAGTCTAGCCCTAGGTAGGCTTATGTAACGCCCGAAAATTCTCAACATGCATTAGAATTATTCTGTGATTTTCTGGAATTTTTAGATATTTTTCCGGAATTTTCCCAGTAGCGGAAGTAGCAAAAATAATTAGAAGAATAAAAAGGCTTAAGCGGGAATCGAACCCGGAACCTCTCGGGTCCGCTAAACTTTTAGTTAGCCTTAGTAACCGGTGAACCCAGCAGGGCCGTGCTGAGAGAAAGAGGAACCAATTATATATATATTGGAGTTGGGTTCAATAATCCAATTAATATAAATTAAGAACCTAAGATGGGTTTGGTTTAATTTGGTTCGGCAGCCCTCTCCTCACAAAACCTCACGCCACTTTCTTTCTCCAAACCCTCACGCCGAACACCTCTTCCCTTCCTCCTTCTCTCGGCGCCACACCAAGGAAGATCTAGGGTTCTTTCTCTAGGGCCCCAAGGACACTTTCCGGTGACGATTTCAGCACAAGGACGTTCCCCTCCGCGAGTAGAGCACGTGGACGCGAGTGAATCGTCGAGAAATCATCTCCACCGGGAATTTCTAGCGATTAGATTTGTAAGAAATCTACCACACAAGGTAAGAAACCCCTCACCTGCAGTATAATAGCTACCGTTTGATTTTCTGTGCATTAGTTTAGTTATATGCGTATGTTTTCGACACATAGGGTGTACTTAACCCCCCTCACAGGTTTAGGGATTTAGTGAGTACCTTTAGATGGGCCGGACACGTCTTTTCTCCTTCAGTTGGAGGTTTAGATGCTGCCGGGTGCCTAAAGGTAGTCTCCCTAATAGAGAAGGGAGTTAAAGCACACTAGGTGTTCGATTAAATAACCAGCTTAGAGAAAGAATGCAACTTAGGCATTGTTATTAGCACAGTTGAATGCATTAGAAGCATCTAAATTAGTAAATCGGTTTATTCTAGCTTATATGGGACTACGGTGATAGGATCCTTCGTACGGAGGCTAGAGGGGGGGGTGTGAATAGCCGACACCAAATCGTCGCGTTTCTACAAACTAGGTTAGCGCAGCGGAAAATAACACGTAGAAACGAAGGAAAAGAAGACAAACCTCAAACAAACCGATGTAACGAGGTTCGGAGATTAGGGCTCCTACTCCTCGGCGTGTCCGTAAGGTGGACGAGTCCAGTCAATCCGTCGGTGGATGAGTCCCCGGAGAACCGGCTAATACAATATACTCCTTCTGGGTGGAGAAACCTCTCCACAATGTTTCTTGCACAAGCAAGATAGGAGTACAACAGATACAAGAAAGCAAAAGACAATATGAAACACTTGCTTGCCTTTCTTGTTGACTGGAGTGATGAAGCAGCAGCTTCACACCAGCAGCAGCTGACGAGAATCCAGTCGAGAAGCTCACGCGAAGCTTCAGCTGCGAGGAGCTCAGCAAAGCTCTGATAGCAGGTAAGAGCAGAAGCTCTAGAGCACAAGAACAGAAGTTCTAAGGAGGAAGCAGTAACAGCAACGAAACCCTGTAGCGTCTTTTATACCTGCGAAGAAAAACACGAAGGAATCTAGCCGTTGCGTCGCAACGGCTAGTTCCCTGATCGGTCCACAGACCGATCAGGAGTGTGCCTAATCGGTCCACAGACCGATGAGCGCTTTCTCCCGAACTCCGCTAGCTACTGATCGTGCTCTGATCGGTCTGCTGACCGATCAGGGCTTATTGAGTGCGGTTCCTCGCACTCCTCAAGATCTTCACCTGATCGGTCGGCAGACCGATCAGATAAGCTCACCGAATCGATGCGTGCCTTCTGTTTGTTATCTGATCGGTCACCAGACCGATCAAATACACAAGCGTATCACTGGATCGGTCTGGTGACCGATCCAGAGCTTGGTTTTTGCCCAAACCAAGTACCAAGTCTCCCAAACCAACATCCGGTCAACCTTGACCTGTTGGTACATCATGCTTAGCATCCGGTCACTCCCTTGACCTGCTAAGACTCCCTACCAAGTGTCCGGTCAATCCCTTTGACCCACTTGGACTTTCCTCTTTGTGTCAAGTATCCGGTCACTCCCTTGACCTACTTGACCTTCTCAACACCAGATGTCCGATCACCCTTGATCCATCTGGATTTTCCCTTGCCCGGCTTCACTCACCAGGACTTTCCCATTGCCTGGCTTCACTCACCAGGACTTTCCCTTTCACCTAGCTTCACTCACTAGGATTTTCACCTGGCTTCACTCACCAAGATTTCCAAACTGCCTAGCTTCACTCACTAGGTCTTTCCCCTGCCTGGCTTCACTCACCGGGACTTTCTCCAACTGCCTGGCTTCACTTACCAGGACTTTCCCTCGCGCCAAACTCCCTGTTTGGACTTTCCCCGTGCCAAGTCTCCATACTTGGACTTTCCGCGTGCCAAGCTACCTGCTTGGACTTTTCCCCGTGCCAAGTCTCCGTACTTGGACTTTTCCAATGCCAAGTCTCCATACTTGGACTTTTCGCGTGCCAAGCTCCCTGCTTGGACTTTTCCCGAATCAGGTCAACCAGGTCAACCTTGACCTAAGGTTGCACCTACAATCTCCCAAACACCTATTCTTGTCAAACATCAAGAATACAACTCTCTTCTCGTCAAACATCGTCAAACATCAAAACACAACTCGAGTCAGGTCAACTCGAGTCAGGTCAACCAAGTCAACCTTGACCTAAGGTTGCACCAACAATCTCCCCCTTTTTGATGTTTGACAAAATCCAAAATCAAGTTAGGTTAACCTGATAACCAAAATCAATGTTCTTCCTTGAACATTCTTCCAAAACCTACACTCTCCCCCTTGGGACATCTCTCCTCCTTTTTGACACACATCAAAAAGAGGGAATCAAGGTTAAGAGTTTCTTCCTAATGAAAGTCTCATACCTTTCATTGAAACTCTTAATTTCCCCCTTGATACTAAACACAACAATCAACTTAGTGATAATCCCATATCACTCAAGTCTTTAGGAGTAAAAACTCCCCCTAAAAGTCAACTCCCCCTTGACTAATAGGTAAAACTCCCCCTAAAGGTCAACTCCCCCTTGACCATTGCACCAACAATGTCTTGGAGAGTTTCAAACCTTTAGAAATCCAAAACACCACCTTCCCGAGCTGAAATTTCAGACAACCAGTCGAAATTCAGCAAATTCAGCACGCCTGATCGGTCCCCGGACCGATCAGAACCCCTCTGGATCGGTCCCCAGACCGATCCAGCCTTCCCTGGATCGGTCCAGTGACCGATCCATCCTTGGACAGACTCGAGTTCTGATTTCCTTCTCCCGAAATTCAGAAACTCACAACAAATTCCAGAAAATTCCAAAAATTATAAAATTTTGAGGATATATTCCTCTTAACATATACTATCAAGGAAAAATAGTTTTCTATGAAAATAACTTCCATTTTCAAATCTTGATACAAAATTCGAAAAGTTTTGAAATAGCTCAAAGTTTCAAAAACTTTGTATCACCTTGCTCGATGATGAATGCTATCACTAGAAAAGCTTCATCAAGGTTTTTCAAATCAATTTCAAAATGATTTTAAACCTTTTAATTTAGGACCATAATCTTAGGGCTAAATGTACATGACTTGTACATAAGCTTTCCCTATGATCCACCAATTTTGAATTAGGTTCATCTAGGTACAAGAACTATGCACCTTGATCCTAACTCATCATCCTAATATCTCACACACATCTAAGGTGTATCAAACACATTCAAGTCAATTTTGATGTGAGATATGGGTTTAGGTCAACTTAGGCTAAGTTCTCATGCATTTTCTAAACACCAATTTGATCTCAATATCAAAATGTGCTTTTATCCTTAAATCAATTTCATTAATTATTAATGCAAGAGATGATGACATGGCATGAAATAATATCAAAAATGAAAACATGTGCCAATGTCATGATGTCATGGCATAAAGTTTGAAACTTAAATAAACATGACATAAAAACTAGCCTAAGCATTATCATGACATTTCAAGTGATAATAAAACTAAACATGATGTCATGACATGTGAGGGCAAATAATCATGGCAAGATTTAGCATAAATAAATATACCTAGATTACCTATCTAAGTATCCTTAACCACTTGGCTAACTTCAAATTTAATCCTAGATTGCCCCAAAATGCCAAAATCCTAATTTTGACACTTCTTGAACTCTAGATTAATTCATGCCACTTAAAGATCAAATTTATCCTCAAAACTTGGCATGTTTCATTTTTTTCCTCGAGAGTTCTCTAGATTTTCCCAAATTGTGCCAATTGAGATTAAAAATGAAATTTCCAATCTTTAGGCACATTTAACTCTTCAAAGGAGTAAATGATAATTCCATTTCATTTTCAAAAGTTCTCAAAACCTTGAAAATGCTCCTTGAGTGTCAATTTCCTCAAAGTTGGGTTAACTACCCTTCTAATCGGAGTTGACACTCTCTAACCCATCTATGGGGTAGAGAAGATGCTCCTAGGAACCCAATACCTATTAGAGCTCATTGGGTTCACTAAATATTCACTAGGGATAACTTCCCTAGCAACCCTCCTAATGACCCTCTTAGGCTTTAAAGCCTTGGTCATTTGGGTCTCATCAAGGTCAACTATAGGGGTGACTCCCCTTATGACCTTGGTAATGGTCTTCCTAGCCCTAGGTTTTGTTCCATAATCGAATGAAACATTATGATAAGTGGGCTTGACCAATTGGGACTTAGGTTTGTGACCCAAACCTTTCTTGTCCTTGGACTTGGGTTTTTGACCCCTAGACCCTAGAGTCAAATCCTTAAGAGCCTTTTCTAGAGAGTCAAGTCTTGACCTCAAGACTTGATTTTCTTTCTCTAATACCTCAAGTTTTGATTTATCATTTTTCTTTGAGGTATTCCTAGGCATGTGTCTAGATGATTTGGGATTTCTATCTAGATTTTCCTTAGCCTTAGATGAGTTAATTCTAGGATTAGCATTTCTAGAATTGTTCTTATCTAGGCTAACATGCTTGGCTCCTAAGCACATGTATCGATTTCTAGTGTATGGCAATAAGACTACTAGCATGCATCCTACTAGAATTGCAAGAATGAGCTTTAAATGTTACCTTAGGGTTTGCCTTAGCTCCCCCTTTACACGTGTTTGGCCTCTTGTCCTTGTGAGGTTGCCTCCCCTTTGGACATTGACTCCTATAGTGTCCCCGTTGCTTGCATTGGAAGCACACCACGTGCTTCTTGCTCTTGCATGTCGGGACTCCGGCTTCCTTGACCTTTGGTGCCGGTGGAGTCTTTCTAACCTTCTTTGGACACTTACTCTTGTAGTGCCCAAACTTCCTACACTCAAAACACATTATGTGTAATTTGCTTGAAATCACAGTGTTTGAGTTACCTAGGGTTGTGGATGTAGATGAGCTTTCTTCTTCATCCCTTCCGGAGGTAGATGCCTCTTCTTGCTCCGATCTTGAACAAGAGCTCTCCTCCTCTTCTTCCTTGGATGTTGAGTAGCCCTCAACTCCCAATTCGCTTCCTCCATGATGTGAGCTACTTGGCTCACTAGGCTCCTCTTCATGGAATTTTGCCAAATTGTTCCACAATTCCTTGGCGTTGTTGTACCTATCTATCTTGCACAAAACATTATTAGGTAAAGTAAATTCAATAATTTTTGTTACCTCGTCATTGATTTCGGATTGTCGGATTTGCTCTTTCGTCCACTCCTTCTTCTTGATAGGTTTTCCTTCCTCATCCATCGGAGGGGAAAACCCTTCTTGTACACAAAACCAATTTAACATATTAGTCCTAAGAAAATACATCATCCTTACCTTCCAATATGTGAAGTTGTCGTGAGACTCGTAGAAGGGTTGAATTGTGACATCTTCTCCATAGAGATCCATCTCTAGCCCGTGCTCCCCCGGGTGTTGATCCGTCGAAGAGCGGCCTCGCTCTGATACCACTTGATAGGATCCTTCATACGGAGGCTAGAGGGGGGGGGTGTGAATAGCCGACACCAAATCGTCGCGTTTCTACAAACTAGGTTAGCGCAGCGGAAAATAACACGTAGAAACGAAGGAAAAGAAGACAAACCTCAAACAAACCGATGTATCGAGGTTCGGAGATTAGGGCTCCTACTCCTCGGCGTGTCCGTAAGGTGGACGAGTCAAGTCAATCCGTCGGTGGATGAGTCCCCGGAGAACCGGCTAATACAATATACTCCTTCTGGGTGGAGAAACCTCTCCACAATGTTTCTTGCACAAGCAAGATAGGAGTACAACAGATACAAGAAAGCAAAAGACAATATGAAACACTTGCTTGCCTTTCTTGTTGACTGGAGTGATGAAGCAGCAGCTTCACACCAGCAGCAGCTGACGAGAATCCAGTCGAGAAGCTCACGCGAAGCTTCAGCTGCGAGGAGCTCAGCAAAGCTCTGATAGCAGGTAAGAGCAGAAGCTCTAGAGCACAAGAACAAAAGTTCTAAGGAGGAAGCAGTAACAGCAACGAAACCCTGTAGCGTCTTTTATACCTGCGAAGAAAAACACGAAGGAATCTAGAACGGCTAGTTCCCTGATCTGTCCACAGACCGATCAGGAGTGTGCCTGATCGGTCCACAGACCGATCAGCGCTTTCTCCCGAACTCCGCTAGCTACTGATCGTGCTCTGATCGGTCTGCTGACCGATCAGGGTATGGCCTGATCGGTCTGTTGACCGATCAGGGCTTATTGAGTGCGGTTCCTCGCACTCCTCAAGATCGTCACCTGATCGGTCGGCAGACCGATCAGGATATCGCCTGATCGGTCCCCAGACCGATCAGTAAGCTCACAGAATCCTTCTGTTTGTTATCTGATCGGTCACCAGACCGATCAAATACACAAGCGTATCACTGGATCGGTCTGGTGACCGATCCAGAGCTTGGTTTTTGCCCAAACCAAGTCCCAAGTCTCCCAAACCAACATCCGGTCAACCTTGACCTGTTGGTACATCATGCTTAGCATCCGGTCACTCCCTTGACCTGCTAAGACTCCCTACCAAGTGTCCGGTCAACCCCTTTGACCCACTTGGACTTTCCTCTTTGTGTCAAGTATCCGGTCACTCCCTTGACCTACTTGACCTTCTCAACACCAGATGTCTGATCACCCTTGATCCATCTGGATTTTCCCTTGCCCGGCTTCACTCACCAGGACTTTCCCATTGCCTGGCTTCACTCACCAGGACTTTCCCTTTCACCTAGCTTCACTCACTAGGATTTTCACCTGGCTTCACTCACCAGGATTTCCAAACTGCCTAGCTTCACTCACTAGGTCTTTCCCCTGCCTGGCTTCACTCACCACGACTTTCTCCAACTGCCTGGCTTCACTTACCAGGACTTTCCCTCGCTCCAAACTCCCTGTTTGGACTTTCCCCGTGCCAAGTCTCCATACTTGGACTTTCCGCGTGCCAAGCTACCTGCTTGGACTTTTCCCCGTGCCAAGTCTCCGTACTTGAACTTTTCCAGTGCCAAGTCTCCATACTTGGACTTTTCGCGTGGCAAGCTCCCTGCTTGGACTTTTCCCGAATCAGGTCAACCAGGTCAACCTTGACCTAAGGTTGCACCTACAATCTCCCAAACACCTATTCTTGTCAAACATCAAGAATACAACTCTCTTCTCATCAAACATCGTCAAACATCAAAACACAACTCGAGTCAGGTCAACTCGAGTCAGGTCAACCAAGTCAACCTTGACCAAAGGTTGCACCAACATACGGTCCAATGGGTGGGCTCCCACAGTCGCCTCTAGGTTCAGACAACCTAGCTCTAGGTTCAAATAACCTAGAAACAGCAATTTAGAACAGTTTAGTGTTACTCTCCGCAAGTGTACGAAAATGTCGCAAGTAATATAAAAGATTATCGTATTCACAGGGACTGAAATAAGCACTAGAAATGTCTCAATGCGAATTAGCTAAACAACTATCCAATCGTTTCAAAAGCAAAGTAAAGGTAAACAAATCTAATATTAAAGATCAACAAACAAGAGTTTAGTGTTTTGGGTTATGATAAAGGGAGATTCTAGGAGTTTCGATTTCTTTGTAAGATTTCTTGAATGTAAATGGTTCACCAATTCTTATTCCTCAACTGCCAAACATGTAGAAAGTTGCCGGTTCCCTCTTGCAATAGACAACCGGCTAAGGACTGAGAAATGTATCTAAATAGGATTAATGAGACATGAACCTACGTTGTCCTTACACAGAAGCGCACCTATTACTATGCCTTCCTCGGATATCAACATAGAAGCCCACAACTTATTAATCTATAAAGATACAAGAAGCTAATCATAGAATCCATCCTACTCTCTTGAATATTCCTATTTCCTCTTCAAGATTATCTCTCAAACGTCCTTACACGGGCTTGCACCTGTCACGTGGATCCCTCGGATGATCGAGTGAGAGTTTATCCTTACCAAGTCCATAAGAAATCCAAACAATCAATCAAGAATGAGAATTAAGCATAAACCACCATCAATCATTCAAGATCTAATTGATACAAGCAAGATAATGTCATTGAAACAAGAAAATGGCAAATCCATAAGAGATTACATCAATCCATCATACAAATACTCCCTTAATCCTAGAATACAAGATCTACTCCATGAATCGAGGAAGAAAACCCGAAAGAATAGAGATTACAAGCATTCCTTGAATCCCCAATCCAAGAAAACAAGAAGAGGGGAAAAGAGAAAACTTATCTACGAAGAAGCCTTGTCTTCGGATCCAATCCTCGCTCCGGAGTCTAAATCGTCGAGATCTCCCTTAGAATCGCCCAGAAATCCTCCCAAGAATGGGAGGAAACCACCAAATCTTGCTTTCTCCCAAAGGGGGAGAGATCCCCTTTCAATTCATGAAGAAGGGTTTAAATAGAGGAGGGAATCGGGCGCCACACGACCCCGTGACACGGCCGTGTGAGATTCACACGGCCATGTCCAGTTCCTTCTCTGTCAAAACTGCATGGCCGTGTGGTGCACACGGCCACAACCTGCTTAGTCTCTGGAAATACTACACGGCCGTGTGGTGCACACGGCCACCACCTGCTTGGCCTCTGGAAACCTCACATGGCCGTGTAGATCCACACGGCCATGTCCTGCTTGGCCTCTGGAAACCTCACATGGCAGTGTAGATTTACACGGCCATGTAAGGTTTCAGCACTAGATGCCATACATGGCCATGTGTGTTGGGAATATGCCCGTAAAACAGATATTTATTATTAATTGCTGAATTAAATAAAAGAAGTATTTATTTTATTGTTTGATTGTTTTATGCTTATTTGTATAAAAATGAATATCTGTATAAAATCCATAATATATTGATGTAACTATGATTTTAGTATATAAGATTGTTATATACAAGAGGATTAAAATCATAGATAATATATTTAAAATGTCCATGATTGATTAAAGTATGGATCTTTAATTGGAAATCATGAATGCAGTTTGCTGACATTATGAATATGATAGTCTTATCCGGACAATCAGTGTAATGACACTAAGCAGAGGCATTTTATATAATATGATTATATAGGACAAGGACCAGATGTGATTTAAGTGTCTATGTTTAAGTACCGTTACAAAGACTCGAATCAACATCGCTAAGATGATCATATGTAGATCAATCTAAATCCTGAGTTGTCATAGACTCCTTGTTTGTATTAACAAGTCTCTTGATTTGTTTGTTAAAACCTATTTTAAATAATAGGTGTAACACTTACATTTTGGAGACTCAGTTATACATTCAGCTGGGAATATGATTTATAGATACGGAATCCGTAACTTCCGAAAGGATGCTAAAATGGTTCTCTTGAGTGTTGATTCTAACACTGAATAGTTTGAGCGCTCTAATTCATAATTAGATTATGAATTAACTATTCACTAGTGAATCAATGGTACTTAAGGTTTTAGATACAAATAGAGAGGTAAAACGGTAATTTCGCCTACCTCTATTTGTGAACCATGAACGGAGGGTTGATCGACATGTAATGATTATATCAATGGACTGTTCAAATCTTTTGAGTAAATATGTTCCATAATTTTCAAGAGTTCAATTCCGGATTTTAGTGGAATAATCTCGGAATTAATAAATTAGATAATTAGTTAAAGAGCTTTAATTAATTGTATCTAAATTTATTGGAGCTTGAAATTATGGGTCCATGGTCCCCAAACCATCTTCGTATAATCATGATGGATACTCTTAAATAATTAATTTGATTAATTATTTATTCTCACAAAATTTATTAACTAATAAATTGTTTATTATTTTTACTAAAAGAAGATATTCTATTTGTAATTTGATTACGAATAAAATATAAAAGAGAGAGAAATCAAATATTCAGATATTCTATTTGTAATTTGATTACGAATAAAATATAAAAGAGAGAGAAATCAAATATACAGATATTCTATTTGTAATTTGATTATGAATAAAATATAAAAAAGAGAGAAATCAAATATTCAGATATTCTATTTGTAATTTGATTACAAATAAAATATAAAAGAGAGAGAAATCAAATATACAAATATTCTATTTGTAATTTGATTACGAATAAAATATAAAAGAGTGAAATCAAATATTTGGATATTCTATTTGTAATTTGATTACAAATAAAATATATATAAGAGAAAAATCAAGTATTTAGATATTCTATTTGTAATTTAATTACGAATAAAATATAAAAGAGAGAAATCAATATTTGTGAATATTATAAATTTTCTCTCTCACTTTATAATACACATTCCCATTTTTTCTCTTCCACTTTTGTATACATGTTCCCCTCTTTTCTCTCCCACTCGATAATACACGTTTCCCTCTTTTTCTCCCATGTTCATAATACACACGTTCCCCTCTCTCCTTACTATAATATACATCTCTCTTTCTCTCTCGAAAAAAAAGAGAAAGAATGAAAAAGAGAATTTTTGGTGAAAAATTCTACAGTTCATTTTGTGAGAAAAGTTAAAAGAGTTAGCTCACACTTTTGTCCATCCGTTGATTCGAAGAATTGGAGAGGAAGATCGTGGCATTGGAAGAACTCCGGCAACCTGTGAAGAACCCCGGCGACCTGCAAATCTTAGGCGCGAACTCAAGGTAAAGATTCTATTTTGTAGAATTATAAAGAAAATATTATAATGTTTGCATGTTGAATTATAAGAGATTTTATAATTAAACAAGATCTTTTGTTCGATCTAAACAAAATTGTTTTGTTGTGAAAAATTTTAAAAGGCGTTTAATCTATTTTTCACACCTTCCGTTGCGCATCGAACAGTTAAATACCAACATATGATATCAGAGCCAGGTTATTGAAAAACATTATGATATTTTATTTATATGAATGATCACATGATTTGTTCGATATTTGATTGAATGCCATGTATTATATATTTTTTAATGCATGATAGTGATTGGCTAATTTTATGACTCCGTTTGTTTCTGGTTTTATTATTAAGATCAGGCTAAAATTATTTTCTTTAATTACCAAAGAGTTTGGATTTTATGGATGGATAATTTTCTAATTCCACCTTACACTTATTAGCCTAAAAGATCCACTGTTCTAGTATAAAATTGTTTTATTTAAACTAGTTGATATATTTAATAGTTTTGATAATTAATGTAATTATCAAAAGTTAAATATTTCGATTACTTCAGTGGACAAAATTGAATTATCCATTTTTAAATATTTAATAGTTTTGATAATTAATATAACTATCAAAAGTGAGATATAGTTTTGATAATTAATATAATCATCAAACCAGAAGGAATATAATTATTTTATTCGAAATAATTAATTTATTTAATAGTTTTGATAATTAATGTAATTATCGAAAGTTAAATAATTGGATTCAAAAGTTGATAAAATTAATTCAATTAGTTAATTTTATAATTTTGACAAAATAGTTCAAGGTCATGAACTATTAATTAGAGGTAATTAAAGATTACAATTTTAACTCAATTCCATATATTATTCAATGATGTTTTATGTTTATAATAGCAATATGTCATTTAGAATTAGATGGGTCTATTCTGTGCATTATAGCATATCGCATGTTGCATGTTGCAAACATCATGTATAATTGTAATTCATAAATTGTTTATGTTACAATTAATTAGAATTATTGAGAATTCTATAGACCTAGGTAATTATGACATAAGATGTCTAATTAATAATATGATTATTAAAATCTAGGATTAGTGGATAATTAGTTATCTAAGAAATTAAATAATGAGTAATTATTGGTCTCCTTCGTTGGTCTAGCACCGTGAGAGTTAGAATGCCGCCTCTTAACTCTTTGATTTCGTTACCCTACGGGTGGTGTCCGTTTTGATTTAATATCAAGGCTAGATCTCTGATGATAGAATTTTTAATGTATTTTAAGTTTGACCCACCCTTACGGCGGCACTCTTGAGTTAAGTCTAAAATTTGAAACGAAGGTTTTTACTCATAAAGATATGAGATCAAAATTGTTGATTATATCTTTGACCAAAATTTTTTTTCCCCGGTAGTTAATATGTGTATGAATAAAAGTTATTTTGGTACACATATGTTAATCAAGAAGAGTCTTGGTTTGACTAAGCAAGCAATGTGACCTTCCCAACGATGGCATCATTCTTCGTGGATAGTTGAATTATCGAAGGAATAGTATATGGGATTTTTTATTTTATCCTTGCATTCTTACATCATGTTTACTATTCCTAAATATATACATATGGATATTTTTTTTCAAACAATTTAATCATGCTATTTATTTGAATTCAGCAATAATGTCAATGGGAAATCCAATTATGTCTTTACTCGCAAACAATACTTTGACTGGGGAAAACTTTCCTAAGTGGAAAAGCAATATTAATATCGTGTTGGTTAGTGAGAACAATAGGTTTGTTCTTACAGAGGAATGTCCACCGGTACCACCTGCAAATGCCACTCGTGCTGTTAGAGAACTGTATGATCGTTGGATTGCGTCCAACAATAAGGCTAAGGCATATATGCTTGCGAGCATGTCTGATGCACTAAGAAGCAAGATGGAGCCCAAAGAGTGTGCTTTTGAGATCATGGAATCTCTGCAAGAAATGTTTGGGCAACAATCTGAGCAAGCTCGTCATGAGGCCACAAGAAAGTACACAAATGCTAGAATGATTCTTGGCACTCATGTTCGTGATCATGTCATGCAGATGACAAATTATTTTTCTGAGGCTGAGATGCATGGGGCTGTAATTGATGAGGGTACACAAGTGAGCATAATTTTGAATTCGCTCTCTAGTGACTTCATCCCGTTCACCAGCAACTATATTATGAATAAGCTGAATTATGGGATGACTCAGCTGCTGAATGAACTACAAACCTTTGAAGCTATCTTAGGGCTTGTGAAGAACAAGGCTGAAGCAAATATTGTTAATAAACCCAATTCTTCAAAAGGTTTGAAGAGAAAAATGGCTAAAGGTGGTAAATCTGGTGGTAAATTCAAAAAGACAAAGGATGGGTCTAAGAACAACAAAACCATATGCAAGAAGGCCGAGAAGAAACCTAAAGGAAAATGTTTCCACTGCGGTGTAGATGGACACTGGAAAAGGAACTGTCCAAAATACCTCGCAGAGTTGAAGGAGAAGAAGAAAGGTAAATTTGATTTACTTGTCTTAGAAGCTTGTTTAGTAGAGGATGACTCCTCCTTCTGGATAGTTGATTCAGGAGCCACTAATCATGTTTGTTCTTCTATACAGCTACTTAGTTCTTTAAAGGAGCTTGCAGATGGGGAGTTGACACTTAGAGTTGGCAATGGGGCATTAGTTTCAGTCAAGGCAGTGGGAGTCACCCGTTTAAATTTTAAAAATAAATATTTAGTGTTGAACGATGTTTATTTTATTCCTGGATTTTGTAGGAATTTGATTTCTATTTCAAAATTGCATGAACAATTATTTGGTATTTCCTTTTATGAAAATGGAATTTCTATTTCAAGAAATGGTCTTGAAATTTGTCATGCAGGTATGAAAAACGGGTTATATGTCCTTAAGCCTTGTGAAAATTTATCATTAAATACTGAACTATTCAAAGTAGCTTATCCAAAATCTAACAAAAGGCAAAAGCTTGCAAATAGTGATGAAACATATCTATGGTACCTTAGGTTAGGTCATATCAATTTAGATAAGCTAAATAGACTAACAAAGGATGGTCCTTTGAGAGAGTTAATTGTTAACAATCTACCAGTTTGTGAATCTTGTCTAGAAGGGAAAATGACTAAAAGATCTTTCTTTTCGAAGGGCGAAAGGGCCAAAGAACCACTTGAGTTAGTGCATACTGATGTGTGTGGACCATTGAATGTCCACGCACGAGGAGGTAATGAATATTTCGTCACATTTATAGATGATTATTCGAGATATGGATATGTTTACCTAATGCAAAGGAAATCAGAAACTTTTGGAAAGTTTAAGGAGTTTCTAGATGAAGCTGAAAAGCAATTAGGTAAATCACTAAAAATACTTCGATCAGATCGAGGAGGTGAGTACCTTGATATCGAGTTCAAGAATCACCTAATTGAGAAAGGGATTATATCCCATCTCTCGGCTCCTAGAACTCCGCAACAAAATGGTGTTGCCGAAAGAAGGAATCGAACTTTGTTAGATATGGTTAGATCCATGATGAGTTATGCCTCGCTACCTACATCTTTTTGGGGATACGCTTTACAAACAGCGGTCTATATTTTGAATGTGGTACCATCAAAATCAGTCCCTAAGACCCCAATAGAAATGTGGAATGAGCGTAAACCTAGTCTGCGTCATTTTAGAATTTGGGGATGTCCAGCACATGTACTAAAAGGGAAATCTGGGAAATTGGAACCACGAACAGAAGTGTGTTTGTTTGTTGGCTACCCAAAAGGCACGAGAGGAGGTTTGTTTTTTAGCCCACAAGAAAAGAAAGTATTTGTATCAACACATGCTACTTTCCTTGAGAATGACTATATGACAAACTTCAAACCTCGAAGTAAAGTTGTACTCGAGGAATTGCTAAATGATCAGATCATTTCACAACCGATGATTGTTGAAGATAATAGGAAAGAAAAAGAAACCACTTTTCCTAATCAGGAAAGTTTGGTACCTAGACGAAGTGGGAGAGTTGTTAGAACTCCTGCCCGCTACAGACAGGACGGTGAAACAAATATTGTTGTAGCCGATACCAATGATGATGATCCATCATCATATCAACATGCAATGAATGATCTTGATAAGGAAAAATGGCAAGAAGCCATGAACCAAGAAATAGAGTCAATGTACTCTAATTCGGTCTGGGAACTTGTAGATCCACCTGAAGATGTCAGGCCCATAGGATGTAAATGGATCTTCAAGAAAAAGAGAGGTGTGAATGGAGAAGTAGAGACTTTCAAAGCTAGACTAGTGGCAAAGGGTTATACCCAAAAGGAAGGAGTTGATTATGAAGAAACTTTCTCTCCGGTTGCCATGATAAAGTCTATCCGCATTCTCTTGTCCATTGCCACTTGTCTTGATTATGAGATTTGACAAATGGATGTCAAGACAGCCTTTTTGAATGGTCATCTTGAAGAAAGCATCTATATGGTGCAACCAGAAGGGTTCGTAGTTAAAGATCATGAGCAAAAAGTTTGCAAGCTACAAAGGTCCATTTACGGACTTAAGCAAGAATCTAGATCATGGAATCTTAGGTTTGATGAGATTATTAAGACCTATGGATTCCAACAAAATATTGATGAACCTTGTGTTTACAAGCTCATCAATGCTAAAAGTGTGGTTTTCTTAGCCCTTTACGTAGATGACATTTTACTCATTGAGAATGATATAAAAGTGTTATCTCATGTAAAGACTTGGTTGACTGAGCAATTCCAAATGAAAGATTTGGGAGAAGCAAGTTATGTTCTTGGGATCCAGATTATTCGGGATAGGAAGAATAAACTCCTAGCATTATCTCAAGCAACTTATATTGATAAGGTGCTCACACGTTTTTTGATGCAAAATTCCAAGAAAGGTCTCTTACCAACCCGACATGGAATTACTCTTTCGAAGGCACAATGTCCCAAAACATTGCAAGAGGAAGAGCATATGAGACGTATCCCATATGCATCAGCAGTGGGGAGCCTTATGTATGCTATGTTGTGCACTAGGCCTGATATTTGCTATGCAGTGGGAATGGTTAGTCGGTACCAGTCAAACCCAGGATTAGATCATTGGGTTGCAGTAAAACATATTCTCAAGTACCTGCGAAGAACAAGAAACTATATGCTTGTCTATTCAGGAGGAGTCCTGAACCCCTTGGGATATACTGATTCTGATTTCCAGTCAGATAAGGACTCTCGAAAGTCGACGTCTGGATCAATATTTATTCTTGGTGGAGGAGCAGTTGTTTGGAGAAGCATTAAACAATCCAGCATAGCAGATTCTACCATGGAAGCAGAATATATAGCAGCTTGTGAAGCCGCTAAGGAATCAGTTTGGCTGAAAAAGTTCTACTCTGATCTGGAAATAGTTCCAGATATGGATAAACCATTAACCCTGTATTGTGACAACAGTGGGGCTGTGGCAAATTCAAAAGAACCAAGGAGTCATAAAAGAAGCAAGCACATAGAAAGAAAGTATCATCTCCTTAGGGAGATTGTACGTCGAGGAGATGTCGACGTTATGAAGATAGCGTCGAAAGAGAACCTTGCAGATCCGTTCACCAAGACATTACCTGAAAAAATGTTCATAGGTCACTTAGAGGGAATGGGTCTTAGAGATATGTCTCATTTGTTTTAGGTCAAGTGGGAGTTTGTTGGGAATATGCCCGTAAAACAGATATTTATTATTAATTGCTGAATTAAATAAAAGAAGTATTTATTTTATTGTTTGATTGTTTTATGCTTATTTGTATAAAAATGAATATCTGTATAAAATCCATAATATATTGATGTAACTATGATTTTAGTATATAAGATTGTTATATACAAGAGGATTAAAATCATAGATAATATATTTAAAATGTCCATGATTGATTAAAGTATGGATCTTTAATTGGAAATCATGAATGCAGTTTGCTGACATTATGAATATGATAGTCTTATCCGGACAATCAGTGTAATGACACTAAGCAGAGGCATTTTATATAATATGATTATATAGGACAAGGACCAGATGTGATTTAAGTGTCTATGTTTAAGTACCGTTACAAAGACTCGAATCAACATCGCTAAGATGATCATATGTAGATCAATCTAAATCCTGAGTTGTCATAGACTCCTTGTTTGTATTAACAAGTCTCTTGATTTGTTTGTTAAAACCTATTTTAAATAATAGGTGTAACACTTACATTTTGGAGACTCAGTTATACATTCAGCTGGGAATATGATTTATAGATACGGAATCCGTAACTTCCGAAAGGATGCTAAAATGGTTCTCTTGAGTGTTGATTCTAGCACTGAATAGTTTGAGCGCTCTAATTCATAATTAGATTATGAATTAACTATTCACTAGTGAATCAATGGTACTTAAGGTTTTAGATACAAATAGAGAGGTAAAACGGTAATTTCGCCTACCTCTATTTGTGAACCATGAACGGAGGGTTGATCGACATGTAATGATTATATCAATGGACTGTTCAAATCTTTTGAGTAAATATGTTCCATAATTCTCAAGAGTTCAATTCCGGATTTTAGTGGAATAATCTCGGAATTAATAAATTAGATAATTAGTTAAAGAGCTTTAATTAATTGTATCTAAATTTATTGGAGCTTGAAATTATGGGTCCATGGTCCCCAAACCATCTTCGTATAATCATGATGGATACTCTTAAATAATTAATTTGATTAATTATTTATTCTCACAAAATTTATTAACTAATAAATTGTTTATTATTTTTACTAAAAGAAGATATTCTATTTGTAATTTGATTACGAATAAATAATATAAGAAAGATAAATCAAATATTGAGATATTCTATTTGTAATTTGATTACGAATAAAATATAAAAGAGAGAGAAATCAAATATACAGATATTCTATTTGTAATTTGATTATGAATAAAATATAAAAGAGAGAAATCAAATATTCAGATATTCTATTTGTAATTTGATTACAAATAAAATATAAAAGAGAGAGAAATCAAATATACAAATATTCTATTTGTAATTTGATTACGAATAAAATATAAAAGAGTGAAATCAAATATTTGGATATTCTATTTGTAATTTGATTACAAATAAAATATATATAAGAGAAAAATCAAGTATTTAGATATTCTATTTGTAATTTAATTACGAATAAAATATAAAAGAGAGAAATCAATATTTGTGAATATTATAAATTTTCTCTCTCACTTTATAATACACATTCCCATTTTTTCTCTTCCACTTTTGTAAACATGTTCCCCTCTTTTCTCTCCCACTCGATAATACACGTTTCCCTCTTTTTCTCCCATGTTCATAATACACACGTTCCCCTCTCTCCTTACTATAATATACATCTCTCTTTCTCTCTCGAAAAAAAAGAGAAAGAATGAAAAAGAGAATTTTTGGTGAAAAATTCTACAGTTCATTTTGTGAGAAAAGTTAAAAGAGTTAGCCCACACTTTTGTCCATCCGTTGATTCGAATAATTGGAGAGGAAGATCGTGGCATTGGAAGAACTCCGGCAACCTGTGAAGAACTCCGGCGACCTGCAAATCTTAGGCGCGAACTCAAGGTAAAGATTCTATTTTGTAGAATTATAAAGAAAATATTATAATGTTTGCATGTTGAATTATAAGAGATTTTATAATTAAACAAGATCTTTTGTTCGATCTAAACAAAATTGTTTTGTTGTGAAAAATTTTAAAAGGCGTTTAATCTATTTTTCACACCTTCCGTTGCACATCGAATAGTTAAATACCAACAATGTGCAGCTCACACCCCCTTGCATGGCCCTTGCACACCCTTTGTCTTAGCTTTGAATAGTTATGTTTCATTGCAACACCTTTTAGGCCACCAATATGGGGTTTTCTCCCAGTGAAGTCTTCATCAAAGTTGTAGATCTTGAAGTTATCTACAAGTCGGTATAAAGAACAGCCCAAATCTCCAACCGAGCACAAAGTTATGACTGTTTTAGTTTCAGTCTGCAGTGCAGAAAACCTCACACGGCCTTCACACGGCCGTGTGAGGTTCACACGGCCTTCACACGGCCATGTGAGGTTCACACGGCCCCAACATTACCCCTACACGGCCTTAACACGCCCATGTGAGTTCTACACGGCCAGAACATGAAGAAAACATAGTTTTGCATGCCCATGTCACTCTGGAAGCTCTAGACTTCATTTAAACTCTGTTTTTACTCCAAATCACGTCCTGTCAATCAAAATAAGCAAAGTGTAGATCTCCGAACAGAATATAATGAAAGTATGATATTCTAATGAAATAGGGTGCAATAAACATAGATTATGCTAATGAAATACAAGTAGATGAGCGTCAAAGTATGGATAAAAGAGTATATAATCTACGCACATCACACCCCCAGACTTAAACCTTTGCTTGTCCTCAAGCAAAATGCTGCAGTCTAAATTCATATGTTCTACAACATATTCATAAAACCTAGTGCACTTTCCTAATTCTATCAAAAAGTTTCATTAACAAGCATGATCATGGAAACAAGTAAAGTATGGTTCAAGCATAAGAATCTTGTGCGCAGTGTTAAAGTAACTCAACACCCTTCAAGTTTCAATCCATGTCCTAGTCAAGTCGTCATCAAATTTGAATTCCTAATGTTTCCAGTGAAAGACAAGTAACCAGTGATAGGCACTTACTCACCATTCACTTGGTTCATATTTCTCAACTAACCCAAGGTCTCAAAGGTGTGCTCAATCTCAAGGGAAGCTAAGCAGTCATTTCCCCAGTAACCTAACTCGGTCTCAAAGGGGTGACTTGCTAGATTCCACTCATGACAACTGTTTTTTATATCCCTCTTTTTTTTTTTTTATAAGTGTTTGCATTGTGCAAAACTTATTCATAAATGTACTTTTAGCACACATGTTGGGATATTTTGATTTTTCCAAATGAGCTTTAATGATTTGAGCCTCATCCAGTAACCAAAATGAAAGTTGAGAAATCACCATGGAAACCAAGTACTAAGCAAACAAGATGAATCATGACTATTTCAATGACATCAACTATTCAAGCATCAAGCACAAGTGTAGTGAAGATAAAATCCTTAAGGTTGAACCAAAACTAAAACTCATCACAATAAGATTCTTAGCTTATTAATGCTTCCCAAGATAGAAAAAAGAACTACACAAAGTTTACTACTAGCATCATTCGAACATCATGAATCAAGCCAATAATCGCGCTAACATTTCACTTGAATCCAAGAAAGCATATAAGTGAAGTTTTGATGTTCTTAAGATGTATGCCACAAAAAATCAAAACACAATCCAAGACATAAGCAAAAACAAAAACAAACAAAGCAAATCAAATGCATCTAATGCATCCCCCCAGACTTAAATTTTTCATTGTCCCAATGAAAACTAAAAACAATGTGGAGGAGATTTTAAAAGAAGTTACCAAGTGATGAGCTCCAAATGGTTGACGTTCATGTTTTTAAAGATACTCCTCCATCCAATACTCACATACCTCCACAACTTTGAATTCTACAACAATAAGATAGACAAGAAAAATTAAGTAGAGGATACATGTTTATTATATAGAGAGAACTAAAGACATAAAAGAAAATAAGGAAAATGAACTTGGGTTGCCTCCCAAGAAGCGCTTGTTTAAGGTCATTAGCTCGACCACCTCATTAGATGGTAAGATATTGCTAAATCTTGCTCTTGGAGGGGTAAGATATTTTAGAACCCTCCTACCAAGGGCTCTTATTATGGAGGGAGCTTTCTTCAAAGGAGCTACAAAGTAAAGTATAACTCTCTCCATCTTCGTCTTCTTGGAAATTTTTTCAGGTGGTCGAAGACGGTTCAGATTGAGCTTCCAATTATTGGCCCATGTGAAATCTGCACATCCAAAAGAAAAACAAATCTCCCACAAGCATGTTATATAGTATAGAGCTAGAACCATATCAAGATAAGATGAATAAGTAATAAAAACTGAATCACATCCAACAAAGTCAATTATAGGTACCTCCATAAAGTTTTCCAAAAGATCACAAGAAATACTAACCTTATTTTGTTGAGAAATACCTGAAATTTCTAAACATGTAGATGTGACTTCCTCTGAATCAAATGATGGTTCTGGCTCTAGCTTAGGTGTTGATGATATCAATGATGGTGATTCTCGAGACTCTACTAGCTCTGTATAAGTCCCTACACATTGTTCAACAACATGATCAATTCTTAAAACCTCTAAGGGTTGTCTTGACAAAGGTGGTGATCCTTGAGATGCTGCTTCCACAACACAGCTCCCTACACATTCTTCCATATCATCATCATCAACACATACATCAAAATATAAACCAACATCTATGTCCTTAATAGGAGAATCAATAACAAGAGGATCAATAACTTCACTTGCAGTTTTAAGTTGATCTACCACATCACATTCATCATCTGAAAATTCGATGTCACTATAACACCTTATAAAATTTTGAGATAGATCTGAAAACTTATTTACCACTACATTATCAATAAAATCCTCATCTGAAAAATCTTCATCTTCATATATATTCAAAAATCTACACTCAACCATATTAGTGTCACAGGATTTGCCGAAGTCTTTATTTTCATTGACCCCCACTAACCTTTGTGGAAAAGGAACCCTTAGTGAAGGTCCTAGGAAAGACTGAACTCCCTTTTTCCCAAATTCCCTTTGAGCTTTTGGAGGAGGTCCAACTTGCTTATCTAATGTTGGTGTGATTAATCGTTGAGGGAAAGGTACTTCTGGCCTTTGGGAACTTCCCAGAGAAATGGAACTGAGTTCTTGTGATCTTCTATTATTCTTCTCCTCAATTCTAAACATGTCGTTCTTCAGAAGTTCTTCATGATTTTTTCCACTTCTCAACCCAACATCATCACACTTTTCATTGGATCTTGACTGTGTAGGAGGGGGATCTTCTTTAAACCATTTTGAAACAATACTATCAAGCTTTGCCCCCAAATGTTTGAACTCCTCACTCTGTGACTTGTGAATTTCAACATTTTTAGGTGGTTGAATTTCATTTTGTTTGTGACTCTCTTACATAGCTTGCACTTTTTGAATATCTGAGGGAAATTCCATCCAACTTTTGTTCGACCATTCATGGAGGTTCAATGTCACTTGATCAATTAACGAATAATCTTCATCTACACTTTTGTCCATAAAAGAACCTCCAGCTGATGAATCCAATAAAGTCTTGTCTGAGAAAGAAATTCCCCCATAGAATATGTGCAAAATCAACCATTTTTCAAAACCATGATGAGGGCACTGTCTTTGAAGACTCTTGAATCTATCCCATGCTTCAAATAATGATTCTCCATATGCCCGAGCAAAATTTGTTATGCAATTCCTCATATACACCGTTCTACTTGGAGGGAAAAAATGATTCAGAAATTGCTTCTCCAATTGTTCCCAACTTGTGATGCTTTGAGGACAGAGAGAATATAGCCAAGTCCTTGCTTTATCCTTGATACTGAAAGGAAATATCATCAATCGAACTGCATTTGCTGATACTCCTTCACATTTCACCAAATCACAAATCTCTAAAAATGTTTCAAGATGCAGATAAGGACTTTCTGATGCTTCTCCTCCAAATTTGTGACCTTGTATCATGAAAATTATCTCTGGGTCTAGTTGGAAACTTTCTACTTCAATTTGAGGTTGCACAATGGGAGATAAAAATCTTGCAGAAATGGGTGTAGAAAAATTTCTCATGGTCCTGCTTGACATGTTAGTGCTCATGGATATTCAAGAAGAAAAAGAAAATTATCAAGAATCAAAAACAAGAAATAAAATGCAATATGAAAAGCAAGAAAGCAAATGAAGAATTTAAATTGCAAGAAAGAAAGTGCATAATGAAAACAAGAAAGAAAAGATAAAAGAAAAAAGAAAAATGTCTAGAATAATTCATATGCTAAAAATTGCAAGATATGTTTACAAAAGAAAAGAAGAAAGAAACAAGATCAAAAGAGAAAACAGAGAAAAGTTAGATTAGAGTACTAGAAATCAAGAATGCAAAGTTAGAATTAGAATTAGAATTCCAACAAAAAGAGTTGTCAAGAATGTTATTCAAGAAAGGAAAAACTTACGAAAACAGATTTCTAACAATTAGTTATAACTATGCAAATCAAAAGAAAAAAAAAAGAAGAAAAGTTATGTTTAGTCTAACTCAATTGATAATTCCTAATGTTATAGCGCAGTCCCCGACAACGGCGCCAAAAACTTGTTACGCTCCGCAAGTGTACGAAAATGTCGCAAGTAATATAAAAGATTATCGTATCCACAGGGACTGGAATAAGCACCAGATGATCGAACCTGAGTTTTGATTATGGCAAAGGGCTCAAAGTTAAGTGGTGGTGTTATCTAACAAAGTTCATGGAGCTTGCAGGAAAGTCCTAAGTGTTACTTAGGCAAAAGTCCTAGCTGCGGTTAGGCAGGTGAAAACCCTAGGGGGTGGTAACCCTAGGTCATAGGGGGTGGTAACCCTATGCGGAAAGTCTTGGCAGGTCGATGGCTTCAGGCAAAAGTCCTAGGGGGTGGTAACCCTAGGTGGAAAGTCCCGTGTCGTGAACGGTGAAAGTCAGGCGGCGGTGAAGCGGATGTTCGAAAGTCCGGAAGCATCAGTGCGAGCAAAGTCCATCGATCCGGAGGATCGTCGGCAACAATAAATCTCAGTGGAGTAGGTGAGGACGCGTTCCCGTGGAGGAACAGAGGCGTCGGTCGACCTAGGGTTTCGGTCGGAAATCAGACTCAGACAGTCCGGAGACCGTCTATACTTTATTTTATGTGTACTATGCTAACTTTGTTTTGCGGTATGTGTTTTGGGACTAACACATTTTGCAGGAACAAAGGAGCAAGTTACAACTTGGATGAACATGTCCGAGGCGCCTCCATGGAGCTTGGAAAAGGCTAGCGCAGCTGACTGGAGGCGCCTTGGATGGAGTTCAAGGCGCCTTGGACCGGAGGTTGGAGGCGCCTTGGATAGGATGAAGGCGCCTTGAACCAGATAGAGTTCGACCAGGTCAGTGCTGATCCACGCGGGTGACTCGGCTCTTTCAAGGCGCCTTGATGAACAGTGTAAGGCGCCTTGAACCCTCTTTATAAGAGGTCTCGACCAGCAGCTCTGCACAAGAATTCACAAGCTTCCATTCTGCTGTGGTCTGCTCTAGTGCTGCTTCCGAAGTGATGTTGCAATATTCCGACGACCCGGAGCTCAGATTTCCTTTCTACTACTGTTGTCGGTATAATTTTAATTATAGTTACATTTTGTAATTCATCTGTAATATCCATACGAAATTATAGTTGTTGCCCACGGAAAGCGATCAAGGATCGCGGGCCTTCGAGTAGGAGTCGACCTAGGCTCCGAACGAAGTAAACGACCGTGTTCTTGTGTTTATCTCTTTTATTCCGCTGCTTTAATTACTCTACGAACGTGTTACGATTCTGATAATCGAACGATTTAGCCGCGAGCGCTATTCATCCCCCCCCCTCTAGCGCGATCTCGATCCAACAATTGGTATCAGAGCGGGGTCGCTTTGAACTGGTGCAACCACCATTCAAGCATTTTTCGTGGCTTTGTCGTGTTTATAGGTTAAAAATAAACCTTACGCTTTCGTTTTTCCCTCCAAAATAATTTTCCAAAAATTCATTTTCATCCTTTCACAATAAGTCAGCATTAATAAAATATTGCAATTTCAGAAATTTGAAATAATATTTTTTAAAAAATATTTTATTATTTTTTTAAACTAGTAAACTTCTATTTCTATCCTTCCATACAGCACTGCTAATCCAGGATCAAGTCCTGGTACATTTTTGCTATTTTTTGTGTGCAAGGTTCTTTTAAAATGGCATTCCAAGAAGGATTCTGCACCGTCCGACCGCCGCTCTTTTCTGGCGAGGACTTTGGATACTGGAAGAACCGGATGGAATACCACCTCAAGACGCAAGTCGAGATGTGGATCATCATCCAGACCGGACTCGAACTTCCACGTGACGACACCGGAGAACTTATCTCATGCATCAACTGGGATTCTAGCACAATGAAAAAAGTTGAAGCCGATGCCAAAGCAACCTGCATGCTACAATGTGGCCTAACCAATGAAGAACTGAACCGCATCGGCCCCTTCGCAAGTGCAAAAGAGTTGTGGCAAAAGTTGATGGAACTACACGAGGGCACTTCCGACGCTCAAGTAAGTAAGCATAATTTAATAAATGATTTATTTGAATTAGATGAGCAGAATAATACTACTTCGGCCGAGGAAGGTATTACGATGGTTGCAGGTACAAGTCAGATAGATGGAAAAGATATGGTCCGAGTCTTCAGATGAAGAAGAACCAACGAGCTTTCTCGCGTTACCGGTGCAGGCTAACATAATTGACGAAACCGAGTCCGAACTTGAGTCCGAAGCCGAGAGCGAGTCAGAAACAGAGTCCGAGCGAAGCCACGGATCCGCATCCGTTTCCGAAGGCCAGATCCCCACTGTAAGTTCTTTTCTCGCTGAAACTCAAATAGATGAATTAAAGAATTTAATTCCTTATTTGCTTAAAAAGTTGGCTAAATCCAACGTCCGGGTTAAGTCGCTCCAAAAGGAAGTAACAACCCTTAAGGAAGCGACTACCTCGAGTTCTTTAACTGAATTAGTTCAAATGGAAAATTCAACTCAAGTCCAACAACTTGAGGAAGAAAATTCCAATTTGAAAACTCAAATTAAAGAACTCAAGGACACGTTGGAACGGTTCACCTTGGGCTCCAAGAAACTAGATCTGATTCTTGGAAAACAATGAGCCGTTTACAACAAAACTGGACTTGGATTTAAAACTAAAATAAAATACAAATCATATTTATCGCTAGTTAATAGAAATAGTAGAAAAATTGTCCAAGCATGGGTGCCAAAATCCAATTTGGTTAATCAAGTTGGAACTGGTCACTATTGGGTCCCCAAGGATCAAGTCTATTATCTTGATAGACCATATCGAGGCTATGATCCAGGGGGAGCTAATAGAAAAACAATATTAAAAACATAATTCAAAATTCAATTCAATTCAAAATTAAATTCAAAATTAAAAATTCAATTAAAAAATCAAAATTAAATTCAAAATTCAAAATTCGAAATTCTAAATCAAATTCGAAATTAAAATTCAAAATTCTGAATTCAAAAATAGATGGTGGATCCAAACTAGCTGGCACCTCCAACTGAACTACCCGACAGGGTAACTGAACCTAATTTACCCGAAATGGGTAAAACAAGAGTAGATTACCCGGCAGGGTAATTAAGGATAATTTAAAACGGACTAGGTTTAACTTGACCCACAGTACTGGTGAAGTTTTTGGATGATAGTACGTTAGGGAAGCCTTGGGCATCGCATGTCTAGGAAGATATGACTTCGACCTGGTGCATTTGGCCAAGTGGAACTGACCGAAGCTACCCTTAAATGGATCCTAACTAGTTAGATCAAGGATTAGTATTAAGTTCAATGGGTAGGACTATTTGGAAAACCTCGAAGGCATGGTTACTTTAATGAGTACCTTGTGACTCACCATAGCCAAGAAGTTTATCCAAAGAATGCTTACTTGTTGAACCCAAAGCTAAACCTGAATCTAACACAAAGTTAAATCAAAACCCTTAAATTGAACCTCAATTCATCTCACAAAAATTATAGGATTCCCTAATTGAAAATTTAGATCGGGTGAGATGACTAGGAAATTAAATTGACTTAACTTAAATCAAATTAATTAATAATTAAATTATTTTAACTTGAATCATTTTCAAATGAAAATTATGTTAAACTCAATTTCAAAAATATTCAAAAATCTTTTGAAAATCAATTTCAAAATTATTTAAAAATCATTTCAAAAATCTTTTAAAACTCATTTCAAAAATCTTTTGAAAATCAATTTCAAAATTATTTAAAAATCAATTTCAAAATTATTTAAAAATCATTTCAAAAATCTTTTAAAACTCATTTCAAAAATCTTTTGAAAATCAATTTTAAAACTATTTCAAAATCATTTCAAAAATCTTTTGAAAATCAATTTTAAAACTATTTCAAAATCATTTCAAAAATCTTTTGAAAATCAATTTCAAAATTATTTAAAAATCATTTCAAAAATCTTTTAAAACTCATTTCAAAAATCTTTTGAAAATCAATTTTAAAACTATTTCAAAATAATTTCAAAAATCTTTTGAAAATCAATTTTAAAACTATTTCAAAATAATTTCAAAAATCTTTTGAAAATCAATTTCAAAATTATTTAAAAATCATTTCAAAAATCTTATAAAACTCATTTCAAAAATCTTTTGAAAATCAATTTTAAAACTATTTCAAAATCATTTCAAAAATCTTTTGAAAATCAATTTTAAAACTATTTCAAAATCATTTCAAAAATCTTTTGAAAATAAATTTCAAAATTACTTAAAAATCTTTTGAAAATCAATTTCAAAATTATTTAAAAATCATTTCAAAAATCTTTTAAAACTCATTTCAAAAATCTTTTGAAAATCAATTTCAAAATTATTTAAAAATCATTTCAAAAATCTTTTAAAACTCATTTCAAAAATCTTTTGAAAATCAATTTCAAAATTATTTAAAAATAAATTTCAAAATTACTTAAAAATCTTTTGAAAATAAATTTCAAAATTACTTAAAAATCTTTTTAAAATCAATTTCAAAATTATTTAAAAATCATTTCAAAAATCTTTTAAAACTCATTTCAAAAATCTTTTGAAAATCAATTTCAAAATTATTTAAAAATCATTTCAAAAATCTTTTAAAACTCATTTCAAAAATCTTTTGAAAATCAATTTCAAAATTATTTAAAAATCATTTCAAAAATCTTTTAAAACTCATTTCAAAAATCTTTTGAAAATCAATTTCAAAATTATTTAAAAATCATTTGAAAATCTTTTAAAAATTATTTGAAAATCTTTTAAAAAAAAAAAATCTTTGAAAATTTCTTTTAAAATTCATTTGAAAATCCTTTAAAAATTGTTTGAAAATCTTTTAAAAGTCATTTGAAAATTCATTTCAAAATTTAATTGTAAAATTCTTTTATTCATTTCAAAATTATTTGAAAAATCTTTGAAAAACTTATAAAAAATCCTTTGGAAAATTTATTTAAATAAAAAATCCTTTGAAAAATTTATTTAAATCCTTTGAAAAATTTATTTAAATAAAAAATCCTTTGAAAAATCTTTGAAAAACTTATTTCAAAATCCTTTGAAAAATCTTTGAAAAACTTATTTCAAAATCCTTTGAAAAATCTTTGAAAAACTTATTTAAAAAATTATTTGAAAAATCTTTGAAAAACTTATTTAAAAATCCTTTGAAAATTCATTTCAAAAATCTTTTGAAAATTCTTTTCAAAATCTTTTAAAATTAATTCAATTACTATCAAAATATTAATTTAAAAGGATTTAAAAATATTTAATTCTCAAATTCTGATTGCTAAAGTTAACTCTAATTAATTTTCAATAAATTCTCAAAAGTTTAGCATTTTCTCATTTGGAACTTAAATTTTCAATATTTTCAAATATGAATTTCGTCTCAAACTCATTCATAAGCTGCACATGTTTGATAATCTAGAATGGATAAGCTGGAATTAGGATAATATAAAGTTCTTCTTATGCTTGTACTCTAAGACCCTAAGAATTTAATTTGGCATTAATTAAGGGGGAATGAACAGAGTCATGCTAGTACTTTAAGGCTAAACAAATTCCTTTAGGGCTCTGATACCCAATCAAGTTAAATAATTTAATTTGACTCATGCTTGGACACCTAAACTCAAAGAATTTATTAATGCATTAATTTAAAATTTAAATTATCTATGCAACAATTCTTTTCAAACACTTATGAATTGAGCTAAGTACTTCACCTAAATTTTTAAGTCTAGTACTTAACTATGCTACCCTTTAGGGGAGCTTAAATTAACTAGACTATTTCTCTCTTCTTAATTCTTTTTGATTTATGTCAAAGGGGGAGAGAAAAGTCAAAGTTAAGAAATCAAGAATGAAAGGGGGAGCATAAACTTTAAATTTTATTTATGCATTGATGCTTCTGGTTAACTTTCATTATTTATTCCTTTATTTAAATGTTATGTTTTACTTAACTTTGAACCAAGATTGCCATAATCAAAAAGGGGGAGATTGTTGGTGCAGTGAGCACCAGATGATCGAACCTGAGTTTTGATTATGACAAAGGGCTCAAAGTTAAGTGGTGGTGTTATCTAACAAAGTTCATGGAGCTTGCAGGAAAGTCCTAAGTGTTACTTAGGCAAAAGTCCTAGCTGCGGTTAGGCAGGTGAAAACCCTAGGGGGTGGTAACCCTAGGTCATAGGGGGTGGTAACCCTATGCGGAAAGTCTTGGCAGGTCGATGGCTTCAGGCAAAAGTCCTAGGGGGTGGTAACCCTAGGTGGAAAGTCCTGGTGTCGCGAACCAGGTGAAAGTCTGAACTGGCCGGTGAAGCGGATGTTCAGCAGAAAGTCCGGAAGCATCGAGTGCCGAGCAAAAGTCCAGTCGATCTGGAGGATCGTACTGGCAACAGGTAAATCTCCTGAGTGGAGTAGGTGAGGACGCGTTCCCCGTGGAGGGAACAGTAGGCGTCGGGTCGACCTAGGGTTTCCGGTCGGAAACTCGAAGTCAGACTCGGACAGTCCGGAGACTGTCTATACTTTATTTTATGTGTACTATGCTAACTTTGTTTTGCAGGGTATGTGTTTTGGGACTAACACATTTTGCAGGAACAAAGGAGCAAGTTACAACTCGGATGAACAGTGTCCAGGCGCCTCATGGAGCTTGGAGGCGCCTCGGGCAGGAAAGGAGCGGTGGAGGCGCCTTGGATGGAGTTCAAGGCGCCTTGGACCGAAGGTGAGGCGCCTTGGATAGGATGAAGGCGCCTTGAACCAGATAGAGTTCGACCGTCGGTCTGATCCACGCGGTGACTCGGCTCTTTCAAGGCGCCTTGATGAGTGTAAGGCGCCTTGAACCCTCTTTATAAGAGGTCTCGACCAGCAGCCACAAGAATTCACAAGCTTCCATTCTGCTGTGTTCTGCTCTAGTCTGCTCAAGTGATGATTCCAATGACCCGGAGCTCAGATTTCCTTTCTACTACTGTTGTCGGTATAATTTTAATTATAGTTACATTTTGTAATTCATCTGTAATATCCATACGAAATTATAGTTGTTGCCCACGGAAAGCGATCAAGGATCGCGGGCCTTCGAGTAGGAGTCGACCTAGGCTCCGAACGAAGTAAACGACCGTGTTCTTGTGTTTATCTCTTTTATTCCGCTGCTTTAATTACTCTACGAACGTGTTACGATTCTGATAATCGAACGATTTAGCCGCGAGCGCTATTCATCCCCCCCCCCTCTAGCGCGATCTCGATCCAACAAAAATGTCGCAAGTAATATAAAAGATTATCGTATCCACAGGGACTGGAATAAGCACTAGAAATGTCTCAATGCGAATTAGCTAAACAACTATCCAATCGTTTCAAAAGCAAAGTAAAGGTAAACAAATCTAATATTAGAGATCAACAAACAAGAGTTTTGTGTTTTGGGTTATGATAAAGGGAGATTCTAGGAGTTTCGGTTTCTTTGTAAGATTTCTTGAATGTAAATGGTTCACCAATTCTTATTCCTCAACTGCCAAACATGTAGAAAGTTGCCGGTTCCCTCTTGCAATAGACAACCGGCTAAGGACTAAGAAATGTATCTAAATAGGATTAATGAGACATGAACCTACGTTGTCCTTACACAGAAGCGCACCTATTACTATGCCTTCCTCGGATACCAACATAGAAGCCCACAACTTATTAATCTATAAAGATACAAGAAGCTAATCATAGAATCCATCCTACTCTCTTGAATATTCCTATTTCCTCTTCAAGATTATCTCTCAAACGTCCTTACACGGGCTTGCACCTGTCACGTGGATCCCTCGGATGATCGAGTGAGAGTTTATCCTTACCAAGTCCATAAGAAATCCAAACAATCAATCAAGAATGAGAATTAAGCACAAACCACCATCAATCATTCAAGATCTAATTGATACAAGCAAGATAATGTCATTGAAACAAGAAAATGGCAAATCCATAAGAGATTACATCAATCCATCATACAAATACTCCCTTAATCCTAGAATACAAGATCTACTCCATGAATCGAGGAAGAAAACCCGAAAGAATAGAGATTACAAGCATTCCTTGAATCCCCAATCCAAGAAAACAAGAAGAGGGGAAAAGAGAAAACTTATCTACGAAGAAGCCTTGTCTTCGGATCCAATCCTCGCTCCGGAGTCGAAATCGTCGAGATCTCCCTTAGAATCACCCAGAAATCCTCCCAAGAATGGGAGGAAACCACCAAATCTTGCTTTCTCCCAAAGGGGGAGAGATCCCCTTTCAATTCATGAAGAAGGGTTTAAATAGAGGAGGGAATCGGGCGCCACACGGCCCCGTGACACGGCCGTGTGAGATTCACACGGCCATGTCCAGTTCCTTCTCTATCAAAACTGCACGGCCGTGTGGTGCACACGGCCACAACCTGCTTAGTCTCTGGAAATGCTACACGGCCGTGTGGTGCACACGGCCACCACCTGCTTGGCCTCTAGAAACCTCACATGGCCGTGTAGATCCACACGGCCATGTCCTGCTTGGCCTCTGGAAACCTCACATGGCCGTGTAGATTTACACGGCCATGTAAGGTTTCAGCACTAGATGCCATACATGGCCGTGTGCAGCTCACACCCCCTTGCATGGCCCTTGCACACCCTTTGTCTTAGCTTTGAATAGTTATGTTTCATTGCAACACCTTTTAGGCCACCAAGATGGGGTTTTCTCCCAGTGAAGTCTTCATCAAAGTTGTAGATCTTGAAGTTATCTACAAGTCGGTATAAAGAAAAGCCCAAATCTCCAACCGAGCACAAAGTTATGACTGTTTTAGTTTCAGTCTGCAGTGCAGAAAACCTCACACGGCCTTCACATGGCCGTGTGAGGTACACACGGCATTCACACGGCCATGTGAGGTTCACACGGCCCCAACATTACCCCTACACGGCCTTAACACGCCCATGTGAGTTCTACACGGCCAGAACATGAAGAAAACATAGTTTTGCATGCCCATGTCACTCTGGAAGCTCTAGACTTCATTTAAACTCTGTTTTTACTCCAAATCACGTCCTGTCAATCAAAATAAGCAAAGAGTAGATCTCCGAACAGAATATAATGAAAGTATGATATTCTAATGAAATAGGGTGCAATAAACATAGATTATGCCAATGAAATACAAGTAGATGAGCGTCAAAGTATGGATAAAAGAGTATATAATCTACGCACATCATTTAGCTATACTCAGTATTTTCCTTTTCAGTTGGCACTGTACTGGATTAGATATCCATTGGGCTGGGCTCCCATAGTCGGTCCTTAGGTTTAGATAACCTAGTAGCTCTACTAAATTCGGGACTTGCAACCCCGGGTCTAGTTAGAGATGCGCGCATATCACGTACAGTTGCCGGGCCCATCAGCAGCATGTTTAGTATTTTCACTTATTATATGTATATGGTTTTCAACCTTTCATAAAGTGGTTCATGAATTCAGTACAGTTCTAGCAGTATCTCAGTATTAGCGTAGCTCATTTCTTAGTATCAGCTTAGTTTTTCCCTGTGAATATGCATGATGACTTTATGCTCAGCTTTAGATATGCCATGATTGTTTGCTTCTATGCCATGCCATGCTTAGTTTATTCAGTATATCCAGCATATGTTTTAAACAGCATGATTTGAAATCATATTTGCATATTTGCATATTTTTGTGAGGTAGATGGTTTCTTACTAAGCTTTTTACCTTATAGATACTACTTTTCTTATACTGCAGATAAAGGTAAAGGAAAAGTGGGCCAGTAGCGGATGCTGGAGGTCAATGCAGATCAAGATGTGTGTGGCAGGAACTGGAATAAAAGATTCTAAGGGATTTTAGCAAGTTTTACTTAAGCATCAGAACTCTACAGTATTCTGTTATTTGCACTCTAGTTGTTAATCACTATGAATTAGTTCGCTATGCACTCTATTATGCTTAGAACCCTTCTCTTATGTTATGAGGATGTTAGTTTCCATTATTAGAGTGTTTCCTAGCCTTATTAGAATTGTTGTGTGAGGTTTTGGCACGCCAAAGTGCTGAAATCAGAGTCCCCGGACGAAATCATAACTCTGATCGGTCTCTGGAGCATCGATCGGCCACCGACCGATCGATTGGTCGACCGATAGGAACCGATCGATCGATCCGATCGATCGGATCGAGTCCAGTTGGGAAGTTTAGTCCAGTCCCTAGTTCTGGGATGTCGGCTTCCTCCTTAGCATGTGTACACCAGCAATAACCAACAAAGAAGGTCTTTAGACAGTGCCCTTGGGGCCCTAGAGAAAGAACCCTAGATCTTCCTGGTGAGCAGGTTGAGGAGAGGAACCAAATTACCAAACCCATCTTAAGTTCTGAACGACCGCAGCTCCGATCGATCTGTGGATCGATCGGCAGGTCTGTGGGTAGTTGGGAAGTTTAGTCCTAGTCCCTAGTTCAGTTGGGATGTCCAGTTTCCCTCCTTAGCATGTGTACACCAGCAAAGAACCAGCAAAGAAGGTCTTTAGCCCTTTCTTACCAGTTGTATCCGTCCTTAGTAGAGTAAAATTTTTAATTAGCCCAGCTTTCCGCACAGTATAGTTTAGCATTATTGTGACGATCGGCCTTACAGCCAGTGCCCAAAAGGCGGGTCGTTACAGAGACTGAAATCGTCTCCGGAAAGTGCCCTTGGGGCCCTAGAGAAAGAACCCTAGATCTTCCTTGGTGTGGCGCTGAGAGAAGGAGGAAGGGAAGAGGTGTTCGACGTGAGGGTTTGGAGAAAGAAAGTGGCGTGAGGTTTTGTGAGGAGAGGGCTGCCGAACCAAATTAAACCAAACCCATCTTAAGTTCTTAATTTATATTAATTGGATTATTGAACCCAACTCCAATATAAATATAATTGGTTCCTCTTTCTCTCAGCACGGCCCTGCTGGGTTCACCGGTTACTAAGGCTAACTAAAGATTTAGCGGACCCGAGAGGTTCCGGGTTCGATTCCCGCTTAAGCCTTTTTATTCTTCTAATTATTTTTGCTACTTTCGCTACTCGAAAAATTCCGGAAAAATATCTAAAAATTCCAGAAAATCACAGAATAATTCTAATGCAAGTTTGAGTATTTTCGGGACCAAGGAGAGCTTCAGGTGCCTGGATCGGTTAGTCGACCGATCCAGACATACCTGGATCGGTCTGACCGACCGATCCAGCCACACCTGGATCGGTCAGCCGACCGATCCAGTTGGGAACAGAACGACCGCAGCTCCGATCGATTTGTTGATCGATCGGCAGGTCTGTGGGTAGTTTGGAAGTTTAGTCCTAGTCCCTAGTTCAGTTGGGATGTCCAGTTTCCCTCCTTAGCATGTGTACACCAGCAAAGAACCAGCAAAGAAGGTCTTTAGCCCTTTCTTACCAGTTGTATCCGTTCTTAGTAGAGTAAAATTTTTAATTAGCCCAGCTTTTCGTACAGTATAGTTTAGCATTATTGTGACGATCGGCCTTACAGCTAGTGCCCAGAAGGCGGGTCGTTACAGAGTGGTATCAGAGCAGTGTTCCATACTTCCTACACACACATCAGCATTGTACCTGCAGCTTCCAAGTAAGAATACCTCTACTTAATTTATGCTCCTTGTTTTTTTATTACAGTTCATGTTTATGTGCCTACTGCTTGTTAGTATGTGTTAGTTTTTAAACATGATATCAGTAGTTATATAACTGTGATTACATTAGTTATACATATGTTCTCTATGTCTTTAGAAATGGCACGAGGATGCCCAGCTAGAAGGGCACTAGCTACTGAGCCCCAGCAAGAGGCAAGCAGTTCAGTGCCTCCTCCAGACCTTACAGCATTAGTGGCTCAGTTACAGCAGCAGCTAGCTGAATAGCAATAGGAAATAGCCACCTTAAAGGCTAATCAGCAGAATACCCCCACAGTCACCCCGGAACCGAATTTGACGACTCCGGTAGTCTTAGAGGTTCCACCAGCTCAGTCTACAGCACCAGCACCAGCACCAGCCCCAGTAGTCCCAACAGCTGAGCCAAGAAAGGAAGCCTATCTGATCCAGTGGTAGCGAGTCAAGCCAGAGAACTTCTCAGGCACTAGTGAACCATGGGATGCACAAGCCTGGTTCAAAACACTGGAGAGTACGATGGAGCTTCTGGACTGGCCAGAACACGAGAAGGTGAAGTGTGCCTCCTTCTGCCTGACAGGAGACGCACGCATGTGGTGGGAAAGAATCAGAACGAAGCGCCCAGTAAACCAGATGTTATGGGCTGACTTCGAGAAGGAGTTCTTCGAGGAGTTCTTTCACATACGGGTCACAAACCGCCACTACGACGAGTTCACTGAGTTTCATCAGGGCAGCCTTTCAGTTGAGGAAGCCGTGAAGAAATTCAACAGGTTGGCTCGTCAATGCCCAAAGCTAGTCAGCACAGAGAAGGAACGAATCCGGTTGATGCTCAAGATGCTGAGGCCAAAGATAGCAGTGAACGTGGCTGGTGGCATACATAGGCCACAAACCACAGAGGAGTTAGTGAGCAGTGCCGCACTACCAGAACAGCATAAAGCAGCAGAAGCAAGTCTCCTCAGAGTCCAAAGGCCAAGGAAACCCTCACACTCAAAAACAGCAAGGCCACAGCTCTAACTGGAAAGGGAACTCCAACAGCAAGCGCAAATCAGGGAGTGACCCAAAAGGAGGACCATCTAGCAAGCGACCCAGTTATCCAAAGTGTGCTACTTGTGGGAAATTCCACCCAGGGGTTTGTCACAAGGGCACACGAGGATGCTTTGAATGTGGACAAGAAGGGCACATGGCCAAGCAGTGCCTGAACAAGACCGGTCTTCCTCAGCCACAGCAGATTCAGTATGCAGGCCAGCCACCTCAGTTATATCAAATGCAGGCCGCTCTAGAAGGTCCACTTATCAGCCAGGGCAGATTAGAAGCCCCTCCAGCTACGGCGAATGCGAGGATCTACTCACTCACCAGAGAGGACGTAACCAATGCCTCGACAGTGGTCACAGGTCAGATTAGCATTTTTCAGTATAGTGCTACTGTTCTATTTGATACTGGGGCAACCCATTCATATATAGCAAGGGTGTTCTCCAAAAAATTAGAAATACCCTCAGAGGTACTCGGTGGTCAGTTTCTGACGGCACTACCTTCAGGATAGATCATGGCATCCACGCACTGGCTCAGAGCAGTGCCGGTCATTATAGCAGACAGGGAACTCTTTTGTGATCTGATCCTGCTGGAAATGACTGACTACGACGTCATCCTTGGAATGGAATTTCTGATCAGATACGGTGCTTCCATAGAGTGCCGTAAACAGAAGGTCGTATTCCAACCCGAAGCAGAAACACAGTTCGAGTACATCGGAGAACCAAAGAGAAAAGCCAGAAAATTTCTCTCAGCTATGAAGGCACAGAAGTTGATGGATTCGGGTTGTACGGGGTACCTAGCACATGTAGTCAATACCAGCCAGGACAAGGACCAACAGCTAGCAGGGGTCCGAGTTGTATGTGACTACCCAGCAGTCTTCCTGGAGGAGTTACCAGGCCTAGCACCAGTCACGGAGATTGAATTTGAGATAGAGCTCTTCCCCGGCACCAATCCTATTTCCAAAGCGCCATATCGCATGGCTCCAGCAGAGCTGAAGGAACTTCAGGAGCAACTACAGGAGTTGCTCGACAAGGGTTTCATACGCCCTAGTCACTCACCATGGGGAGCGCCTGTGTTGTTCGTGAAGAAGAAGGATGGAAGCATGCGACTGTGCATAGACTACAGATCACTGAACCAAGTCACAATCAAGAACAGGTATCCCCTTCCCAGAATCGATGACCTGTTCGACCAGCTGAAGGGAGCAGCAGTGTTCTCCAAGATAGATCTCAGATTAGGTTATCATCAGGTCAAGGTTAAAGAAGGGGATATACCCAAGACAGCATTCAGAACCAGATACGGACATTACGAGTTCGTAGTCATGCCCTTTGGCGTGACCAATGCTCCATCTACATTCATGGATCTCATGAACAGAGTATTCAGGGAGTATTTAGATAAGTTTGTTATTGTGTTTATCGATGACATTCTTATCTTCAGGAACTCAGGAAGAACATGCAGAGCACCTGAAGACAGTACTACAGACACTTCAGCAGAACCAGCTATACGCCAAGTTCACGAAATGTGAATTTTTGTTAGATCAGGTGTCCTTCCTGGGTCACATCATCTCCAAGGATGGTATTATGGTAGATCCCAGCAAGATAGAATCAGTAAGTAACTGGAAGAGACCTAAGAACGCCAGCGAAATCAGGAGCTTTCTGGGATTAGCAGGATATTATAGAAAATTCGTAGAGGACTTCTCCAGGATAGCCTCCCACCGACTCTTACCGAAAGAAAAGGAAATTTCAGGTTGAGGACTCGGTCAGCGAGCTAAAAAGGAGATTGACCAGTGCTCCTATTTTGGCTCTACCAGACAACACCAGCAGCTTTGACATCTATAGTGATGCCTATAAGTTGGGATTAGGAGCGGTACTGATGCAAAACGGCAAGGTGATCGCCTATGCCTCCAGACAACTCAAGGATTATGAGAAGAATTACCCTACTCATGACCTCGAGCTTGCAGCAGTAGTGTTCGCTCTCAAAATTTGGAGACATTATTTATATGGAGCTCAGTGTAGAGTGTATACAGATCATCAGAGTTTGAGGTACTTCTTCACTCAGAAGGATCTGAATATGCGACAGCGCAGATGGCTTGAGCTGGTTAAAGACTACGATATAGACATCCTCTACCATCCAGGGAAAGCCAATAAGGTAGTCGACGCACTTAGCAGAAAATCCAGTGCTACCTTATTATCTCTTACAGCCATGTCACCGCCCCTACAGAAGGAGATCGCAGATTTCGGTCTCGAACTCATCGTTGGACAGCTCTCTACTATAACCCTAGAGTCTACCTTGCTTGGTGATATTCAGTCAGCTCAGGAGCAGGACCCTGAAATTCAGAAAATCAAGCAAGGGCTAGCAGAATCAGAAAGTAGAGAATTCAGAGTGTCCGATAGTGGGGTGTTGTACTTTGGTGATGCACTACATGTTCCGGATCGGGAGGAGCTACGAGGATGATTTTAGATGAGGCTCACAAGACTCCCTATGCGATGCATCCAGGTTCCACTAAAATGTATCAAGACCTGAAGAAACATTTTTGGTGGCCCGGGATGAAGCGAGACATCGCCAGATATGTTAGCACCTGCCTCACCTGTCAGAGGGTCAAGGCAGAACATCAGCGACCAGGGGGAGTTCTGCAGCCTATACAGATTCCAGAGTGGAAGTGGGAGGATATCTCTATGGATTTCATAGTGGGACTGCCCAGAACCATGAATGGTTTTGACGCCATCTGGGTAATAGTCGACAGGTTGACTAAATCAGCTCACTTCTTAGCTATCAAGATATCCTACTCCATGGAGAAGTTAGCTCAGTTGTATCTTCAAGAGATCGTCAGACTTCATGGAGTCCCACGAACCATCATTTCAGACAGAGATAGCAGATTTACATCACACTTCTGGGAGTGTGTACAGTCAGCGTTGGGCACTAAGTTAAAGTTCAGCACAGCATTCCATCCTCAGACAGATGGTCAGACGGAGCGAGTAAATCAGGTACTCGAAGATATACTCCGAGCGTGTGCCATAGACTTCAAGGGAAGTTGATGCAAATATCTGAGTTTAGCAGAATTTGCATACAACAACAGCTATCAGGCCACTATCGGCATGGCACCTTATGAGGCTCTCTATGGGCGGAGGTGTAGATCTCCAATCTGCTGGTATGAGAGTGGTGAACAGAAAGAACTAGAACTTCAGACAGATCTAGTAGCAGATACCACAGCAGCTATACAGCAGATCCGCCAGAGGATAGAGACAGCTCAGAGCCGCCAGAAAAGCTATGCTGATACACGACGCAGACCCTTAGAGTTTTCAGTCGGGGATACAGTGTTCCTCAGAGTAGCTCCCATGAAGGGAGTGATGCGTTTTGGGAAGAAGGGCAAACTTAGTCCCAGATATGTGGGACCATACCTTATCAGCAGAAGAGTGGGCAAGGTAGCATATGAGCTAGAGCTACCCCAAGAAATATCAGCTGTCCACAACTTATTTCATGTCTCTATGCTGAAGAAGCATACCCTAGATGCCACCCAGGTGATTGAGCCCCAGTCGGTACAGATTCGCGAGGACCTCAGCTATGATAGTCGGCCTATTCAGATAATAGACCGAGCAGTTAAGAAATTACGGAACAAGGAAGTACCATTAGTCAAAGTCATTTGGCACAGTCACACAGGGAGACAGAAGCCAGCATGAGACGGAAGTACCCAGGATTGTTCTAAGTTCGAGGACGAACTTTTTATAAGGTATGGGGGATTGTAACGCCTGAAAATTCTCAAACTTGCATTAGAATTATTCTGTGATTTTCTGGAATTTTTAGATATTTTTTCGGAATTTTCCGAGTAGCGGAAGTAGCAAAAATAATTAGAAGAATAAAAAGGCTTAAGCGGGAATCGAACCCGGAACCTCTCGGGTCCGCTAAACCTTTAGTTAGCCTTAGTAACCGGTGAACCCAGCAGGGCCGTGCTGAGAGAAAGAGGAACCAATTATATTTATATTGGAGTTGGGTTCAATAATCCAATTAATATAAATTAAGAACTTAAGATGGGTTTGGTTTAATTTGGTTCGGCAGCCCTCTCCTCACAAAACCTCACGCCACTTTCTTTCTCCAAACCCTCACGCCGAACACCTCTTCCCTTCCTCCTTCTCTCGGCGCCACACCAAGGAAGATCTAGGGTTCTTTCTCTAGGGCCCCAAGGACACTTTCCGGAGACGATTTCAGCACAAGGACGTTCCCCTCCGCGAGTAGAGCACGTGGACGCGAGTGAATCGTCGAGAAATCATCTCCACCGGGAATTTCTAGCGATTAGATTTGTAAGAAATCTACCACATAAGGTAAGAAACCCCTCACCTGCAGTATAATAGCTACCGTTTGATTTTCTGTGCATTAGTTTAGTTATATGCAAATGTTTTCGACACATAGGGTGTACTTAACCCCCCTCGCAGGTTTAGGGATTTAGTGAGTACCTTTAGATGGGCCGGACACGTCTTTTCTCCTTCAGTTGGAGGTTTAGATGCTGTCGGGTGCCTAAAGGTAGTCTCCCTAATAGAGAAGGGAGTTAAAGCACACTAGGTGTTCGATTAAATAACCAGCTTAGAGAAAGAATGCAACTTAGGCATTGTTATTAGCACAGTTGAATGCATTAGAAGCATATAAATTAGTAAATCGATTTATTCTAGCTTATATGGGACTACGGTCTAATGGGTGGGCTCCCACAGTCGCCTCTAGGTTCAGACAACCTAGCTCTAGGTTCAGATAACCTAGAAACAGCAATTTAGAATAGTTTAGCTATACTCAGTATTTTACTTTTCAGTTGGCACTGTACTGGATTAGATATCCATTGGGCTGGGCCCCCATAGTCGGTCCCTAGGTTTAGATAACCTAGTATCTCTACTAAATTCGGGACTTGCAACCCCGGGTCTAGTTAGAGATGCGCGCATAGCACGTACAGTTGCCGGGCCCATCAGCAGCATGTTTAGTATTTTCACTTATTATATGTATATGGTTTTCAACCTTTCATAAAGTGGTTCGTGAATTCAGTACAGTTCTAGCAGTAGCTCAGTATTAGCGTAGCTCAGTTCTTAGTATCAGCTTAGTTTCTCCCTGTGAATATGCATGATGACTTTATGCTCAGCTTTAGATATGCCATGATTGTATGCTTCTATGCCATGCCATGCTTAGTTTATTCAGTATATCCAGCATATGTTTTAAACAGCATGATTTGAAATCATATTTGCATCGTTGCATATTTTTGTGAGGTAGATGGTTTCTTACTAAGCTTTTTAGCTTATAGATACTACTTTTCTTATACTGCAGATAAAGGTAAAGGAAAAGTGGACCAGTAGCGGAGGCTGGAGGTCAATGCAGATCAAGATGTGTGTGACAGGAACTGGAATAAAAGATTCTAAGGGATTTTAGCAAGTTTTACTTAAGCATCAGAACTCTACAGTATTTTGTTATTTGCACTCTAGTTGTTAATCACTATGAATTAGTTCGCTATGCACTCTATTATGCTTAGAACACTTCTCTTATGTTGTGAGGATGTTAGTTTCCATTATTAGAGTGTTTCCTAGCCTTATTAGAATTGTTGTGTGAGGTTTTGGCACGCCAAAGTGCTGAAATCAGAGTCCCCGGACGAAATCATAACTCTGATCGGTCTCCAGACCGATCAGAGCCTGGGTAGTGCCACTGGATCGGTCAGCCGACCGATCCAGATAGATACAGTATGCTACTGTATCCTCCTGGATCGGTCAGCCGACCGATCGTTCGGGTGCCTGGATCGGTCAGTCGACCGATCCAGACATACCTGGATCGGTCTGACCGACCGATCCAGCCACACCTGGATCGGTCAGCCGACCGATCCAGTTGGGAACAGAACGACCGCAGCTCCGATCGATCTGTGGATCGATCGGCAGGTCTGTGGGTAGTTGGGAAGTTTAGTCCTAGTCCCTAGTTCAGTTGGGATGTCCAGTTTCCCTCCTTAGCATGTGTACACCAGCAAAGAACCAGCAAAGAAGGTCTTTAGCCCTTTCTTACCAGTTGTATCCGTCCTTAGTAGAGTAAAATTTTTAATTAGCCCAGCTTTCCGCACAATATAGTTTAGCATTATTGTGACGATCGGCCTTACAGCCAGTGCCCAGAAGGCGGGTCGTTACAGCTTAACATCTAGGCATGCAAATTACTATGTAGCTTGAACATTAATATAATGAAACATTGAAAATGCTTCAATGATCACTTGAACTCAACCATATAGCCTAGGACTTATCGATCTGATAGTTACAACTTTCAATTGTTGTCTTTGTACCGATTGGTGAAGAAATATTTGTCTATTTTGTAAGAAATAGAGTATAAAATATTTTCTTGTCTTCATTGGTTTCGTCTGTTGATTGCATCTGGGAACGGAAAGTCCCTGCACAAAAAGTAACAGTAAAATATTATAAAGTAACTTGCCAGAAAAATAAAAAATAAATAAGTGATACAGAGAATATAGGAATAATAATACAGAGAATATAAGAAATACAAATAAACTGAAAATCTCTGTAGACAAGCATAATTGCAACATATTCTGTCGTGTTGTATATATATTTACCAAATGCATTTTCCTTCCACATGGTTGAACTCTAAAAATAATTCAGAAAGTACCCCAATAATAAGACTGACAACAGAAAACACCCCAAACATAAAAATTTAGTTTTATTTGCAATTATGACAGATAATCATGTAACTAACTTCAGTATTCCCACAAAAAAAAGATATGTAACATAACAATATACTGATACAAAGAAAACTAAAGGGATGACCATTAAAGGAAAGAATACCTTAAATAAAATGAATTCAGAAAGTTCCCATAGGCTCTGGATTAATCCTTTAAGTTTACTTTGATCATGAGCTAAAACATTGCAGTGAATAGATTTAAATCAAAGTAGGTAAAATTCCCATTTTGGCAGCCTGTATACCTCACGAAACCCATCTGCAATTTCACACTAGAGGTTGAAATCGAGCTCTTAAAAATCTTTAAACTTGATATACCGAAAGCTGGAATAGAGCAGGAGGCTATATTCAATGATGCGGAGGGATCGACCATGAGATCGACTGCACGTTCAATGATGCCGTTGAAAATTGTATCAACCTGATCCTGTCCTTCATCAAGCTACTGCTGCAATAACCGGTATCCGTGCTGGTCTTTAGCAAGGCAATATATTTGTTCTTTACTCATAAAGATGAGACACTTTGTAATGGTTCCCTGAACAATCCTTTGGTTCCTTGGGGAATGAAGCCCCCCCAATTGCCGAGGAATTGAGTCTCCCTTAGAGATCTTCCGTGCCATTGTCACTAGCTGATCGCCAGAAACCAAGAAAGGTTCTCCTCTAATCATCTGTGAGTGAAATAACATATCAGATATTGGATAAGACCCATTACCAGATTGACTAAAATTGCCAGAATCGTTTCCCTGGAAAGGGGTATTTGGTCGCGAAACTTGACCAATTTTCAACTCTCTTGTTCCAAAAGAGGGATTCCCAAACAAGTTTACAACTCCAGGATAATGCTGCCGGATTTGAGGCAGAGACGCGTTCCCATTCCCATTTACCAAAGAATCCCGTCCAAAAGAGTCTAGCGAAGACCCAAACAAACAACCCACTCGGTGATGGTTGGTATGGGGCAGGGAACGATCGATAGATCCATTTCGGTCGGCGCCGAGACGAACATTGCGAAGGTTTTGGAGCAGGAGGGTCTCCTCCAACGGAAGCGAACGCTCCGCTAACGAGCTCGGAACCCCCTCAGACTAGATACACCCACCGCCATCCCCATGGAGGACCGACGTCGGCAACTCATCGGCGATGCGGAAACCGGCACCGTCGGGTCTATCGAGGACACCACGATGACGAAGATGGGGAATCTCATCCAATAGATTATCGATATCGAGCTCCTCCGCTCTCTTTCCCATTATCACGTCTCGCTCCTCCAAGAGTCTGGCAGAATCAGGAAAGAAACGGGATAAGAGGAGGATTAGGGTTCGATGACCAGGATTTGTGGCACGGGGAGCCTTCGCGGAGGCGAAGAAGAAGAGTGTGGAGCAAGAAGACGATAGAAGGGGCTTTATATAGAGGAATGCGAAGAGGGCGAGCCCAGAGTACCGCAGACGGCGAGAAGATGCAGGAGTATCTAGGGTTTTCGACGAGAAGATGCAGGAGGAAGGAGGAAGAAGTAGAGGACACATACTGTTAGTGGATTTCATGTCGGAGGTCTTGCCGGTGAGGGCGTCCTTAATGGACTCGTGGACTGCTACTGCTCCTATGCGGCTCCGGTGAGCGAGAGATTGTGAGAAAAGAGAAAAGAGGGACGGATTGAGAAGATAAAAGGGTGGAATGCGGCGGCAAAAAACTTTCGGGGAGAGGGAAAGAAAAAAAGCAGGGCAAAAATTGGCGAAGGGGAAAAAACTGCGAAGGAAAAAAAATACCAGTATTCAACATCACTTAAGACAACGGCTTTTAAAAACTGTTGTCGTAATCCCAAGAAAAAGCGCACATAGACAACAGTTTTCAAAAACTATTGTTGTAGCATTTAAAAATCGTTGTCGTAGTCTTAAAAAAACATAAATAGACAACGGTTTTTAAAAACCGTTGTCGTAGGCCAAAAAAATTGCTAAAAGACAACGGTTTTGGTTAAAACCGTTGTTAAAAGGCAAAAAGACAACGGTTTGGTATAAAACCGTTGTCGTTTGAGTGTTGTTGAATGACATTTTTCTTATAGTGCTTGGAGCCCAAGGGGTGGCCGACCAAGCCTTGCTTGGTGCCCAAGCAAGGGGTCGGCCACAAGGAATTAAAAGAGAGTTTTAATTTTAAAAATCTTTCCTTTTTGTAGTCATCTACAATTATTTAAAAGAGAGATTTTAATTTTAAAACCTTCATTTTATAGCCATCCACAAGGAATTAAAAGAGAGATTTTAATTTTAAAATCTTTCTTTTTTGTAGTCATCTATAATTGTTTAAAAGAGAGATTTTAATTTTAAAACTTTCCTTTTATAGCCATCCACAAAGTTATTTAAAAGAGAAATTTTAATTTTAAAATCTTTCCTTTTATAGCCATCCACAAAGAGATTTAAAAGAGAGATTTTAATTTTAAAGTTTTTCCTTTTTTGATGCCCAAGCTATGGCTGACCATGACTGGAATTAAAAGGAAGTTTTAATTATGTTTAAAACTTTCCTTTTTAGCATTCACCAAGGATTATAAAAGAGACGTAGATGGTGTCTTATGGGATAACACAACCTAAGTCTCTTCTTTTAATCCTTGTTTTGGCCAGCCCTCTTCCCTTTCTATTCTCCCCTTGTTTCCTTTACCAAGGGTCGGCGGCATCAAGAGGCTCCATCCTCTTGTGGCTGGTTACTTGGAGGAAAATAAGAAGAGAAGGAGGCTCCCTATTCTAGCATCCCTTGGTGGCCGAAAGTCTTGGAGGCAAAGAAGTGGTTCGGGTGGTGTTGTCTTGGAAGATCGTTGCCCACACGACGTCCAAGAGGAGGAGAGAAATACAATAGAAGATCAAGAGGTCTTTAAGATACAAAGAAAGGTATAACTAGTTAATTGTTTCCGCTGAGTACTAGTTTAGTTTTTTCTCTTGTATGGATCCTGAAATACCAACACAAGAGGCTATTGATTTTGTGCTTCACTTGAGTTCTCTATAGTTAAACTTAGGGTTTACTGTATGGAGTTTAAATATTCAATTTCTTTGAAAGGCTTTATTTAGGAAGTGGTGGATGATCCCATAACCAAGAAGGTCGAGTGTCTCGCCAACGACCTGGAAGCCAATCCTTGAAATAGATATTTAATCAACTTTTGTAATATGGTTTAACTTCTGAAGAACACATTAGTTAAACTTGGATTAATAATGTTAAGTTTCATTTGCAATCCAAGTCTAACTTTTGAAGAACGCATGGGTTGCTAAGAAAAGTTCTGTACTTGTACAATTTTTTGTACAGGGGAAAAGAATGGAATTCTGAGTAGTGCCAACAATTGGTATCAGAGCTAGATTTCTGCCTCTATGTGTTTGGTTTTTAGTTAAATTATGCACTTTTCATACATAAATTTAGGCAGGATAATAGTAGGATGTGTAAATAGATTAACTCTGTGGTTGCAGGCATCCTAGTTCCAACTATTATGGCTCTATTGTGTTTGTGTGTGATTTGGACCCTCGGGCATGTCAAGGGCATTTTATGTGTGTGCATGATTGTAATTATTAAATACAGTAGGAGCTGTATTAGTTTTAGGATTTTACATTCTGTTCAATCTATATTACATGTACATTCCCTTGTGGAATATAGGATCGATAAATGTAAAATTTTATTTTTTTCATGGATCGTATCCTTGCGAGGCGTGGTGCTATTTGAGGACTAGAGGCGTAGTAGAAAATGAAGCAAGATAGACGCGACGACATGACCCGTTGGTGGCAGCTATGATTGGTGGCACACGGAGGACAGCTATGGATGAGGCCATAATAGTTGGAAAAATATTTTTCATATTTATTGCCTTTTATGTTGTTTATATGTGTTGTGTGTGTGTACATGTTAAAATTTCTCATTTTAAATAACTAAATGGGAGAGAATTATTTAAATTCCACGGTCTCCATTACTGGTTTGTAAGTGATGCATTCAAACTTGCGCGTTGGCTTTGAGTGCCTTCCTCCACATCGGATGAGTTTGTTTGCGGATCACTAGATCAAACTTCCTTTATGAATGATTTTAGAAAATTATTTAGGTTTGTGTGATCTTCTCTATCTGAAGGGGCACAATCCTATTTAATGGACTAAGTATCAAATAATGGTATACACTTAGGTGCTTTTAATAGTATTCTCTCTATCGGAGTCACTGCTATTATTTGTGTGACGAAGAAAAATCAACTATTAATTTTATTTGTCATAAAGTTAGGTTGACAATATAATAAAATTAATGGGTAATACCCCCTCTTACAAATGTTTGAATTTGTATACGTCCACACTATCGTGACATACAAAATTCACGATGTTTTGAGGTGTTGGTGAATTTAAATAATATTATTTGAGGAATCAATATTATTTTAAATTCTAATGTTTTGATAAAATATTTTGTGATTCTTAGGATTTCAAAAGGCTTTCAATCCTCTTGTTGTTATATTGAAAGAGAACAAACTTACTGGTCCCAATTACATTGATTGGAAACAAAACTTGGACATTGTCTTAACTATTGAAAGTTATAAGTTTGTACTTCTTGAGGTCAGTCCTAGGTTGCCTAATAGCGATTCTAGTGAAGAGGAGATTGACAGACATAGGAAATGGGTTAAGGCAGATGAGATGGCGAGGTGTTACATTTTGGCTTCTATGTCAAATATGCTGAAACATCAACATCAGGCCCTACCCACTACCTATGACATGATGCTCAATCTCAAGAGACTCTTCGGACACCAGAATCGGGCTGCCAGGCAGGAGGCCATGAGAAACTTAATGACGACCACCATGACTGAGGGGACACCCGTAAGGGATCTTATCCTCAAGATAATGGCTCATTTGATGGACTGTCCTCGCAGAAACGAGAACAATGAAGGTGTATCTTATTCATTAGTTGTCAAAACATATTTAGCGGTGTTATCTACCAGTATCGGGTGTGTAGATACGAGAGCCACTGATCATGTCTGCAATTCATTGTAGGGGTTCCAGGAAACCCGACGACTACATGAAGGGGAAATCATCGTCTACATAGGCAATGCTACGAGAGTGGCGTCTGTTGTAGTGGGAGATTTTTATTTATCTTTTGATAGGAATAAAACATTGATTTTGAGACATTGTCTTTACGTACTATGTTTTAGAAAGAACTTTATTTTAGTTTCTAAATTATTTAAGGATAGATATTCTGTTTCTTTTGATGATAAAGTGGTTGTCAAGAAAAAAAGGATAGTTATCTATTCTGGTACGTTGGTTGGCAATTTGTACACTCTTAATCCAATAACTCCCATGATGCAACAAATGGAAATTAATAACACATCTTCTAATTCAAATATGAGAAAGCAGTCTTCGAAAATGAACCAACCATATCTTTGGCATCTAAGGCATGGCCATATTAACTTGAGTAGGATTCAAAGGCTAATAGCCGATGGACCTTTGGGTTCATTAGTTGTGAAAAATTTTTCAACCTACGAATCTTGCTTGGAAGGAAAAATGACCAAAATATCTTTTAAGGCCAAGGGGTATAGAGCCAAAGATGTGTTGAAATTGATTCATTCTGATTTGTGTGGACATATGACTCTCTAGGTAAGAGGTGGTTTCAAATATTTTATCTCTTTTATAGACGACTATTCGAGATATGAGTACATTTACTTGATGCGCCGCAAGTCTGAGCATTTTGATAAGTTCAAAGAATACAAGGCTGATGTGAAGAAACGACATGGTAAAAGTATCAAGACACTACGGTCTGATCGTAGTGGCGAGTACCTCTTAGGAGAGTTTAGGAGTTACTTATTAGAGGCCAGGATTCAATCCCAACTATCTGCACCTGGTACACCCCAATAGAATGGTGTGGCAGAACGAAGGAATATGACTCTTATGGAAATGGTTAGATCAATGATGAGTTATTCAGAATTACCAAATTCATTTTGGGGATATACTCTGTAAATGATAGTGTATATTCTGAACTTGGTACCTTCTAAGTCAGTAACCTCTACTCCCACAGAATTGTGGAATGAGCGTAAGCCTAGTCTGAAATATATTCGAATTTCGGGTAGTCCAGCACATGTGCTGAAGGGAGACACTGATACGTTGGAATCACGTACAGAAGTTCTCTTGTTTGTGGGTTATCCTAAAGGAACGAAAGGTGGTTTATTTTATAGTCGTAAAGATCAGAAAGTCATTGTTAGCACTAATGCCCAATATTTAGAAGAAGACTATGTAATAAACCACAAGCCTATGAGTAAAATTGTTCTTGAGGAAATAAGAGAAGACACGTCTACTTTAGTACCAATGGTACAAGATGAGATACCACAAGAAACTACAACACGTGTCACAAATGATGCACAATTACAAGTAGTGCCTCGTCGTAGTGGGAGGGTTGTTAGGCAACCTGATAGATTCATGTTTTTGGGAGAATCTTCAAACTTGATCCCTGGTGAACCTGAACTTGATCCCTGGACATATGATGAAGCAATCCAAGATAAAGATGCAACATCTTGGCAAAGTGCAATGAACTCTGAAATAGAATCTATGTCCTCTAATCAGGTCTGGGAGCTTGTAGAACCACCAAATGGTGTAAAAACCATTAGATGTAAATGGGTCTACAAAAGAAAAAGAGGGATAGACGAGAAGATGGAAACCTTCAAAGCAAGGCTTATTGCAAAAGGGTATACTCAAAAAGAGGGAATCGTTTATGAGGAAACCTTTTCGCCAATAATCATGCTTAAGTCTATCCGAATTCTTTTATCTATTGTTGCTCATATGGATTATGAGATTTAGCAAATGGATGTCAAGACAGCTTTCCTTAATGGAAGTCTTGAAGAAAACATCCATATGAAGCAACCAGAGGGATTTATTATGAAGGGCAAAGAGCATCTTGTATGTAACCTCAATCGGTCTATCTATGGACTGAAGCAAGCTTTGAGATCTTGGAACATCCAGTTTAATGAAGTGATCCAGTCTTCTAGATTTATTCAGTGTCCAGATGAGTCATGTGTATACAAGAAGAGTGATGGAAACGTGGTGGTATTTCTTGTACTATACATAGATGACATTTTGCTCATTGGCAACAATGTCAAAGTGTTATCAGATGTAAGGGTATGGTTGTCCAAGCAGTTTGATATGAAGGATTTGAGAGAATGTAGGCATATTCTTGGGATCAATGTAATAAGAGATCGCAAGAAAGAATGTTGTGCTTATCCCAAGCTTCATACATCGATACTATTCTAGCTCGTTTTAGCATGCAAAACTCCAAAAAAGGTTTTCTACATTTTTGGCATGGAGTACCTTTATCTAAAGAGATGTGTCCTAAGACATCAAAGGAGATAGAGAACATGAAGGCAGTTTCTTATGCTTCGGTTGTAGAAAGCCTAATGTATGTGATGCTATGTACGATACCGGATATCTGTTTTGTCGTGGACATGGTTAGCATATATCAAAGTAACTCAGGACAAGGAAATTGGACTACCGTAAAGCATATATTGAAGTACCTGAAAAGGACTAGAGATTATATGCTAATTTACTAGGCAGATGATTTGCTCCCTGTGGGTTACACGGATTCAGACTTCCAATCAGATAAGGACAATAGTAAGTCAACCTCAGGGTATGTGTTTACTTTGGGAGGTTGAGCCATAGCATGGAGGAGTGTTAAGTAGAAATGTGTTTCGGACTCCACCATGGAAGCTGAGTATGTGGTATTCGGACTTCCAATCAGATAGGGACAATAGTAAGTCAACCTCAGGGTATGTGTTTACTTTGGGAGGTTGAGCCATAGCATGGAGGAGTGTTAAGTAGAAATGTGTTTCGGACTCCACCATGGAAGCTGAGTATGTGGTAGCCTCTGAGGCAGCCAAAGAAGCTATATGGCTCAGAAACTTCTTGATGGACTTAGATGTAATTCTTGGTTTGCCCAAAGTTATCATAATTTATTGTGACACCAGTGGTGGAGTTTCACACTCGAAAGAACCACGGAACCATAAGGCAAGTAAACACATTGAGCGTATACCACCTGATATGAGACATCGTAAAATGAGGAGAAGTTGTTGTCGCCAAGATTGCATCAGAAGATTGTTGGATCGAAAAGAATTTAGATATCTCCACAATTGCATGATATTGTCCACTTTGGGCCTAAGCCCTCATGGTTTTGCTCTTGGGCTCTCCCCAAAAGGCCTCATGTCAATGGAGATATCTTTTCTCTTATAAACCCATGATCTTTCCCATGTATTTCCAATATGGGACTATGTTTGCAACCTTGCAACCCCAACAATCCCCCCCCCCCCTCAAACAAAGGACCATAGGCTTCCCACGCCTGATCCTCGACCCACCAGGTCTTCCTGCCCCTTGGTCCACCCGACCTACTAGGACTTCCTTGCCTAGTCGCAACTAGGACTTCCTGCCTGGTGTCTGGTCCTCTTGATCCGAACATAGGAGCCCCCACTTTCTTTGTTCGAGGTCAATATTGTACCCACATGGCTCAATCAGACCATAGCTCTTGTGCACAGTCGGCGGTTAAATCTTCTGGCAGTCCGGGCTCTTATACCAATTGTTGGATCGAAAAGAATTTAGATATCTCCACAATTGCATGATATTGTCCACTTTGGGCCTAAGCCCTCATGGTTTTTCTCTTGGGCTCTCTCCAAAAGGCCTCATGCCAATGGAGATATCTTGTGTCTTATAAACCCATGATCTTTCCCATGTGTTCCCAATATGGGACTATGTTTGTAACCTTGCAACCCCAACAAAGATAACCTGGCAGATTCTTTCACTAAGGCCCTTCCGGCGAGAGCTTTTGATGGGCATATTGAGGGGATAGGGATCAGATATATGATAGCATATATGGCATCATAGTCTTTTAGTATAAGTGGGAGATTTTTAGAATGTATACTAAAAGCCTAGATTTTTGTATAAACATTTATTTTAAAATGAGAATCACATGGGTCAAATGTCTACATTTAGTTAAATGCAGTTGTCCATTTAATTTATATTGTAGATAACATGGTGTGTGGTATCACACAGAAGATCATGTTGTCAGTTCCTTATAAATTATAAATAGAAGCTCACAACCAAGATGGATTGGGATAAACCATTGGAATGAGTGTAGTGTAATTTGGTACTAGTTTATCTTAACTATAAAATTACACTAGTACACTATGTGTGTATTGAGCAGGACCATTTGAGGTTGTTCCTTTTATACTGACTACATAAAAGAACAAAACCTCTGTTATTATGAATGTGCGTACACTTAATCCCGATATAATAACAAGCACATGTACTTAGTATTTATTTCTTTAATTTATCAAAGGGCAAGATTTATTTGTTAAATCAATAGGTCCGATAAGTTGAGAAATAATATTATTTATATGGTGTGTTGTTGATTATAGAAGAAAATTATGTCCTATTTATATAGGTTGATGATATCCCCTTGAGGAGCTCATAAGGATTGTCATGTAAACCCTACAGGTGGACTTAGTCTGACATGAAAATGAAGTTGAGTGGTACTACTTTTGGAGCTAGATATTAATTAAGTGAGTTGTTAGTAACTCATTTAATTAATGGACATTCGATATCTTAAACACAGGGAGATTAATGCACTCATGATAAGAAGGAGCCTATAATGTAATATGAGATTGGTGCGGTAGTTCAATAATAACTCTTTAGTGGTATGAGTTATTATTGATGAATTTGAGTTGGGTGTTCGGGTCAAACACAGGAATCTCAAGCTTATCGGGAGACCATAACCAATTCCTCTTCTAGGTCCCTGTTATAGCCTCTATGTATAAAGTTGTTGGTTGGTCCTAGGAAGATCGTACCGTTTCCATTGTGCAAAATTTATACAAGTGTCAAACCTTTACTAACAACCTATTGTATTCTTTAGAAATTAAATTTAGAATCGCAAATAGAACTTAACATTATTGATTCTAAATTTAACTTATTTATTCTTAATGGTTTAGACTTGGATCGCAAGCGGAACTTAACAGTATTGATCCAAGTCCACCTATGTTATAAATTCTATTAAATATTAATTTCAGAAATTGGTTCCTAGGTCAAACATGGCGAGGCACATGACTTTCTTGGGTATGGGAGCATCCACCACTGCCTCGACAAAGCCTCTTAATGAAATTCAATATTTAATTTCCTATAATAAATCCACCACTGCCTCGACAAAGCCTCTTAATGAAATTCAATATTAAATTTCCTAAAATAACATTAGGTTTAACCAAAAAGAACAATCGAATCACAAATTCAAAAAACAAAGAAAACACAAACTCGAATCACAAATTCGAAACTCTAGAATCATATGTCTCTTGTGTTTGGAATTCATACAAAGAAAACTAGCATGATGCGAAAAATAATTACTAGTTTTACCTTTCTTTGTATGTAACGACCTCTTGATCTTCTACCGTATTTCTCTTCTTATCTCAAGCGTCGTGTGGGCGATGATCTACCGAGACGAGAACCACCCAAGCTCCTTCTCCAAGCTAGTTTCGGCCACCACCAAGTCTCCAAGAGATGTAGAGGTTTGGCCACCACCACCAAGCTCCAAGGGATGCTAGAAACAAAGACTCCTTTTCCTCCTTCTTCTCCAAGCAAGATCTGACCACCTTCCAAGCTCCAAGGGATGAAGAGGTTCGGCCAAGGAGAAGAAAGAAAAAAGGAGAAGGGAGAACTAGAATGGCCGACCACACCAAATAAGAGGGGGAGGAAAAATAGAATAGAGTTAGCACCCAAGAAGGCACCCCTACCCCCTCTTTTATAATCCTTAGTCTTGGAAAATAAGGAAAATTTAAATAAAACCTTCCTTATTTTCTTTACCATTGATCTTGTCTGAGAGGCCTGACAAAATGGAAAGCTGGGAGAAAACCTACTGTTGATGAAGAATAATACATATAGAATACCGATCCGAGAAACCCAAAGCGGATCTGGGAGAATGTAGTCATGGAATGCCCTCCTTGTGCCAAGATTCCAAGATGAAAGGAAAGCTTTAATGAAGAAAACTGAGTCTGGAGCTTCCAAGGCTTCCTGCGCACAAGAGACCAACCAACATTATTGTCAGTGACCTAAGACCGGGGTGAGAATCCCTGGCTAGGCCCTCCAACGCTCAAGTCAGTGATCTCCTTTGGTGTGGAAGAAAGAAGAAGAAGATGAATAGTGATCCAGAACTAGGGTTGTGAGTGTGAGCAGCAATGTGTGCATACCTGGCCAATGGAGAGGATTCCCCTTTTTATACCACTTTATATAACCTCCGTAGTCATGAAGTGGATCCCGGTTTGTTAGAGTTTGTTATGAGATGATGTAAGCCATGTACTTGCACAAAATAGCTTTTAAAGAATCTTCTTTGTACCCCAGATGTACCCTCTTTGTCGTCTAGTACTTGCAAAAAATTCTAGAAGCATTCTACCCGCCAAATTAGTCAACCTGTTATACAATCATATGAAGCAGATATTTTCATAAGCTATTCATAAACATCCCCCAAAATGTTTATTCTCGTCCTGTTCTATGAGTTATATTTTATCACCCTTGCCTGGTTACCCTGTCTTCACTATGTTGTGGACAGCCCGATATTATACTATATTTTATATTGGTCGAGATTGATCCTAGGTTTCGTACAGGCGGGTTATTATTTTTATTTAACACAGGTCCTCATCGTCCGATGATATATTATAAATCCCGTACGGTCTTGTATTTGTTCATTCCCGGACGATCATATACATCCGCCCAATATTAGTCTATATTCGCATGCGCTAGCTCAGACAATCTCGCCCGATATTGGCCTTTCTTTCTTAAGGTATATCCCGACCGATATTGGCTTATATTTTCTTAAGCGTGTTATCTCGGTCGATCGTGGCCCATATCTACTTAAACCTGTTATCCTGACCAATTTGGGCTATATTTTAATAAGTGTGCAACCTCGATCGGTATGGGTCTGTATCTCCTTAAGCCTGTTATCCTAGTCGATGTTGGGCTATATTTTATTAAGTTATATACCAGCCGATATTGAACTATCCTTCCCAAGGTATTTCTCGGCCGATATTGGCTTATTCTTCCTAAGGTATTTCCCAACCGATATTGGACTATCCTTCCCAAGGTATTACCTGGCCGAGATTGGCCTATCTCTCTTAAGGTATATCCCGGCTGATATTGATCTATTTTCTTAATTCTACTATCTCCTTTCCCTATTTTACCAGGGACCTACTAAACCTAACTCATATCACTAGTCTTCCCTTCAAGTCTAGTCGAAGGAGGTATAGCCGACTAACTAGAGACAAGTCTATTTTTATTTCTTTGTCCATCTTTACCCGTGACTCTACTGTGGGCACTATAGTGGCTTCATGATCTTCTTTATAGTAGCCCTCATGACTTTTGGTACAGCAATAACGTGAACCCAAGTACAGTAATCGCGTGAATCTTTTGATCTTTTAAATAAGGCTATGATCCTTTCTTCATTCTCCACTCGCCTCAGTTCTTTTTCCCTTTGCTTCGCCCCTTCTTACTGAGAGTATGGCTTTAGCCCCCCCCCCCCCCCTCTCTAGGGGCAATTCTTGTTGAACAAGGCGAAATTTATATATGAGGTTGCCCAAGCTTTGGATTTAATCAACTCTCTGGTCCGAGAGCTGGAGGCATTTCTGTTGATCGCCCAGTTTCGAGTACGATCAAAAACTGCCCTGAGGAACAAAGTTCCTCGAGATCTAGAATCTCAAGTCAAAGGCACAACTGCTCTGCAGACCCAACATGCTTCAGAGGGGTTCACCATAATCATGGAGGTTCAAGTAACCAGCCTCTGGACATCACAACGATGGCATAGCCTAGGCTATCTGCAGGCTAAGGCGGATACTTTGGAAGCAGAGCTCAAAGACTCAAGTAGGAAAGGGACTCTTCAGTTACCTTTCCACCGAGGCATAAATAAATCTGCCTCTCCTTGTTCATGAGACCACTCTGCTTTATAGTTTCCTTCTTCCCGGGCAAAATATTGCCACTTCTGCAGCCTAGGCAAGCTTCCTTCGTGCCAGCCAAAATATTTCCACTTTTGTAGCTTGGTCAGGTTCACCCTTAATTGGGTTGAAGTTTTCTAAGAAGTATAAGAGCTCCTGTTTCAGCAGGTTTCTATTTAAGTTTATCTGAAGAAGGTGTATAAATTCATGTTTAGTTGAATTACCTAGTTTAGGCAATATTACGTGTTCAATCAGGCTTTGCCTATTGAGTATATGTAAACCCTATCTTATTCTTTTACTTAATTAATAATATATTTCGAGATATGTAAGACTAAACGCTTTAAATGAAATCAATATGTTAGACTCAATCAAACTTCTTTTGACTTCGATTGATATTAACCTATCTTTCATAAACATATTAACTCAGCCGGTATTGACTCATCTATAGTAGACATGTTGTCCCGCCCGATGTTAGCCTATCTATTATAGATAAGGTTATCCTGACCGATATTAGCCTGCATATTGCAAACAAGGTTATCCCGGCCGATGTTAGACTATCTATTATGGATAAGGTTATCCCGACCGATATTAGCTTGCCTATTGCAGACAAGGTTATCCCAGTTGATGTTAGCCTGTTCTTCATAATGATATTAATTCAAACTGTGCTTCACGCTTGCCTGACTTTTATTTTTTATTTTCTGTCCTCGGTCTAGGCTCTGTCAAACCCATTCCATCTTCCTTTATTACACATAGTAAACTGCACCTTTTCTCAAAATTTCCTTGATTATGATTGGCTCTTCAACGATAAGAGAATGTTGGAGGCACACGACGAGGTGTTACCAACCCCAGCGTGATTCGATTTGTCGCGACCAACATAAATGCCCATTTATGATCATATGACACGTGTCTTCTCTTTCTTCTGCGTAACATTGGCCTTTGCCCTTTTTATATAATCAACGGTGTCAATTGAAAAAAGATGTTCTGATCTAACGGTGGTTGTGTGTCTTCTCAACCCTAAACCCTTCATCTTCTTGTCGACTTTGACCCTTTTTTCCTTGCCTTAGCATTCTTTCCTTGCTGCAGTCTTTGATCAATCCTCGCACTCACCGCTTTCCAGTGATCTTCTTTCTTGACTTCAGTAAGTAACTTGTTGTTCTACTAATCTTTACTTCTGTCTATGGCTGAAGAAACGATTTCCCCATGGTATACTCAAATTTCTTCTTCTTTCGATGAGAATGCTCGACTTGCTATTCGTATGCAATATGAAATTCCTAGGAAATATGACATTATCATTCACAAACTAGATGAGCATCCTCATCACCCCCCTACTAACTGTGTAACTTTCTTTAGGGATCAGTTGATAGGGGGTTTAAGGTTTTCCATTCCTTCTTTTCTAATCGATGTAAGCCAATACTTTGATATTCCTCTCCAACAATTTGTGCTTAATGTCTTTCGCTATTTGTGTGGTATATACATGTTGTTTCATACTCTGGATATTCCTCCTACTCCTCAAAATATTTTCATGTTCTCCTATCCAAAAGTAGCAGAGCCAGGTGTCTTTCTTTTTCAATCCCGGACTAAGATGGTCCTTTTTGATGATATGCCTTCTTCTCTCAAGGCCTGAAAATCTCGCTTCTTCTATATGAAGTTTCCTGGGCCTATTCCCTGGTCTCATGTTTGAAGATCTTCTTTACCTCCTTTACCTGATATTAAGGAGTTCCATCTTCACCCTTCTTTTCCTATTTATTGTGAAAAGTTGCTGTGTCGTCGTCTTTCCATCACCAAATGGCTTCGGAACGATCTACTATATCTATTTGGTTTGAGCCTGATCAAACATAAGATACGCGACTCCTTAGCTAAAGTTATGTTTCTTCTTCTGTCAGTTTTTATTAACTAAAATATTTCTTCTAATTTACGCAGTGGCTAGTTTTTATGCTGCTCTGATCGATGAAGAGCTACGTCTGGAAGAAGCTACACTTAATGCTAAAGAACAAGAGCTTCTTACGGTCCTTAATCCACCCTCATCCACTGAAGTCTCAGCTCTTCCCGCTGAAGCTTCCAACTCTTAGGTGGTTCCGGAAGTTCCTGAGGGTTTTCCTATAGAAATTCCAGATGTCCCTCTGCTAAATGTTTCTTCATTAGTGGCTATTGCTTCTTCGGCAGCCACTCCCCTTCCCGCCATTGAGCTTACATCTCCTGTGAGCTCCGGTAAATCCTTTCCTGAAGTTGCTCCTAGCAAACGCTCCGGACGCAAACTTACCAAAGCTCCTCCTCCCAAAAGGAGACTCATTCTTTCCGCTGAAGAATTACTTTCAAAAGGTTTTGCTTCTACAGATCCTTCTTCTGCTGAGCCTACTTTGGCTAACCTCTATCCTTCTCTCATTTTCTCTGCCTCGCCCTCCTCCAGTACTAGTGCTCCTGGTGGCGCTTCTTTTACTTTTCCCCTGTCTCTTCCAGAATCTGGTTCTTTATCCTCCTCACTTTCTTCCTATCTAGTTTTCGCTCCCCCGTCTATACCAACCTCTTCTTTCTCCATAGGTTCTTGTGCCGTTCCCGTCCTCCATATATTGTTGGGAGGTTCTTTTGTTAATGCTTGGGAGGAAATTCATCCTCTTTTTAGAGAGCTTACCACTCCTGAGACAATTGATCAATTCTCTCACAAGGAAACCCAGGTATGTTTATTAGTACTTATTTATCCTTTACCCTTGACTATTTTATGACCTTTTATTATATTTTTAGCGATGGATAGCCAACATGGGTCTGTCTCGACTGATGCATAATTTATATAATGAGAACAAGAAACTGAAACAGAAAGAGGGCGTTTGGTTTAGGGGAATAGGAGTAGGGAATGGGAATGGGAATGGAAATCATTGATTGTCATTATTAATGTTTGGATTATAGGAATAGGAATACAAATAAGGGAATAAATCTTTGAAATTGGGTAATAACTCATTCCCATGTACCTCCCCTTCAATGAGTTATTACCCTATTTTCATCAATCAAAATATTCCTTTATTTCAAAAATACTCTTGATCTAAAACTAAAATTTTCTCCCTTAATATCAAATATCAAAATATATTTATTTATTTTTTCTTTCATATCACTTCTCTCTCCTTGTTCTCTCTCATCATATTTTCTCTCTCATAATTTTATCTCACACTTTCTCTCTCCTTAATCTCTCCTATCACACTCTCTTTCCTCTTTTTCTCTCATCATACTTTCTCTCTCCTCAATCTCTTCCATCGCACTCTCTTCCTTCTTTCTCTCTCATCATACTTTCTTTCTCCTCAATCTCTCCCACCACACTCTTTTTTCTTTTTTTTTCTCATCACACTTTCGCTCTCATCATACTTTCTCTCTCATCATACTTTCTCTCTCCTCAATCTCTCTTGTCACACTCCCTCCTTTTTTTTCCTCAACATATTTTCGCTCTCCTCAATCTCTTCCATCACACTCACTGTTCTCTTTTTTTTCTCATCATATTTTCTCTCTCATCATACTTTCTCTCTCCTCAATCTCTCTTTTCTTATTTTTTCTCATTACATTTTCTCTCTCCTCTCCCATCATACTTTCTCTCACATCATATTTTCTCTCTCATCTTCTCTCATCATGCTCTCTCCTATCGCACTCTCTTTTCTCATTTTCTCTCATCACACTTTCTCTCTCTTCATTTTTTCTCACCACACCTTCTCTCTCATTATACTTTCTCTCTTATCATTCTCTTTCATCATATTTTTCTCTCACATCTAATTTTTTCTCTTATTTTCCTTTAAGGGTAAAAAAGGAAATTTTGATTTATTCCAATAGAAAATATGTAATTAACCAAACATTATTTTTAAGAGTGATATTCATGCTCATACCCATTCCCATTCCACAATACAATGATTCTCATTCCGATTCCTATTTCTAGGAAAGAACCAAACGCCCCCTAAGTTGTTGAGATGTCCTATACTAAATCTTCAGAAGAATCCAAGAAACAATATGAAGCCCAGATTGAGAGCCTTCAATCTCAATTTAAATCAACTACGGATCTCAACAAGGAATTAGCTTCCAAATTAGAAAAACAGACTGCTGAGGCAAACAAGTTGAAGTCTGACTATGAGTCTATGTTAGCTGACAAACTCAAGGCTTTACGTTTGAAAGATGATGAAATAGCTTCTCTAAACACCTCCTTGAACACAGTTAAAGTAAAGGCTTCCTTAAAAGATGCCGAACTGAAATCTTCTCAAACAGTTTTGGTGGAGTATAAAGCTGGCAAAGATAATCGCTTTAAAGATCGGGCTACCGTCTTGATCCAATCTACCAAGTTCAACAGGCCGATCGTAAAGTCTATCTTGGTTTCCTACACTACCGGAGCTGAAGGAGCGGTGAAGCAATTGCGAGAAGAAGACTTCTTGTCTCGTGAACCTCCTCCTAACTTCTTGAACCAACGCAAGCTCCATGATAACAAGCCCGCTGATATGTTTCCTCAATTAACTATAGAGTAATCTCTTTAGTTGAATCTAGATCATTGTAAAGTTAACTATAATTCATTATGACAATCTGGCTTGTTTGTGTAAAGTTAAACTTCTCTTTCTATTACTAAATTTGCTCCTTTTCATTCGTGGTGGTTGCTCGTTTTATCTAAGTATGTCGAATGTCGCCTGGCTTGCCACTGTAAAGCCTTACTCAATATACTATAGTATCCTCCATCTTGGCCGGTCTATTGTAACCGGCCGATTCATACTCATGCTTACAAATATCGTCCGGTACTTTGCAGTTAACTAAGTCCCGTCCGATTTAGTGTGGCATGTTATAATACTATTAATATCGTTCGGTTTATTATAATCGGTCGATTTATACTTGTGTCTACGAATACCATCTAGTGCGTGCATTATACTTAACTAAATTTCATTCGATCTATTATGACGAATGTCGCCTAGCTTGCCACTATGAAGCCTTACTCAATATACTATAATATCCTCCATCTTGGTCGGTCTATCGTAACTGGCCGATTCATACTTGTGCTTACAAATATCGTCCGATACTGTGTAGTTAACTAAGTCCCGTCTGAATTTCCCCATACCTCGTGGATTCTGCAGGAAGGAAAAACTTGTCGCGCTTTTCAAGGATGATTGCTATGCCTATCACCCTTTCCTCGGGATCCAGCTTTCTTTTTGAATTCGATCCCATTCCTCGGTGACATCACCTCTTTATGACGGTTATGATACTATGTGTTCTTTTTTATCGAGTTTATACTTTTTCCTACCCTCTTTTATACCTAAGTCATGGATGAATCATTATTAATCCTATTATTTAGACACTTTTATGGCTTTGGGTTCTTTCTTTTCCCAGTTCTTCTTCCTTGTCTGTTCGAGAGTTTTAGTATAAGGCCCAGAGGAAGGGCAAAGGTTTAAGACGCTCTCTTCTGCTTCCCGACTTTTTCTCCTACTTTCCCCTGTTCGCCTTCCTTCTGCTGTTCAGCCATGGCCACTTCTTCCCCCCGCGTGGTTCCTTTCGTGCGCTTCTGACCTTATAGAGCTAGAGGAAGTGGAGTTACAAGTGAACTATGGTGTTCCTTACTATATAATTCGCCCTACCCCACAGGATAGTCCGCACCTTCCTCCTCTAGGTGTGTATCTATATTTCGGGATCAAGTTTTACAAGGTTTTCGATTCCCTCTTCATCCCTTTTTCGCTGATGTCAGTATCTACTTTAAAATTCTCCTTAATCAATTCATTCCTCAGTCCTTCTTTATCCTCATGGGTTTTGTTGGGGTGTCCAAACTGCTAGATTTTCCTCTGTCCCCTCGTCTGTTTCACTACTTCTTCATTCCCCGCCAGGTAGACATTGGTGTCTTTAAATTTCAGTCTCGTCCTAAGGCCATTTTGTTTAACAGGATTCCTCCTCAAGGGGAATGGCGTCATAAACTTTTCTTTATGTGTCTCCCTTCTTCTCCTCCTTTTCCTATCAACTGGATATATGACCTTCCTCCAGTTCCTAATATTGGCAATCTCCTCGATGATCCTTCTGTCTCTTTCGCTTTATCCAAACTAAAGGGGCAAAATTTTCCCTACCGGCCCTGACTGCAGAGGGTTTAATGTTTCCCTTTGGAATAAGCTCTATCGAAACCCCTTTGGAGGTCTCTTTTGGTACGTTGAGACATTCTCAACTATGTCTATTAGTCACTTGTTGATTATTTTCTATAATAACGCATGATTCTTATATTTCAGCTGATGCTCTTCTACCAGCTTTCATGTACAAGAACACTACTATGACTAAGTCTTTTTTAAATAATCTTGGAGAAAAATGGCTACAGGATCGTCGAGCAAATCTTACTTCCTCTACTTTGGGTTTACTGTCTAAAGAAGAACAAGCAGAGGAAGCTATTGCTTCCATGGAAGAGGAAGAGGAACAACCTTTTATTGTCATAGTCAAGAAGCCCAGGCGTACTGAGGAAGTTCCTTCTCGTGACACTTTTGGTACCTTCGTGCATACCCCTATTGCTCCTTCACCTATTTCTTTTGAGAGAGGTAAGGCACCAATGCTCCCTACCCACATTATTTCCAATCTTTCTCTTAGAATGATAAGACCGGGTCTACTTATTCCTTCCTCTTCTGCTATCGTTTCAGCTACTTCTGCTTCTCAGATGGCTACTACTACTTCGGCCTTCTCTCAACCTCTTACATTGGCCTTGCCTCCTCTGGCTCCTGGACCCCGAGCTAAAAGAACGCCTTGTAGGAGATCTTCTCCGAGCCCAGGACCATCAGCTATTCGTGCTTCGACAACTGAATCAACTCTCATTGCTCTGTCATCTTCCATCCCCTCTAGCTCTTCCTCTGTCATTCCCGGTTCTACTACCCCCTCCTTTCTCTTCCTTCTTCTTCTACACAACCCTCTTCTCCTTCTGCCTCCACACCTCTTTTTAGGCAGGCTTTAAGTTTACCCTCTCAAATGGGGCAAACTTCAGATCCTACTGGTTATGGTTTTCTGCAACTACAAAGCCCGTTGGCTGAGTCTTGGCAGCATAGCCAAGAACTATTAAAAGGCACCAGTATTTCAAACCGTGTGGACAGCCATAGTCGTCAAGCTGTTGCCGTGAGTATTTTTCATTATATATTGTTAACTTCTTATTATTCCCACTAACTGCATTATTATTTTAGTTCCTTGCCTCAAGTCTTCATATAGACCAGTTGCTCATTGCTCTGTAAAGGGAAAATAGTAAGTTAAAAGCTCAAATAGAGGCATTGAAAGCCGCAGCTATTGGCCACACTGAGCTTTCTCAACTACGAGAGAAGATGGCTATGCAGACTCAACAAATAGAGGGTCTGAAGAAGGAACTGCAACATCAGCAGCAGCTATTGGCCAACAAAGAGCTTGAAAGGAAAATCTTAAAATTATGAGTGGACCGATTACATTCCAACCTCCAGATGGAAACTGCTTTGAAAGACAAAGCCCTCTCAGATATTTCTCATAAAAATATTGTCTTAGAGAAAGTGGAGAGGCTTCACAATGTCTTTCTTTCTGATCAGGCTCAAGAGTCAACATCAAGAGATTTTGCTCTGCTACAAGAGCAAGAATAAAGAAAGGCTCAAGATGATGAGATATCCTCACTTCAAAAGGAGATAGAGCAGCTTAAATTAGAAAGAGACACCTTCAAAGACCAAGCTGCTAAACTACAGGCTGAATTTCAAATTTATAAGAAGCATGAGGAGGATCGATGGGAAGGCAGGCGCTTAGCATATCTAAGGTCTCCAAGATTTAACAATGAATTTATCCGCCGTATGATAGGGGCTTTGCATCATTCTGTGACAGGGGTTATTCAGCAATTGAGGGAAGGTGATTACTTATATAGGGAACCCCCCTCTCAGTTTATAAATCGCCGCAGACTTAATCAAGAATTGCCCGAAAACTTAACAAGAAATTTTGAGTAAGCATGACTATGTAAGAAAAAGACTTGTAAATAAAAGATTTGTAATTAAGTATTTGCCAGACTTGTAAATAAAAACATGTAATTAAGTACTTGCAATATTTGTAAAAAAAAAAAAAAATCATACTTACCTGTTCTTCTGTCCTTCATTATCTGGTTGTTGCCTCTTGAGAATACATACTGTCTTGCTTAAAAGCTTCTCCTGTTGTGGTATCTTAAGTAATTATATGGCTTCGACCAATAAGGCTCCTGCGTAAACCCTTTGATCTTTATTCAGACCTGAAAAACTCCATAGGATTTATATATTCTCGGTTGCGCATACAGTCTCGAGCGATTTTAAATAGAGAACTTCATATGATTGTGACTTTTGATGGGGTATGTAATTTTAAAGGATTATATATATATAAAGAATTCTCTCTGAACTTTGAATCCTGGTCAGGAGTGTAATACCGAGTGATCTTTATAAAGAAATCCAGATGGCCTTGAATCTAGACTAGGCATATAACCCCGAACGAGAAGAATTTTATCCACCTCTGGTCGAGCGCATAATCCCGACCAATTTAATATGAAGAATTTCATCAACCTTTGAGTTCTCGATCGGGCGTGTAATCCCGGTCGATTTAATATGAAGAATTTCATCAACCTTTGATCGAGCGTATAATCTCGATCGATTTAATATGAAGAATTTCATCAACCTTTGAGTTCTCGGTCGGGCGTGTAATCTCGGTCGATTTAATATGAAGAACTTCATCAACCTTTGAGTTTTCAGTCAGGCGTGTAATCCCAAATAGAGTCCTGTGCTCTAATATATTTTGATCAGATACTCAATCCTGCATGATCTTGCTAATGATAGTTTAAAGTCTCTGGTTTCTTCCAGGAAGACCCGTCCGGGTTACTTCAAGAAATTTCCTGATCGACTATGTTTATGATAGTTTAAAGTCTCTGATTCCTTCCATGAAGACCCGTCTGGGTTACTTCATGAGATTTCTCGATCGACTGTCTTTTTATGATAGTTTAAAGTCTATGATTCCTCCCATAAAGACCCATCCGGGCTACTTCATGAGATTTCTCAATCAATTGTGTTTTATGATAGTTTAAAGTCTCCGGTTCTTCCCATAAAGACCTGTCTGGGTTACTTCATGAGATTTTCTGATCGACTGTCTTTTTATGATAGTTTAAAGTATCTGGTTTTAATCTCAACATGAGGGCCCGGCATTGTACCACATACATGAATTGCGCGCATCCTAAATAAATCCGAGGTAGCTAATCCCGAACCTACTACGAAACTAGGCCCGTGCTTCGACCTAGGGGCAACTTAGGAGCCTATCCCATGGACCATTCTTAGGGTCCAGTACAAGCCATACAAAAGTAAAATAGCATATCATGTTTCTTGTCATATCATGAAGAGTGCTCTTAGTCCCAACTTATAGTGAAGCATCTCTTAGGCATTTCATCATACATAATCCTTGCATAAGCATAACATGGTGACATAAAGTTCACATATCACATAGCATATCATGAAGAGTCATTATCATGCATAGTTGGGGTTTTGATCTTTCTACAAACCCTAACTCATATCTTGGCCGAAACTTGCCTGGGACATGATCTTAAATCTTAAGCAACTTTAAACAAGGAAAGCATCCTACTAGCATCACATAATACATAGTATATCATGGGAGAAAACATAAGCAATTCTAGTTGGAATTAAACTTCCCTAAGCCCTTTCATTTCCTTCTTGGCCGAAACTTACAAGACATGGTACTAGGTTTTTAAGCCACATTTAAGCATGGAACATCAAACTAATACCACATAATACATAGCATAACATGGGAGAAAATATAAGCAAGTCTAGTTGGAGTTAAACTTCCCTATTCCATTCCATTTCCTTCTTGGCCAAAACTTACAAAAGGTATAGTCCTAGGTTTTAAGCAACATAAAGCATGAAAACCTTAAACCAACATCATATAATGGATTACACACCATGAGGAATCATAAGCAAGCATAGTTTAGGTTTTAAACTTTCTCTAATGCTTTTATTCCTTCTTGACCGAAACCTAAAGGAGCTTGGTTCTAAGTTTTTTTAAGCAACATAAAGCATGAAAACCTTAAACCAACATCATATAATGGATTACACATCATGAGGAATCATAAGCAAGCATAGTTTAGATTTTAAACTTTCTCTAATCCTTTTATTCCTTCTTGACCGAAACCTAAAGGAGCATGGTTCTAAGTTTCTAAGCAACATAAAACATGGAGACATCAAACTAACATCACTTAATAGATTACACATCATGAGGAATCCTAATCAAGCATGGTTAAAGTTTTTGAACTCTCTTCAACCCTAATTCATGATTGGGCAGAAACTTACAAGAGCATGTTCCTAGGTTTTTAAGCTACATAAATCATGAATAGCATCTTAATAACATCACATAACATATTAGGTATCATGGGAAAAAACATAAGCAAGTCTAATTGGAGTTTAAACTTCCCTAAGCCTTTTCCTTCTTCTTGGCCGAAACATTACAAGGGCATGATTCTAGGTTTTAGCCAACACCAACCATGATAACATCTTAATAACATCACATAATATATTAGGTATCATGGGAGAAAGCATAAGCAAGTCTATTTGGAGTTTAAACTTTCCTATGCCTTTTTTTTTCTTTCTTGGCCGAAACTTACAAGGACATGATTCTAGGTTTTGAGAAACATAAAAAGAAGAAAACGATAAGGAAAAACTACTTGTACTGCAGGTGAGGGGAATACTTACATGCTCTTGCTTGGTTTACTAAGAAAATACCCTTGGTGGAGAAGAAGAAGAAGACTTTTCGCTTCTAGAATCTCCCTTTTTCTTATTTTGCTTGTAAGAAGAAGTGTGTTCTAAGGGCTTCTCTTTGTGATGTTTTCCTAGGAAGGAACCTTTAGCTTGAATTCTGAAAATGGAGGAGGAGGAGGAGGAGGCAAATTTCGGTGGAGGGAGAAGAAGGAGAAGAAGGAAGGAGAAAACCCATTTCCCTTGCCCTCTTATTCCTTTTTATTCTAAATGAAAGGAGAAGGAAGAATGAACTTTTCTTTCCCTTATCTTTTTATTCCTATTTATTCTAAATAAAAGGAAGAAGGGAACACACCTTTTCATTCTTCCCTTCATTTATTCTAAATGAAGGGAGATGGGAAAATGAACTCTTCATGCTAAGTGGAGGGGAGAAAGGAAAGATAAACTTTTCTTCTAAGTGAAGGGAGAAAGGTGTCCCTTCACCCTCCCTACCTTTAACTACAATTTCCCTTTCCTTCCTAACAATACTTCCTCCTGGGCTACTGGTTATCTCATACTACTTAAAACTTACCACTTGTTAAGAGGTTCAAGGTTCAAGCCTTAACCACTCTTCTTTTTCTTTTCTTTTTGGTTCCATTTTCTCTTATTCTTAAAAGAAATTCATATGAAATTGTTGGGTGTTACAATCCCCATACCTTCTAAAAAGTTCATCCTCAAACTTAGAATAGCTCTGGGTATTTTTGTTTCATATCGTCCTCACGTTCCCAGGTGGCTTCTTCGAATCGTTGATTTTGCCACAGTACTTTTATTAAGGGCACCTCTTTATTCCTTAGTCTTTTGACTTCTCGATCTAGTATCTGAATAGGTCAACTTTCATAACTCAGGTCCTCTTAAACTTGCACTATTTGTGGCTCGATCACTTGGTCTGTTCTAGGAATACATTTCTTGAGCATTGAAACATGGTACACGTTGTGAATAGCCGACATCTCCTGAGGCAGTTCTAGTTCATAAGCTACCTTGCCGACTCTTTTCAGGATCTGATACGGTCCCACATAGCGCGGACTTAGCTTACCCTTCTTTCCGAATCTCATCACTCCTTTCATAGGAGCTACTTTGAGAAATACTAAATCCCCGACACTGAATTCCAACGGCTTACGCCGCATATCCGCATAGTTCTTTTGCCGGCTCTGAGCAGTTTTTATTCTTTAGCGAATTATTATTGAACTAAAGAATTATTCATACCACTAAAGAATTATTATTGAACTACCACACCAATCCCAAATTACGTTTTGAGCTCCTTATTATGAGTGTGTTAATCTCCTTGTGTTTAAGATGTCGAATGTCCATTAATTAAATGAGTTACTGACAACTCACTTTAATTAATTTCTTAGTCCAAGAGTAGTACCACTCAACCATATCGTCATGTCGGACTAAGTCCACCTGCAGGGTTTAACATGACAATCCTTATGATCTCCTCTTGAGGACATTATCAACCTAGATTACTAGGACACAGTTTCCTTCTATAATCAACAACACACACTATAAGTAATACCATTTCCCAACTTATCGGGCCTATTGATTTATCGAACTAAATCGCACCCTTTGATAAATCAAAGAAATAAATATTAAGTATATGTACTTGTTATTATATTAGGATTAAGATCACACACTTCCATAATAACTAAGGTATTATTCTTTTATTTAGTCAGTATAAAATGAAACTACCTCAAATGGTCCTACTCAATACACTCATAGTGTACTAGTATAATTTATTAGTCAAGATAAACTAATACTTAATTACATTATGACTATTATAATGGTTTGTTCCTTTTTATCTCAGTCGTGAGCTACTATTTATAATTTATAAGGAATTGATAACATGATCTTCTGTGTGTGACACCACACACCATGTTATCTACAATATAAATTAATTGAACAACTACACTTAGCATATAAATGTAGATATTGACCAATGTAATTCTTATTTCTAAATATATGTTTATACAAAAAGCTAGGCTTTTATTATACATTCCAACAAAAGTCTCGCATCCACCCAAGCCCCATTTCTTACCCAAGTAATGGGTCGACCACATCCTTGCTCGGTGCCCAAGCAAGGGGCCGACCAAGCTTTGCTTGGAGCCCAAGGGGTGGTCGGCCAAGCGTTGCTTGGTGCCCAAGCAAGTGGCTGAAAGTCTTGGAGGCAAAGAAGTGGTTCGGGTGGTGTTGTCTTGGAAGATCGTCACCCACATGACGTCCAAGAGGAGGAGAGAAATACAGTAGAAGATCAAGAGGTCTTTAAGATACAAAGAAAGGTATAACTAGTTAATTATTTCCGCTGAGTACTAGTTTAGTTTTTTCTTTGTATGGATCCTGAAATACCAACACAAGAGGCTATCGATTTTGTGCTTCAATTGAGTTCTCTGTAGTTAAACCTAGGGTTTACTGTAAGGAGTTTAAATATTCAATTTCTTTGAAAGGCTTTGTCTAGGAAGTAGTGGATGATCCCATAACCAAGAAGTCAAGTACCTCGCCAACGACCTGGAAGTCAATCCTTGAAATAGATATTTAATCAACTTCTGTAATATGGTTTAACTTTTGAAGAACACATGAGTTGAACTTGGATTAATAATGTTAAGTTTTGTTTGCAATCCAAGTTTAACTTTTGAAGAACACATGGGTTGCTAGGAAAAGTTCTGTACTTGTACAAATTTTTGTACAGGGAAAACAGAATGGAATTCCGAGTAGCACCCAACAATTCTTAGGCCACATCATTTCGAGGGAAGGAGTAGAGGTTGATCCAACTAAGGTCAAGGCCATCCAGGAACGGTCAGTGCCTATAAATGCAACTGAAATATGTAATTTCTTAGGCTTAGTTGGTTATTATTACAAATTCATCAAGGGGTTCTCCTCCATTGTAGTGCCCTTGATAGCTCTGACAAAGAAGAGTGTCAGATTTATATGGGGGGTCTAATTATCAAAACAGTTTTGAGCAATTGAAGCAAGCACTTACTATTGTACCAGTTTTAGCTGTGCCATCAAGGTAGGGAGGGTATGCGTTGTACACTAACGCTTTGAAGCTCGATTTAGGCGTAGTATTGATGCAGCATGCTTGAGTTATTGCATATGCATCTAGGCAACTGAAGGTGCATGATAAGAATTATCAAACTCATGTCCTCGAGCTAGTAGTAGTTATTTTTGCCCTAAAGATTTGGAGACATTACCTATATTGTGAAAAGTATAAAATATATACTGATCACAAGAGTCTTAAGTATTTCTTTACCCAAAAGGAGATGAATATGAGGCAGAGGCAATGGCTGGAGCTGGTGAAGGACTATGATTGCGATATTAACTACCATCCCGGGTAAGCTAATGTGGTTGCAGATGCTTTGAGCAAGAAGACAGCAGTCATGACACATCTATCAGTACAGGAACCTCTTCAAACTGAGATTCAGAGGTTTGATCTTGAGGTGTATGCTAAGAGCGAGGCTCCCAACTTATCGTACAATCTACCTTGAGGGATCGCATCCGTGATGGGCAATTAACATATAAGTAGTTATGGAAATGGAGACAGAGGGATGAGCCTAAGGGCCAGAAGTTGTACTTGGTTGAGGATAGTATCGTCAGATACAGAGGCCGACTTTGGATTCCTAATGTTGATTCTCTGAGAGCTGAGGTGTTGACCGAGGCAAATAACTCTCCTTATTCTATACACCCAGGGAGTACAAAGATGTATAAGGACTTACAGCTATTATATTGGTGGCTAAGTATGAAATGAGATACCACACGTTTTGTATCAGAATGTCTGACTTGTCAACAGGTGAAGGTGGAACACCAGAGACCCACGGGAATCCTTAAACCGCTCCCTATTCTTGAGTGGCAGTGGGAGAACATTACAATGGACTTTATTGTGGGTTTACTGAGGAGAGCAAGGGGCTCTAATGTCATTTGGGTAATTGTTGATCGTCTCACCAAATCAGCACATTTTCTACCAATAAAGATGAACTTTATTATGATACAGTACGTGATGTTGTACATTCAAGAGATAGTCAGACTGTACGAAATCCCAGTATCTATAGCATCTGACAGAGATCCAAGGTTTACTTCATTCTTCTAGAAGAGTCTACATGCTGCTATGGGAACCGAGTTATTGTTTGGTACAGCTTTTCATCCTTAGACAGATAGATAGTTAGAACGAGTGATACAGATTTTATACTTACTGCGAGCTTGTGTGATTGACTTCCCGTGGAGTTGGGAATAAAATCTACCTCTGGTGGAGTTTACCTATAATAATAGTTATCAGTCGACTATAGGAATGACTCCTTATGAGGCAAAGGAAATGCAGATTACCTATTCATAGGGATGAAGTAAGAGAAATAACTGTGATTGGACCCCAAATTGTTCGACATATGGCAAATTTAGTAGTCAAAATTTAAGACAGGATGAAGACTGCGCAGAGCAGAAGAGTTATGTTGACAAGAGAAGAAGGGATCTCGAGTTTGTGGTTGGTGACATGTCTTCGTAAAGATAGCACCCATGAATGAGCGTTATGCGGTTTGGAATGAAGGGTAAGCTCAGTACCAAATTCATTGGACCTTTTGTCACGATCCAGAGGAGTCCCTGCCAGAGGAAAATCTAGCAGCATCTCCCCTGTACCAGTGACTATCTGAATCATATATACATCCACAAGAATACATCGACCCATACGGCTGGAATATATATACAACCACGCAGTTATATATATCAAACAGCCCACACGACTATATTAAAACACAGTGGAAATCGAAAGAAAATCCATATAAACTAAAAACGAAGACTGCTTGCCGGCTAGGCTTACACAACCACAACAAAACAAATACAACTCTACATAGCAAACTCAAAAGAATAAAGTCAAATTTATACAACACCAAGTCCAACAAAATGTAAGACAAGTAAAGGAGAGCTAACACCGAAAATAGTCCTCAGATGTGATGTGGAATTGGCAAATGGTATACTCCAAGTGACATGACATATCAATGTGCTAACATGAAAACAACAAAAAAAGAAATAGGGGGTAGTAAGTATAACATACTCAGCGGGTATCTAGCAAACATGTATAGTAAAGTATAACTACCAATAATAATCATGCAGTACAATCTCCTGAACAATAAAAGGTAATGCAAAACTGGACAACAGAAAAACTGTACTCACCAGGACCTCCTATCCTGACATGAGGGTGTGAATCTCATCAACAGATGTAGGGTCATCAGACCAAATATATAATGTCTCCTGTGTGCATATCAATCATATGCAACCACCAAAATTTAGCAATCACAAACAATAAATGCAATCTATGCATATGATGCAAATGACCTGGTCACCCCTGATGCCAATCAGCCATCTCACACGCGATGGTGAGACCGAGTGGGTAGGGCTATGACAACTGTGCACTCTGCCATCACTACTCCTGAGTGACCGAGTGGACAGGATGTTATTGGAGTACACCTATCCTCCTATCCCAAACATAATGGGGGAGCCTAAACTCTCATCTCCCTGCGTCATAGTCAAGAGGAGGGATCCCTGCCCGCTAGCATGCCCTAGTCACACTACCCATGAGCGGACCTGCGGAGCCCTGACAGAGCAAACTATACACACCCTTCCTGATATACCACTAACCCAAGAGTGGTTGTGTGTGCAGATCATGTAACTGGCGATGTGCTTAACAAAAATGGAGCTGACAATCGCTCAGCATGCAATCATGCAATCATGCAAAATGGTGCATGATACTAAAGCATGTAACTCTTGAAAATACCAGCCTCCTCATAATGTGTACCAAAAAGGAAAACCAAGCATGTAACTCTTGAAAATATCAGCCTCTATATAATGTATGCCAAAAGGAAAAACCAAGCATATAACTTCTGAAAATATCAACCTCCACATAATGTGTACCAAAAGGGAAAAACTGAGTCCATACCATGATCTAGGTATCATGAATCTAGGTACACATGCCAAATATATCTAGCAGCTAGACTTGTATCTAGTACTGCATTGTATGTCACTACTTCTATGAACATAAGTACACATGGCAACAATCAAGAGGACATAAGCATAAATGCATAACAGATAACAATATGAGCATACTACGGGTATCAAGTAGTGACATACCAAGGCAGATATAAACATAACCATTACTACTAGATATAACTTACTACGCATATCAGAATGATAATATCAAAAGAGATAAGTCAAGGTACCCACCTCAAAAAGAAGGTCATATCAGATAGATCCCACGTCGAGACGCTCGTCTCGAATCAAAGTCCTCTAACAAATCATAAAATCACAATTAAATCTCTTCATACATTAAATAGCTAATCTAAATCCATCGATCAACTAATTCCATACCAATACAAACCCAACTCAATCCAACACTATCAACTAAGGATAGATTAACCAACTCATTAAATCTTATCAGATTTAGTTTATTACCCATATCAGCAGTTCTTGGCTCGTCCGACGATGGTAAAGCTGTCCAGCAACCCTTACTGCCTCAAGAGTCACTGATCTACGACAGTGGCACCGATCCAAGCACAAAAATGGGGTCGTCGTAGCCATGGATCTGTAATCCAGAAGGTGCCAATCCGATGACAAGTTGTGACGGTTGTCGAATAGAGAAGAGGAACAGGGATAACAACACCTCATACCTTCTTGTGGCTGAAAGGATGGCCATGGCACTAGGGCACCGGCTCGAAGATAATCGGAGAATAAGGGGTGGTGACGGCACGAATGGTAGCCCTGCCCCCTTTGCATTGGCTCCTTCCCCTTCGGCAATGGTGTCGTCGAGCAGTAGTGGTAGTGATCGGGGCGGTGTGCAAGTGTCGGCACTGGATCGATCACAAGAGAAAATCGATGCTAGGGCTCAGCCTTCCCCCGTTTCCTTTGCTCGATGATCTGCTCACACGAGGCAACAACTTGGGAAGAAGACAACTGGACGAACAGGGCCAATCGATAGAGTAGAAGAGATGCTTAGCCACCGACGATCAGTTCCCTTGTGGCATCGGCGTCAGGGAGAAGAGGTAAGGTTAGGGTACGAGAAAGGGAAAAATCGAGATGGCTATGTGCGGTGGTGAGGGGAGAAGAAAAGAAAAAGGATAGAAGAGGAAGAGGATTGGGCGGAGGTTGTGCACGACGGTGAGAGGAGAGAAAAAGAAAAGAACTTATATATATATCTATACTTAGGTTTTGCTTAATCAAACCCTAAGTGCACTCCTCAGTCAACTCTCACTTTTGGATATTCCAAATAGGCTTTTTCCCAAGCCTATAAATTTATTCCCTCAAAATACATTATATGAGCTCTGATTAAATCTCAAATAAGTCCTAAAAATTTCTAAAAATTCCAATAAGATTATTTCTCAAATAACTTTATTATTGAATTATTATTTGGGTACCATATTTTACATTCTCCCCCACAAATAAAAATTTAGTCCCTAAATTTCATTATGTACCATTAGTAAGTACTAACAATAGATAAATAGTATAAATGCTGAACGGAACTCTAACCCATATACCTCAAGTAAAAAGATAGGGGTATCGAGCTCAGATCATATCCTCAAGTTTCCAAGTAGCCTCCTCGTCAGAATGATATCGTCATCTGACTTTAACCAGTCAGATAGTCTTGTTCCACAGCTGATGCTTTTTGTGGTCCAGAATCCATACTGGAACCTCTTTGTAGGTAACGTCAGGCTGAATGGGAGCTGATATATCTGACAGAACATGTGTTGGGTCGGATATATATCTCCTTAGCATGGGCACATGGAATACATCGTGAATGACTGCCAAAGACGGTGGTAGCGCCAGACGGTGAGCTACCTCTCCAATCCTCTCCAAGATTTGGAAAGACCCAATGTATCGTGGAGTTAGTTTACCTCGAAGACTAAATCTCTTCACTCCTTTCGTAGATGAGACTCTAAAAAATAGATGGTCGCTTGTAGAGAACTCCAGGGGTCTCTGTTTCCGATTAGCATAACTCTTCTGACGGTCCTACGCCTCGGACGTCCTCCGTCTGATAGTGCAGACCAACTCTACCTCCTGCTGAGCTCTCTGAGGTCCTAACAGCTGGGTCTCCCCAACCTCCTCCTAAAGGGTGGGTGTCCGACAAGGCCTACTATACAACGCTTCAAACGGTGCCATCTGGATAACCGAATGATAGCTATTGTTGTATCCAAACTCTACTAATGGCAAGTGGTCCTCCCTGCTACCTCCGAAATCCATAACGCAAGACCTCAGGAAGTCCTCTAATGTCTGGATGGTCCGCTCTGACTGTCCATCTGTCTACGGATGGAATGCTGTACTGAAACAAAGTTGTGTGCCCAAGGCCTACTGCAGACTCTGCCAGAACCGGGACGTGAATCATGGGTCTCTATCCGATATAATGCTCAAGGGAACACCATGCAACCTGATGATCCCCCGACAATACAACTCTATCAATCGATCCAGAGAATCGGTCTTCCAAATCGCTAAGAAGTGTGAGGATTTGGTTAATCGATCAATGATTACCCAAATCACGTCATGATCTCATAGTGTCATAGGCAATCCCACCACAAAATCCATAGTGATGTGCTCCCATTTCCACTCCAGAATAGGAATCCTCTGAAGTAAACTGGTAGGTCTCTAGTGCTCAGCCTTCACCTGCTGACAGACTAAACACCTAGCTATAAACTGTTGATCCACATCATCCTAGAGTGTCACCTCATGGGGGTTACAACTCTTAATGGTCTCCACATTAATTGGAATTAATGTGGGGAGTTACACCTCCAAGATGTGGCCGGCCACTCTAGTGGGGAATGAAAATATTCATTTTTCATTCAGGTGTGATTAAGTCATCTTCTTCCTCTAGAGCTCTCTCTTCTCCCTCTCCTCCTCTCTTGGCCGAACAAGACAAGGTGCTAGCACACCTTTGTTTGGTCTTCTCCATCAAGGATTGTTCGTGTGGATACTTCTAGAGGACCATACACTTGACGGTCTAGAGATCCGGCACCTTGGACGAGCGGGAACACGAAGGGCTTCGCTACAAGGGTAATGATCTTAACTTTAGTGTAGATCTAAAGTTTTACAAACTCGTACAAGAAAAAGGTTTTTCGAAAAGTTTTGTTTACGAATCTTTGCACGAGATCCATGGCTTTGGGTGACTCGGGGTTTTCGCGGCCCGATGAACCCAACAGTGGTATCAGAGCCACGTGCAAAGACTTGTACGAGTTCGTTTATATTTTTATGAAAAATATACCTTCTGTGATTTTCTGTAAAAATTGAGTTTTTAGAGTTTTTATGAGTAATTTTTCCGTAGAAGCGAAGCATAAGTGTCTCGGCACTTGTAGGCTTCGGCTACCGGAAAGTTTTCTTTTAAACGGCTTCATTTTGCCCCAAATCCGTTTGGGACAGCGGGGTCGGGTGCCATTAGATCGCAAAGGAGCAACTCACGATGGTTAGATCGTGGGTAGGGGCATAGCCCCTAACCCCGCAAGGGAATTTGCTTCGCGATTGCACCCGAAATCGCTAAAAACGAACCCGCCGGGAAGATTTTTCCGAAACGGCAATGTCTCGACCCAAATCGTTTTGGGACAGCGGGTTTAGGCACTGTTGGATCGCAAAGGAACCCTCGCGATGGTTAGATCGCGGGTAAGGGCGCTGCCCCTGGGCCCCGCAAGGGGATCCGTTCCGCGATTGCGCCCGAAACCGCTAAACGGGACCGACGGGAAATTTTATTCATAAAAATTGTAAAAATTATTTTTAAAATTATAGAAAATTATGAAAAATATATAATTTTGAATTATATATATTATTTTGTGATAGTCATGGCCCCAAAACCCAATATGATTGGTTGTGTTGTAATTCATAATACGGCTTGCGTGCCGTTATGTGTTTGCGAGTGTTGTATTATATTCGCGACCTGCGCGTCGTGCCTTCTCTTATATTCTTGTTGTAAATTAGATTTAGACTCGAATGTAACTCGAGTTTCAAATTGTAATGTACAAATTGGAGCGATGGAGGGTCCACACGAGACGGAGTTCCGAGGCGGGCACGAGCAACACAAGGTGGTCAAAGGGAGGAGCTTGGAGAAGCTGTTGACCCTAGGTTGACCAATCGATCTTCTCATTGGCTTGAGAAGATCGTAGTAGGGCCATGACTAAATCACAAATAGATTAATTAATTGCTTGTGTATGTGATGCATATTTAATAAGTAGTTAATTAATTAGTGCCTTACGATTAGATTAGATCTAAGTCGTGCACATGATGCACCCTTGCGATTAGATTAGATCTAAGTCGTGCACAAGATGCATCCTTTTCGATTAGATTAGATCTCAATCGACTCAACTCTAATGCCTAACCGTGCCGTGATACCTATCACTACCTCGATCACATGTATTGTTGAATCTGCCAAAGCAGAGCAATATATATTATCTTGGTAGGGTACGGAGGGACAATCTTGGTCCCGCCTATCAACGCATGGGTGAATACAAACTCAATTAGATTGAGTATTCCTAGTTACTCGGTTGGATCGATTCAACTATAGGCATTCTTCTAATAGTTGGAAAGGTAGGACAAAATCACGTTTATATTAACTCTCGGGCGTATTAGCCAAAGCTAACTCGAGTTTTAATATAAATGCGGATATTGATTCTATAAACAAGAGTTGCATAGAGATGTAATTGGTAATCGTTACCTACCGATCATACTAAGCCTTGGGCGTATTAGCCAAAGCTAACTCAAGGGTTAGTATGATGTGGATCTTGTCCCACAAGAATTATAGTATTCAGTGGGAGCATCATTTAATTAAAGGCCTAATTAAATGATTTTTAAAGAATATGATATTTATTTCTGGAGCAGCCCATTCCGGAGGCTCCTCCTGCCAATGCCCCGCAGCAGACAAAGATGCTTACAAGAAGCATCAAGACGACGCATTAGATGTGTCTTGTCTAATGCTCGCGACCATGAACTCTGAGCTTCAGAAGCAACACGAGTTGATGGGCGCTTACGATATGGTTGAGCATCTTCGCCAACTATATCAGGGACAAGCGAGGCATGAGAGATTTGAGATCTCTAAGGCACTGTTTCAGTGCAAGATGTCAGACGGGGCTCCTGTAGGTCCTTATGTACTCAAGATGATTGGGTACATAGAGAACCTACAAAGACTGGGGTTCCCACTTGGCCAAGAGCTGGCCCTTGCAGTCCTTGCCGGATAGCTATAGTCAATTCGTTCTCAACTATAACATGAACGAGATTGACAAGCCACTGCCCGAGCTACTTAGTATGTTACGAACTGCTGAGATTAACCTTAAGAAGGTTAAGCCCATTCTGATGGTCCAGAAGCACAAGGGCAAGGGCAAGCCCAAAGGTAAGGGAAAGTCCCAAACCAAGGGCAAAGGCAAGGCACTGAAGCCTAAAGGAGGGGTCGCCAAGGATGCTACCTGCTTCCACTGCGGTCAGACCGGACACTGGAAGAGGAACTGCAAGGTATACTTGGAGGATCTTAAGAAGAAGCGAAGTGAGACTTCCACTTCAGGTATATATGTTATAGAAGTCAATCTATCTATTTCTACATCATGGGTATTAGATACTGGATGTGCTTCTCACATTTGTACTGATGTGCAGGCGCTGAGAAATAGCAAAGCATTGGCAAAGGGCGAGGTGGACCTACGAGTAGGCAATGGAGCACGGGTTGCTGCTGTTGCTGTAGGAACTTAACTTATCAGCTATCTCTGCCCTCTGGGCTTGTACTAGATTTAGATGATTGTTGTTATGTGCCTGCTCTTACTAAGAACATAGTTTCAGTTTCTTGTTTAGACAAGAAAGGATACTCTTTTATAATAAAAGACAAATGTTGTTCTGTTTATTTAAAAGATATGTTCTATTGTAGTGCACCACTAATAAATGGACTCTATATTCTAGACCTTGAGAGCCCTATTTATAACATAAATACCAAGAAGTTCAAGTCAAATGACCTGAACCAAACTTATCTCTGGCACTGTCGCTTAGGTCATATAAATGACAAGCGCTTATCCCAGCTCCATAAGGATGGTTTGCTGGACTCATTTGATTTTGAATCATATGAGATATGCGAGTCATGCCTACGAGGCAAGATGACCAAGACTCCTTTTAGTGGGCACAGCGAGAGAGCGGCTGATTTGTTAGGACTCATACATAGTGATGTATGTGGCCCTTTCAATGTCGCTGCTAGAGGCGGTTACAGATACTTCATCACATTTACTGATGACTTCAGTAGATATGGTTATGTGTACTTGATGACACATAAGTCCGAATCCTTTGAAAAGTTCAAAGAATTCAAGAATGAAGTACAGAACCAGCTTGGCAAAAGTATTAAAATACTTCGATCTGATCGAGGTGGACAATACCTTAGCCATGAGTTTCGTGACTACCTAGCTGAGTGTGGGATTCTATCCCAACTCACTCCTCCTGGAACACCACAGTGGAATGGTGTATCCGAAAGGAGGAATCGTACCCTATTAGATATGGTACGATCTATGATGAGTCACACAGATCTTCCGACAAATCTATGGGGATATGCTCTAGACACGGCAGCTTTCATTCTCAACCGAGTTCCATCCAAGGCCGTGATAAAGACACCATATAGGATATGGACTGGGAGAGATGCCCAGGTGTCTTTCATGAGGATTTGGGGTTGTGAGGCTTACGTACGACGTCAAGTCTCAGACAAATTAGGACCCAAATCCGACAAGTGCTATTTCATCGGATATCCCAAGGAAACTAAGGGATATTACTTCTACATTCCCAGTCAGCACAAGGTAGTTGCGGCAAAGACTGGGGTCTTTCTAGAAAGGGACTTTGTTTCTAGAAAGACTAGTGGGAGCGCGTTCGATCTTGAAGAAGTTCAAGATGCAAACAATAGCACTGATGCCTCGATGGAAGTTGAACTGGAACCACAAAGTGTTGTGGATGATGTTGTTCCATAAAGAGTTGAGGAACAACAACCAGTTCAAGTAGACATACCTCTTCGCAGGTCTGATAGGGTACGTCGTCAGCCTGAGAGATACTCATTTCTCTTGTCTGACCATGATGACGTTGTGCTCATAGAGGATGAGCCTACCACCTATCAGGAAGCTGTGATGAGACCAGATTCCGAGAAATGGCTAGAAGCCATGAGATCCGAAATGGAATCCATGTACACCAACCAAGTATGGACTTTGGTTGATCCACCTGAAGGGGTAAAACCCATTGGGTGTAAGTGGGTCTTTAAGAGAAAGACTGACATGGATGGACTTATCTATAAGGGTCGCTTGGTAGCTAAAGGTTTCAAGCAAATTCATGGTATTGACTATGATGAAACATTTTCTCCAGTGGCGATGTTTAAGTCCATTCGGATCATGCTTGCTATTGCAGCCTACCATGACTATGGGATATGGCAGATGGATGTCAAAACCGCGTTTCTGAATGGAAACCTACTCGAGGATGTGTACATGACACAACCTGAGGGTTTTGTAGATCCACAGCATACTAGCAGAGTATGCAAGCTGCCATTTATGGACTAAAGCAAGCTTCTCGGAGCTGGAATCTTCGATTCGATGATGCAATCAAACAGTTTGGTTTCATCAAGAACGAAGATGAGCCTTGTGTCTACAAGAAGGTTGTAGGGGATATAGTTGTCTTCCTCATATTGTATGTGGATGACATACTACTCATTGGGAAGGACATCCCTATGCTTCAGTCTGTCAAGACTTGGCTAGGGAGTTGCTTCTCAATGAAGGACTTAGGTGAGGCATCCCGCATTCTAGGGATTCAGATCTATAGAGATAGATCTAAGAGATTGCTTGGCCTAAGTCAGAGTACATACATTGACAAGGTACTCCTTCGGTTTGCCATGCAGAACTCCAAGAAGGGATTTCTGCCGATGTCACATGGCGTGAGTCTTTCGAAGACTCAAGGTCCCTCTTCTAGAGAGGAGAGAGACCGCATGGATCAGATCCCTTATGCCTCATCCATAGGATCGATCATGTACGCCATGCTATGTACTCGACCTGATGTCTCGTATGCTTTGAGCATGACGAGCAGATACCAGTCAGAGATAGCAGTCAAGAATATTCTTAAGTACTTAAGAAGGACTAAAGAATATTTCTTGATATATGGAGGCAATGATGAGCTAATTGTAAAGGGTTACAGTGATGCTAGCTTCCAGACCGATCAGGATGATTACCGATCGCAGTCAGGGTTCGTTTTTTGCTTAAATGGTGGTGCTGTGAGCTGGAAGAGTTCGAAGCAGGACACAGTAGCTAATTCTACAACAGAGGCCGAGTATATTGCTGCATCAGAGGCAGCAAAGGAGGCAGTTTGGATCCGCAAGTTCATCACTGAACTTGGGGTGGTTCCTAGCATCGCTGACCCAGTTGAGCTCTATTGTGACAACAATGGAGATATAGCACAGGCAAAGGAACCTCGCTCACACCAGCGGACCAAGCAAATACTACGGCGCTTCCATCTCATTCGAGAGATTATCGATAGAGGAGATGTGAAGATTTGCAGAGTACCTACAGAGGCTAACATCGCAGATCCCTTGACCAAGGCTTTGGCACAGAGGAAGCATGATGGTCACACTAAGTCTTTAGGCCTTAGAGCCTATACTGATTGGCACTAGTGCTAGTGGGAGATTGTTAGTTAGAGCCCTAGAGCCAATCATTTTTGATTGTATGGACTCATGTATATCATATTCTTGTATATTAATAAAGGCATTTGTTTGGTTATTATACTTATTTGTATTAGTGCCAAATAGACTAAGTATAATAGCGTCCTTGAGTAGAAGGTTCATACCTATATCAATCGATTAGTTGAATCGATAGTGAGATGATATAGGGAACACTACTCTAAATCATTCATAGTCGAGTATTAACATTCAGGGACAATGTTAATGCAATAAGACTAGCATGTAGGTCAGTTCGATGACTTGATCTCACAAGTCATGGATATAGAGATATCAAGCTGACACATGGGTATACATTGGAGAATGTATACTGAATGACCCGCCATGAGAAAGTATCATGGATCGTTATATGAGTGTCATATACTTTCTCATGTGGCTATTAGTATGACTATTAGTCCTTGGACCTGAAGTCACCATAGATCCCTACATAAGGAGTTATGTACTTTGGTTTCGTCAAACATCACCCGTAACTGGGTGGACTATAAAGGCGATTACTGGGTATGTAACGAATTATGCAGAGGGATGTGAGTGATGTAGATGGGATCTATCCCTCCCATATGACGGGAGTGACATCGCTATTCTTGATAGAGTGAGACCACTAAGTGCATGGCCATGCCCAAATGAGTCAACATTAGATGTTGTGCTCATTTGATCGAGTGAGTCTACTTGGAGTTCAAGATTTAGATTGATTAGAGGATGACACGGTCTATGCCTCACAATGATCAATCTAGATGTCTAGGATAGAAGGACAATGTCATATATTTTGTGAGGAGTCACAATTGGTAGTCACAAGGTGATGTCGGATCTCGACATTCTTGTAACTTGGGTAGTAATGATGTGTTGCTAGATACCGCTCATTACTTATGCTCCTAAATGGGTTTAGGGCATTGCCAACGTTACAAGAACCTATAGGGTCACACACTAAGGACAATTAGATGGAGATTTGGTTCATATGATGAACCAAGAGGATTAGATTCATTTGATGAATCATATTGGATTAAGAGTAATCCAAATCGGGCTAATTGAGTTGGACTCAAGTTGATTCATGTATTCAATGAGTCTAATTTAGATTATGACTCATTAAATCAACTTAATTTAATGAATTAATTCATTATATTAAGTTGGCTTGAATTATATGGTTGGATTAGATCAACCATGAGAAGATTTGATCAAGTTTGACTTGATTTGAGAGGAAGAGAAAAAGTCATGTTTGACTTGACTTTTTGCCACATCACTAGTGAGTTGGCAAGATGTGGACCAATAGAATTGCTCCACATCATCAATGTGGACCAATAGGATTGCTCCACATCATCAATGTGTGCCACCTCATGGAGGTTACAAGCCTCCATAGCATTTAATGAGGCCGGCCCACATTAAATGAGGAGGTTACACTTGTTGCCATGTCATTTAGTGAGGTGGCAAGATGTGGACCAATAGTGTTGATCCACATCATCCTAGAGTGCCACCTCATGGGGGTTACAACTCTTAATGGTCTCCACATTAATTGGAATTAATGTGGGGAGTTACACCTCCAAGATGTGGCCGGCCACTCTAGTGGGGAATGAAAATATTCATTTTTCATTCAAGTGTGATTAAGTCATCTTCTTCCTCTAGAGCTCTCTCTTCTCCCTCTCCTCCTCTCTTGGCCGAACAAGACAAGGTGCTAGCACACCTTTGTTTGGTCTTCTCCATCAAGGATTGTTCGTGTGGATACTTCTAGAGGACCGTACACTTGACGGTCTAGAGATCCGGCACCTTGGACGAGTGGGAACGCGAAGGGCTTCGCTACAAGGGTAATGATCTTAACTTTAGTGTAAATCTAAAGTTTTTACAAACTCGTACAAGAAAAAGGTTTTTCGAAAAGTTTTGTTTATGAATCTTTGCACGAGATCCATGGCTTTGGGTGACTCGGGGTTTCCGCGACGCGAAAAAGCGGTTTTCACGGCCCGATGAACCCAACATAAACTCCACGATGTCTTTCTTCATGTCGTTCCACCAATAGGAATGCCTCAAATCTCGATACATGCGGGTTCCACTTGGGTGGATAGCAAAACGGGAGCGATGAGCCTCTTGAAGTAACTCCTTCATAATCGGGTAAGATTGAGGTATGCATAATCTGCCTCAGAAATAAATAATACCCTCGTCATCTCGGGTGAACTCTATGTACTGCCCGGAAACTAACTGGCTGCTAATGGACTGTAGATCACCGGTCTGGGCCTCTCGGTTCTTCATCCTGATTGATGACTGAGCAACCATGGTAACAAGAATACCCCGCTCTGCCTATCCCTACTCCTCAAGGCCCAACTCAGAGAAACTCTGAATCAAGTCCATGACTAAAACTCGGTGGCAAGCTAATGTCCCTCTGCACTTCCGGCTAAGTGCATCGGCAACCACATTAACTTTTCCTGGGTGATAGCTAATGGTACAGTCATAATCCTTCAGGAACTCCATCCATCTCCTCTATTAGAGATTGAGTTTCTTCTGGGTGAAAAGATATATGAGACTCTTATGATCAGTGAGAATCTCAAATGTAATATCATACAGATGATGCCGCCAAATCTTCAAAGCAAAAATAATGACAGCCAGCTCCAGATCATGTACTGGGTAATTCTTCTCATGCTCCTTTGACTGACGAGAAGCATAAGAGACTACCCTGCCGTGCTGCATCAAAACAGTGCCCAAATCCTGTAGAGAAGCGTCAATGTAGAGTACGAATCCATCCTCTCCCGAGGACAAAACCAGAACTGGTGCTGACATTAATCTCCACTTCAGCTCCTGGAAGCTGGTCTCATAAGCTTTTGACCACGTGAACTTCACGCCTTTCCTAATCAAGTGTGTCAGCGGCATAGCAATGTGAGAGAAATCCTCAACGAACCGTCTATAATATCTGGCTAATCCCAAGAATCTGCGGATCTCCTGAACTGATTTCAGTTGTGCCCAGCTAGTGACAGCCTCGGTCTTCTAAGGTTCTACCAAAATACCTCGGCTAGAAACCACGTGTCCCAGAAAATCGATTGAGGGTAGCCAAAAAGCACACCTGCTAAACTTCATATATAGAAAATGTCGTCGAAGATGCTCCAAGACTATGCGAAGATGTTGTGCATGTTCCTCCTCGGAACACTAGTAGATCAAAATGTCGTCGATGAAGATGATAACCAATCGATCTAGATACTTCAGGAAGACGCAGTTTGTCAAATTCATAAATACCGCTAGAGCATTGGTAAGCCCAAATGACATTATCAAAAACTCATAATGTCCGTATATAAGGCATACTCAACCATAAGATTACTAGCAACGAATCTGTAATCCAATCACTAACTACATATCACCAAATCCATAAATATCACATCTGACACTCACTATGTGATCAACGATCAACCCAAATAATAGATCATCATAACAAATATCCACTAATAGATCATCAAAATAAATATCCACTAATACATCATCAGATAACCACATAACTCAACATTTACTCCCATAAATCATTAGAAATCAATACATCACAATATTTGATCTCACAATATCCCTCAACCTCAAACCATCCTCAACAACATGATAACCCCAGTGACTAATTTTCATCGTATCGGGTACCCTAATATCCAAAAGATATGAGTATAAAATTTTTTACTAATCTTATCCAAAAATATCCAAAAAGTATGTCAAAACTCCTCCTTTAGATACCCAGATATCCACAATAAAGGAATGATCATGCAAAGTCCAAAAGGTCACTCAACCTCTTACTGAAAGTCTACCCATCAAAGAATATCACCATAAATCTCATAATTATATCCGTAAATGTCTTCCAACAAATGTCGACAAGAGCTCAAACACTCTGAGCTGACAAATAGACATCAAGACCTTGGTAGAAGATCATATAGTCAAGGTCTTGAACTACTTAATGAAGACACTGCTAGCTGAGTCAACCAACCATTGTCTTATAACCCATTATACTACGATTGCTCCACCTAAGGTTCAATAACCTCTAGTGACGAGCCATGAACACAAGGGTAGAGGAGCACAATCACTAGATAGCTGATCGAAATAACTGTCAATCGACCCACTGCTCCTCAAAGATCATCATCTATATTTCCACTCAGTAATAGTAGAATCCATACGTATTAATCAACTAACTACACCTTCTCCGCATCATTATAGGTTGCAAATTACTAGGCACATCAAGGATATCTAACCATATCCGATCAGTCCATGAGTCTGGATCTCCCATGGAACAACATTAGGTGAGTCGACTGATCATCACCTTATAATCCATCATGCTACCGAAAGAGGTAGTGACATACTTGCTCTCAAAAACACCTCAACTTAATCACTAAATGATGCCTTGATCTCAAAATCTTCATCTGCTTCTTCCTTCACGTGATGCCTTGTCACGTAAAGATAAGCAGCTAACTTCACCTTTTCTTACGTCAGTACAAATTATGTATCCAAATGTACTCACCAAGTTATACAATCAAGTAATGATTGTATCCCATAAATGTTAAGCAGGTAGCTTTACATTTTTCCCACACCACTGGAGGTATCCTATCCGAATGTACCTTCTATGTCATCCAACAAGGTACAAACGGCCCAGAGTCAAAGTCCTCATGGAATAGGATATGTCAATCCTATACAGATTGACCAAGCCGACAATGATATACGACTAATTCAGTCTTCTCTACATTGGTACAAGTCATGTACCCAAATGTGCCTCAAAATATCTAACCAAGCACGAGTAACCCAAAAATCAAAATCTCTATAAAACTAGAGTAAGTCGGTACCCTAATGATCAAACTGCCAAAATAAATCGATCATCAACTAACTGATCTAATAAGAGAAAATCAATCATCCACAGATGAAGCTAACCAAGGTAAATCGATACACAACTACCTAAGTCAACAAGGGTATATCGGTCCTCAACAGATATAACCAAAGAAAATATAAATTAATCCTCTACTGACTGAACTAACATGACCACGAAACTAACTAAGATAGGTCAAATCACAACTGCACAAGTCAACCAGGTAAATCAATCCTAAACTGATCAAACTAACAGGAGTACATCGGTACTCTACTAACTGAGTCAACATGGGTATTATTGGTAGTATGATATGACGAATCCCCTGAGACTGTTATCCTTGATCTTCAGTAGGGTCGACCATGATCAGTGATTGACCCATCACATGAAATATATTCTACCAACAACTAGACAGGTACTAAAAGAGTACTAACACATGTCATAACTAACTATCATAGACAACTATATAAGTACTAAAAGAAGTGCATGATAACAGTAACCAAACATACCTCCTATTGCTTGGAGATGCCCTTCTATTGTCTGGACCCAAAACTCGAAAAGTCACATCGACAAAATCAAAACACGAAATCAAAAATACAGGAATTAAGCCTCGTAAATCTATGGCTCTGATACCAATAAATTATCATGACCCAAAGGAGTACCTACCAGAGGAAAATCCAACAATATCTCCCTTATACCGGTGACAATCTGAATCATATATACATCCACAAGAATACATCAGCCTACACGGTTGGAATATATATACAACCACGCAGTTATATATATTAAACAACCCACACGGCTGTACTAAAATATAGCGAAAATCGAAAGAAAATCTATACAAACTAAAAACAAAGACTACTAGTCGGCTAGGCTTACACAACTACAACAAAACAAATACAACTCCACATAACAAACTCAAAAGAACAAAGTCAAATTTATACAACACCAAGTCTAACAAAATGTAAGACAAGTAAAGGAGAGCTAACACCGAAAATAGTCCTCGGATGTGACGTGGAACCGACAGAAAGGATACTCCAAGCGACATGGCATATCTATGTACTAACCTGAAAATAACAAGAAAAGAAATAGGGGGTAGTGAGTATAACATACTCAGTGGGTATCTAGCAGACATCAATAGTAAAATATAACTACCAATAATAATCATGCAGTATAATCTCCTGAACAATAAAAGATAATGCAAAACTAAACAACAGAAAAACTGTACTCACCAGGGCCTCCTATCCTGACATGAGGGTGTGAACCTCATCAACAGATGTAGGGTCATCAGACCAAATATATAATGTCTTCTGTGTGCATGTCAATCATATGCAACCACCAAAATGCAGCAATCACAAACAATAAATGCAATCTATGCATATGATGCAAATGACCTGGTTACCCCTGATGTCAGTCAGCCATCTCACATGGATGGTGAAACCGAGTAGGTAGGGCTATGACAACTATGCACTTTGGCATCACTACTCCTGAGTGACCGAGTGGACAGGATGTTGTCGGAGTATACCTATCCTCCTATCCCAAACATAGTGGGGGAGCCTAAGCTCTCATCTCCCTATGTCATAGTCATGAGGAGGTATCCCTACCCGCTAACATGTTACAGTCACACTACCCATGAGCGGACCGGCGGAGCCCTGACAAAGCAAACTGCACACACCCTGCCTGATATACTACTCACCCATGAGTAGTTGTGTGTGTAGATCATGTAACTGACGATGTGTTCAACAATAATAGAGCCGACAATCGCTCAACATGCAATCATACAAAATGGTGCATGACACTAAAGCATGTAACTCTTGAAAATACCAGCCTCCTCATAATGTGTACCAAAAAGGAAAACCAAGCATGTAACTCCTAAAAATATCAACCTCCACATAATGTATACCAAAAGGAAAAACCAATCATGTAACTCCTGAAAACATCAACCTCCACATAATGTGTACCAAAAGGGAAAAACTGAGTCCATACCATGATCTAGGTATCATGAATCTAGGTACACATGCCAAGTATATCTAGTAGCTAGACATGTATCTGGTACTGCATTGTATGTCACTACTTCTATGAACATAAGTACACATGGCAACAATCAAGAGGACATAAGCATAAATGCATAACAGATAACAATATGAGTATACTACGGGTATCAAGTAGTGGCATACCAAGGCAGATATAAACATAATCATTACTACTAGATATAACCTACTATGCATATCAGAATGACAATATCAATAGAGATAAGTCAAGGTACCTGCCTCAAAAAGAAGGTCGTATCAGATAGATCCCACGTTGAGACGCTCGTTTAGAATCAAAGTCCTGTAACAAATCATAAAATCACAACCAAATCTCTTCATACATCAAATAGCTAATCTAAATCCATCGACCAACTAATTCCACACCAATACAAACCCAACTCAATCCAACACTATCAGCTAAGGATAGATTAACCAACTCATTAAATCTGATCATATTTAGTTTATTACCCATATCAGCGGTTCTTGGCTCTTCCGACGATGGTAAAGTTGTCTAGCAACCCTCGTCACCTCAAGAATCACTAATCTACGATAGTGGCACCGATCCAAGCACAAAAATAGGGTCACCACAGCCATGGATCTACAATCCAGAAGGTACCAATCGGATGACTAGCTATGACGGCTGTCGAACAGTGAAGAGGAACAGGGATAACAACACCTCATAACTTCCTGTGGTTGAAAGGATGGCAACAACACTAGGGCACCAGCTTGAAGATAATCGGAGAAGAAGGGGTGGTGACGGTTGATGTGCGTAAATATTATGATCGTTTATGTATGTTTTAACACACATTCACTTACTTTATACGTATATATTCTTTGCATGATCGTCTCTTTTAACATGTACTCATCATGAATACTCTTTTGTTGGATATCTACTCTTTTTTTGGTTTTGTGTTGACAGGGACAACTTCAGAGCAAAAACAACGATTGTTGGCGCATCAAAACAAGCCAAAGAACACAGTCATGCAACCTCGCACGGCCATGTGACCAAACAACAGAAGAGAAGTGCATGACCGTGCAACTCTTGCACGGCCGTGTGGCCAACTAGAGACGAACCCTTGCATGGTCATGCAATCTTGCACAGTCGTGCCCCCCACGACCGAAGCTAAGCAAAGCACGATCGTGCAATCCTGCACGGACGTGTCCCAGGAGCTGAGCTCGAGATTCACACGATCGTGCTAATTGGCACGGCCGTGTAGCGCGGCCAGAGACAAGAAAGGGCACAACCGTGACATATTGGCACGACCGTGCCGCCGCAATTGTGCCCTAGCCTATAAAAGGGTTTTAACCCTTCTTCTCAAAGGGGAGAAAGTCAGGAAGCGAGCCATCAGCGGGAGAATTGCCTTGGTGTCATTCCATATCGTCCAAGACCTCCGTCTAGCGATCCTTCATCACCACATCAACTCCAGAAGTAAAGGATTGGATCCGAAGATCACTCATCGTCGTTGGTTAAGCATCCTTTCTCTTTCTCTCTTCATGTTTTGAGATTGTATGCTTAGAAACATAATGTCTTCGGATTTTTCTCCGACGTCTATGGAGTAGATTCCTTGTTCTAGGATGAGAGAGTAGTTGTGGATTGGTTTTGATGTAAGACTCACATTTATGCCTCTATTCATTGGATGATTTCGCTTGCTTTGTTTCGACTATTATGCATGTCTGTTGCGTATTAATTGATTGTGTAAGAATTACTAACCTCGTAGAGAGAGTATCTTAGATCGTACATCCAAGAGGCCCTAGTGACAAGGGTAACCCATTCACGGACATCTAGGATACTTCCTTGAAAGGAGAGGCAATTTCTCCACAAGGAAGTAAGAGACCAAACTAAGCTCCTTATTTATATCCTTAATGACACCAATTAGAGTTGTGTTCTTGTGATCTACCGAGGCACCCTAGTGACAGGGGTTAACCGTAACAGGATTTCATAGGGATATTCTCTATTTGGTACTTGGGGATAGTTACTTTAGCTTCCGGCGAATGCATGCTGATAGACAATGAGTAAAGGATAGAATGTGATACATCAATACCACCACAATGAAACTGAACTCCTAGAACTCTTCATAAACCAAGTCAATTACTTTTTCTTTGCTAGTTCTCATTTCCGTTTCCAAATCTCTTTTCTTTAGATAACTTGCAACCAATCGGTAGTTTTGCTAATCCTAAGTGTGTCATCGCTAGTGCTTATAACTAGTTCTCGTGAGATCGATAATCTTTATTACTGATAACGAATCCATGCACTTGCGGGTCATAACAAGTTTTTGACGTCGTTGCCGGGAACTGCCTCTATAACATTAGCGAAAGTCATATTAGATTAGACTAGACTTAGTTTTTTCCTTTATCTTTCCTTTTTCTAACATTCTGTATTTTAGAGATAAATAGTTTGATTTTTGTTTTTCTTTATTTTCTGTAATTTTATTAAAATGAAATATTCCATATCTTGTTCTTGCATGCGAAGAGCTAACCTTACAGGAGATTCAACTACCCCACATGTCTATCTATTTCACACTCCCGGTCTATTCAGATAGGACATGATGTTAAGACCATTAAAGGATTATGGAGCCCCGAGGTCTGCTAAAGAGCTAGGGCTTATTGTGTTTCTAGAAATTCCAGCGAAGAACTTTATGCTCAGACCTTCGTTCATCTCTAAAGTTCAAGAAAATCAGTTTGGGGGATTAAATTCAGAGAATCCTTACTTGCATCTCCTAGATTTCCACAGTTATTGCAATACACTAAGAGTTGAGGGGGTTTTGGCTGATTCAATACAACTCATAGCTTTTCCATTCAGCCTCAGAAGTAATGCGAAGGTTTGGTTCAACACTCTACAACCAAGAAGCGTCAGGACATGGGATGAATTAGAGAGAAAAATTTTAAATAGATACTTCCTCCAAAAAGGACTGCTCAGTTGAGGGATGAGATTCTGCACTTCAAGCAACGTGATGAAGAAGCACTAGATCAAGCTTGGGATAGGTACTTATCAATTCAATATCAGTGCCCACATCACGGTATTGAGAGCTAGTTGATTCTTCACGTATTTTACATTGAACTTTCATTCTAGAACAAGAGCCTTCTGGACGCAGTGGCTGGGAAGACACTCATGAAAAAAAGTTTAGACGAAGCACAAGAAATAATCCATATGGTGGTATCAAATCTCAATGAATGGTCAGGACAAGATGTGCTAAACTTATCTCTACACCCGATCGAAGCAGGAGAGGATATGGGAGTGCCTGTTGGGTTTTTCAGACCGCGAAAACCGCTTTTTCGCGTCGCGGAAACCCCGAAACCCCCTAGCCATTGGATTCGTGCAAAGAAAACTTTCGAAAATACGAGTACGAGTTTCAAACTATGATCTACAGTAGATCTACAAAGGAAAAATATTTTATACCTTTGAAGCGTGCCCTCGCAAATCCTGCTCGTCCAACGGTGCGCCGGATCTCGAAGTTGTCAACGTAGACAACTCTCTAGTGATATCCACACGAACAAGAAGTGTTCTCTAACACTCAAGGATGGAGAAGAGAGCACCACAAGTGTGCTAGCACTCTCTAGGGCTCTCGGGTAGGATTGGAAGAAGAAGAAAGGAAAAGAAGAGAACACACTCCTCTAAAATCTCTATGTGACTTTCACTAACCTTTCTTCTTGGATTAGATTCACTCTCCTTTCTTCTCCCTTGCTTGAAACACATGACCAAGAGAAGAGAAGAAGCAAGAAGAGAGCTTAGGAGGAGGAAGATGACTTGAATGAGAGTTACACTTATAAAATGAAACTCTTTTCATCTAATTAAGTGGTTTGTAACCTCCATGGGATACCAAGAGTCACAACTCTTGGTAACTCCCATGAGGTGGCACTTCACTTAAGTAACCATGATGATGTGGAGCATCATCATTGGTCCACTTAATGCCAACTCACCAGTGAGGTGGCATAAAGTCAAGTCAAACTTGACTCTTCATCTTCCTCTCAAGTCAAGTCAAACTTGACTTAATCTCTCTCATGGTTGATCTAATCCAACCATTTAATTCAAGCCAATTTAATATAATGAATCTAATTCATTTAATTAAATTGATTCAATGAGTCATAATCTAAATTAGACTCATTGAACACATGAATCAACTTGAGTCCAACTCAATTAGCCCAATTAGGATTACTATTAATCCAAGTTGATTCATCAAATGAATCTAATCCTCTTGGTTCATCATATGAACTTAATCTCCATCCACTTGTTCTTTGTGTGTGACCCAATAGGTTCTTGTAACGTTGGCAATGCCCCTAAACTCATTTAGAAACATAAGTAATGAGCGATATCTAGCAATACATCATTACTACCCAAGTTACAAGAATGTTGAGATCCAACATCACCTTGTGACTACTAATTGTGACTCCTCACAATATATGACAAGTGTCCTTCTATCCTAGACATCTAGATTGATCAATGTGAGGCATAGACCGTGTCATCCTCTAATCAATCTAAATCTTGAAATCCAAGTAGACTCACTCAATCAAATGAGCTCAATATCCTATATTGACTCATTTGGGCATGGTCATGCACTTCATGGTCTCACTCTATCAAGAATACCGATGTCTCTCCCGTCATATAGGAGGGATAGATCCCATCTATATCACTCACATCCCTCCACATAATTTGTTACATACCCAGTAATCGCCTTTATGGTCCACCCAGTTACGGGTGTGAAACCAAAGTACATAACTCCTTATGTAGGGAACCATGGTGACTTCAGGTCTAAGGACTAGTAGTCATACTAATAGCCACATGAGAAAGTATATGACACTCATATAACGATCTATGATACTTTCTCATGGCGGGTCATTCATTATACATTCTCTAATGCATACCCATGTGTCAACTTGATATCTCTATATCCATGACTTGTGAGATCAAGTCATCGAGTTGACCTACATGCTAGTCTTATTGCATTAACATAGTCCCTGAATGTTAATACTCGACTAGGAATGATTAAGAGTAGTGTTCCCTATATCATCCCACTATCGATTCAACCAATCGATTGATATAGGTAAGAACCTTCTACTCAAGGACGTTATTATACTTAGTTTATTTGATACCAATACAAGCAAGTATAATAACCAAAAACCAAATGCCTTTATTTATATAGAATATGATACAACAAGTCCAAAATACAATCATCAAATGATTGGCTCTAGGGCTCTAGCTAACAATCTCCCACTAGCACTAGTGCCAATCAGTGTAGGCTCTAAGCCCAAATGACCTAGTGTGACCATCATGCTTCCTCTGTGCCAAAGCCTTGGTCAAGGGATCTGCGATGTTAGCCTCTGTGGGTACTCTGCAAATCTTCACATCTCCTCTCTCGATGATCTCTCGAATGAGATGGAAGCGCCGTAGTATGTGTTTGGTCCGCTGGTGTGAGCGAGGTTCCTTCGCCTGTGCTATAGCTCCATTGTTGTCACAATAGAGCTCAATAGGGTCAGCAATGCTAGGAGCCACCCCAAGTTTAGTGATGAACTTGCGAATCCAAACTGCCTCCTTTGCTGCCTCTGATGCAACAATATACTCGGCCTCTGTCGTAGAATCAGCTACTGTGTCCTGCTTCGAACTCTTCCAGCTCACAGCACCACCATTAATGCAAAACATGAACCCCGACTGCGATCTATAGTCATCCTGGTCGGTCTGGAAGCTAGCATCACTGTAACCCTTTACAGCTAGCTCATCATTGCCTCCATATATAAAGAAATATTCTTTAGTCCTTCTTAAGTACTTAAGAATATTCTTGACCGCTATCCAGTGACTTTCACCTGGATCTGACTGGTATCTGCTCGTCATGCTCAAAGCATACGAGACATCAGGTCGAGTACATAGCATGGCGTACATGATCGATCCTATGGCTGAGGCATAAGGGATCTGATCCATGCGGTCTCTCTCCTCTCTAGAAGAGGGACCTTGAGTCTTCGAAAGACTCATGCCATGTGACATCGGCAGAAATCCCTTCTTGGAGTTCTGCATGGCAAACCGAAGGAGTACCTTGTCAATGTATGTACTCTGCCTTAGGCCAAGCAATCTCTTAAATCTATCTCTATAGATCTGTATCCCTAGAATGCGGGATGTCTCACCTAAATCCTTCATTGAGAAGCAACTCCCTAGCCATGTCTTGATAGACTGAAGCATAGGGATGTCCTTCCCAATGAGCAGTATGTCATCCACATACAATATGAGGAAGACAACTACGTCCCCTACAACCTTCTTGTAGACACAAGGTTCATCTTCGTTCTTGATGAAATCAAAATGTTTGATTGCATCATCGAATCGAAGATTCCAGCTCTGAGAAGCTTGCTGTAGTCCATAAATGGACCTATGCAGCTTGCATACTCTGCTAGTATGCTGTGGATCTACAAAACCCTCAGGTTGTGTCATGTACACATCCTCGAGTAGGTTTCCATTCAGAAACGCTGTTTTGACATCCATCTACCATATCTTATAGTCATGGTAGGCTGCAATAGCAAGCATGATCCGAATGGACTTAAACATCGCTACTGGAGAAAAGGTTTCATTATAGTCAATACCATGAATCTGCTTGAAACCTTTAGCTACCAAGCGACCCTTATAGATAAGTCCATCCATGTCAGTCTTTCTCTTAAAGACCCACTTACACCCAATGGATTTTACCCCTTCAGGTGGATCTACCAAAGTCCATACTTGGTTGGTGTACATGGATTCCATTTCGGATCTCATGGCCTCTAGCCATTTCTCAGAATCTGGTCTCATCACAGCTTCCTGATAGGTGGTAGGCTCATCCTCTATGAGCGCAATGTCATCATGGTCAGACAAGAGAAAAGAGTATATCTCAGGCTGACGACGTACCCTATCAGATCTGTGAAGAGGTATGTCTACTTGAACTGGTTGTTGTTCCTCAACTCCTTGTGGAACAACATCATCCACAACACTTTGTGGTTCCAGTTCAACTTCCATCGAGGCTTCAGTGCTATTGTTCGCATCTTGAACTTCTTCAGGATCGAACGTGCTCCCACTAGTCTTTCTAGAAACAAAGTCCCTTTCTAGAAAGACCCCAGTCTTTGCCACAACTACTGGGAATGTAGAAGTAATATCCCTTAGTTTCCTTGGGATATCCAATAAAATAGCACTTGTCGGATTTGGGTCCTAATTTGTCTGAGACTTGACGTCGAACGTAAGCCTCACAACCCCAAATCCTCATAAAAGACACCTGGGCATCTCTCCCAGTCCATATCCTATATGGTGTCTTTATCACGGCCTTAGATGGAACTCGGTTGAGTATAAAAGCTGTCGTGTCTAAAGCATAGCCCCAAAGGTATGTCGGAAGATCTGTGTGACTCATCATAGAACGTACCATATCTAATAAGGTACGATTCCTCCTTTCGGATACACCATTCCACTGTGGTGTTCCAGGAGGAGTGAGTTGGGATAGAATCCCACACTCAGCTAGATAGTCACGGAACTCATGGCTAAGGTATTCTCCACCTCAATCTGATCAAAGTATCTTAATACTCTTACCAAGCTGGTTCTGTACTTCATTCTTGAATTCTTTGAACTTTTCAAAGGATTCAGACTTATGTGTCATCAAGTACACATAACCATATCTACTGAAGTCATCAGTAAATGTGATGAAGTATCTATAACCGCCTCTAGCAGCAACATTGAAAGGGTCACATACATCACTATGTATGAGTCCTAACAAATCAGTTGCTCTCTCGCTGTGCCCACTAAAGGGAGTCTTGGTCATCTTGCCTCGTAGTCATGACTCGCATATCTCATATGATTCAAAATCAAATGAGTCCAACAAACCATCCTTATGGAGCTGGGATAAGCACTTGTCATTTATATGACCTAAGCGAAAGTGCCAGAGGAAGGTTTGGTTCATGTCATTTGACTTGAACCTCTTGGTATTTATGTTATAGATAGGTCTCTCAAGGTCTAGAATATAGAGTCCGTTTATCAGAGGTGCACTACAATAGAACATATCGTTTAAAAAGACGGAACAACATTTGTTCTTTATTATAAACGAAAATCCTTTCTTGTCCAAACAAGAAACTGAAATTATGTTCTTAGTCAAGGCAGGCACATAACAACAATCATCTAATTCTAGTACAAGCCCAGAAGGCAGAGATAGATAGTAAGTTCCTACAGCAATAGCAGCAACCCGTGCTCCATTGCCTACTCGTAGGTCTACCTTACCCTTCGTCAATGCCCTGCTATTTCTCAGCGCTTGTACATTAGTACAAATGTGCGAAGCACATCTAGTATCTAATACCCACGATGAAGAAATAGAGAGGTTGACTTCTATAGCATGTATACATAAAGTAGAAATCTTATTTCTCTTCTTCGTAAGATCTTCCAGGTATTCTTTGGAGTTCCTCTTCTAGTGCCTCGCTTATCCTTGATATAGGTGACAAAGATGTTCAACCATATCGTAAGCGTCCATCAACTCATGTTGCTTATGAAGCTCAGAGTTCATGGTCGCGAGCATAAGACAGGACACATCTAATGCGTCATCTTGATGCTTCTTGTAAGCATCACGGTATGCTCGCGTGGCAGTGGCAGGAGGATCCTCCGGAATGGGCTGCTCTAGAACGTACAGTTTATGTTCTTGGGTGAGAACTATTCTCAGGTTCCTGTACCAGTCCAGGAAATTTGCTCCGTTGAGCTTGTCCTTCTTAAGGACAGAACGCAGAGAGAAGTTGTTCGTGTTTGACGTCATGGAAATTCTACAACAGAAATAAATGCAGAAATAAATATCATATTCTTAATCATTTAATTAGGCCTTTAACTAAATGATGCTCCCACTGAATTCTATAATTCATGTGGGGCAAGATCCGCATCATACTAACCCTTGAGTTAGCTTTGGCTAATACGCCCAAGACTTAGTATGATCGGTAGGTAACGATTACCAATTACATCTCTATGCAACTCTTGTTTATAGGATCAAAATCCGCATTTATATTAAAACTCGAGTTAGCTTTGACTAATACGCCCAAGAGTTAATATAAACGTGATTTTGACCTATCTACCAACCATTGGATAATGTCTATAGTTAAACTCGATCCAATTGAGTTAACTAGTTACTCAATCTAATTGAGTTGTACTCACCCATGCGTTGATAGGCGGGACCAAGATTGTCCCTCCGTACCCTACCAAGATAGTATTTTTTTGCTCTGCTTTGGCAGATTCAACAACATCATGCGATCGAGGTTGTGGTAGGTATCACGGCATGGTAGGCATTACGAGTTGACGCGGTTTAGATCTAATCTAAACGATGATGTGTATCATATACTCAATAGATCTAATCTAATCGAAGGGTGCATCATGTGCACGACTTAGATCTAATCTAATCGTTAAGCACTAATTAATTACTTGATTAACTAGCATGCATCACATACACACAAAAAGTAATTAATTAAATAATTTTGTGATTATGTCATGGCCCTACTACGATCTTCTCAAGCCAATGAGAAGATCGGATGGTCAACCTAAGGTCAACAGCTTCTCAAGCTTCTTCCTTTGACCACCTCGTGTTGCTCGCGCCCTCCTCGTAACTCCGTCTCGTGTGGACATTCCACCGCTTCAAAATTACATTACAATTTTGAAACTCGAGTTACATTCGAGTCTAAATCTAATTTACAACCAGAATATAAGAGAAAGGCACGACGCGCAGGTCGTGAAAATAAAATAAAATAAATACAGCACGCACATCACATAACGGCACGTAGGCCGTATTATGAATTACAACACATTTCCAAATCCAATTTGGGTCGTTTGGGCCATGACTATCACAAAATTAATATATAATTCAAAATTATATATTTCTATAATTTTTTGTAATTATTTTTATAATTTTACAGATTTTATGAGTAAATTTTTCCCAGCGGTCCCGATTAGCGATTTCGGGGGCAATCGCGGAGCAAATCCCCTTGCGGGGTTAGGGGCAGTACCCCTACCCGCGATCTAACCATCGCGAGTTGCTCCTAAGCGATCCAAGAGCGCCTTAGCCCGCTGTCCCAAAAATTTTTGGGGCGAAATTTTGCCGTTTTGAAAAATTCTTCTCGGTAGTCGAAGCCTACAAGTGCCGAAACACTTGTGCTTCGCTTCTACGAGAAAAATACCCATAAAAATTCTAAAAACCATAAAATTACAGAATATCACAGAACTGAATTTTTGTCATAAAAACAAAAACTAAACTTGTACAAGCTTCGCACGTGGCTCTAATACCACAGTTGGGTTTTTCGGGCCGCGAAAACTGCTTTTTCGCGTCCCGGAAACCCCGAAACCCCCTAGCCATTGGATCCGTGCAAAGAAAACTTTCGAAAATACGAGTACGAGTTTCAAACTATGATCTACAGTAGATCTACAAAGGAAAAATATTTTATACCTTTGAAACGTGCCCTCGCAAATCCTGCTCGTCCAACGGTACGCCGGATCTCGAAGTTGTCAACGTAGACAACTCTCTAGTGATATCCACACGAACAAGAAGTGTTCTCTAACACTCAAGGATGGAGAAGAGAGCACCACAAGTGTGCTAGCACTCTCTAGGGCTCTCGGGTAGGATTGGAAGAAGAAGAAAGGAAAAGAAGAGAACACACTCCTCTAAAATCTCTATGTGACTTTCACTAACCTTTCTTCTTGGATTAGATTCACTCTCCTTTCTTCTCCCTTGCTTGAAACCCACGACCAAGAGAAGAGAAGAAGCAAGAAGAGAGCTTAGGAGGAGGAAGATGACTTGAATGAGAGTTACACTTATAAAATGAAACTCTTTTCATCTAATTAAGTGGTTTGTAACCTCCATGGGATACCAAGAGTCACAACTCTTGGTAACTCCCAAGAGATGGCACTTCACGTAAGTAACCATGATGATGTGGAGCATCATCATTGGTCCACTTAATGTCAACTCACCAATGAGGTGGCATAAAGTCAAGTCAAACTTGACTCTTCATCTTCCTCTCAAGTCAAGTCAAACTTGACTTAATCTCTCTCATGGTTGATCTAATCCAACCATTTAATTCAAGTCAATTTAATATAATGAATCTAATTCATTTAATTAAATTGATTCAATGAGTCATAATTTAAATTAGACTCATTGAACACATGAATCAACTTGAGTCCAACTCAATTAGCCCAATTAGGATTACTATTAATCCAAGTTGATTCATCAAATGAATCTAATCCTCTTGGTTCATCATATGAACTTAATCTCCATCCACTTGTTCTTTGTGTGTGACCCAATAGGTTCTTGTAACGTTGGCAATGCCCCTAAACTCATTTAGAAACATAAGTAATGAGCGATATCTAGCAATACATCATTACTACCCAAGTTACAAGAATGTTGAGATCCAACATCACCTTGTGACTACTAATTGTGACTCCTCACAATATATGACAAGTGTCCTTCTATCCTAGACATCTAGATTGATCAATGTGACGCATAGACCGTATCATCCTCTAATCAATCTAAATCTTGAAATCCAAGTAGACTCACTCAATCAAATGAGCTCAATATCCTATATTGACTCATTTGGGCATGGCCATGCACTTCGTGGTCTCACTCTATCAAGAATACCGATGTCTCTCCCGTCATATAGGAGGGATAGATCCCATCTACATCACTCACATCCCTCCGCATAATTTGTTAGATACCCAGTAATCGCCTTTATGGTCCACCCAGTTACGGGTGACGTTTGACGAAACCAAAGTACATAACTCCTTATGTAGGGAACCATGGTGACTTCAGGTCTAAGGACTAGTAGTCATACTAATAGCCACATGAGAAAGTATATGACACTCATATAACGATCCATGATACTTTCTCATGGTGGGGCATTCAGTATACATTCTCTAATGCATACCCATGTGTCAACTTGATATCTCTATATCCATGACTTGTGAGATCAAGTCATCGAGTTGACCTACATGCTAGTCTTATTGCATTAACATAGTCCCTGAATGTTAATACTCGACTAGGAATGATTAAGAGTAGTGTTCCCTATATCATCCCACTATCGATTCAACCAATCGATTGATATAGGTAAGAACCTTCTACTCAAGGACGTTATTATACTTAGTTTATTTGGCACCAATACAAGCAAGTATAATAACCAAAAACCAAATGTCTTTATTTATATAGAATATGATACAACAAGTCCAAAATACAATCATCAAATGATTGGCTCTAGGGCTCTAGCTAACAGTGCCAATGGATGAAAATAAGTTAAGTCATGCAAGAAATGAGGTTTAGGAATAATTAGAGGAATCCATCAGTGTACGGTACAAGGATGCACAAGAATATTTCCTTGGTGTAGAGAGGTTCTATTAAAATCGTCGGCAGGTCTAATATCTACCTCAACATCATTTATGGAAAAGGACTTGGATGATGACGATGATATTGAGAGAAGGGCTCAAGAAATTGAGGGAGCGCCAGAAGAAGTCATGGTAAACGAGGAAATACGGTTATTAGAACAGGAACCAGCCTTACCTGAGATTATGCCACTTCAAGTGGAGTTAAAACCTTTGCCGCCTAACCTTAAATATGCATTCCTTAGTCTAGATTTCACCTTCCCAGTAATAATTAATGCAAATTTGACTGAAATGGAGACACAGAAATTGATCAAGGAGTTGAGAGTACATAGAAAAGCAATCGGATACACCATTGATGACATAAAAGGGATTAGCCCTTCGATCTGCATGCACAGAATTCTACTCGAGGAAGGATATAAAAATTCGATTGAGCATCAGAGAAGATTAAATCCGAATTTGAAAGAAGTTGTGAAGAAAGAAGTATTGAAACTTCTTGACACCAGAATCATTTATCCTATATCAGATAGTGAGTGGGTAAGTCCGGTCCATGTGGTCCCCAAGAGAGGGGGAATGACGGTGGTTAGAAATGAAAACAATGAATTGATTCCAACAAGAATAGTCACAGAATGGCGGATGTATATTGATTACAGGAAGCTAAATAAGGAGACTAGAAAAGATCATTTTCCCTTACCATTCATTGATGAGATGCTCGAAAGATTGGCAAAACATTCCTATTTTTGCTATCTGGATGGATACTCTGGCTTCTTTCAAATTCCAATACATACCCTAGATCAAGAAAAGACCACCTTCATGTGCTCTTTTGGTACCTATGATTATCGACGAATGTCGTTTGAACTCTGCAATGCACCAACTACATTTTAGTGATGTATGATGGCAATATTTTCAGATTTTACAGAAAAGATTATGTAGGTATTCATGGACGACTTCTCAATCTATGGGAATAACTTCGACTCTTGTCTTCTAAATCTTTCTAAAGTTCTCCATAGATGTGAAGATGTGAACTTAGTTCTGAACTGGGAAAAATGTCACTTCATGGTCAAATAGGGAATTGTTTTAGGACATAAAATTTTAGAACAAGGAATTGAGGTAGATAAAGCCAAAATAGAGATAATTGAGAAACTACCTCCACCTCTTAACATAAAAGGGGTTAGGAGCTTTCTAGGGCATGCTGGATTTTACAAACGTTTCATCAAGGATTTCTCAAAAATCTCCAAGCCACTAACTAACCTGTTGATCAAAGATGCTGAATTTTGTTTTGATGATGACTGCAATAAGGCATTTAAGAAAATCAAGAATGCTCTCATCTCAGCTCCCGTAATCAAGCTCCAGACTGGGAACTCCCATTCGAAATCATGTGCGATGCCAGTGACTTTGTGGTGGGTGCAGTTTTAGGACAAAGAAAGGACAAAGTACTGCATACAATCCACTATGCGAGCAAGACATTGGATGCGGCCCAAATGAATTATTCTACCACTGAAAAAAAATTATTGGCCATAGTGTTTACAATCGACAAGTTCAAGTCTTATCTAGTGGGCTCAAGAGTGATAGTGTATTCTGATCATGCTGCCATAAGATATCTGCTTAACAAGAAAGATGTCAAACCTCATTTGATTAGGTGGATCTTGCTTCTTCAAGAATTTAATCTGGAAATTAGAGACAAGAAGGGGACTGAAAATGTTGTGGCAGACCATCTATCCCAAGTATGGCCAAATGGGCAAAAAGATTTGGATTTTGATCCACCCATAAATGATGTTTTCCCTGACGAGCATCTGTTGACAGTAAGTTCTAAGAGAATTCCTTGGTATGCGGATTTTGTTAACTATCTTGCAAATGGAGTACTTCCCCCAAAATTCACCTTACAGCAGAAGAAGAAGTTTTTCTCAGATGTCAAATACTACATATGGGATGAACCACTACTTTTTAGGAAATGCGGAGATACAATCTACCGGAGGTGTGTGCCGGAAGACGAGATCAAAGACATTTTATTTCACTGTCACTCATCATCTTACGACAGACATTTGGGAGTGTTAAAAATAGCTGCAAAGATTTTACAAGCAGGATTTTTTTGGTCAAGTATATTTAAAGATACGAAAAATTTTGTGCAGTCCTGCGATCAATGTCAAAAGACCAGAAACATCACTAGGAGAAATGAGATACCATTAAATTACATCCTTGAAGTGGAATTGTTCGATGTATGGGGAGTAGACTTTATGGGACCCTTTCCTTAATAATGTGGAAACAATTATATTTTAGTGACAGTGGACTATGTATCGAAATGGGTAGAAGCCATAGCTTCTCCTGCCAGTGACGCTAAAACAGTAATTAAACTGTTTAAAAAGGTGATTTTTCCATGGTTCGAAGTTTGAAAATTTGCTAAAGAAATACGGAGTGAGCCACAAAGTAGCGACACCCTACCATCCCCAGACCAACGGACAAGCTGAGATTTTCAACCGGGAGATCAAAGCGATATTAGAAAAGACAGTGTCCAATTCCCGTAAAGACTGGTCATTGAAATTGGATGTTACTTTATGGGCATATCGTACTGCTTTCAAGACTCCAATCGGTATGACCCCAGTCCGACTTATGTACGAAAAGTCGTGTCATCTTCTAGTAGAATTAGAACACCAGACTTATTGGGCAATAAAACAGCTTAACATGGACCTAAAGTTAGCAGGAGATAAAAGGAAACTCCAATTAAATGAGCTTGATGAGTTGAGGATGGATGCCTACGAACATGCCAAATCCAACAAAGAGATGGCATGATCAACATATCATGCAGAGAGAATTCAAGGAAGGGGACTCAGTGTTGTTGTTTAATTCAAGATTGAAGCTTTTTCTTGGAAAGTTAAATCCGAGATGGACAGGACCATTCCAAGTCAAAAAGGTTTACCCATTCGGAGCTGTTGGCATTTGGAGTGAGGAGCGTGGAGAATTTAGAGTAAACGAGCAGCCTTTAAAAAAATACCTCCACGATGTGCCAATAGAGGAAGATATGCTGATATACTTCTCGGATCCGTGCCCACCTGAATAAGTTAAAATGGGGTTGAGCTAAAGACCTAAAACAAGCGCTTCTTGGGAGGCAACCCAAGGTTTTTTCATTTTAGTTCATCATGCAGTTTATCATTTTATTTCTCTAGTAAGTTCAAGTCGAGTACTTTTATTATTTCTTTATTTTTAGATATTCATTTTCAGGATGTGCAGAGCCTCCACAAGCTGGCTGTAAGCATTTCATGGGCGTGGATGCATCAGAGAAACCAAAATGGAAAAAAACGAATCACCATGCGCTTAAAGGAGTCGGTCGTGTGACCCCACACGGCCGTGCGAAGCCGATAGAGGTACAAAGGCCACAGGTCATGCAACCTTACACGACCGTGTGGCCAGTGCAGAGAAGAGAGAGACATCGGTCATGTCAATTGGCATAGCCGTACAAGAGGACCAGTGGAGGAAGGGACACCGGTCGTTCCAATTGGCATGGTCGTGCAATCAATGCAGAGAGGAAGAAGGTGCTGGCCGTGCCAACCAACACGGTCGTGGTACTTTGGTCGAAGGGAGAAGAAAGGGGGTCGTGCCAATTGGCATGGCCGTGCAAAATCACCAAGAAGAGGGCGTGCAACCCTACACGGCACGGCCCAAAATCCCTCTATATTAGGTCACGAGTGTGCGGAGGCTTGCATGCCCGTGCCACCACATTCACGCCCTTTCTCATACCTCCTTTCTTTTCCTTTCTTCTCCCAACTTCCCAAGGTGCTACCACCCTTTCCCCACATTCATTCCACTCAAGTCTACCTTTCTTGTCATCTGTGATGTCGAACTCCGTCGAAGGGAGCTCTCGTCAAAGGAAAGGAAAAGAATTGTTGGTTGTCTCAAACGAAGAGAATGCACGCTTCAAAGGTATATCGAACAACTTCGACATTATTTTCTCTAATGACGAACAATTGCATCATTATCATTCTCTATCTAAATGTTCCATTTTGAGCACTAGGTTTATAGATCGAGAAACCTTAGAAGTATTGGGGTTTGGGAATGATATTGATTGGTTGCTTGATAGAATAGGTTGGACTAGTGTAATGGCCCTGAAGTACCCAACTTATCCTCGTATCGTCTTGGAAATTTTAAGCCCCATCACTGTTGATAATGTTCAAGGAGGAAAATTAAAATTTCATTTATTTAATGATGACTATGAATGGAGCTTGAGGATTTTAATATATGCTATGATTTACCTAGGGACGGAACTTATATAATCCTACTTGCTTTTGAAAATTCAAATTTATGGGAGCAAATTGGTGGGTAGTCTTGCTTTAATCCACATGTTTCTAATGGTAGTAATATCATTAACCCAATTTTTCGATATGTCCATATGATGATGACGAACACGATATTTGGAAGGGGCGGTAGTGATAGAATTGTGAGACTTTCATACTTGTATTGTTTATGGGCAATGATAGAAAATGTGTCTATAATTCTGGATATTTCTTTTTAAGACACTTGATAACATTAAAAATGACTTCTTGCTCTGCCCCCATTGTTTTAGGAGAATTGCTTACTAATATTGCGGTTATACTAGGCTATGATCTGAGTGGTCTTGAAATAATTGAGGATGTTTATCGAATGGATTTGAATTTTTGTTTAACCAATCGTTTGATTCACCGGGAGGAATATGGGTATAATCTTGTGATTAAGGATAGTTTTCCCCTTAGATTGCCCAACCCATCTTTGACCATGATCCATGTTAAGGAGAATTGGCGTTTGACTTTAGCGAAGCAGTAGCTTAACCAACCTCCACCCTTCGTTCCTAGGAATATGCCTTCTGTTAGTCAAGATATTTTGCGATTCGATTTCCAGGAATTTTGCCCTATCATTGACTCTCTTCATCATGACTTAGAACAAAATAATGAATTGTTCACTAGAAGCATTTGCATGAAGGATGAGCAATTTAAGTGTTTGCAGGAGTGCTTTAAGAGTGAAAGAGAGTTATGCACATGAATGCTTGAATTTATGGAGGCTCATAGAAAGAGAATGGTTTGGAACGAAGATTTTAGGTGGTATATGAGGAACTTCCAGAGTGATATTGATGAGTTGTTTGCATATCATAAACGAGTGAGGGACCTGAGATGGGTAGTTGAGACTTATCCTGAGCTTCCAGATCTCCTCGACCTTCAGCTTCATCGACCATTTTGATTTCATCGGGACGATGAAAAGTTTAAGTCTGGGGGTATTGTGTCTGCACAACCTGAGTCGAGTCGAGTTTTCTTTTCCTTCGACATATTTTTTTTCTGTTTTGCATATTTTATTAGTCTGTTTTATTTATTTCGCATTCTATTAGTTTTATATTTCTATTTAAATATCATCTGCACTTTCTTACTTAAAAAAAATAGTTTTGAAGCATATTTGAGAACATCAAACCTTCTACTTTTTCTGCTACTTGTCCGATAGTAAAATGACTATCATTTTCTTAGTTCATGTGTTGTCAAGATAGTGTTAGTATGTTTGGTGTATCTCCTTTCTCTATCTTTAGTAGCATGAAATAAGCTAAGTATTGTATGGAGTTTGGTATAAGTCTTGGCCTAACCTTAAAAATTTTATTTTCACTACACTTAAGTACTTATGCTTGAATAGTAGAAATATTTTTGAAATAGTTATGATTCATCCAAATTGTTTAGTACTTTTGTTCCCATGGTGATTTCTTATTTACATTTTGGTTACTGGATGACCTCGGATCATGGAAGCTCATTTGGAAAAATCTAAATCCCAACATATGCTAGTGCTACACTATAGCACCATTAAAAAAAATATTTGAATAAGGGATAAAAAAAATAGTTGTCGTGAGTGAAAACTAACAATTCACCCCTTTGAGACCGAGTTAGGTTATTGGGGAAATGAATGTTATGTTTTTCTTGATTCCGAGTGGTATCCTTTGAGACCTTGTGTAATTTAAGGAAAATGAACCAAGTGTGTGGCAGGTAAGTGTCTATCACTGGAAAACATTAGGAACTCAATTGTATGATGACTTAACTAAGATAGAAAATTGAAACTTGAAGAGTTTGAGTTACTTATTGCACCAAGTACAAAGAACTTATGGTTAGGTCATACTTATGTTACTCCACAATTGTGTTTATCAATGAAACTAGTTGATAGAGTTAGGCGAATGCACTAGGGATTATAAAACACAGCCAGGAGCTCATGAACATAGTTTGCAGTGTTTTGCTTGAGGACAAGCAAAGGTTCAAGTCTGGGGGTGTGATATGCGTAAATATTATGATCGTTTATGCATGTTTTAATGCACATTCACTTGCTTTATACGTATATATTCTTTGCGTGATCGTCTCTTTTATCATGTACTCATCATAAATACTCTTTTGTTTGGATATCTACTCTTTATTTGGTTTTGTATTGACAAGGACAACTTTCGGAGCAAAAACAGCGATTGTCGATGCATCGGAACAAGCCAAAGAATATGGCCATGCAACCTCGCACGGCCGTGTGGTCAAACAGCAGAAGAGAAGTGCATGGTCGTGCAAGAGTTGCACGGCCGTGTGGCCAACCAGAGACAAACCCTTGCATGGTCGTGCAATCTTGCACGGACGTACCCCCCACGACCGAAGCTAAACAATGCATGACATTGCAATCCTACACGGTCGTGTCCCAGGAGTCGAGCCTGAGATTCACACGGTCGTGCCAATTAGCACGGTCGTGCACCACGGCCAGAGACAAGAAAAGGCACAGCCGTGCCATATTGGCACGGCCATGCCGCCGCAGTCGTGCCCTAGCCTATAAATGGGTTTTAACCCTTCTTCTCAAAGGGGAGAGAGCCAGGAAGCGAGCTGTCAGCGGGAGAATTACCTTGGTGTCGTTCCATGCCGTCCAGGACCTCCGTCCAGCGATCTTTCATCGCCACATCGACTCCAGAAGCAAAGGATTGGATCCGAAGATCACTCGTCGTCATTGTCTCTCTTCGTGTTTTGAGATTGTATGCTGAGATACATTATGTCTTCGTGTTTTTCTCCGGCATCTATGGAGTAGATTCCTTGTTCTAGGATGAGAGAGTAGTTGTGGATTGATTTTGATGTAAGACTCACATTTATGCCTCTATTCATTGGATGATTTCGCTTGTTTTGTTTCGAATATTATGCATGCCTATTGCGTATTAATTGATTGTGTAGGAATTGCTAATCTCGTAGAGAGAGTATCTTAGATCGTACACCCGAGGGACCCTAGTGACAAGGGTAACCCGTTCATGGACATCTAGGGTACTTCCTTGAAAGGAGAGACAACTTCTCTACAAGGAAGTAAGAGACCAAACTAAACTCCTTATTTCTATCCTTAATGGCATCAATTAGAGTTGCATTCTTGTGATCTACCGAGGCGCCCTAGTGACAGGGGTTAACCGTAACAGGATTTCATAGAGATTTTCTCTATTTGGTACTTAAGGATAGTTACTTTAGCTTCCGGTGAATGCATGCTGATGGACAATGAGTAAAGGATAGAATATGATACATCAATACCACCACAATGAAACCGAACTCCTAGAACTTTTCATTAACCAAGTCAATTACTTCTTCTTTGCTAGTTCTCATTTCCGTTTCCAAATCTCTTTTCTTTAGATAACTTACAACCAATCGGTAGTTTAGCTAATCCTAAGTGAGTCATTGTTAGTGCTTATAACTAATCTTCGTGGGATCAATAATCTTTATTACTAATGACGAATCCGTGCACTTGCGGATCATAACAACGGCACGAATGGTAGCCCTACCCCCTTTGCGTTGGCTCCTCCCCCTTCAGCAACGGCGTCGCCGAGCAGTGGTGGTAGCGATCGAGGCGGTGCGCAAGTGTCGGCACTAGATCGATCGCAAGAGAAAATCGATGCTAGGGCTCGGGCTTCCCCCATTTCCTTTGCTCGAAGATCTGCTTGCACAAGGCAGTAACTCGGGAAGAAGACAAGCAGATGAATAGGGTCAATCGATGGAGGAGAAGGGATGCTTAGCCACCGACGATCAATTCCCTTGTGGCGTCGGCGTCGGGGAGAAGAGGTGAGATTAGGGCATGGGGAAGGGAAAAATCGTGATGACTGTGTGCGGCGGTGAGGGGAGAAGAGAAGAAAAAGGAGAGAAGAGGAAAAGGAAGAGGCGTTGACATGTTGGGGTGACGAAGAGGAGGGTTCGGTGAAGATGAAGAGATCATCGGCGTAGAGAGGGGATCGAGCGGAGGTGGTGCGTGGCGGTGAGAGGAGAGAAAAAGGAAAGAACTTTTATATATATATATATATATATATATATATATATATATTGTCACGCCCCGGAGGAGTCTCTGTCTGAAGAAATTTCAGCAGCATCTCCACTGTACGGCGGACAATCTGAAACTTTTCTACAAGCACTATATACCTCAGCCACATGCGGCTGGAATAATAACACAAATTAAAACAAACACCACGCAATTTATAAAGATATTCAGCCTCTAGCTGTCACAACCACGCAGTTAATAATAGGAATCAATAACAATAGGACTCTGACTCAAAATCCACCCTATTCCACTACACTCGTAAAGCTCAAATCCAACGAACTCACCTCTTCTGCCGTCCAGGCAGGCACGTAGTAGAATGAAATCCAATATCATATCAAAAATCCATCAAAAGGTATCACTCCATACAATATCCATAGGAAAAATCCAAAGACAATACTAAAACAAAGTCTGATATAGAAAAAAGCCAAATAAAAACAAATAACGAACTAGTAGACAACTGGCTCTACGTGCAGATGGGGAGCCAGCGACTGGAACTGCTCCGGACAGCTTCAACCTGAAAATATCAACAATGGAGGCGGGGTGAGTCCAACACTCAGCAGGTACAACTGATATACATAATAAAACAAATAACAGACAACACTAATCATGCGTACAGTCTGGAATAAATGCAACTGAAATGAAATCAGGAGATAACTGTAATAACCGGAATCAAGGTACAAAGGTAACAGGTCGTCAGACCGAAGAAATCATAATCCTGTATGCATGTCAATCAAATGCATCCATACAAATGCAGCATATAAGTGCAGCAATCACAACAATAAAATTGCAATAAATGCATATGGTGACCGTGCACTCGGACATCACTGCTCCTGACAGTGGCTGAGTGGACGGAATGCTGTCGGAATACTCCTGTCCTCTGGCCCCAAATCATAAATGGGGGAGCTCAATGCTCTCATCTCCCGGTACACAATGACGGGGAGGAAAAATCTCTGCCGGCTACCACGCTGAGTCTCCTGACCAACGGAGCCAAACAGAGTCCACCGTCTGCTGGCTACCACGCTGCTACACTAAATGCCAACGGAGCCAAACAGGCCGGCTACCACGCTGAGTCACCTGACCAACGGAGCCAAACAGCAGAACCGCCACACACCTGCCTGATATACCACTAATCCATAGGTGGTGGTGGTGTGTGCAGTACATGTAACTGGCGATGGGCTCAACCATAGTGGAGCCGACAATCGCACAGCATGCGAACATGATGCATGATACTAAGCATGGCAATCTCATGAATAGCATAGCAAGATCCATACATAAATAAAAGGTGTAACACAAGTCAATGTATCAGATGGAAGGTACACAAACAGATAGGGTATCATATAAACCCTAAGTCCTGAACATGATGTATCACATGGTTGGGTCACTACCGAAAACATGTATGGTCAGGTCAATAATAACATGCAGTGCATAATAAATAAACAAACAACATGTAACAGATCATGTAGTGACCAACCGAATCAAAAGGATAACACAATCATTGCTATATGTTAAACACTTTATTATGCATATCAAAAGACATAAGTCAAAGTACCCGCCTCCAATAAAGTGGTCAAATCCGGTAATCAAGATACTCATCGAGATACCGTCCCGAATCAAAGTCCTGTGTCGAACATATAGATATATTTTATTTAGCTACAATTCAAATGAATTTAAATAGCTTAATAAAATCCAAGAAACTAATATCAGGGAAAGCCCTAATTAACATCACCAATCTATTTCTTAATTCCAACTCAATCTACAACACGAATACAACTCTCTACTTCTTACCTCAATTCTTCTTCAGCCGTTCTGTAATGGCAACAGACCCAAATAGCAATGGGATGGCTAGAATTGAGGAAATTCCAAATCTGCAACCCGATCAGAACCAAAAGAAAAACAGGATGGTGGCACTGTAGAACCTGGTGGTTAATAGTGCTTGTCGCAGTTGAAACTTGCTCCAGCAAAGGTCACTGCAACAAGACATCACCCAAATCAGAGGCATTGAAATCTGCAGCCCTAGAACTGTGATCAATAAACCAACCTACTGCAATTACCTGAACCTGTGCCCTTCTTTCCCCCTGCCGGCAACTGGTGGACGGAAAAGATCGCCCCAATACTGAGTCTAGGGCACGGGAGGTGACACTAAGGACAAGCACAGAGAAACTCGGCGATCGGCTGACACTGCTGTGCTGGCTTCGTGCGGGAAGGAGGCTCGTCTAGGGTATAGGCGACGGCTCGAGTAGAAGGAGGAGAGGCCGATGCTAGGGCTGAGGAAACCTCGGCTTGATCGGCGCTGCTCGGACGGCTAGCAATCGGAGATAGGCGCGGTGGAGAGTGAGTGGAGGATAAGAGAGCACCGCAGGAGATCGGCACTAGGGCACAGGGTGGTTTGCGGCGCTGCTCCGTGCGTCACCGGCGGCTAGGGCATAGGCCGGAGTTGGCTCGGCTGAGGCTTCGCGCGGGCACAGGCACAGAGAGGAGAAAGAAATCGGCTCTGCGGCGGAAGAGCAGTTGCGTCGGGCAAAAGAAATGAAGAAGAGGAGAACCGCTGGGCCGGCGGTTAGGGCACGGAGGAGATCGGGCGCGCGGCGAGGGCTCGGGCAGGAGTTGTCGCGCGTGGGAAGGAAGAAACGGCGAGGATGAGAGAATCGGCGAGGATGAGAGGAAATAAAGAAAAAAAAATATAAAGAAAAAGAAAAGGAAAAAGGAAAAGAAAATAAAACTTTTCCTTATTAAAACTGGGTAGCCTAAACAGGCTTTTCCGGGCCCCATCTTGATCCCTGTTAACTCGTCCATACGAGCTCCGAAAAATTCCCGAAAAATTTCCAAAAAATCCAGAAAATTCCCTTATTAATATTCGCCTATTTTCGGTATTTTACATTCTCCCCCACTAATAAAAATTTGGTCCCCAAATTTCGTAATCTACCATCAGCAAACACTAACAACAGGTATAGAGTATAAATACCGAACGGTAAATAAATCACATACCTCAAGTGAAAAGATGGGGATATCGAGCTCGGATAGTATCCTCGAGCTCCCAAGTAGCCTCCTCATCTGAATGATGCTGCCATCCGATTTTTAACCAGCCGGATAGTCTTGTTCCGCAACTGACGCTCTTTCCGGTCGAGTATCCGTACCGGAATCTCCTCATAAGTAATGTCAGGCTGAACTGGAACTGGAATATCTGTCAGCACATGCGTCGGGTCAGGATATCGTGGACGCCTGACAGGGACGGTGGTAGTGCCAGTCGGTAAGCTACTGCTCCGATCTTCTCAAAGATCTCGAAAGAACCAATGTACCGCGGAGCTAGCTTACCTCTGATGCCAAATCTCTTCACTACTTTCGTGGGTGAAACTCGCAGAAATACATGGTCACCAACAGAGAACTCTAGTGGTCTACGTCTCCGATCAGCGTAACTCTTCTGGCGATCCTGCGCCTCTGACATCCTCCGTCTGATAGTACGGACCAACTCTGCATCCTGCTGAACTCTCTGAGGTCCCAACAACTGGGCCTCTCCAACCTCATCCCAGAGGACGGGTGTCCGACAAGGTCTACCATACAACGCCTCAAACGGTGCCATCTGAATAGCCGAATGAAAGCTGTTGTTGTAAGCAAACTCTACTAACGGCAGATGGTCCTCCCAACTGCCTCCAAAATCCATAACACATGATCTCAGCAAGTCCTCAAGAGTCTGAATAGTCCGCTCTGACTGTCCATCTGTCTGTGGATGGAAAGCTGTACTAAGTCAGAGCTGTGTGCCCAAGGCCTGCTGCAGACTCTGCCAGAAACGAGACGTAAACCGTGGATCTCTATCCGAAATGATACTCAACGGAACACCATGTAGTCTGATGATCTCCCGACAATATAGATCTGCCAATCGATCCATTGGATCAGTCCTCCGAATCGCTAAGAAATGCGCAGATTTGGTTAATCGATCAACGATTACCCAAATCGCGTCATGGCCTCGTCGTGTCCTCAGCAATCCTACCACAAAGTCCATGGTAATGTGATCCCACTTCCACTCAGGAATAGGAATCCGCTGAAGTAATCCTGCAGGTCTCTGATGCTCAGCCTTCACCTGCTGACAGACAAGACATCTAGCTACGAAATCCGCGATGTCTTTCTTCATACCGTTCCACCAGTAGGAACGTCTCAAGTCTCGATACATACGGGTCCCTCCTGGATGGATCGTAAATCGAGATCGGTGAGCCTCCTGAAGTAACTCCTGTAAGACCGGATGAGACTGAGGTACGCATAATCTGCCTCGGAAATATATAACACCCTCCTCGTCTCGTGTAAACTCGGTCTGCTGCCCGGAAGCTATCTGACTGCCAATGAACTGACAATGCTGATCACCAGCCTGAGCCTCTCGGATCTTCGTCCTGATCGACGACTGAGCAATCATAGTAACAAGAATACCCTGCTCTGTAGATCCCTGCTCCTCAAGGTCTAACTCAGAAAAACTCTGAATCAAGTCTGTGACTGAAATCCGGTGGCAAGCCAAAGTCCCTCTGGACTTCCTGCTGAGTGCATCTGCAACCACATTAGCTTTCCCTGGGTGGTAGCTAATGGTACAATCGTAATCCTTCAGGAACTCCATCCATCTCCTCTGTCGGAGATTAAGCTCCTTCTGAGTGAAAATATATTTGAGACTCTTATGATCAGTGAGAATCTCAAATGTGATACCGTATAAATGATGTCGCCATAGCTTCAGAGCAAAAATGATGGCAGCTAACTCCAAGTCATGAACTGGGTAGTTCTTCTCATGCTCCTTCAACTGCCGAGAAGCATAAGAGACTACTCTGCCGTGCTGCATCAGAACAGCGCCCAATCCCTGAAGAGATGCGTCGGTGTAAAGTACAAATCCATCCTCTCCAGAAGGTAAAACCAAAACTGGAGCCGATACTAATCTCCGCTTCAGCTCCTGAAAGCTGGTCTCGCAATCCTCGGTCCACATAAACTTCACGCCTTTCCTGATAAGGCGTGTCAGCGGCATAGCAATACGCGAGAAACCCTCGACAAAACGTCGGTAATATCCGGCCAATCCCAGAAAACTGCGGATCTCCTGAACTGACTTCGGCTGCTCCCAACTGGTGACAGCCTCGATCTTCTGAGGATCAACTGAAATACCTCTACTAGAAACCACGTGTCCCAGAAAACCGACTGAGGATAGCCAGAACGCACACTTGCTGAACTTCGCGTACAGCTGATGTCGTCGAAGAATCTCCAAGACTATGCAAAGATGCTGTGCATGCTCCTCCTCGGAATGCGAATAGACCAATATGTCATCAATGAAAATGATAACAAATTGATCAAGATACTCCAGAAATATACGGTTCATCAAATCCATAAACACCGCTGGAGCATTGGTAAGCCCAAATGGCATTACCAAAAACTCATAATGACCGTATCGAGTACGGAAAGCTGTCTTCTGAATATCTGAGTCTCTGACTCTCAGCTGATGATATCCGGATCTCAGATCAATCTTAGAATACACTGATGTACCTCTGAGCTGATCAAACAAATCCTCGATCCGTGGTAAGGGATATTTATTTCTAACGGTCATTGCATTCAGCTGTCTGTAGTCAATACATAACCTCATGGTGTCGTCCTTTTTCTTAACAAATAACACAGGAGAACCCCATGGAGAAACACTAGGGCGAATGAATCCCCTATCCAAAAGCTCCTGGAGTTGAACCTTCAGCTCGTTCAACTCCTTTGGTGCCATACGATAAGGAGCTTTCGATGCCGGTGCGGTTCCCGGAATCAACTCAATAGAGAACTCCACTGGCCTTCTGGGAGGCAAACCTGGCAGCTCCTCTGGAAATACAAGCTGCGAACTGCTGCTGTCCTCAGTACTGATCAAAGATAACAGAAAACCCTGACAGCCATGTGACAGCAACCTCTGAGCCTGTATCGCCGAAATGATCGATAAGACATCATCTCTGATGCCAGTGAAATCCCACGAGGGTTGGTTCGGAGGCCGGAATGTGACCACCCTAGTCTGGCAATCAACTGTGGCATGATATGCTGACAAACAGTCCATGCCAAGAATAATATCAAAATCGACCATTTCTAATACTAAAAGATCCACTGTAAGTATTAGGTTGCCAAAATCTAACGGGCAACCTCGGACCTCCTGGGTGACATCTAATGAATCACCGGACGGTAGGAAGACGGTCAATCGCTGGGGTCTGAGAGTGGGTAATCTACCAACCTCCCGCATAAAAGTGCGAGATATAAATGAATGCGAGCTACCAGTATCTATCAGTATATCTGCAGATAAGGCATAAATAGAAATCATACCGTGGAAAACGGATCCGTCGGCTCGCTGCGCATCCTCTCTGGTCATCGCATGAACACGTCCAGTCTCTGGCGGAGGAGGAGGAGGTAACGCTGCCAGCGGCTGCTGCGGCTGGGCAGAAGCCTTCCACTGAGGCTATGCTGGATACTGCGCCAGAGGAGACTGAGAGGACGGCGACTGATACTGTGCAGCTGGCTGGGACTGAGTCTGGTACTGCCCCTGCGTCGGATAATAAAGTCCCGGAACAGAACTCTGGGGTGCTATGGAAGCACTGGAGTACTCCTGTCCAAGCATGCCAAATGCCGCTGCTGTAGGTGAAGCACTCGGCTGCTGGCCAGGCAAAGGTTGAGCTCTACGCCCTCCTCGATAAGTACCGGACTGACTGGACTGCCCTCCATGATCCGTCCCTCCGGAAGTCATATGTTGAGTCTTCTGCGGACAATCTCGGCTTTGGTGCCCAGGCAGTTTGCAATGAAAGCAAACTGACTGTCCCAGAGAACATGTCACTGGCAGGTTGTTTCCGGTTCTGCTGGGAAGACCGGAAACGTCCTGAAGAAGACTGCCCTGATTTCTAAGGTTTACGTGATACCCCAGATGTACCCTGATCTGATCGACTATGCCTGCTCTACTGTGATGTAGCCTGAGGCTGCTGAATCTGACCAGATGTCTGACTCGGCTGCTTCCTTTTCCTATCCGGAAAAACTCTCTGCTGAGCTGACTCAATAATGAGGGCTCTATCCAACATCTCCGCATAAGATGTGATACCAAGACCGACAAGTCTTAGTTGCAAATGTCCATCCAGCCCCTGAATGAACTACTGCATACGTGAACTGTCCTCAGCAACTAGCTCTGGACAAAATCTGGCCAATCTGTCAAACTCTGCATTATACTCAGTCACTGTCCGATTATTCTATCATAAACTCAGGAAATCCTGTCGACGAGCCATCTGATAAGCTCGTGGAAAGAAACATCTCTCAAAAGCCTCTCTGAATCTGGCCCAAGTGATGTTCTGCTCACCGATGATGGAACGCTGAGTAAGCCACCAAGTGTCGGCCGCGTCCCGTAAGTGAAAAGCAGCCAGCTCTGCTTTCTCCCACTCGGAGCAAGCAATATAAAAGAAAGTCCGCTCCATAGTCTCAATCCAAGACAAAGCCACACTCGGATCTCTGTCTCCTCGGAAGAGTGTGAATCGACTCTTCATCGATTCTACCAATACTGGAATCCTGGCTCGTGCCGCGGCAATATCAGTGAGGTGTGTCGGAACGGCTGTCGGAACTGGCGGAACCACTGGAGCTGGTGCTACGGGTGGTACCGGTGCATATACTGGAGGAGGTACTCCCGGTGCTACTGGGTAAACTGGAGCATATGCTGTCGGTGGCACTGTAGGGTGAATGTAGGTGGCCGCGGCTGGAGATACAGTAGGCACTGGTACCGGATGTGAAGCAACCGGTATCCCTAATGCCGGAGCTACTGGGTACACAATAGGTACTGGGGGCACAGGCGCCGCTGATGCCGGGTACACTGTAGGCCCAGGTGGCGGTGGTGCCGAGTACGCAATAGACTGAGCTGGAGCTGGTGTCGGATATGCTAATGGTATCCCTGGTGGTACCGGAAATACAGGAGCAGTGGATACTGTCGGTGCAGCTGAGGTAGGCACCTCTAAGGGAGCCATCGGAGTCTGAAGGCCCACCGCACTCGCAGTATGCTGAGTCTGTCCCTTACCGACAGGCTCAGCCTCGGTAGGCATCTCTGGTATATCCAGAGATCCTGCAGTCCACGCACATGCTCGTCCAGCACCACGTCTCGTAGCAATACGCGTAGATCGCCTCATATCTGTTAAATTATATTACAGATATTACTACAGGTATAAACAATTACCAAAATGACACCATACTTAATTGCTGTCTGGAGATGTTCTGTCGCTGTCCAGCCCCCAAATTGACCTCAGAATTCCGTACGAGAAAAACAACACTGGAAATCCATATAAATCAATAACGGAAATCCATAACAAAATCGAAACGGAAAATCCGTGCAACCTAAAATAACTGCCCAGACTAATCTGTCTCGCAACTAGGGCTAGTATAAAAATGTCCAAAATACCAAACGCAGGTATCACACCCTGCTCTGATACCAATGAATTGGTATCAGATAAATCCCGAAAATCCAACACACGGGAATCAAATAAATATCGCCAAACTTTGGCGCGCTGATACCCAATAAACTGATATCAGATTATTCAAAGTATCCATAATACGAAAACAAAGATAGTATAAATCCAGAACACAAAGCAAGTATCGTATACCTACTCTGATACCACTAAATTGTCACGCCCCGGAGGAGTCTCTGTCCGAAGAAATTTCGGCAGCATCTCCCCTGTACGGTGGACAATCTGAAACTTTTCTACAAGCACTATATACCTCAGCCACATGCGGCTGGAATAATAACACAAATTAAAACAAAACACCACGCAGTTTATAAATATATTCAGCCTCTAGCTGTCACAACCACGCAGTTAATAATAGGAATCAATAACAATAGGACTCTGACTCAAAATCCACCCTATTCCACTACACTCGTAAAGCTCAAATCCAACGAACTCAGCTCTTCTGCCGTCCAGGCAGGCACGTAGTAGAATGAAATCCAATATCATATCAAAAATCCATCAAAAGGTATCACTACATACAATATCCATAGGAAAAATCCAAAGACAATACTAAAACAAAGTCTGATATAGAAAAAAGCCAAATAAAAACAAATAACGAACTAGTAGAGAACTGGCTCTACGTGCAGATGGGGGGCCAGCGACTGGAACTGCTCCGGACAGCTTCAACCTGAAAATATCAACAATGGAGGCGGGGTGAGTCCAACACTCAGCAGGTACAATAAAACAAATAACAGACAACACTAATCATGTGTACAGTCTCCTGAATACGAGAAGGAATAAATGCAACTGAAATGAAATCAGGAGATAACTGTAATAACCGGAATCAAGGTACAAAGGTAACAGGTCGTCAGACCGAAGAAATCATAATCCTGTATGCATGTCAATCAAATGCATCCATACAAATGCAGCATATAAGTGCAGCAATCACAACAATAAAATTGCAATAAATGCATATGGTGACCGTGCACTCGGACATCACTGCTCCTGACAGTGGCTGAGTGGACGGAATGCTGTCGGAATACTCTGGCCCAAATCATAAATGGGGAGCTCAATGCTCTCATCTCCCAGACACAATGACGGGAGGAAAATCTCGGCCACTACTGAGTCTCCTGACCAACGGAGCCAAACAGAGTCCACCGTCTGCTGGCTACCACGCTGCTACACTAAATGCCAACGGAGCCAAACAGAGCGGAACTGACTGTCGGCTACCACGCTGAGTCACCTGACCAACGGAGCCAAACAGCAAAACCGCCACACACCTGCCTGATATACCACTAATCCATAGGTGGTGGTGGTGTGTGCAGTACATGTAACTGGCGATGGGCTCAACCATAGTGGAGCCGACAATCGCACAGCATGCGAACATGATGCATGATACTAAGCATGGCAATCTCATGAATAGCATAGCAAGATCCATACATAAATAAAAGGTGTAACACAAGTCAATGTATCAGATGGAAGGTACACAAACAGATAGGGTATCATATAAACCCTAGGTCCTGAACATGATGTATCACATGGTTGGGTCACTACCGAAAACATGTATGGTCAGGTCAATAATAACATGCAGTGCATAATAAATAAACAAACAACATGTAACAGATCATGTAGTGACCAACCGAATCAAAAGGATAACATAATCATTGCTATATGTTAAACACTTTATTATGCATATCAAAAGACATAAGTCAAAGTACCCGCCTCCAATAAAGTGGTCCAATCCGGTAATCAAGATACTCGTCGAGATACCGTCCCGAATCAAAGTCCTGTGTCGAACATATAGATATATTTTATTTAGCTACAATTCAAATGAATTTAAATAGCTTAATAAAATCCACGAAACTAATATCAGGGAAAGCCCTAATTAACATCACCAATCTATTTCTTAATTCCAACTCAATCTACAACACGAATACAACTCTCTACTTCTTACCTCAATTCTTCTTCAGCCGTTCTGTAATGGCAACAGACCCAAACAGCAATGGGATGGCTGGAATTGAGGAAATTCCAAATCTGCAACCCGATCAGAACCAAAAGAAAAACAGGATGGTGACACTGTAGAACCTGGTGGTTAATAGTGCTTGTCGCAGTTGAAACTTGCTCCAGCAAAGGTCACTGCAACAAGACATCACCCAAATCAGAGGCATTGAAATCTGCAGCCCTAGAACTATGATCAATAAACCAACCTACTGTAATTACCTGAACCTGTGCCCTTCTTTCCCCCTGCCGGCAACTGGTGGATGGAAAAGATCGCCCCAATATTGAGTCTAGGGCACGGGAGGTGACACTAAGGACAAGCACAGAGGAACTCAGCGATCGGCTGACACTGCTGTGCTGGCTTCGTGCGGGAAGGAGGCTCGTCTAGGGCACAGGCGACGGCTCGAGTAGAAGGAGGAGAGGCCGATGCTAGGGCTGAGGAAACCTCGGCTTGATCGGCGCTGCTCGGACGGCTAGCAATCGGAGATAGGCGCGGCGGAGAGTGAGTGGAGGATAAGAGAGCACTGCAGGAGATCGGCACTAGGGCATAGGGTGGTTTGCGGCGCTGCTCCGTGCGTCACCGGCGGCTAGGGCATAGGCCGGAGTTGGCTCGGCTGAGGCTTCGCGCGGGCACAGGCACAGAGAGGAGAAAGAAATCGGCTCTGCAGCAGAAGAGCAGTGGCGTTGGGCAGAAGAAATGAAGAAGAGGAGAACCGCTAGGCCGACGGTTAGGGCACGGAGGAGATCGGGCGCGCGGCGAGGGCTCGGGCAGGAGTTGTCGCTCGTGGGAAGGAAGAAACGGCGAGGATGAGAGAATCGGCGAGGATGAGAGGAAATAAAGAAAAAAAAATATAAAGAAAAAGAAAAGGAAAAAGGAAAAGAAAATAAAACTTTTCCTTATTAAAACTGGGTAGCCTAAACAGGCTTTTCCGGGCCCCATCTTGATCCCCGTTAACTCGTCCATACGAGCTCCGAAAAATTTCCAAAAATTCCGAAAAATTCCCTTATTAATATTCGCCTATTTTCGATATTTTACATTAAAACTTTTCCTTATTAAAACTGGGTAGCCTGAACAGGTTTTTCCGGGCCCCATCTTGATCCCCGTTAACTCGTCCATACGAGCTCCGAAAAATTCCCGAAAAATTTCCAAAAATTCCGGAAAATTCCCTTATTAATATTCGCCTATTTTCGGTATTTTACATATATATATACTTAGGTTGTGCTTAATCAAACCCTACACTCCTCAATCAACTCCCACTTTTGGGTATTCCAACCGACTTTTTCCAAGCCTATAACTTTATCATCTCAAAATACGGCATACGAGCTCCGATTAAATTCCAAAAAAGTCCTAAAAATTTTTAAAAATTCTAATAAAATTATTTCTCAAATAATCTTATTATTTAATTATTATTTAGGTACCGTATTTTATACCTTTTGAGATCATAGACAAGGTGGGAATATTGGCATACAGGGTGGCCTTACTAAATCTTGCAGGGGTGCATAATGTGTTCCACGTATCGATGCTAAGTACATGCCAAATCCTTCGCATATCCTGAACTATGCATCGTTACAACTTACACCAGATCTGGCCTTCGAGGAGAAGCTGATGTAGATTTTAGACAGACAAAAGAGGAAGATGCGAAGGAGGACGATCAAGATGGTCAAAGTAAAATGGTTGAATTACTCTGACGAGGAGGCTACTTGGAAGATCGAGTCAAACACAAGGGATCATTACCCCAAGCTGTTTGGTAACTAAAAAAAATCGAGGATGAAATTCATTTAAGGGGAGGAGAAATTGTAAAAAAATGGTTTACTTAAGCTGAATAAGACTTAACCAATTAAAATTTATGTTAGGGTTTAAATACTAAAGAGTTTAAGTAATTAAAGTATTAATATGTTTAAGTAATTAATGTATTAATAAGTTTACGAACCTGACCCGATTGTTAGTAATCCGACCCAACTTATTCTTTTAAATACATGTTTTATTTCCCTTCCCCTCACCTTTGAAGTTGTCGGCCTCCCCCACACCCTCATTTAAACCCTAGCAACTTCAAAGGAGATAGAGAAAGAATCTCATTGGAACACTTAAGTTCATATTTTCCTTCATTTCGCTAGTCATCTCCCATACGCAAAAACACTCAGATAAATTTCCCTTTTTTATTGTTTGATATTTACTGCACTATACGGGTCGTAATATCCATAAATTTATTCTCCGTATTATTAGTCTTGATCTTTCTGATAAATATATTCATATATAGACATTAGTATTTTACTTCTGTTCACACATTATCCTATGTTTCTAGGCGGAGACCTTATAGGCTTAGGCATCCAAAAGCATGTTCTGTAGAAAATTTGGGCATAGCCATGACACATTGGTATTATGCATAAAGCTTTAGTTTTGTTTTGTGTGTGTGTGTGTGTGTGTGTGTGTGTGTGTGTGTGTGATTAATGATGTGATTGGATAATTAATTCTCTTAGATGAATATTATGGATGGAACTACTACCTTCACTGGTCTTTCCATAATTTATCTATGTTTGGAGAAGTATTGTTGTATGAAGAACGTTGCTCATGAGCATGTAAAATTAATAGATTAATTAATAAACAAGGATGATTGGGAGATTAATTAAGTAATTAATTGAGGTTAGTTAACTAATCTAGGATTTAGTTGATGAAATTGGTTAAGGAATTTCATAATGGATTAATTGATGATATGAACTTAAATTCCAGATTTAGTAAACTAGTATTAATGTGTTAATTACCAAGTGGTTGATGAGATTTATTTGGTTATTTGATTAAAGTGATAGATTAATTAATAAGATGATTAATGGATGGACTAATTAATAGGTAATAATTATGATTATTTGATTAATGAGTAATGACTGATAATTAAGATTGTGGATCTGTTTAAAGAAATAACTAATTAGTCTAATTGATTTGTAATAAATATCAATTAGTCTACTTAGTAAATTAGATAACTAATTAGGTTAAGAATTTATGAGATTATAGGATTGAAAATTAGTCTATCTAGTTAATTTAGTTAATTAAGTTGATAATTAATTAAATTGCTAATCATATTAAAGGATTCAAAATGGAGGAAACGGGTTTGGGAATCCGGCTTAAGAAGAGTCCGGTGAACCTTACCAAAATAAAAGAGGTTTGGAAATCCGACTTAAGAAGGGTCCGACGAACCTTATCAAAGCATAGGGGTTTCGCAATCTGGCTTAAAAAGGGTCTAGTGAACCTTACCAACTTAGTACTAGGATAAACGTTTGGCCAAACAATCAGAGGTTAAGGTATAAAGTAAATACATTTGATGATCTGAATTCTTATAATTTACAAGTCTTGCAAATAAAATAAAAGACAAAGAAGGTTAAATAATGAAGGTTAATTTATGGAAATTTGGAGGTTCATGAAACTAATATCAGAAGTTACTCTCCATTACTATTTAACATGGTACTTATCAAAATATTTCTTGTGAATATGACGGATGATATTTATATGAAAGATTGAACTTGTTGTGTCTTTAGACTCACTAGATCTATATGGTGCAGGTAATGAGGAGACAGAAGGATTTGATAGATGAGCGTTCGTGTACTTGGCAGTACACACTCGAGGACTTCTTTTATTAGTCTAGTTTTCTTCTTGCATTATCATGTTGGGTCTTCTAGTTAGAGTTGAGTTATTTGTTTTAGTAATTGGTTGAGTTCATCTCACTAGTTAATTGCACTCTTTGTTCTTTTGAAGATTTTATTTATTATTATAATGTTTAAACTCAGATTATTTTGAGTTTCAACTTGAACCCGTTTATAATATAGTATCATTTGAAGTTGTTATTTGAATCTCTATAATGCTAATATTGTGGGGTTCATCTATATAAAGGTCTAGGATGTTCCAAAAGAAACTAGGCCCTGTAATACAAGTTATTAGCAAGTCATCAATATTAATTACATCAATAATGGAGCTATACTATTCATTGGGCATATACAAACGTGTTGACCAGTGTCCAAATTAGTAGAGATTGGGCATACCTTTTCTCTAACCTAGCCAAATGAGAAGTTGTAGATCTCTCGAAATCTTTCTAGAAGAAACAAAGGCAAGAAAATGACTATTAGAAAACATAGATAACTATTTTTTATTTTCATTAAATAAGAAAAACTATCAACTATGAACATGACAAGAAATCAAATATTGTAAACTTGTGATATGTGAAATTGAATAGAATAAAAATACTAACGATCATCTCTTAGCTCACTATGCATGTATGGCAACTTCTCACGAAACTTTTCAATTGTATCTATCCTGCATCAAAACAGTTCTATTATCAGCACAACTGCTCAACCACCATTCGCACAACTAATCAGCAGAACAAAGGTTACCCAAGTGAATGTAATCCACCAAGGAATTATTACCGTGAGAATTCACACATTGTCGCAGCCTTCATGTGCCCAGATACAACTAACTGCATAACAGTTTGAAATACACTATAAGATACAATATGAAATCAAACCTTTAGGTTAGTAATATAGATACCACATGGTTAGTTGAACGCAAATGGTCAATCATATAAATGTTAGATAATCACAACAAAATAGTAGAGCTGATTGCATAGTTTGTGGTCTTTTTCTGAATGCAACTGATAGCCATATAGAGAAGTGAGGGTAACTTAATGAAAGGAGGGAATTCACCAATAACTTGCTCAGATCCATGAGCTATTAAATTCCATGTTTTCGTTCAAACAAATGAAATAGAAGGTATTCCATGTGTTTTTTACTGCTAATTTTCTAAGAGTTGGAGATAAATTATTCATGTTTGTTCTGGAATTTATATTAAAGTTATCCTAATGAGGTTCCTGCACATTGCATCTTATCCCTCCTTTTGGTTAGCACTTATGTTTGAACTAATTCTTGCATTGAGTAAATATAATTAACTTAATCAAGCTTATTGAGAATATAATAAATTGGTTAATTTCCTAAATGCTTTTGGGGTAAGTGGTTAACCAATCAATTTTAACATAATTCAAGAGCAAGAGATCCACGGTTCACATTCTATCTCCCCTGGGTTTGGCCCAAGCAGTGGGAGTACACTGTGAATATAAATATATAAGTTGACCTATTTTGTAAAAGCTAGAACTTTTATAATCATTCCTTTAACCAATCAACTTTTAACAAATTTCAATACCAAGTCGTTGTAAAATTTTACATACTATAAAATTTTGAACTTGTAAATGAAAGCAATTCAGCAAATCTTTCAACCAATAAACAACTAGAAACTCGACCACTAAGTGCATCTAGACCAAGGAGTCCAATTCCAACTAAATCGTAATATATGAAGCATTTTCAATGGCCTAAAAAGTACTTATTAGCATTGATTAATTAAATTGACTCGAAAAGAAAGGGTCAAACCTTAAAATTTGATACGAACCCCACCAACAAATGTGATGGAACCCGAAACAAAGGTGGATAGAATCCCAAGAACTAAACGACAAGAGTGTGAGCCTTGACCCGTAACCAAGAATTGGCACGAACCAAGCCTACGAAGGAAAGAAACGCCACACCTAGGGGTGATAAGTTTCGATGATGGGTTGAACGCCACGAGAGTAGACTCGATAAGTTCAGCAAGTTCTTTCAAGAACTAAGAGAGCACACAATCTCACCAAAAAATAAGTTGCTTCATACTAAGATGTCTCTCCCTTATATAATGGGAGTGAACAAGGAAAAAGACAAGATAAGTACATACACAATTAGAGTCCCAATGTTCCATGCCTCATGCAAGCTATCTAGAAACCCAAAACAAAATAAATGCATGCACAATTAGAGTCCCAAGTTGCATGCTTCATTAAACAATCTAAAATACTTAAGTCTTCATGCATGAACGAATTCCCATGCTTTGCATGCTTATTAGCGTTCTTCCGTTAAGCGCGGCCAGTCATGGATGGTTATGCCCGATTACGTGGATTAGGCCACGACTAGAAGTTGCGATTATCTTGGTTTCTCCTTGCTCATAGTCCTCCCAATATTTTTTGATTAGCCCATTTAGTGCTTCCTTGAAACGCTTTGCCCGTAGTCTTGTAATTGGGCCTTCTGGAAGTGATAACTAATCTCTCCTATCTTCAGCCCTTGGGCATACATCATTCTCCCCTTCTTGAAAAGGATTTGTCCTCAAATCATCACCTGCATCAAACGGGAATAAGTCAGCAACATTAAAAGTAGAATGTACGCCATACTCACCTGGTAGTTCAAGTTTGTAAGCGTTATCATTGATGCGCTCTAATACTTGAAATGGGCCATCCCCTCGAGGTAGAAGTTTAGAACGACGTTTGTCCGGAAATCGCTCCTTTCGGAGGTGCAACCAAACCCATTCTCCTGGTTCAAACACAATTTTCTTGCGCCCCTGGTTAGCTTGTTGCATGTATTGCTGAGTTCTTTTCTCAATATTCAGTCGTGCTTGTTCATGAATCTTCTTTACGAATTCGGCCTTCTGCTTACCATCTAAGTTTATATGCTCACTTACAGCTAAAGGAATCAAATCTAATGGTGACAAGGGATTGAAACCATAAACAATTTCAAATGGAGAAAATTTAGTCGCAGAATGTATGCTCCTATTGTAAGCAAATTCAACATGAGGTAGACAATCTTCCCATATTCTCAAATTCTTGTTAATAACCGCACGAAGTAAAAAGGACAAGATTCGATTGACCACTTCAGTTTGCCCATTAGTTTGGGGGTGACAAGTAGTAGAGAACAACAATTTAGTTCCTAATTTCCCCGACAAAGTCTTCCAAAAATAACTCAAAAATTTTGCATCTCTATCAGAGACAATGGTCCTAGGCATGCCATGCAACCTAATAACCTCTTTAAAGAACAATTCAGCAATATGCGATGCATCATTGGTTTTATGACATGGAATGAAATGCGCCATTTTAGAGAATCTGTCTACCACAACAAAAATTGAATCTCTCCCCCTCTTGGTCCGGGGTAATCCCAAAACAAAGTTCATTGAAATATCAGTCCAAGGTTCACTAGGTATAGGCAAAGGAGTATACAAGCCATGGGGTTTCAATTTAGATTTAGCTTGTTTGCAAGTGATACACTTCTCACAAATTCTTTCCACGTCACATTTCATATGAGGCCAAAAGAAAAGATCCTGTAAAACCCCTAAAGTCTTAGTAACGCCAAAATGACCCATCAATCCACCACTATGGGCTTCCCTTGTGAATAATTCACGTAACGAACACATAGGCACACACAATCTATTTTCACGAAATAAAGACCCATCATGCCTATAGAACTTACCAAATGCAATCTTATCGCATGCTTTGAACACCTCAGAAAAATTAGTACCGTTAGTATATAAATCCTTGATATATTCAAATCCAAGTAACTTCATATTTAAAGTGGAAAATAAAGCATACCTTCGAGATAGTGCATCAGCAACTACGTTCTCCTTTTCTTGCTTGTATTTGATCACATAAGGAAATGTCTCAATGAATTCTACCCATTTAGCATGGCGTCGGTTCAACTTATGTTGGCTCTTCAAATGCTTTAGAGATTGATGATCTGTGTGAATCACGAATTCTTTTAGCTATAGGTAATGTTGTTATGTCTCCAATGCTCTCACCAATGCATACATTTCCTTGTCATATGTGGGATAGTTGAGAGTGGCTCCACTCAACTTCTCACTGAAATAAGCAATGGGTCTCATTTCCTGCATAAGCACAGCACCTATACCAACACCAGAAGCATCACATTCGATTTCAAAGGTTTTAGAAAAATCTGGTAGGATTAGTAAAGGAGCATAACTTAGCTTTTCTTTCAAAGTGTTGAAGGCCCTCTCTTGCTCCTCTCCCCACTTGAATGACTCATTTTTCTTGATGACTTTAGTAAGAGGAGCTGCAATATTGCTAAAATCACGAACAAACCGTCGATAGAAGCTGGCCAAACCATGGAAACTCCTCACTTAGCTAATTGTTGTCGGTGTTGGCCACTCTTGGATTGCTTTCACCTTTTCCTCATCCATCTCAACGCCTTTAGTACTAACAACAAAACCAAGAAACACGACTTTCTCCGTACAAAAGGAGCATTTAACGAGGTTAGCAAAAAGCTTTTCTTCTTTTAGCACACTCAAAACTAACCTTAAATGTGTAACATGCCCTTCTAAGCTTCTGCTATAAATCAAAATATCATCAAAATACACAACTACAAATTTTCCTAAGAAAGCACGCAAAACATGGTTCATCAAATGCATAAAAGTGCTAGGAGCATTAGTTAAGCCAAAAGGCATTACTAACCATTCATATAAGCCATGTTTGGTTTTAAAACCAGTTTTCCATTCATCACCTTCCTTCATCCTAATCTGATGATATCCACTCCTAAGATCAATTTTTGTGAACACACAAGAACCATGCAATTCATTAAGTATATCATCAATCCTAGGAATTGGATGGCGATACTTTACCGTGATGTTGTTGATGGCTCGACAATCCACACACATCCTCCATGTTCCATCCTTCTTGGGAACTAGTAATACAGGCACGGCGCAAGGACTCATGCTTTCTCGAACATACCCCTTTTCTAATAATTTATTAACTTGCCTCTGAAGTTCCTTTGCTTCCTCCGGATTGCTTCTATAGGCAGGTCGATTCGGAATGAAGGCACCAGGTATGAAGTCAATTTGGTGCTCAATTCCTCTAATGGGAGGTAAACCATGCGGAACCTCTTCAGGAAAGACCTCCTTGAATTCCTATAAGAGAGAAACAATAACACTAGGCAAAGAATTGTTAAGGTCGTTAGTGCTCAAGAGTGCCTCCTTATACAAAAGGATAAGGGGCAGCTGATTTGAAAACAAAGCTCGCTTAATCTCACTTTTTTTTGCATAAAAAATATTTTTCTTTCTCTCTCCTTTTTTTTCTCAATTTTTTTTCTCTCAATTTCTTTTTATTTCTTCTTTTCATTTGCTTTTTGTAGTATCAACTGGTCCTCCATAACTTGTCTTGGAGTCAACGGTACAAGAATAATAGGTTGCCCTTTCAAAGTAAAACTATACTTATTTGTGAGGCCATCATGTGTTACCTTTCGATCGAATTGCCAAGGTCTTCCCAATAATAGATGGCATGCATGCATGGGAACCACGTCACACAACAGCTCATCTTCATATTTGTCAATGGAGATTGCTACCAAGACTTGTTTTGTTACCTTGATTTCTCCACAATCGTTTAGCCACTGGAGTCGATAAAGTCGTGAATGTTTCTGAGTTGGTAGTGATAATTTCTCCACCAAATCAATACTTGTCATATTGGTGCAACTCCCCCCATCAATAATAACACTGCAAACCTTGTTATTGACAAAGCAACGGGTATGAAACAAATTCTCCCTTTGATTACCTTCTTCCTCCTTAGCTTGTAGATTGAGAACTCGTCGGGCCACCAATAAGCCTCCAATAACAGCATGTTGTTCATCATCACTGTCCTCTTTTTGTGTCACTTCTTCAACTATTTCATCCTCATCTTCCGACTCAAGTTCTCCTTGAGCGTTTATTACCATCACCCTTTTGTTCACACATTGACTAGCTATATGACCATGCCCTTGACATTTAAAACACTTGATATCACGAGTTTTGGAGGAAATGGGCTCGCGATTACCTTGAGTAGTTGATGGTGTGGGTTTGGGCTTCTTGAAGGGTTCAAACTTTGGCTTATTTTGAGGTTGTTCCTCCTTTCTTGGAGTTGTCCGCCATGTGCCATGAGTAGTCATTGGTTGTCCCTTCCTAGCCAATCCTCTCCTCTTGAGTTGTTCTTCCACTTTTTGTGCTTGGTGGACCATATCCGACAGCTCAACATGCAATTCAATAATATCAGCAATTTTTTAATTTAAACCATGTAAAAACCTGGCCATAGTGGCTTCCCGATCTTCATTGACATTAGCTCGGATCATGGACAACTCCATGTCCTTGAAATATTCATCCACACTTGTCACGCCCCAGAGGAGTCTCTGTCCGAAGAAATTTCGGCAACACCTCCCCTGTACCGGTGACAATCTGAATCATTTCTACAGACATAATATACATCAGCCACAGGCGGCTGGAATATACACACAACCACGCAGTTATATATATATCATCAGCCCACACGGCTGGAACAAAACCAACACAACGAAAATGACAGAAACCCAATACTAACCAAAGCACAAAAACTGCTAGCCGGCTAGGCTTACACAAGCAACAACAAATACAAAATACCACATAACAACATCAACACTCCAAAAATAAAACCAGAGTACAGAGCTAAACAAACTGATACATAAAACAAACAAATCATACGTGAAACCGATAAGTCTTCTGATGTGACGTGGGGACCAGCAGACAGGATGCTCCAAGCGACACCATAAATAACCTGGTACCTGAAAAAGATAGTGTCAACGGGGGTGAGTTCAACAACTCAACGAATACCAATGGACATGAGTAGTAAGATATATCTAACAGCAACAAACATGGAATACAGCTTCCTAATCATATATAGGGAATATGCAAAACTGAAAGGTAACTGAGGAAGCTGTACTCACCAGGAACTCCTATTCAGACAAAAGGGTCGTCAAACCGAAAGTGTCAATAATCCTGTATACAGGTCAAAGGTATGCATCCAACCAAAATGCAGCAACCAAATGCAGCAAACCCAATCACAATAATATAAATACATCAATGCATATGATGCTAATGATGCGTCCTGGTCACCCCTGACGCCAGTCAGTCCTCTCACACACAAATGGCGAGACCGAGTGGGTAGGGCTATGACAACCGTGCACTCTGTCGTCACTGCTCCTGATGAGTGACCGAGTGGACGGGATACTGTCGGAGTACTCCTGTCCTGTGACCCCAAATCATAGATGGGGGAGCTCAATGCTCTCAACTCCCGGTACATGATGACGGGGAGGTATCTCTGCCGGCTACCACGCTGAGTCACCTGACCAACGGAGCCAAACAGAGTCCACCGTCTGCCGGCTACTACGCTGCTACACTAAATGCCAGCGGAGCCAAACAGAGTGGAACTGACTGCCGGCTACCACGCTGGGTCATATAACCAACGGAGCCAAACAGCAGAACCGCCACACACCTGCCTGATATACCACTAAACCATGAGTGGGGGTGTGTGCAGTACATGTAACTGGCGATGAGCTCAACCATAGTGGAGCCGACAATCGCACAGCATGCAATCATGATTCATGTCACTATGCATAACAAAAACTGATCAACATAACCATATCCATATATACAAAATGGGTACTGTAAAAACGATGGTCACATACCAAAATCTATAGTACACAGGTCAGATAGAATATCAAAAACCTATGTCCTGAACATAATAAGTATGGAATATCCTGATCAGCATAGAAAAATCCATATATACATAATATGGGTACCACAGTATCAGTAGGTCAATCCACGGATCTAGGGCATACAGATCCTCTATGGTATAGCAACCTAGATCCTAAACATATTTCCTTCCATAACATATGTACCAACAATATGCACATATCAAGAATCAAGGTCTAGGTACACGAATCATATATGATATACAAATAGAGGTACACAAGCCAGTCATGGCATAAAACCTAAGTATCAGACAATCTCGATACACATGACTGAAACCAAAAGTCCAGAACCTAGTCCTAATCTCAGTAAAACATGGTATGTCACTTATTCTAGAAACTAAGATACTCATGGTAATAAAGTACTCATGGCAACAAGATACTCATGGTAACAAATCACGAGATATAAGTACGGATACTTCACAGGCGACAAATCTAACATGCTATGGATATCAAACAGTGACATACCAAAGGCAAACATGTTCATTGCTTGTAGTTATAAAATACTATGCATATCCAATGACAATATCATAAAAGATAAGTCAAGAGGTACCCGCCTCCAATAAGAGGATCGTATCCGGTCCAATCCGATGTCAAGATGCTCGTCTCGCGTCAAAGTCCTGTAATACATGGTATACCGATTTAGCTAATTACATATAAATTAATTAGCTAGATCAAATCTCCGAGAAGCTAATCTAAATCCAAATCCAATTATAAATCTTAATTTGGAGCATCTAACTCCTCAATCAAATCAGAACAATTAACTACTGGGTGTCATCACTCTACATCAACCCGAAAGCTGAATAAAACTCACCTCAATCTCTACACGTAGCCCTTCATGAATTGCTGCCAGAAAGGGTAGCCGAAACCAAATGGAGCTGCTGTCATCCAACTAAAATTCTCCAAATATAATTCCTATATTCCAAATCAAACCAAAATTAACATCCAGCTAAGTATAGATCAATCACCCAGAAGTCCGATAAATTTAAAGTTGTACCTGATCTAACAATACCTAACCCTTTCCGGCGATAGCTCACGGAAAATCGACGAGCCCGCTGAATTAGGATTTAGACTATGCTTCATATGGCTACTAGCAAAAATCACAACCACCCTGGGTCAATGTCAAGTCGTGGTGAGGGTCAGTGCTAGAGCTCGGAAAGGTGGAGCCTGCTGTGGCTGTGCCGGTGATGAAGAGTCTCGGCGCTGGCGTGGTCAAGGCCAAGAGGAGGCGATCGGCAATGGCGCACAGAGGAAGAACTATGGCACAGTGAGGAGCAGCGACACTGGGATCTCCACGGCGAGGGGCAACAGGCGCCGGTGACTAGCAAAGGCACGAGTACAGAGGAGGCGGCCGGCTATCGCTTGGCGTCGCTACGCTAGATCGTGCAGGAAGAAGTCTCGGCCGGCGGCAAGAAAAATCTAGGGCACAGCGACTGGAGGCTAGGAGAGGGGTCGGCGATGGCTCAAGCGTCGTAGTGGCCTCTACTCGGCTAACTCGAGATGGAGGGTGGCAACCGGTTTCCGGCTAGAGCACAGCGTGGAGGAGGCAGGCGGCACTGCGGTTGGCGACGCCGTCGAGTGGAGAAGCTGCGACCGAGAAGATGGCTAGGGCTCAAACGGCATCGGCCAGAAGAGGAAGAGGAATGGGAGAACCGGCGGAGGAAGAGAGGAAAGGAGGAGGAGGGGAAGTGCGGCGCCGGCTAGAAGGAGACGACGTCAAGGGATTAGGGCACGCACAGATTCGGCGGAGGAGGAAAGAAATAAGAGTAAAAGAAAAGAAAAAAAAACAAATAAAAAGGAAAAGAAAAACAACTTTTCCTCACTTAAATGGGGTACCTTAAACATGCTTTCCCGGGGCCCAATTTTATCCCCGTAAACTCGTCCATACGATCTCCGAAAAATTCCCAGAAAATTTCTAAAAATTCCGGAAAATTTCCTTATCGTTATTCGCCATTTTTCCGGTATTTTACAACACTTTTGGAGCCTTGAGATAACCTTTTAAGTCGCTGATATAAGCTTCTATAATAATGGCTGGGTACAAACCACTTTCTCATGAGCACTTTCATCTCCTCCCAAGTGGACACAGGTTGCTCTGTATTCCTAGTTGTTGGACATGACTGCAAAATGCAAAAAAACCTCACAAGCACTCAACTCACGTTTGGGTGATAGCTCTCAATTGATGATATCACTCAGTTCTTGATCAAACTCTAAAACAAATCAGAATATCACGTAGCAATTCAAAAGATACCACTGAAACTTATGATGGCAGAATTTTAAGAGAAAATGAAAGAGTAGAAGTTTGAGAATAAGGAAAACAAAAAAAAATTGTTCAAGACAATTTACTTCGATTCACACAAGCAACTTTTTTTTTTTGCGCTTTCTTCTTCTTCTTCTTTTTTTTTTGTCTTTTCGATGCGCTCTCTTTTTTTCCTTTTTTTTCCACAATTTTTTTTTTGCTTTTGGCTGAACAACAAGTAAAGATAGATTTGCACTTGCCTTTGAACCGAAGCTCTGATACCAGATGATACGAACCCTACCAACAAATATGATGGAACCTGAAACAAAGGTGGATAGAACCCCAAGAACTAAACGATAAGAGTGTGAGCCTTGACCCGTAACCAAGAATTGGCACGAACCAAGCCTACGAAGGAAAGAAACGCCACACAATAGGGGTGATAAGTTTCGATGGGTTGAACGCCACGAGAGTAGACTCGATAAGTTCAGCAAGTTCTTTCAAGAACTAAGAGAGCACACAATCTCACCAAAAACTAAGTTGCTTCATACTAAGATGTCCCTCCCTTATATAATGGGAGTGAACAAGGAAAAATACAAGATAAGTACATGCACAATTAGAGTTCCAATGTTGCATGCCTCATGCAAGCTATCTAGAAACCCAAAACAAAATAAATGCATACACAATTAGAGTCCCAAGTTGCATGCTTCATTAAACAATCTAAAATACTTAAGTCTTCATGTATGAACGAATTCCCATGCTTTGCATGCTTATTAGCGTTCTTCCGTTAAGCGTGGCCAGTCATGAATGGTTATGCTCGATTACGTGGATTAGGCCACGACTAGCAGTTGCGATTATCTTGGTTTCTCCTTGCTCATAGTCCTCCCAATGTTTTTTGATTAGCCCATTTAGTGCTTCCTTGAAACGCTTTACCCGTAGTCTTGTAATTGGGCCTTCCGGAAGTGATGCATGTTGGGATCTTAGATGGCTAGAGGGGGGGTGAATAGCCTCTTTAAAAACTTAAGCAGCGAGTTCTACACAGAAACTAGTTAGTGCAGCAGAATAAGCAAACTAAAACAAAACGAAAAACAACACACAAACACTGATACACAGATTTACGAGGTTCGGGGATAACTTGCCCCTACTCCTCGGCGTGTCCGTAAGGTGGACGACTCCTTGATCTTCGGTAGATCGCACCCCGGAAGAATTCCGGGTAAAGATCCTCCTTCTAGGTGGAGTAATCTTCCCACAAAGTCTCAAGAAATATCTAAGTTAAAGCACGAGACTTACAAAAACTCGGTGGCAAAGGAGAATAGAAATGCTTACAACCACGCGAGAATCAGTAGCAGAAAATAGAGATCGCAGTTCACTCGAGAGCTCAAGAACTTCGCACAATAGCACAGACTCTTCTTTCAAGCTTTTCTTGTTATGTTCTTGTTCCCCTCTCGCTGTTTTTACTGCTTCTCAAAACCTGATCTCTGCTGTCACAAATCTGGTCCAAACTGCGCAAATCAGCGTTGCAGCCAATCCCTTTTCCTCCTTCTCTGATTCTCTGAACTCACACCAATGATATCATAGTCAACACTGGCGTCTTCTGAGCTCGAACCAATCCCCAGGAGTCAAGCAGATCGCAGCCAGATCACAGCAGTATCCGTTGATGCCTGAAATGCACCATGCGCCGCTGAAACCAACAGAAAGACCATTTGTCGCATTCCTCTTATGAACTTAATTTGAAATTAGGCTTGGAATGATACCTGTTAACCTACAAACTCAAAAGCTAATAGCACAGAGGATTACATCACATAAATGAATGAGATATATCAAAAGCAGTGAAGGAATCGTTGATAAGGCGAACAAATCAGAATGTGTGGATCGGTCACCAGACCGATCACAGTGCCTTGGACCGATCAGGCAACAGCCTGATCGGTCTGAGGCCATTCTGATCGGTCATAGTGACCGATCAGATTGAGTGTGGATCGGTCCACAGACCGATCCACCTCTTTCTTTCTTCTGCGGGCTTTTCTCCTGATCGGTCTCCCTGACCGATCAGATTGCACTCAGTGTGCTACTGAGTGTTTTCTGATCGGTCTGCAGACCGATCAGATTTCACTCAGTGTGCTACTGAGTGTCATCTGATCGGTCATCAGACCGATCCGTGGAACTTAGTTTCACTGGATCGGTCTGCCGACCGATCCACTGATTCTTGTGTCATCGGTCTACCGACCGATCCAATGTGCCATTGAAAGTCCACTTAAGTCTCTCTATGACTTAATCCGGAGAACGAGCTACCGAGCCCTCTCCGACTTCATCCGGTCCAAAGAACGAGCTACCGAGCCCTCTCTGACCTAGTCCGGAGAACGAGCTACCGAGCCCTCTCCGACTTCGTCCGGTCCAGAGAACGAGCTACCGAGCCCTCTCTGACCTAGTCCGGAGAACGAGCTACCGAGCCCTCTCCGACTTCGTCCGGTCCAGAGAACGAGCTACCGAGCCCTCTCTGACCATTCCGTGCCAAGTCACCATACTTAGATTTTTCCCGTGCCAAGCTCCCTGCTTGGACTTTTCACCAGATGTCTTGACCCATCTGGATTTCCCTTGCCTGGCTTCACTCACCAGGACTTTCCCTCCCAACTGATCAACCTCGATCAGTAGTCATTCTGAGTTTAAACACTATCTGATACAAACTTAAATCAGTGTCAACATCAAAACAACAGTCAGGTCAGACTGTATCAACAATCTCCCCCTTTTTGTTGTTTGACAACACGATTTAAGTTTAGATCAGAATTGTTCAAATTTTCATAATTTTAGGGGAATCAAGATCCTCCCCCTAAGACGGATACAACACTATGTGAGGGTCTTCACATTTGCATTCATCTAAACTTAGTTATCTTCTCCCCCTTTGTCAAACACCGAAAAGGTGCGAATAAGGTAAGATAACTTAAAGAACTCCCCCTTAACCCTTACTGTCTGGTTCTTAAAGCACTGAGAATTCCCTCTAAGTGTATTATAAGACAGTAATAAGGAAATAAAAGACAAACAAGACATGCAAGTGAACAGCATACTAATAACGGATAGAAAATGAAATATAATAAAGAGCAAGCAAATATAAAACTGAGTACCATAAATACATGAGTAGCATCAGAAGTGCAAACATCCAGGTCAGTCATAAAGACTAACAAATAACATCCAAAATACAGACAGTCAACAAACAAACTGTATCAATCAACATCCTCACACTGAGGAACATCACCATCATCGGCAGGAGGGGTGAAATCCTGAGGCGGCACGCTGGAGGATGGATAGCCTGGGTAAGACTGCGGAGGTGGGTAGCGTGTCATCCATCCGAGTAGCAACTACTGTGTCACCACCTGATGACTGCGCATATCATCGAAACGCTGGTCAATATGCCCGCGCAGGTCATCATAGCGCTGGTCTATCCGAATACGCAGGCCATCCAGCTCAGCAGATATCCTCTCATCATGCTGATCAAAGCGGCTCTCCAGCTCGGCGATCTGCCAGCGCAGATCAGGATCGGCCTCTCCATCGTCAGCAGCAGGAGGAGCAGCAACAAGAGCAACCTGTCGTGGAGGTCCCCGTGGTAACTCACCCAAAGCCCTCCCATCCTTCCACTGAACACCCCCATTTTGTCCAATGATGCCAGACTTGGAAAATGCCCGTTTCCCAAGTCGGCAATCCTGCCTGACCATTTTGACTACCCTACCCTTAGACACATCTACCTGAAGGGTCTCGAGCCAATCTGTAATTATATGCCCATAAGGCATATAAACAGTGGAGCCGCTGGGCCGAGAATATGAAATGATCGAAGAGTAGATGCTGGACATAATTTCAAAGTCGAGACGCCGACGTAACCCATAAAGCATCAAACAATGATAGGGTCGGATCTCAGCAAGAGGTTTGGATGTGATTGGAAGAATACAATTTGTGACTATCTTAAAAAGAATATAGTCAGGGGCAGATAGTCGTAGGGCAGCAAAGGTGGGAAAGTCAACATCCAACTCATCCAGGTCATCTGGTCTAGGATGACCGAAGAAGTACTCATAGATGGAGTCAGGTGATACATCAAGTGGAGGACGTAATGATTCAGGTAAATCAGGATAAATGGAAAAAAGATCCCCCGAACACATCCGGCAGCCTAGATACCCAAAAAATTCTCTGATGGAGAAATCGATAGGTCTTTTAGCGACTCGGGTTTTATAAACACCATCACTGTTCTGATGAAGATTGTTATAAAACTCAGAAACTAGGTCAAGGTTGATGTCCCTTTCTAAGTAGACTACCGAGTCAAGTTTAAAATAGGCTAGGGTTTCGGACACAGAAGGAAAAAATTCATCCATATACTTTCGATCCACAGATCGACATGGAAGCAGCTTGAATGTCCTCTGTTGAAATGCTTGCTCAAAATGGCGGTTCGGGAACCTTGAAGAGGAGGAAGGTTGAGGTCGGGTGGGTGCCTGGGACTTGGATTTCTCAGGTGACTTTCTTTCTAAGGGTCAACAATGTGGTAAAATGGGGCAATGAGTGAGCACCGGAGCCACCAGCACAAAAAAAAAACACATATGGTGAGAAATGAAACCGAAACGCCAAAGGTCTAGAGAGGTAGAGAGTTACCTTGGTGCCATTTAACTTTAGGCTAGGGCTTCCGAGGGCTAGAGCTTCGTCTAGGGTTCGGCGTGCAACGAGAAGAGAGTGAGGTTAGGGAAGGAGTCGGCTAGGGTTCTGCGTGAAAGAAGATCGGGAAGAGAGTGGGTCGGGAGGTGTTAATGAGGGGATAGTGCACAGTGTGATCTGATCGGACGGCTGTCCGAACAGAGAAATCCTGACCGATCAGGAAACATCCTGATCGGTCGTGGAGACCGATCAGGGATCTTCCTGATCGGTCCTTGGACCGATCAGATGTGGATCAGTGGGCTGCGATCTGTGCCGGTGTCTCCTGATCGATCCCTGGATCGATCAGTGAACCTTCTGTGTCAGGAATTTCCTGATCGGTCGTGGAGACCGATCAGGTATCGTCAAATCTCCTGATCGATCGTGGAGACCGATCAGGCATCATCCTGATCGGTCCCTGGACCGATCAGTGTCTGATATAATTTTCAGTAACTGAAAATATGAGCCGTTATCTATCGGGAATTTTGAAAATTTCAGAATTCAATAATTCAGAATCTCCCAAATTCATAACCTAGAATCAACACCCACAAGTATATTAAAAAAAATATGAGCTCTTATGGTCTTAGCTTGTGTAGAGCCCGAAAGTTTCAGACTTTAAATCCAAAAACTCAGACATTTGGAATCTTAGAATTCCAATCTCAGAAAACCTTATAAAACCATATAGTGAAACAAGGTATTAATTAAGACTTAAAATTGCTATGATCAGTTTCAAGTTTGTCAAAATATATCCAAGTTAATATTATTTCCTTTAACAACCTATCGTATTGACAATCAAAGTCATGAAATGAATCAAACAACCATATCAATCAACACATCAACCAACAACCATAAATAGATAATTTCTAGGCAAAAGTCCAACCAAGATTCCTTGATTGGAATATATGAGTAAGATCTAGGAGCCAAATACACATGAATTATGTAATGGCCTTCCCCATACTCAATTTATGTCTCTTCAACCTAATTATTCAAGGGATGCATGATACATTTTGAATAATTTGATTGATCCTAGCATCTCACCCCATTTCTAGCAAACAAAAATATTTTGTTAAACCTTATAGTTTGTGTGAGATGTTCCCAAGTTGCCCAAATTATTGTCCCAATTACTCTTGTCATTTTAATAGTCCTTATTGATCATGATGAAGTCCTAAGGACCTAAGGAGCCAAACACATTCCCAACTCCCTCCTTATATGACTAAATTCATTCTCCGGAAGGAGTTTGGTGAAAATATCAGCTATATTTGACTTTGACTCAACATATGTGAGTGCAATGTCTCCCCTAGCTACGTGATCTCTTATGAAGTGATGACGCACTTCAATGTGTTTGGTACTCGAATGATGGACTGGATTTTTAGTTAGGTTGATCGTGCTAATGTTGTCACATAGCACTTGTACACCCTTATAAGAAAGTCCATAATCCTCTAGGGTGTGTATCATCCACAACAACTGTGATACACTCTCTCCCATGGCAATATATTCGCCCTCGGTCATGGAGAGAGCAACACAATGTTGCTTCCGACTCGACCAACTAACTAAAGATGAACCTAAAAATTGGCAGCCCCCACTAGTACTTTTCCGATCCAATTTGCATCCAGCATAATCGGAATCGGTATAGCCTATCAAATCAAAAGACTCCGTACGAGGGTACCACAGTCCTACTCTCATTGTGCCTTTGAGATATCTCAGAATTCTCTTAACTGCAATTAAGTGAGATTCCTTGGCACAGACTTGATACCTAGCGCACATGCCCACAGCAAAGAGTATGTCCGGTCGACTAGCTGTGAGATATAGAAGACTACCAATCATGCTTCTATATTGCGTTAGATCAATTGATTTTCCACTCTCATCATTGTCAAGGCGAGTGTTTGTCGCCATTGGAGTGGACACTTCCTTAGAGTCACTCATATTGAATTTTCTAAGCATCTCTTGAGTGTATTTTGTCTGATGGACATAAATTCCATCTCGAGTTTGTTTGATTTCAAGTCCGAGGAAAAATGTCAACTCTCCTACTAGACTCATCTCAAACTCAATTTCCATGTGAGAAATGAATTCATTCAAATAGCCCTTGTTATTTGAGCCACAAATTATGTCATCGACATATACTTGGGCTACAAAAATGTTTTCACCATCTCTTCGTAGAAATAGTGTTGGGTCTATTTGGCCTCTTACAAAGCCCTTTTCTAATAGGTAAGTTGACAACCTTTCGTACCAAGCTCGTGGTGCTTGTTTAAGCCCATAAAGTGCTTTCTTGAGCTTGTACACGTGGTTTGGAGCTTCGGTATTCATAAACCCCGGTGGTTGTTCAACATAGACTTCTTCTTTAATAAAACCATTTAAGAAGGCAGATTTAACATCCATTTGGTAGAGTTTGAAACCTCTATGTGCAGCAAAAGCTAGCATCAAACGAATGGACTCCAATCGTGCCACGGGAGCATAAGTCTCATCATAATCGAGACCTTCGACTTGACTATAGCCCTTGGCTACAAGTCTTGCCTTGTTTCTTATAACTTCTCCCTTTTGATTTAACTTATTTTTGAAGACCCATTTAGTTCCAATAATGGTGGTCTTCTTAGGTCTAGGAACTAAGTCCCACACTTGGCTCCTTTCAAATTGACCTAACTCATCTTGCATAGCTAAGATCCAATCAGGATCGTGCAATGCCTCATCAACTATTTTTGGTTCAATCTCTGAAATCAATGCGACTTCATTAGATTCATTTCTAAAGAATGACCTAGTCCTAACCCCTTGTTGGATGTCTCCCACAATTTGATCTTGGGGATGACTAGTGGCTAACCTAGACTACCTTGGTGTTGGCGGTGCCTCATGAGTGGTCTCACTCGGCACAGGCAAGGACTCAATATAAGGCAAAGGATCAGATTGAGTTCTTTGTTGCCTTTGCTCATCAACATCAGAGTCAACTTCGACTCGTTCTTCATTTTGATCATTCAAACTTAGATTTCTAAGTTCAAATTGAATTTCTCCTATATCCCTTGGTTGATCATTTAAGTTAGGGATTTCTTCAAAAGCTACATCAGAGGACTCTTCAATCAATTTAATCCTATTGTTGTAGACTCGATAGGCTTTGCTGGTAAGAGAGTACCCGACCAGTATCCCTTGATCAGCCTTAGCCGTGAACTTCCCAAGATGATCCTTGGTGTTCAAGATAAACACCTTACAACCAAACACCCTAAGATGTTTAATTGTAGGAGGTTTCCCAAACCAAAGTTCATGGGGAGTCTTTCCTAAAAACCTATGTATTAAAACTCGATTTTGCACATAGCAAGCTGTATTCACAGCTTCAGCCCATAAGTAGCTCGGTAGTGAGTACTCATTGAGCATGCTTCGTGCAGCCTCTTGTAGGACTCGGTTCTTTCTCTCCACAACCCCATTTTGCTGTGGGGTCCTTGGAGTAGAGAACTCATGCCTATATCCCTTTTCTTGACAAAACTCTAGAAACCTATGATTTTGAAATTCCCCACCATGATCACTTCTAATGGTTTTAATTGTTGTAGATTTTTCATTTTCAGTTCTTCTACAAAAGGAAATAAAAATATCTATAGTTTGGTCCTTATGTTTCAAAAAGAAAGTCCATGTGTATCTAGTAAAATCATCAACGATTACCAAGCAATATCTACTTCCATTCAATGATATTACACTACTGCAATCAAATAGGTCCATGTGCAATAAATCTAAAGCAGTAGATGTACTTACAGTGCTTTTACCTTTATGAACACCTTTTGTTTGCTTACCCTTTTGACATGCATCACATAGTTTAGTCTTGTGGTACTTGATGTTGGGTAAGTCTCGCACTAATCCTTGGTTGGCCAACTTCCGGATGTTCTTCATGTTTACATGTGCCAACCTTCTATGCCATAGCCAAGACTCTTCTTCTTTCGACATGAAACACTTAATCAAAGCATTAGTAGCACTTTTAAACGATACTTGATAAATATTATCAACCCTTGTGCCTACTAGTACTGTGTCAAGTGTGTCAATGTGTTTAACCAAACATTGACTTGAATGAAATTCAATTGTGTAACCCGTATCACACAATTGACTGACACTTAGGAGATTAAAAGTCATCCCCTTGACTAGAAGGACATTCTTGATATGGAGACATTCGGATATATGAATGTCTCCAACTCCTACAACCTTAAGGCTACCATTGTTACCAAATGACACATTACCTCTATTTTTGTTTTGAATGGTAGAAAAGAGTGATCCGTCCCGGTCATGTGCTTGGAGCATCCACTATCAACAAACCAAGTTGATAGATGCTCCCCCTCGACCAATGCCTACAAGACACGGAAGATAGAGGTTTTAGGTACCCAAATCTTGGGACCTAATGCTTCTACAACGAAAGACCTAGGAACCCATGCCTTGGTCATACCTTTCCTAGTTCCATGAGCCCTAGAAACATGTGATCTACTATGTTGAGTTCTAGACATTAGAGAAATGAAACTCGACTCCTTGGGTTGATACCCTAGCCCGGCCTTGTTGTAGACTGCCCTTTGGGCATTTAGAATCATGTCTAGAGTCTTAGAGCTAGTTGAGAATTTCTCAAGCATTTTCTTGAGTTTCTCAACCTCACCCTTTAACGCCTTGTTCTCATCCTCAAGGACTTCTAGATGTAGGTCATCGACCTCATCTTCCCTAAGGGTCCTTAAGGTTTTTACTTCTTCTTTTAACAATTTATTTTCTGTTTTTGACTTTTTAAGCAATGTAGATAAATGAGTGATAGTCTTATAACACTTTTCTATATGAGAAGAGGTTACCTCTTCATCATCCGACGATGATGAAGCCGCGGTTGAGGCGTCGCTCGAATCTTCCTCACTTCCGGAGTCCGAAACTTCCCTTGCCATAAGTGCTAATTGTCGTGTGCACTTTTCCATCTTCTCTTCTTCCTCCGATGAGCTTGATGAGGACTCATCCCAAGTGGCCTTGAGAGCCTTCTTCTTCTTGGCTCTTTCCTCCTTCTTTTTGGCTCGTTCCTCCTTCTTCTTAAGTTTTGGACACTCACTTCGATAGTGTCCCTTTTTGCTGCACTCATAACACGTAACATTAGTTTTGTCAATATTTTGTTCACTAGGTTTACCTTTTCCTTTGTATCTCCTACTCCTTCTCATGATTCTTCTTACGAAATTCGCCATCTCACTTGATGATGATCCACTTTCATCATCGGATTCTGAGGAAGAGGTGGATGAGGAAATCTCCTTTTCTTTCTTCTTTTCCTTCTTCCTTCTTCCATCCTTGCTCTTTGGTCCTGCAAACAAAGCAATACCCTTCTCTTTTTGACCTTTGTTAGCAAGCTCATGAAGTTCCATCTCACAGAAAAATTCATCTAATTTAACAATGGAAAGATCCTTGGATACCTTGTAGGCATCTACCATAGATGACCACAAGGCATTCCTAGGAAAAGCTTTTAGAGCATACCTTACGAGATCGCGATTCTCCACTCGTTCGTCCACCGAGTGTAGACCGTTGATGATCTTCTTGAATCTCCCGTGAAGCTCACTTACCGTTTCATTGTCCTTCATAGTTAGATTTTGGAGTTGATTCAAGAATAGGTCCCTCTTGGCAATCCGAGAATCTCGAGTTCCCTCTTGGAGCTCGATGAGTTTGTTCCATAGGTCTCTTGCACTTGAGAACGGACCTACCTTGACGAGTTGGTCCTTGGCGATTCCACATTGCAAGGTGACCATAGCCTTGGCATCGGCTTGTGCTTTGCGTAGTTGTTCGATAGACCACCTAGACGAATCAAGTTCCTTACCTTCTTCATCTTTTGGTGGTGTAAAACCCTCCTTGACGGAAAACCACATGGCAATGTCGGTCTTGAGGTAATACTCCATGCGGCCCTTCCAATATTGAAAATCTACTCCTTCGAAGTAGGGTGGTTGATTTGTGCTGAAGCCTTCCTCCATAGCCATCCTTGTTTGCTCTTTTGGGTGTTAATCCGAATCAAAGAGCCCCTTGCTCTGATACCACTTGTTGGGATCTTAGATGGCTAGAGGGGGGGTGAATAGCCTCTTTAAAAACTTAAGCAGAGAGTTCTACACAGAAACTAGTTAGCGCAGCGGAATAAGCAAACTAAAACAAAACGAAAAATAACACACAAACACTGATACACAGATTTACGAGGTTCGGGGATAACTTGCCCCTACTCCTCGGCGTGTCCGTAAGGTGGACGACTCCTTGATCTTCGGTAGATCGCACCCCGGAAGAATTCCGGGTAAAGATCCTCCTTCTAGGTGGAGTAACCTTCCCACAAAGTCTCAAGAAATATCTAAGTTAAAGCACGAGACTTACAGAAACTCGGTGGCAAAGGAGAATAGAAATGCTTACAACCACGCGAGAATCAGTAGCAGAAAACAGAGATCGCAGTTCACCCGAGAGCTCAAGAACTTCGCACAACAGCACAGACTCTTCTTTCAAGCTTTTCTTGTTATGTTCTTGTTCCCCTCTCGCTGTTTTTACTGCTTCTCAAAACCTGATCTCTGCTGTCACAAATCTGGTCCAAACTGCGCAAATCAGCGCTGCAGCCAATCCCTTTTCCTCCTTCTCTGATTCTCTGAACTCACACCAATGATATCACAGTCAACACTGGCGTCTTCTGAGCTCGAACCAATCCCCAGGAGTCAAGCAGATCGCAGCCAGATCACAGCAGTATCCGTTGATGCCTGAAATGCACCATGCGCCGCTGAAACCAACAGAAAGACCATTTGTCACATTCCTCTTACGAACTTAATTTGAAATTAGGCTTGGAATGATACCTGTTAACCTGCAAACTCAAAAGCTAACAGCACAGAGGATTACATCACATAAATGAATGAGATATATCAAAAGCAGTGAAGGAATCGTTGATAAGGCGAACAAATCAGAATGTGTGGATCGGTCACCAGACCGATCACAGTGCCTATCAGATTACACTCAGTATGCTACTGAGTGCTACTGAGTGTTTTCTGATCGGTCTGCAGACCGATCAGATTACACTCAGTGTGCTACTGAGTGTTTTCTGATCGGTCTGCAGACCGATCAGATTTCACTCAGTGTGCTACTGAGTGTCATCTGATCGGTCATCAGACCGATCCGTGGAACTTAGTTTCACTGGATCGGTCTGCCGACCGATCCACTGATTCTTGTGTCACTGGATCGGTCTACCGACCGATCCAATGTGCCATTGAAAGTCCACTTAAGTCTCTCTATGACTTAATCCGGAGAATGAGCTACCGAGCCCTCTCCGACTTCATCCGGTCCAAAGAACGAGCTACCGAGCCCTCTCTGACCTAGTCCGGAGAACGAGCTACCGAGCCCTCTCCGACTTCGTCCGGTCCAGAGAACGAGCTACCGAGCCCTCTCTGACCATTCCGTGCCAAGTCACCATACTTGGACTTTTCCCGTGCCAAGCTCCCTGCTTGGACTTTTCACCAGATGTCTTGACCCATCTGGATTTCCCTTGCCTGGCTTCACTCACCAGGACTTTCCCTCCCAACTGATCAACCTCGATCAGTAGTCATTCTGAGTTTAAACACTATCTGATACAAATTTAAATCAGTGTCAACATCAAAACAACAGCCAGGTCAGACTGTATCAACAATGCATACATCAAAACTGCTTGGTCACTGGTCCAGTCATATGACAAGGAAAAGCTAGGGCTGAACATCTCACTATCATTCCAGTCGGGTGCTACCTCAGTCAATGCTTTATAAGTTAATCTACAGTTGCATAGCACTAGGTATTTCACTCTCCTGCACAAAGAACATTTATCATGGGCTCTCAACTCTTGAAGTCTATCAATCCATGAGAAACAAGAAATAGGAAACACTTACTTACCAGAAACAACATTTCTCAATAATATCAGGAAAATTTCCTCTTGGACAACTCCTGTCCTATGCATCAACACAGTCTATAGATTACAACCTAAAAGGCTAATGCAGTGCAAGCATGTTGCACCCTACCTAAGCAGGTGGCAATGCACCTTTCTGATATTGCTACCAACCACATAAATATGACCTCTCTAAGATATAAGGTTCAAGCTAGAAAGGTATGAAGTTTGGATGAAGTTGGATGAAATTGGACACATTGGACAATTTACTTCATGCCTAGTATTCAGTCGTTATCGATTTCTAGTTAGATTTGATTCTACTAGTGTACATGAATGTGAATACGACTCATCAAATATTCCATATTAAATAAGTAGAGGGTTTCTTCTCTCGTTATTTGTTTCCTTCTTTGTTTATTTTTCTTGTCCTTTTGGTTTTTTTGAAGTGCTTTTCTAAAAAAAATTGAGCATAATTTTCTTTCCTGTTTTAATATAATTCCTACTAAATTTAACATCATTTAAAGAAAATCTAATATATTTTCTATCTAATTTGTACCATATAAAGAAAATCTAGTATATTTTCCATCCAATTGAGATGGAAAAAGAATCGTGTTCAATTTAATAGAAAGTATACTAACATGAGTATAATTCCTCTTAAAGTTGACACTATATACTAGAATCGAGTATATTTTCTATTAAAATTGACCCTCATATTTTTTAGGTACAAATAGTCTAAAAACAAGTATAATTCTTATTAAATTCAGTATTTTAAATTAGAATTGAGTATATTTTCTATTAAATTGAGCACGACTTTTTTCTTACTTAATATAATTCCTCATAAACTCAGCATCATTTAAAGAAAATCTAGTATATTTTCCATCAAATTGAGTATCATTTAAAGAAAATCTAGTATATTTTTCATCCAATTAAAGTGGAAAAAGAATCGTACTCAATTTAATAGAAAATATACCAGATTCTAGTTTAATTTACTGAATTTAAGAAGAATTATACTCATTTTTAGATTTTTATACTTAAAATATCAGGGGCAATTAGGTAAGTATATTAGACTAAAGAGTGAAAACAAAGATTTTTTTCAATGGGGAGTGCATGCAAAGTTATGTTTGTCAATGGGGACTGCATGAAAATTTTTCTTTTTTCGATAAAGTAGAGAAAAATCCCCAATCATAATTTTAATTTTGCATGCAATCTAGAATCCTAAAAAATTTTATTTCCACTCCCTGATGCAAAGTTTTATTTGCTTCAACTCCCTCATGTAAATATTATTACCTAATTGCCCCTCAGATTTTTTAGGTACAAAAAGTCCAAAAATGAGTATAATTCCTCTTAAAGTCAGCACTTTACACTAGAATCGAGTATATTTTCTATTAAATTGAGCATAATTTTTTTTCCTGTTTTAATATAATTCCTAATAAATTTAACACCATTTAAAGAAAATCTAGTATATTTTCTATCTAATTAGTATCATTTAAAGAAAATCTAGTATATTTTCCATCCAATTGAGGTGGAAAAAGAATCGTGCTCAATTTGATAGAAAGTATACTAACATGAGTATAATTTTTCTTAAAGTTGACACTGTATACTAGAATCGAGTATATTTTTTATTAAAATTAACCCTCATATTTTTTAGATACAAATAGTCTAAAAATAAGTATAATTCCTATTAAATTCAGTATTTTAAACTATAATCGAGTATATTTTCTATTAAATTGAGCACGACTTTTTTCTTAATATAATTCCTCCTAAATTCAGGATCATTTAAAGAAAATCTAGTATATTTTCCATCAAATTGAGTATCATTTAATGAAAATCTAATATATTTTTTATCCAATTGAAGTGAAAAAAGAATCGTACTCAATTTAATAGAAAATATACTAGATTCTAGTTTAATGTACTGAATTTAAAAAGAATTATATTCATTTTTAGATTTTTTTATACTTAAAATATCAGGGACAATTAGGTAAGTATATTAGACTAGGGAGTGAAAATAAAAAAAAATTTCAATGGAGAATGCATGCAAAGTTGTGTTTGCCAATGGAGACTGCATGTAAATTTTCCCTTGTTTTTTCCTCATTTTTCTAATTGTTACTCTATTTTGCTTCTGATTTCTACTCTTCTAGTTTATGCTATATGACTAAAATGCAAATACAAGAAAACCACTTAAAAATGAACTGCAGAAACATATAAATCAGTTTAGAATCAAAATATTATTATTTTTATTCCATTTTTACTATAGCCAATTCATCTAATCTATTTGCTTCAATCTCATTCATCAAGCAAAACTCAATTTGTTTGAGGGCATATACAGAGAAGCTATGAACATTTAAGAAAGTAAATGTCCAGTCAGAAAAAGTGACACAGAACCAGTATTGATAGTTAACAACATAACATGAACATTCGCACTTGGGATAATCTCTCTTATAACTACAAATGTCTCAAAAAGGATTAAAAAAATATTATCATGAACATTCCCAACATTTGGATGCACCAACATCAAGATATGTCCTAGAGTCCAGACGCATGCTCATAGGACCATAACTTTACTAGACAAAGCATACTGATCTTGACATAACTTAAATGTAAAAGAGAAAAAATGGAGAACTAACAATGGAAGAAGTAAAAAAGGTACATAATAAGATCAAGGCCGTAATTCCATTTTTCCATCAATCTAGGACCAACATGTGTCAATAACTACACAGAAGGAATGATATCATGGTAAAGAACCACTTCTAACAAAAGCAATCATAAGATACACTTTGAACCCTAATCAAAAAGAAATATTGCTATTGTGGACAAGTTAATCCTAACGTCCTTACACAAAGCGCGAAATTGCTAAATGACGACAATATCTTATGAGTTACTTGCATTGAGAAAGTAAAATTCTAGACTTTTCATGATATGTAAACTGGATATGAATATAGGGTCAATAGAAAAATAATAAAATCATTGATTAATACCACAAGCAAAGCAAATGCATGAACATTAAAGTGGAATGATTTGTTGCGAACTTCATGAAGGTCGATTAGATATATTACACAAAAGAGAAGTAATTCCTTGAACTTACATCTATGGATAAGTGTTGTACTTGTCATCAGTACTGAGTGCCAATTCGGTAAAATACTGAGAACCTACAGGAAGGGAAAAAATAGCATGAGCACACTATTGAGCAAGTCCACTGTCCTAACCTACAAGAAGGGAAAAAATAGCATGAGCACAATGTTGAGCAAATCCACTGTCCTTCCTCGATCATTGATGCATTGAGCACCAAGCAGAAATAGATTTGTTGCAGCAACAAACTAGAAATCGGAGTGAGTATATGAAGTATCTTACTAGGCAGAGATCATTGACTACATCATTAAAGGAAACTCTATACTTTTGAAATAATACATGGATATCAAAGAAGAGACGTCATTTGATTATATCATCAAAGGAAACTCTAATTACAGTTCAGGTGTGTTACAGCAAAATTAATCTATGTTAGCTTGCATTTTGATAGACGTTTGTCAGAAAGAAAGGAAAAGACAAGATTTTTATTCTGATAATGGTAGAACACTAGAATCCACAAATAAATTAGCAGGATCAATAGAAACAAAGACTTCAATAAAAAGTTAATCATTTGAACATTTTAATGATGTATTCAAGGGATGGATTAAATCTCAGTGTTATCTCGCCCATATATGCTTCTAACATTGTGGCATACGGATCTCAATTATTTCTTCACCATTAGGACAACTAAAACCTTGCCATATATGGATGCGTTATGTAAGGATACATATGCCTACGGCTCAACATCGAAACATAAACTACATACAAAGAAATCAACAGCTTGTCTAACATGTTTTAAGTTCATCCCATGAAGAACACAAAATCAGTCAGAGTAACAAATAACCAACTTGAATAAGTGTCTCTAGGATCTTGTACCTCAAGCTTTATTTTTTTACACCACACCTCAACTTCAACAAGACCAACTTTCATTGTATTCACCCATTGCTAAATGAGCAACACTCACAACGAAGAAGCAAACTACAAACAGGAAAATAGTAGTCGTGTAATTACCTACTACATAAATAATTTTGAAAAATAAATTAATCTAAAGATCAACTACCTATAGAAAATTTGTACGTTTAGGAATGAAAAAATTTATGTGAACATCTCTCTCTATTAAAATAAGAGGTACCTAAAAATCAAAGATAAATGGTTAGAATACATTTTTGAATGGAGCAAAATAAAGAAATTTCACTATATTCTAACAAGATAACATACATAATTTTCTTGCAATGTATTAAGTAGATTATGAGTCTTTCAATAATTGCTTGCCAGGTTGGATTGTGGGTGAAACCCTAATGATGAATGCAACTACCTCTTGCTGCTCTAGGAGCCTCAAGATCAACATAAATATCGGTGGAAGAATCTAAAAGTCCAAAATTTTAAATTTACTAGTATAGCAATTTTGCTTCTACAAACAATAAAAACTAATTTATATACAATAAGACATGATCCCATCTATCTGGTAGTAGCTTCAATCGTATATCATTATGAACTCTATACAAATCTAATAATACTAAGTTTTGTAAGTAATGTTTTCTTTGATATGCCTTTGTCCCTCACACACCTTAGACTAAAAAGAAAACATTTAATAAGTTTGATATTTGATCAATTCCATTACAAAGAATTTGTTCTAAACCTTGTCATGAACAAATAAACTTACTTGTGGAGTATGTAACAAAAAGTAAACAAGAAAAATAAACCTGGATACATAATGATATCAAGGGTAATATATCCTTTTTCACATTATCACGAATAATTCCATGTATCTTTTCCACATAAGCTCTGCAAGTAAAGCAGGGTATTTTGCCTCCACTTGGTCCACAAATTATGAGGAGCAGAAACTCTAGCATTAGCAATACAAATGTTAATACAAATGCAAGTGTCAATAAATAGTATTAAATAACTATCAAATATCATTATGTGAAAAAAAAAATCAACATAATCAAATGAACCATTTGATAGCATCAGGTTTCCGATTTGGAGTAGGAGTGTTAGGTTTCTGGTTTGGAGTACCCCAACAGCACTAGCTACCTTCAGACTATGTTGCAATAGGCACAACAAATTAGAACCATTTGATAGCTAGTAAGCAAGATGATTATTATTCTCCTCTTCCTGAATTATAAAAAGAATCCAAATCTCAAGAGAGTAGCAACAATAAAGATGATACCAATTTAAAGAAAAAATCCCCAACAACTTTTGTAAAATGTATGGCAATTCAAGAAAAAAAGATAAACAAATTAATAAGATGTAAAGGTATAGTAATATTAAGCTTACGTAATCTGATCTTGCAAAATTACCTCAATTACAGAACCAATCATCTATATAAAGATGATCAAAAACGCTAGTTTTCTCCACTTCAAATGACTTTCAACGCAGAAAACATTTTTAGATGGTAGATGAAGCGACTAGCTTTTCTTGACTGAAGCCCATCTCTTAGAAACACATTTGATGAGGGCTTCAAAATTCTCCTACAGCATAAAAGCATCTATTTATCAGGACGAAAATAACATATGATATAACGTGAAGTAAAATATACACAAACCTGCTTTCTCTCCAAGGAAGACCTCCTCATCTTAGCATCAAAGTTTGCCCCTCAATGTTGACCAACTCGGAGATACCTGTATATATTGGCAATTCATTAGTAAATTATGACAAATTTGTGTATCATGAAGCAGCTTTTAGTTGAGAAGCATGGATGGTGATTTGATTAAGAACCTAGGAGTGGTTGAGGTGGCTTATGAGGGAAGTGACAACCAGCATGATGACGTTCAATCAATAAAGAGAGACTAGTCGGTGCCAACTAAAAAATAAAAAAATAAAATAATAAAATAGAGAGAGACTAACGGGAGAGAAAGGTGAACTTGAATCTCCCAATTTTAATCAAGAACGCCATGTCAACATGAGGGAGTATAATTCCGAGAAACATGAGAGGATAATGTTGTTTTAAAGAGAGTACTAACAGTAGTAAATTGTACTAAAAATGGTAAGCATATAATAAACAGGTAAATAGATGAGTAAGATTAAAAAATTGATATCTCCGGTTGAAGCGTCGACATACCGACTGTCTTTAGAGAATTTATTGCTGCCCACGGTGCAGAGGCTCTCCGACAAAATTCCCCCAAGATCCGACAACCGTTCGCGTCGTCCGTAGGTGCACTCTAAGACGAACAGCGCACTCGAACTCAACTTCAGATTGTGGAACCAAGCCTCAGAACAAGGGAAAACTCGGAAAAGAGGAAGAAGGTAGTGCACGCACTACAGAGGGAAGAATGCTATGCTCTGAGAGTATGTCTAAACGAGGAACCGAAGCAGTGTATTTATACACTCTGAAGCAGTGCTTTGCCAGCGAACCGGGCAGGTGTGTCGCTTCTTCACGCGCGGGCAGAGGCAGGTGCACCGCTTCCTCACGTGCGGACAGGGGCAGGTGCGCCGCTTCGCGTGCGCTGACTAAATCAGAATCAGAGACTGGCAAAAACGAACCAAACCAAACCAGAGACTGGTAAAAACGAACCAGGTCGCCTGCAAGTGCGAGGCCCATTAGCTGGGGATTTGCACCCCCCCTGCGCGCGATGATCGCGTGCGTCGCGCCCGGTTTATGGATTTCCGGCTCGAACCCCTCGCAACCACCTAATTTGGGCTCGGCCAGCGCATGCGTGTAAGCCCCCTTAACATTGCTAAGCAAGGATGAAAGGGCTCCATATATAAGCTCTTCCAACCTTCTTGGCTTAGCAATGTGGGACTAAATGCATACACATATGCATTACCAAAAAACAAAAAGAATACTTTGAATTAAAACTCAACAATCCCCCACTAATTCAAATTATTTTGGTCGAAAACAAAGATATGTTCTGAGGCTTGGTTGCAATGAGCTTTTAGTGAAAATACCTTCCGGTTTGAATTTTCACCTAAGTACACCAATCTTATTCACATAGGTTTGAAGTGAACTCAGTCTTGAACTTAAACCTTTTATATGTGAAAATCAATTGGTAACAACTCATCACGGGCGACGGTTGAATCCTTCTGGGTTGGTGCATTACGGCCATGCCACCGAATCTTGTTTCATAAGTGCTAAGGAGAGTTGCCTAGACTCCCCACACTGCGGCCACACAGTTACACTTACATAGGTGAGTTCTCCAAGGATGTACTGTGAGCATCCTGTCATTAAGACCTTGAACTCATTAAGAGCTCCTAAGCTCATCCTAACTAGCAGTCAAGCATCTATCCAGGGAAGAGACTATGAGATTACATCTCAATCAATTTGATGCTTACGGTTCACCCTTATAGCTTGTTTATACTACATTGAACCTACTTCTTGGGATCTCCAATCAGATAGGTTGGGTTGCCGCTATAGATGAAACCAGGATAGGCCTCAGTCTCATTCCCTTACTGGATCTCTTGATTTTCTCAGAATCAAGTGCTTTAGTGAGTGGATCAGCAATATTATCTTTTGAACTTAGAAAGTCCAATGACACCACTCCAAGAGACACTAACTCACTAATAGACTTTAATCTTATTCGTACATGTCTCTTCTGTTTCTGGTTATACTTGGAGCTTTTAATCTGAGCTATTGTTGTTTGATTATCACAATGTATTGAAATAGAAGGTATTGGCTTCATCATCAAGGGAATTTCAGAAAGAAGACCCTTAAGCTAATAAGCTTCAGTTACTGTGGTATCCAAAGCACATAATTCTGCCTTAGATGTAGAACGGGTTATAATCGTCTATTTAACAGACCTCCAAGCAACTGCACCGCCTCCAAGTGTAAAGACATAACCAGTAACGTCTTTACACTCAGCAGTGTCAGCTATCCAACTAGCATCACTATATCCCTCCAGGACTGCAGGGAATTTCCCATACCACAAGCCCAAGGATATAGTGCCTTTTAGGTATCTGAGTACTCTGTCTAATGCATCCCAATGCGTTCTGTCCGGACAGCTGGTAAACCTGCTCAATTTCATTATAGCAAAAGAAATATCAGGTCTAGAACAATTTGCTAAATACATTAGACTACCTATTATTTGTGAGTATCTTAATTGAGACACTGCTACACCACTCTTATTCTTGTGGAGAGTTTTTGAAGGATCATAGGGTGTGACGACAGATTTAACTTGGCTATAGCCATATTTTTTTAATACTCTCTCAACATAGAGTGACTGAGAAATTGTTATTCCATCAGTTGAACGAGTCAACTTCAGCCCTAAAATCATGTCAGCATAACCCATATCCTTCATATCAAACTTACCACTTAAGAGGGCCTTAGTATCATTAATAATAGAAAGGTTAGAACCAAAAAGTAGAATATCATCTACATATAAACATAAGATAATACAATTATCACCTTTCATTTTAGCATACACACATTTATCAGAGTCATTCATTTCAAAGTCAAACGATAGCATAGCACTATCAAATTTTTCGTGCCACTGCTTTGGGGCTTGCTTCAAACCATAAAGAGATTTGACTAACCTACAGACTTTATTCTCATATCCAGAAACTACATGTCCCTCAGGCTGATCCATATATATCTCTTCTTCAAGATTTCCATTTAGGAATGTCGTTTTGACATCCATTTGATGGACCTCAAGATGATATATGGATGCCAATGCTATTAACACTCGGATTGTAGTAATTCTGGTAATAGGAGAATAAGTGTCAAAATAGTCAATCCCTGCTTTCTGTTTGAATCTCTTAGCAACTAGGCGGGCTTTGAATTTATCTACTGACCCATCAGGTTTTAGTTTTCTCTTAAACACTCATTTACATCCTATAGTGGTACACCCAGGAGGTAAATCTACCAACTCCCAAGTGGCATTAGAGATAATAGAGTCTATTTCACTTTTAATAGTCTCTTTCCAGTGCTTAGCTTTAGGAGAAGCCATAGCATCTCTATATGTCACAGGATCACCTTCTATATTATAGGTGATAAAGTCTTGGCCTAAATCCGTAGACACACGTTGCCTCTTGCTCCTTCTCAGTTCTGTATGCTCACTAGATTCATCTAGTCTAGAGTGACTTGAGGAAGGTGTAACTTCTACGGATAATGGAGCCTCTACGGAAGTAGGCTTATCTCTAGTAGGAATACTAGATATAGACTGAGGTGTTCTCGTCTTCATAGGAAATATATCCTCAAAAAATGTAGCATCGTGAAGTTCTACAATAGTATTTGTATCTATTCCAGAAATTTCTGATTTAATAATCAAAAACCTATATGCAATACTATTTTGAGCATAACCCAAGAAGATACCATCAACGGTCTTTGGACCAAGTTTTTTTCCTTCTGTGTTCAGGTACTAGTACCTTTGCAAGGCACCCTCACACTTTAAGGTATTTCAAACTTGTCCTCCGGCCTTTCCAAAGCTCATATGGGCTTTTATCCCTTGACCTTATGGGGACTCTATTTAACACATGGCATGCAGTGTATAGAGCCTCCCCCCACTTGAAGTTGGGCAACCCAGAACTGCCTAACATGGAAATTAATCATATCTTCAAGGGTTCGATTTTTTCGTTCTGCTATACCGTTGGATTGAGGACTATATGGAGCAGTTACCTCGTGAATTATACCTGCATCTTGACAAAATTTTTGAAACAGATTCGAGGTAAACTCTCCACCCCTATCAGACCTTAACCTCTTAACAGATTTATTTGTTTGATTCTCAGCTTCAGATTTAAAAATCATAAATTTATCTAAAGCTTCATCCTTAGTTTTCAGCAAATAAACATAACAATAACGAGAGTGATCATCAATGCAGGTAATGAAACACCGTTTATAGTCTCTCGTTATTACACCGTTAAACTCACAACAGTCAGTATGAATCAATTCTAAAATATCAGAATTTCTATCAACTGATTTGAAGGGTTTACGGGGTTGTTTATATTGCACACAAACTTCACATTTTTTCTTATCATTTATAGCATGTTTAGGAATCATGTCTAAATTCATCATTCTTTTTACGGTATTAAAACTGACATGTCCTAATCTATCATGCCATATATCATAAGATTCAATATTATATGAATAACTAATATCAGTAGATTTATTTAACGTAGCATTTTCTGTTGGGTTTTTCGGGCCGCGAAAACCGCTTTTCGCGTCGCGGAAACCCCGAATCACCCAAAGCCAACGGATCCGTGCAAGGAAAAACCGAACGAATATACGAGTACGAGTTTCAAAGACTCTAGATCTACACTAGATGAGAGTTATACCTTTGAAGCGAGCCCTTTCGCGTTCCCGCTGGTCCAAGGAGTTGCCGGATCTCAAGACCGTCAAGCGTCGGTCCTCTAGAAGTATCCACACGGACACGTAGGTGGAGAAAACCTCACATAAAGGTGTGCTAGCACCTTGGTAAGGTTCGGCCAAGCAAGGAGGAGAGGGAGAGGAAGAGCTTCAAGAGGAGGAAGAAGCAGATACACCACTTGAATGAAAATTGAAATCACAATCAAAACCAAAGTGGCCGGCCAAACTCAATGGTGAAAAACTCCCAAATTAATTGCATTAATTGCAATTAATATGAAACCATTAAAGAGAATGGCTTTGTAACTTCCATGAGGTGGCACCCATGATGATGTGGAGTATCATCATTGGTCCACCTAATGCCAACTCACCAATGAGATGACAAAAGGTCAAGTCAAAATTAACCTTTGGTCTTCCTTCTTAAGTCAAGTCAAACTTGACCCAATCTCTTCCATGGTTGATCTAATCTAACCATTTGATTCAAGCCAACTTAATATAATGAATCTAATTCATTTAATTAAATTGATTCAATGAGTCAAAATCTAAATTTGATTCATTGAACACATGAATCAACTTGAGTCGAACTCAAGTTAGCCCAATTAGGATTACTCTTAATCCAATTTGATTCATCAAATGAATCTAATCCTCTTGGTTCATCATATGAACCTAATCTCCATCTAATTGTCCTTAGTGTGTGACCCTATAGGTTCTTGTAACGTTGGCAATGCCCTAAACACATTTAGGAGCATAAGTAATGAGCGATATCTAGCAACACATCATTACTACCCAAGTTACAAGAATGTCGAGATCCGACATCACCTTGTGACTACCAATTGTGACTCCTCACAAAATAATGACAAGTGTCCTTCTATCCTAGACATCTAGATTGATCAATATGAGGCATAGACCGTGTCATCCTCTAATCAATCTAAATCTTGAACCCCAAGAAGACTCACTCAATCAAATGAGCTCAACATCTCATGTTGACTCATTTGGGCATGGCCATGCACTTAGTGGTCTCACTCTATCAAGAATATTGATGTCGCTCCCGTCATATGGGAGGGATAGATCTCATCTACATCACTCACATCCCTCTGCATAATTTGTTACATACCCGGTAATCGCCTTTATAGTCCACCCAGTTACGGGTGACGTTTGACGAAACCAAAGTACATAACTCCTTATGTAGGGATCCATGGTGACTTCAGGTCTAAGGACTAATAGTCATACTAATAGCCACATGAGAAAGTATATGCCACTCATATAACGATCCATGATACTTTCTCATGGCGGGTCATTCAGTATACATTCTCCAATGTATACCCATGTGTCAGCTTGATATCTCTATATCCATGACTTGTGAGATCAAGTCATCGAGCTGACCTACATGCTAGTCTTATTGCATTAACATTGTCCCTGAATGTTAATACTCGACTAGGAATTATTTAGAGTAGTGTTCCCTATATCATCTCACTATCGATTCAACTAATCGATTGATATAGGTATGAACCTTCTACTCAAGGACGCTATTATACTTAGTCTATTTGGCACTAATACAAATAAGTATAATAACCAAACAAATGCCTTTATTAATATACAAGAATATGATACAATGAGTCCATACAATCATCAAATGATTGGCTCTAGGGCTCTAACTAACAATCTCCTACTAGCACTAGTGCCAATCAGTATAGGCTTTAAGGCCTAATGACCTAGTGTGACCATCATGCTTCCTCTGTGCCAAAGCCTTGGTCAAGGGATCTGCGATGTTAGTCTCTGTAGGTACTCTGCAAATCTTCACATCTCCTCTGTCGATAATCTCTCGAATGAGATGGAAGCGCCGTAGTATGTGCTTGGTCCGCTGGTGTGAGCGAGGTTCCTTCGCCTGTGATATAGCTCCATTGTTGTCACAATAGAGCTCAACCGGATCAGCGATGCTATGAACCACCCCAAGTTCAGTGATGAACTTCTGGATCCAAACTGCCTCCTTTGCTGCCTCTGATGCAGCAATATACTCGGCCTCTGTTGTAGAATCATCTACTGTGTCCTGCTTCGAACTCTTCCAGCTCACGGCACCACCATTTAAGCAAAACACGAACCCTGACTGCGATCGGTAATCATCCTGATCGGTCTGGAAGCTAGCATCACTGTAACCCTTTACAGTTAGCTCATATATCAAGAAATATTCTTTAGTCCTTCGTAAGTACTTAAGAATATTCTTGACCGCTATCCAGTGACTTTCACCTGGATCTAACGTCATGCTCAAAGCATACGAGACATCAGGTCGAGTACATAGCATAGTGTACATGATCGATCCTATGGCTGAGGCATAAGGGATCTGATCCATGCGATCTCTCTCCTCTCTAGAAGAGGGACCTTGAGTCTTCGAAAGACTCACGCCATGTGACATTGGCAGAAATCCCTTCTTGGAATTCTGCATGACAAACCGAAGGAGTACCTTGTCAATGTATGTACTCTGACTTAGGCCAAGCAATCTCTTAGATCTATCTCTATAGATCTGTATCCCTAGAATGCGGGATGCCTCACCTAAGTCCTTCATTGAGAAGCAACTCCCTAGCCAGGTCTTGACAGACTGAAGCATAGGGATGTCCTTCCCAATGAGTAGTATGTCATCCACATACAATATGAGGAAGACAACTATGTCCCCTACAACCTTCTTGTAGACACAGAGCTCATCTTCGTTCTTGATGAAACCAAATTGTTTGATCGCATCATCGAATCGAAGATTCCAGCTCCGAGAAGCTTGCTTTAGTCCATAAATGGACCTATGCAGCTTGCATACTCGACTAGTATGCTGTGGATCTACAAAACCCTCAGGTTGTGTCATGTACACATCCTCGAGTAGGTTTCCATTCAGAAACGCAGTTTTGACATCCATCTACCATATCTCATAGTCATGGTAGGCTGCAATAGCAAGCATGATCCGAATGGACTTAAACATCGCCACTGGAGAAAAGGTTTCATCATAGTCAATACCATGAATCTGCTTGAAACCTTTAGCTACCAAGCGACCCTTATAGATAAGTCCATCCATGTCAGTCTTTCTCTTAAAGACCCACTTACACCCAATGGATTTTACCCCTTCAGGTGGATCAACCAAAGTCCATACTTGGTTGGTGTACATGGAATCCATCTCGGATCTCATGGCCTCTAGCTATTTCTCGGAATCTGGTCTCGTCACAGCTTCCTGATAGGTGGTAGGCTCATCCTCTATGAGTACAATGTCATCATGGTCAGACAAGAGAAATGAATATCTCTCAGGCTGACGACGTACCCTATCAGACCTGCGAAGAGGTATGTCTACTTGAACCGGTTGTTGTTCCTCAACTCTTTGTGGAACAACATCATCCACAACACTTTGTGGTTCCAGTTCAATTTCCATCGAGGCACTAGTCTTTCTAGAAAGACCCTAGTCTTTGCCACAACTACCTTGTGCTGACTGGGAATGTAGAAGTAATATCCCTTAGTTTCCTTGGGATATCCGATGAAATAGCACTTGTCAGATTTGGGTCCTAAATTGTTTGAGACTTGACGTCATACGTAAGCCTCACAGCCCCAAATTCTCATGAAAGACACCTGGGCATCTCTCCCAGTTCATATCCTATATGGTGTCTTTATCACGGCCTTTGATGGAACTCGGTTGAGTATGAAAGCTGCCGTGCCTAGAGCATATCCCCATAGATATGTCGGAAGATCTGTGTGACTCATCATAGATCGTACCATATCTAATAGGGGAAGATTCCTCCTTTCGGATACACCATTCCACTGTGGTGTTCCAGGAGGAGTGAGTTGGGATAGAATCCCACACTCAGCTAGGTAGTCACGAAACTCATGGCTAAGGTATTCTCCACCTCGATCTGATCGAAGTATCTTAATACTCTTGCCAAGCTGGTTCTGTACTTCATTCTTGAATTCTTTGAACTTTTCAAAGGATTCAGACTTATGTGTCATCAAGTACACATAACCATATCTACTGAAGTCATCAGTAAATGTGATGAAGTATCTATAACCGCCTCTAGCAGCAACATTGAAAGGGCCACATACATCACTATGTATGAGCCCTAACAAATCAGTTGCTCTCTCGCTATGCCCACTAAAGGGGGTCTTGGTCATCTTGCCTCGTAGGCATGACTCGCATATCTCATATGATTCTAAATCAAATGAGTCCAGCAAACCATCCTTATGGAGTTGGGATAAGCGCTTGTCATTTATATGACCTAAGCGACAGTGTCAGAGGTAGGTTTGGTTCATGTCATTTGACTTGAACCTCTTGGTACTAATGTTATAGATAGGGCTCTCAAGGTCTAGAATATAGAGTCCGTTTATTAGTGGTGCACTACAATAGAATATATCTTTTAAATAAACAGAACAACATTTGTCTTTTATTATAAAAGAGTATCCTTTCTTGTCTAAACAAGAAACTGAAACTATGTTCTTAGTAAGAGCAGCACATAACAACAATCATCTAAATCTAGTACAAGCCCAGAGGGCGAGATAGTGATAAGTTCCTACAGCAATAGAAGCAAACCGTGCTCCATTGCCTACTCGTAGGTCCACCTCGCCCTTTGCCAATGCTCTTCTATTTCTCAGCGCCTGCACATCTGTACAAATGTGAGAAGCACATCCAGTATCTAATACCCATGATGTAGAAATAGATAGATTGACTTCTATAACATATATACCTGAAGTGGAAGTCTCACTTCGCTTCTTCTTAAGATCCTCCAAGTATACCTTGCAGTTCCTCTTCCAGTGCCCGGTCTGACCGCAGTGGAAGCAGGTAGCATCCTTGGCGACCCCTCCTTTAGGCTTCAGTGCCTTGCCTTTACCCTTGGTTTGGGACTTTCCCTTACCTATGGGCTTGCCCTTGTGCTTCTGGACCATCAGAATGGGCTTAACCTTCTTAAGGTTAATCTCAGCAGTTCGTAACATACTAAGTAGCTCGGGCAGTGGCTTGTCAATCTCGTTCATGTTATAGTTGAGAACGAATTGACTATAGCTATCCGGCAAGGACTGTAAGATCAAGTCAGTGGACAACTCTTGGCCAAGTGGGAACCCCAGTCTTTGTAGGTTCTCTATGTACCCAATCATCTTGAGTACATAAGGACCTACAGGAGCCCCGTCTGACATCTTGCACTGAAACAGTGCCTTAGAGATCTCAAATCTCTCATGCCTCGCTTGTGCCTGATATAGTTGGCGAAGATGCTCAACCATTTCGTAAGCGCCCATCAACTCGTGTTTCTTCTGAAGCTCAGAGTTCATGGTCACGAGCATTAGACAGGACACATCTAATGCATCTTCTTGATGTTTCTTGTAAGCATCTTTGTCTGCTCGCGGGGCATTGGCAGGAGGAGCCTCCGGAATGGGCTGCTCCAGAACGTATAGTTTACGTTCCTGGGTGAGAACTATTCTCAAGTTCCTGTACCAGTCCAGGAAATTCGCTTCGTTGAGCTTGTCCTTCTCAAGGACAGATCGCAGGGAGAAGGAATTCGTGTTCGACGTCATGGTTATCTACAACAGAAAAATTTGCAGAAATAAATATCATATTCTTTAAAAATCATTTAATTAGGCCTTTAACTAAATGATGCTCCCACTGAATACTATAATTCATGTGGGACAAGATCCACATCATACTAACCCTTGAGTTAGCTTTGGCTAATATGCCCAAGGCTTAGTATGATCGGTAGGAAACGATTACCAATTACATCTCTATGCAACTCTTGTTTATAGAATCAATATCCGCATTTATATTAAAACTCGAGTTAGCTTTGGCTAATACGCCCGAGAGTTAATATAGATGTGATTTTGACCTATCTTTTCCAACCGTTGGAATAATGCCTATAGTTGACTCGATCCAACCGAGTAACTAGGAATACTCAATCTAATTGAGTTTGTATTCACCCATGCGTTGATAGGCGGGACCAAGATTGTCCCTCCGTACCCTACCAAGATAATATGTATTGCTCTGCTTTGGCAGATTCAACAATACATGTGATCGAGGTAGTGATAGGTATCACGGCACGGTTAGGCATTTAGAGTTGGTTCGATCGAGATCTAATCTAATCGAAAAAGGATGCATCTTGTGCACGATTTAGATCTAATCTAATCGCAAGGGTGCATCATGTGCACGACTTAGATCTAATCTAATCGTAAGGCACTAATTAATTAACTACTTATTAAATATGCATCACATACACAAGCAATTAATTAATCTATTTGTGATTTAGTCATGGTCCTACTACGATCTTCTCAAGCCAATGAGAAGATCGATTGGTCAACCTAGGGTCAACAACTTCTCCAAGCTTCTCCCTTTGACCACCTTGTGTTGCTTGTGCCCGCCTCGGAACTCCGTCTCGTGTGGACCCTCCACCGCTCCAATTTGTACATTACAATTTGAAACTCGAGTTACATTCGAGTCTAAATCTAATTTACAACAAGAATATAAGAGAAGGCACGACGTGCAGGTCGCGAATATAATACAACACTCGCAAACACATAACGGCACGCAGGCCGTATTATGAATTACAACACAATCCAATCATATTGGATTTTTAGGCCATGACTATCACAAAATTAATATATAATTCAAAATTATATATTTTTCATAATTTTATGTAATTTTAAAATTAATTTTTACAATTTTTACGAGTAAAATTTCCCGGCGGACCCGTTTAGCGGTTTCGGGCGCAATCGCGGAACGGATCCCCTTGCGGGGCCAGGGGCAGTGCCCCTACCCACGATCTAACCATCGCGAGGGTTCCTTTTCGATCCAACAGCGCCTAAACTCACTGTCCCAAAACGATTTGGGCCGAGACATTGCCGTTTCGGAAAAATCTTCCCGGCGGGTTCGTTTTTAGCGATTTCGAGTGCAACCGCGGAGCAAATCCCCTTGCGGGGTTAGGGGCAGTACCCCTACCTGCGATCTAACCATTGCGAGTTGCTCCTAAGCGATCTAATGGCACCCAAGCCCGCTGTCCCAAAAAATTTTGGGGCGAAACGAAGCCGTTTTGGAAAAAACTTTCCGGTAGCCAAAGCCTACAAGTGCCGAGACACTTGTGCTTCGCTTCTACGGAAAAATTACCCATAAAAACTCAAAAATCATAATTTTACAGAAACTTTAGTTTTCATAAAACCAAAAACAAACTCGTACAAGCCTTGCACGTGGCTCTGATACCACAGTTGGGTTTTTCGGGCCGCGAAAACCGCTTTTCGCGTCGCGGAAACCCCGAATCACCCAAAGCCAACGGATCCGTGCAAGGAAAAACCGAACGAATATACGAGTACGAGTTTCAAAGACTCTAGATCTACACTAGATGAGAGTTATACCTTCGAAGCGAGCCCTTTCGCGTTCCCGCTCGTCCAAGGAGTTGCCAGATCTCAAGACCGTCAAGCGTCGGTCCTCTAGAAGTATCCACACGGACACGTAGGTGGAGAAAACCTCACATAAAGGTGTGCTAGCACCTTGGTAAGGTTCGGCCAAGCAAGGAGGAGAGGGAGAGGAAGAGCTTCAAGAGGAGGAAGAAGAAGATACACCACTTGAATGAAAATTGAAATCACAATCAAAACCAAAGTGGCCGGCCAAACTCAATGGTGAAAAACTCCCAAATTAATTGCATTAATTGCAATTAATATGAAACCATTAAAGAGAATGACTTTGTAACTTCCATGAGGTGGCACCCATGATGATGTGGAGTATCATCATTGGTCCACCTAATGCCAACTCACCAATGAGATGGCAAAAGGTCAAGTCAAAATTAACCTTTGGTCTTCCTTCTTAAGTCAAGTCAAACTTGACCCAATCTCTTCCATGGTTGATCTAATCTAACCATTTGATTCAAGCCAACTTAATATAATGAATCTAATTCATTTAATTAAATTGATTCAATGAGTCAAAATCTAAATTAGACTTATTAAACACATGAATCAACTTGAGTCGAACTCAAGTTAGCCCAATTAGGATTACTCTTAATCCAATTTGATTCATCAAATGAATCTAATCCTCTTGGTTCATCATATGAACCTAATCTCCATCTAATTGGCAATGCCCTAAACACATTTAGGAGCATAAGTAATGAGCGGTATCTAGCAACATATCATTACTACCCAAGTTACAAGAATGTCGAGATCCGACATCACCTTGTGACTACCAATTGTGACTCCTCACAAAATAATGACAAGTGTCCTTCTATCCTAGACATCTAGATTGATCAATATGAGGCATAGACCGTGTCATCCTCTAATCAATCTAAATCTTGAACCCCAAGTAGACTCACTCAATCAAATGAGCTCAACATCTCATGTTGACTCATTTGGGCATGGCCATGCACTTAGTGGTCTCACTCTATCAAGAATATTGATGTCGCTCCTGTCATATGGGAGGGATAGATCTCATCTACATTACTCACATCCCTCTGCATAATTTGTTACATACCCGGTAATCACCTTTATAGTCCACCCAGTTACGGGTGACGTTTGACGAAACCAAAGTATATAACTCCTTATGTAGGGATCCATGGTGACTTCAGGTCTAAGGACTAATAGTCATACTAATAGCCACATGAGAAAGTATATGCCACTCATATAACGATCCATGATACTTTCTCATGGCGGGTCATTCAGTATACATTCTCCAATGTATACCCATGTGTCAGCTTGATATCTCTATATCCATGACTTGTGAGATCAAGTCATCGAGCTGACCTACATGCTAGTCTTATTGCATTAACATTGTCCCTGAATGTTAATACTCGACTAAGAATTATTTAGAGTAGTGTTCCCTATATCATCTCACTATCGATTCAACTAATCGATTGATATAGGTATGAACCTTCTACTCAAGGACGCTATTATACTTAGTCTATTTGGCACTAATACAAATAAGTATAATAACCAAACAAATGCCTTTATTAATATACAAGAATATGATACAATGAGTCCATACAATCATCAAATGATTGGCTCTAGGGCTCTAACTAACATTTTCTACATTGAGTTTAAATAAACCTTCATTAAGGTAACATTTTCCAATAAAGATTCCTAAATGTAATATTACAACTTTATTACATTTAAAGTTCAACTCATAACCAGCGCGGACTAACTTTGACCCGCTAATCAAATTCCGACAGACCGCTGGAACATGATGCACCTCATGCAGTGACAGGACTTTTCCAGAGGTGAACCTCAGGTCAACTTATCCTATCTCAAACACCTTGGCTGCAAAATGGTTCCCCATGGGCACAGAAGTGCCTTCAATTACCTAATAAGTAAGGAAGGCAGAGCGATCAGCACAACAGTGCACATTAGCACTTGTATCAACTAACCATTCATTGGATTGATATATCAAATTTAGTTCGGATTTAAAGGTAGCAAACCTATTGCTGGTGTCGTCACTAGCAGTCACGACACTTGCTTGTGCCTTGGTGTTGGACATATTGCTCTGGTTTTTCTTCTTAGGGCAGAATTTGGCATAATATCCAATTTGTCCACATGCCCAGCACGGCTTGGTTCCATTTTTCTTTTGAATCTTTGATTTGGGTGTCATCTTGTTCTTCATTTTCTGATTTTTGAATTTTTTCTTGTCAGATGAGACTACTACGTTTGCCTTTGGAATAAAATCCATAAACATTCTTTTATCATCATCTTTATGTTGTTTCCGATGTTCTTCTTCGATATTTAAGGTAATCATCAAATCTTCTAGAGAGATTTTACCTCTCCTATGTTTAAGAGTCATGCCAAAATCTTCCCAACTCGGAGGCAATTTTTCAATGATAGATAAGACCTGAAATTTTTCAGGTAATGGCATATCTCCTTCAGCAAGACCATGAATTTGAACTTGGAATTCATGTGTCTGCTCAACCATAGATTTGCCTTCTACCATTTTGAAGTTTAGGAATTTTGTCATAGTATACTTTTCTAAACCAGAATCTTCAGAGTTGTATTTTTTATCCAAAGATTTCCACAGCTCTTTAGCCGAAGATGTTGAGCAGTATACATCAAATAGTATGTCTGAGAGGGCAGACAGGATCCTCCCATGGCAGAGGTAATCCCTTTCCTTAAACCTCTGTAAGGCAGCACTATAGGCAGGTTCCTCTTCATCAGGTGAAGGAGGATCTGTTTCTATAACGGAGAATAGCCCTAGTGTAGTAAACCAAAATTTCATCTGTTGTTGCCAACGTCTGAAATTTTGCCCGAAAAATCTTTCGGGTCTAGCACTAACCTCATCAGACCCCGTTACCCTATCATTTATCATGTCTACTGATGCTTACAATAAATTCTCTAAAATTGTTATTTTAAAGAGAGCACTAACAGTAGTAAATTGCACCAAAAATAGCAAGTATGCAATAAATAGGTAAATAAATGAGTAAGGTTAAGAAATTGGTATCTCCGGTTGAAGCGTCGGCGTACCGACTGTCTTTAGAGAATTTATTGCCGCCCACGGTGCAGAGGCTCTCTGGCAAAATTCCCCCAAGATCCGACAACCGCTCGCGTCGTCCGTAGGTGCACTCCAAGACGAACGACGCACTCGAACTCAACCTCAGATCGCGGAACCAAGCCTCAGAACAAGGGAAAACTCGGAAAAGAGGAAGAAGGTAGTGCACGCACTAGAGAGGGAAGAATGCTATGCTCTGAGAGTGTGTCTAAACGAGGAATCGAGGCAGTGTATTTATACACTCTGAAGCAGTGCTTGACCAAATCAGAATCAGAGACTGGCAAAAACGAACCAGACCAAACCAGAGACCGGCAAAAATGAACACGAGCTGGGGATTTGCACCCCCCTGCGCGCGATGATAGCGTGCGTCGCGCCCGGTTTATGGATTTCCGGCTCGAACCCCCCAAAACCACCTGATTTGGGCTCGGCCCGCGCATGCGTGTAAGCCCCCTTAACTTTACCTCCCTCCATATCCGTGGGACCGGCTCTAGGGGGGCCGCTGATGTGGCGGTTCCACATTTTTTTTGTGTAAGCCCCCTTAACATTGCTAAGCAAGGATGGAAGGGCTCCATATATAAGCTCTTCCAACCTTCTTGGCTTAGCAATGTGGGACTAAATGCATACACATATGCATTACCAAAAAATAAAAAGAATACTTTGAATTAAAACTCAACAGATAACTCCTGAGATGCTGATTGAAAGTGGCTATGTTAATGATCTTGGAATGGAAAAGGCAATGGCTTTGTCGGGGTCTCCTTTGCTGAAGTGATCATGCTCCATGATCTAAAGAAAGAGAAACAGTAAGTTGTCTATATCACCTTCCAAGTTTCATTCCTAAGTTGTCTAGATATGGCATTGGAGATTCTCATGACATTTTAGGCAGACCTTCATCAGTACTCTTGTAGTGCTGACAAGGTAATACTAAAAAGAAGGTATCTTCAAGTCAGGTGCTTCCCTCAAGAAGCAGGAAGCTCTAGTGGAAGCTTTTTCATTTGGAGTCATAGGAATCTCCAAAGGTCTTGGACCTTAAAACTAGAGAGGGAAGTCCTTCTGGTGGTTGCCTCAATCGTCCAATACACTTCAAGTTCTATTGTTGACATAAAGAAGAAGAAACCAGTGGAAGAGTTAGAAATTGCTGTTGTTTTATAGCCTCAGAATCAATGGATTGCTTTTTGTGCAGAATCCTCTTCTTAAGGAAGGCCCCTTTTAGTGTAAGGTAAATTGGCATACATTGGCAACCTTCAGCTCTTCAAAATCAAGCTGACCAGTCTCTAAATACTGATTAGAAAATAAAAAAGAAATGAAATATATGAATTAATTGGAGTCTCTAAAAGAGTTGAATGATATTGATGTCAATAATGCTTTAACAACCTGTTTAGAGTAATTGGAGTTGATAAATGTTCTTGCAAGCTCTTTATGCATGGTAGAAGAAAACACAGCTCGCTGCCTAAGAATCTGAGCCTCAGACTCCAATGAAGATAGTTTCTCCATAAGCCTATCTCCAAATAAATAAGTTTAAGTATGTTGTGACATAAAAGATGAATAATTTATATTTCTAACGTCTAAGAACTTGTTCCATAAAATGTGCATAAGGAATCTACACATAAATTGTATAACTATGAGAGTCAACTATCTTTGATTCAGCCTCCATTGCCTTCTTCAGCCTTTGTTCACTAATTATGATTGAGTTATCATACTTCTCAGTTTCATCAATCTTTGTTTCAAGAGAACTCACCAGGGCCTACATTTTTTAAGAAACAATCACTTTGAGTTAACAACATTAAACTAGTAAATTTGCCCACAACCAATACCTGTTTCCATATCCAAATGCATTTAAACCCAACTAAAGATATTTTCACAAAGAAAATTATACCAAGGTTGTCTTGCCTTAAGCTTCTCATTCTCATCTCTAATTAAGAAGAGCAATGTCTATAGCAGGGACTTCTTTAATGACAGAAATGTCTTTAACAGCCACTTTGACCTCACACTCTTTCACCAATAAAGCTTCCGTTTCATCAATTTTTTGTTGCATCTCCTGCAAGGCTGCTTGCAATTTTTCATTTTCCTATGACTTGGTTTCCTCAATGTCAGCGTAACAAAGAAGAGCACCTTCAACTCAAAATAATGGATTAGAAATATATCGGCATATCTCTATATGCATGGTTTTACGCAAATGAACAAGTGTGCTTTCTTAATTTTTTTATCAATATCTTCATAAGCTGAAGCAAGAGGAACATAGCCCACTGAAGAAAAGTACACAGGTACTTAAATTCATAAGATGAATATTGCAAAAACTAAATGAATGCAAACTCCACAGTTGTTATACCACAAATCTGAGGCAGAAAACATTTCAAAATCTACACAGTTTAGTAATATTGGAGATATTTCACATCATAAGCAAATCTTTCTTTAATATCATAGTAACAAACTCCAAAAACATGGAATAAAATGGCATTTCACTGCATTTGATTATTAGAAATTATAAACATTTTTAATTTTATATAAAATATTGTTATGCAAGAACAAAAATACTAGTCAAACATTTTTCTTCCATAACTAAAGCAGTCGTGTGCAAGCTCTAATGTCAAAAGAATAAATAAAAATAACTTCAAATCTATTGTTGAGCCACAAACCTCCAGCTCCTGGCTCCTCAAATTTAAATCTCCGAGGAATAAGCTTTTCTCCTTGCAGTTCAGAAATTAAATTTTAAGCAATGAATACATGTTAGAATTATTAGCACAAATATAAATGGTGTCTCCCCTTATTAAAACCTTATTTGGAGTCTCTAATGTTTAAAAGGTTGTGACTGGACTACAACATCTTGAACAGAAGCAAAGGGTCAGATTTGAAAGTCCTTGTCGAAACATTTCCCCAGCAAAACAAAAATATCAAAAGTAAGCATCGTCTGCTTTAAAGTGATCTTACAACTAGTGAGAAGATCACACCATTAATGCCATCTTGTTGCCAAGTCTACACTCATTGCCAACATTTGATGTAAAATACCGAAAAAGGACAGATAATAATAAGGAAATTTTCCGGAATTTTTAGAAATTTTCCGGGAATTTTTCGGAGACTGTATGGACGAGTTCACGGGAATGAAAACTGGGTTCCGGGAAAGTCTGTTTAAGCTACCTCACTGAACGAAGAAAAGTTTTATTTCTTTTCCTATTTCCTTTTTCTTATTTCCTTTCTACCCCGCCGAACTCACGCGCCCTATGCCAAGCCTCCTTCTCCCGATCCTTGCCCTAACCGGCGACGGTTTTCCTCCTTTTATTTCTCTTCTCTCCTGGATCTTTGCCCCAACCTCTCCCTCATGAGCCGCCCTTACTTCAACCTGTGCCCTAGCCCTAGAATCGTCGCGTCGGGAGAGGAGGACAACCCTCTCTCGGCCTCGCACTAGCCAGCAACCCGACGCCTTCTTCTCTCCCTTGTGTCGAGGTCTTCACCTCAGCCCATCGCCTGTCGCTAATGCCTCCACCATCGGCATCCTAGCAGCCGCGAGCCATTCTGCCGGAATCGCGTGGCCTTTTTTTTTCCCCTCCCCAGCCGCGGATCTGACCCGGACTTGACCTTGCCATTCTTCTTCCTCCGATTTGATCAGAACATCGCTTGCCCTTTTTTGATCAGCGCCACTCAGGTTCGTCCAATCGTCATCTGATCTGCAAGAGTACTCTCTGATTTGGGGTTATTGTCATCTCCAGCCGAGCACCGCCGTCTGCAGTGAGATTGCCACCAGAGAAGAGGTGGTTGATTAGGGTAAACCCTAACTAAATTTGATTGTTGTGATTGATCTAGGATTACTGCTAATTTAGGGATATTTAGTTTGGTGGACAGCAGTTTTGATCAGGGCAGAGAAGTAGATTCCAGCAGCATCTCCTTTCCAGCAGCAACCTTTTTGGGTCGTGGATTAAGGTAAGAAGTAGGGTAATTGGTTTGTATTGTTAATGAAATTAGGTATGTGTTGAATTGGAGATGATATGGATTACTAGATGGTTAGATTTATTAGGGTTTTACCCTAATTTAGCTTTAATGATTTTATTTGGCTATGCATTTGAGTTGTAGCTAAATAAAAATGTATGTATATTGGTGACACAGGACCTTGACGCGAGACGAGCATCTCGATGTTGGATTTGACTGGATTGGACCTGCTATTTGAAGCGGGTACCTTGACTTATCTTTGATAATGTCATGTTGATATGTTTAGTAGGTTATAACCCTTAGTAATGATTATGTTCGTCTTTGCTTCGGTTGGTCACTACCCGATACCTGCTACATACTTGTTTTGTTTACTTATTACGCACTTCATGTTAGTACCTACCTGATTATACATGCTTATAGGGGTAGTGTCACAACCATGTGTTTATTATGGTCAGGATCTAGGTTTTTATACCTTATCAGGTCTGTTTACCTTTGATTTGGTTCATTGTCCTATGGTACACATTTTATATATATATGGATATTGCTATACTGTTCAGGATTCTGTCATGCTTAGTGTCATGCATCATTCGCATGATTGCATGCTGTGCGATAGTCTGCTCCATTATTGTTGAGCATATCGCCAGTTTCATCTCTGTCGGTGCTCCGCTGGTCCGCTCATGGGTAGTGTGACGCAGCATGGTAGCACGTCAGTTTGCTCGATGGTGCTCCGCTGGGACACTCATGGGTAGTGTACTGCAGCGTGGTAGCACGCCGGGATCCCTCCCCGTCATTATGCACCGGGAGATGAGAGCATTGCGCTCCCCCACTTATGATTTGGGGTAGGAGGATAGGTGTACTCCGACAGCATCCCGTCCACACGGTCACTCATCAGGAGTAGTGATGGCAGGGTGCACGGTTGTCACAGCCCTACCCACTCAGTCTCACCATCGTGTGTGAGATGGCTGACTAGCGTCAGGGGTGACCAGGACCCATCATTGGCATCATACGCATTTATGCATTTACTGATTGTGTTTGTTGCACTTATATGCTGCATTTGGATGGATGCATATGTTTGACATGCATACAGGATTTATGATACTCTCGGTCTGACGACCTGATTATTCTGATAGGAGGTCCTGGTGAGTACAGTTCTCTTCAGCCTTTTCTATTGTGCATTTCCAGCTTTTATCCAGGAGACTGTCTCCATAGTTATTACTATTTGTTATAGTTTACTATACATATCAACTAGGTATCTTCTGAGTTGTTGAACTCACCCCGCCTCGTGGACACTATTTTCAGGTACCAGGTTGTTTACGGAGTCGCTTGGAGCATCCTGTCTGCCGGTTCCCATGTCACATCTGAAGACTTACCGGTTTCATTTATGTTTTTATTTGTTTTGTGTATTAAGAGTACCTAGCATTGTATATTCTGGTTTTGGCGCTGGAGTGTTGTTATGGAGTGTTTTGTGTTGTTTGATGGTTGTGTAAGCCTAGCCGGCTAGCAGTCTTGTATTTTGGTTTGTATTTGGTTTTCTATCATTTTCCGCTGTGTTTTGGTTTTAGTACAGCCGAGTGGGTTGCTACATATATAATTGCGTGATTGTTTAGTTATTTTATTGTTATTATTCTGGCCGTGTTGGCCGAGGTATATGTGGCCCTGAGGCCATTGTAGATATGTCTCAGATTGTCACCCGTACAGGGAAGATGCTGCCGAAATTTCTTCTGGCAGGGACTCTTCTGGGGCGTGATAATTTAGTGGTATCAGATCCAAGTTTACGATACTTGCTATGTGTTCTGGATTTTCAAGATTTATCTGATACCAATTTATTTGGTATCAGAGCACGATTTATGAGTCTTATATCCCGTGTTTCGGATTTCGTGTTTTAGTTTTCTCGATGTGACTTTTTGGGTTTGGGGACTTGGCAGTGGCAGGACATCTCCAAGCTATAGGAGGTATGTTGATATACTGTTATCCTACCTTTTTGTTAGTATATGCACCGTTGACTATTATAGTTTTTGACATGTATTAGCACTTTTTATTTAGTGTCTGTCTGATTGTTGTAACACATATTACATGTGATGGGTTAGCCACTGATCTTGGCCAACCTTAATAGAGATTAAGGGCTATAGTCTCTGGTGATTTTTCATATCATACTACCAGTAGTTTTAGCTTCTGTTACTACTAATTGGTTAGGAGATGAAGGCACATATCAGCATCTGCTATTATTAGCTGGATAGTGAATAGTATCTATATATTCATGTTGACTTAGCTAGTAGAATATCATTTTATCTTAGTTAATTTCAACAGTAGGTAATTGATTTACTCTTGTTAGATCGGTCAATAGAAGTCTGATTTACACTTGTTGATTTGGGCAGTCGTGGATTGATATACCTTAGTTGCTTGTGGAGGATTAAGGTATTCTTGATTAGTTAGTAGATGACCGATTTAGTTTTGTTGGTCTGATTAGTAAAGGATTGTCATACTCTATTTTTAGAGGTTCGAATCTTTGGGTTATTTGTGCTTAGTTAGGTATCTAGAGCACATTTGAGTACATATTTTATACTGACGTGGAAAAGACTGAATTAATCGTATACCATTGACGATTTGGGTCAGTCTATAGAGGATCGATGTATCCTATTCCATGTGGACTTTAATTTTTGATTGTATGTACCTAGTTGGATAACTTAGAAGGTAGCATAGGGAATGTCAGGTTGATTGGGTTAAATATGTTGATTATTCATATCTATGTTGCGTGTACATATGATTGTATATGTGGTAGGAGTCCTGTGGTAGACTGTCCATTGCAGGTAGTATTTGCATACATGTTTCGATATAGTTATTGTAGGTTTCTTGTGAATTATAGCCTTGTAGTTAGGTGTACGTGTCTGATCGTATTATTGAAGGTATCATGTCGATTAAATCTGTGTTATGGTATGTGTACATGTGTTTGGTGTTTTATGGGAGGTATCTTGTTGGTTATGATTGTTCTGAGTGTACACTCGTGTCTATTATGATTGTTGGAAGTACTACGTTGATATACTCTTGGCATAGGTGTATATATATGTTAGGTGAATGTTGTTTGAGGTGTATTGTCGATTATACCTACGTTAATTTATGCACACGGGTTCAGTATGTATTGTTGGAGGTATCACGCTGATTTATACCTGTGATATGAGTGTGTTGGGTGTGTACTGATTGAAGGATTATGTCGATCATACCTATGTTGTGTGTGCACATGTGCTAGGTGTATTGTTGGTAGCATCACGATGATTCTACTTATGTGGAATGTCTACATTATGTCATTTGTTGTAATTCCCTATCAACTAATTCTCCTAATAGTGGGTGACCCACTACGATGTTGATAGAGTTGACGATAGATTTGATTTACTTACTGGATTATGATACCCTTGGTTGTTCACAATGATATGTGGTAGGGTGATCTCGTGCAGTCTCTATTTGGATAGTGAGACGTCTTGGACACTTATGGGATTGTTGTGGTGGAGCGTTGCTCCCACATATTATGGATTATTCGTGGTGGAGAGTTTCTCCCCCATGCTTTGGATTGTTGTGGTGGAGCGTTGCTCCCACATGTTATGGATTGTCTGTGGTGGAGCGTTGCTCCTACATATTTTGGATTGTAATGGTGGAGCGTTGCTCCCATATAGGTTGCCTTGTTGGTGGTAGAGCATTACTCCCACATATGTAGTATTTCTTGTGATGGAGCGTTGCCCTCACATTAGATAATCTATTCTTTGGTGATAAGTAGTTAGTGATCAGATTTCGGACTTGTTATTGGGGATCTCTGGTTGAGAATGTTTGTTGTATAGACATTATGAGTTTTTGGTAAAGCCATTTGGGCTTACTGATGCTCCAGCGGTATTTATGGATTGGTGAACCGCATATTTATGGAGTATCTAGATCAGTTCGTTATTGTTTTCGTCGACGACATATTGATCTACTCGCGTTCCGAGGAGAAACATGCACAGCATCTTCGTATAGTCTTGGAGACTTTTTGACGACATCAGCTATATGTGAAGTTCAGCAAGTGTGCCTTCTGGCTATCTTCAGTCGGTTTATTGGGACACGTGGTCTCTAGCAGAGGTATTTCGTTAGACCCTCAGAAGATCGAGGCTGCCACCAGCTGGGAGCAACCAAAGTCAGTGCAGGAGATCCACAGTTTTCTGGGATTGACCGGATATTACCGACTTTTTTGTCGAGGGTTTCTCCCGCATTGCTATGCCGCTGACACGCCTGACCAGGAAAGGCGTGAAGTTCACTTGGACAGAGGACTGCGAGACCAGCTTCCAAGAGCTGAAGCGGAGATTAGTGTCGGCTCCGATTTTGGTTTTACCTTCCGGAGATAATGAATTCGTGCTCTATACCAACGCATCTTTTCAGGGTTTGAGCGCTGTTTTGATGTAGCCTGGCAGGGTAGTCTCCTATGTTTCTCGGCAGTTGAAGGAGCATGAGAAGAATTGCCCAGTACATGATTTGGAGCTGGCCTCCATTATTTTTGCCTTGAAGATTTGACGGCATTATCTGTACGGTATTTACCTTTGAGATTTTCACGGATCATAGAGTCTCAAATATATTTTTCACCCAGAAGAAACTTAATCTCCGACAGAGGAGATGGATGGAATTCCTGAATGATTATGACTGTACTATTAGCTATCACCCGGGGAAAGCTAATGTGGTTGCCTATGCACTCAGCAGGAAGTCCAGAGGGACTTTGGCTTGCCACTGAGTTTCAGTCACGGACTTGATTCAGAGTTTCTCCGAGTTGGGCTTTGCGGAGCAGGAATAGACAGAGCAGGGTATTCTGGTTACCATGGTTGCTCAGTCGTCGATCAGGATGAGGATTTCAGGAGGCCTAGGCCGGTGATCTGCATTTGTCGTTTATTGGCAGCCAGATAGCTTTTGGACAGCAGACCGAGTTCACACGAGATGAGGAGGGTATTATATACTTCCGAGGCAGATTATGCGTACCTCAGTCTCACCCGGTCTTACAGGAGCTACTTCAGGAGGCTCATCGCTCTCGATTTACGATCCACCTAGGAGGGACTTGCATGTATCGAGATTTGAGGTGTTCCTACTGGTGGAACGGTATGAAGAAAGACATCACGGAATTTGTAGCGAGATGTCTTGTCTGTCAACGAGTGAAGGCCGAGCACCAGAGACCTGCAGGATTACTTCAACGGATTCCTATTCCTGAGTGGAAATGGGAACATATTACCATGGACTTTGGGGTGGGTTTGCCTAGGACACGACGAGTCCATGACGCGATTTGGATAATCGTTGATCGATTAACCAAATCTACGCACTTTTTAGCGATCCAGAAGACCGATTCCCTGGATCGATTGGCAGATCTATATTACCTGAGATCATCAGATTACATGGTGTCCCTTTGACTATTATTTCGGATAGAGACCCTCGGTTTACGTCTCGATTCTGACAAAGTCTGCAGCTGGCCGTATGCACTCAGCTCTGTTTCAGTACAGCTTTCCATCCGCAGACAGATGGACAGTTAGAGCGGACCATTTAGACTCTAGAGGACTTGCTGAGATCTTGTGTATTGGATTTTTGGGGGCAGTTGGGAGGACCACTTGCCATTGGTAGAGTTCGGCTACAACAACAGCTTTCTTTCGGTTATCCAGATGACACCGTTTGAAGCGTTGTATGGTAGGCCTTGTCGGACACCCACCCTCTGAGATGAGGTTGGGGAGGCCTAGTTGTTGGGACCTCATAGAGCTCAGCATGAGACAGAGTTGGTCCGTACTATCAGACAGAGGATGTCAGAGGCGCAAGACCGCTAGAAGAGTTATGCTGACCGGAGTCGGAGACCCTTAGAGGTATCTATTGGCGGCCATGTATTTCTACGAGTTTCACCCATGAAAGGGGTGAAGAGATTTGACCTCAGAGGTAAGCTAGCTCCGCGATACATTGGACCTTTCCAGATCTTGGAGAGGATTGGAGCGGTAGCTTACCGTCTGGCACTACTACCGTCCCTGGTAGGCGTCCATGACGTATTCCACGTATCTATGTTGAGGAGATATGTACCCGATCTGACTCATGTGCTGACAGATATCTCAGTTCCTATTCAGCCTGACGTCACCAATGAGGAGGTTCCGGTACGAATTCTAGACCGGAAAGAGCGTCAGTTGCGGAACAAGACTATCTGGCTGGTTAAAGTCGGATGGCAGCATCATTCGGACAAGGAGGCTATCTGGGAGCTCGAGGATACTATCCGAGCTCGATACCCCCACCTTTTCATTTGAGTTATGTAAGTTATGGTTCCATTCAGCATTTATACTGTTTAACTTTTGCTAGTACTTGCTGATAGTAGATAACGAAATTTGGGGGACCAAATTTTTATTAGTGGGGGAGAATGTAAAATACCGAAAATGGAAGATAATAATAAGGGAAATTTCTAGAATTTTTAGATTTTTTTTGGGAATTTTTCAGAGATTGTATGGACAAGTTCACGGGGATGAAAATTGGGCCCCGGGAAAACCTGTTGAGGCTACCTCACTAAACGAGGAAAAGTTTTATTTCTTTTCCTATTTCCTTTTTCTTATTTCCTTTCTCCCCTGCCGAACTCACGCGCTCGACGCCAAGCCTCCTTCTCCCGATCCTTGCCCTAACTGGCGACGGTTTTCCTCCTTTTATTCCTCTTCTCTCCCGAATCTTTGCCCCAACCTCTCCCTCACGAGCCGCCCTTACTTCAACCTGTGCCCTAGCCCTAGAATCGTTGCGTCGGGAGAGGAGGACAACCCTCTCTCGGCCTCGCACTAGCCAGCAACCTGACGTCTTCTTCCCTCCCTTGTGTCGAGGTCTTCACCTCAGCCCGTCGCCTGTCGCTGATGCCACCACCGGCGGCATCCCAGCAGCCGCGAGCCATTTTGCCGGCATCGCGTGGCCTTTTTTTTTCCCCTCCCCAGCCGCGGATCCGACCCGGACTTGACCTTGCCGTTGAGTGTCCAATTCTTCTTCCCCCGATTTGATCAAAACATCGCTTGCCCTTTTCTGATCAGCGCCACTCAGGTTCGTCCGATCGTCATCTGATCTGCCAGAGTCCTATCTGATTTGGGGTTGTTGTCGTCTCCAGCCGAGCACCGCCGTCTGCAGTGAGATTGCCACCAGAGAAGAGGTGGTTGATTAGGGTAAACCCTAACTAAATTTGATTGTTGTGATTGATCTAGGATTGCTACTAATTTAGGGATATTTGGTTTGGTGGACAGCAGTTTTGATCAGGGCGGAGAAGTAGATTTCAGCAGCATCTCCTTTCCGGCAGCAACCTTTTTGGGCCGTGGATTAAGGTAATAAGTAGGATAATTGGTTTGTATTGTTGATGAAATTAGGTATGTGTTGAATTGAAGATGATATGGATTACTAGATGGTTAGATTTATTAGGGTTTTATCCTAATTTAGCTTTAAGGATTTTATTTGGCTATGCATTTGAGTTGTAGCTAAATAAAAATGTATGTATATTGGTGACACAGGACCTTGAAGCAAGACGAGCATCTCGACGTTGGATTTGACTGGATTGGATCTGCTATTTGAGACGGGTACCTTGACTTATCTTTGATAATGTCATGTTGATATGTTTAGTAGGTTATAACCCTTAGTAATGATTATGTTCGTCTTTGCTTCGGTTGGTCACTACCCGATACCTGCTACATACTTGTTTTGTTTACTTATTACGCACTTCATGTTAGTACCTACCTGATTATACATGCTTATAGGGGTAGTGTCACAACCATGTGTTTATTATGGTCAGGATCTAGGTTTTTATACCTTATCAGGTCTGTTTACCTTTGATTTGGTTCATTGTCCTATGATACACATTTTATATATATATATGGATATAGCTATGCTGTTCAGGATTCTGTCATGCTTAGTGTCATGCATCATTCGCATGATTGCATGCTGCGCGATAGTCTGCTCCATTATTGTTGAGCACATCGCCAGTTTCATCTCTGTCGGTGCTCCGCTGGTCCGCTCATGGGTAGTGTGACGCGACGTGGTAGCACGTCAGTTTGCTCGGTGGTGCTCCGCTGGGATGCTCATGGGTAGTGTACTGCAACGTGGTAGCACGCCGGGATCCCTCCCCGTCATTGTGCACCGGGAGATGAGAGCATTGCACTCCCCCACTTATGATTTGGGGTAGGAGGATAGGTGTACTCCAACAGCATCCCGTCCACTCGGTCACTCATCAGGAGTAGTGATGGCAGAGTGCACGGTTGTAACAACCCTACCCACTCGGTCTCACCATCGTGTGTGAGATGGCTGACTGGCGTCAGGGGTGACCAGGACCCATCATTAGCATCATACACATTTATGCATTTACTGATTGTGTTTGTTGCACTTATATGCTACATTTGGATGGATGCATATGTTTGACATGCATACAGGATTTATGATACTCTAGGTCTGACGACCTGATTATTCTGATAGGAGACCCTGATGAGTATAGTTCTCTTCAGTCTTTTCTATTGTGCATTTTCAACTTTTGTCCAGGAGACTGTACTCCATAGTTATTACTATTTGTTATAGTTTACTATACATGTCAACTAATATCTGCTGAGTTGTTGAACACACCCCCCCTCGTGGACACTATTTTCAGGTACCAGGTTGTTTACAGAGTCGCTTGGAGCATCCTGTCTGCCGGTTCCCATGTCACATCTGAAGACTTACCGGTTTCATTTATATTTTTATTTGTTTTGTGTATTAAGAGTACTTAGCATTGTATATTCTGGTTTTGGCGCTGGAGTGTTGTTATGGAGTGTTTTATGTTGTTTGATGGTTGTGTAAGCCTAGCCGGCTAGCAGTCTTGTATTTTGATTTGTATTTGATTTTCTATCATTTTCCGCTGTGTTTTAGTTTTAGTACAGCCGAGTGGGCTGCTACATATATAATTGCGTGGTTATTTAGTTATTTTATTGTTATTATTCTGACCGTGTTGGCTGAGATATATGTGACCCTGAAAATATTATAAATATGTCTCAGATTATCACTTATACAAGAAAGATGCTTTTAAAATTTTTTCTAACAGATACTCTTCTGAAATGTGATATTTGATATTAACTTTCCTTTCATCGTGGTAGACTTGAAAGTCGGACCACCAGCTCAATCACTTCTCTAGAATCTGAAAATTCTGAAGGCAACAAAGTAGGATAGAAATATGAAGTCCGGAAAAATACGAAGAATCACTCTGGTTGACTTTAAATGCTCAGGTACAATTATCAAAGTAGGTCCCTTCAAATCCTTCATACATTTGGTAGTCTGCAAAATTAGAAGGAAAAATGTGATAGATATTCAATGTCACCATTGTCATAAGGAAAAAAGAGAACAAAGGTTTTTAAAAAGTTCACATAATGCCTCGTGTCCACAGACTCTAAGAACTTCAACAACAGACTCTAAGAACATCGGCTGGTTTATCTTGAAGTATTTGTTAAGTAATTCTATCCAAAGAAAATGCACCTTACTCAGACTTACAACTATGAAACACTAGATATAAGAATTTACACATAAGAGTTAAAGGAACTATCAATCTTTTGTTTTTACAAGTGTATAATTAAGTTCAAATTCCTATTTTTTTCAAGGCAGTGGTCGATGATAGTTAGCAGAAGCTTCCGCTAAATGCAAACTATGTCAACCATAAACAACTATAAGTGAGGAAGTGGTACCCTATAGCTGCTAAAGCTTTGTTTAGTTTCATATGACTATGAAAAAAGAGGAAAGAGAAAAATTATCATGATATTAATATTATATAAAGGACATATACTAATGACAACTACATATCGCTGAATGTATGGAGGGAAGCAAGTTTCAGCCAGTTCTAGGTTAAGACCCAAGGACATATTTACGTGACTAAATAAATTTATTGCATCTTCAACAGCCAATTACCAAATTACCCAAAATTTGTAACTCGAGATAAAAGTTGAATCAAGGGCCCAATGACCAAATTTAGTTCAAAATAGGTACTGTTGAAAACAATTTAATGTGATCTGGTATATACTGCTAGCTTAAACAATATATGAGAGCAAATAAATAAACTCTAAGAGCAAATAGGTAAAACGATTAAGAGATAAGGAATCAATGTACCACATTCAAGCATAGTGGGAAGCAAGATGGATGTAATATACTCATGGTAATGTCAGCTTTATTTTCAGTATGCATTTGGTATTTATAAATACATTAGAAGAAGCAGAAAATTAAAAGTGTGGAACAAACAAAGGTGATACAACAGTGCAGTAACAAATGATGAGAAGAGTGACAACAAATTGAAAGCTGAAGATTCTAGAAAAAAAAAGGGCATGGTGGAAAAAGGTGAGAGGTAGTTTAGGATTGCCAAACGGATGGAATGCACAACTCTTGTCTTAACCAAAAACGAAACTTAAATTTTACACTGCACATAGTGGAACTAAGTGGAACATGAGAAGAAAAATTACCTATACAATAAAGAAACATAAGAATAAGAAAAATGATAGAAAAAAGTAATAAAGTAAATAAAAATGGAATTAAAAATAAACTTGAACAAGTAAAAATAGACAATAAAAAAGACTAGATAAAACATAAAACAAGAAAAGACAAGGTAGACGATAAAAAAAAATATAAAAGGGAAAATAATATAACAAAAGCAACACAGACAACTAAAATAAAGGACGAAAAAGACTACAAATTTGGTGAATTAGAAAGAAAAAAAAAAATCAAAGATAGAGAAAGAACAAGAGAAAGAGACAAAGCAAAAAAAAAAGGAAGAAGATAAGAAAAAAAATCAAAAGGAAATAAAGATAAAAGAAAAATAATAAAAAATAAATTAAAGAAAATGATGATAAGTTATATAGAAGAGAAGAAATTAAAGAAAAATAAAATAAAATAAAAAAAGGAAGAAGTTAACATCATAGAGAAAGCACGTGTCAAATTAAGAATAGATAAGATAAAGAAAACAAAGTAGGGGGAGAAAATAAAAAGTGGCAAAAGGCGATATCGCTCACCCCAGCGCTCCCGTCGCACCACGCCCAAGGTCTTCACAAGAGAGGTAAATCATGGTAGCTGGAGAAGTTAGTGCGCAGTAGGAAAAAGGATGATGTAGAAAGAGAAAAATATAAAAGAATGAGAAGTACACATATGCAATAAAGAAATAAAAAGGTAACAATAAAAGATGAATTGAGAATAGAAAGAATAATAATATAAGTTGCGGTAATGATATTAAAATAATTGTATTAATTATAATTGTTAAAATAGAACCTCGTGTCTTGGGTACCACGAGTAAGATCCTTTATATAGGAAAGAAGATAACATAAATTGTAAAAATACCCCTATATATTTACATATTCTAACACTCCCCCTCAAGTTGGAGAATATAGATCATATGCACCAAGCTTGTTACATATGTAGTCAATTCAGGGACCTCTTAGTGACTTAGTGAATATATCTGCTAGCTGATCAAGTGAGTTGACAAAACTAGTAGATATTTCTCCAGATATGACTTTTTCTCTGATAAAGTGACAGTCAACTTCAATATGCTTTGTTCTCTCATGGAAGACTGATTTGAGGCAATATGCATAGTAGCCTGGTTGTCACACATGAGTGTCATTTGTGTAACCTCTCCAAACCTTAGTTCTTGAAGCAACTGTTTCAGCCATATAAGTTCTTGACTAGCTATAGCCATAGCTTGATATTCTGCCTCTGCACTAGATCTTGCCACAACATTTTGCTTTTTTCTTTTCCAAGAAACAAGGTTTCCTCCGACAAAAATACAAAACCCAGAGGTAGATCTTCTATCAGAGGGAGATCCTGCCCAATCTGCATCAGAATATCCCACAACTCGAGTATGTCATTTGTCTTCGTATAGAAGACCCTTTCCTGGTGCACCCCTGATGTATCGAATAATGCGAGTCACGATATCCCAATGTTCTTTGCATGGAGAGTTGAGAAACTGACTTACTACACTTACTGCAAATTAGATATCTGGACGAGTGACAGTAAGGTAGCTCAGTTTCCCTATTAATCGCCTGTACCATTCAGGATCTGAAAAATGCTCCCCCTGATTTGGTAGGAGCTTGATATTAGGATCCATGGGATTGTCGACTGTCTTTAAGTTTAACATTCCTGTTTCTCCAAGAATATCCATTGCATACTTCCTTTGGGATATAATGATCCCATCTTTAGACTGTACTACTTCTATCCCTAGAAAATATTTGAGTTTGCCGAGATCCTTTGTCTGGAAATGTTTGAAAAGATGTTGTTTTACTTGTGAAATCTCAAGATGATCACTACCTGTGATGACAATATCATCAACATAAACCACTATGTAGATGCAACCAGTAGATGAGTGGTGATAAAAGACAGAATGATCAGTCTCGCTCCGAGTCATGCCAAACTGTTGAATTATAGTACTAAATCTACTGAACCATGCTCTGGGTGACTGCATGAGACCATATAAAGATTTCCGCAAGCGACATACAAGACCAGAAGACTCCCCCTGAGCAACAAAACACGGAGGTTGTTCCATGTAGACTTCCTCGAGCAGATCACCATGTAAGAATGTATTTTTGATGTCCAACTGATAAAGGGGCCAATGGCGAATTGCAGCAATAGACAGGAAAAGACGCACAGAAGACATCTTGGCAACAGGAGAAAAAGTGTCCCCATAATCTAATCCAAATACCTGAGTATAGCCTTTAGCGACGAGACGAGCCTTAAGCCGATCAACCGTGCCGTCGACACCAACTTTCACTGTAAACACCCATCTACAACCAACCACTGACTTCCCAGGAGGTAGAGGAACGAGGTGTCAAGTCCCACTGCACTATAAGACACTCATTTCATCAAGCATAGCCTGTTTCCATCCTAGATGGGCAAAGACATCACCTGCAGGCTTGGAAGAGCAACAGACGACAAGGAAGACAGACAATAATAATAGGATGGAGAAAGATGATGATAGCTCAAAGAAACATATTGAGGAAAAGGATTACGAGTGGAACGCATACCCTTTCGAAGTGCAATAGGAATATCAGAGTCAGGAGATGAGACCGGAGGAAACGACGAAGGAGTTGGCTCCAAAGATGTATCTACGGCAACGTCAGTGCTGGTCGGCGGCAAAGCAGAACGAGAATGACGCTAATAAACCTGCAAAGGAGGAGACGAGGCTGGGGATGACAGAGATGCCTTCGGGGGACAAAAGATAGTCACTGGTGCAGGTGGAGAGGGAGAAACCTTGGCCTGGGAGGCGGAAGGCCCATAAAATGAAACTGAATCAAAGAATGTGACATCAGCAGAGATGAAGTAGCGACGAAGGGTAGGGGAATAACACTTGTACCCTTTCTGAGACCGTGGGTACCCAAGGAAAACACACTTATGAAACCGAGGAGAAAGTTTATCAATGCTAGGATCAAGATCATGAGCAAAGCATATAGAACAAAAGACCCGAGGTGATAAAGAATGAAGAGGATGACGAGGGTAGAGGATATGATGAGGTATTTTTCCCCTAAGAGTGGATGAAGGCATGCGATTGATGAAATAACATGCAGTAAGTACAGCGTCACCCCAAAACTGAAGAGGGACATGAGAATGGAGAAGAAGAGTCCGAGTGGTCTCAAGGAGATGACGATTCTTGCGTTCTGCAACCCCATTCTATTGAGGGGTATGTGTTAGCTAGAGCCCTAGAGCCAATCATTTGATGATTGTATTATGGACTTGTTGTATCATATTCTATATAAATAAAGGCATTTGGTTTTTGGTTATTATACTTACTTGTATTGGTGCCAAATAAACTAAGTATAATAACGTCCTTGAGTAGAAGGTTCTTACCTATATCAATCGATTAGCTGAATCGATAGTGAGATGATATAGGGAACACTACTCTTAATTATTCCTAGTCGAGTATTAACATTCAGGGACAATGTTAATGCAATAAGACTAGCATGTAGGTCAACTCGATGACTTGATCTCACAACTTATGGATATAGAGATATCAAGTTGACACATGGGTATGCATTAGAGAATGTATACTGAATGACCCGCCATGAGAAAGTATCATGGATCGTTATATGAGTGTCATATACTTTCTCATGTGGCTATTAGTATGACTACTAGTCCTTGGACCTAAAGTCACCATGAATCCCTACATAAGGAGTTATGTACTTTGGTTTCGTCAAACGTCACCCGTAACTGGGTGGACTATAAAGGCGATTACTGGGTATGTAACGAATTATGCAGAGGGATGTGAGTGATGTAGATGGTGTTGGAACCCCAAGGTTGTTTTGGTGTGATTAACAAGTTAAGTTCGGTCCTGTGCGTATTTAACCTTGTGTCTAAGTGTGCAGGAGATTAGGAACACAGGTACTCGAGCGGAAGACGCAGCTAGCGAGAAGGACAACACGTTGTGCGTCTGAGGGATGAGGTGCTGCGGAAGACTACACCGGCGGACGAGAAGGAAGTGCGCGCGGTGGTTCCGAGGTACGAAAGCCGGAGCGGAAGATTGCTCGGGGAGCAAGAGACGCAGCTAGCGCGAAGGTCGGCACGGGGTGCGACCGAGGGACGAAGTCTGCGGATGAGTACGCTGGTGGACGAGAAGGGACACGCGGCAATTCTGAGGGACGAGAAGCAGGAGGGAAGCACGCTCGAGAAGACCGGAAGATGGGTTCGGGTGAGCCCTATTCCGGATGTCAGAGATCACCCAAGCAAGCGGAGCCGGAGCAGAAAGACCCGGACCAAAGGCGAGCTGAACCGGAGAAGAGAGCACAGACCAAAAGTCAATTGGGTTGACTTTTGGCTCCGGGGCGCCCGGAGCTGTCCGGGGTGCCCGGAACCCTTCCGGGCGCACGGAAGTGACTTTTTCACAGGATCGAGCTTTGACTCGATCCAACCGTTGGGGGATAAATTTTATCCCCCCAGGGCGCCCGGAACCCTTCCAGGCGCCCCGACCAAGGCTATAAATATAGCCTTGGTCCAGAAGCTTTTTAACAATCACGATCATTCTGTCACGCCCCAGAGGAGTCTCTGTCCGAAGAAATTTCGGCAGCATCTCCCCTGTACGGCGGACAATATGAAACTTTCTACATATCACATATACATCAGCCACAGGCGGCTGGAATGATAACAAAAATAAAAACAAACACCACGCAGTTTATAAAGATATTCAGCCTCTGGCTGTCACAACCACGCATTTAATAATAGTAATCAATAACAATAGGACTCTGACTCGAAATCCACCCTACTCCACTACACTCGTAAAGCTCAAATCCAACGAACTCACCTCTTCTGCCATCCAGACAGGCACGTAGTAGAATGAAATCCAATATCATATCAAAAATCCATCAAAAGGTATCACTCCATACAATATCCATAGGAAAAATCCAAAGACAATACTAAAACAAAGTCTGATATAGAAAAAGGCCAAAATAAAACAAATAACGAACTAGTAGAGAACTGGCTCTACGTGCAGAAGGGGGCCAGCGACTGGAACTGCTCCGGACAGCTTCAACCTGAAAATATCAACAATGGAGGCGGGGTGAGTCCAACACTCAGCAGGTACAACTGATATACATAATAAAACAAATAACAGATAACACTAATCATGCGTACAGTCTCTTGAATACGAGAAGGAATAAATGCAACTGAAATGAAATCAGGAGACAACTGTACTAACCGGAATCAAGGTACAAAGGTAACAGGTCGTCAAACCGAAGAAATCATAATCCTGTATGCATGTCAATCAAATGCATCCATACAAATGCAGCATATAAGTGCAACAATCACAACAATATAATGCAATAAATGCATATGGTGACCGTGCACTCGGACATCACTGCTCCTGACAGTGACTGAGTGGACGGAATGCTGTCGGAGTACTCCTGTCCTCTGGCCCCAACTCATAAATGGGGGAGCTCAATGCTCTCATCTCCCGGTACACAACGATGGGGAGGAAAAATCTCTGCTGGCTACCACGCTGAGTCTCCTGACCAAAGGAGCCAAACAGAGTCCACCATCTGCCGGCTACCACGCTGCTACCCTAAATGCCAACGGAGCCAAACAGAGCGGAACTGACTGCCGGCTACCACGCTGAGTCACCTGACTAACGGAGACAAACAGCAGAACCGCCACACACCAGCCAGATATACAACAAATCCATGGGTGGTGTGTGCAGTACATGTAACTGACGATGGGCTCAACCATAGTAGAGCCGACAATCGTACAGCATGCAATCATGATGCATGACACTAAAACATGGCATGGTCCATATAAATAAATACAAGTGTGTACCACTGAAAGATGTGTCAAATAAATGGTACACAACCAAATAGGGCATCAAACAAACCCTAAGTCTAGAACATAACATATCATGTGGTTGGGTCACTACTCAAACATATATGATCATATAGATAATATGCAGAGCAGAATAAATAAACAAACAACATGCTATAATCATGTAGTGACCAACCGAAACAAAGAGTAACACAATTATTGTTATTTGTTAAACAATTTATCATGCATATCAAAGACATAAGTCAAAGTACCCGCCTCCAATCGAAATGGTCCAACTTCGGACATCGGGATGCTCGTCTCGAATCAAAGTCCTGTGATATCACACATACATTTTTATTTAGCTACAAATTAAACGAATAGCTAAAGAAAAATCCTTAAGAACAATTTAGGGGAAAACCCTAAACCATAAGTCTCGACTCCTAATTTAAATCCAACGTTTAACTAGGGTTAATTACCTTTAACCCTAATGATAACATTAGATTAAAAATCTAAAGCTAATCCAATCTACCAATATAAATTGATTACCTCATACCTAAATCAAATCTATTATCATAACAATCCAAACAACACACAATCCACAACAAGGTTACAATTCTCTACTCTTTACCTCAATTCACAACCGTGTTTTGTGTTGAAACTCAAGATTGTTGTTAGAACACTTCACGGCAGAGCCTTCCTTTCCCTCACAGTCGTGACCACTCTTCCATTGAAACCCTACACCTGCTGGATCAGATCAGAAGGAGAAAATCAAGTGTGCAACCAAACATTTCCAGTGCAACCAACTCACCTTGTTGGCTATGATCTAGGGCACGACACAGAGAAGGCACCGACGGTCAGCTGGCGTTGGCAGTGGCCCTCTGCTCAGTATCTCCACTGTTAGGGCAACAAGGAGTCGGCTGTGGCTCTAGTCGCCGGCGGCAGAGGAGTAGAAGGAAGGAGATCTCGGTTATGTGGCTCGGGCTCGAGGGCAAAGGAAGGGTGGCCGACACTCTCCTCGTTGGCGGCAGAGGATAAGCAGCAGGGGAAAAGGATCGGCTCAGCCGATTAGGAACACGGTTGGGGTCGGCGAGGAAGACGCGAGGAGAGGAAAGGAAGTAGGACTCTCGGCGTCGGCACCTAGGCCAGAAGCGATTCTGTTCGTGCGGCATCGCCGGAGGAAGAAGAAGAAGAAGAGGGCTTCGGTGTGCGACTCAAGAAGAAGAAACCGCCGACCGGTGGTTAGGGCAGTGAGAGGTTGCGGCGGCGTCGGGGAGAAAAGGGAAGAGGTGCGGGACTTTGGGTTTTTTCGGCGATGAAGAGAAGAGAATAAAGAAATAAGAAATATTTAAATAAAAAGAATTTATTAAAGGAACAATTCCTCACTTAAATCGGGTAGCCCAAACAGGCTTTTCCGAGCCCCGTTCCGGTCCCCGTTAACTCGTCCATACGAGCTCCGAAAAATTTCCGAAAAATATCCAAAAATTCTGGAAAATTCATTTATTATTTATCGTCATTTTTTTCCGGTATTTTACACATTCTATTTCCAAACACTTGTATGCTTTAGTTGTTAAGCTTCTATTTTCTGTGCCTAAACGCTGTAAGAGGCTTTTCCGCCTGAAGGAGTTTTTGAGCTTAATCTTCCTTGGATTAACAACCTCCCCGGTTGTAACCAAGTAAATATCTGGTGCCTCGTCTTTTCTTTTATGCTTTTTATTTATCTGCTTAATTCATTTTACAAGTGTTAGCTTAATCGTTCGAGGAAGGGTTGCCTGTTTTTAATTGACAGGTTATTTACCAACCCTTCTAGCCGGCCCAACGGTCCTACAAGTGGTATCAGAGCCGAGTACGCCTCAGAAGGACTAACCGCCGTCTGAAGCAACAAAACAATGGCCGGAGCTAGCGACTACCCACCAGCATTCGAGGGGGAGCTTGCTTCTTGGAAGCAACAAATGACGGTATTTCTTAACTCTGATATTGGTATTTCTCTAATAATGAAAACAGGTTATGAAGCACCGAAAGACACGAACGGAGAGAAAATCGGCATACGCCTCTGGAACGAGAAGCAACATGAAGAGTCCATGGCGAATGCTCGGGCAGAGTTTCACATTCTAAGCGCAATACCAACTAAAGATTTCGACAGAGTCGGAGAGTACAAAAGCACGAAAGAACTTTGGGAAAAGTTCTTAATGCTCTACGAATAACCGGTTGTAGTCGTCTCCTCAATAGACATCGAGTCGTCCGAGACGGAAGAAATTACCAAGACAACCCCAACAACCGAAGTACATCCTGAGATCGATAAAGGGGGAGAATCTTTGGAAGAAATTAATTCAACAGGGGGAGAACCAACGGCCGACGAGGTAAGTAAGGTATGGCCTCTACCATCTGAACAACGGATTCAATTAATCAAATTACCTGAAGATTTTTGTGAACCAAAATTTGAATTATCGAAAGAACTTTTTGGATTAGAAAATCTTCGGTCGAATAATTGTTGCAAATTACAAAATATTTTTACGAAAGAATTATGCAACTTAGAAATATTATCGAAAACTTTCCCGAATCTAAAAATTTCGAATTACAAATTACTTTACTGAAAAAGTTTTGTGAATTAGAAATTGATTCATCAAACAAAGTTTTCAGATTAAGAAATCTATTTTCCTGCAAACTCTTATTGTTAAAAAATTCTTGCAAATTACAAAATATTCCTTCAAACGAATTTTGCACATTGCTGAAAGAATTGTTTATATTGTCGAAAAATTTTATCAAGTTAAAATCTATGCCATCTGAATATTTCTGTGAAATTGAAATTCAAATAGAAATTAACATGATACAAATTTCTGCATGTATAATCTTTGTGGCATTAAATCTAAAAAAGATTGATTTAAGAAATTATGATAAGTTAAAATGGAAATTTAAAACTTTCTGATAAATAGAATTGAGAACTAAATAAATAAATAAATGCATAGAATTTTTTTTAAAATGTTTAAATTTTCTTGCATAAAAGTCTTTTGGGCTTAGAAAGTTTTTTTTAACTTGGAAACTTTTCAAAAAGCTATTGTTGACTTAGAAATATTTTAACAGATAACTTTTCAAAATTTTCTAACTCTTTAAACCCTTAGAATTTTAAACTCCATTTTATTGTGATCAAAGGGGGAGAAGAAGAAGTATAAGTCTAGGGGGAGATAGAGAAAATTGAAAGAGATAGAGAAAATTGAAAATTAAAATTTTCTGTTGGAATTTAATTTTTTCTATCTTATTGCACTTAATTGCAATATAAGTTAGTTTATGTTTTATGTCTATTTTTTCCCTAGCTTAACTTGGGTTGATCACACCAAAAAGGGGGAGATTGTTGGAATCCCAAGGTTATTTTGGTGTGATCAACAAGTTAAGTTAGGTCCTGTGTGTATTTAACCTTGTGTCTAAGTGTGCAGGAGTTTAGGAACACAGGTACTCGAGCGGAAGACGCAGCTAGCGAGAAGGACGGCACGTTGTGCGTCTGAGGGACGAGGTGCTGCGGAAGAGTACACCGGCGGACGAGAAGGAAGTATGCGCGGTGGTTCCGAGGTACGAAAGCCGGAGCGGAAGATTGCTCGAGGAGCAAGAGATGCAGCTAGCGCGAAGGTCGGCACGGGGTGCGACCGAGGGACGAAGTCTGTGGATGAGTACGCTGGTGGACGAGAAGGGACACGCGGCAATTCCGAGGGACGAGAAGCCGGAGGGAAGCACGCTCGAGAAGACCGGAAGATGGGTTCGGGTGAGCCCTATTCCGGATGTCAGAGATCACCCAAGCAAGCGGAGCCGGAGCAGAAAGACCCGGACCAGAGGCGAGCTGAACCGGAGAAGAGAGCACGGACCAAAAGTCAATTGGGTTGACTTTTGGCTCCGGAGCGCCTGGAATTGTCCGGGGCGCCCGGAGCTGTCCGGGGCGCCCGGAACCCTTCCGGGCGCCCGGAAGTGACTTTTTCACAGGATCGAGCTTTGACTCGATCCAACCGTTGGGGGATAAATTTTATCCCCCCATGGCGCCCGGAACCCTTCCAGGCGCCCCGACCAAGGCTATAAATATAGCCTTGGTCCAGAAGCTTTTCAACAATCACGATCATTCTATTTCCAAACACTTGTATGCTTTAGTTGTTAAGCTTCTGTTTTCTGTGCCTAAACGCTGTAAGAGGCTTCTCCGCCTGAAGGAGTTTTTAAGCTTAATCTTCCTTGGATTAACAACCTCCCCGGTTGTAACCAAGTAAACATCTGGTGCCTCGTCTTTTCTTTTATGCTTTTTATTTATCTTCTTAATTCATTTTACAAGTGTTAGCTTAATCGTTCGAGGAAGGGTTGTCTATTTTTAATTGAAAGGTTATTTACCAACCCTTCTAGCCGGCCCAACGGTCCTACAGATGGGATCTATCCCTCCTATATGACGGGAGAGATATCGGTATTCTTGATAGAGTGAGACCACGAAGTGCATGGCCATGCCCAAATGAGTCAATATGAGATATTGAGCTCATTTGATTTAGTGAGTCTACTTGGAGTTCAAGATTTAGATTGATCAGAGGATGACACGGTCTATGCCTCACATTGATCAATCTAGATGTCTAGGATAGAAGGACACTTGTCATATATTGTGAGGTGTCATAATTAGTAGTCACAAGGTGATGTTGGATCTCAACATTCTTGTAACTTGGGTAGCAATGATGTATTGCTAGATGTCGCTCATTGCTTATGTTTCTAAAGGAGTTTAGAAACATTGCCAACGTTACAAGAACCTATTGGGTCACACATAAAGAACAAGTGGATGGAGATTAGGTTCATATGATGAACCAATTGAATTAGGTTCATATGATGTACCAAAGATTGGATTCGGATTAATTCAAATTAGACTTATTGAGTTAGACTCAATTAGATTTAATTGTTGAATGAGTCTAATTTAAATTTGATTCATAGAGTCAATTTATATTAATGAATTGAGATTCATTAGATTAAAATTGACTTGATCCAAACGTTGGTTTTAACTCAACAAGGAAAAGAATTGGTCAATTTTGACTTGACCAAATGGAAGTTGAAACATCAAGTTTGACTTGATGTATTGCCACATCATGAAGGTTGACTCATCCTACATGGCATGACTAACCTTGCCACATCATCCCCACCTCATCATGGTGTGCCACCTCATGAAGGTTACACATCCCATTCCATTTAATGTGGCCGACCACATTAAATGAGGGGAGTTACAAGATGTGGCCGGCCACACTAATGTGGGTGGAGGTTTTGTTTTGTGGCATTGATGTGTGTTCATTGTTGCATCTTCTTCCTTGGATTCTTCCTCCTCCTTTGCTACTATTGTCGTGGGTTTCAAGCAAGGAAGAAGAAAGGTGAGTGAATTTAATCCAAGAAGAAAGGTTAGTGAAAGTCACATAGAGTTTTTAGAGGAGTGTGTTCTCTTCTTTTCCTTTCTTCATCTTCCAATCCTATCCGAGAGCATCAAGAAGTGCTAGCACACTTGTGGTGTTCTCTTCTCCATCCTTGAGTGTTAGGGAACACTTTTTGTTCGTGTGGATACTACGAGAGGTGTGTACGTTTGAACACACTCGAGATCCGGCGCACCTTGGACGAGCGAGATTCGCAAAAGGGCACGCAACAAGGGTAACCTTCTAAACATGTAGATCTAAGTGTAGATCTAGTTAGTAAAATCGTACATGTAAAATTTTGTTCTATACTCTTCGCACGGATCCGTTGGCTAGGGAGTTTCGGGGTTTCCACGACGCGAAAAAGCGGTTTTCGCGGCCCGAAAAGCCCAACAGTAGTATCAGAGCCACGTGCGAAGGCATGTACGAGTTTATTTTGGTTTTTATGAAAAATAAACATTCTGTGAATTTCTGTAATTTCATTATTTTTATAGTTTTAAAGGTTATTTTTCTCGTAGAAGCGAGGCACAAGTGTTTAGACACTTGTAGGCTTCGACTACCGAGAAGATTTTTCTGTTACGGCAATGTTTTGACCCAAAATTTTTTGGGACAGCGGGCTAAGGCGTTGTAGGATCGCTTAGGAGCAATTCGCGATGGTTAGATCGCGGGTAGGGGTATTGCTCCTAACCCCGCAAGGGGATTTGCTTCGCGATTGCGCCCGAAATCGCTAATCGGGACCGCCGGGAAAAAATTACTCATAAAAATTGTAAAAATTATGAAAAATTACAGAAAATTATGAAAAATATATAATTTAGAATTATATATTATTTTTGTGATAGTCATGGCCCAAAAAGACCCAATATGATTGGATTTGTGTTGTAATTTATAATACGGCTTGCGTGCCGTCATGTGTTTTTGTGTGCAGTATTTGAAACGCGACCTGCGCGTGGTGCCTCCCTATTTATATTCTGGTTGTAAATTAGATTTAGACTCGAATGTAACTCGAGTTTCAAAATTTAATATAAATTTTGAAGCGGTGGAAGGTCCACTCAAGACGGAGTTACGAGGAAGGCGCGAGCAACACAAGGTGGTCAAAAGGAAGGCGCTTGAGAAGATGTTGACCTTAGGTTGACCATCCGATCTTCTCATTGGCTTGAGAAGATCGTAGTAGGGCCATGACATAATAACAAAATTATTTAATTAATTACTTTTGTGTGTATGTGATGCATGCTAGTTAATTAAGTAATTAATTAGTGCCTAATGATTAGATTAGATCTAAGTCATGCACATGATGCACCATTCGATTAGATTAGATCTATCGAGTATATGATACGTATCATCGTTTAGATTAGATCTAAATCGCGACAACTCGTAATGCCTACCATGCCGTGATACCTACCACTACCTCGATCGCATGTTGTTGTTGAATATGCCAAAGCAGAGCAACACATACTATCTTAGTAGGGTACGGAGGGACAATCTTGGTCCCGCCTATCAACGCATGGGTGAGTACAACTCAATTAGATTGAGTAACTAGTTAACTCAATTGGATCAAATTTAACTATAGGCATTATCCAATGGTTGGTAGATAGGTCAAAATCACGTTTATATTAACTCTTGGGCGTATTAGCCAAAGCTAACTCGAGTTTTAATATAAATGCGGATTTTGATCCTATAAACAAGAGTTTCATAGAGATGTAATTGGTAATTAGTTACCTACCGATCATACTAAGTCTTGGGCGTATTAGCCAAAACTAACTCAAGGGTTAGTATGATATGGATCTTGTCCCACATGAATTATAGAATTCAGTGGGAGCATCATTTAGTTAAAGGCCTAATTAAATGATTTAAAGAATATGATATTTATTTTCTGCATTTTTCTGTTGTAGAATTTCCATGACGTCAAACACGAACATCTTCTCTCTGCGTTCTGTCCTTAAGAAGGACAAGCTCAACAGAGCAAATTTCCTGGACTGGTACAGGAATCTGAGAATAGTTCTCACTCAGGAACGTAAACTGTACGTTCTGGAGCAGCCCATTCCGGAGGCACCTCCTACCACTGCCACGCGAGCTGACAAAGATGCTTATAAGAAACATCAAGATGACGCATTAGATGTGTCCTGTCTTATGCTCGCGACCATGAACTCTGAGCTTCAGAAGCAACATGAGTTGATGAGTGCTTATGATATGGTTGAACATCTTTGTCACCTATATCAAGGACAAGCAAGGCAATGGAAGAGGAACTCCAAAGAATACCTGGAAGATCTTAAGAAGAAGAGAAATAAGATTTCTACTTCAGGTATACATGTTATAGAAGTCAACCTCTCTATTTCTTCATCGTGGGTATTAGATACCGGATGTGCTTTGTACATTTGTACTAATGTACAAGCGCTGAGAAATAGCAGGGCATTGACGAAGGGTGAGATAGACCTACGAGTAGGCAATGGAGCACGGGTTGCTGCTGTTACTGTAGGAACTTATCATCTATCTCTGCCCTCTGGGCTTGTACTAGAATTAGATGATTGTTGTTATGTGCCTGCATTAACTAAGAACATTATATCAGTTTCTTGTTTGGACAAGAAAGGTTTCTCGTTTACAATAAAGAACAAATGTTGTTCCGTCTATTTAAACGATATGTTCTATTGTAGTGCACCTCTGGTAAACGGACTCTATATTCTAGATCTTGAAAGCCCTATTTATAACATAAATACCAAGAGGTTCAAGTCAAATGACCTGAACCAAACCTATCTCTGGCACTGTCGCTTAGGTCATATAAATGACAAGCGCTTATCCCAGCTCCATAAGGATGGTTTGCTGGACTCATTTGATTTTGAATCTTATGAGACGTGCGAGTCATGCCTACTAGACAAGATGACCAAGACACCCTTTAGTGGGCACAGCGAAAGAGCGACTGATTTGTTAGGACTTATACATAGTGATGTATGTGGCCCTTTCAATGTCGCGGCTAGAGGCGGTTATAGACACTTCATCACATTTACTGATGACTTCAGTAGATATGGTTATGTGTACTTGATGACACATAAGTCTGAATCCTTTGAAAAGTTCAAAGAATTCAAGAATGAAGTACAGAACCAGCTTGGCAAGAGTATTAAGATACTTCGATCAGATCGAGGTGAAGAATACCTTAGCCATGAGTTTCGTGACTATCTAGCTGAGTGTGGGATTCTATCCCAACTCACTCCTCCTGGAACACCACAGTGGAATGGTGTATCTAAAAGGAGGAATCGTACCTTATTAGATATGGTACGATCTATGATGAGTCACACAGATCTTCCGACATTCCTTTGGGGCTATTCTCTAGACACGGCAGCTTTTATACTCAACCGAGTTCCATCCAAGGCCGTGATAAAGACACCATATAGGATATGGACTGGGAGAGATGCCCAAGTGTCTTTCATGAGGATTTGGGGATGTGAGGCCTATGTTGGACGTCAAGTCTCAGATAAATTAGGATCCAAATCCGACAAGTGCTACTTTATAGGATATCCCAAGGAAACTAAGGGATATTACTTCTACATTCCCAGTCAGCACAAGATAGTTGTGGCAAAGACTGGAGTCTTTCTAGAAAGGGACTTTGTTTCTAGAAAGACTAGTGGGAGTACATTCGATCTTGAAGAAGTTCAAGATGCGGATCCTAGCACTGAAGCCTCGATGGAAGTTGAACTGGAACCACAAAGTGTTGTGGATGATGTTGTTCCACAAAGAGTTGAGGAATAACAACCAGTTCAAGTAGACATACCTCTTCGCAGGTCTGATAGGGTACGTCGTTTGCCTGAGAGATACTCATTTCGCTTGTCTGACCATGATGACGTTGTGCTCATAGAGGATGAGCCTACCACCTATCAGGAAGCTGTGATGAGACCAGATTCTGAGAAATGGCTAGAAACCATGAGATCCGAAATGGAATCCATGTACACCAACCAAGTATGGACTTTGGTTGATCCACCTGAAGGGGTAAAACCCATAGGGTGTAAGTGAGTCTTTAAGAGAAAGACTGACATGGATGGACTTATTTATAAGGGTCGCTTGGTAGCTAAAGGTTTCAAGCAGATTCATGGTATTGACTATGATAAAACCTTTTCACCAGTAGTGATGTTTAAGTCCATTCGGATCATGCTTGCTATTGCAGCTTACCACGATTACGAGATCTGGCAAATGGATGTCAAAATCGTGTTTCTGAATGGAAACCTACTCGAGGATGAGTACATGACACAACCTGAGGGTTTTGTAGATCCAAAGCATACTAGCATAGTATGCAAGCTGCATAGTTCCATTTATGGACTAAAGCAAGCTTCTCGGAGCTGGAATATTCGATTCGATGATGCAATCAAACAGTTTGGTTTCATCAAGAATGAAGATGAACCTTGTGTCTACAAGAAGGTTGTAGGGGACATAGTTGTCTTCCTCATATTGTATGTGGATGACATACTGCTCATTGGGAAAGACATCCCTTTGTTATAGTCTGTCAAGACTTGGCTAGGGACATGTTTCTCAATGAAGGACTTAGGTGAAGCATCCCGCATTCTAGGGATACAGATCTATAGAGATAGATATAAGAGATTGCTTGGCCTAAGTCAGAGTACATATATGACAAGGTACTCCTTCGGTTTGCCATGCAGAACTCCAAGAAGGGATTTCTGTCGATGTCATATGGCATGAGTCTTTCGAAGACTCAGGGCCCCTCTTCTAGAGAGGAGAGAGACCGCATGGATCAGATCCCTTATGCTTCAGTCATAGGACCTATCATGTATGCCATGCTATGTACTCGACATGATGTCTCGTATGCTTTGAGCATGACGAGCAGATACCAGTCAGATCCAGGTGAAAGTTGTTGGAGCAATCCCAATGGTCCGTGCGACCATGTGTTTTGGTGTTTGGGCAAAGGGTTTAAGTTAGGTTCACCCTTGTATTTGATATGTGTACTTGAGTTGTGCAGGACTGCAGGATACACATGTGACTTAGGTTGATGGCTTCGGGTCCGGTGAAGGATGGAGCATCCAAGGGACCGTGGACAAGGCAGCGAGGACAAGGGCCGAGGGAAGCGACTTCGAGGCATACGCGAAGGATGACATTGGGTACGAGCCGCGGGCTTGAATGCATCCGAGGGACGAGAGCCAAAGGAAGTAGGCTTGAAGGCAAAAGGTCAAAGCTGCAAAGGAAGCGTCAAATGAGTCATAAGGGGTGAGGGTACGAGTGCATGAGAGATTGCACTCAGAGTAAAATCCTAGTTTTAGGGTTTTACTGTAGCAGTACTGTAGCAGTCGACTGCATGTTTTAGCAGTCGACTGGTGCAGTCGACTGGGGCAGTCGACTGGCAGTGTGGAATCGAGCCGTTGGGATGTAACGGTCGAATTTCCACAGAGGGCAGTCGACTGCATGTTTTGGCAGTCGACTGGTAGGCGGGGTTTTCAACCCGCGGCCTATATAACTAAGGCTTGGAAGCTTGGTTATCTCTGACGAAATTAGACTTGGTTAAGGTCTAATTAGTAGTCTACAAGTGCTCAAGAGTTTCCCTTGTGTCCAAGAGGTCTTGGTGAGTTTGTGGTGAGGTTTCTCCACCCACAAGGAGGTTTGAGCTAGCCGGAGATCATCTGGGGAGTAATCCACCGACGGATAGGGATCGTCCACCTTACGGACACGCCGTGGAGTAGGAGCTTTATCTCCGAACCACGTAAATGATCGTGTAGCTTGGTTTGCATTTCTTGTCTTGTATTTTGTTTAGCTTGTTTATTTTTGTATTATTCTGCTGCGCAAGCTAACAACGTAGGAAGCGAACGATTTGGGGGTGCCGTCTATCCAACCCCCCTTCAAGTCGGTCACCGATCACCCAACAAGTGATATTAGAGCGAGGCCGCTCTCCATTGGACTAACCGCCAAGGAAGCAAAGATGACCGGCTTAATTGAACCGCCAAACCTTGAAGGTAGAGGCTTGTGGGACATCACGTATTGGATGATGAAGATGGAGGTCTTCTTCAACACGGATTGGGACACCATGATGGTGGTCAAAGAGCCGTTTGAAGTCCCTAAAGACAAGAAAGGAAAGAAGCTCCGATCACGACATTAGACGGAGGAGCAAACCACACTATCAAAGGCAAATGATAAGGTAATATCCATTTTGATTGATATTGTGCCTAATGACGTGATGAGCTATGTAGGAAAATACGAGAATGCTCACGATTTGTGGAGCAAGATAAAGAAGGTTCAATGGGAAGAACCTTTGCCTACACAAGAAGAAGAAAAATCCAAAGAAACGGATGAAGAAGCTCGAGTAGAGGAGGAGCAACCGGAAGGTGATGAGCACTCAACATTCGAGGAGAAGAAGGATGAAGAAAGGCCATCCACAAGTGTGGATGAGGAAGATGAGTCATCATCAACATCATCAAGAATTGAAGAAGAATCCAAGACAAGTGAAGAGGATGAAGAAGAAGTCTTGGAAGTGGTCAACCTAGCAAGGACCTCCACCGAAGTGAAGTCAAAGGACCATATCACTTGCTTCGGGTGCAATGAGAAGGGACACTACAAGAGTAGATGTCCTATGGGTAAGAAGAAGGTAGCTCCTAAACTCAATTCAATTCATTTTGAATCTAATTTGAGTTGTAGGAAGAAGAAGGAGAAAAATCACATAGTGTGCTTCACGTGTGGTGAGCGGGGTCATTACCACACCAAATGCCCAAAGAAGAAAGAGATCAAAAAGTTGACACATTTGAAGAAGGAGGAGAAGAAGTGGAGGAAGAATGGAGGCTCATGTCAAGGGGGAACTCCAAAGGTAAAGGGTAAGGTAAAACCAAATGTAAATTTGAAATCAAATTTAAATTCCTCCATGCATGCTAGGAATAATTGTTATTATTTACCCATGCAAAATTTTGGATTTAGATATCATGATAGGAATAGGGTTAATGTAGATCAAAACCCTAGGAAATCTATGCATGAAAAATTTAGAAACAATAGACCTAGGGAGACCCAAGGCATTAATCCCAAGAAGGGGAGACACATGCCTAGGAAGGGTAGGTCTAGGAATGTCCAATTTGGACAAATTAACTCTAGGGTTAGAAACCTAGAGAAGGAGAATCAAGCTTTAAGGGGAAAGCTTGATAAGTTAGAACAATTCCTTAAGAGATTCAATGTTGGATCTAAGGAATTAAGGATGATGTTGGGTAGCCAAAGACCCAACAATGATAGATCGGGCTTGGGATACCGATCTAGTCCCTCCAAGGCCAATGAGAGTTCATATGCTAGGGTGGCAAATGATCATGGCAAGGGAGAGGTCTCCAAGGCTAAGGGAAAGTCTTATGCTAGGGTTGGATATGACTATAACAAGGAGAAGTCAATAAATGGCAAGGGAAAGCCATTTAATGGTAAGAAGAAATTAACCAAGGACAAGGTGTCCAAGGTTAAGAAAGTTACGTTTGTAGGCCAAGTGTCACCGGGGGTGGACCGATGTGGCCTAGCCATTGTGGATGAGTCACCTAAGGAGGTGGCTAAGGCTAAGAGCTCTAGGGGGAGCTCTAAGAGTCAATTTGGGACCCATGGCCAATGGATCTCAGGTGGGTTTTACTTGGGAGTTTAGGTTGGGTCATGGACTGTGTCAAGTGGTTTGGAGACGGACTTGAGTCTCAAACCTAGGGATTTGACACAATTGGATTGTGTTTCATGCAAGAAATATGACATTGGGGTCATATAGCATGATAATTAGTTTTGGATGTATAGATGCCATATAAATCAATGCTAGGGATGCATTGTGGGTTGACATGGGCAAATACATCAAGAGGAAGCCAAAACTAGGACTTTAGGTCAAGGTTAAATTGAACCATTTAGCTAGTTTTGAGTTTTGTGTCAATCTTGGGATTGGTGATAGATACATTTTTGAATGTATTTTTCCCAAGTACACATGGGTAAAACAGACCTCTCCACAAAATTTGGGGATTTTTAGAGGTCTGTGAAATTATTGGTGCATTTCTGAAATTGGGTCAGAAATGCTGAAAAAGGCTGAAAAACTGTGCCAGTCGACTGCTAGTTTTAGCAGTCGACTACACCAGTCGACTGCTAAAACATGCAGTCGACTGGCTGGAAACAGAAGCATTCTGTTCACTCAGCCAGTAGCGACCAGTCGACTGGTACTTCTTGCAGTCGACTGATACCAGTCTGAAATTATTTTCAGCACTGGATTTTGACCAAGTCAACTCATACAGGTGTATAAAATCCATGGGGGATTAATATATGAGTTTAGGGTAAATTTGGATGACAAGTTTTCAACAATTGGGATATTGTTGGAGAACTTTTTGGATGTTAGGCAAAGGGGGAGAAGTAAGGTTTAGTTGGGAAAACCTGAAAGTACCTTTGTGTAGGGGGAGCCTTGGGATAGGTTCTTAAAAAGCCCGTTGTAAAAATCCTAGCTCATGGGGAGCGTAGGTGTAGGGGGAGCCTTGGGATAAGTTCTTAAAAAGCCTGTTGTGAAAATCCTAGCTCATTGGGGAGCATAGGTGTAGGGGGAGCCTTGGGATAGGTTCAAATGCATGATGCATTGTTACGGCGATTGCCAAGTGTGTAACATTGGCAACGTAAGTCCATTCGGCAGTGTAAGTCCAAGTGTGTAGCATTGGCATCGTAAGTCCATTCGGTGTTGTAAGTCCAAGTGTTTAGCCTTGGCATCGTAAGTCCATTCGGCGTTGTAAGTCCAAGTGTGTAGCCTTGGCATCGTAAGACAATTCGGCGGAGTAAGTCCAAGTGTGTAGCCTTGGCATCGTAAGTCCATTGTATTGTATTAGCATGTTTATTTGCTATTTGTTTTCCCTAACTTAAACGTATTGCCAAACACCAAAAAGGGGGAGATTGTTAGAGCAATCCCAATGGTCCGTACGACCATGTGTTTTGGTGTTTGGGCAAAGGGTTTAAGTTAGGTTCACCCTTGTATTTGATATATGTACTTGAGTTGTGCAGGACTGCAGGATACACATGTGACTTAGGTTGATGGCTTCGGGTCCGGTGAAGGATGGAGCATCCAAGGGACCGTGGACAAGGTAGCTAGGACAGGGGCCGAGGGAAGCGACTTCGAGGCATACGCGAAGGATGGCATTGGGTACGAGCCGCGGGCTTGAATGCATCCGAGGGACGAGAGCCAAAGGAAGTAGGCTTGAAGGCAAAAGGTCAAAGCTGCAAAGGAAGCGTCAAATGAGTCATAAGGGTGAGGGTACGAGTGCATGAGAGATTGTACTCGGAGTAAAATCCTAGTTTTAAGGTTTTACTGTAGCAATACTGTAGCGCTACTGTAGCAGTACTGTAGCAGTCGACTGGCAGTGTGGAATCGAGCCGTTGGGATGTAACGGTCGAATTTCCATAGAGGGCAGTCGACTGCATGTTTTGGCAGTCGACTGGTAGCCCGCGACCTATATAACCAAGGCTTGGAAGCTTGGTTATCTCTGACGAAATTAGACTTGGTTAAGGTCTAATTAGTAGTCTACAAGTGCTCAAGAGTTTCCCTTGTGTCCAAGAGGTCTTGGTGAGTTTGTGGTGAGGTTTCTCCACCCACAAGGAGGTTTGAGCTAGCCGGAGATCATCCGGGGAGTAATCCACCGACGGATAGGGATCGTCTACCTTACGAACACGCCGTGGAGTAGGAGCTTTATCTCCGAACCACGTAAATGATCGTGTAGCTTGGTTTGCATTTCTTGTCTTGTATTTTGTTTAGCTTGTTTATTTTTGTATTATTCTGCTGCGCAAGCTAACAACGTAGGAAACGAACGATTTGGGGGCGTCGTCTATCCAACCCCCCTTCAAGCCGGTCACCGATCACCCAACAAAAGACACTGGATAGCGGTCAAGAATGTTCTTAAGTACTTAAGAAGGACTAAAGAATATTTCTTGATATATGGAGGCGATGATGAGCTAGCTGTAAAGGGTTACAGTGATGCTAGCTTCCAGACCGACCAGGATGATTATCGATCGCAGTCAGGGTTCGTGTTTTGCATAAATGGTGGTGCTGTGAGCTAGAAGAGTTCGAAGCAGGACACAGTAGCTGATTCTACGATAGAGACCGAGTATATTGCTGCATCAGAGGCAGCAAAGGAGGCAGTTTGAATTCACAAGTTCGTCACTGAACTTGGGGTGGTTCCTAGCATTGCTGACCCTATTGAGCTCTATTGTGACAACAATTGAGCTATAGCACAGGCGAAGGAACCTTGCTCACACCAGCGGACCAAACACATACTACGGCGCTTCCATCTCATTCGAGAGATTATCGAGAGAGGAGATGTGAAGATTTCCAGAGTACCCACAAAGGCTAACATCGCAGATCCCTTGACCAAGGTTTTGGCACAGAGGAAGCATGATGGTCATACTAGGTCATTGGGGCTTAGAGCCTACACTGATTGGCACTAGTGCTAGTGGGAGATTGTTAGCTAGAGCCCTAGAGCCAATCATTTGATGATTGTATTATGGACTTGTTGTATCATATTCTATATAAATAAAGACATTTGGTTTTTGGTTATTATACTTACTTATATTTGTGCCAAATAAACTAAGTATAATAACGCCCTTGAGTAGAAGGTTCTTACCTATATCAATCGATTAGCTGAACTGATAGTGAGATGATATAGGGAACACTACTCTTAATCATTCCTAGTCGAGTATTAACATTCAGGGACAATGTTAATGCAATAAGACTAGCATGTAGGTCAACTCGATGACTTGATCTCATAAGTCATGGATATAGAGATATCAAGTTGACACATGGGTATGCATTAGAGAATGTATACAGAATGACCCGCCATGAGAAAGTATCATGGATCGTTATATGAGTGTCATATACTTTCTCATGTGGCTATTAGTATGACTACTAGTCCTTGGACCTGAAGTCACCATGGATCCCTACATAAGGAGTTATGTACTTTGGTTTCGTCAAACGTCACCCGTAACTGGGTGGACTATAAAGGCGATTACTGGGTATGTAACGAATTATGCAGAGGGATGTGAGTGATGTAGATGGGATCTATCCCTCCTATATGACGAGTGAGACATCGGTATTCTTGATAGAGTGAGACCACGAAGTGCATGGCCATGCCCAAATGAGTCAATATGAGATATTGAGCTCATTTGTTTTAGTGAGTCTACTTGGAGTTCAAGATTTAGATTGATCAGAGGATGACACGGTCTATGCCTCACATTGATCAATCTAGATGTATAGGATAGAAGGACACTTGTCATATATTGTGAGGAGTCACAATTAGTAGTCACAAGGTGATGTTGGATCTCAACATTCTTGTAACTTGGGTAGCAATGATGTATTGCTAGATGCCACTCATTGCTTATGTTTCTAAAGGAGTTTAGAAACATTGCCAACGTTACAAGAACCTTGGGTCACACACAAAGAACAAGTGGATGGAGATTAGGTTCATATGATGAACCAATTGGATTATGTTCATATGATGTACCAAAGATTGGATTCGGATTAATTCAAATGAGACTTATTGAGTTAGACTCAATTAGATTTAATTGTTGAATGAGTCTAATTTAAATTTGATTCATAGAGTCAATTTATATTAATGAATTGAGATTCATTAGATTAAAATTGACTTGATCCAAACGTTGGTTTTAACTCAACAAGGAAAAGAATTGGTCAATTTTGACTTGACCAAATGGAAGTTGAAACATCAAGTTTGACTTGATGTATTGCCACATCATGAAGGTTGACTCATCCTACATGGCATGACTAACCTTGCCACATCATCTCCACCTCATCATGGTGTGCCACCTCATGAAGGTTACACATCCCATTCCATTTAATGTGGCCGGCCACATTAAATGAGGGGAGTTACAAGATGTGGTCGACCACACTAATGTGGGTGGAGGTTTTGTTTTGTGGCATTGATGTGTGTTCATTGTTGCATCTTCTTCCTTGGGTTCTTCCTCCTCCTTTGCTACTGTTGCCGTGGGTTTCAAGCAAGGAAGAAGAAAGGTGAGTGAATCTAATCCAAGAAGAAAGGTTAGTGAAAGTCACATAGAGTTTTTAGAGGAGTGTGTTCTCTTCTTTTCCTTTCTTCATCTTCCAATCCTATCCGAGAGCATCAAGAAGTGTTAGCACACTTGTGGTGTTCTCTTCTCCATCCTTGAGTGTTAGAGAACACTTCTTGTTCGTGTGGATACTACTAGAGGTGTGTACGTTTGAACACACTCGAGATCTGACGCACCTTGGACGAGCAGGATTCGCAAAAGGGCACGCAACAAGGGTAACCTTCTAAACATGTAGATCTAAGTGTAGATCTAGTTAGTAAAATCGTACATGTAAAATTTTGTTCTATACTCTTCGCACGGATCCGTTGGCTAGGGAGTTTCGGGGTTTCCGCGACACGAAAAAGCGATTTTCACGGCCCGAGAAACCCAACAGTATAAGGGTAAGACATGCGATGCAGTACACCATGGGATGCCAAGAAAGAACGAAACTGAGCAGAAAGATACTCACGTGCATTATCACTTTGCAAAGTACGAAGAGAAATACCAAACTGAGTTTTGATTTCATGAAATAAAGATTGAAAAATAGAAAATAATTCGGATCGTTCCTTCATCAGATATAACCATGTACAACGGGAAAAATCGTCTATAAAAGTAACAAAATATCATCATCCCAATGTAGAAAAAACACGACTCGGACTCCAAACATCAGAATGAACCAAGACAAAGGGGGACATAGCCCGACTCACAGTGTGAGGAGAAAAAGAACTACGAACATGCTTACCTAACTGACAGGACTCACAAGATAAAGACTCTAAGTGAGAAAGACTAGGATGTAATTTTTTTAACTTATCAAGACCTGGATGCCCCAATTGAGCATGAATAAGAAGTGGAGATGCCGCCGCCGAACCAACAAGAGAGGGTTGTTGAAGCCGATAAAGGTCATGAGACTCACATCTGAAGCCAATCATCCTCCCCGTACTCTGGTGCTATAAGGAAACAGACGTTTTAGTAAAAGAAATGACACAATCAAGAGATCGAGTAAGTTGACTTATTGATAATAAATTAAATGGGGCTTCGGGAACATAAAGAACATTTTGAATGGAAAGAGACGGAGAAGGATGAACAATACTAATACCCTGGGACTGAGTTTGGGAACCATTGGCCATGGTGACCATTGGTAAGTAACCGAAAGTAGTAAGAGAAGAAAATAGGGAATCATTACCAGTGATATGATCGGTGACCCCTGAATCAAGAACCCAAGAATCTGAAGAACGAGATATGCCGGCAAAGGAATTACCAGCGTGTGCAACAGTAGCAGTGGAATCAGAAGCCTGACGATCCTCAAACCATTTTAGAAAGTCATTATAGGAAGGTAGTGGGGTCGACTCCGGTGTTAAATGTGAAGCAGAAGCTGAGGGAGCAACAGAACTCTGAACAATCTGAGCAGCGCGAGGAGGTCGACCATGTAGACTCCAACACTTATCAATTGTGTGTCCCGGTCGGTGGCAATGATCACACCAAGGACGCCCTTTGCCACCCTTGCGAGGTGGAGGTTTGTTGTTGTGTCGAGAGACCAAAGTCGACGAGTTAACGGGCACTGAAGGAGGCATCGTCAAGACTTTGGCCAGGACACGGAGGAGAGTCGCTCAGGTATTTTCCATGGTAGCTTCTGTGGGGCTGCCCAGGATCTAATCACGAACATGAGAATAATCTATGGGCAAACCATATAAAGTCAGAGACATAAAAAATTTCTTCCGATTTTCAAGCTCTTCAACAGGAGTGGCCGCAGGTGGTAGCAATTCATTGAAGTCACAAAGAAGGCTAGAGACCGAACCCAGATAAGTTGACATTGAATCCTTAATCTGATGGTCACTGAGGATAGTCATGAGATCTTCACAAACCTGATAGAGTCGCCGAGAGGTGTTTGTAAAGAGTTGTTGAGCCTGTGTCCAAACGGTTTTGCTGGTTTTGTGAGTACGGAAGACATTCCTAAGAGTTGGATGGATGGCAGCTCGGATAATACAACACAACTGGGCGTCAACCTTCTTCCATAGAGGGCGATCGACGACTAGAACATCATCTTCAGTTTGAGTGAGATGTGTCTTATATCCCTGTTCAATAAGTCAAAGCTCAATGTGAGACGCCCAAGAGGCATAATTCTTACCATCCAACTGCTCGGAAGAAAGGGGTGCAGTGATGTTGTTGGTAAAGATTGAGGTATCCGACTTTGGAATGCCAGATGTAGCCATAAAACAGATTGGAAAGAACTGTGGCGTCGTTGGCAATCGGTTAGACAAGCTGGGATTCTGGCGACTGGACAAGCTGGGATTCTGGTGAGATCAGCCAAGAGATGTGAGAATGAACCCTAATCCGATGGCCAGGGATTAGGGTGCTGTGAGAAGAATGCTGGAGAATAGGTGCGGCAGCAGAAGCAGTGGACATCAGTGCTCGGGAGAGTCACCAGTGGAGGAATGGGTACAGGTGCCCTCCGACTCGCGGTCACAAAGGAGCCCGACCTGGGAAGGGATGGGAGGCGCGGTCGTTGGCGCGGATTACGTGCTTGCTGGCTACGTCGAGGATGATGGCGCGGTTGTTAGCAAATACGAAGAGGGTGCCGACCCTTCACGGCTGCCGCTGCGCGGAAACCCCAGGCGAAACCCTGTCGCGGCGTTGCCCTAAAAGAGGCTCCTCGCGCGCGGTCTTGGCAGAGTGCGGGGCTTGTCGCGGAGGCAGAGGCAGCGAGGCGGGGCTTGCTGCGGAGGAAGAGGCAGCGAGGCGAGGCTTTTCGCGACGTCACTTGTCGCGACGGAGATGTTCACGAAGAGAAGGTGAGGCGGGACTTGTCGCGGGGGAGATGTTCGCGAAGAGAAGAGATGGCGGCGACAACTTAGGGTTTTTCTGAAGAAATTAGGGTTTTCTTTTAACTTGGCTTTGATACCATGTTAAAATAGAACCTCGTGTCTTGAGTACCACGAGTAAGATCCTTTATATAGGAAAGAAGACAACACAAATTGTAAAAATACCCCTATATATTTACATATTCTAACAATAATCACGGAAATTTAAAAAAAAAAGAAATACAAATGAAAAGTAGAAAAAAAAGGGCAAACGTGGACTTAAAAGAGCCTAAAGCAACAAATAAAAATAAAAGGAGAGTGATCAATGAAAAGGAACATAATGAAAAGTGATGAACATAAAAAAAAAGAAAAAGAATGGATGTGGGTAACAAACCACTGATTTCAACTTTGTATGTTAGTCCCTCTCTTCGTCAACCGCCGCATCACCCCCTCTAAACCATAACAACCACTTTCTCCCTACCTCTTCAAAGAAAAGAACTTTTCTTCTCCTTCCTTGAAAATCTGCTTACTTCCATCTCCTACTATCTCTTCCTTAATGCTCTTCGTATTCTTCAAACATGCTCCTACCCTCCCCGCTTGCCTTATATCTGTCACTTCAATCCCCCCCCTTAGTCCTCTCACTTTCTCCACCATCAAATTAGTGATTTGCTCATTTGATTTTCTTGACTACTTAGTTCCCTATACGCCATCCTCCACCAACTATCATTTTTCACCTTTTCCTACTGATCCGGTGATAAGGAGGGGTCCGGTCAGCTGGGTGATCAATGACAGGGTGGAGGTCAAAGTCAAGCTGGTCAACGTCTTGGTATTATCGTCCGATCAGGCAACCCCCTTTTCCGATCAGGAGGAAGAACCGCCGAGCCTACATGAAGCAGACGTTAGCACAACTTGACCAGGTACCGAGCTGCTGGCGCTCAGACAGACATGGCATGTGCCGAGCGGCAAGCCCGTTCGGACTCATACCGGCAAAACAGTGACAACCGAATAGACTACAGTCAAACATAGCTCCGTTCTACATAGCAGCGAAGCCTGGAACTCGGATGCTGGCCGAGCAGCCATTCCGCTCAGCCCGAGGACAAGATCGCCCGAATGGCCAATAGCTGACCAAGCAGCTCTTCCGCTCAGCCTGTAACAGATAAAAGGAGGATCAGAGGATATCCTTCTGGGAACCTGTGCCATCGACAGACGACATGCTTGGCGGTATGGTCAGGCAGAAGATTGTACGATGGAAGCTTCCGCTGTCTTGTCAGAGATATGCTCGGATCATTAAGGTATGGTGTTAGGCGCACTTTTCTGACACATCTCTTTAGGGTATGCTTTGAGGAGCGTATACACATCGAGGAGCGTGCACACGCTCCCAGGAGTCCTATATAAAGCCCCCCAAGTTTCGAAGGAGGTATGAATAATCTCTACTGTAGCTATAGTTACTCTGTCATTTTGCTTCCTCGTTTCTTCTACATCGCCGGTGTTTGACTTGAGCGTCGGAGGGTCATCGCCGGGAACCCCTCCCCGACTCAGCACTGACATTGTTGTGGCTGCAGGCTTCTTCGACGAGGAGTCCACCACCAGTTATCAGGAGCGCCACGGCCCCAGCATCCATTGCCTCGACTCTCGGACAGGTTCAAATTTGGCGCCGTCTGTGGGAGCGCACCTGCATCCGAGCCAGGAAAGTGGAAGAAGCTGGACGACTTCATACCGTGACACTCACTTAAGAAGAGCTCGACACGCTAATACAAGTGCGAGCGGCAAAGATCGTCGAGTAACAGTAGTAAAAGACATTAGCCGACTGACTAGCGCAACAAGCAACGTCGGCCTCTGGAGGCCGAGCGGCTCACGGTGATCGACCGGAGCAATATTCTATTTTGGGGCAAAACAGATTGCCGACTGGCATGCATGGAGAAGCTCCACCCACGCATATTCCATTCCATCGGGCTCTTTTCCAAACACCCTCAGAGGTTGCGCAAGCAAATCAGGAGAAGGGATCTTCTACAGACGAAGCGCCCGCTCGAGACGCACGAAAAGGCAAGGCACCCCGAGCCGACGCATCTCCCGAGCGGATCAACTGCCAGTTCTCCGAAGCAATACTGCAAGACCCATTGCCGAGGCACTACGCTCCATTGTCAATCGGAGAATACAACGAATCGACTGATCCGGATGATCATTTGGGAAAGTTCGACAACACTGCTACATTTCACCAATACACAAATGAGGTGAAGTGCCGAGTCTTTCTTACAACCATCGTTCAGCTTGGCCCAACGATGGTTCAAGAGGCTGCCGGACGGATCAATACAAAGCTTCAAGGATTTTCGAATGGCTTTCTTCCACCATTTTACAAGCAGCAGGCGCTACCAAAAGACAAGCGTCAGTCTGTTCTTTTTGAAGCAAGGGCCGAGAGAAACCCTTCGAGCATACATCCAGCGCTTCAAGCAGGTAGCTATAGATATCCCCTCGGTCTCAAATGAGACCATGATGAATGCCTTCACCCAGGGGCTCTTGGAGGGAGACTTCTTCCGATCGCTCATTAGGAAGCCGCCTCGCGACTACGACCATATGCTTAAGAAGGCTAATGAATACTTAACGTAGAAGAGGCCCAGACAGCCAGAAGGAAGGAGGCACAATCCGAGCTCGCGGTGCCAATTGAATGGTGACTGCCTAGCAGCCACCAACCACCAAGGGGGTAGAGAGCTGAAGGCCGACCGCACCAAGAAGCAAGGGCCCAGACCATGTAGCATGTGGCTTCCGATCGGCCAAAAATAGCGAAGGGCAAGCTATGGATGCCTATGTTTTGTTCCTTCCACTAGTCAGTGTCACACAACACCCGGGACTGTCGCGGGTTTACACCGATCATCCGATCGGTGCCAAGGGGCTATTGCCATCGATCGCCTTCACCCGATCGACGACACAGACATCAAACCGCCGAGCGACGAGAAGATGCCAAGCGACCCGAGCGGTCACACCACCATCAATAGAGGAGCAATGACCATCCCCGAGCCTCACACGAGCGACACAGGCCTAGCGCTCAGGAGGAGGAAAATAGAAGCAATGTTGTTCGGGGAGAGATAAACATCATTGTCGGTGGACCAACCAACGGAGACTCCAATCGAGCCAGAAAATCATATACCAGACGCTTGGAAATTCACGCCGTGGGTTGTAATCAGGAGAGAGCGAACGAGCCCGAGATTCGCTTCGGACCCCGAGACCTCGAAGGAGTGGAAGTCCCTCACGATAACTCCCTCATCATCCGAGCGGTAATCGCCAATTATACAATTCATCGAATTTTTGTTGACACAGGGAGCTCGGCGAACATAATTTTCAAGAAGAGTTTTGATCAGCTCCAGATCAACCGAGGCGAGCTACTGCCAATGACGACCCCACTATATGGGTTCACCGACAACCAGGTTCTGTCGATCGGCCAAGTCAGGTTGGCCATATCACTCGGAGAGGAGCCGCTCAGAAGGACCAGGACCACGAACTTCATTGTGGTGGATGCCCCCTTAGCCTACAATGTCATTCTGGTCCGACCAGCTCTCAACGAATTTCGGGCGGTAGTATCAACATACTGCAAGAAGATCAAGTTCCTGGTAGAAGACCGGGTAGGAGATGTTAAAGGCGATCAATTGGCCACTCGGCGTTGTTATGTCGAGATAGTCAAAACCAAAGCCAGAGGTGCTCGGAAGACACCCCTACTAGAGGTAAGCGCCATCACTGAAAAGCACCCTACTCTAGTCTATGAAGAAAAGGAAGAAGTACAGATCCACCCCTGCCGAGGGGAGGCAACGACTTTCATAGCATCTGATCTGGGAGCCGAGTAGAGGGCAGAGTTGGTCGCTTGCCTCTAGCAAAACCACGATGTATTCGCGTGGTCGATGCACGAGCTTCTCGGGATCTCACCGAGCGTCGCGCAGCACGATCTTCACGTCTGACTAGACGCTTGGCTGGTGAAGCAGAGAAAGAGGGACTTCAGCGCCGAACAAAATCTGATCATCCGAGCAGTGATAGAGAATCTCTTGGAAGCCAACCACATATGTGAGATTCAATTCCCGAGCTGGCTCGCAAATATAGTGTTGGTCTCAAAGCCAGGCAACAAGTGGTGCGTCTGCATCGACTTCAGGAACCTCAATAAGGCGTGCTCGAAGGACTTCTACCCGCTGCCCTGGATTGATCAGATGGTAGACTCCATTGCAGGGTGCAAGATAATATGCATGCTGGATGCGTATCAAGGCTACCACCAAGTGTCGCTCGCCCGAGAAGATCAAGAGAGGGCTAGCTTCATCACAACCGATGGAACTTACTGCTACAATGTCATGTCGTTCGAGCTAAAGAACGCTGACGCTACTTATCAGGGGTCGATGAATAAGGTGTTCTGACGACAGATCGGCCCCAACATGGAGGTATATGCTGACGACATACTAATTAAATCCCTTCGAGCAGCTGACTTATATACAGATATCAAGGAGGCCTGTCAGATGCTCAGGACGTACGAAATCAAGCTAAACCCAAGCAAGTGTCTGTTCGGCGCAAAGAGCGGGCAATTCCTGGGTCACATCGTCACCGAGCGGGGCATCGAGGCAAATCCTAGCAAAGTGAGAGCACTACAAGATATGGCGCCGCCAAGGAATCTCAAGGAAGCCCAACGTCTCACCAAGCGGATAACATCACTATCCCAGTTCATCTCCAAGTCAGCCGACTGGAGCTTGCCGGTCTTCAAGATATTACGCCGAGCCACCAAATTTCAATGGGACGAAGAGTGCGACCATGCGTTTAAAGAATTGAAGGAGTGCCTTAATTCATTGCCTGTATTGGCTAAGCCGGCTGTCGACGAGCCACTCAGAATTTATTTATCCTCAACCGAGCATGCAGTCGGCTCGGCGCTAGTTAGGCCGAACGGCGAGGAGCAGTCGGTGTATTTCTTGAGTCATATATTGAAAGATGCTGAATCCCGCTACATTGGTCTCGAGAAACTGGCTTTTGCATTGGTGCTCGCCGCTCGGAGGCTTCGCCCATACTTCCTAACGTATTCCATCATCGTGATGACCAACAGCCCTTTGGGAAGGGTCCTGCTCAATCCAGAAGCGTCCGGACGGCTAATCAAATGGACAACGGAGCTCAGCGAGTTCGACATCCAATATCAGCTCCGAACGACCATCAAAGCGCAATCCTTAGTTGATTTCGTCACTAAGGTACAGGATCCTGAACCAGAAGCCGTTTGGAGAATCTATATAGATGAGAGGAAAATCGATCAGCTGATCGATTCATCAGCTCTCTGTGCGTAAAAAATCACTTCCCAATCGATCGGCTGATTGATTGAGAACCCTCCAATCGATCGGCTAATCGATTGGAGCTCTGATTTCTACTGCATTCCACTACTAATCCACATACCATGCAAATGTATCAACTTAAAAGCATCATAAGATTTCTAGGCATGTCATTACTGTCATTATCCGTAGTTTATTAACTAACATCAAGATAACCAGTGGTCTAGGCATAGCATGGTGCATACTTTCGCAATTCATGATGTTTAGACATTCTAAATGTGCGGAATAATAAGAATGTAAGAAATTCTAATTATTTAAACTTGCTAATCCCCAAGAGTCTTTATTCCAAGTTCCTTCTCACACACCTTGACACATTGCCCTCCAACCTCCGCTAATCCATCTTCCCTTTACCTTTATCTGTTGGTTGCTACTCGGAAAACCTAGAGGTTCCACTGTACAAAAATTTTGTACAAAGGTCTGAACCTTTTCCTAGCTACCATGTATTCTTTTAAATTAAATTTTGGATCGCCTGCGGAACTTAACACGTTTGATCCAAAACTTAATCTATTTGTTCTTTTAGGTTTTGACTTGGATCTCCTGCGGAACTTAACACATTCGACCCAAGTCACCTTAAGTTATTAATTTCATTAAATATTAATTTCCATAATTGGTTCCCAGTACTGACGTGGCAAGGCACATGGCCTTCTTGGATATGGGAGCAACCACCACCGACTAGACAAAACCTTTTATAGAAAGCTAATATTTAATTTCCTAAAATAACTTTAGGTTAACCGAAAGGAACAATCAAATCATAAGGAAAAGAAAAAAAATAAAAGAACACAACATCGAAAAACATATTCGAAATCCTAAAATCGTAAGCCTCTTGTATTTGGTATTATTTCCAAAAATAACTAGTATGATGCGGAAAGAAAAATTACTAGTTATACCTTTTAGAAAGACCTCTTGATCTTCTACCGTATTCCTCTTCTAACCTCGGACGTTGTGTGGGCAACGGTCTTCCGAGATGAGAAACCACCAAACACCTTTTTCTCTTTTTAGCTAGGTTCGGCCAAAACAAGAAAGCTTCACCAAGGAAGAAGAAATACACCAACCAAGCTCCAAGGGATGCAAGCTTTCTCTCCTTCTTCTTCTTCTTCTCCAAGTAGTATCCGGCCACAACAAGAGCTCCAAGCAAGAGGGATGTTTCGGCCACCACAAAGAGGAAGAGAGGGAGAGGATGTTGGCCAGCCACACCAAGGAATAAGAGAGGGAGGAAAAATAATAGAGGTTGTACACAATGAAGGCACCTCTACCCCTTCTTTTATATTCCTTAGCCTTGGTAAATTAGGAAATTTAATTACAATAAAATTTCCTTAATTTCCTTAATTTCCTTGACATGATTTAATTGAGAAAAATAAAATAAAATTTCCCAATTAAACTCTTAATGGCCGGCCACATCATAGAGAGGCAAATTAGACAAGTTTCAATCAACAAATTAAAACTTCCTAATTTATTTCCGGAAATTTTAAAAATAAAATTTCTCTTCAAAAATCCCTTCATGGTTGATAAAAAGAAATTTCTATAATTTTAATTTTTCAACATGTGAATAATTTTCAAAGAGAAAATAAAATATCTCTCCAATCTACAAATAAGGAAAGAGATCTAATCTCTTTCTTTAATCTTTTGTAGATCCTTTTTAAAAGAGATATTTTAATTTTAATTCTCTTTAATAAATTATATCTTCCACATAATAAAAATTAAAATTAATTTTTTTTTTAAAATTTAATTATGGCCGGCCCCCTCTAGCTTGGGTTCAAGCTAGGGCCGACCACCCTAAACCATGCTTAGGCCGGCCCTAGCTTGATTCCAAGCTAGCTTGGCCGACCCCCTTTAGGTGGGTATAGAAGGTGGGTATAGGTGGGTATAGTACTCTATAAATAAGAGCTACGATAGGGACCGAGAGGAGGAATTGATTTTGGTCTCCCGATAAAATTAAGCATCCCGTATTCGCCCCTAACACACAACTTAATTTTATCAATAATAATTCATTCCACTAGAGAACTATTATTGAACTACCGCACCAATCCCAAATTACATTTTTGGGCTCCTTCTCATTATGAGTGTGTTAGTCTCCTTGTGTTTAAGATATCGAATGTCCACTAATTAAGTGAGTTACTGACAACTCATTTAATTAATATCTTAGTCCAAGAGTAGTACCACTCAACCTTATCGTCATGTCGGACTAAGTCCACCTGTAGGGTTTAACATGACAATCCTTATGAGCTCCTCTTGGGGACATTATCAACCTAGTATCTCTAGGACACAGTTTCCTTCTATAATCAACAACATGCACTATAAGTAATATCATTTCCCAATTTATCGGGCTTATTGATTCATCGAACTAAATCTCACCCATTGATAAATTAAAGAAATAAATATCAAATATATGTGCTTGTTATTATATTAGGATTAAGAGCACACACTTCCATAATAACTGAGGTATTTGTTCCTTTATAAAGTCAGTATAAAAGAAACGACCTCAAATGGTCCGACTCAATACACTCTAAGTGTACTAGTGTAATTATATAGTCAAGATAAGCTAATTCCTAATTACACTATGACCTTCCAATGGTTTGTTCCTTTCCATTTTGGTCATGAGCTACTGTTTATAATTTATAAGGTACTGATAACATCATCTTCTGCATGTGACACCACATACTATGTTATCTACAATATAAATTAATTGAACAACTACAAACAAATGTAGATAATTTGACCAAATGTGATTCTTTATTCAAAACAAATGTTTACAAAAGCTTAGGCTTTCAGTATACACTCCAACATATCTGCAGTATAAGGAAAAAAGAAACTATAAGCTTGAGAGCTTAGTAAGAACCATCTACCTCACAAAACATGCATTCGATGATATCATGCTTTTAAAAGATGCTATTTGTAACATCTGCTGATAATTATGCTAGAAATGCTAAAAACATGGTATACTGATATATGAGTCATGGCAATCAAATACAAATCATAGAACTATCTTATTGTATCTATAAGAAAAACTGAACGGAAACATAAACTAAGCTAAACTAATGCTAGGCTAATGCTAAATCTGAATTGTATTCACATAACTGAATTGTGAAGTTTTGAAAACTATTTTTCATAATAGATAAAAATAATAATCATACTGCTGATGGGCCCTGCAACTGTACTTGCTATGCGCGCATCCCTAACTAGACCCGAGGTAGCTAGTCCCGAATCTAGTAGGGTTTACTAGGTTATCTAAACCTAGGGACGACTATGGAAGCCCAACCCAAGGACAACTAACAGTCCAGCACAGTGCCACTGATAAAAATAAAATATTGATTCATAAGCTAATTTATCTTATCTTGCTCTTACTAGGTTATCTGAACCTAGAGCTAGGTTATCTGAACCTAGGGGCAACTGTGGGAGCCCACCCATTGGACCGTAGTCCCATATAAGCTGAAGCAAGACTAAGCATGCTATTTAAAATTCTTCTATGACATTTAACTGAGCTATTAAAATGCCTACTGTAGCATTTAACTGTACTAGTCATTTTATCGAACACTTGGTGTGCTCTATCTCTCCTCTCTATTAGGGGACCACCTCTAGGCATCCGACAACGTCTAAAACCCCAAAAATGGAGAGGGAAACATGTCTGGCCCATCTAGAGGTGCTCAAATAAACCCTAAACCTACGAGGAGGGTCAAACACGCCCTACGTGCCGAAAAAATCTGCACATGGCTGAACTAAAACATAAAAACATACGATTAACTACTTATACTGTAGGTGAGGGGTTACTTACTTCCTGCGCTAGGTTGCTTACAGTTCTGATCGCTAGATTTCCGGAGAAGAAGATCTCTTCGGCGATCTTCTTGCGTCTACGTGTTCTTCTCGTGGAGAGGAGCGTCCTCGTATCGAAGTCGTCGCCGGAAGGTGCTCCTACGACCCTAGGGATGGAACCCTAGGTCCCTTGGGGCTTGGTGTGCCGAGAGGGCGAGGAAGAGGGAGAGGGCGGTGAGTTGAGGGTGAGGGTGAGGAATAGTTGCCGATCAAAATAATAAATCTCCACTTAAATTCCCTATTTATATTAAGTGATTAATACGGCCCAACTAAATCATAAATATAATTTCTCTCCTCTTCTTTCAGTATACCCTGCTGGGGCTACCTGGTTACTAAAGTCATGCTATAAGTCGTAGGGTCTGATAGGTCGCGGGTTCAATTCTTGCTTAGGCTATTTTACATTTTTTATTTAATTTTGCTACTTCTACTACTCCAAAAATTCCATAAAAATATTCTAAAATTCCAGAAAAATAATAGAATATTTCTAAAATTTATTTTGAGAATTTTGGGGCATTACACGTGTGGATACCATAGAGGCACGACCGCTTGATCGCGTTGAGATCTACACCCAAAGAAAAGTTGCTGCCGGGATTGCGAAGGGCACACAACAAAGATATAAATCTCATTAAACTTAGTATATGATAGTTTTTACCTTCGCATGGATCTTCTGGAGAGGATCTAGTAAATTTTTTGTTGTGTGTTTCGTGTGTTTAGTGCACTAGATCTACAGTGGCATTAGAGTCACTTGTGAAGGCGTATACTATGTTGTTAGATTTTATATGTGATGATATAGAAATTGCATGAGATTATTGGTGCTACTCGAAATTCCATTATGTTTCCCTATACAAAAATTTGTACAAACATAGAACTTTTCCTAGCAACTCATGTGCTTTTCAGAAGTTAAACTTGTATTGCAAACAAAATTTAATATTATTAATCCAAGTTCAACCCATGTGTTCATCAGAAGTTAAACTATATTACAGAAGTTGATTAAATATCTATTTCAAGAATTGACTTCTAGGTCGTTGGCGAGACACTCGACCTTCTTGGGTATGTGATCATCCACCACTTCCTACAACCATTCCAATGGTTTGTCCCAATCCATCTTGGTTGTGAGCTTCTATTTATAATTTATAAGGAACTGATAACATGATCTTCTGTGTGACACCACATACGATGTTATCTATAATATAAATTAAATGAGCAACTGCATTTAACTAAATACAAACATTTGACCAATATGATTCTCATTTCAAAATAAATATTTATACAAAAGGCTAGGCTTTTAGTATACATTCTAACAATCTCCCACTTATACTAAAAGACTATGCTGCCATATATGTTGTCATACATCTGATCCTCATCCCCTCAACATGCCCATCAAAAGCTCTCGCAGGAAGGACCTTAGTGAAAGGATCTACCAGGTTATCTTCTAATGCAATCTTGACGACAACAACTTCTCCTCGCTTTACGATATCTTGTATCAGGTGGTACTTACGTTCAATGTGTTTACTTGCCTTATGAGCTGTTGGTTCTTCGAGTTTGCTATTGCACCACTATTATCACAATAAATTGTGATAATTTTGGGTAAACCAGGAATCACATCTAAGTCCATCAAGATATTTCTGAGTCATACAATTTCTTTGACTGTCTCAGAGGCTGCCACATACTCAGCTTCCGTGGTGGAGTCCGAAACGTATTTCTGCCTAACACTCCTCTATGCTATGACTCCACCTCCCAAAGTAAATACATACCCTGAGGTCGACTTACTATTGTCCCTATCTGATTGGAAGTCTGAATCCGTGTAACCCACAGAAAGTAAATCATCTGCCTGGTAAACTAGCATAAAATCTCTAGTCCTTTTTAGGTACTTCAATATATGCTTTACGGCAGTCCAATGTCCTTGTCTTGGGTTATTTTAATATCTTCTATGTTAGAATGTATACTAAAAGTTTAGCTTTTTGTAAACATTTATTTTAAAATAAGAATTACATTGGTCAAATATCTACATTTATGATAAGTGTAGTTGTCCATTTAATTTATATTGTAGATAACATGGTGTGAGGAGACACACAAAAGTTCATGTTATTAGTTCCTTATAAATTATAAATAGTAGCTCACAACCAAGATGGAATGGGACAAACCATTGAAGTGGTTGTAGTGTAATTCGGTATTAGTTTATCTTGATTATAAAATTACACTAATACGCTATGAGTGTATTGACCAGGACCATTTGAGGTAGTGTCTTTTTATACTGACTATATAAAAGAACAAAACCTCTGTTATTATGGAAGTGTGTACTCTTAATCATGATATAATAACAATCACGTATACTTAATATTTATTTCTTTAATTTATCAAAGGGTGCGATTTAGTTCGTTAAATCAATAGGCCCGAAAGTTGGGAAATGATATTATTTATATGGTGTGTTGTTTGATGATTATAGAATGAAACTGTGTCCTAGTAATCTAGGTTGATGATGCCCCCTTGAGGAGCTCATAAGGATTGTCATGTAAACCCTGCAGGTGGACTTAGTCTGACATGACAATGAGGTTGAGTGGTACTACTCTTGGAGCTAGATATTAATTAAATGAGTTGTCAGTAACTCATTTAATTAGTGGACATTCAATATCTTAAACACAGGGAGATTAACGCATTCATGATAAGAAGGAGCCCATATTGTAATATAGGATTGGTGCGGTAGTGCAATAATAACTCTCTAGTGGTATGAGTTATTATTGATGAACTTGAGTTGGGTGTTCGGGGCGACCACGGGAAGCTCAAGCTCATCAGGAGACCAAAACCAATTCCTCCTCTCGGTCCCTGTTGTAGCCTCTTATTTATAAAGCCTTATATCCACTTAGAGCCAAGATTCTTACCCATCTCATTGTGGCCATCCAAGCCAAGCTTGGAGCCCAAGCTAGGGCCGACCAAGCAAAAAGATGGAGCCAAGATTATGGCCGGTCAAGCTTGGAGCCCAAGCAAGGTGGTCGGCCACATTAAAATAAAAGGGTGTTTTAATTTTTAAAATCTTTCATTTTGTGAAAGCCATGGTTTTAAAAGAGAGTTTTAAAATTTTAAAATCTTTCCTTTTATAGCTTTCTACAAAGGATTAAGAGAAAGGTTTGATATCTTTCCTTATTTGTAGTTAAAAGAAAGATTTTAATTTTTGATAAAACTTTCCTTTTTTATAACCATTCACATGTTTTAAAAGAGAGATTTTAATTTATAAAATTTTCCTTTTATAACCAATAAGGGATTTAAAAGAGAAATTTTTATTAAAAATTTTAAACCAAAAACAAATAAGGAAGTTTTGATTTTGTGTTTAAAACTTTCCTTGTTTGGAGTACAAGTAGGTGGCCGACCATGACAAGTATAAAAGGAAGTTTTAATTTTTTATTTTAAAACTTTCCTTTTTAGTCATTGGTAAGGAATATAAGAAAGTTTTAATTATGTTTAAAACTTTCCTTTTTTGCCAAGACCAATGATTATAAAGAGATGGAGGGGTGTCTCATGAGATAACACATCTTCTATTCCTCTCTTCCAATCCTTGGTGGTCGGCCCTTGTCCTTCTCTCTTCTCCTTTTATTTTCTCTCTTGGTGGCTGGTGGCATCTTGTGTGGAGATCTCTTGGTGGCCGATTGCTGAAGAAGAAGAAGAAGAAAAGAAGGAAGCTCTCTTGTCTAGCATCCCTTGGATGTTAGTTGGTGGCCGGATCTTGGAAGCCTTGGAAGAAGCTTGAGTGGATTTCATCTTGGAAGATCGTCGTCCACACGACGTCCAAGAGAAGGAGAGGAATACAATAGAAGATCAAGAGGTCTATAAGCTACAAAAGGTATAACTAGTTATTAATTTCCGCATCATAACTAGTCCATCTTTTGTATAGATTTTGAAAAATCAAACACAAGAGGTTATCCGTTTTAAGTTATCGTTTTTGTTATCGATTTTATTTTTCGATTTCATGTTTCGATAATGTGTTTCTATTGAAGTCTCTATAGTTAAACCTAGTTTACTGTAAGAAGTTAATATCTGATTTCTTTGAAAGGCTTTGTCTAGGAAGTGGTGAATGATCTCATACCCAAGAAGACCTAGTGCCTCGCCATGTTTAACCTGGAAGCCAATCTTTGAAATAGATATTTGATAACTTCTGTAATATGGTTTAACTTAGGAAGATCACATCGATTAAATTTGGAGTAAAAATGTTAAGTATCGTTTCCAATAGAAGTTTAACTTCTGAAGGACAATTTGGATTAATAATGTTAAGCATCGTTTGCAATCCAAATTTAACTTCAGTAGAGCACATGGGTAGCTAGGATAGTTCTATGCTTGTACAAAATTTGTGTACAGGGGAATTAGAACGGTATTAAGAGTTCATTGCACTTTGTTGAGATGCTGCATCTTTATCTTGGAGTGCTTCATCATATGTCCAGGGATCAGGTTCATGTTTACCAGGGATCAAGTCCAAAGATTCTCTCAAAAACATGAATCTATCAGGTTGCATAACAACCCTCCCATTACAACGAGACACTACTTGTAATTGTGCATCATTTATGACACGTGTTGCAGTTTCTTGTGGTATCTCATCTTGTACCGTTGGTACTAAAGTAGACGTGTCTTCTCTTATTTCTTCAAAAATAATTTTACTCATAGGCTTGTGGTTCATTACATAGTCTCTTCTAAAAATCGGTCATTGATGCTAACAATGACCTTATGATCTTTAGGACTATAAAATAAACCACCTTTCAGTCCTTTAGGATAAGCCACAAACAAGCGAACTTCTGTATGTGATTCCAACTTATCAGCGTCTCCCTTCAGTACATGTGCTGGACTACCTAAATCCGAATATGTTTCAGACTAGGCTTACGCCCATTCCATAATTCTGTGGGCGTAGAAGGTTACTGACTTAGAAGGTACAAAGTTCAGAATTTACACTGCTGTTTCCAGAGCATATTCCTAAAATGAATTTGGTAATTCTGAATAACTCATCCATAAGAGTCATATTCCTTCGTTCTGCTACACCATTCTGTTGGAGTGTACCAGGTGCAGACAATTGGGATTAAATCCTGGCCTCTGATAAGTAACTCCTAAACTCTCCTAAGAGGTACTTGCCACCACGATCAGACTGTAGTGTCTTGATACCTTACCATGACGTTTCTCTACATCAGCCTTGTATTTTTTGAACTTATCAAAGCACTTAGACTTGCGGCGTATCAAGTAAATGTACCCGTATCTCGAATATTCGTCTATAAAAGAGATAAAATATTCGAAATCACCTCTTACTTGGATAGTCATAGGTCCACACAAATCAGAATGAACCAATTCCAACACATCTTTGGCTCTATACCCCTTGGCCTTAAAAGTCTATAAAAGAGACAAAATATTCGAAACCACCTCTTGCTTGGATAGTCATAGGTCCACACAAATCAGAATGAACCAATTCCAATACATATTTGGCTCTATACCCCTTGTCCTTAAAAGGTCTCTTGGTCATTTTTCCTTTCAAGCAAGATTCGCAGGTTGGAAAATTTTCCACCACTAATGAACCCAGAGGTCCATCGGCTATTAGCCTTTGAATCATACTCAAGTTAATATGACCAAAGCCTTAGATGCCAAAGATATGTTTGGTTTATTTTCGAAGGTTGCTTTCTTTTATTAGAATTAGAAGATGTGTTATTAATATTTCCATTTGTTGTATCGTGGGAGTTATTAGATTTAGAGTATATAAATTTCCAACCAACGTACCAGAACAGATAACTACCCTATTTTTCTTGACAACAACTTTGTCATCAAAAGAAACAGAATATCCATCCATAAATAGTTTAAAAACTGAAATCAAGTTCTTTCTAAAACATGGTACATAAAGGTAATTTCTCAAAATCAATGTTTTATTTCTATCAAAAGATAAATAAACATCTCCCACTGCAACAGCCGCCACTTTTGTAGCATTGCCCATGTAGACGGTAATCTTCCCTTCATGTAGTCGTCGAGTTTCCTGGAACCCCTGCAATGAATTGCAGACATGATCAATGACTCCCGTATCTACACATCAGGTATCGGTAGATAACACTACTAAGCATGTTTCAACCACTAGAGAATAAGATATACCTTTATTGTTCTCCTTTCTGCGAGGACATCCCACTTTCCAATATCCAGACTGCTTGCATGTGAAGCACTTGCCCTTCGGCTTCTTCACACCTACATGAGGCCCAGTCCCTAGAGATTGATTCACTTTCTTTGCTGAACCAACTTGTTTCTTTTTCTTCTTTCTGCCTTTGACGAAATAACCCTTTTGCTGCTTGAAATTCTATCAGAAGTTCCAGCAACGAATAAACCCTTTTGTTCATGTTGTAGTTCAGGCAGAACTGCTCAAAACTTTTAGGCAACGTTGGGAGAATGATATCGACCTGGTTTCCCCATCGATTTTTGCTCCAAGGACTTCCATCTCATTCAAAAGAGCCATCATTTTGAGGATATGATCCCTTACAGTGCCCCCTCAGTCATGGTGGTCGTCATCAAGTTTCTCATAGCCTTCCTACCTAGCAGCCTGATTCTGGTGTCCGAAGAGTTCCTTGAGATTGCGCATCATGTCATAAGCGGTAGGCATGACCTAATGTTAATGTTGTAGCACATTTGATATAGAAGCCAAAATGTAACACCGCGCCATCTCATCTGCCCGACCCATTTCTTATGATACTCAATCTCCTCATCATTAGAATCGCTATTAGGCAGGCTTGGACAGATCTCAAAAAGTACAAACTTGTAACCTTCAGCAGTTAAGACAATGCCCAAATTTCGTTTCCAATCAATGTAATTGGGATCAGTAAGTTTGTTTTTTTTCAATATAACAGCAAGAGGATTGAAAGCCATTTAAAATCCTAAGAATCACAAAATATTTGGTCAAAACTTTAGAATTTAAAATAATATTGATTCCTCAAACAATATCATTTAAATTCACAAACACCTCAAAACACCATGAATTTTGTATGCCACGATAGTGTGGACGTATACAAATTCAAACATTTGTAAGAGGGGTTTTACCCATTAATTTTATTATCTTGTTAATATAACTTTATGACAAATAAAATTAATAGTTGATTTTTCTTCGATCATAAATAATAGTTGTGACTCCGATGGGGAGGATATTATTAAATGTGCCTAAGTGTATACCATTACTTGATACTTAGTCCATTAAATAGGAGTGTGCCCCTTCAGATGGAGAAGATCACACAAACCTAAATAATTTCCTATAATCATCCATAAAGGGAGTTTGATCTAGTGATCCGCAAACAAACTCATCCGATGTGGAGGAAGGCACTCAAAGACAATGCGCAAGTTTGAATGCATCACTTACAAACTAGTAATGGAGACCGTGGAATTTAAATAATTCCTCTCCCACTTAGTTATTTAAAATGAAGAATTTTAACATGCACACACACACAACATATATAAACAGCATAAAAGGCAATAAATATGAAAAATAATTTTCCAACTATTATGGCATCATCCATAGCCCTAGCCACCACCAACGAGTCGTCTATCTTGCTTCCTTTTCCGCTGCGCCTCTGGTCCTCAAATAGCACAACGCCTCGCAAGGATACGATCCACGACAAAAATAAAATTTTACATTTATCGATCCTATATTCCACAAGGAAATGTACATGTAATTTAGATCGAACAGAATGTAAAATCCTAAAACTAATATAGCTCCTGCTGTATTTAATAATTACAATCATGCACCAACATAAAATGCCCTCGATATGCCCGATAGTCCAAATCACACACAAATACAATAGGGTTATAATAGTTGGAACTAGGATGCCTGCAACCACAGAGATAATCTATTTACACATCCTACTATTATCCTGCCTAAATTTATGTATGAAAAGTGCATAATTTAACTGAAAACCAAACACACAGAGGCAGAAAACTAACTCTGATACCAATTGTTGGTCCTACTCAGAATTCCATTCTGTTTCCCCTATACAAAAATTTGTACAAGTACAGAACTTTTCCTAGCAACCTGTGTGCTTTTCAGAAGTTAAACTTAGATTGCAAACAAAACCTAACATTATTAATCCATGTTCAACCCATGTGTTCATCATAAGTTAAACCATATTACAGAAGTTGATTAAATATCTATTTCAAGGATTGACTTCCAAGTCGTTGGCGAGGCACTCGGCCTTCATGGGTATGGGATCATCCACCACTTCCTAGTCAAAGCCTTTCAAAGAAATTGAATATTTAAACTCCTTACAGTAAACCTTAGGTTAAACTACAGAGACCTCAATCAAAACACAAGATCGCTAGCCTCTTGTGTTGTTGGTACTTCAGGATCCATACAAAGGAAAAATAAACTAGTACACAGCGGAAACAATTAACTAGTTATACCTTTCTTTGTAGCTTAAAGACCTCTTGATCTTCTGCTGTATTCCTCTCCTCCTCTTGGACGTCGTGTGAGTGACGATCTACCAAGACGCAAAAACCACCCAAGTCCTTTCTTCCAAGACTTTCAGCCACCAAGGGATCAAAACTAGGAACACCACCTCTTGTTCTTCTTTCTTCCTTGCAACCCGCCGGCCACAAGATGGTTGAAGCCTCTTGATGCCGCCAGCCTTAAGTGAGAAAGCAAAGGGAGAATAAGAATATGAGGGGGGTCGGCCATAAGGAGAATAGAAGAGGAATAGAAATAGTGTAGATGATTATTTCCTCTAAGGCACCATCTATCCTCTTTCATAATCCTAATGGCTAAAAGGGAAAGATTTTAACAACAATTAAAATCTCTCTTTTAAATTTCCTATTGTGGATGTCTACAAAAGGAAAGTTTTAAAATTAAAAATCCCCTTTTTAAACATTATAGATGGCTAAAAAATGAAAGATTTTTAAAATTAAAACCTTTCTTTTAAATCATGGTTACAAAAAGGAAATTTTTAACAAAAATAAAATATCTCTTTTAAACCATTATAGATGGCTACAAAAGGAAAGATTTTTTAAATTTAAAACTCTCTTTGAAAAACATGTGAATAGCTTCAAAAAAGGAAAGTTTTTAAAAATTAAAATCTCTTTTAAAACATTGTAGATGACTACAAAAAGAAAGATTTAAAAAAATTAAAAACTCACTTTTAAACCCATCTTGGCCGACCCCTTGCTTGGGCACCAAGCAAGGATGTGGTCGGCCATAAAGATGACTTTGGTGGATGCGAGGCTTTATACATAGAGGCTACAACAGGGACCTAGAGGAGGAATTGGTTTTGGCCTCCTAATGAGCTTGAGCTTCCTGTGTTCGACCCGAACACCCAACTCAAGTTCATCAATAATAACTCATACCACTAAAGAGTTATTATTGAACTATCGCACCAATCCCATATTACATTATGGGCTCCTTCTTATCATGAGTGCGTTAATCTCCCTATGTTTAAGATATCGAATGCCCATTAATTAAATGAGTTACTGACAACTCACTTAATTAACATCTAGCTCCAATAGTAGTATCACTCAACTTCATTGTCATGTCAGAACTAAGTCCACTTGCAGGGTTTACATGACAATCCTTATGAGCTCCTCAAGAGGGCATCATCATCCCAATAAATAGGACACAGTTTCCTTCTATAATCAACAACACATCATATAAATAATATTATTTCCCAACTTATCAGGTCTATTGATTTAATGAATAAATCTCACCCTTTGATAAATTAAAGAAATAAATACTAAGTACATGTGCTTGTTATTATATTAGGATTAAGAATACGCACATCTAAAATAACAGAGGTTCTGTTCTTTTATGCAGTCAGTATAAAAGGAACAACCTCAAATGGTCCTGCTCTATACACACATAGTGTATTAGTGTAATTTTATAGTCAAGATAAATTAGTACCAAATTACACTACAACCATTCCAATGGTTTGTCTCAATCCATCTTGGTTGTAAACTTCTATTTATAATTTATAAGGAACTGATAACATGATCTTCTGTGTGACACCACAAACCATGTTATCTACAATATAAATTAAATGGGCAACTGCATTTAACTAAATGCAGACATTTGACCAATGTGATTCTTATTTCAAAATAAATGTTTATACAAAAAGTTAGACTTTTAGTATACATTCTAACAGTTTACTATGATTTGCATGATTATGAGTCTATGTTTTGTTGGGACCGAAACAAAGTTGTTGTGAACAAAACGGTCTCGGCCAAACTGAGTCTCGGCCAAATTATGAGTCTCAGCCAAAAGGTGTTTTATTGGGAACGAAACATGGTGTTGTGACCAACAAGGTCTCACCCAAAGGTGTTTTGTTTGGAACGAAACATAGTTGGTATTGTGGGCAGAAAGGTCTCAAGCATGATAGCAACTCATACAATGAGTATGCAAAATATTTTTTTGCTTCGGGGGCGCTGCCCCCTCACCCTGGCAAGGGTCGTTGCCCCCTCACCCTCGCAAGGGTCATTGCCGTCACGCCCCGGAGGAGTCTCTGTCCGAAGAAATTTCGGCAGCATCTCCCCAGTACGGCGGACAATCTGAAACTTTTCTACAAGCACTATATACCTCAGCCACATGCGGCTGGAATAATAACACAAATAAAAATAATCACCACGCAGTTTATATAGATATTCAGCCTCTGGCTGTCACACCCACGCAGTTAATAATAGTAATCACAAATAATAATACTCTGACTCGAAATCCACCCTACTCAACTACACTCGTAAAACTCAAATCCGACGAACTCACCTCTTCTGCCGTCCAGGCAGGCATGTAGTAGAATAAAATCCAAATCATACCAAAAGTCCATCAAACGAAAGGATTCCATACAATATCCATATGTAAAATCCAAAACAAGACTAAAACAAAGTCTGATAGAGAAAAGCTAAAATAAAATAACAACTCAAAACTAGCAGAGGACTAGCACTATGTGCTGTGGGAACCAGCGACTGGAATTGCTCCTGACAGCCTCAACCTGAAAATATATCAACAATGGAAACGGGGTGAGTCCAACACTCAGCAGGTACAACTGATATGCATAATAAAACAAATAACAGACAACACTAATCATGCGTACAGTCTCCTGAATACGAGAAGGATAAATGCAACTGAAACGAAAATCAGGAGATAACTGTACTAACCGGGATCAAAGTACAAAGGTAACAGGGTCGTCAGACCGGGGAAGTCATAATCCTGTACGCATGTCAATCATATGCATTCATATAAATGCAGCAAGTAAATGCAGTAATCATAAACAATAAATGCAATAAATGCATATGGTGACCGTGCACTCTGACATCACTGCTCCTGATGAGCGACCGAGTGGACGGGATGCTGTCGGAGTACTCCTGTCCTCTGACCCCAAATCATAAATGGGGGAGCTCAATGCTCTTATCTCCCGGTACACAATGACGGGGAGGATATCTCTGCCGGCTACCACGCTGAGTCACCTGACCAACGGAGCCAAACAGAGTCCACCATCTGCCGGCTACTACGCTGCTACACTAAATGCCAGCGGAGCCAAACAGAGCGGAACTGACTGCCGGCTACCACGCTGAGTCCTCAGACCAGCGGAGCCAAACAGCAGAACCGCCACACACCTGTCTGATATACCACTAACCCATGGGTGGTGGTGTGTGCAGTACATGTAACTGGCGATGCGCTCACAATAATGGAGCAGACAACCGCACAGCATGCAATCATGCTAGATGATGCATGACTCTAAACATGGCAATATCATGTATAGCATAGCAAGATCCATACATAAATAAAAGGTGTACCACAAGTCAATGTATTAGATGGAAGGTACACAAACAGATAGGGTATCATATAAACCCTAGGTCCTGAACATGATGTATCACATGGTTGGGTCACTACCGAAAGCATGTATGGTCAGATAAAAAAATAACATGCAGTGCATAATAAATAAACAAACAACATGTAACAGATCATGTAGTGACCAACCGAATCAAATGGAAAACACAATTCTTGCTATATGTTAAACACTTTATTATGCATATCAAAAGACATAAGTCAAAGTACCCGCCTCCAATAAAGTGGTCCAATCCGGTAATCAAGATACTCGTCGAGATACCGTCCCGAATCAAAGTCCTGTAATAACCACAATTAATTTAGCTACATACATACCACATAGCTAAAAATAATTCCTTATTTACTAGAATCCTAATTCGTTCCACTATACAATTTGATTTAGGTCTAAACCTAAATCAACTTGAACTCTTCCAAATATGAACCTAATAGCAAAACAAATTTATACACCTTACCTCTATTCACAGCCTTGATTGTTGATCCACACAAGGATTTGTTGCTGCCAGCAAAGGTTAATTGCTGTTGGAAACCAAGAAACACCACAATAACCAATTAACTCACTAAGCACAAAAATTGGAAATCATATTTCTACCTGTTTCCTCTTCGACAGTAGATAATAACAACCGATTGGAACCAAAAACCTGTGGCCAACAGCCAAGGCACCAAACTCTCTGTCCTTGAATCTGTCTTCCCTGTGGAGAAGGCAAAGCACATCAGGTGTGACCACAGTGAGGTGATCGGCGGCTTTCTGACCATTGTTGGCTGTTGCAACCGGGACGACGCGAGGGGAAGGAAAGGTATGTGATGCTGTAACAGAAGAAAGGAGGAGATAGGGTAGCAGAACCTTGGCCGGCGTCGCAATAAGTGACGCTAGGACTGAGGAAGAGGACTGTGGTGGCACCGGCTAGGGCACAGGCTACTGGAGTTCCTACGATCAGTGATCGGCGTTGGCGCGCAGATCCAAAGAGGACTTAGGGCACGGCGGTCGGCAGAGAGACTTGGCCGTCGGCTGTGGTGGCACCGGAATCTCCACAACGAAGGATACAACAGAGGAGGCTTCGGTTCGGGTAGGAGAAAACGAGAAGTGACCGGGGGGTTTAAGGCTTCGGCGAGGAAGAAACCACCGGCCGGCGGTTAGGGCACAGAGATCGCGCGTGGGGAAGAAGGGTGTCGGCGCCGAGTGAGGCTCGGGAGAGAAGGAAGTTTAGACACCGGGAAAACGAAAATAAATGAAAAAAAAAAGAAATAAGGAATTTATAAAAGAAACAATTCCTCGCTTAAATGGGTCACCTAAACAGGCTTTTCCCCGGGCCCCGTTTTCATCCTCGTTAACTCATCCATACGAGCTCCGAAAAATTCCCGAAAAATTTCCAACAATTCCTGAAAATTCCCTTATTAATATTCGTATATTTTCGGTATTTTACATTCTCCCCCACTAATAAAAATTTGGTCCCCAAATTTCATTATCTACCATCAGCAAGTACTACGACAGATATAGAAAGTATGAATGCTGAACGGTATACTAAATCACATACCTCAAGTGAAAAGATGGGGATATCGAGCTCGGATCGTATCCTCGAGCTCCCAAGTAGCCTCCTCGTCCGAATGATGCTGCCATCCGACTTTAACCAGCCGGATAGTCTTGTTCCGCAACTGACGCTCTTTCCGGTCGAGAATCCGTACCGGAACCTCCTCATATGTAATGTCAGGTTGAACTGGAACTGGAATATCTGCCAGCACATGCATCGGGTCAGGTACGTATCTACTCAGCATAGATACATGGAATACATCGTGCACGCCTACCAAGGACGGTGGTAGTGCTAGCCAGTATGCTACCGCTCCAATCCTCTCCAAGATCTAGAAAGGTCTAATGTATCGCGGAGCTGGCTTACCTCTGAGGCCGATCTCTTCACCCCTTTCGTGGGCGAAACTCGCAGAAATACATGGTCACCAACAGAAAACTCTAGTGGTCTGCGTCTCCGATCCGCGTAACTATTCTGATGGTCCTGCGCCTCTGACATCCTCCGTCTGATAGTACGGACCAACTCTGCATCCTGCTGAACTCTATGAGGTCCTAACAACTGGGCCTCTCCAACCTCATCCCAGAGGACGGGTGTCCGACAAGGTCTACCATACAACGCTTCAAACGGTGCCATCTGGATAGCCGAATGCAAACCGTTGTTGTAGGCGAACTCTACCAATGGCAAATGGTTCTCCCAACTGCTTCCAAAATCCAATACACATGACCTCAGCATGTCCTCTAGAGTCTGAATGGTCCGCTTTGACTATCCATCCGTCTGAGGATGGAAAACTATACTAAACAGAGCTGCGTGCCCAAGGCCTGCTGCAGACTCTGTCAAAAACGAGACATGAACCGGGGTCTCTATCCGAAATAATAGTCAACAGAATACCACGTGATCTGATAATCTCCCGGCAAAACAGATCTACCAATCGATCCAGGAAATCAGTCTTCCGGATCGCTAACGAGTACGTGGATTTGGTTAATCGATCAACGATTACCCAAATCGCGTCATGGTCTCGTCGTGTCCTCGGCAAACCTACCACAAAGTCCATAGTAATGTGTTCTCATTTCCACTCAGGATTAGGAATCTGCTGAAGTAAGCCGGCAGGTCTCTGGTGCTCGGCCTTCATTTGCTGACAGACAAGACATCTAGCTACAAAATCCACGATGTCTTCTTTCATGTCGTCCTTTATGTCGTTCCACCAATAGAAATATCTCAAATCTCGATACATACGGGTCCCGCCTGGGTGGACAACAAATCATGAGCGATGAGCCTCCGGAAGTAACTCCTATAAGACCAGATGAGACTGAAGCACGCAAAATCTGCCTCAGTAGTGTATAACACTCTCCTCGTCTCGTGTGAACTCGGTCTGCTGCCCGGAAGCTATCTGGCTGTAAATAAACTACAAATACTGATCAGCAGCCTATGGCTCTTGTATCCTTGTCCTGATCAACGACTGAGCAACCATGGTAATCAGAGTACCCTGCTCTGTCTGTCCTTACCCCTCAAGGCCCAAATCGGAGAAACCTTAAATCAAGTCTGTGACCACAACTCGGTGGCAAGCTAAAGTCCCTCCGGACTTCCTGCTAAGCGTATCAGCAACATATTAGTTTTCCCCGGTGATAGTCAATCGTACAGTCACAATCCTTCAAAAACTCCATCCATCTCCTCTGTCGGAGATTAAATTCCTTCTGGGTAAAAAAAATATATATATTTGAGACTCTTATGATAAGTGAGAATCTCAAATGTAATACCGAACAGATGCTGCTGCCAAATCTTCAAGGCAAAATAATGGCAGCCAGCCACAAGTCATGTACTGGGTAGTTCTCCTCATGCTCCTTTAACTGCCGAGAAGTAGGAGACTACCCTGCCGTGCTGCATCAAATCAGCGCACAAACCCTGTAGAGATGCGTCGGTATAGAGCTCGAATCCGTCCTCTCCAGAAGGTAGAACCAAAACGGGAGCCGACACTAATCTCCGCTTCAGCTCCTGAAAGCTAGTCTCGCAATCCTCGGACCATGTGAACTTCACGCCTTTCCTGGTAAGGCGTGTCAGTGGCATCGCAATACGCGAGAAACCCTCGACAAAACGTCGGTAATATCCGGCCAAACCCAGAAAACTGCGGATCTCCTGAACTGACTTCGGCTGCTCCCAACCGGTGACAGCCTCGATCTTCTGAGGATCAACTGAAATACCTCTGCTAGAAACCACGTGTCCCAGAAAACCGACTGAGGATAGCCAGAACGCACACTTGCTGAACTTCGCGTACAGCTGATGTCGTCGAAGAATCTCCAAGACTATGCGAAGATGTTGTGCGTGCTCCTCCTCGGAATGAGAGTAGACCAATATGTCATCAATGAAGACGATAACAAACTGATCTAAATACTCCAGAAAGATGCGGTTCATCAAGTCCATAAACACCGCTGGAGCATTGGTAAGCCCAAATGGCATTACCAAAAACTCATAATGACCGTATCGAGTACGGAAAGCTGTCTTCTGGATATCTGAGTCTCTGACCCTCAACTGATGATATCCGGATCGCAGATCAATCTTAGAATACACTGATGTACCTCTGAGCTGATCAAATAAATCCTCGATCCGTGGTAAAGGATATTTATTTCTGACGGTCACTGCATTCAGCTGTCTATAGTCAATACATAACCTCATGGTGCCGCCCTTTTTCTTGACAAATAATACCGGAGAACCCCATGGGGACCCACTAGGGCGAATGAATCCCCTGTCTAAAAGCTCCTGGAGTTGAACCTTCAGCTCGTTCAACTCTTTTGGTGCCATTCGATAAGGAGATTTCGATGCCGGTGCGGTTCCCGGAATCAACTCAATAACGAACTCCACTGGCCTTCTGGGAGGCAACCCTAGCAGCTCCTCTGGAAATACATCTGGGTACTCCCGTACAACAGGAACGTCGGAGAGCTGTGAACTGCTGCTGTCCTCAGTACTGATCAAAGATAACAGAAAACCCTGACAGCCTGTATCGCCGAAATGATCGATAAGACGTCGTCTCTGATGCCAGTGAAATCCCACGAGGGTTGGTTCGGAGGCCGAAATGTGACCACCCTCGTCTGGCAATCAACTGTGACATGATATGCTGACAAACAGTCCATGCCAAGAATAATATCAAAATCGACCATTTCTAATACTAAAAGATCTACTGTAAGTATTAGGTTGCCAAAATCTAACGAGCAACCTCTGACCTCCTGGGTGACATCCAATGAATCACTGGACGGTAGGGAGACGGTCAATCGCTGGGGTCTGAAAGTGGGTAATCTACCAACCTCCCGCATAAAAGTGCGAGATATAAATGAATGCGAGCTACCAGTATCTATCAGTATATCTGCAGATAAGGCATAAATAGAAATCATACCGCGGAAAACGGATCCGTCGGCTCGCTGCGCATCCTCTCTGGTCATCGCATGAACACGTCCAGTCTCTGGCGGAGGAGGAGGTAACGCTGCCAGCGGCTGGGTGCTGGATAATGTGCCAGAGAAAACTGAGAGGACGGTGACTGATGCTGTGCAGCTGGCTGGGACTGAGTCTGGTACTGGCCTAAAGGCTGAGGCTGCATCTGATACTGCCCCTGCGTCGGATAATAAAGTCCCGGAACAGAACTCTGAGGTGCTATGGAAGCACTGGAGTACTCCTGTCCAAGCATGCCAAATGCCGCTGCTGCAGGTGAAGCACTCTGCTGCTGGCCATGTGAAGGTTGGGCTCTTCGCCCTCCTCGATAAGTTCCGGACTGACCGGACTGTCCTCCATGATCAGACCCTCCGGAAGTCATATGCTGAGTCTTCTGCGGACAATCTCGGCTCTGGTGCCCAGGCAGTTTGCAATGAAAGCAAACTGACTGTCCCAGAGAAAAGGCTGAAGTGACATGATCTCTGGAACCACATCTGAAACAGCGAATGTCGCTGGCGGGTTGTTTCCGGCTCTGCTGGGAAGACCGGAAACGTCCGGAAGAAGACTGCCCTGATTTCTGAGGTTTACGTGATACCCCAGATGTACCCTGATCTGATCGACTATGTCTGCTCTGCTGTGATGTAGCCTGAGGCTGCTGGCTCTGTCCAGATGTCTGACTCAGCTGCTTCCTTTTCCTATCCGGAAAAACTCTCTGCTGAGCTGACTCAATAATGAGGGCTCTGGCCAACATCTCCGCATAAGATGTGATACCAAGACCGACAAGTCTTAGTTGCAAATGTCCATCCAGCCCCTGAATGAACTGCTGCATACGTGAACTGTCCTTAGCAACTAGCTCTGGACAAAACCTGGCCAATCTGTCAAACTCTGCATTATACTCAGTCACTGTCCGATTATTCTATCGTAAACTCAGGAAATCCTGCCGACGAGCCATCTGATAAGCTCGTGGAAAGAAACGGCTCTCAAAAGCCTCTCTGAATCTGGCCCAAGTGATGTTCTGCTCACCGATGATGGAACGCTGAGTAAGCCACCAAGTATCGGCCGCATCCCGTAAGTGAAAAGCAGCCAGCTCTGCTTTCTCCCACTCGGAGCAAGCAATATAAAAGAAAGTCCGCTCCATAGTCTCAATCCAAGACAAGGCCACACTCGGATCTCGGTCTCCTCGGAAGAGTGTGAATCGACTCTTCATCGACTCTGCCAACACTGGAATCCTGGCTCGTGCTGCGGCAAAGTAAGTGAGGTGTGTCGGAACGGCTGTCGGAACTGGCGGAAACACTGGAGCTGGTGCTACAGGTGGTACCAGCGCATAAACCGGAGGAGGTACTCCCGGTGCTGTTGGGTAAACTGGAGCATATGTCGTCGGTGGAACTGTAGGGTGAACATAGGTGGCCGCAGCTGGATGTACGGTAGGCAATGGTATCGAATGTGGAGTAGCCGGTATCCCTAATGCAGGTGCTGCTGAGTACACTGTATGTACTGGGGGCACAGGGGCTGCTGGTGCCGGATACACGGTAGGCCCAGGTGGCGGTGGTGCCGGATACACGGTAGGCTGGGCTGGAGCTGGTGTCGGGAATGCCAATGGTACCCTTGGTGGTACTGGAAATACAGTAGCAGTGGATACTGTCTGTGCAGCTGAGGTAGGTACCTCTAAGTGAGCCATCGGGGTCTGAGAGCCCGACGCACCCACAGTAGGCTGAATCTGTCCCTGGCTGACCGGCTCATCTACCGAAGGCATCTCTGGTGTATCTAGAGATCCCGCGGTCCTCGTACGTGGTCGTCTAGCACCACGTCTCGCAGCAATACGTGTAGATCGCCTCATATCTGTTAAATTATATTACAGATATTACTACCAGTATAACCAACTACCAAAATGACGTCATACCTAATTGCTGTCTGGAGATGTTCCGTCGCTGTCCAGTCCCCAATTTAACTCAAAATTCCGAACTAGAAAATCATCGGAAATCCTTAATAAAATCCGAAACGAAAGTCCAAAACATATACGTAATGGAAAATCCGTACAACCAAAAATAACTACCCAGTTTGACTCGCAAACTTGGGCTAGCACAATATATCCAGAATACTAAAAGTAGGTATCAAACCCTGCTCTGATACCAATAAATTGGTATCAGATAAATCTAAAAAATCCAACACACGGAAATCCAACAAGTATCGCCAAACTTTGGCGCTCTAATACCATATCAACAGGTATCAGGTTATCTCAAATATCCAAAATACGAAAACAACGATCGTAAAACTTAAGCTCTGAAACCACTAAATTGTCACGCCCCGGAGGAGTCTCTGTCCGAAGAAATTTCGGCAGCATCTCCCCTGTACGGCGGACAATCTGAAACTTTTCTACAAGCACTATATACCTCAGCCACATGCGGCTGGAATAATAACACAAATAAAAACAATCACCACGCAGTTTATATAGATATTCAGCCTCTGGCTGTCACAACCACGCAGTTAATAATAGTAATCACAAATAATAATACTCTGACTCGAAATCCACCCTACTCAACTACACTCGTAAAACTCAAATCCGACGAACTCACCTCTTCTGCCGTCCAGGCAGGCATGTAGTAGAATAAAATCCAAATCATACCAAAAGTCCATCAAACGAAAGGATTCCATATAATATCCATATGTAAAATCCAAAACAAGACTAAAACAAAGTCTGATAGAGAAAAGCTAAAATAAAATAACAACTCAAAACTAGCAGAGGACTAGCACTACGTGCTGTGGGAACCAGCGACTGGAACTGCTCCTGACAGCCTCAACCTGAAAATATATCAACAATGGAAACGGGGTGAGTCCAACACTCAGCAGGTACAACTGATATGCATAATAAAACAAATAACAGACAACACTAATCATGCGTACAGTCTCCTGAATACGAGAAGGATAAATGCAACTGAAACGAAAATCAGGAGATAACTGTACTAACCGGGATCAAAGTACAAAGGTAACAGGGTCGTCAGACCGGGGAAGTCATAATCCTGTATGCATGTCAATCATATGCATTCATATAAATGCAGCAAGTAAATGCAGTAATCATAAACAATAAATGCAATAAATGCATATGGTGACCGTGCACTCTGACATCACTGCACCTGATGAGCGACCGAGTGGACGAGATGCTGTCGGAGTACTCCTGTCCTCTGACCCCAAATCATAAATGGGGGAGCTCAATGCTCTCATCTCCCGGTACACAATGACGGGGAGGATATCTCTGCCGGCTACCACGCTGAGTCACCTGACCAACGGAGCCAAACAGAGTCCACCATCTGCCGGCTACTACGCTGCTACACTAAATGCCAGCGGAGCCAAACAGAGCGGAACTGACTGCCGGCTACCACGCTGAGTCCTCAGACCAACGGAGCCAAACAGCAGAACCGCCACACACCTGTCTGATATACCACTAACCCATGGGTGGTGGTGTGTGCAGTACATGTAACTGGCGATGCGCTCACAATAATGGAGCAGACAACCGCACAGCATGCAATCATGCTAGATGATGCATGACTCTAAACATGGCAATATCATGTATAGCATAGCAAGATCCATACATAAATAAAAGGTGTACCACAAGTCAATGTATCAGATGGAAGGTACACAAACAGATAGGGTATCATATAAACCCTAGGTCCTGAACATGATGTATCACATGGTTGGGTCACTACCGAAAGCATGTATGGTCAGATAAATAATAACATGCAGTGCATAATAAATAAACAAACAACATGTAACAGATCATGTAGTGACCAACCGAATCAAATGGAAAACACAATTCTTGCTATATGTTAAACACTTTATTATGCATATCAAAAGACATAAGTCAAAGTACCCGCCTCCAATAAAGTGGTCCAATCCGGTAATCAAGATACTCGTCGAGATACCGTCCCGAATCAAAGTCCTGTAATAACCACAATTAATTTAGCTACATACATACCACATAGCTAAAAATAATTCCTTATTTACTAGAATCCTAATTCGTTCCACTATACAATTTGATTTAGGTCTAAACCTAAATCAACTTGAACTCTTCCAAATATGAACCTAATACCAAACAAATTTATACACCTTACCTCTATTCACAGCCTTGATTGTTGATCCACACAAGGATTTGTTGCTGCCAGCAAAGGTTAATTGCTGTTGGAAACCAAGAAACACCACAATAACCAATTAACTCACTAAGCACAAAAATTGGAAATCATATTTCTACCTGTTTCCTCTTCGACAGTAGATAATAACAACCGATTGGAACCAAAAACCTGTGGCCAACAGCCAAGGCACCAAACTCTCTGTCCTTGAATCTGTCTTCCCTGTGGAGAAGGCAAAGCACATCAGGTGTGACCACAGTGAGGTGATCGGCGGCTTTCTGACCATTGTTGGCTATTGCAACCGGGACGACGCAAGGGGAAGGAAAGGTATGCGATGCTGTAACAGAAGAAAGGAGGAGATAGGGTAGCAGAACCTTGGCCGGCGTCGCAAGAAGTGACGCTAGGACTGAGGAAGAGGACTGTGGTGGCACCGGCTAGGGCACAGGCGACTGGAGTTCCTACGATCAGTGATCGGTGTTGGCGCGCAGATCCAAAGAGGACTTAGGGCACGGCGGTCGGCAGAGAGACTTGGCCGTCGGCTGTGGTGGCACCGGAATCTCCACAACGAGGGATACAGCAGAGGAGGCTTCGGTTCGGGTAGGAGAAAACGAGAAGTGACCTGGGGGTTTAAGGCTTCGGCGAGGAAGAAACCACCGGCCGGCGGTTAGGGCACAGAGATCGCGCGTGGGGAAGAAGGGCGTCGGGGCCGAGTGAGGCTCGGGAGAGAAGGAAGTTTAGACACGGGGAAAACGAAAATAAATGAAAAAAAAAAAGAAATAAGGAATTTATAAAAGAAACAATTCCTCGCTTAAATGGGTCACCTAAACAGGCTTTTCCTCGGGCCCCGTTTTCATCCTCGTTAACTCATCCATACGAGCTCCGAAAAATTCCCGAAAAATTTCCAACAATTCTTGAAAATTCCCTTATTAATATTCGTATATTTTCGGTATTTTACTGTTTCCCCCTTGACCCCCACCCGCTAACCGGCTAGCGGGACCGCCATGACGTTGCGACTCATAACTCTTTGTTAAAATCATAGTAAGTTTTATGTCATAAGAATATTGTGAATATATATGACATGATGCATGGTTATGGTCCTCTACCCCAATATGATTGTGTGTGTGATGTTGTAATTTATAATACGGTCTGCGAGTCATGCCTTCATCTTTTATTACTCTTAATGTAACTTTAGATTACCCTCGAATGTAACTTGAGATTTCTTTAGATTTTTATAATGTACAAATTAGAGAAAGAACGAGTCTAATAGACGATAGTAAAAAAAAGGAGAAGGACAACAACACATGGTGACCAATGAAGCACTTGGAGAAGATACTTAGACCTAGGTTGACCTTTCGATCTTCTCATTGGCTTGAGAAGATCATAGTTTATGGGGTCATAACCAATTAGTGTATATATTGATGTATGCCATGATATGTCATAAATGTATGTGATGCATGTGTAGCTATCGTAATTAGGTTCTTTTCATATACCTACCAAAGATTTATACTCACTACTACCTCGATCATTTGTAGTTAGGTTTTGCCAAAATAAAGTACTCGTTTTATCTTAGTGAGTATGACAGGACAATTGTGATATCCGACTATTGGACTTTGGGTGTGACTTAACTAAGTTACCTCAATTAGATTGAGAACTTAGAGGTATATCCCATACGGTGTAATTCAATTATACTAGTCTTGGGCGATTAGCCAAAGCTAACTCAAGATGTGTTATAATGTGGATACAAAAGTTACATAAGATGTAATTGGTAAACGTTGTCTACCTAAGTTATACAAATTTTGGGTGATTAGCCAAAGCTAACTCAAGATAAGGTATAATATGAATCTTGTCCAATTGGTACACGTTGCCTACCTAAGTTATACAAGTCTTGGGAGATTAGCCAAAGCTAACTTAAGATGAGGTATCATATGGATATTGTCTCACTTGAATGTCTTTGCTCCTAAGTTTAGAGCTAGTAGTGACTTGCTCCTACCAAGCTTTAGAATTTAGTGGGAGAATCATTTAATTGAAGGCTTAATTAAACGATCTAAATATGATACCTATTTCTGAATTTTATCGTTATATATCATCATGTTGTCTAGTACATCGAATATACTATCTTTGTGATATGTCCTTGATAAGGACAAGCTCAATGAAGCTAACTTCCTAGACTGGTACCGAAACTTGAGAATACTTCTCAAGCAAGAGAGAAAATTATATATCCTAGAGCAGCCCATTCTTGAACCACCCCCACTACTGCCACTAGAACTGATAGGGATGTTTATAAGAAGCATCAAGATGATGCATTAGATGTATCATGCCTTATGCTCACCATCATGAACTCTGAGCTTCAGAAGCAATATAAGAATATGGATGCTTATGATATGGTTGAACATCTTAGAAAACTATATCAAGGACAAGCAAGGCATAAGAGATTTGAGATCTCCAAGGCTTTATTTCAATGCAGAATGCAAGAAGGAAGTCACGTAAGACCTTATATACTCAAAATGATCGGGAATGTGGAGAATCTATAAAGGTTGGGAATTCTACTAGGCTAAAAATTGGCCACTGACCTAATTCTGCAGTCGTTGCCCAAGAGCTACAGTCAATTTGTTATGAATTATAACATGAATGAAATTGGCAAACCATTGCCTGAGATGTTGAGCATGTTGAGAACCGCTGAACTCAATCTTAAGAAGGCAAAGCCTAGTACCATTTTGATGGTGCCAAAGGGAAAAAGGCAAATGGAAGTCCAAAAATAAGGGTAGGACCCAAGCCAAAGGCAAGGGCAAGACTCATGCATTGAAACCAAAGGTGAGATTGTTAAGGAAGGAACCTGCTTCCACTGTGGTGAGACCAGACACTGGAAGAGAAACTGCAAGATGTACCTAGAGGAACTGAAAAGGAAGAGAAGTGAGACTTCTGCTTCAGGTATATATATATGTTATAGAAGTCAATTTATCTATTTTTTCTTCATGGGTATTAGATACCGAGTATGTATCTCACATTTGTACTAATGTGTAGAGGTTGAGAAATAGTAGAACATTAACAAAGGGTAAAGTGGACCTATGAGTAGGCAATGACGCAAAAGTTGTTGCTATAGTTGTAGGAGCATATTCTTTATCTCTGGCCAATGGGCTTGTTTTAGAACTTAAAGAGTGTTGTTATTTGTCTGCCTTAAGTAAGAACATTATTTCTATTTCTTGTTTGGACAAGAAAGGTTTTTCATTTGTAATAAAGGACAAATGTTATTCCTATTTATTTCAATGATCATTTTCTATTATAGTGCACATCTTGTGAATGAACTCTATTTTCTAAACTTTGACAACAAATTTATAACATAAATACCAAATGGTTCAAATCTAATGCTTTGAACCAAATATATCTCTGCATTGTCGCTTAGGTCACATAAATGAGAGTCGCATATCCCAACTAGATAAAGATGGACTTTTGGACTTATTTGATTTTGAATCATATGAGGTATGCGAATCTTGTCTTCAAGGCAAGATGACAAAGACTCCATTTAGTGGACACTAATAACTTGTTAGGACTCATACATACTGACATATGTGACCCTTTCAGAATAGCAGTTAGAGGATGTTGGGATCTAGGGCGCTGAACAAGCGAAAAGCACAGCGGAAATTAACTAGATCCTCTATCCAGCAGATCCATGCGAAGGGAAGAAACATTACTAAAAATAATCTATACTAAGTTACATGATAGGATTATACCCTTGATGCGTGCACATGATCTCCCGACGGCTCGGATCTTAGCATGATCACACGTTCGCACCTCTACGGTATCCACACGAACAAGCCTTGCCTTCGTTTGTCTCATAAACTCACAAGATGGAGATGGAAATCACTTAAGGTTGTGCTAGCAATCACAATGGTGATTTCAGCCAAGAGAGGGAAGAGGAGGAAGAAGAAGACCAAAGGTTTTTCACTTTCTCATCTAATGAAAAATATCATCCAAAATGATATATATATCCATCTCATGAATACCAAAGGGTTTTGCCCTTTCATCTTCCAATCCAATGACTCAAAATTAACCATTCAATCCAATGGTTCAATTTTGACTATTTAAATCCTTGGTGAATGAGTCTAACTCATTGATTCTCATGCAATTTCGAATTCAATGAATCACAATTTCATTTATTCGAATTGACTCAATGAGTCTAGTTTGAATTGGACTTAATCCAACAATTAGATCCAATTGAGTCTTACTCAATAAGTCCAATTTGAATTAGACTTAATGTGTGACCCAATAGGTTCTCATAACGTTGTCAATGTACCCAAATCAACATTTAGATACATAAGCTATGAGTGTCATCTAATAAGGCATCATTGTTACCCAAGTGACGAGAAAGTCGAGATCTGACCTAACCTGTCCGTGGCTATTATCTTGTATGACTTGGTCCCTCTATCTTTGATATCTAGATTCATCAATGAGGTATAAACTGTGGCATCCTCTTATCAACCTTTATGTTTCTTGATCTCTAAGTAGTCACACTCAATCAAATAAGCTCAATATCTCATATTGACTCATTTGTGCATGATCATGCTTTCTTGTATCCTACTAATCAAGGGGCCTACATATATCGCTTCCGTCATATGGAAGGGATAGATCTCATCTACATCACTCACATCCCTCCGCATAATTTATTGCATACCCAATGATCGACTTTATTGTCCACCTTGTTACAGATGACGTTTGCCGATACCAAAGTATGCAACTCCTTATATAGGGAACCATAGTGACTTCAGGTCTAAGGACTATTCATACCAATAGTCACATGAGAATATTTATGACACTCATATAATGATCCATGAAACATTCTCATGGCGGGTCATTCAATATATATTCTCTAATATATACCCATGTGTCAACATGATATCTCGTATCTATGACTTGTGAGATTAAGTCATTCGTTGACCTATATGCTAGTCTCAACACATTAATATTGTCCTTGTATATTAATACTTAATTAGAAATAGTTAAGAGTAGTGTTCTTTGTATATCTACAATATCTCACTATCAATTCAACCAATTGATATGCTGTAGATAAGAACCTACTATCCAACGACATTATTATACTTATTCAATCGACACTGAATTGAAACAAATATAATAACCTACTACCCAACGACATTGTTATACTTATTCAAGTAGATTTATGGTATAGACTATGATGAAACATTTTCACCAGTTACGATGCAAAGGTCCATTTGAATCATGCTTGCTATTGCAGCTTACTATAATTATGAGATCTGGTAGATGGATGTCAAAACTACATTTCTTAATGGAAATCTACTCGAGGAGGTGTATATGACACAACCTGAGGGTTTTATAGATCCAGAGCATGCTGAAAAGGTATGTAAGTTGTAATGATCCATATATAAATTAAAGCAAGATTCTAGAAGTTGGAATCTTCGATTCGATGATGCAATTAAAGTGTTTGGTTTCATCAAGAATGAAGATAAACCTTGTATCTACAAGAAGGTTAGTGGGAGCATAGTCATCTTTCTCATATTATATGTAGATGACATACTTCTCATTGGAAATAATATCTCTACTCTTCAGTCAGTGAAGACTTGGCTTGGGAATTGTTTTCTCAATGAAGGACTTAGGTGAAGCAGCCTACATTTTAGGCATCAAGATCTATAGATCTAAGAGATTGCTTGGTCTAAGTCAGTCATCTTTATCATATTGTATGTAGATGACATACTTCTCATTGGAAATAATATCCCTACTCTTCAGTTAGTGAAGACTTGACTTGAGAATTGTTTCTCAATGAAGGACTTAGATAAAGCAGCTTATATTTTAGGCATCAAGATCTATAGAGATAGATCTAAGAGATTGCTTGGTCTAAGTTAGAGTACATATATTGACAAGGTGCTTAAACATTTTGCCGTGTAGGATTCTAAGATGGGATTCCTGCCAATGTCATATGGTGTGAAAAATAGACTACATGGATCAGATTCCTTATGCATCTACTATAGGGTCTATCATGTAAGTCATTCTTATACTCGCCTAGATGTCTCGTATGCGTTAAGCATGATGAGCAGATATCAGTCAGATCCAGGTGAAGGTCACTGGACAACAGTTAAGAATATTCTTAAGTACTTGAGAAGAACTCAAAATTATTTCTTGATCTTTGGAGGCAATAAAGAGCTTGCTATAAAGGGTTACATTGATGCTAGCTTCCAAACTGATAAATCACAGTCAGGGTATGTATTTTACTTAAATGGTGATGTTCGGTATTAGATATTCCGGCGCTTTCATCTCATTCGAGTGATCATCAATACAGTTAATGTGAGACTATGCAAAATATTGACTGATGCTAATATTCTAGATCCTTCAACCAATGCTTTAGCACAGAGAAAGCATGATGGTTACACTAGGTCAATGGATATTAGATATTTCAGTGATTGATACTAGTCACATAAGGAGATTTTTAGTGCAAGCCTTAAGAGCCAATCAAGAGTTGATTGACTTAGGACATATTGCATCATATTTTATTAATAAAAGGTAAAGTTGGTTATTATATTTATTTCATTTCAGTGCCAAATGAATAAGTATAATAATGTTCTAGGGTAGTAAGTTCTTATCTATAACATATCAATTGGTTGAATTAATTGTGGGATATTTTAGATTTATATAGAACTCTACTCTTAACTATTCCTAGTCTTTGTATTAATATGCAAGGATAATATTAATGCATTGAGATTAACATATAGGTCAAAGGATGACCTAATCTCACAAGTCATGGATATGAGATATCAGATTGACACATGGGTAAATATTAGAGAATATATACTGAATGATCTGCCATGAGAATGTTTCATGAATCGTTATATGAGTGTCATAAATATTCTCATATGACTATTGGTATGAATAATCCTTAGACCTGAAGTCACTACGATTCCCTACATAAGGCATTGTATACTTTGGTACCGGCAAACGTCACTTGTAACAGGGTGGACTATAAAGTCGATCACTCGGTATGCAATAACTTATGCGGAGAGATATGAGTGATGTAGATGGGATCTATCCCTTCCATATGACGGAAGCAATATCGGTAGGCCCCTTGATTAGTAGGATACAAAAATGCATGGTCATGCTCAAATGAGTCAATATGAGATATTGAGCTTATTTGTTTTGAGTGCCTACTTAGAGATCAAGAAACACGCATATTGATAAGAGGATGACACGGTCTATGCCTCATTGATCAATCTAGATATCAAGGATAGAAGGACTGAGTCATACAAGATAATAACCATGGAAAGGTTAAGTCATATTTCGACATTCTTGTCACTTGGGTAGCAATGATGCATTGCTAGATGTCACTCATTGCTTATGTATCTAAAATGTTGATTTGGATACATTGCCAACGTTACAAGAGCCGATTGGGTCACATATAAAGAGTATGTTAGTTTAGAGATGGGTATTTTAGTTTGACTAAAATACTAAGGATCTTAAGAATAATGGTTTAATCCAAAGTATTGGTGTCATCGATCTTTGCAGTGATTAGCACTAGTGTTAGTGGAAGATTGTTGGTATTAGCCTTAAGAGCCAATTATGAGATGATTAAGATTTTTGGGTTACTCATTGAGTTAAACTCAAATAAATCCACTTATTGAATTGAGCACTCATTGGATTGAGTCTAATCCAAATTAGACATATTGGATTAATGGGTTAGACTCATTGGATTATTGGATTAATGGGTTAGACTCATTGGGTTATTGGATTAATGGTTAATCCAATATAATAATCCAACCCAATAAGAGGAATACACAGAGACAAAAAAACCTTTGGTATTTATTGGATGAATATAAATAGGGTTTTGATTAGATTTTTCATGAGAGATGAAAAGTGTGACTCTTGATCTTCCCTTCTTCTGCCTCTTCTTCCTTCTTGGCCAAATCCTATTTTTGGTCAAATCACCTTGTGTGGCTAGCACCACAAAAGTGGTTATTCTCCGAAGGCTTAGTTCATGTGATGAATGAATGACGTGTTCCTGTGAATACCATAGAGGCGCGACCGCTTGATCGTGCTGAGATCTGCATCCAAAGAAAAGTTGTTGTCGGGATTGCGAAGGGCACACAACAAAGGTATAAATCTCATCAAACTTAGTATATGATAGTTTTTACCTTCGCATGGATCTTTTGGAGAGGATCTAGTAAATTTTTCACTACGTGTTTCTCATGTTTAGTGCACTAGATCGCTACATCAGCAAACGTCACTTATAATAAGATAGACTATAAAGTCGATAACTATGTATGCAATAAGTTATACGGAGGGGTGTGAGTGATATAGATGAGATCTATCCTTTCAATATGACGGAAGTGATATCTATAGCCCCTTGGTGCTCAAATAAGTCAATATAAGATATTGAGCTCATTTCGTTAAGTGAGTCTACTTGGAGATTAAGAAATATAAAGATTAATAAGAGGATGACACAGTATATGCCTCATCGATCAATCTAGATATCTTGGATAGGACCAAGTCATACAAGATAATTGACACAGAAAGGTTAGGTCGGATCTTGACATTCTCATCACTTGCATAGTAATGATGTATTGCTAGATGTCACTCACTGCTTATGTATCGAAAATGTTATTTTAGAGACATTGCCAACGTTACAAGAACCTATTGGATCACACACAAAGAACATGTTAGTTTGGAGATGGATATTGATGTGAGCCAAGAAGAGGCATTGAAGGGAATTGGGGGACCCATGACAAGGTCCAAGACTAAGAGAATGAAGCAAGCTTTGGAAGGCTTAATAATGTGGCTCAAGGAAAAGGAGGATCAATGCACAATGGAGGCAACAACTAAATGAATCACATTCCTTCAATTTGAAAGTGAAATTGAACCAACATGAGGACCATTTTCGTATGCATTTTTTGGAGGTTTTTTCTAAAGTGACTTTTGATGTCCTTTGTGGGATTTTAATGCATTTTTGGAGAGTTCCTAAGCTAGTATTAAAATACCATGCATGCATGGTTGCATTAAGCTAGTATTAGGGATTAGTGGTTGCATTAGTGGATAATAAATACCATGCATGCAAGCATGATATTTATTGCATAATTAGTGCATAGTGGATCTTAGGAGATGCTAAATAGGAGAACTCTTGTATGGTAAATCATGTGAGTTTGAATGAAAATTTGAGTTTATCTTTTGTGAGAGCTTCCATCTAGTTCTTAGGAAAAGAACTAATTCTGATCTTATCAAGGCAACTTGTGGCGATCAAACCCCATGACTTATCACTTATCTTCTCATCTTGCTTGAGTGTGGCGTCAATACCTTTCCCCAAGCTGAATTTTAAGGCGATCCATTTACAATGTTCTTTATCATTTGGTATCAGAGCCTTGGCTCCTTGATTTTCATGTTTGTGTCTTGTTTTCATCTTTGTTCTTATCCCTCTTTGTTGATCTCTCCTCCCTATCTGTCATAAATTCTTATTTATTATTTAGGTCCTCAACTCAAAAAAAAAAAAAGAGCAGGAAAATTCGGAAAAAAAAATTTTGTGAATTGAAAGGACTCAATATTCTTTCTTTGTAAAATCTGAATTCAAAGATATTCCTTTCATTGCTCTTGATCGTTGCTAAATTTCTCATTTTATCCGTTTATTTCTCTTGTTCTACTCATATTTCTCTTGTTGGTTTCTTGTTCACTTGATTGTCTACTTGGTGTCTTGAGAAAGACATTGATAAGGTTCTTTCCTTAAGAGTTTATAAAGGAAGCTGAGTGGGTAAATTTGAGTGCAACCACGTGAGTAGAGTGGTGAGGCCCGTCTAACATTTTTTTTTTTTGTAATTTCCCTTATCATCTTCTTTTGTTGCAAGCATGAGTGGGGAAAGATCACCTCATTCCCCTATGCGAGATCTTAATAGGCTTCAAATGGAGGTACTTACTCAACAATTTGAGAGAATGTTTCAAAGACAACTTGAAGAATTACACGAAAGGATGGATTGACTTAAAGGAGAAAAAGTTTCCAACTGTGGGGGTAATTCTAATCATGAAGAATCTCGTCAAAGTGACCCATTCTATGATTCACCAAGAGAAATAAGGAGGCATGAAGGGGGAAGAAGACGTGAAAGAGGAGGTAGAGACCATAGACGAGAAGATGATCTAGGAGGTGTGAAAGTCCAGATACCTTCCTTCCAAGGGAGGAATGACCCCGAAACATATCTTGAGTGGGAGATGAAAATAGAGCAAATCTTCTCATGCCACAATTACAATGATGCACAGAAAGTAAAGCTGGCTCCCCTTGAATTCACCGATTATGCCTTAATTTGGTGGGATCAATTGCAAAAGGAGAGAAGAAGGTATGGAGAGCATCCTATCAACACTTAGGACAAAATGAAGACTTTGATGAAAAGGAGATTTGTGTCTTCCCACTACCACAAGGAATTGCACAACAAATTGCAAAGACTCACCCAAGGGAGTAGGAGTGTGGATGATTACTATAAGGAGATGGAGGTGGTTTTGATTAGGGTCAATATTGTGGAGGATAGAGAAGCTACCATGGCTCGATTTCTCCATGGCCTAAACCGAGATATTGGAGACATTGTGGAGTTACAACATTATGTGGAGCTTGACGACTTAATGCATCAAGCAATGAAAATAGAGCAATAATTAAAGAGAAAGGGCGTTATGAAGAAATCATCTTCTACAAACTACTCTTCAAGTTGGAAGGACAAGCCAAAGAAGGAGGGTTCTTCCTCAAATTCTAAGGAGGCAGCAAGCACTAAGAAGCATATTCCTACTACCTCTTCTTCCACTTCTAAGAGTAGGGATATCAAGTGTTTTAGGTGTTTGAGAAAAGGTCATATTGCATCCGAATGCCCGAATAAGAAAACTATGGTGGTGAGGAATAATGGGAGTATCTCTAGTGAAGAAATTTCTTCTCATTCCTCTTCCTCAAGCGCTGAGGAAAATGATGGAGCAGCCTATGCGCAAGATGGAGATCTCTTGGTGGTTAGGAGATTATTGGGAAGCCAAGCCAAAGAGCATGAGGAGGACCAAAGAGAAAATATTTTTCATACCTGCTGCCTTATTCAAGGTAAGATATGCTCTATGATCATTGATGGTGGAAGTTGTACCAATGTGGCAAGCACTAGGTTGGTCACCAAACTCAACCTCATGACTACCCCACATGCAAGACCATATAAACCCAATGGCTAAGTAATTGTGGTGAATTGGTAGTGAACCAACAAGTGTTGATTAATTTCTCCATTGGCAAATATGAAGATCAAGTTCTATGTGATATTGTGCCTATGCAGGCAAGCCACATTCTTCTTGGAAGACCTTAGCAGTTTGATAGGTGAGCTCACCATGATGGATTCTCCAACAAGTTCTCTTTTGTCCACAATTCTCGCAAAGTCACACTTGTACCATTATCACCTATGGAGGTTTGTGAGGATCAAATAAAAATGAGAGAGAAAAGAGAGAAAGAAGAGCGAGAGCTTAAGAAAAAGAAAAAGTGTGTGAAAAAGAAAATACTTGATTTTGAGGACAAAATTCAAAAGAAAAGAGAGAATGAGGAAAAGAAAGAGAGAAAAATAGAGAATTTGTTTACAAGAGGAAGTGAGGTGAAGAAAGCTTATTTGACAAGACAGCCTATATTTCTTCTTTTGTGCAAGGAAACTTGCTTGGAATCTAATACTAACTCCTTACCTAATGATGTTGTTGTTATTTTGTAGAATTTTGAGGATGTGTTTCCCAAGGAAGTACCTCACGGTTTGCCACCAATGAGGGGGATTGAACACCAAATAGACATTATTCCTGGCACTTCTCTGCCCAATAGGCCAGCTTATAGGAGCAACCCTCAAGAAACAAAGGAGATACAAAATCAAGTGGAGGAGTTATTGCAAAAAGGATGGGTTAGAGAAAGTTTAAGTCCTTGTGCTGTACCTGTAATTTTGGTCCCTAAAAAGGATGGATCATGGAGGATATGCACTGACTGTAGAGCAATCAACAACATCACAATTCGGTATAGACATCCTATCCCTAGACTTGATGATTTGCTTGATGAATTGCATGGTGCTTGCTTCTTTTCTAAAATTGATTTGAAAAGGGGGTACCATCAAATTAGGATAAGGGAAGGGGATGAATGGAAAATAGCTTTCAAAACCAAATATGGATTGTATGAATGGTTGGTAATGCTTTTTGGGTTAACTAACGCACCAAACACTTTTATAAGGCTTATAAACCATGTCTTACGAGAATTTCTTGGAAAATTTGTGGTAGTATACTTTGATAATATTTTGGTATATTCCAAGAGTTTTGTTGAGCATATTGCACATCTCCAATCTGTCTTGCATGTCCTTAGAAAGGAAAAACTATATGCTAACTTAGAAAAGTGTTCTTTTTGCACTAATCATGCGGTTTTTCATGGTTTTGTCATAAGTTCTAAAGGAGTGAAGGTTGATGAAGGAAAAGTTAAGGTCATTAGAGATTGGCCAACTCCTAAAACTGTGAGTGAGGTTAGGAGCTTCCATGGGTTGTCAAGTTTCTATAGGAGGTTTGTGAAGGACTTCAGCACAATGGCAGCACCCCTAAATGAAATTGTTAAGAAAAACATGGATTTTAGATGGGGAGAGAATCAAGAAAATGAATTTCAAACACTTAAGGATAAACTCACACATTCACATTCATTCTTGCTTTACCTGATTTTTCCAAATTATTTGAAATTGAATGTGATGCATCTCATTTGGGTATTGGGGTTGTTTTACTTCAAGATGGTCATCCCATTGCATATTTTAGTGAGAAATTAAGTGGCGCCACTCTCAACTATTCCACTTATGATATAGAATTGTATGCACTTGTTAGAGCATTGTAAACATGACAGCATTATCTTTTGCCTAAATAATTTGTCATTCATAGTGATCATGAATCTTTGAAGTATTTGAAAGGGCAAGAAAAACTCAACAAAAGGCATGCCAAATGGGTGGACTTTCTTGAACAATTTCCTTATGTGATTAAGCATAAGCAAAGAAAGGTAAATGTTGTAGCAGATGCACTTTCAAGAAGGTATAACTTGTTAGCTACACTTGAAACTAAATTGCTTGGCTTTGAACATATTAAAGAATTGTATGTACATGATAATGAGTTTTCCCAATTATATGCTGCGTGTGAAAAGAAATCACAAAATGGGTTTGTTAGGCATGACAACTACTTGTTTAAGAATAACAAACTTTGTATGCCTAGAGGATCCATGCGTAAATTGCTAGTTAGGGAAGCACATGAGGGGGGGTTTAATGAGACACTTTGGGGTTCAAAAGACCTTAGAAATACTGCTTGAACATTTTCATTGCCCACACATGAAACATGATGTACAGAAATTTTGTGCACGGTGCATTGTGTGTAGAAAAGCAAAATCTAAGACATTACCTCATGGACTTTACACGCCTTTGCCTATTCCTAATTTTCCTTGGACTGACTTGTCTATGGATTTTGTTTTAGGGCTACCACATACTCAAAAAGGTAAGGACTCCATTTTTATGGTAGTTGATAGATTCTCCAAGATGGCATACTTCATGCCTTGCCACAAAGTGGATGATGCAACTCATGTGGCAGATTTGTTTTTCAAAGAGGTGGTAAGACTTCATGACATTCCTAGGAGCATTGTTTCAGATCGTGACACCAAATTTTTAAGCCATTTTTGGAGGACCTTATGGAACAAGTTGGGAACAAAGCTTCTTTTCTCCACCACATGCCACCCACAAATTGACGATCAGACTGAGGTGGTAAATAGGACACTTTCTACTCTTCTTAGAGTAATTATTAAGAAGAACATTAAGTCTTGGGAAGAATGTTTATCTCATATTGAATTTACTTATAATAGGGCGATCCATTCTACTACTCAATTTTCTCCTTTTGAGATTGTTTATGGGTTCAATCCACTAACACCTCTTGATTTGCTTCCTTTACCTAACACTTCTTCTTTAGTTCACAAGGATGGCAAAACAAAGGCAGAATATGTGAAGAAGCTTCATGAGCAAGTTAAAGCTCAAATTGAGAAGAAAATAGAGCAATATGCAAATCGAGCCAATAAAGGGAGAAAAAGAGTTGTCCTTGAACCTGGTGATTGGGTGTGGGTTCATATGAGAAAGGAATGATTTCCTACCCAAAGGAAATCAAAGCTACCAAGAGGAGATGGACCATTCCAAGTGTTGGAAAGAATTAATGACAATGCTTACAAAATTGATTTGCTTGGTGAGTATAGTGTTACTGCAACATGTAATGGTTGATTTGAGTCCTTTTGATGTAGGTGATGAAGACCTAAATTCGAGGACGAATTCACCTAAAGAATAAGGGAATGATGTGAGCCAAGAAGAGGCATTGAAGGGAATTGGGAGACCCATGACAAGGTCCAAGACTAAGAGAATGAAGCAAGCTTTGGAAGACTTAATAATGGGGCTCAAGGAAAAGGAGGATTAATGCACAATGGAGGCAATAACTAAATGGATCACATTCCTTCAATTTGAAAGTGAAATTGAACCAACATGAGGACCATTTTTGTGGGGGTTTTTTCTAAAGTGACTTTTGATGTCCTTTGTGGGGTTTTAATGCATTTTTGGAGAGTTCCTAAGCTAGTATTAAAATACCATGCATGCATGGTTGCATTAAGCTAGTATTAGGGATTAGTGGTTGCATTAGTGGATAATAAATACCATGCATGCAAGTATGATATTTATTGCATAATTAGTGCATAGTGAATCTTAGGGGATGTTAAATAGGAGAACTCTTGTATGGCAAATCATGTGAGTTTGAATGAAAATTTGAGTTTCTCTTTCGTGAGAGCTTCCTTCTAGTTTTTAGGCAAAGAACTAATTCTGATCTTATCAAGGCAACTTGTGGCGATCAAACCCCATGACTTATCACTCACCTTCTCATCTTGCTTGAGTGTGGCGTCAATACCCTTCCCCAAGCTGAATTTCAAGGCGATCCATTTACAAGGTTTTTTATCAGATATATTTTAGTTTGACTAAAATATGAGGGATCATAAGATTATAGGGTTAAGTTTAATCTGAATTTGACTCATTGAATTAGACTCAAATGAATTCAGATTAAACTCATTGGATTAATGAGTTAGACTCATTGGCTTATCGGGTTAATAGCTTATTATGTTAATGGTTAATCCAATATACTAAAATCCAACCCATTAAAAAGATTAATGGAAGAAGACCAAAAGACAAACCTTTGGTATTCATTGGATGAATACAAAGAGACCTTTTTGAGTGAAATTTTAGAGAGACTCTTCATCTTGTTTTCTTCCTCTTCTTCTCTTGGCTGAATCACCAAAGTGGCTAGTATTGGATCGAGAAAGGGGGGGTGAATAGCGCTCGCAGTTATTTCGTTCGATTATCAGAACCGTAAAACGTTCGTTGAGTAATTAAAGCAGCGGAATAAAAAACAAACACACAAGAACACGGTCGTTTACTTCGTTCGGAGCCTAGATCGACTCCTACTCAAAGGCCCGCGATCCTTGATCGCTTTCGGTGGGCAACAACTATAAGCACGATTATTACAAACTAAGTATTACAATAAGTGCAATAAATAAATCTATACCAACGACGAAAAATGAAATCTTGGAGCTCAGGGTCGTCGGGCACGAGTAGCAGCACTTCAAAGCGTCTTTTGGAGCAGCATGTGAATGAGAGAAGGCTTAGAATTGTTGGTTTGAGGTGCTGCTCGAACCCTGCTTTTAAAGCATGCTGGAGGCGCCTCCAAGCTCGTCCGAGGCGCCTCTAGTTCGCCCGAGTCGCATGCGTGGATCAGTGACGAACCCTGCTTTTAAAGCATGCTGGAGGCGCCTCCAAGCTCGTCCGAGGCGCCTCTAGTTCGCCCGAGTCGCATGCGTGGATCAGTGACGAACTGGTCGAAACCTATCTTCTAGAAGGCGCCTTCATGAGTCTTCAAGGCACCTTCCAAGGCGCCTCCATAACCCTCCGAGGCGCCTTCAGCCTTGTTTCGCGGCCAGCTCAGCTTTTGCACCCAAGGCGCCTCCAAGCTCCATGGAGGCACCTCGGACACTGTTCATCCGAGTGAAGACTTCATTATTTTGTACCTGCAAGACACGTTAGTCCCAAACAATATCCTACAATACAAAGTTAGCACATAAAACAATAAATAAAGTAACAAAATATTATCGATAGTTATCAGACTATCCGGGTCTGACTTCGGATTTCCGACCGGAAATCCTATGTCGACCCGACGCCTACTGTTCCCTCTACGGGGAACGCGTCCTCACCTACTCCACTCAGGAGATTTACCTGTTGCCAGTGCGATCCTCCAGATCGACTGGACTTTTGCTCAGCACTCGACGCTTCCGGACTTTCTGCTCAACATTCGCTTCCCGACTAGTCCAGTCTTTCACCTAGTTCGCGACACCAGGACTTTCCACCTAGGGTTACCACCCCCTAGGACTTTTACCTGAAGCCATCGACTTGCCAAGACTTTCCGCATAGGGTTACCACCCCCTATGACATAGGGTTACCACCCCCTAGGGTTTTCCTCCACCTAGGGTTATCGCCCCCTAGGACCTAAGGTTACCACCCCTTAGGATTTTCACCTACCTAACCGCAGTTAGGACTTTCCTGAAACACTCAGTCAAGCATGTTGATCACAAACTAACTTAACCTTGAATCCTTTGCCATTATCAAAACTAAGGTTCGATCGTCGGATGCTTTCCGCACCAACAGCTAGCACCACAAAGGTGGTTCTTCTCCGATTTTAAGTTCATGAGACTAATGAAGGACGTGCTCATGTGTATACTGAAGAGGTGCGACCACTCTAATCGCCCAGATCCGACGAATGAAAGTTGTTGCCTGGATTGCACCATTCACATAACAAAGATAACTATTTTATCTTGATAGAGTAGAAAACATGTATATTATATTCGCTTAGATATCTGGGGGATCGTTTTTCCACTATGTATATTATTGTTTTTCGCAAAAGATCCCTACAATAAAATGGTGGACTATTGCATTACACCATGATATCAACATAAAACAATGGTGCACACTTAATAAAACAAGTATTTTTAAGTTTTTAATAGTATTTATTACAAGGTTGGATTGTCAAGATATGTGGCATACAATGCCTTCCAGATGCCTGATTACTAATAGAAAATAATGCTCTCTCAAATGCTTGTTGCTAGGGATGTGACATTTGTCTAGTATTAATTGTTAGAAACATAATCATGTGGCAAAAAGCGAAATCGCTCGCCCCCAGTGTCCCCACCACACCTGATCCCAGGCTATCACGAGGGAGGTAAATCACGGCAGCCGAGTGGGCAAGTGGTAGTGGGGTGAGTTGCACAGGATCCGGGGATTTACACCCCGACAACCCTACGGTTCGACCCCGCAACCTTATGTGGCAAACATGCCACCACTTACCAACTCGGATGACCCGTGGGGTACATTATTAGAAACACAACCACCACCTACACATGGTGGAAGAAGAAGTAATGTGGGCATCAGGAAGAGAAAAACATTTTTAAAAATGGATTTGGCATGAATCAGCAAGTTCCAAGTTCATAGTTGCACACAGAGATCTACACTCTCCATCGAACATACATCACAACAAAAGCATTCACCATGACACCAATACACTCACTACGAGATGATTCACCCCTCCTATTATAGACCAACGAGTCTCACTTGGCTTGCCAAAGCTAAGAAAGGAGTAAAAACAAGAAACAATCTAACAAATCTAATACACAACTTCCTGTGCTTGGCTCTCCATTGAGCAACCACTTCAACTATCTTCCGGCCTCCTCCCTATCTAAAATGCAATATATCAACATTATTTCATATACAAGGCCTCTATTTATGTTAGCATCTTAAAAACAGTGTTCATTACGTCAGCAAGTTTTTAAGATGATTTTTCATTGATGAATTTGCAAATATAAATATAAGAAAATATTGGCTTGCCAAAATTTTAAGTCAGTTAAAGGCACTTATTTCCTAAATGGTAAATTAACCCATCACAAGTACCACCACAACTTTGTGGGACCATGTTCCCTGCCTATCGTGAAGCATCATGCAATTTGGTCATGACAGTAGTCCAAGTCACACTACAAGATTCAAGAAAATGCTTCAAAGGTAACGAGAAAGGTTGTAAAAAAACACAAAAAAGAGAACATGAATACCCTAAATTGCCACAAGAATAAGTATGGCCTTAGAGTAAACAGTTGCACTGATACATACCTCCTCACCAGATATGTATACAACTGGAGCAAGCCCATTGTGATTGAATCCTTGAGCTAAAATAAAGGCAATCTTCATAGTTACAAACAAAATTTTTGTATCAGACATAAACCAAAATGAATGGACAACACTATTTAAAAAATATATGCATAGTAGTAATTTTCTATAGCAATCTACGTAATTAGTAGACAGAAAGAAAAGAGACATAGGCTTAAAAGTAATACGTTTAAACCTGCAATAGTAGTGTACTCTTGCCAACACTGGGGTCACCGCCAATTAGAAGGAGCCTCCACAACAAAAAGCATAAACAAAATATGGCTTTTAAGATAATGGATAACAATCGTCTCTGCAATCAACCTTAATTTGATCTTGCTTTATGATGAGTGACTGCATCAACAATATCCATGTCCGCTAATTTTCTACTTATTCTTATGACAGGAAGTAGGAAAAAACAATGATCACTAAAGAGTTCACAGTTAGATAACTCATCGTCTATCAATATCTCTTAACTTCCATTATGCTTGTTAAGTGTTGCCTTCCATACGTGAAATATAGTCTAAATAAATATTCAAGGTAAAATCAAATGTGTTAAATGCAGTTCAACAAAAGGGAAAATTGCATGTTGAAAGGCAAAATTAGAGGTTAAATCAAGAAAATAAAGATTAACACAACATTAGATTTATTTTGCAGTAATCTTATATGTATCTCTAGAGATTCCTAAATTGTAATATAGCGAGTAACTAAATCTAATGTTAGCTATATATTTTCAAATCTGATATGCTAGGTGTGTAAAAGAAATACTAACCAAGCAATATTGTGGCCTCAACTCTAAATCCTACCATGGCAAGAAGGTAGGTTCCCATCCACTAACACTAATGAATGATTTAGATTATACATAACATAATGTCAAAATACAAAGCAAAGGAGGAAGGACTAAGCTATTTAGTTAAGCAATTTGATAAAGTTGCCCACTACACATTTAATAAATGATTGTAAATCTAACTGAAGAATAAAAAACAATTATACAAGCAATTTTATGGACAATTATCATCTACTACTTGTTTTCTAACAAATCCTCACTATCAAAAAGGGACCTAGTAGTTGTAACAAAATATTCAAAGTGAAAGATAGTTCCAATCAAATTTGTATAGAAAAAAATATTGTTTTTCAAGTTGAGATTAAATCTAAGATTAATAGTGATGGAGGCTTAGATAAGCTTTTGAAAGATGACAATTTCATGAATAGAATGTGCTAATCTCCAAATTCACTCATGACAACAAGGAATTTGAGTATTTCAAGGTATTTTTTTTATTATTTTTTTAAAAGAAACTCAAATGCAGTCTAGTCTAGGAAATCAAGAAAACAAATATAGGATTCTATTTGATTTTAAAATAAGATTATTTCTACAATAAAAAGATTGTCAATAAAGGATATATATGCAATTAAAGATTAGTATAATTTTTAAGAAGTTGACGTTATAAATGTTGAAAAAAAACAAAGTTCTAAATTTTCTTCTACATTTTAGTTTGAGTTAAAGTTAAATTTTCTTCTAAATTTTTAAGGAAGAAACTAAGACAATAAATTTAACTAGTGAACCTAAAAAGCGCTACATTTTAGTTTGAGTTAAAGTTAAATTTTCTTCTAAATTTTTAAGGAAGAAACTAAGACAATAAATTTAACTAGTGAACCTAAAAAGCGATCATTAAAGTTTAGTTACTAAACCAACTAAGGTTGTGAGCAATATGCTAGTTACATAGCCACCCATTTTTGCAACATAACAATTTCCTAGATATTCCTTAGAAGATCAACAACTCCTTAGATGTTATTGAAGAAATCCAAAGCATCAAGATAACGCAAATAATAAAATATCAAGATGATGCAAATATTAAAGCATCATACAATAAAAGAAATTGAAGTTGCACCGCGTCAACTGTATAGAAAAGAGAAGAATGTTGTTAGAAAAGCGAGCACAAAAACAAGAATGAAGGCTAAATATAAATTAAAATAAAATTTTACATATGAAATGAATCAAGGAAAAGAGTTGCTATTGATTTTCCATTCCTTGTTAGCATCACTCACTTCGGTTACTTCTACTATCAATGTTTCAATACAAATCATGAACTTTTGATGAAATTATTAATGATATATTTGATTTTGTCTCTCAATTAAAAATGGCAATCACATATACCTTTGAGAATAAAGGTTGCATTAGCTAGTACTAAGATAACTTGGATGGTTCATCCCCATATAACATAATTATCTGAATCCACACTATATAGGTTTCAGTCATCTAGAGTTGTATAAGAGCTATGAAAATCCAACATGTCTATAAATTATTTTTAACACTTCAAAATGATTATTCTGAGTATCACTTATCCTTAACATATATACCCCTCCTCATTTATTTGAGCCTATGACCAAAATAGCAAGCTGCATGGTGAAAAAAAATCTATAGTGAACAGCAATATGCTCAAAGCAAAGAAACCATGCTGAATTAAATATAAGGAACAAATTTGAGTTCAAACAAGATAATACTCTCAGAGTTGAAACTTGATATTGAATTAGAAAGATATTAGAGGTAAAGTTTGGGCAAGAAAATCAAATATCTGGAGTAAGTTATTTTGTAACTTCTAAAGCAAGATTTTTAAGCCTATATAACAAAAAAGCATAAGAAAATTATAGAAAGTGCTGCCAACATTTTAACAAAGTTACAAATCACACATTACTAGGTTGCAAACCATGAAAAAATTGAAGCACAAACCTGGAATTCAAAGAATCAAGATTAGGATGCGCCATATACAGACAAGTTTCCCTTTCTAAAACAACACGTCATGGCTTTTTAAATCTTAAGGAAAGAAAGGGCATTTATAATCCCAAAATAAAAACAAGTACAAATCTTTAGGAAAACAATAAAGCTTAACTAAGAAAAAGAAGTGTAAATCTTTTGGAAAATAGTCAAAAGATACAGGTTGATTCCGAGCACATTGTGTCTTTTCTATGCTAAACCTTACCTCCGTAGCCAGTCCCATGAAACAACATAAAGAAAGTGAATTTTTTGTGATCCAAATATCATGTCTAGGTGCTTGGATGTTGTTGTGAATTTTTCTAAAAGTTCTCTATATGTTTTACAACTTCACTTTTCAATCTAGAATTTTCTTCCTCGAATTTTGCAACTTGAGTTGGACTTCCAGATCGATCTTGTTCAGGTGTTGGGTTTGTTTCAAGTTGTTCTTTAAGGTCTTGCTTTCCTCAAGGAGTATTTTAATTTTATTTTCAGATCTAATTAATTGCATACAATAATAATTTTAAAGAACTTTTCAGTTAAAATAGTTTGTACCTGATTAGGACCTTCGGAAACGAATGTGGACTCGTGGCTTGATTCGTATTCGGACTCTTCTTCTTGATCTGAGTCGCTTTCCGATTCAGGTCTGGTTGCCATGAGCGCGAGGTAGCTGGCTTGCTTCCGATCTTCAGTGTCCAATTCTTCAGAAGAGGAGTCGTCCTAGGTGGGGCTTGGAGTGTCTTCTTCCTCTTTGTCTTCTTTTCGATTCGGACATTCATACTTGAAATGACCCTTCTTGTTGCATTCGAAGCATGTCAATGTAGATTGGATCACCTTTTGTAAGTCCTTTGTAAAGTTGTTCTTCCTTTTAGTGAACATTTTCACTAGTTCTTCTTCTTTGTTGGTTTCTGAGTCAGATTTATCTTCTGACTCAGGCTTGACTCGAGTACAAGTCTTTGTTTCCTTTGATGGATCTGCAATAAAACATACACCTTTCTCGGCCTTCTTTGAGTTAGTCTGTTAGTGGAGTTTAAGTTCACAAAAATAAACTCATCTAATTTTAATTTATTTACTATATGCACAGTGCATTTTGAGGAAAAAAGTTCAAGGCATACCTGATTATATCCTTGTTCTATAGTTGGTGACCAATTAGGTGGAGCCCGTTTAGAATATCCTTAATTTTTGCGTATGAGTATACCTTATTGTATCCTTGTTCTATAGTTGGTGACCGATTAAGTGGAGCTCGTTTAGAATATCCTTAGCTAAGTAGCTATTTCTCCATCCTGCATTTAATATTGAATAGATTATTTAATAATAAGTCACGTTTCGTTATCTTTACATCACTTGTGCCTTCGTGCAGTTTGATCAGTTTGTCCCAGAGCTCCTTGGCGTTCTCCAATGGTCTGATTCAGTTGAGTTCTTCTTTCATCAAACCACACTGAAGAGTATTCTGGGTCAAGAGGTACTTTAGTTGCTTCATCTACTGGCGCCTTGTATCCTCGTCAGATGGCGAACCATTGATTGATATCCATCTTCAAGTATACCTCCATTCTTCTCTTCCAGTAGGGGAAGTCATCCCTGCTGAAAAGTGGAGGGTGAGCAGTGATGTAACCTTTGCCTTGGACCATTAAAGATAAAACCTTGCATAAAAAAATAAACTAACAAAGAAATCTCAAGACTAGGTCTTGGATTAGTAGTGTGGGAGATGTTAAGTATAAAAATAAACTCGATTAGTGTTGCATCAATTTAGAGTATTTTACTATTGGTTAGTCCTAGGAAAACCGTACCGGTTCCTTTGTACAAAAATTTTGTACAAGGTCTGAACATTTCCTAGCTACCATGTGTTCTTTTAAATTAAACTTGTATTGCCTGCGGAACTTAACACGTTTGATACTAAGTTTAACTTATATGTTCCTTTAGGTTTAGATTTGGATCTCCTGCGGAACTTAATACAATCGATCCAAATCCACCCATGTTATTAATTCCATTAAATATTAATTTCAAAAATTGGCTTCCAGGACTGCATGGCGAGGCACATGGCCTTCTTGCATATGGGAGCAACCACCACCGCCTAGACAAAGCCTTTTAAGAAAAGCTAATATTTAATTTCCTTAAATAACTCTAGGTTAACCAAAAGGAACAATCGAAGCACAAGTTCGAAAAATAAAAACAAAAGAACACGATTCGAAACATAAATTCGAAACATAGAATATCTAGCCTCTTGTGTTTGGAATTCTTACAAAGAAATAAACTAGTATGATGCGGAAAATAAATACTAGTAATACCTTTCTTTGTAAACTTTAACGACCTCTTGATCTTCTACCGTATTCCTCTTCTAACCTCGGACGTTGTGTGGACAACGATCTTCCGAGATGAGAACCACCAAGCACCTTCTTCTTCTTTGTAAGGTTCGGCCACCACCACCAAGCTCCAAGGGATGCAATAACGAAGCCTCCTTTCTCTCCTTTTCTCCAAGCTAGATCCGGCCACCACAAGGACTCCAAGAGAACAAGATGGTTCGTCCACAAGAAGGAGAAGAGAGAAGAGGAAGAGGCCGGCCACCACACCAAGGAAGAGAGGGAGGAAAAGAATAATAGAGTCGTCCCTTTTGAAGGCACCTCTACCTTCTCTTTTATATTCCTTGGTCTTGGCAAATAAGGAAATTTAAGTAAAAACTTCCTTAATTCTTTTGCCATGAAAAAGAAAAATTAATTTATTAAAAATCAATTTCGTTATTTCAATAATATTGGCCGGCCACTTATTTCCCCAAAATAAGGAGAGTTTTAATTAAACAAGAATTAAAACTTTCTAATTTGTTTTCAGAAATTTATAAAATTTCTCCAATAATTTTATCCCTTCATGATTGGTTAGTAAAAGGAAATTTTATAAATTAAAATCTTTCTTTTAAACATGTGGATAATTTCCAAAAAGGAAAGTTATCTCTAAAAATTAAAATCTCCTTTCAATCTACAAATAAGGAAAGATATCAAATCTTTTCTTAATCTTTTGTAGAAATTAATAAAAGAGAATATTTAATTTTTAAACTTTCTTTTAATTCATGAACATGGTTAAAAAGGAAAGTTTTCTCAAAATTAAAATTTCCTTTCAATCTACAAATAGGGAAAGATTTCAAATCTTTTCTTAATCTTTTGTAGAAAGCTATAAAAGGAAAGATTTAAATTTTAAACTCTCTTTTAAAACCATGATATCCACATAAGAAATAATTTTAATTAAAAATAAATTCCCTTTTAATATGGCCGGCCAATCAAGCTTGGGCTCCAAGCTATGGCCGGCCAATTAACTTGGCTCAACCTTTGGGTCTTGGCCGGCCCTAAGCTTGAGCTTCAAGCTTGGCTTGGCCGGCCCTTATAGGTTGGGTAAGAAGGTAGGTATGTGGTGGGTATAAATCTCTATATACAAGAGGCTACGATAGGGACCGAGAGGAGGAATTGGTTTTGGTCTCCCGATGAAATTAAGCTTTCCGTGTTCGCCCCGAACACACAACTTAATTCCATCAATAATAATTCATTCCACTAAAGAACTATTATTGAACTACCGCACCAATCCCAAATTATATTTTGGGCTCCTTCTTATTATGAGGGGGTTAGTCTCCCTGTGTTTAAGATGTCGGATGTCCACTAATTAAGTGCGTTACTGACAACTCATTTAATTAATATCTTAGTCCAAGAGTAGTACCACTCAACCTTATTGTCGTGTCGGACTAAGTCCACCTGCAGGGTTTAACATGACAAACCTTATGAGCTCCTCTTGGGGACATTATCAACCTAGATTACTAGGACACAGTTTCCTTCTATAATCAACAAGTCACATTATAAGTAATACCATTTCCCAACTTATCGGGCTTATTGATTTATCGAACTAAATCTCACCCATTGATAAATTAAAGAAATAAATATCAAACATATGTGCTTGTTATTATATTAGGATTAAGAGCACACACTTCCATAATAACTGAGGTCTTTGTTCCTTTATAAAGTCAGTATAAAAAGAAACGACCTCTAATGGTCCTACTCAATACACTCTAAGTGTACTAGTGTAATTATATAGTTAAGATAAACTAATACCTAATTACACTACGACCTTCCAATGGTTTGTTCCTTTCCATCTTGGTCATGAGCTACTGTTTATAATTTATAAGGTGTTGATAACATGATCCTCTGTGTGTGACACCACACATCATGTTATCTACAATATAAATTAATTGAACAATCTACATTTATCATAAATGTAGACATTTGATTAATGTGATTCTTATTTCTAGATAAATGTTTATACCAAAAGCTATGCTTTTAGTATACATCCTAACAATCTCCCACTTATACTAAAAGACTAAGCTGTCATATCTGCTGCCATACATCTGGTTCCCAACCCTTCAACATGCCCATCAAAAGCTCTTGCCTTAAGGGCCTTAGTGAAAAGATCTTCCAGGTTATCACTTGATGCAATCTAAGCGGCAACAACTTGTCCTCGTTATACGATTTCTCATATTGGGTAGTACTTGCGCTCTATTGTGTTTACTTGCCTTATGGACTTATGGTTTCTTCGAGTTTGCTACTGCACCAAATTATTTTGGACAAACCAGAAATCATATCTAAGTCTATCTTGAAGTATCTGAGCCATACAGCTTCTATGGCTACTTCAGGGCTGCCATATACTCAGCTTTTATGGTGGAGTCCGAAAAGCACCTATGCTTATCACTCTTCCATAGTTATGACTTTACCTCCTAAAGTAAGCACAAAACCCCGAGGTTGACTTACTATTATCCCTATCTGATTGGAAATCCGGATCCGTGTAACTCACAGGGAGCAAATCATCTGACTGGTAAACTTAGCATATAATCTTTAGTCCTTCTAAGGTACTTCAACATATGCTTTCACAGCAGTCCAATGTCCCTGTCCTGGGTTACTTTGATATCTGGTCTAGTGCATAGCATACATTAGGCTTCCTACAGCCGAAACATAAGGAACTACCTTCATGCCATTTTATCTCCTTTGATATCTTCGGAGATATCTCTTTAGATAAAACCGCTCCATGTCTAAAAGGTAGAAAAACCTTTCTTGGAGTTTTGTATGCTAAAACGAGCTCATTGTATGAAGCTTGGGATAAGCACAACATTCTTTTCCTTGCGATCCTTGATCCCAAGAATATGTGCTCACTCTCCTAAGTCCTTCATAACAAATTGCTTGAACAACCATACCCTTACTTACGATAACACCTTGATATTGTTTCCAACTATCAAAAATGTCATCTACGTATAGTACAAGAAATACCACCACGTTTCCATCACACTTCTTGCAAGACTTATCCGGTAACTAAATCCATAAGTCTGGATTACTTTATTAAACCGGATGTTCCAAGACCTTGAAGCTTTACTTCAGCCCATAGACTGATTGAACTTGCACACAAGATGCTCTTTGCCCTTTTCAATGAACCCTTCTGGTTGCTTCATATGGATGCTTTCTTCAAAACTTTCATTAAGAAAAGTTGTCTTGACATCCATTTGCCAAATAGATAAAAGAATCCGGATAGACTTAAGCATGGCTACTGGTGGAAAAGTTTCCTTTTCCAACAAGCCTTGCTTTGAAAGTTTCTACCTTCCTGTCTATCCCTCTTTTTCTAATGTAGACTTATTTTCACCCAATGACTTTTACACCATTTGGTGATTTTACAAGCTCCCAGACTCTATTAGAATACATATATTCTAATTCTGTATTCATTGCTCTTTGCAAAGATGTTGCATCTTTATCTTGGAGTGCTTCGTCATATGTCCGGGAATCAGGTTCATGTCCACCATGGATAAAGTCCAAAGACTCTCCCAAAACATGAATCTTTTAGGTTTCCTAACAACCCTCCCACTACGACGAGGCATTTTATGCAATTGTGTATCATTTGTGATACGTGTTGCAGTTTCTTGTGATATTTTATCTTGTACAATTGGTACTAGATTAGACGTGTCTTTTATTTTTCCTTAAGAACAAATTTACTTATGGGCTTGTGGTTTATTACATAGTCCTCTTCTAAAAATCGGGCATTGGTGCTAACCATGACCTTCTGATTTTAAAGGACTATAAACTTGCTTTTGTTTTCTCTAGGATAACCCACAAACAAGTGAACTTCTTTCCAACTTATCATTGTCTCTCTTCAACATATGTGCTGGACTACCTGAATCCAAATATGCTTTAAAATAGGCTTACACCTATTCAGCAATTCTATATGAGTAGAGAGTTCTGTCTTGGAAGGTACTATGTTCACTTTCGTTTTCAGAGTATATCCTTAAAACAAATTTGGTAATTTTCTGAATAACTCATCATCAATCTACTTATTTCCATAAGAGTCCTATACCTTCTTTTCTACACCATTCTGTTGGGGTGTACCAGGTGCAGTTAATTGGGATTGAGTCCCGTCTTTTGATAAGTGACTCCTAATCTCTCCTAAGAGGTTCTTGCCACTATGATTTAACCATAGTGTCTTGATACTTTTACCTTGACGTTACTCCTCTTCAGCCTAGTTACTCTTTGAACTAATCAAAGCACTTAGACTTGTGGCGCGTCAAGTAAATGTATCCTTATCTCGAATAGTCGTCTATAAAGAGACGAAACATTCGAAACAACATCTTGCCTGGATAGTTAAAGGTCTACACAAATCAGAATGAACCAATTCCAACATATCTTTGGCTCCATACTCCTTAGACTTAAAAGCTTCTTAGTTATTTTTCCTTCCAAGTAAGACTCGCAGGTTGGAAAGATTTTCGCTACCAATGAACCCAAGAGTTCATTGGTTATTATTCTTTGAATCCTACTCAAGGTAATATAACCTAGCCTTAGATGCCAAAAATATGATTTGTTCATTTCCGAAGGTTGCTTTCTCTTATTAAAGTTAGAAGATGTGTTATAATTTTCATTTATTGCATCGTGGAAGTTATTGGATTATAAATTGTCAACCAACATACCAGAATAGATAACTTCCCTATTTTTCTTGATAACAAGTTTGTTATCAAAATAGACAGAATATCTATTCTTTGATAGTTTAGAAACTGAAATCAGATTCTTTCTAAACTTAGTACGTAAACACAATTTCAAAAAAAATCCATATTTTATTCCTATCAAAGGATAAACCTCTCCCACTGCAACAGTTGTTACTTTTGCAACAATGCCCATGTAGATGGTATTTGTCCTTCATATAGTTGTTGGATTTCCTGGAACCCCTGTAATGAATTGCAGACATGATCAATGGCTCCCGTATCTACACACCAGGTACCGGTAGATAATGTTGGTGCGGTTAGCACTAACGATTTAACCCAGGTTTTGATGAATGACAAATCAGGTTGAGTTAGTCTGTTGTTGTCTAACACTCTGATCGAGTGTGCAAGAGAAGCCCAGACAGGTCGACGGGCTGACCGGATGTCTGGCACGAAGCCCAGCTAGGTCGACGGGCTGACCGGATAGCTGGCGAGAAGTCCAAGCGGGTCGACGGGCTGACCGGACGCTTGGCGAGAAGTCCATCTAGGTCGACGGGCTGACCGGATAGCTGGCGAGAAGTCCAAGCGGGTCGACGGGCTGACCGGACGCTTGGCGAGAAGTCCAGCTAGGTCGATGGGCTGACCGGATAGCTGGCGAAAAGTCCAGACGGGTCGAAGGGCTGACCGGACGTCTGACAGGTGAGTAAAGGTAAGTCACTAGAAGGGAGTGACTGTGAGGACGCGTTCCCGGGAAGGGAACATTAGGCGTCGATCCGGCTTAGATCCATTTCGGATATCTAAGTCGAGATCGTGACTAGATTCCGGTCTCGGAAAGACGGAATCTAAGTCATACTCCTTTTTGCTAATTCATACTCACTTTGCTTTTGCTAACAATCTGTGTTATAGGGTAAATTTGCCTCCGGACTAACGTTTGTCTTGCAGGACGGATTCTGCGGGAAAACAGGGTCCGGGCGCCCGGAAGGAATCCAGGCGCCCGGAGGTCCGGGCGCCCGGAAGGGATCCGGGCGCCCGGGAGGCAAACTTCTCCCAAACTCGCGCGTCGCCACGTGGAGCATCTCGGTTTGAGCAGCTATGTCACATTCCAAGCGCCCGGAAGGAATCCAGGCGCCCGGAGCAACATATAAAAGAAGCCCCAGGCAGGAGCTTCAGAATCAACTAAGAATCCAAGATCTGTTGCTCTGTGCTCTTGCGACGCCACGAAAAGCTCTCCGACTCAGTGCTGGTTTTGTTTTAATTCTATTGTCGGTATTTTCTTTATCTGTCAATTCTTGTACTTAACTTTGTAATATTCGAATTGATAGTGATTGCCCAACGAAAGTACTCACGGAGTACGGGCCTTCGAGTAGGAGTCGTCACAGACTCCGAACGAAGTAAAAAACACTGTGTCTACTTTACTTTTCCGCTGCGCTTATACTCGATATTCTCGAATCGATATTCACCCCCCCCTCTATCGAACGTTCACGGTCCTACAAGTGGTATCAGAGCAGGTACCGCTCTGATTTGGTGCAACCACCAATCAGGTAAAGGGGGGACTTTTTTAAAGAAAAATTAGATATCGTTCACGGTCCTTTCGTTTTTTTCCCTCCAAAACGGTTTTTGAAAAATACATCGCCATCTTTTCACCATTGTTTAGTATTTAAAAAATATTACATTTTCAAAATTTTGAAATAATATTTTTTTTAAAATATTTTATTAATATTTTAATAATATTTTATTATTTTTTCCGAAAATAGTGAAATATTATTTTTTCCAGCACTGCTAATCCAAGACCAAGTCTTGGGATTTTTTTTCTGTTTCTCTGTGTGCAAGAATAATAACTCTTCAAGAAGGACGGAACCCTCACGAACCACCACCATACGATCAAGATTTCAACTATTGGAAGCGATTAATGGAATGCTTCTTAGGAAGTGTAAACTTTGATTATTGGCTGATATTGAGAAAACCTTCTCAGAACTCAGAACTAAATACAAATGTAAGTAAAATCATTTGTAATGTTTTACCTAACAATGTTTTATGCAGACTAGAAAAGTACAAAGATGCACATGAGCTTTGGACCCAATTGATCAAACTTCACGAGAAGTCGATGGAGCTCGAGGATCAAGTAAAAATAGAATCCAAACTCGGGTTAGATTCAATCGAAAAGCCTACTGAATTAGGGGTTGCGCTCAAAGTTAGTGATATTTACCAAAATACCCCTGCTAATAGTAGTTTAAAAAATATGAGCATTGATCTAGTTATTTCTGAAAATATATGTGAAAATAATGTAGTTGACAATAATTACAAAAATACCCCTAGGATATTATCTGATAAAACAAATCCAATTAATTTAAAAAATTCAAACTTAAACCTAAACAAATCTGAAAACTCAAATGATAGAGATGACAAGGTCAATATTGATCTAGATAAAATTAATAAATTATTTAATAATCTAGACAATATTAATCTAGAAAATCCTATCCAAACCCAAGATAATTTAATTAATAAAAAATTAAGTTTTAACGATAAGAATAATCTAATAAACTCCACTAATTATATCAACTTAAAAAATAAAGAAAATATAAGAATAAAATCAAACACTTTGATAAAATCAAAACTAAATTTAACAAAATTAAAATTAAATGTTAAAAATAACATATTAAATAAAGATAATCCGAAAATTCAAAATTAACAATTAATAAAAGGTTAAAAGATAAACCTTTAAGGAAACATAATTCAAACAATTTAATTAATTCAAAGTTAAAAATGAATAAAAACTTAAACTTTAAAAATAAGCTATTAAAGAAAGATAATTCAATTAACCTAATAAAAGTGAAATTGAAAGAAAATTTAAATATTAAATACATTCTCTTAAAGAAAGATAATTTGACTAATTTAATTAATTCAAAATTAAAAACTTGAATCTAAATTACAAATTAAACATTAGATTTTAACCAAAACTTAACTATAATAAACCCAGAACTAAAAACTAAATTAATGGCCAATAATTCAGGGGGAGGTTCCAGAATAGCTGGCACCTCCAAAACTAACCTACCCGATAGGGTAACCCTAACCAACCTACCCGAAAAGGGTAACCCCAACCAACCTACCCGTTAGGGTAATTAGGACTAGTTAAAGAGGGTTCAAGTTTAACTTGAATCATGGTACTGGTGAAGTTTTTTGATGATAGTACGTTGGGAAAGCTTGGGCATCGCATGTCTAGAAAGATATGGCTTCAATTTGGTGCATTTGGCCAAGTGGAACCTACCGAAGCTACCTTTAAATGGATCCTAACTAGTTAGACCAAGGTTTAGTACTAAGCTCCATGGATAGGACTATTCGTAAAATCTCGAAAGGTTGGTTACTTCTAATGACGTCCATGTGACTCACCAAGCTTAGAAGTTTATCCGAAGAATGCCTATTTGTTGAGACCAAAGCTAAACCTGAATCTAACACAAGTTAAACCAAACTCTGTAATAAAATCTAATCAATCTCACAAAATTATAAGATTCCCTGATTGATAATCTAGATCGGGTGAGATGAATAAGAATCAAATTAATTTTCAAATTAAATTAAAATTAATTAAAATTCAAATTCAAATTTTAAATTGAATTTCAAATTAAAATTAAATTTCGAATTTCAAATTAAATTAAAATTAATTAAAATTAAATTTTGAATTTCAAATTAAAAATAAATTTCGAATTAATTAAGAATTAAATCTCGAATTAAAACTAAATTAAGTTAAAAAAAAAAAATTAATATTAAATTAACTTTAAAAAAATATTTTAAAACAAAAATTAACTTTAAAAAATATTTTTAAATTTAACTTTAAAAAATTTTATATTTAACTTAAAAATTTATTCTAAACTTAAAAATTAATTTTTAAAACTTTAAAAAAAATTTTAAAAATTATTTTAAAAACTCTTTTAAAAATCATTTTAAAAACTTTAAAAAATTCTTTTAAAAATTATTTTAAAACATTTTAAAAATTATTTTAAAAACTCTTTTAAAAATCATTTTAAAAACTTTAAAAAATTCTTTTAAAAACTATTTTAAAAATCATTTTAAAAACTTTAAAAAATTCTTTTAAAAATTATTTTAAAACATTTTAAAAATTATTTTAAAACATTTTAAAAATTATTTTAAAAACTCTTTTAAAAATTCTTTCAAAAATTATTTTAAAACATTTTTAAAAAATTATTTTAAAAACTCTTTTAAAAATCATTTTAAAAACTTTAAAAAATTCTTTTAAAAATTATTTTAAAACATTTTAAAAATTATTTAAAAACTCTTTTAAAACTCATTTTAAAAACTTTAAAAAATTCTTTTAAAAATTATTTTAAAACATTTTTAAAAAATTATTTTAAAAACTCTTTTAAAAATCATTTTAAAACCTTTAAAAAATTCTTTTAAAAATTATTTTAAAACATTTTAAAAATTATTTTAAAAACTCTTTTAAAAATCATTTTAAAAACTTTAAAAAATTCTGTTAAAAATTATTTTAAAACATTTTTAAAAAATTATTTTAAAAACTCTTTTAAAAATCATTTTAAAAACTTTAATAAATTCTTTTAAAAATTATTTTAAAATATTTAAAAATTATTTTAAAAAACTCTTTTAAAAATCATTTTAAAAACTTTAAAAAATTATTTTAAAAATTATTTAAAAACATTTTTAAAAAAAAATATTTTAAAAACTCTTTTAAAAATCATTTTAAAAACTTTAAAAAATTCTTTTAATAATTATTTTAAAACATTTTAAAAATTATTTTAAAAACTCTTTTAAAAATCATTTTAAAAACTTTAAAAAATTCTTTTAAAAATTATTTTAAAACATTTTAAAAATTATTGTTATTTTAAAAATTATTTTAACTTAAAAATTATTTCAAAAATTATTTTAAAAAAAAACTTTTAAAAATCATTTAAAAAATATTTTAAAAATCATTTTAAAACTATTTTAAAATTTATGTATCATTTTGAAAAATTCTTCTTATTTTTTCACTATGATAAAATTCTTTTAACTTAAAAAAAAAATAGTAATAATAATAAATTATTTCTATATACTATTTTCACTTTAAAAATTATTATTTTGACTTTAAACTCATTTTCAATCTTAAACATCATTTTAACCTTAAAATTATTTTTTAATTTAACTTAACTGAAAATTAGATCTCAAATTAAAACTCATTAAAACTTAATTTAAACATTACTTTTCAACTTAATTTAACCTAACTGAAAATTAAAACTTAAATTTAAACTTAAAAATTTAACTTAAACTTAAAACTTAAACCTAAATTAATCATTGATATTAATCTTAATCTAAAATCAAAACTGAATTGGACGTATATTAATTAAATAATTATAAAAATCATTTTAAAATCTTGTTAGAAATCCCTTAAAAATAATAATAATTATAATTCTTTTAAATTCATTTAAAACTTAGACACCTAACTTAAAAGCTTAAATTCCGTTAACTTTAACTTTAAACTTAATTATGTAATTAATAAGTAGAACTTAACACTTTATTTGAGAACTAAGCTTGATTTGATTAGAACCTAGGTTTAACCTTAGTAAAAATATTAAAATTACTCTTGTTGGTGCGGCTAGCACTAACGATTTAACCCAGGTTTTGATGAATGACAAATAGGTTAAGTTAGTCTTGTTGTTGTCTGACACTTTGATCGAGTGTGCAGGAGAAGTCCAGACAGGTCGACGGGCTGACCGGATGTCTGGCACGAAGTCCAGCTAGGTCGACGGGCTGACCGGATAGCTGGCGAGAAGTCCAAGCGGGTTGACGGGCTGACCGGACGCTTGGCGAGAAGTCCAGCTAGGTCGACGGGTTGACCGGATAGCTGGCGAGAAGTCCAGACGGGTCGACGGGCTGACCGGACGTCTGGCAGGTAAGTGAGGTAAGTCACTGGAGGGGAGTGACTGTGAGGACGCGTTCCCGGGAAGGGGACATTAGGCGTCGATCCGGCTTAGATCCATTTCGGATGTCTAAGTCGAGATCGTGACTAGATTCCGGTCTCGGAAAGACGGAATCTAAGTCATACTCTTTTTATCCATCTGTTGAACTTTAACTGTGCTAACAATTTGTTTTACAGGATGTATATTTGCCTCGGACTAACGGAGTCTTTCTGGAACAAGGTGGTCCGGGCGCCCGGAAGGGATCCGGGCGCCCGGAAGGCGAATTTTATCCAGACAAGTCGTCGCCACGTGGAGCATCTTGGTTTGAGCAGTTACGTCACACTCCAGGCGCCCGGAAGGGATCCAGGCGCCCGGAACATCATATAAAAGAAGCCCCAGGCAGGAGCTTCAGAATCAACTTTTATTGAGAACTCTTCTACTGCTGATCTTGCTGCTCGACGTTCAAGTGCGACGTCAACTACGCTCCGACAAAAGTGCTCTTCCGGTTTTATTTAATTTTTCTTTGTCGGTATTGCTTTATTACTAGCATTTCCTGTACTTATTCTGTAATCATATTTCGACTTGTTAGTGATTGCCCAACGAAAGTGGTCAAGGATCACGGGCCTTCGAGTAGGAGTCGTCACAGGCTCCGAACGAAGTAAAAATATCTGTGTCTATTTTATTTTTCCGCTGCGATTATACTCGTCTTTTTCGAATCGATATTCACCCCCCCTCTATCGAATCTAACGGTCCTACAAGTGATATCAGAGCAGGTACCGCTCTGATTTGGTGCAACCACCAATCAGACAGGGGGTGAATTTTTTTTAATTAACTTTAAAACTGGTGTTTCGTTAACTTAATATTTCTCTAAACAATTTAAATTAGTGCAACACGAATCTAGATTTTTTTTCTATTTTTTCTCTTCCCGCACTACTAATCCAAGACCAAGTCTTGGGATTTTTTTCTGGTTATTTACCTGTGCACAGAATGTCCCAACAAGAAGGATTCAGTACAGTGCGACCTCTACTCTTCAACGGGGAGGAGTTCCCTTACTGGAAGAAGCGCATGGAGGTCTACCTCAAAACCAGTGGATGAGCATCACGAGACCCTACAAAATTCCAGTGGACAACACCGGGAATCTAGTGGATCCAGAAGACTGGACAGCAGATCTCAAGAAAAAAGCATCAACAGAAAATAAAGCAATCAACACTCTACAGTGCGGATTGACAAGAGAAGAACTGAACAGAGTCGGTCCACACAAGAACGCTAAAGAGCTATGGGACAAGTTGATCGAACTGCACGAGGGAACGAGCGACGCTAAGGTAACAAAACGAGACCTGTTTTTAAATAAATTTTTTAATATAAAAATGCAGGAAGGAGAAACAACGAATCAACTACACGCGAGGATCAAGGACATCCTCAACGGGCTTCATGCGATAGGCCACCAGATGGAGAACAGAGACTTAATAAGGTACGCATTAAACGCCTTTCCACGTAATAGTTTATGGGCATCAATAGTGGATGCCTACAAAATTTCTAAGGATCTTTCTAATTTAAAATTAGATGAGCTTTTCTGTGAATTAGAATTACACGAACAAACTAATGCTAGAGCCGAGAAAGGTATAGCTCTATTTGCAGGGTCATCCAAAGAAAAGAAAAACAAGCCTGAATTTGAAGAAGAATCTGACCAAGACTCCGAAAACGAAGAACACCTGGTGAACTTGGTAAGAAAAATGTTCACCAGGAGAAAGAGGAGCTTCAGCAAAAAGGATCTTCAAAAGATCAGCTCTCCCTCAGAACAAAAGAACGTGACTTGCTACGGCTGCAACAAAAAGGGACATTACAAGAACGAATGTCCAAAACTAAAGTTCGACAAACCAAAGCCAACAAAAAAGAAAGCACTCAAAGCAACGTGGGACGACTCCTCGGACGAATCAGAGGAAGAAGAGCAGAAACATCAGAGCCACCTCGCACTGATGGCCCGCGAAGCCGAAACTGAAAATGAGTCGGAAGATGAAGACGGGTCCGAACCCGAAACAAGCCACGAGTCCGTACTCGTTTTCGAAGGCTCGAATGAGGTATATTTTAATTTAAACAAAAATTTTTTTAGAATCATTTCTTGTTTAAATAGTAAATTAACCAAAGTAGAAAATGAGAACAAATTACTTCTTGAGGAAAATCAGAACCTCAAGGAACAATTAAAAAATTCGAATCCAACTCAAGATCTAACACTTGAGGAGGAGAATTTATCATTAAAAAATGAAATAAACAATTTAAAGGAGATGTTAGAAAAATTCACAACAAGATCAAAAAATTTAGACCTAATCCTAAATAATCAAAAAGCATGTTATAATAAAACCGGACTAGGATATAAGTCAAATTCAAATAAAACCTTCAAATCATTAATTACCCAATACAAGTCAACCAATTTAGCTTGGGTTCCGAAAGCGCGTCTGACCACACAAGTAGGACTTAATCAATATTATATACCTAAAGAAAAAATACATTATATAAAAGTGTATAAACCAAACCAAAATCCAAAATACAAACCTAAATCAAATTCAAAATCTAAACAGTTTAAAAATCAACAAAATTATCACCAAGTTAACTATAACTATAAAAAGAATCGACACAAGCCTAAAACCAAAATCTAAATTAATGGCCAATAATTCAGGGGGAGGCTCCTAAATAGCTGGCACCTTCAAAACTAACCTACCCGACAGGGTAACCCAAAACAAATTAACCCGGCAGGGTAATTAGGATTAGTTAAAAAGAGACCAAGTTTAACTTGAATCATGGTACTGGTGAAATTTTTGGATGCTAGTACGTTAGGGAAGCTTGGGCATCGCATGTCTAGAAAGATATGGCTTCGATCTGGTGCATTTGGCCAAGTGGAACTGACCGAAGCTACCCTTAAATGAATCCTAACCAGTTAGACCAAGATTTAGTTCTAAGTTCCGTGGATAGGACTATTCGGAAAACCTCGAAAGGTTGGTTACTTCTAATGATGTCCATGTGACTCACCAAGCTTAGAAGTTTATCCGAAGAATGTCTATTTGTGGAAACCAAAACTAAATCTGAATCTAACACACGTTAAACCAAAACTCTATAATTAAAAATCCAATTTCATCTCACGAAATCATAGGATTCCCTGATTGAAAATATAGATCGGGTGAGATGAATAAGGTTTTAATTTTCTAACTTAAAAATTAATTTCAAAATTTTAATTTTAAAACTTAAAAATTAATTTCAAAATTTTAATTTTAAACTTAAAAATTAATTTCAAAATTTTAATTTTAAAACTTAAAAATGAATTTCAAAATTTTAATTTTAAACTTAAAAATTAATTTCAAAATTTTAATTTTAAAACTTAAAAATTAATTTCAAAATTTTAATTTTAAACTTAAAAAATTTATTTTCAAAATTTTAATTTTAAACTTAAAAATTAATTTCAAAATTTTAATTTTAAACTTAAAAAATTATTTTCAAAATTTTAATTTTAAACTTAAAAAAATTATTTTCAAAATTTTAATTTCAAACTTAAAAATTATTTTCAAAATTTTAATTTTAAACTTAAAAATTAATTTCAAAATTTTAATTTTAAACTTAAAAATTAATTTTAAAATTTTAATTTTAAACTTAAAAAAAAAAATTCAAAATTTTAATTTTAAACTTAAAAATTAATTTCAAAATTTTAATTTTAAAACTTAAAAATTAATTTCAAAATTTTAATTTTAAACTTAAAAATTAATTTCAAAATTTTAATTTTAAACTTAAAAAAATTATTTTCAAAATTTTAATTTCAAACTTAAAAATTATTTTCAAAATTTTTTTCAAAATTTTAATTTTAAACTTAAAAATTAATTTCAAAATTTTAATTTTAAAAACTTAAAAATTAATTTCAAAAATTCAAATTTTAAACTTAAAAATTATTTTCAAAATTCTAATTTTAAACTTAAAAATTATTTTGAAAATTTTAAACTAATTTCAAAATTCTAATTTAAAAAATAAAAAAATAAAATAAAAAAAAAATTCTAAATTCTAAACTTAAAAAAATTTATTTTAAACTTAAAACTTAACTTGAAACCTAATTTCCAAAAAAAAAAAAATAAAAGGTCAAAAACCAGGGGCGGGCGCCCCAGGTATTACCCTCCGGGGCGCCCGGAGGGGGATCCGGGCACCCCGCCCTAGCAATCCCGGGCGCCCGAAAAGGATCCGGGCGCCCGGAAAGGATCCGGGCGCCCGGAGTCCCCTATAAATAAGGGGCAGCAGGCGCCCCCAACTTTTGCCCCACTAATTCTCACTTTTGCCAAGGTTCACTTTGAACCTCAGTGCGAAAGTACTCTAAATCAAAATTTTCTTGCGGTGAAGACGTTGTTGCGATTCAACCGAGGTCGTCAAATCTATATTTTTCGATGGCTCCTCGGTAAAAAATTCTTCCCCTCTCTAAAATTTTATTTTTTGTCTTCTCAATTTTTTTGAATATTCTTTTATTTATATACAGTAGGAAACGAACAAATACTGGTGCTGGACCCTCCAATGCTAGTACAGACCCTAGGTTTCCCACAGACGAACTTAGGATTAAATTTGAGTCCACCATTTATAAGGCCATTAGGACTACCTGCATAGATAGATCGTTCTTTCTAAGGTCATGTCCCTCTGCTTTAGAGATTATAGGCCACTATAATTTAAGGAACCTTGTCGAATGTACCAGTCCAATAAACATAAGTCTGTGTGCCAAATTTTGCAATAACCTAGTAAAAGTAGACGATCTCACCTATACCACTAGGGCAGCATGCACCGATATCGTATTTTCCCCTACGACTATCCGAGAGTTTTTAGAGATGCGTCCATCTACTTGCTCCTTTTTGTGCTATCCTCCGAGGGATCTACCGTTCGAAGATCCCTACTCACATATTACTCTCGATAAAATTTATTCGTATTTTTTCGGGGGAGAGAGAGATCCCACGGTGACACAGTTTAGGCCAGTAGAACTTCGAGTCCAGGACTACGCTCTTTATAGGGTTGTAGTCCTTTGCATTTTACCACTGACTACTCGAGACATCGCTGTGATGCGCCCTTTCCATTCGTTCTTACTTTATGCCCTGATTCATAGGTTAGAAATTGACATCATCCTACATATCTTCTCCACCATCATCTACTCAGCTGGATTCGTGACTGACAGTCGAGTCCACATGCCATTTGGTCACATTCTGACAGCCTATATGTCCTCGTTGCACATTGATGTCACTAGAGGAGACGTTGCCCATATGACCGAGTTCGATGTTATATCCTCTCGGAACTTTTCCCTAGCCGGCATCCAGATAGATAGAGATGACGGGACTATGTCTTGGCGGAGGGGGGCACAGCACCAGCCCGATCCAGACCCACAGATGGACGAGTTCATGCTCGCACTATTTCCAGAGGAAGCCGCACCGGCTCCACCACCACCCCCAGCTCGAGCACCACGACACGCTCCCCGCACTCTAGCCGACCGTATGACCGGACTAGAGAGAGCTATGGCGAGTCTCCAGCAGGAGAACTCTGATTTTCATCGGGACATACGGCGAGAGGTTGCCGAGTTACGAGCTGCCGGGGACACCCGACACACTGAGCTGATGGCACTTCTTCGATCCTTGGGATCTGGACCACCCCCTTCATCATCTCAGTAGCTTTAGTGATGACCTACTTCTGTAGCTACACTACTTGTAAAATATTTTGGATTTATCTAGTGACATTTCAAACTTACATTGAATATGTTCTATCTTAATAGGCTAGGATATTTCAAAAAATACTTTCAAAAATGATTTTATCAAATAATAGGTTAAACTTGTTTGTTTTCAAACTTCACATTTTTAGACTTTCAAAAATAGTTTTGGCCTTAGACTAGCTTTCCATCCTTAGAAAGCATGTAACCATAGGACTAGTTTTTTAGCATCTCACCAACACCTTAGGTTTACCTTGCTTGTGTTTGATAAACATAGAAAGGGGTGAGATGCATAGGCCAACTGTCTAGACTTAAGATGCTTATTTCAGTGCATCAGCATAAGTCTGGACGTTAAATACAATTCAGATATTAATCAGATTAAAGTTCATCAGTCAAGTCAAACACTGACTGGTTATAATTAACTTAATCTGACTAACCAAGTGAAAGCTACTATCTTCTGATAGTTAGTTAGTACCTAATTGGTTAGACAGCTGGTTAGAGTTAAGTATCAAGTTCAGGGGGAGAATTAACTCAAAATTTTGTGTTTGAAAAATGCCTTGTAAAACCTAACCTATGTTTGAACATTGATTTACAAAAAGGTAAATTTAACTAAGTATTTGAAAAAATGTGAAACTTTAATCTCACCAAATTTTCAAACCTGATTTGAAAAGTTAACTATTTCCAAATTTAGCTTTTATCAAATTAGTCTTAAAAATTAATTTTTGACAAAAAAAATTTTCTTCTTGAAAAATTACTTAATTTTTTTTGAAAAATCAAAGTTGAAATTTTTTTTTTTACCTTTTTTGAAAAGTAAATGTTACTTAAACATAAAATGTAATTTTGAAAAACCTATTTTGAAAATTTCCACACGCTTGAGAGTTAAACTTGATTAACTTTAAATCTATACTTTTCAAAACTCAACCTGTCTCCCCCAAGTCAACTTGACTATTTTTTTAACTTGGTGTTAAAAATTGCACTCTTATCTTTCAAATTTTGAACCAAACTTAGATATCTTTTCAAAATTTGATTACCTGTTACAGTAACTCTTCACTATGATTTCTTACCTTTGTTCATTTTTTTTGATGAATGCCAAAGGGGGAGGAGGGTTAGGTGGTTAAGTTAGCTAAACCAATTTGAAAACACAAACTAACTTTAAAACCACACAAATGCGTTGTCTCTTGCATATTCATTCACTAACTTAACCAGGTTGTCATTCCATCAAAAAGGGGGAGATTGTTGGTGCGGCTAGCACTAACGATTTAACCCAGGTTTTGATGAATGACAAATAGGTTAAGTTAGTCTTGTTGTTGTCTGACACTTTGATCGAGTGTGCAGGAGAAGTCCAGACAGGTCGACGGGCTGACCGGATGTCTGGCACGAAGTCCAGCTAGGTCGACGGGCTGACCGGATAGCTGGCGAGAAGTCCAAGCGGGTCGACGGGCTGACCGGACGCTTGGCGAGAAGTCCAGCTAGGTCGACGGGCTGACCGGATAGCTGGCGAGAAGTCCAGACGGGTCGACGGGCTGACCGGACGTCTGGCAGGTAAGTGTTACGCTCCGCAAGTGTACGGAAATGTCGCAAGTAATATAAAAGATTATCATATCCACAGGGACTGGAATAAGCACTAGAAATGTCTCAATGCGAATTAGCTAAACAACTATCCAATCGTTTCAAAAGCAAAGTAAAGGTAAACAAATCTAATATTAGAGATCAACAAACAAGAGTTTAGTGTTTTGGGTTATGATAAAGGGAGATTCTAGGAGTTTCGGTTTTTTTGTAAGATTTCTTGAATGTAAATGGTTCACCAATTCTTATTCCTCAATTGCCAAGCATGTAGAAAGTTGCCGGTTCCCTCTTGCAATAAACAACCGGCTAAGGACTGAGAAATGTATCTAAATAGGATTAATTAGACATGAACCTACGTTGTCCTTACACAGAAGCGCACCTATTACTATGCCTTCCTCGGATATCAACATAGAAGCCCACACCTTATTAATCTATAAAGATACAAGAAGCTAATCATAGAATCCATCCTACTCTCTTGAATATTCCTATTTCCTCTTCAAGATTATCTCTCAAACGTCCTTACACGGGCTTGCACCTGTCACGTGGATCCCTCGGATGATCGAGTGAGAGTTTATCCTTACCAAGTCCATAAGATATCCAAACAATCAATCAAGAATGAGAATTAAGCACAAACCACCATCAATCATTCAAGATCTAATTGATACAAGCAAGATAATGTCATTGAAACAAGAAAATGGCAAATCCATAAGAGATTACATCAATCCATCATACAAATACTCCCTTAATCCTAGAATACAAGATCTACTCCATGAATCGAGGAAGAAAACCCGAAAGAATAGAGATTACAAGCATTCCTTGAATCCCCAATCCAAGAAAACAAGAAGAGGGGAAAAGAGAAAACTTATCTACGAAGAAGCCTTGTCTTTGGATCCAATCCTCGCTCCGGAGTCGAAATCGTCGAGATCTCCCTAAGAATCGCCCAGAAATCCTCCCAAGAATGGGAGGAAACCACCAAATCTTGCTTTCTCCCAAAGGGGGAGAGATCCCCTTTCAATTCATGAAGAAGGGTTTAAATAGAGGAGGGAATCGGGCGCCACACGGCCCCGTGACACGCCCGTGTGAGATTCACACGGCCATGTCCAGTTCCCTCTCTGCCAAACCTGCACGGCCGTGTGTGTAACGACCACCCTTCATACTGCTACTACACTCTAAGGATGACCGTTACTTAACTACTAACTCTACTTAACCGGTACGCTACTTAACTACGAGGAATCCCTACCGAAAATTTCGGCAGAGTCTCCCCTGTACCGGTGACCCCAAACTGGGATACAAACACTATATACACAGCCACAGGCGGCTGGAACATATTTTTTCACAACCACGCAGAAATAATAACACGACACTAAAAAGAAACTATTCTAGCAATAGAAAACTATATAGCTCCAACAATAGGAAATAACTCAACTAACAATGCGGAATAGACTCAATTAATCAACATAGAAAAAGGAAACAACTAATACAATCTCTATCAACTTAATAACTGAAAGAAAACTCAAAGGAGTCTTGACAGTTTCCTTAGCAAACTCATGATCTCTCCATAGTCCTGGCATCACACACCTTCATCACCACCACCTTGTCGCCTTCCTTGCTAAATCTTTTCCTTTCCTTTATCTGCAGTAGGAGGAAGTGCAGTCTATAAGCATAAAGCTTAGTGAGCGCTATCTACTCACAAAAACTCGATATGCATGTATATAAATAAAAACATGCTAAAACTGAATGCTAACATGTAAAGCTACTCATGCTCATAAATAGCAAAGGAATCAAACTAACTGAAATACTAATCATGTAAAGCTACTAAACTTGTAAAGCTACTCATGCTCACAAGAATAATATACTAACTGCATGCTGAAAGCAAATAAAGCTAAACATGCTGAATAATCTAATAGCAAGAAACAAATAAACTACTACTGCATGCTTCAAATAACAAGAAACTAAACTTTCTAATTCTAAACATATTTGAAGCTTGTTTCATTTGTTTCAAAACTTATACTTTAATACTTTAAAATAATAATCAACTTCTCTTGGGCCCGGCATTGTACCACTTTGCGCGCATTCTTAATAAGAATCGAGGTAGCTAATCCCGAAACTACTAAGATACTTCTAGGCCATGTGTCTAGGGGCAACTTGGAGCACATCCCTTCTAGGCCATGTGCCTAGGGGCAACTTGGAGCCCATCCCTTGGATCTTGTGTCCAGTACATGCCATTTAAAAGTAAAATACTTTTTATCTTTAAATACTTCTTATAATAAAATGCCTTGGCATTTAATAAGCACCTTGTGTGCCAAAATCCCTAAAGTCTTGAATTCGGGATTTTACTTAAGGCCTTAGCCTTTTCCCTTTCTTTTCTTTATCTTCCTTTTACTTGTTAATACTTCTAAAAGTATTTAATAGGATTCTTATTTTTCCATTAGAATACATGGCTGTTCATGCTTGTTAAAATAGCAAATGGAAATAACTTTGAGCTTACTAATCATGCTATAAAATAGAGCTAAAGAAAGCAACTTTAAGCTTACTAATCATGCTATAAAATAGAGCAAAGAAAGCAACTTTAAGCTTACTAATCATGCTGTAAAAATAGAGCAAAGAAAAGCAACTTGAGCTTACTAATCATGCTGTAAAAATAGAGCAAAGAAAAGCAACTTTAAGCTTACTAATCATGCTGTAAAAATAGAGCAAAGAAAAGCAACTTGAGCTTACTAATCATGCTGTAAAAATAGAGCAAAGAAAAGCAACTTGAGCTTACTAATCATGCTGTAAAAATAGAGCAAAGAAAGCAACTTTAAGCTTACTAATCATGCTGTAAAAATAGAGCAAAGAAAAGCAACTTGAGCTTACTAATCATGCTGTAAAAATAGAGCAAAGAAAAGCAACTTGAGCTTACTAATCATGCTGTAAAAATAGAGCAAAAGAAAGCAACTTTAAACTTACTAATCATGCTATAAAAATAGCACAAAGAAAGCAACTTGGACTTTCTAAACATGCTGTGATAAGAGCAAAAGAAAGCTAATTTGATCTTTCTAAACATGCTGTGATAAGAGCAAAAGAAAGTAACTTTAAGCTTTCTAAACATGCTGTGATAAAAGCAAAAGAAAGCTAACTACCAGCCCCATTAATCCGAGATAATGCAAGCCACATAAGCTAAACCAAATCTGCAATACTTCTTCTACTTATATAGGCTATAATCTGCTGAAGTTTACACCTATGCAAAGCTTGATATGGTAGCAAAGGAAGTCAACTATTCTATTAAGAAATGCATTGGCAGATTTCTGTTAAGCACATGCTATTAAAAGGGGTGATTGCTATGACAATTTAAATCCCTTCTCCTCTTCTTAATCAACTCACGACAGCATAAAGGAAATGACCCAAGCCAATATATTTGTCCAGAAATTACAGAATCAATAAAAGCTAAAGCAACATCAATCAAGGCTAAATCCATTAAGCCCTTTCTCCATCCTGAAGGTCACGGTAGGAACTTTAAACTCATCCCTAGGTCACGGCAGATTCAAAAAAAACAAGGAGAAACAAAAACTTGATCCCTAGCAAGCTTAGATTCGGCGCAAAACTATCCTACATGCTCAATTAAACAAAACCAGTTCTTGGTCCCTCTTTGAAACCCACGGCAGAACACCCAAAACCAAAAATCTTTATAGCATGGTTCGGATTCAAGAAACTCGGGAAACAAGGAAACGAAACCGAAAGATCGGAGCAACTCCTACTGCAGGTGAGAAGCAACTCACCTTGGATTTCTTGGACTTACAGCCGAGATCGGCTTCTAGGGCTTGCAGAGACTTGAAATTCTTCGATCTCTTCGTGTCTGCGTGCTCCCCTCGACGAGCCGGTCACGAATGTGTGAAGAGCTCTCGAAGAAAGGTGCTCGTCGGCCGCCGGATCGAAGCCCTAACGCCGCTGCGTTTTCGCCCGAGGAGAGGAACAGCGCCGTCGGGAGAGAAAGGTGAGGAAAAATTAGGTCTCGGGTAAAACTCAAGTTCTCCTTTTAATACCTAAACATTTCCATTATTAACTACTATATAAATATATTCGCTCTATATATGTTTAACGAAACAATTACAGCACAGCTGGTTGGCTGTTGCTTGGCTCATACTTGAAGCCGCGGGTTCGAATCCTGTCGCACCCCCTTTTTATTCCTAATTCCCTAACTTCTGCTTAAATATACTTCGTTACATATATAGTTAACGAAACACTCGCAGCCCAGTTGGTTGCGTCATGTCCGGTTGGGTCAGTCCGACCCGAGGTCGTGGGTTCGAGCTTCGGTTTTGACAAATTTTTTTGTCAACTTCCTTTCGTCTTGTAAAAATATCAAACGACCTCCAAAAATTACGTAAAAATACTCTAAAAATTCTTAAAAATCTCTAGAATATTTTAAAAGTATTTCCAAATATTTTTATGGACTTTTAAAACTTGAAATAGGGAAAATTGGGTCGTTACAATTTCCCATACCTTATAAAAAGTTCGTCCTCGAACTTACAATAGCTCTGGATATTTCTGTCTCATGTTGTCCTCCCGCTCCCAAGTGACTTCCTCGTGCTTCTGGTTCTGCCAGACGACCTTCACTAGTGGTACTTCTTTGCTTCTTAGTCTCTTGACTGCTCTGTCCACTATCTGTGTAGGTCTACTCTCATAACTAAGATCCTCTTGGATCTGCACTGACTGAGGCTCAATCACTTGGCTAGGGTCGTGGAGGCACTTCTTTAACATGAAGACATGAAACACATTGTGTATTGCTGACATGTTTTGTGGTAAATCCAGCTTGTAAGCTACTTTCCCAATCCTTTCTGTGATCAGGTAAGGTCCTACATAACGAGGACTTAATTTGCCCTTCTTGCCAAATTTCATCACTCCCTTCATAGGAGCGACCTTGAGGAAAACTGAATCTCCTACTTGGAATTCCAATGGCCTACGGCGTGTGTCAGCATAACTCTTCTGTCTGATCTTCTGGATCGCCTGAGTGATCTCATCTATCATCTCAGTCTAAATGTCCAGCTCTACTTCCATTTCTTTTCTTTCACTCGCTTCTTGCCAGCAAATATGTGATCTGCACTTCCTGTCATACAGTGCCTCGTAAGGTGTCATCTTGATAGTGGCCTGATAACTATTGTTGTAGGCAAATCATAAACGATCTTGAAATCTAGTACACAAGCCCTGAGCATATCTTCTAAGATCTGATTTACTCGCTCTATCTGTCCATCAGTCTGAGGATGGAAGGCTGTGCTGAACTTGAGTTTGGTGCCTAGTGTCTTATGAACACACTCCCAAAGGTGAGAGGTGAAACGTCCATCTCTATCAGAAACAATAGATTTCGGAACTCCATGAAGTCTGATCACTTCCTTAACGTATATTTGTGTCAACTGCTCTATAGAGTGGGACACCTTGATGGCTAGAAAATGGGCAGACTTAGTCGATCTGTCCACTACTACCCATATTGCGTCATATCCATTCGTAGTTCTTGGAAGACCTTTTATGAAGTCCATGGATATGTCTTCCCACTTCCACTCTGGTATTGGAAGAGGTTGTAACATTCCTCCTGGTCTCTGGTGCTCTGCTTTGACTCACTGGCATGTCAGGCAGGCACTGACATATTTCGCAACATCTCTTTTGAGTCCAGACCACCAGAACCTCTGTTCATTAAGTCCATGAAGACCGCTGGTGCCTTAGTCACACCAAAAGGCATGACTACAAACTTGTAGTGTCCGTATCTGGTCCTGAAAGTCGTTCTGGGTATATCCCTTTCTTTAACTTTCAACTGATGGTACCTAGAGCGCAGGTCTATCTTTGAGAACGTTGTTGCCCCTCTCAACTGATCAAATAAGTCGTCGATCCTGGGGAGGTAGTACTTGTCCTTAACTGTTACTTTGCTTAGCGCTCTAAAATCTATGCACATCCGCATAGATCCGTCTTTCTCCTTAACGAACAACTCTGGAGCTCCCCGAGGTGAATGACTATGACGGATGAAACCCTTGTCAAGTAGCTCCTGAAATTGTTCTTGTAACTCTTTTAGCTCTGCTAGAGACATTCGATACGAAGCTTTTAAAATTGGACCGGTACCAAGAACCAATTCAATTTCAAACTCCACTTCTCTGTTGGGAGGTAGTCCAGGTAGCTCTTCTGGAAATACCTATGGATACTCACAGACTACCCGAACATCTTCCTGCTTGGGTCTTTCTTGTTATCTTTGTCCTTCTAGTTCTGATTACTTGACTGGGGTCTCTGTTTCCCCACTGTCTTGTCTTCTATCTTGACTGGCTTGTGTTGTGTTTGTTGTACCTTGATGTTGTTCAGATAGTGCTCACTAATGCCCTGCTGACCAGCTCTTCACCAATCTATAGTCGGTGAGTTTCACTACTCACATTAGGTGTTATTTCTGGTCTCAGCATTAGGAGCATCAGTCTGACTCGTTCTTTCACTGTACTTACTAACTATAGGTAAAGGTGAGCTAGCCTGTTAAATCTTTTAACCGCTTCTTCTACTGGTAGGTCACCTTGTCTGAATTCCATAAGCTCCTCATACTGTTTATTGGTGATCCGCTGACGGAAGACTTCTTTGTAAAACTCTGTCTCAAGTCCATCGTTGGCTCTCTTACTCTTAACTCGCTCCCACCACATACAAGCATCTCCGATAGGCGAAAGAGCACCCTTCTTGACTGATCCAAGAGCTCCATCTCTCAGTGTCTGAACCAAGCCATCCAGGCTCGCTCGTCGTTTCACCGGATGAGGTATGCTTCTTGTCTTCAGGTGTTGTGGCGACTGGGCATGGACTTCCCAGGGTTGGAGGGAGGATTGGCCATTTGGCAATCACTTGTTGCTGCTCTACTACTTGTCTCTGGAGTTGGGCAACAACTTCAGAGAGATTGGGCTCAGTTAATCTAAGCTTTTCGTTCTCCTGATCTTGGTTCTTAGTACGAACGGTACGAGAACATTCTCTTCTTGCCATCAAGTCAGGCAGATGACAAGAAAACTTAAAATTATCACTATACTTTCTAGATATATCTTACTTATACATGATTCTTGACTTTCAACACCTATGAGTAGGTACTTCTAAACATTTCTCTATCCTTTCTAAACATACATATTTGTATATGAAGAAAGAAAACAACAAAAACTCTTATCTTACTTAAGCACTTATAAGCAATCACTCTATACTGCAAATAATAATAAAGGAAAGCAATTAAGAAGGAATTTAAATACTTTCTTACTTGAAGACGGCAAGGATGATGCTGATGTGTGTGTGATGCTGGAGAATGGGAACTGCTCTGATACCAACTGTAACGACCACCCTTCATACTGCTACTACACTCTAAGGATGACCGTTACTTAACTACTAACTCTACTTAACCGGTACGCTACTTAACTACGAGGAATCCCTACCGAAAATTTCGGCAGAGTCTCCCCTGTACCGGTGACCCCAAACTGGGATACAAACACTATATACACAGCCACAGGCGGCTGGAACATATTTTTTCACAACCACGCAGAAATAATAACACGACACTAAAAAGAAACTATTCTAGCAATAGAAAACTATATAGCTCCAACAATAGGAAATAACTCAACTAACAATGCGGAATAGACTCAATTAATCAACATAGACAAAGGAAACAACTAATACAATCTCTATCAACTTAATAACTGAAAGAAAACTCAAAGGAGTCTTGACAGTTTCCTTAGCAAACTCATGATCTCTCCATAGTCCTGGCATCACACACCTTCATCACCACCACCTTGTCGCCTTCCTTGCTAAATCTTTTCCTTTCCTTTATCTGCAGTAGGAGGAAGTGCAGTCTATAAGCATAAAGCTTAGTGAGCGCTATCTACTCACAAAAACTCGATATGCATGTATATAAATAAAAACATGCTAAAACTGAATGCTAACATGTAAAGCTACTCATGCTCATAAATAGCAAAGGAATCAAACTAACTGAAATACTAATCATGTAAAGCTACTAAACTTGTAAAGCTACTCATGCTCACAAGAATAATATACTAACTGCATGCTGAAAGCAAATAAAGCTAAACATGCTGAATAATCTAATAGCAAGAAACAAATAAACTACTACTGCATGCTTCAAATAACAAGAAACTAAACTTTCTAATTCTAAACATATTTGAAGCTTGTTTCATTTGTTTCAAAACTTATACTTTAATACTTTAAAATAATAATCAACTTCTCTTGGGCCCGGCATTGTACCACTTTGCGCGCATTCTTAATAAGAATCGAGGTAGCTAATCCCGAAACTACTAAGATACTTCTAGGCCATGTGCCTAGGGGCAACTTGGAGCCCATCCCTTCTAGGCCATGTGCCTAGGGGCAACTTGGAGCCCATCCCTTGGATCTTGTGTCCGGTACATGCCATTTAAAAGTAAAATACTTTTTATCTTTAAATACTTCTTATAATAAAATGCCTTGGCATTTAATAAGCACCTTGTGTGCCAAAATCCCTAAAGTCTTGAATTCGGGATTTTACTTAAGGCCTTAGCCTTTTCCCTTTCTTTTCTTTATCTTCCTTTTACTTGTTAATACTTCTAAAAGTATTTAATAGGATTCTTATTTTTCCATTAGAATACATGGCTGTTCATGCTTGTTAAAATAGCAAATGGAAATAACTTTGAGCTTACTAATCATGCTATAAAATAGAGCTAAAGAAAGCAACTTTAAGCTTACTAATCATGCTATAAAATAGAGCAAAGAAAGCAACTTTAAGCTTACTAATCATGCTGTAAAAATAGAGCAAAGAAAAGCAACTTGAGCTTACTAATCATGCTGTAAAAATAGAGCAAAGAAAAGCAACTTTAAGCTTACTAATCATGCTGTAAAAATAGAGCAAAGAAAAGCAACTTGAGCTTACTAATCATGCTGTAAAAATAGAGCAAAGAAAAGCAACTTGAGCTTACTAATCATGCTGTAAAAATAGAGCAAAAGAAAAGCAACTTTAAGCTTACTAATCATGCTGTAAAAATAGAGCAAAGAAAAGCAACTTGAGCTTACTAATCATGCTGTAAAAATAGAGCAAAGAAAAGCAACTTGAGCTTACTAATCATGCTGTAAAAATAGAGCAAAAGAAAGCAACTTTAAACTTACTAATCATGCTATAAAAATAGCACAAAGAAAGCAACTTGGACTTTCTAAACATGCTGTGATAAGGCAAAAGAAAGCTAATTTGATCTTTCTAAACATGCTGTGATAAGAGCAAAAGAAAGTAACTTTAAGCTTTCTAAACATGCTGTGATAAAAGCAAAAGAAAGCTAACTACCAGCCCCATTAATCCGAGATAATGCAAGCCACATAAGCTAAACCAAATCTGCAATACTTCTTCTACTTATATAGGCTATAATCTGCTGAAGTTTACACCTATGCAAAGCTTGATATGGTAGCAAAGGAAGTCAACTATTCTATTAAGAAATGCATTGGCAGATTTCTGTTAAGCACATGCTATTAAAAGGGGTGATTGCTATGACAATTTAAATCCCTTCTCCTCTTCTTAATCAACTCACGACAGCATAAAGGAAATGACCCAAGCCAATATATTTGTCCAGAAATTACAGAATCAATAAAAGCTAAAGCAACATCAATCAAGGCTAAATCCATTAAGCCCTTTCTCCATCCTGAAGGTCACGGTAGGAACTTTAAACTCATCCCTAGGTCACGGCAGATTCAAAAAAACAAGGAGAAACAAAAACTTGATCCCTAGCAAGCTTAGATTCGGCGCAAAACTATCCTACATGCTCAATTAAACAAAACCAGTTCTTGGTCCCTCTTTGAAACCCACGGCAGAACACCCAAAACCAAAAATCTTTATAGCATGGTTCGGATTCAAGAAACTCGGGAAACAAGGAAACGAAACCGAAAGATCGGAGCAACTCCTACTGCAGGTGAGAAGCAACTCACCTTGGATTTCTTGGACTTACAGCCGAGATCGGCTTCTAGGGCTTGCAGAGACTTGAAATTCTTCGATCTCTTCGTGTCTGCGTGCTCCCCTCGACGAGCCGGTCACGAATGTGTGAAGAGCTCTCGAAAAAAGGTGCTCGTCGGCCGCCGGATCGAAGCCCTAACGCCGCTGCGTTTTCGCCCGAGGAGAGGAACAGCGCCGTCGGGAGAGAAAGGTGAGGAAAAATTAGGTCTCGGGTAAAACTCAAGTTCTCCTTTTAATACCTAAACATTTCCATTATTAACTACTATATAAATATATTCGCTCTATATATGTTTAACGAAATAATTACAGCACAGCTGGTTGGCTGTTGCTTGGCTCATACTTGAAGCCGCGGGTTCGAATCCTGTCGCACCCCCTTTTTATTCCTAATTCCCTAACTTCTGCTTAAATATACTTCGTTACATATATAGTTAACGAAACACTCGCAGCCCAGTTGGTTGCGTCGTGTCCGGTTGGGTCAGTCCGACCCGAGGTCGTGGGTTCGAGCTTCGGTTTTGACAAATTTTTTTGTCAACTTCCTTTCGTCTTGTAAAAATATCAAACGACCTCCAAAAATTACGTAAAAATACTCTAAAAATTCTTAAAAATCTCTAGAATATTTTAAAAGCATTTCCAAATATTTTTATGGACTTTTAAAACTTGAAATAGGGAAAATTGGGTCGTTACAGTGTGACTCCACACGGCCAGAACCCCTCTGCTCTCTGGAAATGCTACACGGCCGTGTGGTGCACACGGCCACAGCCTGCTCGGTCTCTGGAAGTCTCACACGGCAGTGTAGATCCACACGGCCATGTAAGGCTTCTGCTCTGGTTGGCTTCAAATCTTGACACGACCGTGCGAGGTTCACACGGCCATGTCATCTTCCTCTTCTGTTGGTGCCAAACTCCACACGGCCCGAGCTCCATCCCAGTGCATGGCCGTGTGAGGTACACGGCCCGGTGCTTTCTCCCTTCGTTTCCTCCAATGCATGCCCAAAGATGTAGATTCTTCACTAAATCGACTCCTGTGTACAGAAAATGCACAAAAAGCAGATCTCCGAACCAAAAGAGTAAATATGCTAAAAGGAAAGCTGGAAGTATAAAAATGCATAGATCAAGCATGCTCAAAGTATGTAAATGTGCGTAAAAACATGCATAAAAGAGTATATAATCTACGCACATCACCAGGCTTAAACCTTTGCTTGTCCTCAAGCAAAATGCTGCAGTCTAAATTCATATGTTATACAACACATTCATAAAACCCAGTGCACTTTCCTAATTCTATCAAAAAGTTTCATTAACAAGCATGATCATGGAAACAAGTAGAGTATGGTTCAAGCATAAGAATCTTGTGCGCAGTGTAAAAGTAACTCAACACCCTTCAAGTTTCAATCCATGTCCTAGTCAAGTCGTCATCAAATTTGAATTCCTAATGTTTCAAGTGAAAGACAAGTAACCAGTGATAGGCACTTACTTACCATTCACTTGGTTCATATTTCTCAACTAACCCAAGGTCTCAAAGGTGTGCTCAATCTCAAGAGAAGCTAAACAGTCATTTCCCCAGTAACCTAACTCGGTCTCAAAGGGGTGACTTGCTAAATTCCACTCATGACAACTGTTTTTTATATCCCTTATTGTGTTTTTTTTTTTTATAAGTGTTTGCATTGTGCAAAACTTATTCACAAATGTACTTTTAGCACACATGTTGGGATATTTTGATTTTTCCAAATGAGCTTTAATGATTTGAGCCTCATCCAGTAACCAAAATGAAAGTTGAGAAATCACCATGGAAACCAAGTACTAAGCAAACAAGATGAATCATGACTATTTCAATGACATCAACTATTCAAGCATCAAGCACAAGTGTAGTGAAGATAAAATCCTTAAGGTTGAACCAAAACTAAAACTCATCACCATAAGATTCTTAGCTTATTAATGCTTCCCAAGATAGAAAAAAAACTACACAAAGTTTACTACTAGCATCATTCGAACATCATGAATCAAGCCAATAATCGTGCTAACATTTCACTTGAATCCAAGAAAGCATATAAGTGAAGTTTTGATGTTCTCAAGATGTATGCCACAAAAAATCAAAACACAATGCAAGACATAAGCAAAAACAAAAACAAACAAAGCAAATCAAATGCATCTAATGCATCCCCCCAGACTTAAATTTTTCATTGTCCCAATGAAAACTAAAAACAATGTGGAGGAGATTTTAAAAGAAGTTACCAAGTGATGAGCTCCAAATGGTTGACGTTCATGTTTTTAAAGATACTCCTCCATCCAATACTCACATTCCTCCACAACTTTGAATTCTACAACAATAAGATAGACAAGAAAAATTAAGTAGAGGATACATGTTTATTATAAAGAGAGAACTAAAGACATAAAAGAAAATAAGGAAAATGAACTTGGGTTGCCTCCCAAGAAACGCTTGTTTAAGGTCATTAGCTCGACCACCTCATTAGATTCATCTAAATCTTACTCTTGGAGGGGTAAGATATTTTAGAACCCTCCTACCAAGGGCTCTTATTATGGAGGGAGCTTTCATCAAAGGAGCTACAAAGTAAAGTATAACTCTCTCCATCTTCGTCTTCTTGGAAATTTTTTCAGCTGGTTGAAGACGGTTCAGATTGAGCTTCCAATTATTGGCCCATGTGAAATCTGCACATCCAAAAGAAAAATAAATCTCCCACAAGCATGTTATATAGTATAGAGCTAGAACCATATCAAGATAAGATGAATAAGTAATAAAAACTGAATCACATCCAACAAAGTCAATTATAGGTACCTCCATAAAGTTTTCCAAAAGATCACAAGAAATATTAACCTTACTTTGTTGAGAAATACCTGAAATTTCTAAACATGTAAATGTGACTTCCTCTGAATCAAATGATGGTTCTGGCTCTAGCTTAGGTGTTGATGATATCAGTGATGGTGATTCTCGAGACTCTACTAGCTCTGTATAAGTCCCTACACATTGTTCCACAACATGATCAATTCTTAAAACCTCTAAGGGTTGTCTTGACAAAGGTGGTGATCCTTGAGATGCTGCTTCCACAACACAGCTCCCTACACATTCTTCCATATCATCATCATCAACACATACATCAAAAAATAAACCAACATCTATGTCCTCAATAGGAGAATCAATAACAAGAGGATCAATAACTTCACTTGCAGTTTTAAGTTGATCTACCACATCACATTCATCATCTGAAAATTCGATGTCACTATAACACCTTATAAAATTTTGAGATAGATCTGAAAACTTATTTACCACTACATTATCAATAAAATCCTCATCTGAAAAATCTTCATCTTCATATATATTCAAAAATCTACACTCAACCATATTAGTGTCACAGGATTTGCCGAAGTCTTTATTTTCATTGACCCCCACTAACCTTTGTGGAAAAGGAACCCTTAGTGAAGGTCCTGGGAAAGACTGAACTCCCTTTTTCCCAAATTCCCTTTAAGCTTTTGGAGGAGGTCCAACTTGCTTATCTAATGTTGGTGTGATTAATCGTTGAGGGAAAGGTACTTCTGGCCTTTGGGAACTTCCCAGAGAAATGGAACTGAGTTCTTGTGATCTTCTATTATTCTTCTCCTCAATTCTAAACATGTCGTTCTTCAGAAGTTCTTCATGATTTTTGCCACTTCTCAACCCAACATCATCACACTTTTCATTAGATCTTGACTGTGTAGGAGGGGGATCTTCTTTAAACCATTTTGAAACAATACTATCAAGCTTTGCCCCCAAATGTTTGAACTCCTCACTCTGTGACTTGTGAATTTCAACATTTTTAGGTGGTTGAATTCCATTTTGTTTGACAGGCTCTCTTACATTTATAGCTTGCACTTTTTGAATATCTGAGGGAAATTCCATCCAACTTTTGTTCGACCATTCATGGAGGTTCAATGTCACTTGATCAATTAACGAATAAGCTTCATCTACACTTTTGTCCATAAAAGAACCTCCAGCTGATGAATCCAATAAAGTCTTGTCTGAGAAAGAAATTCCCCCATAGAATATGTGCAAAATCAACCATTTTTCAAAACCATGATGAGGGCACTGTCTTTGAAGACTCTTGAATCTATCCCATGCTTCAAATAATGATTCTCCATATGCCTGAGAAAAATTTGTTATGCAATTCCTCATATACACCGTTCTACTTGGAGGGAAAAAATGATTCAGAAATTGCTTCTCCAATTGTTCCCAACTTGTGATGCTTTGAGGACAGAGAGAATATAGCCAAGTCCTTGCTTTATCCTTGATACTGAAAGGAAATGCCATCAATCGAACTGCATTTGCTGATACTCCTTCACATTTCACCAAATCACAAATCTCTAAAAATGTTTCAAGATGCAAATAAGGATTTTCTGATACTTCTCCTCCAAATTTGTGACCTTGTATCATGAAAATTATCTCTGGGTCTAGTTGGAAACTTTCTACTTCAATTTGAGGTTGCACAATGGGAGATAAAAATCTTGCAGAAAATGGTGTAGAAAAATTTCTCATGGTCCTGCTTGACATGTTAGTGCTCATGGATATTCAAGAAGAAAAAGAAAATTATCAAGAATCAAAAATAAGAAATAAAATGCAATATGAAAAGCAAGAAAGCAAATGCAGAATTTAAATTGCAAGAAAGAAAGTGCATAATGAAAACAAGAAAGAAAAGATAAAAGAGAAAAGAAAAATGTCTAGAATAATTCATATGCTAAAAATTGAAAGATATGTTTACAAAAGAAAAGAAGAAAGAAACAAGATCAAAAGAGAAAACAGAGAAAAGTTAGATTAGAGTACTAGAAATCAAGAATGCAAAGTTAGAATCAGAATTAGAATTGCAACAAAAAGAATTGTCAAGAATATTATTCAAGAAAGGAAAAACTTACGAAAACAGATTTCTAACAATTAGTTATAACTATGCAAATCAAAAGAAAAAAAAAGAAGAAAAGTTATGTTTAGTCTAACTCAATTGATAATTCCTAATGTTATAGCGCAGTCCCCGACAACGGCGCCAAAAACATGTTACGCTCAGCAAGTGTACGAAAATGTCGCAAGTAATATAAAAGATTATCGTATCCACAGGGACTGGAATAAGCACTAGAAATGTCTCAATGCGAATTAGCTAAACAACTATCCAATCGTTTCAAAAGCAAAGTAAAGGTAAACAAATCTAATATTAGAGATCAACAAACAAGAGTTTAGTGTTTTGGGTTATGATAAAGGGAGATTCTAGGAGTTTCGGTTTCTTTGTAAGATTTCTTGAATGTAAATGGTTCACCAATTCTTATTCCTCAATTGCCAAGCATGTAGAAAGTTGCCGGTTCCCTCTTGCAATAGACAACCGGCTAAGGACTGAGAAATGTATCTAAATAGGATTAATTAGACATGAACCTACGTTGTCCTTACACAGAAGCGCACCTATTACTATGCCTTCCTCGGATATCAACATAGAAGCCCACACCTTATTAATCTATAAAGATACAAGAAGCTAATCATAGAATCTATCCTACTCTCTTGAATATTCCTATTTCCTCTTCAAGATTATCTCTCAAACGTCCTTACACGGGCTTGCACCTGTCACGTGGATCCCTTGGATGATCGAGTGAGAGTTTATCCTTACCAAGTCCATAAGATATCCAAACAATCAATCAAGAATGAGAATTAAGCACAAACCACCATCAATCATTCAAGATCTAATTGATACAAGCAAGATAATGTCATTGGAACAAGAAAATGGCAAATCCATAAGAGATTACATCAATCCATCATACAAATACTCCCTTAATCCTAGAATACAAGATCTACTCCATGAATCGAGGAAGAAAACCCGAAAGAATAGAGATTACAAGCATTCCTTGAATCCCCAATCCAAGAAAACAAGAAGAGGGGAAAAGAGAAAACTTATCTACGAAGAAGCCTTGTCTTCGGATCCAATCCTCGCTCCGGAGTCGAAATCGTCGAGATCTCCCTAAGAATCGCCCAGAAATCCTCCCAAGAATGGGAGGAAACCACCAAATCTTGCTTTCTCCCAAAGGGGGAGAGATCTCTTTTCAATTCATGAAGAAGGGTTTAAATAGAGGAGGGAATCGGGCGCCACACGGCCCCGTGACACGCCCGTGTGAGATTCACACGGCCATGTCTAGTTCCCTCTCTGCCAAACCTGCACGGCCGTGTGACTCCACACGGCCAGAACCCCTCTGCTCTCTGGAAATGCTACACGGTCGTGTGGTGCACACGGCCACAGCCTGCTCGGTCTCTGGAAGTCTCACACGGCCGTGTAGATCCACACGGCCATGTAAGGCTTCTGCTCTGGTTGGCTTCAAATCTTGACACGGCCGTGCGAGGTTCACACGGCCATGTCATCTTCCTCTTCTGTTGGTGCCAAACTCCACACGGCCCGAGCTCCATCCCAGTGCATGGCCGTGTGAGGTACACGGCCCGGTGCTTTCTCCCTTCGTTTCCTCCAATGCATGCCCAAAGATGTAGATTCTTCACCAAATCGACTCCTGTGTACAGAAAATGCACAAAAAGCAGATCTCCGAACCAAAAGAGTAAATATGCTAAAAGGAAAGCTGGAAGTATAAAAATGCATAGATCAAGCATGCTCAAAGTATGTAAATGTGCGTAAAAATATGCATAAAAGAGTATATAATCTACGCACATCAGTAAGTGAGGTAAGTCACTGGAGGGGAGTGGCTGTGAGGACGCGTTCCCGGGAAGGGGACATTAGGCGTCGATCCGGCTTAGATCCATTTCGGATGTCTAAGTCGAGATCGTGACTAGATTCCGGTCTCGGAAAGACGGAATCTAAGTCATACTCTTTTTATCCATCTGTTGAACTTTAACTGTGCTAACAATTTGTTTTACAGGATGTATATTTGCCTCGGACTAACCTTGTTTTGCAGGAAAAAGGAGTCTTTCTGGAACAAGGTGGTCCGGGCGCCCGGAAGGCGAATTTTATCCAGACAAGTCGTCGCCACGTGGAGCATCTTGGTTTGAACAGTTACGTCACACTCCAGGCGCCCGGAAGGGATCCAGGCGCCCGGAACAGCATATAAAAGAAGCCCCAGGCAGGAGCTTCAGAATCAACTTTTACTGAGAACTCTTCTACTGCTGATCTTGCTGCTCGACGTTCAAGTGCGACATCAACTACGCTCCGACAAAAGTGCTCTTCCGGTTTTATTTAATTTTTCTTTGTCGGTATTGCTTTATTACTAGCATTTCCTGTACTTATTCTGTAATCATATTTCGACTTGTTAGTGATTGCCCAACGAAAGTGGTCAAGGATCACGGGCCTTTGAGTAGGAGTCGTCACAGGCTCCGAACGAAGTAAAAATATCTGTGTCTATTTTATTTTTCCGCTGCGATTATACTCATCTTTTCGAATCGATATTCACCCCCCCTCTATCGAATCTAACGGTCCTACAACTCTAACTCATTTTTTATCAACCTTTAAAATATTAATTATTTTTATTAAAACATAATTAAAGTTTGACATAAATTAAACCTTCCTTAACCTTGTTTAATAACGAGTTTAACTTCAAATTACTACCAACTTTAAACTAAGTTAATCCAACTTAAAAGGAAGTAAATGAAAAGTTAAATTATAACTAACACCTTCATCAATTAATACAAAATTTAGATTATATTAAATTATTGAATCAAGCAAAATTTAATCAATAAATTATTAATATTGATTAATTATTGAATTAATAACAACTTATCTTACTTAACATTACACTAAAGGTTAACTCATTTCAACTGAATCTAACGTTAATTACGTTTAGTCAAATTTAATTTTATAAAGATAATTATACAATCGCCTAAAACACTTAGGTACGAAAATATGTTACGGTTGTAAAATTTTATATTAAGAGGGAGTAATAAATAAGGAGGATTAATAAATTAAAGGAGTATCAAATTCAGGGGGAGGTTTTTAATTATCTCTTTAAGTGTTATTTTTTAATCTTCTCTTTAAAATCTCTCTATTCTACCTCAATTTTTTTGTACTTTGAATATATTTAGCAAATATTTTCAAAATTTTATGTCAGGTTCAGGGGGAGAAATAAAACTAATTCAGTTTTTCAAATCAAATTTTAAACTTAATTTTGAAAATCAAAGTTTAAAAATCAATTTTCAAAATCAACCTGTTTAAAATTGTGAAAAATTTCTTAAATCAACTCACAATTGTTTGTTTTAAATCACAAACTTTTTATCATTTTTACTTAGTCCTTGAAAACTGAACTTTTCTAGTATTATATACCATGGTTTTGAAACTAGTACTTTTCTAGTATTCTAGAAAACTTAACTTTTCTAGTGTTTTTCAATCAGTTTTGAAAAATAAAATTTTCAAACTCAGTCTTGGAATTTTTGAAAACTTATTTGAAAAGCATTTCAAAATTGAAACTTGAAAATTTAAAATTTGATCTTGAAATTTAGAACTCCCCCAGATTATCTTAACATTTTTTTACTAAAGTCTATGCTTACTTAATCCATGCTTATTTTTGATGAATGCCAAAGGGGGAGGGTTAGGTGGTTAAGTTAGCTAAACCAGAATTGAAAATACAAACTAACTTAAAAACCCTTTAAATGCTTGTTTTTTTTCTTGCATATGTTTTCACTAACTTAACTAGGTTGTGATTCCATCAAAAAGGGGGAGATTGTTGGTGCGGTTAGCACTAACGATTTAACCCAGGTTTTGATGAATGACAAATCAGGTTGAGTTAGTCTGTTGTTGTCTAACACTCTGATCGAGTGTGCAGGAGAAGCCCAGACAGGTCGACGGGCTGACCGGATGTCTGGCACGAAGCCCAGCTAGGTCGACGGGCTGACCGGATAGCTGGCGAGAAGTCCAAGCGGGTCGACGGGCTGACCGGACGCTTGGCGAGAAGTCCAGCTAGGTCGATGGGCTGACCGGATAGCTGGCGAGAAGTCCAAGCGGGTCGACGGGCTGACCGGACGCTTGGCGAGAAGTCCAGCTAGGTCGATGGGCTGACCGGATAGCTGGCGAGAAGTCCAGACGGGTCGAAGGGCTGACCGGACGTCTGGCAGGTGAGTAAAGGTAAGTCACTGGAAGGGAGTGACTGTGAGGACGCATTCCCGGGAAGGGAACATTAGGCGTCGATCCGGCTTAGATCCATTTCGGATATCTAAGTCGAGATCGTGACTAGATTCCGGTCTCGGAAAGACGAAATCTAAGTCATACTCCTTTTTGCTAATTCATACTCACTTTGCTTTTGCTAACAATCTGTGTTGCAGGGTAAATTTGCCTCCGGACTAACGTTTGTCTTGCAGGACGGATTCTGCGGGAAAACAGGGTCCGGGCTCCCGGAAGGAATCCAGGCGCCCGGAGGTCCGGGCGCCCGGAAGGGATCCGGGCGCCCGGGAGGCAAACTTCATCCAAACTCGCGCGTCGCCACGTGGAGCATCTCGGTTTGAGCAGCTACGTCACATTCCAGGCGCCCGGAAGGAATCCAGGCGCCCGGAGCAACATATAAAAGAAGCCCCAGGCAAGAGCTTCAGAATCAACTAAGAATCCAAGATCTGCTGCTCTGTGCTCATGCGACGCCACGAAAAGCTCTCCGACTCAGTGCTGGTTTTGTTTTAATTCTATTGTCGGTATTTTCTTTATCTGTCAATTCTTGTACTTAACTTTGTAATATTCGAATTGATAGTGATTGCCCAACGAAAGTACTCACGGAGTACGGGCCTTCGAGTAGGAGTCGTCACAGACTCCGAACGAAGTAAAAAACACTGTGTCTACTTTACTTTTCCGCTGCGCTTATACTCGATATTTTCGAATCGATATTCACCCCCCCTCTATTGAACGTTCACGGTCCTACAGATAACACCACTAATCATGTATAAACTAATGAATAAAACATACCTATATTGTTCTCAGTTCTAAGAGGACAGTCTACCTTAATGTCCAAGTCCTATTTCTAATCATTACAATTGGGACTACTAAGTCTATTGTATAGTATAACAACTAGGGGATTTTAAATCCTAAGAATCACAAAAATATTTGGTCAAGACCAACTCCTTAAAATCCCCGTGAATCTTGTATGCCACGATAGTGTGGACATATACAAAATCAAAGAGGAGATTTTATCCATTAATTTTATTATCTCGTCAACCTTTCTTTATGACGAATAAAATTATTAGTTGGTCTGTCTATGATCAAATATTTGGTCAAAACTTTGAATTTAAAATAATATTGATTCCTCAAAATAATATCATTTAAATTAACCAACACCTCAAACACCGTGAATTATGCATGCCACGATAGTGTGGACGTATACAAATTCAAACATTTGTAAGAGGAGGGTTTTACCCAATAATTATCTTGTCAATAAATCTTTATGACTAACAAAATTACCTCAAACACCGTGAATTTTGTATGCCACGATAGTGTGGACGTATACAAAATCAAACATTTGTAAGAGGGGTTTTTCCCATTAATTTTATTTTCTTGTCAACCTGACAAATAAAATTACCTCATACACCGTGAGTTTTGTATGCCACGATAGTGTGGACGTATACAAAAACTCAACATTTGTAAGAGGGGGTTTTAATTTTATTATCTTGTCAACTTATCTTTTTGACAAATTAATAGTTGGTTTTCTTCGGTCACACAAATAATAGCAGTGACTCCGATGGGGAGGATACTATTAGACGTGCCTAAGTGTATACCATTACTTGACACTAAGTCTATTAATAAGATTGTGCCCCTTCCGATGGGGAAGATCACACGCTCTTAATTAACTTTCTATAGTCATCCAAAATGGAAGTTTGATCTAGTGATCCGCAAACAAGCTCCTCCGATATGGAGGAAGGCACTCAGAGCCAATGCGCAAGCTTGTTGATCACTTACAAACCAGTAATGGAGACCGTGGAATTTATTAAAATAAATCCCTCTCCCACTTAGTTATTTAAGGTAAGAAATTTTAACCTAATCTAGCATTCATCACATGCACACACACATCACAGTAAATAAAGCAATAAACATGGAAATTAATTTTCCAACTATTATGACTTATTCCATCACTGTCCTCCGTGTGCTCCAACCCTAGCTGCTGCCATCTTTAGCCACTGCCATCAGGTCGAGTCGTCGCATCAATCTTGCTTCTTATTCCGTTGCGCCTCTGGTGCTCCAAAAGTACCACGCCTCGCAAGCATCCGATCCGCGACAAAAATAGAATTTTACATATATGGATCCTGTATTCCATGAGGGAATGTACATATAATCTAGATCGAAACAAAAATGTAAAATTCTAATAACTAATACAGCTCCTGTTGTATTTAATTTTACAATCATGCACACACAATAAAATGCCCTTGACATGTCCAAGGGTCCAATCACACACAATATCTATATGCCATAATAGTTGGAGCCTGCAACCACAAAGTTAGCACATCCTACTATTATCCTGCCTAAATTATGTATGACATGTGCATAACCTAATTTGAAAACCAAACACACAGAGGCAAACCCTAGCTCTGATACCAATTGTTGGTTAGTCCTAGGAAGACCGTACCAGTTCCTCTATACAAAAATTTTGTACAAGGTCTGAACCTTTCTTAGCTACCATGTGTTGTTTTAAATTAAACTTGTATCGCCTACGGAACTTAACACGTTTGATACTAAGTTTAACTTATATGTTCCTTTAGGTTTAGATTTGGTTCTCCTGCGGAACTTAACACAATCGATCCAAATCCACCTATGTTATTAATTCCATTAAATATTAATTTCTAAAATTGGCTTCCAGGACTGCATGGCGAGGCACATGACCTTCTTGGATATGGGAGCAACCACCACCGCCTAGACAAAGCCTTTTAAGAAAAGCTAATATTTAATTTCCTTAAATAACTCTAGGTTAACCAAAAGGAACAATCGAAGCACAAGTTCGAAAAATAAAAACAAAAGAACATGATTTGAAACATAAATTCGAAACCTAGAATATCTAGCCTCTTGTGTTTGGAATTCTTACAAAGAAATAAACTAGTATGATGCGGAAAATAAATACTAGTAATACCTTTCTTTGTAAACTTTAACGACCTCTTGATCTTCTACCGTATTCCTCTTCTAACCTCGGACGTTGTGTGGACAATGATCTTCCGAGACGAGAACCACCAAGCAACTTCTTCTTCTTTCCAAGGTTCGGCCACCGCAAGACTCCAAGAGAGGATGAGGTTCGGCCACCACCACTAAGCTCCAAGGGATGCAAGAACGAAGCCTCCTTTCTCTCCTTTTCTCCAAGCTAGATCCGGCCACCACAAGGACTCCAAGAGAACAAGATGGTTCGGCCACAAGAAGGAGAAGAGAGAAGAGGAAGAGGCCGGCCACCACACCAAGGAAGAGAGGGAGGAAAAGAATAATAGAGTCGTCCCTTTTGAAGGCACCTCTACCTCCTCTTTTATATTCCTTGGTCTTGGCAAATAAGGAAATTTAATTAAAAACTTCCTTAATTCTTTTGCCATGAAAAAGAAAAATTAATTTATTAAAAATCAATTTCCTTATTTCAATAATATTGCCCGACCACTTATTTCCCCAAAACAAGGAGAGTTTTAATTAAACAAGAATTAAAACTTCCTAATTTGTTTTCAGAAATTTATAAAATTTCTCCAATAATTTTATCCCTTCATGATTGGTTAGTAAAAGGAAATTTTATAAATTAAAATCTTTCTTTTAAACATGTGGATAATTTCTAAAAAGGAAAGTTATCTCTAAAAATTAAAATCTCCTTTCAATCTACAAATAAGGAAAGATATCAAATCTTTTCTTAATCTTTTGTAGAAATTAATAAAAGAGAATATTTAATTTTTAAACTTTCTTTTAATTCATGAACATGGTTAAAAAGGAAAGTTTTCTCAAAATTAAAATTTCCTTTCAAACTTCAAATAAGGAAAGATTTCAAATCTTTTCTTAATCTTTTGTAGAAAGCTATAAAAGGAAATATTTAAATTTTAAACTCTCTTTTAAAACCATGATATCCACATAAGAAATAATTTTAATTAAAAATAAATTCCCTTTTAATATGGCCAGCCAATCAAGCTTGGGCTCCAAGCTATGGCCGGCCACTCAACCTTTGGGTCTTGGCCGGCCCTAAGCTTGAGCTTCAAGCTTGGCTTGGCTGGCCCCTATAGGTTGGGTAAGAAGGTGGGTATGTGGTGGGTATAAATCTCTATATACAAGAGGCTACGATAGGGACCGAGAGGAGGAATTGGTTTTGGTCTCCTGATGAAATTAAGCTTCCCGTGTTCGCCCCGAACACACAACTTAATTCCATCAATAATAATTCATTCTACTAAAGAACTATTATTGAACTACCGCACCAATCCCAAATTACATTTTGGGCTCCTTCTTATTATGAGTGTGTTAGTCTCCCTGTGTTTAAGATGTCGAATATCCACTAATTAAGTGAGTTACTGACAACTCATTTAATTAATATCTTAGTCCAAGAGTAGTACCACTCAACCTTATTGTCATGTCGGACTAAGTCCACCTGCAGGGTTTAACATGACAAACCTTATGAGCTCCTCTTGGGGATATTATCAACCTAGATTACTAGGACACAGTTTCCTTCTATAATCAACAAGTCACACTATAAGTAATACCATTTCCCAACTTATCGGACTTATTGATTTATCGAACTAAATCTCACCCATTGATAAATTAAAGAAATAAATATCAAACATATGTGCTTGTTATTATATTAGGATTAAGAGCACACACTTCTATAATAACTGAGGTCTTTGTTCCTTTATAAAGTCAGTATAAAAAGAAACAACATCTAATGGTCCTACTCAATATACTCTAAGTGTACTAGTGTAATTATATAGTTAAGATAAACTAATACCTAATTACACTACGACCTTCCAATGGTTTGTTCCTTTCCATCTTGGTCGTGAGCTACTGTTTATAATTTATAAGGTGCTGATAACATGATCCTCTGTGTGTGACACCACACACCATGTTATCTACAATATAAATTAATTGAACAATCTACATTTATCATAAATATAGATATTTGACTAATGTGATTCTTATTTCTAGATAAATGTTTATACTAAAAGCCTAGCTTTTAGTATACATCCTAACATTTACAACGCGAAAAATTTGTCCAAAAGAAGTAATTGCACCAATTTGAACTAGGTCAAAATTTTAAAACCGAACAAGATTTAGAAAGAAAGAAAGCAAGAGAACTCCCTTTGCTCGATTGGTGGTTGCACCAATTCAAAGCGGAAACTCGCTCTAATACCACTTGTTGGATCGTATAACACGTGAGAGAGGCGTGAATCATGTGGTTTTGAAATCGTATCTTTTCTTTTTTAAAATTAAGTACACAAAAGAAGTATCAGAAAAGAAAGTGAGACGGAAAACAAAGGAAAACGCTAATACCAGTTCGAAGCCTTCGACGAATCCTACTCCAAGGTCCGCACTCGTTGAGTACTTTCGTTGGGCAATCACTATCAGTTTAAAAATTTGATAAAAAGTTACTAACAAGATGAAAATATAAACAAAATTCCTTAATCGTCGATTATCGAAGTAGCATTTCAGGATCGTCGGAGCCTTCTAGACGCAGCGTGCAGGAACGAAAGTTATAGCAAATGTTGTGTGTTGAAGTTGCTGGTGGAACCTCCTTTTATAGCCTCGTTCGGGTGCCTGGATCCCCTCATAGGCGCTGGACTTATTGACGTGATGAGCTCTCATTGATGTTAGGATTTAGCACTCTAAACACACAGAAAGTGCAGCGGAAAAACTTACTAGATCCTTTCAAAAGATCCATGCGAAGGAGGAAGAATAACATATACTAAGCTTTATGAGAAAGAGTTCTACCTTTGAAACATGAACATGATCTCCCAACAGCAAGGATCTCAACAAGATCATGTGTCCATGCCTTTTCTAGTATCCACACGAACACAAGAAAATGGAGAAGACCAATACTTAAGGTTGTGCTAGCAACCCTCTAGGAAGTTTCGGCCAAAGAAAGAGAGAAGAAGAAGAATGAATACCATTTCAAAAATGAGAAAAAAACTTTTGTACTTCATCCAATAAAAATGCTTAATGAGCATTAATTCACTTAATGAGACTTAATGAGCATTAACACTTCATTAAGGCCATTTTCGAATTCTTCATTCTTGAATTCAATTTTTTGAAATTGAATGAATAATCAATTTTGAAATTAACTCTTTTAATGTTTCATTAATCTCTTTAGTGAATGAATTCACTTGAGTCTAACTCAATGAATCTAATTTGGATGTGTCAATCATCTCATAATTGACTCTTAGAACTAATATTACACGTCTGGATGTGTCGATCGGCCAATCGTCGCACACTAACTCAGCTTTTGGATGATCTTTGCTGGTCCGGGCGCCTGGATATGCTCTATATACCTGGACCGTTGGGGTGCCTACCTCATCTCCCTCGAAGCCCCTGACCCAAGCGCTCGGAGCAACTCCGGACGCTCGGACGTCCAGGCGCCCGGATAAGCTCCGAGCGCCTGGAGCTCTATTTTCCAAATTAGTCCAAGTAAAAATAATATATAGAGTAAGGAAAATTTTGTCAGTCTCTGGACTGTCCAATCCTAACTTTGAGTTTCACTAAAACTCTAGGTTAAACCGACGCCTATTGTCCCCTCAACCAGGAACGCGTCTCCTCCAGTTGCTTACCTCTACTTACCAATCGCAGACTTCCTTGATATCAGGTCCCTTGACCTACCATAACTTCCTGCCAGATCTCAACCAATCTAGACTTCAGCTAGTTGTCAACCCAACTGGACTTCCTTCTGCTAGATCTCAACCAATATAGACTTTGTGCTAGCTATCAACCTAGCTGGACTTCAGCCTGGTGTTTCAGTCCTCTAAACCAATCAAGTCTTGTATATTTGGTAAAAGGTTAGACAAACAATATATCTAAATTTAACATATTTGTCATATATTAAAACTTAATTATTAGTACAACCTGCACTAACAGAAACATGACTTGTCCTCACAATTTCATCTTTTTTAGAAAAAAAATTTCATTTAATTCTAAATGATTTTCCATTCAATTTCAAGGACACAAAATGCCTAGAAAAACAAGATAAAACGATAAATGATTTGGTAAAACCACAAAGCACTAGAAAAAGTAAGGTTCTTCTAACTTACACAAGGTTCTTCTACCTAGCTCAAAAAGTTTAGAAGCTCAATCATCATTGATAGATAATATAGCAAGCATGCAGTGAAATAAGAAAAAAAACATTGGTGAAATAATAAACTCCATATAGATAACTCAAAGTAGTTATTTATATCAATGTAGCATTAGAGCTACAACATCATATTAATTATGGAAAATGAATTTTACAATCAACCTCCTTCTATGATGTTTCTATTGGTAAGGCAAGGGGTGATTTCGAAGAAACAAATTATATGCTGAGACAAACACATTCACCAAAGACAATGTATATAACAGACATTATATTGGTTATATAGGAAATGTAATCTACTAATATGCATTTAAAATACCTAGGTATTCCTACATACGTTTGATTAATCTGAATGTGATCAATCTCATTCTTGAGGTTTGTTGTTGTAGTATATTTTGTAAAGTATGATTAAGGAGTGGTGGAAGTAACGTTGTCATATAACGGATAATGTTTGATTACCTTCCATTTCTCAAGTTGACATCTAATCCTAGTAAATTTGAATAATCAAGCCTCTGGATGAGTTGAACAGTAGAAGGCTTTTTGCACAGTTGCATCTTCCAAGGAAGAAAATGAGAATCAAAGAAATAAAAAAAATATTCTATGTAAAAAATATTAATCAAGTACATCTTTCCACCACATATATGAGAATGGTCCACTTCATAAAAACAATCTTGCTTACTAGGGCTCCTTTAACTGCTCTATTAGACTTGACATGGTGTTTTCTTACCAGAAACCTGCAAAGCATTTAAGAACCTGCATTATTCACAAAAACACAAGCAAGAAAAAAAACATATTTATGATTTTATTCCATGAAAATAACACAAAATTCATCAACTAAGATTTCATATTTAGAAATATACAATCCCTAAAAAGCCTCTATAAAGATACAGATCAAGCTTATGAAATACACAAACACACACATTGAATCAACAAGAAATTCACCATTAAGACAAAGGATAACTGAAAATAAACTAGGTAAGGACCACAACAGATGGAATGATTACAAAGAGTTTAAAGAAAAATGATTATGGTCAAAGAAGTTGAGCAATAACCACATTCTGAACAAAGAGTTTCACAAATCTAAATAAAAATCAACTAATAGATATGAATAAAAATCACTTCTAAATAAAATTTTATAAAGGAATTGCATATTATGTTTATGCCTTAGAAAATAGTTTATGACGTATATAGCACAATTATTAAGGTAAATTTTAGAAAGGATGAGAAAATCTAGCAAGTATAGGGATATGGTATACAGCACAATGATGCAATAAAAATTAATACTTTTGAACTGTCTTTTTATTAGTAATAGACAAAATTATCAGTAATAAAGCTTCTTAGAAAGTATGTTTTTGCTTATATGGATACGTTTTTGCTTGGTGAAATTGCTAAACATTTTAAATGTAAAATAAAAAAAATTATGAAAACTTAAAAACTAAACATTTTAAACTATCTAGAACTTAAGCTGAATATACAAATATAATTTCAATGTTAAAAAATGTGAAGGATAGTTAGGTTGGATAGTTAGGAAATTGCTACAAGAGACTCAAATATATTTGATTTATCAACAATGAAGTAATATAGATGAAAATACCATCAATAATAAGAAAAAGAGTGGTAAAATGGAGAAATATTTCAAAGTTTTATATAATGTCATGAGCCCCATAACTAAAAGTTTTATAAGATTGTATTTTGAGCAATTATTCTTTATAAGTCAGGATGTTGAGGAGTTAGGAAATAATATATACTAAAAATTAGTGTAAAAAAAATGAGAATGCTAAAATGAATGTCTAAGGTTACAAAAAAAAAATAAAAAAATACTAATTATATGAGAGCAAGATTATAAGATGATTGAAAAACATCAATATGGTAGGCATGTTTAAAGACACCCAATAAATTCAGAAAATTTAATATGGGATTGGATGTATATATGAAGGGTAGATAGGGATCAAAGGCAGCTCTAATACAACTCAAAAATGGGTTAAGGATCTGATATTGGTAGTGAATTGTGATATTAATCTTATATAGAGTTCAATATCCATGTAGTGGATCTCATATGGTTGAGATTTATGTGTTATTTGTTACACTAGTTGGAGAAAACATCAACAAAGAAAAGTTCGTCCCTGGTGAGTAATTGTTTATTTGAATGTCCAAAGGTCTACTTCACATGCCATAGAAAACATTGTTGTTCTCCAACAACATCTGTACATTCAGGAATTTTCAAGCAAGTATTATAACCATGACATTAACTAGTCAAATGTTTTATGTAGATTCTGTTTATGTAAAATGTTTCAATCATGTCTAGCTAAAAGCAAATTTGTTTAGTCAGGATGTCGTTAATAAAAACTGTTAATCTCTTTGTGCAAAAGTAATTTTTATTTCCTTGATTATATACTAACAGAACTTTCAAGAAAAAGAAAAATATTGACCTACGTCTACCGAAATTACATGAGAAAACAAAATACATTTTATCTATTTTCTTGAGAGAACAAGAACCTCCTAAACAACTGCTGAGAAGATGAATACATATTGAAAGATATAATGAAAAATACACAGAATCAACACCTGATGAGAAGATGGTCATCTTATGATTTTCTACAGTTTCGATCAATCAGAAGAAACTGTCCTATTAGGCTTGCTCCTAAACAACTGCTGACTATGAAATGCAATAAATTACAACTGGAAACGAAAGAAAGAAACTGTGTCAATGAGTCTTACCATGGAAGTGGCAATTTCTTGAGCCTATGGCATCGATCAATGAAGATTAAGGAAGCAAGATAGTCAAAGTGAGACATACGACTAATAAATAATTGCACCGCTATGGTGTAAAGGTGCAGTGTCCTTACAATAGATGCAGAATGATTGGATTTAAAGGAAACATTTCAATTGACAAGGAGAGATTTCATTGAAGCAAGATGGCATTAGAAGCTCTCGAATAGCAAAGAAAGAAAACTAAGATGCCCATAACTTTCTTGCTGGCAATTCATTTGGATAAATGACCAAAAGACGGTTCTCCAAAAAAACCTAAGAAAAGTCGTCAAAGTTCATTATATTAATAAAATATTACGTGAATCTTTCGCTCTGAAAAAGATTAATCAAGAAATAGCAAGATTACCGTATAGGAAACCCATAAGCAGGCGAGCGGATGAAGCCAACAGAGAGCTCGATACGAAGCATCGCAATAGGACCGCCACGAAAGGTTTCAAATTCACCAGATTCCCGACGAAAGCTACATAGTGAGAAGTGACAAACACAGATCCGCAGAAAAGATCCGACAAAAAAGCCATACAGAGTCACTTGCTAAGAAATTATTGGTCGATTGATAGGAACCCAGGGTCTATCACGTGAAAAAATTGAAAGGAAAAGGGAAAAGGGGATAGAGTGGTCGCTTTGAGGGGATCGACCTCCAATAATCAAACAAAATTAATTAATTAAAAGGGAAATTATTTGTCTTCTACAATTACATAACGTCTCTTTAAATAGAGACCTAAACTACCTTTTCAAAAGAAAAAGTCTAAAATAAAAATAAAATAAAATTACATTTTCAGAAGAAAATATCTTATTAAAACTTATAAGAAGAAAAAAGAAAAAGTCTAAAACTTATTTTTAAAAGGAAATAAAGTTAAAGGATTTATTTGAATAGACCCATTAAAGGATCTTATCATTCCTCCGCCCTTCAAAACAACCTTATCCTCAAGGTTGTTTAGCAATAAACTCTGGAACATTTTCTTGAGTGGTATCATATAATTCATAAGTACTACTCCGATTCTAACTTCGGATGCATCAGGTTCAATAACAAATTGCTTATTAGGTAGTGCAAGAACTAGTGTTGTCATCATAGTCTCCTTTAAATTCTGGAATACCTTTTTTACTTCAAGACACCATCTAAATGCATCTGTGAGACCCAGAACATCACGTAATGCCTTGATACTCTTTGAAACTAGAACCTTTGAGGGATCAGTAGCTACTCCTTTTTGGCTTACAATATGACTAAGGTATTCCACATTAGTTGTCCCAAAGCTGCACTTAGCTCTTTTCACATAAAGAGAATGTTCACACAAAAGAGTGAGTACTTTATAAAGGTGATGCAAATGATCTTCGAATGATGAACTATAAACAAGGTTGTCATCAAAGAAATTTAAAATAAACTGACGGAGGTAAGACCTGAAGATATCATTCAGCAAACTTTGGAATGTAGAAGGTGCATTAGTTAAACCGAAAGGCATGACTAAAAATTCATAATGACTTTCATGAGTCTGAAAGGCTGTTTTTGGAATGTTTGGCTGATGGATTCTTATCTGATGGAAGCCTGAGCGAAGATTCAACTTTGAGAATAATGAGGAATCTCCTAATTCATCAAGTAGTTCATCAATGATGGGGATGGGGTACTTGTCTTTCACTATAATTTTATTGAGTGTTGGGTAATCTATACATATTCGCCAATTTTTGTCTTTCTTTTGCACAAGCAGTACTAGAGAAGAATATGGAATTATACATAGGCGAACGATACCAGCCAGAAGCATCTCTTGTACAATCTTCTCAATTTCCTCCTGTATGTAAGGGTAGCGATAAGACCTAACATTTGCTTTAGGATATTTTTTGATAGAGAGTTGCATGAGAAATGTAAAATATCGAAAATGACAAATAATAATAAGGGATTTTTCGGAATTTTTGGAAATTTTTCAGGAATTTTTCGGAGCTCGTATGGACGAGTTAACGGGGATAAAATTTGGATCCCAAGGAAGGCCTATTTAGGCTACCCCATTTAAACTAGGAAATGTTTATATTTATATTTCCTTTTTCTTTTATTTTCTTTATTTTCTTCGTTTCTTTTCTTTCTCTGCCGAAGCTCTCGCGCCCGAAGCCCTCTCCCCTTGCCCTAACCGGCGCCACGGCAGTTCCCTTCTCCTCACAATTTAAGCCGTGGTCGAGGGTTGCATCTCCTTATTCTTCCTTTTCCTTCTCCACGCTGTCCCTGTGCCCTTTTTCCCTTCCGCGACATTGAAGCCACCACTGCCGTCTCCTCCTTTCCTGCGCGCCGACGCAGATCGCCAGCCACTGCGAGCCCTAGCCTCTCTGCAGTCCCCGAGCCGAGCACCTTTGCCTTGCGGCGACTCTGCCCCGACACCAGTCTATGCCCTTCTTCCTCTCTGCCACATCTCGGCACAGCGCCGCCGCCGCACCATTACATCTTCACTGTTGCCGGCCACTAGGTTCTGCCGAGCCTCCCATTTTGACCTAGTGCCACTACTAGCTTCTGTGCTGCTTGCTGCCACCGTGGAGGTAACGATTTCGGATTTGGGTACTTAGTTTGGAAAGAAAAAATTTGTTGATTAGGGTTTCCTTGTACAGCAGCTGTTTACCTTGAATTGCAGTAGCCGGCAGCCTTGTTCTGGCCGCAACCCTTAGCTGTGAATTCAGGTAAGGTACTGGGTTTTGGGTCTTAGTTGTAGATCATAGTGTAGTTTGATTATTTTAGATCGTGATACATGCTGTAAAGAATTTGGTTTTACATGGTTAGGTATTAGTTCATGTATTAATCTGATACAATTTGATTTTAGATAATTGGGGATACCTAATCCATTGTAATTGTGAAATGGGTTAGGTTAAATCTAGTTGGATATGGATTAATGGTTGGTTAGTTAATTAAATATACAAGGGAATTAGCTAAATCTGTATATGTTTGATATTACAGGACTTTGACGCGAGATGAGTATCTCGATGTCGGATTTGGACATTCCTATTGGAGGCGGGTACTTCTGACTTTATGTTGTTTGATATGTATAGTAGTGAATTTAACAAATTACAATAATTATGTTTCTTATCTGTTTCAGTTAGCCACTACCCGATACTTGTTACATGCTTGGTTGATACTTGTTTTACATCTCATGTTATTCCTTACCTGCTTATACATGCTTATAGGGGGTGGTGATATACCATGCTTCACCATGTTCAGGACCTAGGTTTTATACCTTATCTTATCTGTGTACCTTTGATTTGATTTATTGACCAAAGGTGCACCTTCTATATATATATGGTTTAGCTCAGGATATTTCCATGGTTAGTGTCATGCACCATTCGCATGATTGCATGCTGTGCGATGTTCCGCTCCATTATTGTTGAGCACATCGCCAGTTATATGGATCTGCACACGCCACCACTCATGGGTTAGTGGTCGATTCAGGCAGAGTGTGTTGCAGCAGGGACTTTGTTTGGCTTCGTTGGTCCGCTCATGGGTAGTGTGACGCAGCGTAGTAGCCGGTAGAGATTCCTCCCCGTCATCGTGTACCGGGAGATGAGAGCATTGCGCTCCCCCATTATGATTTGGGGTAGGAGGATAGGTGTACTCCGACAGCATCCCGTCCACTCGGTCACTCATCAGGAGCAGTGACGACAGAGTGCACGGTTGTCACAGCCCTACCCACTCGGTCTCACCATTGTGTGTGAGATGGTTGACTGACGTCAGGGGTGACCAAGACGCATCATTGGCATCATACGTGTAACGCCCCACCCCTCCTGCTTAAGGGGCGGGGGTTACTTTACTTACTTACTTATTACATACTTACTTGCATCTTAATAATCTTTTCTACTTAAAACAGTGGAAGTCTTGTTTATAGAAAAGGTCACATAGCATACTTTACATGATTTTAAGTCATAATACCAAAAAGCATGATTATATGTCATGGAGTCATGAAACAATAACATAAACTAAGCATAATTCTTATTGAATAAAAGCAGGTCTTTCTCTCTTAGCCGAGCCACTACCACACACATCCTTCTTGCCCCTCCTGCTGCTCCCTTAGTTCATCCATTCCTTGCCTTTATCTGTGGTACAAGGAAAGTAAGCTATAAGCACACAAGGCTCAGTAAGACCCTTTCCTAATCACAAAAAAAATGTATAGCATAGCATAATCACGAGGCATAAAGCATGGAGTCAAACTCATCATATCATATATAGAAGCATCATATCGTAACTTTCATAAACATAAAATACAGAACGTCCTATCATATCATGTCATATAAAAAAAAACCTCAACTTGTATCATGTCATAAAGTACATCATGACATATCGTAACATAATCGTAAAGTATCATGGCATATCATGACGTAATCATAAAGTGCATCCTAGCATATTATAACATAATCATAAGTATCATGGCATATCATGGCATAATCATAAAGTATATGTAAGATGACTTTCAAAACATGTATCATGAAAATATATGCAACATGTCTTTTGAAAACTTATTATATATACATACTTAAACATAATTTCAACATAAGGAGGGCCCCGGCTTGCACCACATACATAAATGCGCGCGTCCTATGTAGGTCCAAGGTAGCAAGTCTTGAACCCTACAAGGCATACATACTAGGCCCGTTTCTTAGTTCATCGACCTAGGGGCACTTAGGAGCCTATCCCTAACGAGGCCCGTTTCTTAGTCCATCGATCCCGGGGCGCTTATGGAGTCCACCCTTGGTACAAGCCATATAAAGTAAAGTAGCATGTCTTACATATCATGATTCTTATCATATCATGCATATCATATTTCTCAACATATCATAAAACATGCATAATTTGGGCACACAGCACATCATAATAGCATGCATAATTTGGGCACACAACACATCATAAAAACATACATAATTTGGGCACACAGCTCATCATAATAGCATGCATAATTTGGGCACACAACACATCATAATAGTTATCAACATGCATAGATCATGGGCATACATAAATAACATAGAAGCATAGCAAATTCTTATCATATCATGAAGCATGGCATGTGAGACACATGGGGATCATAATTAGGTCTCTAACCCTAATATCACATAGTGGCCGAAACATATGGTTGTAACTTATGTTAACAATCAACATATAAGCATGTGAACCTTAAACCATTATCATATCATATATCATAAGGAACATCATGAGCATGTTTAGTTTAGGTTCTAGGTTTCCTAAGCTTATAAACTTACCATGGCCGAATCTTATCAAGCCTTACATTTGGTTAAAAATCAACATACAAGCATGTGAACTCTAAACCAATATCATATCATATATCATGAGGAACATCATAAGCATGTTTAGTTTAGGTTCTAGGTTTTTTAAGCTTATAAACTTGTCATGGCCGAATCCTATCAAGCATCATATTTGGTTAAAATCAACATACAAGCATGTGAACTCTAAACCAATACCATATCATATATCATAAGGAACATCATGAGCATGCTTAGTTTAGGTTCTAAGTTTCCTAAGCTTATAAACTTGTCATGGCCGAATTCTATCAAGCATCACATTTGGTTAAAATCAATATACAAGCATGTGAACTCTAAACCAATACCATATCATATATCATAAGGAACATCATGAGCATGTTTAGTTTAGGTTCTAAGTTTCCTAGGCTTATAAACTTACCATGGCCGAAACTTGTTAATCATGTAACTAGGTTTCATGTGGCATAAAAGCATGGCAAACCCTAAACCATTTTCATAGTATTTATTACAAAGAACATCATGAGCATGTTTAGTTTGTGTTCTAGGTTTCCTAGGCATATAAACTTGTTGTGGCCGAAAGCTCATGGAGCATGAAATAAAATTCTAACCAACCTACAAGCATGAGCATGCCATGTTAACTTCATATCTTGTCTTAAGGAAAATCATGGCATGCTTGGTTTAGGTTTAAAGTCTTCCTAGGCCCTTAATCCTAACATGGCCGAATGTTTATGAGCATGAAATAAAGTTCAAATCAACATACAAGCATGAGCATATCATGTTAACTTCATATCTTATCTTAAGAAACATCATGGCATGCTTAGATTAGGTTTAAAGTTCTCCTAGGCTCTTAATCTTATCATGGCCGAAAGTTGAAAGGGAGACATCCAAATTCCAAGCAACATACAAGTATGAGAAATGTTAACAACTCTCTTATCATAGGGTACATATCATAAAAACAAAGGGAGCATGTTTAGTTTGAGTCTTAAGTTTACCTAGTTCTTATATTCATGCTTAGCCGAGAGTCTAGGATCATGAATCTAAGTTCTAACTAAATATTCCAGCATAGAAACAATAGATTAACCCCCTACCATAAGATACATGTTACAAGAAACATATTGAGCATGTCCTAGTTGGGTCTTAAAATTTCCTAGGTCTTTCTTTTTTTTTTGTCTTGGCCGAAAGTTTCATGAAGAACTCCTAGGTTTTTATGCAATCTAACCTCATGGAAGAACATATGAACTATTGTACCACAGGTGAGGGGAAACTTACCTATTTTCGCTTGTTGTTCCTTAAGAAAATGATACCCTTGTGAGGAGGAAGAAGAAACTTTTCTTCCTAGTTTTCCCTTTTTGTTTTCTTCTTCTTGTAAGAGATAATCCTTGAGACTCCTTCTTGTAAATTTGTTTTCTTAGGGAGGAAACCTTAACTTGACTTTTGAGAATGAGGGAGAGGAGCTCTAAGTTTCGGTAGAGAAGGAAAAAGAAGGAGGAAGAAGGAGGAAGAAGAAGAATTAGCAATTCTCTTTCTCCTTTCTCCTCTAAATCCTATTTATTCATCATGGGAATAAATCATGTCCTTATTCATTCCCCCTTAACTCCTCTATCTTGTCTCTCTTTAATTCCCACGAAAATTAGAAGGAAAAGAGGGGAGGAAGGCAATTTTCCTTTTTCTTGCTCCCTCTCTTAACCAAGAGGAAGAGAAGGTAAGCAACTTGGTTTTCTCTTGCTCTTTTACTTAGTTCTTTCTTCTCACCTTTAACTACAATTTCCATTCCTTTCTATCCATCTCTTATTCATTATTCTAGTGGTTATCATACACCAATTTAACTTTATTATTTGTGGGAGGTTCAAGGTTCAAACCTTCACCTCTCTTTCTTTTTATTTCTATTATTTCTTTTGATTCCTCTTACTTTTATGCTCTAACGAAAAATAATACCCATATCTTATAATTTCGTCGGTGTTACAGTACCCCATACCTCATAGAAAGTTCTTCCTTGAACTTAGAATAGCGACGTCAGGTAGTACCGGACTTCCTACTGATTGCATCTGCCACCTTGTTCGCTTTTCCGGGATGATAAAAGATTTCGCAATCGTAGTCCTTGACTAGCTCGAGCCATCTGCCTTGTCTCATATTTAGGTCTTTCTGCGTGAAGAAATATTTTAGACTCTGGTGGTCTGTATAAATCCTGCACTGGGCTCCATATAAGTAATGCCTTCATGTTTTTAGAACGAAGACCACAGCTGCTAGTTCTAAATCATGAATGGGGTAATTTCTTTCATGCTCTTTGAGTTGTCTAGAGGCATAGGCGATGACTTTGCTATCTTGCATGAGTACAGCTCCAAGTCCTAGTAAGGAAGCATCGCTATACATATCAAATCCTTTGTTACTTTCCGGAAGAGTAAGGATCGGAGCATTGGTCAGTCTCCCTTTCAGTTCCGTAAAACTCTTCTCGCAGTCATCTGTCCATTCATACTTTCTGTTTTTCTTGGTGAGAATTATCATAGGGGCTGCAATTTTGGAGAAATCCTCTACGAACTTCCTATAGTAGCCTGCTAGTCCGAGAAAACTTCTGATTTCACTGGCACTCTTTGTTCTGTTTGTCACGCCCCAGAGGAGTCCCTGTCCGAAGAAATTTCGGCAGCATCTCCCATGTACGGCGGACAATCTGAAACTTCTACATAACCCATATACCTCAGCCACAGGCGGCTGGAATAATAACAGTAAATAAAATCAATCACCACGCAGTTTATATATGTATTCAGCCTCTGGCTGTTACAACCACGCAGTTAATAAAATAAACAACATAGTAATACTCTGACTCGAAATCAACCCTACTCAACTACACTCGTAAAGCCCAAATCCGATTTTTTTCTTACCTCTTCTGCCGTCCAGGCAGGCATGTAGTAGTATAAAATCGAAAACAAATCCATCAACGAGATAAATTATATAATATCTAAGTATTCAACATCCAAATCCAAATATAGTCAAGTGAGAATCAAAAACAATACAAATGATAGCAAATAGCTGGAGGTCTGCAGGGGACTAGCAACTGGAACTCCCTCCTGACAGCATCAACCTGAAAAATAACAACAATGGAGGCGGGGTGAGTCCAACACTCAGCAGGTACAATTGATATGCAAAGTAAGGAAATAACACCTAGCACTAATCATGCGTACAGTCTCCTGATGAATAAAGGTAAATACCAAACTGAAGTAAGCAGGAGAGAAACTGTACTAACCAGGACCCGGTAAAAGGACAAACAGTCTGAAAGGTATAGAAGACCTGTATGCATGTCAATCAAGGTATCCAAGCAATGTGCAGCATATAAGTGCAACAAACACAAACACAAACAATAAATGCATCATGCATATGATGCCAATGTCATGGTCACCCCTGACGCCAGTCAGCCGACTCACAACAACAGTGGGACCGAGTGGGTAGGGCTGTGACGACCGTGCACTCTGCATCACTACTCCTGATGAGTGACCGAGTGGACGGGATGCTGTCGGAGTACATACGTATTCCTACCCCAAATCATAAATGGGGGAGCACCATGCTCTCATATCCCGGTACACTGTGACGGGGAGGGATCTCTAACGTGCTACACGCTGCGTCACACTACCCATGAGCGGACCAACGGAGCACCGAAAGAGCCAAACTGACGTGCTACCACGCTGTGTCCCGCTACCCATGAGCGTCACAACGGAGCACCGAACAGTGATGAAAACTGGCAAAGTGCTCGACAATAATGGAGCAATCTATCGCACAGCATGCGATCATGCAAATGGTGCATGTCACTAATCATGGTAATATACTAAACCAACCTCTGGACATATAACAATGGGCACCATAGTGAATAGATCAAATCAAGATATACTGATCAATAAGGTATCAAACCTAGGTCCTGAACATGTGAAACATGGTTATATCACTACCCATGAGCATGATAAATCAGGTACAAGATCAATAAGAGATGCAATCAAATAACCAATCAAGCAGGTAACATGTATTGGGCAGTGATTAACCGAAACAAATATGAAACACAATTAATGCAACATATTATTTTCATTACTAAGCATATCAAAGACAATAAGTCAAAAGTACCCGCCTCCGAAAATAGAAAGGTCCAAATCTGACTCCGAGATACTCGTCTCGCGTCAAGGTCCTGTGGCATCAAACATAATGTCTAGTTTAGCTAATTTATCATACAACCATTAGCCAAACTAAATTCTAATCCATCGACCAACTAGGGTTAGCTTCATTAACCCTAATTACACCTTTAGATTTATTTCTAAACTTAAGTTAACAACTTTTTCTAACACAACTAGAAATCATCTACAACGAAGACCACAACCCTAAACCTTACCTCAAGTTCCACAGCTTTATTCAAGAACAAGAAGATGCTGGAATTGAAGAGTTACTGCCCCATTTAGGTTGATTGCTGTTGGAACAAAGAAATGCTGGAATGAGGGCTGCCGTTAAGGGCTGTTGGCTGCTGGAATTCTTCACTGTTCGGATCAAAAAGATTAAGAAATCAACTTCCAAACCACAACCAAATTCCATAATAACTTGAGCACTTTACCTCTTCCTTTACTGCATGAAATGACCAAAAATCGGACAAAGCTGCCACTGGAAGCCCAAATGCCAGAAACTCAAGCCGATAACAAGGTGGTTGCTGGCACTCACGACTAGCCGACCAACGCTAGATCACAAGGGCAGTGGTGAGCGAAGGACACTGTAGGAGAGCAGTGTTGGCGATGGCTAGAGCAGAATGGGACGGCGGCGCTGCAAATCTAGGGCACAGCGTTGCCCTAGTCCGTTGGCGAGGAGAAGAGTTGGTCTGCACTGTGAGTTGCGGCCGGCGGTGGCTCTAGGCACAGAGGCGATCGGCGTTAGGCGGGAGGACTCGGCTTCACAGAAGAGGAGAAAAGGAAGAGGAGGGCTCGGCGGAGGGGTTGTAGGCTCGAGGTGGAGTAACCGCCGCCGGCGGTTAGGGCAAGGAGGAGAATGGCAGGCGGTGTCGGGATGGCTCGGGTGCGAGGAGGGGGCTAGGGCACGCGGGGAAGGAGTGAACGGCGACAAATAAAAACTGGAGGAAAAGAAAAAAAGCAAATAAAGAAAAGAAATAAAAGAAAAGCAAACTTTTCCTCGCTTAAACGGGTCGCCTAAACAGGCTTTTCCGGGCCCCATTTTTATCCCCGTTAACTTGTCCGTTCGAGCTCCGAAAATTTCTCGGAAAATTTCCAAAAATTCTGGAAAATTCCCTTATTAATATTCGCCTATTTTCGATATTTTACACTGTTCCAGTTACTTACAGCTTTGATCTTGCTTGGATCTACCATGACTCCTTCCTTGGAGACAACATGACCCAAGAATGTTACTCGGTCTAGCCAGAACTCGCATTTGGAGAACTTTGCATATAGTTGTTTCTCTCGGAGGATCTGCAGTACAATATTCAGGTGTTCGGCATGTTCTTCCTGGGTTCTTGAATAGATGAGAATATCGTCAATGAAGACGATCAAAAATTTATCGAGATATGTCATAAATACTCGATTCATCAAATCCATAAACACGGCAGGGGCATTTGTCACTCCGAAGGGCATAACTACGAACTCATAGTGTCCGTATCTTGTTCGAAAGGCTGTCTTTGGTATATCATCTTGTTTCACTCTCACTTGATGATAGCCGGACCTTAGGTCAATCTTAGAGAAAACGGTTGCTCCCTTCAACTGGTCGAACAGGTCGTCGATCCGTGGAAGGGAGTACCTGTTCTTGATTGTCACGTTGTTCAGCGCTCGATAGTCTATACACATTCGCATAGACCCATCCTTCTTTTTCACAAACAGTACTGGAGCTCCCCATGGCGAGTGACTAGGGCGAATAAGTCCCTTGTCGAGTAACTCCCATAGCTGCTCTTGAAGTTCCTTCAACTCAGCTGGCGCTATCAGGTAAGGTGCTTTAGAGATTGGTTTAGTACCAGGAACTAATTCGATCGTAAATTCTATCTCCCTATCAGGGGCTAATCCCAGTAATTCATCGGGAAACACTTCTGGATAGTTGCATACCACCCTGACCTCTTCTAGCTTCTGGCCCCCGGTTTGACTTGTATCAACCACGTGCGCTAGGAATCTAGTACATCCCTTGTCTAGCATCCTCTGTGCCTTTATAGCTGATAAGAATCTTTCAGTTTCTTTCCCGGGTTCTCCAACGAATTCAAACATCGGTTCAGCTTCAGGTCGGAAGACTACTTTTCTCTTACGACACTCGATCGAAGCGCCGTACTTGCTCAAGAAATCCATGCCCAGTATAATGTCATAATCTTGCATGTCGAGTACTATCAGATTGCAGTAGAGTTCTCTGTCTGCGATTCGGATAGGTACGACCCACAGCATATGATTCGATGGCATAACTTCCCTGGATGGTAGGGTTGTTAAGAACGTGCCATTTATTGTTTGTGGTGGCATATCTAATTTCTTCATAAATGGTATTGAGATGAATGAGTGTGTCGCCCCAGTATCAAATAATACTATAGCATACTGACTGAAAATAGGCAACTGACCTGTGACGATAGTAGAGGCACTCGCCACATCTTCTTTGGTAAGCGAGAAAACCCTGGCGTTCGTTGTCACTGGCGGGGCTTCCAATCTCCCTTGGCTAATCGGTGTTCCTTCAATAGCAGCTTGCATCTGGTGTAGCTGTGAGGGGGCACTCCTGTTCTAGTTATTCTGCTGGAGTGGTGCCTGAAACCGGGTAGTGCAGTCTCTGGCCAGATGTCCTTCCCCTCTGTAATTGTAGCACTTTCTTACCCTTGTAGCATACTCCGGAATGCAGCTTCCCACAAATAGTACACTGAGGGTATTTCGGTTGCTTATTCACTGGACCACCTTTAGCATTGTCCCATTGTTTCCCTTTTTCGGTAGGGGTCCCTTTCCAGCCTGTTCTGGTACCTAGAGGTCTCTGTCCTTCTGTTCGTGCCTGATTCTTATTCTCGTTCATCGCTTTCTGATAATGTTCTGTGATCAGGGCACTGCTGACCAGTTCCTCTGTAGTCTGCGGTCTATTAATTCCGCCGGCCACGTTCAATGCTATCTCGGGTCGAAGCATCTTCAGCATCAGTCTGACCCTTTCTCTTTCCGTGCGGACCAACTCTGGACAAAGGCGTGCCAGACGGTTGAAGCGCTTTACTGCTTCGTTCACTGATAAGTCACCTTGCCGGAACTCGGTGAACTCGTCGTAATGCCGGTTCGTCACTTGCATATGGAAGAACTCTTCAAAGAACTCTGTCTCAAAGTCCGTCCAGTTAATCAGATTAATTTGTCTCTTAGCCTTAACTCTTTCCCACCACATTCTTGCGTCGCCGGAAAAGCAGAAAGACACGCATTTGATCTTTTCTGATACGGGCCAATCCAGTAATTCCACTATGCTTTCCACTGTCTTGAACCAGGCCTGGGTGTCCCATCGCTCGCAAGTACCCGAGAAGTTCTTCGGCTTCAACCTTAGCCACTGTATCAAGTAGGTCTCCTGTCGGACCACTGGGGCAGGGGCTACCGGTGGTACTGGTGTAACTATTGGTATGACGGGCATTGCATTCTGATTTACTGGCGGGGTGGCAGGATTTCCTTGTTGACCTATTAAAGTCGTGATCAGTTGTTGTTGCTCTGTGATCTGACGCTGGAGGTCGGTGACTACCTAGGTCAGATCTGGTGGAGTTACTGTCTCGTCTGCTCGGGTAGTGCGTCTCCTAGCCATACTTATCTTCATTAATGACAATAAATTATCGTTATTTTGATCCAGGCTGACATAAGATTATTATCATTCCTATCCTACCATCATGCATACTTACACTAGAACTGTGACTTATCATAATCAAAAGAATAAGTAAACATGCATAATATTAAAGCATCATAAAAGAATTAAATTAAGCATATAGATTCTTACTTGGAGCGGCAGGATGGAGGCTTGACATGTGTGTAGTGAAAAGGCTAAAATCTGGCTCTGATACCAACCTGTAACGCCCCGCCCCTCCTGCTTAAGGGACGGGGGGTTACTTTACTTACTTACTTATTACATACTTGCATCTTAATAATCTTTTCTACTTAAAACAGCGGAAGTCTTGTTTATAGAAAAGGTCAAATAGCATACTTTACATGATTTTAAGTCATAACACCAAAAAACATGATTAAATGTCATGGAGTCATGAAACAATAACATAAACTAAGCATAATTCTTATTGAATAAAAGCAGGTCTTTCTCTCTTAGCCGAGCCACTACCACACACATCCTTCTTGCCCCTCCTGCTGCTCCCTTAGCTCATCCATTCCTTGTCTTTATCTGTGGTACAAGGAAAGTAAGTTATGAGCACACAAGGCTCAGTAAGACCCTTTTCTACTCACAAAAAAAACGTATAGCATAGCATAATCACAAGGCATAAAGCATAGAGTCAAACTCATCATATCATATATAGAAGCATCATATCGTAACTTTCATAAACATAAAATATAGAACGTCCTATCATATCATGTCATATAAAAAAAAAACCTCAACTTGTATCATGTCATAAAGTACATCATGGCATATCGTAACATAATCGTAAGGTATCATGGCATATCATGACGTAATCATAAAGTGCATCCTAGCATATTATAACATAATCATAAGTATCATAGCATATCATGGCATAATCATAAAGTATATGTAAGATGACTTTCAAAACATGTATCATGAAAATATATGCAACATGTCTTTTGAAAACTTATTATATATACATACTTAAACATAATTTCAACATAAGGAGGGCCCCGGCTTGTACCACATACATAAATATGCGCGTACTATGTAGGTCCAAGGTAGCAAGTCTTGAATCCTACAAGGCATATATACTAGGCCCGTTTCTTAGTCCATTGACCTAGGGGCACTTAGGAGCCCATCCCTAACGAGGCCCGTTTCTTAGTCCATCGACCCCGGGGCGCTTATGGAGCCCACCCTTGGTACAAGTCATATAAAGTAAAGTAGCATGTCTTACATATCATGATTCTTATCATATCATGCATATCATATTTCTCAACATATCATAAAACATGCATAATTTGGGCACACAGCTCATCATAATAGCATGCATAATTTGGGCACACAGCACATCATAAAAACATACATAATTTGGGCACACAGCACATCATAATAGCATGCATAATTTGGGCACACAACTCATCATAATAGCATGTATAATTTGAGCACACAGCACATCATAAGAGTTATCAACATGCATAGATCATGGGCATACATAAATAACATAGAAGCATAGCAAGTTCTTATCATATCATGAAGCATGGCATGTGAGACACATGGGGATCATAATTAGGTCTCTAACCCTAATATCACATAGTGGCCGAAACATATGGTTGTAACTTAGGTTAACAATCAACATATAAGCATGCGAACCTTAAACCATTATCATATCATATATCATAAGGAACATCATGAGCATGTTTAGTTTAGGTTCTAGGTTTCCTAAGCTTATAAACTTGCCATGGCCGAATCTTATCAAGCCTTACATTTAGTTAAAAATCAACATACAAGCATGTGAACTCTAAACCAATATCATATCATATATCATGAGGAACATCATAAGCATGTTTAGTTTAGGTTCTAGGTTTTCTAAGCTTATAAACTTGTCATGGCCGAATCCTTTCAAGCATCATATTTGGTTAAAATCAACATACAAGCATGTGAACTCTAAACCAATACCATATCATATATCATAAGGAACATCATGAGCATGTTTAGTTTAAGTTCTAAGTTTCCTAAGCTTATAAACTTGTCATGGCCGAATCCTATCAAGCATCACATTTGGTTAAAATCAATATACAAGCATGTGAACTCTAAACCAATACCATATCATATATCATAAGGAACATCATGAGCATGTTTAGTTTAGGTTCTAAGTTTCCTAGGCTTATAAACTTACCATGGCCGAAACTTGTTAATCATGTAACTAGGTTTCATGTGGCATAAAAGCATGGCAAACCCTAAACCATTTTCATAGTATTTATTACAAAGAACATCATGAGCATGTTTAGTTTGAGTTCTAGGTTTCCTAGGCATATATACTTGTTGTGGCCGAAAGTTTATGGAGCATGAAATAAAATTCTAACCAACCTACAAGCATGAGCATGTCATGTTAACTTCATATCTCGTCTTAAGGAAAATTATGGCATGCTTGGTTTAGGTTTAAAGTTTTCCTAGGCCTTTAATCCTACCATGGCCGAATGTTTATGAGCATGAAATAAAGTTCAAATCAACATACAAGCATGAGCATATCATGTTAACTTCATATCTTATCTTAAGAAACATCATGGCATGCTTAAATTAGGTTTAAAGTTCTCCTAGGCTCTTAATCTTATCATGGCCGAAAGTTGAAAGGGAGACATCCTAATTCCAAGCAACATACAAGTATGAGAAATGTTAACAACTCTCTTATCATAGGGTACATATCATAAAAACAAAGGGAGCATGTTTAGTTTGAGTCTTAAGCTTACCTAGTTCTTATATTCATGCTTAGTCGAGAGTCTAGGATCATGAATCTAAGTTCTAACTAAATATTCCAGCATAGAAACAATAGATTAACCTCCTACCATAAGATACATGTTACAAGAAACATATTGAGCATGTCCTAGTTGGGTCTTAAAATTTCCTAGGTCTTTCTTTTTTTTTTTGTCTTGGCCGAAAGTTTCATGAAGAACTCCTAGGTTTTTAAGCAATCTAACCTCATGGAAGAACATATGAACTATTGTACCACAGGTGAGGGGAAACTTACCTATTTTCGCTTGTTGTTCCTTAAGAAAATGATACCCTTGTGAGGAGGAAGAAGAAACTTTTCTTCCTAGTTTTCCCTTTTTGTTTTCTTCTTCTTGTAAGAGATAATCCTTGAGACTCCTTCTTGTAAATTTGTTTTCTTAGGGAGGAAACCTTAACTTGACTTTTGAGAATGAGGGAGAGGAGCTCTAAGTTTCGGTGGAGAAGGAAAAAGGAGGAGGAAGAAGGAGGAAGAAGAAGAATTAGCAATTCTCTTTCTCTTTTCTCCTCTAAATCCTATTTATTCATCATGGGAATAAATCATGTCCTTATTCATTCCCCCTTAACTCCTCTATCTCTTCCCTCTTTAATTCCCACGAAAATTAGAAGGAAAAGAGGGTAGGAAGGCAATTTGCCTTTTTCTTGCTCCCTCTCTTAACCAAGAGGAAGAGAAGGTAAGCAACTTGGTTTTCTCTTGCTCTTTTACTTAGTTCTTTCTTCTCACCTTTAACTACAATTTCCATTCCTTTCTATCCATCTCTTATTCATTATTCTAGTGGTTATCATACACCAATTTAACTCTATTATTTGTGGGAGGTTCAAGGTTCAAACCTTCACCTCTCTTTCTTTTTATTTCTATTATTTCTTTTGATTCCTCTTACTTTTATGCTCTAACGAAAAATAATACCCATATCTTATAATTTCGTCGGTGTTACAATATGCATTGATGCATTTATTTCTTGTGATTGTGTTTGCTGCATTTATTTGCTGCATATTGGTTGGATGCCTATGCTTGGCATGCATACAGGATTTCTATACCTCTCGGACTGTTTATCCTTGTACCAGGTCCTGGTTAGTACAATATTCTCCTATTTATTTCAGTTTGCATTTACCTTTATTACATTAGAAGACTGTACGCATGATTAGTGCTAGATGTTATTTCCTTACTATGTATATCAGTTGTTACTCGCTGAGGAGTTGACTCACCCCGTGGATATTTACTATTTTTAGGTTGATGCTGTCAGGAGAGTTCCAGTCGCTAGTCCCCTGGAGTCCTCGAGGATGTCTATTATCTTTTGGTGTCTTTTACTAGACTATGTTGGAAACTGTACTGTTTTGATATACTTGGATTTTATATGGACATTGTCGATGAGTTTTTATTTGGATTTGTTTTACTACATGCCTGCCTAGACGACAGAAGAGGTAAGTTGATTTTATCGTCGGATTTGAGCTTTATGAGTGTAGTTGAGTAGGGTTGTTTTTTAGTCATATTATCATTGTTCTGTTTGTTTACTATTAAACTGCGTGGTTGTGTCAGCTAGAGGCTGAAATTGATATAAACTGTGTGGATGTCTGTGTTATTGTTTTGTTTATTATTGTTATTATTTCAGCCGCATGTGGCTGAGGTATATGGTGATGTAGAAAGTTTCAGATTATCCGTCGTACAGGGGAGATGCTGCCGAAATTTCTTCGGACAGAGACTCCTCCGGGGCATGACAATTTAGTGGTATTAGAGCACAGTTATACGATCCTTTGTTTTCATATTTTGGATATTTGGGATAACCTGATACTAATTTAGTGGTATCAGAGACAGTTTGGCGATACTTGTATGATTTTCGTGTGTTGGAGTTTCGAGATTTATCTGATACCAATTTATTGGTATCAGAGCGGGTTATGATACCTGCTTTTGGTGTTCTAGATATTTGGATATCTACCTCAATTTATATGGATTTTCGTTGGATTTCTCGTTCGGAATTTTGAGGTAAAATGGGGACTGGACAGCGACGGAACATCTCCAGACGACAAATAGGTATAATGTTTATTTTATGATTGTTATACTTGTAGTAATATCTGTGATATAATTTAACAGATATGAGGAGATCTATACGTATAGTTGCGAGACGTGGTGCTGGACGACCACGTACGAGGACCTTGGGATCTCTGGATATGCCAGAGATGCCTACTGTTGATGAGCTTGTCAGTCAGGGACAGACTCAGGGTACTGCGGGTGCATCGGGCTCTCAGACTCCGATAGCTCCCTTAGAGGTACCTACCACGGCTGCACCGACTGTATCCACCCGTACCGTATTTCCGGTACCACCAGGGGTACCATTGGCATACCCGACACCTGCTCCAGCGTAGCCTACGGCGTACTCAGACCACCAATTGGACATCGATAGATGTTGCAGGCGTCTACCATAGTCCTAATATCCCTTAATCTTACGGTAGATCTTTTAGTATTGGAAATGGTCGATTTTGATATTATACTTGGCATGGACTGTTTGTCAGCATATCATGCCACTGTTGATTGCCAGACGAGGGTGGTCACCTTCCGGCCTCCGAACCAACCCTCATGGAGTTTCACTGGTATCAGATACGACGACATCTCGATTATTTCAGCGATCCAGGCGCAGAAGCTGCTGTCTCACGGCTGTCACGGTTTCCTATTATCTTTGATTAGTACTGAAGACAACAATAGTTCGCAGCTCTCCGACGTTCCTGTGGTCCGTGAGTACCCGGATGTGTTTCCTGAGGAGCTACCTGGTTTGCCTCCCAGAAGGCCAGTGGAGTTCGCTATTGAGCTGATTCTGGGAACCGCACTGACATCGAAAGCTCCGTATCGTATGACACCAAAAGAGTTGAACGAGCTGAAGGTTCAACTCCAGGAGCTTTTAGACAGGGGATTTATTCGCCCTAGTGTTTCTCCATGGGGTTCTCCAGTATTGTTTGTCAAGAAAAAAGACGGTACTATGAGGTTATGTATTGACTACAGACAGCTGAATGCAGTTACCGTCAGAAATAAGTATCCTATACCATGGATTGAGGATTTATTTGATCAGCTCAGAGGTACATCAGTATATTCCAAGATTGATCTGCGGTCCGGGTATCATCAGCTGAGGGTCAGATATTCTGATATCCAGAAGACAACATTCTGTACCAGATACGGACATTATGAGTTTTTGGTAATGCTATTTGGGCTTACCAATGCTCCAGCGGTGTTTATGGATTTGATGAACCACATCTTTCTGGAGTATCTTGATCAGTTTGTTGTTGTATTCATTGACGACATATTGATCTACTCGCGTTCTGAGGAGGAACATGCGCAGCATCTTCGCATAGTCTTGGAGACTCTTAGACGACATCAGCTGTACGCGAAGTTCAGCAAGTGTGCATTCTGGCTATCCTCAGTCGGTTTTCTGGGACACGTGGTTTCTAGCAGAGGTATTTCAGTTGACCCTCAGAAGATCGAGGCTGTCACCAGTTGGGAGCAGCCGAAGTCAGTTCTGGAGATCCGCAGTTTTCTGGGACTAGCTGGCTATTACCGACGTTTTGTCGAGGGCTTTTCTCGGATTGCTATGCCGCTGACACGCCTTACCAGGAAAGGCGTGAAGTTCACGTGGTCCAAGGATTGTGAGACCAGCTTTCAGGAGCTGAAGTGGATATTAGTGTCGGCTCCGATTTTGGTTTTACCTTCTGGAGAGGATGGATTTATGCTCTATACCGACGCGTCTCTTTAGAGTTTGGACGCTGTTCTGATGCAACACGGCAGGGTAGTCTCCTATGCTTCTCGACAGTTGAAGGAGCATGAGAAGAACTACCTAGTTCATGATCTGGAGTTAGCTGTCATCATCTTTGCTCTAAAGCTTTGGCGGCATCATTTATACGGCATTACATTTGAGATTCTCACTGATCATAAGACTCTCAAATATATTTTTACACAGAAGGAGCTTAATCTCCGACAGAGGAGATGGATCGAGTTCCTGAAGGATTATGATTGTACCATTAGCTACCACCCGGAGAAATCTAATGTGGTTGTAGATGCACTCAGTAGGAAGTCTAGAGGGACTTTGGCTTGCCACCGAGTTTCAGTTACAGACTTGGTTCAGGGTTTCTCCGTGTAAAGCCCAAAAAATTCCCGAATTTATTTTAGAATTATTCTATGATTTTTCTGGAATTTTTAGATATTTTTCCGGAATTTTCCGAGTAGCGGAAGTAGCAAAAATAATTGGAACCGTAAAATAGCTTAGGCGGGAATCGAACCCGAGACCTATGGTGTAAGGGATAATGTTAGTAACTAGTTGAACCCAGCAGGGCCGTGCTGAGAGAAAGGAGAAATGTTTATATTTATATTAGAGTTGGACCGGAATTACCACTTGATATAAATAGGAGGTTTAAGTGGGTTTGGTTTATTTTGATTTAGTTGGTTCGGCACATCTCCTCCCCTCCAAACCTCACGCCAACGCCACCCTCTTCTCTTCCTCCTTCTCTCGGCGCCACACCAAGAGAACTCTAGGGTTCTCCCCCTAGGGTCCTAAGTGCATCTTCCGGCGACGACTCCAACACGAAAAAGATTCTTCTCCGCGAGAGGAACGCGAGGACGTAAGCGGTTCGTCGAGAGGATCAGTTTTCCGGAAAACCTAGCGAATAGAATCGTAAGAAAACCTTGCGATTGAGGTAAGAAACCCCTCACCTACAGTATAATTGCTCTCGCTTGTTAGTTTTGGCGTTAGTTCAGTAGTTTTACAGTTTTCAGTTTTAGGGTGTGCTTTTAGTGCACACCAAGCATTCGCTAGAATGCTCAGTTCAGAAGGATGCACCAATAGGCGTCCTAACAGCATGTAAAATGTATTAGAAATATTTTACTCAGTTTATTATCAGTTATTACAGCTAATGGATCAGATATCCATTGGGTGGGCTCCCACAGTAGCCTCTAGGTTCAGATAACCTAGCTCTAGGTTCAGATAACCTAGAACAGCAAAGTAAAATAAAACAGTATTCAGTATTTTACTTTTATTCAGTTGGCACTGTACTTGGATCAGATATCCATGGGCTGGACTCCCACAGTCGTCCCTAGGCTGTAAGGCGAATCGCTACAATACTGCTGTACTGACTGTGCGGAAAATTGAGCAAATTTGAAATTTGCTAAACTAATTACTGTAAAGTCTTAACCTGACATTCTAAGAGTATCTAAGTGTTGTACACATGCTAGGAGAGACAATCTATGCCTCTCGAATGTCCTGCTAGCTGTAATCGGACATTTCAACCGATCCGTGAGTCGATTGAGCCGTCGGAACGATTCACGGATCGTTCCAGCTAATACTGGCACGGAGGCACCCTCCTGTACGCAACTGGATCGGTCTACCGACCGATCCAGGAACACCCTGATCGATCGGAAGACCGATCGGTGAGCCTCTGTGCTTCTGCTGCGTTCTGTACGCAGTTGGATCGGTCTACCGACCGATCCAGGAGCGCCCTGATCGGTCGGTAAACCGATCGATCCACCAATCGATCGGGGTGTCTGATTTCGAACTGAAACTCGATTTCAGCACTGGTTCGTGCCAAAACCTCACACTACAACTATCTAATGTATAATAAACATTCTAGCAACATGTAGTAACAATTCTAAACTTAAGCTAAAGCAAGGTTTACTGATTCATGGCATTTTAACAACTTAAAGTGCATGAAGATATGAATTTCTAAAAGTTCTAATTGCTCAAACTTGCTAAGGTTCAAAAGTGCCTAAAACATGAAAACTGAACTAATAAACTGTAAAGTGCTAAAGTAAATGCTAAATCCCAAGAGGGTCTTTTATTCCAGTTCCTTCCACACACATCCTCATCTGCATTGCCCTCCAGCCTCCACTGCTAGTCCATTTTCCTTTTACCTGTATCTGCAGTATAAAGAAAATAGTAAGAAATCATCTACCTCACAAAAACATGCAACGATGCGAGTATGGTTTCAAAACATGCTATTTGAAAACTGAACTGAGCATGGCAACATGGCATGGCATACAAACATGTACTGAACTGATCATGGCATACAAACAAGCTGAGCATAGCATACTGTATCTGAAACTAAGCATACATACTGAACTGGTCATGCATATACATCTAACTGGTCATGAACTCAAATCATGAAACTTAACTGAGATAATCAACTGAAACTGAAACTAAGATAGTGTTTCCATCACTGATTACATATTTGGAAAACTATATATAATAATAGATGAAAATACTAAACATGCTGCTGGGCCCTGGCAACTGTACTTACTATGCGCGCATCCCTACGAAACCCGGGATTGCAAGTTCTGAATCCAGCAGGGTTACTGTAAAGCTCAAAAAATTCCCAAATTTATTTTAGAATTATTCTATGATTTTTCTGGAATTTTTAGATATTTTTCCGGAATTTTCCGAGTAGCGGAAGTAGCAAAAATAATTGGAACCGTAAAATAGCTTAGGCGGGAATCGAACCCGAGACCTATGGTGTAAGGGATAATGTTAGTAACCAGTTGAACCCAGCAGGGCCGTGCTGAGAGAAAGGATAAACGTTTATATTTATATTAGAGTTGGACCGGAATTACCACTTGATATAAATAGGAGGTTTAAGTGGGTTTGGTTTATTTTGATTTAGTTGGTTCGGCACATCTCCTCCCCTCCAAACCTCACGCCGACGCCACCCTCTTCTCTTCCTCCTTCTCTCGGCGCCACACCAAGAGAACTCTAGGGTTCTCCCCCTAGGGTCCTAAGTGAATCTTCCGGCGACGACTCCAACACGAAAAAGATTCTTCTCCGCGAGAGGAACGCGAGGACGTAAGGGGTTCGTCGAGAGGATCAGTTTTCCGGAAAACCTAGCGAATAGAATCGTAAGAAAACCTTGCGATTGAAGTAAGAAACCCCTCACCTGCAGTATAATTGCTCTCGCTTGTTAGTTTTGGCGTTAGTTCAGTAGTTTTACAGTTTTCAGTTTTAGGGTGTGCTTTTAGTGCACACCAAGCATTCGGTAGAATGCTCAGTTCAGAAGGATGCACCAATAGGCATCCTAACAGCATGTAAAATGTATTAGAAACATTTTACTCAGTTTATTATCAGTTATTACAGCTAATGGATCAGATATCCATTGGGTGGGCTCCCACAGTAGCCTCTAGGTTCAGATAACCTAGCTCTAGGTTCAGATAACCTAGAACAGCAAAGTAAAATAAAACAGTATTCAGTATTTTACTTTTATTCAGTTGGCACTGTACTTGGATCAGATATCCATGGGCTGGACTCCCACAGTCGTCCCTAGGTTCAGACAACCTAGTAACCCTGCTGGATTCGGAACTTGCAATCCCGGGTCTCGTAGGGATGCGCGCACAGTAAGTACAGTTGCCAGGGCCCAGCAGCATGTTTAGTATTTTCATCTATTATTATATATAGTTTTTCAAATATGTAATCAGTGATGGAAACACTATCTTAGTTTCAGTTTCAGTTGATTATCTCAGTTAAGTTTCATGATTTGAGTTCATGACCAGTTAGATGTATATGCATGACCAGTTCAGTATGTATGCTTAGTTTCAGATACAGTATGCTATGCTCAGCTTGTTTGTATGCCATGATCAGTTTAGTACATGTTTGTATGCCATGCCATGTTGCCATGCTCAGTTCAGTTTTCAAATAGCATGTTTTGAAACCATACTCGCATCGTTGCATGTTTTTGTGAGATAGATGGTTTCTTACTAAGCTCTAAGCTTACAGATACTATTTTCCTTATACTGCAGATACAGGTAAAAGGAAAATGGACTAGCAGTGGAGGCTGGAGGGCAATGCAGATGAGGATGTGTGTGGAAGGAACTGGAATAAAAGACCCTCTGGGGATTTAGCATTTACTTTAGCACTTTACAGTTTATTAGTTCAGTTTTCATGTTTTATGCACTTTAAGTTGTTAAAATGCCATGAATCAGTAAACCTTGCTTTAGCTTAAGTTTAGAATTGTTACTACATGTTGCTAGAATGTTTATTATACATTAGATAGTTGTAGTGTGAGGTTTTGGCACGAACCAGTGCTAAAATCAGAGTTTCTGATTCGAAATCAGAAACCCTGATCGGTCAGCCGACCGATCGGGAATGAGTTGGTGTCACTGGATCGGTCAGCCGACCGACTCAGACACGAACAGAGAGTTGGCAAGGGTTATGGATCGGTCAGCCGACCGATCCCGAAGCGAACAGAAAGCTAGGAAGTGCACTGATCGGTCTACCGACCGATCAGGGCGCTCCTGGATCGGTCGGTAGACCGATCCAGCTGCGTACAGAACGCAGCAGAAGCACAGAGGCTCACTGATCGGTCTCCCGATCGATCAGGGTGTTCCTGGATCGGTCGGTAGACCGATCCAGTTGCATACAGAAGCGAGGTAAGCTTATGGATCGGTCAGCTGACCGATCCAGAGGGTGCCTCCGTGCCAGTATCAGCTGGAACGATTTGTGAATCGTTCCGACGGCTCAATCGACTCATGGATCGGTTGAAATGTCTGATTACAGCTAGCAGGACATTCGAGAGGCATAGATTGTCTCTCCTAGCATGTGTACAACACTTAGATACTCTTAGAATGTCAGGTTAAGACTTTACAGTAATTAGTTTAGCAAATTTCAAATTTGCTCAGTTTTTCGCACAGTCAGTACAGCAGTATTGTAGCGATTCGCCTTACAGCCTAGTCAGTAGAAGGCGGGTCGTTACACTCCGAGTTAGACCTTGAGGAGCAGGGACATACAGAGCAGGGTATTCTTGTTATCATGGTTGCTCAGTCGTCGATCAGGACGTGGATCCGAGAGGTCCAGGCTGGTGATCAGCATTTGCAGTTCATTGGTAGTCAGATAGCTTCCGGGCAGCAGACCGAGTTCACATGAGACGAGGAGGGTATTATATACTTCCGAGGCAGATTATGCGTACCTCAGTCTCATCCGGTCTTACAGGAGCTACTTCAGGAGGCTCATCGCTCTCGATTTACGATCCATCCAGGCGGGACCCGTATGTATCGAGACTTGGGGCGTTCCTATTGGTGGAATGGTATGAAGAAAGACATCGCGGAATTTGTAGCCAGATGTCTTGTGTGTCAGCAGGTGAAGGCTGAGCACCAAAGACCTGCCGGATTACTTCAGAGGATTCCTATTCCTGAGTGGAAAAGGGAACATATTACTATGGACTTTGTGGTGGGATTGCCGAGGACACGACGAGGCCATGACGCGATTTGGGTAATCGTTGATAGATTAACCAAATCCGCGCACTTTTTAGCGATTCGGAGGACTGATCCCCTGGATCGATTGCCAGGAGATCATCAGATTACATGGTGTTCCTTTGACTATCATTTCGGATAGAGACCCCCGGTTCACGTCTCGTTTCTGGCAGAGTCTGCAGCAGGCCTTGGGCACGCAGCTCCGATTTAGTACAGCTTTCCATCCGTAGATAGATGGACAGTCAAAATGGACCATTCAGACTTTAGAGGACCTGCTGAGGTCGTGTGTTATGGATTTCAGAGGCAGTTGGGAGGATCACTTGCCATTGGTAGAGTTCGCCTACAACAACAGCTTTCATTCGGCTATCCAGATGGCACCGTTTGAGGCGTTGTATGGTAGGCCTTGTCGGACACCCACCCTTTGGGATGAGGTTGGAGAGGCCCAGCTGTTGGGACCTCATAGAACTCAGTAGGAGGAAGAGTTGGTCCGTATTATCAGATGGAGGATGTCAGAGGCACAGGACCGCCAGAAGAGTTATGCAGATCGGAGACGCAGACCCTTGGAGTTCTCTACAGGCGACCATGTTTTTCTACGAGTTTCACCCACGAAAGGGGTGAAAAAATTTGGCCTCAGAGGTAAGCTAGCTCCGCGGTACATTGGCCCTTTCGAGATCTTGGAGAGGATCGGAGCGGTAGCTTACCGACTGGCACTACCACCGTCCCTGGCAGGCGTGCACGATGTATTCCACGTATCTATGCTGAGGAGATACATTCCCGACCCGACACATGTGCTGACAGATGTCTCAGTTCCCGTTCAGCCTGACGTCACTTATGAGGAGGTTCCGGTACGGATTCTGGAGCGGAAAAAGCGTCAGTTGCGGAACAAGACTATCCGACTGGTTAAAGTTGGATGGCAGCACCATTAAGATGAGGAGGCTATTTGGGAGCTCGAGGATATCCCCATCTTTTCACTTGAGGTATGTGATTTAATTTACCGTTCAGCATTTATACTATTTATCTGTTGTTAATATTTTCTAATGGTAGATAACGAAATTTGGGGACCAAATTTTTATTAGTGGGGGAGAATGTAAAATATCGAAAATGGCAAATAATAATAAGGGAATTTTTCGGAATTTTTCGGAGCTCGTATAGACGAGTTAACGGGGATAAAATTTAGATCCCGGGGAAGGTCTGTTTAGGCTACCCCATTTAAGCTAGGAAATGTTTATATTTATATTTCTTTTTTCTTTTATTTTCTTTATTTTCTTCGTTTCTTTTCTTTCTCTGTCGAAGCTCTCGCGCCTGAATCCCTCTCCCCTTGCCCTAACCAGCGCCGCGGTAGTTCCCTTCTCCTCACAATTTAAGCCGTGGTCGAGGGTTGCATCTCCTTCTTCTTCCTTTTCCTTCTCCACGCCGTCCCTGTGCCCTTCTTCCCTTCCGCGACACCGAAGCCACCACCGCCGTCTCCTCCTTTCCTGCGCACCGACGCAGATCGCCGGCCACTGCGAGCCCTAGCCTCTCTGTAGTCCCCGAGCCGAGCACCTTTCCCTTGCGGCGACTCTACCCCGACACCAGTCTGTGCCCTTCTTCCTCTCTGCCACATCTCGGCACAGCGCTGCCGCCGCACCATTACATCTTCACTGTTGCCGACCACTAGGTTATGCCGAGCCTCCCATTTTGACCTAGTGCCACTACTAGCTTCTGTGCTGCTTGCTGCCACCGTGGAGGTAACGATTTCGGATTTGGGTACTTAGTTTGGAAAGGAAAATTTTATTGATTAGGGTTTCCTTGTACAGCAGCTGTTTACCTTGAATTGCAGTAGCCGGCATCCCTATTCTGGCAGCAACCCTTAGCTGTGAATTCAGGTAAGGTACTGGGTTTTGGGTCTTAGTTGTAGATCATAGTGTAGTTTGATTATTTTAGATCGTGATACATGCTGTAAAGAATTTGGTTTTACATGGTTAGGTATTAGTTCATGTATTAATCTGATACAATTTGATTTTAGATAATTGGGGATACCTAATCCATTGTAATTGTGAAATGGGTTAGGTTAAATCTAGTTGGATATGGATTAACGGTTGGTTAGCTAATTAAATATACAAGGGAATTAGCTAAATCCGTATATGTTTGATATTACAGGACTTTGACACGAGACAAGTATCTCGATGTTGGATTTGAACATTCCTATTGGAGATGGGTACTTCTGACTTTATGTTGTTTGATATGCATAGTAGTGAATTTAACAAATTGCAATAATTATGTTTCTTATCTGTTTCGGTTAGCCACTACCCGATACTTGTTACATGCTTGGTTGATACTTGTTTTGCATCTCATGTTATTCCTTACCTGCTTATACATGCTTATAGGGGGTAGTGATATACCATGTTTCACCATGTTCAGGACCTAGGTTTTATACCTTATCTTATCTGTGTACCTTTGATTTGATTTATTAACCTAAGGTGCACCTTCTATATATATATGGTTTAGCTCAGGATATATCCATGGTTAGTGCCATGCACCATTCGCATGATTGCATGCTGTGTGATGTTCCGCTCCATTATTGTTGAGCACATAGCCAGTTACATGGATCTGCACACACCACCACTCATGGGTTAGTGGTCGATTCAGGCAGAGTGTGTTGCAGCAGGGACTTTGTTTGGCTCCGTTGGTCCGCTCATAGGTAGTGTGACGCAGCGTGGTAGCCGGCAGAGATTCCTCCCCGTCATCGTGTACCGGGAGATGAGAGCATTGCGCTCCCCCATTATGATTTAGGGTAGGAGGATAGGTGTACTCCGACAGCATCTCGTCCACTCGGTCACTCATCAGGAGCAGTGACGACAAAGTGCACAGTTGTCACAGCCCTACCCACTCGGTCTCACCATTGTGTGTGAGATGGTTGACTGGCGTCAGGGGTGACCAGGACGCATCATTAGCATCATACGCATTGATGCATTTATTTCTTATGATTGTGTTTGCTGTATTTATTTGCTGCATATTGGTTGGATGCTCATGCTTGACATGCATACAGGATTTCTATACATCTTGGACTGTTTATCCTTGTACCAGGTCCTGGTTAGTACAGTATTCTCCTGTTTATTTCAGTTTGCATTTACCTTTATTACGTCAGGAGACTGTATGCATGATTAGTGTTAAATGTTATTTCCTTACTATGTATATCAGTTGTTACCCGCTGAAGAGTTGACTCACCCCATGGATATTTACTATTTTCAAGTTGATGCTGTCAGGAGAGTTCCAGTCGCTAGTCCCCTGGAGTCCTCGAGGATGTCTATTGTCTTTTGGTGTCTTTTACTAGACTATGTTGGAAACTGTACTGTTTTGATATACTTGGATTTTATATGGACATTGCCGATGAGTTTTTATTTGGATTTGTTTTACTACATGCCTGCCTAGACGACAGAAGAGGTAAGTTGATTTTATCGTCGGATTTGAGCTTTATGAGTGTAGTTGAGTAGAGTTGTTTTTGAGTCATATTATCATTGTTCTATTTGTTTACTATTAAACTGCGTGGTTGTGTCAGCCAGAGGCTGAAATTGATATAAACTGTGTGGATGTCTGTGTTATTATTTTGTTTATTATTGTTATTATTCCAGCCGCATGTGGCTGAGGTATATGGTGATGTAGAAAGTTTCAGATTGTCCGCCGTATAGGGGAGATGCTGCCGAAATTTCTTCGGACAGAGACTCCTCCGGGGCGTGACAGAAAAATGGAGCAATCTTTCTTTAATAACTACTCTGTCTGATAACTACTGATTGGTGTGATAGTATCTTGTTTCTTGCCTCTGATGCAAACTTCTTTTCCTTGATCTTGGAAGCGCATTGTTAGTTGAGAGAAATTCCATATTATATCTCCTAATGTTTTCAATCATTGTGCTCCAAGTACAACATCACATCCATCTAGGGGAAGAAGAAAGAGATCTGTTATTAATTCATAATTGGGTAAGAAAATTTTAATACTATTGCACTTTCCTGGACTTGTAAGTGATCTTCCATCCGCCACCTTAACATCAAATGTAGATGCTTGCTCTATTTTTTGTTTAAGCCTGCTTGCCAAGGTTGAGTCTAGAAAATTGTTGGTGCTTCCTAAATCTATAAGTATCATTACTGGTTGTTTTTTAATGAATCCTTTTACCTTCATCGTTTACGGAGTTTGTAGTCCTTCTAAGGCATGAACTAATATTGCCATAGAATCATACTGTACTTCGTTGATATTATCTTGTGTTTCACCTTCATCGAAATCATCTTCTTCCTCAGAGTTCTCTATTGGTTCAATCATCAGTATCCTTTTTTGCTTGCATTGATGACCACGGTGCCACTTTTCATCGCAATGCCAGTATAATCCTTTTGTCATCCTTTCCTTGATCTCTTCTTTTGTCAATCTACGAGGTGTTGAATAATGTGATGGGTTTTCACGAATTACATTGTTATTTCTTCTTCCTTCTTCATTGATCTTCTCTTCTTGTAGTCGTGCAAAGGATAAGGCAGCCTTCATGGTGCGGGGTTGATTCATTTTTACTTCTCGTCGTATATCAAAGTGCCCAATAGTTGCTTTTTTGACCAATCACGAGTTCGATTAGAGAGTCTCTCGAATTGTCCTTGGTACTCTAGTATGGTTGAAGTCTGTCGAATTTTGGCCAATTCTCTATCAACATTCTCATAACCAGAGGGACCAAATCGATTGATGAGTTCTTCTTTGAATTTCTTCCATTTTGGAGGTCCATGACATGCTTCAAGCCAGTCATACCATTGGATGACATCGCCTTCGAGGTTTATAGATGTTAGTTCTACCTTTGCATTGTCCAATGTGTTGTGGAAGCGAAAATATTTTTCAGCCCTTGAAATCCATCCAATCGGATTGTTGTTCTCCCAACGAGGAAATTCCACCTTCATACGTGGATAGTTGTGCTCTCGATCTTCATTTGAGTTTGCACCTTGGTCATATTGTTGTTGTCGAGACTGCTGATTTTTTCCCCTTTTGATTAGTATGCTTGAGCTGGAATCTGCTTCTAAATGATCCTTCAATTCTTGCACTATTGTGACCAACGATGCTATAGTTTTTTTGAGTTTATCCATCCTTGTCTCGTGCTTAGTTTCAAATTCCAGAGCCCATTTGGCGTCAGGATGAGATCCTCTGGTCGTTATGTCAGAGTGAATTTTCTTCTCTTGAAGTCGGGTTAAGACCATGCGCTTGTTGAAGTTGCTGCGAGATACTATAGGGCGAAGATGAAGTGAACTGCTCTGATACCAAGTTGATAGGAACCCGGAGGTCTATCACGTGGAAAAATCGAAAGAGAAAGGGAAAAGGGGGATAGGGTGATCGCTTCTAGGGGATCGACCTCCAATAATCAAACAAAATTGATTAATTAAAAGAGAAATTACTTGTCTTCCACAATTACATAACGTCTCTTTAAATAGAGACTTAAACTACCTTTTCAAAAGAAAAGGTTTAAAAGAAAAATAAAATAAAAATACATTTTCAGAAGAAAACGTCTTATAAAAACTTATATAGAAGAAAAAAGAAAAAGTCTAAAACTTATTTTTAAAAGGAAATAAAGTTAAAGGATTTATTTGAATAGATCCATTAAAGGATCTTATCTGACATCGGACATGTTGAGGAGGGGATTCCCATGCCGAGGAGCACACCTTCGAAGGCCATTACCCTGTCTCGGAGAGAACTCGACGCGAGCGCAATAGATCTACGAAGTGGAAATGTAAGCGAGTGTCAGGAAAGATGATCGAGATTGTTGAGATCGGACAGACAGAAGGTGAGAGTTTGGAATTTGGGCTTGCTTTTGGGCCCTTCATATGACTGTTTGGCCCCAAGATAAAGAAGCAACGGTCATAATTGGAAATTATCCAAAATATAATATAGTAGAATATATATATATATATATATATATATATATATATATATATATATATAATACTTTTCAAAATATATTCTCTTCAATTTTAAATATTCTAAAAACTTTAAATTCATCCTTTAGCTATTAATATTATGTTATTAATTTAGAATAATAATGTGATAGTGCCATTTCATTTTTATATCAATATAATAAAATTTAAAAATATTATAAGAATTTTTTATTTTAAGGGAAATTTAAAAAGAAATAAATTTTAGAATTTCCAAAGTGGTTAGGTTTTAAAAAGTTTTACTAATCACTTTACCATCCAAGGAGCTTTTATATAAAGACAACCAAATGTTGTGGAGTCAAAATGAAAAAAAAATAGAGATTATAAAATTGATTATCCTTTATTAAGAACAGTTGAGTAGGATGAACATGATAGATGAGATTACTAAGTGTTTTGGTCAATATGCGATCAAAGTGAAGGTTGAAGTGCATGATGATTTTGGGGAATGGTGTTGTCCTATTGCATTAGGAGAAAATAAAGAGAAAGTTTTTTACATTTATAGATTATTAAACTGAATGTTTGATTCGAATTACTCAATCTAAAGTATTTTATAGTAAGGATGATGTAAATTGTTCTTCTTCCTAACACTGGACCGTGTTAAAGCACCTAAATTATTATAGAGCATTTTATAGTAAGTGAATAAGTTAGAAAAAATTATCTCTTATGAAAATTCCTTTGGGCCAATTAATCCATGAGAATACAAGAGAATTAGTTGAATCCATATATTATTCTGATAATGTCAAGCATCAATGGTAGATATAACACGATGCGATTCAAGGGGGATACTTGCTAATTGATAGTAGGAGCATTCCAAATCAAGAACATATCATAATTTTACCTTAACATTGAGAGTTGCTTGTTTGGTGTTTTTAGCTATCATACTTGACATCCTACACATGGACACGAGATGGATATTCACTTTCCTTTCATGAATGGAGTGTAAGTGGCCTTAACAAGAGTTGCATTAGTGTAATCTTTCGAGTATCACTTGTTCTATTCAACCTATCAAATATTGGCACTGACGGAAAATATTCCATGTTTAACTGCACAAGTCTTTATGTGAATTAAATGAATATCCAAAGCAATCTCAAAATTGTCATACTGTTAGCTCCATTATTTGTCGATAAACATATAGTCGATGCATATTTTACAATATTTTACGCATAGGACGTATTTTCTGAGGCATGGATTGCTTCTAGCATTTTTTTGTCAAATTGTTTCCCGGAATTGTCTTCCACGTTCATCTCCAATTGAATCTACTAATGCAATGGAACACCAACATTATTCTTTAAATGCTTATCCAGCCCGGATTGTTGTTCCATTGCTTGCACTCTCAAGCATCTGACATGGGTACCTCCCTTTAATTTGACATACTTTAGTCATCCTTATTATAACCACAAGAAAAATATCTAAAGTGTCTAAGGGACTAGGCTCTAGTGTTGACCTACGGATTTTGACTTCTTGGTCAAAATCCTCATGTGTAGTTGATTAGCTATCTCTCATTCCCACATTTTAATATTAAATAATCTATTTAATAAAAAGTTGTGTTTAGTCATTCCATCGTGTAACTTGATAAATTTGTCTCATAGTTCCTTTGTGTTCTCGTGTAGGCCAACGAGGTTCAACTCTTCCTTCATGAGTCTGAATTGAAGTGTGTTTACAGGTTTGAACTCAATCTGTGTCTTTTTCTTCATCTCTGGGTTCCAATTATTGGGGTCGAGAGGTGCTTTTGTAACTTCATCCATTGGTGCTTTTGTATTCTCATCGAATTGAGAGCCACTAGTCGATGTTGGTCTTGAGGAACACCTCCATCTGCTTCTTCCTGTATGAGAAGTCATGTTTGTTGAAAGCGGGGGATGAGAAGTACTATATCATTCATTTTGGGTCATGTAATTACTGAAATAGAAAAGGCTAAACAAATACCAAGACTTGGTCTTAGGATAAGTAGCGTGGGAAGAAGAAGAGAATAAAGCTTGAGTTGTGTTGCACCACTTTTAAGCAGTTCGAGAAAATCATAGTAAAAAAACTTATCTGAAGAGACAACAATATCGGTTTAGATTGATTCGAAAAACTTAATCTAAAAAAATAAAGCAAAAAAGAAACAAAAAATAAACCCCTGCTTAATTGGTGGTTACACCAATTTAGAGCTAACAGGGTTTTGATACCTCTTGTAGGATAATTATGCATGTGAAAGGGAGAGTGAATCACGTGATTTAAAAAGCGAGTACACAATGGAAATATGGTAAAATAGAAACTGAAAAAATAAGAACTCGAGGAGTTACTTGGTTCGGAGCCTCCGGTAATTCCTACTCTAAGACCCACAATCCCTCGGACTGTATCAATGGGTAATCCACTATAATCCTCTTCTATAACTGTCGGAAGAGGAAATCGAGTACAACAGTAAAACAAGGACAAGTGTAACAACCTACACTTTCTCTTATGCAGTAATTAATTACTTTAATTAAAACTTTCGTTACCTAACACTTTTAAAGATTATCGGACCGAGCTCAGTGTTGGACAACTTCTCAACAATAGTCGAGTGCAATAGCATTGCAGCACAGTAGGAGGACGAAGTCGGAGTACCTGAAAACTCTAAAGATCGCTTGTAGAAGTCATGAATGAGTTATGTTGAAAGATTGCGCGAACCTTCCTTTATAGGTTGTTGAGAGTGCCTCCCATCCTTATCTAAGGCACCTCCAAGTGCAAAAATGATCTCAAACATCTCGGTTAAGATAACCCACCACTTATTGTGATTTTTATCTACGTGAGGGTGCCTCTAAGCACTGTGAGGCGCCTCCAATGCGCCTTGGAGGCACCTCCAATGGCACAGGAGGCGCCTTCCCACCTTTCTATGCGAACCCGCAGCTAAGTCTTTTGGGGTGCCTCTGCGCCACTATCCAGGGCGCCTCCAATCGACCAAGAGGCACCTTGGGCAAAAACATGTTAGTCCCAAAACAAAGTATACCCTATAAAATGAAGTTAGCACAACAATAAAATAAGTAGTATTAATTAGACCTTGTCTACCCAAGAACAGGATCTAGTCAAGGTCTTAGTTTAGGGATCCAAAATAGACATAAACCGGACCTGTGCTTAAAGTCCCTAAAAGGGGTTCGCCTTTACTAGATCACTCTCCTTTAGTGACTTACCTTACTTACCATGCAGAATCACTTGACTTTACATTAGTCCACCAGGTCTTCTCGCCAGTTGTTAGGTCCACAGACCTAACTAGATTTCAGCCAGCTATCAGCTCCCATGGACCCACCCGGTCTTCCCTCTATTGGGCTTTTCAGGCCGCGAAAATCGCATTTCGCGTCGCGGAAACCCCGAAACCCCCGCCACATAGATCCGTGCGAAGAAAAATGAAAACAAAATACGAGTACGAGTTTACAAACTCTAGATCTACACTGGATGAGAGTGTTACCCTCGAAGCGATGCCCTTCGCTATCCCGCTAGTCCAACGGTTTGCCGGATCTCGAGATTGTCAAAGTAGAAAACCCTCTAGAAGTATCCACACAAACACAAGAAGGAGATCACCAAACTAAAGTGTGCCAGCACCTTAGTAGGGTTCGACAAGATGAGGAGAGGAAGAGCAAGAAGAGAGAGCACTAGGAGGAAGAAGATGTGAATGAATACAATTGAATTAAAAATTCATTCTTTCCCATCAAAAGTGACCGGCCACATTCATGGAGTTGTAACCCCCATTTTTGCATTAAGTGTGGCCATTAAAGAGATTTGTAACCTCCATGAGGTGGCACACACATGTGCTAAACATGATGATATGGCACCTCATCATTGGCCACTTAATGCCAAGTCACAAATGATGTGGCATAAAGTCAAGTTAAACTTGACTCTTCCTCTTCCTCTCAAGTCAAGTCAAACTTGACTTAATCTCTCTCATGGTTGATCTAATCCAACCATTTAATTCAAGCCAATTTAATATAATGAATCTAATTCATTTAATTAAATTGATTCAATCAGTCATACTCTAAATTCGACTCATTGAACACATGAATCAACTTGAGTTCAACTCAATTAGCCCAATTAGGATTACTCTTAATCCAATTTGATTCATCAAATGAATCTAATCCTCTTGGTTCATCATATGAACCTAATCTCCATCTAATTGTCCTTAGTGTGTGACCCTATAGGTTCTTGTAACGTTGGCAATGCCCCTAAACCCATTTAGGAGCATAAGTAATGAGCGGTATCTAGCAACACATCATTACTACCCAAGTTACAAGAATGTTGAGATCCAACATCACCTTGTGACCACTAATTGTGACTCCTCACAAAATATGACAAGTGTCATTCTATCCTAGACATCTAGATTGATCAATGTGAGGCATAGATCGTGTCATCCTCTGACCAATCTAAATCTTGAACTCCAAGTAGACTCACTAAATCAAATGAGCTCAATATCTCATATTGACTCATTTGGGCATGGCCATGCACTTCGTGGTCTCACTCTATCAAGAATATCGATGTCGCTCCCATCATATAGGAGGGATAGATCCCATCTACATCACTCACATCCCTCTGCATAATTCGTTACATACCCAGTAATCACCTTTATAGTCCACCCAGTTACGGGTGACGTTTGATGAAACCAAAGTACATAACTCCTTATGTAGGGATCTATGGTGACTTCAGGTCTAAGAACTAGTAGTTATACTAATAGCCACATGAGAAAGTATATGACACTCATATAACGATCCATGATACTTTCTCATGGCGGGTCATTCAGTATACATTCTCCAATGCATACCCATGTGTCAACTTGATATCTCTATATCCATGACTTGTGAGATCAAGTCATCGAGTTGACCTACATGCTAGTCTGATTGCATTAACATTGTCCCTGAATGTTAAAACTCGACTAGGAATGATTAAGAGTAGTGTTCCCTATATCATCTCACTATCGGTTCAACTAACCGATTGATATATGTGAGAACCTTCTACTCAAGGGCGCTATTATACTTAGTTTATTTGGCACCAATACAAGTAAGTATAATAACCAAAAACAAATGCCTTTATTTATATAAGAATATGATACAACAAGTCCATAATACAATCATCAAATGATTGGCTCTAGGGCTCTAACTAACAATCTCCCACTAGCACTAGCGCTAATCAGTATAAGCTCTAAGCCCCAATGACCTAGTGTGACCATCATGCTTCCTCTGTGCCAAAGCCTTGGTCAATGGATCTGTGATTTTAGCCTCTGTAGGTACTCTGCAAATCTTCACATCTCCTCTCTCGATAATCTCTCGAATGAGATGGATGCACCGTAGTATGTGTTTGGTCCGCTGGTGTGAGCGAGGTTCCTTCGCCTGTGCTATAACTCTATTGTTGTCACAATAGAGCTCAATAGGGTCAGCGATACTAGTAACCACCCCAAGTTTAGTGATGAACTTGCGGATCTAAATTGCCTCCTTTGCTGCCTCTGATGCATCAATGTACTTAGTCTCTGTCGTAGAATCAGCTACTGTGTCCTGCTTCGAACTCTTCCAGCTCACAGCACCACCATTTATGCAAAATACGAATCCTGACTGCGATCGATAATCATCCTGATCGGTCTGGAAGCTGGCATCATTGTAACCCTTTACAACTAGCTCATCATTTCCTCCATATATCAAGAAATATTCTTTAGTCCTTCTTAAGTACTTAAGAATATTCTTGACCGCTATCCAGTGACTTTCACCTGGATCTGACTGGTATCTGCTTGTCATGATCAAAGCATACGAGACATCGGGTCGAGTACATAGCATAGCGTACATGATAGATCCTATGGCTGAGGCATAAGGAATCTAATCCATGCGGTCTCTCTCCTCGCTCTAGAAGAGGGACCTTGAGTCTTCGAAAGACTCACGCCATGTGACATCGGCAGAAATCCCTTCTTGGAGTTCTGCATGGAAAACTGAAGGAGTACCTGTAAAATACTGAAAAATAGGCGAATATTAATAAGGGAATTTTCCGAAATTTTTGGAAATTTTTTGGGAATCTTTCGGAGCTCGTAAGGACGAGTTGACGGGAATAAAAATGGGGACCGGTAAAGCCTGTTTAGGCTACCCCATTTAAATGAGGAAAAGTTGAATTTCTTAATTCCTTTTCTTTATTTATTTTGCCTTTTCTTTTATTTTTCCGCCGTTCCCTCTCTCTCGCCGAACCCGAGCGCCCGAGTCCTCTTCTCCCCGACGCCGCCCGTGCCCTCTCCTTGCCCTAACCGTCGGCGGCGGTTACTCTTCCTCGAGCGTACTTCTCCTCCGCCCAGCCGTGCCCTAGAACGAGCGCCGGAGCCGATTCCTACACCGCGTCGCTGCCGCACGGAAGTGCCACCGGCATCCTCTTGTGCCCTAGCCGCCGGCAGCACCTCCTGGTCACAGAGGTGTTTCACCACACCGATTCTCCTCTGTGCTTGTGCCCTACTCTGAAACTGTCGTGGCCGCGCCGGACGCTGTGAGCCCCTGCTGTCGGGCGCGACTTCCTCTCCTAACTCCTGGTCAGCACTGCAAGGAACCCTAGCTATTTGCCACAACCACTGGATATTTTGCCTCGGCCGGTTTCTCCTTTCCCTTACCCTCTAGCATCACCGAAGAAGAGGTAATGGGAATAGATATTACTGGAAATTTTAATAGATTTTCTTATGATTTTATCGGGAAGGTTCGTTGTGTTTTTGGCTGCACCAGATTTCACCTCGGTGGCTTGCAAATATTCCTTGGCAAATTGTTTTGGCTGCTTCCATAGAGGTCACGAGGTTCCAGCAGCACCTCGTCGAATTCTTGGTCCTCACGGGCAGTTAGAGGTAGAGGTAAGGTGCATGGATTGTTCTAGAATTAGGTTGTTGTTGGCTGTGATGAACTCTTGAGCTCCCTTTTGATCCGAACAGTGAATTGCAGGGCGTTACTTGGGTTTCCAGTAACTACCTTTGTTCAGGCAGCAACTAGCTTTGGGCTGTGATTTGAGGTATGTTGTAGGATGTTGGCTACGCATTGTAGTTAGATAATGAATCAGGTGTAGATTGATTAGATTTATATGTTGATTAGGTTTATGTGCTTTTGAATTAGAGGTTTGCCCTAATTTAGGGTTAGAGATTTCATTTAGCTATTTATGAGAATTGTAGTTAAATGAAATATATTTACATTGGTATCACAGGACTTTGACGCGAGACGAGTATCTCGGAGTCAGATTGGACCTTTCTATTTTCGGAGGTGGGTACTTTGACTTATGTCATTTGATATACATAGTAGTGAATTTAACAAGTTGCATTAATTATGTCCTTTATTTCTTTCGGTTAGTCGCTACCCATTATCTGATACATGATTGATTGATTGCTTGATTTACATCCCATGTATACTTTATTTGTTTATACATGCTTATAGGGGGTAGTGATATACCATGCTTCACCATGTTCAGGACCTAGGTTTTTATACCTTCTGTGTACCTTTGATTCGATATGATCCGTTGACCTAGGGTGCACTTTTCTATATATATGGATTAGGTCAGGATGTTTTTATGGCTATTGCCATGCACCATTTGCATGATTGCATGCTGTGCGATAGTCCGCTCCATTATTGTTGAGCACATCGCTAGTTACATGGATCTGCACACACCACCAATCATGGGTTAGTGGTCGATTCAGGCAGAGTGTGTTGCAGCAGGGACTCTGTTAGGCACCGTTGGTCCACTCATGGGTAGTGAGACACAACGTGTTATCCGGCAGGGATTCCTCCCCGTCACTGTGTACTAGGAGTTGAGAGCATTGCGCTCCCCCATTTATGATTTGGGGTAGGAGGATAGGTGTACTCCGACAGCATCCCGTCCACTCGGTCACTCATCAGGAGTAGTGACGACAGAGTGCACGGTTGTCACAGCCCTACCCACTCGGCCTCACTATTGTGTGAGATGATCGACTGGCGTGAGGGGTGACCAGGACGCATCATGGGCATCATATGCATGATGCATTTATTGCTTGTGCTTGTGTTTGCTGCATTTATATGCTGCATATTGTTTGGATACCTATGTTTGACATGCATACAGGATTTTCTTATCCCTCGGACTGTTTGACCTTATACTCAGGACCTGGTTAGTACAGTATTTTCCTGTTTACTTCAGATGCATTTTTTTATCTTTCTTGTCAGGAGATTGTACGCATGATTAGTGCTAGGTGTTGTTTCCCTACTTTGTATATCAATTGTACCTGCTGAGTGTTGGACTCACCCGGCCTCCATCATTGTTATTTTCAGGTTGATGCTGTCCGGAGGGAGTTCCAGTCGCTAGTCCTCACTGCACGTAGTGCTAGATCCCTGCAGACCTCGAGGATTTATTTACCATTTGGTTTGGTTCTTATTTGCTTATGTGTGTACTTGGTCATTTGGATACTTGGACATCGTATGTTTTTCTTTTGATATTGATGGATGTTCTATTTGATATGTTTTTACTGCATGCCTGCCTGGACGGCAGAAGAGGTGAGTTTTGTCGGATTTGAGTTTTACGAGTGTAGTGGAGTAGGGTGGATTTCGAGTCAGTGTAGTATTGTGATTACTATTATTAACTGCGTGGTTGTGACAGGCAGAGGCTGAATATCTATATAAACTGCGTGGTGATTGTTTTTATTTATTGTTATTATTCCAGCCGCCTGTGGCTGAGGTATATGGGTTATGTAGAAGTTTCAGATTGTCCGCCGTACAGGGGAGATGCTGCCGAAATTTCTTCGGACAGGGACTCCTCTGGGGCGTGACAGTACCTTGTCAATATATGTACTCTGACTTACGCCAAGCAATCTCTTAGATCTATCTCTATAGATCTGTATCCCTAGAATACGGGATGTCTCACCTAAGTCCTTCATTGAGAAGCAACTTCCTAGCCAGGTCTTGACAGACTGAAGCAAAGGGATGTCCTTCCCAATGAGTAGTATGTCATCCACATACAATATGAGGAAGACAACTATATCCCCTACAACCTTCTTGTAGACACAAGACTCATCTTCGTTCTTGATGAAACCAAACTGTTTGATTGCATCATTGAATCAAAGATTCCAGCTCCGAGAAGCTTGCATTATTCCATAAATGGACCTATACAGCTTGCATACTCTGCTAGTATGCTGTGGATCTACAAAACCCTCAGGTTGTGTCATGTACACATCCTCGAGTAGGTTTCCATTCAGAAACGCGATTTTGACATCCATCTGCCATATCTCATAGTCATGGTATGCTGCAATGGCAAGCATGATCCGAATGGACTTAAACATCGCTACTGGAGAAAAGGTTTCATCATAGTCAATACCATGAATCTACTTGAAACCTTTAGCTACCAAGCGACCCTTATAGATAAGTCCATCCATGTCAGTCTTTCTCTTAAAGACCCACTTACACCCTATGGGTTTTACCCCTTCAGGTGAATCAACTAAAGTCCATACTTGGTTGGTGTACATGGATTCCATCTCGGATCTCATGGCCTCTAGCCTCTAGCCCCAAAGGTATGTCAGAAGATCTGTGTGATGCATCATAGATCGTACCATATCTAATAGGGTACGATTCCTCCTTTCGGATACACCATTCCACTGTGGTGTTCAAGGAGGAGTGAGTTGGGATAGAATCTCACACTCAGCTAGATAGTCACGAAACTCATGGCTAAGGTATTCTCCACCTCGATCTAATCGAAGTATCTTAATACTCTTGCCAAGCTGGTTCTGTACTTCATTCTTGAATTCTTTGAACTTTTTAAAGGATTCTGACTTATGTGTCATCAAGTACACATAACCATATCTACTGAAGTCATCAGTAAATGTGATGAAGTACCTATAACCGCCTCTAGCAGCGACATTGAAAGGGCCACATACATAACTATGTATAAGACCTAACAAGTCAGTCACTCTCTCACTGTGCCCACTAAAGGGAGTCTTGGTCATCTTGCCTAGTAGGCATGACTCGCACGTCTCATAAGATTCAAAATCAAATGAGTCCAGCAAACCATCCTTATGGAGCTGGGATAAGCGCTTGTCATTTATATGACCTAAATGACTGTGCCAGAGATAGGTTTGGTTCATGTCATTTGACTTGAACCTCTTGGTATTTATGTTATAGATAGGGCTTTCAAGATCTAGAATGTAGAGTGCGTTCATCAGAGGTGTACTACAATAGAACATATCTTTTAAATAAACAGAACAATATTTGTCCTTTATAATAAAAGAGAAACCTTTCTTGTCCAGACAAGAAACTGAAATTATATTCTTAGTTAATGTAGGCACATAACAACAATCATCCAACTCTAATACAAGCCCAGAGGGCAGAGATAGAAAATAAGTCCCTACAGCAACAGTAGCAACCCGTGCTCCATCGCCTACGCGTAGGTCCACCTCGCCCTTCGCCAATGCCCTGCTATTTCTCAGTGCCTGCACATTAGTACAAATGTGAGATGCACATCCGGTATCTAATACCCATGATGAAGAAATAGATAGATTGACTTCTATAACATATATACCTGAAGTGGAAGTCTCACTTCGCTTCTTCTTAAGATCTTCCAGGTACACCTTGCAGTTTCTCTTCCAGTGCCCGGTCTGACCGCAGTGGAAGCAGGTAGCATCCTTGACGACCCCTCCTTTAGGCTTCAGTGCCTTGCCTTTGCCCTTAGCTTGGGACTTTCCTTTGCCTTTGTGCTTGCCCTTGCCCTTGTGTTTCTGAACCATCAGAACAGAGTGGGGCTTTGCTTTCTTAAGGTTCAGCTCAGCAGTTCTTAACATGCTAAGCAGCTTTAGAACGAACTGATTATAGCTATCCGGTAAGGATTACAAGATCAGGTCAGTGGCCAGCTCTTGGCCAAGCGGGAATCCCAACATCTGTAGGTTTTCTATTACCCAATCATTTTGAGTACATATGGGCCTACGGGAGCCCCATCTGACATCTTGCACTGAAATAGTGCCCTTGAGATCTCAAATCTCTCATGCCTCGCTTGTCCTTGATACAGTTGACGAAGATGTTCAACCATATCGTAAGCGTCCATCAACTCGTGTTGCTTCTGAAGCTCAGAGTTCATGGTCGCGAGCATTAGACAGGACACATCTAATGCGTCATCTTGATGCTTCTTGTAAGCATCTTTGTCAGCTCGCGGGGCATTGGCAGGAGGAGCCTCCGGAATGGGCTGCTCCAGAACGTACAGTTTACGTTCCTGGGTGAGAACTATTCTCAAGTTCCTGTACCAGTCCAGGAAATTTGCTCCATTGAGCTTGTCCTTCTCAAGGACAGAACGCAGAGAGAAGGTGTTTGTATTCGACGTCATGGTTATCTACAACAGAAAAATGCAGAAAATAAATATCATATTCTTTTAAATCATTTAATTAGGCCTTTAACTAAATGATGCTCCCACTGAATTCTATAATTCATGTGGGACAAGATCCACATCATACTAACCCTTGAGTTAGCTTTGGCTAATACGCCCAAGATTTAGTATGATCGGTAGGTAATGATTTACCAATTACATCTCTATGCAACTCTTGTTTATAGGATCATTATCCGCAGTTATATTAAAACTTGAGTTAGCTTTGGCTAATACACCCAAGAATTAATATAAACGTGATTTATGTCCTATCTTTCCAACCATTGGAAGAATGCCTATAGTTGTACTCGATCCAACCGAGTTAACTAGGAATACTCAATCTAATTGAGTTTGTACTCGCCCATGCGTTGATAAGCGGGACCAAGATTGCCCCTCCGTACCCTATCAAGATAATATGTGTTGCTCTGCTTTGGCAGATTCAACAACACATGTGATCGAGGTAGTGATGGGTATCACGACACGGTAGGCATTAGAGTTGACGTGATTTAGATCTAATCTAATCATCGATGTGTATCAAATACGCTATAGATCAAATCTAATCGAAAGGGTGCATCTTGTACACGATTTAGATCTAATCTAATCGTTACACACTAATTAATTACTAATCATGCATCACATACACACAAGCAATTAATTAAATTTATTTGTGATTAGTCATGGCCCTACTATGATCTTCTCAAGCCAATGAGAAGATCGGATGGTCAACCTAGGGTCAACAGCTTCTCAAGCTCCTCCCTTTGACCACCTTGTGTTGCTTGCACCCTCCTTGTAACTCCGTCTCGTGTGGACCTTCCACGGCTCCAATTTTGTACATTACAATTTTGAAACTCGAGTTACATTCGAGTCTAAACTAATTTACAACAAGAATACAAAATAGAGAAAGGCACGACGCGCAGGTCGCGAATCAAATGTACAACACGCACAACACAAATGACGGTGCGCAGGTCGTAATATGAATTACAACACAAATCCAATCAGATTGGGTTCTTTTGAGCCATGACTATCACAAATTATGCATAATTCTAAATTATGTAATTTTCATAATTTTCTGTAATTTTAATACTAATTTTTACAATTTTTACGAGTAAACTTTCCCAGCGGTCCCGTTTAGCGGTTTTCGGGCGCAATCGCGGAACGAATCCCCTTGCGGGGCCAGGGGCAGCACCCCTACCCGCGATCTAACCATCGCGAGTGTCCCTAAGTGATCCTACATCGCCTTAGCCCGCTGTCCCAAAAAGTTTTGGGGCGAAACCTTGCCGTTTCGGAAAAATCTTCTCGGTAGTCGAAGCCTACAAGTGTATAAATACTTGTGCTTCGCTTCTACGAGAAAATGACTCATAAAAACCATAAAAAACTTAAATTTACAGAAAATCACAGAAGCTATATTTTTCATAAAAAATCAAATTAAACTCGTACAAGTCTTCGCACGTGGCTCTGATACCACTGTTGGATTTTTCGGGCTGCGAAAATCGCTTTTCGCGTCGCGGAAACCCCGAAACCCCCGCCACATAGATCCGTGCGAAGAAAAATGAAAACAAAATACGAGTACAAGTTTAAAAACTCTAGATCTACACTAGATGAGAGTGTTACCCTCGATGCGATGCCCTTCGCTATCCTGCTAGTCTAACGGTTTGTCGGATCTCGAGATTGTCAAAGTAGACAACCCTCTAAAAGTATCCACACGAACACAAAAGGAGATCACTAAACTAAAGTGTGCTAGCACCTTAGTAGGGTTCGGCAAGATGAGGAGAGGAATGTTAGGATCGATGGACGCGGCTAGAGAGGGGGGGGTGTGAATAGCCGCCCCAAATTTACGTTTCTTTCTACAAATCAAGGTTAGCGCAGCGGAAATAAACAATAGAAACGACAACGGAGAATAGCAAACCTCAAACTCGTCGATGTAACGAGGTTCAGAGATGAAACTCCTACTCCTCGGCGTGTCCGTAAGGTGGACGAGCCCTATCAATCTGTCGGTGGATGAGTCCCCGGAGAACCGGCTAATAAATACTCCTTGTGAGTGGAGAAACCTCGCCACAATAGCTTGCAACAGCAATATGGAAATACAAAGAAGAGCAAGAACAAAATACACAATGAATGTACAAATACTCGCTTGCCTTCTCGTCGACTGAAGTCCCGGATGAAGCACCAACTTCACGGACGAATGCCAACAAGCAACTCAGTCAAAGAAGCTCACACGAAGCTTCGGAGCTCAGCAAAGCTCAAGAGCACAGCTTTCAGAAGAACAGCAGCTCAGTTCAGAGGAGGAAGAAGAAGGAAGAAGTTTGGGACCAGAAGAAGAGTTTTCTGTAGCAGCCCTCAACCTCTTTTATATCTGCATCCACCTGCGAAGAAGAAGCCAGAAGACAGCAGAAGACAGAAGACCATTGTGAGCCAACGGATAGTTCTGGATCGATCAGGCTGAAGCCTGATCGGTCCAGGGCACCTCTGATCGGTCCTGGGGACCGATCAGAGCTTCCTCTGATCGGTCCAGGGACTGATCAGCATGCATATCCCTTCCTTTTCTCCCAAACTTCTTACCTTCTGATCGTTGTTTCCTGATCGGTCTGCAGACCGATCAGATAACACACAGTAGGCTACTGTTTGGTTACTGATCGGTCACCAGACCTATCCAGATACCCAGTGTATCACTGGATCGATCCACTGATCGATCCAGAGCTTGGTTTTTGCCCAAACCAAGTCCTAAACCTTCCAAACCAACATCCGGTCAACCTTGACCTGTTGGTACATCATGCTTAGCATCCGGTCACTCCCTTGACCTGCTAAGACTCCCCACCAAGTGTCCGGTCAATCCCTTTGACCCACTTGGACTTTTCTCTTCGTGTCAAGTATCCGGTCACTCCCTTGACCTACTTGACATTCTCAACACCAGATGTCCGATCACCCTTGATCCATCTAGATTTTCCCTTGCCCGGCTTCACTCACCAGGACTTTCACCTAGCTTCACTCACTAGGGTTTTCACTTGGCTTCACTCAGCAGGATCCACCTGGCTTCACTCACCAGACTTTCCAACGGCTTCACTCACCGGACTTTCCCTCTGGCTTCACTCACCGGGACTTATCCGTCTCGGCTTCACTCACCGGACTTTCCACATCCGGTCCGAGAACGAGCCACGAGCCCTCTCGACTACGGAGAACGAGCCACCGAGCCCTCCCTTCCACTTGGTCCAGAGAACGAGCTACCGAGCCCTCTCTGACCACAGTTCGGAGAACGAGCTACCGAGCCCTCTCCGACTTCCCATGTGCCAAGCTTCCATACTTGGACTTCTCCGTGCCAAGTCTCCATACTTGGACTTTTCCCGTGCCAAGCTCCCTGCTTGGACTTTTCCGAGTCAGGTCAACTCACCTCGGGTCAACCAGGTCAACCTTGACCATGGGTTGCACCCACAATCTCCCAAGCTTGTATCCTTGTAAAACATCAAGATACAACTTTTCTGTTCACGTCAAACATTGTCAAACATAACTCGTCAAACATCAAAACACAACTCGAGTCAAGTCAACTCGAGTCTGGTCAACCAGGTCAACCTTGACCTAAGGTTGCACCAACAATCTCTCCCTTTTTGATGTTTGACAAAACCCATAATCAAACCCATAATCAAGTTAGGTTAACCCGATAACCTAACTTAGGTTTTCCAATGTTCTTCCCTGAACATTCTCTATTCTCCTCAAACCTACACTCTCCCCCTTTTTGACTCACATCAAAAAAGTGTGAATCAAGGTCAAGAGTTTCTTTCTAATGAAGGTCCCATACCTTTCATTGAAACCCTTAATTTCCCCCTTGATACTAAGGTCAACAATTAACTTAGTGATAATCCCATATCACTCAAGTCTTTAGGAGTAAAAACTCCCCCTAAAAGTCAACTCCCCCTTGACTAATGGGTAAAACTCCCCCTAAAGATCAACTCTCCCTTGACCATTGCACCAACAATGTCTTGGAGAGTTGCAAACCTTTAGAACTCTAAAACACCACTTCCATAGCTGCAATTTCAGACAAACAGTCGAAATTCAGCAGGTTGGCACGCCCTGATCGGTCACCAGACCGATCAGGCTCCCTTCTAGGCTCCCTTGGACCGATCAGAAACCCTTCTGATCGGTCCACAAACCTGATAAAGGTCTGATAAGTTCTGATTTCTCTCCACGAAATTCAGAAACCTCTAGAAAATTACAGAAAATTCCAAAAATTGTGAAATTTTGAGGATACATTCCTCATAACATATACTATCATGGAAAAATAGTTTTCTATGAAAATAACTTCCATTTTTCAATCTTGATACAAAGTTCAAAAGTCTTTGAAATAGCTCAAAGTTAACTTATCTTTGTATCACTTTGCTCAATGATGAATGCTATAACTAGAAAAGCTTCATCAAGGTTTTTCAAATCAATTTTGAAATGATTTTAAATCATTTAATTTAGGACCACAATCTTTGGGCTAAATGTACATGACTTGTACATAAGCTTTCCCTATGATCCCCAATTTCGAATTAGGCTCATCTAGGTACAAGAACTATGCACCTTGATCCTAACTCATGATCCTAATATCTCACACACATCTAAGGTGTATCAAACACATCCAAGTCAATTTTGATGTGAGATATGGGTTTAGGTCATCTTAGGCTAAGTTCTCATGCATTTTCTAAACAACAATTTGATCTCCATATCAAATTATGTTTTAGTCCTTAAATCAATTTCATTGATCATTAATGCACAAGATGATAACATGACATATAATTGTATCATAAATGGAAACATGTGTCAATGTCATGATGTCATGGCATAAAGTATGAAACTTAAATAAATCATGACATTTAACTAACCTAAGCATTATCATGACATTTTAAATGATCATAAAATAAATATGATGTCATGACATGACATATGACAAACAATATATAGCAAATAGCACATAAAGGTATAGAAAATACCTAATTCTAGCCTTAGTTGTCATTTTTGATAATTTTGATCATTTTGCCATAAATTATATATTCCTAAGTGTAATAGACCTAAAATCATATCCTCAAGACTTTTAGATCACTATGTGCCAACTAGATTGACTCTAGAAAATTCCTCAAATGTGGTTGGCACATCCTAATTATCTTAGGAATAATTTTCCATTTCATTTTCAAGGCTTGATTACACCTTGAAAATTCCTAAAGTGCCACCTTTTACCATGATTAGGTTAACTACCTATTCAAGTAAGGTTGGCACACCCTAACTCATCTAGCGTGATGAAATCATGCTCCTAGGAACCCAATACCTATTTGAGCTCATTGGGTTCACTAAATATTCACTAGGGATGACTTCCCTAGCAACCCTCCTAATGACCCTCCTAGGCTTTGAAGCCTTGGTCATTTGGGACTCATCAAGATCAACTCTAGGGGTGACTCCCCTTGTGACCTTGGTGATGGTCTTCCTAGTCCTAGGTTTTGTTCCATAATCGAATGGAACATCATGGTAAGTGGGCTTGACCACTTGAGACTTAGGTTTGTGACTCAAACCTCTCATGTCCTTGGGCTTTTGCTTTTGACCCTTAGACCCTAGAGTTGACTTCTCCAAATTCTTAAGGGTCTTTTCTAAGGTGTCAAGTCTTGACCTCAAGACTTGATTTTCCTTTTCTAATACCTCAAGTTTTAATTTGTCATTTTTCTTTGAGGTATTCCTAGGTATATGTCTAGTTGTTTTGGGATTTCTACCTAGGTTCTCCTTAGCCTTAGATGAGTTAGTCCTAGGGTTGGCATTTCTAGTATTGTCCTTACCTAGGCTAACATGTTTAGCACCTAAGCACATATATTGGTTCCTAAAGTTAACATGCTTATCATTATTAACAATTGCAACAAAACTACTAGCATGTGTCTTATTGCAAGAGTGAGACTTAAATGTTACCTTAGGGTTTGCCTTCGCTCCCCCTATCGATGAGCTCGGTCTCTTGTCCTTGTGAGATTGCCTCCCCCTCGGACATTGGCTCCTATAGTGTCCCCTTCGCTTGCATTGGAAGCACACCACGTGCTCCTTGCCTTTGCGTGTCGGGACTCCGGCTTCCTTGACCTTTGGCGCCGGTGGAGTCTTCCTAACCCTCTTTGGACACTTACTCTTGTAATGCCCAAATTCCCTACACTCAAAGCACATTATGTGTAATTTATTTGAAATTAAATGGCTTGAGTTACCTAGGGTTGAGGATGGATGTGAGCTCTCTTCTTCATCCCTTCCGGAGATAGAAGCTTCTTCTTCTTGCTCCGATCTTGAAGAGGAACTCTCCTCCTCTTCTTCCTTAGATGTTGAGTAGCCCTCAACCTCTAAATCCATGCCTCCATGATGTGAGCTACTTGGCTCACTTGACTCCTCTTCATGACTTGAAGTGGAGTTCTCCTCATGGAACTTTGCCAAGTTATTCCACAACTCCTTGGCATCGTTATATCCACCTATCCTACACAAAACATCATTAGGTAAAGAAAATTCAATGATTTTCGCTACCTCATCATTGATGGTTGATTGGTGGATTTGCTCCTTCGTCCACTTCTTCTTCTCCAAAAGTTCTCCTTCTTTATCCAATGGAGGAGTAAAACCTAATTGCACACACCTCCAATTTTCTAGGTTAGTCATAAGAAAGTACTTCATTCTTATCTTCCAAAACGCGAAGTCGTCGCGATCGTAGAAAGGTGGAATCATGACATCTTCTCCAAATAGATCCATTCTCTAGCTCGTGCTCCCCCGGGTGTTGATCCAACGAAGAGCGACCTCGCTCTGATACCACTTGTTAGGATCGATGGACGCGGCTAGAGAGGGGGGGGTGTGAATAGCCGCCCCAAATTCGCGTTTCTTTCTACAAATCAAGGTTAGCGCAGCGGAAATAAACAATAGAAACGACAACGGAGAATAGCAAACCTCAAACTCGTCGATGTAACGAGGTTCGGAGATGAAACTCCTACTCCTCGGCGTGTCCGTAAGGTGGACGAGCCCTATCAATCCGTCGGTGGATGAGTCCCCGGAGAACCGGCTAATAAATACTCCTTGTGGGTGGAGAAACCTCGCCAAATAGCTTGCAACAGCAATATGGAAATACAAAGAAGAGCAAGAACAAAATACACAATGAATGTACAAATACTCGCTTGCCTTCTCGTCGACTGAAGTCCCGGATGAAGCACCAACTTCACGGACGAATGCCAACAAGCAACTCAGTCAAAGAAGCTCACACGAAGCTTCGGAGCTCAGCAAAGCTCAAGAGCACAGCTTTCAGAAGAAAAGCAGCTCAGTTCAGAGGAGGAAGAAGAAGGAAGAAGTTTCGGACCAGAAGAAGAGTTTTCTGTAGCAGCCCTCAGCCTCTTTTATATCTGCATCCACCTGCGAAGAAGAAGCCAGAAGACAGCAGAAGACAGAAGACCGTTGTGAGCCAACGGATAGTTCTGGACCAATTAGGCTGAAGCCTGATCGGTCCAGGGCACCTCTGATCGGTCCAGGGACCGATCAACATGCATGTCCCTTCCTTTTCTCCCGAACTTTTTACCTTCTGATCGTTGTTTCCTGATCGGTCTGTAGACCGATCAGATAACACTCAGTAGGCTACTGTTTGGTTACTGATCGGTCACCAGACCGATCCAGATACCCAGTGTATCACTGGATCGATCCACTGATCGATCCAGAGCTTGGTTTTTGCCCAAACCAAGTCCCAAACCTTCCAAACCAACATCCGGTCAACCTTGACCTGTTGGTACATCATGCTTAGCATCCGGTCACTCCCTTGACCTGCTAAGACTCCCCACCAAGTGTCCGGTCAATCCCTTTGACCCACTTGGACTTTTCTCTTCATGTCAAGTATCCGGTCACTCCCTTGACCTACTTGACCTTCTCAACACCAGATGTCCGATCACCCTTGATCCATCTGGATTTTTCCTTGCCCGGCTTCACTCACCAGGACTTTCACCTAGCTTCACTCACTAGGGTTTTCACCTGGCTTCACTCACCAGGATTTCCAATCTGCTCGGCTTCACTCACCAGGACTTTCCAACTGCCTGACTTCACTCACCAGGACTTTCCCACTGCCTGGCTTCACTCACCAGGACTTTCAACATCCGGTCCAGAGAACGAGCTACCGAGCCCTCTCTGACCACAGTTCGGAGAACGAGCTACCGAGCCCTCTCCGACTTCCATCCGTCCAGAGAACGAGCTCCCGAGCCCTCTCTGACCACAGTTCGGAGAATGAGCTACCGAGCCCTCTCCGACTTCCCATGTGCCAAGCTTCCATACTTGGACTTCTCCGTGCCAAGTCTCCATACTTGGATTTTTCCTGTGCCAAGCTCCCTGCTTGGACTTTTCACCATGCCAAACTCCCTGCTTGGACTTTTCCCATGCCAAGCTCCCTGCTTGGACTTTTCACCGTGCCAAACTCCCTACTTGGACTTTTCCCATGCCAAGCTCCCTGTTTGGACTTTTCCCGTGCCAAGCTCCCTGCTTGGACTTTTCCGAGTCAGGTCAACTCACCTCGGGTCAACCAGGTCAACCTTGACCACGGGTTGCATCCACAATCTCCCAAGCTTGTATCCTTGTCAATCATCAAGATACAACTTTTCTGCTCACGACAAACATTGTCAAACATAACTCGTCAAACATCAAAACACAACTCGAGTCAAGTCAACTCGAGTCTGGTCAACCAGGTCAACCTTGACCTAAGGTTGCACCAACATGTTGAGGTTTCTGAATGGTGGATTGAGGCCAACTACTTATGACATTGTAGTGGCAAGAAAGGCATTCAAGACGTCTTGTCATCCTTGCGAAGAGGAGCCACTAGACATGGAGTTAAAGTTTAATCTCTTTAAGCTTGAGCCTTGATGAAAAGAAACCTATCTACAAGGCATGGAGCTGAAGTTGTAACTCCTTACGCTTGACAAGAGGACTCTGATCAGATCTTTGAGCACAAGTCCATTGAAAACTTTTTGGAGTGTTGCTTCCTAACACGTCTTCAAGTTTAGCAGCCTATGTGTGGTAGGTGAAGGGAGAATTAAGAGTGATGGAGATGATGCCTTCATTTTCATTGGACACCACAACTGTTGCTCCATGATCTCCATATAAAACAACAGTTGCTCATTGAGAATTCTTGGAATTTCTCTCTGTTCACCTTCATTTCATTGACGTGCTTGCTAATTTGAGGTCAAAGAATTGACGCCTTTTATTTTTTCACCATAATCAAGTCTTGTCTTGTGGGTTTAGTTCCACATTTATAGTTTAGGTTTAAGGTTTGTGATGAGTCCTATAGTTACTATGTAATTATTTCTTTAGAAAATGAATGCAATTTCTATTCTCCCACTTCAACAGATGTGAAGTAGATAACATTTTTGGCAGATGTGCATTTTATTGCAAAATATATTTGTAATTGTCTGAAACAGAAATAAATTTCTGTTGAATATGAGCTTAATCCCATTTCAAGAATTTGGAAATGTTGTTTTGCTCAAAGTTCTCTTCCCTTTCTGATTGTGATTTGATATTATTTACTTCTTATATGCATGTTGTTTCTTTTATCAAATAAATTACCTTTTGTGTCTCCATTTATGAATATTTCTCTTTTCGAGTAATTGCTGAGTTGTGCCATGTGATTTTTGGTTTCAGGATACACATTGCTCCAACTTGCAACAGTTGCAAAAGAACCTAAAATACCTGATGCAGGGTCAAAGGAGTACTTTTCAGCCCGTCTGTGAAGCTTTTGATATGGATCGACCATCTAGTTCAAGCACTTCTGTCATGGATCAACCATTGCTCTGGAATGAACTTCTCCCTGTTTCAGTGGAAAATCAGGATTTACCTCGGAATCCAATGTCTTCAAGTGGAACTGTTTCCTGTGGAAACGTAGCCAGCCAAGAAGGTCCAAGTTTTAATTTTTGGGATACAATTGGTCCTAGCTCTAGCATGCCCCCACTAAACCAAGGATCTCACAATGAAATTAAACTTGAATATAGTTGGATGGCTTCTTCTCTAGGTAGTAGAACTGGTGGACCAAGGATACAAGATAGTAGACCTGAAGCAACAAACAATCTTTCATTTGAAACTGATAGTGGTGACCTCAACATCAATTTGGCCAACAACAGACAACAATTATCTCAGTTACTTGCCTTTAATGAGTCCCCTCATGATTCAAGTCACAATACAAAACATGTTGAAATGAGTAGGGAGGTTCTTGGATCAGGGTTTCATTCGGGACCAAGTAATGTGGGTTTAACACCATATCAACATGTTGCCTTCTGTGCAAGCTCTTCAGGAGGGAGTTCTTCAAGGGCTATTGATTTCTTTTCCAACAATGATGGAGGCAAACAAAAAGTTACAGAATGCTCTTCACACAAGAGAAAAAACATTGAAAGAGACCACGGGGAATGCTCAGCAAGTGGAAATTCTGGCAACTTTAATGAAGGTAAGAATCATTTGGTGCATTTCATTTCCTCGATTTTTCTAAATCACAAAATGGTCACTAGCTCATCTAGGTAGTTAAACAGGTGTATATCGTGCAGAAGACAATAATACAAGAGGCAGTATAATACCAAGAGCTGGAGCTTCTAATCACTATCATTTTGTGAGTTCGGCTGGCAACCATCAGAGGAACACTCGAATGAGAATGAACCATGCAGACGAAGCTAATACTTTTGCACCTGATCTATGGGCCCAAGAGAATAATCTAGCTTATTACAATCCTTGGCATCCCCAGTTAGCATCTGCAACAATCCCGCATAATCAATTGTCAGATTCTAGGTACCAGGGTAGCAATTTGGTGCCACATAGGCAACGCCATGTATGTACTATGCCTGTCTTACCTCTGGACCTGTATCCCTTTCCACACAATGGAATTTCAACTACAGAAGTAGGTAGTTCTTCAGGATCCCCAGCAGTTGCAGCTGATGGTGCATCAGCGGAACTCGACTCATCAGGTGTTTCTATCAATATCTCAGAGCAAATGTCTGCTCCTCCAATTAGCACCAGAAATATGTTACATGAGCAAACAAATTGGGGTTCAGTCACTGGCAGCACAGTTTTGTCTGGAAATTTGGTGCCTACATCACAAGTTGGCACCAACTTAGGAGTTTATCAACCACTAGGAGCAAACTGGTTAACTCATCAAAATCGACGTCGTATATCAGAAGCTGTACGTAGATCCCTTCTTTCTTCTGATTGCCGAGGTCATAGTATGGACCACTCTACATGTCAAAATAGTTCTTCCGCATCTCAGGAGGTTGGACATCAGTCAGGAGCTGTATCACGTGTTCATCAGCATCCATACATGAGATTAAGTGGTGCTTTGAGTGTTCCATTGCCTACGCGGACTCTTGCAGCTACAAGAGAAGGGAGAAACAGGATGTCAGAGGTATGTAATGAGGTTGTCTTTAACAGTGACTTCAACTTTATTTATTATTTTAGACTCACTTGACTGTAATGGAATACATACCTATATTGCAAAATACTTAATTGTCATTGTCATGTTTGATATATATAAGAAACATCTTATACTCTACTTATCATTTTTTGAATTCAATAGACTCCAGTGTGCAACTGTTATTGTATACTTTTTATTTTCTGTTTTGTATTTTCATTGTATCTTTGGAATTCTCGTCACTATAAATCAATTGTGACCTCACCAAGTCTGAATCCATTTAATCATTAGTTTTGTTGAAACAGACACTGCCATTCTTCACTTAAGAAGATTTTCATTTTTGAAAGCTAGATAGATGCACATTGTTGCACAAATTGTATTTCTTATGGTCCATGGAATTTATAGAAATTTACTTCAATCGGCAAGTCCATCCGTCCAGAGAACGAGCTACCGAGCCCTCTCTGACCACAGTTCGGAGAACGAGCTATCGAGCCCTCTCCGACTTCCCATGTGCCAAGCTTCCATACTTGGACTTCTCCGTGCCAAGTCTCCATACTTGGACTTTTCCCGTGCCAAGCTCCCTGCTTGGACTTTTCACCATGCCAAACTCCTTGCTTGGACTTTTCCCGTGCCAAGCTCCCTGCTTGGACTTTTTCGAGTCAGGTCAACTCACCTCGGGTCAACCAGGTCAACCTTGACCATGGGTTGCACCCACAATCTCCCAAGCTTGTATCCTTGTAAAACATCAAGATACAACTTTTCTGTTCACGTCAAACATTGTCAAACATAACTCGTCAAACATCAAAACACAACTCGAGTCAAGTTAACTCGAGTCTGGTCAACCAGCTCAACCTTGACCTAAGGTTGCACCAACAAGGAAGAGCAAGAAGAGAGAGCACTAGGAGGAAGAAGATGTGAATGAATACAATTGAATGAAAAATTCATTCTTTCCCATCAAAAGTGGCCGGCCACATTCATGGAGTTGTAACCCCCATTTTTGCATTAAGTGTGACCATTAAAGAGATTTGTAACCTCCATGAGGTGGCACACACATGTACTAAACATGATGATGTGGCACCTCATCATTGGCCACTTAATGCCAAGTCACAAATGATGTGGCATAAAGTCAAGTCAAACTTGACTCTTCCTCTTCCTCTCAAGTCAAATCAAACTTGACTTAATCTCTCTCATGGTTGATCTAATCCAACCATTTAATTCAAGCCAATTTAATATAATGAATCTAATTCATTTAATTAAATTGATTCAATGAGTCATAATCTAAATTAGACTCATTGAACACATGAATCAACTTGAGTCCAACTCAATTAGCCCAATTAGGATTACTCTTAATCCAATTTGATTCATCAAATGAATCTAATCCTCTTGGTTCATCATATGAACCTAATCTCCATCTAATTGTCCTTAGGGTGTGACCCTATAGGTTCTTGTAACGTTGGCAATGCCCCTAAACCCATTTAGGAGCATAAGTAATGAGCGGTATCTAGCAACACATCATTACTACCTAAGTTACAAGAATGTTGAGATCCAACATCACCTTGTGACTACTAATTATGACTCCTCACAAAATATGACAAGTGTCCTTCTATCCTGGACATCTATATTGATCAATGTGAGGCATAGATCGTGTCATCCTCTGACCAATCTAAATCTTGAACTCCAAGTAGACTCACTAAATCAAATGAGTTCAATATCTCATATTGACTCATTTGGGCATGACCATGCACTTCGTGGTCTCACTCTATCAAGAATATCGATGTCGCTCCCGTCATATAAGAGGGATAGATCTCATCTACATCACTCACATCCCTCTGCATAATTCGTTACATACCCAGTAATCGCCTTTATAGTCCACCCAGTTACGGGTGACGTTTGACGAAATCAAAGTACATAACTCCTTATGTAGGGATCCATGGTGACTTTAGGTCTAAGGACTAGTAGTCATACTAATAGCCACATGATAAAGTATATGACACTCATATAACGATCCATGATACTTTCTCATGGCGGGTCATTCAGTATACATTCTCCAATGCATACCCATGTGTCAACTTGATATCTCTATATCCATGACTTATGAGATCAAGTTATCGAGTTGACCTACATGCTAGTTTTATTGCATTAACATTGTCACTGAATGTTAATACTCGACTAGGAATGATTAAGAGTAGTGTTCCTTATATCATCTCACTATCGGTTCAACTAAACGATTGATATAGGTGAGAACCTTCTACTCAAGGACGCTATTATACTTAGTTTATTTGGCACCAATACAAGTACGTATAATAATCAAAAACAAATGCCTCTATTTATATAAGAATATGATACAACAAGTCCATAATACAATCATCAAATGATTGACTCTAGGGCTCTAACTAACACCCTCCAGGGTAACTCCTTGACTTATCTGAAGTTCCACACCAGCTATCAGGTCCTCCAGACCTTGCTGGATTTCAGCATGATGTCAAACTAGTCAAGTCCTGCACACTTAGTAGAAATGTTAGATCACACAACACCTAAAATTAATCCATTTGCCATTAATCAAAACTTAGTTTTGACCATTGGTGTCAATTACACCAATAGAATCAACAAATTTCAAAGAATATATATTTTTAAAAATTATTAATATAATGTGTTGGATCGTAGACGTTCGATAGAGGGGGGGTGAATATCGATTAAAAAAAATTATCGAGAATACGCAGTGGAATTAATAAGTAAAGCGAAAAGGAAATGACACAAGTAATTTTTTACTTGGTTCAGAACCTGTATCGACTCCTACTCCAAGGCTCGCACACAAGGGTGCTTTCGATGGGCAATCACTAATAATTCGAAATGTAGATTACAAAACAAGTACAGGAATTATTAGAGAATGAAAGAACCGACAATAAAAAATAATTACAAACAGACTAGCAATTTGTCGGAGAGCTTTCGCAGCGTCGCAGGAGCGCAGAAGAGGAGATCGTGAGTTGTTGTTGGAGCTTCAGCCTTGACCCTCCTTATATATGAGGTCCGGGGCGCCTGGAACCTTCAGGGCGCCTCGACCATGACGTAGCCGAGCCAACCAGTGAACTCCATGTGGCACAACGACGTTGGGGATAAAATTCCGCCTCAAGGCGCCCGGGTACCTCTCGGGCGCCCGGACCTCCGGGCGCCTGGGTACCTCCCGGGCGCCCGAACCCTGTTTTTCAGCAGATTCCTTCCTGCAAGAAAAATGTTAGTCCAAGGCACTCATATCTCCTGCAAAACAGATTATTAGCACATTTAATAGTTCAAAATAGAAAGAGTATGACTTAGATTCCGTCTTTCCGAGACCGGAGTCTAGTCACGATCTCGACTTAGAGTTCCGAAATGGTTCTAAGTCGGATCGGCGCCTAAGTTCCTCACAGTCACTCCCCTCTAGTGACTTACCTTCACTTACCTGTCAGACGTCCGGTCAGCCCTTCGACCCGTCTGGACTTCATGCCAGCTATCCGGTCAGCCCGTCGACCTATCTAGACTTCGTGCCAAACGTCCGGTCAGCCCGTCGACCCGTTTGGACTTCGTGCTAGCTATCCGGTCGACCCGTTGACCTAGTTGGGCTTCGTGCCAGACATCCGGTTAGCCCGTCGACCTATCTGGGCTTCTCCAGCACACTCGGTCAGAGTGTTAGATCAACAACAAAATTAACTTAACCTATTTTGTCATTCATCAAAACCTGGGTTAGACCGTTAGTGCTAACCGCACCAACAATCTCCCCCTTTTTGATGGAATGATAACTTGGTTAAGTTAGTGTAAAATACAAGTAAAACAAGCATTAACAGGTTTTTAAGTTAGTTTTCATTTTCAATTTTGTTTTAGCTAACTTAACCACTTAACCCTCCCTCTTTGGCATTCATCAAATGTAAACATGGATCAAATAAAAATAAATACAAAACATTGCAAAAAAAATGCAAAGACAAATCAGATCGACTCAGGGGAGTTAAATAATTAGAAATTTTGCTTTAAAAAGTATTTCTTATCCTTTTCAAAATGGCTAAGTTATAAGAAAGATAACTTAGAAAGAGTAATTTTTAATAACTTTTCCAAAATAGCTAAGTTTTGAAAAATGACTAAGTTAGAAAGATAACTAATTTAGCAATATATCTTAGTAGTAAGTTTGCAGATTGATTTTCAAAAGATAATTATTGCAATCATAAATTTATAAGTTTAAAAAAATCTAAAATTCCAAACATAAGTTTATATGTTCCAAAATTTTTCAAAATAAACTTGAACTTGAACATTTTTCAAACATAAATTCTATAAAAAAATTTTACAAAAGTAAAATTTTCAAAAACTAGGTAAAATTCAATGTTCAAAATGTAATTTTTCAAAGTTAAGGTTGTGAAATCTAATTTGCAAAACTAAGTTTTTATTTTCTTAAATTAATTTTCAACATTAAGTTTGAAAAATCGTAATTTCAAACTAGGTTTGTAACATTCGATTTTCAAAACCAGTTTTCAAACCAAGTTTATAACATATAATTTTTAAAGCCAAGTTAAAAAAAAATTAACATAAAACTTAGTTTTTCAAAGGTTAGGTTTCATAAACACATTTCTAAAACATTTTTAGAAGAATATTTTCCAAAATCTAATTTCAAAAATATTTTTTTTTAAAAAATGTGAAAATAATTATTGCTCCCCCTGAACCTGACATTATTAAAATAAAGCTTTTAAAAATATTTGCTAAGAATATTTAATATAAGATTTTCAAAGTATTTAAAAAAAAAAATAAATTGAGGTAGAATTTTCTAAAGGGATTTTAAAGAGAAAATTAAAAAAAAACACTTAAGGAGATAATTAAAAAAATAAACCTCCATTTAAATTTGATACTTCTTTAATTTATTACTCTCCCTTAATTTATTAATCCTCCTTATTTTATTACTCCCTCTTAATATAATGCTAAGGTTTGGGTGTGTTAAATTTCAAAGTCCTAACACATTTTCCTACCTAAGTGTTCTAGGGGATTTAGTAACACTTATATTATTTACATAATCATCTATGTATCCTTGGTATAATTGTTTATTTGAGTTTGATTAATCAATAATTAATTTTATTAATTTTAGATTCAGGTGCTTAACTTCAGTTTAAGGTTAAATAAAATAAGATTTTATTAATTCAATAACATTTAACCATTATCAATAATTTATTGATTAATTTTTACTTGATTTAATAATTTTAATACTTTGTAAAATAATTTAAATTTCGTATTAATTCATTGAGTTGGTCAATGAAAGTGTTAGTTATAATTAATTTTTTTATTTACTTCCTTTTAAGTAGGATTAATTTAGTTTGAAGTTAGCATGAAGTTAAAGTTATCAAACACAGTTAAGTAAGTTTTAATTCAAGTCAATTTTAGTTCTCAAATAAAGTTAGACTTAAATAATTAAGTTCTACTTATTAATTACATAATTAAGTTTAAAGTTTAAGTTAATGGAATTTAAATTTTTAAGTTAGGTGTCTAAGTTTTAAATAAATTTAAAAGTTTTTTTTTTAAAAAAGGATTTATAACAGGATTTCTAAAACAGTGTTTAAAAGAATTTTTAAAAGATTTTTATAATATGTTTAATGACAATTAACATACGTTTAATTCAGTTTTAATTTAGATTTAAATTAATATTAGTGGTTAATTTAAGTTTAAGTTTAATTTAAAGTTTAAGTTAAATTTTTAAATTTAAATTGTAATTTCAATATTAAGTTTTAATTTTCATTTAAATTAAATTAAGTTTAAAAATAATTTTAAAGTTAAAATAATGTTTAAGGTTAAAAATAAGTTTAAAGTCTAAATAATAATTTTTAAAGTTAAAATAAATTTTTTTTTCTTAACAGAATTTTATAAAAGTGAAAAATAATATTTAAAAGAATTTTTTTAAATGATTTATAAAAGAGTTTTTAAAGTAATTTTCTATTTAAAAATAATTTTTTAAAATAATTTTTAAAAGATTTACAAAATTATTTTAAAATAATTTCAAAATGATTTTTAAATAATTTTTAAAAAAATTTTAAAAGAATTGTAAAATGATTTTTAAATAATTTTTTAAAAGATTTTTTCAAATTATTTTAAAATAATTTTAAAAAAAAATTTTAAATTATTTTTTTAAAATAATTTTAAAAAATAAATTTATAAATGATTTTTTAAAGAATTTTTAAAAATTTTAAAAATGATTTTTTAAATTATGTTTAAAAGATTTTTAAAATCATTTTTTAAATACTTTTTAAAAGAATTTTTAAAATGATTTTTTAAAAAGAATTTTTAAAATATTTTGAAAATCATTTTTTTAATAATTTTTAAAAGAATTTTTAAAATTATTTTAAAATAATTTTTATAAGATTTTTAAAATGATTTTTAAATAATTTTTAAAATAATATCAAAATGATTTTTAAATAATTTTTAAAAGATTTTCAAAATTATTTTTATATAATTTTTTTAAAATAATTGTTATTTTAAATTAATTTAATTCTATTTAGTTTTAGTTAACTTAATTTAATTTTTATTGGATTTAATTAGAATAGATTTAATTTAATTTACTCTAATTTTAATTTAATTTTAATTTAATTTTAATTTTAATTTTAATTTTACTCTAATTTTAATTTAATTTTGATTTTGATTTTAATTTAATTTTAATTTAATTTTAATTTAATTTTAATTTAATTTTTAAAATTTTAATTTAATTTAATTTTTATTTTTATTTTTATTTTAATTTAATTTTAATTTTAATATTAATTTTAATCTAATTTTAATTTAATTTTAATTTACGCTAATTTTAATTTAATTTTAATGTACTCTAATTTTAATTTAATTTTTATTTTATTTTAATTTAATTTTAATATTAATTTCACTCTAATTTTAATTTTAAATCCTTAGTCATCTCATTTAATCTAAATTATCAATCAGGGAATCCTATAGTTTTGTGAGATGAATTAGATTCCATTTTAGGGTTTGGTTTATCTTTGTGTTAGATTCAGGTTTAGCTTTGGGTTCAACAAATAGACATTCTTTGGATAAACTTCTGGGCTATGGTGAGTCACCTGGAAATCATTATAGTAACCATGCCTTCGAAGTTTTCCAAATAGTCCTATTCACTAAACTTAATACAAAACCTTGGTCTAATTAGTTAGGATCCGTAAAGGGTAGCTTCGGTTAGTTTCAATTAGCCAAATGCACCAGGTCGAAGCCATATCTTCCTAGACATGCATAGACTAAGCTTCCCTAATGTACTATCATCCAAAACTTCACCAGTACCGTTGGTCAAGTTAAACCTTGCTCTTTTACTCTAGTCCTAATTACCCTGCCGAGTAGATTGGTTTCGGTTACCCTGTCGGGTAAATTATTTTTGGAGGTACCAGCTATTCTGGAGCCTCCCCCTAAATTATTGATTTTCCTTTTAAGATTTTTTTTGTATAATTTAGTTTTAGTTAATATTTCATGTTTAATTTGTAATTTAAATTTAAGTTTTTAATTTTGAATTAATTAAATTGGTCCAATTATCTTTCTTTAAAAGAGTGTATTTAATATTTAAATTTTATTTCAATTTTAATTTTATTAAGTTAATTGAATTGTCTTTATTTAATAGATGATTAATTGAGTTTTTATTAATTTTTAAATTTGAATTAATCAAATTGTTTAAATTATATTTCTTTAAAGGTTTATCTTTTAACCTTTTATTAACTGTTAATTTTAAATTTTCTAGATTATCTTTGTTTAATATGTTATCTTTAACATTTAATTTTAAGTTTGTTAAATTTATTTTTGATTTTATCAGAGTGTTTAATTTTATCCTTATATTTTCTTTACTTTTTAAATTGATATAATTAGTGGAATTTATTAGATAAGTCTTATCTTTAAAACTTAATTTTTTGTTAATTAAATTATCTTGGGTTTGGATAGGATTTTCCAGATTGATATGGTCTAGATTACTAAACAATTTATTAATTTTATCTAGATTAATATTGACCTTATTATTATTATTTGAATTTTCAGATTTGTATAGGTTTAAATTTGAATTTTTAGGGTTATTAATTATTTTTAGATTTTCTAAATTAATTAGATTTATTTTATTAGAAAATATCCTAGGGGTATTTTTGCAAGTATTGTCAGCTACAATATTTTCAGAAATATCCAAATTAACATGTATATTCTTTAAACTATTATTAGCAGGGATATTTTGGTAAATATTACTAACCTTGAGCGCAACCCCTAATTCAGTAGGCTTTTCTGCTGGATTTGACTCAAGTTTGGATTCAATTTTGACTTGATCGTCCAACTCCAATGGCTCCTCATGAAGTTTGATCAATTGTGTCCAAAGCTCATATGCATTCTTGTACTTTTCTAGTCTGCATAAAACATTGTTAGGTAAAATATTATAAATAATTTTACTTACATTTTTGTTCAGTTCCAAGTCCTGAGAAGGTTTTCTCAATATTAGCACATAATCGAAATCTAAGTTTCCTAAGAAGCATTCCATTAATCGCTTCCAATAGTTAAAATCTTCTTGATCGTAAGGTGGTGGTTCGTGAGGGTTCCGTCCTTCTTGAAGAGTCATTGAATGCTAAAGATGGAAAACTAAAAAGTGCCAATACTTGGTCTTGGATTAGCAGTACTGAAAAAAAATATAGTATTGCACTAATTTCGAGAAAAATAATAAAATATTAATAAAAATATTAAAAAATATTATTTAAATTTTTTGAAAATGTAATATTTTGTCAATACTAAGCAATGGTGAAAAGATGACGATGTATTTTTCAAAAACAGTTTTGGAGAAAAAAAAATGAAAGGTGTAAGGTTTTATTTTAAAGATCAATGATATCTAAATTTTTCTTCAAAAAACACCCCCTTTGCCTGATTGGTGGTTGCACCAAATCAGAGCGGTACCTGCTCTGATATCACTTGTTGGATCGTAGACGTTTGATTGAGGGGGGGGGGTGAATATTGATTAAAAAAAATTATCGAGAATACGCAGCAGAATAAGTAAAGCGAAAAGGAAATGACACAAGTAATTTTTTACTTGGTTCGGAGCCTGTGTCGACTCCTACTCTAAGGCCCGCACACAAGGGTGCTTTCGATGGACAATCACTAATAATTTGAAATGTAGATTACAAAACAAGTACAAGAATTATTAGAGAATGAAAGAAACGACAATAAAAAACAATTACAAACAAACTAGCAATTTGTCGGAGAGCTTTCACAGCGTCGCAAGAGCGCAGAAGAGCAAATCGTGAGTTGTTGTTGGAGCTTCAGCCTTGACCCTCCTTATATAGGAGGTTCGGGGCACCTGAAACCTTCAGGGCGCCTCGACCATGACATAGCCGAGCCAACCAGTGAACTCCACGTGGCACAACGACGTTGGGGATAAAATTCCGCCTCAGGGCGCCCGAACCTCCGGGCGCCTAGGTACCTCCCGGGCGCTCGGACCCTATTTTTCAACAGATTCCTTCTTGCAAGAAAAATATTAGTCTGAGGCACTCATATCTCCTGCAAAACAGATTATTAGCACAGTTCATAATTCAAAATAGAAAGAGTATGACTTAAATTCCGTCTTTCCGAGACTGGAGTCTAGTCACGATCTCGACTTAGAGTTCTGAAATGGTTCTAAGTCGGATCGGTGCCTAAGTTCCCTTCTTGGGAACGCGTCTTCACAGTCACTTCCCTCCAGTGACTTACCTTCACTTACCTGCCAGACGTCCGGTCAGCCCTTCGACCCGTCTAGATTTCATGGCAGCTATCCGGTCAGCCCAGCTACCTAGCTGGACTTCGTGTCAAACGTCCGGTCAGCCCGTCGACCCGTTTGGACTTTGTGCTAGCTATCCGGTCGACCCGTTGACCTAGTTGGGCTTCGTGCCAGACATCCGGTCAACCCGTCGACCTGTTTGGGCTTCTCCTGCACACTCGGTCAGAGTGTTAGATTAACAACAAAACTAACTTAACCTATTTTTTCATTCATCAAAACGTGGGTTAGACTTTTAGTGCTAACCGCACCAATATAATGCATCCAATCAAACATGAAATTTATTAAAATATTATTATGTTGAATGGTTATTTTAAAAATAGGTTTTTAGAAAATAATTTTATAGATTTTGAAAAGAAATCAAAATATTTTCAATTTAATAGTGTTTGTCATCTCACTTATTCTAAATATCATAGAACAATCAGTCATGATAACCTTATGTGTTTTGTGAGATGCTTTTTAGTTTTACTTGATTTAAAATTTAAGTTTGAATTTGGAAGATTGTTTGACCTTATATTATATTTAAGTTTGTTTAGCTGTTAGGTTGTTAAGTACATATTTCAAAAATCAGCTTTTAGTGTAACAACCACCCTTCTTACTATTAGTCTGTAAGGGTGACGTTACTAACTTAACTACTAACTCCCTAACGTGGTTAACGCTGCCTACTTGACTACTAACTTTTTTTTTAAAAAAAAACTATTGTCAGGCCTCGAGAGAGATTTCTGCTAGACAAAAATTCCGACAGCACCTCCCCTGTACCGGTGACAATATTCATTGATACATATATAACAATCATATTAAACAAACAACCACGCAGTTCTAATAAATATAAAACATAAAACATCTAAGAAGCTAAACCAAATCATCACATGGTGGCAAAAACTCCAATAGTCTAAATACAAGTCTTTATAGATTTCTAAAACTTAGTCCCAAGGCTTCCATAGTCCACACATCACACCTCCATCAGCTCCTTGTCGCCTTTCTTTCATACTTTAGCTTTTCCTTTATCTTTACCTTTATCTGCAGTAGGAGGAAAGTAGTATCTATAAGCATAAAGCTTAGTAAGCGCTATCTAACTCACAAAATCTCGATATGAAAAGCATGTGTACGAAATAAATTCGAAACATGATAAGAACTACTCATGCTTACTAAAAACAGCAAGTAAAGTATAACTAACTGAAATACTAAACATGTGAAGCTAGTCATGCTCATAAATAGCAGTAGAAAGTCTCAATGGCATGCTAATATAAAAGAACTAACTTGCTGAATTTAAAGAGATAGAAATGACTATCTTGCTGAAATAAAACTAAAATAGTTAACTTGCTGAAATTGAAACAAAAAGAACTATCTTGCTGATTTCTGAACTTAAATTAAGTTTATTTCTTTTGTTCCAAAAGCTTATATATATATATAGATAATAAACTTCTTCTTGGGCCCGACATTGTACCACTTTGCGCGCATCCTTAATAAGAGTCGAGGTAGCTAATCCCGAAACTACTAAGGTACTTCTAGGCCTTGTGCCTAGGGGCATCTTGGAGCCCATCCCTTGGACCTTGTGTCCGGTACATGCCCTTTAAAAGTAAAATACTTTTTTATCTTTAAATACTTATTATAATAAAATGTCTTGACATTTTAATAAGCACCTTGTGTGCCAAAATCCCTAAAGTCTTGACTTCGGAATCTTACTTAAGGCTTTAGCCTTTTTCTTTCTTTTCTTTAACTTTCTTTTACTTATCTTTTGGTAATTTAGTAGAGGATCATAACTAAATCCAAAAGTAGATCTGTTCATGCTAAATGAGGTAGTAAAGAAACTTAAATCTAAACTGCATACTATCCTAAACAAATTCTGCATGCTTTGTTAACAAAATTCTAAAATACTATAAATACATGCTATCCATGTTCATTGCATATCTATAAAAACTAAAACTATATATTGAACACATGCTGTTCAAGTTCATTGCATATATATACAGAAAACTAAGCAAAGCAATAAGAAAATCCGCTTGTCTAACCGCAATAAGAAAATATGCTTGTCTAATAGCAATGGAAGCTACTGGTGAAGTAAAACAAAACATGTTTCAAAATCAAGCAAAAATGAAAGTCATGTTCTTCTTCTCTTGTTCATAATATAGGCAAATATTGATTGACTTTGCATGACCCCTTGGACTTATTCCGTATACAAATCACACACGTGCTTGGAATTAATGACTTAAATGTTAAACAAGGAAGTATCCACCTCAGTAAACAAAACAAATTGATCATTGCTCATTAAGGTTGATACGGATCAAAGAAGATTCCAAGTTTTCAATATTAAAGCACTCTTCATAAACCAAAACTAGAATGAACGCTGCTATTGTTCATTTCACAACAAAAATGCAAAACAAAACCCCGAGAGCTACTCCTACCGCAGGTGAGAAGCACTTACATCGGGTTCTTGGACTTACAACCGAAGGGAAATGCTTTAGGGTTTCGATGGAGCTTCGATTCTACCGGTTCCTTGTATCTCCCGAGTTCTCCTTGTCGGAATGGTCACCCACGGGTGAAAACCGGCCGGAAAAGCACGTCGCCGATGCTGGAGGGAGGAACCCTAGCCTTGGCTGCGGTTTCACCCGAGGGAAGAAAACGGCGTTGCGTGCGTGGGGAGAAAAGGAGAGATTAGGTTTTAGGTTTCGGGAAAAGAAAATTATCTCCTTTAATAACCTGGATTATTTCGGTTCCATCTATTACTTAAATAAATTCTGCCCCATATATGATTAACGAAACAATTACAGCTCAGTTGGTTGGCTGCTGCTTGGCTCATACTTGGAATCGTGGGTTCGAATCTCAACTTCAACATTTTTGGTCAAATCTTCCTTCTTTTTGTAACCCTACTAAACGACCTCTAAAAATCACGTAAAAATACTCTAAAAATTCTTAAAAATCTCTAGAATATTTCAAAAGTATTTCCAAATATTTTTATGGACTTTTAGAACTTGAAATAGGGAAAATTGGGTCATTACAATTCCCCATATCTTATAAAAAGTTCGTCCTCGAACTTAGAATAGCTCTGAATACTTCTGTCTCATACTGTCCTCCCGCTCCCAAGTGACTTCCTCGTGCTTCTGGTTCTGCCAGACGACCTTCACTAGTGGTACTTCTTTGCTTCTTAATCTCTTGACTGCTCTGTCCACTATCTGTGTAGGTCTACTCTCAAAACTAAGATCCTCTTGGATCTGCACTGACTGAGGCTCAATCACTTGGCTAGGGTCATGGAGGCACTTCTTTAACATGGAGACATGAAACACATTGTGTATTGCTGACATGTCTTGTGGTAATTCCAGCTTGTAAGCTACCTTCCCAATCCTGTCTGTAATCAGGTAAGGTCCTACATAGCGAGGACTTAATTTGCCCTTCTTGCCAAATCTCATCACTCCCTTCATAGGAGAAACTTTGAGAAAAACTGAATCTACTGGCCTACGGCGTGTGTCAGCATAACTCTTCTGTCTACTCTGGGCAGTCTCAATTCTCTGTCTGATCTTCTGAATAGCTTGAGTAGTCTCATCTATCAGCTCTGTCTGAATGCCAAGCTCTACTTCCATTTCTTTCCTTTCACCTACTTCTTGCCAGCAAATGGGTGATCTGCATTTCCTGCCATACAACGCCTCGTAAGGAGCCATCTTGATGGTGGCCTGATAGCTGTTGTTGTAGGCAAATTCAGCTAAGCACAGGTACTTGCACCAACTTCCCTTGAAATCTAGTGCACAAGCTCTGAGCATATCTTCTAGAATCTGGTTTACTCGCTCTGTCTGTCCATCAGTCTGAGGATGGAAAGCTGTGCTGAACTTGAGTTTGGTGCCTAGTGCAGTCTGAATACATTCCCAGAAGTGAGAGGTGAAGCGCCCATCTCTATCAGACACAATAGATTTGGGAACTCCATGAAGTCTGATCACTTCCTTAACATATAACTGTGCCAACTGCTCTATAGAGTGGGACACCTTGATGGCTAGAAAATGAGCAGACTTGGTCAATCTATCCACTATTACCCATATTGCATCATATCCATTCGTAGTTCTTGGGATACCTGTTATGAAGTCCATAGAGATGTCTTCCCACTTCCACTCTGGTATAGGAAGAGGCTGTAGAACTACTCCTGGTCTCTGGTGTTCTGCTTTGACCCTCTGACATGTCAGGCAGGTACTGACATATTTAGCTACATCCCTTTTGAGTCCAGACCACCAGAACCTATGTTTCACGTCTTGGTACATCTTGGTAGAACCAGGATGCATGGAGTACGGTGTACTGTGAGCTTCTTCTAAAATTTTCTTCCTCAGCTCTCCATCATTGGGAACATAAAGGCGACTCCTCTGATAAAGAATTCCACTGTCTGATACTCGAAATTCGGAATTTTCTTCTTCCTGTATCCCTTGCTTAATCTTTTGGATATCTGGATCTTCACTTTGCTTCCTCTGTATATCAAGCAGGGTTGACTCTAGAGTCAATGCAGAGAGTTGCCCATAAATAATCTCAAGTCCGAAACCTGACAACTCCTTCTGCAGTGGCAGGGCTAATGATGACAAGGACATCAGGGATGCACTGGATTTTCTGCTTAGTGCATCTGCCACTTTATTAGCTTTACCTGGATGGTAGAGGATTTCACAGTCATAATCTTTGACCAACTCTAACCACCTACGCTGTCTCATGTTTAAGTCCTTCTGAGTGAAAAAGTACTTAAGACTTTGATGGTCTGTGAAGATTCTGCACTGGACTCCATACAAGTAGTGTCGCCAGAGTTTCAATGCAAAGACCACAGCTGCCAGCTCTAGATCATGAGTGGGATAGTTCTTCTCGTATTCTTTGAGTTGTCTGGAAGCATAAGCTATAACTTTTCCTTCTTGCATGAGTACAGCTCCTAAGCCCATCTTGGAAGCATCACTGTAGATGTCAAAACTCCTGTCACTCTCTGGAATAGTCAGAATGGGAGCACTGGTCAGTCTCTTCTTGAGTTCTTGAAAACTCTGCTCACATTTTTCTGACCATTCAAACTTCTTGTTCTTCCTGGTGAGGGCTGTAAGTGGAGAGACTATTCGGGAAAAGTCTTCCACGAATTTCCTGTAGTACCCAGCTAAACCAAGGAAGCTTCTGATTTCCCTGGCATTCTTGGGTCTCTTCCAGTTGCTGACCGCTTCTACTTTGGCTGAATCCACTTGAATGCCTTCTTTAGAGACGATGTGACCTAGAAACGCCACCTGCTCCAACCAGAACTCGCACTTTGAGAATTTAGCATAGAGCTGCTTTTGCTGAAGGGTCTGCAGGACTATTCTCAAGTGCGTGTCATGCTCCTCTGAAGTTCTGGAATAGATTAGAATGTCGTCGATGAACACAATGACAAACTTGTCAAGGTATTCTCTGAACACTCTATTCATCAAGTCCATGAAGACTGCAGGTGCATTAGTCACACCAAAAGGCATGACTACGAATTCGTAGTGTCCGTATCTGGTCCTGAAAGCTGTTCTGGGTATATCACTCTCCTTCACTTTCAACTGATGGTACCCAGAGCGCAGATCTATCTTGGAGAACACTGTTGCACCTTTCAATTGATCAAATAAATCATCGATCCTGGGCAGTGGATACTTGTTCTTGATGGTCACTTGATTTAGAGCTCTATAATCTATGCACATCCGCATAGATCCATCCTTCTTCTTAACAAACAACACAGGAGTTCCCCATGGTGAGTGACTAGGGCGAATGAAGCCCTTGTTAAGTAGCTCCTGAAGTTGCTCTTGTAACTCTTTTAGCTCTGCTGGAGACATGCGATATGGAGCTTTTGAAATTGGACCGGTACCAGGGACCAGTTCAATCTCAAACTCCACTTCTCTGTTGGGAGGTAGTCCAGGTAGCTCTTCTGGGAATACCTCTGGATACTCACAGACTACCCGAACTTCCTCCTGTTTAGGTCTTTCTTCTTCTTCTGTACTCACAATGAATGCAAGAAAACCAGCACACCCTTTAGCTAGCATCTGGTGAGCTGTGAGGGAAGAGAGAAATTTCTGAGTCTTCCTCTTTGGCACTCCTGTAAATTCAAAGGATGGTTCACCTTCTGGACTAAAGATCACTTTTCTTCTGCGGTAGTCCACTGAAGCACTGTACTTGCTAAGGAAATCCATACCCAAAATGATATCGAAATCCTGCATGGCGAGAACTACCAGATTAACACATAGCTCTCGGTCTGAAATTCTGACTGGTACAGACCGAAGCCACTGACTGGATTCCATGACTTCCCCAGAAGGTAGGGTTGTCAGGAACTTGGAATTCATGTCTTCTGTAAGTACCTGTAATTCTTTGGCAAAAGGTATGGATATAAAAGAATGGGTCGCCCCAGTATCAAATAGTGCAGTAGCTATATGCTGAAAAATAACTACTTGACCTGTTACGACCGTGGAGGCACTAGCAGCTTCCTCTTTAGTAAGGGAGAATACTCTGGCATTGGATGGAACTGGTGGAGCTTCCAACCTTCCTTGACTGATCTGAGGTCCTTCCAGAGTTGTAGGCATGTAATGTAACTGAGGCTTGCCTCCATATTGTATTGGCTGTGGCTGAGGTGCTTTGAACTTGTTAGGACACTGTTTAGCCATGTGTCCTTCCTGACCACAAGAATAACATCCAGTCTTACCCAAAAGACAGGCTCCTGGATGTGTTCTCCCACATTTGGAGCAGGGAGGGAAATTAGTCTGCTTGTTTTCTGGTTCTCCCTTCTGGTTACTTCCTGAATTCCACTGCTTTCTTTTAGTACCCTTGCCTTTCCAGTTCTGATTATTTAACTGAGGTTTCTGACTTCCCCCAGTCTTGGTTTCTATCTTGATTGGCTTGTGCTGCTCTCGTTGTGCCTTCATGCTATTCAGGTAATGCTCAGCTACTAAGGCTCTACTAACCAACTCTTCTCCAGTCAGGGGCTGATGAGCTCCACTACTCACATTAAGTGATATCACAGGCTTCAGCATTCTGAGCATTAGTCTGACTCGCTCCTTCTCTGTGCTTACTAGTTCTGGGCAGAGACGAGTTAGCCTGTTGAATCTTTTAACTGCTTCCTCCACTGTCAGATCACCCTGTCTGAACTCCATAAACTCCTCGTAGTGCTTATTGGTGATCCTTTGGCGGAAGAACTCGTCGTAGAACTCTGTCTCAAAATCAATCCATCTCATCTGATTGACTGCCCTCTTGCTTTTGACTCTCTCCCACCACATGCGTGCGTCTCCAGTCAGGCAGAAGGAGGCACACTTGACCTTCTCGACTTCTGGCCAGTCAAGAAGCTCCATGGTACTCTCCAGTGTTTTGAACCAAGCCTGGGCATCCCAGGGCTCAGTCGTGCCTGAGAAGCTCTCTGGTTTCAGTTTCACCCACTGTATGAGGTAGGCTTCTTGTCTCTGGGATGCTGTGACGACTCCCTGGGCAGCTGGTGGAACCTCAGTTATCACTGGAGTCTCCACAGTTACTGTTGGAGGAGTGGGAGGGACTGGCTGCTGATTCGCCATTAGATTGACGATCACTTGCTGCTGCTCTGCCACCTGTCTCTGAAGTTGAGCAACAACTTCGGAAAGATTAGGCTCAGTTGAACCTGGCCCCTCATTCTCCTGAACTTGGTCCTCAGTACGAGCGGTACGGGGACGTCCTCTTCTTGACATCTAGTTAAACAAATAAGAAGATTTGATATTTTCTCTATCCTTTCTAATCATACACATATGTATATGAACAAAGAAAACTGCAAAAACTTTTTCTCTCACTTTAGCACTTATAAGCAATCACTCTATACTACAAATAATAATAAAGGAAAGCAATAAAGAAAGAACTTAAATACTTTCTTACTTGAAGATGGCAAGGATGATGCTGATGTGTGTGTGATGCTGGAGAATGGGAACTGCTCTGATACCAACTGTAACGACCACCCTTCTTACTACTACTACTATTCTCTAAGAGTGACCGTTACTTAACTACTAACTCTACTTAACCGGTATAATTAAAAACCACGAGGAATCTCTACCGAAAAATTTCGACAGAGTCTCCCCTATACCGATGACTAAATCATCAATACAAACAAACTATACTCAGCCACAGGCGGCTGGAACATATATCTTCACAACCACGCAGTATAATATCACAAATAAAGGAAGGAAACTACCCTAATAATAGCAAACAACAATATCACTCCATCAATAGAACCCAACTACAAATGCGGAATAAACTTAATTATAATCTTGACTCATAATAGCATTTAAAGAAAACTAAAGAACTCTAAACAGAAAAGTCTTAACAATTCCTTAGCAAACTCTTGATCTCCACATAGTCCAGCCATCACACACCTTCATCACCACCACCTTGTCGCCTTCCTTGCTAAATCTTTTCCTTTCCTTTATCTGCAGTAGGAGGAAGTGCAGTCTATAAGCATAAAGCTTAGTGAGCGCTATCTACTCACAAAAACTCGATATGCATGTATGTAAATAAAAACATGCTAAAACTGAATGCTAACATGTAAAGCTACTCATGCTCATAAATAGCAAAGGAATCATACTATCTGAAATACTAAACATGTATAGCTAATCATGCTCATAATCCAATGAAGGAATCATACTAACTGAAATATGAACATGTATAGCTAATCATGCTCATAATCCAATAAAGGAATCATACTAACCGAAATAGTAAACATGTATAGCTAATCATGCTCATAAACCAATAAAACTATAACTGCATGCTGAGAGCAAATAAAGCTAAACATGCTGAATAATCTAATAGCAAGAAACAAATAAAACTACTACTGCATGCTTCAAATAACAAGAAACTAAACTTTCTAATTCTAAACATATTTGAAGCTTGTTTCATTTGTTTCAAAACTTATACTTTAATACTTTAAAATAATAATCAACTTCTTCTTGGGCTCGGCATTGTACCACTTTGCGCGCATCCTTAATAAGAGTCGAGGTAGCTAATCCCGAAACTACTAAGGTACTTCTAGGCCTTGTGCCTAGGGGCATCTTGGAGCCCATCCCTTGGACCTTGTGTCCGGTACATGCCCTTTAAAAGTAAAATACTTTTTATCTTTAACTACTTCTTATAATAAAATGTCTTGACATTTTAATAAGCACCTTGTGTGCCAAAATCCTTAAAGTCTTGACTTCGGAATCTTACTTAAGGCTTTAGCCTTTTTCTTTCTTTTCTTTAACTTTCTTTTACTTATCTTTTGGTAATTTAGTAGAGGATCATAACTAAATCCAAAAGTAGATCTGTTCATGCTAAATGAGGTAGTAAAGAAACTTAAATCTAAACTGCATACTATCCTAAACAAATTCTGCATGCTTTGTTAACAAAATTCTAAAATACTATAAATACATGCTATCCATGTTCATTGCATATCTATAAAAACTAAAACTATATATTGAACACATGTTGTTCAAGTTCATTGCATATATATACAGAAAACTAAGTAAAGCAATAAGAAAATCCGCTTGTCTAACAGCAATAAGAAAATATGCTTGTCTAATAGCAATGGAAGCTACTGGTGAAGTAAAACAAAACATGTTTCAAAATCAAGCAAAAATGAAAGTCATGTTCTTCTTCTCTTGTTCATAATATAGGCAAATATTGATTGACTTTGCATGACCCCTTGGACTTATTCCGTATACAAATCACACACGTGCTTGGAATTAATGACTTAAATGTTAAACAAGGAAGTATCCACCTCAGTAAACAAAACAAACTGATCATTGCTCATTAAGGTTGATACGGATCAAAGAAGATTCCAAGTTTTCAATATTAAAGCACTCTTCATAAACCAAAACTAGAATGAACGCTGCTATTGTTCATTTCACAACAAAAATGCAAAACAAAACCCCGAGAGCTACTCCTACCGCAGGTGAGAAGCACTTACATCGGGTTCTTGGACTTACAACCGAAGGGAAATGCTTTAGGGTTTCGGTGGAGCTTCGATTCTACCGGTTCCTTGTATCTCTCGAGTTCTCCTTGTCGGAATGGTCACCCACGGGTGAAAACCGGCCGGAAAAGCACGTCGCCGACGCCGGAGGGAGGAACCCTAGCCTTGGCTGCGGTTTCGCCCGAGGGAAGAAAACGGCATCGCGTGCGTGGGGAGAAAAGGAGAGATTAGGTTTTAGGTTTCGGGAAAAGAAAATTATCTCCTTTAATAACCTGGATTATTTCGGTTCCATCTATTACTTAAATAAATTCCGCCCCATATATGATTAACGAAACAATTACAGCTCAGTTGGTTGGCTGCTGCTTGGCTCATACTTGGAATCGTGGGTTCGAATCTCAACTTCAACATTTTTGGTCAAATCTTCCTTCTTTTTGTAACCCTACTAAACGACCTCTAAAAATCACATAAAAATACTCTAAAAATTCTTAAAAATCTCTAGAATATTTCAAAAGTATTTCCAAATATTTTTATGGGCTTTTAGAACTTGAAATAGGGAAAATTGGGTCGTTACATTTAGATCGTTGTAAGACACAATGTCCTTCTTGAATATCAAATCAACGACCACTTTTTTTTAAGAAATTATACACTTAACTTATTTCTCAAAAAATTCTAGTCTAACTAATTTAGGATATGACAGGATGACTTTCACTTAGCTAAGCAAACCAAGTAGGGTACTCCTTACCCCACCTAACTACCTAAGCTAAACTTCCCTAACATATTATTATCTCATCCACCTTGGTACTATGTTGGGCAAGAATCAAATTATCTTTTCTTTATCTAATCATTCTAGATTAAGCAAAAAAGTAAAGCTAGCATGATGACAAGACATGGCATGAATAAACATAAATTAAGCATATGCATGAGCATGACAAGTTTTCATGTATTAATCAAGTTAAATAATTATCAATTGATTTCTAATAATATATCAATTTTTTTGATTTAATACAATTTGAACTGATAAATGTGTCAACCTACTTTGACATATTTTGATTTTAATTAATTTATAAACTAAGTTATAATCAATTGTAGTAATCACCTTTGATACAATTGATTATAACTTGGTAATTCTTAATTTATTTATTTGGGGTTGATATTTTATTTTTTGAAGTACTAATTGTTTTTCCTAATTGTGTATTTTTTTTAATTTATAAGGATTTAATTTATGAATTTAATTAAATTTTATTCCATAATTAAATAGAAATGGATGATAATTAATTTTAACATTTATTTTCGGATTTCTTAACTTTATATTTAACTTGTTAATTTTTTTACATTTATTTTCATAATTTTTGGTATTTAATTTTAAATTTTATGAAGTTAATTTTGAGGATACTTTATTATAATTAATTTTAAAATTTAGTATTAAAATTTGAATTAATATTATTAAAATTTATGAATTTATTTTCTAAGATTTAAGGATTGAATTTTAAATTTATATTTTTCTATTAGAATTTATCTGTTAAGATTGTCTTTTAAATTTGTAATATTCAATTTCGATTTAAGATTTAAATTTATCATTTTAAAATTTTTATTTGTGGATTTATCTTTTGAATTTGAACTTCATTAATAATTAATTTATTATTTAGCTCTAAATTATTAATTAAATTTATTTTTTGTAAATTATTTTTAAGATTATTTTGATTAATATTTAATTTTGAATTATTTAAATTATGTGATTATGTTCACTTAAGGCACTACAAAGTGGCTAGAGTGTAAAAGAAAGTGGCTAGATTTTTTTTATGACATGTGCCCAATGAAAATTGACATATTATCTCATTATAGTAAATCTGTCACTCTCTAACTAACTCGGTACCACATAGAGATAAATTATATTTATCTTAATTGAATAATAGATCAAGTTTTTTTTATTGATTTCTTTAAAACTTATGTAATTTGAATTATTTTGATCAATTAAATTATTTATTAAATTATTATTATTATTATTATTATTATTATTATTAAGATTTGAATCAGTAAGATTAATTTTATTTTGATTAACTAGATTAATAATTAATTTTAAATTAATTAAATTATCTTGATTTAAATTATTTAATTCAGATTAATTTTTATTATTAATTAATTATGAATTTTAAAATTATTTTTATTTGAATTTATTTCAAATTTTAATTCTGCCACTAATTTTATTATAAATTAAAATCATAATAACCTGTGATTTAAAGAAAAAATATATAATCTCAATATAATTAAAGAGTAAAAATCTTAATTTATTTTGAATTCAAACCAATTGCAAAACGGTAAATTGTCCTAAAATCCCTAATAATAAATATAGTTTTCTTCTCATTCCTATGTTAGAAAAATTTTATTCTCACTCCCTGCATACAAACTTTTTTATGCTTCAACTGCCTAATGAACATCGATTTACCTAATTACCCTTATTTTTTAGGTATAAAAAGTCCAAAATGAGGTATAATTCTTCCTAACTGCAGTATATTTAAATTAAAATATAGTTTATTTTTTATTAAATTAAGTGCAGCTTTTTTTGCCTAACCAATCGATTGATATATTTGATTCTAGTTAAATGATACTAAATTTAAATAGAATTATACCTCATTTTAGACTTTTTGTACCTATAAAAAGTAACGAGGGCTTTTGGTCTAAAAATAATGATGTAATTCCTCCTAAATTTAGCATTATTTAACTAGAATCAAATATACTAATTGATTGGTCATGTAGAAAAAAAGTTGTGCTCAATTTGATAGAAAATATACTACATTCTAATTTAAATATACGGAATTTAAGAGGAATTATACCTTATTTTGGGCTATTTGTGTCATGCCCCGAAGGAGTCCCTGCCCGACAAATAGACAGCACCCCCCCCCCCCCCCCCCCCCCTTATGACAACATATGGAATCTGGATACAGTGCCACAAGGAAGTATAAGTATAGTATCTACAACCCACACGACTAGAACAAAAACACAACCACACAAGATAATATGTAGCTCACACGGTTGGAATCAAACACAGCGGAAGACATAAGGTAAAACATATAAACTAAAACAACTTACTACGAGTCGGTCTGGCTTGACACAACAACATAAAAGTAAATACAAGAAGCTACAAGGCTAAACTCTTAGTTCAAGACGAATCAATATAATGTCAAGTCCATAAATTCAAACACAAATAAAGCAGAAAGTAAAACTAGAAAATTGTCCTCAGATATGACATGGGACTGGCAGTCAGGATCTCTGAGAGACACAACACATCCTCTATCTACTAACCTAAAAATAAAAGAAAAATCAAGGGATAGTGAGTATAAAATACTTAGCGAATATAAGAAGATATTGCATGAAAGTAAGAGAATTAATATAAGGAGATCAAAAGAAGCAGTCACAGGTGACGTACGTACTATAAAAGTAAGAGAGTCTATGAGATCTCGGAAAATTTAATTAATAGGGTTATTTGAGAAATAGCCTTATAGAATTTTTCCGGAATTTTTAGAAATTTTCTGGGAATTTTTCTGAGCTCGTAAGATGAGTTTTGAGGGGATCAATTTCGGATTCGGATTAAAGCTGTTTGGGATACCCGTTTAAGTGAGGAAATGTTTATTTATATAAACATTTCCCCTTTTCTTTTTATTTTCCCCAAACGCCGATCACGAACCCGATTCATCTCTTCCTCCCCGACTCTTCCTCGCGTTTCCTCTCTTGGCGACCGGCGATTTTCTCTTCATCTTCTTGGCGTCGTCGCCGGCACAGATCAGTCTTGGAGCGAGAAGGAGGGAAGCTTGTCGAGTCTCCGGTCTCCATTCTCCGATTTCTTCCTTCTCGGCCGATTCTGCCGAGCCCTAGTTTCTGCTCCGACGTGGTTGGAGTGAGTTCAGATCTAGCCGACATCTTTCGTCTCCGGGCTGAAGACGCCGCATCACGTCTCCTCGCAACCTCGCCTCACTGCGATCACCCGATCGCCGGCGCAGATTGGGGTCCGGAGCACAGAGGCGAGGAGCTAGCTTCCCAGATCTTGCGACGTCTAGAGCACGATCCGACGACAGGGCCGATCCTTCTCCTCCCATGATGCTCTCCATCGTTGTGCCCTAGCGTAGTGTCCGATCCTTCTTTTTGTTCATCGACAAGAATTTAACCGTGCCTAATTGTGATCTTGAAGGTGAGGCATTGTATTCTGTAAATAGGCATTGTTTGATCCGTGATCTTCAATCTTGATCTCTGTTCTTGACTTGGTCAATAGTCTTCCAGATTGATTTCTTCTTGATCCGAATTGTAGAGTGGAATTCAACACATTGCTGTTCTGTGGACTTTTTGGTGCGGCAGCAACCCATCCATCAGTGTTCCCTTGATCCAGAATCAACAGCAGCTGGATTGAGGTATGGTGTAGTGAGGTTGATACATAATTAGTGTTGTGTTGATGAATTAGGTATGTATTGAACTCGGAATGAATTGGATTGGTACATGATTAGTTAGGGTAATTGATCTTAGTTGTAGATCATGTTTCGAATTTGGATATTGCTAGATAATCACGTGTTAGATGATTAGAATTTAATTGCTTAGATTAAATTAATGGAATGATTAGGGTTAAGACAATTAACCCTAGTCAACTATTGGATTTAATCTAAGATTGGATTTCTAATCTAATTGGTGATTAGGGATTAGGTAACTAAACCTTAAATGACCGTTAGATTTAATTAGGTAGATTGAGGTTGTGTTGATTAGGGTTTTGCCCTAATTTAGTTTTAGGGATTTTATTTAGCTATTCATTTGGATTTAGCTAAATAAAATGTATATATTGTTTGTTGACACAGGACTCTGATTCGAGATGACCGTCTCGACCTTGGATTGCTTGATTGTACCTTCTATTTGAGGCGGGTACCCTTTGACTTATCTTTTGATACTGTCTTATGATATGTATAGTTTATATATACTTACTAGTGATTGGTAGATTTATCACTTCCCCGGTTATAGTTTATTCGATACCTGCAGGCGGGTACCCTTTGACTTATCTTTTGATACTGTCTTATGATATGTATAGTTTATATATGGTTACTAGTGATAGATGGTAGATTTATTTCTTCCCTGGTCTTAGCTTAGTTGATACCTATCACATGCTTCTACTGTTAGATGCTTTACATTAGTCTGGTTTACTTTTATCTCTTGCCATGTGTATATGTGTTCGTGGTTATGGTTACTTATAGTGCTTATCTACCCATGATTAGATGCTGGAGATACTTGTTATATATTGTTGGATTCATGTTGTTTATATCTCTGTTATATATCTGCGTTTACCTTTTTGGCACCTACGTATATGGAGGAGGATACGTTCAGGTATGACATTCTGTAGCCGCATGCACCATACCGCATGATTGCATGCTGGGCGATGGACGACTCCATTATTGTTGAGCTCGTCGGCTGGCTACATGAGGGCCTGCACACAACGTGCCTACTGCATGGGTAGTGGCACAGCACTCAGGGTGTGTATGGCAGGTTGCTCGGTGGTGCACCGCCGGGGTGCTCATGGGTAGCACGACACAGCGGGGTTGCAGCCGGGATCTCTCCACCGGGAGATGAGAGCGTTACGCTCTCTCACTATGTTTGAGGTTGGAGGATAGGTGTACTCCGGTGCATCCCGTCCACTCAGTCACTTATCAGGGGTAGTGATGGCAGAGTGCACGGTGTCACAGCCCTACCCACTCGATCTCATCATTGTGTGTGAGATGGCTGACTGGCGTCAGGGTTGACCATGTCATATTGCATCATATACACAGATTGCATTTATTGTGATTGTTTCATATTGGATGATGCACTTGGGTGACTGCATATGATTGACATGCATACAGGATACATGCTTATTTGCTCTGACTATCTTTGTCTGTGTATGTCCACAGTCATTTGCGCAAGCCTAGCAGGTGAGTACAGTTTATTTCAGTTATGCATTTTCTTATTATTCTTGCTATAGACTGTATTACATGCTTAGTTAGTTACTACAGTTTATTCAATTATGCATACCTGTTATATTGTTAGGAGACAGTACTATAGGTCCTATGGTTTAGGAGACTGTACCTTAGGATACTACTGGTAGTTATATGTTGATTACCTTCTGAGTTCTTTGAACTCACCCCGTTGTTACTATTTTTCAGGTTGAGGCCGTCAGGAGAGATTCCAGTCGCTAGTCCCATTATCGCGAGGATTTTCTTTGTCGGATTATATTTTGCTTTTGCATCTTATATACTTGTATTGTGGGTTTGTATTGTGGACTTTACATTGAACATTCGGGTTTGCTACTTTTGTTTTCCGCTGCGGTTGTATTTTCACTACTTCGTGGATTTGTTTTCTTCGTTGTAGTGGAGTAGGCTGTTTACATATATCTTCGAGGTTCTATATCGTCTTTCCTTATTAAACTGCGTGGATTGATCATATATTATATCTGTGTGGAATGTTGATATAAACTGCGTGGTTTGTTTCTTAATTGTATTGTATTATTCCGGCCGTGTGTGGCCGAGGTATAGAGATATATGTATACTGAGCTTCATATTGTCCGCCGTACAGGGGAGATGCTGCCAAAATTTCTTCGGACAGGTACTACCTGAGGCGTGACAGAGTCACTATAAGCAACTACTAACAAAGCATATATAACTACATAACCATCTACTAAGCTACTCAACTAGGTAAGACCAATAAATCAAGAGTATATGAGATCCTACACACAAAAATACACAACTAACATATATTAAGCATATAACAAGCACTGGGTACGCGTAATATCATGCTACCATGAATGGGTCACTTGGACGATGAGGGTATATAAATAGTCACTATCCGTGGGAGAACGCTCTACCATGGATGGTCCCATGGGTGGACATGATGAAATAACTATCTATCTCCTTAGCCACTAATTGCAGGAGAACGCTCTACCACGAATAGCCCCTTAGACAGTTAGGGTATGTAAATAGTCACTGTCTACAGGAAATGCTCTATCATAGATGATCCCATAGGAAGACAGGATTTATAAGTAACCACTGTCCGCAGGAGAACATTTTACCATGGATGCTCTCATGGGTAGACCGAATTTATACGTGGCTATCTAGTTATGAACTATGGGTGAACATGCTACCACATATAGTCACGTGGACAGTTATATGCATAATGATCACTTATATGCATAATGATCACTGACAACTCTCTCAACTATGAATAGGAAACAATGCTTGTCAGGATATAACAATATAATAATAAGTAAAAAATGAATAATTTCATCCAATATTGTAACACCCATGAAATATTTAAGCTATACATATGGGTATTCTCTTTTAGAATAAAAATGAAAATGGAAATAGAACCAAAAAAATAAATAAAAAGAAAGAGAAGTTAAGGCTTGAACCATGAACCCCTTACAATAGATAAAGCTAAATGGGTATGATAACCACTAGAGTCATGAATGATATATGATTAGCAAAGAATGGAAATTGTAGTTAAAAGTAAGAGTATGATTAAGTAAGGGAGCAAGAGAATGTCAAGTAGTTTCCTCCTCTTCCTCTTGGTTAAGAGAAGAAACAAGCAAAAGACAAAAGGCAAGTTGCCTTTTTCTTCTTCTTCTTTCTATTTTCGTGGGAATGAAGAGGGTGAGTGAATAGAGGAGTCAAGAGGATGAATTGGGACATTCTTCCTTTTTCCTCATTAAGGATAAATAGGAATGTGAGAAGAGAAGGGAAAGAAAGGTTGGCTACTTCTTCCTCCTTCTTCTTCCTCCTCCTTCTTTCTCCTTCTTCCTCCTCCTCCGAGACCTAGAACTCTTCCCTCTCCCATTTCCGAATCCAAGCTAAGGTTTTCTCCCTAAGAAAACTAATTCACAAGAAGAAGTCCTCAAGATCTACTCCTTACAAGCAAGAGAAGCAAAAGGGAGAACTAGAAGGAGAAGCTTTCTTCTTCCTCTTCACAAGGGTACCTTCTTTTAAGAAAAATCAAGCAAGAGGAAGTAAGTATCCCCTCACCTGTAGTACAAGTAGTTCATGTGTTTTTCCATGAGTTTAGATTGCTTAAAAATCTAGGGTTGCTTCTTGAAACTTTAGACCACCAAAGTATAAAAACTTAAGGAAACTTAAGACCTAAACTAAACATGCTCACCATGTTTCTTATGATATGTACCCTATGATAGAAGATTAGTTTGGTGTTCTTATGCGTGTACATTGCTTAGGACTTAGATTCATGTTCCTTAACCATTCGGCCATGATAAGATTAAAAGACCTAGGAAAGCTTAAGACCTAAACTAAACATGCTCACCATGTTTCTTATGATATGTACCCTATGATAGAAGATTAGTTTAGTGTTCTTATGCTTGTACGTTGCTTAGAACTTAGATTCATGTTCCTTAACCATTTGGCCATGATAATATTAAAAGACCTAGGAAATCTTAAGACCTAACTAAACATGCTCACGATGTTCCTTATGATATGTAACTTAGGATATGAGCTTTGTTTAAAATTCTCATGTTTTTATTTATGTTGCTTGTAGTCTAGACCTATGCCTAGAAGGTTTCGGTCATGATAGAAATGAAGGCCTAGGAGAGTTTAAAATTTAATCTATCATGCTCATGACTTTCCTTATGATATGGTGTGAAGAGTTCTTAGTGTTTTCATGCTTGCATGTTGCTTAGAACCTAGATGCATTCCACTTAGGGTTTCGTCCATGATGAGATTAAAAATCAAATCTAATATGCTCATGGTTTTCGTTATGATATGATATGAAATTAGCTTGATATTCTTATGCTTGTATGTTACTTAGACTTAGTTTCATGCTCCTTAAACATTCGGCCATAACAAGATTAAAATACCTAGGAAGCTTAGAACCTAAACTAAACATGCTCATGACGTTCCTTATGGTATATGATATGAAATTGGTTTAGGGTTCATATGTTTTTTTTGTTACTTGTAACCTAGGGTTAGGCTTGGCAAGTTTCGGCCATAACAAGATCAAAGACCTAGGAAGCTTAGAACTTAAACTAAGCATGCTAATGATGTTCTTCCATGATATGATAAGTATGACATGATGCTTTTATATAGAATGATATGATATGTTATGATGCTCTTTTACATGATATGATGTTTTAGATGATTATGTCTCCATGATATATGTTTATGTGATTATGCTATGATACATAGTTTTTGTGAGTAGGAAAGGATCTTACTAAGCATGTTGATATGATATGTTATGATGCTCTTTTACATGATATGATGTTTTAGATGATTATGTCTCCATGATATATGTTTATGTGATTATGCTATGATACATGGTTTTTGTGAGTAGAAAAAGATCTTACTAAGCCTGTGTGCTTTATAGCTTACTTTCCTTGTACCGTAGATAAAGGTAAATGATGGATAAACTAAGGTAGCAGCAGGAGGGGCAAGAGATGTGTGTGGTGGTGGCTTGGCTAAGGAAAAAGACCTGCTTATGTTAATTTAGGCTTGATATGAACTATGCCTACCCTATGTTAATGTTTTGCATGATTACTTAATACTTATTCATGCTTATGTTGGAAATTGATATCATGACTTTTTAAATTTAAAACTATGCTTAGCATGCTCATATGATTATAAATGTTTAGATAATTAGTTATTGGTGTTTAAAAGAAAAGTTAATCTAAAAACATAAAAGAATATATAAATAAATACTTCCGCTGTTTTAAAAATAGATTAATATGCATGTATGTTCCCGTAACCCCGCCCTACAAGAGGGGCGGGCGTTACAAGTTGGTATCAGAGCCAAGTTAGTCTTCCCACTACACACACGTCAAGCCTCCATCCTGCCGCTCCAAGTAAGAATATCTGTAATTACTCTATTTCTTTATGCATGATAAGAAATCCTTTTAGTATGCATGAACATAAGTATAACTGATATGAATTGCCTTTATATATGATAAGCGATGTTTTAATATGCACGGATATAAGTAGGGATGACCATGGACTTATGCTAGCCTTATTGTCATTTATGAAGATAGATATGGCTAGAAGATGCGGTAACAGGACCGATGAGACAGTAACTCCATGAGATCTGACACAAGTGGTCACAGACCTCCAGCGTCAGATCACAGAACAACAACAAGTAATCACTGCTTTAATAAATCAGCAAGGAAACCCTGTCACCCCACCAGCAAATCAAAATACATTGCCCGTCATACCTACAGCTTCACCAGTACCATCGGTAGCCACTGCCCCAGTAGTCCGACAGGAGACTTACTTAATACAGTGGCTAAGGCTGGAGCCGGAGAATTTCTCGGGTACTTGTGAGCCATGGGACGCCCAAGCCTAGTTCAAGATGGTGGAAAGTATAGTGGAACTGTTGGACTGGCCCGTACCAGAAAAGATCAAGTGCGTATCATTTTGCTTTTCTGGAGACGCAAGAATGTGGTGGGAAAGGGTTAAGATCAAGAGACAAGCTAATCAGATGAACTGGGCGAACTTCGAAGCAGAGTTCTTCGAGGAGTTTTTCCATATGCGGGTAACAAACCGGCATTACGACGAGTTCACCGAGTTCCGGCAAGGTGACTTATCAGTTAATGAAGCAGTGAAGCGCTTTAACCGTCTCGCACGCCTCTGCCTAGAGTTGGTCAGCACGGAAAGAGAAAGGGTCAGACTGATGCTGAAGATGCTCCGACCCGAGATAGCTTTGAATGTAGCCGGCGGAATTAATAGACCGCAGACTACAGAAGAGCTGGTCAGCAATGCCCTAATCACCGAACACTATCAGAAGGCGATGAATGAGAGTAAGAATCATGCACAGACAGAAGGATAGAAACCTCAAGGTACCAGAGCAAGCTGGAAAGGAAACCCTAATGGAAAAAAGAAAGCAATGGAACAACACTAAAGGGGGTCCAGCGAATAAGCAACCTAAGTACCCTCAGTGTACCACTTGTGGGAAGCAGCATTCCGGGGTATGCTACAAGGGTACGAAAAAGTGTTACAGTTGCAGACGGGAAGGACATATGGCCAGAGACTGCCCTATCCAGTTCCAAGCACCATCCCAGCAGTATAACTAGAACAGGAGTGCCCCCTCACAGCTACACCAGATGCAAGCTGCCATAGAAGGGACTCCGATTAGCCAAGGGAGATTGGAAGCCCCGCTAGTTACGACGAATGCCAAGGTTTTCTCTCTCATCAAAGAGGATGTGGCGAGTGCTTCTACAGTTGTCACAGGTCAGCTACCTATTTTTAGTCAGTATGCTACTGTGTTATTTGATACTGGGGCGACACACTCATTTGTCTCTACACACTTCATGAAGAAGTTAGAGATGCCACCACAAGCCTTAAATGGCAAATTCTTAACGACCCTGCCTTCGGGAGAAGTATTGTCATCTACTCATATGTTGCGAGCCGTGCCCATCAGAATCGCAGGCAGAGAACTCTACTGTGATCTGATAGTGCTTGACATGCAGGATTATGATAGTATATTGGGCATGGATTTCCTAAGCAAGTACGGTACTTCGATCGAGTGCCGTAAAAGAAAAGTAGTCTTCCGACCTGAAGCTGAACCGATGTTCGAATTTATTGGGAAACCAAGGGAAATTTGGAACTACGGGACCGAAAATGTGTCCGAACAACTCTCTACCCTGACTATAGCACTGACGCTGTTCGATGATATATTGGGGAAGCAAACCCGTGACCCAAGCATCGAGAGGATCAAGCAAGAAGTCTTAGAGGGAAAGAATGATGGATTCCGTATCGCTGACAGTGGAATATTATACCTCAAGGATCGCTTATGTATTCCCGACGACCCAAAGTTGTGAAAGAAGATACTGGAAGAAGCCCACGCAACACCCTATGCGATGCATCCTGGATCCACCAAAATGTACCAAGACCTGAAAAAAGAAATTCTGGTGGTCCGGTATGAAAAGAGACGTGGCTCAGTATGTCAGTACCTGTCTAACTTGCTAGAGGGTTAAGGTAGAACACTAGAGACCTGGAGGATTACTGCAGCCAATCCAAATTTTAGAATGGAAATGGGAAGATATCTCTATGGACTTTATTTCAGGATTACCTAAAACAACAAACGGCTATGACGCTATATGGGTAATCGTAGACAGATTAACAAAATCCACCCATTTCCTAGCAATCAAGATGACCTATTCGATTGAGCAACTGGCTCAATTATATGTCAAGGAAATTATTAGATTACATGGGATTCCTAAGACCATCATTTCTGACAGAGATGGTCGCTTTATTTCACATTTTTGGGAATGTGTTCAGAAGGCTCTTGGCACAAAGCTATTGTTCAGTACTGCCTTCCACCCTCAAACCGACGGACAAACAGAAAGGGTGAGCCAAGTACTAGAAGACATGTTACGAGCTTGCACCTTAGACTTCAAGGGGAGCTGGTGCCGATATCTATGCTTAGCGGAATTCGCCTACAACAATAGTTACCAAGCTACTATTGGAATGGCGCCTTACGAGGCTTTGTACGGGAGGAAATGCAGATCCCCTATATGTTGGTACGAAGGCGGTGAAAAAAAGGAGATGGGATTTCGAACAGAGTTTATTGACAACACCACCCGTACTATACAGAGCATCCGCCAAAGAATAGAAACTGCTCAGAGTCGACAGAAGAATTATGCAGATAAGCGACGAAGGCCATTAGAATTCAGTGTCGGAGATTCAGTATTCCTCAAAGTAGCTCCTATGAAAGGAGTGATGAGGTTTGGGAAGAAGGGAAAGCTAAGCCCGCACTATGTGGGACCATATCAAGTTCTGAAAAGAGTTGGCAAGGTAGCTTACGAGATAGCGCTGCCTCAGGAGATGTCAGCTATCGACAACGTGTTCCACGTTTTTTTGCTAAAGAAATGTATTCCGAGCACGAACCAAGTAATCGAACCATAGATAGTACAGGTTCAAGAGGACCTAAGTTATGAGAGCCGACCAGTTCAGATATTAGACCAAGATATCAAAAGACTAAGGAACAAAGAGGTACCCTTAGTAAAGGTCCTGTGGCAAAATCAAAGGTTCGAAGAAGCCACTTGGGAACGCAAAGACGATATGAAACGGAAGTACCCGGAACTATTTTAAGTTCGAGGATGAACTTTCTATGAGGTATGGGGTACTGTAACACCCACGAAATATTTAAGCTATATATATGGGTATTCTCTTTTAGAATAAAAAGGGAAGTGGAAATAGAACCAAAAAAAGAAATAAAAAGAAAGAGAAGTTAAGGCTTGAACCATGAACCCCTCACAATAGATAAAGCTAAATGGGTATGATAACCACAAGAGTCCTGAATGATATATGATTAGCAAAGAATAGAAATTGTAGTTAAAAGTAAGAGTATGATTAAGTAAGGGAGCAAGAGAATGTCAAGTAGCTTTCCTCCTCTTCCTCTTGGTTAAGAGAAGAAACAAGCAAAAGACAAAAGGCAAGTTGCCTTTTTCTTCTTCTTCTTTCTATTTTCGTGGGTAGAGGAGTCAAGAGGATGAATTGGGACATTCTTCCTTTTTCCTCATTAAGGATAAATAGGAATGTGAGAAGAGAAGGGAAAGAAAGGTTGGCTACTTCTTCCTCCTTCTTCTTCCTCCTCCTTCTTTCTCCTTCTTCCTCCTCCTCCGAGACCTAGAACTCTTCCCTCTCCCATTTCCGAATCCAAGCTAAGGTTTTCTCCCTAAGAAAACTAATTCACAAGAAGAAGTCCTCAAGATCTACTCCTTACAAGCAAGAGAAGCAAAAGGGAGAACTAGAAGGAGAAGCTTTCTTCTTCCTCTTCACAAGGGTACCTTCTTTTAAGAAAAACCAAGCAAGAGGAAGTAAGTATCCCCTCACCTGTAGTACAAGTAGTTCATGTGTTTTTCCATGAGTTTAGATTGCTTAAAAATCTAGGGTTGCTTCTTGAAACTTTAGACCACCAAAGTATAAAAACTTAAGGAAACTTAAGACCTAAACTAAACATGCTCACCATGTTTCTTATGATATGTACCCTATGATAGAAGATTAGTTTGGTGTTCTTATGCTTGTACGTTGCTTAGGACTTAGATTCATGTTCCTTAACCATTCAGCCATGATAAGATTAAAAGACCTAGGAAAGCTTAAGACCTAAACTAAACATGCTCACCATGTTTCTTATGATATGTACCCTATGATAGAAGATTAGTTTAGTGTTCTTATGCTTGTACGTTGCTTAGAACTTAGATTCATGTTCCTTAACCATTTGGCCATGATAAGATTAAAAGACCTAGGAAAGCTTAAGACCTAACTAAACATGCTCACGATGTTCCTTATGATATGTAACTTAGGATATGAGCTTTGTTTAAAATTCTCATGTTTTTATTTATGTTTCTTGTAGTCTAGACCTATGCCTAGAAGGTTTCGGTCATGATAGAAATGAAGGCCTAGGAGAGTTTAAAATTTAATCTATCATGCTCATGACTTTCCTTATGATATGGTGTGAAGAGTTCTTAGTGTTTTCATGCTTGCATGTTGCTTAGAACCTAGATGCATTCCACTTAGGGTTTCGGCCATGGTGATATTAAAGGTCTAAGAAAGCTTAAAAATCAAATCTAATATGCTCATGGTTTTCCTTATGATATGATATGAAATTAGCTTGATATTCTTATGCTTGTATGTTGCTTAGACTTAGTTTCATGCTCCTTAAACATTCGGCCATAACAAGATTAAAATACCTAGGAAGCTTAGAACCTAAACTAGACATGCTCATGACGTTCCTTATGGTATATGATATGAAATTGGTTTAGGGTTCATATGTTTTTTTGTTACTTGTAACCTATGGTTAGGCTTGGCAAGTTTCGGCCATAACAAGATCAAAGACCTAGGAAGCTTAGAACCTAAACTAAACATGCTAATGATGTTCTTTATGATAAGTGTTATGAAATTGGTTTAGGGTTCATATGCTTTTATGTTACTTGTAACCTAGATTTATGTTTGGCAAGTTTCGGCCATGATAGGATTAAAAGATCTAGGATGCTTAGAACCTAAACTAAGCATGCTAATGATGTTCTTTATGTTAAGTGTTATGAAGTTGGTTTAGGGTTCATATGCTTTTATGTTAATTGTAACCTAGATTCAATACCTTGTATGTTTCGGCGACTTCATGGAATTAGGGTTAGAGACCCTAATTATGATTTACTATGTGTCTCACATGCTATGATATGAATTAGGAGATGCTAGTTAATATTTTTCCATGCATGATTATGTTTCCCTATGATATGTTATATGCTCACTTATGTATGCTTATGAATCATGCATGATAATGACTCTTATGATGAGCTATATGCACAAGTATGCATGCTTTATAATATGACAAGAAGAGATGCTTCCCTTTTTGTTGGGACTAAGAGCACTCTTTATGATATGACAAGTAAAAGCCTAAGAGTTGCTTCCCTATTAATTGGGACTAAGAGCACTCTTCATGATATGATAAGTAAATAAGACATGCTATTTTACTTTTTTATGTGGCTTGTACCAAACCTTAGTGTCCAAGGGATGGGCTCCTCAGTTCGCCCCTAGGTCGACGGACGTAGTACGGACCTAGTTCCCTAGTAGGTTCGGGACTAGCTATCCCGTCCTAGGGATTGCGCGCATTTATGTTATGTGGTACATAGCCGGGCCCTCATGTTGAGATTATATTTAAGTATTATATGATATTATTTTTAAAAGACATCTTGCACATGACATGACGCATGTTTTTGAAAGACATCTTGCATACACTTTTATGATATGATAGGTTATGATAAGATATGCATATGATATGACATGATGCTCTTTTATTATATGATATGATATGACATGATGCTCTTTTATGATTTGATATGACATGATGTTCTTCCATGATATGATAAGTATGACATGATGCTTTTATATAGAATGATATGATATGATATGTTATGATGCTCTTTTATATGATATGATGTTTTAGATGATTATGTCTCCATGATATATGTTTATGTGATTATGCTATGATACATGGTTTTTGTGAGTAGGAAAGGATCTTACTAAGCCTGTGTGCTTATAGCTTACTTTCCTTGTACCGCAGATAAAGGTAAAGGATGGATAAACTAAGGGAGCAGTAGGAGGGGCAAGAGATGTGTGTGGTGGTGACTCGGCTAAGGAAAAAGACCTGCTTATGTTAATTTAGGCTTGATATGAACTATGCCTACCCTATGTTAATGTTTTGCATGATTACTTAATACTTATTCATGCTTATGTTGGAAATTGATATCATGACTTTTTAAATTTAAAATTATGCTTAACATGCTCATATGATTATAAATGTTTAGATAATTAGTTATTGGTGTTTAAAAGAAAAGTAAATCTAAAAACATAAAAGAATATATAAATAAATACTTCTGCTATTTTAAAAATAGATTAATATGCATGCATGTTCTCGTAACCCCGCCCTACCAGAGGGGCGGGCATTACAAATATAACACTATATAACCACACCTTAGTCTAACCTAACTAGCGTATAAGCAGGAGCCTAAATAATAACAAGAGTCTAGTAGGATATTCGATATCCTACACTATAGTATGATCTTATTAATGTATAGGCATGAGCCTACATAACAAACAAGGGTCTAGTAAGATATTCGATATCGTACACTATGGTATGATCGTCCTAACAAAGCACAAACTAAAATCATCAATCAGGGGTCTAACAATATATCCAACATCATACACTATAGTATGGCAATATCCTACATATATAACAAAATCAAACATGAAGAATAATAAGACTACATATGTAGCGTAAAAAAAAAACCGGTTCACTTAAATGAACCAAGAGTTATGGGTTAAGTAATTAATATATTAAAAGATTAATGAACCCGACCCGGATGGCTAGAAGACCCGACCCGACTTACTATATATGTACCCTAAAGATTTCTAAGGATTTTAATTATTCCCTTTCCCTTCCCCCTTTGAAGTCGACGACCACCACCACCACCCCCAACTTTCGAAAACCTTCCCCTCCCTTGGTAAGTTGTCGCCACCTCCTTTCCACCTCCTTTTCCCCTCAAATTCGAACCCTTAGCCAACTTGGAGGTGGAGGCAAAGCCTTGTCGGGGTGCCTAAGGTCATTTCCCTACGTTCACACAAAAAAATCTCAATGCAAGGATTTTGTTTTTGCATTTATTGTACCGTAGGGATCATAGTAGGTTATTTTGAAGAAGTTGTAAGATTTCTAACATTTGTTTTTTCACTATATGGATCATATTACATATGTTTCGATATTCGGTGCATGTTTATTAGTAATGAATATGATTATGTTAGTTTCCTTATTTTTGTAATGATTTGACGAAGTTCTAACGACTTTTCGATATGGACCATGTCGCTTGTATTTGTTTGTCTCGTAAAATTTTGGTTAAGATTTATGTCTGTTGATTTATTACTTTAATTAACTGTAAGGCTTATTCTATTTATTTGAATCCAATTGTTAATTTAGTTTAATTTATTAACGGATAGATTAAGAGGCCAACTATGTAACTAATAGATGGTATGATAACTTAATCTTGATTACAAGTTTAAATGAATTTATTGAAATCCAATTGTTAATTAGGTTTAATTTATTGACGGGTAGGTTAATAGGTACATATCTAATGGGTTGAGCCCCAGGGTTAATTATGCTTAATTTATTAACGGATAAGTTAATATTTCACTTATGTAATTAATTGATGGCATGTGATACGGGTTATGATAGATCGGTCAAGCGAGTGAAGGAGGAGTTTAAGTTCAAAGAGATAGGAAAGGTATGTAGCCGGTCGAATAAAGGCCAAGTGAGCACCCACGTGCTCATACATACTCGACCGGGCAAAGGCCGCTCGAACATAAAGACATTTAGCCTTATATAATACTCTGTACATATAACCGACTGATCGTAGGCTGAGTAAGCGTCCCCACGTTCATATATGCTCAATCAGGCAAGAGTTCGCCCAAGCATAAAGGTAGTTAGCCTTATACATAACTCTCAATATATTACCGGCCGACCGTAAGCTGAGTAAGTGACCCTGCGCTCATATATGCTCGACCGGGCAAAGCCCGCTGGAGCATAAAGGTATTTAGCCTTATATAATATTTTCAATATCTTACCGACCGATCGCAAGCCGAGCGAGCACCCACGTGCTGATATATGCTCGGTCGGGCAAAGCCCGTCCGAGCATAAAGGTATTTAGCATTATATAATATTCTAAGTATATTACCGGCCGACCGCAGGGTGAGTGAGTGCCCCCGCACTCATATATGCTCAATCGGGCAAAGCCCGCCCGAGCATAAAGGCATTTAGCCTTATATAATATTCTCAGCATCTTACCGGCCGATCACAGACCGAGCAAGCACCCACATGCTCATATATGCTCGGCCCGGCAAAGCTCGCCCGAACATAAAGACATTTAGCTCTATAAAATATTCTCATCATCTTACCGAGCGAGCGCCCTCGTGCTCATATAGGCTCGGCCGAGTAAAGCCCGCCCGAGTATAAAGAAAGGATTAATAGAAGATAATCCTAATAGATGATCGGTTTGAACGACCGATTGAGATATATTCAACAGGAAGCATTCTTAATAGTATATACGACCGACTTGAACGACTGGCCGAGACATATTCAACAGAAGTTATTCTTAACAGTAAATACGGCAAGCTTGAACGACCGATCGAAATATATTCAACAGGAAGCATTCTTAACAGTATATATGATCGGCTTGAATGACCGATCGAAACATATTCAACAAGAGGTGATTTGAACAGTATATACGGTCGATTTGAGTGACCGGCCGAGACATATTTAACAGAAAACATTCTCAACAGTATATGTGGCTAGCTTGAATAACCGGCCGAAACATGCTTAATGAAATATTTGGCAGGAAATATCTTCTAGAAGCTTCTTCAATTATGATGACGTGTCATAAATGACAAAATGGGTACATTTGGGGTACAGAAAAGATGTCTTAAAGGATTATTGCACGAAGTATAGAAGATGATTTAATCTCCTAATAAACTCTAACGAACTAGGGACCACCTCATGACTACGGAGGTCACTCGAGGTGGTATAAAAAGGGGGGTCTTCTTCGTTGGCAGGGTACGCAAGTTCTAGCATCTAAATTCTATTTTCACTTCAATTATTGTTCTTCTTCTTCTATTTCTTCTTCTTCTTCTTCTTCTTCTTCTTCCATCAGTGAGAGGAATTGACTTTACTATCGGAGGGCCTAGCCAGGGATCCCCACCCTGGTCTTAGATCACTAACGCTTTGTTGGCTCGTCTCTCTGTGCACAGGAGCATTAAGGAGTCTCTTCCGATCTTCGGAGTTCGTCTTCATTGGAGTCCATCATCATTCATCGGAACCAGTGCTCATCTTCACGGATCTCAGACAGGATCAAATTTGGCACCGTCTGTGGGAACTATTCACCTGGATCTGAGGCTACGAGGATGGAGGAAGCTGGTAAACCCAACTCCATCACTATATCACAGGTTGATTTGGAGTTGCTCATCAACGCCAGAGTACAAAAGATATTGCAACAACAACAACAAGTAAATATTGGTGGCACATTGCCTGGAGTTCCACCTCCTACAATGTCAGTAACCTCTCATCACCGAGAGAAGGAGATCAGGGGAGGAGATCTAGCTCATCTATTCTCTGCTCCTCTCTCTCCCACTCAACGTCCTAAAGCTTACTTTTGAACACCTCTAGAACAAGGAGGATGGAAAGCAGCCCTTCAGGAATCCTCAGGAGAAACCCCTGTAAGGGAAAAGAGAAAGGGGAAGGTGGTGGCTAGTGATAGTTCTCCTGAAAGGATTATCACCCCATTTTCTCAATGGGTATTGGATGATCCACTGATGAAACATTATCAGAATTTAAATGTTAGAGAATATTCGGGAACAATTGATCCCGAAGATCATCTTCTCAAGTTTGAGCATGCAGCGCTTCTCCAATAATTCACTGATGGAGTTAAATGTCGGATGTTTCTTACTACTTTTGGAAGAGTAGCTCAAAGATGGTTTAAGCGATTGCCAGAGAATTCTATTTGTCGCTTCAAGGATTTCCGCAAGGTATTCTTGCACCATTTTTCCAACAATCGGATGTATCATAAATCTCCATGGAGTCCATTTTCTATTAAGAAAGGACCTAAAGAGTCTATTAGGGCTTATATTAAGAGATTTAATCAGATGGCCATTGATGTTCCATCGGCCACTACAGAGATCTTGGCAAGCGTATTCTCTCAGGGACTTAATGATAATGATTTTTTTTTTTAAGAATTTGGTTAGGAATCCTCCTACCAATTTTGATATATTGATTGAACGCTGCTCGCAGGAAAGAGGTTAACGCCCCTGCACCAGTCCCAGTAGTGGCCTGCCCGATGGGACCTGTCCAGCCTCCTAAAGGACCTCGGGTAAACCTGTCCCATCGTCATCCCGAGCCACGACCTCAAGCAGTACAACACGTGGGGGTTCCTCAATATTTTCCTCAAAGATGGTGCACAAACCATTTAACTAATACCCATGATACTGAAAACTATTTCACCTTGAAGAATCAACAAGCAGGTAACACTCGATATCATCGGCATTCCCCAATCCCAAATCACCGACGATATCCTTGATAGAACAGCCCGCTCAAAATCAAATATCAACCGAACGAGTCACAAGCTAGAATATTACCTCTTCCTGTACAAGCTAAAGCACCTGGTTCGGTACAATCAGAGCAATCATCAACTCGACAGGAAGAAAATCACAGTAAAGTCGCTCGGGGCAACATTAGCATGATAACAGGAGGGCCCACTAATGGCGATTCTAATCGGGTGAGGAAGTCGCACCCTCGGTGACTAACAATTCATGCCATCGGATGTAGTCCTTTCTTTGTTGATGTTAGTATACATTTTGAACTTCTCCTAAATTAACTCATTCCCCAATTATTTTTGATCATGGTTGGTTTTGTTTTTGTTTCCCATTTACTGGACTTTCCCTTATCTGCTCGACTCTTTCACCATTTCTTCATTCCTCATTAAGTGGAAGATGGTGTTTTTAAATTTCAATCTCGCACTAAAACTCCCCTATTCTATAGAATTCCTCCTCAAGGGGAATGACAGGATAAATTTTTCTTTATGCGTTTTCCTTCTCCACCTCCATATCCCATAGCTTGGTGTCGAGAGCTTCCCCCTATCCTATTCCTACATTAGGCAATGTTTTGGAAGACCGTGCTCTCCATTCTTCATTGGGGAAATTAAAAGGCACAAAGTTTAATTTACCTACCCTAATCGCTGAAGGCTTATTATTTGTTTTTAGTCTTAGCACAGCAGAAGCGTCCTTGGATGTTCGCTTTGGTAAGATTATTCTTTTTACTCATGTTTTGAACTATTTTTTGTGTTGTTGTTAAGACACATTTTTCTTTTCTCTCCAGCTAATGCTATTCTCCTTGCCCTCATATACAAGAATACTCGCTTGACGAGGGTAGCTTTAACTAGACTAGGTGAGGAACTGTTGAGAGATCATCCTCCCTCTTCTTCCCTTAGTCTACTACCCCTTCCGAACAACCTTAGGAGTCCTCCCACTCCTCAGAGTCAGAGGGTCCCTTCACGGTGAAATGTCGGCCATCTCGTACCCCAGGTCCTTGTCCTCTCTCCTATTCTAAAGGTAAAAAACTTGCTCCTCCTACATATGCTCATTCTAATTTTGCATTACTTATGATGAGACCAAGACTCCTCATTCTACCTCTCCTGTTATTCCCCCAGATGTTTCATTATCAGAGGAGACACCTATTGCTCCTGAGGCTACATTGCCCCTTCTCCAAGCTCTACCTTCCTCTTCTACTAGGCCCCGTGCCAAGAGAACTCCTTGCAGGAGAACAATTACTTCTGGATCTACTACAACACCCATTGAGTAGGATCCTCCATTAGGTAGCCTCCCATCTCCTAACCTTTCTTCTCCAGCCTTTGAACATCATCCTTCCTCTTCCTCACTATTTACAAGTTCTCTTTGTCCTTCTATTTTATTTCAACAAGGCCATAGTTTACCATTTCTTTCTTGATCAAGCTCCTACCTCTGCCCCGTGTGGATTATTACAACTAAAGGGGGCATTGGCTGAGTCTTGGTTGCAATCTCAGGTGCTTTTGAGAAGAAGCACCTATGTTGAGCGTGTCGATGACCATAATCAACAAGCCACTACGGTAAGTTTTTGAATTTAACTTCCTTGTTTCATACTTACGAAATGTAATCTTACTACTATTTCCCTTAGCTATATGCTTCGAGTTTGAACTTGGGCAAGATAGTTGTGAATCTAGAGAGGACTAATCAAATGTTAAAGAACAAGGTAGAAGAGTTACAAGCTGCCTCTAACCTCCCCAACAATCAACTCCTCCAACTACGGGATAGGGTGAAATCACAAGTTGAGTTTACTGCTAATTTAGAAAAGACTCTACAAGACACCCGCCAGATGTTACAATCTAAAGAGGAGGAAAAAAGGAACTTGGAATTACAGCTAGAGGACTTTAATTCTACCCTTGGTGTTGAAAGGGATTTACAAGATAAAGCCCTCTCAGACATTACTCATAAAACTACTTTGCTGAACCAGCTGGAACAATCGCACGGTTTGGGATCTTATGATTTAGTCCCAGAATTAGCTTCTAAGGACTTTACCTTGTTCCAACAAAAAGAAAAACTATGAGTTCAAGATTTAAAAATAATCTCACTCCTAAAAGAACTAACAGAGGTCAAGGCAGAGAAGACTACTTTGCAAGGGGAGAAAGATAGCCTGTAATCTGAATTTCAAACCTATAGAGTAAGCGAGGAAGAGAGATGGCATATCAAATGCAAAGACTATTTAACTTCCCCTGAATTTGGTGAGAAGTATGTTGGGTTTTTCGGGCCGCAAAAACTATTTTTTGCGTTGCGGAAACCCCGAAATTCCCATGCCACGGATCCGTGCGAAGTTTATAAAATAAAAATTTTGTGTACGAGTTTCTCTAGCCTAGATCTACACTAGATCTACAAAGGAAAGGAGTTTACCCTTGATGCGAAGCCCTTCGCGTAATCCCGCTCGTCCAAAGGTTCGCCGGATCTCGAGAGTATCAAAGTAGATACTCCTCTATGTGTATCCACACAAGCAAGGAGATGGAGAAAACCAAACAAAAGGTGTGCTAGCACCTTTGATGGTCACGGCAAGGAGGAAGAGAGGGAGAGAAGATAGGTTGAGAGGAGGAAGAACACTTGAATGAAAATCAATTAACTCTTGTAACTTCCATCCAAAGTGGCCGACCACTTTATCCTTCTTAACCCCCATGGAATATCAAGAGTCAAGTCTCTTGATCTCCTCCATGAGGTGGCATTTGGTCAAGTCAAACTTGACCAAATGAAGAAGCCTTGATGATGTGGCATTGGTCAAGTCAAAGTCAAGTCAAAACTTGACTCTTCATCTTCCTACTTAAGTCAAGTCAAACTTGACCACTTTTCTCCGTTGGTTGATCTAATCTAACCATTGGTTCAAGTCAATTTTAATTTAATGAATCTCTATTCATTGAATTAAATTAATTAAATGAGTATAAGTCCAAATTAGACTCACTTAACACATGAACCAAATTGAGTCCAACTCAATTAGCTTAATTTGGATTACTCTTAATCCAATTTGGTTCATCACATAAACCTAATCCTTTAGATACATCAAATGAACCTAATCTCCATCTAAATGCCCTTTGTGTGTGACCCCTATAGGTTCTTATAACGTTGACAATGCTCCTAAACCCATTTAGAAGCATAAGTAATGAGCGGTATCTAGCAACACATCATTACTACCCAAGTTATAAGAATGTTGAGATCCAACATCACCTTGTGACTACTAATTGTGACTCCTCATAATATATGACATTGTCCTTCTATCCTAGACACCTAGATTGATCAATATGAGGCATAGACCGTGTCATCCTTTAATCAATCTAAATCTTGAACTCCAAGTAGACTCACTCAATCAAATGAGCTCAATATCTCATATTGACTCATTTGGGCATGGTCATGCACTTCGTGGTCTCACTCTATCAAGAATATCGATGTCACTTCCGTCATATAGGAGGGATATCTCCTGCCATACATCTGATTCCCATCCCCTCCACATGCCGATCGAAAGCTTTTGCTGGAAGAGCCTTAGTGAAAGGATATGCCAGGTTATCTGCTGATGTAATCTTGGCGATGGCAACTTCTCCTCGCTTCACGATATCTCGTATCAGGTGTTACTTGTGCTCTATATGTTTACTTGCCTTATGGGCTCATGGTTCCTTCAAGTTTGCAACTGCACCGCTATTATCACAATAAATTGTGATGATTTTGGGCAAACTAGGAATCACATCTAAGTTCATTAGAAAGTTCTTGAGCCATACTGCTTCTTTAGCTGCCTCAGAGGCTGCTACATACTCAGATTCCATGGTTGAATCCGAAACGCATTTCTGCTTAACACTCCTCCATGCAATGGCTCCACCTCCTAAAGTAAACACATATCCTGATGTAGACTTACTGTTGTCCCTATCCGATTGGAAATCTGAATCCGTGTAACCCACAGGGAGCAAATCGTCTGCTTGGTAAACTAGCATATAATCTCTAGTCCTTCTCAGGTACTTTAATATATGCTTTACTGTAGTCCAATGCCCTTGTCCAGGGTTACTCTGATATCTGCTAACCATGCCCACGGCAAAACAGATATCAGGTCTCGTACACAGCATTGCATACATAAGACTTCCTACAGCCGAAGCATAAGGAACTGCTTTCATGTCCTCTATCTCCTTTGATGTCTTCGGAGACATCTCTTTAGATAGAACTACTCCATGTCTAAAAGGTAAGAAACCTTTCTTGGAATTCTGCATGCTAAAATGAGCAAGGATTGTATCTATATACGAAGCTTGGGACAGACACAATATTCTTTTCTTGCGATCCCTTATAACTTTGATCCCAAGAATATGTGCACAATCACCTAAGTCCTTCATATCAAATTGTTTGGACAACCATACCCTTATGTCCGATAATACCTTGACATTGTTGTCAATTAACAAAATATCATCTACGTATAGTACAAGAAATACCACCACATTTCCGTTACACTTCTTGTATACACAAGACTCATTCAGATATTGAATAAATCCATATGACTGGATTACTTCATTAAACTGGATGTTCCAAGACCTTGAAGCTTGCTTTAGTCCATAAATGGACCGATTGAACTTGCACACTAGATGCTCTTTGCCTTTTTCAATGAACCCTTCTGGTTGCTTCATATGGATGTTTTCTTCAAGACTTCCATTAAGGAAAGCTGTCTTGACATCCATTTGCCAAATCTCATAATCCATATGAGTGGCAATGGACAAGAGTATCCGGATAGACTTAAGCATGGCTACCGGTGAAAAGGTCTCCTCATAATCGATTCCCTCTTTCTGAGTGTACCCTTTCGCAACAAGCCTTGCTTTGAAGGTTTCTACCTTCCCGTCTGTCCCTCTTTTCCTTTTATAAATCCACTTGCATCCAACGACTTTTACACCATCAGGTGGTTCTACAAGCTCCCAAACCTTATTAGAGTACATAGACTCTATTTCAGAATTCATTGCCTTTTGCCAAGATACTGCATCTATATCTTGGAGTGCTTCGTCATATGTTTGGGGATCAGGTTCATGTTTACCCAGGATCAAGTCCGAAGACTCTCCCAAAAATATGAATCTCTCAGGTTCCCTCACAACTCTCCCACTACGACGAGGCACCGTCTGTGGTTGTGTATCATGTGTGACACGTGTTGCAGTCTCTTGTGGTACTTCATCTTGTACTGTTGGTACTAAAGTAGACGTGCCCTCTCTAAGTTCTTCTAAAACAATTTTGCTACTGAGCTTGTGATCCATTATATAGTCTTCTTCTAAAAACTGAGCATTGGTGCTAACAATGACCTTCTGGTCTTTAGGACTATAAAATAAACCACCTTTCGTTTCTCTGGGATAACCCACAAACACGCGAACTTCTGTACAAGATTCTAACTTATCAGCATCTGGTTTCAGCACATGTGCTGGACTACCCCAAATTCGAATATGTCTTAGACTGGGCTTTCGCCCATTCCATAATTCTATGGGAGTAGAAGATACTGATTTAGAAGGTACTAAGTTCAGAATGTGCACTGCCGTTTCCAGAGCGTATCCCCAAAATGAATTTGGTAATTCTGAATAACTTATCATCGATCTAACCATCTCCATAAGAGTCCTATTCCTTCGTTCTACCACACCATTCTGTTGGGGTGTACCAGGTGCGGACAATTGGGATTGAATCCTGGCCTCTGATAAGTAATTCCTAAACTCTCCTAAGAGGTATTTGCCACCACGATCAAACCGTAGTGTCTTGATACTTTTACCTAGTCGTTTCTCCACATTAGCCTTGTACTCTTTGAACTTATCAAAGCACTCGGACTTATGGCGCATTAGGTAAATGTATCCATATCTTGAATAATCGTCTATAAAAGAGACAAAATATTCAAAACCACTTCTCTCCTAGATAGACATAGGACCACACAAATCAGAATGAACCAATTCTAACGCTTCTTTGGCTCTATACCCCTTGGCCTTAAAAGGCCTCTTGGTCATTTTACCTTCCAAGCAAGATTCACAAGTTGGAAAATTTTTCAACTCTAATGAACCCAAGAGTCCATTGGCTATAAGCCTTTGAATCCTACTTAAGTTAATATGACCAAGCCTTAGATGCCAAAGATACGCTTGGTTCATTTCCGAAGGTTGTTTTCTCTTATTAGAGTTAGAAGATGTGTTATAAATTTTCATATTTTACTTTGTGGAAGAAATTTGATTTAAAGTATATAAATTGCCAACTAATGCACCAGAACAGATAATCACTTTATTTCTCTTTATAACTACATTGTTATTAAAGGAAACAGAATATCCATCCAAATACAGTTTAGAAACTGAAATTAAATTCTTTCTAAAACTGGGTACATAAAGACAATTTCTTAAAACCATTTTTCTATTCCTATCAAAAGATAAGTAGACGTCTCCCACTGCAACAACCGTCACCTTAGTAGCATTGCCCATGTAGACGGTTATCTCTCCTTCATATAGTTGTCGGGTTTCCTTGAACCCCTGCAAAGAATTGCAGACATGATCAGTGGCTCCCGTATCTACACACCAGGTGCTGGTAGATAACACCGCTAAACATGTTTCAACAACTAGAGCATGAGATATACCTTTGTTATTTTGATTCCTATGAGGACAGTCCGCCTTCCAATGCCCTGACTGCTTGCAGATGAAGCACTTGCCTTTCAGCTTCTTCACTCCAGCTTTAGGTCCTGTACTCTGAGATTTATTCACCTTCTTTGCTGAGCTAACTTGTTTCTTCTTCTTCTTTCCTTTCGGTTTATAAGTAGAACCATTTTCAGCATAGTGAATCTGAGAATTGTGACAAAATAAACCTTCTGCTGCCTGAAGTTCTGTCAGTAGTTCCGCCAATGAATATACCCTTTTATTCATATTATAATTCAGGTGGAATTGCTCAAAACTTCTAGGTAGCGTTTGGAGGATCATATCGATCTGGGTTTCCCCATCAATTTCTCCTCCAAGGATTTGTATTTCATTTAGATAAGCCATCATCTTTAGGATATGATCCCTCACAGGAGTACCCTCTTGCATAGTGGTCGTCATTATCTTTTTCATGGCTTCTTGCCTAGAGGCCCGATCCTGGTGACCAAAGAGTTCCTTGAGATTGTTCATAATATCATAAGCTGTTGGTAAATCTTGATGCTGATGTTGCAATACATTTGACATTGAAGCCAAAATGTAACACTGCGCCATCTCATATGCTTTTACCCATTTCTTATGATACTCAATCTCCTCTTGGGTAGATTCACCATTGGGTGCATCAGGGCAAGGCTCAGTCAGTACAAACTTATAGCTTTCAGCAGTAAGAACAATGTCCAGGTTCCTTTTCCAATCTATGTAGTTAGGACCAGTAAGTCTGTTCTCTTTTAGTATGATGGCCAGTGGGTTGAAAGTCATCCTAAGAATCACAAATAACTTTTGGTCAGAACTCTAAATTTAGAATAATATTGATTCCTCAAACAATACTATTTTAAATTAACCAACACCTCAAAACACCGTGAATTTTGTATGCCACGATAGTGTGGATGTATACAAATTCAACATTTGTAAAAGGAGGGTGTAACCCATTAATTTTATTATCTTGTCAACCTAACTTTTTGACTAATAAAATTAATAGTTGGTTTCCTTTGGTCACACGAATAATAGCAGTGACTCCAATGGGGAGGATACTATTAGACGTGCCCAAGTGTATACCATTACTTGACACTAAGTCCATTAATAAGATTGTGCCCCTTCCGATGGGGAAGATCACACGCTCTTTATTAATTTCCTATAGTAATCCAAAATGGAAGTTTGATCTAGTGATCCACAAACAAACTCATCCGATATGGAGGAAGGCACTCAGAGCCAACGCGCAAGTTTGTTTGCATCTCTTACAAACCAGTAATGGAGACCGTGGAATTTATTTAAAATCCCTCTCCCACTTAGTTATTTAAAATGAGGAATTTTGACTATGCTAGCCTACTTAACATGCATACTAACAAACACACACAGCACGACATAAAAGCAATAAATAGAAAAACTAATTTTCAACTATTATGGCTTTTATCTATTATTGTCCTCCGTGTGTTGCCATCCCTAGCTGCTGCCATTTTTGCCCACCGCCACCGGATCTAGTTGTCGCATCCATCTTGCTCCTTGTTCCGCTGCGCCTCTGGTCCTCAAAAGGTTCCATGCCTTGCAAGATTCGATTCGTGACATAAATAGAATTTTACATTTTTTGATCCTATATTCCTCGAAGGAATGTACATGTATCTAGATCAAAAATAAAATCCTAATAAAACTAAATACAACTCCTGCTATATTTTATAATACAATCATGCACACACAATCAAATGCCCTTGACATGTCCAAGGGTCCAATCACACACACAATAACTATAAGCCATAATAGTTGGATCCTGCATCCACAAAGTTAGCACATCCTACTATTATCCTGCCTAAATTATGTATGGCATGTGCATAATTAAACTAATACCAAATACACAAAGGCAAAACCCTAACTCTGATACCAATTGTTGGTTGCTACTCAGAAAACCTAACGGTTCCACTGTACAAAAATTTTGTACAAAGGTCTTAACCTTTTCCTAGCTACCATGTGTTCTTTTAAATTAAACTTGGATCACCTGCGGAACTTAACACGTTTGATCCTAAGTTTAATTTATTTGTTCTTTTAGGTTTAGACTTGGATCTCCTGCGGAACTTAACACGTTCAATCCAAATCACCTAGGTCACGAAGACAATTAAATATCTATTTCCAAAATCGGCTTCCAGTACTGCATGGCGAGGCACTTGGCCTTCTTAGATATGGGAGCAACCACCACCGACTAGACAAAGCCTTTTAAGGAAATTAAATATTTAACCTTCCCATAGTAACCCTAGGTTAACCGCTAAGAACAATCAAATCACAAGGAAAAGAAAAAACAAAAGAACATAATTTTGAAAACTAATTCAAAAAAACTAGAATCGCATGCCTCTTGTATTTGATATTTTTACAAAGAAACAAAAACTAACATGATGGGGAAAACAATTATTAGTTATACCTTTCTTTGTAAATAATGACCTCTTGATCTTCTACCGTATTCCTCTTCTAATCTCGGACATTGTGTGGGCAGCGATCTTCTGAGACAAGAACCACCTAGCACCTTCTTCTCCTTCCTTCATGTTTCGGCCAAGCACAAAACCTCCAAAGGATGAAGAACTTATTCCACCAACCAAGCTCCAAGGGATGCAAGCTTCCTCTTCTTCTTCTCCAAGCTAGGATCCGGCCACCACATGATCTCGAAGAGGAAGAGGAGGTTCGGCCACAAAGATGGAGAGAAGAGAAAAGGGAGAGGTCGGCCACACCAAGGAAGAAAAGAGAGAGAAAATAGAATAGAGGTTGTGTCTCTTGAAAGCACCCAAATCCCCTCTTTTATAATCCTTAGCTTTGGCAAATAAGGAAATTTAGTTATAATAAAATTTCCTTAACTTTCCTTGACATGAATTAATTAGGAAGAATTAAATAAAATTCCCTAATAGCCCATGTCATGGCCGGCCACATCATGGAAGAGCAAATAAGGCAATTTTCAATCAACCAATTAAAATTCCTTATTTGTTTCCAGAAATTTAAAAAAATAAAATTTCTCTTTAAAATCCCTTCATGGTTGATAAAAAGAAATTTCTATAATTTTATTTTTTCTACATGTGGATAATTTAGAAAGAAGAAAAATAAAATATCTTTTTAATCTACAAATAAGGAAAGAGATTTAATCTCTTTTCTCAAACTTTTGTAGAAACTTATAAAAGAGATATTTTAATTTTTTTTAATCTCTCTTTTAAATTATATCTTCCACATAAGAACAATTTAAAATTAAAATTCTTTTCTATTTTATTAGGGCCGACCACCTAAGCTTGGGTTCAAGCTAGGGCCGGCCACCCATGGACCAAGGCTTGGCCGACCCTAGCTTGGTCCTCAAGCTAGTTTGGCCGACCCTTATAACATGGATATGAAGGTGGGTATAGGTGGCTATAGTACTCTATAACTAAGAGGCTACGATAGGGACCGAGAGGAGGAATTGGTTTTGGTCATCCGATAAAATTAAGCATCCCGTGTTCGCCCCGAACACACAACTTAATTTTATCAATAATAATTCATTCCACTAGAGAACTATTATTGAACTACCGCACCAATCCCAAATTACATTTTTGGGCTCCTTCTTATTATGAGTATGTTAGTCTCCCTGTGTTTAAGATAATGAATATCCACTAATTAAATGAGTTACTGACAACTCACTTAATTAATATCTTAGTCCAAGAGTAGTACCACTCAACCTTATCATCATGTCGGACTATGTCCACCTGCAGGGTTTAACATGACAATCCTTATGAGCTCCTCTTGGGGACATTCTCAACCTAGCTTTCTAGGACACAGTTTCCCTTTATAATCAACAACACACACTATAAGTAATATCATTTCCCAACTTATCGGTCTTATTAATTTATCAAACTAAATCTCCCCCATTGATAAATTAAAGAAATAAATATCAAATATATGTGCTTGTTATTATATTAGGATTAAGAGCACATACTTCCATAATAATTGAGGTCTTTGTTCATTTATAAAGTCAGTATAAAAGAAACGACCTCTAATGGTCCTACTCAATATACTCTAAGTGTACTAGTGTAATTATATAGTTAAGATAAACTAATATCTAATTACACTACGACCTTCCAATGGTTTGTTCCTTTCCATCTTGGTCGTGAGCTACTGTTTATAATTTATAAGGTACTGATAACATTATCTTCTGTATGTGACACTACATACTATGTTATCTACAATATAAATTAATTGAACAACTACAAATAAATGTAGATAATTTGACCAAATGTGATTCTTTATTCAAAATAAATGTCTACAAAAGCTTTGGCTTTCAGTATACACTCTAACACTCCAATGCATACCCATGTGTCAACTTGATATCTCCATATCCATGACTTGTGTGATCAAGTCATCGAGTTGACCTACATGCTAGTCTCGTCGCATTAACATTGTCCCTGAATGTTAATACTTGACTAGGAATGATTAAGAGTAGTGTTCCCTATATCATCTCACTATCGATTCAACCAATCGATTGATATAGGTAAGAACCTTCTACTCAAGGACGCTATTATACTTAGTTATTTGGCACCAATACAAGTAAGTATAATAACCAAAAAAACAAATGTCTTTATTTATATACAAGAATATGATACAACGAGTCCATACAATAATCATCAAATGATTGGCTCTAGGGCTCTAACTAACAATGTACTACGCATTGTAGGAGCTCTCACTCACTTAGTTGATGGAGTAATCAAACAACTAAAAGAGGCGGGTTGTTTATCTAAAGTCCCTCCTCCCTTTTTCATGTTAGAATGTATACTAAAAGTCTAGCTTTTTGTATGAATATTTATTTTGAAATGAGAATCACATTGGTCAAATGTCTGCATTTAGTTAAATGCAATTGTCCATTTAATTTATATTGTAGATAACATGGTGTGTGGTGTCACACAGAAGATCATATTATCAGTTCCTTATAAATAATAAATAGTAGCTCACAACCAAGATGGATTGGGACAAACCATTGGAATGATTGTAGTGTAATTTGGTATTAGTTTATCTTGACTATAAAATTACACTAGTACACTATGTGTGTATTGAGCAGGACCATTTGAGGTTGTTCCTTTTATATTGACAATATAAAAGAACAGAACCTCTGTTATTATGGATGTGTGTACTCTTAATCCCAATATAATAACAAGCACATGTACTTAATATTTATTTCTTTAATTTATCAAAAGGTGAGACTTATTCGTTAAATCAATATACCCGATAAGTTGAGAAATAATATTATTTATATGGTGTGTTGTTGATTATAGAAGGAAATTGTGTCCTAGTTATCTAGGTTGATGATGCCCCATTGAGGAGCTCATAAGGATTGTCATGTAAACCCTGCAGGTGGACTTAGTCCAATATGACAATGAAGTTGAGTGGTACTACTCTTGGAGCTAGATGTTAATTAAGTGAGTTGTCAGTAACTCATTTAATTAATGGACATTTGATATCTTAAACACAGGGAGATTAACGCACTCATGATAAGAAGGAGCCCATAATGTAATATGGGATTGGTGGGTAGTTCAATAATAACTCTTTAATGGTATGAGTTATTATTGATGAACTTGAGTTGGGTGTTCGGGTTGAACACAGGAAGCTCAAGCTCATCAAGAGGCCAAAACCAATTCCTCTTCTAGGTCCCTGCTATAGCCTCTATAAAGCCTCGCATTCACCCATTTTGATTATCCTTCCTACCCAAGAAAGGGGCCAGCCACATCCTTACTTGGTGCCCAAGCAAGGGGTCAGCCATAACTTAATAGACAAGGAAGTTTTTTTTAAAAACAAAATTTTGTTAAAATCTTTTCTTTTATGGTTATCTACAATGGTTAAAAAGAGAGATTTTAATTTTATTAAAATCTTTCCTTTTTTATAACCAACCATAATAGGAATAAAAGAAAGATTTTATTCAAAACAAAATTTTGTTATAATCTTTCCTTTTATAGCTATTTACAATGGTTTAAAAAGAAAGATTTTATTTTTGTTAAAATCTTTCCTTTTTGTAAACCATCCACAATAGAAATAAAAGGAAAACTTTATTAAATATTTTCCTTGTTAGCCACTAGCAAAGAATATAAAAAAGGAGGAGGGTAGTGTCCAAATAGAACCGAAGTTATCTCTTCTTGTGTGGTCGACCCCTTCTTCTCTTGTTTTCTTTCCTTAAGGCCGGCGACACCCATTTCCTTCTTCCTCCCTTTCTTCTCTCTAGGGCTGGTGCTCATCTCACCTTGGTGGTCATGGCTTAAAGGAGAAGAAGAAGAGAAGAAGTACTTGGTGGTTGGTTGATTACAGGAGAAGAAGAAGGAGTAGGCGCATCTTCACTTTGCATTCTTTGTGGCCGAGAGTTTGGAAAGGAAAGAGAAGGCCGGGTGTCTTTGTCTTGGTAGATCGTCGCCCACACGACATCCAAAAGGAGGAGAGGAATACAACAGAAAATCAAGAGGTCTTTAAGATACAAAAAAAGGTATAACTAGTTAATTGTTTCCGTTGTGTACTAGTTTAGTTTTCCTTTGTATGGATCCTCAAATACCAACACAAGAGGCTAGCGATCTTGTGCTTCGATTGAGGTCTCTATAGTTAAACCTAGGGTTTACTGTAAGGAGTTTAAATATTCAATATCTTTGAAAGGCTTTGTCTAAGAAGTGGTGGATGATCCCATACCTAAGAAGGTCGAGTGCATCTCCAACGACCTGGAAGTAAATCCTTGAAATAAATATTTAATCAACTTCTGTAATATGGTTTAACTTTTGATGAACACATGGATTGAACTTGGATTAATAATGTTAAGTTTCGTTTGCAATCCAAGTTTAACTTCTGAAAAGCACATGGGTTGTTAGGAAAAGTTCTATGCTTGTACAAATTTTTGTACAAGGGAAATAGAACGAAATTCTGAGTAGCGCCAACAATTGGTATCAGAGCTAGTTTTTTGCCTCTATGTGTTTGGTTTTCAATTAAATTATATAATTTTCATACATAAATTTAGGCAGGATAATAATAGGATGTGCAAATAGATTAACTCTATGGTTGCAGACATCCTAGTTCCAAATATTATGGCCCTATTGTGTTTGTGTGTGATTTGGACCCTCGGGCATGTTGAGGGCATTTTATGTGTGTGCATGATTGTAATTATTAAATACAACAGGAGCTATATTAGTTTTAGGATTTTACATTCTATTCGATCTAGATTACATGTACATTCCCTTGTGGAATATAGGATCGATAAATGTATAAATTTTATTTTTGTCATGGATCGTATCTTTGTAAGGCGGTGTTCTATTTGAGGACCAGAGGTGCAGCGAAAAAGGAAGCAAGATAGACGCGATGACATAACCCATTGGCTGCGGCTAGGGTTGGTGGCACACGGAGGACATCTATGGATGAGGCCATAATAGTTGGAAAATTATTTTTCATATCTATTGCCTTTTATGCTGTTTATATGTGTTGTGTGTGTGTGCATGTTAAAATTCCTCATTCTAAATAACTTAAGTGTGAGGGGAATTATTTAAATTCCACGGTCTCCATTACTAGTTTGTAAGTGATGCATTCAAACTTACGCGTTGACTTTGAGTGCCTTCCTCCACAATGGATGAGTTTGCTTGCGGATCATTAGATCAAACTCCCTTTATGGATGATTATAGGAAATTATTTAGGTTTGTGTGATCTTCTCCATCTGAAGGGGCACAATCCTATTTAATGGACTAAGTATCAAGTAATGGTATACACTTAGGCGCATTTAATAGTATCATCACCATCGGAGTCACTGCTATTATTTGTGTGATCGAAAAAAAATCAACTATTAATTTTATTTGTCATAAAGTTAGGTTGACAAGATAATAAAATTAATGGGTAAAATCCCCTCTTACAAATGTTTGAATTTGTATACATCCACACTATCGTGACATACAAAATTCACAGTGTTTTGAGGTGTTGGTGAATTTAAATGATATTGTTTGAGGAATTAATATTATTTTAAATTCTAAATTTTTGACCAAATATTTTGTGATTCTTAGGATTTCAAATGTCTTTCAATCCTCTTGCTGTTATATTGAAAGATAACAAACTTACTGGTCTCAATTACATTGATTGGAAACGAAACTTGGGCATTGTCTTAACTGCTGAAGGTTACAATTTCGTACCTTTTGAGATCTGTCCAAGCCTGCCTAATAGCGATTATAGTAATGAGGAGATTGAGTATCATAAGAAATGGGTCAGGGCAGATGAGATGGCGCGGTGTTACATTTTGGCTTCTATGTCAAATCTGCTATAACATCAACATCAGGTCATGCCTACTGCTTATGACATGATGCACAATCTCAAGAAACTCTTCAAACACCAGAATCGGGCTGCTAGGCAGGAGGCTATGAGAAACTTGACGACAACCACCATGACTGAGGGGACACCCGTAAGGGATCATATCCTCAAAATGATGGCTCTTTTGAATGAGATGGAAGTCTTGGAGCATAAATCGATGGAGAAACCCAGGTTGATATCATTCTCCAAACGCTGTCTAAAAGTTTTGAGTAGTTCCGCCTGAACTACAACATGAACAAAAGGTTTTATTCATTGACGGAACTTTTGATAGAACTTCAAGCAGCAGAAGGGCTATTTCATCAAAGTTCTCAAATTCACATTGTTGAAAATGTTTCTTCTTTTAAGCCAAAAGGCAGAAAGAAGAAAAAGAAACAAGTTGGTTCAGCAAAGAAAGTGAATCGATCTCTAGGGACTGGACCGCATGCAGGTGTGAAGAAGCCTAAGGGCAAGTGCAAGCAGTGTGGATATTGGAAAGTGGATTGTCCTCGTAGAAAGGAGAACAATAAAGGTATATCTTATTCTCTAGTAGTTGAAACATGTTTAGTGGTGTTATCTACCGGTACCTGGTATATAGATACGGGAGCAACTGATCATGTCTGCAATTCATTGCAGGGGTTCCAGGAAACTTGACGACTACATGAAGGGGAGATTACTGTCTACATGGACAATGCTACAAAATTGGCAGCTATTGAAGTGGGAGATGTTTATTTATCTTTTGATAGAAATAAAACATTGATTTTGAGAAATTATCTTTACATACCATGTTTTAGAAAGAACTTGATTTCAATTTCTAAACTATTTATGAATGAATATTTTGTTTCTTTTGATGACAAAGTAGTTGTCAAGAAAAATAAGGTAGTTATCTGTTCTGGTACATTGGTTAACAATTTGTATACTATAAATCTAATAACTCAAATGATACAATAAATGAAAATTAATAACACATCTTCTAATTCTAATAAGAGAAAGCAACCTTCGGAAATAAACCAAACATATCTTTGACATCTAAGGCTTGGTCATATTAACTTGAGTAGAATTCAAAGGCTAATAGCCGATGGACCTTTAGGTTCATCGATAACAAAAATGATAGCCTAAAATCGATAGCCTCTTGTGTTTGGTTTTTCAAGATCTATACAAAGAAGATGAACTAGTTATGATGCAGAAATAAATAACTAGTTATACCTTTCTTCGTAGCTTATAGACCTCTTGATCTTTTGTTGTATTCCTCTCCTCCTCTTGGTCGTTGTGTGGGCGACGATCTACCAAGATGAAATCCACCCAAGCTTCTGTTGGTGCAATCGACCAAGGTTTTGATGTGTGTGTCAAAGAGTTTAAGTTAGGCTTTCATATGTATTTGATATGTGTTTTAGTCTTGCAGGACTTGGTGGAACACATGAGAACTTGGTACGGCCAAGTATGAGAAACTCATCCAAGGGCTCGGATCCTTGAGTCGGTGAAGGATGGTGTGGAAGACATCCGAGGGACCGCCGGACGAGGAGCAATGGAGTGGAGCCGAGGGAAGTGGACTTCAAGGCAGCGTGAAGGATGGCACGGAGAGGAGCCGCGGGCTCGGGTGCATCTGAGGGACGAAGGCCGAAGAAGAGGACTTCAAAGGCGACTCCGGAAAGGATGAGAGGAGTGAATGTACTGGGACCAGTCGACTGGTAATGGGACCAGTCGACTGATCCAACTTCACAGAATGCACAGAAGCATTCTGTGCTTGTCGGCTATGGGGAGCAGTCGACTGGTACATAGCCGTTGGCAGGATTTGGCTTTTTGCAGAGAGCCGTTGGCTGGGTCCAACGGCACACCAGTCGACTGGCTCTTGGATCAGTCGACTGGTGTCGGGGTTTGAGTTGATTAGTGATCAACTCTCTCCTCTTATTTAAGGGGAGCTTTGGGGCATTAGGGAGGTTACTGATGCTTGTAGTTTAACTCCTATTCTGTGCCCAAAGCTCCCAAGTCAATTCTCTTCCTCCTAATTCTAACTCCATCTTGTAAAGAGGAAGAGTGCCCTTGTGAGAGGTTTGCTCCACCGAGAAGGAGAAGCTTAAGCCAGAGATTGCCGGGGACTGATCCACCGAAGGATCAAGGGCTCGCCCACCTCAAGGACACGCCGTGGAGTAGGAGCAAGCAATCTCCGAACCACGTAAAAGAATCGTGTTAGCGTTTGTGTTCTTACTCATTGCTTTCTTGTTTTAGTTTTCATTTCTGCTTGCATAAACTAACCGTGTAGAGAAGAAATTAAACTTGGGGGTGACCTAGCTATCCAACCCCCCTTCTTGCCGGCCACCGATCCTCCAACAATTGGTATCAGAGCAAGGACGCTCTTCAACGGACTAATCACCAAGAAGAACAACATCATCAAATGGCCGGCTCAAACATTCATCCACCCAAATTCGAAGGGGACTTCTCTTGGTGGAAAATGAGAATGGAGGTATTCTATGAAACCGATTTTGATATTATGCTAATCATGGAAAATGGTTTCGAAGTGCCTAGGGATCAAGACAACAAGATACTTGAGAAGACAAGATGGAGCAAGAAGCAAAGGGAAGAACATTTAGCAAATTCTAAAGCCATACATCATCTACTACATGTTCTTCCCCAACAAGAAGTAACAAGAGTTGGAACATACTCAAGTGCCAAGGAGTTATGGGAGAAGCTAGTGGAGCTTCATGAAGGCACATCGGAGGCTAAGTTGGCAAGAAGGGACCTCCTCCGAACTCAACTCAACAATGTAAAGCTTGAAAAGGGAGATAAGGTATCTACACTTCATGCTAAAATTAAAGAAATCTTAAGTGGACTAACAAGTGTAGGTGATAAACTCTCCAACCGGGACATCATAATGAAAGCTATCAATGCTTTCCCAAGATCCTCGACATGGAGCTCCATTGTAGATTCATTCTACATTTCAAAGGATCTAGAGAAGAGCTCTCTAGATGAATTCTTCTCAACCATGGAGCTTCATGAAACAAGGGTTGAAGGATTAGAGGGAGAAGCGAATAGATCAAGAGGAGTAGCCCTTGTGGCAAACAAGGGAAAGGGTAAGAAGAAGATGTCTTCGCCCCCACCATCCTCCGACTCCGAAGAATCAAGCGCCTCAATGGATAGTGATCAAGAGGCGTATATGGTAAGAAAAATGAGAAGGGCATTTAAGAAGTTTTCTACTAACAAATCTCATGCTAAGAAAGGCTCAAGAAGCAAAAGTAGGACAAGGAAGATCATTTGCTACAATTGCCAAGGAGAGGGACACATAAGAGATGAATGCCCCCTATTGAAGAAGAAGGAAGAAAAGAAAAAGACAAAAGAAAAGGGGAAGAAAGTCAAAAATCTAAAGGCGACATGGGATGATCCATCATCATCATCGGAGGAAGAAGAGCACCATGTAGTCAATTTTGCTCTAATGGGAATTGATGATGTAGCCTCCACCTCATCCGAACAAGAAGAAGGAAGGAGCTCAAGTGAAGGTGAAGAAGGGAGCTCAAGTGAAGGGGGAGGTCAAACTTCGGATTCAGACTTCTCGGTAAGTGAGGTACATAATCTTCCTCCTCATATTTTAATTAAAATTATTTCAAGCACAAATGATGACTTGTTCAAGGCAAAAAGGAAAAACAAATCTTTGAAACATGATATTAGTATGCTTGAAGAAAAATTAGAATCTATGTGCTCTAAGGACAACAATATGCATGTTTCTTCTAATTCCTCAAATGATTCATGTTTAGAAGAAGAAAATAGGGAATTAAGGGAAAAGATAGAATACCTTACCAATGCCCTTAGGAAATTTGAAATTAGCTCTAAAACCCTAAATATGATCATTGGGAGCTAAAGGGCAAGTCTTAAGAAAAATGGGATAGGATACAATGAACCAAATAATGACAAAACCTACCATTGTTTACTTGCTAGGGGGCAATCAAAAACCAAAATCATAGATAGAAAATGGATCCCCAAGGAATATTTGGTTAACCCAATTAGAAAGAATTTCTATTGGGTGCCAAAATCAATCCTCAAGGGTTAGAGGATTTTGGGTTTAGTCAACCAATGAAATCATAACTCAAATTATTAAAAAATGGTTGACTTGGAACCTTGAGGGGGAGGACTTAGCCTTGATAGAAATTCATGATTAAGAGGGCTAAGTAGAAGTTACCTTTATCTCACAATGACTTGTTTTATTTTCTAACCATGAATGTGAGATATTAGGATGATATAAATAATTCACTTATGCTTATGGCATTTTGATGAGTTATGAATTGTATCATATGATTAGTAATCATAGACCAACTATGGGGAAAGTAAATGTTTAATTAATGGACATCTTGCCCATAGATCATAGTTGGATATTTTAAATATTTTGAAAACAATCCTATGTTTTATTTACTATGGTATAGCTATATTGAAACATATGAGTGCAAAACTGAGTTTTAAATTGATACAAACTTGCATGGTTTTGAGATTTTTGAGATTTGGTCAAAATTTCAAAAATACTTTGATTTTTCATGAAAACATATTTTTCCTTGGTGAAGAACATGTCAAGAAATATGTGTTCAAAATTTCATGATTTTTTGAATTTTCTGAAATTTTTTATGCATTTCTGAAGTTGGCCTCAAAAGGTTGAAATTCGAATTCAGCATGTATTAGTCGATTGTGACAGGTACCAGTCGACTGGTACCAGCCTTACATCACTTTGAGGGTTTCTGAAATCAAGTTTTTGGTTCAACATTGATTAGAATTGATACCATAGTATGTGTGTGTGTCTGGTACAATATTTTTGATGGTGTCAAAGGGGGAGAAAAGGGAAGGTTAAGTTAAGTTAGTAACCTACTTGGTTTACTTGTGTGCAAATCTTTGAAAATTAAGGTTAAGAGCATGTGTTAAGGGGGAGCTTGGGTTTTATGCTTCATGTTTACATATTGCTTCAAAATTTTCAAAGTTGTTATTTATGCCTAACTTAAACATATTGCCACACATTAAAAAGGGGGAGATTGTTGGTGCAATCGACTTAGGTTTTGATGTGTGTGTCAAAGAGTTTAAGTTAGACTTTCATATGTATTTGATATGTGTTTGAGTCTTGCATGACTTGGTGGAACACATGAGAACTTGGTACGGCCAAGTATGAGAAACTCATCCAAGGGCTCGGATCCTTGAGTCGGTGAAGGATGGTGTGGAAGACATCCGAGGGACCGCTGGACGAGGAGCAATGGAGTGGAGCCGAGGGAAGTGGACTTCAAGGCAGCGTGAAGGATGGCACGGAGAGGAGCCGCGGGCTCGGGTGCATCTGAGGGACGAAGGCCGAAGAAGAGGACTTCAAAGGCGACTCCGGATAGGATGAGAGGAGTGAATGTACTGGGACCAGTCGACTGATCCAACTTCACAGAATGCACAGAAGCATTCTGTGCTTGTCGGCTATGGGGACCAGTCGACTGGTACATAGCCGTTGGCAGGATTTGGCTTTCTGCAGAGAGCCGTTGGCTGGGTCCAACGGCACACCAGTCGACTGGTGCTTGGACCAGTCGACTGGTGTCGGGGTTTGAGTTGATTAGTGATCAACTCTCTCCTCTTGTTTAAGGGGAGCTTTGGGGCATTAGGGAGGTTACTGATGCTTGTAGTTTAACTCCTATTCTGTGCCCAAAGCTCCCAAGTCAATTCTCTTCCTCCTAATTCTAACTCCATCTTATAAAGAGGAAGAGTGCCCTTGTGAGAGGTTTGCTCCACCGAGAAGGAGAAGCTTAAGCCAGAGATTGCCGGGGACTGATCCACCGAAGGATCAAGGGCTCGTCCACCTCAAGGACACACCGTGGAGTAGGAGCAAGCAATCTCCGAACCACGTAAAAGAATCGTGTTAGCGTTTGTGTTCTTACTTATTGCTTTCTTGTTTTAGTTTTCATTTCTGCTTGCGTAAACTAACCGTGTAGAGAAGAAATCGAACTTGGGGGTGACCTAGCTATCCAACCCCCCTTCTAGCCGGCCACCGATCCTCCAACAGCTTCTTCCTTTGCTTCCAAGTTTTGGCCACCAACTAACCTCCAAGGGATGCTAGACAAGAGAGCTTCCTTCTCTTCTTCTTCTCCTTCAAGCAACCGGCTACCAAGAGAAAACCAAGCTTGATGCTGCTGGCCTCCAAGAAAGAAAACAAAAGGAGAAGAGAGAAGGAAGAGGGTCGGCCACCAAGGGAATAGAAGAGAGGAGTTTCGACCACAATAGAGAGGATGCAAGGCTTAGGTTGTTCTCAATGAGGCACCCTCTCCCTCTCTTTTATAATCCTTGGTGAAACCAAAAAAGGAAAGTTTTAAATAAAAAATTAAAACTTCCTTTTATTCCTTTACATGGTCGGCCACCACTTGTAAAATATCGAAAAGGGCGGATAACCATAAGGGAATTTTCTGAAATTTTTAGAAATTTTTCGAGAATTTTTCGGAGCTCGTATGACTTAGGTTATGAGGATAAAGTTGGGTCTGGGAAAGCCTGTTTAGGCTACCCCATTTAAGTGAGGAAAAGTTTATTTATTTTATTTCTTTTTCCTTTTCCTTTTATTTTTCCTCACCCGCCGAACCCGTGCCTGTTTCCTTTCCCCGACGCCGTCCCTCTTCACTCCGACGGTTTCACTTCTTTCCCAAACCGCCACTGCCGTTGCGTCAATTCCGCTCCTCCCCTTGCCTACAAAACGACCAGCCAAAGGAAAGTCGAGGTCTCGACTCCACTTCCTATCCCTTTGCCCTAATTTAGGTTGCGCACTACTGCCTCCTCTCGGCCTATCCACCTCCACCAGCATGTGAGCTTCATTCCAGCGGTGCCCTAGCACCTGATCCGCCGCCGCCCCTCTCCGATCTCCTCTATGCCAGCCACCGAGAGTCCTCGAGCCGATCGCCTTTTTCCCCGCGACATCGCCTCACCCGATCCTCATCTTCCTCACGTTGTTTGTGCCCTAGGTCCTTTGCCGGCATGTCTCTGCTCGGGTTGTTTCCGGCCATGAGCAAGGAGGATTCAAGTCCTAGTTTTTTCCTCGTGCCCTAGCTTGCGATCCTCCTCAGTCGCCACCCCTCTGCTCGATCACATCAGTGACCTCCTGCTTGATCCGATTGATATCAGTGAGGTTCAGTGAGGTAAGATTAGGTTGTTGCTTGATTTGTGATTTCACTTATTGAACTCAACTTGATCTGATCAGAGGGAAGGATTTCGACAGGGAGACTCAGTTCTGTGGGGTGTTCTTGATTCTGATAGCAACCCCATCCTGCAGCACCTTGTTCAGCGGCAGCAGCGGTTGTGAATTTAGGTAAGGGTAGGTATTTAATATGTTTTATAGTTAGACGAACATGTGTAGATTGATTATGTTTATATTGGGAGAGTTCAAGTTGATTTAAGTTTAGTCTTAAATCAAACTAAGCAGTGGGTTGACTAGGGTTAAGGAAACTAACCCTAGTTGACTAATTGATTTTATGTGATTAGGGTTTTATCCTAAATTAGTCCTAGGGATTTTATTTAGCTGTTCTTATGAATTTAGCTAAATAAAATATTTGTATATTGTTTGGCGCAGGACTCTGATTCGAGACCGGCGTCTTGACTTTGGATTTGACTGGATTGGACCTTCTATTTGAGGCAGGTACCTTGACCTATCTATTTTGATACGTCTTGTTGATATGTCTAGTAAATTTTAACAAATAGTAATAATTATGATTATATCTGCATCGGCATGTCACTATTTATTTCCGATCATGTATTGTTTGTTACCTGTTTATTATTTATGAGGTAGTGACATGCCATGCTCTATGATATACTGCACTGGTTAGATACCCTACTTGACATGTGTACCTAGATCATATTATTTGATCGACATATCTTGGTACACATTATATGGAGTGGGATAGGATTAAGATGTTTCCCGGCTTAGTGACATGCACCATCTTGCATGATTGCATGTTAAGCGGTTGGCAGCTCCATTATTGTGAGCGCGTCGCCAGTTACATGGATCTGCACACACAACCACTCATGGGTTAGTGGTTTTTATTCAGGCAGGGTGTGTGTGTGACGCAGCGTGGTAGCCAGCAGGGATCCCTCCCCGTCATCGCGTACTGGGAGATGAGAGCATTGCGCTCCCTCACTATGTTTGAGGTAGGAGGATAGGTGTACTCCGACAGCATCCCATCCACTCGGTCACTTATCAAGAGTAGTGACGACAGAGTGCACCGTTGTCACAACTCTACCCACTCGGTCTCACCATCGTGTGTGAGATGGCTAACTGGCATCAGGGGTGACCAGGACATGTTATTGGCATCATATGCATTATTTGCACTTATTGCTTGTGTTTGTTGCACTTTATATGCTGCATATTGGTTGGATGCATTGTTTGACATGCATACAGGAGTTATGATACTTTGGGTCTGACGGCCTTGATACCTAGGTTCCGGTTAGTACAGTTACTCCTTATTTTTTGGTTCTGCACTTTCTATATGTTATATCAGGAGACTGTACGCATAGTTATTGCTATTTGTTATAGTTTACTATGCATGTCAACTAGGTATTCGCTGAGTGTTGGACTCACACCCCGTTATTACTCTTTTCAGGTTGAGGCTGTCGGAGGAGTTCCAGTCGCTAGTCCCCCTTCAAGTTGCGAGGATTTCCAATTTGGATCCTTGTTTTGGTTTTTCTTATTATGTTAGACTATGTTTCAGACTTGTATCTGCTGGAATTTGGATTTTGTACTATCCCTTGTTATCGATGGGTTTTTGTTTGAATGATATCAGTTTTGTGCTTTATGAGTGTAGTTGAGTAGGATATCGGGTTTGTGCTTTATGAGTGTAGTTGAGGATGATTTTTTCGATGTTTTCCTTATCTTTGCTTATGTTTCGTTGTCATTATAAAACTGCGTGGATGTTTACTTTTTGTACTGCTATATTTGTACTGTTATTGTTCCGACCGTGTTGGCCGATGTATATGTGGCCCTGGGGGCATTGTAGAAAATTTCATATTGTCACCCGTACAGGGGAGATGCTACCGAAATTTTCTCTAGCAGGGACTACCTGGGGCGTGACAATATTTTTGGTATCAGAGCGAGGTCTGCGAGTCAATCTGGGTATTTTCGGATTTGTATGAATTTCCATTATGTTTATGTTTCGGATTTTGTTTTGGATTTGTATGGATTCCATTGATTTTCTCGTACGGGATTCTGAGGTTATAAAGGGGGACTGGACAGCGACGGAACATCTCCAGACAGTAAATCGATATGATGTTTAATTTTATAGTTGATACATGTAGCAATATCTGTGTTATAATTCAACATATATGAGGTGAGGTGCACGTGCTTCTGTGCTGAGACGTGGTGCTGGACGACCACGTAAGAGGACTTTGGAATCTCTGGCAGCGGACTCTCCAGAGATCCCTACTGGGTTTGAGCTTATCGGTCAAGGACAGACTCAAGGTGATGCGGGCGTGCTGATGGCTCCTTTAGAGGTACCTACCTCAGCTGCACCCGCTATACCTACCCCTATCGTAATTACAGTGCCACCAGCGGCACCTGCCCCAGCTTATGCGACAACACCAGGGATACCACCCCCGGTCTATCCAGCGACACCCCCTGTAGTATCAGCTCCAGTGGTTCCGCCAGTTCCTGCAGCCGTCCCTACTCACCTCACTGATATAGTCGCGGCACGAGCCTAGATCCCAGCACTGGCAGAGTCGATGAAGAGTCGATTCACACTCTTCCGAGGAGAGATTGATCCGAGTGTGGCTCAGTCCTGGATAGAGACCATGGAGCGGACCTTCTTCTACATGGCTTGCTCCGAGTGGGAGAAAGTAGAGTTGGTTGCTTTCCATTTACGGGACGAGGCGGATATTTGGTGGGATACTCAGCGTTCCATCATAGGTGAGCAGAACATCACTTGGGCCCGATTCAGAGAGGCTTTTGAGAGCCGCTACTTCCTACAGGCATATCAGATGACTCGCCGCCAGAATTTTCTGAGTCTGCGATAGAACAACCGCTCGGTGACAGAGTATAATGCTGAGTTTAACTAGTTGGACAAATTCTGTCCAGAACTAGTTGCCGAGGATGGTTCCCATATGCATCAGTTTATTTAGGGGCTGGATGGACATCTGCAAGTAAGCTTGCCGATTTTGCGAGTTTATCCTACATAGAGACACTGGATCGAGCCCTGATGATAGAGTTGTTAGCTAGAGCCCTAGAGCCAATCAATTGATGATTGTATTTTGGACTTGTTGTATCATATTCTATATATAAATAAAGGCAGCAATGATTGGTTAGAGGATGACACGGTCTATGCCTCACATTGATCAATCTAGATGTCTAGGATAGAAGGACACTTGTCATATATTGTGAGGAGTCATAATTAGTAGTCACAAGGTGATGTTGGATCTCAACATTTCTTGTAACTTGGGTAGCAATGATGTATTGCTAGATGCCGCTCATTGCTTATGTTTCTAAAGGAGTTTAGAAACATTGCCAACGTTACAAGAACCTATTGGGTCACACACAAAGAACAAGTGGATGGAAATTAGGTTCATATGATGAACCAATTGGATTAGGTTCATATGATGCACCAAAGATTGGATTCGAATTAATTCAAATTAGACTTATTGAGTTAGACTCAATTAGATTCAATTGTTGAATGAGTCTTATTTAAATTTGATTCATTGAGTCAATTTATATTAATGAATTGAGATTCATTAAATTAAAATTGACTTGAACCAAATGTTGGTTTTAACTCAACAAAGGAAGAGAATTGGTCAATTTTGACTTGACCAAATGGAAGTTGAAACATCAAGTTTGACTTGATGTATTGCCACATCATGAAGGTTGACTCTGTTAGTTAGAGCCCTAGAGCCAATCATTTGATGATTGTATGGACTCATGTATATCATATTCTTGTATATTAATAAAGGCATTTGTTTGGTTATTATACTTATTTATATTAGTGCCAAATAGACTAAGTATAATAGCGTCCTTGAGTAGAAGGTTCATACCTATATCAATTGATTAGTTGAATCGATAGTGAGATGATATAGGGAACACTACTCTAAATCATTCCTAGTCGAGTATTAGCATTCAGGGACAATGTTAATACAATAAGACTAGCATGTAGGTCAGCTCGATGACTTGATCTCACAAGTCATGGATATAGAGATATCAAGCTGACACATGGGTATGCATTAGAGAATGTATACTGAATGACCCGCCATGAGAAAGTATCATGGATCGTTATATGAGTGTCATATACTTTCTCATGTGACTATTAGTATGACTATTAGTCCTTAGACCTGAAGTCACCATGGATCCCTACATAAGGAGTTATGTACTTTAGTTTCGTCAAACGTCACCCGTAACTGGGTGGACTATAAAGGCGATTACTGGGTATATAACGAATTATGTAGAGGGATGTGAGTGATGTAGATGGAATCTATCCCTCCCATATGACGGGAGCGACATCGGTATTCTTGATAGAGTGAGACCACTAAGTGCATGGCCATGCCCAAATGAGTCAACATTAGATGTTGAGCTCCTTTGATCGAGTGAGTCTACTTGGAGTTCAAGATTTAGATTAATTAGAGCATGACACGGTCTATGCCTCATATTGATCAATCTAGATGTCTAGGATAGAAGGACACTTGTCATTATTTTGTGAGTAGTCACAATTGGTAGTCACAAGGTGATGTCGGATCTCGACATTCTTGTAACTTGGGTAGTAATGATGTGTTGCTAGATACCGCTCATTACTTATGCTCCTAAATGGGTTTAGGGCATTGCCAACGTTACAAGAACCTATAGGGTCACACACTTAGGACAATTAGGTGGAGATTAGGTTCATATGATGAACCAAGAGGATTAGATTCATTTGATGAATCAAATTGGATTAAGAGTAATCCTAATTGGGCTAACTTGAGTTCGACTCAAGTTGATTCATGTGTTAAATGAGTCTAATTTAGATTTTGACTCATTGAATCAATTTAATTTAATGAATTAGATTCATTATATTAAGTTGGCTCGAATCAAATGGTTGGATTAGATCCATCATGGTAGAGATTGAGTCAAGTTTGACTTGACTTGAGAAGGAAGACCAAAGGTCAATTTTGACTTGACCTTTTGCCACCTCATTGGTGAGTTGGCATTAGGTGGACCAATAATGATGTTCCACATCATCATGGGTGCCACCTCATGGAAGTGACAAAGCCACTCTCTTAATGGTTTCATATTAATTGCAATTAATGCAATTAATGTGATTTTATGGTTTCATATTAATTGCAATTAATGCAATTAATGTGAATTTTGAAATGTGGCCGGCCACTTTGTTTTGGGTGAAGAAATTCATTTTTCATTCACTTGTGTGCATCTTCCTCCTTCTCCCTCTCAAGCTCTCCCTCTCCTCCTCCTCCCTTGGCCGAACCACATAGGTGCTAGCACACCTTGGTTTTTGGTCATTTCCATCTAGTGTGTCCGTGTGGATACTTCTAGAGGACCGGCGCTTGACGGTCTTGAGATCCGGCATCATTTGGACGAGCGGGAACGCGAAGGGCATCGCATCAAAGGTATAAATGGTTTATCCTTATGTAGATCTACTGTAGATTAAAGTTTTTCAAACTCGTACTCGTATTTTCGTTCGGTTTTACCTTGCACGAGATCCGTGGCTTGGGCGATTCGGGGTTTCCGCGACGCGAAAAGCGGTTTTCGCGACCGAAAAGCGGTATCGAGCCACGTGCAAGGCTTGTACGAGTTTGTTTTTATTTTTATGAAAAATAAAACCTTCTGTGATTTTCTGTAAAAATTAGTTTTTTATGATTTTATGGGTAATTTTTCCGTAGAAGCGAAGCACAAGTGTCTCGGCACTTGTAGGCTTCGGCTACCGGAAAGATCTTTCAAAACCGGCTTCGTTTTGCCCCAAATCCTTTTGGGACAGCGAGCTTGGGTGCCATTAGATCACAAAGGAGCAACTCACGATGGTTAGATCGTGGGTAGGGGTACTGCCCCTAACCCCGCAAGGGGATTTGCTCCGCGATTGCACTCGAAATCGCTAAAAACGAACCCGCCGGGAAGATTTTTCCGAAATGGCAATGTCTCGACCCAAATCGTTTTGGGACAGCGGGTTTAGGCGCTGTTGGATCGCAACGGAACCCTCGCGATGGTTAGATCGCGGGTAGGGGCGATGCCCCTGGGCCCCGCAAGGGGATCCGTTCCGCGATTGCGCCCGAAACCGCTAAACGGGACCGCCGGTAAATTTTATTCGTAAAATTGTAAAAATTAATTTTAAAATTATAGAAAATTATGAAAATATATAATTTTGAATTATATATATTAATTTGTGATAGTCATGGCCCAAAACCCAATATGATTGGTTATGTTGTAATTCATAATACGGCCTGCGTGCCGTTATGTGTTTGCGAGTGTTGTATTATATTCGCGACCTGCGTGTCGTGCCTTCTCATATTTTCTTGTTGTAAATTAGATTTAGACTCGAATGTAACTCGAGTTTCAAATTGTAATGTACAAATTGGAGCGGTGGAGGGTCCACACGAGACGGAGTTCCGAGGCGGGCACGAGCAACACAAGGTGGTCAAAGGGAGGCGCTTGGAGAAGCTGTTGACCCTAGGTTGACCAATCGATCTTCTCATTGGCTTGAGAAGATCGTAGTAGGGCTATGACTAAATCAAAAATAGATTAATTAATTAATTATTATGTATTTGATGCATGTTTAATAATTAATTAATTAATTAGTGCCTTAACGATTAGATTAGATCTAAGTCGTGCACATGATGCACCCTTGCGATTAGATTAGATCTAAGTCGTGCACAAGATGCATTCTTCTCGATTAGATTAGATCTAGATCGAACCAACTCTAAAATGCCTAACCGTGCCGTGATACCTATCACTACCTCGATCACATGTATTGTTGAATCTACCAAAGCAGAGCAATACATATTATCTTGGTAGGGTACGGAGGGACAATCTTGGTCCCGTCTATCAACGCATGGGTGAATACAAACTCAATTAGATTGAGTATTCATAGTTACTCGGTTGGATCGAGTCAACTATAGGCATTCTTCCAATAGTTGGAAAGATAGGTCAATATCACATCTATATTAACTCTCGGGCGTATTAGCCAAAGCTAACTCGAGTTTTAATATAAATGCGGATATTGATTCTATAAACAAGAGTTGCATAGAGATGTAATTGGTAATCGTTACCTACCGATCATACTAAGCCTTGGGCGTATTAGCCAAAGCTAACTCAAGGGTTAGTATGATGTGGATCTTGTCCCACAGATTATAGAATTCAGTGGGAGCATCATTTAATTAAAATGCCTAATTAAATGATTTTTAAGAATATGATTTTCTGCAAATTTTCTGTTGTAGATAACCATGACGTCAAACACGAATTCCTTCTCCCTGCGATCTGTCCTTGAGAAGGACAAGCTCAACGGAGCGAATTTCCTGGACTGGTACAGGAACTTGAGAATAGTTCTCACCCAGGAGCGTAAGCTGTACGTTCTGGAGCAGCCCATTCCGGAGGCTCCTCCTGCCAATGCCCCGCGAGCCGACAAAGATGCTTACAAGAAGCATCAAGACGATGCATTAGATGTGTCCTGTCTTATGCTCGCAACCATGAACTCTGAGCTTCAGAAGCAACATGAGTTGATGAACGCTTACGATATGGTTGAACATCTTTGTCACCTATATCAAGGACAAGCAAGGCACTGGAAGAGGAACTCCAAAGAATACCTGGAAGATCTTATGAAGAAGAGAAATAAGATTTCTACTTCAGGTATAAATGTTATAGAAGTCAACCTCTCTATTTCTTCATCGTGGGTATTAGATACCGGATGTGCTTCGCACATTTGTACTAATGTACAAGCGCTGAGGAATAGCAGGGCATTGACGAAGGGTGAGATAGACCTACGAGTAGGCAATGGAGCACGAGTTGCTGCTATTGCTGTAGGAACTTATCAGCTATCTCTGCCCTCTGGGCTTGTACTAGATTTAGATGATTGTTGTTATGTGCCTGCTCTTACTAAGAACATAGTTTCAGTTTCTTGTTTAGACAAGAAAGGGTACTCTTTTATAATAAAAGACAAATGTTTTTCTGTTTATTTGAAAGATATGTTCTATTGTAGTGCACCACTAATAAACGGACTCTATATTCTAGACCTTGAGAGCCCTATCTATAACATTAGTACCAAGAGGTTCAAGTCAAATGACATGAACCAAACATACCTCTGGCACTGTCGCTTAGGTCATATAAATGACAAGCGCTTATCCCAGCTCTATAAGGATGGTTTGCTGGACTCATTTGATTTAGAATCATATGAGATATACGAGTCATGCCTACGAGGCAAGATGACCAAGACCCCCTTTAGTGGGCATAGCGAGAGAGCAACTGATTTGTTAGGACTCATACATAGTGATGTATGTGGCCCTTTCAATGTTGCTGCTAGAGGCGGTTATAGATACTTCATCACATTTACTGATGATTTTAGTAGATACGGTTATGTGTACTTGATGACACATAAGTCTGAATCCTTTGAAAAGTTCAAAGAATTCAAGAATGAAGTACAGAACCAGCTTGGTAAGAGTATTAAGGTACTTCGATCAGATCGAGGTGGTGAATACTTAAGCCATGAGTTTCGTGACTACTTAGCTGAGTGTGGGTTTTATCTCAACTCACTCCTCCTGGAACACCACAGTGGAATGGTGTATCCGAAAGGAGGAATCGTACCTTATTAGATATGGTGCGATCTATGATGAGTCACACAGATCTTCCGACATATTTATGGGGATATGCTCTAGACACGGCAGCTTTCATACTCAACCGAGTTCCATCAAAGGCCGTGATAAAGACACCATATAGGATATGGACTGAGAGATGCCTGGTGTCTTTCATGAGGATTTGGGGTTGTGAGGCTTACGTTCGACGCCAAGTCTCGGACAAATTAGGACCCAAATCTGACAAGTGATTTTTCATTGGATATCCCAAGGAAACTAAGGGATATTACTTCTACATTCTCAGTCAGCACAAGGTAGTTGTGGCAAAGACTGGGGTCTTTCTAGAAAGGGACTTTGTTTCTAGAAAGACTAGTGGGAGCACGTTCGATCTTGAAGAAGTTCAAGATGCGAACAATAGCACTGATGCCTCGATGGAAATTGAACTGGAACCACAAAGTGTTGTGGATGATGTTGTTCCACAAGGAGTTGAGGAACAACAACCAGTTCAAGTAGACATACCTCTTCGCAGGTCTGATAGGGTACGTCGTCAGCCTGAGAGATACTCATTTCTCTTGTCTGACCATGATGACATTGTGCTCATAGAGGATGAGCCTACCACCTATCAAGAAGCTGTGATGAGACCAGATTCTGAGAAATGGCTAGAAGCCATGAGATCCGAGATAGAATCCATGTACACCAACCAAGTATGGACTTTGGTTGATCCACCTGAAGGGGTAAAATCCATTGGGTGCAAGTGGGTCTTTAAGAGAAAGACTGACATGGATGGACTTATCTATAAGGGTCGCTTGGTAGCTAAAGGTTTCAAGCAGATTCATGGTATTGACTATGATGAAACCTTTTCTCCAGTGGCGATGTTTAAGTCCATTCGGATCATGCTTGCTATTGCAGCCTACCATGACTATGAGATATGGCAGATGGATGTCAAAACCGTGTTTCTGAATGGAAACCTACTCGAGGATGTGTACATGACACAACCTGAGGGTTTTGTAGATCCACAGCATACTAGTAGAGTATGCAAGCTGCATAGGTCCATTTATGGACTAAAGCAAGCTTCTCGGAGCTGGAATCTTCGATTCGATGATGCGATCAAACAGTTTGGTTTCATCAAGAATGAAGATAAGCCTTGTGTCTACAAGAAGGTTGTAGGGGACATAGTTGTCTTCCACATATTATATATGGATGACATACTACTCATTGGGAAGGACATTCCTATGCTTCAGTCTGTCAAGACCTGGCTAGGGAGTTGCTTCTCAATGAAAGACTTAGGTGAGGCATCCCACATTCTAGGGATACAGATCTATAGAGATAGATCTAAGAGATTGCTTGGCCTAAGTCAGAGTACATATATTGACAAGGTACTCCTTCGGTTTGCCATGCAGAACTCTAAGAAGGGATTTCTGCCGATGTCACATGGTGTGAGTCTTTCGAAGACTCAAGGTCCCTCTTCTAGAGAGGAGAGAGACCGCATGGATCAGATCCCTTATGCCTCAGCCATAGGATCGATCATGTACGCCATCCTATGTCTCGTATGCTTTGAGCATGACGAGCAGATACCAGTCAGATCCAGGTGAAAGTCACTGGATAGCGGTCAAGAATATTCTTAAGTACTTACGAAGGACTAAAGAATATTTCTTGATATATGGAGGCAATGATGAGCTAACTGTAAAGGGTTACAGTGATGCCAGCTTTCAGACCGATCGGGATGATTACCGATCGCAGTCGTGGTTCGTATTTTGCATTAATGGTGGTGCCGGAAGAGTTCAAGCGGGATACGATGGTGATTCTACAAGCCGAGTATATTCGCATCGAGGCAAAGGAGGCGCTTGGATCCGCAAGTTCATCATCGAACTTGGGGTGGTTCCTAGCATCACGACCAGTTGAGCTCTATTGTGACAACAATGGAGCTATAGCACAGCGAAGGAACCTTGCTCACACCGTGGACCAAGCACATACTACGCGCTTCCATCTCATTCAAGAGATTATCGATAGAGGAGATGTGAAGATTTCTGAGTACCTACAGAGGCTAACATCGCAGATCCCTTGACCAAGGCTTTGGCACAAAGGAAGCATGATGGTCACACTAGGTCTTTAGGCCTTAGAGCCTATACTGATTGGCACTAGTGCTAGTGGGAGATTGTTAGTTAGAGCCCTAGAGCCAATCATTTGATGATTGTATGGACTCATGTATATCATATTCTTGTATATTAATAAAGGCATTTGTTTGGTTATTATACTTATTTATATTAGTGCCAAATAGACTAAGTATAATAGCGTCCTTGAGTAGAAGGTTCATACCTATATCAATTGATTAGTTGAATCGATAGTGAGATGATATAGGGAACACTACTCTAAATCATTCCTAGTCGAGTATTAACATTCAGGGACAATGTTAATACAATAAGACTAGCATGTAGGTCAGCTCGATGACTTGATCTCACAAGTCATGGATATAGAGATATCAAGCTGACACATGGGTATGCATTAGAGAATGTATACTGAATGACCCGCCATGAGAAAGTATCATGGATCGTTATATGAGTGTCATATACTTTCTCATGTGACTATTAGTATGACTATTAGTCCTTAGACCTGAAGTCACCATGGATCCCTACATAAGGAGTTATGTACTTTAGTTTCGTCAAACGTCACCCGTAATTGGGTGGACTATAAAGGCGATTACTGGGTATGTAACAAATTATGCGGAGGGATGTGAGTGATGTAGATGGAATCTATCCCTCCCATATGACGGGAGCGACATCGGTATTCTTGATAGAGTGAGACCACTAAGTGCATGACCATGCCCAAATGAGTCAACATTAGATGTTGAGCTCATTTGATCGAGTGAGTCTACTTGGAGTTCAAGATTTAGATTGATTAGAGGATGACACGGTCTATGCCTCATATTGAACAATCTAGATGTCTAGGATAGAAGGACACTTGTCATTATTTTGTGAGTTGTCACAATTGGTAGTCACAAGGTGATGTCGGATCTCGACATTCTTGTAACTTGGGTAGTAATGATGTGTTGCTAGATACCGCTCATTACTTATGCTCCTAAATGGGTTTAGGGCATTGCCAACGTTACAAGAACCTATAGGGTCACACACTTAGGACAATTAGGTGGAGATTAGGTTCATATGATGAAACAAGAGGATTAGATTCATTTGATGAATCAAATTGGATTAAGAGTAATCCTAATTGGGCTAACTTGAGTTCGACTCAAGTTGATTCATGTGTTAAATGAGTCTAATTTAGATTTTGACTCATTGAATCAATTTAATTTAATGAATTAGATTCATTATATTAAGTTGGCTCGAATCAAATGGTTGGATTAGATCCACCATGGTAGAGATTGAGTCAAGTTTGACTTGACTTGAGAAGGAAGACCAAAGGTCAATTTTGACTTGACCTTTTGCCACCTCATTGGTGAGTTGGCATTAGGTGGACCAATAATGATGTTCCACATCATCATGGGTGCCACCTCATGGAAGTGACAAAGCCACTCTCTTAATGGTTTCATATTAATTGCAATTAATGCAATTAATGTGATTTTATGGTTTCATATTAATTGCAATTAATGCAATTAATGTGAATTTTGAAATGTGGCCGGCCACTTTGTTTTGGGTGAAGAAATTCATTTTTCATTCACTTGTGTGCATCTTCCTCCTTCTCCCTCTCAAGCTCTCCCTCTCCCTCTCCAACCTTGGCCGAACCACATAGGTGCTAGCACACCTGTAACGACCCAATTTTCCCTATTTCAAGTTCTAAAAGTCCATAAAAATATTTGGAAATGCTTTTAAAATATTCTAGAGATTTTTAGAAATTTTTAGAGTATTTTTACGTAATTTTTGGAAGTCGTTTAGTATGTTTACAAAAAGAAAAAAATTTGTCAAAACCGAAGCTCGAACCCACGACCTCGGGTCGGACCAACCCAACCGGACACGGCCCAACCAACTGAGCTATGCTCGTTTTGTTAACCAAGTACGAAGCGAATATAGTTGAGTTATAATGAGAACCCAAAGTTTAAAGTTAGACCTAGTTATAAAAGGTTAAGTTAGGAGGGATTAGGTTATTTTTCTTTTTCTCCCGAATCTCCTCTCCTCTCTCGCGACAGCGGCGGCGCGATTCTTCCCCTCTCGCGGTGGAAACGAGGAAAGCCGGCTTAGGGCTTAACTCCGGCGGCCGACGAGCTTCTTCCACCGAGGGTTCGGCACACATCCGAGAGAACTCTCGGCAAGGTGAACGCACGGACGAGAAGGGACCGAGATCTTCAAGCTCCATCCGAACCCCTAAATTTCTCCTTCTGGTTGTAAGTCCTAAAAGCAAGTGTAAGTACTACTCACCTGCGGTAGGAGTTGCTCCGAGCTTCGATTTGTTTTCCTTGCTTCGGTTTTTGCCGTGCCGAGTAGTTCCGAGCTTCGATTGGTTTTCTTTGCTTCCATTGTAGTTCGGATTTGGTTTTGAGGTTGTTGACGTGAGCCTCAAATGGGAACAAAGAAAGGAAAGATGGTATAGGTTAGGGATTTTAGTTCCTTGCTTTGGAACCTGCTGTAACCGGATATGGTTGCTAGAAATATAGGTTCCTTTTTAGTTCATTGCTACTGTAAAGAATGTTTAAGGAATGTTTAATTCCAAAGTTTCTCCTTTAGAGTTTGCTGGAATTTTTGGTTTTCTTCCATAGCAGATGGAGAGCATGAAAATATGTTGTTATTACCTCTTTAGTTTCTGGTAGCAAATTTAATGATTTAGCGTGAAGAATTTATATACAAACACGTACAGAACTGAGCATGTGATTTTAGATTCAATTTCATTGCTATATGAGGAATAAGAACAATTTTATTAGATTGTTTTGTTTAGAGCTTTAGTTACTGCCGTGGCACTACAGATAGTTGCAACAAGTTTTGATTTCTGTTGCCTTGTGAAAGTATGAGTTTTCTTTACAACAATTTATACAGATTTTAAGCTTCAGTAAGTTTTAGTGATGATAAGCATGTGTACAGATTTAGCGTATTTTTGTGCATGAAGAATTTATATGCATGCTATTTTAAAGTATGTAGCTTGAGATTTATGTGCCACTTAATTTAAGCATGCAGAATTAGACTTTTCCATGCTACTACCATGTTTTAGAAATTCTTAACCATTTTGAAAAGTAATTTTGGATTATAAGCACATTAAGAGCTTAATTAAACGTCAAGGCATTTCCTTTTAATTTCCAGAATAAGAAAGATAATAAGTAAGTAAAGCAAGAGGCTAGTACCCGACATCCAAGAGCTTGTCGTTAAACAAATCCAGGTGACCATTTCCGAGGTCTTGGCCCTGGTAGACCGAGGTCTGCTCTTTTAGGATTGGTGGCTCGCAACCCCAACCTATTAGGGAACGCGCATGAGTTGGTACTAGGCCTGGGCCCAAGAAAAGAAAACCAAAGAAAAGAAAAGTTAAGTAAGAAGGAAGAAAGAAAGAAGAAGAAAGTAAAAGATAGAAATTAAAAGATTAATTTCTAACACAAGGATATAAGAAATGAAATAAGTTCCAAGCTTAGAATAAATAAGAATGGTTAGTTTCTTTGATTCTAAGTTTACAGTGTTAGTTTCTTGTTATCCTGCTTGATACTGAGTATGATTTGTATTCCGTCCATTTTCTGTATACCATGAGCACATGCAGATAGCTTTATTATTTCAGTTTCAGCACTTATGCATTTCATTTATGCATTTCGAGTTTTGTGAGATAGATTAGTACTTACTAAGCGTTTTCGCTTGTTTTCTTTCCTCCTACTGCAGATAAAGGAAAAGCTAAGATATGAAGGGAGGCGACAGGGTGGTGGTGATGATGGATGTGTGTGGTGACTGAACTATGGAGAGGTCCAGAGGGGACTAGCAGATAAAGGGGGATAGATTAGTACTTACTAAGCGTTTTCGCTTATAGATCTTGTTTTCTTTCCTCCTACTGCAGATAAAGGAAAAGCTAAGATATGAAGGGAGGCGACAGGGTGGTGGTGATGATGGATGTGTGTGGTGACTGAACTATGGAGAGGTCCAGAGGGGACTAGCAAGACTTATTTATTTAGAGTTTATGTCTAGTTCATTTTCCTTATTTCTGTTATGAAATTATGAGTTATGATTGAGTTTGATGTGCATTGTAGCTTATTATGCTTCATTCTGGGAGATTGAGTTTAGTTAATGTTGCTAGATTAGTTTTTGATTATGATATGATTTATTACTGTGTGGTTGTGAATAAATTGTGATCCAGCCGCATGTGGCTGTGTATATATATCTTGTGTATTATAGATTTGGTCACCGGTACAGGGGAGACTCTGCCGAAATTTTTCGGTAGGAATTTCTCTGAACCGTGATAAATCTAAGTGTCGCTAATAATAGCATAAGTGACACTAGTAAGTAGAGTAGGAGTTAGGTAACGGTCGCCCTTAGAGAGTAGTAGTAAGAAGGGTGGGTTGTTACAACACCTTGGTTTTTGGTCATTTCCATCTAGTGTGTCCGTGTGGATACTTCTAGAGGACCGGCGCTTGACGGTCTTGAGATCCGGCATCATTTGGACGAGCGGGAACGCGAAGGGCATCGCATCAAAGGTATAAATGGTTTATCCTTATGTAGATCTACTGTAGATTAAAGTTTTTCAAACTCGTACTCATATTTTCGTTCGGTTTTACCTTGCACGAGATCCGTGGCTTGGGCGATTCGGGGTTTCCGCGACGCGAAAAGCGGTTTTCGCGGCCCGAAAAACCCAACAGACTCATCCTACATGGCATGACTAACCTTGCCACATCATCTCCACCTCATTATGGTGTGCCACCTCATGGAGGTTACACACCATTCCATTTAATCCGGCCACATTAATGAGGGGAGTTACATGTGTGTGGCCGGCCACACTAATGTGGAGGAGGTTTTCATTTTGTGAAATTAAAGTGGTGTTGAATGCATCTTCTTCCTTAGCTCTCTTCCTCCTCCTTCTCCTCTTCTTGGCCGAGAGTTTCAAGCAAGGTGAAGAGGAATGTGTTGAGTTTCAAGAGAAAGGGTGAAGTGAAGGTCACAAAGGAGGGTACCTAGAGGAGTATGTGAGATTCCTTTTTCTTTCTCTCCTTTCTCCCCTTTTAAATCCTACCCGAGAGCCCTAGAAAGTGCTAGCACACTTGTGGTGCTCTTCTTCTCCATCTTTGAGTGTTAGAGAACACTTCTTGTTCGTGTGGATATCACTAGAGAGTTGTCTACGTTGACAACTTCGAGATCCGGCGTACAGTTGGACGAGCGGGATTTGCGAGGGCACGCTTCAAAGGTATAAAATGTTTTTTCCTTTGTAGATCTACTGTAGATCATAGTTTGAAACTCGTACTCGTATTTTCGAAAGTTTTCTTCGCACGGATCCAATGGCTAGGGGGTTTCGGGGTTTTCGCGACGCGAAAAAGCGATTTTCGCGGCCCGAAAAACCCAACAGTGGTATCAGAGCCACGTGCGAAGCATGTACGAGTTTAGTTTTTGTTTTTATGAAAAAAATTCAGTTTTGTGATATTCTGTAATTTTATAGTTTTTACAGTTTTTATGGGTATTTTTCTCGTAGAAGCGAAGCACAAGTGTTTCGACACTTGTAGGCTTCGACTACCGAGAAGAATTTTTCAAAACGGCAAAGTTTCACTCCAAAAATTTTTGGGACAGCGGGCTAAGGCGCTCTTGGATCGCTTAGAAGCAACTCACGATGGTTAGATCACGGGTAGGGGTACTGCCCCTAACCCCGCAAGGGGATTTGCTCCGCGATTACGCACGAAATCGCTAATCGGGACTGCCGGGAAAAATTTACTCATAAAATATGTAAAATTATAAAAAAAAATTACAGAAATTATAGAAATATATAATTTTGAATTATATATTAATTTTGTGATAGTCATGGCCCAAACGACACAAATTGGATTTGGAAATGTGTTGTAATTCATAATACGGCCTGCGTGCCGTTATGTGATGTGCGTGCTGTATTTATTTTATTTTATTTTATTTTCACGGCCTGCGCGTCGTGCCTTTCTCTTATATTCTGGTTGTAAATTAGATTTAGACTCGAATGTAACTCGAGTTTCAAAATTGTAATGTAATTTTGAAGCGGTGGAAGGTCCACACGAGACGGAGTTACGAGGAGGGCGCGAGCAACACAAGGTGGTCAAAGGAAGAAACTTGAGAAGCTGTTGACCTTAGGTTGACCATCCGATCTTCTCATTGGCTTGAGAAGATCGTAGTAGGGCCATGAAACAATCACAAAATAATTTAATTAATTGCTTATATGTATGTGATGCATGTTTAATTAAGTAGTTAATTAGTGCCTAGCGATTAGATTAGATCTAAATCGTGCACATGATGCACCCCTCGATTAGATTAGATCTATCGAGTATATGATACACATCATCGTTTAGATTAGATCTAAATCGTGTCAACTCGTAATGCCTACCATGCCGAGATACCTACCACTACCTCGATTGCATGTAGTTGTTGAATCTGCCAAAGCAGAGCAACACATACTATCTTGGTAGGATACGGAGGGACAATCTTGGTCCCGCCTATCAACGCATGGGTGAGTACAGCTCAATTAGATTGAGTAACTAGTTAACTCAATTAGAACGAGTTTAACTATAGGCATTATCCAATGGTTGGTAGATAGGTCAAAATCACGTTTATATTAACTCTTGGGCGTATTAGCCAAAGCTAACTCAAGTTTTAATATAAATGCGGATTTTGATCCTATAAACAAGAGTTGCATAGAGATGTAATTGGTAATCGTTACCTACCGATCATACTAAGTCTTGGGCGTATTAGCCAAAGCTAACTCAAGGGTTAGTATGATGTGGATCTTGTCCCACATGAATTATAGAATTCAATGGGAGAATCATTTAGTTAAAGGCCTAATTAAATGATTTAAAAGAATATGATATTTATTTTTGTATTTCTTTCTATTGTAGAATTTCCATGACGTCAAAAACGAACAACTTCTCTCTGCGTTCTGTCCTTAAGAAGGACAAGCTCAACGGAGCAAATTTCCTGGACTGGTACAGGAACCTGAGAATAGTTCTCACCCAAGAACGTAAACTGTACGTTCTGGAGCAGCCCATTCCGGAGGCTCCTCCTGCCACTACCACGCGAGCAGACCGAGATGCTTATGAGAAGCATCAAGATGACGCATTAGATGTGTCCTGTCTTATGCTCGCGACCATGAACTCTGAGATTCAGAAGCAACATGAGTTGATGGGCGCTTACGATATGGTTGAACATCTTTGTCACCTATATCAAGGACAAGAAAGGCACTGGAAGAGGAACTCCAAAGAATACCTGGAAGATCTTAAGAAGAAGATAAATAAGATTTCTACTTCAGGTATACATGTTATAGAAGTCAACCTCTCTATTTCTTCATCGTGGGTATTAGATACCGGATGTGCTTCGCACATTTGTACTAAAGTACAAGCGCTGAGAAATAGCAGGGCATTGACGAAGGGTGAGATAGACCTACGAGTAGGCAATGGAGCACGGGTTGCTGCTATTGCTGTAGGAACTTACCATCAATCTCTGCCCTCTGGGCTTGTACTAGAATTAGATGATTGTTGTTATGTGCCTGCCTTGACTAAGAACATAATTTCAGTTTCTTGATTGGACAAGAAAGGATTTTCGTTTACAATAAAGAACAAATGTTGTTCCGTCTATTTAAACGATATGTTCTATTGTAGTGCACCTCTGATAAATGGACTCTATATTCTACACCTTGAAAGCCCTATCTATAACATAAATACCAAGAGGTTCAAGTCAAATGACCTGAACCAAACCTATCTCTGGCACTGTCGCTTAGGTCATATAAATGACAAGCGCTTATCCCAGCTCCAAAAGGATGGTTTGCGGGACTCATTTCATTTTGAATCATATGAGATATGAAAGTCATGCCTACGAGGCAAGATGACGAAGACTCCCTTTAGTGGGCACAGCGAGAGAGCGACTGATTTGTTAGGACTCATACATAGTGATGTATGTGGCCCTTTCAATGTCACTGCTAGAGGCGGTTATAGGTACTTCATCACATTTACTGATGACTTCAGCAGATATGGTTATGTGTACTTGATGACACATAAGTCTGAATCCTTTGAAAAGTTCAAAGAATTCAAGAATGAAATACAGAACCAGCTTGGCAAGAGTATTAAGATACTTCGATCAGATCGAGGTGGAGAATTCCTTAGCCATGAGTTTCGTGACTACCTAGCTGAGTGTGGGATTCTATCCCAACTCACTCCTCCTGGAACACCACAGTGGAATGGTGTATCCGAAAGGAGGAATCGTACCTTATTAGATATGGTACGATCTATGATGAGTCACACAGATCTTCCGACATTCCTTTGGGGCTATGCTCTAGACACGGCAACTTTTATACTCAACCGAGTTCCATCAAAGGCCGTGATAAAGACACCATATAGGATATGGACTGGGAGAGATGCCCAGGTGTCTTTCATAAGGATTTGGGGTTGTGAGGCTTACGTTCGACGTCAAGTCTCAGACAAATTAGGACCCAAATCTGACAAGTGATATTTCATTGGATATCCCAAGGAAACTAAGGGATATTACTTCTACATTCCCAGTCAACACAAGGTAGTTGTGGCAAAGACTGGGGTCTTTCTAGAAAGGGACTTTGTTTCTAGAAAGACTAGTGGGAGCACGTTCGATCTTGAAGAAGTTCAAGATGCGAACAATAGCACTGAAGCCTCGAAGGAAGTTGAACTGGAACCACAAAGTGTTGTGGATGATGTTGTTACACAAAGAGTTGAGGAACAACAACCAGTTCAAGTAGACATACCTCTTCGCAGGTCTGATAGGGTACGTCGTCAGCCTGAGAGATACTCATTTCTCTTGTCTGACCATGATGACGTTGTGCTCATAGATGATGAGCTTACCACCTATCAGGAAGCTGTGATGAGACCAGATTCCGAGAAATGGCTAGAGGCCATGAGATCCGAGATGGAATCCATGTACACCAACCAAGTATGGACTTTGGTTGATCCACCTGAAGGGGTAAAACCCATTGGGTGTAAGTGGGTCTTTAAGAGAAAGACTGACATGGATGGACTTATCTATAAGGGTCGCTTGGTAGCTAAAGGTTTCAAGCAGATTCATGGTATTGACTTTGATGAAACCTTTTCTCCAGTAGCGATGTTTAAGTCCATTCGGATCATGCTTGCTATTGCAGCCTACCATGACTATGAGATATGGCAGATGGATGTCAAAACCACGTTTCTGAATGGAAACCTACTCGAGGATGAGTACATGACACAACCTGAGGGTTTTGTAGATCCACAGCATACTAGCAGAGTATGCAAGCTGCATAGGTCCATTTATAGACTAAAGCAAGCTTCCCGGAGCTGGAATCTTCGATTCGATGATGCAATCAAACAGTTTGGTTTCATCAAGAATGAAGATGAACCTTGTGTCTACAAGAAGGTTGTAGGGGATATAGTTGTCTTCCTCATATTATATGTGGATGACATACTACTCATTGGGAAGGACATCCCTATGCTTCAGTCTGTCAAGACATGGCTAGGGAGTTGCTTCTCAATGAAGGACTTAGGTGAGGCATCCCGCATTCTAGGGATACAGATCTATAGAGATAGATCTAAGAGATTGCTTGGCCTAAGTCAGAGTACATACATTAACAAGGTACTCCTTCGGTTTGCCATGCAGAACTCCAAGAAGGGATTTCTGCCGATGTCACATGGCGTGAGTCTTTCGAAGACTCAAGGTCCCTCTTCTAGAGAGGAGAGAGACCGCATGGATCAGATCCCTTATGCCTCAGCCATAGGATCGATCATGTACGTCATGCTATGTACTTGACCTGATGTCTCGTATGCTTTGAGCATGACGAGCAGATACCAGTCAAATCCAGGTGAAAGTCACTGGATAGCGGTCAAGAATATTCTTAAGTACTTAAGAAGGACTAAATACTTGATATATGGAGGCAATGATGAGCAAGCTGTAAAGGGTTACAGTGATGCTAGCTTCCAGACCGACCAGGATGACTATAGATCGCAGTCGGGGTTCGTGTTTTGCATTAATGGTGGTGCTGTGAGCTGGAAGAGTTCGAAGCAAGACACAGTAGCTGATTCTACGCCAGAGGCCGAGTATATTGTTGCATCAGAGGCAGCAAAGGAGGCAGTTTGGATTCGTAAGTTCATCACTGAACTTGGGGTGGTTCCTAGCATTGCTGACCCTATTGAGCTCTATTGTGACAACAATGGAGCTATAGCACAGGCGAAGGAACCTCGCTCACACCAGCGGACCAAACACATACTACGGCGCTTCCATCTCATTCGAGAGATCATCGAGAGAGGAGATGTGAAGATTTGTAGAGTACCTACAGAGGCTAACATCGCAGATCCCTTGACCAAGGCTTTGGCACATAGGAAGCATGATGGGCACATAGGAAGCCTACACTGATTGACACTAGTGCTAGTGGGAGATTGTTAGCTAGAGCCCTAGAGCCAATCATTTGATGATTGTATTTTGGACTTGTTGTATCATATTCTATATATAAATAAAGGCATTTAGTTTTTGGTTATTATACTTACTTGTATTGGTGCCAAATAAACTAAGTATAATAACGTCCTTGAGTAGACGGTTCTCACCTATATCAATCGGTTAGTTGAACCGATAGTGAGATGATATAGGGAACACTACTCTTAATCATTCCTAGTCGAGTATTAACATTCAGGGACAATGTTAATGCAATAAGACTAGCATGTAGGTCAACTCGATGACTTGATCTCACAAGTCATGGATATAGAGATATCAAGTTGACACATGGGTATGCATTGGAGAATGTATACTGAATGACCCGCCATGAGAAAGTATCATGGATCGTTATATGAGTGTCATACACTTTCTCATGTGGCTATTAGTATGACTACTAGTCCTTAGACCTGAAGTCACCATGGTTCACTACATAAGGAGTTATGTACTTTGGTTTCGTCAAACGTCACCCGTAATTGGGTGGACTATAAAGGCGATTACTGGGTATATAACAAATTATGCAGAGGGATGTGAGTGATGTAGATGGGATCTATCCCTCCTATATGACGGGAGAGACATCGGTATTCTTGATAGAGTGAGACCACGAAGTGCATGGCCATGCCCAAATGAGTCAATATAAGATATTGAGCTCATTTGATTCAGTGAGTCTACTTGGAGTTCAAGATTTAGATTGGTTAGAGGATGACACGGTCTATGCCTCACATTGATCAATCTAGATGTCTAGGATAGAAGGACACTTGTCATATATTGTGAGGAGTCATAATTAGTAGTCACAAGGTGATGTTGGATCTCAACATTTCTTGTAACTTGGGTAGCAATGATGTATTGCTAGATGTCGTTCATTGCTTATATTTCTAAAGGAGTTTAGAAACATTGCCAACGTTACAAGAACCTATTGGGTCACACACAAAGAACAAGTGGATGGAGATTAGGTTCATATGATGAAGCAATTGGATTAGGTTCATATGATGCACCAAAGATTGGATTCGGATTAATTCAAATTTGACTTATTGAGTTAAACTCAATTAGATTCAATTGTTGAATGCGTCTAATTTAAATTTGATTCATTGAGTCAATTTATATTAATGAATTGAGATTCATTAAATTAAAATTGACTTGAACAAATGTTGGTTTTAACTCAACAAAGGAAGAGAATTGGTCAATTTTGACTTGACCAAATGGAAGTTGAAACATCAAGTTTGACTTGATGTATTGCCACATCATGAAGGTTGACTCATCCTACATGGCATGACTAACCTTGCCACATCATCTCCACCTCATTATGGTGTGCCACCTCATGGAGGTTACACACCATTCCATTTAATGTGGCCGGCCACATTAATGAGGGGAGTTACATGTGTGTGGCCGGCCACACTAATGCGGAGGAGGTTTTCATTTTGTTAAATTAAAGTGGTGTTGAATGCATCTTCTTCCTTAGCTCTCTTCCTCCTCCTTCTCCTCTTCTTGGCCGAGAGTTTCAAGCAAGGTGAAGAGGAATGTGTTGAGTTTCAAGAGAAAGGGTGAAGTGAAGGTCACAAAGGAGGGTACCTAGAAGAGTATGTGAGATTCCTTTTTCTTTCTCTCCTTTCTCCCCTTTTAAATCCTACCCGAGAGCCCTAGAAAGTGCTAGCACACTTGTGGTGCTCTTCTTCTCCATCTTTGAGTGTTAGAGAACATTTCTTGTTCGTGTGGATATCACTAGAGAGTTGTCTACGTCGACAACTTCGAGATCCGGCGTACCGTTGGACGAGCGGGATTTGCGAGGGCACGCTTCAAAGGTATAAAATGTTTATTCCTTTGTAGATCTACTGTAGATCATAGTTTGAAACTCGTACTCGTATTTTCAAAAGTTTTCTTTGCATGGATCCAATGGCTAGGGGGTTTCGGGGTGATGTGCGTAGATTATATACTCTTTTATGCATACTTTGACGCTCATCTACTTGTATTTCATTGGCATAATCTATGTTTATTGCACCTTATTTCATTAGAATATCATACTTTCATTATATTCTGTTCGGAGATCTACTCTTTGCTTATTTTGATTGACAGGACGTGATTTGGAGTAAAAACAGAGTTTAAATGAAGTCTAGAGCTTCCAGAGTGACATGGGCATGCAAAACTATATTTTCTTCATGTTCTGGCCGTGTAGAACTCACATGGGCGTGTTAAGGCCGTGTAGGGGTCATGTTGGGGCCGTGTGAACCTCACACGGCCGTGTGAAGGCCGTGTGAATCTCACACGGCCGTGTGAAGGCCGTGTGAGGTTTTCTGCACTGCAGACTAAAACTAAAACGGCCATAACTTTGTGGTCGGTTGGAGATTTGGGCTGTTATTTATACTGACTTGTAGATAACTTCAAGATCTACAACTTTGATGAAGACTTCAACGGGAGAAAACCCCATCTTTGTGGCCTAAAAGGTGTTGCAATGAAACATAACTATTCAAAGCTAAGACAAAGGGTGTGCAAGGGCCATGCAAGGGGGTGTGAGCTGCACACGGCCATGTATGGCATCTAGTGCTGAAACCTTACATGGCCGTGTAAATCTACACGGCCATGTGAGGTTTCCAGAGGCCAAGCAGGTGGTGGCCGTGTGGATCTACACGGCCGTGTGAGGTTTCCAGAGGCCAAGCAGGACATGGCCGTGTGGATCTACACGGCCATGTGAGGTTTCCAGAGGCCAAGCAGGTGGTGGCCGTGTGCACCACACGACCGTGTAGCATTTCCAGAGACTAAGCAGGCTGTGGCCGTGTGCACCACACGGCCGTGCAGTTTTGACAGAGAAGGAACTGGACATGGCCGTGTGAATCTCACACGGCCGTGTCATGGGGCCGTGTGGTGCCCGATTCCCTCCTCTATTTAAACCCTCCTTCATGAAATTGAGGGATCTCTCTCCCTTTGGGAGAAAGCAAGATTTGGTGGTTTCCTCCCATTCTTGGGAGGATTTCTGGGCAATTCTAAGGGAGATCTCGACGATTTCGACTCCGGAGCGTGGATTGGATCCGAAGACGAAGCTTCTTTGTAGATAAGTTTTCTCTTTTCCCCTCTTCTTGTTTTCTTGGATTGGGGATTCAAGGAATGCTTGTAATCTCTATTCTTTCGGGTTTTCTTCCTCGATTCATGGAGTAGATCTTGTATTCTAGGATTAAGGGAGTATTTGTATGATGGATTGATGTAATCTCTTATGCATTTGCCATTTTCTTGCTTCAATGACATTATCTTGCTTGTATCAATTAGATCTTGAATGATTGATGGTGGTTTGTGCTTAATTCTCATTCTTGATTGATTGTTTGGATTTCTTATGGACTCGGTAAGGATAAACTCTCACTCGATCATCCGAGGGATCCACGTGATAGGTGCAAGCCCGTGTAAGGACGTTTGAGAGATAATCTTGAAGAGGAAATAGGAATATTCAAGAGAGTAGGATGGATTCTATGATTAGCTTCTTGTATCTTTATAGATTAATAAGTTGTGGGCTTCTATGTTGATATCCGAGGAAGGCATAGTAATAGGTGCGCTTCTGTGTAAGGACAACGTAGGTTCATGTCTAATTAATCCTATTTAGATACATTTCTCAGTCCTTAGCCGGTTGTCTATTGCAAGAGGGAACCGACAACTTTCTACATGTTTGGAAATTGAGGAATAAGAATTGGTGAACCATTTACATTCAAGAAATCTTACAAAGAAACCGAAACTCCTAGAATCTCCCTTTATCATAACCCAAAACACTAAACTCTTGTTTGTTGATCTCTAATATTAGATTTGTTTACCTTTACTTTGCTTTTGAAATGATTGGATAGTTGTTTAGCTAATTCGCATTGAGACATTTCTAGTGCTTATTCCAGTCCCTATGGATACGATAATCTTTTATATTACTTGCGACATTTCCGTACACTTGCGGTGCGTAACAAGTTTTTGGCGTCGTTGCCGGGGACTGCGCTATAACATTAGGAATTATCAATTGAGTTAGACTAAACATAACTTTTCCTTTTTTCTTTTGATTTGCATAGTTATAACTAATTGTTAGAAATCTGTTTTCGTAAGTTTTTCCTTTCTTGAATAACATTCTTGACAATTCTTTTTGTTGCAATTCTAATTCTGATTCTAACTTTGCATTCTTGATTTCTAGCACTCTAATCTAACTTTTCTCTGTTTTCTCTTTTGATCTTGTTTCTTTCTTCTTTTCTTTTGTAAACATATCTTGCAATCTTTAACATATGAATTATTCTAGACATTTTTCTTTTTTCTTTTATCTTTTCTTTCTTGTTTTCATTATGCACTTTCTTTCTTGCAATTTAAATTCTGCATTTGCTTTCTTGCTTTTCATATTGCATTTTATTTCTTGTTTTTGATTCTTGATAATTTTCTTTTTCTTCTTGAATATCCATGAGCACTAACATGTCAAGCAGGCCCATGAGAAATTTTTCTACACCCTTTTCTGCAAGATTTTTATCTCCCATTGTGCAACCTCAAATTGAAGCAGAAAGTTTTCAACTAGACCCAGAGATAATTTTCATGATACAAGGTCACAAATTTGGAGGAGAAGTATCAGAAAGTCCTTATCTACATCTTGAAACATTTTTTGAGATTTGTGATTTGGTGAAATGTGAAGGAGTATCAGCAAATGCAGTTCGATTGATGATATTTCCTTTCAGTATCAAGGATAAAGCAAGGACTTGGCTATATTCTCTCTGTCCTCAAAGCATCACAAGTTGGGAACAATTGGAGAAGCAATTTCTGAATCATTTTTTCCCTCCAAGTAGAACGGTGTATATGAGGAATTGCATAACAAATTTTTCTCAGGCATATGGAGAATCATTATTTGAAGCATGGGATAGATTCAAGAGTCTTCAAAGACAGTGCCCTCATCATGGTTTTGAAAAATGATTGATTTTGCACATATTCTATGGGGGAATTTCTTTCTCAGACAAGACTTTATTGGATTCATCAGCTGGAGGTTCTTTTATGGACAAAAGTGTAGATGAAGCTTATTCGTTAATTGATCAAGTGACATTGAACCTCCATGAATGGTCGAACAAAAGTTGGATGGAATTTCCCTCAGATATTCAAAAAGTGCAAGCTATAAATGTAAGAGAGCCTATCAAACAAAATGGAATTCAACCACCTAAAAATGTTGAAATTCACAAGTCACAGAGTGAGGAGTTCAAACATTTGGGGGCAAAGCTTGATAGTATTATTTAAAAATGGTTTAAAGAAGATCCCCCTCCTACACAGTCAAGATCCAATGAAAAGTGTGATGATGTTGGGTTGAGAAGTGAAAAAAATCATGAAGAACTTCTGAAGAACGACATGTTTAGAATTGAGGAGAAGAATAATAGAAGATCACAAGAACTCAGTTCCATTTCTCTGGGAAGTTCCCAAAGGCCAGAAGTACCTTTCCGTGAATGATTAATCACACCAACATTAGATAAGCAAGTTGGACCTCCTCCAAAAGCTCAAAGGGAATTTGGGAAAAAGGGAGTTCAGTCTTTCCCAGGACCTTCACTAAGGGTTCCTTTTCCACAAAGGTTAGTGGGGGTCAATGAAAATAAAGACTTCGGCAAATCCTGTGACACTAATATGGTTGAGTGTAGATTTTTGAATATATATGAAGATGAAGATTTTTCAGATGAGGATTTTATTGATAATGTAGTGGTAAATAAGTTTTCAGATCTATCTCAAAATTTTATAAGGTGTTATAGTGACATCGAATTTTCAGATGATGAATGTGATGTGGTAGATCAACTTAAAACTGCAAGTGAAGTTATTGATCCTCTTGTTATTGATTCTCCTATTGAGGACATAGATGTTGGTTTATTTTTTGATGTATGTGTTGATGATGATGATATGGAAGAATGTGTAGGGAGCTGTGTTGTGGAAGCAGCATCTCAAGGATCACCACCTTTGTCAAGACAACCCTTAGAGGTTTTAAGAATTGATCATGTTGTGGAACAATGTGTAGGGACTTATACAGAGCTAGTAGAGTCTCGAGAATCACTATCATTGATATCATCAACACCTAAGCTAGAGCCAGAACCATCATTTGATTCAGAGGAAGTCACATCTACATGTTTAGAAATTTCAGGTATTTCTCAACAAAGTAAGGTTAGTATTTCTTGTGATCTTTTGGAAAACTTTATGGAGGTACCTATAATTGACTTTGTTGGATGTGATTCAGTTTTTATTACTTATTCATCTTATCTTGATATGGTTCTAGCTCTATACTATATAACATGCTTGTGGGAGATTTATTTTTCTTTTGGATGTGCAGATTTCACATGGGCCAATAATTGGAAGCTCAATCTGAACCGTCTTCAACCACCTGAAAAAATTTCCAAGAAGACGAAGATGGAGAGAGTTATACTTTACTTTGTAGCTCCTTTGATGAAAGCTCCCTCCATAATAAGAGCCCTTGGTAGGAGGGTTCTAAAATATCTTACCCCTCCAAGAGCAAGATTTAGATGAATCTAATGAGGTGGTCGAGCTAATGACCTTAAACAAGCGCTTCTTGGGAGGCAACCCAAGTTCATTTTCCTTATTTTCTTTTATGTCTTTAGTTCTCTCTTTATAATAAACATGTATCCTCTACTTAATTTTTCTTGTCTATCTTATTGTTGTAGAATTCAAAGTTGTGGAGGAATGTGAGTATTGGATGGAGGAGTATCTTTAAAAACATGAACGTCAACCATTTGGAGCTCATCACTTGGTAACTTCTTTTAAAATCTCCTCCACATTGTTTTAGTTTTCATTGGGACAATGAAAAATTTAAGTCTGGGGGGATGCATTAGATGCATTTGATTTGCTTTGTTTGTTTTTGTTTTTGCTTATGTCTTGCATTGTGTTTTGATTTTTTGTGGCATACATCTTGAGAACATCAAAACTTCACTTATATGCTTTCTTGGATTCAAGTGAAATGTTAGCACGATTATTGGCTTGATTCATGATGTTCGAATGATGCTAGTAGTAAACTTTGTGTAGTTCTTTTTTCTATCTTGGGAAGCATTAATAAGCTAAGAATCTTATTGTGATGAGTTTTAGTTTTGGTTCAACCTTAAGGATTTTATCTTCACTACACTTGTGCTTGATGCTTGAATAGTTGATGTCATTGAAATAGTCATGATTCATCTTGTTTGCTTAGTACTTGGTTTCCATGGTGATTTCTCAACTTTCATTTTGGTTACTGAATGAGGCTCAAATCATTAAAGCTCATTTGGAAAAATCAAAATATCCCAACATGTGTGCTAAAAGTACATTTATGAATAAGTTTTGCACAATGCAAACACTTATAAAAAAATTAAAAAAAAAAGGGATATAAAAAACAGTTGTCATGAGTGGAATCTAGCAAGTCACCCATTTGAGACCGAGTTAGGTTACTGGGGAAATGACTGCTTAGCTTCCCTTGAGATTGAGCACACCTTTGAGACCTTGGGTTAGTTGAGAAATATGAACCAAGTGAATGGTGAGTAAGTGTCTATCACTGGTTACTTGTCTTTCACTGGAAACATTAGGAATTCAAATTTGATGACGACTTGACTAGGACATGGATTGAAACTTGAAGGGTGTTGAGTTACTTTTACACTGTGCACAAGATTCTTATGCTTGAACCATACTTTACTTGTTTCCATGATCACGCTTGTTAATGAAACTTTTTGATAGAATTAGGAAAGTGCACTAGGTTTTATGAATATGTTGTAGAACATATGAATTTATACTGCAGCATTTTGCTTGAGGACAAGCAAAGGTTTAAGTCTGGGGGTGTGATGTGCGTAGATTATATACTCTTTTATGCATACTTTGACGCTCATCTACTTGTATTTCATTGGCATAATCTATGTTTATTGCACCCTATTTCATTAGAATATCATACTTTCATTATATTCTGTTCGGAGATCTACTCTTTGCTTATTTTGATTGACAGGACGTGATTTGGAGTAAAAACAGAGTTTAAATGAAGTCTAGAGCTTCTAGAGTGACATGGGCATGTAAAACTATGTTTTCTTCATGTTCTGGCCGTGTAGAACTCACATGGGCGTGTTAAGGCCGTGTAGGGGTCATGTTGGGGCCGTGCGAACCTCACACGGCCGTGTGAAGGCCGTGTGAACCTCACGCGGCCGTGTGAAGGCCGTGTGAGGTTTTCTGCACTGCAGACTAAAACTAAAACAGCCATACCTTTGTGCTCGGTTGGAGATTTGGACTGTTCTTTATACCGACTTGTAGATAACTTCAAGATCTACAACTTTGATGAAGACTTCAATGGGAGAAAACCCCATCTTGGTGGCCTAAAAGGTGTTGCAATGAAACATAACTATTCAAAGCTAAGACAAAGGGTGTGCAAGGGCCATGCAAGGGGGTGTGAGCTGCACACGGCCATGTATGGCATCTAGTGCTGAAACCTTACATGGTCGTGTAAATCTACACGGCCATGTGAGGTTTCCAGAGGCCAAGCAGGTGGTGGCCGTGTGGATCTACACGGTCGTGTGAGGTTTCCAGAGGCCAAGCAGGACATGGCCGTGTGGATCTACACGGCCATGTGAGGTTTCCAGAGGCCAAGCAGGTGGTGGCCGTGTGCACCACACGGCCGTGTAGCATTTCCAGAGACTAAGCAGGCTGTGGCCATGTGCACTACACGGCCGTGCAGTTTTGACAGAGAATGAACTGGACATGGTCGTGTGAATCTCACACGGCCGTGTCACGGGGCCGTGTGGCGCCCGATTCCCTCCTCTATTTAACCCTCCTTCATGAAATTGAGGGATCTCTCCCCCTTTGGGAGAAAGCAAAATTTGGTGGTTTCCTCCCATTCTTGGGAGGATTTCTGGGCAATTCTAAGGGAGATCTCGACGATTTCGACTCCGGAGCGTGGATTGGATCCGAAGACGAAGCTTCTTTGTAGATAAGTTTTCTCTTTTCCCCTCTTCTTGTTTTCTTGGATTGGGGATTCAAGGAATGCTTGTAATCTCTATTCTTTCGGGTTTTCTTCCTCGATTCATGGAGTAGATCTTGTATTCTAGGATTAAGGGAGTATTTGTATGATGGATTGATGTAATCTCTTATGGATTTGCCATTTTCTTGCTTCAATGACATTATCTTGCTTGTATCAATTAGATCTTGAATGATTGATGGTGGTTTGTGCTTAATTCTCATTCTTGATTGATTGTTTGGATTTCTTATGGACTCGGTAAGGATAAACTCTCACTCGATCATCCGAGGGATCCACGTGACAGGTGCAAGCCCGTGTAAGGACGTTTGAGAGATAATCTTGAAGAGGAAATAGGAATATTCAAGAGAGTAGGATGGATTCTATGATTAACTTCTTGTATCTTTATAGATTAATAAGTTATGGGCTTCTATGTTGATATCCGAGGAAGGCATAGTAATAGGTGCGCTTCTGTGTAAGGACAACGTAGGTTCATGTCTAATTAATCCTATTTAGATACATTTCTTAGTCCTTAGCCGGTTGTCTATTGCAAGAGGGAACCGGCAACTTTCTACATGTTTGGAAATTGAGGAATAAGAATTGGTGAACCATTTACATTCAAGAAATCTTACAAAGAAACCGAAACTCCTAGAATCTCCCTTTATCATAACCCAAAACACTAAACTCTTGTTTGTTGATCTCTAATATTAGATTTGTTTACCTTTACTTTACTTTTGAAACGATTGGATAGTTGTTTAGCTAATTCGCATTGAGACATTTCTAGTGCTTATTCCAGTCCATGTGGATACGATAATCTTTTATATTACTTGCGACATTTCCGTACACTTGCGGAGCGTAACACGGGGTTTCCGCAACGCGAAAAAGTGGTTTTCACGGCCCGAAAACTCCAACAAGAGTCAGCTCAGCAGAGAGCATTTCCGGACAGGAAAAGGAAGCAGTTAGGTCAGACATTAGGGCAGATCCAGCAAGCACAGTGTTGGGTTTTTCGGGCCACAAAAATCGCTTGTTAAGTTGCGGAAACCCCGAAACCCCACCACCGGATCCGTGTGAAGAAATAAATTTCATAAAAACTTCGAGTACGAGTTTCTAACCTAGATCTAAACTAGATCTACAAAGGAGAAGAGCTTTACCCTTGATGCGATGCCCTTCGCTTAATCCCGCTCGTCCAAGGTTCGCCGGATCTCGAGAGTATCAAAGTAGATACTCCTCTATGTGTATCCACACAAGCAAGAGATGGAGAAACCAAACAAAATGTGTGCTAGCACCTTTGAAAGGTTCGGCCAAAGTGGAGAAGAGGGAGAGAAGAGAGAGCTTGAGGAAGAAGATGAGAGTTACACAAAAGAAATGAAACTCACACAATGAATTGATTTTGGCCGGCCACATTAAGAGGGAGTTTTATCTCCATGGGATACCAAGAGTCACAACTCTTAGTAACTCCCATGAGGTGGCATCCCACTTAAGCAACCATGATGATGTGGAGCATCACCATTGGCCCACTTAATGCCAACTCACCAATGAGGTGGCAAATGGTCAAGTCAAACTTGACCCTTCATCTTCCTCTCAAGTCAAGTCAAACTTGACCACTTCTCTCCCATGGTTGATCAATCTAACCATTGGTTCAAGTCAATTTTAATTTAATGAATCTCTATTCATTGAATTAAATTGACTCAATGAGTCTAAGTCCAAATTAGACTCATCTAACACATGAACCAAATTCAGTCCAACTCAATTATCCTAATTTGGATTACTCTTAATCCAATTTGGTTCATCACATGAACCTAATCCTTTATGTTCATCAAATGAACCTAATCTCCATCTAATTGCCCTTTGTGTGTGACCCTATAGGTTCTTATAACATTGGCAATGCTCCTAAACTCATTTAGAAGCATAAGTAATGAGCGGTATCTAGCAACACATCATTACTACCCAAGTTATAAGAATGTTGAGATCCAACATCACCTTGTGACTACTAATTGTGACTCCTCACAAAATATGACAAGTGTCCTTCTATCCTAGACATCTAGATTGATTAATGTGAGGCATAGACCGTGTCATCCTCTAATCAATATAAATCTTGAATCCCAAGTAGACTCACTCAATCAAATGAACTCAATATCTCATATTGACTCATTTGGGCATGGCCATGCATTTAGTGGTCTCACTCTATCAAGAATATCGATGTCACTCCCGTCATACAGGAGGGATAGATCCCATCTACATCACTCACATCCCTCCGAATAATTTGTTACATACCCAGTAATCGCCTTTATAGTCCACCCAGTTACGGGTGACGTTTGACGAAGCCAAAGTATGCAACTCCTTATGTAGGGAACCATGGTGACTTCAGGTCCAAGGACTAATAGTCATAATAATAGCCACATGAGAAAGTATATGACACTCATATATAAAGATCCATGATACTTTCTCATGGAGGGTCATTCAGCATACATTCTCTAATGCATACCCATGTGTCAACTTGATATCTCCATATCCATGACTTGTGAGATCAAGTCATCGAGTTGACCTACATGCTAGTCTCATTGCATTAACATTGTCCTTGAATGCTAATACTTGACTAGGAATGATTAAGAGTAGTGTTTCCTATATCATCTCACTATCGATTCAACTAACCGATTGATATAGGTAAGAACCTTCTACTCAAGGACGCTATTATACTTAGTTATTTGGCACCAATACAAGTGAGCATAATAACCATAAACAAATTCCTTTATATATATAAGAAATATGATACAATGAGTCCATACAACAATCATCAAATGATTGGCTCTAGGGCTCTAACTAACACACAGGCGACCGGACAGCAGCAGAGTGGTCACCGTCGGCCAGGTCAGGGTACTTCTGGGGCTTCAAGTCAGCCTCAGAAGTCAGGGCAATCTTCATCAGGACATTTTCGGTCTTCTCAGCAGAACCAGAAACAGCCCGCCAACGACACTCACTGCACCAGGTGTGGGTCTAGAGACCACGTCATCATAGTCTGCTCCCTGGGACAGTCGGTTTGCTATTATTGCAAACTGCCCGGACACCTGTGCTGAGATTGTTCACTGAAGGTTCAGCACACGGCTGCCGGGGTTGCTGTTCATGGAGAATAGCACAGTCAGTCAGGGACTCGGCGAGGAGGGCAGAGAGCCTAATCTTCGCATAGTTAGCAGACGACAGCTCCCCCTGCCGTAGTTGCATATGGCATACATGGACAGGAGCACTCCAGTTCCCTTATGGTACCACAGAGTTCTAGTGTGGGACCTCATATCAGCTGCAGCCTCAATCCCTAGTCCAGTATATGCAGCCCCTGCCTCTAGTCCAGTACCAGACGCAGCCTCAGCCACTGGTTCAATACCAGTCACAGCCCCAGCTGCCGGTCCAGTATCAGTCGCAGCCCACATATCCGTCTTTGTCTCAGTACCCGGCACCGTCATAGTGGCAGGCTTAGACTCAGGCGCAACAACCTTTGGTAGCGCTACCACCTTCCCCACCGCTAGAGACTAGACGTATACACGCGGTTACCAGAGAGGATGCACAGCGGGCCGACGGATCCGTTTTCCGCGGTATGGTTTTACTTTATGCATTATCCGCTGATATGCTGATAGATACTGGTAGCTTGCATTCTTTTATTTCCCGTACCTTTACGAAGGACATAGGTAGACTATCTACTCCTAGATCGTAGCCACTGACTATCTTTCTACCATCCGGTGATACCTTGGACGTCACTCAGGAGGTCACAGGTTGCCCGATAGATTTTCCCAACATGATACTTACTGTAGATCTATTAATACTGGAAATGGTCAAGTTCGACATTATCCTTGGCATGGATTGGCTGTCTCCATATCATGTAACAGTTGATTTCCAGATGAGGGTGGTCACATTCCGACCTCTGAACCAACCCTCATGGGATTTCACTGGCATCAGGGACGACGGATATCATCAGCTGAGAGTCAAAGAATCTGATATTCAGAAAACAGCTTTCCGTACCAGATACAGCCATTATGAGTTTTTGGTAATGTCATTTGGGCTTACTAATGCTCCAGTGGTATTTATGAATTTGATGAACCGCATCTTTCTGGAGTATCTAGATCCGTTCGTTTTCATTTTCATCGACGACATTTTGATCTACTAGTGTTCCGAGGAGGAGCATGCACAATATCTTCGCATAGTCTAGGAGATTTAATGAAAGTCTTAAAGAAAATATCCATATGAAGCAACCAGAGGGATACATTGCGAAGGGCAAAGAGCATCTTGTATGTAAGCTCAATCGGTCTATCTATGGACTGAAGCAAGCTTCGAGATCTTTGAGCATCCGATTTAATGAAGTAATCCAAGTCTTATGGATTTATTCAGTATCCGGATGAGTCTTGTGTATACAAGAAGCGTGATGAAAACGTGGTGGTATTTCTTGTACTATACGTAGATGACATTTTGCTCATTGGCAACAATATCAAAGTGTTGTCAGACGTAAGGGTATGGTTGTCCAAGCAATTTGATATGAAGGATTTGGGAGAATGTGGACATATTCTTGGGATCAAAGTAATAAGAGATCGCAAGAAAAGAATGTTGTGCTTATCCCAAGCTTCATACATCGATACTATTCTAGCTCATTTTAGCATGCAAAACTCCAAGAAAGGTTTTGTACCATTTCGGTATGGAGTATCTTTATCTAAAGAGATGTCTCCTAAAACATCAAAGGAAATAGAGGACATGAAGGCAGTTCCTTATGCTTCGGCTGTAGGTAGCCTGATGTATGCGATGCTATGTATGAGACCGGATATCTGTTTTGCCGTGGGCATGGTTAGCAGATAACAAAGTAACCCAGGACAAGGATAATGGACTGCTGTAATGTTGGTTGCTACTCGGAATACCGTCCTAGTTCTCCTGTACAAAAATTTGTACAAGCATAGAACTATCCTAGCTACACATGTGTTCTACTAAAGTTAAATTTGGATTGCAAATGATGCTTAACATTATTAATCCAAATTTTTTCTTTAGAAGTTAAACTTGAATTGGGAACGAAACTTAACATTCTTACTTTAAGTTCAACCGATGTGATCTTCCTAAGTTAAACTATATTACAAAAGTTGATCAAATATCTATTTCAAGGATCGGCTTCCAGGTCAAACGTGGCGAGGCACTAGGCCTTCTTGAGTATGGGATCATCCACCACTGCCTAGACAAAGCCTTTCAAAGAAATCGGATATTTAAACTTCTCACAGTAAACAAGGTTCAACAATAGAGACCTCAATAGAAACACATTATCGAGACATAAAATCGAAACGAGAATCGATACAAAAAATGATAATTAAAATCGATAACCTCTTGTGATTGGTTTTTCAAGATCTATACCAAAGATGAACTAGTTATGATGCGGAAACTAATAACTAGTTATACCTCTTGTAACTTATAGACCTCTTGATCTTCTATTGTATTCTTCTTCTTATCTCGGGCGTCGTGTGGGCGACGATCTACCAAGACGAGAATCCACCCAAGCCTTCTTCTTCCTTTCAAGTTTTGGCCACTAACTTTCTCCATGAGATGATGAAGTTCGACCACCAACCTAGGTTGATGATGTCCCCTTGAGGAGCTCATAAGGATTATAATGTAAACTCTGCAGGTGGACTTAGTCTGACATGACAATGAAAATGAGTGGTACTACTCTTGGAGCTAGATGTTAATTAAGTGAGTGTTCAGTAACTCATTTAATTAATGGACATTCGATATCTTAAACACAGAGAGATTAACGCACTCATGATAAGAAGGAGCCCATAATATAATATGGGATTGGTGTGGTAGTTCAATAATAACTCTTTAGTGGTATGAGTTATTATTAATAAACTTGAGTTGGGTGTTCGGGTCGAACACAGGAAGCTCAAGCTCATCAGGAGGCCAAAATCAATTCCTCCTCTAGGTCCCTGTTGTAGCCTCTATAAAGCCTCGCATTCACCCATTTTGATTATCCTTCCTACCCAAGAAAGGGGCAGGCCACATCCTTACTTGGTGCCCAAGCAAGGGGCCGGCCAAACCTTGCTTGGTGCCCAAGCATGGGGTCGACCATAACTTAATAGAAAAGGAAGTTTTTTAAAAAAAATAAAATTTTGTTAAAATCTTTCCTTTTATGATTATAATCTTTCCTTTTATAGCTATTTACAATGGTTTAAAAAGAGAGATTTTAATTTTGTTAAAATCTTTCCATTTTTGTAAACCATCAACAATAGAAATAAAAGGAAAATTTTATTAAAAACTTTCCTTTTTAGCCACTAGCAAAGAATATTAAAAAGGAGGAGGGTGGTGCCCAAAGAGAACCGAAGTTATCTCTTCTCTTCTTGTGTGGCCGACCCCTTCTTCTCCTATTTTCTTTCCTTAAGGTCGGCAACACCTATTTCCTTCTTCCTCCCTTTCTTCTCTCTAGGGCCGGTGCTCATCTCACCTTGGTGGTCACGACTTGAAGGAGAAGAAGAACAACAAGAATAAGAGAAGAAGTACTTGGTGGCTGGTTGCTTGGAGGAGAAGAAGGAGGAGGAGGAGGCGCCTCTTCACTTTGTATTCTTTGTGGCTGAGAGTTTGGAAAGGAAGGAGAAGGCCAGGTGTCTTTGTCTTGGTAGATCGTCACCCACACGACGTCCAAAAGGAGGAGAGGAATACAATAGAAGATCACGAGGTCTTTAAGATACAAAAAAGGTATAACTAGTTAATTGTTTCCGCTGTGTACTAATTTAGTTTTCCTTTGTATGGATCCTGAAATATCAACACAAGAGGCTAGCGATCTTGTGCTTCAATTGAGGTCTCTGTAGTTAAACCTAGGGTTTACTGTAAGGAGTTTAAATATTCAATTTCTTTGACAGGCTTTGTCTAGGAAGTGGTGGATGATCTCATACCCAAGAAAGCCGAGTGCCTCGCCAACCACCTAGAAGCCAATCTTGAAATAGATATTTAATCAACTTTTGTAATATGGTTTAACTTTTAATGAACACATGGGTTGAACTTGGATTAATAATGTTAAGTTTCGTTTGCAATCCAAGTTTAACTTCTGAAAAGCACATGAGTTGCTAGGAAAAGTTCTGTGCTTGTACAAATTTTTATACAAGGGAAATAGAACGGAATTTCGAGTAGCACCATCAGTTCATAGATCATCGGCGACTCAACCGAGAACTCCCAGAAGACCTTTTGAGAGAATTCGAGTAGACTTGGGGTTTTGTACTTGCATTTGATAACAATTTCTAACTGATGTATATTATTTAGTGTTTATAAAATGTTAATGAAAGTTCACACTTACTTGCTTTCACTTGTGTGATTCACTTTACTTTAGAACCACCCAAGCATTTGTATAAACGGCGTTTGTATAAATGACCTTCTCCAATATGTTGACCATATGTAGAGAAATTCCATTAAAAGATTATAATCAAAGGAAGTAGATCCCCTGGTCATCTTCTGAATAATATGTGATGATGAATGAACTTATTTCCTGATGTTCTTCAGGTTCATATGATAAATTAAGTATCTTGTCTAGATATGATGTACTCCTTTGGGGATTCCTGATCAAGAGAAATTGAATATGCGCTATATAAATGTGCCTTCGAGCCCTCCTGACTACATAGAAAATCGGTCAGGTATGCTTATCCGATCGAAACTGAATATAAGATGTATAAATGTTCCTTCAAATTTTCTCGACTGAATAGAAAACCAGTATGCTGTATAAATGTTCGACGATCCTTCCCAACAGCTGATTGCTATTTGGATATCGTGTCAGTTCCCCTGTACAAAAATTTTGTACAAGTCTTGAGCATTCCAAACAACCTATTGTGTTCTTTAGAAATTAAATTTGGAATCGCAAATGGAACTTAACATTATTGAATCCAAATTCAACTTATCTGTTCTTAGTGGTTTAGACTTGGATCGCAAACGATGCTTAACATTATTGATCCAAATCCACCCATGTTACAAATTCAATTAAATATTAATTTCAGAGTTCGGCTTCCAGGTTAAACATGGCGAGGCACTAGGCCTTCTTGGGTATGGGAGCATCCACCACTTCCTAAACAAAGTCTTTCAACGAAATTCAAAATTTAATTTCCTTATAGTAACCCTAGGTTTAACCAAAAAGAACAATCGAATCACAAGTTTGAAAAACAAAAGAAACACAAAATAGAAAACATAAATTCGATAACCTAGATTCATTAGCCTCTTGTGTTTGGTATTTCAAGATCTAAATAAAAGGATGAACTAGTAATGATGTGGAAACTAATAACTAGTTATACCTTTTATAGCTTATAGACCTCACGATCTTCTGTCGTATTCCTCTTCTTATCTCGGACATCGTGTGGGTGACGATCTACCGAGACGAGAATCCACCCAAGTCTCCTTCTTCTCCTTGCAAGTTTCGGCCACCAAGAATCTCCTAGAGATGAAGGTCTTCGACCACCAACCAAGCTCCAAGGGATGCAAAGAAATAAAGCCTCCTTTCTCTCCTTCTTCTCCAAGCAAGATATGGCTACCACAAGAACTCCAAGAGAAGATGAGGTTTGGCCATAAGAAGAAGAGAGGGGAAGGAAGAGGGTCGGCCACACCAAGGAAGAAAAGAGAGGAATACTAGATGTATGTTCTTGTGAGGTGAGGCACCTCTACTCTCTTTTTTATATTCCTTGGTCTTGGCAAATAAGGAAAGTTTTAATAAAAACTTCCTTATTTTCCTTGCCATTGAAAAGGAAAATTTAACTAATTAAAAATCCTTTTCTCTATTAATGTGGCCGACCATATCTAATCCTCCAAGGAAGGAAAGTTTTAAACACAAAATTAAACCTTCCTAATTTGTTTCCGGAAATTTTTAAATAAAAATTTCTATTTTAAAAAATCCCTTCATGGTTGGTCATAAAAGGAAACTTTTATAAATTAAAATCTCTCTATTAAAACATGTGGATGATTTACAAAAAGGAAAGTTTTCTCTAAAATTAAAAATCTTCTTTTCAATCTACAAATAAGGAAAGATATCAAATCTTTTCTTAATCTTTTGTAGAAACTATAAAAGGAAAGATTTAAATTTTAAAACTCTCTTTTAAAATCATGAGGATGGTTACAAAAAAGGAAAGTTTTATCAAAAATTAAAATCTTCCTTTTAACTACAAATAAGGAAAGATATCAAACCTTTCTCTTAATCTTTTGTAGAAAACTATAAAAGGAAAGATTTAAATTTTAAACTCTCTTTTAAAAACATGGCTTCCACATAAGAAAGATTTTAAAAAATAAAATCCTTTTTAATTTATTGTGGTCGGCCACACCAAGCTTGGGTTCAAGCTAGGGCCGGCCACCTCTTTAAACCATCTCACCATGGTTTGGTCGGCCTTAGCTTGGGCTCCAAGCTAGGCTTGGCCGGCCACCTTAAGGTGGGTATGAAGATGGGTATGGGTGGGTATACCACTTTATAAATAAGAGGTTACGACAGGGACCGAGAGGAGGAATTAGTTTTGGTCTCCCGATGAACTTGAGCTTCCCGTGTTCACCCCAAACACCCAACTCGAGTTCATCAATAATATCTCATTCCAATAAAGAGTTATTATTGAACTACCGCACCAATCTCATATTACTATATGGGCTCCTTCTTATCATGAGTATGTTAATCTCCCTGTGTTTAAGATATAGAATGCCCACTAATTAAATGAGTTACTGGCAAATCACTTAATTAATATCTAGCTCCAAGAGTAGTACCACTCAACCTTATCGTCATGTTGGACTAAGTACACCTGTAGGGTTTACATGACAATCCTTATGAGCTCCTCTTGGGGACATCATCAACATAGATTACTAGGACACAATTTCATTCTATAATCAACAACACACCATATAAATAATACCATTTCTCAACTTATCGGGCCTATTGATTTATCAAACTAAATCACACCCTTTGATAAATTAAAGAAATGAATATTTAGTATATATGTTTGTTATTATATCATGATTAAGAGCACACACTTCCATAATATTAAAGGTCTTGTTGTTTTATTCAGTCAGTATAAAAAGAACTTACCTTAAATGGTCCTGCTCAATACACTCAGAGTGTACTAGTCTAATTTTATAGTTAAGATAAACTAATACCTGTAGGTCCCTTTGGAGGCCGGCAAGAGGGGAGGGGTGAATTGCCCTACAAAATAAAACAAAAACCCTTCTCGGATATTCAACTAACTTAAAAGAACTTGAAATTAAAAAGGCAGAGACTAATTAAAACAGAAAATAGACACAGAGGAATTACTTGGTTTGCAATCAGAGGATTGCTAATCCAAGGCAAAGAAAGCGCACTATCTGATTCTCCTCTGGGCGGAGTAGCCTCTTACAGCGTTGAACGTACAAGAAGAAAAGTAAAGCACACAGAAGTTGATTACAAGTTCGTCGTTCTGATTAATTGATTTGCTTCTGGACCAAGGCTATATTTATAGCCTTGGTCGGGGCGCCTGGAAGGGTTCCGGGCGCCCTGGGGGATAAAACTTTATCCCCCAACGTTCAGATCGAGTTTGACTCGATCTGGTCAAAAACCACATTCCGGGCGCCCCGGACCCCAAAAGTCAACTCTGGTTGACTTTTTCCGTCCGGTCGCTCTGCTTCGGTTCAGCTCGGTCCGGATCTTCTGTTCCGGCTCCACTAGCTTGGGTGATCTTGGCCATCCGGAATAGGGCTCACCCGAACCCATGTTCCGGCCTTCTCCTCGAGCAGCCTTCCTTCCCGGTTTCTCGTCCCTCGAACGTCGCGCACGTTCTTCTCGTCCACCGGTGTACTCTTCCGCGGACACCTCGTCCCTCGGACGCACCGAGCCCGTCGGCTCTTTCCCGTGCCGTCCTTCTCGCTAGCCGCGTCTTCCGCTCGACTTCCTGTGTTCCTAAGTTCCTGCACACTTAGACACAAGGGTTAAACAACGCAGGACCTAACTTAACTTGGTTTGATCACATCAAAACACCTCGGGGTTCCAACAATCTCCCCCTTTTTGATGTGAGCAACCCAAGTTAAGCTAGGGAAAACAGATGCAATAAAATCAATTTATTTGTAATAGGGGTAATAAAAACAAGTTAAGATATTTCATAAAAAGTTTATCTACCTCCCCCTAGACTTAACATACTTCTCCCCCTTTGATCACATTAAAAATAGGGGTTCTTTAAACAAGTCTAAGGTAAAAAAAATTTTAAGTAAATTTTCATAAAACTTTCTAAGGCAATTAATATTAATTTCTAAGGCAATGTTTCACAAGAGAATATTTAGTTTAAAAAAAATCTAAGTCAATATTCAGAATATCTTTTATTTAGTTTCATAAAAGATTTCTAAGGCAATTTTCAAAGGAAAATGTCTAAGCCAATATTCATAGAAAAATTTATAAGTTAATTTAAAAAAAATATCTAAGTCAATAATTTTCAGAAATTTTCTAAGTCAATTAAAAAAATTATTTTAAATTTTTTTTTTTTAAATTAATTTTAAATATTTTCTAATACAAATTGAATAACTCTTTTAAAGCATTAGGTAAGTTAAATTAATGCTTTTTCAGTTAGTCAATTAAACTTTTCATTTCAATACTTGGCTTCCAGGTCGTGGCGAGGCACTAGGCCTTCTTGGTTATTGGAGCAACAACCACTTCCTTAGACAAAGCCTTATAATGAAATTAGTCGTTTAATTTCCTTGCTGAAAATGCTAAGTCTAATTTTAAATTAAACAGGTTTTTGGAACCCAGTAGAGATTCCTACCTACAGGGTTAACCAAGTATTTCCTAGGTACATAGATTTTTGATATATTTCTAATTTGACTTTGATGAAATCTATAGTACCAATTTAAACCTCTATAATTTCTAAAAGTAGAAATATTTGAACTTTTATATTTTTTCAATCTTTCTATTTCTTCTTTTAGTTTTTCATTTTCAATTTTCAATCTATCAAAATCCTCTATAAGACATGATTTTGCTAAAATTCCTTTTGTTTCCAAAATTTCATTTTTTAATTTGGCATTTTCTTTTTCTAATTTATACATGGATTTAGTCATTGCCTTAATGCCAGAGTAAAGTTGATCAGGGGGTAAGAGGCATACCTCACTTACCATGTCAGACTTAAAGCCTGAATCTCCCCCTGCTTCGCTGCCTTCATCCGAGGTCGCTCCCTCTTCATCGTTGCTCGATTCTGATATACTTTGTCCATCGTAGCTTGCCATCAGTGCTATCCCGGCATATTCTTGAGCTTCTGATTCAGATGAAGAAGTGTCATCCCAAGTTGCTTTTAGGTTGTGTTTCTTGGGAGACTTCCTTTTGTCCTTTTTGAGTTCTGGGCAGTCTTCTCTTATGTGTCCCTCCTTCTGACACTGGTAGCATCGCACCTTTCTTCCTCCTTTTTGATTCTTTTTATTCTGCATTTTAAATTTATTAGACCTAAAGAATTTTTTAAAATTTCTTACCATGTGCGCTTCTTGATCGTCTTCGGAGTCTGACTCGAGTTCATCCTTCTGAGTTGTGTTCAGCGCTATAGTCTGGGTTGTATCCTTTGTCGTTCTTGCACATCTAGTTTCGTGTAATTCAAGAGTGGAAAAACATTCCTCTAATGTACTTACCTCCAGGTCCTTTGAGATGTAGTAGGCGCCGATTATTGACGTCCACTCTGGAGTTCTGGGAAAGGCGTTGAGTGCGTAGCGTAAGGCGTCCCGATTTGTTACCTTTTCACCGAGGTTCTCGAGACCAGTAACTAGTTCTTTTACCTTTGCATGTAGACCGGCTACTTTCTCACCTTTCTCCAAGCGGATGTTCATTAGTTTGTTTCGGAGGATGTCCCTTCTAGCGAGCTTCGCTTCGGATGTGCCTTCGTGGAGTTCTAGAAACTTATTCCAAAGTTCTTTAGCTGATGAGTAGCTTCCGATGCGGTTTACTTCTTGAGGCGGTAATACGCTTAGCAGGTGATGTTCCGCACGGCTGTTTGCTACGAACTCATTCTGCTCTTTTTTTGTCCAATTGCTTTCTTCTTTTTCTTCACCGTTCTGATTTGTTGGAGCTACAAAACCGTATTTCATAATGAAATAAATTTCAATCTCGGTTTTTAGAAATACCTCCATACGACGCTTCCAGTCTGTGAAGTTCCCCTCGAATTTTGGTGGAACGATGCTTGGTCCGGCCATCTTTGTTGCTTTGATCGGCGGTTAGTCCTCCTGAAGCGTCCTCGCTCTGATACCACTTGTAGGTCCCTTTGGAGGCCGGCAAGAGGGGAGGGGTGAATTGCCCTACAAAATAAAACAAAAACCCTTCTCGGATATTCAACTAACTTAAAAGAACTTGTAATTAAAAAGGCAGAGACTAATTAAAACAGAAAATAGACACAGAGGAATTACTTGGTTTGCAATCAGAGGATTGCTAATCCAAGGCAAAGAAAGCGCACTATCTGATTCTCCTCTGGGCGGAGTAGCCTCTTACAGCGTTGAACGTACAAGAAGAAAAGTAAAGCACACAGAAGTTGATTACAAGTTCGTCGTGCTGATTTTCTCGACCAAGGCTATATTTATAGCCTTGGTCGGGGCGCCTGGTTCCGGGCGCCTGGGGATAAAACTTTATCCCCAACGTTCAGATCCGTTTGACTCGATCTGGTCAAAACCACATTCGCCCCGGACCCCAAAAGTCAACTCGTTGACTTTTTCCGTCCGGTCGCTTGTTCAGCTCGTCTCGGTCCGGATCTTCTGTTCCGGCTCCACTAGCTTGGGTGATCTTGGCCATCCGGAATAGGGCTCACCCGAACCCATGTTCCGGCCTTCTCCTCGAGCAGCCTTCCTTCCCGGTTTCTCGTCCCTCGAACGCCGCGCACGTTCTTCTCGTCCACCGGTGTACTCTTCCGCGGACACCTCGTCCCTCGGACGCACCGAGCCCGTCGGCTCTTTCCCGTGCCGTCCTTCTCGCTAGCCGCGTCTTCCGCTCGACTTCCTGTGTTCCTAAGTTCCTGCACACTTAGACACAAGGGTTAAACAACGCAGGACCTAACTTAACTTGGTTTGATCACATCAAAACACCTCGGGGTTCCAACAATCTCCCCCTTTTTGATGTGAGCAACCCAAGTTAAGCTAGGGAAAAACAGATGCAATAAAAACAATTTATTTGTAATAGGGGTAATAAAAACAAGTTAAGATATTTCATAAAAAGTTTATCTACCTCCCCCTAGACTTAACATACTTCTCCCCCTTTGATCACATTAAAAATAGGGGTTCTTTAAACAAGTCTAAGGTAAAAAAAATTTTAAGTAAATTTTCATAAAACTTTCTAAGGCAATTAATATTAATTTCTAAGGCAATGTTTCACAAGAGAATATTTAGTTTAAAAAAAATCTAAGTCAATATTCAGAATATCTTTTATTTAGTTTCATAAAAGATTTCTAAGGCAATTTTCAAAGGAAAATGTCTAAGCCAATATTCATAGAAAAATTTATAAGTTAATTTAAAAAAAATATCTAAGTCAATAATTTTCAGAAATTTTCTAAGTCAATTAAAAAAATTATTTTAAATTTTTTTTTTTTTTAAATTAATTTTAAATTTTTTCTAATACAAATTGAATAACTCTTTTAAAGCATTAGGTAAGTTAAATTAATGCTTTTTCAGTTAGTCAATTAAACTTTTCATTTCAATACTTGGCTTCCAGGTCGTGGCGAGGCACTAGGCCTTCTTGGTTATTGGAGCAACAACCACTTCCTTAGACAAAGCCTTATAATGAAATTAGTCGTTTAATTTCCTTGCTGAAAATGCTAAGTCTAATTTTAAATTAAACAGGTTTTTGGAACCCAGTAGAGATTCCTACCTACAGGGTTAACCAAGTATTTCCTAGGTACATAGATTTTTGATATATTTCTAATTTGACTTTGATGAAATCTATAGTACCAATTTAAACCTCTATAATTTCTAAAAGTAGAAATATTTGAACTTTTATATTTTTTCAATCTTTCTATTTCTTCTTTTAGTTTTTCATTTTCAATTTTCAATCTATCAAAATCCTCTATAAGACAAGATTTTGCTAAAATTCCTTTTGTTTCCAAAATTTCATTTTTTAATTTGGCATTTTCTTTTTCTAATTTATACATGGATTTAGTCATTGCCTTAATGCCAGAGTAAAGTTGATCAGGGGGTAAGAGGCATACCTCACTTACCATGTCAGACTTAAAGCCTGAATCTCCCCCTGCTTCGCTGCCTTCATCCGAGGTCGCTCCCTCTTCATCGTTGCTCGATTCTGATATACTTTGTCCATCGTAGCTTGCCATCAGTGCTATCCCGGCGTATTCTTGAGCTTCTGATTCAGATGAAGAAGTGTCATCCCAAGTTGCTTTTAGGTTGTGTTTCTTGGGAGACTTCCTTTTGTCCTTTTTGAGTTCTGGGCAGTCTTCTCTTATGTGTCCCTCCTTCTGACACTGGTAGCATCGCACCTTTCTTCCTCCTTTTTGATTCTTTTTATTCTGCATTTTAAATTTATTAGACCTAAAGAATTTTTTAAAATTTTTTACCCCTTCGCAACAAGCCTTGCTTTGAAGGTTTCCACCTTCCCATCTATCCCTCTTTTCCTTTTGTAGATCCACTTACATCCAACAGCTTTTACACCATTTGGTGGTTCTACAAGCTCCAGACCTTATTAGAATATATAGATTCTATTTCAGAATTCATCTCTCTTTTCCAAGATGCTGCATCCATATCTTGGAGTGCTTCGTCATATGTTTAGGGATCAGGTTCATGTTTACCTGGGACCAAGTCCGACGACTCTCCCAAAAACATGAATCTTTCAGGTTGCCTAACAACCCTCCCACTACGACGAGACACTGTCTGTTGTTGTGTATCATTTGTGATACGTGTTGCAGTTTCTTGTAATATTTCATCTTGCACTGTTGGTACTAAAGTTGGCGTGTCCTCTCGCATTTCTTCTAGAAAAATTTCACTCATGGGCTTATGGTTCATTACATAATCTTCCTCTAAAAATCGAGCATTGGAACTAACAATAATCTTTTGATTTTTAGGATTATAAAACAAACCACCTTTCATTCCCTTAGGATATCCTACAAACAGACAAACTTCTGTACGTGATTCCAACTTGTCAGTATCTCCCTTTAGCACATGTGTTGGACTACCCCATATCCGAATATGACTCAGACTAGGCTTACGCCCATTCTACAATTTCATGGGAGTAGAGGGTACTGATTTAGAAGGTACCATATTCAGAATGTATACTGCTGTTTCTAGAGCATATCCCCAAAACGAATCTGGTAATTCTGAATAACTCATCATCGATCTAACCATTTCTATAAGAGTCATATTCCTTCGTTCTGCCACACCATTCTGTTGGGGTGTACTAGGTGCAAATAATTGGGATTGAATCCCAGCCTCTAATAAGTAATTCCTAAACTCTTCAAAGAGGTATTCTCCATCACGATCAGACCGTAGTGTCTTGATACTTTTACCATGACGTTTCTCCACATCATCCTTATACTCTTTGAACTTATCAAAGCATTCAGACTTGCGGCGCATCAAGTAAATGTATCCATATCTCGAATAGTCGTCAATAAAAGAGACAAGATATTCAAAACCACCTCTTGCTTGGATAGATATAAGACCACACTTATCAGAATGAACCAGTTCCAACACATCTTTGGCTCTATATCCTTTGGCCTTAAAAGGTCTCTTGGTCATTTTACCTTCCAAGCAAGATTCGCAAGTTGGAAAGTTTTCCAACACTAATGAACCCAAGAGTCCATCGGCTATAAGCCTTTGAATCTTACTCAAGTTAATATGATCAAACCTTAGATGCCAAAGATATGTTTGGTTCATTTTCGAAGGTTCCTTTCTCTTATTAGAATTAGAAGATGTGTTATTAATTTACATTTGTTGCTTTGTGGGAGAAATTGGATTTAAAGTATACAAATTGCCTACTAATGTACCAGAATAGATAATAACCCTATTCTTCTTGATAACTACTTTGTCATCAAAAGAAACAAAATATCCATCCACAAATAATTCAGAAATTGAAATTAAATTCTTTCTAAAAGTTGGTACATAAAGATAATTTCTTAAAACCAAAGTTCTATTCCTATCGAATGATAAGTAGACGTCTCCCACTGTAACAGTCGCCACCTTTTTAGCATTGCCCATGTAGACTGTTATCTCTCCCTCATATAGTCACCAGGTTTCCTGGAACCCCTACAATGTATTGCAGACATGATCAGTGGCTCCTGTATCTACACACCAGGTGTTGGTAGATAATACCGCTAGACATGTTTCAACTACTAGGGAATAAGATATACCTATATTGTTCTCCCTCCTATGAGGACAGTCCGCCTTCCAATGTCTAGTCTGCTTGTAGATGAAGCACTTGCCCTTTGGCTTCTTCACTCCAGCTTTAGGTCCAGTACCTAGAGATCTTTTCACCTTCTTTGCTGTGCCAGCATGTTTGTTCTTCTTCTTGCCTTTTGACTTAGAAATAGAAACATTTTCAGCAAAGTAAATCTGAGAACTATGATGAAATATACCTTCTGTTGCCTGAAGTTCTGTCAGAAGTTCCGCCAATGTATAAGCCCGTTTTTTCATGTTATAGTTTAGGCGAAACTGCTCAAAACTTCTGGGTAGCGTTTGGAGAATAATATCGATCTGGGTTTCCCCATCGATTTCAACTCCAAGGATCTGTATTTTGTTCAAATAAGTCATTATCTTTAGGATATGATCCCTTACGGGTGTCCCCTCTGACATGGTGGTTGTCATTAATTTTCTCATTGCCTCTTTCCTAGCAGCCCGATTCTGGTGTCCGAAGAGTTCTTTGAGATTGTTCATCATATCATAAGCAGTTGGCAAGTCCTGATGCTGATGTTGCAACACATTTAACATTGAAGCCAAAATGTAACACCACGCCATCTCATTTTCTTTTACCCATTTCTTATGATACTCAATCTCCTCTTCACTAGAATCACTATTAGGTGCATCAGGGCAGGTCTCTAATAGTACAAACTTATTGTTAGTTAGAGCCCTAGAGCCAATCATATGATGATTGTTGTATGGACTCGTTGTATCATATTCTTGTATATAAATAAAGGCATTTCTTTATGCTTATTATACTTACTTGTATTGGTGCCAAATAACTAAGTATAATAGCATCCTTGAGTAGAAGATTCTTATCTATATCAATCGATTGGTTGAATCGATAGTGAGATGATATAGAGAACACTACTCTTAATCATTCCTAGTCAAGTATTAACATTCAGGGATAATGTTAATGCGATGAGACTAGCATGTAGGTCAACTCGATGACTTGATCTCACAAGTCATGGATATAGAGATATCAAGTTGACACATGGGTATGCATTGGAGAATGTATACCGAATGACCCATGCACCATGAGAAAGTATCATGGATCGTTATATGAGTGTCATATACTTTCTCGTGTGACCATTAGTATGACTATCAGTCCTTGGACCTGAAGTCACCATGGTTCCCTACATAAGGAGTTGCATACTTTGGCTTCGTCAAACGTCACCCATAACTGGGTGGACCATAAAGGTGATTACTGGGTATGTAACAAATTATGCGGAGGGATGTGAGTGATGCAGATGAGATCTATCCCTCCTATATGACGGGAGTGACATCATTATTCTTGATAGAGTGAGACCACTAAGTGCATGGCCATGCCCAAATGAGTCAATATAAGATATTGAGCTCATTTGATTAGAGTAAGTCTACTTGGAGTTCAAGATTTAGATTGATTAGAGGATGACACGGTCTATACCTTACATTGATCAATCTAGATGTCAAGGATAGAAGGACATTATCATATATTGTGAAGGGTCACAATTAGTAGTCACAAGGTGATGTTGGATCTCAACATTCTTGTAACTTGGGTAGTAATGATGTGTTGCTAGATACCGCTCATTACTTATGCTTCTAAATGGGTTTAGGAGCATTGCCAACGTTACAAGAACCTATAGGGTCACACACAAAGGGCAATTAGATGGAGAATATGTTCATATGATGAACCAAGAGGATTAGGTTCATGTGATGAACCAAGAGGATTAGGTTCATGTGATGAACCAAATTGGATTAAGAGTAATCCAAATTAAACTAATTGAGTTGGACTCAATTTGATTCATGTGTTCAATGAGTCTAATTTAGATTATGACTCATTGAATCAATTTAATTTAATTAATAGAGATTCATTAAATCAAATTGACTTGAATCTATGATTGGATTTGATCAATCATGGGAGATAAATGTGTCAAGTTTGACTTGACTTGAGAGGGAAGGTGAAGGGTCAAGTTTGACTTGACCAAATGCCACTTCATTGGTCAAGTTTGACTTGACCAAAACCACTTGGCATGGGCCGGCCAATCATGGTGTTCCACATCATCAAGGTGTGCCACCTAATGAGGGAGATCAAGAGACTTGACTCTTGATATTCCATGGAGGTTTATAACCTTCCAATAAGTGGCCGGCCACTTTAATTGAGGAATCAAGAGCATTGTGTGCTCATTCATTCCTTCTTCTTCCTCCTCTCTTCTCTTCTCTCCCTCTCATCCTCCTTGGCCGAAACATCCAAGAGTGCTAGCACACTCTAGGTGTTTTTCTTCCATCTCTTGTCCCGTGTGGATACTTCTAGAGGTGTGTACACTTGAAAACACTTAAGATCTGAAGAACCTTGGATGAGCGGGATTTGTGAAGGGTTTCACTTCAAAGGTATATCCCTTATCATGTAGATCTAAGGTAGATCTAGGATAACAAACATGTACATGAATTTATTTTAATCTTCGCACGAATCCGGTGGCAAGACTTCGGTTTTCACAACGCAAAAAGTGATTTTTCCGGCCCCAACGCAAAAAGCGGTTTTTACGGCCCGAAAGTCCCAACTGTTAGGTTTTTCGGGCCGCGAAAACCGCTTTTCGCGTCACGGAAACCCCGAATCACCCAAAGCCGTAGGATCCGTGCAAAGAAAAATTTCGAAAAACATGAGTACGAGTTATAAACTAAGATCTACAGTAGATCTACAAAGGAAAACACTTTATACCTTTGATGTGTGCCATTTCGCGTTCCAGCTCGTCCAACGGTACGCCGGATCTCGAGAGTGTCAACGTAGACACTCCTCTAATGATATCCACACGAACAAGGAGTGTCTCTCACACTCAAAGGATGGAGAAGAGAGCCCCAAGTGTGCTAGCACTTTCTAGAGCTCTCGAATGGGATTGGAAAGGAAGAAAAGAAGAAGATACAAAAGAAATCTTATACACTCACTAGTAGTATCCTTCCTTTGTGACCTTCACTCTTCCTTTGCTCTTGGAATTCACTCAACCACCTTCTCCACACCATGGAAGTCACGGAAAAATAGCAAGAGAAGAGAAGGAAGAAGCAAGGAAGAAGATAATCAAATTACCACACATCAATACACACTAAATGAAAACCATTTACTCTTTAGTGTGGCCGGCCACACACATAACTCCCTCATTTAATGTGGCCGGCCACATTAAATGGAATGGGAAGTGTTGTAACCTCCATGAGGTGGCATGTGATGTGGCAAGGATGAGTCATCCTTATGATGTGGCAACACATCAAGTCAAACTTGATGTTTCAACTTCTACTTGGTCAAGTCAAACTTGACCAATTGTCTTCCTTGTTGAGTTAAATCCAACCTTTGATTCAAGTCAATTTCAATTTAATGAATCTCAATTCATTAATATAAATTAACTCAATGAATCAAATTTAAATTAGACTCATTCAACAATTGAATCTAATTGAGTCTAACTCAATAAGTCTAATTTGAATCCAATCTTTGGTGCATCATATGAACCTAATCCAATTGGTTCATCATATGAACCTAATCTCCATCCACTTTTTCTTTGTGTGTGACCCAATAGGTTCTTGTAACGTTGGCAATGTTTCTAAACTCCTTTAGAAACATAAGCAATGAGCGGCATCTAGCAATACATCATTGCTAACCAAGTTACAAGAAATGTCGAGATCCAACATCACCTTGTGACTACTAATTGTGACTCCTCACAATATATGACAAGTGTCATTCTATCCTAGACATCTAGATTGATCAATGTGAGGCATAGACCGTGTCATCCTCTGACCAATCTAAATCTTGAACTCCAAATAAACTCACTCAATCAAATGAGCTCAATATCTCATATTGACTCATTTGGATATGGCCATACACTTCGTGGTCTTACTCTATCAAGAATATCGATGTCACTCCCGTCATATAGGAGGGATAGATCCCATCTACATCACTCACATCCCTCTGCATAATTCGTTACATACCCAGTAATCGCCTTTATAGTCCACCCAGTTACGGGTGACGTTTGACGAAACTCCTTATGTAGGGATCCATGGTGACTTCAGGTCTAAGGACTAATAGTCATACTAATAGCCACATGAGAAAGTATATGACACTCATATAACGATCCATGATACTTTCTCATGGCGGGTCATTCAGTATACATTCTCTAATGCATACCCATGTGTCAGCTTGATATCTCTATATCCATTACTTGTGAGATCAAGTCATCGAGCTGACCTACATGCTAGTCTTATTGTATTAACATTGTCCCTGAATGTTAATACTCGACTAGGAATGAATTAGAGTAGTGTTCCCTATATCATCTCACTATCGATTCAACCAATCGATTGACATAGGTAAGAACCTTCTACTCAAGGACGTTACTATACTTATTTTATCTGGCACTAATACAAATAAACATAATAACCAAAAACCAAATGTCTTAATATATATACAAGAATATGATATACATGAGTCCATACAATCATCAAATGATTGGCTCTAGGGCTCTAACTAACAATCTCCCACTAGCACTAGTGCCAATCAGTATAGGCTCTAAGGCCTAATGACCTAGTGTGACCATCATGCTTCCTCTGTGCCAAAGCCTTGGTCAAGAGATCTGCGATGTTAACCTCTGTAGGTACTCTACAAATCTTTACATCTCCTCTATTGATAATCTCTCGAATGAGATGGAAGTGCCGTAGTATGTGCTTGGTCCGCTGCTCCATTGTTGTCACAATAGAGCTCAACTGGGTCAGCGATGCTAGGAACCACCCCAAGTTCAGTGATGAACTTGCGGATCCAAACTGCCTCCTTTGCTGCCTCTGATGCAGCAATATACTCGGCCTCTGTTGTAGAATCAGCTACTGTGTCCTGCTTCGAACTCTTCCAGCTCATAGCACCACCATTTAAGAAAAACACGAACCCTGACTGCGATCGGTAATCATCCTGATCGGTCTGGAAGCTAGCATCACTGTAACCCTTTACAGTTAGCTCATCATTGCCTCCATATATCAAGAAATATTCTTTAGTCCTTCGTAAGTACTTAAGAATATTCTTGACCGCTATCCAGTGACTTTCACCTGGATCTGACTGGTATCTGCTCGTCATGCTCAAAGCCTACGAGACATCAGGTCGAGTACATAGCATGGCGTACATGATCGATCCTATGGCTGAGGCATAAGGGATCTGATCCATGCGGTCTCTCTCCTCTCTAGAAGAGGGACCTTGAGTCTTTGAAAGACTCACGCCATGTGACATCGGCAGAAATCCCTTCTTGGAGTTCTGCATGGCAAACCGAAGGAGTACCTTATCAATGTATGTACTCTGACTTAGGCCAAGCAATCTCTTAGATCTATCTCTATAGATCTGAATCCCTAGAATGCGGGATGCCTCACCTAAGTCCATCATTGAGAAACAACTCCCTAGCCAAGTCTTGACAGACTGAAGCATAGGGATGTCCTTCCCAATGAGTAGTATGTCATCCACATACAATATGAGGAAGACAACTATATCCCCTACAACCTTCTTGTAGACACAAGCCTCATCTTCATTCTTGATGAAACCAAACTGTTTGATTACATCATCGAATCGAAGATTCCAGCTCCGAGAAGCTTGCTTTAGTCCATAAATGGACCTATGCAGCTTGCATACTCTGCTAGTATGCTGTGGATCTACAAAACCCTCAGGTTGTGTCATGTACACATCCTCGAGTAGGTTTCCATTCAGAAACGCGGTTTTGACATCCATCTGCCATATCTCATAGTCATGGTAAGCTGCAATAGCAAGCATGATCCGAATGGACTTAAACATCGCTACTGGAGAAAAGGTTTCATCATAGTCAATACCATGAATCTGCTTGAAACCTTTAGCTACCAAGAGACCCTTATAAATAAGTCCATTCATGTCAGTCTTTCTCTTAAAGACCCACTTACACCCTATGGGTTTTACCCCTTCAGGTGGATCAACCAAAGTCCATACTTGGTTGGTGTACATGGATTCCATCTCGGATCTCATGGCTTCTAGCCATTTCTCGGAATCTGGTCTCATCACAGCTTCCTGATAGGTGGTAGGCTCATCCTCTATGAGCACAACGTCATCATGGTCAGACAAGAGAAATGAGTATCTCTCAGGCTGACGACGTATCCTATCAGACCTGCGAAGAGGTATGTCTACTTGAACTGGTTGTTGTTCCTCAACTCTTTGTGGAACATCATCCACAACACTTTGTGGTTCCAGTTCATCTTCCATCGAGGCATCAGTGCTATTGTTCGCATCTTGAACTTCTTCAAGATCGAACGCACTCCCACTAGTCTTTCTAGAAACAAAGTCCCTTTCTAGAAAGACCCCAGTCTTTGCCACAACTACCTTGTGCTGACTGGGAATGTAGAAGTAATATCCCTTAGTTTCCTTGGGATATCCAATAAAGTAACACTTGTCGGATTTAGGTCCTAATTTGTCTGAGACTTGACGTCTAACGTAAGCCTCACAACCCTAAATCCTCATGAAAGACACATGGGCATCTCTCCCAGTCCATATCCTATATGGTGTCTTTATCACGACCTTTGATGGAACTCGGTTGAGTATGAAAGCTGTCGTGTCTAGAGCATATCCCCATAGATATGTCGGAAGATCTGTGTGACTCATCATAGATCGTACCATATCTAATAAGGTACGATTCCTCCTTTCGGATACACCATTCCACTGTGGTGTTCCAGGAGGAGTGAGTTGGGATAAAATCCCACACTCAGCTAGATAGTCACGGAACTCATGGCTAAGGTATTCTCCACCTCGATCGGATCGAAGTATCTTAATACTCTTGCCAAGCTGATTCTGTACTTCATTCTTAAATTCTTTGAACTTTTCAAAGGATTCGGACTTATGTCTCATTAAGTACACATAACCGTATCTACTGAAGTCATCAGTAAATGTGATGAAGTACCTATAACCGCCTCTAGCAGCGACATTGAAAGGGCCACATACATCACTATGTATGAGTCCTAACAAATCAGTCGCTCTCTCGCTGTGCCCACTAAAGGGAGTCTTGGTTATCTTGCCTCGTAGGCATGACTCGCATACCTCATATGATTTAAAATCAAATGAGTCCAGCATACCATCCTTATGGAGCTGGGATAAGCGCTTGTCATTTATATGACCTAAGCGACAGTGCCAGAGGTAGGTTTGGTTCATGTCATTTGACTTGAACCTCTTGGTATTTATGTTATAGATAGGGCTCTCAAGGTCTAGAATATAGAGTCCGTTTATTAGATGTGCACTACAATAGAACATATCGTTTAAATAGACAGAACAATATTTGTTCTTTATTATAAACGAGAATCCTTTCTTGTCCAAACAAGAAACTGAAATTATGTTCTTAGTCAAGGCAGGCACATAACAACAATCATCTAATTCTAGTACAAGCCCAGAGGGAAGAGATAGATGATAAGTTCCTATTGCAATAGCAGCAACTCGTGCTCCATTGCCTACTTGTAGGTCTATCTCACCCTTCGTCAATGCCCTGCTATTTCTCAGCGCTTGTACATTAGTACAAATGTGCGAAGCACATCCGGTATCTAATACCCACGATGAAGAAATAGAGAGGTTGACTTCTATAACATGTATACCTGAAGTAGAAATCTTATTTCTCTTCTTCGTAAGATCTTCCAGGTATTCTTTGGAGTTCCTCTTCCAGTGTCTTGCTTGTCCTTGATATAGGTGACAAAGATGTTCAACCATATCGTAAGCGCTCATCAACTCATGTTGCTTCTAAAGCTCAGAGTTCATGGTTGCGAGCATAAGACAGGACACATCTAATGCGTCATCTTGATGCTTCTTGTAAGCATCCCGGTCAGCTCGCGTGGCAGTGGCAGGAGGAGCCTCCGGAATGGGCTGCTCCAGAACGTACAGTTTACGTTCCTGAGTGAGAACTATTCTCAGGTTCCTGTACCAGTCCAGGAAATTTTCTCCGTTGAGCTTGTCCTTCTTAAGGACAGAACGCAGGGAGAAAGAGTTCGTATTCGACGTCATGGTTATCTACAATAGAAAATTTGCAGAAATAAATATCATATTCTTTTAAAATCATTTAATTAGGCCTTTAATTAAATGATGCTCCCACTGAATTCTATAATTCTTGTGGGACAAGATCCACTTCATACTAACCCTTGAGTTAGCTTTGGCTAATACGCCCAAGGCTTAGTATGATCGGTAGGTAACGATTACCAATTACATCTCTATGCAACTCTTGTTTATAAAATCAATATCCACATTTATATTAAAACTCGAGTTAGCTTTGGCTAATACGCCCGAGAGTTAATATAGATGTGATTTTGACCTATCATTCCAACTATTGGAAGAATGCCTATAGTTGACTCGATCCAACCAAGTAACTAGGAATACTCAATCTAATTGAGTTTGTATTCACCCATGCATTGATAGGCGGGGCCAAGATTGTCCCTCCGTACCCTACCAAGATAATATGTATTGCTCTGCTTTGGTAGATTCAACAATACATGTGATCGAGGTAGTGATAGGTATCACGGCACGGTTAGGCATTTAGAGTTGGTTCGATCAAGATCTAATCTAATCGAAAAGGATGTATCTTGTGCATGACTTAGATCTAATCTAATCGCAAGGGTGCATCATGTGCACGACTTAGATCTAATCTAATCGTAAGGCACTAATTAATTAATTACTTATTAAACATGCATCATATACATAAGCAATTAACTAATTAATATATTTGTGATTTAGTCATGGCCCTACTACGATCTTCTCAAGCCAATGAGAAGATCGAATGGTCAACCTAGGGTCAACAGCTTCTCCAAGCTCCTCCCATTGACCACCTTGTGTTGCTCGTGCCCGCCTCGGAACTCCGTCTCGTGTGGACCCTCCACCGCTCCAATTTGTACATTACAATTTGAAACTCGAGTTACATTCGAGTCTAAATCTAATTTACAACAAGAATATAAGAGAAAGGCACGACGCACAGGTCGCGGAAAAATAAAACATACAACACGCGCAAACACATAACGGCACGCAGGTCGTATTATGAATTACAACACAATCCAATCATATTGGGTTTTTGGGCCATGACTATCACAAAATTAATATATAATTCAAAATTATATATTTTCATAATTTTTCTATAATTTTTACAATTTTTACGAGTAAAATTTCCCGGCGGTCCCGTTTAGCGGTTTCGGGCGCAATCGCGGAACGGATCCCCTTGCGGGGCCAGGGGCAGCGCCCCTACCCGCGATCTAACCATCGCGAGGGTTCGTTTGCGATCCAACAGCGCCTAAACCCGCTGTCCCAAAACAATTTGGGCCGAGACATTGCCGTTTCGGAAAAATCTTCCCGGCGGGTTCGTTTTTAGCGATTTTGGGTGCAATCGCGGAGCAAATCCCCTTGCGGGGTTAGGGGCAGTACCCTTACCCACGATCTAACCATCGTGAGTTGCTCCTTTGCGATCTAATGGCACCCAAGCCCGCTGTCCCAAACGGATTTGGGGCAAAACGAAGCCGTTTTGGGAAAATCTTTCCGGTAGCCGAAGCCTACAAGTGCCGAGACACTTGTGCTTCGCTTCTACGGAAAAATTACCCATAAAAACTATAAAATCATAATTGTACAGAAAATTACAGAAACTTTAGTTTTCATAAAACCAAAAATCAAACTCGTACAAGCCTTGCACGTGGCTCTGATACCACTGTTAGGTTTTTCGGGCCACGAAAACCGCTTTTCGCGTCGCGGAAACCCCGAATCACCCAAAGCCGTAGGATCCGTGCAAAGAAAAATTTCGAAAAACATGAGTACGAGTTATAAACTACGATCTACAGTAGATCTACAAAGGAAAACACTTTATACCTTTGATGCGTGCCATTTCGCGTTCCAGCTCGTCCAACGGTACGCCGGATCTCGAGAGTGTCAACGTAGACACTCCTCTAATGATATCCACACGAACAAGGAGTGCCTCTCACACTCAAAGGATGGAGAAGAGAGCCCCAAGTGTGCTAGCACTTTCTAGAGCTCTCGAATGGGATTGGAAAGGAAGAAAAGAAGAAGATACAAAAGAAATCTTATACACTCACTAGTAGTATCCTTCCTTTGTGACCTTCACTCTTCCTTTGCTCTTGGAATTCACTCAACCACCTTCTCCACACCATGGAAGTCACGGAAAAACAGCAAGAGAAGAGAAGGAAGAAGCAAGGAAGAAGATAATCAAATTACCACACATCAATACACACTAAATGAAAACCATTTACTCTTTAGTGTGGCCGGCCACACACATAACTCCCTCATTTAATGTGGCCAGCCACATTAAATGGAATGGGAAGTGTTGTAACCTCCATGAGGTGGCATGTGATGTGGCAAGGATGAGTCATCCTTATGATGTGGCAACACATCAAGTCAAACTTGATGTTTCAACTTCTACTTGGTCAAGTCAAACTTGACCAATTGTCTTCCTTGTTGAGTTAAATCCAACCTTTGATTCAAGTCAATTTCAATTTAATGAATCTCAATTCATTAATATAAATTGACTCAATGAATCAAATTTAAATTAGACTCATTCAACAATTGAATCTAATTGAGTCTAACTCAATAAGTCTAATTTGAATCCAATCTTTGGTGCATCATATGAACCTAATCCAATTGGTTCATCATATGAACCTAATCCAATTGGTTCATCATATGAACCTAATCTCCATCCACTTTTTCTTTGTGTGTGACCCAATAGGTTCTTGTAACATTGGCAATGTTTCTAAACTCCTTTAGAAACATAAGCAATGAGCGGCATCTAGCAATACATCATTGCTACCCAAGTTACAAGAAATGTCGAGATCCAACATCACCTTGTGACTACTAATTGTGACTCCTCACAATATATGACAAGTGTCCTTCTATCCTAGACATCTAGATTGATCAATGTGAGGCATAGACTGTGTCATCCTCTGACCAATCTAAATCTTGAACTCCAAGTAGACTCACTCAATCAAATGAGCTCAATATCTCATATTGACTCATTTGGATATGGCCATACACTTCGTGGTCTTACTCTATCAAGAATATCGATGTCACTCCCGTCATATAAGAGGGATAGATCCCATCTACATCACTCACATCCCTCTGCATAATTCGTTACATACCCAGTAATCGCCTTTATAGTCCACCCAGTTACGGGTGACGTTTGACGAAACCAAAGTACATAACTTCTTATGTAGGGATCCATGGTGACTTCAGGTCTAAGGACTAATAGTCATACTAATAGCCACATGAGAAAGTATATGACACTCATATAACGATCCATGATACTTTCTCATGGCGGTCATTCAGTATACATTCTCTAATGCATACCCATGTGTCAGCTTGATATCTCTATATCCATTACTTGTGAGATCAAGTCATCGAACTGACCTACATGCTAGTCTTATTGTATTAACATTGTCCCTGAATGTTAATACTCGACTAGGAATGAATTAGAGTAGTGTTCCCTATATCATCTCACTATCGATTCAACCAATCGATTGATATAGGTAAGAACCTTCTACTCAAGGACGTTACTATACTTATTTTATCTGGCACTAATACAAATAAGCATAATAACCAAAAACCAAATGCCTTAATATATATACAAGAATATGATATACATGAGTCCATACAATCATCAAATGATTGGCTCTAGGGCTCTAACTAACACCAACACTTATAGCCTTCAGCAGTTAGGACAATGTCCAGGTTTCTTTTCCAATCTATGTAGTTAGGACTAGTAAGTTTGTTCTCTTTTATAATAATAGCCAGTAGGTTGAAAGTCATCCTAAGAATCACAAAAAAACTTTTGGTCAAGACTCTAAATTTAGAATAATATTGATTCCTCAAACAATACTATTTGAATTTACCAACACATCAAAACACCGTGAATTTTGCATGCCACGTTAGTGTGGATGTATACAAATTTAACATTTGTAAGAGGAGGGTCTTACCCATTAATTTTATTATCTTGTCATCCTAACTTTATAACAAATAAAATTAATAGTTGGTATTCCTTTGGTCACACAAATAATAGCAGTGACTCCGTTGGGGAGGATACTATTAAATGTGTCTAAGTGTATACCATACTTAGTCCATTAAATAGAATTGTACCCCTTCAGTTGGAGAAGATCACACACATCCTAAATAATTTCCTATAACCATCCATAAAGGAAGTTTGATCTAGTGATCTGCAAACAAACTCATCCATTGTGGAGGGAGGCTCTAAGAGCCAACACGCAAGTTTGTTGCATCACTTACAAACCAGTAATGGAGACCGTGGAATTTATTTACTAATCCCTCTCCCACTTTGTTATTTAAGGTGAGGAATTTTAACCATGCAAGCACACATCACACACATCACAGTAAATAAAAGTAATAAATATGAAAATTAATTTTTCAACTATTATGACTTCTTCCATTACTATCCTCCGTGTGCTGCCAGCCCTAAGGTTTATGTCATCGGGTCCATCGAGCTTCCTTTTTTGTTGCGTTTCTGGTCCTCCAATAGTACCAGGCCTTGCAAGGATACAATCCGCGACAAAAATAGAATTTTACATATATCGATCCTATATTCCTCAAGGGAATGTACATGTAATCTAGATTGAAACAAAAATATAAAATCCTAAAACTAATACAGCTCCTGCTGTATTTAATACATACAATCATGCACACAAATAAAATGCCCTTGACATGTCCAAGGGTCTAATCACACACAATCTCTATAAGCCATAATAGTTGGAGCCTACAACCATAGAGTTAGCATATCCTACTATTATCCTGCCTAAATTATGTATGACATGTGCATAATTAAACTGAAAACCAAACACACAGAGGTAAACCCTAGCTCTGATACCAATTGTTGGTCGCTACTTGGAATATCGTACCGGTTCCCCTGTATAAAATTTTTTTACAAGTCCTGAACCATTTCTAACAACCTATTGTGTCCTTTAGAAATTAAATTTGGAATTGCAAATGGAACTTAATATTATTGATTCCAAATTCAACTTATCTATTCTTAGTGGTTTAGACTTGGATCGCAAACGATGCTTAACATTATTGATCCAAATTCACCCATGTTACAAATTCAATTAAATATTAATTTCAGATATTGGCTTTCAGGTTAAACATGGTGAGGCACTAGGCCTTCTTGGGTATGGGAGCATCCACCACTTCCTAGACAAAGCCTTTCAAGGAAATTCAATATTTAATTTCATTATAGAAACCCTAAGTTTAACCAAAAAAAAACAATCGAATTACAAGTTCAAAAAACAAAAGAAACACAAAATCGAAAATATAAATTCGATAAGCTAGATTCATTAGCCTCTTGGGTTTGGTATTTCAAGATCTAAATAAAAGGATGAACTAGTTATGATGCGGAAACTAATAACTAGTTATACCTTTTATAGCTTATAGACCTCACGATCTTCTGTCGTATTCCTCTTCTTATCTCAGACGTCGTGTGGGCGACGATCTACCGAGATGAGAATCCACCCAAGTTTCCTTCTTCTCCTTGCAAGTTTCGGCCACCAAGAATCTCCTAGAGATGATGGTCTTCGGCCACCAACCAAGCTCCAAGGGATGCAAAGAAACAAAGCCTCCTTTCTCTCCTTCTCCAAGCAAGATCCATCCACCACAAGAACTCCAAGAAAAGATGAGGTTCGACCACAAGAAGAAGAGAGGGGAAGGAAGAGGGTTGGCCACACCAAGGAAGAAAAGAGAGGAATACTAGATGTATGTTCTTGTGAGGTGAGGCACCTCTACCCTCTTTTTTATATTCCTTGGTCTTGGTAAATAAGGAAAGTTTTAATAAAAACTTACTTATTTTCCTTGCCATTGAAAAGGAAAATTTAACTAATTAAAAATACTTTTCTCTATTAATGTGGCCGGCCATATCTAATCCTCTAAGGAAGGAAAGTTTTAAACACAAAATTAAAACTTCCTAATTTGTTTCCGAATTTAAATAAAAATTTCTCTTTTAAAAATTCCCTTCATGGTTGTTCATAAAAGGAAACTTTTGTAAATTAAAATCTTTCTATTAAAACATGTGGATGATTTACAAAAAGGAAAGTTTTCTCTAAAATTAAAATCTTCCTTTCAATCTACAAATAAGGAAAGATATCAAATCTTTTCTTAATCTTTTGTAGAAACTATAAAAGGAAAGATTTAAATTTTAAAACTCTCTTTAAAAATCTTGAGGATGGTTACAAAAAAGGAAAGTTTTATCAAAAATTAAAATCTTCCTTTTAACTACAAAAAAGGAAAGATATCAAACCTTTCTCTTAATCTTTTGTAAAAAACTATAAAAGGAAAGATTTAAATTTTAAACTCTCATGTAAAAACATGGCTTCCACATAAGAAAGATTTTAAAAAATAAAATCCTTTTTAATTTATTGTGGCTAGCCACACCAAGCTTGTGTTCAAGCTAGGGCCGGCCACCTCTTTAAACTATCTCACCTTGGTTTGGCCGGCCCTAGCTTGGGCTCCAAGCTAGGCTTGGTCAGCCACCTTAAGGTGGGTAAGAAGATGGGTATGGGTGGGTATAACTGTTTATAAATAAGGGGCTACGACAAGGACCGAAAGGAGGAATTGATTTTGGTCTCCCGATGAACTTGAGCTTCCCGTGTTCGCCCCGAACACCCAACTCGAGTTCATCAATAATATCTCATTCCAATAAAGAGTTATTATTGAATTACCGCACCAACCCCATATTACTATATGGGCTCCTTCTTATCATGAGTGTGTTAATCTCCCTATGTTTAAGATATAGAATACCCACTAATTAAATGAGTTACTGATAACTCAATTAATTAATATCTAGCCCCAAGAGTAGTACCACTCAACCTTATCGTCATGTCGGACTAAGTCCACCTATAGGGTTTACATGACAATCCTTATGAGCTCCTCTTGGGGACATCATCAACCTAGATTACTAGGACACTGTTTCATTCTATAATCAATAACACACCATATAAATAATATCATTTCCTAACTTATCGGGCCTATTGATTTATCGAACTAAATCGCACCCTTTGATAAATTAAAGGAATGAATATTGAGTATATGTGTTTGTTATTATATCATGATTAAGAGCACACACTTCCATAATAACAAATGTCTTGTTCTTTTATTCAGTCAGTATAAAAAGAACTTACCTTAAATGGTCCTCCTCAATATACTCAGAGTGTACTAGTGTAATTTTATAGTTAAGATAAACTAATACCAAATTACACTACGACTATTCCAATGGTTTGTTCCTTTCCATCTTAGTCGTGAGCTACTATTTATAATTTATAAGAAATTGATAACATTATCTTCTGTGTGTGACACCACACACCATGTTATCTACAATATAAATTAATTGAACAACTATACTTAGCATACAAATGTAGATATTTGACTAATATGATTCTTTATTTCAAAATAAAATTTTTACAAAAACTAGATTTTTAGTATACACTCTAACATCAACTACATAGAAAACCTGTCGGATATGCTCGCCCGAGCGAAATTAAATATATGCTCAAGTATTGTTAATATTCAAACTCATGATTGATCCTAGAGAAGGTTTAAAGTCTCTGTTCCCTCTAAGGAAGCTAGGCCGGTCACTGCTTAGGGTATGCTCAAGTACTATTTGTTAGAATGTATACTAAAAGCCTAGCTTTTTGTATAAACATTTATTTTGAAATGATAATCGCATTGGTCAAATGTATGCATTTAGTTAAATGCAGTTGTCCATTTAATTTATATTGTAGATAACATGGTGTGTGGTGTCACACAAAAGATCATATTATCAGTTCCTTATAAATTATAAATAGTAGCTCACAACCAAGATGGATTGGGACAAACCATTGGAATGGTTGTAGTGTAATTTGGTATTAGTTTATCTTGACTATAAAATTACACTAGTACACTATGTGTGTATAGAGCAGGACCATTTGAGGTTGTTCCTTTTATATTAACTGCATAAAAGAACAGATCCTCTGTTATTATGGATGTGCGTACTCTTAATCCCGATATAATAACAAGCACATGTACTTAGTATTTATTTCTTTAATTTATCAAAGGGTGAGATTTATTCATTAAATCAATAGGCCCGATAAGTTGGGAAATAATATTATTTATATGGTGTGTTGTTGATTATAGAAGGAAATTGTGTCCTAGTTATCTAGATTGATGATGTCCCCTTCAGGAGCTCATAAGGATTGTCATGTAAACCCTACAGGTGGACTTAGTTCTGACATGACAATGAAGTTGAGTGGTACTACTCTTAGAGCTAGATGTTAATTAAGTGAGTTGTTAGTAACTCATTTAATTAATGGGCATTTGATATCTTAAACACAGGGAGATTAACACACTCATGATAAGGAGCTCATAATGTAATATGGGATTGATCCAATAGTTTAATAATAACTCTTTAGTGGTATGAGTTATTATTGATGAACTTGAGTTGGGTGTTCGAGTCTAACACAGGAAGCTCTAGCTCATTAGGACGCTAAAATCAATTCCTCCTCTAGGTCCCTGTTGTAGCCTCTATATGTAAAGTCTCGCATCCACCCAAGTCATCCTTATGGCCGGCCACATCCTTGCTTGGTGCCTAAGCAAGGGGCCGGCCACCCCTTGCTTGGTGTCCAAGCAAGGGGCCGACCAAGATGGGTTTAAAAGTGAATTTTTAATTTTTTTTAAATCTTTCTTTTTGTAGTCATCTACAATGTTTTAAAAGAGAGATTTTATATTTTAAAAACTTTCATTTTTTGAAGCCATCCACATGGTTTTAAAAGAGAGTTTTAAATTTTAAAAATCTTTCCTTTTGTAGCCATCTACAATGGTTTAAAAGAGAGAATTTATTTTTGTTAAAAATTTCCTTTTTTGTAACCATGATTTAAAAGAAAGGTTTTAATTTTGAAAATCTTTCCTTTTTGTAGCCATCTACAATGTTTAAAAAGGGAATTTTTAATTTTAAAACTTTTCTTTTATAGCCATCCACAATAGGAAATTTAAAATAGAGATTTTAATTATTGTTAAAATATTTCCTTTTTAGCCATTACCAAGGATTATAAAAGAGGATAGATGGTGTCTTAGAGAAAAAAATCATCTACACTATTTCTATTCCTCTTCTATTCTCCTTGTGGTCGACCCCCTCATATTCTTATTCTCCCTTTGCTTTCTCACCTAAGGCCGGCGGCATCAAGAGGCTTCAACCATCTTGTGGTCGGCGGGTTGCAAGGAAGAAAGAAGAACAAGAGGTGGTGTTCCTATCTTTGATCCCTTGGTGGCCCAAAGTCTTGAAGAAAAAAGGACTTGGGTGGTTTTTGCGTCTTGGTAGATCATCGCCCACACGACATCCAAGAGGAGGAGAGGAATATAGCAGAAGATCAAGAGGTCTTTAAGCTACAAAAAAAGGTATAACTAGTTAATTGTTTCCGCTGTTTACTAGTTTATTTTTCCTTTTTATGGATCCTGAAGTACCAACACAAGAGGCTAGCGATCTTGTGCTTTGATTGAGGTTTCTATAGTTTAACCTAGGGTTTACTGTAAGGAGTTTAAATATTCAATTTTTTTGAAACCTTTGACTAGGAAGTGGTGGATGATCCCACACCCAAGAAGGTCGAGTGCCTCGCCAATGACCTAGCAGTCAATCATTGAAATAGATATTTAATCAACTTTAGTAATATGGTTTAACTTCTGATGAACACATGGGTTGAACTTGGATTAATAATGTTAAGTTTAGTTTGCAATCCAAGTTTAACTTCTGAAAAACACATGGGTTACTAGGAAAAGTTGTGTGCTTGTATAAATTTTTGTACAGGGGAAATAGAACAAAATTTCGAGTAGCTCCAACACTGTTAATATTCAAACTCATGGTTGATCCAAGAGAAGGTTTAAAGTCTCTGGTTCCCCCTAAGGAAGCCTGGCCAGTCACTCCTTAGGGTCCCTGATCAAATGTTATGGAAGTTTAAAATCTCTAGTTCCCCCTACGGAAGTCAGGTCGGTCACTCCTTAGGGTCCTCGATCAACTACTATGAAGGTTTAAAGTCTATGGTTCCCCCTAAGGAAGTCAGGCCGGTCACTCCTTAGGGTCCCCGATCGACTGTTATGAAGGTTTAAAGTCTCCGGTTCCCCCTAAGGAAGCTAGGTCGGTCACTCCTTAGGATCCTCGATCGACTTTTATGGAGGTTTAAAGTCTCCGGTTCCCCCTAAGGAAGCCAGGCAGGTCACTACTTAGGGTCCTCGATCGACTGCTATGAAGGTTTAAGGTCTCCAGTTCCCCCTAAGGAAGTCAGGCTGCTCACTCCTTAGGGTCCCCGATCGACTGTTATGAAGGTTTAAAGTCTCCGGTTTCCCCTAAGGAAGTCAGGTCGGTCACTCCTTAGGATCCCCGATTGACTGTTATGGAGGTTTAAAGTCTCTGGTTCCCCCTAAGAAAGCCAGGCAGATCACTCCTTAGGGTCCCCTATCGACTATTATGGAGGTTTAAAGTCTCTGATTCCCCCTAAGGAAGCTAGGTCAGTCACTCCTTAGGGTCCCCGATCGACTAGATAGAGGTTTAAAGAAGAATGTATGTCTCTTCCAAATAATATTGCCTGTGTGTTATCTATCATTTGTATTAAAAGATGTTCGAAGAAAATACATAAATGACTTACAGGCATATTTTCTAAGTTCTATATGGTTGCAAATGATTAGCACTCCAAGGCCACTCGAGTGTTCTTCCTTCTGCATCTTGAATGTAATAGGAACCCAATACAAGTTTCTGTATGATTTTGTAAGGTCCTCCCCATTGCGGTTCCAACTTGTTAACATCTCCTACGGGCTTGATACAATTTCATACCAGATCGCCTACCTAAAAGAACCTTGGGTGACTCTCTTGTTGTAATTTTACCTCATTCATTGCCGATAAGAAATAAGTCAAGTTGTTGCTTTGTCCTGCGCTTCTTCTACTAAATCAAGCTCCATAAGACGTCGATCTACGTTGTTGTCATCATAAAGCCTTCTCTGATCGGATTCCACTCCAACCTCGATTGGAATTACTACTTCACCACTATAAACCAGATGAAAATGAGTAATTCTTATAGCTTCCTGAGGAGTAGTATGATACACCCACAATACACTGGGTAATTCATATACCCAACTACCACTGACATGATCCAGCTTGGTTTTGAGTCCTTTGATAATTTTCCTATTGGTCACCTCAACTTGTCCATTACTCTTTGGATATGCCACAGAGGTAAAAGCTTGCGTGATACCATAATCAGAACACCATTTCTTAATTCTTCTTCCTTGAAATTGACTTCTGTTATCAAAAACTATTTTGTGTGGAATATCAAACCTACAAACAATATGCTGCCACAAAAATTTGATAACTGCATGTTCAGTAATTTTGGCCAATGGTTCTGCTTCCATTCATTTGGAGAAATAATCCACTACCACCAACAAGAACCTTCTCTGGGCAGGCGCAAGAGGGAAAGGCCCAACTATGTCCATGCCCCATTGATCAAAAGGACAAGATACTATAGAAGTCTTTAATAGCTCCGTAGGATGATGAGAAATATTTTGATGCTTCTGACAGGACAAACAAGTTCTCACCAGCTGAGCAGCATCTGCTTGTAAAGTAGGCCAAAAATATCCAGCTAATAATATTTTCTTAGCCAAAGATCTACCTCTCATATGACTACCACAAGAGCCTTGATGCACTTCTTGTAGAATATATTATATATCGTTTGATCCCACACATTTGAGAAACGGACTAGAGAAAGCCCTTTTATATAAGTGATCTCCGATCAAAGTATATTGACTTGCCCTTTTCTTGAATACCCTAGCTTGCTCTGCATCAGTGGATAAAATTTCTTGTCATAAAAATAGAATGATTGATGTTCTCTAATCACCTTGAATTTCTAGATTAGCCTGTTGTTCTACACAAGATACTAAAAATGTTTATTCCACTGGCTTATCTAAATCCCATGGCATAATGGAAAAATCCAATTTAGCTAACTCGTCTGCTACTTGATTGCCAATTGGGAATTAGAATGAATTACCACACTAGCAGCTCCCACATGCTTAGCAGCTTGCAAGCCGGCTATCAATATCTCATATTCAGCCTCATTGTTGGTAGTTCTATAATTCAGTCTAACAGATAATTGTATTCGATCCTCCCTAGGAGATATAATAAGAACCCCAATTCCATTTCCTTGTCAAGTAGAAGATCCATCAACATAGATAACCCAGGTTTCCACTGTTTCGGGATTTGGTATTTCTGTTATGAAATTCACCAAAGCTTGAGCATTGATGGGTGTCCAAGGTTGATACTGTATGTCATATTCACTGAGCTCAATCATCCATTTGATCAATCTTTCGGATGCTTCTGGTTAACAAGCACTCGACCAGAGTGCTATTAGTTAATACTGTAATTGGATGTGACAAAAAATAAGGGTTCAACATCCGAGCTGCTAGAACCAATCCATAAGCTAACTTCTCGAGCGTCGTATATCGACACTCTATCCCTTTTAATAAATGACTCAAAAAATACATAGGTAATTGTTCTTTCTCTTCTTGCCTCACTAATACAAAACCAACAGCATGATCGTTAGTAGATAAGTACATCCACAAAGTTTCTCCTACTATTGGTTTAGCTAATACCGGAAGAGTAGACAAGCATTCTTTTAACTCCTCGAACGCCTTGCTACAATTCTCATCCCATTGAAACTTAGTCACTCGTCGGAGTACCTTAAAGAAAGGGAGACTTCAATCGACTGACCAAGAGATAAAGCGAGACAGGGCTGTAATCCTCCCTATTAACCTCTGAGCCTCCTTCAGGTTCTTCGGGGGAGCCATGTCCTGTAATGCTTTCATCTTGCCGGAATTGGCCTCTCTTCCTCGCTCGGTTACCATATATCCTAAGAACTTCCCACTCTTGGCCCCGAATAAACATTTGTTGGGATTGAGCTTGAGCCCATACCTTCTCAAAGTCCTACCAGTTTCATCAATATTAGCACATACACTAGAAGCTCGTATAGTTTTAATAAGAATATCATCCACATAAACTTCCATATTTCTTCCAATCTACTTCTGGAAAACCTTGTTCATAAGTCGTTGATAAGTAGCCCCTGCATTCTTGAAACCTAAAGGCATAACATTATATCAATAAGTACCTTCAGCTGTTATAAAGCTAACCTTTTCCTGATCGACCTTAGTAAGAGGAATTTGATGATACCCTCTATAGGCATCTAGCATACTAATAAACTCACAACCAGCCGTATAATCCATCATTTGATCTATGCGGGGTAGAGGATAATAGTATTTAGGGCAGGCCTTGTTGAGATCTCTGAAGTCAATACACACCCCACTTGTTACCTGGCTTAGAATACAGAACCACATTAGCCAACTAGCTTGGGAATTGTACTTCCCGAATATATCCGGCCTTCAGTAGCTTATCTACTTCTTCTTTGATAATCTTATTTTGGTCAGCTTCGAAGTACTTTTTTTTGCTTGACTGGTCGGGCGTCTAGATATACGTAAAGAGCATTCTCCATGACTATTGTGCGACACCTTTAACTTCCTTAGGCATCCAAGCGAACATACCGCTGTTCTTCATCAAACATTTTATCATATCCTCTCTGGGATCAGGATCCAGGTCGGAAGCGATATGGTTGGTAGCTTCCGGTCGAACAAGCTATATTTGCACTTCTCCTTTTCTTCATATATGAGAGTGGGTGGTTTTTCATGAATGGCGTTGATATCCATCCTTTGAGCTTTTCGGGCGGCATTAGCTTCCACCCTGACAATCTCCACATAACCCTTACGTGATGTTATTTGATCACCTTTAACCTCCCCTACTTGATCATCCACGGGGAATTTTATTTTTTGACAAAAAGTAGAAACGACCGCCCTGAATTAAAAAAAAAAAATCAGTGAGCTTACACCCACAGAATTATTAGACAGATTTTCATATGAACAAACTAAGGTAACATAACTTTTAATTAATCATTTCTCTTCCATTTTGGTTACTACGAACAACATCTATTTTTTAGCACTAGGTGATGAGTATGAGCGTAGCTCAACAATGGCATGATTTGGCTCAGGTAAATGAGTCATTAAGGCAACAAATTCCAGAGGCATCTTCTACCCATACTTCTAAGCGCGTCCTAAGGCAATTTTATTCAATAGAGTTCCACCAAAGGGGGGATGGAGAGATAAATATTTCTTCATATGCCTTCACTGTAAAATACTGAAAAATGGCACCAAAAAATGGTGAATAATGATAAGGGAATTTTCCGAAATTTTTGGAAATTTTTTGAGAATTTTTCGGAGCTCGTATGGACGAGTTTATGGGGATAAAAACGGGGCCCGGGAAAGTCTGTTTAGGCTACCCATTTAAGCGAGGAAAAGATTTATTTATTTATTTATTTCCTTTTTCCTTTTTCTTATTTATTTTATTTTCCTCCCCGTTACTGTGCCGTTCCTTTTCTTCCCTCCCCGCGCACGTGCAGAGCCATTGTTCCCGACGTCGTGCCCTAACCTCCTCTGCGCCGAAACTGCCGTCTCCTCTTCTCCTTTTCTTCCGCAATCTCCTCTCTTCCGATTCCTTTTTCCTTCTTCTTCTTCTGTCGATCGCGCCACGACTCCTCTGCCTGAAAGCCAGGCAACCCGACAGACACCGTCGCCACAGCCGACACCAGTCGCCACTGCCCGTCGTCATTCATCCACACGAGCAGCCGACGCCGAGGGAGTTGATCACAGCCATGGACACCGTCGTCACTATGGTTGAGCCACTGGACTTCTATCGGCCTTGCGGCAGCGTCTCCTCTCGTGTTCTAGCGGTGCTGCTCAGATCGTCGGTCGCTAGCTTTCCTCTGCCGGACTAGGTATCATATCAGCCATTACCAGATTTTCCTCTTTCCGATTTTTATTGTAACCTCCTCACTGTGCCCTAGGGCCTAACCGTGCTATGTTCAGATTCAAGGGGGAGGAGGGTCGGCAGAGACACCATCTCCATCCAAAGCTCACAGATTAGGATTTGGGGTAAGTCGTTAGCATAAAGGTTATGGATTAAAGGTTAGGGTTTAAATTCTCAGCAGTATATATATTGATTTCGACTTGTTGGCCAGTGGCTTCATCTAGTTTTCGGTCACACTAACCTCAAGTCAACAGTGGAGAATCCAGAATTTGGGTGAGTGTTTGGATTGAGGTAGATGCATTGATAATAGTGTGATGTGGATTAGTTTTAGATTTTTTTTTTATCTAATGTTATGATTAGGGTTAAAGGTCATTAACCCTAGTTAATCGTTGGATTTAATTTAGAAAGGTTGAGGTTTGTGGTTTAGGGTTTTTCCCTAAATTGTTGTTAAGGGTTTTTATTTGGCTATTTGTTTAATTTGTAGCTAAATAAAAATGTATGTTTGATATCACAGGACCTTGACACGAGACGAGTATCTCGACGTCTTATTTGGATCAGTTTGGACTTTTCTATTGGAGGGGGGTACTTTGAGTTTATGTCATTTGATATGCATAGTAATGTCTTTAACAAATAGCAATGATTGTGTTTTTCTTATCTGCTTCGGTTGATCACTACCTGATCTGTTACATGCTTGGTTGTTTATTTTCTATGCACATCATGTTAGTATTTACCTGATTATACATATTTATAGAGGTAGTGACACAACCATGTTATTTATTATGTTCAGGACCTAGGGTTTTTGATTCCTTATCTGATCTGTGTACCTTTAATTTGGTTCATTTTCCTATGGTACACAGTTTATATATGTATGGATATTGCTATGCTGTTCAGGATTTTTGTCATGCTTAGTGTCATGCTCCATTCGCATGATTGCATGCTGTGCGATAGTCTACTCCACTATTGTTGAGCACATCACCTGTTTCATCTCTGTCAGTGCTCCGTTGGTCCGCTCATGGGTAGCGTGACGCAGTGTGGTAGCACGTCAGTTTGGCTCTGTCGGTGCTCCGTTGGTCCGCTCATGGGTAGTGTGACGCAGCGTGGTAGCACGTCAAGGATCCCTCCCCGTCATTGTGTACCGGGAGATGAGAGCATTGAGCTCCCCCATTTATGATTTGGGGTAGGAGGATAGGTGCACTCCGACAGCATCCCATCCACTCGGTCACTCATCAGGGACAGTGATGGCAGAGTGCACGGTTGTCATAGCCCTACCCACTCGGTCTCACCATTGTGTGTGAGACGGCTGACTGGCGTCAGGGGTGACCATGACATTTGCATCATATGCATCATGCATTTATTGCTTGTGTTTGATGCATTTACTTGCTGCATTTATATGGATGCATATGATTGACATGCATACAGGATTTATGACACTCTCGGTCTGACAACCCTGTTGTACTTATACCTTTGTCCTGCTTAGTACAGTTTTCTCCTGCTTGTTTCAGTTGCATTTACCCTTTTTGTATCAAGAGACTGTACGCATGATTAGTGTTGGTTGTTATTTTCTTTATTATGCATATCAGTTGATACCTGCTGAGTGTTGGACTCACACCCTCCTCCATTGCTATTTTCAGGTTGATGTTGTCCGGAGAGTTCCAGTCGCTAGTCCCCTGAACACCCAGAGTTATTTGATTTTTTTTTGTTATGTCTCTTATTGCACTATCTGGACTTGTATTAGTTTACCTTATGGATACTGTCAATGAGCTTATTTGGATTTGTTTTACTACACGCCTACCTAGACGACAGAAAAGGTAAGTTGATTTTATCGTTGTGATTTGTGTTTTATGAGTGTAGTTGAATAGGATATCGGTTTTGTGCTTTATGAATGTAGTTGAGTAGGGTTGTTTTTGAGTCTTCATATTACTATTCTAGTTTGTCAACTATTATACTGCGTAGATGACTCTGTGTTATATTTTTATTACTGTTATTATTCCGGCCGTGTTGGCCGATGTATATGTGGCCCTGAGGGCATTGTAGAAAAGTTTCAGATTGTCACCCGTACAGGGGAGGTGCTACCGAAATTTCTTCGGACAAGGACTCCCTTGGGGCGTGACAATTTATTTGGTATCAGAGCGAGGTTGGCAATACTTGTTGTTTATCGTGTTACAGATTTCGAGATTTATCTGATACCAATTTATTGGTATCAGAGTGGGTTATGATACCTGCTTTTTGTGTTCTGGATATTTGGGTTAGCCTAAGTTTGCGAGTCAAACTGGGTATTTATTTCGGATTAGCACGGATGTCCATTATGTTTATGTTTCGGACTTCCGTTTCGGATTTATATAGATTTCCGGTGGTTTTCTTGTACGAAATTCCGAGGTAATATGGGGACTGGACAGCGACTGAACATCTCGAGATGGCAAATAGGTATGATGTTTATTTTATGATTGTTATACTTGTAGTAATATATGTTATATAACTTAACAGATATGAGGAGATCTACACGAATAGCTGTGAGACGTGGTGCTGGACGACCACGTATGAGGACCTTGGGATCTTTGGACTTGCCAGAGATGCCTACTAGTGTTGAGCCTGTCAGTCATGGACAAACTCAGGATACTGCAGGCGTGTCGGGCTCTGAGATCCCGATGACTCCTTTAGAGGTACCTACCTCGGCTGTACCGACTGTACCCACTCCTACCGTATTTACGATTCCACCAGGGGTACTACCGGCATACCCCGCACTTGATCCGGCCCAGCCTACGATGTACTCGGCACCACCGTCACCTGGACCTACCGTGTACCCGACACCAGTGGCACCTGTGCCCCCAGTACCTACTGTATACCCCGCAGCACCTGCACCAGCGATACCGGTTGCTCCACATCCGGTACCACTACCTATCGTACATCCAGCCGCGGCCACCTATGCTGACCCTACAGTGCCACTGGCGGCATATGCTCCAGTTTATACAGCAGCACTGGGAGTACCTCCCCCGGTCTATCCAGCGGTACCACATGTAGCATCAGCTCCAGTGTTTCCGCCAGTTCCTGTAGCTGTCCCGACACACCTCACTAACATTGTCGCATCACAAGACAGGATTCCAGCATTGGCAAAGTCGATGAAGAGTCGATTTGTCACGCCCCGGAGGAGTCCCTGTCCGAAGAAATTTCGGGAGCATCTCCCTTGTACGGCGGACAATCTGAACCTTTCTACACCACCATATACCTCAGCCACATGCGGCTGGAATAATAACAATAATAAAATACATCACACAGCCATCCACGCAGTTAAATAGATAACAAACTAGAACAGGGATAATATGACTCAAAAATAACCCTACTCAACTACACTCATAAAACTCAAAACTGATATAACTATACTCATAAAGCACAAATCATAACGAACTTACCTCTTCTGCCCTCTAGGCAGGCATGTAGTAAAAACAAATCTGAATAAAAGTCATCCACAAGTAAAACATTCCATACAAGATCCAAAGTATCCAAAGTGGAACAAGTTCGAACATAGTCTAGAAAAGAACACCAAAAGACAAATAACCATCCTCGTGGACTCCAGGGGACTAGCAACTGAAACTCTCTCCTGACAGCATCAACCTGAAAATAGTAAATATCAACAGGGTGAGTCAACTCCTCAGCGGGTAACAACTGATATACATAGTAGAGAAATAACATCTAGCACTAATCATGCGTACAGTCTCCTGATATAAGAAGGATAAAATGCAACTGTAGTACACAGGAGAAAACTGTACTAACCAGGATCTGGTACAAGGATAAATAGTCCGAGGGGTATAGAAATCATGTATGCATGTCAAGCATGGCCATCCAACTAAAATGCAGCAAATAAATGCAGCAAACACAATCACAAAAAATAAATGCATCAATGCATATGATGCCAATGATGCGTCCTGGTCACCCCTGACACCAGTCAACCATCTCACACACAATAGTGAGACAGAGTGGGTAGAGCTGTGACAACCGTGCACTCTGTCGTCACTGCTCCTGATGAGTGACTGAGTGGACGGGATGCTGTCATAGTACACCTATCCTCCTCCCCAAATCATAAATGGGGGAGCGCAATGCTCTCATCTCCCCGTACATGATAACGGGGAGGAATCTCTACCGGCTACCACGCTGCGTCACACTACCCATGAGCGGACCAACGGAGCCAAACAAAGTCCCTGCTGCAACACACTCTGCCTAAATCGGCCACTAACCCATGAGTGGTGGTGTGTGCAGATCCATATAACTGGCGATGTGCTCAACAATAATGGAGCGGAACATCGCACAGCATGCAATCATGCGAATGGTGCATGACACTAACCATGGAAATATCCTGAGCTAATCCATATATATATAGAAGGTGCACCTTAGGTCAATGAATCAAATCAAAGGTACACAGATAAGATAAGGTATAAAACCTAGGTCTTGAACATGGTGAAGCATGGTATATCACTACCCCCTATAAGCATGTATAAGCAGGTAAGAAATAACATGAGATGCAAAACAAGTATCAACCAAGCATGTAACAAGTATCGGGTAGTGAATAACCGAAACAGATAAGAAACATAATTATTGCAATTTGTTAAATTCACTACTATGCATATCAAACAACATAAAGTCAGAAGTACCCACCTCCAATAGGAATGTCCAAATCCGACATGGAGATACTCGTCTCGCGTCAAAGTCCTATGTCACCAATATATATATACACTTTTATTTAGCTAAAATTCAAGTGAATTGCTAAATAAAATCTTTAAAACTATTTAGGGCAAAACCCTAAATTATAAACATCAACCTACCTTAATTAAATCCAACGGGTAATTAGGGTTAGTTACCTAATCCCTAATCAACCCATTAGATTAATAATTCAAACCTAAATCAATTATACTCACAACAATGCATTTATCTCAATCCAAACTCACCCAAATTCGTATACTTCGTCGTAAATTTGTCGATTGAGCACCTGCTGCCGGAATTGTGGTCGTAGCTAGAATAAGCCACTGACCTACACATCAAACACCCAAAATTTGTAGTCAATACACCCACCTCTGTGAATTAAACCCTAACATTACATCCACAGTTTTAAACCAACAGCTTACCCTAAACCTAAAGCTCGGTAGAACCCAGGGCAGCAACTCACACAAGTGTGAGGCTCGGCTAGGGTAGAAGAAAAGGTGAACTCGGCACTGGGGCAAAGGGAGTGGCGGCAGAGACAAGGAAGTGGCGTCGAGCTTGCTAGGGCATAAGCACAGAGGAGGGGTCGGCGATGTCCCGTCGGACCAGAGGAGGGGAGAGGAATCGGGAGGCGGCGTCCGCACACAAGGGTGACAGTGGATTGGTGATGTGAGCCAAGAAGAGGCATTGAAGGGAATTGGGGGACCCATGACAAGGTCCAAGACTAAGAGAATGAAGCAAGCTTTGGAAGGCTTAATAATGAGGCTCAAGGAAAAGGAGGATCAATGCACAATGGAGGCAACAACTAAGTGGATCACATTCCTTCAATTTGCTCTGATACCAAATGATAAAGAAACCTTGTAAATGGATCGCCTTGAAATTCAGCTTGGGGAAGGGTATTGACGCCACACTCAAGCAAGATGAGAAGGTGAGTGATAAGTCATGGAGTTTTGATCACCACAAGTTGCCTTGATAAGATCAAAATTAGTTCTTTGCCTAAGAACAAGAAGGAAGCTCTCACAAAAGAGAAACTCAAATTTTCATTCAAACTTACATGATTTGTCATACAAGAGTTCTCCTATTTAACATCCCTTAAGATCCCCTATGCACTAATTATGCAATAAATATCATGCTTGCATGCATGGGTTTTATTATCCACTAATGCAACCACTAATCCCTAATACTAGCTTAATGCAACTATGCATGCATGGTATTTGTTATACTAGCTTAGGAACTTTCAAAAATGCATTAAAAACCCACAAAGGACATCAAAAGTCACTTTAGAAAAACTCCCCCATGCATGCACACGAAAATGGTCCTCATGTTGGACCAATTTCACTTTCAAATTGAAGGAATGTGATCCACTTAGTTGTTGCCTCCATTGTGCATTGATCCTCCTTTTCCTTGAGCCTCATTATTAAGCCTTCCAAAGCTTGCTTCATTCTCTTAGTCTTGGACCTTGTCATGGGTCCCCCAATTCCCTTCAATGCCTCTTCTTGGCTCACATCATTCCCTCCTTCTTTAGGTGAATTCGTCCTCGAAATTAGGTCTTCATCTCCTACATCAATAGGGCTCAAATCAGCCACATTAAATGTTGCACTAACACCATACTCACCGGGCAAATCAATTTTGTAAGCATTGTCATTAATTCTTTCCAACACTTGGAATGGTCCATCTCCTCTTGGTTGAAGCTTTGATTTCCTTTGGGTAGGAAATCGTTCCTTCCTCATATGAACCCACACCCAATCACCGGGTTCAAGGACCACTCTTTTTCTCCCTTTATTGGCTCGATTTGCATATTGCTCCATTTTCTTCTCAATTTGAGCTTTAACTTGCTCATGAAGTTTCTTCACATATTCTGCCTTTGTTTTGCCATCCTTGTGAACTAAAGAAGAAGTGTTATGTAAAGGAAGCAAATCAAGAGGTGTTAGTGGATTGAACCCATAAACAATCTCAAAAGGAGAAAATTGAGTAGTAGAATGTACCACCCTATTATAAGCAAATTCAACATGAGGTAAACATTCTTCCCAAGACTTAATGTTCTTCTTAATAATTGCTCTAAGAAGAGTAGAAAGTGTCCTATTTACCACCTCAGTCTGGCCGTCAGTTTGTGGGTGGCATGTGGTGGAGAAAAGAAGCTTTGTTCCCAGCTTGTTCCATAAGGTCCTCCAAAAATGGCTTAAAAATTTGGTGTCACGATCTGAAACAATGCTCCTAGGCATGCCATGAAGTCTTACCACCTCTTTGAAAAACAAATCTGCCACATGAGTTGCATCATCCACTTTGTGGCAAGGTATGAAGTGTCCCATCTTGGAGAATCTATCAACTACCACAAAAATGGAGTCCTTACCTTTTTGAGTACGTGGTAGCCTTAAAACAAAATCCATAGACAAGTCAGTCCAAGGAAAATTAGGAATAGGCAAAGGCGTGTAAAGTCCATGAGGTAATGTCTTAGATTTTGCTTTTCTACACACAATGCACTGTGCACAAAATTTCTGCACATCGTGTTTCATGTGTGGCCAATAAAAATGTTCAAGAAGCATTTCTAAGGTCTTTTGAACCCCAAAGTGTCCCATTAAACCCCCCTCATGTGCTTCCCTAACTAGCAATTTACGCATGGATCCTCTAGGCACACAAAGTCTGTTATTCTTAAACAAGTAGTTGTCATGCCTAGCAAACCCATTTTGTGATTTCTTTTCACACGCAGCATATAATTGGGAAAACTCATTATCATGTATATACAATTTCTTAATATGTTCAAAGCCAAGCAATTTAGTTTCAAGTGTAGCTAACAAGTTATACCTTCTTGAAAGTGCATCTGCTACAACGTTTACCTTTCCTTGCTTATGCTTAATCACATAAGGAAATTGTTCAAGAAATTCGACCCATTTGGCATGCCTTTTGTTGAGCTTCCCTTGCCCTTTCAAATACTTCAAAGATTCATGATCACTATGAATGACAAATTCTTTAGACAAAAGATAATGCTGCCATGTTTGTAATGCTCTAACAAGTGCATACAATTCTATATCATAAGTGGAATAGTTGAGAGTGGCGCCACTTAGTGTAACGCCCGCCCTCCCTGCTATCCCTAAGGGACGGGGCTACGATACTCTATGTACAAATTTTCTTTTTAAAACAGCGGAAGACTTAAAATAATTTTCTTAGTTTAATAAAAACTTTTCTTTTATTTTCTTTTTCATCAAATCTGAACTACACTATCATGGCCTCAATAACATGATATCAAAATTAGTAGAAACATAACATCAAGTCACACATACGGTACTATAATTCATGATACCAAAGCGTAGTTCTTTAAAAGTTTTAAAAGCAGATTCTTATTTGGTTGCCTAGCCACTGCCACACACATCTCCTTGCCTCTCCTGCTGCTCCTCTAGCTCATCCAGCTTTTTCCTTTATCTGTGGTACAAGGACAGTAAGCTGTGAGCACTCATGGCTCAGTAAGTTCCTTTCCTACTCACTAAAACCGAAAATCATAGTATAATCAAAGTATGTCTTAACATGGCATCATTTCAACTAGTCATGACATAATGTAACATACTCTTTTAAGCATATCATGCAACATGAAGAAATCATAACTAGTCATGGCATATCATAGCGTAAAGCATAGCATGAAGCATAACATAACCGTATCTAATCATGGCATATCGTCATAAGGAGTCATGGCATATCCTACACATGGACATATCATGGAACATAACATAATCATATCTAACCATGGCATATCATAAATCATCATAAGGTATATGCAATATGATTTTGAAAAACATGTATCCGAAAAACATGTGTATGTCTCATGATCTTTAAAACCATTTCTTCTTACATATATACTTGAACATAATCTCAACTTAAAGGGGATCCCAACTATGTACCACTTACATATTGAGCGCAACCTATGTAGGTCCAAGGTAGCAAGTCTTGAACCCTACAAGGCAAACATACTAGGCCCGAGTCTTACTCCATCGACCTAGGGGCACTTAGGAGCTCATCCCTAACGAGGCCCGAGTCTTATTCCATCGACCCCGGGGCGCTTATGGAGCCCACCCTTGGTACAAGCCATATAAAGTAAAGTACATGTTATACTTATACATATCATACATCATAAAAGCATGCATCACTTAGGCACACATCATATCATAAAAGTATGCATCACTTAGGCATACATCATATCATAAAAGTATGCATCACTTAGGCATACATCATATCATAAAGGTATGCATCACTTAGGCATACATCATGTCATGAAGGTATGCATCACTTAGGCATACATCATACCATAAAAATATGCATCACTTAGGCATACATCATATCATAACAATATGCATCACTTAGGCATACATCATATCATAACAATATGCATCACTTAGGCATAGATCATAAAAACATGCATATCTTAAGCATAAAGCATATCATCAAGCATGCATAATTTAACCACATAGCATATCATAAAAGCCTGCATATTTTAAGCACTAACCATAGCATCAAAGCATGCATAATTTAACCACATATCATAACATAAGCATGCATATTTTCAGCTCATATCATATTGTAGAAATTCTCATCTTGTATAGCTCACAAGCATACATGTCTAAGCATAAAAGTGTATCATGTGCTCATCCAATCATAAGGAACAATGTAACATGATTAATTTGGGTACTAAGCTTCCTAATCCCTTGGGTTCTTATCTTGGCCGAAACCCTCTTAGGTGCCAATTTAGGTTTTAAACAACATTCAAGCATGTAGAACCTAATTCATCCACATATCATTTTCATAGGAAGTATTATAAACAAGATTTACTTGGACTCTAAGTTCTCCAAGTCCTTAAACCTCATTTGGCCGAACCTTAACAAGTGTGAAACAAGGTTCTAAATGATATAAAGCATGGAAACCTTAACCATATTTATAGCATTTGTTTCAAGGAATATGGTAAGCACAATTGAGTTAATTCCTAAATGCTTTAAGCCCTTAAAATTATGTCATGGCCGAAACTTACAAGTACTCATTTAGGTTTTCAAGCAAGCATATAAGCATGTGAAATTCCTCTAACATCATGTATAAATTTATAAATGGCATCATACAAGTGGTCATGGCCAAAACTTCCCTTAGCATCAATTTAGGTCACTAACCACATATAGCATGTGAATTTTTAGCTTTCTACATTTCATATTTCATGGAGAGTGACATGAGCATGTTCAATGTAAGTTCTAGGGTTTCTAAAGCATGTATCCCTTCATGGCTGAGACTTTAAAGTGTCCATTTGAATCATAGTTAAATATATAAGCATGTGAACACAATCAACATGTTATCTCAATTTCATAAGAAGCATCTTTAACACATGAGGTCTTAATTTTAAGGTTTCTAGGTCTTTAAACCCTACATGGCCGAACCTCATCAAGCATGGAATTTGTTCAAATGGCATAAAAACATAGAAAGTCATAACACATTTCATAACATGTATAAAAGTCAAGCACTATAAGCATACATTTAAATTGTGTCTTAGGTTTCCTAGGTTTTTCCTTTCTTTATCTCATAGCATATGTTTGGCCGAAATCTTCCAAGTCTTTAACTAGGTTTTAGGTGGCCTAAAGTGTGGAAAACCTAAACAAGTTTTATGGCAAAAATATCAAAGAAACTATACATATAAGTTTGGTTCACAAACAAGCTAGGACCCTTGTGGTCATAATTATCATATATCATGCAACCAATTTTCCTATACTCTAATTAAACATGGGAGCATCAAACAACTTTCATATCTTATTGTCATGGAGGTTTTGAGCATGTAAAAAAAAATGTTTAAGCTATTCTAAACCATCCACCTTACCATGGCCGAAACATTAAAAGTGATGTTCATGAGTTTCTATCAACATACTAGCATGCAACTCTTTAAGAAACTCTATATTCTATCATATAAACATGGTAAGTTTAAATTCAAGGACTTCCTAACCCTAAACCCTTCCTTGGCCGAAACTTGTGAGTGGGGTACTTTTGGTTCCAAGTAACCTTCAAGTATGAAAACAAAATAATGGATCCTTAACCATTTATTTAGAGGGTTTTGTGCAAGTTAGGTAAACAAATAAATTCCCTAGCCCTTATAAAACCTTTTTGGCTGAAACTCTAGGGTTAGGTACATCTCTAATCCGGCATCACATATATATAAAAATATGAGAGAAAACCTTCTTACAAATCATAGAAAAATTATCATGAATCAAGGCTTATATTAAACCTTCCTAGGATCAACAAGTCCTTTCTTTGGTCGAATTTTCACAACTTTGTTTCTAGGTTTTAAAATCCTCATAAAATCCAAAAACACATTAAAACCACTTGTACCACAGGTGAGGGGATACTTACATCCTTTTCTCTTGTGGTTCTAAAGTGTGGTGATGGAAGAATGGGTCTCTTCTTCTTGTTCTCCTCCTTTGATCTCCCTTGGTAGCCTTCCTTGTATCCTAGGAGGAACCTTGTTTTTTGGGGACCAAAAATGGAGGAGAGGGGGCTGAGGGCTCTCGGTGGTGAAGAGGAGAGAATGAGAGAAATGAGAGAAAAAATAAATCTTCTCTTTACATGCTCCCTTTTATGTTAAGGGGGAAGAGGTAGCAAAATCGGTTTTTGTTTTCCTTCTCCCTTAGCCCTTTTTTTTTCATTTTCTTTTTATTTTATTTATTTATTTGTTCTCATCATTCATGATGAAAAAAGGGGGAATGAATCCCTTTAATTCTCCTCTTTAAGTCACGGCAAAGGGAGAGGAAGAGGGAGGGAAAAGAAGGAAGGCAAGTTGCCTTTCTATTGCTCTTTTCTTGCTTTCTTTTGGCTAGCTTTTACTCTCATCCTTATCATGAGTTTCCCTCCTTTGCTATCAATATATCATTCCTATCCCAACTGGTTATTACCCATTAATCCTATTATTTACATCATGAGAGGTTCAAGGTTCAATCCTTGACCACTCCCTATTTTTATTTCTTTTTATTTCTTTTTGGTTCAACATTCTACTAATATTTTTCTAAGGCAAATTCATCATTCTCATATTTATCTTAAAAGCTTAGTGGGTGTTACACTTAGTTTCTCACTAAAATATGCAATGGGATGACCATCTTGAAGTAAAACAGCCCCAATACCCACATGAGATGCATCACATTCAATTTCAAAAGATTTGCAAAAATCAGGTAAAGCAAGAATGGGTGCATGTGTGAGTTTATCCTTAAGTGTTTGAAATGCCTTTTCTTGATTCTCTCCCCATCTAAAACCCATGTTTTTCTTAACAATTTCATTTAGAGGTGCTGCCACTGTGCTGAAGTCCTTCACAAACCTCCTATAGAAACTTGCCAACCCATGGAAGCTCCTAACCTCACTCACAGTTTTAGAAGTTGGCCAATCTCTAATGGCCTTAACTTTCCCTTCATCAACCTGCACTCCTTTAGAACTTATGACAAAACCAAGAAAAACTACATGAGTAGTGCAAAAAGAACATTTTTCCAAGTTAGCATATAGTTTTTCCTTTCTAAGGACATGCAAGACAGATTGGAGATGTGCAAGATGATCAACAAAACTCTTGGAATATACCAAAATATCATCAAAGTATACTACCACAAATTTTCCAAGAAATTCTCGTAAGACATGGTTCATAAGCCTCATAAAAGTACTTGGTGCATTAGTTAACCCAAAAGGCATTACCAACCATTCATACAATCCATATTTGGTTTTGAAAGCTGTTTTCCATTCATCCCCTTCCCTTATCCTAATTTGATGGTACCCACTTTTCAAATCAATTTTAGAAAAGAAGCAAGCACCATGCAATTCATCAAGCAAATCATCAAGTCTAGGGATAGGATGTCTATACCGAATTGTGATGTTGTTGATTGCTCTACAGTCAGTGCACATCCTCCATGATCCATCCTTTTTAGGCACCAAAATTACGGGTATAGCACAAGGACTTAAACTTTCTCTAACCCATCCTTTTTGCAATAACTCCTCCACTTGATTTTGTATCTCCTTTGTTTCTTGAGGATTTCTCCTATAAGCTGGCCTATTGGGTAGAGAAGCGCCAGGAATAAGGTCTATTTGGTGTTCAATCCCCCTCATTGGTGGCAAACTGTGAGGTACTTTCTTGGGAAACACATCCTCAAAATCCTGTAAAATAATAACAACATCACTAGGCAAGGAGTTAGGGTTAGATTCCAAGCAAGTTTCCTTGCTCAAAAGAAGAAATATAGGCTGCCTTGTCAAATAAGCTTTCTTCACCTCACTTCCTCTTGTAAACAAATTTTCTATTTTTCTCTCTTTCTTTTCCTCATTCTCTCTTTTCTTTTGAATTTTGTCCTCAAAATCAAGTATTTTCTTTTTCACACACTCTTTCTTTTTCTTAAGCTCTCGCTCTTCTTTTTCTCTTTTCTCTCTCATTTTTATTTGATCCTCACAAACCTCCCTTGGTGATAACGGTACAAGTGTGACTTTGCGAGAATTGTGGACAAAAGAGAACTTGTTGGAGAATCCATCATGGTGAGCTCGCCTATCAAACTGCCAAGGTCTTCCAAGAAGAATGTGGCTTGCCTCCATAGGCACAATATCACATAGAACTTGATCTTCATATTTGCCAATGAAGAAATTAATCAACACTTGCTGGTTCACTACCAATTCACCACTATTACTAAGCCATTGGAGTTTATATGGTCTTGCATGTGGTGTAGTCTTGAGGTTGAGTTTGGTGACCATCCTAGTACTTGCCACATTGGTACAACTTCCACCATCAATGATCATAGAGCATGTTTTACCTTGAATAAGGCAGCGGGTATGAAAAATATTTTCTCTTTGGTCCTCCTCATGCTCCTTGGCTTGGCTTCCCAATAATCTCCTAACCACCAAGAGATCTCCATCTTGCGCATAGGCTGCTCCATCATTTTCCTCATCGCTTGAGGAAGAGGAATGAGAAGTAATTTCTTCACTAGAGATACTCCCATTATCTCTCACCACCATAGTCTTCTTATTCGGCATTCGGATGCAATATGACCTTTTCCCAAACACCTAAAACACTTGATATCCCTACTCTTAGAAGTGGAAGAAGAGGTAGTAGGAATAGGCTTCTTAGTGCTTGCTGCCTCCTTAGAATTTGAAGAAGAACCCTCCTTCTTTGGCTTGTCCTTCCAACTTGAAGAGTAGTTTGGAGAAGATGATTTCTTCATAACGCCCTTTCTCTTTAATTGTTGCTCTATTTTCATTCCTTGATGCACTAAGTCGTCAAGCTCCACATAATGTTGTAACTCCACAATGTCTCCAATGTCTCGGTTTAGGCCATGGAGAAACCGAGTCATGGTAGCTTCCCTATCCTCCACAATATTGGCCCTAATCAAAGCCACCTCCATCTCCTTGTAGTAATCATCTACACCCCTACTCCCTTGGGTGAGTCTTTGCAATTTGTTGTGCAATTCCCTATGGTAGTGGGAAGGCACAAATCTCCTTCTCATCAAAGTCTTCATTTCGTCCCAAGTGTTGATAGGATGCTCTCCATACCTTCTTCTCTCCTTTTGCAATTGATCCCACCAAATTAAGGCATAATCAGTGAACTCAAGGGCAGCCACCTTTACTTTCTTTGCATCATTGTAATTGTGGCATGAGAAAATTTGTTCTATTTTCATCTCCCATGCAAGATATGTTTCAGGATCATTCCTCCCTTGGAAGGAAGGTATCTGGACTTTCACACCTCCTAGATCATCTTCTCGTCTATGGTCTCTACCTCCTCTTTCACATCTTCTTCCCCCTTCATGCCTCCTTCTTTCTCTTGGTGAATCATAAAATGGTTCACTTTGACAAAATTCTTCATGATTAGAATTGCCCCCACGATTCGAAACTTTTTCTCCTTCAAGTCGGTCCATCCTTTCGTGTATTTCTTCAAGTTGTCTTTGAAGTATTCTCTCAAATTGTTGAGTAAGTGCCTCCATTTGAAGCCTATTAAGATCTCACCTAGGGGAATTAGGTGATTTTTTCCCCACTCATGCTTGCAACAAAAAAATAGAATATGACAAGGAAAATTACAAAAGAAATGTTAGACGGACCTCACCACTCTACTCACGTGGTTGCACTCAAATTTATCCACTCAGCTTCCTTTATAAGTTCTTAAGGAAAGAACCTTATCAATATTTTTCTCAAGACAACAAGTAGACAATCAAGTGAATAAGAAACCAACAAAAGAAATATGAGTAGAACAAGAGAAATAAACGGATAAAACGAGAAATTCAGCAATGACCAAGAGCAATGGAAGGAATATATCTTTGAATTCAGATTTCACAAAGAAAGAATATTGAGTCCTTTCAATTCACAAATCCTCCTCCTTTTTTTTCCTTTTTTTTTCAATCAGAAATCAATGACTCTAATGATTTTTTTTCTTTTAATTTTTTTTTCGAATTTTCCTTCTTTTTTTTTTTTGAGTTGAGGACCCAAATAGCGAATAGAAATTTATGATAGATAGGGACGAAGAGATCAACAAAGATGGACAAGAACAAAGATGAAAACAAGACACAAACCTGAAAATCAAGGAGCCAAGGCTCTGATACCAAATGATAAAGAAACCTTGTAAATGGATCGCCTTGAAATTCAGCTTGGGGAAGGGTATTTATGTCACACTTAAGCAAGATGAGAAGGTGAGTGATAAGTCATGGAGTTTTGATCGCCACAAGTTGCCTTGATAAGATCGAAATTAGTTCTTTGCCTAAGAACAAGAAGGAAGCTCTCACAAAAGAGAAACTCAAATTTTCATTCAAACTTACATGATTTGTCATACAAGAGTTCTCCTATTTAACATCCCTTAAGATCCCCTATGCACTAATTATGCAATAAATATCATGCTTGCATGCATGGGTTTTATTATCCACTAATGCAACCACTAATCCCTAATACTAGCTTAATGCAACCATGCATGCATGGTATTTGTTATACTAGCTTAGGAACTTTCAAAAATGTATTAAAAACCCACAAAGGACATCAAAAATCACTTTAGAAAAACTCCCCCATGCATGCACACGAAAATGGTCCTCATGTTGGACCAATTTCACTTTCAAATTGAAGGAATGTGATCCACTTAGTTGTTGCCTCCATTGTGCATTGATCCTCCTTTTCCTTGAGCCTCATTATTAAGCCTTCCAAAGCTTGCTTCATTCTCTTAGTTTTGGACCTTGTCATGGGTCCCCCAATTCCCTTCAATGCCTCTTCTTGGCTCACATCAATCGGCGGTGGCAGATTCGTCGCCGGCGCTTGGGCAAAGAGGAAGAAGAAGACGTCGAGTGCGGCTCAGGAGGAAGTGAGGAATAAATGGGAAGGAGAAGAAAACTGCCGCGGCCGGCGGTTAGGGCAAAGAAGGTGATGGCTCGACGCGAGGAGAGGGAGATCACGTGAGGGGCTCGGGCACGCGAGCACACGGGGGAAAAAGCACAGGGAAAAGAAATAAAGAAAAGGGAAATAGGAAAAAAAATAAAGAAAATAAAACTTTTCCTCGTTAAAATGGGGTAGCCTAAACAGGCTTTTCCGGGCCCCATTTTTATCCCCGTTAACTCGTCCGTACGAGCTCCGAAAATTTTCCAAAAATTTCGGAAAATTCTCTTATTAATATTCGCCTATTTCCGGTATTTTACATTCTCCCCCACTAATAAAAATTTGGTCCCCAACTTTCGTTATCTACCATCAGCAAGTACTAACAACAAATATATAAAATATAAATGCTGAACAGTAAATTAAATCACATACCTCAAGTGAAAAGATGGGGGTATCGAGCTCGGATAGTATCCTCAAGCTCCCAAGTAGCCTCCTCGTCTGAATGATGCTGTCATCCGACTTTAACCAGTCGGATTGTCTTGTTCCGCAGCTGACGTTCCTTCCGGTCCAAAATCCGTACCGGAACCTCCTCATAAGTGACGTCAGGCTGAACTGGAGCTGAGACATCTGTTAGCACATGCGTCGGGTCAGGTACGTATCTCCTCAGCATAGATACATGAAATACATCGTGAACGCCTGACAGGGACGGTGGTAGTGCCAGTCGGTAAGCTACCACTCCGATCCTCTCCAAGATCTAGAAACGGCCAATGTACCGTGGAGCTAGCTTACCTCTGAGGCCAAATCTCTTCACCCCTTTCGTGGGTGAAACTCGCAAAAATACATGATCGCCAGCAGAGAACTCTAGTGGTCTGCGTCTCCGATCAGCATAACTCTTCTGGCGGTCCTGCGCCTCTGACATCCTCCGTCTGATAATACGGACCAACTCTGCATCCTGCTGAACTCTATGAGGTCCCAACATCTGGGCCTCTCGAACCTCATCCCAGAGGATGGATGTCCGACAAGGCCTACCATACAACGCCTCAAACGGTGCCATCTGGATAGCCGAATGAAAGCTGTTGTTGTATGCAAACTCTACCAACGACAGATGGTCCTCCCAACTGCCTCCGAAATCCATAACACATGACCTCAGCAGATCCTCTAAAGTCTGAATGGCCCGCTTTGACTGTCCATCTGTCTGTGGATGGAAAGTTGTACTGAGACGGAGCTGTGTGTCCAAGGCCTGCTGTAGACTCTGCCAGAAACGAGACGTGAACCGTGGATCTCTATCCGAAATAATACTCAGCGGAACACCATGTAGTCTGATGATCTCTCAACAATACAAATCTGCTAATCGATCCAGGGAATCAGTCCTCTGGATCGCTAAGAAGTGCGCGGATTTGGTTAATCGATCAACGATTACCCAAATCGCGTCATGACCTCGTCGTATCCTCGGCAAACCCACCACAAAGTCCATGGTAATGTGATCCCACTTCCACTCAGAAATAGGAATCCGCTGAAGTAATCCTGCAGGTCTCTGGTGCTCAGCCTTCACTTGCTGACAAACAAGACATCTAGCTACGAAATCCGTGATGTCTTTCTTCATGCCGTTCCACCAGTAGGAACGCCTCAAGTCTCGATACATACGGGTCCCGCCTGGGTGGATCGCAAATCGAGAGCGGTGAGCCTCCTGAAGTAGCTCCTGTAAGACCGGATGAGACTGAGGTATGCATAATCTACCTTGGAAATATATAACACCCTCCTCGTCTCGTGTGAACTCAGTCTGCTGCCCGGAAGCTATCTGACTGCCAATAAACTACAAATGCTGATCCTCGTCCTGATCGACGACTGAGCAACCATGGTAACAAGAATACCCTGCTCTGTCTGTCCCTGCTCCTCAAGGTCTAACTCAGAGAAATCCTAAACCAAGTCTGTACTGAAACTCGGTGGCAAGTCAAAGTCCCTCTGGATTTCCTGCTGAGTGCATCGGCAACCACATTAGCTTTCCCCGGGTGGTAGCTAATGGTACAATCATAATCCTTCAGGAACTCCATCCATCTCCTCTGTCAAAGATTAAGCTCCTTCTGAGTGAAAATATATTTGAGACTCTTATGATCAATGAGAATCTCAAATGTAATACCGTATAAATGATGCCGCCAAAGTTTCAGAGCAAAGATGATGGCAGCTAACTCCAGATCATGAACTGGGTAGTTCTTCTCATGCTCCTTCAACTGTCGAGAAGCATAGGAGACTACCCTACCGTGCTGCATCAGAACAGCGCCCAAACCCTGAAGAGATGCGTCGGTATAGAGTACAAATCCATCCTCTCCAGAAGGTAAAACCAAAACTAGAGCCGACACTAATCTCCGCTTCAGCTCCTGAAAGCTGGTCTCGCAATCCTCGGACCACGTGAACTTCACACCTTTCCTGGTAAGACGTGTCAGCGGCATTGCAATACGCGAGAAACCCTCGACAAAATGTCAATAATAATCGGCTAGTCCCAGAAAACTACGGATCTCCTGTACTGATTTCGGCTGCCCCCAACTGGTGACAGCCTCGATCTTCTGAGGATCTACTGAAATACCTCTGCTCGAGACCACATGTCCCAGAAAACTGACTGAGGATAACTAGAATGCACACTTGCTGAACTTCGCATACAGCTGATGTCGTCTAAGAGTCTCCAAGACTATACGAAGATGTTGTACATGCTCCTCCTCGGAATGTGAGTAGACCAATATGTCATCAATAAAAACGATAACAAACTGATCCAGATACTCCAGAAAGATGCGGTTCATCAAGTCCATAAACACCGCTGGAGCATTGGTAAGCCCAAATGGCATTACCAAAAACTCATAATGACCATATCGGGTACGGAAAGTTATCTTCTGAATATCTGAGTCTCTGACTCTCACCTCATGACACCCGGACCGCAGATCTATCTTAGAATACACTGATGTATCTCTGAGCTGATCAAACAAATCCTCGATCCGTGGTAAAGGATATTTATTTCTGACGGTCACTGCATTCAGCTGTCTGTAGTCAATACATAACTTCATAGTATCGTCCTTTTTCTTGACAAATAATACCGGAGAACCCCATGGAGAAATACTAGGGCGAATAAATCCCCTGTCTAAAAGCTCCTAGAGTTGAACCTTCAGCTCGTTCAAATCTTTCGGTGCCATACGATACGGAGCTTTCGATGTCGGCGCAGTTCCTGGAATCAGCTCAATAGCGAACTCCACTGGCCTTCTGGGAGGCAAACCTGGTAGCTCCTCTGGAAATATATCTGGGTACTCTCGGACTACCGGAACGTCGAGAGCTGCAAACTACTACTGTCCTCTGTACTAATCAGAGATAATAGGAAACCGTGACAGCCGTGAGACAGCAGCTTCTGCGCCTGGATCGCCGAAATAATCGAGATGTCGTCGTCTCTGATGCCAGTGAAACTCCACGAGGGTTGGTTCGGAGGCCGGAAGGTTACCACTCTCGTCTGGCAATCAACGGTAGCATGATATACTGACAGCCAATCCATGCCAAGTACGATATCAAACTCGACCATCTCCAATACTAAAAGATCTACCGTAAGTATCATGTTGCCAAAATCTAACGAGCAACCTCTGACCTCCTGAGTGACGTCCAATGAATCATCGGACGGTAAGGAGACGGTCAGTCACTGCGGTCTGAAAGTGGGTAATCTACTTATGCCCCTCATAAATGCACGAGAAGTCTCATCTCATGTTGGTCTTGATACCACTACCATATAAATCTAGACTCATGTAAAAGAAGTAAGGTGAATCCACGTTCTTCCTCACTCAGCTAAGTGAAGTTTCAAATACTATATTACCTCATACTTTCATCATGATCATTCTAATATTTTTCATTGTCTAACCTCATATTTATTAAATTATAACTCAGATATTACTATAAGTATCACAATTATAAAATAAACAACATACCTATTTACTGTCTGGAGATGTTCCGTCGTTGTCCAGTCCCCAAATTAACCTCGAAATTTCGTACAAGAAAATCACTGGAAATCCATACTAAAATCTGAAACAAATACCCAGTTTGACTCGCAAACCTAGGCTAACACAAAATATCCAGAATACCAAAAGAAGGTATCACACCCTGCTCTGATACCAAATCTCGAAAATCCAGAACACATAGCAAGTATCGTATACCTGCTCTGATACCACTAAATTGTTACACCCCGGAGGAGTCCCTGTCCGAAGAAATTTCGGCAGCATCTTCCTTGTACGGTGGACAATCTGAACCTTTCTACACCACCATATACCTCAGCCACATGCGGCTGGAATAATAACAATAATAAAATACATCACACAGCCATCCACGCAGTTAAATAGATAACAAACTAGAACAGGGATAATATGACTCAAAAATAACCCTACTCAACTACACTCATAAAACTCAAAACTGATATCTTACTCCACTACACTCATAAAGCTCAAATCATAACGAACTTACCTCTTCTGCCCTCTAGGCAGGCATGTAGTAAAAATAAATCCGAATAAAAGTCATCCACAAGTAAAACATCCCACACAAGATCCAAAGTATCCAAAATGGAACAAGTTCGAACATAGTCTAGAAAAGAACACCAAAAGACAAATAACCATCCTCGTGGACTCCAGGGGACTAGCAACTGAAACTCCCTCCTGACAACATCAACCTGAAAATAGTAAATATCCACGGGGTGAGTCAACTCCTCAGCGGGTAACAACTGATATACATAGTAGAGAAATAACATCTAGCACTAATCATGTGTACAGTCTCCTGACATAATAAGGATAAAATGCAACTGTAGTACACAGGAGAAAACTGTACTAACCAGAATCTAGTACAAGGATAAACAGTCTGAGAGGTATAGAAATCCTGTATGCATGTCAAGCATGGCCATCCAACCAAAATGCACCAAATAAATACAGCAAACACAATCACAAGAAATAAATGCATCATTGCATATGATGCCAATGATGCGTCCTGGTCACCCCTGACACCAGTCAACCATCTCACACACAATAGTGAGACAGAGTGGGTAGGGCTGTGACAACCGTGCACTCTGTCGTCACTGCTCCTGATGAGTGACCGAGTGGACGGGATGCTGTCGGAGTACACCTATCCTCCTACCCCAAATCATAAATGGGGGAGCGCAATGCTCTCATCTCCCGGTACACGATGACGGGGAGGAATCTCTGCCGGCTACCACGCTGCGTCACACTACCCATGAGCGGACCAACGGAGCCAAACAAAGTCCCTGCTGCAACACACTCTTCCTGAATCGACCACTAACCCATGAGTGGTGGTGTGTGCAGATCCATGTAACTGGCGATGTGCTCAACAATAATGGAACGGAACATCGCACAGCATGCAATCATGCGAATGGTGCATGGCACTAACCATGGAAATATCCTGAGCTAATCCATATATATATAGAAGGTGCACCTTAGGTCAATGAATCAAATCAAAGGTACACAGATAAGATAAGGTATAAAACCTAGGTTCTGAACATAGTGAAGCATGGTATATCACTACCCCCTATAAGCATGTATAATCAGGTAAGAAATAACATGAGATGCAAAACAAGTATCAACCAAGCATGTAATAAGTATCGGGTAGTGACTAACCGAAACAGATAAGAAACATAATTATTGCAATTTGTTAAATTCACTACTATGCATATCAAACAACATAAAGTCAGAAGTACCCGCCTCCAATAGAAATGTCCAAATCCGACATGGAGATACTCGTCTCGCGTCAAAGTCCTGTGTCACCAATATATATATACACTTTTATTTAGCTAAAATTCAAATGAATTGCTAAATAAAATCTTTAAAACTTTTTAGGGCAAAACCCTAAATTATAAACATCAACCTACCTTAATTAAATCCAACGGGTAATTAGGGTTAGTTACCTAATCCCTAATCAACCCATTAGATTAATAATTCAAATCTAAATCAATTATACTCACAACAATGCATTTACCTCAATCCAAACTCACCCAAATTCGTATACTTCGTCGTAAATTTGTCGATTGAGCACCTGCTGCCGGAATTGTGGCCGTAGCTAGAATAAGCCACTGACCTACACATCAAACACCCAAAATTTGTAGTCAATACATCCACCTCTGTGAATTAAACCCTAACATTACATCCACAGTTTTAAACCAACAGCTTACCCTAAATCCAAGGCTCGGTAGAACCCAGGGCAGCAAACTCACACAAGTGTGAGGCTCGGCTAGGGTAGAAGAAAAGGTCAACTCAGCACTGGGGCAAAGGGTGTGGCGGCAGAGACAAGGAAGTGGCGTCGAGCTCGCTAGGGCACAAGCACAGAGGAGGGGCCGGCGATGTCCCGTCGGACCAGAGGAGGGGAGAGGAATTGAGAGGCGGCGTCAGCACACAAAGGTGACAGTGGATCGGCGGTGGTAGATTTGTCGCAGGCGCTTGGGGAAAGAGGAAGAAGAAGATGTCGAGTGCGGCTCAGGAGGAAGTGAGGAATAAAAGGGAAGGAGAAGAAAACTGTCGCGGCCGGCGGTTAGGGCAAAGAAGGTGATGGCTCGACGCGAGGAGAGGGAGATCGCATGAGGGGCTCGGGCACGCGAGCACGCGGGGGAAAAAGCACAGGGAAAAGAAATAAAGAAAAGGGAAATAGGAAAAAAATTAAGAAAATAAAACTTTTCCTCGTTAAAATGGGGTAGCCTAAACAGGCTTTTCCGAGCCCCATTTTTATCCCCGTTAACTAGTCCGTACGAGGTTCGAAAAATTTCCAAAAATTCTGGAAAATTTCCTTATTAATATTCGCCTATTTCCACTATTTTACACGATTTACACTCTTCCGTGGAGACCTTGATTCGAGTGTGGCCCTGTCATGGATAGAGACTATGGAGCGAACCTTCTTCTATATGACTTACTCTGAGTAGGAGAAAGCGGAGTTGACTGCTTTGCACTTACTGGACGAGGCCGACACTTGGTGGGTTACTCAGCGTTCCATCATCGGCGAGCAGAACATCACTTGGGCCAAATTCAGAGAGGCTTTTGAGAGCCGCTTCTTCCCACGAGCTTATCAGATGGCTCGCCGACAGGATTTCTTGAGTCTGCGACAGAACAACTGGTCGATGATAGAGTATAATGCAGAGTTTGACAGATTGCCCAGATTTTATCCAGAGCTAGTGGCTGAGGACAGTTCACGTATGCAGCAGTTCATTCAGGGGTTGGATGGACATTTGCAAGTAAGGCTTGCCGGTCTTGGTTGCGCATCTTATTTGGAGACTTTGGATAGAGCCCTCATGATTGAGTAAGCTCAGCAGAGAGCCTTTCCGGACAGAAAAAGGAAGTAGCCTGGTCAGACGTCTGGACAGATCCAGCAGCCATAGGCTACACAGCAGCAAAGCGGGCACAGTCGGCTAGATCAAGGTACTTCTGGGGTATTTCGTAGGCCTCAAAAGTCAGGGCAGTCTTCCTCAGGATGTTTCTGGTCTCCACAGCAGAACCAGAAACAACCCGCCAGCGACATTCGCTATTTCAGATGTGGGTCCAGAGATCACATTACCCCAGCCTGCTCTCTAGGACAGCCAGTTTGCTTTTATTGCAAACTGCCTGGGCACCAGAGTCGAGATTGCCCGCGGAAGGCTCAGCATACTGCTCCCGAAGTTACTGCTCAGGGAGGACAGCACAGTCAGTCAGGGGCTCGACAAGGAGAGCGGAGATTTCCACCCTCACACCACCAGCAGGGAACAGCTTCCCCTTCAGCAGCTGCATTTGGCATGCTCAGAAAGGAGTACCCCAGTACTCCCATAGTACCCTAGAGCTCCGTTCCAGGATCTCATTATCTGACTCAGGGGCAGTATCAGCTGTAGCCCCAGCCACAGGCTCAGTATCAGACGCAGTCTCAGCCATCGGTACAGTATCAGTCGCCGCCCTCTTAGACTTCTCTGGCACAGTATCTAGCACCGCCTCAGTGGTAGACTCCTGCCCAGACACAGCAGTCGCAGGCACCGTTACCACCTCATCCTCTGCCGGAGACTGGACGTATTCATGCGGTGACCAGAGAGGATGCGCAGCGAGTTGATGGATCCATTTTCCGCGGTACGATTTCTATTTATGCCTTATCTGCAGATATACTGATAGATACTGGTAGCTCGCATTCTTTTATATCCCGTACTTTTATGTGGGAGATTGGTAGACTACCCACTTTTAGACTGCAGTGACTGATCGTCTCCCTACCGTCCGGTGATTCATTGGACGTCACTCAGGAGGTCAGAGGTTGCCCGTTAGATTTTGGCAACCTGATACTTACGGTAGATCTTTTAGTATTGGAAATGGTCAATTTTGATATTATACTTGGCATGGACTGTTTGTCAGCATATCATGCCACTGTTGATTGCCAGACGAGGGTGGTCACATTCCGGCCTCCGAACCAACCTTCAGGGATTTCACTGGCATCAGAGATGACGGCATATCGATCATTTCAGTAATTCAGGCTCAGACGCTGCTATCGCATGGTTGTCAGGGTTTTCTTCTATCTTTGATTAGTACTGACGACAGCAGTAGTTCGCAGCTCTCCGATGTGCCAGTAGTCCGAGAGTACCCAGATATATTTCTAGAGGAGCTACCAGGTTTGCCTCCCAAAAGGCAAGTGGAGTTCACTATTGAGTTGATTCCGGGGACCGCGCCGTCATCGAAAGCTCCTTATCGTATGGCACCAAAAGAGTTGAACGAGCTGAAGGTTCAACTCCAGAAGCTTTTAGACAGGGGATTTATTCGCCCTAGGTTTTCTCCATGGAGTTCTCTACAGGCGACCATGTGTTTTCTGCGAGTTTCACCCACGAAAAGGGTGAAGAGATTTAGCCTCAGAGGTAAGTTAGCTCCGCGATACATTGCACATTTCCAGATCTTGGAGAGGATTGGAGCGGTAGTTTACAAGCTAGCACTACCCCCATCCCTGGCAGGCGTCCACGACGTATTCCACGTGTGTTGAGGAGATACCTACTCGATCCAGCACGTGTGCTGACAGATATCTCTATTCCTTTTTAGCCCGACGTTACCTATGAGGAGGTTCCGGTACGGATTCTGGACCGGAAAGAGCGTCAGTTGCGGAACAAGACTATTCAACTGGTTAAAGTCGGATGACAGCATCATACGACTATAACATTCGGCCAACTTAGAACCTAACCCAACTTAGAACCTAACCCAACTGGTTAAAGTCTAAGATGCTCATGACCTCCTTGATGAAATGTTGTGAAACTAACTTAATGTTCTTATGTTTATTGTTGCATGGAAATTAAATTACATGCTCTATAACATTCGGCCACATCATGTTCAAGGGCTTAGGAAACTTAGAACCTAACCCAACTATGCTCATGTTATTCCTTGAAATGTTTACTATGAAAGTTGTTTTAAGGTTCTCATGCTTTTAGGACACTTGAACCTTAGTTTTAAGTCCTATAACATTCGGCCACATCATGTTCAAGGGCTTAGGAAACTTAGAACCTAACTCAACTATGCTCATGTTATTCCTTGAAATATTTGCTATGAAAGTTGTTTAAGGTTCTCATGCTTTTAGGACACTTGAACCTTAGTTTTAAGTCCTATAACATTCGGCCACATCATGTTCAAGGGCTTAGGAAATTTAGAACCTAACTCAACCATGCTCATGTTATTCCTTGAAATATTTGCTATGAAAGTTGTTGAAGGTTCTCATGCTTTTAGGACACTTGAACCCTAATTTTAAGCCCTACAAGTTTCGGCCACTTCATGATTAAGGGCTTAGGAAACTTAGAACCTAACTCAACTATGCTCATGTTATTCCTTGAAATATTTGCTATGAAAGTTGTTTAAGGTTCTCATGCTTTTAGGACACTTGAACTTTAGTTTTAAGTCCTACAAGTTCTGGCCACATCATGTTTAAGGGCCTAGGAAACTTAGAACCTAACTTAACTATGCTCATGTTATTTCCTTGATATGTTGCTATGGAAGTTGTTTATGGTTCACAAGCTTGAAGGATAATTTTTAACCCAATGTATGCTTGATAAGATTCGGCCATGATAAGTTGTAAGCTTAAGAAACCTAGAACTCTACCTAAACATGCTCATGATGTTTTCTTATGGTATATGGAATAATACTTGTTTAGGGTTCACATGTTGGTATGGAGGTTTTTACCTAAAACCTAATTTATAGGTTTCGGCCATTATAAGATATTAGGGTTTGAAAGCTAATTATGTTTCCCATGTACCTTATATACCATGCTTATGAGATTGCTATGCTTCTATGTTTAATTATGCACACTTATGATCTATACATGATGGAAACTCTTATGCTATGCTGTGTGTTATTTATGATGAGCTGTGTGCCCAATTTATGCATGATATATGTGATGTGTTGTGTGCCCAAGTTACATGCTATTTATGATGAGCTGTGTGCCCAAACTATGCATGTATTTATGATGTGCTGTGTGCCCAAATTTTACATACCATTATGATGAGCTGTGTGCCCAAAATTCTATATGGTATGATATGATAAGAAATACGATATATAAGAAATGATAAGAACCATGATATGTATGACATGCTACTTTACTTTATATGGCTTGTACCAAGGGTGGGCTCCATAAGCGCCTCGGGGTCGATGGACTAAGAAACGGGCCTCGTTAGGGATGGGCTCCTAAGTGCCCCTAGGTTGATGGACTAAGAAACGGGCCTAGTATGTATGCCTTGTAGGGTTCAAGACTTGCTACCTTGGACCTACATAGGACGCGCGCATTTATGTATGTGGTACAAGCCGGGGCCCTAACTATGTTATGATTATGTTTAAGTATGTATGAAATAAGTTTTCAAAGGACATGTTGCATATACTATTGCATGAATCATGTTTTTGAAAATCATCTTGCATCACACATTATGATTATGTTACGATATACCATGATGCCTATGATTATGTTATGTTATGATAGGATGAACCTTATGATTATGTTTTGATATGTTATGATCATGATCATGTTATGATAGAATGCACTTTATGACTTTATGAGGATATGCCATGATACCATATGATTATGTTATGATATGATGCTTCTATACATGATATGATGAGTTGTCTTTACGCTTTATGCATTGAAGCTTTATTTATGCTAAACGGTTTTTGTTAGTAGGAAAGGATCTTACTGAGCCTTGAGTGCTCACAGCTTACTTTCCTTGTACCACAGATAAGGGCAAAGAATGGATGTACTAAGGGAGCAGCAGGAGGGGGCAAGAAGGACGTGTGTAGTAGTGACTTGGCTAAAGAGGAAAACCTGCTTTTAATTAATAAGAACTATGTTCATGTTGTTTCCTTTACAACTCTATGACACTTCATCATGCTCTTTAGTATTATGGTTTAAGTTATGTTAAGCATGTTATGTGACTCATATGATAGGTAGTTGATGATGATGTGTTAAAAAATAAAAGAAAGGTTTAAAGAAATAAAATATATATATATAATATATAGATAAGACTTCCGCTGTTTTAAGAAGAATAGATAAGTAACCCCCGTCAGCTTAAGCAAGAAGGGGCGGGGCGTTACAGGTCATCTGTTTATCGTGACTGATCGACTGTGAGTTTTAAAGTCTCTAGCTATCTGTTTATCACGACCGATCGATTGTGAGGTTTAAAGTCTCTAGCCATCTTTTTATCATGATCGATCGACTGTGAGGTTTAAAGTCTCTAGTCGTCTATTTATCACGACTGATTGACTGTAAGGTTTAAAGTCTTCGATCATCTGTTTATCACGACCGATCGACTGTGAGGTTTAAAGTATCCGATCATCTATTTATCGCGACTGATCGACTGTAAGGTTTAAAGTCTATGGTCGTCTGTTTAACGCGACCAATCGACTGGAATAATTCCGCCTGCACTTTTTATTAAATATATTGAGCAAAATATAAAAGTAAGTTACAGGCATACTTGTCAAGCTCTATATGGTTGTAGATGATTGGCACTCCAAGGTCTATCTAATCTCCGGACTTCAACATCTTCTAAATAGTAGAAACTAGAGACAAGTTTTTGTACCACCCTATAGGGTCTTCCCCATTGTGTCTCCAGCTTATTAACATCTCCGACCAGCTTGATACATTTCCAGACTAGATCACTCACTTGAAAGAATCTAGGAATAACCCTTTTGTTATAATTTTTTCTCATTCTTTGACGATATGATATAAGCTGAGCTGCTGCCTTGTCCCATACTTTTTCTATCAAGTTGAGCTTCATAAGATGACGATCAGTATTATCTTAATCATATAAGTGCCTCTGATCAGATTCCATGCTAAATTCGATTAGGATTATGGCCTCACCACTATAAACCAGATGAAAAGGAGTTATACCTGTCGATTCACAGTGAGTTATACGATATGCCCAAAACACACTAGGTAATTTGTCCACCCAACTTCCTCCAACATTATCTAATTTAGTTTTAAGCCCTCTGATAATTTCCCTGTTTGATACCTCGGCTGCCTATTACTCAGCGAATAATCCATAGAGGTAAAAGCCTTGGTAATACCATATCCCAAACGCCATTTTTTAATTTTTCTGCCTTAGAATTGCCTTCCATTATCAGAAATTGCTTATGTGGGATGTCAAATCTGCAAATAATATATTTCCATAAGAATTTGATAACTGCTTATTCAGTAATTCTGTCCAATAGTTCAGCTTTCACCCATTTTAAAAAATAATCCACAACTAGCAATAAAAACCTTCTCTGAGCAGGTGTCATAGGAAATGGTCCCACTATATCTATATCCCATTAATCAAAAGGACAAGATACAATGGAGGTCTTTAGTAATTCAGTGGGATGATGAGGAATATTTTGATGCTTCTGACAAGACAAATATATTTTCATGAGTTGAGCAGCATTAGCTTACAAAGTGGGCCAAAAAAATCTCGCTAATAATATTTTCCTGGCAAGAGACTGACCTCCTACATAATTACCCCAAGAGCCTTGATGCACTTCCTGTAGAATATACTATATATTATCTGGTCCAATGCATTAAGTAAAGGACAAGAGAAAGCTCTTTTATAAAGTTGGTCTCCAACCATAGTGAACTGGCCAGTCCTCTTCTTGAATACCTGTACTTGCTCTCCAACAGATGGTAGAATACCTCGTTATAAGAATAAGACAATTGGCACCCTCCAATCACTTTGTAATTCTAAATCGGTCTACCTCTCAATGCAAGCTACCAATAATGAATACTCCATCGGCTTATCCAAATTCCAAGGAATTATGGCAGAGGCCAATTTAGCTTAACTCATTTGCTATCTGATTATTTGAATGGGGAATTTTATGTATACTAACTTCTTGAAATTCCGCCTTTACCTTATCAAATGTCTCTGCATATAACTTGAGTTATACATTGTCGATCTTAAAATTAATAGATAATTGTTAAGATGTCAGCTATGAATCGGAATAGGGTAGGACCCGGGTGGCTCCCACGTGCTCAGTAGCTTGCAGTCCTACTTGTTGGGTTCATCGGGCCGCGAAAACCGCTTTTTCGCGTCGCGGAAACCCCGAGTCACCCAAAGCCATGGATCTCGTGCAAAAATTCGTAAACAAAACTTTTCGAAAAACCTTTTTTTTTCTTGTACGAGTTTGTAAAAACTTTAGATCTACACTAAAGTTAAGATCATTACCCTTGTAGCGAAGCCCTTCGCGTTCCCGCTCGTCCAAGGTGCCGGATCTCTAGACCGTCAAGTGTACGGTCCTCTAGAAGTATCCACACGAACAATCCTTGATGGAGAAGACCCAACAAAGGTGTGCTAGCACCTTGTCTTGTTCGGCCAAGAGAGGAGGAGAGGGAGAAGAGAGAGCTCTAGAGGAAGAAGATGACTTAATCACACTTGAATGAAAAATGAATATTTTCATTCCCTACTAGAGTGGCCGGCCACATCTTGGAGGTGTAACTCCCCACATTAATTCCAATTAATGTGGAGACCATTAAGAGTTGTAACCCCCATGAGGTGGCACTCTAGGATGATGTGGATCAACACTATTGGTCCACATCTTGCCACCTCACTAAATGACATGGCAACAAGTGTAACCTCCTCATTTAATGTGGGTCGGCCACATTAAATGCTATGGAGGCTTGTAACCTCCATGAGGTGGCACACATTGATGATGTGGAGCAATCCTATTGGTCCACATCTTGCCAACTCACTAGTGATGTGGCAAAAAGTCAAGTCAAACATGACTTTTTCTCTTCCTCTCAAATCAAGTCAAACTTGATCAAATCTCTCTCATGGTTGATCTAATCCAACCATATGATTCAAGCCAACTTAATATAATGAATCTAATTCATTAAATTAAGTTGATTTAATGAGTCATAATCTAAATTAGACTCATTAAATACATGAATCAACTTGAGTCCAACTCAATTAGCCCAATTTGGATTACTCTTAATCCAATATGATTCATCAAATGAATCTAATCCTCTTGGTTCATCATATGAAGCAAATCTCCATCTAATTGTCCTTAGTGTGTGACCCTATAAGTTCTTGTAACGTTGGCAATGCCCTAAACCCATTTAGGAGCATAAGTAATGAGCGGTATCTAGCAACACATCATTACTACCCAAGTTACAAGAATGTCGAGATCCGACATCACCTTGTGACTACCAATTGTGACTCCTCACAAAATATATGACATTGTCCTTCTATCCTAGACATCTAGATTGATTAAGTGAGGCATAGACCGTGTCATCCTCTAATCAATCTAAATCTTGAACTCCAAGTAGACTCACTCGATCAAATGAGCTCAACATCTAATGTTGACTCATTTGGGCATGGCCATGCACTTAGTGGTCTCACTCTATCAAGAATAGCGATGTCGCTCCCGTCATATGGGAGGGATAGATCCCATCTACATCACTCACATCCCTCTGCATAATTTGTTACATACCCATGGCGGGTCATTCAGTATACATTCTCCAATGTATACCCATGTGTCAGCTTGATATCTCTATATCCATGACTTGTGAGATCAAGTCATCGAACTGACCTACATGCTAGTCTTATTGCATTAACATTGTCCCTGAATGTTAATACTTGACTAGGAATGATTTAGAGTAGTGTTCCCTATATCATCTCACTATCGATTCAACTAATCGATTGATATAGGTATGAACCTTCTACTCAAGGACGCTATTATACTTAGTCTATTTGGCACTAATACAAATAAGTATAATAATCAAACAAATGCCTTTATTAATATACAAGAATATGATATACATGAGTCCATACAATCATCAAAAATGATTGGCTCTAGGGCTCTAACTAACAATCTCCCACTAGCACTAGTGCCAATCAGTATAGGCTCTAAGGCCTAAAGACCTAGTGTGACCATCATCCTTCCTCTGTGCCAAAGCCTTGGTCAAGGGATCTGCGATGTTAGCCTCTGTAGGTACTCTGCAAATCTTCACATCTCCTCTATCGATAATCTCTCGAATGAGATGGAAGCGTCGTAGTATGTGCTTGGTCCGCTCGTGTGAGCGAGGTTCCTTTGCCTGTGCTATAGCTCCATTGTTGTCACAATAGAGCTCAACTGGGTCAGCGATGCTAGGAACCACCCCAAGTTCAGTGATGAACTTGTGGATCCAAACTGCCTCCTTTGCTGCCTCTGATGCAGCAATATACTCGGCCTCTGTTGTAGAATCAGCTACTGTGTCCTGCTTCGAACTCTTCCAGCTCACAGCACCACCATTTAAGCAAAACACGAACCCTGACTGCGATCGGTAATCATCCTGATCGGTCTGGAAGCTAGCATCACTGTAACCCTTTACAGTTAGCTCATCATTGCCTCCATATATCAAGAAATATTCTTTAGTCCTTCTTAAGTACTTAAGAATATTCTTGACCGCTATCCAGTGACTTTCACCTGGATCTGACTGGTATTTGCTCGTCATGCTCAAAGCATATGAGACATCAGGTCGAGTACATAGCATGGCGTACATGATCGATCCTATGGCTGAGGCATAAGGGATCTGATCCATGCGGTCTCTCTCCTCTCTAGAAGAGGGACCTTGAGTCTTCGAAAGACTCACGCCATGTGACATCGGCAGAAATCCCTTCTTGGAGTTCTGCATGGCAAACCGAAGGAGTACCTTGTCAATGTATGTACTCTGACTTAGGCCAAGCAATCTCTTAGATCTATCTCTATAGATCTGAATCCCTAGAATGCGGGATGCCTCACCTAAGTCCTTCATTGAGAAGCAACTCCCTAGCCAGGTCTTGACAGACTGAAGCATAGGGATGTCCTTCCCAATGAGTAGTATGTCATCCACATACAATATGAGGAAGACAACTATATCCCCTACAACCTTCTTGTAGACACAAGGCTCATCTTCGTTCTTGATGAAACCAAACTATTTGATTGCATCATCGAATCGAAGATTCCAGCTCCGAGAAGCTTGCTTTAGTCCATAAATGGACCTATGCAGCTTGCATACTCTGCTAGTATGTTGTGGATCTACAAAACCCTCAGGTTGTGTCATGTACACATCCTCGAGTAGGTTTCCATTCAGAAACGCGGTTTTGACATCCATCTGCCATATCTCATAGTCATGGTAGGCTGCAATAGCAAGCATGATCCGAATAGACTTAAACATCGCTACTGGAGAAAAGGTTTCATCATAGTCAATACCATGAATTTGCTTGAAACCTTTAGCTACCAAGCGACCCTTATAGATAAGTCCATCCATGTCAATCTTTCTCGTAAAGACCCACTTACACCCAATGGGTTTTACCCCTTCAAGTGGATCAACCAAAGTCCATACTTGGTTGGTGTACATGGAATCCATTTCGGATCTCATGGCTTCTAGCCATTTCTCGGAATCTGGTCTCATCACAGCTTCCTGATAGGTGGTAGGCTCATCCTCTATGAGCATAACGTCATCATGGTCAGACAAGAGAAATGAGTATCTCTCAGGCTGACGACGTACCCTATCAAACCTGCGAAGAGGTATGTCTACTTGAACTGGTTGTTGTTCCTCAACTCTTTGTGGAACAACATCATCCACAACACTTTGTGGTTCCGGTTCAACTTCCATCGAGGCATCAGTGCTATTGTTCGCATCTTGAACTTCTTCAAGATCGAACGCGCTCCCACTAGTCTTTCTAGAAACAAAGTCCCTTTCTAGAAAGATCCCAGTCTTTGCCACAATGCTGACCGAGAATGTAGAAGTAATATCCCTTAGTTTCCTTGGGATATCCGATGAAATAGCACTTGTCGGATTTGGGTCCTAATTTGTCTGAGACTTGACGTCGTACGTAAGCCTCACAACCCCAAATCCTCATGAAAGACACCTGGGCATCTCTCCCAGTCCATATCCTATATGGTATCTTTATCACGACCTTGGATGGAACTCGGTTGAGAATGAAAGCTGCCATGTCTAGAGCATATCCCCATAGATATGTCGGAAGATCTGTGTGACTCATCATAGATCGTACCATATCTAATAGGGTACGATTCCTCCTTTCGGATACACCATTCCACTGTGGTGTTCCAGGAGGAGTGAGTTGGGATAGAATCCCACACTCAGCTAGGTAGTCACGAAACTCATGGCTAAGGTATTCTCCACCTCGATCAGATCGAAGTATCTTAATACTTTTGCCAAGCTGGTTCTGTACTTCATTCTTGAATTCTTTGAACTTTTCAAAGGATTCAAACTTATGTGTCATCAAGTACACATAACCATATCTACTGAAGTCATCAGTAGATGTGATGAAGTATCTATAACCGCCTCTAGCAGCAACATTGAAAGGGCCACATACATCACTATGTATGAGTCCTAACAAATCAGTTGCTCTCTCGCTATGCCCACTAAAGGGGGTCTTGGTCATCTTGCCTCGTAGGCATGACTCACATATCTCATATGATTCTAAATCAAATGAGTCCAGCAAACCATCCTTATGGAGCTGGGATAAGCGCTTGTCATTTATATGACCTAAGCGACAGTGCCAGAGGTATGTTTGGTTCATGTCATTTGACTTGAACCTCTTGGTACTAATGTTATAGATAGGGCTCTCAAGGTCTAGAATATAGAGTCTGTTTATTAGTGGTGCACTACAATAGAACATATCTTTCAAATAAACGTAACAACATTTGTCTTTTATTATAAAGAGTATCCTTTCTTGTCTAAACAAGAAACCTGAAACTATGTTCTTAGTAAGAGCAGAGCGATAACAACAATCATCTAAATCTAGTACAAGCCCGGAGGGCAGAGATAGTGATAAGTTCCTACAGCAACAGAGCAGGAACCCGTGCTCCATTGCCTACTCGTAGGTCCACCTCGCCTTTGCCAATGCTCTGCTATTTCTCAGCGTCAGTACAAATGTGAGAAGCACATCCAGTATCTAATACCCATGATGTAGAAATAGATAGATTGACTTCTATAACATATATACCTGAAGTGGAAGTCTCACTTCGCTTCTTCTTAAGATCCTCCAAGTATACCTTGCAGTTCCTCTTCCAGTGCCCGGTCTGACCGCAGTGGAAGCAGGTAGCATCCTTAGCGACCCCTCCTTTAGGCTTCAGTGCCTTGCCTTTGCCCTTAGTTTGGGACTTTCCCTTACCTTTGGGCTTGCCCTTGCCCTTGTGCTTCTAGACCATCAGAATAGGCTTAACCTTCTTAAGGTTAATCTCAGCAGTTCGTAACATACTAAGTAGCTCGGGCAGTGGCTTGTCAATCTCATTCATGTTATAGTTGAGAACGAATTGACTATAGCTATCCGGCAAGGATTGCAAGATCAAGTCAGTGGCCAGCTCTTGGCCAAGTGGGAACCCCAGTCTTTGTAGGTTCTCTATGTACCCAATCATCTTGAGTACATAAGGACCTACAGGAGCCCCGTCTCTGAAACAGTGCCTTCGAGATCTGAAATCTCTCATGCCTCGCTTGTCCCTGATATAGTTGGCGAAGATGCTCAACCATATCGAAAGCGCCCATCAACTCATGTTGCTTCTGAAGCTCTGAGTTCATGGTCGCGAGCATTAGACAGGACACATCTAATGCGTCATCTTGATGCTTCTTGTAAGCATCTTTATCTTCTCGCGGGGTATTGGCAGGAGGAGCCTCCGGAACGTACAGTTTACGTTCCTGGGTGAGAACTATTCTCAAATTCCTGTACCAGTCCAGGAAATTTGCTCCGTTGAGCTTGTCCTTCTCAAGGACAGATCGTAGGGAGAAGGAATTCGTGTTTGACGTCATGGTTATCTACAACAGAAAATTTACAGAAATAAATATCATATTCTTAAAAATCATTTAATTAGGCCTTTAATTAAAAGATGCTCCCACTGAATACTATAATTCATGTGGGACAAGATCCACATCATACTAACCCTTGAGTTAGCTTTGGCTAATACGCCCAAGGCTTAGTATGATCGGTAGATAACGATTACCAATTACATCTCTATTCAACTCTTGTTTATAGAATCAATATCTGCATTTATATTAAAACTCGAGTTAGCTTTGGCTAATACGCCCGAGAGTTAATATAGATGTGATTTTGACCTATCTTTTCCAAGCGTTAGAATAATGCCTATAGTTGACTCGATCCAACCGAGTAACTAGGAATACTCAATCTAATTGAGTTTGTATTCACCCATGCGTTGATAGGCGGGACCAAGATTGTCCCTCCGTACCCTACCAAGATAATATGTATTGCTCTGCTTTGGCAGATTCAACAATACATGTGATCGAGGTAGTGATAGGTATCACGGCACGGTTAGGCATTTAGAGTTGGTTCGATCTAGATCTAATCTAATCGAGAAGGATGCATCTTGTGCACAACTTAGATCTAATCTAATCGCAAGGGTGCATCATGTGCACGACTTAGATCTAATCTAATCGTTAAGGCACTAATTAATTAATTAATTATTAAACATGCATCAGATACATAACAATTAATTAATTAATCTATTTATGATTTAGTCATGGCCCTACTACGATCTTCTCAAGCCAATGAGAAGATCGATTGGTCAACCTAGGGTCAACAGCTTCTCCAAGCTCCTCCCTTTGACCACCTTGTGTTGCTCGTGCCCGCCTCGGAACTCCGTCTCGTGTGGACCCTCCACCGCTCCAATTTGTACATTACAATTTGAAACTCGAGTTACATTCGAGTCTAAATCTAATTTACAACCATAATAAGAGAAAGGCACGACGCGCAGGCCGTGGGAAAAAATAAAAATACAGCACACACAATCATATGACGGCACGCAGGCCGTATTATGAATTACAACACAAATCCAATCTTATTGGGTATTTTGGGCCATGACTATCACAAATTAATATATAATTCAAAACTATATATTTTTATAATTTTTCTATAATTTTAAAAATAATTTTTACAATTTTTATAAGTAAAATTTCCCGGCGGTCGCGTTTAGCGGTTTCGGGCGCAATCGCGGAACGGATCCCCTCGCGGGGCCCAGGGGCAGCGCCCCTACCCGCGATCTAACCATTACGAGGGTTCCTTTGCGATCCAACAGCGCCTAAACCCGCTTTCCCAAAATGATTTGGGTCGAGACATTGCCGTTTCGAAAAAATCTTCCCGGCGGGTTCGTTTTTAGCGATTTCGGGTGCAATCGCGGAGCAAATTCCCTTGCGGGGTTAGGGGCAATGCCCCTACCCACAATCTAACCATCGTGAGTTGCTCCTTTGCGATCTAATGGCACCCGACCCCACCGTCCCAAATGGATTTGGGGCAAAACGAAGCCGTTTAAAAGAAAACTTTCCGGTAGCCGAAGCCTACAAGTGCCGAGACACTTGTGCTTCGCTTCTACGGAAAAATTACTCATAAAAACTCTAAAAACTCAATTTTTACAGAAAATCACAGAAGGTATATTTTTCATAAAAATACAAATGAACTCGTACAAGTCTTTGCACGTGGCTCTGATACCACTGTTGGGTTCATCGGGCCACGAAAATCGCTTTTTCGCGTCGCGGAAACCCCGAGTCACCCAAAGCCATGGATCTCGTGCAAAAATTCGTAAACAAAACTTTTTGAAAAACCATTTTTTTTCTTGTATGAGTTTGTAAAAACTTTAGATCTACACTAAAGTTAAGATCATTACCCTTGTAGCGAAGCCCTTCGCGTTCCCGCTCGTCCAAGGTGCCGGATCTCTAGACCGTCAAGTGTACGGTCCTCTAGAAGTATCCACACGAACAATCCTTGATGGAGAAGACCCAACAAAGGTGTGCTAGCACCTTGTCTTGTTCGGCCAAGAGAGGAGGAGAGGGAGAAGAGAGAGCTCTAGAGGAAGAAGATGACTTAATCACACTTGAATGAAAAATGAATATTTTCATTCCCCACTAGAGTGGCCGGCCACATCTTGGAGGTGTAACTCCTCACATTAATTCCAATTAATTTGGAGACCATTAAGAGTTGTAACCCCCATGAGGTGGCACTCTAGGATGATGTGGATCAACATTATTGGTCCACATCTTGCCACCTCACTAAATGACATGGCAACAAGTGTAACCTCCTCATTTAATGTGGGCCGGCCACATTAAATTCTATGGAGGCTTGTAACCTCCATGAGGTGGCACACATTGATGATGTGGAGCAATCCTATTGGTCCACATCTTGCCAACTCACTAGTGATGTGGCAAAAAGTCAAGTCAAACATGACTTTTTCTCTTCCTCTCAAATCAAGTCAAACTTGATCAAATCTCTCTCATGGTTGATCTAATCCAACCATATGATTCAAGCCAACTTAATATAATGAATCTAATTCATTAAATTAAGTTGATTTAATGAGTCATAATCTAAATTAGACTCATTAAATACATGAATCAACTTGAGTCCAACTCAATTAGCCCAATTTGGATTACTCTTAATCCAATATGATTCATCAAATAAATCTAATCCTCTTGGTCCATCATATGAAGCAAATCTCCATCTAATTGTCCTTAGTGTGTGACCCTATAGGTTCTTGTAACGTTGGCAATGCCCTAAACCCATTTAGGAGCATAAGTAATGAGCGGTATCTAGCAACACATCATTACTACCCAAGTTACAAGAATGTCGAGATCCGACATCACCTTGTGACTACCAATTGTGACTCCTCACAAAATATATGACATTGTCCTTCTATCCTAGACATCTAGATTGATTAAGTGAGGCATAGACCGTGTTATCCTCTAATCAATCTAAATCTTGAACTCCAAGTAGACTCACTCGATCAAATGAGCTCAACATCTAATGTTGACTCATTTGGGCATGGCCATGCACTTAGTGGTCTCACTCTATCAAGAATAGCGATGTCGCTCCCGTCATATGGGAGAGATAGATCTCATCTACATCACTCACATCCCTCTGCATAATTCGTTACATACCCAGTAATCGCCTTTATAGTCCACCCAGTTACGGGTGACGTTTGACGAAACCAAAGTACATAACTCCTTATGTAGGGATCCATGGTGACTTCAGGTCCAAGGACTAATAGTCATACTAATAGCCACATGAGAAAGTATATGACACTCATATAACGATCCATGATACTTTCTCATGGCGGGTCATTCAGTATATATTCTCCAATGTATACCCATGTGTCAGCTTGATATCTCTATATCCATGACTTGTGAGATCAAGTCATCGAACTGACCTACATGCTAGTCTTATTGCATTAACATTGTCCCTGAATGTTAATACTCGACTAGAAATGATTTAGAGTAGTGTTCCCTATATCATCTCACTATCGATTCAACTAATCGATTGATATAGGTATGAACCTTCTACTCAAGGACGCTATTATACTTAGTCTATTTGGCACTAATACAAATAAGTATAATAACCAAACAAATGCCTTTATTTATATACAAGAATATGATATACATGAGTCCATACAATCATCAAAAATGATTGGCTCTAGGGCTCTAACTAACACTACTATCAAGGCCACATATTCTTTCTCATAGTTGGTAGCCTAATAATTTAACTGAACAGATAATTGCATTCGATCTTCCCTAGGATATATAAGAAGAAAACCTATCCCACTACCCTGCCAGGTGGAGGATCCATCAACATATATTTTCTAGGTTTCTTTGGTTTTAGGACCTTACACTTCTATTATGAAATCAGCTAGAGCCTAGGCTTTGATGGCTACTTGAGGCTAGTATTGTATATCGTATTCGCTAAGTTCGATCGTCCATTTGATCAATCTTCTAGATGCCTCTAGGTTAACGAGTACTCAGCTCAAGGTACTATTAGTTAATATGATTGAATGTGATAAAAAGTAAGGATGAAACACTCAAGCAGCTAAGACCAATCCATACGCCAACTTCTCGAATGCAGTATAACGGCATTCTGCTCCTTTTAATAAATGACTCAAAAAATATGCATGTTGTTGTTCTTTTCCCTCCTGCCTCACCAATACTGAACCAATAGCATGTTCATCAACTGATAAATAAATCCACAAAACTTCACCTACTATTGGTTTAGCTAATATAGGAAGAGTAGATAGATAGTTCTTCAACTCCTCAAATGTCTTGTTGCAATCATCATCCCATTGGAATTTGGTTGCACAATGTATTATCTTGAAGAAGGGGAGACTCTGATCATCTGACCGGGAGATGAAGCGAGACAGGATAGTAATTTGGTCGGTCAATCTCTGCACGTCCTTCAAATTACATGGGGGAGTCATATCTTGCAGTGCCCACACTTTGCTAGGATTGACTTCTATTCCCCGCTCGATCACCATAAAACCAAAAAAAAAATCACTTTTATCTCCAAATAAACATTTACAAGGGTTGTAGGTTTCTTCTATGTCTGCACACAGATCTGGCACTCTGAGAGATTTGATAAGAATATCATCCACATAGACCTCCATATTTCTTCCAATTTACTTTTGAAAAACCTGTTCATAAGCCTTTGATAAGTAGCTCCTGCATTTTTTTAGTCCAAATGGCATAACATTATAGTAATAAGTGCCCTCCGTAGTTATGAAGCTAACCTTTTCTTGATATTATTTAGCCAAAGGGACTTGGTGGTACCCCTGGTAAGCGTCCAGCATATAAATAAATTTGCAGTTGGTAGTAGAATCTACCATTTGGTCAATGTGGGGTAGAGGATAATAATCCTTCGGACAAGTCTTGTTGAGATCTTGAAAATCGATGCAGACTCGCCATTTGTTTCCATGTTTGGACACCAAGACAACATTAGCTAGCCAGCTTGGGAATTGCACCTCCCAAATGTAGCCTGCCTCCAATAATTTGTCCACCTCTTCTTTGATGATCTTATTCTGGTCGGCTCAAAAATCTTGCTTCCTTTGCTTGACCGGGTGGGCATCAGGATATACATGGAGTGCATGCTCCATGACTATTGGAGGCATTCCCATTACTTCTCTAGGTGTCCATGCAAATATGTCACTGTTGTGTGTCAAACACTCCAACAGCTCGGCCTTGAGCTCAGGAGATAGGTTGACGGCTATATGAGTAGTTGCCTCCGGTCGGCTAACCTAAATATGTACTTCCTCCTTCTCTTCATACACCAGGGCGGGCATCTTTTCTTGAATGACGTTGACCTCCATCCTTTGAACTTTATGAGCGGCATTAGCCTCTGTCTTTACTATCTCCACGTAGCACTTACGTGCTACTAGTTGATGACCTCAGACCTCCCTGACTTGATCGTCCACAGAAAATTTTATCTTCTAGCAAAAAGTTAAAACGACCATCCGAAATTCATTTAGGGTCGGTTGACTCATAATAATGTTGTATGCGAAGGGCATGCCCGTCACTTTAAAGACCGATCGGCACATCCTCATTAGGGGCTCCTCTCCTAAGGATATGTCCAACTTTATCTAGCCAATTGGTTGTCCTTTATTACTTGTAAATCCATACAGAGGAGTTAACATGGGCTGAAGCTCGCTTGGGTTGATTTTCAGCTAATCAAATGCTTGTTTGAAGATGATGTTAACGGAGCTACCTATGTCAATAAAAGTGTAAGAAAAATTGTAATTGGCTATCATAGCCTTAATTATTAATGTATTATGATGGGGTATTTCTACTCCCTCTAGATCTCTAGGCCCAAAGTTGATTTCAGGCCCATTAGCCTGCTTTGCACTACATCCGACTTAATGGATGACCAAATGTCGAGCATGTGACTTCCTCGCTCGATTGGAGTCACCATTAGTTGACCCCGGCTATCATGTTGATATTAGCCCGAGCGGCATTATTGTGATTTTCTTCCTATCGGGTGGATGGTTGCTCTTGCAACACCCGGGCGGGCATTTGAGTTTCCTCAGTCGGGAGTTGTAAAGTTCCTGACTGTGGTTTGGTCTCTCGGTACTCAATCTTAAGCAGACTATTTCATTATGCATATAGTCATCAATTTGAGGCTAGGGAACATAGACGATATATGGGGTTGCCTTCTCATTGATTCCGTAAAGTGTAACAATCCTCCATTTTATGAGTGGTTGTTTGATGATACATGCGCCACTTTCATGTGAATTCTAGAGGAACCCCCACATGTTGCACGGCTTGAGGCCACGACTCCAGATGACGATACTAAGGACCTACACGAAGTCCTTTGGGTGGAGGAGCAGGTACCACTGGGCATTCATGGGTTGGAGTGGAAGCAGGTGCAGCACCCTCCTTCTTTCGAGTAGCTTGAGCTTCTTCAACATTAATGAATTCAGTTGCCCATTCAATTAGCAGGTCAAAATTGGTTGGAGGTTTTCTAACCAAATCTTTAAAGAAATAATTAGCATTGAGTCCTTGAGAAAAGGTATTTACTAAAATCTCTGTGGTGATCATGGGAACATCCATAGTCACCTGATTGAACCTCTTGATGTAGGCTTGAATGGTCTCCTTGGGCCCCTGTTTAAATGAGAAGAGGCTCCAAGGGGTTTTGTGATATCGCCTGTTGTTGGAGAAATAGTGAAGAAATACCTTGCGGAAGTCCCTGAAGAGATGAATAGAGTTATCTAGCAACCATGTGAACCATCATTGGGTTGCTCTGCCAAATATAGTAAGGAACATCCAGCATTCTACACCATCCATAAATTGTAGGAGAAGGGCGGCGTGCTCAAATTTAAGGAGATGATCCTCCGGGTCAGTTATTCCTGAATATTCCCCTATGTTCATATTCTGATAACGCCTGGGTAATGGATCATCCAATACCCTTTGAGACAATGGAGTAACAATTCAGTCAGGGGAGCTATCACTAGCTACAACTTTTCCTTTGCACTTGTCTCGTACAGGTACCTCTCCAGAAGACTCCTGAGGTACTATTCCTTAACCCAACTATTCTAATGGCGTATAAAAAAGTGCTCAGGAGCCCTGGGTTGGTGAGAGGCATAAGGAGCAATTGAGCAGGGCCCTCCTCCTGAGCCCCTCTCTCCCTTTAATGAGCAGTTGTTGATGCTTCCAGATTTGGTGGTGGCAGCATACCACCAGTGTTGGCTTGTTATTGTTGAAGTAATTTCTGCGCTCTGGCATTAATGAGCAACTCCAGATCTATAGGGATCGTTGGTGGCCGGCTATTGGAGGGTTGAATGACCCTTCACAATATAAAAACAAATACCCTTCACAGACTTTTAAAAGAACACTTGCGTAAATTAAATAAAGAAAGAAACTAAAAAGATGGGGCTCGCGGATTTGACTTGGTTACAACCGAGGAGGTTGTTAATCCAAGGAATGGATCGCCCTAAATATCTCCTTCAGGAGAAGAAGCCTCTTACAGTAGTAAAAGCACAGAAATGAGAAGCTTAGACTAAAAGAAGAGCTCACAAGTGTTGTAATGCTAATTTCTTGTTGATTCAAAAGCTTCTAGACCAAGGCTGTATTTATAGCCTTGGTCGGGGCGCCTGGAGGGTTCCAGGTGCCTAGAAGGGGATAAAACTTTATCCCCTTTGCAATGGATCACGGTCAAACGTGATCTGGTCAAAGTCGATTTCCGAGTGACCGGAATCACTCCAGCCGCCTGGACTGGTTTGGGCGCCTGGACCACTAAAGTCAACATGGTTGACTTTTTTCGGTCCATGCCCTCTACTCCGATTTTGCTCGCCTCAGTCCGGGTCTTGTTCTCCGGCTCCGTTCACTTGGGTGATCTCGGCCATCCGGAATAGGGCTCACCCGAACCCAACTTCCGACCTTCTCGAGCAGGCTTCCGTTGCGGCTTCTCGTCCCTCAGAATTATCGCGTGCTTTCTTCTCGTCCGCCAGCGTACTCATCCGAAGCTCTTCGTCCCTCGGACATACCGAGCCCGTCGGCTCTCTCCCGTGCCGACCTTCTCGCTAGTTGTGTCTCTTGCTCCTCGAGCAATCTTCTACTCCGGCTTCTTGTCCCTCGGAAACATCGCACGCTTCCTTCTCATCCACTTGTGTACTCTTCCGTGACGCCTCATCCCTCAAACGCATTGAGCCCGTCTGCTCTCTCCCGTGTCATCCTTCTCGCTAGCCGTGCTTCTGCTCGACTTCCTGTGCTCCTAAGCTCCTGCACACTTAGACACAGGGTTAAAACATCATAGGACCTAACTTAACTTGTTTAATAACATCAAAATAACCTGGGGTTCCAACAAATAATCTCCCACTTTTTGATGTGAGCAACCCAAGTTAAGCTAGGGTAAACCAACATAAATCAAGAGTAATAAATTTTACATGAAAGTGTAAAAATTTGATCTACCTCCCCCTAGACTTAATATTTTCTCTTCTCCCCCTTTGATCACAGAAAAAAGGGGGTTAAAAAAAATCTAGCGGTAATAATTTTGAAACTTTGAAAATTATTTTGATATCACTAAGAAATTGCAATAATTTTAAAAAAAAACTAAGTAAAATTTAAGCAGAAAAAAAATTATAAGTTAGACAACATTGAAAAAATTTGAGAAATTTCCAAAAATTGTTTGAATAATTATTTAAAGCAAAACTATAATTTTTTTTTGTGAAATTTTTCTAAGTAAAAGAAATTTACAAGCAAAAATATTTTTGAGAAAAAAATTGAGTAACCCTTTAAAGCATTATCTAATTTTAATTTAATGCTTTATCAGTTAATCAATTAAACATTTTATTTTAATATTTGGCTTCCATGCTATAGCTAGGCACTAGGCCTTCTTGGTTATTGGATCATCAACCACTTCTAGACAAAGCTTCATAAGAAAATTAAATGTTTAATTTTCTTGCTGAAAGCGCTAAGTCTAAATTAAGGTTCAAGTAAGACAAGACTTAGGAACCTAATATAGGTTCCAGCCTACTGGATTAATTAGAAATTTTTTAGGGACATATCTCTTTGAAATATTTCTAATTTATCTCTTATGGTATCTAAGGTACCAATTTAATCCATAAAATTTTCTAATATGTTGATTATTTGAACTTGCATGATTTTTCAAAATATCTACTTGTATTTTCAAATTATCATTTTCAAATTTTAATTTATCATTTTCTAATTCTAATCTTTTAAAATCTTCTAACAAACAAGATTTATCTAAAATTAATTTCAACTTTTTACTTTCTTTTGCTAGCATGCAACCATCTTTAGTTAATAGTTTAACAAATTTAAACATTTAGTCAGGTGGTAGAGACCGTACCTGACTTACCATGTCATTTCTAATCCTCCCCCTGTAGAGCTACTTGTTGGGGAAATTTCCCTTGGTCAAGGTTGACCAGTTTGACTAAGCTTGAGTTGAGTCAAGCTTGATTCGGGATTTAAGTTTTGATGTTTGACAATATATGGAGATTGCTAGGGCAATCATCCGGTTGTGGAGATGGTCAAAGGGTTGACCAGGTTGATAAAAAGACAAGTCAAGTAGATCAGGGATGATAGGAGACTTGACTGGGGAAGTCCTAACTGGAGGTTAGGCAGTGGTAAAATCCTAACTGGAGTTTAGTCAGTGGTGGAAGTCCTAACTGGAGGTTAGGCGTATGAAAGTCCTAACTGGAGGTTAGGCGTATGGAAGTCCTAACTGGAGGTTAGGCAAATTGGAAAGTCCAAGTGTGATCTTGGCAAAGGAGAAAGTCCTGGTGAGGAGCCAGGCATTTGGGAAGTCCTGGTGAGGAGCCAGGCAACTGAAAGTCCAAGTGTGATCTTGGCAAAGGAGAAAGTCCTGGTGAGGAGCCCAGACAATTGGGAAGTCCTGGTGAGAAGCTAGGCACGGAAAATCCAGATGGTTCAAGGATGACAGGACATCTTGTGAAAGTCTAAGTGGGTCATGGAGGACCATACTTGGTGATTAGAAGTCCAATGAGAAGATGGCAAAGAGAAAGTCTAGATGGGTCAAAAGTTGACCGAACTCTTAGCGGTCGTAAGTCCAATAGGGAGTTGGCATGGAACTAGAAGTTCGGACGTAGTAAACTTCCGAAGACCATAACTTTTGACTCAGATATCGGAATGAGGTGATCTCAGATGCAAAACGAAGCTAATTTCAAGCTCTACATAGTTTTCTAGGTTTCAATCGATTGGCCAATTGATTGGAAGGTTCAATCAATTGGTTAACGTGAGTTTATGCAGAAAAGCTCTGGATCGATTGGGTAATCTATCAAAACTTCCCCAATCAATTGGTCAATCAATTGGGAGAGTTCCTGAGTGAACAGTAAGCTTATGAATTGATCAGTTGATCGATTGAAACCTCCAATCGATCGGCTGATCGATTGGAGCGCTGGAAATCACTCGAGAAGCCTTGAATCGATCGGGCAATCGATTCAAGGCGATTCCAGAGAGCACAGAGGCACTCTGGATTGATCGGCCGATCGATCCAAAGTCTCCCTAATCAATTGGGAGCAATTCAATCGATTGGGATTCGACCGTTGGCGCAGGTTTTAGCCGTTAGCGTGCGATTCCTTCGGCACTTCTTCGTTTCTTCTCTACGAGTGCTCACAGCAAAGCTCCACAGCGATTCCTTGATTCTCACCGCCAGTTCTTGAAGGTTCTTGAAGACACATCCAAGTCAAGAGGCGAGTTACAACAAGAGGAAGAAGCTAGGGTTAGGGTTTATTGTACTAATCTTGTAAGATCTCCCTTGTATTTGCTTCTCTTTGTAAATATTATTGTATTGTAAGCTTGTAAGGCTTCTCCCCCTTCACTAGTTACTGTAAAGGAGTGTTTTCATAGTGGAGGGTGCGTGAGTGTGTGAATTCTTGGATTAGTCACCTCTTCTTGAGGTGGATACCAAGTAAATCTACTTGTTAGCATTGTATAGTTTATCTTCGAGTTGTATTCCGCTACAAATCATCAAGACGAAGCAAACGACGCAAGACGTGAGCGAGAACCGCTATTCACCCCCCCCCCTCTAGCGGGCACAAAGGTCCCAACAATTGGTATCAGAGCGAGGTCGCTCTTCTACAGACTAACCGCCAAGAGAGCAAGAAGCTAGAGGAAGAAGAAGATGGAGTCCGAAGGATCGCTCGGATGGGATATCCGAATTCCACCTCCGTACAACAAAGAAGACTTTAATTATTGGAGGAAGCGGTTGGAGACATGGTTCCAAATGGATTAGAACCAATGGGTTGTCTTGAGTGACCCATTTGAAGCTCCTACGAACAAGAAGGGTAAATGCCTTCGACCTCGGCATTGGACCGAAGAGCAACGAGAGCAATCGGAGGCGGGCAAGGAGGTAACGAGAATTTTGCATAATTTACTACCTTCTAATATTTTGTTGAGTGTAGGTGAAACCACAAATGCAAGTGATCTTTGGAAAAAGATCATTGCCTATCATGAAGACCCTACACAAATCTAAGGAGTGGAACAGCCCAAGGAGAATGGCTCATTGGTCCAAGAAGAGAAGGATCAATCCGATGTTGACAAGAGGTCAACATTCGAGGAGGAAAAGGAAGAGGAGGAAGAGAAAGAGAAGGAAGAGGTGGAAGAGGAGAGATCTTCCACACCCTCAAGAGATGAAGAAGTGGAAGAGTCCACATCCTCAAGTGAAGAGGAAGAAATAGAAGATGATGTCATCTCTACATTGCAAGAAAAATCAAATGGAGAATCAAGCATCATCCCTACAAGCAAAGGTATAGAAAATTCAATTGTAAATAATAACAATCATATAATTTGCTTTGAGTGTAGGGAGCATGGGCACTACAAGAGCAAGCGTCCCAAGTTGGCCAAAAAGAAGAGCCGAGTAGTACCCAAGGGCAAGGAAAAGTCCAAGGAGACAATCCCCACAACAAAGAAGAGCAAGGAACACATTGTGTGTTTCTTGTGTAATCAAAATGGACATTATCGAAGTCAATGTCCAAAGGGGAAGAGGTCGGTCAAGGTCAAAGGTGGAAGCACAAATCAAGGGGGAGCTTTTAAGAGCAAACCCAAGGTAACTTTTAATAGTGCAATTCCTCCTAGTCATGATAAAATGCATGTTAGAAATAATATTTATCATTTTAATACAAATTATCATGAAAATAGGAAGCATGATAGTGTTAAGGGAAAATACATTCCTCCTCATGCTAGAACTACCACACATAAGGCTAGGAAGGTAGATAACAATTTAGGCAATAACTCTAAGGATTATAGATATATGCCTAGATATAGAAATGCTCATAGGGGTCAAGAAAAATCCAAGTCTATGGATTTAATGACGGAAAATCAAGTATTGAGAACAAGACTTGATAATTTAGAAAGGACCCTAGCAAGAATGGAAAATATGCTTAAGGGTCAAAATGAGCAAAATATAGGGAGAACTAGACAAGAGCCATCCAATGGCTATAGAGGTTTGGGATACAAACCTAAAGCCAAGAAGGATGTTACTTCCTTTCATAGAGTTCCATATAGTTATAGGACCAACCCTAGGTTTAGAGGTCAAGTCAAAGATACTAGGGAAAGAATCCCTAAAGGCTCTTTTGACAAGATCAATGTGACTAAGATTTCTAAGAAGTTTAACAAAGTCACAAAGAAGGTCACAAGGAAGGTCATTTCTAGAGTTGACCTAGTAAAGGTGACTAAGGCCCCAAAAAGGCCAAATAAAGTTACAAAGAAGGTTACAAGGGAAGTTCTCCCTAGGAGTGACCTAGTAGAAGTGATCAAGGCTTCTAAGAAGCCTAGAAAGGTCCTTAGGAAGGTATCTAAGGAAGTCATCCCTAGTGAGTACATAGAGTATCCAAGGAGTACCAACAGGTTTTGGGTTCCTAAGAGCATATTCTCTACACCCTAGATGGGTTTAGAGAATGTCAACTCAAATTGGAAGGGTAGTTAACCCAACCTTGTTAAAGTTGACACTTGAGAGCATTTCAAGGTTATTGTTAACCTTAAAAATGAAAAGAATTATGGGGTTACTCTTTGAAAGAGTAATATATGTGACAAAATTTGAAGAGTTGAACTTAATCTAAATTGGCACACTTAAGAAAAGTATAAGAAAAATCAAGTTAGAATTTTGATACTTTCTTAAAGAATTAAAAGAAACCCCATGCTTTAATCAAATGTGATTAAGCCTTGAAGAGTAATATGTGTCAATCTTTGAGGATTTGAACTTAATTTAAATTGACACATTTAGAAAAGGAAAAGAAATGTCAAGTTGGGGTTTTGGCATTTTCTTAGAAGGTTAAAGGCAAATCTAAATCTTAAGTCTCAACGTTTAATCCTTAAGAGGAGTAATTTGTGTCAAACAAAAATTTGAGAATTAAATTCTTAATCTCAATTGGCACAAATAAAAAGGGATAAAAGAAATGTCAAGTTGGGTTTTGGCATTTCTTCAAGAAATGAGCAATTTAGGATTTAATTTTAAGATTAGCTAAGGTTTAAGGACACTTAGATAGGTAATCTAGGTATTTTATTTATGTTAATTTGCCATGCTTTGTTTGCCCATCATATGTCATAACATCATATTTATATTTAGCATTCATATTTTATTATGAAAAATACAAAAATATCATGTCATGTCATACATACATCATGTAACTATAGCTTGCTTTTCGTTTTGAAAATTACTTATTTTGATGTATGTCATAACACATCATGCATTATGTTAATTTCCTTGTAATTAAAGACAAAAGGCATTTACTAAGAATGGTAAATATCCCAACAAGTGGGATGATACCAAGTGACATCCTAGGTGGATGATCATAAATTTCATAATGCCTAGATAGATATGCATGATCCCTTAATTTAGGGAAAAACCAAATAGACATCTCATAAAGAATCATAAGGTGACTTGTATGTGTTTTAGTACACATTAGATACAAGTGAGATGCTAGGATGGTGAACAAAACTCAAGATGTTGATCTAGTGTATCTTGTTGAGTTTTAGGTTCATCAAAGCACATAGTCATGTGACTTCCAATCATTGGGAAAGCTAATGTACAAGTCATGTGCATTAAGCCTAAAGAACATGGTAGGATATTGGTTGTGAAAATGATTTTAAAATGCTTTTGGAAAACCTTGGTGAAGACTATCTTTTGATAGTAATCATCATTGAAAAGTTAGACACAAACTAAAAGAAAACGTTGAAGTTTTCAAGGGTTTTCAAAGTTGTGTCAATCTTTGAAAATAGGAAGTATTTACATAGAAAACTATTTTTCCTTGATAAAGTATATCCTAAATAATATCTACATGAATTTTTATGATTTATAGAATTTTGTAGAATTTTTGGGGAGTTTCTGAATTTCGCTGAAATTGAATTTCAGGAAATCAGAAACCCAATCGATCAGCCGATCGATTGGGATCGGTTCGATCGATCAGTCGATCGATTGGGAAGTCATTTCCCGTGAACAAAAGGGTAGTGAATCGATAAACCGATCAATTGACCCAGGCTGGATCGATTCAGAGGGCACTTCTACGAGTAGTAGCTTGCGGAATCGATCAATGGATCGATTGAAGTGATTTTAATCGATTGAGTCCCAACTTCAATCGATTGGGAAGTCTGATTTTGGCCTGAAAAGCCTGATTTCATCACTTTAAGTCACTTCGAGTCCCAATAACCATTCCAAACCCCTTAGAATACATTTGTAGACACTTAAGGGGAGTTTTCTTGTTGAAAACAAGTATGGATTGGTTAAGAGAAACCAAAGTCAAGTTTAGGATAAGGTTTAGTTCCAATTCTGACTTTTGGAACCTTAAAACTTCAAGTTTTGATTTTTAAGGGTCATTAACCATTCCTAACCCTTTGGAGTATATTTGCATACACTTAGGGTGAGTTTTCATGAAAAAAGCAAGCATGGTTTGGTTAATGCAGATTCAGGTGAAGTTTAGGTTGAGGTTTAGTTTTATTATTACATTTTGAACCTCAAAATATCAAATTTTAGTATTTCTAACTATTTAGGAACCCCAAGTCATTGTTGGTGCAATGATAGAAGTTTGACCATGTTTTTAGGGGGAGTTACTCTTTGAAAACATAAAAATATTTTCAAAGACCTTGGAAGGGGGTTAAACCTTCGTGATGAGTTAATACTCAGGGTTGAGTATTGGGGAGCAATGGAAGATTGGTTATCTTCATTGCTAGGATAATAAATGCTCTCAGATGAGCATTGTGGAGTAGATTACTGCTCAAGAGTGAGCATTGGGTTAATGAAGGGGATCGTACCTTCATTGGTAAAGTGAAAAATGCTCTTGGATGAGCATTAAAATGAAGAGTACTGCTTAAGGGGGAACGTTGGATACAATGAATGAGACTTTCATTGGCGAAATGAAGGACTGCTCTAGGATGAGCATTGTGAAGTGAAGTAGAGCTCAAGGGGGAACTTTGGAGACAATAAAGGGTATGTGATCTTCATTGTGGAGTTCACTCTTATGGAGAAGAGTTTATTTTCAGTTTTTGATGTGTGACAAAGGGGGAGAATGGAAGGTTAAGTTAGGACTTCATCCCAAGTAGGGGGAGTTTGCCCTCTAGGAAAGGGAGAGAATGAAGGAAACCTTCAATTATGCTTTGTCATGGAGTTAAGGCTATGGGATTTAGCCTTGTTATGAAGAATGGTATTAAGGCTAAGGGATTTAGCCATGATATGAAGTTGGAGTTAAGGCTATGGGATTTATCCTTGATATGAAGTTGGAGTTAAGTAAGTTGGAGTTAAGGCTATGGAATTTAGCCTAACTTAGAGTATTGTCAAACATCAAAAAGGGGGAGATTGTTGGAGCAATTTCCCTTGGTCAAGGTTGACCAGTTTAACTAAGCTTGAGTCGAGTCAAGCTTGAGTCGAGATTTGAGTTTTGATGTTTGACAATATATGGAGATTGCTAGGGCAATCGTCCGATTGTGGAGATGGTCAAAGGGTTAACCAGGTTGATAAGAAGATAAGTCAAGTAGGTCAGGGATGATAGGAGACTTAACTGGAGAAGTCCTTACTGGAGGTTAGGCAATGGTGAAGTCCTAACTGGAGTTTAGGCAGTGGTGGAAGTCCTAACTTGAGGTTAGGCGTATGAAAGTCCTAACTGGAGGTTAGGCGTATGGAAGTCCTAACTGGAGGTTAGGCAAATTGGAAAGTCCAAGTGTGATCTTGGCAAAGGAGAAAGTCCTGGTGAGGAGCCAGGCATTTGGGAAGTCCTGGTGAGGAGCCAGGCAACTAAAAGTCCAAGTTGTTGGTTAGTCCTAGGAAAACGTACCGGTTCCACTGTACAAAAATTTTTGTACAAGTGTCAAACATTTCCTTAAATAACCTATTGTGTTCTTTAGAAGTTAAATTAGGAATCGCATACGAAACTTAACATCATTGATTCCAAATTTAACTTATCTATTTTTAATGATTTAGATTTGAATCGTAAGCGGAACTTAACACTATTAATTCAAATCCACCTATGTTATTGATTACATTAAATATTAATTTCCAAAATTGGCTTCCAGGACTGCATGGTGAGGCACATGGCCTTTTTGGATATGGGAGCAACCACCACCGCCTAGTCAAAGCCTTTTAAGAAAAGCTAATATTTAATTTCCTTAAATAACTCTAGGTTAACCAAAAGGAACAATCGAATCACAAATTCGAAAAAGAAGAAAGCACAAACTCGAAAAATAAATTTGATAAACTAGATCTAATTGCCTCTTGTATTTAGAATTCTTACAAAGAAAATAACTAGTATGATGTAGAAGAAAACTACTAGTTATACCTTCTCTTTGTAAGCTAATGACCTCAAGATCTTCTACCGTATTCCTCGCCTCGCCTTGGATGTCGTGTGGGTGATGATCCTCCAAGATGAACACCACCCAAAAGCTTCTTCCTCTTCTTCTAAAATCCAACCACCACCAAGGAGAAGAGAGCAAAAGGGAAAAGAGAAGGGAGAGGGAGAGGGTCGTCCACTTGAGGTTCTCCAAGCAAGAGAATAAGAATTGTGTCTCATGAAGCCTCCTCACCCCTTCTTTTATATTACTTGCCCAAGGCAAATAAGGAAAAACTTTTTACGAAAACTAAAATCATCCTCTAGTTTTTCCTTTTCCCTTTTTATTTTTCCTTTTCTTTCCTCTTGATTGAATCAATCACTAATTTTAATTTTGTGATGATTTTTAAATTTTAATTATGGCCGGCCCCTTGCTTGGGCACCAAGCAAGGTGGCCGGCCACCTCATCAAGAGAAAAAAGGAAAATATATTTTTAAAATTTTACAAGAAGAAATCCTCTTATAAAATTTACAAGCTCTCTTTCCTAAAGTAGGAGTTAAAAAAGGAAAGTTCTAAAATTTAAAACTTCTCTTATAAAATTTCCTTTTTTAACATGATGATAGAAAATTTTAATTTTAAAACTTATCTTCCTTTTTTTTTTCTAAACCATGAGGATGGTTAAAAAAGGAAAGTTTTAAAACTTTTAAAACTCTCTATTAAAACATGTGGCCAAATTCAAATAAGAAAAGTTTTTAAAATTAAAATCTCTCTTTTAAAACATATAGTTTTCTACAAAGAGAAGATTTTAAAAATTCAAAAACAACCCTCCTTGTTTGAATATTGTGGCTGGCCCCTTCATGCTTGGTCACCAAGCAAAGGGCCGACCCCTATAGAAGAGGATGTGGCCGGCCCTTGCTTGGTCACCAAGCATTGGACTGGCCCACTTCTTGGACACCAAGAAGAGCCTTTCATTTGGATGGACTTGAGGCTATAATGAGGTTACGACAGGGACCTAAAGGAGAAATTGGTTTTGGCCTTCCGATGAGCTTGAGTATCCCGTGCTCGCCCCGAACACACAACTCAAGTTCATCGATAATAACTCATTCCACTAGAGGGTTATTATCGCACTACCGCACCAATCCCAAATTACATTATGGGCTCCTTATCATGAGTGTGTTAGTCTCCCTGTGTTTAAGATTACGAATGTCCACTAATTAAGTAAGTTACTGACAACTCACTTAATTAGTATCTAGCTCCAAGAGTAGTACCACTCAACTTCATTGTCATGTCGGACTAAATCCACATGCAGGGTTTAACATGATAATCCTTATGAGCTCCTCTTGGGGACATTCTCAACCTAGATAACTAGGACATAGATTCCTTCTATAATTAACAATACACACTATAAGTAATATTATTTCCCAACTTATCGGGCATATTGATTTATCGAGCTAAACCTCACCCTTTGATAAGTCAAAGAAATAAATATTAAATATATGTGCTTGTTATTATATTAGGATTAAGAGCACACACTTCCATAATAACTAAGGTCTAGTTCTTTTATTAAGTCAGTACAAAAAGAACTTACCTAAATGGTCCTACTCAATACACTTAGAGTGTACGAGTGTAATTTTTTAATCAAGATAAACTAATACTTAATTACACTATGACTATTCCGATGGTTTGTTCCTTTCCATATTAGTCGTGAGCAACTGTTTACAATTTATAAAGAAACGATAACATGATCTTCTGAGTGTGACACCACACTCCATGTTATCTACTATATAAATTAATTGAACAATTACATTTAACAAATAAATGTAGATAATGACCAAATATGATTCAAAAGCTAGGCTTTTAGTATACATTCCAACACAAGTGTGATCTTGGCAAAGGAGAAAGTCCTGGTGAGGAACCAGGCAATTGGGAAGTCCTGGTGAGAAGCCAGGCACGGAAAATTCATATGGTTCAAGGATGACAGGACATCTTGTGAAAGTCTAAGTGGGTCATGGAGGACCATACTTGGTGATTAGAAGTCCAACGAGAAGTTGGTAAAGAGAAAGTCCAGATGGGTCAAAAGTTGACCGAACTCTTAGCGGTCGTAAGTCCAATAGGGAGATGGCATGGAACTAGGAAGTTCGGACGTAGTAAACTTTCGAAGGCCATAACTTTTGACTCGGATATCAGAATGAGGTGATCTCGGATGCGAAACGAAGCTAATTTCAAGCTCTAACAGTTTTCTAGGTTTCAATTGATTGGCCAATCGATTGTGGGGTTCAATCATTGGTCAATCGATTGGTTGACGCGAGTTTATGCAGAAAAGCTCTGGATCGATTGGGTAATCGATCAAAACTTCCCCAATCGATTGGTCAATCGATTGGCAGAGTTTCTGAGTGAACAGTAAGCTTATGAATCGATCAGTTGATTGATTGAAATCTCCAATCGATCGGCTGATCGATTGGAGCGCTGGAAATCGCTCGAGAAGCCTTGAATCGATCGAGCAATCGATTCAGGGCGATTCCAGAGAGCACAGAGGTGCTCTGGATCGATCGGCCGATCGATCCAAAGCCTCCCTAATCGATTGGGAGCAATCCAATAGATTGGGATTCAACCGTTGGCTCAAGTTTTAGCCGTTGGCGTGCGATTCCTTTGGCACTTCTTCGTTTCTTCTCTACGAGTGCTCACAGCAAAGCTCCACAGTGATTCCTTGATTCTCACCACCAGTTCTTGAAGGTTCTTGGAGGCACATCCAAGTCAAGAGGCAAGTTACAACAAGAGGAAGAAGCTAGGGTTAGTGTTTATTGTACTAATCTTGTAAGATCTCCCTTGTATTTGCTTCTCTTTGTATTCTTGTTGTATTGTGAGCTTGTAAGGCTTCTCCATCTTTGCTAGTTACCGTAAAGGAGTGTTTTCATAGTGGAGGGTGTGTGGATCCTTGGACTAGTCACCTCTTCTTGAGGTGGATACCAAGTAAATCTACTTGTTAGCATTGTATAGTTTGTCTTCGAGTTGTATTCCGCTGCAAATCATCAAGACGAAGCAAATGACGCAAGACGTGAGCGAGAACCGCTATTCACCCCCCCCCCCCCACTCTAGCGGGCACAAAGGTCCCTACACTACTTTCCTTCGAGGACTCTCCTCCTTCATCGATGTTCATCTGGGATGAGCTTTCTATGTCCTCGGGAAGGAATTCGGCTATAAGGGTTGTCCCGACAATTTCTTCAGACTCGAATTCTTCTGACGATGACTCGGTGCCCATCGAGGAGTCAGATTCGGCTTCAATCAGTTCTTCATGGAGCTTTAAGAACTTTTCCCAGAGTTCTTTTGCACTTTGGTAGTTGTCGATTCTGTCGAGATCCTCCACCGATAGTACACTTATGAGATGATATTCAGCCTTACCGTTTGACATGAAATCGTCACGCTGCTTTTTGGTCCAAAGGCATTTTTCAATTTCTTCTCCATTCGCATTCTTTGGTGCTTCATAACCATATTTCATTATTAGTAAAATACTAAAATCTATTTCAAGAAATACCTCCATTCGTTGCTTCCAAAAAGTGAACTCCCCCTCGAACGTGGATGGATAGATGTTAGCTCTGGTCATCTCGTTGCTTCAGTCGACGGTTAGTCTTTCTGAGGCATCCTGGCTCTGACACCACTTATAGGGATCGTTCGTGGCCGACTATCTAAGAGTTGAATGGCCCTTCACGATATAAAACAAATACCCTTCTCAAACTTTTAAAAGAATACTTGCGTAAATTAAATAAAGAAAGAAACTAAAAAATGAGGCTCACGGATTTGACTTTGTTACAACCGGGGAGGTTGTTAATCCAAGAAATGGATCGCACTAAGTATCACCTTCAGGAAGAGAAGCCTCTTACAGCAGTGAAACAACATAAATGAGAAGCTTAGACTAAAAGAAGAGCTCACAAGTGTTGTAATGCTAATTGCTTATTGATTCAAAAGCTTCTGGACCTAAGCTGTATTTATAGCCTTGGTTGAGGCACCTGGAGGGTTCCAGGAGCTTGGAAGGGGATAAAACTTTATCCCCTTCACAACGAATCATAGCCAAATGTGATTTGGTCAAAGTCAGATTTCGAGTGCCAAGAATCGCTCCCGAATTGGGTTCGGGCGCTCGGATTGGGTCCGAGCACTCGGATTAGGTCCGGGAGCCCGGACCTCTAAAGTCAACATGATTGACTTTTTCTGGTCTGGGCCCTCTACTCCGATTTTGCTCGCCTCGGTCCGGGTCTTGCGCTCCGGCTCCGCTCACTTAGGTGATCTCGGCCATCCGAAATAGGGCTCACCCAAAGCCAACTTTCGGAATCGTCACATGCTTCCTTCTCATCCGCTAGTGTACTCATCCGCAGCTCTTCGTCCCTCGGACGCACGAGCCCGTTGGCTCTCTCCCATGCCGATCTTCTCGCTAGCTGTGTCTCTTGCTCCTCGAGCAATCTTCCGCTCTGGCTTCTCCTCCCCCCGGAAACACCACACACTTCCTTCTCGTCCACCGGTGTACTCTTCTGTGGCGCCTCGTCCCTCAGACACACCGAGCCCGTCGACTCTCTCTCATGTCGTCCTTCTCACTAGCCGCGTCTTCTGCTTAACTTCCTGTGCTCCTAAGATCCTACACACTTAGACACAAGGTTAAAACACCACGGGACCTAACTTAACTTGTTTGATCACATCAAAATAACCTGGGGTTCCAACAAGATCTTCCTGCGTTAAGGTGATGGTATTGAGTTTTCCAGCCTCCTCTATTGCAAATCTTCTGATTCAGATGAAGATTCTCATATATTGTGTCAAACTTGATCCTGTCTGAAGCCTATGAAATGGTACGCTAGCTCCAATGGGTGGTTGGTCAAAGAATAATGAGCTTCTAGAGATCTGAAGGAACTCCTCAATGATCCTATGCACAATCAGGTGAGCCAACAAAGTGTTAGTGACCTAAAATCGGGGTGGAAATCCCTGGCTAGGCCTTCCGACACTCAAGTCGGTCTCCTCTCTTGAAAGTGGAAGAAGAATAGTAGCGAAAGTGCAAGAAAGTAGGACTTCCGATGCAAATGTTTGTGCACCTTGCCAGTGGATTTCCCTTTTTATACCACCTCACATAACCTCCATGATTGTAAGGTGGTCCCTAGTTTATAAGAGTTTGTTAGGTGATAGAAGAAAGTACAACCTGGGCATTTTACGATAGTTCCAAGGAATCTTTTTTCTACCCACAGATGTATCTTTTTTATCATTTACGCTCTGTATCATTACTGAAGTTGTTGAAAGAGAACGCTATTGTAACTAACTCATTAATGGGAAACCAATTAGTTTTCATAGGAGATTTCAAGGGAATTTTTCCAACAATTATGACAGACTATCAAAATGTTATCTGCTATTGGCCTGGTAAACACATCTTAACCACTCCACCAGGCCAGCTACCTTACTTGTTATTGTATTAATCTACACAACCATACATTAAATACTGCAAAAAACTTGCTCAAAAACTAATATAATACCCTTATTATGCCATAAGTTCAATTGAGGAGTCATAAAGCATGTATGTTAGAACTATATTTTAGGAGTACTACACCTTCAGATAATTTAAACCCATCCAACCTTTGATAGGCCAAGCATATATAGAGAGTCATATGTTCAATCTATCCTCATCCGAAGGATAGTGTATATATAAAGAGTTTTAGGAGATGAAATGTTATTAAGTCTGTCCAAGCCTTGCCCGACTGGGTGTTAAAAGGGATCCTTATATTCGTTCAACCTTTATCCGATCGAATGCATATCGAGAGCTATATATATAAGCTTAAGTACCTCTAGGTCTGCCTTGGTCTTGCCCGGTCGGGTGTTCACAGAGAACCTTATGTCCATTCAGCCTTTACCCAGTCGAACATGTATCGTGAGCTATATATATAAGGTCAAGTATCTCTGGGTTAGCCTGGGCCTTGCCCGGTTGGGCGTTCTCAGAGAACCTTATGTTCATTCAACCTTTACCCGCTCGAATGCGTATCGAGAGCTATATATATAAGGTTAAGTATCTTTGGATCTACCCAAGCCTTGCTCAGTCGAGTGTTCTCAGAGAACCTTATGTTCGTTCATCCTTTACCCAATCGAGCGCATATCGAGAGTTATATATATAATATTAAGTATCTCTGGGTCTGCCCAGGCCTTGCCAGGCTAGGTGTTCACAGAGAACCTTATATTCGTTCATCCTTTACCTGGTCGATTGCATATAAATATATATATATATAAGGCTTAAATACATAGAGCCTGATCGACCTTTCATCCGGTCAAATCTTCTAAGTCCGACCAACCATTAACTAACCCAACGCCCTATTTCTTATTTTCATCATAGGGCCTTAGAGTTCTTATATCTTACTAGACTTGCAACCGATCGACTCTATACGAGCGTTCTGCTTTGGAACTACACAGGCGAGATTTAAGAATTCCGAGGCCAAGCGACCAATAGAACCAAATAAAAAATACCACTCTATCTCCACTTTGATTGCCACCTTATTTTGATTTGACCTCCACGTCATCTCCTAAACCCACTCACCATAACCCGTATCAATTGGTTTTACCTAGTCTCCTTGTGTATCATCAGAACTACCAATGTTGCTGGTAAGATTATATCCCGTGTGTGTTACTTGTGCAGTATATGTTAATCCGCATAAAATGTCACGCGTGACCATAACACCGAGTAAAATAATTTAACTTACATATATCACCCAACAATCTTCATAATGAATTCTTAGATGAAATAATGAGCCGATTAGATATATAGTGCCAAAAGAAATAAACCAATTGAACTTTGGTAAACACTTTTCCCAATAAATTCTCAGATTGTGTAATAAGCTAGGTGAGAACATAAGGTCGGACAAAGTAAACAAGCTAGACATTTATAAGCAATTTTCATAAGAAATTCTAAGACTGAATTATAAGATGGGTGGAAACATAAGGCTAAGCAAAATAAATAGCACGGACATTTATAACCAATTTTCATAAACAATTCCCGGACTAAATTCTAAGTTGGGTGAGAACATAAGGCCGAGTGAAACAAATAGGCCAGACATTTATAAGTAATTTTCAAAAGGTATTCCTAGACTAAATTATAAGCTAGGTGGGAACATAAGGTCGAGCAAAATAAACAGGCTAGACATTTATAAGCAATTTTCATAAGGAATTCCCTGACTGAATTATAAGCTGGGCGGGAACATAAGGGCGAGCGAAATAAATAGGTCGGGCATTTATAAACCCTTGATATTAGAGTCCATCCATAATGAATAGTTGTGTATAACCTGAGTTTAAAGTCATCGTTCAACTGTATAGAGTTTAAAGTCATCATCCGACCCTATAGCATTTAAAGTCGCAGTTCGACTGTATGGAGTTTAAAGTCGCAGTTTGACTATTGATAGTATAGAGTTTAAAGTCGAGTTCTACTATATGGAGTTTAAAGTCACAGTTTGATTGTCGACTGTGTAGAGTTTAAAGTCAAGTTTGACTATATAGAATTTAAAGTAGCATTTTAATTGTTAACTGTGTAGAGTTTAAAGTCAAGTTCGACTATATAAAATTTAAAGTCACAATTTCACTATTGACTGTGTAGAGTTTAAAGTTGAGTTTGACTATATAGAGTTTAAAGTCACAGTTTAACTGTCGACTGTGTATAATTTAAAGTCGAGTTCGAGTATATAGAGTTTAAAGTCACAGCTAGATTGTCGACTGTGTAGAGTTTAAAGTTGAGTTATTCTAGATGGAGTTTAAAGTCACAGTTTGACTATCGACTGTATAGAGTTTAAAGTTGAGTTCGACTATATAGAGTTTAAAGTCACAATTTGACTGTTGTCTATGTAGAGTTTAAAGTCAAGTTCGACTATATAGAGTTTAAAGTCATAATTTAACTGTTGACTGTGTAAAGTTTAAAGTCAAGTTCGACCATATAGAGTTTAAAATCGTAGTTGGACTGTCGACTGTGTAGAGTTTAAAATCAAGTTTAACTGAGATAAATCCACTTGAACTTTTTATTGAATGATAAAAGTTGAACAAAATACAGGAGTATTTTACAAGCGTAATTATTAAGCTCTACAAGGTTGTAGATGATTGGCACTCCAAGGTCTATCCAGCCTCCGACCCTCAGCATCTTCAAAATAATAAGAACCAAAGGCAAGCTTTTGTATCACCTTGAATGGTCCTCCTTGGTGAGTGGAACTTGGTGATATCTTTGATAGGCATCCAGTATACAGATGAATTCACAGCCAAAGGTAGAATCAACAACTTGATCGATGTGGGATAGTAGATAATAATCCTTCAGACAAGCTTTTTTAAGATCTCTGAAGTCAATACACACCCGCCACTTGTTCCCAGGCTTGGAAATCAGGACAACATTAACCAACCAACACTACAACAAAAACGTTAAAAGACAACACCCCAAAGACAACGGTTTTAAGAGAAACCGTTGTGAATTTGATCAAAGACAACGGTTTTTGACAAAACCGTTGTCTTTGAACTCCCATTAAATATAAAAGACAACGGTTTTGTGAAAACTGTTGTCATTGAGTGATTTTTTTTTAAAACAACAACACTTTTTACAACGGTTTTCTAAACCGTTGTCTTTAAGCGCGTTTTTAGGGGCTACGACAACAGTTTTGATAAAACCGTTGTATTTGATTTTGGTCTTTTCCCCCCTCGTGCACAGTTTTACTTTCCCTCTCTCCGAATATCTTTTCGGCAATGTGTTTTCTCCTTCACATTCCCGAACCCTAGCTATTTTTCCTTTTCCTCTCCATCGAGCCAGCAAGAAAAGGGTTGTTCTGGACTCTCTCACTTGCGGCTCTTTTTAAAGCACACCTCCGCAGCAAGAGGATTTGGCCGGGAACTTTTGGCAGCATTGTAAGTGAAAGACTTTTTTTCCCCTGAGATCTGAAAAGTTGATCTTCTCAGATCTCATTCATGAACACTTGTTCCAGTGATCATCATCCTTTCTCTGACAATTGCTATGCCTGCTTATGTTTACCTTTCTATGTTGTTTGTTTTCTCTAATAATCCTTCTTGATCAGTGAAAACTGGCCCTAGCATTACCGATGCAGCCATGGGGAGGATTGCTCAGACAACTAAAGTCATAAGTGAAGGAGGCTATGAAAAGGTATTTCATCAGACTTTTGAGAAACTTCCAGGAGAGAAACTCAAGAAGTCATATGCATGTTATTTATCGACATCATCTGGCCCCATAATGGGGGTTTTGTACCTCTCTACTGCTAACCTTGCATTCTGCAGTGATAATCCTCTTTCTTACAAAGTTGGAGATCAGACTCAGTGGTCATATTACAAGGTACTTCACAACTCACTCTTCTATTTTTCACTGGTCATATCCTGCAGTGATAATTCTTTTACATGTTCTGCACTAATATTTGTTAAAAATTTCCCTTGTTAACTTTGAAATTACAATCATCTTGAGGAATTAAGCACCACATTAGTCCATTTGTGCCCGTTTGTGGTTTTGTTTCTTGTGACCTAGTTCTTCGTGTTATGTGCCTTCCTTTGAAGATTAGCTATCATTCTGTAGGTATTTGGGAAATAACTTGCTTTTAGGTGGAATTCTAATGGAAATAGGGATGCTGAAGAACCTTACTTTGTTAGATTTGAGTGTAAATAGACTCATTGGTCCTACCTCCTATGCTTGGAGAGTTAACTGCCGTCACAAAATTGTACGAAGTAATCACTGCTTGGATTTTGAATGCTAGTGAATTTGGTGGCTAATTTGCGTTAATTGGCTTCCCTTTTTCATCTCTTTTTAGAGATCTTCATTCCAATGGTTTGACTGGTAAGATACCTCCAGAACTTGGTAAGTTGAAGAATCTTGTAGAGTTACGATTAGACAGGAACAGGCTTGAGGGACAAATTCCAGGAGTTACCATGTCAAATTTCTCAGCAACTTTACATACCATGTAAGTTATATTTGTATTATTTTTTATTTATTTTCTTCAAATGCCTATGGCTACTAAACTTCTGTTTCCTAGTTAAGATATTATTAAAACTTCTCCACGTCATCGACAATGTCTTTTTCCAAGGAAAATATTCTTATACATCATTTCTCACTTCATGGACATATACAACTACCCCACCTAGTAGGACAAGTTTGGTTGTTATTGTTATTTGTATGGACATATGCAACTCGAGAATAAACAATGAAAAATGACCTTATGTTTGTTTTTTAACTTAGTCGATCCAATCAATATGAACATTTCTCTTGGTAATTGTTGAAATTTTTTTACAATTAATTTTCAGTTGTCATTGGATTTTGACTGTCATCGACCCTTATGTGGAGATGGTTTATTTGTTCGATTCACTTAACAATCATAATCGTTATGAGGACTAGAAATATGTAGTGGATATGAGTACATATTTTTTTTAATTAAGCATGTAATTTATTACTCATATGTCAACTCTTGTTGTACGAAGAAGTTTGAAATTGTTCAATTCGAACAAGGAAAGGAAAGGGAAAATGAAGCCTATGTGTGAAGTTGTAAAGGTTTGTATATTATATACACACACATATGTTTACTTGTGATTAATTAAAAAATATTTTAATGTGTATTATTCATTGACAATTTTTTGTTAACATAGGGTCCTCGACAACCTCATGCGAAACAATGTGGATTTTATGTGATGAAATTTATAAGAGAAATTATTGAAGGAAATGCTACCCGTGCGAAAGATTCAATTATCTCAATGGTAATATTTGGCATATTCTCAATTTTCTTAAATAATTTCTTTTATTTGATTTTGCTTCTTCATTATTGATTTTTTTACTAATATAATCGGGGTTTCTTAGCAGTTCATGAAAATAATTTACTCTAACAAAGAAATTGACGAAGTGCGCTCCAAATGGGCAAATCATTCAGGATTTTCTAATATTGGTCCGAGAGTACTAGTCAGGAGCATAAAGCCAATACAAAAGGATGAGGAGGTTTGCATCACTTATATCGACTTGCTGGAACCTAAGGTATTAAGTGCTGGTACTTGTTGGCTAGAAACGATAGAAGGTTCTAACTTGACTGTACTTAAATTTCCATGTTTGATTTTACTTTTTGGGTACCATAGTAACTTTCTACACCCTTTCAAATTTTAGTTCATTGTAGAATACAGCTAGATACAAGTGATCTGATTCAGCTTTCCTCCAATGTCCTTTGCACGATTGGAGAGATGATACTTTGCATAGACAATTCTGACTATTAAAGTTTTTCTGAAAAAAGATTGAAAAGAGAGTTCAAAAATCGAGAATCGACTCAAAATTCCACTTAGGATTGTTGGTTTTCTCATTCACACTGCTTGTTGTCTTATTTCAGTCATCGGTGATGTTAGAGGGCAAGGGTTGATGTTGGGAGTAGAACTTGTGACCGATAGAAAGGAGAAGATGCCTACCAAGGCAAAGACAGTAGTCTTGTTTGAAAAACTCAAGGGTATGTTTCTCCACTTTTTCTTAACAAACTTCTTGTTACTATGCCAAACTTGCTTGTAAACAGATCTGGGAGTTTTGCTCGGGAAAGGAGGCCTTCAGGATAATGTTTTTGGTATAAAGCCACAGATGTGCTTCACCAAAGAAGATGCAGTTATTCTTCGAGACTACGGGATATAAAAGGAGAATTGTTTAAGATGCAGGTGTTTTTGATGCAAGGAATGAACTTTGTTAGGTTGTGGATTGCCTTGCTAATGTCTACTTATGATTAATTAGTAAAACTCTGATATGTCCATTCTTATTGATGTATAAAGGAGCATAAGATTGTTTAATTCAACCAAGGAAAACAAAGGGAAAAAACAAGTTACATGGGAAATAATAAAGGTATGCATGTCTACTTATGATTAAATTATAAACAATTAAACATGTATATTAGACATTTATAATTTGTTTTTAACATGATATTAGACATTTATATATCATCTTTTGATTGTTTTTTACTAATCTAATCTATGTCTTTGTTCACAGTTCATCAAAACGCAGTACTCTAGAAAAGAAATTGATGAAGTGCGTTCCGAGTGGGCAGAATGCATACAAGACTATATTTATGACTAGGTATGTAAAGTTATATAATGACTAATACACATTTCAGTATTTATGACTAGGTATGTAAAGTTATAATGCTTACAAGGCAAACTCATTCTCATTTCAGTATTTCTTCTCTCTCTCTCTTTATATAGTTCTTCTTTTCAAATCGAAAAAAAAATCACAATGTTTTTAGAGTCCATGAAATCCCAAACAATCTTCAAATCACAATATAAATCACAGTTTGTTCAATTTATGTCAAGCTTCTGTTCTCTGAATAGTGTGTCTAAGCTTAGCTTGATCCAACCCGAACTGTTTGATTCTCCTTATTGGTGTTCATTGTTAATATTATCAAAGATATAGATTTGCATCGAGTTTGATGGAGGAATAAGATCCATTCTGTCTGGAATTAACATGATGATGAGATCTAACTCAAGATATGCCACTTATTGCATTGGTGAAGCTATGTACCATTACCAATCTTCAAATCTGATTTCATCTCTTCCCTTCTCCAACTGCAGATATAGTCAAGTTGATTTCTTAAGGAAGAAATTCTACTTGTATAATTGCACCCTCATTTCAAGTCTTGTCTCAGTGAAGAGTTTCAGTAAAGAGTTTCAGTTTAGGTGGTAGTGATTATCAGTTTAGAAAATCATATTCTGGATTGCATAAAGTGATTAACAGTTTAGATGGTTTAATGGATTAGTTTGTTCTGGCTTTTTTATAGAAATAATGTTGAAACTAGTTTCGTATATTGCTTTGAGATTTTTTGTGGTTTTTATGCAAATTGTACATCCTCAAGCTTTGAGATCTTACTAGAGTATTGCTGCTGTAATGTTGAGACATAAGGTACATGACTTCGATCCTCTATGATTTCATCTTTCTGTTGCTGCTATTAGCTATTCTAGCTGCTTTCACATAATACATGGTTCAAGATATAATGTCAAGTTTATATAATATTCATCAACTTTTTTCATGCTCACTTGCTTGACTACTCATGAAAATGTGAAGCGGCAACGTTTCTCGTGCTTATTTGACCATTCTTTTACTTCAACATTTCAGAAGGTCAAGATTTATGTACTTCACAATTTGGTTTCCACTGTGCAAAAGATGCAAAACTGCAAGAAGTTTATAATTGTTTATACCTATTGATAAGTTTTCTACTTTTGGGGTTTGTTTGTTTCAATTATCACTTTAGTTTGTAGTGGTTTATTAGATTATCCGTTTTAATTATCAGTTAACGTTTGCAATGATTATCAGTTTATACATGCATGTTTCTACTCTTTTTCTATGGCTTTAACTATATTTTATTTTCATAACAGGGAGAAATTGTTGGGTTTGCAAGTTGGGTATGCAGAAAAAGAACCAGTACGTGAAGATTATTGCACATCCGATCCTGACTTGATTTATTCAGAAAAAGGATAATTTAATTTACATGGTTGTGGTCTTATAAACTTAATTTTGTGGTTTCATCTTTTGTGGTTGTCATGATTGGATACTACTTGTGGTCATGTTTGGATAGCTTGTAGTAATTGTATAGAATTGTTTATAAACTTAAGTGAATGTACACATGTACCGGTTTTTGGTTGAGACAAGATGTATATATAAATTAAAGACAACTGATCGAATGTATATATGTTGAAAACTATTTTTGTGAATGTATAAATGTTGTACCAGTTTGTGTGCAATAGCCATGGTTTTAACCGTTGTGAAAAGTACATATATATAGACATGCAACTGAATGTACAAAGACAACGATTTTTTAACCGTTGTGAAAAGTATTCTAAGACAATGGTTTTAAACTAAATTTTGAAGAAAGACAACAGTGTATATGTTGTTAAAAGTATATCTGCGATTAAATTTTTGCAAAACTGACAATTACAACGGTTATATACTGTTGCAGAACTGTTGTCTTTGGTATTAAAAGACAACACTTTAAATCCGTTGCATGACTGTTGTCTAATGTGGTCAAAGACAATGGTTTTAAACCGTTGTCTTTTACCGCACATTTAACAACAGTGTCAGTTACAACGGGTTTGAAGGGCCTATGACAACGGTTTTTAACCGTTGTCTTTTAATGATTTTGTTGTAGTGCAACTCAGGAACTGCACTTCCCTGATGTAGCCTGCATTCAATAACTTGTTCACCTCTTCTTTAATGATTTTATTTTGGTCGGCCCTAAAATCTCACTTTCTTTGTTTGATCGTATGAGCATCAGGATAGACAAGGAGTACATGCTCCATGATTGTTGGAGACATGCCTATTACCTCTTTAGCCGTCTAGGCAAACACGTCACTATTGCATGTCAAACACTCCACCAGCTCGACTTTAAACTCAAGAGTATAACAATCTTGATCCCTACTGCAGCTTGGTCACCCTATACTCAATCTTGAGTGGGCTATTTTGTCATTCATATGGTAATCAATTTGGGGCAGGTGAACGCCAACGATATCTGGGCTTGTCATTTTGCTAATTCCACAGAGTATAACAATACTCCATATTGTGAATGGTTGTTCGATGATATGTGCACCACTTTCATGGAGCTTCCCAAGAGACCTCCACATGTTGTATGGCTTAGAGCCACGATTCTTGATGACGATATTGAGGACCTGCCTGATGTACTTTGGATGGAGGTGCAAGTAATGTCAGATGCTTAGTGGCTAGAGCAGGAGCAGCCTGGGCTTCTTCAACATTAATAAATTCCATTGCTCGCTCGATCAGCGAATCAAAATTAGCTGGTGTTTGCCTAATCAAATCTCAAAAGAAATCATTATTAGTGAGTCCCTGAGAAAATGCAATCACTAAAATTTCTATGGTGGCTATGAAAATATTCATAGCCACCTGATTGAACCTGTTGATATAGGCTTAGATGGTTTCTTTGGGCCCCTGTTTAAGTGAGAAAAAACTCTAAGGGGTTTGTGATACCACCTGTTGCTGGAGAAGTAGTGAAGAAATACCTTACGAAAGTCTTTGAAATAACGAAGAGAGTTATCTAGTAGTCTTTTGAACCATCATTGGGTTGCTCCGCTGAATATGGTGAGAAACATTCAGCATTTAACATCATTCATAAATTGTTAAAGGAGGGCAACATTCTTGAATTTGAGCAGATGATCTTCCGGGTCGGTTGTCCCCGAATACTCTCCTATGTTCAGATTTTGATAATATTTTGGCAATGGATCATCCAATGCCCATTGAGAGAATGGGGTGATGATCTGCTCCAGGGAGCTATCGCTAGCTACGACCTTTCCCTTGTGCTTATCCCACACAAGTGCTTCTCCAGAAGATTCCTGGAGTGCTCTTTCTTGGCCCACCTATTCAAACGGTGTACAAAAAAATACTCAGGGCACCAAGTTGGTGACAGAGGGCATGAAGCAAGCACTCAGGGCCTTCCTCTTGAACTCCTCTCTTCCTTTGATGGGCAGTCATTAACACTACCAAATTTGGTGGTGGTTGCGTGCCACCAGTATTGGCTTGCTGTTGCTGTTAAAATAATTTTTGCGCTCTGGCATTGATGAGTAACTCTAGATCTTCTTGTGTTAAGGTGACGATGTTGAGTTTTTCAACCTCCTCCATCTAGCTTCAAGTCCAGGAGAAGATTCCCACAGACGGTGCCAAATTTGATCATGTCTGAAGGTTGAAAAGATGACACGCTGGCTCGGGTGGATGGTTTGTTTATGAATAATTAACTCTTCGATCTAGGATGAAGCTCCTCAATGAGAGTGCGCACAATCACCCAATCCAACGAAGTGTTAGTGACCAAAGACCAGGGAAGAGATCCCTGGCAAGGCCCTCAGATGCTCAAGTCAATACAGTTTCCTAGCAAGTAGAAAAAAGAAGAACCATAGTGAATACGCGAATGAAAGTTTCATATACAAGAATTACGTACCTCGCCAATAGAGAAGACCTCCCTTTTTTATATCTCCTCTCACGATCTCCGTGACCATGAGGTGGCATCATGCGTCAGAGTTTGTTAGGTAGTTCCCCGAAGAGCTTCCGAGGAATCTTTTTTGTACCCACAGATGTACCTTTTTTTTATTTATAACTTAAACCCTTTATGAAGTCATTAAAGGGAGATGTCGTTATAGATGAATCATCAATGAGAAACTATATAGACTCTGGAGGAGTTTCTAAAGGAATATTCCCAAACAACTATGTCAGGCTATTAAAATGTTGTTGGTTGTTTGGCTGCTGAATATATCTCGGTCGGTCCATAAGACTAGCCATATTGCTTGTCATTGTATTCTATTATAGTATCTCGGCTTGTCCATAAGGTTGGACATATTATTTTCCATTTTATCAATCTACCCTGTCATATGTTAAATACTGCAAGGAGTTGCTTTAATATAGTGTCCACAATGTGTCAAAGCTTCAATCAAGAAATCATATGGCAGATTATGTATGTTAGAGCTTTATTTCAGAGACAAAATTACATTAAATAATTAAAACCCATTCGACATGTGCCTGACCGAGCGGATATGCAGTGTTTCCTATGGATAAGTATCTTTAAGCTCGCTCGGACTTTGCCCAATTGGGTGTTCACAAGAACCTTTATGTTTATTCAACCTCTTTTCGGCCGACAATATATTAACAGATATATATAAGGTTAAGTATCTATGTCCTGCCCAGACTTTACCTGGTTGGGTGCTCATAGAGAGCTTTATGTTCATTCTGTAAGTACCCTGTGGTGGTTTTGATGTAATCAACCAAGTCAAGTTAGATCCTGTTGGTATTTAACTCATGTGTCTAAGTGTGTAGGAACTTAAAAGTATAGGAAATCGAACAAAAGACGCGTCTAGAGAGAAGAACGACATGAGAGATAGTCAACGGGCTCGGTGCATCCGATGGACGAGGTGCTGCGGAAGATTACGCGAGCGGATGAGAAGGAGGCGCGCAGCGTTTTTAAGGGACGAGAATCTAGAGCAGAAGACTGCCCAAAGGCCAGAAGTTGGGTTCGAGTGAACCCTATTCCAGATAGCCGAGATCATCCAAGCGAGCGAAGCCATAGCGGAAGACCCGAACTAATGCGAGAGGAACCGGAGCGGAAGACAGGGACCGAAAGTCAATAAAATGCTGACTTTTTGGTCCGGTGTGCCTCGAGCTAGTCCGAGGCGCCGGACCTGTCTGGGTGCCTTGACTCCGAGCACCTAGAACCCTTCCAAGCGTCCGAAACTAAATTTTATCCAGAATGCAACATGGTACATTTCGTTGTGATGGGGATAAATGTTGGGTTTTTCGGGCCGCGAAAACCGCTTTTCGCGTCGCGAAAACCCCGAATCGCCCAAGCCACGGATCTCGTGCAAGGTAAAACCGAACGAAAATACGAGTACGAGTTTGAAAACTTTAATCTACAGTAGATCTACATAAGGATAAACCATTTATACCTTTGATGCGATGCCCTTCGCGTTCCCGCTCGTCCAAATGATGCCGGATCTCAAGACCGTAAAGCGCCGGTCCTCTAGAAGTATCCACACGGACACACTAGATGGAGATGACCAAAAACCAAGGTGTGCTAGCACCTATGTGGTTCGGCCAAGGGAGGAGAGGGAGAGGGAGAGCTTGAGAGGGAGGAGGAAGAGGCACACAAGTGAATGAAAAATGAATTTCTTCACCCAAAAACAAAGTGGCCGGCCACTTCACATTAATTGCATTAATTGCAATTAATATGAAACCATAAAATCACATTAATTGCATTAATTGCAATTAATATGAAACCATTAAGAGAGTGGCTTTTGTAACTTCCATGAGGTGGCACCCATGATGATGTGGAACATCATTATTGGTCCACTTAATGCCAACTCACCAATGAGGTGGCAAAAGGTCAAGTCAAAATTGACCTTTGGTCTTCCTACTCAAGTCAAGTCAAACTTGACTCAATCTCTACCATGGTGGATCTAATCCAACCATTTGATTCGAGCCAACTTAATATAATGAATCTAATTCATTAAATTAAATTGATTCAATGAGTCAAAATCTAAATTAGACTCATTTAACACATGAATCAATTTGAGTCGAACTCAAGTTAGCCCAATTAGGATTACTCTTAATCCAATTTGATTCATCAAATGAATCTAATCCTCTTGGTTCATCATATGAACCTAATCTCCACCTAATTGTCCTAAGTGTGTGACCCTATAGGTTCTTGTAACGTTGGCAATGCCCTAAACCCATTTAGGAGCATAAGTAATGAGCGGTATCTAGCAACACATCATTACTACCCAAGTTACAAGAATGTCGAGATCCGACATCACCTTGTGACTACCAATTGTGACTGCTCACAAAATAATGACAAGTGTCCTTCTATCCTAGACATCTAGATTGATCAATATGAGGCATAGACCATGTCATCCTCTAATCAATCTAAATCTTGAACTCCAAGTTAGACTCACTCGATCAAATGAGCTCAACATCTAATGTTGACTCATTTGGGCATGGCCATGCGCTTAGTGGTCTCACTCTATCAAGAATAGCGATGTCGCTCCCGTCATATGGGAGGGATAGATCCCATCTACATCACTCACATCCCTCTGCATAATTCGTTACATACCCAGTAATCGCCTTTATAGTCCACCCAGTTACGGGTGACGTTTGACGAAACTAAAGTACATAACTCCTTATGTAGGGATCCATGGTGACTTCAGGTCTAAGGACTAATAGTCATACTAATAGCCACATGAGAAAGTATATGACACTCATATAACGATCCATGATACTTTCTCATGGCGGGTCATTCAGTATACATTCTCTAATGCATACCCATGTGTCAGCTTGATATCTCTATATCCATTACTTATGAGATCAAGTCATCGAGCTGACCTACATGCTAGTCTTATTGTATTAACATTGTCCCTGAATGCTAATACTCGACTAGGAATGATTTAGAGTAGTATTCCCTATATCATCTCACTATCGATTCAACTAATCGATTGATATAGGTATGAACCTTCTACTCAAGGACGCTATTATACTTAGTCTATTTGGCACTAATATAAATAAGTATAATAACCAAACAAATGCCTTTATTAATAAACAAGAATATGATATACATGAGTCCATACAATAATCAAATGATTGGCTCTAGGGCTCTAACTAACAATCTCCTACTAGCACTAGTGCCAATCAGTATAGGCTCTAAGGCCTAAAGACCTAGTGTGACCATCATGCTTCCTCTGTGCCAAAGCCTTGGTCAAGGGATCTGCGATGTTAGCCTCTGTAGGTACTCTGCAAATCTTCACATCTCCTCTATCGATAATCTCTCGAATGAGATGGAAGCGCCGTAGTATGTGCTTGGTCCGCTGGTGTGAGCGAGGTTCCTTCGCCTGCGCTATAGCTCCATTGTTGTCACAATAGAGCTCAACTGGGTCAGCGATGCTAGGAACCACCCCAAGTTCAGTGATGAACTTGCGGATCCAAACTGCCTCCTTTGCTGCCTTTGATGCATCAATATACTCGGCTTCTATTGTAGAATCAGCTACTGTATCCTGCTTCGAACTCTTCCAGCTGACAGCACCACCATTAATGCAAAATACGAACCCTGACTGCGATCGATAATCATCCTGATCGGTCTGAAAGCTGGCATCACTGTAACCCTTTACAGTTAGCTCATCATTACCTCCATATATCAAGAAATATTCTTTAGTCCTTCGTAAGTACTTAAGAATATTCTTGACCGCTATCCAGTGACTTTCACCTGGATCTGCTCGTCATGCTCAAAGCATACGAGACATCAGGTCGAGTACACAGCATGGCGTACATGATCGATCCTATGGCTGAGGCATAAGGGATCTGATCCATGCGGTCTCTCTCCTCTCTAGAAGAGGGACCTTGAGTCTTTGAAAGACTCACGCCATGTGACATAGGTAGAAATCACTTCTTAGAGTTCTTCATGGTAAACCGAAGGAGTACCTTGTCAATATATGTACTCTGACTTAGGCCAAGCAATCTCTTAGATCTATCTCTATAGATCTGTATCCCAAGAATGCGAGATGCCTCACCTAAGTCCTTCATTGAGAAGCAACACCCTAGCCATGTCTTGACAGACTGAAGCATAGGGATGTCCTTCCCAATGAGTAGTATGTCATCCACATACAGTATGAGGAAGACAACTATGTCCCCAACAACCTTCTTGTAGACACAAGGCTCATCTTCGTTCTTGATGAAACCAAACTGTTTGATCGCATCATCGAATCGAAGATTCCAGCTCCGAGAAGCTTGCTTTAGTCCATAAATGGACCTATGTAGCTTGCATACTCTACTAGTATGCTGTGGATCTACAAAACCCTCAGGTTGTGTCATGTACACATCCTCGAGTAGGTTTCCATTCAGAAACGCGGTTTTGACATCCATCTGCCATATCTCATAGTCATGGTAGGCTTCAATAGCAAGCATGATCCGAATAGACTTAAACATCGCTACTGGAGAAAAGGTTTCATCATAGTCAATACCATGAATTTGCTTGAAACCTTTAGCTACCAAGCGACCCTTATAGATAAGTCCATCCATGTCAATCTTTCTCGTAAAGACCCACTTACACCCAATGGGTTTTACCCCTTCAGGTGGATCAACCAAAGTCCATACTTGGTTGGTGTACATGGAATCCATTTCGGATCTCATGGCTTCTAGCCATTTCTCGGAATCTGGTCTCATCACAGCTTCCTGATAGGTGGTAGGCTCATCCTCTATGAGCACAACGTCATCATGGTCAGACAAGAGAAATGAGTATCTCTCAGGCTGACGACGTACCCTATCAGACCTGCGAAGAGGTATGTCTACTTGAACTGGTTGTTGTTCCTCAACTCCTTGTGGAACAACATCATCCACAACACTTTGTGGTTCCAGTTCAATTTCCATCGAGGCATCAGTGCTATTGTTCGCATCTTGAACTTCTTCAAGATCGAACGTGCTCCCACTAGTCTTTCTAGAAACAAAGTCCCTTTCTAGAAAGACCCCAGTCTTTGCCACAACTACCTTGTGCTGACTGAGAATGTAGAAGTAATATCCCTTAGTTTCCTTGGGATATCCGATGAAATAGCACTTGTCGGATTTAGGTCCTAATTTATCTGAGACTTGACGTCGTACGTAAGCCTCACAACCCCAAATCCTCATAAAAGACACCTGGGCATCTCTCCCAGTCCATATCCTATATGGTGTCTTTATCACGGCCTTTGATGGAACTCGGTTGAGTATGAAAGCTGCCGTGTCTAGAGCATATCCCCATAGATATGTCGGAAGATCTGTGTGACTCATCATAGATCGTACCATATCTAATAAGGTATGATTCCTCCTTTCGGATACACCATTCCACTGTGGTGTTCCAGGAGGAGTGAGTTGAGATAAAATCCCACACTCAGCTAAGTAGTCACGAAATTCATGGCTTAAGTATTCACCACCTCGATCTGATCGAAGTACCTTAATACTCTTGCCAAGCTGGTTCTGTACTTCATTCTTGAATTCTTTGAACTTTTCAAAGGATTCAGACTTATGTGTCATCAAGTACACATAACCGTATCTACTGAAATCATCAGTAAATGTGATGAAGTACCTATAACCGCCTCTAGCAGCGACATTGAAAGGGCCACATACATCACTATGTATGAGTCCTAACAAATCAGTCGCTCTCTCGCCGTGCCCACTAAAGGGAGTCTTGGTCATCTTGCCTCGTAGGCATGACTCGCATATCTCATATGATTCAAAATCAAATGAGTCCAGCAAACCATCCTTATGGAGCTGGGATAAGCGCTTGTCATTTATATGACCTAAGCGACAGTGCCAGAGGTAAGTTTGGTTCAAGTCATTCGACTTGATCCTCTTGGTATTTATGTTATAGACAGGGCTCTCTAGGTCTAGAATGTAGAGTCCGTTTATCAGAGGTGCACTACAATAGAACATATCGTTTAAAAAGATGGAACAACATTTGTTCTTTATTATAAACGAGTATCCTCTCTTGTCCAAACAAGAAACTGATATTATGTTCTTTGTCAAGGCAGGCACATAACAACAATCGTCTAATTCTAGTACTAGCCCAGAGGGCAGAGATAGATGATAAGTTCCTACAACAGAAGCAACTCGTGCTCCATTGCCTACTCGTAGGTCTATCTCACCCTTCGTCAATGCTCTGCTATTCCTCAGCGCTTGTACATTAGTACAAATGTGCGAAGCACATCCGGTATCTAATACCCACGATGAAGAAATAGAGAGGTTGACTTCTATAACATTTATACCTGAAGTAGAAATCTTATTTCTCTTCTTCTTAAGATCTTCCAGGTATTCTTTGGAGTTCCTCTTCCAGTGCCTTGCTTGTCCTTGATATAGGTGACAAAGATGTTCAACCATATCGTAAGCGCTCATAAACTCATGTTGCTTCTGAAGCTCAAAGTTCATGGTTGCGAGCATAAGACAAGACACATCTAATGCGTCATCTCGATGCTTCTTGTAAGCATCTCGGTCTGCTCGCGTGGCAGTGGAAGGAGGGGCCTCCGGAATGGGCTGCTCCAGAACGTACAGTTTACGTTCTTGGGTGAGAACTATTCTCAGATTCCTGTACCAGTCCAGGAAATTTGCTCCGTTGAGCTTGTCCTTCTTAAGGACAGATCGCAGAGAGAAAATGTTCGTATTTGACGTCATGGTTATCTACAACAGAAAATTTACAGAAATAAATATCATATTCTTTAAAAATCATTTAATTAGGCCTTTAATTAAACGATGCTCCCACTGAATTCTATAATTCTTGTGGGACAAGATCCACATCATACTAACCCTTGAGTTAGCTTTGTCTAATACGCCCAAGGCTTAGTATGATCGGTAGGTAACGATTACCAATTACATCTCTATGCAACTCTTGTTTATAGAATCAATATCCGCATTTATATTAAAACTCGAGTTAGCTTTGGCTAATACGCCCGAGAGTTAATATAGATGTGATATTGACCTATCTTTCCAACTATTGGAAGAATGCCTATAGTTGACTCGATCTAACCGAGTAACTATGAATACTCAATCTAATTGAGTTTGTATTCACCCATGCGTTGATAGACGGGACCAAAATTGTCCCTCCGTACCCTACCAAGATAATATGTATTGCTCTGCTTTGGCAGATTCAACAATACATGTGATCGAGGTAGTGATAGGTATTACGGCACGGTTAGGCATTTTAGAGTTGGTTCGATCTAGATCTAATCTAATCGAGAAGAATGCATCTTGTGCACGACTTAGATCTAATCTAATCGCAAGGGTGCATCATGTGCACGACTTAGATCTAATCTAATCGTTAAGGCACTAATTAATTAATTAATTATTAAACATGCATCAAATACATAATAATTAATTAATTAATCTATTTGTGATTTAGTCATGGCCCTACTACGATCTTCTCAAGCCAATGAGAAGATCGATTGGTCAACCTAGGGTCAACAGCTTCTCCAAGCGCCTCCCTTTGACCACCTTGTGTTGCTCGTGCCCGCCTCGGAACTCCGTCTCGTGTGGACCCTCCACCTCTCCAATTTGTACATTACAATTTGAAACTCGAGTTACATTCGAGTCTAAATCTAATTTACAACAAGAAAATATGAGAAGGCACGACACGCAGGTCGCGAATATAATACAACACTCGCAAACACATAACGGCACGCAGGCCGTATTATGAATTACAACACAACCAATCATATTGGGATTTGGGCCATGACTATCACAAATTAATATATATAATTCAAAATTATATATTTTCATAATTTACTATAATTTTAAAATTAATTTTTACAATTTTACGAATAAAATTTCCCGGCGGTCCCGTTTAGCGGTTTCGGGCGCAATCGCGGAACGGATCCCCTTGCGGGGCCCAGGGGCATCGCCCCTACCCGCGATCTAACCATCGCGAGGGTTCCTTTGCGATCCAACAGCGCCTAAACCCGCTGTCCCAAAACGATTTGGGTCGAGACATTGCCGTTTCGGAAAAATCTTCCCGGCGGGTTCATTTTTAGAGATTTCGGGTGCAATCGCGGAGCAAATCCCCTTGCGGGGTTAGGGGCAGTACCCCTACCCACGATCTAACCATCGTGAGTTGCTCCTTTGCGATCTAATGGCACCCAAGCTCACTGTCCCAAAAGGATTTGGGGCAAAACGAAGCCGGTTTTGAAAGATCTTTCCGGTAGCCGAAGCCTACAAGTGCCGAGACACTTGTGCTTCGCTTCTACGGAAAAATTACCCATAAAATCATAAAAAACTAATTTTTACAGAAAATCACAGAAGGTTTTATTTTTCATAAAAATAAAAACAAACTCGTACAAGCCTTGCACGTGGCTCTGATACCACTGTTGGGTTTTTCGGGCCGCGAAAACCGCTTTTCGCGTCGCGGAAACCCCGAATCGCCCAAGCCACGGATCTCGTGCAAGGTAAAACCGAACGAAAATACGAGTACGAGTTTGAAAACTTTAATCTACAGTAGATCTACATAAGGATAAACCATTTATACCTTTGATGCGATGCCCTTCGCGTTCCCGCTCGTCCAAATGATGCCGGATCTCAAGACCGTAAAGCGCCGGTCCTCTAGAAGTATCCACACGGACACACTAGATGGAGATGACCAAAAACCAAGGTTTGCTAGCACCTATGTGGTTCGGCCAAGGGAGGAGAGGGAGAGGGAGAGCTTGAGAGGGAGAAGGAGGAAGAGGCACACAAGTGAATGAAAAATGAATTTCTTCACCCAAAAACAAAGTGGCCGGCCACTTCACATTAATTGCATTAATTGCAATTAATATGAAACCATAAAATCACATTAATTGCATTAATTGCAATTAATATGAAACCATTAAGAGAGTGGCTTTTGTAACTTCCATGAGGTGGCACCCATGATGATGTGGAACATCATTATTGGTCCACCTAATGCCAACTCACCAATGAGGTGGCAAAAGGTCAAGTCAAAATTGACCTTTGGTCTTCCTTCTCAAGTCAAGTCAAACTTGACTCAATCTCTACCATGGTGGATCTAATCCAACCATTTGATTCGAGCCAACTTAATATAATGAATCTAATTCATTAAATTAAATTGATTCAATGAGTCAAAATCTAAATTAGACTCATTTAACACATGAATCAACTTGAGTCGAACTCAAGTTAGCCCAATTAGGATTACTCTTAATCCAATTTGATTCATCAAATGAATCTAATCCTCTTGGTTCATCATATGAATCTAATCTCCACCTAATTGTCCTAAGTGTGTGACCCTATAGGTTCTTGTAACGTTGGCAATGCCCTAAACCCATTTAGGAGCATAAGTAATGAGCGGTATCTAGCAACACATCATTACTACCCAAGTTACAAGAATGTCGAGATCCGACATCACCTTGTGACTACCAATTGTGACTGCTCACAAAATAATGACAAGTGTCCTTCTATCCTAGACATCTAGATTGATCAATATGAGGCATAGACCGTGTCATCCTCTAATCAATCTAAATCTTGAACTCCAAGTTAGACTCACTCGATCAAATGAGCTCAACATCTAATGTTGACTCATTTGGGCATGGCCATGCGCTTAGTGGTCTCACTCTATCAAGAATAGCGATGTCGCTCCCGTCATATGGGAGGGATAGATCCCACCTACATCACTCACATCCCTCTGCATAATTCGTTACATACCCAGTAATCGCCTTTATAGTCCACCCAGTTACGGGTGACGTTTGACGAAACTAAAGTACATAACTCCTTATGTAGGGATCCATGGTGACTTCAGGTCTAAGGACTAATAGTTATACTAATAGCCACATGAGAAAGTATATGACACTCATATAACGATCCATGATACTTTCTCATGGCGGGTCATTCAGTATACATTCTCTAATGCATACCCATGTGTCAGCTTGATATCTCTATATCCATGACTTGTGAGATCAAGTCATCGAGCTGACCTACATGCTAGTCTTATTGTATTAACATTGTCCCTGAATGCTAATACTCGACTAGGAATGATTTAGAGTAGTGTTCCCTATATCATCTTACTATCGATTCAACTAATCGATTGATATAGGTATGAACCTTCTACTCAAGGACGCTATTATACTTAGTCTATTTGGCACTAATATAAATAAGTATAATAACCAAACAAATGCCTTTATTAATAAACAAGAATATGATATACATGAGTCCATACAATCATCAAATGATTGACTCTAGGGCTCTAACTAACAATAAAAGTTTATCCCCCCCCCGAAAGGCGTCCCGCCCAGGGCTATAAATATAAGCCTGGTTCCAGAAGCTAAGAGAGAACACTTGTAATCAATTCTTTTCTTGTTTAGCTTTGTAATTGTGTGATTTAACGTTGTAAAAGGCTACTCTGCCCAGAGGAGAATCTTAGTGCGCTTTTTAAGGTCATAGATTAGCAATCCCCTGATTACAAACCAAGGAAATTTGGTGTCTCTTTTTCTTAATTAGTTTCTTAATTTCTTTTATGCAAGTGTTAGTTTTAATTATGCTATAAAGTTTGAGAAATGTGTCTTTGTATTTGCATGGTAATTCACCCCCCTCTTGTTGCCCGCCAAGGGTCCAACATGTGGTATCAAAGCAAGGTTTGCTTTAGAAGGACTAATCGTCGACCGAAACAAAATCAATGGTCAGACCAAGACTTGTCCCACCAAAGTTTGAGGAGGGGGAGGGGGGGTGTTCGCGCACTAGAAACGGCAAATGGAGGTATTTCTATAAATCAATTTTGAAATTCTTTTAATTATTAAATACAATTTTGTAGTTCCAAAAGATCAACAAGGCATAGAGAAAGATGAGTATCTTTGGACGAAGAAGGAATAAAGCGATTTCATCGCCAACAGCAAAGCAGATTATCACCTATTGAGTGTGTTGCTGCCTCAAGAAGTCAACCGCATAAAAAGCTACTTGTCAGCTAAAGAACTCTGAGAGAAATTCCTAAAACTCCACAAAGGCACATACTGAAAACACATACTGAGATCCATGGTCATAACATTATATGGAAAAAATTAACATTTAGGATTGTTCTATACTGAAAACACATGCTGGGATCAAATTAGGGAACAGGTCTGGAGATATGGTAGCGAGTAGTTCCCGACGGTCAAGAAAGTTATCGGGAGAATTAAAAACTAGAAGCCCTTTCCTTTTTAGTTGCCTTATACCTCCCTTAGCCCCATGAGTGAAAGCTTTGGCAATGGAGGTAGCAATAGGAGCATTAAACTCAGAAGATTCAAGGAGGGCTCTTGTCCTCTTTTCAAATCGCTCAACTTCACCTGCTTGATAGGCTACTAAAGCATCTTAGGAAGATTTTGATTCAAGCTCCTTGGAGGTTAGCTCTGTTTTAATCGAAGCTAAGGATGAACTTAGGGAAATTAGCTCAGAATTCTTAGATTCTAGAGCAGCATCCTTAGCAGCTAATTCCACCTTCAACTCTTGTAGTTGGGATAACAATTGAGCATTCTTGGCACTTTGGACGCTAATTCAGTGTGAAGAAGGGTCTCAGACTTAACCTTGGATTCAAAATCTTTTGAAGAGGCTTTCCATTTGATTGAATTTACAAGTTCTGTCTCAAAAAGATGGCGAGTTTCTTATAGCTGGTGAGATAATTCCTCAGAGGCTTGAGAGGAGGAGGCTCCAAAAGCTTGCAGTTTTAGCCTAGCCACTTCTTGAGTTAACTCATACATGTGTCGAGTCATATTCATATTAGCGATCCACCGCTGTCCAAAAGTTATTATTAGAATGCATTAATAAAAACAAAGGGATGAAGAGAATGTTACCTTAGTTTCCTCAAACGAAGATTGGTCAGCCCATTCAGCAGGAGTGGGTTTCTCAATTTCTTTACGAGCCTCTGCCTAGGGATGAAGAGAATGTTACCTTAGTTTCCTCAAACGAAGATTGGTCAGCCCATTCAGCAGGAGTGGGTTTCTCAAATTCTTTACGAGTCTCTGCCTAGGCTGTTGTTAGAGAACCCCCCCCCCCCCCCCCCAAATAATATTGGGAAGGTAGGGGTGGACATGGAGAAGGATGATAAGGAGCTATGGAGAGAAGGAGGGGGGGAATAAGAACAGGAGAACCCTCAGTTACTGAGGGTGGTAAGAAAATTGGCTCAGAAATATTCATCATAAATGCAGGATTAGGGATAACGCTCGGAAGTGGAGGAGCTTCCGGCAATTGAGAAGTAGAAGAAATAAGTATAGGATATAAAGAAGAGAGGGTAGGCTATGGAGAGGGAACGGGAATATCCCCTGTAGGTGTTTCCCCAGAGGTAGAAACAACTCATTTTTTTGGTCGGGGTGTTAATGTCAAGCAACGCCCTGGGCGTTTTCTTGTAGGAACAACCTCAGGTTCCTGTTCTTGTGTCTCTTGAGAGGTATCTTCTGAATATATGTTGGTGGATGCTTCCTCAAGAGTAGTTGAAGAGCTAGGAACGAGAGTTGGTTGACTAGAGGACTCAGGTAGAGGAGCATCAGATGCTTGAGCTGCGGCATTAAGTTCCGATCTAAGCTCTCGCTCCTTAGCTAACACTTCCTCATCCTCTAGACGGACTACATCATCAACCAAAGCTCCATACACAGTATCCACTACAACAAACAAAAAAGTATTTTAGTCAGTAAAGGAGGGATGGCTAAGAATTTCGAAGCTTACCAAAAGAGTATTGCAGGCTCTTTTGAACAGGGCTTAAACCAAAAAGATATAAGAGGTTATCACGTATCCACTGATGAATATAAAAGCGATGACCTAGTAATTTACTAGAGTTTTCAGAGAAGATGGGTTGTTGATGAAGTTCCCTTACATCAAGGAGAGGGGGAAAAGCAGATTGCCATTTAGTAGACCACCCGACAGGATCGGGAAATTTGACAAAGAAAAAATAAGATTTCCAACCCTTGATAGAAGAAGGTATTTCTTCAAAGAATACTATTTTCAGACGAGATTGAAAGAGGAAAACCCCTGGTTCCGATTTCTTGGGCTAAGAAAACATAAAAAAAAATTTGAGAAGTAGGAGGTATACTAAAAAGGCAGAACACCATGTACAATCCACATAGGTATCTAAAGGCGTTTGGGGCAAATTGTTGAAGAGGAATACCAAAATATCAACTTATGTCTATCAAGAAGATAGGGATAGGAAAGTGTAAGCCTGTGGCTAGTTGGTCTTTAAAAAAGGTAACACATCGTCAGGAGGAAGACAAGGATGAGCTTCAGGTGACGGAACCCTAATAAGGTATTCTGTAGGATTTCATACTGAGAGTGAATGGAAATTAGATTGGCGGCGGTGAAGGAGGAACAAATTTGAGCATACCAAGGGAGTAGAGATTCTTCAGCCATGTCAAGAAACTGAAACACTTAAAGAGCAAATGAGTTACTGAATCCTAAGGGGGAAGAAGATCGGAGAAGATGAAGAAGTGCGAGTTGTGGAGAAAGGTCTAGAAAGAAAAACGCCAAGGAATAACTGGAGGAAGACAAAGAGTAAAAAAGTTTAAAATGGCTTAGGGTTTTAGGGTAATATAAGGATTGTCATTGAAATAAAATGATTCGATAAAGAAGAGTCGTTGATTTGCCAAGGAGAATGTGTGATAAGACATAAATGAGAAACGTACCGAGGATTACTTGGAGAAAGGAAAAAGAAGGATACATGGCGCTCATCCAGGAAGGGGCATTTATGATAGACAGAACAAATCGAATCATATACTGAACTTCCATATCTTCGAACATTCTCTTTCCATTGAAGGATCAATTACCAATAAGACTACGGGAAAAAATTGCGCGAATCTTAAAATATAGATGAATAAACAAAACTTGTAAATAAGGAAGCTGCCCTGATTGATTGTAAGCCCGACCGACCGTGTGTGCAGAAGAGAACCCTGAAGTCCGGTCGAACTCATATTCGGTCGAACATACACATAAGATCCCTCATCTGACTAATCCTCACACAGCCAACCGCAAGAAACACTTAGCAAGGTAAAAAGTGTAATCAAATACAAACATAGAACTTTACATCAACGTTAGTAATGTTACAATCATAACTCTTAAACTTCCATAAACAAATATAGTAAATAAACAAACTCCTACTAATTTTGTTGTCTGAAGTTAGTGAATCATTCTGCCCATTTCAAGTAGGGGTGTGTGGTAAAGTGATAATCTGAACAAACTTTGGAAATGTAGGGGATGGGTAAGCCTACTCATTGTCACGTTCTGTGAGATGAAAACAAATTTTCTAAAGATCAGGAATATTTTGCCCGGTATGATTGTCGATGGGAAAATCTGTCATCCAACGAAATTTAACTTTTATTTAGAACCACCAGATTTTTCTTCATATCCTAGGTATGAGCGTGTAATATAATGACAACTGGGACAAAAGGGAAAAGCTCGTCCTGTCCTCTTGCGTTTGTGTGACTCACCCTCTGGGACTTGTGACTGAGAAGCTATCTCTGATCTGATCTGATACAACTCAGCTTGTAGAAAATGCACCTTAGCCTTCTGCTGGTTTAAGTCTTGTTGTTGTGATATCAACAAACCATCTACATGAACCTTCTTGGTTAAAATGGTTATCTCTGAAGCATGTTGAACTTTCAAATCATCCAACTCCTCAATCTTTTGCTTCAAATCCAAATAAGTTTTGTCCCTTAAAGTCACTTCTGACCGAACTTGAGACTGAGCTGCTAACAAACATACCTCTAGCTCTCTTTGCAGTGAATAATGTAGATCTAAAGCTTGCATAGCCTCAGCTAAGGACTTCTCCTTCTTGAACAATAGTTGATCCCAGAGGGGAAGATCTGAAGTCATAATTCCCAATAAAATCTTTAGAGGAAAGTAAAGCAAGAAAGAACAAAGGTTGATGGTGTAAAAGGTAGGATCACATCTCTATTTAACTTGCTGAAGGTGTCACGGGATCACTGTAGAGGTGTCACGGGATCACTGTAGAGGTTGTCATGGGATCACTACAAAAAATAGCAAAAGGAAAGAAATAGACTTAGGTCTAGTAAGTCAGCTACACCTCCTTCGACTAGACTTGAATGGGAGGCTAGTGATATGGGTTATGATAGATCGGTAGAGTGAGTGAAGGAGGGGTTAAGTCCAAAAAGATAGGAAAGGTATATCGTCGATCGAATAAAGGCCGAGCGAGAGCCTCCGCTCTCATATATGCTCGGCCAGCCAAAACCCGCTCGAGCATAAAGGCATTTAGCCTTATATAAGATTCTCAGTATATTACCGATCGACCGCAGGCCGAGTGAGCGCCCTTGCACTTATATATGCTCGACCAGGCAAAGCCTGCTCGAGCATAAAGGCATTTAACCTTATATAATATTCTCAATATATTACGGCCGATCGCAGGCCGAGTGAGCGCCCCCCGTGCTCATATATGTTCGACCGGGCAAAGTCTGCTTGAGCATAAAGGTGTTTATCCTTATATAATATTCTCAGTATCTTACCGGCCGATCGCAGGCCGAGCGAGTACCCACGTGCTCATATATGCTCGGTCGGACAAATCCCGCCCAAGCATAAAGACATTTAGCCTTATATAATATTTTCAATATCTTATCAGCCGATCACAGACCGAGCGAGCATCCGAGTGCTCATATATGCTTGATCGGGCAAAGCTCGCTCAAACATAAAGGCATTTAGCCTTATATAATATTCTCAGTATCTTACCAGCGGATCGCAGACCGAGCGAGCACCCACGTGCTCATATATGCTCGACCAGGCAAAGTCCGCTCGAGCATAAAGGTATTTAGCCTTATATAATATTTCCAGTATCTTACCGACCAATCGCAGACCGAGCGAGCATCCACGTGCTCATATATGCTCGGTTAGGCAAAGCCCGCCCAAGCATAAAGGCATTTAGCCTTATATAATATTTTTAGTATCTTACCGGCCAATCGCAAGCCGAGCAAGCACTCACGTGCTCATATATGCTCGATCGGGCAAAGTCCGCCCGAGTATAAAGACATTTAGCCCTATATAATATTCTTATTATCTTATCGGTCGACAGCAGGCTGAGTGAGCGCCCTCGCGCTCATATATGCTCGGCTGGGCAATGCTCACCCGAGTATAAAGAAAGGATCAACAGAAGGTATTCTTAATAGTACAAACATTGGCTTGAACGACCGACCGAGATATATTCAACAGGAAGTATTTTTAACAGTATATACAACCGGCTTGAACAACCGGCCGGGACATATTCAACAGAATGTATTCTTAACAGTATACACGACCGGCTTGAACGATCGACCGGGACATATTTAACAGAAGGTATTTTTAACAGTATATACGACTAGCTTGAATGACCGGCCGAGATATATTCAATAGGAAGTATTCTTAATAGCATATATGACTGGCTTGAACGACCGACTAAGATATATCCAACAGGAAGTATTCTTAAACAGTATATGCGGCCAGCTTGAGCAACCGGCTGAAACATACTTAATGAAATATTTGGCGAGAAATATCTTCTAGAAGCTTCTTCAATTATGATGATGTGTCATAAATGATAAAACAGGCACATCTGGGGTACAGAAAAGATTCCTTAAAGAATTATTGCACGAAGTATAGAAGATGATTTCATCTCCTAACAAACTCTAACAAACCGGGGACCTTACCCCGGTCTTAGGTCACTAACGCTTTGTTGGCTCGTCTCACTGTGCGTAGGAGCGTTGAGGAGTCTCTTCAGATCTTCGGAGTTCATCTTCATCGAAGGTCATCATCGTTCATTGAAGTCAGTGCTCATCTTCGTAGATCTCAGACAAGATCAATTTACTAATGTGATTATTCCTGCAATTAATTTGGATGTGTCATCTGATGCTTATTTGTTTTGTCTCATTTGTTTCCAGTGTTTTCTTCACAATTTATTCCAACATATTTCTCTCAATCACACATGCAAGTTTAAGTGCCATGTTTATACCCCATGGCATAGTACAAACGGTGGGCGCATAACATCTTTGGCATAATGGTTAGGGGTCGATTCTCAAGAACTAACGACCTGAGATTTATCCCACCATGTACCTCCCTCTATATCCGTAGGGCCGACACTAGGGGGTCGTTAATGTAGCAGATCTACATTTAAGTGTCATGTTTCTTGTTACTTCATGCTTTCCTTGATTGATATATGGATCAAATGCTTTACGTCACTTTCTTCCTCACATTTTTCGCTCAATCTTTTCTATCCATTTATTCACTAAATCATTGTTTATATCTCAAAATCCAAGCAAAGGTGTGTTCAAACTTGTTTGATAAGCTAATCGAGCCATGTTAAATTGAACCTAAAATAAATTAAACTATTGAAATAGTTGTTCAAGCTTGATTTATTTTATTTTATGAGCTTGAGCTTGTTTCCAAGTTCATTTAGATATTATTAAGTTCTAAATTCAAGTTAATTGAGTATTTGAAACTTTTACATTTTAAAGCTTGTTTGGTAAGCTTGATATTATGATTTTTTTTTTGTTTGTTTTTAGAGTTATAAGAGCTTTGTTATTGAACATGCTTCATAAATTTTGTTAATGGATCTTGGTCATGAATTTTATTCACGAATAATTCTAATCTTTGTTCATAAATATTAAAAAACTAAGCACATGTGCTCATTGTTCATTTAGTTTAATGAACCGTTCAAGTAAATTTATTTATTTAATTGATCTAGTAAATATTGAATAAATATAAATAAACTCTTATCAAATTAAACATCAAATGTATTCATGAATATTTGATTTATTTACAACTCTAATAACCATACTTTGTATGCACGTTGCTTTCTTTAGAATTATGTTGTTTCAAATAACATTTATGTTATCATCCGAAATGCAATGATATTGTTAGCCATACAGATTCCATTGCTTTACTAATATTCCATATTTTGTTTCAGTAATAAAATTTGGGTTTATCAAAGGAGTTAATGCAGTTGTCTCCGAAGTCACTAATAATCAGAACTCTTGGGATCAGTTGAAACTTTCTGGATTCAAGCCTTCAATGTCTGTTGCGACTTTGTAAGTCAGCTGAAGCAATGCATCTCTGAGCAGATCAGTTCAGGCAATCCACATTTACCGTGTGCTGCTGTACCTGACAGTGATGTTGGAAAAGTTAGTTCAGTGCCTCTTCAGTCAGGGACGGATCCAGAGGGGGACGGCATCGGCGATCGCCCCCTCTTATCGGTAATGGAATTCCTAGTAATATGGGATTCCACCGATAGAAATAGAAGATACTACCCCTTTATATAAAAATCATCCCTTCATACTTTAATTCTTGGATCCATCACTGTCTTCAGTGATTTCCAGGTGCTTGCTTCTGATGAAAAATCTATCCTGACGAAAGTGAACTCCTTTTGCTCTCTTCTCCAGGAAGGTGTTAGCATGGCGCAAAGCCAACAGATGAAGGGTGCTTCAACTTCGGCGGCTGCTAATGACTCATCAGAGAACACTCAGGTGAAAGAAGATACTACAGGCCGAAGAATGCAATAGGAATGACAAGAGAAGATTCTTTTGGAGAGTTGCAGATGCATCTCCCTTGAATTATGTCGCTACCATAGTTGCAGAAGAAGATTGCTACCCCTTTATGTGAAGAGTAAAAGTCTTGATAAGTTTTTTCCCTTTTTTTATCTTTGCTGTGTGTTCATGTGGCAAAAGGTCATCCCAACACCTCCATCAACATGTCCCTAGGTTAACACGGAGAAGATAAAACACGGATGACTATTAATCATTAGTACAGATTATAAGACATGGAGGAAGGCACACTTTGTTATGTGTTTGTGATGTTAGGTCGTGTTGACCTGAGCTGAGCTGGGTGAAAACAATCCCTATTCAAATAGGTGAACTCCAGCTTAATCGTCGTGTTCTACGCATGTCTTGTGGTGAGAATTAAATCGTATACGTCGATGTAGCAGTTATCATGCCACAACAATTTTACAGTGTATTTTGTATTGGATATGTTGATATTGTTTTACGATGGTTCTATAGGAGGTAGTGGTACTACTTTATTATGTCAAGAGTTGTTTTTATCTTTAATTTAATTGTGATAAATATTACCTTTTGTTTTCAGCGTTCTACTGTTTTAGCAGTTAGAGCATTCCTCCGAATCTAATTGAGTGTTCATTCTTATTCTGAATTTGATTCAACTAGTGTTAATTGTTCGATCAAATTCAAGGGTTTATTGTTGTACAATGATCCAAAATATTTTGAATATTTTGTTTAGTTATGTGATAAAATCCATTCCAACTATGAAACTTAATACTAGTTAATGCCATAATTTTCCTACCATAACTATTGCAGTTGCCTCTAAATAATATTAAAATCTCCTTACATGTAATGCCACAGTACCCATTCATTCATCCACCAGTTAAAACCCAAAGAGAGGCTGGCCTGTGTTCCTTGCCAACGAAGTTTGTATATCACTAGTAAAGCATATTCAGCAGGGTGAAAAAAAAAAAACAGCTCAAGTGCTTGTCTTGTTCCATATTTTCAAAACCTAATGCTATAACATAAGATTATTTCTATTTAGACACGATGTACTCGTCATGGTTCTCATACATTGTCACATTACAGGAATTCAATGCGAAGCCAGCTTCTTCAGGTGATGAAACATCCGATTCTTGATCCAAACCCGGTCATATGGGAGATAAGCCTGAATCGAGTGCTCGAAGCTACAAGAAAGGCACAGCTAATTAGTTGAAGTAAACTGATTGCAAGCGGAAGGACTGTAAATGATGCAAACATCAATGCACTAAGATCAGCCAGGCCATCGATAAAATTGTAAAGGTCTGAAATGTCATAAGTTATGTTCTGGACTGTTGGATTTATCTCCTTAAGTTTTCTTTCGTACAGTCCGCAAATCCCTGTGAATACCACAGAATTTGAGAAGACAGATTTACCGATGACAAAACAAAAATAAAGAAAAGAGAAACTGTTGAACGACCAGGGAAAAAAACAGTTGGCATACTAAAACTAGGAGACCAAGGGAATGTGCAGTTTTGAACAAAACAAAGTATGCGGTACACTTGCTGATACATACAGAATTGTAGCAATAAAGCATGGAGAATACAATTCACAACATAATCACGAAAACTCAATGAGAGGCATCCTTTTGGGGCTACCTTATTGCTATGTTAAATTTTTGGATGACAATTTACTTAAATGGAAGCTCAATCAATTTGGTTCAGCAGTTAAACGAGAACTACATTGAGAGTTTAATTTAGCTTATGATGTACCAGATTATCAACCATTCCTATGACTACCTAACTTTTCAGGACACACAAGGATTCAAACAGCAAATGAGGTTCACAGTATTCCAAATGTTTTTAGAAAAATAATATGCTCAAGGAAAAAAATTCAAGGAAAAGCTCAAGGATAAACACATAAAGTGATGGGACCCACATAAAATGAAATGGTAGGCCATGACTTTATGTGTCTATCCTTGAGCTTTTCCTTAAGTTTTTTCCTTGAGCATATCATTGCTCATGTTTTTAATAAGACCAGAGTGAGTAAAGTAACAAATGGATGAAAATAAAGACAAATAATGTTCAGATGAATGCTTCAAAGGGAATTCTCCACTGTGTAATCTTCTTTCCAGCGGATTAAGAAATACCATTAAACCATTTCATCAAAAAAAAAAAAATACCATTAAACCAACACTTTTGGTCCACCTTATTGAACTCACGCTGCTGCATTGAATACAAACTTGATTTCATATTTGGCTTATACATACTCCACTTGTTAGTTTTTTGGCACTCAAAATAAGCAAAAAGCAAACCCTTTTTTTGTGTGCACCAAATAAACAATACTTTAAGCATGCATGATCCATCAATTACACAAAAATATGGAAGGTAAATTAAATGTGAATGATCAAAATTAACAATTCATAATCCACACAAAAAAGAAAACAAGCATATCTCATGCATACGCTAATTACATAACCAAAAAGTTGTGCTGGAATATTATAAGACTAGAGAAACATTAACAATCCATTAGCCACTGAAGCCTCTGGTGAACAAGTCTGAAAATTCTAACACGATAAAGCACAAAGGATGGTGTTTTGTTACCGTCCATTGCCTGGCTAATGGAATCATAGTCCATGAATGTTCTAGTTGCCCTGTTTGGAGATGACTGCATCAAAATTATAGTGTGCCTGTTTGCCTGCATATATAGCCGACAGATAATGAGTCTGATATTTGAATATAACAATTGAAATTTAAATTGTAGTAAATGATATAGAATAACATCTAAAACATGAGAAATAAGAGTGCTAGGACATACATGAGTGAAAGTATTAGGGCTAGTTTTATAGCTGCGAATTCAGATTTGTAAGTTCATGGTTATGAAACATAGATATCATTCTGAAAGGAAGCTATTTAAAACATACAAGAAAGGAGGGTATTGAGTGGAACATTGGTGGTTATATGGTTAATCAAGGTGTGCATAGGATTCATCACATACTAGCTAAAGATGGAACATGGAGAAGAAACTTGGAAAGAAGAATTTGTATTGAGGAAAAGTTAATTAAACAGACTGAATTACCCTTGAAAAGTTTTCAAGTTTCATGTCATCTAGTATATATATGATTGAGAAGATGAAAGTGCCAAATACAAAGCATACTTACCAGTTGTTCCAAATATGTATAAGAGAAACAACCACATTTTTAAGATGTAATTTAATCGCTGCTATCATAAGCCTTCAGCAGTGATTCATTCGACCTAAATAACACATTGTTAGTATGCTACTTAGGCACTAGTCGCCACATCATTCAGGTAGATTACTCAAACACCCACCCTTGTGTACATAGTTCCATTTCATATCCCAAATGCCACATACACATGTGACCACAATTATTGCAAGCTGCAACAAATACAATTAACCAGGGTTGGTATTGAGTTGTCACCCGACCAGTACATTTTGTTCCAGGGAAAGACCAAGACACGACATGGACTGACAGAGGATTGAATCACTGTGTAGCGCATGTTGGAACAATGTCACTCGTGCCGAGGGTCAAACAGTCTGTTATTTCTCAATCAACACAGAAGGTAATCAATGGAATTCATCAAGCATCAAGTAGTGAAGGTCACAAGAAGAGGAAAAGAGCAGCTGTAAAACCTAATGCACACCTCACATCCAACAAAGGTTGGTTTAAGGGCAACAAGTTGAGAAGACCACATCAATGGATACATAGGCATGGTAATCTATAGGGGATTTAGTGAGTTCTTCAAGGAGATTTGAAAGGTGGGGCGACAAAGGTCTGATAAGGTTTGTGATCACAATTTTGCAATTAATTGCAGAAATATAGTTATGTATATAGCATATAGACATTAATATATGCTATATTATACATCCACTGCTATATATATATATATATATATATATATATATAATTGATTGCAGCGCGCTTGCTATACAGTGTAACAAATTCATATACAACAATAACTAAATCTTATCCCACTAGATAGAATCGACTATATAGATCAATATTACAAAGCTCTATCTCTTACTACATCATCTATACTTAAATAAATTTTAACTTGTTTTATTGTTGCTAACCAAGTCTTTTTTGGATCTTCCTCTTCCTCGTTTGATATGCGTGTATCATAATTTCACATCATCTAACTGGAACATTTATTGGTCGTCTAAGTATATGCTCGTACCATCTTAAACGTGTCTCTCGGAGTTTTCCCTCAATAGATGCAACTCCAACTTTCTCTAATCCTCTCATTTCTTATTCTATCCATTCTCGTATGTCCACATATCCACCTTAACATCCTCATCTTTTACTCATATGCTCGAGCATAACCCAACATTCTAACTGCAGTTTTGTAGAATTTTCCTTTAAGTTTTAAAGGTATTTTACTTTCACATAAACACTCTTCCATTTCAACAATCCTACTTGTATTCTATGTAAGACATCTCTCTCAATCCCTCTATCATTTTACAAAAATGATCCTAAATATTTAAAACTCTCGGTTCTGGACAACTAGTCATCTCCTGTCTTAACAATTGTCTCATTATGTCTAATATTGTTAAACTTAAATTACATATATTCTGTCTTTATTCTACTAAGCTTAAATCCTTCCCTTTTAGTGTTTCCCACCAAAATTCTAGTTTAGCATTTTCTCTTTCACGTATTTCATCTACCAAAACAATATCATCTGCAAATAACATGCATCATGGTACTGTCTTGAATGTGTGCAGTGAGTTCGTCTATAATTAGTGTAAAAAAATAGGGACTTAGAGTTGTCCCTTGATGTAATTCTATCTTTATTAAAAATGCTTCAATTACTTTAAAATTTTTACTTTAGTCGTTATATCCTATACATATCCTTAATTAATTCAATATATATTACGCTAACACCTCTCTTTTCTAGATTTCTCCATATAATTTCTCTTAAGACTCTATCACAAATTTTTTCTAAGTCAATGAATATCATGTGTAAATTTTATTTTTACTCCCAATATTTTTTAATTAATTGTTTAAGAAGATATATAGCTTTTATTGTCAACTTTCCAAGTATGAACCCAAATTGATTTTCAATCATCATGGTCTCCTTAATATTTTTCTATTACTTTTTTACAAAGTTTCATGTTATTACTCATTAGTTTAATACCCCTATAGTTTGCACAATTTTGTACGTCTCCCTTATTCTTATATAAGGGAACTAGAGTACTCATCCTACTTTTTTCGTTTTCAATATCATGTTTAATAATTTTGTAAGTCATTCAATACTTTATTTCCTTAAGCACTTCCATATCTCTATCGGAATATCATCAGGTCCAACGGCTTTTCTATTGCACATCTCATTTAAAGCTTGTTCTACTCTGACGTTTGAATCCTATGATAAAAATTTAAATTTCTATGCTCATTGGACCTACTTAAATTACCTAAATTGGTCACATAAGTCTTCATTAAAAAATTGATGAAAATACCTCTTCCACCGCTCTTTTATTTCTCTATAGTTTACTAGTACCTTATAACATTCATCTTTAATATATTTTATTTATATAAAATCACTTGTCTTCCTTTATCTCATTTTAGCTATTCTGTAAATGTCTTTTTCTTCTTCTTTTGTATCTAATATTTGATATAATCGTTCAAAAATTTCATTATTTGCTTCATTTGCTACTATCTTAGCTTCTCATTTTAGCTATTCTGTATATTTTTTTAAGTTTTCCTCATTTTTACAAATATATAATTCCTTATAAAATATTCATTTTTTTCATTTTCTCTTGTACTTTCTCATTCCACCACCAAGATTCCTTACTTAGTGGTGCATGTTTCTTTGACTCACCAAATACACTCTTAGTTACTATTTTCAACTTTGATATCATCCTATCCCATGTCATATTAGAATCACCGTGTATTTTGCCTAATACTTGTACTTCTACCTTCTCCTTAAATATATTTTACTTCTCATCATTTAACTTCCACCACTTAATTTTAGAAGTTGTATATATATTCTTTCTATTGATACTATGTTTGAAGCATATATCCAACACTACTAACCTATGTTAGGTAGTTAAGTTTTTTCAAGGATGATCTTGCAATCTTTACAAATCTTCTTATTCTTCTTCCTAACCATAAGAAAGTTAATTTACGATTTATTATTCTTACTTTTAAACGTGACTAAGTGTTCTCTTTTCTTACAATGTTTGAAACATATATCCAACACTACTAACCTATGTTGGGTAGTTAAGTTTTTTCAAGGATGACCTTGCAATCTTTACAAATCTTCTTATTCTTCTTCCTAACCATAAGAAAGTTAATTTACGATTTATTCTTACTTTTAAACGTGACTAAGTGTTCTCTTTTCTTACAAAGCGTATTAACTAATATAAGGTTATATACTATCGCAAAAACTAATATAATTTTTTCTTATTTTTCATTCCAAACTCATAACCCCCATATACCCTCTCATATTCCTGATTTTTCACTCCGACATGCTCATTTAGATCACCTCCTATTAAAATCATTTTATTTGGCAGAATATTTTATAATATTTCATCTAAGTCGTCCCAAAAACATAATTTTTTCGCCACTATTATCTTAAAGGCTATAATTATATCCCCTTTTCGAACTACTCCTATAAATTCATCTTTTAATGAACTATCTACAACATTTTTCTGAAGATTTCTTAATCTACTTAAGAATCGACATATCCCAATGAACTTGCTTCGATTTATCCATAAAACAATTGACTATTCCAACAGCAAAGAGATGACAAGTCTCGCCACTATTAAGTAGATGAGTTTCCCAACAAGCCGTCTGTATTTTACCTTATCCTCAAATAACTCTCCAATATCATCTCAAACACTTGACTTAATATCTATAGGCGTATCAACAGGCTTCATTCCAAGCAAACTGGTTTCTTTGATGATTTTACCTGCGCTTTTGCTATAGATATAATTACAAAGGATGAGTAGTGCAAGACCGAATACAAAAGATGAGTAGTGCAAGGTAATCAAGTCTAGTCCTTGGACCAAGGTAATCAAACGAGATATAATTACAAAGGATGAGTAGTGCAAGATCGAATACAAAAGATGAGAAGTGCAAGGTAATCAAGTCTCGTCCTTGGACCAAAGTAATCAAACGAGATATAATTACAAAGGATGAGTAGTGCAAGACCGAATACCTTTACAAAGAGCAACAGACATATCAATATCAGAGGAGCAAGAAGCATTAAGAGTTTAGGGTTTAGGGATGTGAGGGGAATGAATCTAGTTCTGGCCGAGCATGCCTCGTGTACACCTGTAATGGTTTAGGAGATAGAACATCTGTAGTGGAAGACACAGATGGTGGGATAGGTAATGGAGGCGATACTAATGTATCATGACTGAGCTACACAAAGGAAAAGTATGGTTGGGACTCAAAAAAGCATAGCATCAGCACAGGTGTAGCTGTATTTTGTGAGTGGGTCAAGACAACGATATGTTTTTTTTGTGAGAATATCCAAGCATGATGCATTTAATAGAGCGAGGAGAAAATTTATAAGCGAAGAGTAAAATTATGAACAAAACAAACACAACCAAATATACGAGGCACAAAGAAAAGATATTTGTCAGGATGAAGACAAGAGAAGGGGTTATCCCCATGTAATGTAGTAGACGACATCCTAGAACAGCATCACCTCACAAAACTTAAAAACATGCATGTGACAAAAAAGAATACGAACTATATCTAAAATATAACAGTGTTTGAGTTCAGCAACTCATGTTCTTGGGAACTATATGAATAAGAGGTTTAATGAATTATGTCATTAGAATCACAGATTTAGTTAATTTCATCAACATTTTAATGAAGGTTTAGATGACCAACTTAACTTAGATAATTTAATTAGGTCAAATGAGCATAGAAATTTTAATTTTTATCGTAGAATTCAAACTTCAGAAGTAAAACAAACTTTAAATGAGATGCACAATGGAAAAGTCGTTGGACCAGATGATATTCCGATAGAGGTATGGAAGTGCTTAGGGAAACAAGGTATTGAATGGCTTACAAAATTATTTAACATGATATTGAAAACAAAAAAAAATGTTTGATCAATGGAGGATAAGTACTCTAGTTCCCTTATATAAGAACAAGGGAGGCATATAAAATTGTGCAAACTATAGAGGTATTAAACTAATGAGTCATACTATGAAACTTTGAGAAAAAGTAAAAGAAAAAAAGATTAAGGAGACCACAGTGACAAAAAATCAATTTGGGTTCATGCTTGGAAATTTGGGTTCATGCTTGGAAGGGCGACAATAAAAGTTATACATCTTCTTAGACAATTAATTGAAAAATATTGGGAGCAAAAACAAGATCTACACATAGTATTTATTGACTTAGAAAAAGCTTATGATAGAGTCCCAAGAGAAATTATATGGAGAATTTTAGAAAAAAGAGGTGTTAACGTAACATATATTGAACTAATTAAGGATATGTATGAGGATGTAACGACCAGAGTAAAGACTTCAGGCGGAGTAACTGAAGCATTTCCAATAAAGATTGGGTTACATCAAGGATCAGCTCTAAGTCCCTATCTTTTTACACTAATTATGGACGAACTCACTGCGCCCATTCAAGACACAGTACCGTGGTGCATGTTGTTTGCAGATGATATTATTTTGGTAAATGAGACACGTGAAGGAGTAAATGCTAAGCTAGAATCTTGGAGGGAAACACTAGAAGATAAAGGTTTTAAGCTTAGTAGATTAAAGACAGAATATATGGAATTTAAGTTTAGCAATATTAGAAGTAATGAGACAATTGTTAAGATAGGAGAGGACGAGTTGCCCGGAATCGAGAGATTTAAATATTTAGGATCATTTTTACAAAATGACGAAGGGATTGAGAGAGATGTCTTACATAGAATACAAGCAGGATGGGTGAAATGGAGGGGAGCGTCGAGTGTTTTATGTGACCGTAAAGTACCTCTTAAACTTAAAGGTAAATTCTATAAAACCGCAGTTAAACCTGCTATGTTATATGGAGCTAAATGTTGGGCTATGACTCGAGCACATGAGCAGAAGATGAGAATTGCAGAGATGAGGATGTTAAGGTGGATGTGTAGAAATGAGAGCATTAGAGAGAAAGTCGGAGTTGCATCTATTGAAGAAAAACTCCGAGAGACACGTTTAAGATGGTACGGACATGTACTTAGACGACCAATAAATGCTCCAGTTAGGCGATGTGAAACTATGATAAACATGCATATCAAATGAGGAAGAGGAAGACCAAAAAATACTTGGTTAGCAACAATAAAACAAGATAAAATTTATTTAAATATAGATGATAATATAATAGGAGATAGAGCCCAATGGCGTAAAAGGATTCATACAGTCGACCCCACCTAGTGGGAAAAAGCTTGGTTGTTGTTGTTGTTGTAATAACTCAAGAACCTCACTCCTACTTTTGAGTAAATATAACCTAAGTCATGGGAGAATAATCATCAAGAAAAATTATAAAATATTGAAACCCTCGACTCAACTCTACTAGGTCCCCAAACATCACAATGAATAAGTTTAAATGCAAAAGAACTACGTTTATTAACTCTAGAAGGAAAAGAAGTACGATGATATTTGCCAACTGACTTGCACTAGAAATCAGTAGACGAAACAAGAACTAAACTTTTAAGAGCAGAAGAAGATGGGTGACCTAGACGACAAGGTCGCTAATAAGGAGACAGTTGCTAAAAGTGCTTGGGAACTTATAGGTGTAACCGAATCCAGATAAGATAGACCATCACTCTCATATCCTCTACCAATCATCCTCTTCGTGTGCAACTCCTGAAAAATACAATAGGATGAATATAAAAAAATACAAAATAATTGTAAGCTTTTGTTAGCTAGCTTATAAACAATAAACTAATAGAAAATTTAGGTGAAAAAGAGAACATTAGTAAGAGTAATATTTCCAATGGTCCTGACAACACCTCTTCCCATAATCGAAGAATATGAATTATTGGCTAGACAGAGGGGATAAAAATGAGGAAACAAAGAAGAAAGAGAAAACAAACTTGTTACTAGTAATATGAGCAAACACACCGGAATTTAACATCCAAGACTTATCACAAGACACAACAAATGCACCTAGAGAGAATGAGACATCAATGGAAGAGGGAATACTAGTAGAATAGCAAAGCAATTTCTCATAATCAGTACGAGAAATAGAGATCATATCATCATAATCGTCAGTGTCTAGTGATGGAGTTGATAATTCGATAGATGCATTATTAGCCCAATCAAGTTTACCAAACTTCGCCCAACACTTCTCGGAGACATGGTTGGAACGGCCACAGTGAACACACGAACGATTACTCCTAGTGGGTATCAGTTCCATGACCACGACCGCAACTACTACTACGACCCCGAAAGAACCCACGACGATGAGCAGCCATAGCCAAATTATCGAAAGATAAGGAAAAATCAGTGTCCAGACGGCCAGTGGTCACACAAAGAACGCAAGACAGAGCATTTGATAACGTGGAAATGTTATCACTTACTAGCAGATTATCCCGAACCGGTTGTATGGAATCTAAACCGAATAGAAACTTCACAACCAATAATTCCTCCCACAGATTCTTTCAAAACTGTGTCACAAGAGAGAGAATGGTATAATAGAATTTCACCGGCAACCTCCTTAAAGAGTAGTAAAATAATTACTAACAAAACAATCATCCTAGCGAAGAGCGAAAAGTTTTTCATATAATTCGAAAACACGAGAAATGTTCTTATTATTCAAATACAAACCTTGTAAGGCATCCCACATCTCCTTAACAATTTTCACGAACATAGCATTAGTGCTCACAGACTCCTCCATGTTGTTGAGAAGCCAAATCATAACAGAACAGTTTGAAACTCAATTTGAATATTTCAGATCTTTAGGGTAAGGAGGGTGAGACCCAAGAATAGTTCAAACGAACGTGACCACTTGGTCCCATTCAATTTAATAGTAATAGCCAAATTGGGTTTAGAATTTGAAGACTTCATCATAAGAGGAAAACAGTGGCAGAACCTTAGTAGCATATTAGGGCAGCGTTGGTTACCCTCTCCTTCAGCAATCCAACAGTAGAGATCCTAGTCGCAGTAACAACAGCAGGAGGTAGGGCAATAACAACAAGAGGTGGCAACAGCAAAAGGAGGTGGCAGCAACAACAGGAGGCGACAGCACTGGTTGTTCCCGCAGCAGGCAATGACAGTAGAAGACAGCGGCAATAACAAGAAGCAGCAACACTAGACGGCGGCAACTAGAGCCGTCAATTTAGGTTGGGTCTGTCGGGTTGGCCCGTCCCACCAAATAATTTAAGCGGGTTGGGTTGGAATTTTATCAACCCAAACCCGCGGCGGGCCGACCCGCCTAGGCCGGCGACCCACGCGGGTCGGCCCGCGATGGGCTTGGGTTGGCCCGCGGGTTGAGAAACACATGTAAGTAAGATTTTATGCCAATTTATTATCTTTATTTGTTATAATTTTAAAATAAAAATAGTAGTTTTCATCCAACAAAATTACTCATTTATGTCAATTTATATTTAAAATACATGTTTATAGATACATTTGATTGATGAAATCTTTCCGAAGTAAAACTTTGAAGATATGATACATTTTTTTAATATTTTAAAAAATTTTGAAGGGCACACGGGTTGACCCGTCAAACCCGCAACCCTCCTTGGATTGGATTGAGTTGAAAATTTTCCAGCCCGCCAAGTTGACGGGTTGGCCTACCCCACCCCGCCAAATGGTTGGCCCGCCACGGGCTGACCCGTCCCACCATAGGTTGGCCCGTCTGACAACTCTAGCGGCAACAACAGACGACGATAGCAACAGGAGCAACACTAGTGGCGGCGAAACAAAACTAGGTCAGAGCTCGGATATCATGTAAAAGAGGAAATAATAATCTATTTCCCATAAAATAATATAAATACATATAAGCAACAACACTAGACAGCGGCAACAGACGACGATAGCAACAGGAGGCAACAACACAAGTGGCGGCAAAAATAAACTAGGTCAGAGCTCAGATATCATGTAAAAGAGAAAATAATAATCTATTTCCCATATAATAATATAAATACATATAAGTATTTATATATATAAGAAGGAAAAGAAGATTCTATAATTATGATATGTTCATCAATCATTAATTACAATCAAATCTTAATCCTTATAAGCAAGCTAATCTAAACCAATCACGGTCCCTACAATTAAGGAAATCTTTATTCAACTATATATATATATATATATATATATATATATATATACCTCTCGTTAAGGGTGCTACCTCTGTGGTGGTTTTGACATTGGTGATTGCCTTTTTTCCTGTGTTTTCTTCTTGTTTTTATTTATTTTGGAATTCTAGTCTAGGTGAAGGAGAATTAGAATAAAGAATAAAAAAAAGGACAAGTTAGCTTTGGTGCCATTGGAGAGGAAAGCAATGGGAATTCCGAAAGGACATCATAGACTCTACTTAATCAAGGTTATATCCCAACCAAGAACCAAGTCATTTTCCTGCGCGCGCACGTGCGCAGAGGATGTGGGTAACTATGAAACAATTTATTATTAATCATTATCAATGTATATAGAACACTATTTTAATTATTACAATATGGATTCGCTTTCTCCCTCATTCATATGAAATTGGAACATTAGTTCTTATTGTTGCTTGAAGCAAATGGTCTACGTTCACTATAATGCCTTTCCTTCATGATCATAATAGAAAAGAAGAACAAAGGTCTAGTAACATAGACCCATTTTATTTAAATTCGTCCAAAATGAGGATAATCCAAAGATGGATTTGTGGATTATTGAGGTTGAAAATTAAGTACTTAATAAAGCAGTATATCCACCACAATCATTAATTATCTGATCGTAATTCAAGAGTATGTTCTCTCCTCCCACCACCTTCACTGGCGAATGGATTGGTCCATTCGTTATCTGAGTAGGTGTCCCAAATTGGTTTGGTGTTGGAGAGTGAGGATAAATACTGAATGTAGTCAAGGTAGGAATCAGGTTCCTCCTCATAGTCTAGAGTAGTGTCCATAGACTACGGTACAGAGGCCCCTGGGCTTGTAGTCGCTGCATGGGCTTCCCCAAAACATATGTGGGAAGAATCATTTTCCATCAAAACTGCCAGTTTTTCCTGTGGCATTAGTAAGGAAAAGATATCCTGCGTTGTAAGTTTGTGGGGTTCTTGAGAGAAAGAGGCTTCATTAATTGGTAAAAAGACAGAATGTTGATCTGTAGATCCAAAGCCTTGCTCTCCTCGTTCAGTATAACTCAGATGAGGAACTTCATATACTTCTGGCATAGCTATTTTCTCAAGGATTAATTGTGCAATATCTTGCTGAGAAGTAATAAGTATAGGAAGGCTAGTTCTATTAAACAAAAGAACTTGTACCTCACCCCGATAGTCTGAATCAATTACTCCAGCTCCTACCTCAATTCCATGTTTCCATGCGAAGCCTGAACGTGAAACTATACGGCCATAATATCCATATGGGATCTCTATTCGTAGGCCTGTATGTACGAGTTCTCGTCCATATGGCTCAATAATAGCATCATGACTTGCTGCTATATCGAGACTAGCAGATCCCTCTGTCTTTCTTTTTGGGAGTACTGCCTGTGGAAACATTCGATTTACTAAAATATGAGGCTCAGTTTTAGGAGAGTACCTTAGGGAGTAATTTTCTTGCTCTGCTATTTGCTTTCCTTTGTCATAAATATTATCAGAATCTCCATAATTTTCGAAATATTCTGATTCTGTGCCGTCAAAATAAGTAAAAACACCAGGATGTGTTTCAATTAATACCGCCAAAATTTCTTCATCTCTGTCATTATATTTTGGTGGTTCTGCTACTTGGGCTGCTGCATAATTGTTGAAGCTTAATGATATGCATCCATCCAGCATTGTTTGACTATTTACTTCTGCTGGTTGCATAGGAATAGTAATCTGAGTAGGATTAATGGTCCAATTTAGACCTTGCAGCCGATGAGTTGAAAAACTTCTTCCAGGTAAGGCTTTTACTCCGTGAGAAGTAAGATAATCCACAACACCTTGAACTTCATAAGCAAAACCAACATTAGGTGTATTTGAAAGTCTACCTACCAGTCCTCTTGTGATTAGCAAATTAGCTTCGCTATTCTGCCAGGCTTCATATCCTCTTGTAAGGATGAATATTTGAACATTTCGGTAGAAATCGCCAATTGTCATCATAATTTCTGGAATCACATAGATCATCTGGCTTCCTTTAGTAAGGTCTACCTCCATTGTTGCTATAATTGCCTGATCACCTTGCCACCTATTATCTCGAAAGACAACAAGTGTCATCGTTCCTTCCTGTTGACGATGTAATATTTGTATGCGTACCTGAAGGACTCCAAGGTGAATATATTGCATACCACTTCGTCGTAGTTGATTGAAGCTCTCTTCTTGTATAAAGCTTCTATCCGCTTGATGGTTGTCAGTCACAAGCATTGCTTCTTCAGATCTATGCACATATACTCGATGATGTGCATCATCCCTTCGGGAGTGGTAAAGTACCTCAGCAGGTACTATGGAAGCTCGCTCTTGCATAGATAATTGTAATTGAGTTTTAGGCTCAATTTGTTGTTCAAGAGTATGCCTTGTCGAAGTACCACCAATAAGAGCTTTCCCAACACGCCTTGCTGCTTGTTGTGCGTTGAACAATCGTCGTTGATTTCGTCGATAACCTCGTATTTGATCTTCAAATAGTGGTGTTGTGGTTACTTGCTGCTGCTCTGTCCTTGTGGTTGCCATGATCCTTTCAATTTTTCTTGTTCTTCCTTTAGAATTTTATAAGGATCCTTGAAAACATACAGTTTTCCAGGCTTTTCCTTAGGCTTGGAGAGAGTAAGGTTTTGCAATTTTGTAATCAGGTCTGATGGAAAAGGAGTTGGATTTTGTTTTTGCAGACTGGCTTGAATTTCCTTTAATGTTTCAGAAATTTGAACAAGTAGCTGGATTTGGGTATTATTTTGCTTAATAATTGTGGAAATACTAGGTGTAGAACCCTGGTAATCACTTGGTTTAGCGAAACCAGTTGAGGGTGATTCTATAGGATCAGTTGCAGAAATTGCTTCTCTATAGGATGAAGTGTTTCTTGAAATGATATAATTATTCATAAAAGGGATCAGTACTTACAGGGATTCCTGTTGCCTTGGCGAGGGTAGTTCCTTTCCTGAGAATCTCATATAGATGTGCCCTTGGTTTTCTTTAGGCCTCCTGCCGTTTCAACCAAGTTAGGATCTATCCTCTTGTTTCTCACAATTGCATAGTGCCAACACGCCAAAACAAAAAGAATTTATAAAGCTCTGATACCAAAAGGGGCGGAAGCGGGGGAAAGAAAACACGTGAAGAGAGTAAGCAAAATGCTAACTGGAATTAAGAACTAGAAGGTTTACAGATTAGTTTTCCCACTGACTCGAGTAAGGTTCAGGTTATGCCTGAATTCCTTGCAAGAGTTTCTTCTTATAGAGAACGCTGGGTGCTCATTGGGCCCCATCAACACGTTTTTCAAATAAGAAGATCAGAAGGAATCTTCATAGTGCTTAACAAAGCTACTTTAACAAAGCTACTTTAATAAAGCTACTTTAATAAAGTAAAGCTTGTATGGACGTTGAGTGGTCATTCGTTGGGTCCATCATGCTTCAGACTTTAAAATTACGCATGCGAGAGACACAGTCTTGCAGAAGATAAGATGCTTGTGTCAGTTGGTCGTCACACTGCTTGACAGCTGGATACCAATCATTCCACCAGTTGTCCTTTCCTCTGCACTTATGGAGTGCATTGATTGCTTGCACTGCAGCTCTTTGTTCAAGTTGATGCAAATCTTCAGAGATTTGGTCGAATATGTTGAGTAGGACTGGTTGATTATGCCGTTTACTTGATTCTCGTTGGTATTGTTCAGCGAGGCTGAGAGGGCCTTCAGGGCCTTGATCAATATCTCCTGGGCCTCCTGGTTGGGTCTCCTCTCGAGCTCCTTGAGTGCTTGTGGAACCAGAGCTAGCCTGCCAAGGTCTTGTTCCGGCCATTCTGAAAAAGTTAACACTGATATTAGGCGAGAGAGAGAATCAGCTACCTGATTATTTTTGCCATCAATATGTTCAAATTTGACCAAAGGTCCTGCTCCAGTAATGTAATCGGTGAAAGAAAGCCATCTGACTCGTGATGGTTTGTGGTTTGCTGTTTTCCCAAAGAAGCTGATTATAGCTTGACAATCTGTTCTTATGAGAAGTTCAGCTTTATCAAGAAAATAAATCTTCAGAGACTCCATTGTATTTAATACGGCATGAATTTCAGCATCTATAGTTTATTTGGGAGGATTAAACTTCCCACTTGCGTATGCACAAATTTTCTCCGAAGATATAAAGTCAAATTTATTTCTTTTCCACTTACAGATCCCTTCCCAACCATCCATGCAACCGTCAACTTCTAAAATAATATAGCATTCAGGAGAGGGTATCTCTAGATCTGGAAGTTGTTGAACCTTTTCTTTAATTTGTTTTATCAAGTCTCAATCCTGCTGATTTAACTTCCTTTCTCCTTTGGGTGAAGTTTTAGCATATAAAGGTCCAAGCAATTTTCCGAGATTAGGAATGTAATTCCTGGCATAATTTAAAAGACCTAACCATGATCTCATACCTTTAGTGGTCTTGAGTTCATTGTCTTTAAAATCAGCAATCTTTGAAATAACATGTGGTTGTAATTTGATTCTGCAATTGCCAATAATTGCACCCAGGAATTCAATCTTAGTTACTTCAATCTTCATCTTGGTGGGACTTAATACAAGTCCATTTAATTGACAAATATTAAGCATCTGTTGGAGATGCTGCTCATGGCTCTTCTCATCTGGAGAGAAAACTAAGATGTCATCAATATAAACAGCAATAAAATCCTCTGTTCCTCTGAAATAGAGATCCATTTTTCGTTGAAGAGGATTTTATTGCTGTTTATATTGATGACATCTTCGTTTTCTCTCCAGATGAGAAGAGCCATGAGCAGCATCTCCAACAGATGCTTAATATTTGTCAATTAAATGGACTTGTATTAAGTCCCACCAAGATGAAGATTGCAGTAACTGAGATTGAATTCCTGGGTGCAATTATTGGCAATTGCAGAATCAAATTACAACCACATGTTATTTCAAAGATTGCTGATTTTAAAGACAATGAACTCAAGACCACCAAAGGTATGAGATCATGGTTAGGTCTTTTAAATTATGCCAGGAATTACATTCCTAATCTCGGAAAATTGCTTGGACCTTTATATGCTAAAACTTCACCCAAAGGAGAAAGGAAGTTAAATCAGCAGGATTGGGACTTGATAAAACAAATTAAAGAAAAGGTTCAACAACTTCCAGATCTAGAGATATCAAACGTAATAAATTTGACTTTATATCTTCGGAGAAAATTTGTGCATACGCAAGTGGGAAGTTTAATCCTCCCAAATCAACTATAGATGCTGAAATTCATGCCGTATTAAATACAATGGAGTCTCTGAAGATTTATTTTCTTGATAAAGATGAACTTCTCATAAGAACAGATTGTCAAGCTATAATCAGCTTCTTTGGGAAAACAGTAAACCACAAACCATCACGAGTTAGATGGCTTTCTTTCACCGATTACAGAAAGCCGCAATCAAACCGTCAACGCACTCCAACAACTACGAATCATCCACTCACTAAAGTTACAAGAGTGCAATAAAAGCAGTGTGACGACCAACTGACACAAGCATCTTATCTTCTGCAAGACTGTGTCTCTCGCATGCGTAATTTTAAAGTCTGAAGCATGATGGACCCAACGAATGACCACTCAACGTCCATACAAGCTTTACTTTATTAAAGTAGCTTTATTAAAGTAGCTTTGTTAAAGTAGCTTTGTTAAGCACTATGAAGATTCCTTCTGATCTTCTTATTTGAAAAACGTGTTGATGGGGCCCAATGAGCACCCAGCGTTCTCTATAAGAAGAAACTCTTGCAAGGAATTCAGGCATAACCTGAACCTTACTCGAGTCAGTGGGAAAACTAGTCTGTAAACCTTCAAGTTCTTAATTCCAGTTAGCATTTTGCTTACTCTCTTCACGTGTTTTCTTTCCCCCGCTTAACCGGACATATTGAAAATATTCATCGTAATTCCTTACCGAACATATTGAAAAAGTGCAAATTAGAGAAGATGTTTGAGAATAGTGATTATTTTACAAATTCGTTTCCTCAAAGGAATTGCAGAGAAAGACGTAGATAATTTAGTAAACAAAGAGGAGTCACCTCTAAGTTTAAACCAAAAGAAATTATATTAAATCAAAACAAGATGTCTAATATAAACTCAAACAAGTGTTTAAATAACTTATAAATCCTAAACAAACGATACAAACAAAACAAAGCCTAAAAGACCAAAATTAGGTCGTTTGGCGACCCAGTTCGCTTGAACTGTGGCAGCGGCGCCACACACCCATGCCAGGGAACACGATTCGTGTTCCATGGAACAACGCGTTTCACTTCGTGAAGAAGCAAAATGCAACACGGTCGTGACACGGCCTGACCGTGTTGGCTACTAGAAAGCTCGATTTCACTTCACCGAGCACAGAATTAAGCACACTCATGTCAGGGGACATGAGCGTGCTTCATTCTGTTAGAGGTACATAATAAAGCATACCCATGTCAGGGGATACGAACTGGCCGTGTTGTTGAAAACCTCGATTACACCTCTCCAGGGCACAAATTGGAGCATGCTCGTAACAAAAGAACATGAGTTGGTCGTGTTCTCTTTTGCCAATCCTGGTGGTTCCTCATCATGGTACAAAAGGGAACATAAACATGCCAGGGAGCATGGATTAGTTGTGTTCTTTGCTGACATCCTCGGTTGCTCCTTGTCAAAGTGCAGAATGGGTACGACAGCCTCAATTGCTCCTTTTCAAGGTATGGGAAGGGGCATGCACGTGTAAGATACACAAGTTGGTTATGTTCTTAGATCCTCCTACATCAAACGCCCGGGATTGAAAAGAACTTGTCTTTGACTTTAAAGTAGACTCATCAAGATCCATAGCGCAAGGACTTAAGGGCTTCATATTGAGGACATCAAAAGTCTTCAAATGATTAGGGAGACGCAACGTGTAAACATTGTCATTGATTTTCTGTCGTAATTCATAAGATCTAATCTTTCGTTCCTTGAGTTGATACAAGTTGCATCCATAACTAAGCCACTGAGATGACCATAATGAAGGTGCCGATAAAATTGAACCGTATTCCAGAAGTCTTTGATCAATATTGATTAGAAGGGATCCCCTTTTATGGAAGAAAGGAATCTTCCTTTGATAATGCCAATTGTTTCTTTCTGATCAATCAAGTAATCAACTTCATCATTTGCAAGCATAGATACTGAAGCCCAATTCCTTTTAGTTGCAAGAATTTTCACTCCAAAAGGTCGTAAGCTAGATCGACTCCCAGTAGCTCTAAACCCAAGAACAAAGACGGTCTTCCCAAAGAGAGTTTCTTCTATAGGCACTCCTAAATCCTTGTTTAACAGCAACTTCTAACTCCTGCTTCTTCGAAAGCCCCAACATGAAATATAGAACCATTCCTACACATGATGTAGCACCTCCAATTGTACATCTAGGAATCCTTGCAACTTTAATTTTGTGTTCCGTAGCTGCATCAATGTTACCATTCCCTTTCTTCAAGCCATCTCTTCGTCGCACAAGTCCTTTTCTTTTCCTATAAGTAACATTTACTCTTTCTCTAATAGAAGCAGATTTTTCCTTCTTCCAAGTATGGTTTTCTTTTAGTGCACCCTGTTCCTAACAAATTGCATCTAACTGTGATGACAACAACTTGTTCTCTTCAATTTCAGTGGCTTATCAACTTCTTCCTCGTCCTATACAGTCTCATCTTCCTCAGTAAACAAATTGTTGCCCTTCTAACTAACAAATTTCCAACCTTTGGTTGCTGATCCTATTTACCACAACAAAAATACATGATATGAAGTTTAAAATTAGCATGCAGTGACCGCTGGATAAGGCGTGGATCTTGAGGGTGAACTGGCCGACTATTTTGGTCGCTCTTGATCATTGGCTTCTTGTTTTGCAATTTTTCACCAATTAGGACACGTTGGGAACTTATATCTAGCCTCAATGCATGAAGTCACTGAAACGAGGTTTGAGGGTAATTGAAGGGAAGAAAGTGATCTTTTATTTTTTTTTTTTCATCCTCTCTAATCTAGGCCCTATCGGTCTCGTGAGCATCACAATTGCTCCCACCATATGGATGTTTGGCCTCTGAGTTTAACGGCTGCCAATTTACTTGCACACGATCGGGTAATTCCTTATAATCAAAAATCCTCCCCACTTCGTTAAGTCAATCAATGAATTCCACGGTCCGTAGCGTACTAGACAATTTGGGAAGATCAATGGGAAATCCAATATCTCCATACCGCTCCATTCAACCATGGTTTTCGTAATTGTGATAGGAGTTTTCAAAAATGGAAACAAAATTAAGATAAGGGAACTTCCGACCTTTAAGATCTCACATCGCTAGACCCTAAGTTAATTCTATAGATCTTCAAGTATCTCGTCTTGAATGTTGCAATCACGGTGCAAGGCTTCCACAGCCGGAACCTATTTGTCATGACCACGACCACGATGACCATCCATGGGATCTAAAGGCTCTGATAACATAATAGCGATTATTCTGCGGAATCGTTTCCTCAGAGGAATTGCAAGGAAAGACGTAAAGAATTCGATAAACGAAGAGGACCTGCCTCTAAGTTTTTAAAAAAAAATATTAAACCAAAACAAGATGTCTAACATCAACCCAAACAAGTGTTTAAATAACCTAAAAACCTTGAAAAAGAAAACTAACAAAACAAACCCTAAAAGACCAAAATTAGGCCGTTTGGCGAACCCGGTCCGCTTGAAATCTGGTAGCGCCACATGGTCGTGCCAGGGAACGTGTTTCGCTTCATGAAGAAATAGAATGCAACATTGCCGTGTTGGCTATTGGAAAGCTCAACTTCACCTCGCTAGGGCACAGAATGAAGCACACTTGTGCAAGGACACGAGTCGTCCGTGTTTGTTGTTGGAAACCTCATTTATACCTTACTAAGGTACAAAATGAAGCATTCCCGTGTCAGGTGACATGGGATGGCCATGTTTGTTGTTGAAAACCTCGATTACACCTCCAGGGCACATGTTAGAGCATGCCTGTGACAAAAGAACACGAGATGGCCATGCTCTTTGTTGGCGGTCCTGATGACTCCTTGTTAAGGTGCAAAATAGAACATGACCGTGTCGACCATATTCTCTACTAGCATCCTTTGTTGCTCCTCGTCAAAGCACAGATGGGGTACGACAGCCACAGTTACTCTTTGTCAAGGCACAAGAGGGAGCATGCACCCGTCAGATAACACGGGCTGATCATATTCCAGGATGCTCCCGCATCAATGTTCCTAAGAAAGAAGATAATGATGAAGCTTTCAGTCTAGATCTTGACCTATCTTAGCCCTAAACGTGACCAAAGGTCATGATACAAAGGGAACCACAAAGCTCCTACAATCTCTAGTAAAGAGAATGAGAAATCAGATTGAAAAGGAAAATAAAGAATTGATGATTAGTTGCAAGCAATAAGATATAATACACATACAACCCAAGATGATGATGATCATAGTACTAAAGCTAATAAGAGCTAGTATCGATGTATATAAGAACCAATAAAATGAAGCTCATTATCATTAAAAAAATGTAGAAGAGAAGATTTTTCTAATTGAGGTGCATCGTGCTCTCAAACTTCTTATTATACCTTTGATGCATCATACAATCATCAATCACATTAGAATTTAAGGATATATGTGTATCCTTATATTGTGGTTGTACCAATTCTATGGTTGCATCGATCTTGATTATAGTGGTTGTCAATATAAGTCCACTTCCAAGGATGAATCAAGATATATTATTGTTCATGTAAAAAAATAAATATCCGCATCACATGCATTAGGATCATTATTAAGTCTTAGAAACTATAGGGTTGATCTTATAAGGATGCTGCATAATTTGATGCTCCTATTTGATACTAGCACTTACTTTTAGCATTAGTAAAATTTAACAATATAGAACCAATAATAGTACTACTGAATGATATTCAATATATGTAATCTCATATATTGAATCATCGCCTACCTTTATTAAATATATAGAGATATTTTTAGAATTAAGCAAAATGGTTAATCAATACAAGAACATATCTCTACTCTACGTGAGATAGAGCTATATATCCTATTGCTAAAGAGTCAACACAAAAACCTCAAATTATACTTATTCAACTAGATAATTCAATATCATCCACTCACAATTAATTGAAACTACTACACTACCATGTGACTAACTAGAAAACTTCGATGGAGGACATGATGCATCTTCCTCGTCTAATCTTGCATCTAAAGGGCTAGAACTGATATGATTCAACGTCTCTTCGTTCTTATTTATGTATTGATGCAACATTCTTTAAAAGTTAACACTATACTATAATCCTTCCACTCTTCATCATCACCTTTAGAAATCTTACCACTTCCAACACCAATCTCATTCACCTCTTCATAAAGGACATCCACCACTTCTCCATTGCATGCATATCATCGATATAGGGAGATACTTTTAAATTCTCAGCCTCTACAAACAACTTCACCAATAGATCCTTAAATATTAGATCCTCTAACATAAACTTACCTATAGCTCTTATAAAGGAAGGCATTCTTTTACTATCCATCATTAACTTTGTTTCCTTCAAAATTGTGAGTTCATCCTTTCACAAGTTGATCATGCCCTTGTCCTCTTTGAAGATTTCCAGTCACATCACAAAGCTCTTGGAGAACCACACGAGCATGAATGAATATTCACTCATCATGATGAATATTAATTCCTACTCCTTTACCCCACGGTGTACTTGTTGATGAATCTTTATGGTTAACTATATTCTTAATGGTCCAATGGATTATTATGAACAATAAGACAAGGTTGACTGCCAAGGAATACACTCAAACTTGTAATGTGGATTATCTAGAGAAATTGCCCGTCTCATCTAAACTCACTATGTGTAATTTTTATCATGAAAAGGGATGAAGCTCCCGTCAATACGGATCCAGAAAAGGGTCTATTGTACACAACCTTACCTTACTTTGTTATTTCCTACCATTATGTCAAACCTCCCCTTCTAGATTCTCTCATAAAAAAAAAATGACAACTCGGTGCACGAAGTTTCCGCTATGCGAGGTCCCGGGGAAGGATCCATTGTATACAGTCTTATCCTACTTTTTACTTTCCAAGATTCGAACCCGTAACCTTTTGGTTACAAAGCACCAACTTTACCGTTGTGCCAAAGTTCCCCTTCTAGCTTTTCTCTCATATTGAACTAAAATTTGATCAAATGCTTTTCTACAATATAAAATTTCTAAAGAAGTTTATTTAAAGCAATCTCTAGGATATATTGCTTACTGAAAGGCTAGGTCTTAAATGAAGTCCTTATGTGTAATTTAAAAAGATGTCTTAGAAAATTACTCAAGTTGGCATCAAGCTAAGCAAAGCAACTGATTCACTATTTATACGCTAGTGTTATTGAGATGGTAATTTTGGAAAGTTACTTTGATGACTGCTAATCTATGTTTGTTGATATTCATCTAGCATGAAGTGATCTGCAAGGTATTATAAAAATTATTGTGAAGTCAAATTTGTAATCAAAGATTTAGAAAAACTATGAAATATATTAAAGAGTCTGTAAGGAAAGTTTTAATTTATAAGAAGCAATAAATATTGGTGGCTTCTTTTATATTGTGTAGAGGGTCCACATTAGGAGTTCTTATATATGCTAAGCATCCTAGTAAGGTGGAAAAACCAAATGCAAAGTATGGTAGCTCAATTTAGTGCTAAAACAAAATAGATCAATGGTATACACAATTTATGAGACAATGTGTATAAAGGTTTCTCAAGAAGATCTCCATTTTAGTTGTATTGAACCAATTTTTTTTTATAAATAAAAATATATTAAATTCGAAAAAATATATGCACATAGAAAGAATATTAGGGAAATGTTCAAGGATAGGCACATAACATGATGAGGCCCACAAAAAGTGAAATAGTGGATCATGAATTTGTGTCTATCCCTGAATATTTCCTTGAGATTTTTTCTTTGCATATCATTGCACATTAAATTCAAAGACAATGATGTACAACCAAGATTGGACAAGTCGAACCATCATAATCAATCATCCCTCATCACTAGGGACCACTTTATGTCTGATACAACGTCAGAGTATATCCCTAGTGATCGATATACATGTCTTTGTACACTCCTGAATACCCACTCAACATCTAACTATCACTCCCCCAAGAAACTAGTATTCATCACTCGTCAAACATAGTGAATCATAAAAGACAAAGTCACGAACCTTTGTCAAGTAGTATCTACCAAAGACGCGTATCATCCTCCTCTATGTGGACATCTACTGTCGCATATGTAGCTAGTTTCTGATCCTCCTCCAAAGCTCCGCAATAGGTGGCATTCAAAGAACAAATATTCCTGTGACTCTGACAGCAAAAAGTATATTGTCAATCCTCCAAGTACTCTTGCCTATCTTTAATGGGGAAGACGTCGTTGCGCCAACATTCATAATGTGACTACATGACCTAGCTAAATATAGGTGGTCTTCCACACTATCTGAGCTCATGGTTTCTTAGGACTAGGGTGCCTAAAGAAATCAAATGCCCGGATTACACCATCATCCTGATAAAATCAATCCGTCAACATCTATCTAGCAGCCTCTTGTGCCCTAACCGTCAAAAGGAGATCTCGTATCTTGAGCAACTGCTTGATTAGCGGGGAGTCCATATGAGCAATCTCCTAGGGCCAAGCATCAGTGCAGCTCAACTAAGTGTGATGCACGCACTTTATCCAAAGTGCATTCTCCTTGGCCTGCACCCATCATAATACCTTAGCCAGGAGGGCTAAGTTCCAAGCAATCACGAAACCCCAAGCCACCTTCATCCTTTGGTTTGCACAAATTAGCCCGGGACACCGACGGGTGCTTAGACATCCACGTGAATGACCTATAGATACGATCATTAATACCTATAGGAAGTGGCAAGATAGCTAGCTAGAAGCACTCCACTCCCTGTAACACAAAGGTAATAAGTTGTCTTACCCGTATAAGATAGAGTTTTCCAAGGCCAAGCATCAATTCGTCTACCCAGCGAATCTAACAGGGAGCTGTAATAAAAAATCTGAAGTTTCACTACTGCCAGAGGAATCCCAAAATACCTAAACAGCATGAAACCCTCTTGACTTTTGTCTATTTATCTGAAAATCTGATGCCGCACCAAACTCTTGTAAAGTTGTAGTCAATACATCCACTGAATATGCATCACCTCCGTTGAAAAATAGATCATCTGTATAGGCTAAGTGAGTTAGTATGAGACGAGCACGCTAAGGGTGATAGTGAAAACAAGGATAGCCGGTACTCTGTTATATTTATCTCCCAAATATTTTCACACAAATACCAAAAAGATATGGCGATAAAAGGTCTTCTTGTCTCAGTCCTCTAGCATCTCAAAAAAATCCAAATGTCCCCTCATTAATGGCTATTGAGAAGGATATGGTAGTCACACTCCATAATCCATGCAACAAATCCATCCAGGAAGTGTAGCCCGACAAGGGCCCCATATAGGAAACTCCAATACAGCGAGTCAAAAGTAAAGATCAATCTTCATGATGCACCTCGAAGAAATCCACTTCCTGTAGTATCTTCGAAAGAGCTCCTGAGCTAAATGAATATTGTCCGTGATGAGTTGACCTTCCACAAATGCAGCCTAATATTGGTAGAGTTGATTGATGTGTGTATTTCATATATAGTTTTCGGTATTGTTTTGTATGCATTTTATTTTATTACATGAGCATATTCGACATACATTCATTACTTTTGCATTATTTTTATCCTTTTTTTCAAAGAAATGCTCTTTGTATGTTTTTTATTGATAAGATGTGAAGATATTGATGTTTGGAGCGAATTTGGAGATGAAAAGCTGAAGGAAGACGCATTACAACATGTTCCACGCTCCCATGCTGCCTAACATGGTCGTGGATCATCAGGGAAGAAGAGGCACCCAAAAAGCATCTAGCGGGGAACACTGCTTGTGTTGGCCGACACGGGTGTGTTCGTTGTTATCCCAAGACAAAAACAATATATCAAACTTCAAATAGGCATAACTTTTGACTCGAGTTGAGTCACAGGGTCTATGACCTATCAAATTGAAGTCGTTCCAAGATATACAGTTTGGTATAGAGTGGAACTTGTAACATCCAAGTTTTAGGCCCCAAAATATTATTTTCATGGACATGTAGCAGTCTCTTAGTTTTATGGAGATTTTGTATCCTAGAAAAGTGCCCTCAATTTGTTAGGAAAGACTGTTAGTTTTTGGTATCCTTGGATGCTATAAAGGAACGGGGCACTTGTTTAAGACATCTAGGGATCAAGGAGTTCTCCCCTTCCCTAAGAGAGGTTTCCTTGTGACGACGAACCTAGGAGACAGACATTTCCAATGAGCTGTTGAGATTCCGTCCACCAAGGAGTTTGGAGATCAAATCAAAAACAACCACAAACACTATGAACACAACGACTAAGCTTTTCTTCTCTTTTATCTTTAATTTGAATTGTAAAATGTTTTCCTTCATATTTTTGCTTGTACCTCCATCTCCATGGAAATCTCTTAATTCTAGGATGAAGGAGTAGCTCGACACATTAACATTACTTTTATATTTATTCATCTTTCTTTTATGATATGATGTGTAAATCATGATCGGGTCTTATTATGCATACATGATTATGGCACTAACTCTACGTCTTCATATTCCACACAACGCGAGGAAGGACTGAAAAGTGAACCCAACTATTCGACCCATAAGGATCGAGACTTGAGAGGTTCATAAAAGTAGTTCAAAAGCTCACGAGTGCACCATTGGCTAAAACAAAGCTTAATGGATTTATCCCGATTTGACGTCATGAAGTAGAGAATAACACCTACAAGAGCAAGAGCCTCCCTACGAAAGCGGTCGCTTAAGTAAAACTACCTTGAAAGTAGGCGTCGCGTTGGATAAGCACACTGATATAATTCCAAAAGTTTATACCGGTTACCTTTGGATAAACTACCTTGATGTGTATCAACATTGAGGTAAGAATGAATAATATTTAGGATGTTAATGATCATAGTAGCAAAATCAAAATCCTAGAATTGCTTTCTAAAATTAGTTTTCTCCCACAAACTTTCTTTGCTTTCTTAATTCGTTCTCTCTTATGATTCTCACGATTTTTTATTGTCTGGATAGTCTGCTTCGTGATTCTAACTAGTACTCAATTTAGAGTCCCTATAGGATTGATCTTTCATTACTTGACAGTCTTGCAATTTTCATCCATCATTGATCCATAACACTGGGCATTCTACTCGCTAAGATCTTAGAAATAATCTTGTAGAAAATCGTTCAACAAGAGATTGTGTTAACTTCAGGGTAAGAAATATTAAAGTATGGTTCCATCTTTTACGTAGCTTACTACTCTTGAAAAATTTGAGGACCGCAACAGTAAACCCCCCCCCCCCCCCCCCACAATAGTGTCCCAAGCTTGTTTGAAAAATTTTGATCCATAGTCATCCGAGCCTAGTGCTCGCTAGTCCTCTATATCAAAGTGTTGCCTTGTGATGTATGCCCAAGGGCTAAAGCTAGGAGAAATCAATTATCACTTCCGGAAGGCCCAATTACAAGACTGCAGGCAAAGCGTTTCAGGGAAGCACTAAATGGGCTAATCAAAGAACATTAGGCGGACTATGAGCAAGGAGAGACCAAGATAATTCCAACTGCTAGTCGTGGCCTAATCCACGCAAACGGGTATAGCCATCCATGACTCGGCCGCGCTTAACGGAAGAACGCTAATAAGCATGGGAACTCGTTCATGCATGAAGACTTAAGTATTTTAAATTGTTTAACGAAGCATGCGACTTGAGACTCTAATTGTGCATGTATTTATTTTGTTTTGGGTTCCTAGATAGCTTGCATGAGGCATGCCTCATTGGAACTCTAATTGTGCATGCACTTATCTTGTATTTTTCCTTGTTCACTCCCATTATATAAGAGGGGCATCTTAGTATGAAACAACTTAGTTTTTTGTGAGATTGTGTGCTCTCTTAGTTCTTGAAAGGACTTTCTGAACTTTTCAAGTTTACTCTCATGGCGTTCAACCCATCGAAACTTATCACCCCGGGTGTGGCATTTCTTTCCTTCGTAGGCTTGGTTCGTACCAGTTCTTAGTTACGGGTCAAGACTCACACTCTTGTCATCTAGTTCTTGGGATTCTATCCACCTTTGTCTCGGGTTCCATCACATTTGTTGGTGGGGTTCGTATCATCTGGTATCAGAGCTTCGGTTCAAAGGTAAGTGCAAATTTATTTTTACTTGTTGTTCAGCCAAAAGCAAAAAAAAAAAAAAAAGAGCGCAACGAAAAGACAAAAAAAAAAAAAAAGGCGCTGAAAAAAAAGGTTGCTTGTGTGAATCAAAGTAAATTGTCTTCAACAATCCCTTTCTTGTTTTCCTTACTCTCAAACTTCTACTCTTTCATTTTCTCTTAAAATTCTGTCATCATAAGTTTCGGTAGTATCTTTTGAATTACTACATGATATTCCGATTTGTTTTAGAGTTTGATTAAGAACTAAGAGATATCATCAATTGAGAGCTTACCACCCAAACGTGAGTTGAGTGCTTGTGAGGTTTTCTTTCATTTTGCAGTCATGTCCAACAACCAAGAGCATGGAGCAAATGAGGGGGCTAGGCCACTTCCGAACCTACAACTGTAAGCATTGATGGGGGAGATGCAGCGAATGAAGAGGGCGGAATTAGAATCTATCCATGAGAGGTTGGATCGGGTGGAAGATGGGACACCAAGAAGACATCAACAAGACCGTATTACTAGACCACAACGAAGACATGCCCAAGGGATTGATGTCGAAGAAGATGAAGAGGTTATTGTGGAAGACTTTGATGAGCAAAACTAAAATCGGGGCAGGATTGGATATCGAGGAGATAAAAACGGAACTAGAAGAAATAATTATTTAGGAGGGATTAAGATGAAGATTCCAACCTTCCAAGGGAGAAATGACCCAGAAGTTTACTTGGAATGGGAAGCTAAGATGGAAATGGTGTTTGACTATCACGAATTCTCAGAGTTTAAAAAGGTGAAATTAACTGCCATTGAATTCACTGATTACGCTATTGTTTAGTGGGATCAAGTGGTGATGACTCGGAGAAGAAATAGAGAGCAACCTGTGTCCACTTAGGAGGAGATGAAAGTGCTCATAAGGAGGTTTGTACCCAGCCATTATTATAGAAGCTTATATCAGCGGCTTCAAAGGTTATCTCAAGGCTCCAAAAGTGTAGATGAATATTTCAAGGAGATGGAGTTGTCCATGATCCGAGCTAATGTCGACGAAGATCAGGAAGCCACCATGGCCAGGTTTTTACATGGTTTAAACCCAGAAATTGAATTGCAGCATTATGTTGAGCTATCGGACATAGTCCACCAAGCACAAAAAGTGAAAGAACAATTCAAGAGGAGAGGATTGGCTAGGAAGGGACAACCAATGACTACTCACGGCACATGGCAGACGACTCCAAGAAAGGAGGAACAACCTCAAAATAAGCCAAAGTTTGAACCCTTCAAGAAGCCCAAACTCACACCATCTACTACTCAAGGTAATCGTGAGCTCATTTCCTCCAAAACTCGTGATATCAAGTGTTTTAAATGTCAAGGGCATGGTCATATAGCTAGTCAATGTGTAAACAAAAGGGTGATGGTAATAAACGCCCAAGGTGAACTTGAGTCGGAAGATAAGGATGAAATAGTTGAAGAAGTGCCGCAAAAAGAGGACAGTGATGATGAACAACATGCTGTTATTGGAGACTTATTGGTGGCCCGACGAGTTCTCAATATACAAGCTAAGGAAGAAGAAGATAATCAAAGGGAGAACTTGTTTCATACCCGTTGCTTTGTCAATAACAAGGTTTGCAATGTTATTATTGATGGGAGAGTTGCAACAATGTGGCAAGTACTGATTTGGTGGAGAAATTGTCACTACCAACTCGGAAACATTCGCGTCTTTATCGACTTCAGTGGCTAAACGATTGCGGTGAAATCAAGGTAACAAAACAAGTCTTGGTAGCAATTTCCATAGGCAAATATGAAGATGTGTTGTATGACGTGGTTCTCATGCATACATGTCATCTATTGTTGAGGAGACCTTGGCAATTCGATCGAAAGATAACACATAATGGCCTCACAAACATGTATACTTTTACTCTGAAGAGACAGCCTATTATTCTTGTACCATTGACTCCAAGACAAGTTATGGAGGACTAGTTGAGATTACAAAAAGCAAATGAAAAGAAGAAAGAAAAAGAAATTGAGAGAAAAAAATTGAGAGAAAAGAAGTCGAGGAAAAGAAAAATGAGAGGAAATAAAATGAGAGGAAAGAGACAAAAGGAGAGGGCAAGGAAAAAAAAAAGAAGAGAAAAAGAAAAATAATTTTTATGCAAAAAAAAAAAGTGAGATCAAACGAGCTTTGTTTTCAAATCAGCTACCCCTTATTCTTTTGTATAAGGAGGCACTCTTGAGCATTAACGACCTTAACGGTTCTTTTCCTACTGTTATTATTTCTCTCTTACAGGAATTCGAGGTGATCTTTCCGGAAGAGGTTCCGCATGGTTTACCTCCAATTAGAGGAATTAAGCACCAAATCGACTTCATACCTAGTGCATCCACTTCAAATCGACCTGCCTATAGAAGCAATCCAGAGGAAGCAAAAGAACTTTAGAGACAAGTTAATGAATTATTAGAAAAGGGGTATGTTCGAGAAAGTATGAGCCTTTACGTCGTGCCTGTGTTACTAGTTCCTAAGAAGGATGGAACATGGAAGATGTGTGTGGATTATCGAGCCATCAACAACATCATGGTAAAGTATCGTCATCCAATTCCTAGAATTGATGATATACTTGATGAATTGCATGGTTCTTGTGTATTCACAAAAATTGATCTTAGGAGTGGATATCATCATATTAGGATGAAGAAAGGTGATGAATGGAAAACTGATTTTAAAACTAAGCATTGCTTATATGAATGGTTAGTAATGTCTTTTGGCTTAACTAATGCTCCTAGCACTTTTATGTGTTTGATGAATCATGTTTTGTTGCTTTCTTAGGAAAATTTGTAGTTGTGTATTTTGATGACATTTTGATTTATAACAAAAGCTTAGAAAAACATGTTACACATTTAAGGTTAGTTTTGAGTGTGTTAAAAGAAGAAAAGTTTTTTGCTAACCTCGTTAAATGCTCCTTTTATACAGAGAAAGTCGTGTTTCTTGGTTTTGTTGTTAATACTAAAGGCGTTTAGATGGATGAGGAAAAGGTGAAAGCAATCCAAGAGTGGTCAACACCAATAACAATTAACCAAGTGAGGAGTTTCCATGATTTAGCCAGCTTCTATCGACGGTTTGTTCATGATTTTAACAATATTGCAGCTCCTCTTACTAAAGTCATCGAGAAAAATGAGTCATTCAAGTGGGGAGAGGAGCAAGAGAGGGTCTTCAACACTTTGAAAGAAAAGCTAAGTTCTGCTCCTTTACTAATCCTACCAGATTTTCTAAAACCTTTGAAATCGAATGTGATGCTTCTGATGTTGGTATAAGTGATGTGCTTATGCAGGAGATGAGACCCATTGCTTACTTCAGTGAGAAGTTGAATGAAGTCACTCTCAACTATCCCACATATGACAAGGAGATGTATGCATTGGTGAGAGCATTGGAGATGTGGCAACATTACCTATGGCCAAAAGAATTCGTGATTCACACAGATCATCAATCTCTAAAGCATTTGAAGAGTCAACATAAGTTGAACCGACGTCATGCTAAATGGGTAGAATTCATTGAGACATTTCCTTATATGATCAAATACAAGCAAGGATAGGAGAACGTAGTTGATGATGCACTATCTCGAAGGTATGTTTTACTTTACACTTTAGATACGAAGTTACTTGGATTTGAATATATCAAGGATTTATATACTAATTATACTAATTTTTCTGATGTATTCAAAGCATACGATAAGGTTGCATTTGGTAAGTTCTATAGGCATGATGGTTTTTTATTTCGTGGAAATAGATTGTGTGCCTATGTGTTCGTTACGTGAATTGATCACTAGGGAATTTTGGCGTTACTAAGACTTTAGGGGTTACAGGATTATTTCTTTTGGCCTCATATGAAACGTGACGTGGAAAGAATTTGTGAAAAGTGCATCACTTGCAAACAAGCTAAATCTAAATTGAAACCCCATGACTTTTATACTCCTTTGTCTATACCTATGGACTTTATTTTAGGATTACCCCATACCAAGAGGGAGAGAGATTCAATTTTTGTTGTGGTAGATAGATTCTCCAAAATGGCGCATTTCATTCCATGTCATAAAACCGATGATGCATCGCATATAACTGAATTGTTCTTTAAAGAGGTTATTAGGTTGCATGGCATGCCTAGGACCATTGTCTGTGATAGGGATACAAAGTTTTTGAATTATTTTTGGAAGATTTTGCGAGGGAAATTAGGAACTAAATTGTTATTCTCTACTACGTGTCACCCCCAAACTGATGGGCAAACTGAATTGGTCAATCGAACTTTGTCCTTTTTACTTCGTGCGATCATTAATAAGAATTTGAGTATATGGGAAGATTGTCTACCTCATATTGAATTTGCTTATAATAGGAGCATACATTCTGCGACTCAATTTTTTCCATTTGAAATTGTTTATAGATTTGATTCCTTTAGCTGTAAGTGAGCATATAACTTAGATGGTAAGCAGAAGGTCGAATCCGTAAAGAAGATTCATGAACAAGCACAACTAAATATTGAGAAAAAAACTCAGCAATACATGCAACAAGCTAACTAGGGGCGCAAGAAAATTATGTTTGAACCAGGAGAATGGGTTTGGTTGCACCTCCGAAAGGAGAGATTTCCGGACAAACATCGTTCTAAACTTCTACCTCGAGGGGATGACCCATTTCAAGTATTAGAGTGCATCAATGATAATGCCTACAAACTTGAACTACTAGGTGAGTATAGCGTACATTATACTTTTAATGTTGCTGACTTATCCCCGTTTGATGCAGGTGATGATTTGAGGACAAATCCTTTTCAAGAAGGAGAGAATGATGTATGTCCAAGGGCTGAAGCTAGGAGAGATCAGTTATCACTTCCGGAAGTCTAATTACAAGACTACAGGCAAAGTGTTTCAAGTAAGCACTAAATGGGTTAATCAAAGAACATTGGGCGGACTATGAGCAAGGAGAGACCAAGATAATCCCAACTGCTAGTCATGACCTAATCCACGTAATCGGCATAACCATCCATGACTCGGTCGCGCTTAACGGAAGAACGCTAATAAGCATGGGAACTCATTCATGCATGAAGACTTAAGTATTTTAGATTGTTTAATGAAACCTTGCATGAGGCATGCCACATTGGAACTCTAATTGTGCATGCACTTATCTTGTACTTTTCCTTGTTCACTCCCATTATATAAGGGAGGGGCATCTTAGTATGAAGCAACTTAATTTTTGGTGAGATTGTGTGCTCTCTTAGTTCTTAAAAGGACTTTCTGAACTTATCGAGTTTACTCTCGTGGCGTTCAACCCATCGAAACTTATCACCTCGAGTATGGCGTTTCTTTCCTTCGTAGGCTTGGTTCGTACTAATTCTTGGTTACGGGTCAAGACTCACACTCTTGTCATCTAGTTCTTGGGGCTCTATCCACTTTTGTCTCGGGTTCCATCACATTTATTGGTGGGGTTCGTATCACCTTGATTTCTCCAACTATTGGGAGGTGAACCATCATATCTTGATAATCAACCCTAAGTTTCTATCAAAATAGCAAACATGCATAAGAGAACTAATCTTGTGCTGGGCATGCCTAGCAAATCTTGAAAATGCTAAGAACTCTGTAAGACTGTCCTCTACCTTCTCCACAATTGTGACCTCATTCCTCTTGTTAGTTCATTTTACAAGGATGAAAATAAGAGGAATTATTGTGCACCTACTTGAAATATACCAGCTTTGCACGCTGCATAAAAAAGCTATGTTCTGCTACATTCTAACTAGCTGTCGAGTGTTGTATTTCTTTGTAATCCTCGGGCAGTGTACCAAGGGGCAAACTAGTCTCTTGTACCTCAATTAGCCTTTGTAGTGCAGCAACTGCCTTTGTTGTGATGTGCCTTTGCTGTGATGCGCTGAAAGTGTTCTCCATTCAGTTGTCTCATATCAGCCTTCAACAGCTTCAAGATCCGCTCAAGAAAAAATTGAGCAATATCATAGATTCACTGATTGTACACTGCTCATTTACTTTCAACGAGCTGTGGAAAAGTATCATGTTTTGCCCACATGTTAAAAATTTGAATGGCTTAGGAAAATGGTTGTCACTATCCAAAATAGGCACTATGTTTATCGAGTGATCAGACAGCACAACCTAGTGGTATAAAATTTGCAATGCTACGTAGCTCGATCTTCAACTAAAGTTTATTGATCAAAGTCATATCTAACTTGATGCAGATATACCCATTTGTCCATGTATACCTATAACCTGTGTAGGTCAGATCTTCCATACCCATAAAGGACACAACAAAAATCAGCTATGTTATACTGTGTGACCAGAATACCACCATATTTGTCTTCGGTTAAAAGGAAAGTGTTAAAATCTCCCAAAACAAGCCAAGGATGTTCCATATTAGTAGCTATGTTCTGCAGTCGTTCCCATAATGTCTTCCGTCTAACTAAAGATAATTACCCATAAACAAACGAGATTGCAAATACCCGGTGAGAGATCTTGCAAGTCACCAAGCCGTGTGAATATTGATCATGTCATTCACACACCTCCAGATTGACCTATTAGTCGTCCCAAACTAAGAGAATCTTGCTTCTGCCTTCAAGATTGTCCCTCTCTGCCACTTAGAGATGTTGAAATCTTTGCATCTTCAATTTTTGAAATCCCAATATCGAAAGTTTCATCTCCAACACACCTAACACTCTTAGCTGGTTTCGAAAGAAGCCTTCTACCCCTTTCTGCTTGAGGCTCTTGTTGAGGCCTCGAATGTTCCATGAGCCGATCTTCATCAAGCCTAAGACAACCTAGGCCATCCAGAATTGACTTGCTTCTTCCCCCTTGCACTGATGAAATAATCTCATATCGCCTAGTAGATGTCCCTAGATGTTACCCTCATCATGTTGGACATCCTCTTGTACAACTTTACCTTTGCTTCTCGTCAAGAGTGGGTATACTTGTTGTGCGCAAAGCAGTGGTGATTTGTATAGGCTGCGGTTGATCGATCTCTGTTTAGCTATCCTCTGGCTTGTGCCTACGGGATCCCTTTCTTCGAAATTGAGCAATCCACATCCCCATACCCATCCCACTATCATCATTACGATAGGGACCATTGTCTAAGGCTGATGTGTAGCAAGTGAATTTCATGACGGAACAACATTATCCACACATTATATAAACCAATGAATATGGATATTCTTAATCAAGCAGCCTTCTAAATTGAACTATCTAATTTTTCAAGGATGCATTAAGCACATTGTAGTGAATTTCCACTTCGTCCTCAATGTAGAGATGTCTAAGAAGATCACCACACCATACACTCTACACAAAAAATATAGACATCTTTAGCAATCCTTTTATCACTAAATTTATGATGTATAATAGGCCAGGAATAATAGATAATTATGCTCCAATTTGAAGGAGTGTGTTTGATAAATATGTCAAATGCAATAGGAAACCTAATCCAAGGCATATCTAGTCTTGTGTTTAAATATGAGTTGTAATCCTATTTAATATAACTAACTCATAGTAAATTAAATCCAACCAAGACCATTTAAGATCAAGTTGCACTAGGATAAAGATTGAGCTAGTTTCCAAATGAGCAATCAGCACAATTGGCAAAAAAGGCTGTAATTGAGTTGAGCCAAGCTTGATGGCATTTCAAGCTTGTTTGTTTATCTTATTGAGCTTATTTCTTAAAAGGTTTAACAAGCTAAGCTTTTACTGAGCTTAACTAGCAAGATAGTTGTCCTTATAATTTAGTTAAATCATTAATCAAATAAAAGAAGGGGAGTTTGATGTAATAATAAAGTTATTGTCATGTAACTTTATGATTATGGATTCGAGTCGCGAAAATCTCTTGCAATACATGATAAGGCTATGTACAAGAGACCTAATGTGGCTCGTGATGTGCGTAAACTATATACATTTTTATACATGTTTTGACGCATATTCACGTACTTTATTTGTGCTTGATCTATGTATTTTTATACCACTTATCATATTTTTAGCTTAATTACTCTTATTTATCGAAAATATGCTCTTTTTGTATTTTTTTTGTTGATAGGATGCGTTTTTGGAATGAAAACAGTGCTTGTAGATGACTCGGACAACAAACAAAGAAAAAGGACCCTGCCGTGTGGAATCCACATGGTCGTGCCACATGCTAGAGGAGGAGAAGGCACCGGTTCACACGACCAGTGCCACAAAACAGAGACGAAGCAAACCCCGGTCGTGTGGAATTCACACGGTCGTGTCAATGAAACAGAGAAGTAGACTATGGCCGTGTGGAATTCACACGGCCGTGTTGAATTTCTAGAGCCGAAGAACACTGTGGCTGTGTGAAATCCACACGGCCATGCCACTGGACCAGAGCCCAGGCAGACAGTGGTCGTGTGGAATCCGCACGGCCGTGTCACGAGCCATGCCAGACCTGTGCCTAGCTCTATTTAAGGGAAGTTCTTCCCCTTTTCAAGGGAGAGGAAGGTTCTCCCTTTGGGGAGATCCAACTTGGACGAGATATGGACTTCTTCAACACTCTCTTGGGTGATCCAAAGTCGAATTTAGCATCTCCATCACTTTGGAAGCTTGGATTGGATCTGAAGACTACTCTTCGTATAGAATAATCCTTCTTCCCAATCTCTTCTCGAGTTTTGGATGATTTTGGCTTAAATCTTTGTCTTTGGATCCACTTCTCCTAGTTATGAAGTAGATCTTTTGTTCTACGATTAAGGAAGTAATTGTAATGTGAATTGATATAAAACACATGGATTTGCCAATTTCTTATCTATATAACATTGTTATGCCTTGTATCTACTTGATCTTATGTGTGTGTAATGTGCTTGAGCTTAATTTCCATGTTTGATCGAATGTTTATGTAGAATTACTAATCTCGTAGAGGGAATGTTCTAGATCGTATGACCGAAGGATCCTAATGACAAAGGTATCCCGTTTCCAGAGGGCATTGCCTTGAAAGGATAAGCAATTCTCCACAAGTAGCGAATTGAACATAATTGTTATTTCTATCTCTATGTTATTAAGTGTTAGTATGTTTTTTTGTTGTATGGTCGAGGGGCACAAATGACAGGGGTATCCCATTACCGAACTTCATAAGAATCACTTCCAATTAGTAGCATAGGATATGAATTAAGATAGCATTCGGGTTTGACTTCTGCGGGGAAGAATCGGTAATAAATCTAACTTTCCACAAGTGCATAAGAATAGAGGACAGGAGATAAGTGATCCATGATACGTTGATTAGCATCACGATGAAACCGAACCCCTAGAACACTTCCCAACCCAAATTCCTCAATATTATCTCTCTCGCATTCTCCTACTTCCCTTTACATTTGTGTTTGCAATCTAAAATTTTTCAATAATTTAGCTAGTTCTCCGAGCTTAGATTCTAGTGCTTATACCCAGTCCCCGTGGGTATTTTTTTATTACTTATATTCTGTATACGGGCACACATTAAGTTTTTAACGTCGATACGAGGACTGCGCATATAACATTTAACGTCGTTACGAGGACAACCATTCCTTGCCACTGCAGGAGATCTTCTGACCTTGTCAAAAATAGAGTAGATGCACACCAACTTGAGGAATAGAATTTCCATCCTCATGAGCATCCGCCGAATGTCACTCCTAGTCCGACAATAGAGGAATGGAGGCCCCCAAACAAAAATCAAAAATATGTCTACTCGCCAAGGGCAAGGATGAAGGAAGATCTTGAAGCACCAACCCTAGGAGAGAAAAAATCGCCCCTTCATGGGTATAGTCCATAATGAACAGAAGCGAGATCAAGCTAATGACCTAAAACAAGCGCTTCTTGGAAAGCAACCCAAGGGTTTTATTCTGTTTAGTTGCAATCTTCTTTCTTTATTAGTTATTTTATTCGTCTTTTAATTTTCTTTTCAGGTGTCATATAGCCTCAACGAAGTGGCCATGATCCTCTCATGGGCGTGGAGGCACCAATAAAGTTAAAGAGGAGAAAAGTCATTAAAAAATTCAGCCCTCACACACCTCAAGGAGTCGGTCATGTGACCTCACACGGCCGTGTGAGGCTAGCCGAGAAGAAGAAGACTAAAGTTGTGTGAATCCACACAGCCGTATGGCTGTAGCAGAAAAGAAGAAGAGGACGGTCATGTCAAATGACACGACCGTGTGACTTAACCCGAGAGGAAGTTAGGTGAGACCGTGTCATTTGACATAACCATGTGACTCCAGCCGAGCCAAAGAAGACCCAGGTCATGTCAATCGATACGGTCGTGTGAAGAATCGCTCAACCCACCCAAACTCACTTTCTCCACCTCTTCTTCTCCCTAATTCTTTTCCTCCATATCTCCACTCATCTTCTACTTCATTCACCTCCCAATTTCTTCACCAAGGATTCATAGATCTCATCTCTTCAAGATCTAGATCTAGGTTTAGATCTAAACTTAAATCTAAGAATTCCTCTTCTTCTTCTTCAACTTCAAGCTTCCTCATCTCTCAAGATCTACCTCTTCTCACAATATCTCTCTTCTTTCTTCCTCAATATTCATCTTCGCCAACCGAATTTTCAATCATGTCCAGCCTTTTGAAGAGGATCAAACGAGGAAGTGGAGGTTTAATTCGAGTTTTAGTTGGAATGATTTTTGGACTTCTATTACCAGGTTAAATGATCCTTACGAGCCCTCTAGAACTAAGATTTCTTACGTGCAAAATCCCGTATTTAGATACCTCTACCGTGTAATGAGCAAAACCAACTTTAGTAGAAGGGAGAGTGACGGGGCAGTTAAAAAAGTGAAACTTTACTCTTTTTGACAATGCTTAATAAAGTGACTTTGATACCGATTTCCATTTTCTACAAACCTTTGCAAAATCCAGGAAAGCAATCAAAGGGTTAATATTTTTTAGCAGGTTGATTACCCAACTAGCTGTAGATTTAGCTTACGAACTTAGTAATTTAGAGGTTATTCATGGAAATCAAAAGATTGATATCGATACTTGTATTGCCACGAAGATGATATGCCAAGATGAAAATGGCTTTGCTTTTATAAGGAGGAATGGATTTCCATTACCTCTACCTTATACCCCGAGCGCACTACGGTTTGCAACCCCGCCAACTAGGTTATTACTGTTATAGCCCCCAAAGTTACTCCTCCCCCTTTGGAAAACCTTGAAACTCCGACATCTAGACATCCGCAGCCGTCCAGACGTCCAGAACATGCTAAGCATTCTTTTACCTATGGTACGGGTCCCTCTAGATTCAATTTCTAGAATTTTCATGGCTCTTTGGAATCACTTCATGAGATGCAAGACTCCTAACAACAGATGTTGGAGGGTCACGTCGGATTGTCTGTCAGTCAGTACCAGGAGGTACAAGTTTCAGAGGAATTTCCAAAGCCAGGTGGCCGAATTTGTTCAGGATTACGGCGCTAACCAGGCGAGGATGAGAGAGTTTATGGAAGTGTATATCACTAGACATCAGGTGATACTCTTTACCACTACCATGAGTATATTGGTCAGCTCCCTGGTATGTCTAGTTTCTCTTCCAGCCGACGAGGACAAGGTCCACCCCCCATCTCCATCACCATATTGATTTCATTGGGACGATAAAAAGTTTAAGTTGGGTGGCGTTGTACATAGTTTGATTTCCTTTCTGTGCATTTCTTTTATTTGCATTTTCAGCATTTTTGTTTGTTTTCATCTTCAGTTTTATTGTACATTTTTGCTTGTTTTCATGATTAGTTTTTTAGTTTTCTTGCTTGTCGTTTTGTGGCATGTCGAAAACATCAATCCTCACATTATTGTGGACTTGTCCAATAGCAAAGTGGTTAGCACGTTCATTTCTACATTCATCTTATTGTGGAGATAGTGCTAGCATGTTTAGTGGACATCTTTTCTTTATCTTTACTAGCATGAAGTGAGCTAAATGTTGTAAGGCTCCGTTTGATAGGGGTGATAGGATTAGAATTAGATTGATTAGGATAGGATTGGGGTAGGATTAATAATCACTCCCCATGCCTAGGGATTGTGAATCTCACTCCTAATCAACCCTAATTCTACCCCTAATCAATCCTACCAAACGGCATATTAATAACTTTTTGAAAACATAATCCTAATCTTATCACCCCTACCAAACGGAGCCTAAGGAGATAAACTTGAATTTTGACCTAACCTTAAGGATCTTACCTTCACTTCACTTAAGCGTGAATAATAGATAACTTTGGGATAGTCAGGATTCCCCTGAATTATTTAGTACTTAAGTTCCCATGGTGATTTCTTCGATTACAGTTTGGTTACTGAATGATCTCGGATCATGACAACTCATTTGGAAAAATCAAAATCCCTACATTTACATTATATTTGCATATGTGATTAGTGCTTCACTTATAAAGCACTAAAAAAAAAATAAAATAAAATAAAATCATTTGAATAATGGATAAAAAAAATAGTTGTCGTGAGTGGAAACTAACAATTTACCCTTTTGAGACCGAGTTAAGTTAATGGGGAAATAAATGTTATATTTCTCTTGATTCCGAATTGTCCTTTGAGACCTTATATAGTCTAAGAAATATGAACCAAATATGTGGCAGGTAAGTGTCTATCACTAAGAACATAAGGAACTCAATTGGATGACAACTTGACTATGATATATTGAAACTTGAAAAGTTTGGGTCACCTATTGCATTGTGCACAAGGACTCATACCTATATCATACTTAGATTACTCCACAATCATGCTCACAAATGAAACTAGTTGATAGAGTTAGGCAAGTGCATTAAGGATTATGGAGCACATGAATTTAGATTGCGACATTTTGCTTGAGGACAAGTAAAGATTTAAATCTGGGGTATGATATGCATGGACTATATACATTTTTATACATGTTTTGACGCATATTCACGTACTTTATTTGTACTTGATTTATACATTTTTACACCTCTTATCATATTTTCAGCATAATTACTCTTCTTTGTCGGAGATCTGCTCTTTGTGTATTTTCTTGTTAACAAGATGCACTTTTGGAGTGAAAACGACACTTGTAAACGACTCTGAGAACAAACGAAGAAAAAGGGTCTTTCGTGTGGAATCCTCATGGTCGTGCCATATACTAGAAGAGGAGAAAGCACTAGCCGTGTGAATTCACACGACGATGCCACAAAACAGCAATGAAGCAAGCCCCGGCCATGTGGAATCCATACGGTCGTGTCAATGAAACAGAGACGAAGTAGAAGCCGTGTGGAATCCACATGGCAAAATTCCAGAGTCGAAGAAGATTGTAGCCGTGTGAAATCCACACGGCCGTGCCACCGAACGAGAGCCCAGGCAGACTGTGGTTGTGTGGATTCCACACGACCGTGGCACGAGCTGTGCCAGGCCCATGCCCAGCTCTATTTAAGGGGAGTTCTTCCCCTTTTCAAGGAGAGGAAGGGTCTCCCATTGGGGAGATCCAACTTGGACGAGATCTCGACTTCTTCAGCACTCTCTTGGGTTATTCAAAGCTGAATTTAGCATTTTCATCACTCAAGAAGCTTAGATTAGATCCGAAGACCACTCTTCGTATAGGATAAGCCTTCTCCCCTATCTCTTTTCGAGTTTGGGTCATTTTAATCTTTATGCCTTTGGATTCTCTCCTCCTAGTTATGGAGTACATCTCTTGTTCTAGGATTAAGAAAGTAATTGTGATGTAAATTGATGTAAAACTCAGGAATTTGCCAATTTCCTATCTATATGTCATTACTATGCCTTGTATCTACTTTATCTTATGTATGTGTAATGTGCTTGAGCTTAATTTTCATGTTTGATTGAATGTTTGTGTAAAATTGCTAATCCCGTAGAGGGAATGCCCTAGATCGTATGGCCGAGGGCCCTGGTGACAAAGGCATCCCGTTTCCGAACATCTGGGATATTGCTTTGTAAAAAAATAATTCTCCACCAGGAAGTAGGGAATTGGACATAATTATTATTTCTATCTCTATGTTATTAAGTGTTAGTATGTTTTTGTGTTGTATGACCGAGGAACTCTAGTGACAAGGGTATCCCGTTACCAGATTTCATAAGAATTTACTTCCAGTTAGTAGCATAGGATATGGATTAAGATAGCATTCCAGCTTGACCTCCGCGAGGAAGAGCCGATAATGAATCTAACTTCCTACAAATGCATAGGAATAGCGGATGGGCGATAGGTGATCCATGATACATTGATTAGCATCACAATGAAACTGAACCCCTAGAACACTTCCCAAACCAAGTTCCTCAACACTCTTTCTCTTTTTCTTTTTCTCCTGCATACTTCCCTTTACATTTGTGTTTGCAATCTAAAATCTTTCAATAGTTAGCTAGTTCGTCGTGCTTAGATTCTAGTGCTTATATCCAGTCTTATGGGATCGATATTTTTATTACTTGACGATGCACATATACTTGCGGGCACACATTAGTTCAACCCTTCCCCGAGACCCCACATTGATAGGAACTTCGTGCACCGAATTGCCCTTTATTGATTTAATAAATAAAAACCTATGCTTACTCATTTTTAACATATTATAGATAATTGGAACTCTAAATTCGGTAAAACATCATCACATTATAATAATTCCCACATAGCATATCCTAATAAAAATGAAAGAAACAAAATCATAATAAAGCTTTAGACAAATTATTATCATGCTTTAGACAAATCATAATCAAACTCTAAACCAATTTGTAAATAACCTTTTTATGAAATACTATAAATGTTATCAAGGCAAACTCACTAGTGTCAAAACTTGTTTATTCCATGTGTGTTCTTTAGATTGAGCAAACATAATCAAGCTCTTAACGAGCCAGTATCAAAGTTTTCACAAACAATATCTTAATTAACAACCCTAGGTTCAAATAAGTTAACATCACCATGGAGTTATTAGACTTAATTTGATTTAATGTTCTATTTGAAATACCTTCAAAATTAAAGAAAGGCATAAGCTAATTGGACAAGTAGTTAATCCTAAACGTAAGATCTCTTTCAGTTATGTATTAGTACATGCAAAAGTACAAAGGAAAGTTATAAATGCATGAAGAAGAATCCCTTCTGACCTCAAGAAATTTTATTTACTATTACATTGTATAAATTTTGAATGATCTTCCTCTTATCTTATCTTTTCTTCAACCGTGTTCTTCTACCATGTAATCCATCGAAGTTTTCTTAACTTAGGTCTACACTTAAGTTAGTCCCACAGTTTAAAAGATTACAAGGCGGGTAAATCTATATGTGTGAATTGAGTTATCATTTAGTGGTTGTGGAATATGAATAATGAAAAATAGGATATTCCTATGGGTCTTTCATTAAGAAATGCAAGGTGATGAGAATAAATTATGCGGTGTATATCAAAACTAAGCTCTTTAATCCTTTTCCTAAATCAAATTATAATGAAAAAAAGAAACTTAGAGTCATATGTACTCTTCTAAAAGTACTAAATTAACAAGTGATCCTTGAAATCACCAAGGTTTACTTGCTTCTCAAGCCCAATGTAATTTGTCACAAAAAAAAAACCATAAAGATCACATCCATTGCCAACATTAATGTCACAGTTGCTATTACTGGAAGCAGTAAAAAAATCAGAAAACATACTTCACCTTCCCATCAACAGAATTATTTGCATAGAAGTTTCTCAAGCTAAAGGATGAAAATGAATGATCACACATGACATGGATTACGTTTGGATATCTTGATAAGACACTTCATCTTTCCAGTTAAACAAGATTTTGAATGTATATGGATGGTATTGCTACTGAGATTTTAAATTCAAACTTTGAATTTGTAAATTTTTTTATGACAACCAATTTACATGGATAAAGAAGTGAAATATATTGGCTGCAGAAACGAGCAGAGTAGCAGTCAAAAGGCATACTAATGAGAAATAAGCCTCAGAGGGCAATGATACAGAATATATAATTTTGATCATTAGGATTTCAGGGTGCATGGTAGGAGAATATCTGTTACTTAGCTACTGCAGTTATGATACACTGAGATCAAAATCATTTTGGCTGTGCCACACAGACAAAAAAGATGCTGCAATGATGTTATCTGTGCTAATCAAATACTTTTGCCGAAGATGATTCGAGTAAAACTAAATTTCATAAGGCAAGAACAGGAACGTTAGTTTTACATAAGCTACTTATTTACCCAGTCGACAGAATATGCAGATAGATAACACGTACTAGACAGATCCATCTACTAAAATACCAGTGAAGTAGAATCTTCTATAACGCACAGACAGAGTAAAGGGAAAACAACTGCCTCCAAACTAGACGCCTTCTAGAGCAACCTGGGAAAATAACTACGAGTTCTTTTTTCTCAGTCATTAAAGCTAACCCTTCGTGGCAATCGATGTTACTATTTGCGAACAAATGGAAGAAGAAAAGGACTCAAAGATCCTCCTTTTCGCCCACACACAAGAAAAGAAACAGAATCAGACGCTCATGCCGCTTCCAGAACACAAAGTTATCATAAAACGTAAGGGAACAAAAGTGAAGGAAAAAAAAAAGAACTCTAAGGGCCACTGGAAACCTAATCTAGGGCGCCACAAAGCAACCGACCAATGATTTGCGATATCGAAGGGGTAAAAGGAGACGATTGCTCACCATTTCCGAGTCGGATCGATCAGAGAGTTTTGCTTCGGAGAAGAGAAGTTGAGAGTGAAGAGGGGTTTCTTTTGGTGGCAAGCGGAGCATTCCATTGGGTTGGGTTTAGGGCTAATTATTCGCAAGTTGCGTTGAACTCGCGAGACATTCTGGGAATTAACCGATTCCTCGCCGGTTGTGATTTTAAATTTTTAATACATCAAAGATAGCCAGCTGTTATAATCATCGCGAGTCACTTTTTGGATAAACGTCATTCGGAACCTTTCTGTATTATGCGATCCGAAATTTATGTATTATGCGATCTGAAATGAAAGTAACAAAAAACATTTTGATTTAAAAATAATCGTGCGATTATTTTTCTCCCTTCCTCTCTCAACTCGTGCATGCCTGGGTGTTTTTCATAATTCTCTGATTGCAGCTCCAATTTTATGATGAAATCGTCCCCCTAGTGAAACCCTACGTAAGTATCTTCGTGTCTCTCTCAAGCGGCATCAAGTTTTTCGATCTAAAAATCCACAGTATTTGCGAGGCTCCAATGAAGGGTTTTAGGGTTTCCGTCAATTATCTCCTTTCATAATGGTGCAAAAAAGTAGATCGGGCGTATTATCCTCTCCACTTCAATTATCTGTAAAGGTATCACTTTAGAAACTCTGTGATTTTGAAAAACTCAACTAGTATGATTAAAAAATTTTAATTTTTCTAAATTGTAGAGTTCAGCTGATGTTGGACAGAAAATACATTGGAACAGTGTCTTAAGTCACTTTAAAAGTTTTTTTCAAGCATTCACAAAAAAATGAAGACATCATGGATCTGTAATTTTACATGATCGACATATAGCGTTGATCAAACAGTCATTCTTTAGTATTTTTTTAGATATACAAGATATGCAACATATCCGTGGTATTTTGTCCAATATATTTCAAAATTGGGATTCAAGTACTCAAACCTTTAGATTCTCAGGTACAATTTTTAATTTTCTATTTTAATCACGAAGTAGTTGTATAGTAAAATAAAATATTTTGAAAAGGTGAATATTTTAGTCGGTTGATGGCACTGATAGTGGGATTTTATGTCAAACAAGAGTTTGATATGATCTCATATCAGGCCCAACGTAGGCCTGATACGATGCTAAATCAGGCCTAATGTAGGCCTGATATGATATCATATCAAGCCCAACATGGACCTGATACGATTCCATATCAGGTCTAACGTGGGCTTGATATGATCATATCAGGCCCACGGTGTGCCCAATACTTATGTATATGTTCGTAGAAGTTAACTAATCATTTAACTTGGTCAGGTGTTCCGATTACCTTCACAAGAAGAGACGTTTCATTCTGCTTGGTATTGCAGAATGAGGAGATTCGATTTTGATCAATTCAACTAAAGTATTCAGTGACCTCTTTCTAACATACTTCTCAAACAAAAAAGAAGCTACTAGATCAAGAATTGAGGAGTTCCTTAAATTTTATGTCAATCACGTTGAAGGAGAAGATGATGTTTTATTATTTTACAAATTATATATTTTGTATATATTTGTTTGTGTCTTATTTTCTTCTAGTACATATAAGGTCATTTATGTCTTATAGATATAGTAGATGATTTTGAGAATCATGCTATATTTAACTAGGTTGAAGTCATTCATGAATTTATGACTCCACAATTACCTAAGATTGGGGGCATATTTTCATCAACTCGGATAATAAATTCTAACACCAACCTCCCTTATCTAAAGGACTTTGCTAGTCTTTTGGTAGTAAGTTTATAATTGATGTTAAATTTAACAATATTTTGTGGACATGTATGAATAGTTAAGACTTGTGATGGTGAATCAAGCATGGTTTTTGGAGCCCTTCCTCCTCTCTCCAAGTAGGCTCAAAGTAATTACCAAGTGTTGTACAAGGATTCAAAATCTCATCTTCTTGAATACTTGCTTCTTTATTTAGATTAAATGTGAAATTACTGCTTGTACACCACTATACTCCGAAGACGATGGAATATTTATTCTGAATAATTCTCCTACATTATCTCTATGTCCAATGCAAGAATTTGTATCAAGCGTATTCCATATCTCAGAGAGAATTTCTTCAGTTATATGATCGCCCCTGATAAATAAATTATAAACTAATTTAGTAGATTTGCAACTACATAATCGAGTGTTGTTGTACATACAAATTTATCAAAGACTAAGTATATGGTGTACGTATTAGATTTTCATAATTTATCAGTAGTTGTGACACAATCCGACTGATATGGGCCTAGGGTTTTTGTAATTTTGCATATTTCCAACCACCAGGAAGGGTTGAGCGAGGAAAAGTTCTATATGATGTAAAAGCAAAGTTTTAACCAAAGATCACGTTAGACCTGATATCATCCAATATCAGGCCCGCATTGAAGCAGAAAATTCTCGTAAACTAGGACCACCACTAAGAGAATGAGAGGCCTAAATAAAAAAAATGGTTAGCATAATTTAACTCCTTACAACCATAGAAACTAACAACACGTTAAATGGGTGTAATCAAACAAGTTTAGGTTCATAAGTGGCTTTTGGTAAAAACACATTGATGGACCAAGGGTAATTGGATTTATGCAAACTCCCAATCACTGTGAAGGGTTGAGCGAGGAGAAAAGGTAGATATGGTATCAAACAAAACTTTTGATCAAGGTAGAATGTGGGTCTGATATGATCGCATATCAAGCCCAACGTCTTGATACCTACCATATTAACCTAACATGCATAAGCAAGGTCTAGCTAAAATCTAGCATCATAGTGGAGCACCTTACAAATCGATTAAGTATTGGAGTACATCATATTGCAGGTATTGTTGATATGTATTCCCCACACATCCAATGAAACCATAAACACGATTTTTGTCATCACCCTTTGCAACTAAACTGTAATTTTTTTTTTGTATCACTACCCTATTTTACAGTAATAAATCTATACATACATCGCTAAACATTTAACTGTATTCTTTTACTAATTTCCTCTTGCTAGAAGTTTATCCTTCAATGTTGACGTTCTTAACTGTTGTTGTCCTTTAGACTCCCCTTGAAACTCTTACGGCAATATCCCTAAACTCTAACTGGTCTTTTGCAATCCCGCCAACCAGTATGAGAAGGAATGACAAGCGAAGGAGGTTTATATTTCTTTCGTGTTTATAAGACCAGGCAGAGGGATGGAGGGAGAAAGACGGTGAGAGGACGTGCATCCAAATCACAAAATAATTTTCAATTCAATTTGTGACTTGGATGCTTGGAAAATGGTGATTGAAAAGAGGAGGTTGGTAGGTTGCCAGAGGGGTAAACTAGGAATTAAATTTTTTTTTATCTGCGCCTTTTGGTATAAACAAAACTACCCTACGCCTTTTGATAAATACAATATACAAGCTACGTCTTTTGGTAAATTGTCGCTTTATTAAGGGTCAGGTAATTTATGATGCATTTTGTATATGATAGGATCGATCCTATGTTTTATTATATCAACTAAGGTAAAAAAAAGTGATTAGTTATCTTAAAATAAATTTTAATTAGCTGTTAACCATCTCGATTCCCTATTCAATTGGTTCGATGAATAATTATGTTCGAAAAAACATTAAAATTATAAATATATAATATATGTATTATTTATTTAATGTATCCATGTGGGGTGTTGTTGTCTCACCGTATTAAATCGTCAAATAATAAAAATATTAATGTATATGGACTGTTGATTAAGTACTAATAGAATTCATAAAATAAGTTATTTAAATAATTAAAAGCTGTGTGAAAGATTGAGAACCAAGATTAAGAGAGAGAGAGTTGAGAGAGCAAGAGAGAGGCTTAAGAGAAGGCTTAGAGCAGAGAAGATGAAGAGAAGGCAAGTAATCGAAAGATAAAGTTGGATTTGGAGAATGATTCTAAAATTTCGATTTTATTATGATGCTAGTTAATGTCCTTATATATTGCTCATCTCCTTACCTCCATGTTTATACTCTTGTAGGGATTTTAACCAAATACTGACATGACCCCACAAAATTGCACTAGAGTGTTTACACCATTGAGCTTCAATTTTACTAAGTATAAGAGAATAGAAGAAAGTCTAGTTATAGGGATATCCCCTGTCATATGAGGGCCCCCAGTTATACAGTCTATATTACATAGGTCATTTCCTAATATTAAATTGATGAAAATTAATTAAACCCTAATTAGTTAATTCCTTGTAGAGAATTGATCATCATTTTAAAACGATACTTTAGAAAGTCTGGTTAAAGAGAATAGTGACTCGGATAGTCCAAACTCACATCATTATTCATGCGAATAGTGACTCGGATAAAAAATAAAATTTTAAGTTACATCGTATCATGAATTTAATGCCAATGAATTACATATTTTATAAGATAAAACATTGAATTAATAAATATCAAATTTAAGAGACGAAATAGTCCAAACTCGAAATAATGCGACCACCCATAAGAATAATTTTCGTCATTTCAAACAATTAAATGTATCTTTCCGTGACCCGAATAATTTCAACATTATTATTATTATTATTATTATTATTATTTTAATCCTCCCTCAACACCTTCATATAAAATCATGCAGAAAACGTAAAGGTCATTAGGTCGAGTGATTTTACTATAATGCAGTCCGCTCAAGAATCCTGCCCCTTCGCCTCTCGCTCATTCTTACCTGCACCAATCAACCATAGTGAGTCCAAAGACTCAACAAGTACAAAATTCATAAATAGCAAGTACTAAATATATAACCAGCTATAGGCACAACCCAAACCAAGACCTTTCTCTAATACCAACTATGAAACCTAATTTTTTTTTTTCATGTCAGTATTTATATGAATAGTGAATAAGATAAAAATGAAATTTTAAGTTACATCGCATCATAAATTTAATGCCAAGGAATTAAATATTTTATAAGATACAACATCGAATCAATAAATATCAAATTTAAGAGATGAAATAGTCAAAACTCGAAATAATGCGACAACCCATAAGAATAATTTTTGTCATTCCAAACAATTAAAAGTATCTTTTCGCGACCCAAATAATTTCAGCATTACTATTATTATTTTTAATCATCCCTCAACACCTCAATATAAAATCATGCGGAAAACATAAAGTTCACTGGGTTGAGTGCTTTTGTTATGCTCAAGAATCCTGCCTCTTGGCGTCTGACTCATGCTCACCTGCACCAATCAACCATAGTGAATCCAAAGACTCAACAAGTACAAAATTCATAAATAGCAAGTACAAATATACAAACACATGATTTAAGTGCACTCAAGTAAATGTTCATGAACAAAAAGGTATGAATGGACTTGCTCAAATAATTTTCTTATGAAATCAGCTACCGGACTATGGCTACTCCAACCATAGTACTAGGTTGGTATGGCATCCCAGTCCTTATCTAGAATCTATGCCCGTCAAGTGCAGGGCCCCTAGGTGCTTATCCGAAGTCGACTACGCGTCAATTTGATATGGCCAACCAAGATGTCTCTCAGCCCCATATTCGTCAAAGAGCAACCACAATCAAATCACCTAATTCAAAATATTTTCCTTACCTCAAACCTCAGAACTCTTTTCTTGCCTCAAAAAAATTCTTCTTTTCTTTCGCTCAAAAAATTCATGCAAATTAATAAATGTAAAAAATTGAAATAACTATTAGGACATTATAAAATATGCTTAAAAATATCAAAACAATCATTTCAAGTCAATCGGATGCCCTAGGAACCCAAAACTAGACTTGCTCAAATCTGATCCGATGAGACGTAGTTTGAGCGGTCTGACCGTAAAATTCATAACTAATTCATTACTAATCCAAATCACTCCTCGTTTAAACCCACACGACCCTAGATCAAAGGGCTATCTTCTAAACTTGACCCTAATTATACATACCCACGAGAATAGCCTGTGCGACTCAAACAAACCCACTGGCCATGCACAGGCAGCAAACCAGCGCATGTTCTGACCGTAAAATTCATAACTTATTCACTTCTAATTCAAATCGCTCCCCGTTTGAACCCACGCGACCCTAACTCGATGGGCTATCTTTTGGACTTGACTCTAAATTGTACAGACCCACAAGAACAGTTTGTGTGACTCAAAGAAATCCACTGGTCATGCACAAGCAACAAACCAACACATGTTCTGACCGTAAAATTCATAACTTATTTACTTCTAATCAAAATTGCTCCCCGTTTGAACCCACATGACCCTAAATCGATGGGCTATCTTATGGACTTGACCATACAACTGGATCCATGAACTCAACCAAAACACCTCGTGACCAGCCCCAAACTCCTTCGATTTACACCTCTCTATTGCCCTAGTCTCCATTCGACCAACACCCATTCGGCCAACATCCCTTCCCTTCGAACCAGCATATTTTTGGGGACCCTAGGCAACCTTGATATGAAAGGAATATCATAAAACATCAACTTTAATATCATATTATGACTAAAATAAAGAATGAAAGCATATATCATGACATGCAATACATATAGTTGAATGGTGCATCAAGAAAACTTTGTACTGCCTTCACTTGAATAACTTACAACCATGATGTCACGAGGCGACAAAGGAGGCTGGGGAACACACTAACACCACTGAATCTCTGAATTTGAAGCTTGAAAATTGAAGGAGAAAACCTAGGGGGGTGGCAGCCAAGGGTTCTAGGGTTGGCTCCTTCCCCCTTTATTTTTGAAATGGGCTGATTTTGTGTACATATGTGATATGGTCGATCAATTAGATTTATATAAGAGGAGACTAAGTGGTTTTAGGGTTTTTTTACAATATGTATAAAGTTGCAAAACGATCATTATAAGAGTGCTAGCCAAAAGCCTAGCCATTAATCCCCTTCTATGCACTAATTGGTGAAATTAACTCTAAAATCTTTAAAATTTCCCCCCACTACTTTTTAAAATTTCCTAAGGCGAGAAAAGTAAGATAAAGAATACATTTTATAAAAATAGCCCTTACCTCGGTGTTCCCGTCCTCTCCTTTTGAGTCTTGTATCATCAAAATTAAAATTCTAAAAGAACTCGTCATTAAACAATTTAAATAAACCAAATAATATGTTAATGGAATAAAATTCATAATACTACTACTAACAGTAATACTAGAGTATGCGATTTAGTAGTAAAATTTTCAAACACTACAGAGTCACTAAAGGTCCCCTGGTTACACGATCCAAAGCATCTCCTCTACATGGTGACCAATCCTTCATATCCATTTGCATTCACCATACACACATTTCATCTAACACAAATAAAGCATAACACAATAAAACAAGTCATAAGCATATCATAAAATAAGGAAATGATCAAATACACAGTTCACACATCAATATCATGTCATAATTACTCCATACATCTTAGAATTCAGAGGATCTATTCCATGGCAAAGGAATTATATCCAAGAGACAAGAAGCATAACATTCTACAATCCAAAATAAAAAATAGAGAAGAGAGGAATGTTTATCAATGTGTTGTCAATTTTCTTGGATGAAGTTTTTGATCTGGAGGTGGATGGGTCGTTAAGATGGATGAAGATGATTACTCTAGGATTTCCCCTAAAGGAGAAAACCCTACAAGATGAGACAATTAGGGGTTTTCTTGACCCTTTTATACTTTCCTCAAACTTTCCAGATCTGCCCTATTTGTTGGGCTTGGCCAAAATCAAATTTTCACCCCTTAAACCTAGTTTTCTTAGATTACACCCTAAAGCAAACTTATAGAACTTGAAAGTATCTATATTTTAAAAGATGGTTCGACTGTTAGATCCAATAAGCTGAAAGTTATGGCTCTTCGAAGTTTTGTATGCAGTTTGAGTCAGGTAGGGCAAATCTGTCATATTTATAGGACTCTGCCAAAATAGATTTTTTGACCATTAGATCTGATTTTCTCTATTTGACCTCTGAACCAAAGTTTTAAATCTTGAAGTTATCTTCATTTTGATAGGTGGTATGGTTTGTATCAAGTAGAAAATTATGGTCATTTCAAAATTAGTTTGCAGTATAGTCTGGGATTCAACACGACCGTGCCTAAAAGGCACGACCTTGCTTGGACATAAGAGAAAGGCTGTATTTTTTTTACATGGTTGAGCTTTTTAGTATAGTCTGGCCATGTGGGAGGCTTTGGATCAATTTTAACATCATTTTGGTCACAATTTCATCTATAGATGAGGCATAGTTGTGCCCAAAAGATACAACCGTGGTGTGAAAGTCACCGGATGGAAGGTACGACTATACTTTTTGGCACGACCATACCTTTTGGCATGGCCAGCCTGTGGGAACCTACAAAAGGAAACCACGATCATGTCCAATGATGCAACCTTAATGTGGAACTTACTGTTGAGATGAAGGCATGGTCATGCTTATTGGTGCAGGGAGCACCAGACGATCGAACTTGTGTTTTGATAATGGCATATGAGTTAAAAGTTAAGTTGTCTTGTGATCTAACAAGTGTGACTGAGTTTGCAGAAAAGTTCTAAGTGATGTTAAGTAAAAGAAAAGTCTTAGTTGAGGTTAGGCGGGTGGAAAGTCCCAGTTGTGATTAGGCAATAAAGTCTTGGTCCGGGGGATTAGGCAAAGTCTTAGTGGGTCGAGGATGTTGGGCGAATCCTAGAGTCAAGGATGCTAGATAAAAATTCTGAAGGTCGCAGACACTAGGTGAAATACTGGACGTGTCAGGGACCAGACGTATAACATAAAGCCCTAACGTCTCGGACACTGAGCAAAAGTCCAGACGGTCTGGAGAACTAGTTTGGCAAAAAGTAATTTCTTTTGAGAGAAGTAGGTGAGGATGCGTTCCCTAAAGAGGGAACAGTAGGCATCAGTTCAACCTAGAGTTTCAGTGAAATTCAAATTAAGACGGGACAGACTAGAGGCTGTCAAAATCATACTTTATATATATTATTTATTGTCTGGACTTAACTTTTTTTTCAGAAAAAAACTTACCTAGATTAACTCTATTTTACAGGAAAAGAGTTGTTGGAAAAAGTGGTTCAGGTGCCCGAGAGTGGTTCAGGTGCCCGAGAGTGGTCCAAGTGCTCGGGATTGAATCGAACAAGCACCTTCAGTGGTGAGCTAGCACACTCTGGTTGGTCGAGCTACTCCATGGTCCAGGCGTTCGGAGGTGGTCCAGGTGCTCGGAGATGGATAAGTTTTATGCTCCGACAACGGTGACACTAAAGATTTGATTCTTCAAGTCGTTGGTATTATTTTCATTTCAAATTATATATATTTAAGTTAAAATTGTACTTGTAAATCTTCTGTTTGTTTAGTGATTGCCCATCGAAAGCACTCTCACCTGCGGGTCTTGGAGTATGAGTCACCATAGACTCCGAACCAAGTAACTCTTTGAGTGTTTGCGTTGTCTCGTTCTTTCTTTCTATCTTTATTTCCGCTACCATTATTCTCGAGTTTTAAAACAAACGTGAAAGCCACAAGCACTATTCATGTTTAGTGCAACGATCCTACAATTGATATCAGAGAGGGGTTAATCTGAATTGGTATAACTATCATTCGAGCATTCTTTATTATTGTTTTTTCATCCATTTTTTGGTAAAAAAAATTTTTACACCTTTTTTTCATTTTCAAATTTTTGCCATAAGTCAGAATTAGTCTAATAACCTCTCCTAATAAATTTGTCTATTCGTCATTTTTTTGAAATTGGTGCAACACCAATCAAGCCACTTTTTTCATCTTTTCTCTTTTATACCGCACTATTGATCCAAGACTAAGTCTTGGAATAAGTTTTATTATTTTTGTAGTTACAAGATCTTCACTAAAATGTCCCATCAAGAAGGTTACAGTATCACACGCCCGCCCCTTTTCTCTAGCGAGGACTTCGGATACTAGAAATGATGAATGGAGTACCACTTGAAGATGCAAGTGGAAATGTGGATCATAATTCAAACTAAATTCACATTTTTCACCGAAGATGGAGTACTCATCCCCTGCGAGAAGTGAGCCACACCAACAAAGAGGAAGATCGAGGCGGATGTAAAAGTGACATGTACTCTCCAATGCGGACAAACCAAAGAAGAATTAAATTGAGACGACCCTTTTTCAAGCGCAAAAGAATTGTGGGAAAAACTCATCGAATTGCACGAGGGGACCTCCGACACAAAGGTAAGTAAGAGAGATTTAATTCTTAATAAATTATATAACATTAAAATACAGGAAGATGAGTCGGTGAGCTAGTTACACGCTCACATCCAAGATCTACTGAATGACCTCCACGCGATTGGACAAAAAGTGGAGAACCACGATGTCATCAGGTACGCGCTAAACACTTTTCCAAGGAATGCATTATGGATATCAATGGTAAATACCTATAAGGTATCTAAGGACCTTTTCTTAATTAAATTAGACAAGTTGTTTTCTAAATTTAAACTTCACGAATAGACTAATGCACTGTTGAGCTCAGACTCAAACCAAGCGTTGGATCGAATTCGAGTCTGAAGATGAATCAAACTCAAAAGATGACAATGAAATCACCACTGAGCTCGTAAAACTGGCACAAAAATTATACAAGAAGAAGAAGGGCTTCATTGAGTGAGAAATAAAGAAGGTGACTCAATCGAACATAAAGGTCAAGTATGAAGTTACCTGCTATGGCTGTAACAAGAAGGGACATTACAAGCTGGAATGCTTAAACCTGAAGCAAAGAAGAAGGAAGGCTTTGAAAGCAACATGGTTCGAATAATTGGAAGACTCCGACAAAGAACACAAGCAAGCGAGCTTTCTTGCTCTACTAGTACAAGCTTATGTTGCCGAAACCAAGTCCGAGTTAAAAATTGGAGTTGAATCAAAATTTAAATCCAGCTCAAAAGATGATTCCACTATAAGTCTGTCAATAATTAGATTATAGAATTTAGTTTCTTACTTATCTAAAAAACTGACAAAATCCAACATCCGGGTTAAGTCACTCCAAAAGAAGGTAACATCTCTTAAGGAAGTGACTAACCTTAGGTCCTTGACTGAATCTGTTCAAGCTGAAACTTTAACTCAAGTCCAACAACTTGAGAAAGAAAATTCCATCTTAAAAAGTCAATTTAAGAAACTTAGGGAGTCATTGGAACGGTTCACTTTGGATTCCAAGAATCTTAATTTGATCCTTGAAAAATAAAAGACCGTATACAACCTTTCTGGACTCTAATATATGGCCAACTGTCGATTCAAATCATGCTTATCCTTAGTGAATCACCAAATAGAAAAATAGTCCAAGTATGAGTCCCTAAGTGTAACTTGATTAATCAAGTTAGACTTGATCAATATTGAATCTCCAAGGATAAAACCCACTATCGTGATAGACCTCATCGAGGCTATGATCAGAGGGAGACAATAGAAAGATCATTTTCATTAGATAAACCTGATTGATGCTTGATTTACTACTTTTTCTTATTCATGCTTAGATTAGAATAGATAAAAACTTAGACTTGATAAACACTTATTTAGTTTGATGCTTGATTTACTAGTTTTTCTTATTCATGCTTAGATTAGAATAGATAAGAACTTAGACTTGATCAACACTTATTTAGTTAGACCAAAGATTTTTAGAAAGAAAATTAAATATTTAATTTTTTTAAAAAGCTTTATCTAGAAGTAGCTATTGCTCCAATACCCAAGAAGATCTCGTGTCTCGCTACAGTTTGGAAGCTAATTATTGAAATGAATGTTTAATTGATTAACTATTAAACTCTAGTCTAACTCAAATGTAAATTAATGCTTAGATTTTAATCAAAATTAAATATAAAATTAACTATCTCATAAAACAGATAAAGTTTCCTAATTGACAAACTAGAAAAAGGGTGAGATGATTTAAGTTAATTAAAGCTTAAACCTAACTTAATCTTTAAATTAAAATAAATATAATTTAAATTAATCAAACTTAACCTAAACTTAATGAGATTTAACCAAACTTAAACCTAATTAAATTAAACTTAATTTAATCTTCTGAAATTAACTTTTAAATTTTAATTAATTTCAAAATCTTAATTATTTTCATATGCTAATTAATTTTGATATCATACTAAATTTTTAAATTTTAATTAATTTTAAAATCTTAATTATTTTTAAATATTAATTAAATTTTCAATCATAATTAATTTTTAAATTTTAATTAATTTCAAAATCTTAATTATTTTTAAATATTAATTAATTTTTAAATATTAATTAATTTTTAAATATTAATTAATTTTTAAATTTTATTTAATTTAAAAATAAAATTTAAGTTTAATTATTCAAACTTAAATTCAAATTTAATTATTAAAAATTAAAATTTCAAATTCAAATTCAAATTTTAAACTTAAATTTTTAGAGTCAAATTTAGTTATTCAAACTTTAATTTTCAAATTTAAATTCAAATTGCAAACTTAAATTTTTAGAGTTAAATTTAGTTATTCAAACTAAAATTCAAATTTAATTATTCAAACTTAATTATTTTCCCAAAATTTAAAATTTAAACTTAAATATTTTTCAAACTCAAACTTAATAATTTTCAAAATTTAAACTTAAAATCAACTTCAATTAACTTCAAATATTAAAATTAACTTCACTCCATCTTATATAAATTCATAAGTTTAACATGTTTAATAACTTAGAAGGGTGAGATGGAAAATTAGGAAAATAGATATTTTTTTATTACTCATGCTTTGATCCTAGGTTTATACTGGCAGTCTTGTCTATTTTTTTAATTTTTGGACAAAAGAAAAAAGATGTTTTTCAAAAGTTAAGTTTTTTTAGAGCTAAGTTTTTTTTAACAAAATTTTTAAAAGCTAAACAAAATCAAGTTCTACTTTAAATTATTTAAGTGTTTAAAAAACTTGTTTTTTTTTAAAATCTTTAAGTATCTTTTCATAGATACTAAGTCTTTTCATCAACTAAGTTTCTTTAAAATGATATCTTTTAAAAATAAAGTATTTTCAAAAGTCAAGTTCTTTTTCAAGGTTTTTATAAAAATATTAAGTATTTTCAAAAGATAGTTTTGTTTGAAACTCAATTAGTTTATTCAAGTAAGTTTTTTTTTTTTCAAAAACTAAGTACTCTAGTTAAACTTCCTACATGAAATTTTTACTCTCCTTCTCAAAGTTTTTTAAAAGTAAAATTCTACTATCTTAAAAGTAGAGGTTGTTTCAAAGTATTTTTCAAAGAATAAATTTTTTTAAGTTTAAACTTTGTCACAAAAACTAAGTATTTGAAAAATTAAAAGGTTTAATTATGAAATTAAGAAATTATTTTTCTCCCTAATATGTTTTTGATAAATGGAAAAGAGGGAGAGAATGGTCAAAAGTTAAGGAGGAGAGAAAGTTAAGGGGGAGTGATAAATTATGGAGAAGCTAAATTGAAAAGATTGTTTTTCTTCCTTTAAAAGTTACTTCTTTAAATGTTAATTTAACACTCAAACTTATTCTTAAAAAGTTTTTTGTGTTTAAATTGCTTTAGTATTAAATTACTACATTTTTTCCTTGAAATGCTATATTGTTTTACTTAACTTTTGAACTAGGTTGCTATAATAAAAAAAGGAGAGATTGTTGGTGCAGGGAGCGCCAGATGATTGAACTTGTATTTTGATAATAGTTAAGGGGTCAAAAGTTAAGATGTCTTGTGGTTTAATAAGTGTGACTGAGTTTACAAGAAAGTCCAAAGTGATCTTAGACAAAGGAAAAGTCCTAGTTGAGGATAGATAGGTGGAAAGTCTTAGCTACGGTTAGGCAATAAAGTCCTGATCCGGGGGATTGGGCAAACTCTTGGCAGATTGAGAACATTGGATGAAATCCTAGAGTCGAGGATGCCAAGTGAAAATCTTGGAGGTCACGGACACCAGGTGGAAGATTGGACGGATCGAGGATCAGATATCTAGTATGAAGTCCTGACATCTCAGATGCTAAGTAAAAAATTTAAAGGTCTGGAGGACCGACCTGGTAAAAGATAATTTCTCCTGAGAAGAATATGTGAGGATGCATTCTCCAAAGAGGGAATAGTAGGTGTCAATTTGGCCTAAGTTTCAATAAAACTCAAAGTCAGGACCGGACATACTAGAGGTTGTCAAAATCATTCTATATATATATATATATATATATTGGACTAACTCTTTTTTTGCAAGAAAACTTGTCTGGACTAACTCTATTTTGCAGGACAAGAGTTGATGGAAAAAGTGGTCTAGGCGCCCGAACTCCGGGCGCCCTGGAGTGGTTTGGGCTCCAGGGATTGAATCGATTAGGCACCTTCAGTGGTGAGTTGGCGCACTCGGGTTGGTCAAGCTACGCCACGATCTAGGCGCCCGGAGGTGGTCTAGGCGGCGAGAGGTGGATAAGTTTTACTGGATTGAGTTTCAACGAGAGCACACCACGTCAGCCCTATGGGGGGGGGGGGGTGTGCCCAGGGGAGGTTCCAAGTGCTCGGAGTGGGCTATAAAAGGAAGATTCGACCAACACCTCAAATACAACATTCTAAGTATCTTCTGCTTCTACATGCTGCTCCAATAAAGCTTCTATGACACCCAAAAGCTGCTCTGATGATGATGATACTAAAGATTTCATTCTTCAAGTCATTGGTATTATTTTCATTTCAAATAGCATATATTTAAGTTGAAATTATACTTGCAAATCTTCCATTTGATTAGTGGTTGTCCATCGAAAGCACTATCACGTGTGGGCCTTGGAGTAGAAGTCGTCACAAGCTCTGAACCAGGTAACTCTTGGTGTGTTAGCGTTGTCTCTTTCTTTTTTTCTATCTTTATTTCCACTGCCATTATTCTCGAGTTTTAAAACGAACGTGAAATTCACAAGAGCTATTCACCCCTTCTAACGCAACGATCCTATAGTGTCTTTTGGGCAGACCTACTCGTGGAAGGCTATAGTAGGAGACACGACCATACCTTTTCGCATTGACCAAGCTATGAGATGTTCTAAAAATGAGGCACGAGCCATGTTAAAAGACACACCCTCGGTATTGGCCCTATTGGAGCAAGACACGATCATGCCTTTGGGCATGGTCGTATCATGTATGCTTCTGGAAATGTTTTGGGGATGGCTCTTGGGAGACAGTCGTGTCACATGAGACACTACTATGTCAGCTAGAAGAACACAATTGTGCCAAGGGGCATGGCCATGTTTGGTATTTTTCCTGTAAAGCTGTTCTAATATTCATTTTTGCTCCTTTTTCGCTCCAAAACATCCTATCGATGAAAATAAGGAAAAAACATATCTTTAAACAAAAAAGTAATTATGCTAATACAATGATGAAATAGGGAGTGATAATGTAAATCATGCTCAAGAAAAATAATTAAATGTGCATCAAATAATGCATAAAAGTATATATAATATATGCATATCACGCCCCCAAACTTAAGTCTTTGCTTGTCCTCAAGCAAAAACCTGCAATCTATACTCATGAGTTGGTATAGTGCATCATAATCAATCTAACTCTATTAGATAGGTTTATTAATGAGCATGATAATAAAGTAATTTGAGTGTGACCTAAGTAGAAGTCCTCTATGCTCAATGAAATGAGTGGCCTCCGCCCTTTTGTTTGCAATTAAACTTTTTTACTTTAAACACAATGACTTTGGCTCAAGTGGTAGTCCAACTAAAGGTCACTACAACAAAATTATTAATAGACAACAGTTAAAAACTGTTCTGAAAGATAAAAAAATCATTGTTAATTGATGCGTTGAGAAAGATAAGGAGCACTCAAAGAGAACAGTTAAAAATGGTTGTCTTTTTTACTTTAAACACAACGGCTAAAAACCATTGTCATTTTAGGAAATAACCATTGTTTTCTTACCTGAAACATGACGGTTCAACTTGAAACACAACGGTAAAAAATTATTGTGTTTCAAATGAAGAGACAAAAGTTTTTAACCATTGTCTTTGAGCGCCCCTATCTTTCTCAATACGTCAATTTACAATGAGTTTTTTTGGGTCTTTAATAATGGTTTAAAACTATTTAATTTCAAGTGCAAAGATAACGGATTGTACCCGCTATCTTTAAATACCCTATCTTTTTCAACGCATGAATTTCTCATGATTTTTTTGGGATCTTAGACAATATTTTTTTAACCGTTGTCATTTGTATTGAAATATTATTACTTTAAACATTTAACTGTTGTTGTTTTTCAACATTCTAAAGAACAATAAATCGTTTTATATATATATATATATATATATATATATATATATATATAAACCATTGTCATATATATATATATATATATATATATCATCCCATTTTAAATAATCATTTCTTACAAACATATATACAATAAACCATTAATATATATATATATATATATATATATAGGTTCAGAACAAAAACGTGGCCAATGTAGAATGATATTTAACTACAAGAGACTTAATGATAATTGTCAAGAAGATAGTTATAAAATCTCTGATAAAGATCAACTCTTAAATAAAATCCAAAACTCAAAATGGCACTCTAAATTTAACATGAAATCAGGATTTTGGCAAGTCAAAATGCACCCTGAGTCCATTGAATGGACATCCTTTTCCTACCCTGAAAGACATTTTGAGTGGCTTGTTATGCCTTTTGGCCTTAAGGTAGCCCCTCAAATATTTCAAAAGAAAATGGATGACATCTTTCGAGATGTTTCTTTCTTCACCTGTGTATATATAGATGATATTCTAGTTTTTTCTAAAACTAAACAAGAACATTATGCTCATCTTCATATTATTTTTGACCTATTTGAGAAACATGGTCTGATTATTTCTCGAAAGAAAATGATAATAACAACTACTCATATTGATTTCCTAGTAGCAGAGATAGGTCAGGGACAAATAGCCCTTCAACCTCATATCTCTGCTAAAATCCTTTCTTTTCCAGATAAAATGAGCAATACTAAAACTTTAAGAGCTTTTTTAGGACTCCTAAATTATGCAAGACCTTATTTAAAAGATATAGGAAAAATTAGCGACCCCTTATACAATAAAACCTCTTTAACTGGCCAAAAATATTTTAATCAACAAGATATAGTACTTGTACAACAAATTAAATAGTTAGTAAAAATAATCCCCATGCTAACACTCCCACTTGATTCTGACTATTTAGTTATTGAAACAGATGGATGTAAAACAGGACGGGGAGACATTTTATTTAGAAAAACTTCTAAATATGACCCTAAAACTACATAAACCTTATGCAGGTATGCCTTTGGAAAATTTCAAGAAAAATGACATTTAACTTCACTAGATTTTGAAATATTAGCAGTTATTTACTGTCTAGAAGCCTTCAGACTATTCATTTGCAATAAGCAAGAAATTACTATTAGAACAGACTGTGAAACTATAGTCAAGTATAGCCAACAAACTAAAGGATTAAGAAAAGGATTAAGTACTAAAAGATGGTTAAAATTCACAAATACCATTCTTAATAAAGGTCTACGCATTCACTAGGAACATATAAAGGGAATTAACAATTCTTTAGCTGATACTTTATCTCATTTACTCCATTAAAATTTTTCAGGTAATGGATAGACCAGGAAGGTACATACATCATTTGCTACTAAAACATTAAGATTTGGAACTCAATAATTACAACAGTTCACACAACAAGAGGATCAATCCTGCTCTATATTCAGAGACAAATTAGACCACATACAACACTGTCTTATGATAACATTTGACACATTCAGACTATTCCTGGCAGCTCTGGACATAAGATAGCAGTTATAAATGCTTTAACAAACTATTTTCTAACAACCATACAAAAGCCAACAGGTAAGAAATTCTCTTGTTTTGTTGCCTTTTCTGGAGCATAAGCTAGGGTATATGCAACCTGGGAAGAAACAAATATGGCCATACAAGGCCTAGAACATTCTTTCTTTAAAGGGTACTATTCACTTGAGGAGACTTTTAATGCTGCCAGAGCCCAACTTGGTGCTAATATTTTTATTAGTAGTTTATTAAAAACAATAACCATGATGACAAACCCGACCAGCTCACAAACTGAAGAGATTCCTATATATGCACAAATTATTGAAGGAACTCATAGGTCTTCTTCCTCTTTTACAGCATTAATAGACAAAAAGTCACAACGACCTAACTATTTAACACTGACCCAATTAAAAGAACAAGTTGCTACAACCTTTGCTCAAAGAACATCAGCAACTCATATATTGAGCTTGCCCAATACCATACCAGAAGACATCAACTCTTACATTCGAAACTTAGCAGAACAGTCTACATTACAAACCTTTATTGAATTATGTGAAGCCTTAAAGGCCTTCCATAAAAATCCTCCTCCTGGGATAACTATTGTCTATGAAGTAGAATTTGGCCCAAAACTCAAATGTAAAAATATTGGCCCAACCTGTGAAAACTGTGCTAAATATGGATGTCCATGCCAGCTGTTATATTCCTTCCGTAAGATTAACCTGAACTATGAGAAGTATAAAGAAACCTCTTACAAAGGAAGGCTTCTCCTTTTCTTCTAATGGATTATGGACTGCTTTATAAAGTTTGGATACATGATCCAAATTTTGTCAAAGATTTTCCTAAAAAGTTTGGTACTATTATTTCTCTGGCTCTAGAAGAAGAGGAAACATTTGTTATATGTACTTTTGACAGCTCTCCACCTGAATGGCTTGACCTTAACATTGAACCAGCTAAACATCTGGTTAAAATTGACATAAATAAAGTTGGAGGTATTCAGACATAACTTGAAGATTATCCTTCTGGCCCAAATCTTAATTGGGAAGCTCCTCTTACTATTGGAGATCAACCAAAGCATTGGAGAGCATCAGTACAAGGAACTAATTGGGTTTGAGACCGTTTGACAGATCCAGACAATTACTTCCTAGTCAGAGAAACTTACACTGAAAAAATCTACTGGCCAAAAGATATGGGCACCAGATTCTTCCCTTTCTCCTTTAAAACACAACATACAACTTTGCTATAACATTATCAAAGAAAAACTGAAAGATACTGATAGAAGCGACTAGCCAACTCAGTCTTCTCTGCTAGAGCATACAGAGCAGCACTCTACAGAAGTATGCAGCCAGACTTAGCCGGAAGTTCACAAACTCCCTCTTTGGACTTGACAAGTGGCAATAACCTAGACAACCTAATGGAGACTTAAATGACAACATTCCCCCTAAAGACGTCATCTATGACATCTTTTCCCATTCACACAATACCAACAGCAACATCTACTAAAAACGTCATCCATGACATTTTTTTCCATTCCTCCAACAGCATGTCCACCCAACCAAAATGCAACCATCTGTCCCCCACTAAACCTCCTTTTGCTTTCCACCTGTTCTCCACCAAGCCTCTTCTTTCTCGGCCCCTCTCTTCTCTTCTCTCCCTGTTTTTCTTCTTCCCCAAGCAAACACTCTCTCCTCTGCCTATAAAAGGCCCTCAAACCTCTCCTTTCGGGGCATCCACTCCTTCCACTGCCATCTCAACTGTCCAAATTCCCCAAGTAGTCTTCAAGTGTGCTCAAGTGTGTTTATAAGTTTTCTTTTGTAAGTTGTCTTTATGTAAAAATATGTAATTGTTTTCAGTTTTCTGTTTGCAATTCCCTGTAAAATTCTCCGCTAAATAAGATCTATGGTTTCTTTTATGATGACAAATTGAGTTTAGTAAAAATAAGATATTCTGCCTATCTTTTCTGGGTTCTTTTCCGCAGTCCTTATCCTAGTAACCAATAGGTAAACGATAACTGTATTAGGAATAACCAAAATCATATAAGACTTGTGCGGACTAAGTAAGAAGGGTATCCTTAACCCAAAATCTTACGCATAAGCCGGGGCACTGATTAAACGGTGAGATCCTGAACAGGTGAGGCTCCCTGGAAAACAAACAAGAACAGAAAGTAGAGTAAGCATAAAAAAAAGAGAGTAAAAATAGTACAACATCATTACAGTTACTACATTATTACATTATTGTTGTCATTTATTGTAATTCCGCAATTCACTACTACTATACTTTTTACGTTAGTGTTCACTATTACTATTTACTATTTACTATTTACTGTTATTTACTTCCAACGAAACTTCTAAGAAGAAGCATAAAAATATTGGTATCACACACACACACGCAATTATATACAATCCTACAAGTTTACAAATCCTCTTCATCTTTTGGATTTTTAAGTGCAAGCAGATATTTACTGAAAATAGACTGATGGTACATGTCAATGCCTATACCAATCTCCAGTGATCTTCCTCTACATCGAGACCCTTCTTTATTTTAACCGTGCTTCAACCTAAGGAACTTAAGAAGCAACAACTATTCATAATATTTATTATATGTAATCATGAGTTTTGTATCTATTATGCACTAATACACAAAATATGTTATCCTCTGAATTATAAATATATAAAAAAATATTTTTTTTTCACATGTATCTCACTATATTATTCAACTTAACTGCCAGAATAATATAGAAATTTTAGTAATATAAAAATACATAACCTACACAAAGAAGGGAAAATGAAACATTGTCATGATCTAATTGAAGGGAAAAACTTAAATTTCTATTGGCAATGAGTCGAGAAGTTTATTACTAGTATAATTTATTACCAACTGGATAGATCTACCAGTACAATTTATCACCAAGAAGAAAAAAGTAAATGCCAATTTACAAATGATATGACGAGTCTTAGAAAATTTATTATACTACAAAATGTCAAACTAACACACTAGTCTTTTCCATTTTGCCAAATGTCAATGTGTTAAATGTTGGATATTAGAGAGAAAGAATTGAAATTCAACAATAGATAATAAAATAAATACAAGTTCACAATATACATAAGCCCCTTATCTTTGAATTCAGATTGTTATTATAATAATGTTGTTTGGAATAACCTTCCTAATTTAGGCTAATACAATATTACTTTTGAGTAATTACTTCAAAAGTATTTTCTAAAGATATTATAAAACAACTAGAAGAACAAATCTAAACAAAAATTTACAGATAGTATTATGATGCTTGCAATTCGTTGCCTTTCATCTTCACGAGAAGGGCAATGATCAGATGTAAGGGCCTCTACTCTACCAGAGCGGTATAATATAACACAATAATCACTAGCATTGGACACTACCAAAATGCCACCTCTAAGCAAAGCAGTGACACAGGAAAGCCCCCCATCTATTCCTTCCTTCAGGAACTCTGAATCAATTTTCAAGTATCCATCCCAAATAGCTCAATCTACATCGTTGAAGCCTTCTCTATTGCTCGACAACACTTCGCCTACAATATACTCTCTCATCTTTTCCAAAGCAAATTCAGCAGCTCTCTTACCTCTATGGCTATCAAAAAGGCCAAAGTAAGCCTATAAACATTTGAGAAATAAGAAATCAAATTCAAGGTCAGAGATATACAAAGACAACGAATTAACCATCCTTTAGTGAACAATTCAGGAAAATCTTAACTAGAAAATTCATAGATATCCAAAGTCATAAATTTAAGTCAAATTTCAATTATTAAGAAAGGATTGGAAAGGCTTTCCATTCTACAAAAAAAAATATATATTATATAACGTCATACTTCTTATCCATTTCAAAGAACAAAAAAATATCCTATGGTCACCATATCAATTCCAAATATATGCAAATATTTTTTTATAAGGATATATTGCTAAAGGCTTAATGTGGTCAAATCTTTTGAAGTTGTGGCATGATGGACCCCTTACACTTGTTTTCATTGGTTATGCACATCAAACAGTTAACAAGTTTGCATCTAAACTCAGTGACATATGCATGTCTCTGCAATAAGGGTTATAGACCAATCATAATCTACACAAATATTACACAAATCTAAATTGACAATCATAAAGTGTGTCTACTTGAGTGAACAAAGTAGGGAAAGAAAGGAAAAGTGGTGGTGAAAAGAGAAGGAGAAGGTTTGTCTACATGAAAAGAAAGGAAATACGAGAAAATGAGATAAAAATTGACAAAATAACCTCTCTCATTTTATCAACACCAAGACATAGACAGTTAAATCCAGTCTTTTTCTCTCATCCTCCCTTCTTCCATCCTTTTTAAGATGGAGAGGAAAGAAGCTTCAAACGCCCCCTTCCCTTGCTTTTACCGTGTCTTCTTCTAGTAGAGTAGATAAGAGAGATGACGCTTTTCCCCTTTCCTTTCCCTCTACTGAGATCCCTTCCCCTCAAGTAGACATGCCCTTAAATATCAATACCAGTAATAACCCTTTTACCATTTTAACCCATTATAATAGTTTCAAATAGCAGCCCAGAAATAAAAAATGAATCCACTAAATCAACAATTTTTCAAAATCACAAGTGAAATATATTTATGTTGAGCATAAAAAGAAGCTTATAGAGAAAAAAGTTGGATGCAAAATACCAATATTGGGAAGTTGTTAAATAAACAAATCATTTGTTATAAGAAGAATGATGTCCAGTAAAAGTAATGACATTAAGTTTAAATAAGAAAAGGATGATGACTTTAAAGAGATTACCTCCAAAGCTTTCTTAGGATAGCCAAAATGACTATGGCATGCTTAGACATAACAAAGCAGTTTCATATTTCCCAACCACAAATTTAGAGGACGAAGCAACTAATCTGTTAAAAAGTCCTTCCATCCCTGTACTTTAGGGATTCAAGTATCCAGTCAGAAAATAAGGCTTCTTATTTTTAAATATACCATTGTAAAATATTGGTTAATAGTAATGCACAATAAGAATATAATTCATGAAACTATACCAAATGTGATTCCCATTACATGAAGAATTACCGAGATGAAATTAATGAAGGGAAAATCTATTGGATGATGATACGTGTTATATCAAGCATATTTAGAAGATGACATGGCGATCAAAATCAAGGTGATGTGGCGGTCAAAGTAAGGGTAAAGGAACATTCTGCGCTTGGTTTTGTTGATCACCCAACTTCAAAGTTCTCGGGTCATTCTCACATGACTCTAAAGCAGGATGCTCGGATAAGGCCGACTAGTTACAAACTCGATCGGATAAGGATGCTAGGACTTTACGTTGAAACTAAAGAAATAATATGCTCGGTTAGTAAATGGCTGGCCGGGTTTAAAGGAGCCCAACCGCAGTAAAGACTGACCTAGCTTTAGACACTTAAGCCTTCTAAAAATATTTATACTAGATTGGTTGGATAAGGGTCAGTCAAACATAAGGCTCTATGTGTACATTCGGCCGGGTAAAGATCGGGTGGTTAAAGATCGGGCGGGTTTAAAGATACTTAGCCTTATAAACCTCTTTATACTAGATCAACCAGATAAGGGTCAGTCGTGTTGGGATATGCCCGATGTGGTGTGTGCTAAAACACGTTTCATAAACATACATAGAGGAAAATAAAATAATAATAATTCCTAAATTATTACATCACACGCACCACACGTATACAAGGATACAACATGCCAAACATGATGGCATAATTAAATTTTTATAGAAAGTAAATTTATGCTAGGTGTATCTTACGGATAACTTGTAACGAGAAGGGCATCAACCGTAGCGACGTTATTGAACCTCATCTCTATTAGTATCTATGCCAAGCTCCTCAAGACAACTCCTTGAGTATAAACCTCTCCTTCGGAAGTAACTAGCCATGAGCGAAGAAGAAGGATCAAGAAGAAGAGGAAGAGAAGCACACAAGGAAGAGATTTCTCCCTTGTAGTGTGTTAGAATGTATACTAAAAGCCTAGCTTTTTGTATAAATATTTATTTTGAAATGAGAATCACATTGGTCAAATGTCTGCATTTAGTTAAATGTAGTTGCCCATTTAATTTATATTGTAGATAACATAGTGTGTGGATTGGGACACACTATGGATTATAAATAGAAGCTCACAACCAAGATGGATTGGGACAAACCATTGGAATGGTTGTAGTGTAATTTGGTACTAATTTATCTTGACTATAAAATTACACTAGTACACTATGTGTATATAGAGCAGGACCATTTGAGATTGTTCCTTTTATACTGACTGCATAAAAGAATAAAACTTCTGTTATTATGGATGCACGTACTCTTAATCCCGATATAATAACAAGCACATGTATATAGTATTGATTTCCTTAATTTATCAAAGGGTGAGATTTATTTGTTAAATCAATAGGGTCGATAAGTTGAGAAATAATATTATTTATATGGTGTGTTATTGATTATAGAAGGAAATTGTGTCCTATTTATTAGGATGATGATGTCCTCTTGAGGAGCTTATAAGAATTGTCATGTAAACCCTGCAGGTGGACATAGTTCCGACATGACAATGAAGTTGAGTGGTTCTTGCAGCTAGATGTTAATTAAGTGAGTTGTGATGTGAACCTAATGAGAAAGATATCTCAAGAACCCACAACGAATTGAAAACAGAAAGAAGGAAGGTCTAAAGACGATAAGATGGATGAAAGAAACCTCGACCCAATGCTTAGAAAAGCATGAACCTTGGTATACGAGATGGAAGACGCCACAACCTTGGGATTGAGGTTGATAAGTCTTTGAACGCCACAAAGAGATGCCTTGATAAGTTCAAGTTCAATGAAGCGTGCTTTAGATTGAAAAATATGTCAAAGATACATGTGTGACTGTCACCCCCTTTATTTATAACTATAAGGTGACCAAAAAACCCTAAAAGGCCAAAAGAAAGCCCATTTAATAAAGACATATGTAGATTACTTAGCCATTTTAAGCTTATGGCTTTATTACAACCCAAATAAAAGTAGAAATTGAGTCTAAATTAAGCCTACATATCCCTACTACATAGACATGAGACTTAAGTGCTAATTAAGCTCATCTAAGGCTTGAATTAGCTTGACTATGCCAAATGACTTGCTCTTGGTCAAACCTTCTTCAATGGTAGCTTTGGCCTTCACATCTTCAATTAGTATATTAAGTGCTTCCTTCATCTTTCTAGTCTTAGCCCTTGTAATTGGGCCTCCATTGATGCATAATGGATCATCATTAACATCTAGAGTGGGTTGACCATGATCCATATCGTTAGCTTGTTGCTCTCTTTCTTTGACTCCATCATTCCCCCTTTCCCAAAAAGGATTCGTCCTCGAATCTTGATCACCCACATCAAAGGAAGAAAGATCAGAAGCATTAAATGTAACACTCACATTATACTCACCTGGTAAGTCAAGCTTGTATGCATTATCATTGATTCTAGAAATGACTTGAAATGGACCATCTCCGTGTGGATGCAACTTAGTACGATGTTTAGTAGGGAATCTTTCCTTCCTCATATGAACCCAAACCCAATCTCCGGGTTCAAAGATCACTTTCTTTCGTCCCCTGTTGGCTTGCGTAACATATTGTTCAGTTCTCTTTTCAATTTGCAATCGAACTTTTTCATACAGTTGCCTCACAAACTCATCTTTTCTGGTACCATCTAACCTGGCACTCTCAGAGACAGGCAAAGGTGACAAATCTAAAGGAGTTAAAGGGTTGAACCCATATACCACTTCAAAAGGTGAAAAATTAGTAGTAGAATGCACAGATCTATTATAAGCAAATTCAACATGTGGTAAACAATCTTGCCAACCTTTTAAATTCTTTTGAATGATAGCTCTCAATAAAGTAGATAAAGTTCGATTTACTACCTCAGTTTGTCCATCTGTTTGTGGATGACAAGTTGTAGAAAACAAAAGCTTTGTTCCCAATTTTCCCCATAGTGTCTTCCAAAAGTAGCTTAGGAACTTTGCATCACTCTCTGAAATTATTCTCCTCGGTACTCCATGAAGTCGCATGATCTCCCTAAAAAATAGATCAGCAAGATGGTTATCATCATCTGTTTTCCTATAAGGAATAAAATGAGTCATTTTAGAAAATTTGTCCACAACCACAAAAATAGAATCCATACCTCGTTTGGACCTTGGTAGTCCTAAAACAAAGTCCATAGAAATATCAACCCAAGGTTCACTAGGAATTAGTAAAGGTGTATATAGTCCATGAGGTAAAGATCTAGATTTTACTTGCCTACATGTAATACACCTCTCACAAAATTACTACATCTTGTTTCATGTGTGACCAAAAGAAATGCTCTACCAACACTTCTAGAGTTTTTCTTACTCCAAAATATCCCATTAGTCCCCACCATGAGATTTTTGGATTAATAATTCCCTTAATGAATAATTAGGCACACACAACCTATTCACTCTAAAAAGAAACCCCTCATGCCTATAAAACTTCCCAAAAGCAGCATGCTCACAAACTTCAAACACATTTCCAAAATCAAAATCATTATAATATAGATCTTTAATGTATTCAAATCCTAACAATTTAGTGTTTAAAGTAGAGATCAAGGTATACTTTCGAGATAAAGCATCGACAACAATGTTTTCCATACCTTGTTTATACTTGATCACTTAAGGGAATGATTCAATGAATTCTACCCATTTTGTATGACACCTATTCAACTTACTTTGGCTCTTCAAATGCTTCAACGATTCATGATCAGTGTGAATAACAAATTCTTTGGGCCACAAGTAATGCTGCCAAGTCTCTAAAACCCTCACCAATGCATACATCTCCTTGTCATAAGTTGGATAATTCAAAGATGCTCTGCTGAGTTTCTCACTAAAATAAGCAAGGGGTCGACCTCCTTGTATTAGCACAGCTCCAATACCTATTCTTGATGCATCACACTCAATTTCAAAAGTTTTAGCAAAGTTAGGTAATGCAAGTAATGGTGCCAAACTTAGCTTCTCTTAAGTAAGTTGAAAGTTGTAACTTGTTCACTATCCCAACGGAACCCAATATTCTTTTTTAATAACTTCAGTCAAGGGTGCAGCTATAGAACTAAAATTTTTAACAAACCTTCTGTAGAAACTTGCCAACCCGTGAAAGCTACGTACCTCAGTTATCATTTTTGGTGTTGTCCACTCACGAATTGCCTTAACCTTTTCTTCATCAACTGCTATTCCCTTAGCACTAACAATACAACCAAGAAACTCTGTCTGACTAGTGCAAAAATAACATTTTTGAAGGTTAGCATACAATTTTTCATTTCACAAAACATGTAGAACTTTTTGTAAATAGTTGACATGCTCATCTAAATTCTTACTATAAATCAAGATGTCATCAAAATATACTACAACAAAGTTCCCAATATAAGCACGCAAAATATAGTTCATTAATCTCATGAAAGTACTAGGTGCATTAGTTAGCCCAAATGGCATGACTAACCATTCGTACAAACCATACCTAGTCTTAAAAGCAGTTTTCCATTCATCTCCCTCACGCATACGAATTTGATGATAGCCAGACTTCAAATCAATTTTAGAGAAAATACAAGAACCATATAGTTCATCTAGCATATCATCTAATCTAGGAATAGGATGATGATACTTTACCGTAATTTTGTTGATAGCCCTGCAATCAACGCACATTCTCCAAGTTCCATCCTTCTTAGGCACAATCAAAACAGGAACTGCACAAGGACTCAAACTTTCTCGAACATACCCTTTTCACATCAACTCTTCAACTTGCTTTTGAAGCTCCTTCATCTCCATAGGGTTGCACCTATAGGCTGGTCGATTAGGAACGACTGCTCCTGGGATGAAGTCAATCTGGTGCTCTATTCCCCTAAGTGGCGGCAATCCATTAGGAACTTCTTCCGGAAAGACATTATCAAATTCCTGCAAAAGAGATTTAACAACACTAGGCAAAGAAGAGTTAAGGTTATTAGTGTTGAAATAAGCCTCTTTGTACAAAAGTACAATCATCGACTGTTGAGAATAAAAAACTCTCTTAACCTCTCTTTCTTTTGCTTAAAAGCTCCCTTTTTTACTCTCTAGATTTTTTGTTTCTTTTTCATTCATTTTTTTACTCCTCTCATCCTCACTTTTTCTTTTCTCACACTCCTTTTCTTTTCTATTTTTTTTCCTCGCACAATCTTTTCTTTTTCACTCTCATTTTTTATCCTCAATTGATCTTTATATACTTGCTTAGGAGTTAATGGTACAAGAGTTACAAGTTTACCATGCATCTTAAAAGAATATTTATTTGTGAACCCATCATGCATGACCCTCCTATCAAATTGCCATAGTCTACCTAAAAGCAAATGACTTGCATGCATTGGTACTACATCACAAAGAACATCATCATGATACCTACAAATGGATAATGAAACCAACACTTGCTTAGTGACCTTAACCTCCCCGCAATCATTCAACCATTGTAGTTTATAAGGTCTAGGATGTTTAGTGGTAGGTAAGCATAATTTCTCAACCAAGATAGTACTAGCAACATTAGTGCAACTTCCTCCATCTATAATCATACTATATACCTTGTCTTTGATGTGGCAATGGGTATGAAATACGATGTCTTGTTGTTCTTCATCTTCTTTCTTCACTTGCACATTTAGAGCACGCCTAGTGACAAGGGCTTCCCCTTCAACAACATACTCTTCTACATCACTTTCCATCAATGGTGGCAAGGCATTATCATCTTCAGACTCACTCTCAGTTTCAATACCACCATTTTCTTTCAAAAGCATACTTCTTTTGTTTGGACATTGTGAAGCAATATGTCCTCTTCCCAAACACTTAAAGCATTTAATATCTCTATTTCTTGAAGATTGGATAGGTTCTTTACCTTTAACCAATGGAGAATTAGCATCTTTATTCTTTAAAAACTCAGTCTTATTTTTTGATGCAACTTTATCATCTCTTTTGTTCCAACTAGATTTCCAAGTGGATGAATTAGAACTTTGGCCATGCTTGATTGAGCCCTTCCTTTTGAGTTGTCTTTCAACTTTCATGGACATATGCACCATATCTTCTAGCTCCACATAATGTTGCAACTCTATTATATTTACAATTTTTGAATTCAAACCTTGTAAAAATCTTGCCATGGTTGCTTCTTGGTCCTCCTCCACATTGGCTTGAATCATGGCAATTTCCATCTCTTTATGGTATTCCTCCACAGTCCTGGATCCTTGGGTTAGACTTTGTAGCCGTTGGTACAAATCTCGATAGTAATGTGATGGAATGAACCTCTTTCTCATAATTGATTTCATCTCTTCCCAAGTGCCAACAGGTCTCTCGTTATTGCTTCTCCTGTTTAGAATAACTTGGTCCCACCAAATAATAGCATAATCAATAAATTCAATGGCAGCAAGTTTTACCTTCTTCTCTTTAGAGTAGTTGTGATAATCAAATACTAATTTTACTTTCTTTTCCCCACTCCAAATATGCGTCTGGATCACTTTGCCTTGAAAAAAGGAATCTTCATTTTGATATTTCCCAAGTTTCTATCAACATAATGACTCCTCCTTCCCCTTCTACCACCAATTCTGATACCACGAGATTTGCCACTAGAAGCTCTATCATCAATGTCCTCAGAAATGCCATCATCTTCATCATTGTTGTCTTTACGATTATATTGCCTCGAACTTCGTGTAGGAACTATACCAGCTTGGCTATTTTACAATTCAGTAATTACAACATCTTGTCTCTCAAATCTGTCGAGGATTTGATTGAATCTGATTTCCATGCGTTCCAAGTGTTGTCTCAAGGCACGTTGTTCAAGTGTTTCTCTAGGTCTTGCTTCTTCTCCACTTGTCGCCATTAATGTAATCTGTTGTCACTCAATCACTCAACTCGCCAATGTTAGCTCTTTAAAGAACTTAGAATTATGACAATTCCTTGTAAACGATCATTGACTGATTGAAAATCCCAAAGGTATAGGATAAAAGAAATGAATTGATAGAAGAATTCAAATTGTAGAATTGAAAACTTAAATTAAGTTCAGAAAGGAAATTTGCCAGAATTTAATCTAGGCAAAACTTATGAGAATGCTGTTGGGTTCTTCGGGCCGCGAAAACCGCTTTTTCGCGTCGTGGAAACCCCGAGTCACCCAAAGCCATGAATCTCGTGCAAAGATTCGTAAACAAAATTTTCGAAAAAACCTTTTCTTGTACGAGTTTGTAAAAACTTTAGATCTACACTAAAGTTAAGATCATTACCCTTGTAGCGAAGCCCTTCGCGTTCCCGCTTGTCCAAGATGTCGCCGGATCTCTAGTTGTCAAAGTAGACAACCTCTATATGTATCCACACGGACACAAGTAGAAGGAGATGACCAAAACACAAGGTGTGCTAGCACCAATGGAGTGTTCGGCCAAGGAATGGGAGAAGGAGAGGAGTGAGCACCCAAGGGAGAAGAAGAGTGAATGAATCAATGAGAGGAAAATCAAAAAACCCCTTAGCCATCAAGTGGCCGGCCACTCTAGGAGGTGTAAAACCCCCACATTAATTCCAATTAATGTGGAGACCATTAAGAGTTGTAACCCCCATGAGGTGGCACTCTAGGATGATGTGGATCAACACTATTGGTCCACATCTTGCCACCTCACTAAATGACATGGCAACAAGTGTAACCTCCTCATTTAATGTGGGTCGGCCACATTAAATGCTATGGAGGCTTGTAACCTCCATGAGGTGGCACACATTGATGATGTGGAGCAATCCTATTGGACCACATCTTGCCAACTCACTAGTGATGTGGCAAAAAGTCAAGTCAAACATGACTTTTTCTCTTCCTCTCAAATCAAGTCAAACTTGATCAAATCTCTCTCATGGTTGATCTAATCCAACCATATGATTCAAGCCAACTTAATATAATGAATCTAATTCATTAAATTAAGTTGATTTAATGAGTCATAATCTAAATTAGACTCATTGAATACATGAATCAACTTGAGTCCAACTCAATTAGCCCAATTTGGATTACTCTTAATCCAATATGATTCATCAAATGAATCTAATCCTCTTGGTTCATCATATGAACCAAATCTCCATCTAATTGTCCTTAGTGTGTGACCCTATAGGTTCTTGTAACGTTGGCAATGCCCTAAACCCATTTAGGAGCATAAGTAATGAGCGGTATCTAGCAACACATCATTACTACCCAAGTTACAAGAATGTCGAGATCCGACATCACCTTGTGACTACCAATTGTGACTCCTCACAAAATATGTGACAAATGTCCTTCTATCCTTGACATCTAGATTGATCAATGTGAGGCATAGACCGTGTTATCCTCTAATCAATCTAAATCTTGAACTCCAAGTAGACTCACTCGATCAAATGAGCTCAACATCTCATGTTGACTCATTTGGGCATGGCCATGCACTTCGTGGTCTAACTCTATCAAGAATATTGATGTCGCTCCTGTCATATGGGAGGGATAGATCCCATCTACATCACTCACATCCCTCTGCATAATTTATTACATACCAGTAATCGCCTTTATAGTCCACCCTGTTACGGGTGACGTTTGACGAAACCAAAGTACATAACTCCTTATGTAGGGATCCATGGTGACTTCAGGTCAAAGGACTAATAGTCATACTAATAGCCACATGAGAAAGTATATGACACTCATATAACGATCCATGATACTTTCTCATGGCGGGTCATTCAGTATACATTCTCTAATGCATACCCATGTGTCAGCTTGATATCTCTATATCCATGACTTGTGAGATCAAGTCATCGAGCTGACCTACATTATAGTCTTATTGTATTAACATTGTCCCTGAATGTTAATACTCGACTAGGAATGATTTAGAGTAGTGTTCCCTATATCATCTCACTATCGATTCAACCAATCGATTGATATAGGTAAGAACCTTTCTACTCTAGGACGTTACTATACTTATTTTATCTGGCACTAATACAAATAAGCATAATAACCAAAAACCAAATGCCTTAATATATATACATGAATATGATATACATGAGTCCATACAATCATCAAATGATTGGCTCTAGGGCTCTAACTAACAAATGCGGGACTAAAAGATAAAGATATTTAAAATAAGAACTAAAAAGGAATTTGCCAGAACTTAATCTAGACAGGTGCAGAATTAAATCTAGACAAAACTTTAAAGGAAATGCGGAATTGGAAAGTGATAGTATACTAGGCAAAACTTTAAAGGAAATGCGGAATTGGAAAGTGCAAATATACTAGGCAAAATTTTATAGGAAATGCAGAATTGGAAAGTGCAAATATACTAGGCAAAATTTTAAAGGAAATGCGGAATTGGAAAGTGCAAATATAATAGGCAAAACTTTAAAGGAAATGCAGAATTAGAAAGTGTAAGTATAGAAATAACAATGCTCTACACTCACCTTTTTTTTCTATTTTTTTTTTAATTTAGGCCTTTTTTTGACTATATATATATATATATATATATATATTGTTTTTGAATTTTGGCCTCTTTTTTTTTTTGCCGAAAATAATTTGATAGCACCAAGATGAATAAAACTCACTAAGATCGAGATGATAATGATAAGCAGATAATTTTGAACAAATAGATAAAGTTTCAAGCACCAAAAACAAAAGGATAACCAAATCGATTTAGAAAAACCAAAGCTCTGATACCAAATGATGTGAACCCAACGAGAAAGATATCTCAAGAACCCACAACGAATTTAAAACAGAAAGAAGGAAGGTCTAAAGATGATAAGATGGATGAAGAAACCTCGACCCAATGCTTAGAAAAGCACGAACCTTGGTATACGAGATGGAAGACGCCACAACCTTGGGATTGAGGTTGATAAGTATTTGAACGCCACAGAGAGAGGCCTTGATAAGTTCAAGTTCAATGAAGAACCAACAAGCGAGAACCTCACCGTATTTTAGATTGAAAAATATGTCACAGATACATGTGTGGCCATCACCCCCTTTATTTATAGCTATAAGGTGACCAAAAAACCCTAAAAGGTCAAAAGAAAGCCCATTTAGTAAAGGCCTATGTAGACTACTTAGCCATTTTAAGCTTATGGTTTTATTATAACCCAAATAAAAGTAGAAATTGAGTCTAAATTAAGCCTACATATCCCTATTACATAGACATGAGACTTGAGTGCTAATTAAGCTCATCTAAGGCTTGAATTAGGTTGACTATGCCGAATGACTTGCTCTTGGTCAAACCTTCTTCAATGATAGCTTTGGCTTTCACATCTTCAATTAGTACATTAAGTGCTTCCTTCATCTTTCTAGTCTTAGCCCTTGTAATTGGGCCTACATTGATGCATAATGGATCATCATTAACATCTAGAGTGGGTTGACCATGATCCATATCGTTAGCTTGTTGCTCTCTTTCTTTGACTCCATCAAGTGGTTAGTAACTCATTAATTAATGAATATTTGATATCTTAAACATAGGGAGATTAATGCACTCATGATAAGAAGGAGCTCATAATGTAATATGGGATTGGTGCGGTAGTTCAATAATAATTCTTTAGTGATATGAGTTATTATTGATGAACTTGAGTTGGGTGTTCGGGTCAAACACAGGAAGCTCAAGCTCATCAGGAGGCCAAAACCAATTCCTCCTCTAGGTCCCTGTTGTAACCTCTATGTATAAAGCCTCACATCCACCCAAGTCATCTTTATGGTAGGCCATATCCTTGCTTGGTGCCCAAGCAAGGGGCTGGCCACCCTTTGCTTGGTTCCCAAGCAAGGGGCCGACCAAGATGAGTTTAAAAGTGGATTTTTAATTTTTTAAATCTTTCTTTTTGTATCTATCTACAATATTTTAAAAGAGAGATTTTAAATTTTAAAAACTTTCCTTTTTTGAAGCCATCCACATGGTTTTAAAAGAGAGTTTTAATTTTAAAAATCTTTCCTTTTTGTAGTCATCTACAATGTTTAAAAGAGGGATTTTTAATTTTAAAACTTTCCTTTTGTAGCTATCCACAATAGGAAATTTAAAAGAGAGATTTTAATTGTTGTTAAAATATTTCCTTTTTAGCCATTACCAAGGATTATAAAAGAGGATAGATGGTGCCTTAGAAATAAGAATCATCTACACAATTTCTATTACTCTTCTATTCTCCTTGTGGCCGACCCCCTCATATTCTTATTCTCCCCTTGCTTTCTCACCTAAGGCCGGTGGCATCAAGAGGCTTCAACCATCTTGTGGCTGGCGGGTTGCAAGGAAGAAAGAAGAACAAGAGGTGGCGCTCCTAGTTTTGATCCCTTGGTGGCCGAAAGTCTTGGAATAAAGAAGGGCTTGGGTGGTTTTTGTGTTTTGGTAGATCGTCGCCCACACGACGTCCAAGAGGAGGAGAGGAATACAGCAGAAGATCAAGAGGTCTTTAAGCTATGAATAAAGGTATAACTAGTTAATTGTTTACATTGTGTACTAGTTTATTTTTCCTTTGTATGGATCCTGAACTACCAACACAAGAGGCTAGCGATCTTATGCTTTGATTGAGGTCTTTGTAGTTTAACCTAGAGTTTACTGTAAGGAGTTTAAATACTCAATTTTTTTTGAAAGGCTTTGACTAGGAAGTGGTGGATAATCCCATACCCAAGAAGGTCGAGTGCCTCGCCAACTACCTGGAAGTCAATCCTTGAAATAGATATATAATCAACTTCTGTAATATGATTTAACTTCTGATGAACACAGGGTTGAACTTGGATTAATAATGTTAAGTTTTGTTTGCAATCCAAGTTTAACTTCCGAAAAACACATGGGTTGCTAGGAAAAGTTCTATGCTTGTATAAATTTTTGTACAGGGGAAACAGAACAGAATTCCGAGTAGCACCAACAATTGGTATCAGAGCTAGTTTTCTGCCTCTGTGTGTTTGATTTTCAGTTAAATTATGCACTTTTCATACATAAATTTAGGCAGGATAATAGTAGGATATGCAAATAGATTAACTTTGTGGTTGCAGGCATCCTAGTTCCAACTATTATGACCCTATTGTGTTTGTGTGTGATTTGGACCCTCGGGCATGTCGAGGGCATTTTATGTGTGTGCATGATTGTAATTATTAAATATTAAATACAACAGAAGCTATATTAGTTTTAGGATTTTACATTTTGTTCAATTTAGATTACATGTACATTCCCTTGTGGAATATATGATCGATAAATATAAAATTTTATTTTTGTCACGGATCGTATCCTTGCGAGACGTGGTGTTATTTGAGGACCAGAGGCACAACGGAAAAGGAAGCAAGATAGACGCGACAACATGACCCGTTGGCGGTGGCTAGGGTTAGTGGCACACGGAGGACAGCTATGGATGAGACCATAATAGTTGAAAAATTAATTTTCAGATTTATTGCCTTTTATGCTGTTTATATGTGCCGTGTGTGTGTGTGTGCATGTTAAAATTCCTTGTTTTAAATAACTAAGTGAGAGAGGAATTATTTAAATTCCACGGTCTCCATTACTGGTTTGTAAGTGGTGCATTCAAACTTGCACGTTGGCTTTGAGTGTCTTCCTCCACATCGGATGAGTTTGTTTGCGGATCACTAGATCAAACTCCCTTTATGGATGATTATAGGAAATTATTTAGGTTTGTGTGATCTTCTCCATCTGAAGGGGCACAATCCTATTTAATGGACTAAGTATCAAGTAATGGTATACACTTAGGCGCATTTAATAGTATCCTCCCCATCGGAGTTACTGCTATTATTTGTGTGATCGAAGAAAAATCAACTATTAATTTTATTTATCATAAAGTCAGGTTAACAAGATAATAAAATTAATGGGTAAACCTCCCTCTTACAAATGTTTGAATTTGTATACGTCCACACTATCGTGACATACAAAATTCACGATGTTTTGAGGTGTTGGTGAATTTAAATGATATTGTTTGAGGAATCAATATTATTTTAAATTCTAAAGTTTTGATCAAATATTTTGTGATTCTTAGGATTTCAAATGACTTTCAATCCTCTTGCTGTTATATTGAAAGAAAACAAACTTACTGGTCCCAATTACATTGATTGGAAACGAAACTTGGACATTGTCTTAACTGCTGAAGGTTACAAGTTCATACTTTTTGAGATCTGTCAAAGCCTGCCAATAGCGATTCTAGTGAAGAGGAGATTGAGTATCATAAGAAATGGGGCAGGGCAGATGAGATGGCGTGGTGTTATATTTTAGCTTCTATGTCAAATGTGCTGCAACATCAACATCAGGCCATGTCTATTGCTTATGACATGATACACAATCTCAAGGAACTCTCAAATACCATAATCGGGCTGCTAGGCAGGAGGCTATGAGAAACTTGATGATGACCATCATGATTGAGGGGACACCCGTAAGGAATCATATCCTCAAAATGATGGCTCTTTTGAATGAGATGGAAGTCCTTGGAGCAGAAATCGATGGGAAAACCCAGGTCGATATCATTCTCCAAACACTGCCTAAAAGTTTTAAGCAGTTCCGCCTGAACTACAGCATGAACAAAAGCGTTTATTCGTTAGCAGAACTTTTGACAGAACTTCAAGCAGCAAAAGAGCTATTTCATCAAAGTTTTCAAATTCACATTGCTGAAAATGTTTCTGCTTCTAAGTCGAAAGACAGAAAGAAGACAAAGAAACAAGTTGGTTCAGCAAAGAAAGTGAATCGATCTCTAGGAACTGGGCCGCATGCAGGTGTGAAGAAGCCAAAGGGCAAGTGCTTCACATGCAAGTAGTCTGGACATTGGAAAGTGGACTGTCCTTGCAGAAAAGAGAACAATAAAGGTATATCTTATTCTCTAGTGGTTGAAACATGTTTAGTGGTGTTATCTACCGGTACCTGGTGTGTAGATACGAGAGCCACTGATCATATCTGTAATTCATTACAAGGGTTCCAGGAAACTCGACGACTACATGAAGGGAAAATTACCGTCTACATGGGCAATGCTACAAAAGTGGCGGCTGTTGTAGTGGGAGAGTTTATTTATCTTTTGATAGAAATAAAATATTGATTTTGAGAAATTGTCTTTATGTACCATGTTTTAGAAAGAACTTAATTTCAGTTTCTAAACTATTTACGGATGGATATTCTATTTCTTTTGATGACAAAGTAGTTGTCAAGAAAAATAGGGTAGTTATCTGTTCTGGTACGATGGTTGACAATTTGTATACTCTAAATCCAATAACTCCCATGATACAACAAATGGAAATTAATAACACATCTTCTAATTCTAATAAGAGAAAGCAACCTTCGAAAATAAACCAAACATATTTTTGGCATCTAAGGCTTGGTTATATTAACTTGAGTAGGATTCAAAGGCTAATAGCCGATGGACCTTTGGGTTCATTAGTGGTGGGAAAATTTTCAATCTGCGAATCTTGTTTAGAAGGAAAAATAACCAAGAGACCTTTTAAGGCCAAGGGGTATAGAGCCAAAGATGTATTGGAATGAGTTCATTTTGATTTGTGTGGACCTATGACTATCCAAGCAAGAGGTGGTTTTGAATATTTTCTCTTTTATAGACGACTATTTGAGACACGGGTACATTTACTTGATGCGCCACAAGTCTGAGTACTTTGATAAGTTCAAAAAATAGAACGCTGATGTGGAGAAATGTCATGGTAAAGGTATCAAGACACTACAGTCTGATCATGATGACGAGTACCTCTTAGGAGAGTTTAGGAGTTACTTATCAGAGGCCGGGATTCAATCCCAACTGTCTGCACCTGGTACACCCCAACAAAATGGTGTGGTAAAATAAAGGAATATGACTCTTATGGAAATGGTTAGATTAATGATGAGTTATTCAGAATTACCAAATTCATTTTGGAAATATGCTCTGGAAATGGTAGTGTACATTCTGAACTTGGTACCTTCTAAGTAGTAACCTCTACTCCCACAAAATTCTGGAATGGGCGTAAGCCTAGTCTGAAACATATTCAGATTTAGAGTAGTCCAAAACATGTGTTGAAGGGAGACACTGATAAGTTGGAATCACGTATAGAAGTTCGCTTGTTTGTGGGTTATCCTAAAGGAACGAAAGGTGGTTTATTTTATAGTCCTAAAGATCAGAAGATCATTGTTAGCACCAATGCTTGATTTTTAGAAGAGAATTATGTAATTAACCACAAACCCATGAGTAAAATTATTCTTGAGGAAATAAGAGAAGACACGTCTACTTTAGTACCAATGGTACAAGATGAGATACCACAAGAAACTGCAACACGTGTCACAAATGATGCACAATTACAAGTAGTGCCTTGTCGTAGTGGGAGGGTTGTTCAGTAACCTGATAAATTCATGTTTTTGGAAGAATCTTCGGACTTGATCCCTGGTGAACATGAACCAGATCCCTGGACATATGATGAAGCACTCCAAGATAAAGATGCAGCATCTTGGCAAAGTGCAATGAACTCTGAAATAGAATCTATGTACTCTAATCAGGTCTGGGAGCTTGTAGAACCACCAAATGGTGTAAAAACCATTGGATGTAAATGAGTCTAAAAAAGAAAAAGAGGGATAGCCGGGAAGGTGGAAACCTTCAAAGCAAGCTTGTTGCAAAAGGGTATACTCAGAAAGAGGAAATCGATTATAAGGAAACCTTTTCACCGGTAGCCATGCTTAAGCTATCCGAATTCTTTTATCTATTGCCACTCATATGGATTATGAGATTTGTCAAATAGATGTCAAGACAGCTTTCCTTAATGGAAGTCTTGAAAAAAATATCCATATGAAGCAACCAGAGGGATTCATTGCGAAGGGCAAAGAGCATCTTGTATGTAAGCTCAATCGGTCTATCTATGGATTGAAGCAAGCTTCAAGATCTTGGAACATCCGGTTTGATGAAGTGATCCAGTCTTATGGATTTATTCAGTGTCTAGATGAGTCTTGTGTATACAAGAAGAGTGACGAAAATGTGGTGGTATTTCTTGTACTATACGTAGATGACATTTTACTCATTGACAACAATGTTAAAGTGTTGTCAGCGTAAGGGTATAGTTGTCTAAGCAGTTTGATATGAAGGATTTGGGAGAATGTGTGTAACACCCACGAAATTATAAGATAAGGATATGGGTATCATTTTCTTTTGAAGCATAGAAATAAAAAGAATAGAGAAAAAAGGGAAAATAGAAACAAAAAATAGAATAAGAAGAGGTGAGGTCAAGGATTGAACCTTGAACCTCCCACAAATAATGGAGATAAATTGATGTATGATGACCACTAGAATAATGAGTAATATATGGATAGGAAGGGATGAAAATTTAGTTAAAGATGAGAAGAAAATAAAAGAAAACTAAGCAAAAGAGCAAGAGAAAACCAAGTTGCTTACCTTCTCTTCCTCTTGGTTAAGAAAAGAAGCAAGCAAAAGATGAATTGCCTACTTCCCTTCCTCTCTCTATTTTCGTGGGAATTAAAGGAGTGAGGGAAAATAGGAGTTGAGGGAATGAATGAAGACATGCTTCATTTACATAGGAATAAATTGGATTGGGAGAAGAAAAAAAAAAACAAGAGATTAAATCTTTTTCTTCCTCCTTCCTTCTCCTTCTTCATTCTCACCGAAACCAAGAGCCCTTCCCTCTCCTTATTCCGAAAGCTAAGCTAAGTTCCTCTCCAAGAAAACTAAGTTTAGAGAAGAAGCCTTCAAGATCCCTCCCTTCCAAGCAAGAGAAGCAAAAGGAGGTACAAGAAGAAGAAGCTCTCTTCTTCCTTGGTACTTAGGATACCTTTTTCCTTAAGAAAAACCACAAGCGAAAGGATGTAAGTTTCCCTCACCTGTGGTACAATAGCTTTTGTATTTTTTTTTATGAGATTTGGTTGCCTAAAAACCTAGGATACCTTTATGAAATTTTCGGCCAAGACAAGACTAAAAAGGACCTAGGAAATGTAAAGACCTAAATTTTGACATGCTCAATATGTTTCTTGTAACATATATCTTATGGTAGGGATTTATCTAATGTTCATATGCTAGAATGTTTGGTTAGAACTTAGAGTTATACCCCTAGACTCTCGGCCAAACATGAATAAAGGAAATAGGTAAGTTAAGACCTAAACCAAGCATGTTTCTTATTTTTTTTATGATATGTGCCTCATGATGAGGAAGTTGTTAACATGATATGCTCATGCCTATATGATGATTAAACTTCATTCCATGCTTATATGTATTCAGCCATGATAGGATTAGGGGCCTAGAAAAATTATTAAACCTAAACTAATCATGCCATGATCCTCCTTAAGACAAGTTATGAAATTTATATGACATGCTCATGTTGTTCCTTGAAATAATTGCTATGCAATTTGTTTAGGGTTCCCATGCTTTTATGACACTTGAACCCTAGCTTTAAGTCTTACAAGTCTCGGCCACAACATGTTTAAGGGCCTAGGAAACTTAGAATCTAACCTAATCATGCTCATGTTGTTCCTTGAAATAATTGCTATGGAATTTGTTTAGGGTTCCCATGCTTTTATGACACTTGAACCCTAGCTTTAAGTCTTACATGTCTCGGCCACAACATGTTTAAGGGCCTAGGAAACTTAGAATCTAACCTAATTATGCTCATGTTGTTCCTTGAAATAATTACTATGAAATTTGTTTAGGGTTCTCATGCTTTTATGACACTTAAACCCTAGATTCAAGCCTTGCAAGTTTCGGCCACAACATGTTTAAAGGCCTAGGAAACTTAGAACCTAACCTAATTATGCTCATGATGTTCCTTATAATAATTGCTCTGAAATTGGTTTAGGGTTTCCATGCTTTTATGACACTTAGAACCTAGTTCCAAGCCTTAAGGGTTTCGGCCACAACAAGTTTAAGGGCTTAGGAAACTTGGAACCTAACCTAATTATGCTCATGATGTTCCTTGTAATATTTGCTATGAAATTGGTTTAGGGATTCACATGATTGAATGATGATTTTAACCCAATGTAATGCTTGGTAAGATTCGGCCATGATAAGTTTATAAGCTTAAGAAACCTAGAACCCTACCTAAACATGCTCATGATGTTTCCTTATGGTATATGATATGATATTGGTTTAGGCTTCACATGCTTGTATGTGTTGTTTTTACCTAAATCCCAACTATATGTTTCGGCCACTATATGACATTAGGGTTAGAAATCTAAATATGATTCCCATGTATCTCACATGCAATGTTTTATGATGTGGTAAGAGCTTGCTATGCTTCTATGTTTAATTATGTACACTTATGACCTATGTACGATGGTAATCCTTATGCTATGCTGTGTATTATTATGATGAGCTGTGTGCCCAAATTATGCATGCTATTTATGATGAGCTGTGTGCCCAAACTATGCATATATTTATGATGTGCTGTGTGCCCAAATTCTGTATGGTATGATATGATAAGAAATAAGATGTACAAGAAATATTAAGAACCATGATATGTATGACATGCTACTTTACTTTATATGGCTTGTACCAAGGGTGGGCTCCATAAGCGCCCCAGGGTCGATGGACTAAGAAACGGGCCTCGTTAGGGATGGGCTCCTAAGTGCCCCTAGGTCGATGGACTAAGAAACGAGCCTAGTATGTATGCCTTGTAGGGTTCAAGACTTGCTACCTTGGACCTAGCATTTATGTATGTGGTACAAGCCGGGGCCCTAATCATGTTATGATTATGTTTAAGTATGTATGTAATAAGTTTTCAAAGGACATGTTGTATATATTGTTGCATGAATCATGTTTTTGAAAATCATCTCGCATAACACTTTATGATTATGTTATGATATACCATGATGCTTATGATTATGACATGTTATGTTAGGATGAACTTTATGATTATGTTATGATATGCTATGATCATGATTATGTTATGCTAGGATGCACTTTATGATTATATCATGATATGCCATAATGCTTATGATTATGTTATGCTATGCTAGGATTAACTTTATGATCATGTTATGATATGCTATGATTATGATTATGTTATGCTAGGATGCATGTTATGATATGCCATGATACCTTACGATTATGTTATGATATGATGCTTCTATACATGATATGATGAGTTGTCTTTATGCTGTATGCCTTGGAGATTTAGTTATGTTATACGGTTTTTGTGAGTAGGAAAGGATCTTATTGAGCCTTGTGTGCTCACAGCTTACTTTCCTTGTACCACAGATAAGGGCAAAGAATGGAGGGGACAAGAAGGACGTGTGTAGTAGTGACTCGGCTAAAAAGAAAGACCTGCTTCTAGTTAATAAGAATTATGTTTATGTCGTTCTTTTATGACTCCATGACATTTCATCATGCTCTTTAGTATTATGATTTAAATTTATGTTAAGCATGTTATGTGGCTAACTCCGCCCATGATGACCAGTCATGGCCGGTCCCAAACTATGGCAAAATTTCATGAATGAATCCATTAAACTATTCCGACTGTAACGTCTCAGCAAGGACCGCTACATCTCCATGAGAACTTGGGTGTAGTGTTAAATAGGCAAGAGTTCTCACACCATAGGTTAGATAAGAACAAATATGATAGGAAAACTAATAATCTAAGATTTGGAACATGGAATATAGGAACTCTCACTGGTAAATCAATGGAGGTAGTAGATATGATGATTAGGAGAAAAATTAATATTTTATGTGTACAAGAGACAAAATGGACAGGTGAGAAGGCAAAGATGATAGAGAACTCGGGTTTTAAGTTATGGTACACTGGAAAAAGTAAAACAAGAAATGGAGTGGGTATTATTGTAGATAGTTTGTTAAAGGATGAAGTTGTAGGAGTAGTTAGAAAAGGGGATAGAATTATAACTCTTAAGATAATAGTGGCGAAAGAAACTATGAACATAATTAGCGTATATGCACCACAAGTAGGATTAGATGAAGCTACCAAATTAAGGTTTTGGGAGGACTTAGATGAAATATTACAAAATATTCCACCAAATGAAAGGATTTTAATAGGAGGTGATCTAAATGGGTATGTCGGAGTAAAAAATGAGGAATATGAGAGTACATGGAGTTATGGGTTTGGCAATGAGGAAGGAAAACTATATTAGATTTTGCGATAGCATATGACCTTATATTAGCTAATACGTTTTTTAAGAAAAGAGAAGAACACTTAGTCACATTCAAAAGTGGGAATAATAAATCGCAAATTGACTTTCTTATGGTTAGGAAGAATGATAAAAAGATTTGTAAAGATTGCAAAGTCATCCCTGGAGAAAGCTTAACTACCCAATATAGGGTAGTAGTGTTGGATATACGCCTCAAACATAGTATCAATAGAAAGAAAATATATACAATTCCTAGAATTAAGTGGTGGAAGTTAAAGGATGGGAAACAAAATATATTTAAGGAGAAGGTAGAAGTACAAGCATTAGGTGAAATATACGATGATTCTAATACAACATGGGATAAGATGGTATCAAAGTTGAAAATAGTAGCTAAGAGTGTACTCGGTGAGTCAAAGGGACATGCACCACTAAGTAAAGAATCTTGGTGGTGGAATGAGAAAGTACAAGAGAAAGTGAAGGAAAAACGAATAGCTTATAAGGAATTATATATTTGTAAGAACGAGAAAACTTAAAAAAAATATACAATAACCAAGAAAGAAGCTAAGAAAGTAGTGAGTGAAGCAAAAAATGAAACTTTTGAACGCTTATATCAAAAAAGAAGGAAAAGATATTTATAGAATAGCTAAAGAGAGAAAGAAAACAAGAGATCTTAGCCAAATAAAATGTATTAAAGATGAATGTAATAGGTATTAGTAGAAATAAAGAGCTGGAAGAGGTATTTTCATCAACTTTTAATGAAGGTTTACCAACTTAACAGGTAATTTAATTAGGTCAAATGAGCATCGAAATTTTAATTTGAGAAAAAGTAAAACAAGCTTTAAATGAGAACAATGGAAATTGGACGATATATAGAGTATGGAAGTGCTTAAACAAGGTATTGAATGACTTACAAATTATTTAACATGATATTGAAAGAAAAATGTCGATCAATGGAGGATAACTTAGTTCCTTATATAAGAATACAAAATTGCAAACTATAGGTATTAAACTAATGAGTCATACTATGAAACTTTGGGAAAAAGTAATAGAAAAAGATTAAGGAAGGAGACCATAGTAAAATCAATTGGGTTCATTAATTGAAAAATATCGAGAAAACAAGATCTACACATGGTATTCATTGACTTAGAAGGTAGATAGAGTCCCAAGAGAAATTATAGGAAATTTAGAAAGAGAGGTAGGTAACATATATTGAACTTTTCAATAAAGATAGGTTACATCAGGATCAGCTCTAAGTCTTATTGTAGATGAGACAGTGAAGGTAAATGCTCTAGAATCTGGGGTAAACACTAGAATTGAAAGGTTTTAGGCTTAGTAGATTAAAGACAACATATATGGAATTTAAGTTTAGCAATATTAGAAGTAATGAAACAATTGTTTAGATAGGAGATGACGAGTTGTTAGAGAGATTTGACTATTTAGGATCATTTTATGGAGGGATTAGAGATGTCTACATAGAATACAAGGATGGGTGAAATGAGGCCGTGTTTGTGACGTAGTACCTCTACTTAAAGGTAAGTTCTATAGAGAGTTGCAGAGATGAGGATGTTAAGGTGGATGTGTGGACATACGAGGATGGACAAAATAAGAAATGAGAGCATTAGAGAGAAAGTAGGAGTTGCATCTATTGAGGAAAAACTCAGAGAGACACGTTTAAGATGGTACGGATATGTACTTAGACGACCAATAAATGCTCATTAGGGACTTGGTTAGCAACAATAAAACAAGATAAAATTTATTTAAATATAGATGATGATATAATAGGAGATAGAGCTCAATGGCGTAAAAGGATTCATACAGCCGACCCCACTTAGTGGGAAAAGGCTTGGTTGTTGTTGTTGTTGTATGTTATGTGGCTCATATGATAGATAGTTAGTGATGATGGTTTGAAAAGTAAAGAAAAAGTTTTAAAGAAAAAAATTATACTATAGATAAGGCTTCCGCTGTTTTAAGAAGAAAAGATAAGTAACCCCCGTCAGCTTAAGCAGGAAGGGGCGGGGCGTTACAATGTGGGCATATTCTTGGGATCAAAGTAATAAGGGATCGCAAGAAAAGAATGCTGTGCTTATTCCAAGCTTCATACATCGATACTATTCTAGCTCGTTTTAGCATGCAAAACTCCAAGAAAGATTTTGTACCTTTTCGACATGGAGTACCTTTATCTAAAGAGACGTCTCCTAAAAATCAAAGGAAATAAGGGACATGAAGGCAGTTCCTTATGCTTCGGCTGTAGGAAGCCTAATGTATGCGATGCTATGTACGAGACCGGATATCTATTTTGCCGTAGGCATGATTAGCAGATATCAAAGTAACCTTGGACTGCCGTAAAGCATATATTGAAGTACCTGAAAAGGACTAGAGATTATATACTAGTTTACCAGGCAGATGATTTGCTCCCTGTGGATTACACGAATTTAGACTTCCAATCAGATAGGGACAATAGTAAGTCGACCTCAGGGTATATGTTTACTTTGGGAGGTAGAGCTATAGCATAGAGGAGTGTTAAACAGAAATGCGTTTCAGACTCCACCATGGAAGCTGAGTATGTGGCAGCCTCTGAGACAGCCAAAGAAGCTGTATAGCTCAGAAACTTCTTGATGGACTTAGATGTGAATCCTAGTTTGCCCAAAATTATCATAATTTATTGTGATAATAGTGGTGTAGTAGCAAACTCGAAGGAACCACGAGCCCATAAGGCAAGTAAACACATTGAGCGCAAGTACCACCTGATACGAGACTTCATAAAGCGAGGAGAAGTTGTTATCGCCAAGATTTCATCAGAAGATAACCTAGCAGATACTTTCACTAAGGCCCTTCCGACGAGAGCTTTTGATGGGCATGTTGAGGGGATGGAGATAAGATGTATGGCAGCATATATGACAGCATAGTCTTTTAGTATAAGTGGGAGATTGTTAGAATGTCTACTAAAAGCCTAGCTTTTTGTATAAACATTTATTTTGAATTGAGAATCACATTGGTCAAATGTCTGCATTTAGTTAAATGCAGTTATCCATTTAATTTATATTGTAGATAACAAGGTGTGTGGTGTCACACAGAAGATCATGTTATCAGTTTCTTATAAATTATAAATAGAAACTCACAACCAAGATGGATTGGGACAAACCATTGGAATGATTGTAGTGTAATTTGGTACTAATTTATCTTGACTATAAAATTACACTAGTACACTATGTGTGTATAGAGCAGGACCATTTGAGGTTGTTCCTTTTATACTGACTGCATAAAAGAACAGAACCTCTGTTATTATGGATGTGCGTACTCTTAATCCCGATATAATAACAAGCACATATACTTAGTATTTATTTCTTTAATTTATCAAAGGGTGAGATTTATTCCTTAAATTAATAGGGCCGATAAGTTGGGAAATAATATTATTTATATGGTGTGTTGTTGATTATAGAAGAAAACTATGTCCTATTTATTAGGATGATAATGCCCCCTTAAGGAGCTCATAAGGATTGTCATGTAAACCCTGCAGGTGGACTTAGTTCCGACATGACAATGAAGTTGAGTGGTGCTACTCTTAGAGCTAGATGTTAATTAAATGAGTTGTCAGTAACTCATTTAATTAATGAACATTCGATATCTTAAACACAAGGAGATTAACATACTCATGATAAGAAGGAGCCCATAATGTAATATGGGATTGGTGCGGTAGTTCAATAATAACTCTTTAGTGGTATGAGTTATTATTGATGAACTTCAGTTGAGTGTTCGGGTCGAACACAGGAAGCTCAAGCTCATTAGGAGGCCAAAATCAATTCCTCCTCTAGGTCCCTGTTGTAGCCTCTATGTATAAAGCCTCGCATCCACCCAAGTCATCCTTATGGCCGGCCACATGCTTGCTTGGTGCCCAAGCAAGGGGTTGGCGACCCCTTGCTTGGTGGCTAAGCAAGGGGCCGACCAAGATGGGTTTAAAGTGGGGTTTTAATTTTTTAAATCTTTCTTTTTGTAGCCATCTACAATGTTTTAAAAGAGAGATTTTAAATTTTAAAAACTTTCCTTTTTTGAAGCCATCCACATGGTTTTAAAAGAGAGTTTTAATTTTAAAAATCTTTCCTTTTTGTAGCCATCTGCAATGGTTTAAAAGAGAGATTTTATTTTTGTTAAAACTTTCCTTTTTTGTAGCCAAGATTTAAAAGAGAGGTTTTAATTTTAAAAATCTTTCCTTTTTGTAATCATCTACAATATTTGAAAGAGGGATTTTCAATTTTAAAACTTTCCTTTTGTAGCCATCCACAATAGGAAATTTAAAAGAGAGATTTTAATTGTTGTTAAAATATTTCCTTTTTAGCCATTACCAATGATTATAAAAGAGGATAGATGGTGCCTTAGAAATAAGCATCATCTACATAATTTCTATTCCTCTTCTATTCTCCTTGTGGCCAACCCCCTCATATTCTTATTCTCCCCTTGCTTTCTCACCTAAGGCCAGTGGTATCAAGAGGCTTCAACCATCTTGTGGCCGGCGGGTTGTAAGGAAGAAAGAAGAACAAGAGGTAGTGTTTCTAGCTTTGATCCCTTGGTGGCCGAAAGTCTTGGAAGAAAGAAGGGATCGGGTGGTTTTTGTGTCTTGGTAGATTGTCGCCCACACGACGTCCAAGAGGAGGAGAGGAATACAGCAGAAGATCAAGAGGTCTTTAAGCTATGAAGAAAGGTATAACTAGTTAATTGTTTACATTGTGTACTAGTTTATTTTTCCTTTGTATGGATCCTGAACTACCAACACAAGAGGCTAGCGATCTCGTGCTTTGATTAAGGTCTCTATAGTTTAACCTAGGGTTTACTGTAAGGAGTTTAAATATTCAATTTTTTTGAAAGGTTTTGACTAGGAAGTGGTGGATGATCCTATACCCAAGAAGGCTGAGTGCCTCGCCAACGACCTGGAAGCCAATCCTTGAAATAGATATTTAATCAACTTCTGTAATATGGTTTAACTTTTGATGAACACATGGGTTGAACTTGGATTAATAATGTTAAGTTTTATTTGCAATCCAAGTTTAACTTTTGAAAAACACATGGGTTGCTAGGAAAAGTTCTGTGCTTGTACAAATTTTTGGACAAGGGAAACAGAACGGAATTTCGAGTAGCACCAACATGGTGGTCACGACAATAAGAGGGGTTTCCTCTTGTTGTTGGCGGTGGGAAGAGAGAAGGGAGAGTTGAGAAAAGTTGGGTTAAGGTTTCTAAACCTTATCAAGCTAACTAATGAAAAATTGTATATAATTTTCTTTCAACCATATCAATATATAACCCTCATTAATGAGTTGGATTAGAAAGCCTAAATCCAACCGATTATCCCTTAACAAAAAATTAGCCTATTAACCCCTTGGTTTGGATCATAACTAAACTAAGTTGGTTCATGACTAATTCATGATTAAACCAAATATGGTCCAACTCTTTCATAAGAGATGTGGCCCATCCGCGCTTCCATTGCGACAAATATTTCCATATTTATCTTATGTATGATCCAACCAAACATTTATCTCTTGATCTAAGAATCCTATTCTTTAACTTATTTTACGTCTTTTAGAGACTTATTAGTTCGTGTGACCCAATAGGTTCCCGGTTTATCTTGGCTATCCATAATTAACTACTTAATTATAGAATGATCATAAATGCCACATAGTAGTACATCATGATCTCCAATTAGTCGGAAAATTATAGTTGATATTAGAATTAATTCTAAACCCTTCGCAGCTACAGTGAGTCGTGCCTTATTCTTTTCACTCATCTTATACCCAGTTGGTTCAGGACATGATTTATGTGTCTTGTCCTCACTAGGCTGACTACATCACACTTAGCCTAAGTAATACTTCCTCGTTCTATGGATTCAAATTACTCATACATGTGTACAAGAGTCTCGCACTCTTAACATGTGATGCTTTGACCAAAGACTTTGAGTAATAATCCTAACGAGTGACCATAGGGTATACATCTCCTCGCAAGAAGCGGTGACTCCTTTGTGGGCTATCCAAACACCTTCAGGCACTTTAACTTATACCCAATCATCCCAGGTCCATACTTCAATGAGATACTTGCTTAAGATGTCAAAGTATAACTCTCTATGACCAAGATGACTTGTATACCTCAAGCCAAAGGAAACTTGCACTCGTGCTGTAATAAGGACTTCACAGACATATCTATATATATGCAGAGTGTTACGTCACCGCAAGTGCATGATTACATCATCAGTAATGCAAAAGATATTGAATCCATAGGGACTGTTGATTAAGCACTAGTTAACTTTGCACGGTGAATTATCTAGACAATCAAAAGTTAATTTGAAAAGAGAGAGTGAAGAAAAGAGAGAATGTAAAGAGTAGAGAAAGAGGGAGAGTTAGGTTTGGGGATGGATAGATACTAGGATTTCGATTTTGTTGTGATGCTAGTTAATGTCCTTATGCATTATTCATCCACCTAACTCCATGCTTACACTTGTGTAGGAGTTCTAACTAAAGTTCGGTACTATCCAGCGAAGATCGCACTGAAGAGTTTACCCAAGTTCTACTGCCATTAAGTAGAAGAGGCAATTTAGGAAGTCCGATTATAGGGATCATCCTTCTCACACAAGGGTCCACGGTCCTACGCTTCTAAATTACACAGATCACTTCCTAATGGTAGATTAATGCAATTAAGTAGAAGAGGTAATTTAGGAAGTCCGATTATAGGGATCATCCTTCTGTCACAAGGGCCCACTGTCCTACGTTCCTACATTACAAAGATCACTTCCTAACATTATTTTGGGAGAACCCTCTAAACTCTAATTAGTTTTTCTAGTAGAGAGTTGATCCCCGTTTCAAGAAAATGTCATAGAAAGTAAGGGATACCTTCTGTCACAAGCTCCTATGATCTTACATTCCAAGGCTCTTCTTGTGATCTAAACCCTACATCTACATGAATTGACCTCACACACATTTCGTCAAATACATACAGGGCACAACACATATAGATGATGATATAAATACTTCATTGCATAGAAAAATGTCCAAAAACATAGTTCATACATCCCAATCACATCACAACTACTTCCTATATCCTAGATCTAGAAATCTACTCCATAGCAAAGGAAATACAACCAAAGATGAAGAAAGAAGCAAACTACAACCCAATACAAAGAAGTAGAGAGAGGAGAGTGCTTATCCTTGAAGCGTGGCATCCTTGGAAGCGCTCCCTTGCTTTGGAGGAGGATGGATTGGCGAAGATGAAGGAGATCTAGGGACTCCCGAAAGGGGAGAACCCTTTCCCAAGCAATGGAGAAGAGCCCCAAGCCAAAGATGAGCCAAAGATCCTTGAAAAGGGGGAGAAAAACCCCTTTTATAGAGCTGGACATGGGCAACACATGACCCGTGATACGGCTGTGTGGATCCACATGGCCTCATACATCTTACTTTTGGCCAAGGTGACACGGCTGTGTGGCTCACACGACCGTGTTCTGCTTTGTTTCTAGATGGATTCACACTACTGTGTGGCTTACACGGCCTGACATTGCTTGGTATATGGAAATCTTGCATGGCCATGTGGCTCACATGACCTACCTCTTCTTGCTCTCTGGAAGTGCTATATGGTCGTGTGGATCTCGCACACCCCTTGCATGGCTCTTGTCATGGCTCTACATGGCTATATTTCATTGCAATGTCTTTTAGACCACAAAGTTGGGGGTTTCTCTGGTTGAAGTCTTTAGCAAAGTTGTAGATCTTGAAGTTATCTACATTTAGATATAAAGAATAGCTTGTAAGTCCAACCAAGGACAAAGTTATGGCCGTTTTAGTTCCAGTCTATAGTGTTGAAAATTCCACATGGCCTTCACACGGCCTTGACACGACCGTGTCGATTCCACACGGCCAGAACATGAAAAAACTTAGTTTTCACATGCCCGTGTGAGTTCCACACTGCCCAGATGCTTTGGGAGCTCTAGACTTAATTTAAGTTCCATTTTTGCTCCAAATCACGTCCTATCAATCAAAACAAACAAAGAACAGATCTCCGAATAGAAAATAATGGAAGTATGACATTATAATGGAATAAGGTGCAATAAACATAGATTATGCTAATGAAATACAAGTAGATATGTGTCAAAACATGCATAAAAGTGTATATAATCTACGTACATCACACCCCCAGACTTAAACCTTTGCTTGTTCTCAAGAAAAAAACTGTATCTAAACTTATGTGGTTAAATAGTACATCATAATCTCTAGCAAGTCAATCTAATCCTATCAAATGATTTCATTGGTGAGCAAGATACAAAAGTTGTTTAAATATGACCTAAGTAGTAGTTCTCTGTTCTTAGTGCAATAGTGCAATAGTGCTAATGAAATACAAGTAGATGTGCGTCAAAACATGCATAAAAGTATATATAATCTACGCACATTATAGAGAACTATATGAAGTCTTACAATGAGTCACTCCAATGAACTAGTTGTTAGCGTGTATACTAAAAGTCTATCTTTTGTAAACATTTATTTTGAAATAAAGAATCTCATTGGTAAAAAATATCTACATTTGTAGTTGTTCAATTAATTTATATTATAGATAATATGGTGAGTGGTGTCACACACAGAAGCTCATGTTATCAGTTCTTTATAAATTATAAACAGATGCTCACGGCTAAGATGGAAAGGAACAAACTGTTGGAATAGTCGCAGTGTAATTAGGTATTAGTTTATCTTGGCTAATAAATTACACTAGTACACTCTAAGTATATTGAGAAGGACCATTTAAGGTAAGTTCTTTTTATATTGATTTAATAAAAGAACAACACGTTAGTTATTATGGAAGTGTGTGCTCTTAATCCTAATATAATAACAAGCACATATATTTAATATTTATTTCTTTAACTTATCAAAGAGTGAGATTTAGCTCGATAAATCAAAAGGCTCAATAAGTTGGGAAATGATATTACTTATAGTGTGTATTGTTGATTATAGAAGGAAACTGTGTCCTAGTAATCTAGGTTGAGAATGCCCCCAAGAGGAGCTCATAAGGATTGTCATGTTAAACCCTACAGGTGGACTACTCTTGGACTAAGATATTAATTAAAATGAGTTGTCAGTAACTCAATTAATTAGTGGACATTCGATATCTTAAACACAGGGAGATTAACACACTCATGATAAGAAGGAACCCATAATGTAATTTGGGATTTGTGCGGTAGTGCAATAATAACTCTCTAGTGGAATGAGTTGTTATTGATGAACTTGAGTTGTGTGTTCGGGGCGAACACAGGATACTCAAGCTCGTCGAGAGGCCAAAACTAATTTCTCCTCTAGGTCCATGTTGTAGCCTCATTAATGCCTCATATCCACCCATGAAAAGCCCATCTTGCTGTCCAAGAGGCTGCCCAAGGCTTGGTGACCAAGCCAAGGGCTGGCCACAATCTTCTCTAAAGGGGCCGACCATAAGTCTTGCAAAGGGGGCCGACCACATAATTCAAATTATGAGGGATGTTTTTGAATTTTGAAAATCTTCTCTTTGTAGATATCTACAAGTTTTAAAAGAGAGATTTCAAATTATAAAACTTTCCTTATTTGAATTAGGCCACATGGTTTAAAAGAAAGTTTAAAAGTTTTAAAACTTTCCTTTTTTAACCATCCTCATGGTTTTTTAAAAGGGAGTTTTAAATTTGAAACTTTCCTATTTTGTCACCATGTTAAAAAAAGAAATTTTAAATGAGAAGTTTTAAATTTTAAAACTTGTTTTAAAATAAAGAAAACTTTCCTTTTTTAACATCCACATTAGGAGATTAAAAGAGAGCTTGTAAAATTTTATAAGAGCTTTCCTTCTTTGCTTATAAAATTTTTACAAGATTTTTTTATTTCCTTCCTCTTAGGGCCGACCACCCTTGCTTGGTGCCCAAGCAAGGGGCCGGCCAATCAATTAAATCAATCAAAGAGGAGAAAAAGGAATTAAAAAGGAGGAAAGGAAAATCAAGAGGAAGATTTTAATTTTTTGTAAAAATATTTCCTTGTTTGCCTTGGGTAAGTATTATAAAAGAAGGGGAGGAGAGACCTCATGAGACATCAATTCTTATTCTCTTGCTTGTGCTCCCTCTTGTGGCCGGCCCTCTCCCCTTGCTTTTCTCCTTGCTCTCTTTTATTTCTTTGTGGTGGTGGTGGCCGGATTTTAGAGGAGGAAGAAGCTTTTGGGTGGTGTTCATCTTGGAGGATCGTCGCCTACACGACGTCCAAGAGGAGGCAAGGAATACGGTAGAAGATCTCTAGGTTATTAGCATACAAAGAAAAGGTATAACTAGTAATTATTTTCCGTATCATGCTAGTTTTTCTTTGTATGAATTCTAAACACAAGAGGCATATGATTTTAGACTTTCGAATTTGTGATTTGAGTTTGTGTTTTTTTTTATTTTTCAAATTTGTGATTCGATTTTTCTTTTTGACCTAGAGTTATATAAGGAAATTAAATATTAGCTTTCCTTAAAAGGCTTTGTCTAAGCGGTGGTGGATGATCCCATACCCAAGAAGGACTAGTGTCTCTCCATGCATTCTTAGAAGTCAATTTTGGAAATTAATATTTAATTGAATTTATAACATAGGTGAATTTGGATCAATAATGTTAAGCATCGTTTGCGATCCAAATCTAAACCATTAAGAACAGATAAGTTAAATTTGGAATCAATAATGTTAAGTTCCGTTTGTGATTTCTAATTTAATTTCTAAAGAACACAATAGGTTGTTTAGGAAAGGTTCTACACTTGTATAAAATTTTTATACAGTGGAGCCGGTACGATCTTCCTAGGACCAACCTTGTCCTGATGCACGACCTTCCAATGGTTTGTGCTTTGTTTACGATCTTCCTAACACACTTGTTAGAGTGTATACTTTTGGTATAAACATTAATCTAGAAATAAGAATCGCATTGGTCAAATGTCTACATTTATGATAAATGTAGTTGCTCAATTAATTTATATTATAGATAACATGGTGTGTGGTGTCACATACAGAAGATCATGTTATCGGTTCTTTATAAATTATAAACAGTAACTCACGACCAAGATGGAAAGGAACAAACCATTGGAAGGTCGTAGTGTAATTAGGTATTAGTTTATCTTAACTATATGATTACACTAGTACACTTAGAGTGTATTGAGTAGGACCATTTGAGGTCGTTCCTTTTATACTGACTTTATAAAAGAATAAAGACCTCAGTTATTATGGAAGTGTGTGCTCTTAATCCTAATATAATAACAAAGCACATATATTTGATATTTATTTCTTTAATTTATCAATGGGTGAGATTTAGTTCGATAAATCAATAAACCCGATAAGTTGGGAAATGGTATCACTTATAGTGTGTGTTGTTGATTATAGAAGGAAACTGTGTCCTAGAGATACTAGGTTGATAATGTCCTCAAGAGGAGCTCATAAGGATTGTCATGTTAAACCCTGCAGGTGGACTTAGTCTGACATGATAATAAGGTTGAGTGGTACTACTCTTGGACTTAGATATTAATTAAATGAGTTGTCAGTAACTCACTTAATTAGTGGACATTCGATATCTTAAACACAGGGAGACTAACACGCTCATAATAAGAAGGAGCCCAAAATGTAATTTGGGATTGGTGCGGTAGTTCAATAATAGTTCTTTAGTGGAATGAATTATTATTGATGAAATTAAGTTGTGTGTTTGGGGCGAACACGGGATGCTTAATTTCATCGGGAGACCAAAACCAATTCCTCCTCTCGGTCCCTATCGTAGCCTCTAGTATATAGAGATTTATACCCACCGCATACCCACCTTCTTACCCATTCAATGGGGCCGGCCAAGATAGCTTGGAACCCAAGCTAGGGCCGACCAAGGGTATGAGTCATGGGTGAATTCATGTGGTCGTCCCTACTAGAATAAAAAGGATTTTTATTAAAATTATTTTTATGTGGATATCATGATTTTAAAGAGAGTTTAAAAATTAAAATTTCCTTTTATAACTTTCTACAAAAGATTAAGAGAAGAGATTAATCTCTTTCCTTATTTGTAGATTAAAAGGATGGTTTTAATTTTGGTAAAACTTTCCTTATTTGTAAATCATCTACATGTTTAAAGAGAGTTTAAAATTTGAAATCTTTCCTTATTTGTTGATTAAAGGAGGATTTTAAATTTTAAGAAAACTTTCCTTTTTAACCATGTTCATGATTTAAAAGAAAGTTTAAAAATTAATAATTCTCTTTTATTAGTTTCTACAAAAGATTGAGAAAAGATTTGATATCTTTTCTTATTTATAGATTAAAAGAGATTTTAATTTTAGAGATAACTTTCTTTTTATCCACATGTTTAAAAGAAAGATTTTAATTTATTAAATTTCCTTTTTATAAACCAATCATGAAGGGATTAAATTATTGTAGAAATTTTATAAATTTCTGGAGACAAATTAGGAAGTTTTAATTAATTAAAACTCTCCTTGTTTATAGCTTGATGGTGGCCGGCCATGTAAATTGAGAAAAGGAAAATTGTTTTTAATTAAATAAAATTTTCCTTTTCATGGCAAAAGAATTAAGGAAGTTTTTAATTAAATTTCCTTATTTGCCAAGACCAAGGATTATAAAAGAGGGGGTAGAGAAGGCTTCATGGTGAACAACTCTATTATTTCTCTCCTCTCTTTTCTCCTTGGTGTTGTCGGCCAACCTCTCCCTCTCTTCCTCTTGGTGGTGGCCGAACCTTCTCTATTTGCTTGGAGCTCTTGTGGTGGCGGATACTACGTGGAGAAGAAGAAGAAGAAGGAGAGAAAGCTTGTATCCCTTGGAGCTTGGTTGGTGGAAAAAGATCTTCATCTTTTGGAAGCTTTGTGCTTGGCCGAAACTTGAAGAAAGGAGAAGAAGGTGCTTTGGTGGATTCTCATCTCGGAAGATCGTTGCCCACACAACGTCCGAGGTTAGAAGAGGAATAGAAGATCAAGAGGTCTTTCTAAAAGGGATAACTAGTATTTTTCTTTCCGCATCATACTAGTTATTTTTGGAAATAATACCAAATACAAGAGGCTTACGATTCTAGTATTTCGAATATGTTTTTCGAAGTAGTGTTCTTTTGTTTTATTTTTCCTTGTGATTTGATTGTTCTTTTCGGTTAACCTAAAGTTATTTTAGGAAATTAAATATTAGATTTCTATAAAAGGTTTTGTCTAGTCGGTGGTGGTTGCTCCCATATCCAAGAAGGCCATGTGCCTCGCCACGTCAGTACTGGGAACCAATTATGGAAATTAATATTTAATGGAATTAATAACTTAAGGTGATTTGGGTCGAACGTGTTAAGTTCCGCAGGAGATCCAAGTCAAAACCTAAAAGAACAAATAAATTAAGTTTTGGATCAAACGTGTTAAGTTCCACAGGCGATCCAAAATTTAATTTAAAAGAACACATGGTAGCTAGGAAAAGGTTCAGACCTTTGTACAAAATTTTTGTACAGTGGAACCTCTAGGCTTTCTGAGTAGCAACCAGCAGGTACGATCTTCCTAGGACCAACCAACAATTGGTATCAGAGCTAGGGTTTGCCTCTGTGTGTTTGGTTTTCAGTTTAATTATGCACATGTCATACATAATTTAGGCAGGGTAATAGTAGGATGTGCTAACTCTGTGGTTGCAGGCTCCAACTATTATGACTTGCAGATATTTTGTGTGATTAGACCCTTGGACATGTCAAGGGCATTTTATTGTGTGTGCATGATTGTAATATTAAATACAGCAGGAGCTGTATTAGTTATTAGGGTTTTATATTTTTGTTTCGATCTAGATTATATGTACATTCTTTTGTGGAATATAGGATCGATATATGTAAAATTCTATTTTTGTCGCAGATCGTATCCTTGCAAGGCGTGGTACTATTGGAGGACCAGAAGCGCAGCGGAAAAAGGAAGCTCGATGGACCCGACGGCATGAACCCTAGGGCTGGCAGCACGCGAAGGACAGTGATGAAAAATGCCATAATAGTTGGAAAATTAATTTCCATATTTATTACTTTTATTTACTATGATGCGTGTGATGTGTGCTTGCTAAGTTAAAATCCCTCACCTTAAATAACTAAGTGGGAGAGGGATTTTTTAATAAATTCCACGGTCTCCATTACTGGTTTGTAAGTGATGCAAACAAACTTGCGTGTTGGCTCTGAGTTCCTTCCTCCATATCGGATGAGTTTGTTTGTGGATCACTAGATCAAACTTCCATTTTGGATGACTATAGGAAATTAATTAGGAGCGTGTGATCTTCCCCATCGGAAGGGGCACAATCTTATTTAATGGACTACGTGTCAAGTAATAGTATACACTTAGGCACATCTAATAGTATCTTCCCCATCGGAGTCACTGCTATTATTTGTGTGACCAAAGGAAAATCAACTATTAATTTTATTTGTCATAAAGTTATGTTGACAAGAATAAAATTAATGGGTAAAATCTCCTCTTACAAATGTTTGATTTTGTATACGTCCACACTATCGTGACATGCAAAATTCATGGTGATTTGAGGTGTTGGTTAATTTAAATAGTATTGTTTGAGGAATTAATATTATTTTAAATTTAAAGTCTTGACCAAAGTTTATTTGGTGATTCTTAGGATGACTTTCAACCCACTGACCATCATATTGAAAGAGAACAAACTTACTGGTCCCAATTATATAGATTGGAAAAGAAACCTGGACATTGTCCTAATTGCTGAGGGCTATAAGTTTATACTGTCAGAGGAGTGCCCTAATGCGCCTAATGGTGAGTCTACCCAAGAGGAGATTGAGAATCATAGGAAATGGGTAAAAGCAGATGAGATGACATGGTGTTATATTTTGGCTTCAATGTCAAATGTGCTGCAACATTAGCATCAGGATTTACCAACAACTTATGATATAATGAACAATCTCAAGGATCTCTTTGGTCACCAAGATCGGGCCGCTAGGCAAGAAGCTATGAGAAAGATAATGACAACCACCATGACAGAGGGGACTCCCGTAAGGGATCATATCCTAAAGATGATGGCTTATTTAAACGAAATACAAATCCTTGGAGGAGAAATCGATGGGGAACCCCAGATCGATATCATTCTCCAAACGCTACCCAGAAGTTTTGAGCATTTCCGCCTGAACTATAATATGAATAAAAGGATGTATTCATTGGCAGAACTGTTGACAGAACTTCAGGCAGTAGAAGGGCTATTTCGTCATAATTCTCAGATTCACTATGCTGAAAATGGTTCTACTTCTAAGTCGAAAGGCAAGAAGAAGAAGAAACAGATTGTTTCAGCAAAGAAGGTGAATAGACCTCAAGGTACAGGACAAAAAACTGGAATGAAGAAGCCGAAGGGAAAGTGCTTCATCTGCAAGCAGTCAGGACATTGAAAGACAGACTGTCCTCGTAGAAAAGAGAACAATAAAGGTATATCTCATTCTCTAGTAGTTGAAACATATTTAGCGGTATTATCTATCAGCACCTGGTGTGTAGATACAGGAGCCACTGATCATGTCTGCAACTCTTTGCAGGGGTTCCAGGAAACACGACGACTATTTGAAGGAGAAATAACTGTCTACATGGGCAATGCTACTAAGGTGGCGGCTATTACAGTGGGAGACGTCTACTTATCTTTTGATAGGAATAGAAGTTTGGTTTTAAGAAATTGTCTTTATGTACCCAGTTTCAGAAAGAATTTAATTTCAGTTTCTAAACTGGATTTGGATGGATATTCTGTTTCTTTCAATAACAATGTGGTTATAAAGAGAAATAGGGTTATTATCTGTTCTGATGCATTGGTTGACAATTTATATACTTTAAATCCAATTTCTTCCACAAAGCAACAAATGAAAATTAATAACACATCTTCTAATTCCAATAAGAGAAAGGAACCTTCGGAGATGAACCAAACATATCTTTGGCATCTAAGGCTTGGTCATATTAACTTAAGTAGAATTCAAAGGTTTATAGCTGATGGGCTCTTGGGTTCATTAGTGGTGGAAAACTTTCCAACCTGTGAATCTTGCTTAGAAGGTAAAATGACCAAGAGACCTTTTAAGGCCAAGGGGTATAGAGCCAAAGATGTGTTAGAACGGGTTCATTCTGATTTGTATGGTCCTATGTCTATCCAGGCAAGAGGTGGTTTCAAATACTTTGTCTCCTTTATAGACGATTATTCGAGATACGGATACATTTTCTTGATGCGCTGCAAGTCTGAGTGCTTTGATAAGTTCAAAGAGTACAAGGCTGGTGTGGAGAAACATCATGGTAAAAGTATCAAGACACTACGGTATGATCGTAGTGGCAAATACCTCTTAGGAGAGTTTAGAAATTACTTATCAGAAGTCGGGATTCAATCCCAGTTGTCCGCACCTGGTACACCCCAACAGAATGGTGTGGTAGAACGAAGGAATATGACTCTTATAGAGATGGTTAGATCGATGATGAGTTATTCAGAATTACCAAATTCATTTTGGGGATACGCTCTGGAAACAACAGCGCACATTCTGAACTTGGTACCTTCTAAATCGGTACCCTCTACTCCCATAGAATTATGGAATGAGCGAAAGTCTAGTCTGAGACATATTCGGATTTGGGGTAGTCCAGCACATGTGCTGAAAGCAAATGCTGATAAGTTGGAAGTTCGCGTGTTTGTGGGGTATCATAGAGGAACGAAAGGTGGTTTATTTTATAGTCCTAAAGATCAGAAGGTCATTGTTAGCATCAATGCCTAGTTTTTAGAAGAAGACTATATAATGGACCATAAGCCTAGAAGTAAAATTATTCTATAAGAAATGAGAGAGGACACGTCTACTTCAGTACCACCAGTACAAGATAAAGTACCACAAGAAACTGCAACATGTGTTACAAATGATACACAGTTACAAATAGTGCCTCATCGTAGTGGGAGGGTTGTAAGGCAACCTGAGAGATTCATGTTTTTGGGAGAGTCTTCGGACTTGATCCCGGGAAAACATGAACCTGATCCCCGAACATATGACGAAGCACTCTAAGATAAAGATGCAGAATCTTGGCAAAAGACAATGAATTCTGAAATAGAATATATGTATTCTAATAAGGTCCAGCTTGTAGAACCACCAAATGGTGTAAAAGCTGTTGGGTGTAAGTGGATCTACAAAAGGAAAAGAGGGACAGATGGGAAGGTAGAAACCTTCAAAGCAAGGCTTGTTGTGAAAGGGTACACTCAGAAAGAGGGAATCGATTATGAGGAGACATTTTCACTGGTAACTATGCTTAAGTTTATCCGGATACTCTTATCCATTGCTGCTCATATGGATTATGAGGTTTGACAAATGGATGTCAAGATAGCTTTCCTTAACGGAAGTCTTGAAGAAAACATCCATATGAAGCAACCAGAGGGGTTCATTGAGAAAGGCAAAGAGCATCTAGTGTGCAAGCTCAATCGGTCTATTTATGGACTGAAGCAAGCTTCAAGATCTTGGAACATCCGGTTTAATGAAGTAATCCAGTCATATGGATTTATTCAGTGTCCAGATGAGTCTTGTGTATACAAGAAGTGTAATAGAAACATGGTGGTATTTCTTGTACTATACGTAGATGACATTTTGTTAATTGACAACAATGTCAAGGTGTTATCGGACGTAAGGGTATGGTTGTCCAAACAATTCGATATGAAGGACTTAGGAGAATGTGCACACATTCTTGGGATCAAAGTCATAAGGGATCGCAAGAAAAGGATGTTGTGCCTATCTCAACCTTCATATATAGATACAATCCTTGCTCGTTTTAGCATGCAAAACTCCAAGAAAGGTTTCTTACCTTTTAGGCATGGAGTAGCTTTATCTAAAGAGATGTCTCCGAAGACATCAAAGGAGATAGAGGACATGAAGGCAGTTCCTTATGCTTCGGTTGTGAGAAGCCTAATGTATGCAATGCTGTGAACGAGATCAGATATTTATTTTGCCGTGGGCATGGTTAGCAAATATCAAAGTAACCCTGGACAAGGACATTGGACTGCTGTAAAGCATATATTGAAGTACCTGAGAAGGACTAGAGATTATATGCTAGTTTACCAAGCAGATGATTTGCTCCCTGTGGGTTACACGGATTCAGACTTCTAATCAGATAGGGACAATAGTAAGTCTACATCAGGCTATGTGTTTACTTTAGGAGATGGAGCCATTGCATGGAGGAGTGTTAAGCAGAAATACGTTTCAGACTCAACCATGGAAGCTGAGTATGTGGCAGCCTCTGAGGCAGCCAAAGAAGCTGTATGACTTAGGAACTTCCTAATGGACTTAGATGTGATTCCTGGTTTGCCCAAAATCATCACAATTTATTGTAATAATAGCGATGCAGTTGCAAACTCGAAGGAACTACGAGCCCATAAGGCGAGTAAACATATAGAGCGCAAGTACCACCTGATACGAGACATCGTGAAGCGAGGAGAAGTTGTCATCGCCAAGATTGCATCAGCAGATAACCTGGCAAAACCTTTCACTAAGGCCCTTCTGGCGAAAGCTTTTGATCGGCATGTGGAGGGGATGAGAATCAGATGTATGGCAGCAGATATGACAACTTAGTCTTTTAGTATAAGTGGGAGATTGTTAGCGTGTATACTAAAAGCCTAGCTTTTGTAAACATTTATTTTGAAATAAAGAATCACATTGGTCAAAAATATCTACATTAGTAGTCGTTTAATTAATTTATATTGTAGATAACATGGTATATGGTGTCACACATAGAAGATCATGTTATCAGTTCTTTATAAATTATAAACAGATGCTCACGACTAAGATGAAAAAGAACAAACCATTGGAATAGTCATAGTATAATTAGGTATTAGTTTATCTTGACTAATAAATTACACTAGTACACTCTAAGTGTATTGAGTATGACCATTTAAGGTAAATTCTTTTTATACTGATTTAATAAAAGAACAACACGTTAGTTATTATGAAAGTGTGTGCTCTTAATCCTAATATAATAACAAGCACATATATTTAGTATTTATTTCTTTAACTTATCAAAGAGTGAGATTTAGCTCGATAAATCAAAAGGCTCGATAAGTTGGGAAATGATATTACTTATAGTGTATATTGTTGATTATAGAAGGAAACTGTGTCCTAGTAATCTAGGTTGAGAATGTCCCCAAGAGGAGCTTATAAGGATTGTCATGTTAAACCCTGCAGGTGGACTTAGTCTGACATGACGATGAGGTTGAGTGGTACTACTCTTGGACTAAGACATTAATTAAAATGAGTTGTCAGTAACTCAATTAATTAGTGGACATTCGATATCTTAAACACAGGGAGATTAACACACTCATGATAAGAAGGAGCCTATAATGTAATTTGGGATTGTTGTGGTAGTGCAATAATAACTCTTTAGTGGAATGAGTTGTTATTGATGAACTTGAGTTGTGTGTTCAGGGTGAACACGGGATACTCAAGCTCGTCGGGAGGTCAAAACCAATTTCTCCTCTAGGTCCCTGTCGTAGCCTCATTAATGCCTCATATCCACCCATGAAAAGCCCTTCTTGGTGTCCAAGAGGGGGCCGACCTAAGGCTTGGTGACCAAGCCAAGGGCTAGCCACAATCTTCTCTAAAGGGGCCGACCATAAGTCTTGCAAAGGGGGCCAGCCACATAATTCAAATTATGAGGGGTGTTTTGAATTTTTAAAATCTTCTCTTTGTAGATATCTTCAAGTTTTAAAAGAGAGATTTTAAATTATAAAACTTTCCTTATTTGAATTAGGCCACATGGTTTAAAAGAAAGTTTAAAAGTTTTAAAACTTTCCTTTTTAACCATCCTCATGGTTTTTAAAAAGGGAGTTTTAAATTTGAAACTTTCATTTTTTGTTACCATGTTAAAAAAGAAAATTTTAAATGAGAAGTTTTAAATTTTAAAACTTGTTTTAAAATAAAGAAAACTTTCCTTTTTTTAACATCCACATTAGGAGATTAAAAGAGAGTTTGTAAAATTTTATAAGAGCTTTCCTTCTTTGCTTATAAAATTTTTACAAGATTTTTTATTTCCTTCCTCTTAGGGTCGGCCACCCTTGCTTGGTGCCCAAGCAAGGGGCCGACCAATCAATTAAATCAATCAAATAGGAGAAAAAGGAATTCAAAAGGAGGAAAGGAAAAACAAGAGGAAGATTTTAATTTTTTGTAAAAATCTTTCCTTGTTTGCCTTGAGCAAGTATTATAAAAGAAGGGGAGGAGAGACCTCATGAGACATCAATTCTTATTCTCTTGCTTGTGCTCCCTCTTGTGGCCGACCCTCTCCCCTTGCTTTTCTCCTTGCTCTCTTTTATTTCTTTGTGGTGGTGGTGGCCGGATTTTAGAGAAGGAGAAAGAAGCTTTTGGGTGTTCATCTTGGAGGATCATCGCCCATACGACGTCCAAAAGGAGGCGAGGAATACGGCAGAAGATCTCGAGGTTATTAACATACAAAGAAAAGATATAACTAGTAATTATTTTCTGCATCATGCTAGTTTTTCTTTGTATGAATTCCAAACACAAGAGGCATATGATTCTAGAGTTTCGAATTTATGATTCGAGTTTGTGTTTTTTTTTTATTTTTTGAATTTGTGATTCGATTGTTCTTTTTGGTTAAGCCTAGAGTTATATAAAGAAATTAAATATTAGCTTTCCTTAAAAGACTTTGTCTAGGCGGTGGTGGATGATCCCATACCCAAGAAGGACTAGTGTCTCGCCATGCAGTCCTGGAAGCCAATTTTGGGAATTAATATTTAATTGAATTTATAACATAGGTGGATTTGAATCAATAATGTTAAGCATCGTTTGCGATCCAAATCTAAACCATTAAGAACAGATAAGTTAAATTTGGAATCAATAATGTTAAGTTCCGTTTACGATTCCTAATTTAATTTCTAAAGAACACAATAGGTTGTGTAGGAAAGGTTCCACACTTGTACAAAATTTTTATACAGTGAAGCCGGTATGATCTTCCTAGGACCAACCAACACTAGTTACCATAACCAACATCCATATTTAACTCTCGACATCTTAATATCTCCAGTCAGTGAGAAAATAGCTGCTTGGCCAAACCAAGGAGTATAACCCGTTCTAGTCTTACAGAATTGATGATGTCCGAATGCATCAATTCAATGACTAAGGAAATTTTAATATATTCTTAATTGCACATGTAGAGATAATCACTAGTTGCGATTCAATCACAAATTCTCTCATGCTACGAATTATATTATGGACATTCAGTAAATGAGTTTAAGACAATTAAATATATAATATGCACTCAAATAGTGAATATATACTTATCAAACAAATAGAAAAAATCGTAAGGTGATTGCCTTAGGACATCTCTTAAATTCTAACACTCCACATGGCCTAAAGCCAATTGCCACAGTGTCCTAAACCATAAGCACAGATATAACTCTTAAACTTGCTTTGTGGTAGAGCCTTTGTCAAAGGATCCACTAGATTCCTTTCAGTAGGAATTTTCTCGAGTTGTATTTCTTTCCTACTAATGATCTCCCTGATCAGATGAAAATGGCGAAGCACATATTTTGATCACTGATGAGACCTCGGATCCATTGCTTGGACAATGGCTCCAGTGTTATCGTAGTAAACAAGTAATGCTTCAACAATAGATGGAACCACTCCAAGTTCAGTAACGAACTTATTGATCTAAACTGCTTCCTTTATTACTTTAGAAACTGCAATGTATTCCGTCTCACAGGTAGAATCTGCAACAGTATCTTGCTTGGAACTTTTCCAACTAACTGCACCTCCATTTAATATGAATATGAATCCAGACTGAGACTTGGAGTCATCCTTATCTGTCTGGAAACTAGCATCTGCATATTCATGTATGGTTATATCACCATCTTCATAAACTAAGAACATATTCTTAGTTCTTCTTAAGTACTTAAGGATCATATTGACAGCCACCCAATATCCATTCTTGGATCAAACTAGTATCTGCTCGTGACACTCAGAGCATATAATACATCGGGTCTTGTATATAACATAGCATACATGATAGATCCTATTGCAGACGCATAAGGTATTTTATCCATGCAAATCCTTTCATCTTCTGTGCGCGGGCACATAGACTTTGAAAGTTGAATTCCATGCCTCATAGGTATGAAACCTTTCTTGGATTAAGACATGCTAAACTGTTTTAGTACTCTATCTATATATGTGGACTGTGAAAGACCATGCAACCTTTTCAATCTCTCTATAGATTTTCATCCCGAAGATGTAAGTTGCTTCTCCCATATCTTTCATAGAGAATGTATTAGACAACCAAACATTAACTGACAGGAGAACTGACACATCGTTTCCTATAAGTAATATGTCATCAATATATAATATTAGGAATATGATTACACTCCCACTAACCTTTTGATACACACATGGTTCGTCTATATTTTTGTGAGAAATCAAACTATTTGATTGCCTCATCAAAACAGATATTCCAACTCCTGGATACTTTCTTTAGTCCATAAATGGACCATTGAAGTTTGCATATTTTATTCTTGTTGACAGATGTGAAGCCTTCGGGTTGTGTCATATACATATCCTCAAGTAGATTTCCATTAAGAAAAGCTATTTTCCCATCTATCTTCCATATCTTATAATCATGATGAGCTGATACGGTCAAGAGTATCCAAATAGATTTAAGCATGACCATAGGTGAGAAAGTTCATCATAGTCAATGCTTTGCCTTTGACGATAGCTTTTTGCCACTGATCCTGCCTGAAAGTGTAACGAGATGAAGAGTTGGGGACGGCAGGCGATGACTCTAGAGAGAAGATATGCGATGATTCTGGGGAAGGTGAATAACAATGGGTTTGAGAAAACCAAAGCAGATCCCGAAGAAATCCAGTCAAGAACACCTCCCAACAACGAGAACAAAAGGTTGAAGCTAGATCTGAGAAACCCAAAGCAGATCTAGAAGAGACTCCGGTGAATCAGGGCACCGTGACGAAGAAAACCATGGATCAATGTTCCGGCGGATGCTATCACTTCCTGCACACTATGAAACGAACCGGCAAAGCGTTAGTGACCTAAGATCAGGTGGGAATCCCTGGCTAGGTCCTCCGACTCTCAAGTCAGTCTCCTTTGTTCCAGGTGGGAAGAAGAAGAAGAAATACAGTAAAATTGAAGTGGAACTAGGGTTTCAGTGGTGGTGTTGCGCGTACCTTGCCAGCGGAGAGGATTCCCCTTTTTATACCACCTCATATAACCTCCACTATCAGGTGGACCCCGGTTTGTTAGAGTTTGTTATAAGATGACATAAGTACTTGCAATAATAGTTTAAGGAATCTTTTTTGTACCCCAGATGTACCTTTTTTTATCGTTTAGCGCACTTACAGAAGTTTCTAGAAGCTGTTTTCTGCTAAATTAACCGAATTGTCATATGATCATATATTATTCTCATACATCACATATACTTAGTTATAATACTCCTTACTGGTTATGCTTATAAGATTTAATAAATGAGAGTGTCTCAATGCCTGACCAGATTTTGCTAGGCCGCTCTCATACTAATAGCCTTATAGAGGTGTGTGTTGATATACCTACCCGAGATTGTATTACTGAGCGTATTGTGCCTATGCCTGATCGGATACTTCTAAGCCGAGTCTCTTCTGACAACCTTGGTTCGTATGTCTGCTCGATCGCCCGAGATTACATTACCGAACAAGTTATGTGTATGCTCGACCGAGATTCTACTATCGAGTGTGTTATACCTATGTCTGACAAGATATTTCCAAGTCGGCCTCTTCTGAGAACCTTGGTTCGTATGTCTATTAGATCGCCCGAGATTATATTACCGAATGAGTTATGTGCATGCTCGATCGGAATTCTATTACCGGGCGCAATCTGCTTATATTGTGTTGATGTCGTCTCGGGCTTTGCCTATTGAGTCATGTTGGGCCTTATAATATGCGATCGGTCTTCGCTTGACCGACTACAGAGATTGCTTAGGGATGTACGCCTTTAAGCTCAACGGGGCTTTGCTTGCTAAGCGTTCCTAGGTTCATTGACCCTCTGTTATTTTAACTTGGCTAGTACTTTATGCTCGGTCGGACCTCCACTGCTGAGCGTGATGTGAACCCAACGGGAAAGATATCTCAAGAATCCACAACGAATTGAAAACATAAAGAAGGAAGGTCTAAAGACGATAAGATGGATGAAAGAAACCTCGACCCAATGCTTAGAAAAGCACGAACCTTGGTATACGAGATGGAAGATGCCACAACCTTGGGATTGAGGTTGATAAGCCTTTGAATGCCACAAGAAGATGCCTTGATAAGTTCAAGTTCAATGAAGAACCAACAAGCGAGAGCCTCACCATACTTTAGATTGAAAAATATGTCAAAGATACATGTGTGGCCGTCACCCCCTTTATTTATAGCTATAAGGTGACCAAAAACCCCTAAAAGGCCAAAAGAAAGCCCATTTAGTAAAGGCCTCTGTAGACTACTTAGCCATTTTAAGCTTATGGTTTTATTACAACCCAAATAAAAGTATAAATTAAGTCTAAATTAAGCCTACATATCCCTACTACATAGACATGAGACTTAAGTTCTAATTAAGCTCATCTAAGGCTTGAATTAGGTTGACTATGCCGAATGACTTGCTCTTGGTCAAACCTTCTTCAATGGTAGTTTTGGCCTTCACATCTTCAATTAGTACATTAAGTGCTTCCTTTATCTTTCTAGTCTTAGCCCTTGAAATTGGGCCTCCATTGATGCATAATGGATCGTCATTAACATCTAGAGTGGGTTGACCATGATCCATATCGTTAGCTTGTTGCTCTCTTTCTTTGACTCCATCATTCCCCCTTTCCCCAAAAGGATTCATCCTCGAATCTTGATCACCTACATCAAAGGGAGAAAGATCAGAAACATTAAATGTAGCACTCACATTATACTCACCTGGTAAGTTAAACTTGTATGCATTATCATTGATTCTAGAAATGACTTGAAATGGACCATCTCCTCGTGGATGCAACTTAGTACGATGTTTAGTAGGGAATCTTTCCTTCCTCATATGAACCCAAACCCAATCTCCGGATTCAAAGATCACTTTCTTTCGTTCCCTGTTGGCTTGCGTGGCATATTGCTCAGTTCTCTTTTCAATTTGCAATCGAACTTTTTCATGCAGTTGCCTCACAAACTCAGCTTTTCTGGTACCATCTAAACTGGCACGCTCAGAGACAGGCAAAGGTGACAAATCTAAAGGAGTTAAAGGGTTGAACCCATATACCACTTCAAAAGGCGAAAAATTAGTAGTAGAATGCACAGATCTATTATAAGCAAATTCAACATGTGGTAAACAATCTTGCCAACCTTTTAAATTCTTTTGAATGATAGCTCTCAATAAAGTAGATAAAGTTCAATTTACTACCTCAGTTTGTCCATCTGTTTATGGATGACAAGTTGTAGAAACAAAAGCTTTATTCCCAATTTTCCCCATAGTGTCTTCCAAAAGTAGCTTAGGAACTTTGCATCACGATCTGAAATTGTCACGCCCCGGAGGAGTCTCTGTCCGAAAAAATTTCGGCAGCATCTCCCCTGTACGGCGGACAATCTGAAACTTTTCTACAAGCACTATATACCTCAGCCACATGCAGCTGGAATAATAACACAAATTAAAACAAACACCACGCAGTTTATAAAGATATTCAGCCTCTGGCTGTCACAACCACGCAGTTAATAATAGTAATCAATAACAATAGGACTCTGACTTGAAATCCACCCTATTCCACTACACTCGTAAAGCTCAAATCCAACGAACTCACCTCTTCTGCCGTCCAGGCAGGCACGTAGTAGAATCAAATCCAATATCATATAAAAAATCCATCAAAAGATATCACTCCATACAATATCCATAGGAAAAATCCAAAGACAATACTAAAACAAAGTCTGATATAGAAAAAGGCCAAATAAAAACAAATAACGAACTAGTAGAGAACTGGCTCTACGTGCAGATGGGGGGCCAGCGACTGGAACTGCTCCGAACAGCCTCAACCTGAAAATATCATCAATGGAGGCGGGGTGAGTCCAACACTCAGCAGGTACAACTGATATGCATAATAAAACAAATAACAAACAACACTAATCATGCGTACAGTCTCCTGAATACGAGAAGGAATAAATGCAACTGAAATGAAATCAGGAGATAACTGTACTAACCGGAATCAAGGTACAAAGGTAACAGGTCGTCAGACCGAAGAAATCATAATCCTGTATGCATGTCAATCAAATGCATCCATACAAATGCAGTATATAAGTGCAGCAATCACAACAATAAAATGCAATAAATGCATATGGTGACCGTGCACTCGGACATCACTGCTCCTGACAGTGACTGAGTGGACGGAATGCTGTCGGAGTACTCCTGTCCTCTGGCCCCAAATCATAAATGGGGGAGCTCAATGCTCTCATCTCCCGGTACACAACGACGGGGAGGAAAAATCTCTGCCGGCTACCAACGGAGCCAAACAGAGTCCACCATCTGCCGGCTACCACGCTGCTACCCTAAATGCCAACGGAGCCAAACAGAGCGGAACTGACTGCCGGCTACCACGCTGAGTCACCTGACCAACGGAGCCAAACAGCAGAACCGCCACACTCCAGCCAGATATACAACTAATCCATGGGTGGTGTGTGCAGTACATGTAACTGGCAATGGGCTCAACCAAAGTGAAGCCGACAATCGCACAGCATGCAATCATGATGCATGACACTAAAAACATGGCAATCTCATGAATAGCATAGCAAGATCCATACATAAATACAAGGTGTACCACAAGTCAATGTATCAAATGGAAGGTACACAAACAGATAGGGTATCATATAAAACCCTAGGTCCTGAACATGATGTATCACAAGGTTGGGTCACTACCGGAAGCATGTAAGGTCAGATAAATAACAACATGCAGTGTATAATAAATAAACAAACAACATGTAACAGATCATGTAGTGACCAACCGAATAAAATGGAAAACACAATTCTTGCTATATGTTAAACACTTTATTATGCATATCAAAAGACATAAGTCAAAGTACCCGCCTCCAATAAGAAAAATCGTATCCGAATAAATCCTCGTCGAGACACCGTCTCGAATCAAAGTCCTGTAACACATGGTATCCAAATTTAGCTAAATACATATAAATAAATTAGCTAAATCAAATCCTCAAGAAGCTAATATAAACTCAGATCCAATTATAAACCCTAATTGAATCATTTAACTCCTCAATCGTTTCTAATCCATTCGAATTAGGACTTGTAATAAACATGGTTAATCATAGCATCTTACCCGATTTAGTCCTAATTCGACACATATATCAACTAATCAAATAATCCAAATTCATTTTGATCTACATCCAAAACCAATTACATACTCCTTACCTCAATTCACAATCAAGTGACCGCTGGTGGGATACGACCCGAGGGCGTCACCGCCGAAGCATGATCATCGGAACTGTGGATCACTAAAAATCAATGTTGTCCGAAGCTAAAATGATCAAACTAGCATGATATATGATACGAACAGTACATACCCAAATCTGCCGTACCTACAGTAGTGCCAATCGTTTTCCCTCAGCCGCTGATAACTGATTCCTAAATCAAAATACCCAAAAATCAGCACTTGCCGTAATCCAAGAGGTTCAAGTGCTACTGATTGAATCTGTAACCCAACCTCAACTCGGAAGAGTACTACAATCAGTGATCTAATACATAGGAACAACAAAGATAAGATGCTCACCTCACCGCTGTCTGGCTTGAATCCGGCAGAACAAGAAAATCTAGGGCACAGCACAGAGGAACAACACGGTGACCGGCACTAGGGTTGAGGAGTGCAAAGCAGTGGCCGGAAGATAAAGGGAAATCGGCTGTCGGCAAGGGATCTGCATCCCTTGTGCTCGCACGGCCGGAGGAGGAAGGAAATCTTCGACCGGCGCCCAGGAACCAGACCTAGGGTTCAGATGCTCGATTTCCGGCGGCCCCTGGTGTCCGCAAAGAGATGGAAGCAGGCTCGGTCGGCGGTCGCTCGATGAAGAATGGCTCGAGTTGGCGTCGGGCAAAGGAGAGGAAATCGATCAGCCTCGGAAAGAAGAGGAATAGGTGGTCGGCGCCGAGAGGAAGTAGAAGAGAAGGAAACCGCAGCAGAGCTTTTCGGCGTCGGGGTCGGGAATGAGGGAGAAGAGAGGCGGTTAGGGCTCGGGTTCGCGAGGGGAAAGGAGTGAACGGCGACACAAAGAAATGAAAAGAAAAATAAATAAAGAAAAAGGAAATTTAGAAATTCAACTTTTCCTCATTTAAATGGGGTAACCTAAACAGGCTTTTTCCCGGCCCCGTTTCCATCCCCGTTAACTCGTTCGTACAAGCTCCGAAAAATTCTCGAAATTTTTTCAAAAATTCCGGAAAAATCCCTTATTAATATTCGCCTATTTTCCGGTATTTTACATTCTCCTCCACTAATAAAAATTTGGTCCCCAAATTTCGTTATCTACCATCAGCAAACACTAACAATAGGTATAGAGTATAAATGCTGAACGGTAAATAAATCACATACCTCAACTGAAAAGGTGGGGATATCGAACTCGGATCGTATCCTCGAGCTCCCAAGTATCCTCCTCATCCGAATGATGCTGCCATCCGACTTAACCAGCCGGATAGTCTTGTTCCGCAACTGACGCTCTTTCCGGTCGAGAATCCGTACCGGAATCTCCTCATAAGTGACGTCAGGCTGAATAGGAACTGAGACATCTGTCAGCACATGTGTCGGGTCCGGTACGTATCTCCTCAGCGTAGTTACGTGGAATACGGCGTGAACGCCTGCCAAGGACGGCAATAGTGCCAACCGATAAGCTACTGCTCCAATTCTTTCCGAGATATGGAAAGGTCCAATGTATCACGGAGCTAGCTTACCTCTGAGACCAATCTCTTCACCCCTTTCGTGGGTGAAACTCGTAGAAATACCTGGTCGCAAATGGAGAACTCTAAGGGTCTCCGACTCCGATCAGCATAACACTTCTAGCAGTCTTATGCCTCTGACATCCTCTATCTGATAATATGGACCACTTTGCCTCACGTTGAGCTCTATGAGGTCTCAACAACTGGGTCTCTCGGATTCTCGTCCTGATCGATGACTGAGCAACTATGGTAACAAGAATACCCTGCTCTGTCTGTCCCTGCTCCTCAATGTCTAACTTAGAGAAATCCTGAATCAAATATGTGACCACAACTTGGTGGCAAGCTAAAGTCCCTCTGGACCTCTAGCTAAGTGCATCGGTAACCACATTAGCTTTTCCCAGGTGATAGCTAATGGTACAATCATAATACTTCAGGAACTCCATCTATCTCCTCGGTCGAAAATTAAGTTCCTTCTGAGTGAACAGATATTTGAGACTCCGATGGTCAGTGAAAATCTCAATGTAATATCATACAGGTACTGCCGCCAAATCTTCAGGGCAAAAATAACAGCGGCCAACTCCAGATCATGAACTGAGTATTTTCTTCTCAGGCTCCCTCAACTATCGAGAAGCATATAAGAATACTCTACCGTGCTGCACCAGAACAGCACCCATACCCTGTAGAGACGCGTCGGTGTAGAGAACAAATTCGTCCTCTTCCGAAGGTAAAAACCAAAAATCAAAGCCGACACTAGTCTCCGCTTCAGCTCCTAGAAGCTGATCTTGAAATCCTCAGTCTAAATAAACTTCACGCCTTTCATGGTTAGGCGTGTAAGTGGCATAGCAATCCGTGAGAAACCCTCAACGTATCTCCGGAAATATCGGCCAAACAAAGGAGGTTGCAAGCCTTTTCTATTGACTCCGTCTACTCCCGACGGTAACAATCTCGATCTCATGTGGAACCACGGTATACTTCTATTGGTGACCGTGTGGCTCAAACATCTCACATAAAACAATCCAAACCTGCACTACTGATAATCACATATAGATGTTCTCGTCGAATCATCTCTAGATCTATGCAAAGGTAGTGTACGTGACTCACCTCGGATCCGTAATAGATCACAACATCGTCCACAAAGATAATGGAAACCTATCCAAACATCCTCGACATACCAGGATCATCGAGTCCCTGAAAACATCTAAGGCACTGTAAGCCTCTATGGCAAAAACCAAAATACATAATGTCCGTATCACAGACATTCCTATCCATAGGATCTCTAATAATAAACCGAAAAAAATCTGATCATCAATAACATAAATCACCAAAGAATAAATCCTCCAGAGTGAGAGCAATGCTCCATCACAGGAAACACCACATATATGGGAGCAACGCTCTACCACAAGAAATCCTCAACATGTGGGAGCAACACTCCACCACAAATAATCTGAAATATGTATCTGCAATAAATATAGGAGCAATGCTCCGCTACCAGCAATCCGTGATATGTGGGAGCAACGCTCCACCACAAAACAATACCCAAGTACCCCAAGGCACCTAACTATCCAGCTAGAGACTGTACAAGATCTCTCTACCATAATTCGCTGTGGTTAGCCTAGGATATAACAACCTAGTAACTAATCAAATCCATCATCAACTCTATCAGCATCCTAGTGGGTCATCCACTGATAGGAAAATTAGTTGATGGGTTAATTCAACAAATGACATAATGCAGTTACTCCACATTCTGCATTCAGCATAAGTAGAATCATCATGCTGCTACCAATATATACTTGGCACACGTGCTCACACAACATATGTATGATCGACATAATCCACCAATTAGTACACACCAAACATACTCACTACTCAGGTATATTCAATATGATACTTCCAACAATACATACCGAACATGTGTGCAAAATCAATGTAAGTAAAATCAACAATACACCTCAAACAACACTCACATGACATATCTTCACCTATGCCAAGAGTATAACCAACATATACTTCCAATATAGTATACTAAACTCAGGTGTACTCACAAATCAAACATAATCAAAAAGATACCTCAGATACCACACCAAACACATATGTACATATCACAACTCAGATTAAATCGACAAAATGCCTCTATCAAAACACCACCGATGTACTTATACTACATCTCAGATTTAATCAACAAGATATCTTCAATAATACCTCCAGATACATACACCGAACTACATATCTATGATCCACAAGGAACTTCCAAACCATATCAGAACATGGATACATATACTACTTGCAAATGGACAGTCTATCACAGGACTCCTACAACACATAACAATCATAATATACATCCAACATAGACATACAAAATCAGCATACCAGCTCAATCAAAGAGACCAACCTTATACTACCAACACTCATGGGTTACGGTATATCTAAACAAAATTCATGCATATGTATCAAGCATGAATACATCAATCAAAAGCAACCCAAAATAAAGCAGCCTAATCATCCAGTAACAACCCTGCTCCAGGTTCAAGGAACTAATATCGGACAAGAAAGATATACACACCATGGTATAACATTGCAAGTCAATGTCATACCCTACCAAGACCATATCTAATGGGGAAAATTTTATCATCATAAATCCAAATGTACTCTCCCAGTATACACTAGTAACTATTGTATCCCATAAGTGTTAAGCAATTAGCTCTACACTTCCTTACATCAGCAGGGTCACATATCCCAATGCACCCTCTAAGTTATCCCACCAGGTATATACAGTCCACGGTCAAAGTCTTCATGGAATCTGATACATCGATCCTCTATAACCTATCCAAGCCGTTAGTGATATATGACAAAAATCAGTCCTTTCCACGTCAGTACAAAACATGTACTCAAATGTGCTTTAGATACATAACTAAGCACAAATATCCTAAAGGTTCGAACCTCTAAAAATAGAGTATGGCAATCCTCTACTGATCAACCAACAAAACCAAATCATTCATCTACTAACTAATCAAGAATACCTTAATCCTCCACAAGCAACTAAGGTATATCCAACCACATAATATCATATGTATAAATGTGTACGACCCAAAAGAAAAAGTCAGAATTTAAGAACATTAAGACACTCTCATCTTCATCCTCAAAAACATCAGCCCACACTATATCAAATGAATAAATCTCTACTCCCCATGATGGCAAGTTAGCATTCAAAACATCAATCACTATTTATCCACATAGTCTCATATCAGAGGAAGCATATATCATTTTTTTTTTATCATCATCCTGTTAACTATCCATAACCAACCAGGTTTATTAAAATTTCATAGGCACATTCAACCGTAAAACTCTCCAGCACCCAATTTATAATCTGATCACCAACTATAATCATCAAATCTGTGAATATCATAAATGACACTCACTATGTCACCATCAATGACAACCCAAATATAAATCATCAAAATAGTTATCCACTAATAAATCATCAAAACAAATATCTAGTAATTGATCATCAGACAACCACATAACATTTACTCTCATAAATCATTAGAAATCAACATATCATAATATCTTATATCACAATATCCCTCAACCTCAAACCATTCTCAACAATGATCAAACATGGTAACCCCCAATGACCAATTTCCATCGTACCTGGTACCCTAATATCCAAAAGATATGAGTATAAAACTCTCCTGGCTAAGTCAACAAGAATATGTAGGTATCATCCACTACCCAACTAACAATAGCAGAGGCTAGTATGTGCCTCCATCTCCTACGAGTAGTAACAGAAGCTAACACTACTGATGGTATGATAAGAAAAATCACCAGAGATTATAATCCTTTATCTCTATTAAGGTCAACCATGCTCAATGGCTAATCCATCACATGTAATATGTGCTACTACAACCAAACAGGTACTACATAAAGAATGCTAATACCTATCATAAACTATAAAATTAAACATCATACCTATATGCCGTCTGGAGATGTTCCATCGCTGTCCAGTCCCCAAAATGACCTCGGAATTCCGTACGAGAAAAACAATACTGGAAATCCATATAAATCCATAACGAAAATCCATAACAAAATCGGAACGGAAAATCCGTGCAACCCAAAATAACTGCCCAGACTAATCTGTCTCGCAACTAGGGCTAGTATAAAAATGTCCAAAATACCAAACGCAAGTATCACACCCTGCTCTGATACCAATGAATTGGTATCAGATAAATGCCGAAAATCCAACACACGGAAATCAAATAAATATCGCCAAACTTTGGCGCGCTGATACCCAATAAACTGATATCAGATTATTCAAAGTATCCATAATACGAAAACAAAGATCGTATAAATCCAGAACACACAGCAAGTATCGTATACCTGCTCTGATACCACTAAATTGTCACGCCCCGGAGGAGTCTCTGTCCGAAAAAATTTCGGCAGCATCTCCCCTGTACGGCGGACAATCTGAAACTTTTCTACAAGCACTATATACCTCAGCCACATGCGGCTGGAATAATAACACAAATTAAAACAAACACCACGCAGTTTATAAAGATATTCAGCCTCTGGCTGTCACAACCACGCAGTTAATAATAGTAATCAATAACAATAGGACTCTGACTCGAAATCCACCCTATTCCACTACACTCGTAAAGCTCAAATCCAACGAACTCACCTCTTCTGCCGTCCAGGCAGGCACGTAGTAGAATCAAATCCAATATCATATAAAAAATCCATCAAAAGATATCACTCCATACAATATCCATAGGAAAAATCCAAAGACAATACTAAAACAAAGTCTGATATAGAAATAGGCCAAAATAAAACAAATAACGAACTAGTAGAGAACTGGCTCTACGTGCAGATGGGGGGCCAGCGACTGGAACTGCTCCGGACAGCTTCAACCTGAAAATATCAACAATGGAGGCGGGGTGAGTCCAACACTCAGCAGGTACAACTGATATGCATAATAAAACAAATAACAGACAACACTAATCATGCGTACAGTCTCCTGAATACGAGAAGGAATAAATGCAACTGAAACGAAATCAGGAGATAACTGTACTAACCGGGATCAAGGTACAAAGGTAACAGGTCGTCAGACCGAAGAAATCATAATCCTGTATGCATGTCAATCAAATGCATCCATACAAATGCAGCATATAAGTGCAGCAATCACAACAATAAAATGCAATAAATGCATATGGTGACCGTGCACTCGGACATCACTGCTCCTGACAGTGACTGAGTGGACGGAATGCTATCGGAGTACTCCTGTCCTCTGTCCCGAAATCATAAATGGGGGAGCTCAATGCTCTCATCTCCCGGTACACAACGACGGGGAGGAAAAATCTCTGCCGGCTACCACGCTGAGTCTCCTGACCAACGGAGCCAAACAGAGTCCACCATCTGCCGGCTACCACGCTGCTACCCTAAATGCCAACGGAGCCAAATAGAGCAGAACTGACTGCCGGCTACCACGCTGAGTCACCTGACCAACGGAGCCAAACAGCAGAACCGCCACACAACTAATCCATGGGTGGTGTGTGCAGTACATGTAACTGGCAATGGGCTCAACCAAAGTGGAGCCGACAATCGCACAGCATGCAATCATGATGCATGACACTAAAAACATGGCAATCTCATGAATAGCATAGCAAGATCCATACATAAATACAAGGTGTACCACAAGTCAATGTATCAAATGGAAGGTACATAAACAGATAGGGTATCATATAAAACCCTAGGTCCTGAACATGATGTATCACAAGGTTGGGTCACTACCGGAAGCATGTAAGGTCAGATAAATAACAACATGCAGTGTATAATAAATAAACAAACAACATGTAACAGATCATGTAGTGACCAACCGAATAAAATGGAAAACACAATTCTTGCTATATGTTAAACACTTTATTATGCATATCAAAAGACATAAGTCAAAGTACCCGTCTCCAATAAGAAAAATCGTATCCGAATAAATCCTCGTCGAGACACCGTCTCGAATCAAAGTCCTGTAACACATGGTATCCAAATTTAGCTAAATACATATAAATAAATTAGCTAAATCAAATCCTCAAGAAGCTAATATAAACTCAGATCCAATTTAAACCCTAATTGAATCATTTAACTCCTCAATCGTTTCTAATCCATTTGAATTAGGACTTGTAATAAACATGGTTAATCATAGCATCTTACCCGATTTAGTCCTAATTCGACACATATATCAACTAATCAAATAATCCAAATTCATTTTGATCTACATCCAAAACCAATTACATACTCCTTACCTCAATTCACAATCAAGTGACCGCTGGTGGGATACGGCCCGAGGGCGTCACCGCCGAAGCAGGATCATCGGAACTGTGGATCACTAAAAATCAATGTTGTCCGAAGCTAAAATGATCAAACTAGCATGATATATGATACGAACAGTACATACCCAAATCTGCCGTACCTACAATAGTGCCAATCGTTTTCCCTCAGCCGCTGATAACTGATCCCTAAATCAAAATACCCAAAAATCAGCACTTGCCGTAATCCAAGAGGTTCAAGTGCTACTGATTGAATCTGTAACCCAACCTCAACTCGGAAGAGTACTACAATCAGTGATCTAATACATAGGAACAACAAAGATAAGATGCTCACCTCACCGCTGTCTGGCTTGAATCCGGCAGAACAAGAAAATCTAGGGCACAACACAGAGGAACAACACGGTGACCGGCACTAGGGTTGAGGAGTGCAAAGCAGTGGCCGGAAGATAAAGGGAAATCGGCTGTCGGCAAGGGATCTGCATCCCTTGTGCTCGCACGGCCGGAGGAGGAAGGAAATCTTCGACCGGTGCCCAGGAACCAGACCTAGGGTTCAGATGCTCGATTTCCGGCGGCCCCTGGTGTCCGCAAAGAGATGGAAGCAGGCTCGGTCGGCGGTCGCTCGATGAAGAATGGCTCGAGTTGGCGTCGGGCAAAGGAGAGGAAATCGATCAGCCTCGGAAAGAAGAGGAATAGGTGGTCGGCGCCGAGAGGAAGGAGAAGAGAAGGAAACCGCAGCAGAGCTTTTCGGCGTCGGGGTCGGGAATGAGGGAGAAGAGAGGCGGTTAGGGCTCGGGTTCGCAAGGGGAAAGGAGTGAACGGCGACACAAAGAAATGAAAAGAAAAATAAATAAAGAAAAAGGAAATTTAGAAATTCAACTTTTCCTCATTTAAATGGGGTAGCCTAAACAGGCTTTTTCCCGGTCCCGTTTCCCTCCCCGTTAACTCGTTCGTACAAGCTCCGAAAAATTCCCGAAAAATTTCCAAAAATTCTGGAAAAATCCCTTATTAATATTCGCCTATTTTCCGATATTTTACAGAAATTATGCTCCTCGGTACTCCATGAAGCCGCACGATCTCCCTAAAAAATAGATCAGCAATATGGTTAGCATTATCTGTTTTCCTACAAGGAATAAAATGAGCCATTTTTGAAAATCTGTCGGCAACCACAAAAATAAAATCCATACCTCGTTTGGACCTTGGTAGTCCTAAAACAAAGTTCATGGAAATATCAACCCAAGCTTCACTAGGAATTTGTAAAGGTGTATACAATCCATGAGGTAAAGATCTAGATTTTGCTTGCCTACATGTAATACACTTCTCACAAAATTTAACTACATCTTGTTTCATGTGTGGCCAAAAGAAATGCTCTACCAACACTTCTAGAGTTTTTCTTACTCCAAAATGTCACATTAGTCCCCCACCATGAGATTCTTGGATTAATAATTCCCTTAATGAACAATTAGGTGCACACAAACTATTCACTCTAAAAAAAACCCCTCATGCCTATAAAACTTCCCAAAAGCAGCATGTTCACAAACTTCAAACACATTTCCAAAATCAGAATCAGTAGAATATAGATCTTTAATGTATTCAAATCATAACAATTTAGTGTTTAAAGTAGAGATCAAGGTAAACCTTCGAGACAAAGCATCGACAACAATATTTTCCATACCTTGTTTATACTTGATCACATAAGGGAATGATTCAATGAATTCTACCCATTTTTCATTACTTTGGCTCTTCAAATGCTTCAACGATTCATGATCAGTGTGAATAACAAATTCTTTGGGCCACAAGTAATGCTGCCAAGTCTCTAAAGCCCTCACCAATGCATACATCTCCTTGTCATAAGTTGGATAGTTCAAAGCTGCTCCACTGAGTTTCTCACTAAAATAAGCAAGGGGTCGACCTTCTTGTATTAGCACAACTCCAATACCTATTCCTGATGCATCAAACTCAATTTCAAAAGTTTTAGCAAAGTTAGGTAATGCAAGTAATGGTGCCGAACTTAGCTTCTCCTTAAGTAAGTTGAAAGTTGTAACTTGTTCACTATCCCAACGGAACCCAACATTTTTTTTAACAACTTCTGTCAAGGGTGCAACTATAGAACTAAAAATTTTAACAACCCTTCTGTAGACTCTTGCATACCTCAGTTATCGTTTTTGGTGTTGGCCACTCACAAATTGCCTAAACCTTTTCTTCGTCAACTACTATTCCCTTAGCACTAACAATATACCCAAGAGACTCTATCTGACTAGTGCAAAAAGAACACTTTTGAAGGTTAGCATACAATTTTTCATTTCGTAAAACAAGTAGAACTTTTTGTAAATGGTTGACATGCTTATCTAAATTCTTACTATAAATCAAAATGTCATCAAAATATACTACAACAAAGTTCCCAATATAAGCACGCAAAATATGGTTCATTAATCTCATGAAAGTACTAGGTGCATTAGTTAGCTCAAATGACATGACTAACCATTCGTACAAACCATACCTAGTCTTAAAAGCAGTTTTCCATTCATCTCCCTCACGCATACGAATTTGATGATAGCCAGACTTCAAATCAATTTTAGAGACAATACATGAACCATATAGTTTATCTAGCATAACATCTAATCTAGGAATAGGATGACGATACTTTACCGTAATTTTGTTGATAGCCCTGCAATCAACGCACATTCTCCAAGTTCAATCCTTCTTAGGCACAAGCAAAATAGGAACTGCACAAGGACTCAAACTTTCTGGAACATACCCTTTTCGCATCAACTCTTCAACTTGCTTTTGAAGCTCCTTCATCTCCATAGGGTTGCAGCTATAGGCTGGTCGATTAGGAACGACTGCTCTTGGGATGAAGTCAATCTGGTGCTCTATTCCGCTAAGTGGCGACAATCCATTAGGAACTTCTTCTGGAAAGACATCATCAAATTCCTGCAAAAGAGATTTAACAACACTAGGCAAAGAAGAGTTAAGGTTGTTAGTGTTGAAATAAGTCTCCTTGTACAAAAGTACAATCATCGGCTGTTGAGAATAAAAAGCTCTCTTAACCTCTCTTTCTTTTGCATAAAAGCTCCCTTTTTTACTCTCTAGATTTTTTGTTTCTTTTCATTCATTTTTTCACTCCTCTCATCCTCACTTTTTCTTCATATACTTGCTTGGGAGTCAATGGTAGAAGAGTTACAAGTTTACCATGCATCTTAAAATAATATTTATTTGCGAACCCATCATGCATGACCCTCCTGTCAAATTGACATGGTCTACCTAAAAGCAAATGACTTGCATGCATTGGTACTACATCAAAAAGAACATCATCATGATACCTACCAATGGATAATGAAACCAACACTTGCTTAGTGACCTTAACCTCCCCGCAATCATTCAACCATTGTAGTTTATAAGGTCTAGGATGTTTAGTTGTAGGTAAGCATAATTTCTCAACCAAGATAGTACTAGCAATATTAGTGCAACTTCCTCCATCTATAATCATACTACATACCTTGTCTTTGATGTGGCAATGGGTATGAAATATGTTGTCTCGTTGTTCTTCATCTTCTTCCTTCACTTGCACATTTAGAGCACGCCTAGTGACAAGGGCTTCCCCTTCAACAACATACTCTTCTACATCACTTTCCATCAATGGTGGCAAGACATTATCATCTTCGGACTTACTCTCAGTTTCAATATCACCATTTTCTTTCAAAAGCATACTTCTTTTGTTTGGACATTGTGAAGCAATATGTCCTCGTCCCTAAAGCATTTAATATCTCTATTTCTTGAAGATTGGATAGGTTCTTTACCTTTAACCAATGGAGAATTAGCATCTTTATTCTTCAAAAACTCAATCTTATTTTTTGATGCAACTTTATCATCTTTTTTGTTCCAACTAGATTTTCAAGTGGATGAATTAGAACTTTGACCATGCTTGATTGAACCCTTCCTTTTGAGTTGCCTTTCAACTTTCATGGACATATGCACCATATCTTCCAGCTCCACATAATGTTGCAACTCTACTATATTTGCAATTTCTGAATTCAAACCTTGTAAAAATCTTGCCATGGTTGCTTCTCAGTCCTCCTCCACATTGGCTCGAATCATGGCAATTTCCATCTCTTTATGGTATTCCTCCACAGTCCTGGATCCTTGGGTTAGACTTTGTAGTCGTTGGTATAAATCTCGATAGTAATGTGATGGAATGAACCTCTTTCTCATAATTGATTTCATCTCTTCCCAAGTGCCAACAGGTCTCTCATTATTTCTTCTCCTGCTTAGAATAACTTGATCCCACCAAATAATAGCATAATCAATAAATTCAACAGCAGCAAGTTTTACCTTCTTCTCTTTAGAGTAGTTGTGGCAATCAAATACTAATTCTACTTTCTTTTCCCACTCCAAATATGCGTTTGGATAAATTTTGCCTTGAAAAGAAGGAATCTTCATTTTGATATTTCCCAAGTTTCTATCAACATAATGACTCCTCCTTCCCCTTCTACCATCAATTCTGATACCACCAGATCTGCCACTAGAAGCTCTATCATCAATGTCCTCAGAAATACCATCGTCATCATCGTTGTTATCTTCACGATTATATTGCCTCAAACTTCATGTAGGAACTCTACCAGCTTGGCTATTTTGCAATTCGGTAATTACAGCATCTTGTCTCTCAAATCTGTCGAGGATTTGATTGAATCCGATTTCCATGCGTTCCAAGTGTTGTCTCAAGGCACGTTGTTCAAGTGTTTCTCTAGGTCTTGCTTCTTCTCCACTTGTCGCCTTTAATGCAATCTATTGTCACTCAATCACTCAACTCACTAATGTTAGCTCTTTAAAGAACTTAGAATTGTGGCAATTCCTTGTAAATGATCATTGACTAATTGAAAATTCCAAAGGTATAGGATAAAAGAAAGGAATTGATAGAAGAATTCAAATTGTAGAATTGAAAACTTAAATTAAGTTCAGAAAGGAAATTTGCCAGAATTGAATCTAGGCAAAACTTATGAGAATGCGGGACTAAAAGATAAAGATACTTGAGGCGCCTCTAAGCTGGTCAACTCGACCGTTTGAGCGCAGATAGAGTTTTATCTGTTTGACTTGGTTAGAGGCGCCTTGGTCCTTCTAGATAGGATTTTCAGGAGTTATTTAAAGGCCCCTGGAGCTAGGAAGTATTTATTTATTCAAGTAATTAACTTTATAATCAATTTCTAGCAATTAGTGAGCGTTCTAAGTGTAAAAAGGCTTCTCCGCCTACAGTGAAGGAGACTCTGCTAGTGGAGCTGTTCAACCGTCTTGGATTAACAACCATCTTGGTTGTAACCAAGTCAATTTTTGGTCTCCCTCTCTTTTCTATTATTTCATTATTTTTATAGTTGCTATTATTTTAAGTTGAAAGCCTTGAGGAGGGTATAATCTCATTTTGCAAGCAATTCACTCTTGCCGGCCCCGCTGCACCAACATCGTATTATTCCTCCAATTGTTCCTTCACTTGATGCGACACCAACTGTCCCTATTGATTCATCTCCCCTTCTTCAGGCTTTTACTTCTTCTCTCACCAGGCCCAGTGCCAAAAGAACCCCTTGCAGGAGATCGGTCATTCTTGGGCCTATTGAAACACCTATTGAACAAGATCCTTCATCGATTGACCTTACACCTCCTGATCCATCTTCACAGGCTTCCTTAGCTACTCCTGAACTTTTTCCCTCTTCTTCTTCACAACCCATAACTTCCACCAGCTTCTGCATCCTTTTTAAATCTCATGGATTACCATCCCAACTTAGTCAGACATCTATTCCTCCTTCATATGGGATACTCCAGTTAAAAGGTATCTTAGCTGAGTCATGGATGCATTCTCAGGCACATATAAGGGAGCGTACTATCTTTGAACATGCTAATGATCACAACCGCCAAGCTGCTGCGGTAAGTCTGTGATTTCCCTGGTCTATGGTCATGAAATGTAACATCCATCGTTGTAAAGTGTAACTATGTTGTTATCTTATTTTAGTTCTACGCCTCGAGCTTACATTTGGGTAAGCTAGCTGCAGATTTAGAAAGGACTAATTGAGTTCTAAAGACAAAGTGGAGGAATTACAAGCTGCCTCTAACCTCCCTAATGATGAAGCCATTCAGCTATGAGACAAAGTAAATTCACAGACTGAACTCAACGCTGGCCTAAAGAAAGCCCTACAAGATTGTCGTCAATTATTATAATCTCGAGAAGAAGAAAATAAAGACTTGGAACTTCAATTACAACGAAATACATCTCAACTCAGGGTAGAGAAATCTCTGAAAGATAAAGCCCTCTCAAATTTATCCCACAAAACCACTCTCTTGGAGCAATTACAACTATCCCATGGATCTAGATCTCTTGAGTTAACTCAAGAATTAAACTCTAAATATTTTACCTTGTTTCAACAATAGGAAAGACTACGAGCCCAAGATTCGCAGATAAATTCACTTTTGAAAGAGCTAGAGAATGTTAAAGCAGAGAAAAGTACCCTATAAAGAGAGAAGGATAGCCTACAATATGACCTCCAGACATATAAGGTAGGTGAGGAGGAGAGCTAGCAAAGTAGACGTAGATCCTATTTAGATTCTCCTGAGTTTGTTAAGGAATATTCTCGGCGCATCATAGAAACTCTCACCCATTCTGTTGAAGAGGTAATCCAACAATTAGGAGAGGGGGGGTACCTATCTGGAGAACCTCCTCCCCTATTTGTAGACCACCGACGACTTAACAAAGAGCTCCCAAAAGACTTTCTAAGTAGATTTGAATGAACTTGGAATCTTGTATTTATACCTTCTTATCATTTTATTACTATTCTACACTACTTGTTATATATCAAATATTAATGAAAATTTGTAATTACCTGTCTTTCCTTGTGTAGCTTCCCATGTCTTTGGAACCACCTGAGTATCCATATAAATTAACTCCTTCAATATATTCGCCACATATATCTTGTAGAAAAATCTTATAAAGAAATTATAATCAAAAGAAGTAGACCTCATGGTTATCTTCTGAGTGATATATAATGTTGAATGAATTCTTCCTGGTAACCTCTGGGTTTCTATGATCGGTTGAACGCCCTGCTCATATAAAAGATCCTCAACCTATCTAATAAGTCGGTCGAGTATATATTCCTAGAAAAAATAACTATACATGATAAACCGATCGACCTTATTCCACCAAATGAAATGAGATAAATATAATACTCACAATCCATATGCTTTGATTAATTTGTTGAGGGTTTAAAGTCCCTGGTTCCCCTTAAGGGAGCCAACCCGGTCACCCCTTAATGTCCCCAATCGACTAACTGAAGGTTTAAAGTCTCTGGTTCCCCTCCAATCACCCCTTAAGGTCCCTGATCGACTAAATGAAGATTTAAAGTCTCCGGTTCTCCTTAAGGGAGCCTGTCTGGTTACCTCTTAAGGTCTCCGATCGACTAACTGAAGGTTTAAAGTCTCTGGTTCCCTTAAGGGAGCCTGTCCGGTCACCCCTTAAGGTCTCCGATTGACTAACTGAAGGTTTAAAGTCTCCGGCTCCCTTTAAGGGAGCCTATCTAGTCACCCCTTAAAGTCCTTGATCGACTGAATGAAGGTATAAAGTCTCCAGTTCCCCTTAAGGGAGTATGTTCAGTCACCCATTAAGGTCCCCGATCGACTAAATGAAGATTTAAAGTTTCTGGTTCCCCTTAAGGGAGCTTGTCCGGTCACCCTTTAAAGTCGCCGATCGACTGCATGAAGGTTTAAAGTCTCCGGTTCCCCTTAAGGGAGCCTGTTCGGTCACCCCTTAAAGTCCCCGATAGACTAAATGAAGGTTTAAAGTCTTCGGTTCCCCTTAAGAGAGCATGTCCGGTCACCCCTTAAGGTCCTCGATCGACTAAATGAAGGTTTAACAATATATTTGTTCAAGAAAGTGTGTATATTTCCTCATAATAGCATTCATGCTTTCTATTAATTACACCAGAGAACTGAACACCATGTGTAAATGGATCAGAGGCATTCTTGTTATGTTCGATAAGACTATAAATGGTTAGCACTCCAAGGTTGTTTAAGATTTCTTCCATCTACATCTTGGAGATAATATAAGCCTGAAGCAAGTTTTTGTATCACTTTATAGGGTCCTCCCCATTGTGGCTCTAATTTGTTAACACCCCGACTAGTTTGATGCACTTCTAAACTAAATCATCTACATGAAAGTGTTAGAGTGTATACTAAAAGTTTAGCTTTTGTATAAACATATAAGAATCACATTGGTCAAATGCCTACATTTATACTAAGTGTAGTTGCCCATTTAATTTATATTGTAGATAACATGGTGTGAGGAGACACACAGAAATTATGTTATCAGATCCTTATAAATTATAAACAGTTGCTCACAACTAAGATGAAATGGGACAAACCATTGGAGTGGTTGTAGTGTAATTACGTATTAGTTTATCTTAACTAATAAATTACACTAGTACACTATGAGTGTATTAAGTAGGACCAATTGAGATAGTATCTTTTTATATTGACTATATAAAAGAACAATACCTCTGTTATTATGGAAGTGTGTACTCTTAATCATGATATAATAACAAGCACATATACTTAGTATTTATTTCTTTGATTTATCAAAAGGTGCGATTTAGCTCGTTAAATCAATAGGCCCGATAAGTTGGGAAATGATATTATTTATATGGTGTGTTGTTGATTATAGAATGAAACCGTGTCCTAGTAATCTAGGTTGATGATGTCCCCTTGAGGAGCTCATAAGGATTGTCATGTAAATCCTGCAGGTGGACTTAGTCTGACATGATGATAAGGTTGAGTGGTACTACTCTTGGAGCTAGATATTAATTAAGTGAGTTGTCAGTAACTCATTTAATTAGTGGACATTCTATATCTTAAACACAGGGAGACTAACGCACTCATGATAAGAAGGAGCCCATATAGTAATATGGGATTGGTGCAGTAGTTCAAGAATAACTCTTTAGTGGAATGAGATATTATTGATGAACTCGAGTTGGGTGTTTGGGGCGAACATGGGAAGCTCAAGTTCATCGGGAGACCAAAACCAATTCCTCCTCTCTGTCCCTGTCGTAGCCTCTTATTTATAAAGTCTTATACCCACCTTCTTACCCATCCTTAGGTGGCCTGCCAAGCCAAGCTTGGAGTCCAAGCAAGGGTCGACCAAGATAAGCCTGTGATGGACCAAGTGGTGGCCGACCCTATCTTGGAGCCCAAGTTTAGGTGGCCGACCACATAAAAAATAAAAGGAGTTTATTTTAAAAACTTTCCTTATGTGGAAATCATGGTTTTAAAAGAGAGTTTAAAATTTAAATCTTTCCTTTTATAGCTTTCTACAAAAGATTAAGAGAAATGTTTGATATCTTTCCTTATTTGTAGTTAAAAGGAAGATTTTAATTTTTGATAAAACTTTCCTTTTTTGTAACCATCCTCATGATTCTAAAAGAGAGTTTTAAAATTTAAATCTTTCCTTTTATAGCTTTCTACAAAAGATTAAGAGAAAGATTTGATATCTTTCCTTATTTATAGTTAAAAGGGAGATTTTAATTTTGGAGAAAACTTTCCTTTTTTTAATCATCCACATGTTTTAATAGAGAGATTTTAATTTATAAAAGTTTCCTTTTATAACCAACCATGAAGGGAATTTTTAAAAGAGAAATTTTTATTTTAAAAATTTCCGGAAACAAATTAGGAAGTTTTAATTTTGTGTTTAAAACTTTCCTTGGTTGGAGGAGTTGTAGGGGTCGACCACATTAATAGAATAAAGGAATTTTTAATTAAATTTGATGTATGCCCAAGGGCTGAAGATAGGAGAGATCAGTTATCACTTCCGGAAGGCCCAATTACAAGACTACGGGCAAAGCGTTTCAAGGAAGCACTAAATGAGCTAATCAAAAAACATTGGGAGGACTATGAGTAAGGAGAAACCAAGATAATCACAACTGCTAGTCGTGGCCTAATCCATGTAATCGGGCATAACCATCCATGACTGACCGCGCTTAACAGAAGAACGCTAATAAGCATGTGAAGCATGGGAACTCGTTCATACATGAAGACTTAAGTATTTTAGATTGTTTAATGAGGCATGCAACATTGGTACTCTAATTGTGCATGTACTTATCTTGTATTTTTCCTTGTTCACTCCCATTATATAAGGGAGGGACATCTTAGTATGAAGCAACTTAGTTTTTGGTGAGATTGTGTGCTCTCTTAGTTCTTGAAAGAACTTACTGAACCTATCGAGTCTACTCTCGTGGTGTTCAACCCATCAAAACTTATCACCCCTAGGTGTGGCGTTCCTTTCCTTCGTAGGCTTGGTTCGTGCCAATTCTTGGTTACGGGTCAAGGCTCACACTCTTGTCGTTTAGTTCTTGGGGTTCTATCCACTTTTGTTTCGGGTTCCATCACATTTATTGGCAGGGTTCGTATCATCTGGTATCAGAGCCAGGTTCAAAGGCAAGTGCAAATCTATCTTTACTTGTTGTTCAGCCAAAAGAAAAAAAAATCGTGAAAAAAAAGAGCGCGCAACGAAAAGACAAAAAAAGAAGAAGAAGAAGAAAGCGCAGAAAAAAAAACTGCTTGTGCGAATCGAAGTAAATTGTCTTCAACAATCCCTTTCTTGTTTTCCTTACTCTCAAACTTCTACTCTTTCATTTTCTCTTAAAAATTCTGCCTTTATAAGTTTCGGTGGTATCTTTTGAATTGCTACATGATATTCTGATTTGTTCTAGAGTTTGCTTATGAACTAAGAGACATCATCAATTGAGAGCTACCACCCGAACGTGAGTTGAGTGCCTGTGAGGTTTTTCTTTCATTTTGCAGCCATGTCCAACAACCAGGAGGATGGAGCAAATGAGGAGGCTAGGCCACTTCAGAACCTGCAATTGCAAGCATTGATGGGGGAGATGCAGTGGATGATGAGGGCGGAATTAGAATCTATCCATGAGAGGTTGGATCGGGTGGAGGATGGGACAACAAGAAGATATCAACAAGACCGTATTACTAGACCACAACGAAGACATGCCCAAGGGATTGATGTCGAAGAAGATGAAGAGGTTATTGTGGAAGACTTTGATGAGCAAAACTACAATCGGAGCAGGATTGGATACCGAGGAGATAGAAACAGAACTAGAAGAAATAATGATTTAGGAGGGATTAAGATGAAGATTCCAACCTTCCAATAGAGAAATGACCCAGAAGCTTACTTGGAATGGGAAACTTAGATGGAAATGGTATTTGACTGTCATGAATTCTTAGAGCTTAAAAAGGTAAAGTTAGCTGCCATTGAATTCACTGATTACGCTATTGTTTGGTGGGATCAAGTGGTGATGACTCAGAGAAGGAATAGAGAGCAATAACCTGTATCCATGAGAAGGAGGTTTGTACCCAGCCATTATTATAGAAGCTTATATCAGCGGCTTCAAAGGTTATCTCAAGGCTCCAAAAGTGTGGATGAATATTTCAAGGACATGGAGTTGTCTATGATCCGAGCTAATGTCAATGAAGATCGGGAAGCCACTATGACCAGGTTTTTACATGGTTTAACCCAGAAATTGCTGATATTGTTGAATTGCAGCATTATGTTGACATGTCGGACATGGTCCACCAAGCACAAAAAGTGGAAGAACAACTCAAGAGGAGAGGATTGTCTAGGAAGAGACAACTAATGACTACTCACGCCACATGGCGGATAGCTCCAAGAAAGGAGGAACAACCTCAAAATAAGCCAAAGTTTGATCCCTTCAAGAAGCCCAAACCTACACCATCTACTACTCAAGGTAATCGCGATCTCATTTCCTCCAAAACTCGTGATATCAAGTGTTTTAAATGTCAAGGGCATGGTCATATAGCTAGTCAATGTGTGAACAAAAGGGTGATGGTAATAAACGCCCAAGGTGAACTTGAGTCGGAAGATGAAGATGAAATAGTTGAAGAAGTGCCACAAAAAGAGGACAGTGATGATGAACAACATGCTGTTATCAGTGACTTATTGGTGGCCCGACGTGTTCTCAATTTACAAGCTAAGGAGGAGGAAGGTAATCAAAGGGAAAACTTGTTTCATAACCGTTGCTTTGTCAATAACAAGGTTGAAGGGGGGGGGGGTTGCACCAATGTGGCAAGTATTGATTTAGTGGAGAAATTGTCACTACCAACTCGGAAACATCTGCGACCTTATCGCCTCCAGTGGCTAAACGATTACAGAGAAATCAAGGTAACAAAACAAGTCTTGGTAGCAATTTCCATCGGCAAATATGAAGATGAGCTGTTGTGTGACGTGGTTCCCATGCATGCATGCCATCTATTGTTGGGGAGACCTTGGCAATTCGATCGATGATGGCCTCACAAATAGGTATACTTTTACTATGAAGGGACAACCTATTATTCTTGTACCATTGACTCCAAGACAAGTTATGGAGGACCAGTTGAGATTACAAAAAGCAAATGAAAAGAAGAGAGAAAAAGAAATTGAGAGAAAAAAATTGAGAAAAAAGAAGTAGAGGAAAAGAGAAATGAGAGGAAAGAAGATGAGAGGAAAGAGACAAAAGGAGTGGGCATGGAAAAAAAAGGAGAGAGAAATAAAAATAGTTTTATGCAAAAAAAAACTGAGATTAAACGAGCTTTGTTTTCAAATCAGCTGCCCCTTATCCTTTTGTATAAGGAGGCACTCCTGAGCACTAACGACCTTAACGATTCTTTGCCTAGTGTTATTGTTTCTCTCTTACAGGAATTCGAGGAGGTCTTTCTTGAAGTTGTTCCGCATGGTTTACCTCCCATTAGAGGAATTGAGCACCAAATTGACTTCATACCTGGTGCATCCATTCCGAATCGACCTGCCTATAGAAGCAATCCGGATGAAGCAAAGGAACTTCAGAGGCAAGTTAATGAATTATTAGAAAAGGGGTATGTTCGAGAAAGCATGAGTCCTTGCGCCGTGCCTGTGTTACTAGTTCCCAAGAAGGATGGAACATGGAGGATGTGTGTGGATTGTCGAGACATCAACAACATCACGGTAAAGTATCGTCATCCAATTCCTAGGTTTGATGATATACTTGATGAATTGCATGGTTCTTGTGTGTTCACAAAAATTGATCTTAGGAGTGGATATCATCAGATTAGGATGAAGGAAGGTGATGAATGGAAAACTCATTTTAAAACTAAGTATGGCTTATATGAATGGTTAGTAATGCCTTTTGGCTTAACTAATGCTCCTAGTACTTTTATGCGTTTGATGAACCATGTTTTACGTGCTTTCTTAGGAAAATTTGTAGTTGTGTATTTTGATGATATTTTGAATTTTAGCAGAAGCTTAGAAGAGCATGTTACACATTTAAGGTTAGTTTTGAGTGTGCTAAAAGAAGAAAAGCTTTTTGCTAACCTCGTTAAATGCACCTTTTGTACGGAGAAAGTCGTGTTTCTTGGGTTTGTTGTTAGTACTAAAGGTGTTGAGATGGATGAGGAAAAGGTGAAAGCAATCCAAGAGTGGCCAATACCGACAACAATTAGCCAAGTGAGGAGTTTTCATGGTTTGGCCAGCTTCTATCGACGGTTTGTTCATGATTTTAGCAATATTGCAGCTCCTCTTACTAAAGTCATCAAGAAAAATGAGTCATTCAAGTGGGGAGAGGAGCAAGAGAGGGCCTTCAACACTTTGAAAGAAAAGCTAAGTTCTGCTCCTTTACTAATCCTACCAGATTTTTCTAAAACCTTTGAAATCGAATGTGATGCTTTTGGTGTTGGTATAGGTGCTGTGCTAATGCAGGAAATGAGACCCATTGCTTAGTTTAGTGAGAAGTTGAGTGGAGCCACTCTCAACTATCCCACATATGATAAGGAAATGTATGCATTGGTGAGAGCATTGGAGACATGACAACATTACCTATGGCTAAAAGAATTCATGATTCACATAGATGATCAATCTCTAAAGCATTTGAAGAGCCAACATAAGTTGAACCGATGCCATGCTAAATGGGTAGAATTCATAGAGACATTTCCTTATGTGATCAAATACAAGCAAGGAAAGGAGAATGTAGTTGTTGATGCACTATCTCGAAGGTATGCTTCACTGTCCACTTTAGATACAAAGTTACTTGGATTTGAATATATCAAGGATTTATATACTAACGATACTGATTTTTCTGATGTGTTCAAAGCATGCGATAAGGTTGCATTTGGTAAGTTCTATAGGCATGATGAGTTTTTATTTCGTGAAAATAGATTGTGTGTCCCTATGTGTTCGTTACGTGAATTATTCACTAGGGAAGCCCATGGTGGTGGATTGATGGGTCATTTTGGCGTTACTAAGACTTTAGAGATTTTATAGGATCATTTCTTTTGCCCTCATATGAAACGTGATGTGGAAAGAATTTGTGAGAAGTGCATCACTTGCAAACAAGCTATGATACCAGTAAAGGGGAAAAGGGGGCAAACAGGGGTTTTACTTTATCATTTTCTTCCTCTTAGAGATCTTTCTTCTCCCTGTTCGATTTGTGATTCTCCCCTTCTGTCAACCCCTCTTCTCACAATGGCTTCTTCCTCTTCTATCGAATGGTTCACCCATTGTTCTTGTGATTTTAACGAACCAGAAGTGTATGAACTCCAAGTCAACTATGGCTTCCCTTCATACCTGACTCTTCCTACCCCTGAGGACCGCCCCCATCTTCCACCCTCAAGGAGCATTGCAATTTTCTGGGAACAAGCTTTGTCTGGCTTCCGGTTCCCTCTCCATCCCTTTATTATTGAGGTTAATATATATTTCAACATACCACTAAATCAACTTATCCCTCAATCTTTCTCTATTTTAGCTGATTTCATCGCTGTTTCTCGATTGCTCAACTTCCCTTTACCTCCTCGCTTGTTCCACCACTTTTTCATCCTTCGTCAAGTGGAGGATAGCCTTTTCAAATTTCAGAGTTGCCCTAAAGCCATTTTGTTTAATAGAATTCCAGCACAAGGAGAATGGAGACATAAATTCTGCTTTTTACGCATTCCTTCTCCTCCTCCGTATCCTATAAATTGGCAGCGGAATCTTCCTGTCCTCCCTAATCCAAAAGATATATCTGCCGATCCGACCTTCCATTCTTCAATTTCAAAACTAAAGGGTGTCAAATTTAGTTTGCCGACGTTAATCGTCGAAGGTTTGCTATTTGCCTTTGGAATAGGTTCTGTTGATACAAAATTAGATGTTCCTTTCGGTAGGTTCAACGTCTTGCTTGTTTGTCATCCTTAAGTTGGTTTTCCCTTAAACTTATGACACTACAACAAAAACCCTCATAGACATCGATTTTCCACCGATGTCTATTATATTTTCGATCGATGTCTATGAAGGCGATGTAAAAGGTCAGCCATTTTAGACATCGGGTTATAATCGGTGTAGTATCACTTAACGACATTGGGTGTAAAATCGATGTAATATTATATGTTAATAACACCAGTTTTGGGCAGCGATATACGACCGATGTAATATTAGTTAATGACACCGGTTTTGCAGCGGTGGAAAATCGATGTAATATCAGTATTGTTTAACGACACAAATTCATTTTCGAAATAGTGAAAAATCAATATTATCACCAAGCAAATCATAAAATTAAGTTAATATTATTAATTCACTAAGAAAATCACAATTAAAAATGCACCGATGTATCTAAACACATCAAGTCAATATCCATATAACCAACACATAAATATTCTTCTTACAACATAAAAAGATAATAGATATTGTGCACATCAAGTCAGTATCCATAAATTACACATAACTATTCTTCTTACAACATCAAAAGGTAATAGATAGTACACAAATATTCTTCTTACTGGTGCCAACGTTATCCTTCTTGCTCTGTGCAGAGATTTAACTAAATCTTCCCCAGTAGTTTTATTTGTTAATAGACAATTCTCTTTATCTATTACTAGATAGGCACCTCTGCTTGTTTGATGTCCTGAAGGTGACAACTGATTGGTGATTCTTTGTAAATCATTCCTCATCCAAGTAGAATCCTTTACCACACTTGTTACCTGGTTGGGTTATTAGCATCTCTTTGAGGAGGCTGAGCCGTTAAGTTTTGCTGATGGTGAAACTGACCGCTTGTAATCACAGACTCACAACTGGTGTTTCTTGTTGTCACAGATGCCTGAATGTTTAGTGACAAATAGTAAGATCGATTAAAAACTTCATACAACAGAGTTTAGTGTGTGTTTTCAGAATTGAAATTGAAATATGACAAATATTTGATAAAATTACATTATTGTTCATAATGGATTGCCAAAATAACGGCAGCTATGAGGAACTACCTATCCATGTCGAAACAGATAGATAACATATTTAGTTCTTGTACTAGATGGAGTGAAAAGATGAAAATATTTGGTAGATACGATAACAAATACAATAATAAAATAATTCAAACAAGAACATTGCATTTTTTTTGTGATAGGCACTTCAGAAAGTATGATAAGCTTAGTTTAAGCATACATACATTTTGCACCTGCTAGCGCATATGGCCATTCTGATAAACAAGTTCAGACACCTGCTTTTGCAGCCGATCATTTTCTTCCATTAACAGTTTATTCATGGCACTAAGGTTGCGATTAACTGTTAGGAGCCAAAAGGATTCCTTCCTCTGCTTTTCCGGACATCTAGCAAAAGAAAAGAGTGAATACTACAAATTTGACATACAATTAATGCATTACATATTATTTATATGCTGATAAGTATCATTCCTCTACCACAGTTCAATGGTCAAAACTTTGACAGGAATTAACAACTACAGAAAAAAACTAAACTTTTGACAAGAATCTTTAGATGTCTTTCAGAATTTTTTTTGGCAAAATACATATATACATATTAGAAACTTAACCCAAAATATAAACCGATACCAAAACTTCAGCACCTGGAACTTTTGAAACAACAAATTTGCAACACTTAAAATATGATCAAAGAAAAATACACTAATTCACCAAACAAAGAACAAGAACTTGTCCCCAGGTCATCTTAAGAAATTCCTGATATTTATCTGCTGCAGAACTACATCCTAGAAATGCCCTCATTAAGTAACAAAATTCAATCCTCAGACTACTCTGATGGGCGAGTATGAGAAGAAAAGAACCAGAATTGCTCAAAAAGGTAATGGATAAATAAAGTAAACCTTATGCATACACCAGCACATAAAACTCCTTTCATATTTCTAAGATTTTATTGATTGCGATAGAATGGACAAAGAAAAAGTGGAGTCGAAATGTACAAATAACACTAATTCTTCTAAATCCGGCATAGATGTAACAGTGTGAGATAAATGAAATTTATGAAGTAAACAAAAAATTGAAGTGTGAGATAAAAAACTCTAGATAAAAGTGGTTGTCACCTTGGCAAACTTATCTGATGAACCTGTTAGAAAATGAGAGCCATCTGCAGATTTTGATAGGGAGGTAATCGTTTTCTGATGACCAATTTCTTTATCTGCCTCCTTCAGCAGTTTGCCAGTCTGAAAAGTTCACACAAAATGAAAAATGAAATCAAATAAGTCTGAAATTTTATATATCTTAGATTTTGTACTGCTATTCCTTGCAACCGATTTGATTTCCTTGGCTCATCAAGAATGAAATGATAGTTAAATTAGATATGATAACAGTCTCTTATAATTATATGTTGTCAAACGGCATGAAATTTCCTTGAAAGATAAGAGCCACCACAAAACATGGCAAACATGAAAAGTAGACCATGTGAAAGAATGATATATTAGGAGCTGGTACAATAATTGTAGGGGGGACTAATATGGTATCAGAGGAAAAAAATCCATACTTAGCTAACGTTGCATCACAAAATAGCAAATTTACATATTAGAAGATAGAAACATCCATCAAGTCTTTGGTTAATAATTCCAAGAAAATGAATAGCTTTGTTATATATGTAATACATGAATGTGTATGATAGCAGAGGAAAGCACGTTAGTTATAGTGAAATTGTTTATGGCAAGCTAGTTACCTACACACTACAAATTAACTATTTAACTCAGCAATATGGAGAAAAGTTCAAGCCGCAAATTTGGATATATTCTGCATTGTTTCCATCATTAGTCAGCAGTCTTAAAGTTCAAAGTCACAGAACATAATGCTAGAAGCAGAAAAATAGAAGCTAAAGATGATGATACAAGAGAACTTACATGAACATCCTTAAATGGACAGTGGCTATTGATAACTATGATTTTATTACATTATTTTGATTCATATATGCATGGTTTGATGTTGATTTTATAGGTTTAAATCATGGTTACATTATATTGTGTGCATTGCATAGATTTTGGACTTAATTACAAATTATATTATTTTTGGTGTTATTTGATGCTAATATTTGATTCTTATTTTATAGGCATTAAAGGATCTTGGATTTGGATCTATTTGGACCGAAATTGGGCTCGAATCGGAGTTTAAACGAGAAGATCAAGCTTTGGAGCATTATAAGTCGTTTATCAAGAATAGGAGAGATCTGAACCATCCGTTGAAGATCTGGCCGATCCAACCTAATGGAGAGTAGATATAAGCCATTGATGAAGAACCATAAGTTTTGATCAAGATCTGAGTTCATCTAGCCATTGATCTAGCCCGGAACATTCTGGACCGTTCATTGAAGACTGTGAAGATCTGGGCCATCCAGTGATGATCTGATCGATCCAACCTACGGGAGGGTAGATCCAGACCCTAGATCAAGATCATTACCTTCGGATCGGAATTTGGATGACTTTTCACCGTTGATTTAGCCCGGAATCATCTCAGTCGTCCGATCAGATCCAGATCTGATTTAAATAGAAGCTACAGTAGCTACAGTGCCTTGGTCGATTCCTCCTCCGTGCACACTGTTCTGGCGTGCATCTTCCAGTGGATTTCGGCCCCCATTCCTTCTCCGATCAATTTCCCGAGCTTCAATCTCGGTGGAGTACTTCTCGACGGTGTCATCCCGATCATCTGGAGCCATCGGAGAGTGTTCTCTCCGGCGGAAATCTGCTCACGGCGAGTTCTCTATTTTCTCCAGATTTGGAGGTGGTCTTCCAAATCTGCGCTCCGATTCCATTCAGTGATGCTTGGAGGTGGTCCGCCGGCGTTATTGAGCTTCATCCGACGCTCATCCGCAGTCCACGTTTTCACTTCAGATCCAGAGAGCTCTGGGATGTAGATTTCCATCATTTTCGGCATTTTTAGGTTTTGGGATGTTCTTAGCTCGTCGGGGGTGGTCCGTCGGCGTTGCTGAGTATACCTGGAACTGAGACGCAGTTGAGATGCTCCACTGAGGTCCAAAGTTGGGTGGTCTCGACTTTGACACTCTTGTGTGACGGCAAGAGTGTGAAGTTTGGTGAGATTGGTTGTGAGTTGGATTGGTTAGGGTTTTATTTCGTTTTGTTATTATTTTTACAGCTTAGAACAAATTCATTTGATGTTTGCTATGATTTTAGCAAGTAATTTAGTATTTCATTACCTTGTTAAAGCTTAGTTTAAGTTTTATTTGATGCTTGGTTAATTGTTTAGTGTTTGAGTTTTAAGTTAGGGTTTACATTTTGCTTTAGATCAGATTTAATTTGATATTTTCTATTTCAATCTTAGTTTAAGTGTGTGTTAATAATTTAATCACAACGTAGAGTGACAATGCGTTTGGGTTTGATTATTGGCACACAAGTAGATTTCATTTATGCATTAGAGTAATCTCTTTATTTGTTGTGCTTTCATTTGTTAGATTTAGATTCAAAGCATTAAACCCCCACTTACATATTAAAACCTCAAAAATAGGAAATAAAGATAATCCTAAATTACATTCTACCGTTGGTTCCTCGGGATCGATCCTGGGCTCGTTACTACAACGTTATTGTGAAATTAAGGGGTTCAGTGGAATATACATTTGTACAATTTGATTAGCGGATGTGACAGATTCGCCTTATCAAATTTTAGCGCCGTTGCCGGGGATCTTATAAGCATTGTAGTAATTTTAGGATTGTTTTGAATGCTTTCATGTTTATATCCATGTGTTTGATTTTATTTGTTCCTGAGTCTTCTGATTTTATTTTCTAGTGTTTCAGTGTAAGAACAGGACATTTATGTGACCATGGATCCATATCAGTATTTTGGAGATTGGAGGGAAAGTTATCAGCCTCAGACTCAGTTTTACCAGCTTGAATCTCAGTCCTACTTACCTATGGAGCAACGGAATAGGTATGAGGATGCACAAGAACAAATTGAAGAATCAATGTGGAAATGCAATGATATTATGCAACAAATGAGAGAGCATCAAGAGCAGCAATTTACAAGGATACAGAATACACAGAATCAGTTAGATCAGATAGCATCATCTATTAATCAGTTACAAGCACAAAGAGCCAGTGAAGAGGTGGATTGTGGAGATCTTGTCAGGCCTGACACTACTTCTATTTCTTCACAACAATTTTCTAGTTTTATTTGTGATGATGTAGTTGTTCAGATTTCTGATTCTACTAATAGTGTTGCTTTAGATGATGTGAATGATGCAGGTCTTGTTGCAGAAGATAATTTATGTGTAGGGGAATGCTTACTGGAAGCATTACCTCAAGAATCACCAAGAATTGAAGATGTAAGTGTAGGGACTTGTGCTATGGAGCCAAGCACCCAGGAATCACTACATAAAGATGTACATTTACCAGAACTAGAGTCTGAGTATTTTCTTGATGAAAAAGAGGTAACAATCACCACTCCAGGTACCTTCTAGATGACAAGGTGAGTCTTTTGTGTGATTTTTCAGAAAAATTCATAGAGGTACCATTTATTGATTTTATTAGTTGTGATTCATTTCTTGATATACTTTCTACTCACACTAATATTCTCCTATTTTCTTTTTACCCCACATGCGTGTGGGAGGAATTTTCTTTTATTGATGTGGTAGTAGAACATGAGCTTCTGGAGTGGGTATTAAAACTGAACCGCCTACGACCTCCGGAGAGAGTTTTGAAAGGAAAAATGAGTAATAAGAAGGATTTGATTGGAACCATGATTACTCAACTTCCGGGGTGACTCCTTCTTCTAAATCTTTTTCAACCACCGGGCATGAAAGGGGAGTTAGTTCAAATTTGGCTTATTCTTGCATTTAAATTCATGCTTTATGTTTAGTTTTTCTCTAATAAATTCTTTATATGTTCTTTAGTTTAATACTTTGCATTTTGCATTTTATTTTCATACTTTTCATTTTGTTTGGTATGCATAGCATGTCATTTGAATAAAATTCTTCATGGGAATTTTCTAAGTAATGCTTTTAAGATGGTAAAAGCTTCTTAAATTTGATCATCAATTTAGGTCATGTGGCACGATTGGATACTTTTCTTGCATGATATTGGTTAATTTGGTGGTGGATTTCAATTTGATCAATTGAGCTTAATTGTATAAAAAATACCTAGAGATGATCACTTTAAGCCTAAACACTATTTTATTTTTGTGTGGCATGCGCTTACAATAATTGAACTCTAGGACTTGCTTAGCTTCTTTTCAAAGCCATAATAGCATATGTATGCGTGAATATAAAGGATATTTGTCATTCTTGTTCTCTCACGATTTCAAATTCCTTTCTCCACAATTTTCTTAAAATATTCTTGTCTAGCATTCAAATCCCTTGATTATCTTTGCTTGTCATTATTTCATTGAGAGTTTGGATAAATTTCTTGATGAGTTGGATTGACTAGATGAACAAAGATTGAAGTGTGGGGGAGGTGTTGAGTGTGAGTTTGCAAATGGATGTGTTTTAAAATTTTGTCCTTGTTGAAGGAAACTTTACAGGATTTAAATTTGCAAATTTGAATTCGATTAGTGTACAAATTGGTGATGTGTTTGTGAATAGTATGTTTTTGAATTCAAGTTCTCAAGATTGCATGTCAAAGAGCAAGAAGCAAGATGAATGTTTCTGAATTGTTTTATTGAAAAGGAGTTTGAGAACTTCGAGGGCAGTGACACTTAAAAACAATTGAAGGCTGTATTTTGGGTTGAATGATCAACCCTGCTGGAAGTGCAAATTATTGGAAGGCAAGAGAGATTTTGTTGCTGACTAATGCTCTCGAACTAGTGAAGTTGAATCTGAAGTGCAAGAATTCTCTCGAAGAGTCTATGGAATTGAGTTAAACAAATGAAGGTTGAGAAGTTAACTGAATTAGGGAAGAACTTACACAAGTTAAGGAGACACATAATGTGTGCTTAATTATGAAGAGATGAGCTTAATAAGAAACAGTTGTGGGAAGAGTTAAGAGCTGTCTAGTGGAGTTTGAAATGGACTCTGAAATGCTGAAATTGTGTCCTGTTTAGTGCCAATCTGTCAATTTGTTTGCTGATCAGCCTGATTGTCCAGCAGGAAAAGAAGCAAGCATCAAAGAAACTCAAGTTTAGGATGAAACTATTAGGTTGTGAAATTAATGTATCTATTTCAGCAGTTGTGCCAAGTCTGTGGCAAGTTCCTGACATGTGAAAACTTTAATTACTGAATTCTCGGCAGTGCAAATCTCTGTGCTAATTTTAAACCCGTGGAGCTAATTTTAGATTCTGAGATTTAAATTGCTGGGAATGAAACAGCTCTTATCTTAAATGATGTGGCAAACTCAAGGACTTTCAGCTAAAGGATTAGATTGCAGTGCCGAGTTCTATGGAACTCATTGATGATCTTAAGATTGCAAATTCGGGAATCTCATTTACAACAGAACAGATTAAGTTATAAGCTGTGTGTCAAGCTCTTTATGTAGTTTCGTAATCATTGAACATATTAAGTTAGAAGTGAAATTCTGCTGGAATTTGTTAGCTGGAATTTCTGATTTACCTTGATGCTGGAATGTGGAGTTTTTGAGTGGAAATTACACACTTGGATAAAGAATTACTTCCAACTTCAAAGTGCTGTAATTTCCAGAACTTATCAAATCTGTGTAACATGTTTGTTAGTGTGTTTTGTGCCAAGCTTAGTTCCAAATTCCTAGAATTGTTACTGCTAGGTTACATTAACTTGAATTGTATGAATGGAGTTTTAAGAAGGCAGGAATGTGCAGGGACACTACAGAACAGAGGAAAGGAAAAGGATCAATTGTGCCAACATTCAGAAATTTTGAGCTGTATTCTAGATTTCTGAAGCTGAATTCGTTATTACTAATACAGTCTTGAAATGTTAATTGAATGCATAGGTGATGATATCACTCAATGAAGGATGACTTGAGAAACATTGGAACCACTTGATGTTTGGAAAGGGGAAACTGTGCGTGCTAATCTATGATGAATATTTGAGGAGCATGCTTTCAAAAATTTGATAAGATTTCTTTGATTGGCTAAATGAGTTGTTTTTGAATTGCAATACCTGAGACTGGATTCTGAAATTCTATAGCAAATTTTGTAATTGCAATATTCAATTGAAGCTAATTCTGAAAATGTTGAGCTGAGCTGAATTTAATGCTTAATTGCACATCTGAAAATACTTTTCAAATTGGAGCTATGTTTGTTGAAGTTGAATTCTGTTGCTGATTTTCAGATTCCAGATTTCAATCTGATAAATTCTGCAATATTTGATTCTGCAGAGATGACACTAATGGAACAACAATTACATGTTGGTGTAATAAATCTGATGATGTTTGAATTGAAGCTCCTATCGATTAATTGTTTTTGTTATGTATCCTTCTGGAAAGCTAGTCTTTGATAGACAATGATATCAGGGGTTGCTAGAATTGGAAATGCAGACACTTGCAGATTGAAGAAAGACAAAGGAAGTGGAAAAGATGAGTATCAAGTCATTGGATTCATGATGTTCTTCATTGTTCGAGACAGCCAAATTTTAAGTGTGGGGGAAGGGAATTATTCTTCATGATTTGAGATTATTTTGGAGCTTCCAAATTGCTGAAATTGAAGTGGAAAAATAGTGAAAGAAAATTTTTTGAAAATTGACACATTCAAGAGAGTATCAAAAGGGAGACAATGTATCAAGATTCTATGTTGGCATTCAAATTGAATGGGAGGGTAGCTTGATACTTTGAATTGGTTAAAACAAATGGTATACAACTCTTTTTACATCAAAATGGTCAACTCATCAAGTATACTCCTCCAATACTCTCATCTTCTCATTTTCTTCATTAATGCCTTTTCTTTTGCCTATTTCATCCATTTCAATTGTTTTTTTTTTTTGCTTCTATTTAAATTCTTCATGATAAATTCCTTTTGATTTATGTATGCTATGTTTATAGTGGTGGAGAAGTAGAATATAAGCAAGCTTATGGTAGTGAAATGTTGTGAGTTGCATTGAGTGAGCTCCACTTATACACATGCTTGAGTGTGAGAGATAGATTAGGTAAATCCCTTGTGAGATTGCAACTTGCTTAATTTTTCATTTGGATTGAAACTACCATACATACTGATTATTGTTTGAATGGTATGCATGATTGTTTGTGATCTTTAGATGGTCTTAGTTAAATTCTTTTTACAATTTTTAGATATTGCTAGGGAAATTTCTATGGAGATGATTTTTAGTTTTCTTTACTTGCACGGGACGTTCAAGACTAAGTGTGGGGGATTTGATAAGCATGATTTTATTGCATTATTTTGATTCATATATGCATGGTTTGATGTTAATTTTATAGGTTTAAATCATGGTTACATTATATTGTGTGCATTGCATAGATTTTAGACTTAATTACAAATTATATTATTTTTGGTATTATTTGATGCTAATATTTGATTCTTATTTTATAGGCATCAAAGGATCTTGGATTTGGATCTATTTGGACCGAAATTGGGCTCGAATCGGAGTTTAAACGAGAAGATCAAGCTTTGGAGCATTATGGGCCGTTTATCAAGAATAGGAGAGATCTGAACCATCCATTGAAGATCTGGCCGATCCAATCTAATGGGGAGCAGATATAAGCCATTGATGAAGAACCAGAAGTTTTGATCAGGATCTGAGTTCATCTAGCCATTGATCCAACCCGGAACATTCTAGACTGTTCATTGAAGACTGTGAAGATCTGGGCCATCCAGTGATGATCTGATCGATCCAACCTACGAGAGGGTAGATCCAGACCCTAGATCAAGATCAGTACATTCGGATCATAATTTGGATGACTTTTCACCGTTGATTTAGCCCAGAATCATCTCAGCCGTCCGATCAGATCCAGATCTGATTTAAATAGAAGCTACAGTAGCTACAGTGCCTTGGTCGATTCCTCCTCCGTGCACAGCGTTCCGGCGCGCGTCTTCCAGCGGATTTCGGCCCCCATTCCTTCTCCGATCAATTTCCCGAGCTTCAATCTCGGTGGAGTACTTCTCGACGGTGTCATCCCGATCATCTGGAGCCATCTGAGAGTGTTCTCTCCGGCGGAAATCTGCTCACGGTGAGTTCTCTGTTTTCTCCAGATTTGGAGGTGGTCTTCCAAATCTGCGCTCCGATTCCATTCAGTGACACTTGGAGGTGGTCCGCCGACGTTATTGAGCTTCATCCGACGCTCATCCGCAGTCCACATTTTCACTTCAGATCCAGAGAGCTCTGGGATGTAGATTTCCATCATTTTCAGCATTTTTGGGTTTTGGGATGTTCTTAGCTCGTCGGGGGTGGTCCGTCGGTGTTGCTGAGTATACCTGGAATTGAGACGCAGCTGAGATGCTCCACTGAGGTCCAAAGTTGGGTGGTCTCGACTTTGACACTCTTGTGTGACGGCAAGAGTGTGAAGTTTGGTGAGATTGGTTGTGAGTTGGATTGGTTAGGGTTTTATTTCATTTTGTTATTATTTTTACAGCTTAGAACAGATTCATTTGATGTTTGCTATGATTTTAGCAAGTAATTTAGTATTTCATTACCTTGTTAAAGCTTAGTTTAAGTTTTATTTGATGCTTGGTTAATTGTTTAGTGTTTGAGTTTTAAGTTAGGGTTTACATTTTACTTTAGATCAGATTTAATTTGATATTTTCTATTTCAATCTTAGTTTAAGTGTGTGTTAATAATTTAATCACAACGTAAAGTGACAATGCGTTTGAGTTTGATTATTGTCACACAAGTAGATTTCATTTATGCATTAGAGTAATCTCTTTATTTGTTGTGCTTTCATTTGTTAGATTTAGATTCAAAGCATTAAACCCCCACTTACATATTAAAACCCCAAAAATAGGAAATAAAGATAATCCTAAATTACATTCTACCGTTGGTTCCTCGAGATCGATCCTGGGCTCGTTACTACAACGTTATTGTGAAATTAAGGGGTTCAGTGGAATATACATTTGTACAATTTGATTAGCGGATGTGACAGATTCGCCTTATCAGCTATCTTTTAGGCAAAGGGTCAGAATCAAACATTACTTCAATGTACTATAATTTAATCAACATTACATGAAATATCTTGATTGTCATTATAGATTATAAAGACGCCTTCTTTAATTATTGGACAAATAAATATACAGAAATCAGTTAGATGGATGTCAGACAATAGAAATAAACAATTTGTGACTCATGATGAATGAATATCACGTGACCAATTCATTTAAATGCACATGTAACTTCTATACCTTATTAATTATTTTATTTTACAAAATAAAAGGGCTTTGACAACTTAGATGAGTAACAGTTTAACATCTGTTCAATTTGGGCAGGAATCTCACTTTTGCAAGCACTACAGTTCAAATACGGACTTTAAAAAATTGAAATGATTTTTTCTTTGTTCTAAGTTTTTTAAAAAATAAAGTTTTAAAATTTAAGGAGGAGAGTCTTGGCACATTGTTGTCTTGCAGTCAAATGTTCAAGTAACGGAATCAATCTCTTGCAATGCAAAGTAAGGCTGTATATAATAGACCCATTGTGGTCCGACCCTTCTCCTGGACTTACATTGGTGGGAATTTCATGCACCAGACTGTATTTTTTTTAAAAGCTTTTCTTCCTCTTTCCTTACTCCAAGGACGTAGATGGATCATGGATGGAAAATATTTTGCGATTGCTTTGCCATGAGTTTTTTTCCTTTATATTTTTCTTTTTCAACCATAAAAATCCTATCCAACTTATCACTTCTGTTCATATTTTCATGGTTTAACAGAGTTCTGTGCCAGAATATCCAACAAGATCTTAATTATGATACATACAGTCAACTTATTAACAATTATGATCTTGTAGAGAGCAACACAAACAAACAGTATGTTTTAGGGACAAATTAACACCCTTCCAATCTGATTAACATTCTCAATTAATCCATGCCACTTTCAAGGACAGATATCAAAAGTCTAACAACATTTCTACTAACATACATATACTTCAAGTTTCAGTAATTCTAGTTATAACCTATTTAAGGATCGTCTACTTATCTGTCAATTGGTGGCAGGGGAAGAGACTCAACACTGAAAAGGGTTGATGATTCATTAATAATAAATTAAAAGAGAATCGCGAGCGCCATGCCAGTTATCTAGATAGGAAAAAAAAAATGAAATAACCCTAGATACAGTTTTTTTAGCAACGCCGCAACAATTAATGAAAAAACAAATAGGGTAGGGAGAAATTCCTTTCTGAGATTAAAGGAGCGAAGAACATTTTCTATTCCTATCAATCGAGCAGACATATAATCCTGAGCCACACGAAAAAGAAAAAAAAGCGATCGAGAAATCTAGGGGCGATATTCCTAATATTAGATGGGTTGTCAAACGAGGTCTAGAACGCACCTTGGAGAGGATGTCGTTGGAGAGTGCGAGATGAGTCTGGTAGTGCTTGCAACTATAAATCTTGCCCTCCAGGCTAACCAGAAACAACCGCCCCATCTAGACTCACCCCCAATCGAAGGCAAAGAGCTTCTGCTTGATCTAGACAACAGGAAGAGGAGATGGAGAGAGAGAGGGAGAGAGGAGGAGGAGGGTCAACATGGAGCTGGTGAATTCATAGAGCTTCCCACGGGCTGAAAAGATGATGAGGCCGATCTCAGCATCGCAGAGCATGGAGAGCTCAAAGGCCTTCTTCAGAAGGCCTCTCCGGCGCTTGGAAAAGGTCACCTTCCGGCTGGCCAGGTTCTCTATCCTCCTCATCTGCGTCTTCCCCCTCACCATGTCGACCGAGCAGCAAAATCAACGAGTAAGGAGCTCCGATCAGTCATGACCACACGAGGATCGACAAGGAGGGATCAGATCATAAGAAGGAGATGAGGAATCGAGGTTACCAGATATGGGATCGAGAAAGAGTGGAGGAGGGCGACTTCTAGCGACCCGGCGACGACTCCAAGCCACACAGGCAGCCTCTTCTCACCCAAAGCGAGGAGTTGGAGGAGATGCGGTGTGGTTGGAAGGAGAATCAAGGGAGTCGTGTGTTGATCCTGATCGGGAGAGGAAGGGGCGTCGATCTAGGAAGGGGAAGGACGGCGCGATATAGGTTTAGGTTTGGAGGGAAGAGTGAAGTGTTACAAATTTTGGCTAAGTATTGGGGGGGGGGGGAAATTAAATTATTTTATTTATCATAGACACCGGGTTTTAAAAATCGATATTAAAATCGGTGTCTATTAACGAAAAAAAAGACGCTCATAGACATCGGCTAAAAAACCGATGTCTATGAACGAAAATCTGCGCTCATAGACACCAGTGTAAAATACTCAAAGACATTGGTTTTTGCTTAAAACCGTTGTTGTTCCACCGATGTCTATGAGGGTTTTTGTTGTAGTGTGATTTTTTGTTTCCTTCAGCTGACGCCGTCCTCCCAGCTCTCATGTACAAGAATGTAGAATTGTCTAGATCATTTTAAACTAAGTTTGGAGAGGATTTACTAAGAAAAAGTTGGAAAGGAACAAAGTTGGAAAATAATTTCCATATTTATTGCTTTTATTTACTGTGATGTGTGTGTATGCATATGATGTATGCTAGGATAGTTTAAAATTCCTCATTTTAAATAACTAAGTGGGAGAGAGATTTATTTTAATATATTTCACGATCTCCATTACTGGTTTGTATGTGATGCAAACAAACTTGCACGTTGGCCCTGAGTGCCTTCCCCTATATCAGATGAGTTTGTTTGCGGATCACTAGATCAAACTTCCATTTAAGATGACTATAGGAAATTAATTAAGAGCGTGTGATCTTCCCCATCGGAAGGGGCACAATCTTTTTAATGGACTTAGTGTCAAGTAATGGTATACACTTAGGCACGTCTAATAGTATCCTCCCCATCGGAGTCACTGCTATTATTTGTGTGACCAAAGGAAAACCAAGTATTAATTTGTCAAAAAGATAAGTTGACAAGATAATAAAATTAAAACCCCCTCTTACAAATGTCGAGTTTTTGTATACATCCACACTATCGTGGCATACAAAATTCACGATGTATGAGGTAATTTTATTTGTCAGGATGACAAGGAAATAAAATTAATGGGAAAAACCCCTCTTACAAATGTTTGGTTTTGTATACGTCCACACTATCGTGGCATATAAAATTCACGGTGTTTGAGGTAATTTTATTTGTCATAAAGATTTATTGACAAGATAATTAATGGGTAAAACCCTCCTCTTACAAATGTTCAATTTTGTATACGTCCACACTATCGTGGCATGTAAAATTCTCGGTGTTTGAGGTGTTGGTGAATTTAAATAATATTGTTTGAGGAATCAATGTTATTTTAAATTCAAAGTTTTGACCAAAATATTTGATTAAAGATAGACCAACTTTTAATTTTATTTGTCATGAAGTTAGAATGACGAGATAATAAAATTAATAGACAAAATCTCTTTTTGTATACGTCCACACTATCGTGACATACAAAATTCATGAGGATTTTAAAGTGTTGGTCTTGACCAAATATTTTTGTGATTCTTAGGATTTTAAATGTCAAATCCCCTAGTTGTTATACTATAGTAAAGACTTAGTAGTCCCAATTATAATAATTAGAAATAGGACTTGAACATTAAGGTAGACTGTCTTCTTAGAATTGAGAGCAATATAGGTGTATTTAAATCATTTGTTGTTGAAACATGTTTAGTGGTGTTATCTACCAGTACCTGGAGTGTAGATATAAATACCACTAATCATGTCTGCAATTCATTGCAGGGTTCCAGGAAACCCGACAACTATATGAAAAGGAAAACACCGTCTGCATGAGCACTACTGCAAAAGTAGCAGCTGTTGCAGTGGGAGATGTTTATCCTCTGATAGGAATAAAATATGGATTTTCAGAAATTGTCTTTACGTACTAAGTTTAGAAAGAATATGATTTCGGTTTCTAAGCTATTAAAGAATAGATATTTTGTCTATTTTGATAACAAACTTTTTATCAAGAAAAATAGGGAAGTTATCTATTCTGGTATATTGGTTGACAATTTATAATCCAATAACTCCCACGATGCAATAAATGGAAATTAATAAGAGAAAGTAACCTTCGGAAATAAACCAATCATATTTTTGGCATCTAAGGCTAGGTTATATTAACTTGAGTAGGATTCAAAGGATAATAACCAATGAACTCTTGGGTTTATTGGTAGTGGAAATCTTTCCAACCTACGAGTCTTACTTGGAAGGAAAAATAACCAAGAAGCTTTTAAGTCTAAGGGGTATGGAGCCAAATATATGTTGGAATTGGTTCATTCTGATTTGTGTAGACCTTTGACTATCCAGGCAAGAGGTTGTTTCGAATATTTCGTCTCTTTTATAGACGACTATTCGAGATAAGGATACATTTACTTGACGTGCCACAAGTCTAAGTGCTTTGATTAGTTCAAAGAGTAACTAGGCTGATGTGGAGTAACATCAAAGTAAAAGTATCAAGTCACTACGGTGAAATCGTAGTAACGAGTACCTCTTAGGAGAGTTTAGGAGTCACTTATCAGAAGTCGGAATTTAATCCCAACTAACTGCACCTGGTACACCCCAACAGAATGGTGTAGTAGAAAGAAGATATAAGGCTCTTATGGAATAATTAGATCGATGATGAGTTATTCATAAAATTACCAAATTCATTTTAAGCATATACATTGGAAACGGAAGTGAACATAGTACCTTCTAAGTCAGAACTCTCTACTCCCATAGAATTACAGATTGGGCGTAAGTCTAGTCTGAAGCATATTCAGATTTGGGTGGTCTAGCACATGAGAGACACTGATAATATTGGTCATGAGTTCACTAGTTTGTGAGTTATCCTAGAAAAATGAAAAGAGGTTTTTAGTCCTTAAAATCGGAAGGTCATTGTTGGCACCAATACCCAATTTTATAAAAGGATTATACTATGAACCACAAGCCCATGAGTAAATTTGTTCTTAAGGAAATAATAAAGGACACGTCTAATCTAGTACCAATTGTATAAGATAAAATATCACAAGAAACTGCAACACGTATCACAAATGATACACAATTGCAGAAAATACCTCATCGTAGTGGGAGGGTTGTTAGGCAACCTAAAAAATTCATGTTTTGGGAGAGTCTTTGGACTTTATCCCTGGTGAACATGAACCTGATCCCCGAACATATGATGAAGCACTTCAAGATAAAGATGAAGAAGTATCTTTGCAAAGAGTAATAAATACAGAATTAGAATATATGTATTCTAATAGAGTCTGGGAGCCTATAAAATCACCAAATTGTGTAAAAGCCATTGGGTGAAAATAAGTCTACAATAGGAAAAGAGGGATAGATAGGAAGGTAGAAACTTTCAAAGCAAGGCTTGATGAAAAAGGAAACTTTTTCACTGGTAGCCATGCTTAAGTCTATCCGGATTCTTTTATCTATTTGGCAAGTGGATGTCAAGACAACATTCCTTAATGGAAGTCTTGAAGAAAGCATCCATATAAAGCAACCAGAAGGGTTCATTGCAAAGGGCAAAGAGCATCTTGTGTGCAAGCTCAATTAGTCTGTGGACTGAAGCAAAGCTTCAAGGTCTTGGATCATCCGGTTTAATAAAGTAATCCAGACCTATGGATTTATTTTATAACCGAATGAGTTTTGTGTATACAAGAAGTGTGATGGAAACGTGGTGGTATTTCTTGTACTATACATAGACAACATTTTTGGTGGTTGAAAACAATATCAAAGTGTTGTCAGAAGTAAGGGTATGGTTGTCCAAACAATTCGATATGAAGGACTTGGGAGAATGCATATATTCTTGGGATCAAAGGGATCACAAGAAAAGAATATATTTTACTTATCCCAAGCTTCATATATCGAAATAATCCTTGCTCATTTTCAGCATGCAAAACTCCAAGAAAGGTTTCTTACCTTTTAGGCATGGAATAGCTTTATCTAAAGAGATGTCTCCGAAGACATCAAAGGAGATAAAGGACATGAAGGCAGTTCCTTATGCTTCGGCTGTGGGAAGCCTAATGTATGCAATGCTATGTACGAGACTGGAAATCTATTTTACCGAGGGCATAGTTAGCAGATATCTAAGTAACCCTGGACAAGGACATTGGACTGCAGTAAAACATATATTGAAGTACCTTAGAGGCACTAGAGATTATATGCTAGCTTACAAGGCAGATAATCTGGTCCCTGTGGGTTGCACGGATTTTGACTTCCAATCAGATAGGGACAATAGTAAGTCAACCTCAGGTTTTTGTGTTTACTTTAGGATGTAAAGTCATAACTATGGAAAAGTGATAAACATAGGTGCTTTTTCGGACTCCACCATAGAAGCTGAGTATATGGCAACCTCTGAGGTAGCCATAAAAGCTGAATGACTCAATAACCTCAAGATGGACTTAGATATGATTTCTGGTTTGTCCAAAGATTATTACAATTTATTGTAATAATAGTGGTGCAGTAGCAAACTCGAAGAAACCATGAGTCTATAAGGCAAGTAAACACAATAGAGCCCAAGTACCATCCAATACGAGAAATCATATAAACGAGGAGAAGTTGTTGCCGCCTAGATTGCATCAGATGATGACCTATAGATCTTTTCACTAAGGCCCTTAAGGCAAGAGCTTTTGATGGGCATGTTGAAGGGTTGGGAATCAGATGTATGGCAGCAGATATGACAGCTTAGTCTTTTAGTATAAGTGGGAGATTGTTAGAGTGTATACTAAAAGCCTAGCTTTTGGTATAAACATTTATCAAGAAAAAAAAATCACATTGGTCAAATGTCTATATTTATGATAAACATAGTTGTTCAATTAATTTATATTGTAGATAACATGGTGTGTGGTGTCACACACAGAGGATCATGTTATCAGCACCTTATAAATTATAAACAGTAGCTCACGACCAAGATGGAAAGGAACAAACCATTAGAAGGTCGTAGTGTAATTAGGTATTAGTTTATCTTAACTATATAATTATACTAGTACACTTAGAGTGTATTGAGTATGACCATTAGAGGTTGTTTCTTTTTATACTGACTTTATAAAGGAACAAAAACCTCAGTTATTATGGAAGTGTGTGCTCTTAATTCTAATATAATAACAAGCACATATATTTGATATTTATTTCTTTAATTTATCAATGGGTGAGATTTAGTTCGATAAATCAATAAACCCGATAAGTTGGGAAATGATATTACTTATAGTGTGTGTTGTTGATTATAGAAGGAAACTGTGTCCTAGTAATCTAGGTTGAGAATGATCCCAAGAGGAGCTCATAAGGATTGTCATGTTAAACCCTGCAGGTGGACTTAGTCCGACATGACAATAAGGTTGAGTGGTACTACTCTTGGACTAAGATATTAATTAAGTGAATTGTCAGTAACTCATTTAATTAGTGGTCATTTGACATCTTAAACACAGGGAGACTAACACACTCATAATAAGAAGGAGCCCAAAATGTAATTTGGGATTGGTGCGGTAGTTCAATAATAGTTCTTTAGTGGAATGAATTATTATTGATGAAATTAAGTTGTGTGTTCGGGGCGAACACGGGATGCTTAATTTCATCGGGAGATCAAAACTAATTCCTCCTCTCGGTCCCTATCGTAGCCTCTTGTATATAGAGATTTATACCCAATACATACCCACCTTCTTACCCATCATAATGGGGCCGTCCAAGCTAGCTTGGAACCCAAGCTAGGGTCGGCCAAGACCAAGTGGATGAGCCAAGTTGGTGGCCGGCCAAAGCTTGGGTCCCAAGCTTAGGTGACTGACCACTAGAATATTAAAAAGGATTTTTATTAAAATTATTTCTTATGTGGATATTATGGTTTTAATAGAGAGTTTAAAATTTAAATCTTTCCCTTTATAGCTTTCTACAAAAGATTAAGAAAAGATTTGAAATCTTTCCTTATTTGTAGATTGAAAGGAGATTTTAATTTTGAGAAAACTTTCCTTTTTAACCATGATCATAATTTAAAAGAGAGTTTTAAAAATTAAATATTCTCTTTATTAGTTTCTACAAAAGATTAAGAAAAGATTTGATATCTTTCCTTATTTGTAGATTGAAAAGAGATTTTAATTTTTAGAGATAACTTTCCTTTTTGGAAATTATCCACATGTTTAAAAGAAAGATTTTAATTTATAAAATTTCCTTTTTATAACCCACCATGAAGGGAAAAATTATTGGAGAAATTTTTTATAAATTTCCAGAAACAAATTAGGAAGTTTTAATTTTTGTTTTAATTAAAACTCTCCTTGTTTTGGGGAAATAAGTGGCCGACCATGTAATAATGAAAAGAAAAATTGTTTTTAATTAAATAAAATTTTCTTTTTCATGGCAAAAGAATTAAGGAAGTTTTTAATTAAATTTCCTTATTTTCCAAGACCAAGAAATATAAAAAAGGAGGTAGAGGTGCCTTCATAGCTAACGACTCTATTATTTTTCTTCCTCTCTTTTCTTCCTTGATGGTGGCCGACCCTATTATTTTTCCTTCTTCCTTTTCTTTCTTCTTCATTGGCCGGACCTTGTAATCTCATGGAGCTTGAAGATGGCCGGATTTTAGCATGGAGAAGAAGGAGAGAAAGGAAGCATCCCTTGGAGCTTGGTGGTGGTGGCCGAACCACATCTATTCATGGAATATTTGTAGTGGCCGAATCATATTTGGAGAAGAAGGTGGCTTAGGTGGATTCTCATCTTGGTAGATCGTTGCCCACACAACGTCCGGGATAAGAAGAAGAATACGGTAGAAGATCAAGAGGTCGTTGCATACAAAGGAAGGTATAATTAGTAATTAATTTCCGCATCATACTAGTTGTATTTCTTTTGTATGAATTCCAAACACAAGAGGCATTAGATTCTAGATTTTTGGATTTGTTTCGAAGATGTGTTTCTTTTTGTTTTGTTTTTCGAATTTGTGATTCGATTATTCTTTTTGGTTAACCTAGAGTTATTTAAGGAAATTAAATATTAGCTTTCCTTAAAAGGCTTTGTCTAGGCGGTGGTGGTTGCTCCCATATCCGAGAAGGCCATGTGCCTCGCCATGTAGTCCTGGAAGCCAATTTTGGAAATTAATATTTAATGGAATTAATAACATAGGTGGATTTGAATCAATAGTTTTAAGTTCCGCTTGTGATTCAAATCTAACAATTAAGAACAGATAAGTTAAATTTGGAATCAATGATGTTAAGTTCCGTCTGCGATTCCTAATTTAATTTCTAAAGAACACAATAGGTTATTTAGGGAAAGGTTCGACACTTGTACAAAATTTTTTTTGTACAGTGGAACCGGTACGTTTTCCTAGGACTAACCAACAGGTTTACTATTTGCCTTTGGAATAGGTTCTGTTGATACAAAATTAGATGTTCCTTTCGATAGGTTCAACGTCCTGCTTGTTTGTCATCCTTAAGTTGGTTTTCCCTTAAACTTATGATTTTTTTTTTCCTTCAGTTGACGCTGTCCTCCCAGCTCTCATGTATAAGAATGTAGAATTGTCTAGATCATTTTTAACTAAGTTTGGAGAGGATTTACTAAGAAATCGTCGCCTCAATCACGTTCCTTCCACCTTTGGACTACTTCCTCCTAATGAAGTACCTGCAGAGAAATCTGAATCTTCCGAGGAGGAATGCCCCTTCATTGCACTCCGAAAAAGACCAAATATTGATAAACACACTCCTCTTGGGCTCACCATCCCTATGCTTGAACAATTCCCCATCGTCCCCTTTGATATCTCCCATGAAAGAGGTAAGGAACTTATGCCTTATACTCGTATCCGTTCCAATTCTACTCTTAATATGATGAGACCTGGCTTACTTGTTTATGTTATTCCTCCAGTTATATTTACCTCTGAGATGGATTCAAGCTTGCCTATGTCTTTTCAACCCCCACCAATTTCTTCTTCTTCTCCACCTAGAGCGAGAGCTAAGAGAACCCCCTGTAGGAGAACCTCTGGCTCCCTACTCAAGGTATTTCCACTGAGTCAAACCCTGGCTCCCTACCTCCTATTGTACCGTCTCCAATTCATGCTCCTGTACATAATCTTCCTACTACTTCTAGTGTTAGGACCTCACCTCCTATTCTTGAATCTTTGTCTACCTCCTCTGTGAGACCTTCCACTTCTGATCCTCCTCAAGTTCTTTTTAAACAAACTCAAGGGTTACCTTCTTTATTGGGACAACCAAATCCCATTCCTATTTCTTATGGGCTTCTTCAATTGAAAGGTTCCTTAGCTGAGTCTTGGTTACAACGCTAGGCTTTTATGAAAGGAAAAAATATTATTGATCGAGCAGATGAATATAATCGCCAAGCTGCTGCTGTAAGTATTTGGAATAGGTTTTCCTAGTTTTCTTAATTTTATTAGCTTGTGGTTTTAGATTGTAAAGGTGTTATTATCGCATTCAGTTTTTTGCCTCAAGCCTACACAAGGGTCACTTGGTCGCCGAATTGGAGAGGGAAAACAATATCTTGAAGAATCAAATAACAATTTTGAGGTCAGCTCCCCCTCCTCCCAGCAACGAGATCATTCAATTACGAGAGAAGCTAGGTTGTCAAGCTCAACATATGACCCTTTTGGAGAAAGATCTTCAGAATCATCGACAGTTGTTACAGGTTCGGGAAGGAGAGAAGATGACATTGGAATTGTAGATGAGAGATTTGAATTCTAAATTAAACATTGAAGTAGCCCTGAAGGATAAAACTATTGCAGATGCCACCCTCAGATCTTCTCTTCTGGAAAATTTTCAAACTGCTCATTCCAAATCTCCTGACGTAGCTCAAGAATTAGCCTCCCGAGACTTTGGTTTACTACAATTGCAAGAGCGGTTAAAAGTTCAAGACTCTCAGGTATATTTCCTTACCGAGGATTTGGAGAAGGCTAAAAAATAGAACGAGATGATCTCAAAGGCAAAGTGGACCAATTGGAGTCAGAGCTACAATTTTATAGGGCGGGTGAAGAAGAGCATTGGGAGAGCCGATGTCGACAATATTTAGACTCCCTCAAATTTGCGAATGAGTTTGCTGAACACATCATAGGGACTTTAACTCATTATGCTGATGGAGTCCTTAAACAACTACGAGAAGGAGGATATCTACCTCAAGAGCCTCCTCCTCGATTTATAGATCATCGACGGCTTAACAAAGAATTACCCAAGAAATTCCTTAGTAGTTTATAGTGAACATTCGGTGGATGGGTTGACCAAGTGTTAGGTCAATTGTACTTATCTCCCTGAACTTGTATTTATAAGAAATACTATTGTTTTGTTGACTAATATTTGCATGTTCTCCCAACTATTTTAAATGAACTTGCGTATGAGTACCTTTTCTTAAAAAAGAGCATGTGATAACCATGATATCAGGAATAAGTGTGTGAAGTAGGTAATTGCATGTATGTATTTTATTCTTGATTTGTAAACGAATACTTGATACTTACTTGTTCATTGCTTTCCGATATCCGTATATCTTCAGGGCTATTCCTGTTACACTTATAATAGATATAATGAATAAGCAGTTATGTGTAGTCATGAGATGGCCTGATCTTAAATAGGCAAATAATCAAATACTTGTATTTTTTGCTTGCTCAAACTGAGAATATACTTGTAAAAATTGGTATTTACTTGTTCTTTGTAGATTATATCTCTTTGAATTTTTTTTTAGGCGGGTTACCTTGATATAAAGAAATTTATCCGTTCTTATGTCTCGGCTCGGCTTCCTATCCCAAGTGGACTGAGAAGATCTGTAAACTTGGTCGGGATGTCACTCCTGAGCGACTCTGGGCCACTAAGCAAATATCCCAGCGCTGTTATACTTTGGTCAGAATCTCACTTCCGGACGACTATAAACTGATGAATGAGAACCAAAGCGCTTATTATATCTCGGTCAGAATTGAACTTCCGATCGAGCTTGAACTGACAAATGAATATCCAAGCACTGTTATATTTTGGTCGGGATCCCATTCCCGACCGACTCTGAATGGATGAGTAAAAACCAAAGAGCTTATCATATTTCAGTCAGAATTGAACTTCTGATCGAGCTTGAACTGACAAATGAATATCCAAACGCTGTCATATTTCGGTCGGGGTCTTACTCCCGAACGACTCTGTAAGGATGAGGGAAAACCCCAGCGCGTATCATATTTCGGTTGGATTTGAGCTTCCGAGTGAGCTAATATGTTCTAGGAGCATATCAGGAAGTTTGAAATTGCCGCTTATCAATTCGAGGTTTAACATCTCCGGTTCCCCTTAAGGAAGCCAGGCCGATCACTCCTTAAGGTCTCGGATTGAATAGTGCTGAGTGGAGGGAACACGCTTGGAGGCTTATAGTCGCTGCTCGGCTGTTAAAGGTTTAAAGTCTCCGGTTCCCCTTAAGGAAGCCAGGCCGGTCACTCCTTAAGGTCCCCGATCGACTAGTGCTGAGCGGAGGAAGCACGCTCGGAAGTTTATAGTCACCGCTCAACTATTAAGGGTTTAAAGTCTCTGGTTCCTCTTAAGAAAGCCAGGCCGGTCACTCCTTAAGGCCCCCGATCGATTAGTGCTGAGCGGAGGGAACACACTCGGAGGTTTATAGTCGCTGCTAGACTGTTAAAGGTTTAAAGTCTCCGGTGCCCCTTAAGGAAGCAAGGCCGGTCACTCCTTAAGGTCCCTTATCAACTAGTACTGAGCGGAGGGAACACGCTCGGAGGTTTATAGTCGCTGCTCGACTGTTAAGGGTTTAAAGTCTTCGGTTCCCCTTAAGGAAGCCAGGCCGGTCACTCCTTAAGGTCCCCAATCGACTAGTGCTGAACGGAAGGAATACGCTTGGAAGTTTATAGTCACTGCTTGATTGTTAAAGGTTTAAAATCTTTGGTTCCCCTTAAGGAAGCCAGGCCGTTCACTCCTTAAGGTCTCCGATCAACTAGTGCTGAGCGGAGGAAGCACGCTTAGAAGTTTATAGTTGTTTTTTGACTGTTAAGGATTTAAAGTCTTCGGCTCCCCTTAAGGAAGCTAGACCGGTCACTCCTTAAGGTCCCCGATCGATTAGTACTGAGCGGAGGGAATATGCTCAGAGGTTTATAGTCGCTACTTGACTATTAAAGATTTAAAGTCTCCGGTTCCCCTTAAGGAAGCCAGGCCGATCACTCCTTAAGGTCCACGATCGACTAGTGCTGAGCGGAGGGAACACGGTCGGAGGTTTATAGTCGCTGCTCGACTGTTAAGGGTTTAAAGTCTCTGGTTCCCCTTAAGGAAGCCAGGCCGGTCACTCCTTAAGGTCCCTGATTGACTAGTGCTGAGCGGAAGGAACACGCTTAGAAGTATATAGTCACTACTTGACTGTTAAAGGTTTAAAGTCTCCGGTTCTCCTTAAGGAAGCCAGGACGGTCACTCCTTAAGGTCCTCGATCGACCAGTGCTGAGCGGAGGGAACACGCTCGGAGGTTTATACTCGCTACTTGACTGTTAAGGGTTTAAAGTCTTCGGTTCACCTTAAGGAAGCCAGGTCGGTCACTCCTTAAGGTTCCCGATCGACTAATGCTGAGCGGAAGGTGTTGGAACCAAATTCGAAATTCGGTGATCGTGTTTCTACACTCTTATGCATAGCGGAAATTTAAAATTTTATTTGTGATTTAACAATTAAATCAAAAGAGTGTTCATATGGTTTTTAAAACAAACATAAGAATGATCTTTATCTAAGCATGCATTACAATATAACCATATAAGTAAGATTCTAAAAGCATAATAAAGATACACTATCATGTGATTGATTATTATAATATAACCATACAAGTAAGATTCTAAAAGCATAATAAAGATACACTATCATGTGATTGATTCATATAATGTTAATTTAATCATTTTATTTATACATGCTAAACTATCTAAAATAAACATATTAGATCATTTAAGCATAACATAAATAAAACTATTAACAAGCATTAACATACATATGAATTATGGTACAAGCATAAACATACCTTCCAAACAGCCTGTGTTTGGGTATGACTCCAACTATTTCGATTGTAGCAAAATAGCTCCTCGTTGTTGTCATGAGCTCGTACTTCCTTCATCTAATCCGGTCCACGATTGGAGTCCTCTTTCCAACACTTGATCGTACTAGAGATCAAGTGTCATTTTTCGTCGAGACGATCAAAGCAACTTCCTTGAAGATGAGGAAGGGGCTGCCCAATTACCCTTCATAAGGGGTTATCTAATAGCTCTCAATAAGGAGATATGCCTTCCAAAATTCTGCAAGAAGATGGGGCGCCGACAATCTTTCTCGAAGAGGAGAAGTAACAAACAAGGAGATTGAACTTTTCGATGGAAAAGAGCGAAAAAGATCTCTATCTTCTTCTCTGGAAGTGGCTGCTGAAAACCTCTCAAGGAAAGTTTAGGATATGGCTACCAAAACTCCAAGAAGAAGAAAATAAACTTGCTGTCCGAAATTTTCAAGCTCTCAAAATTTTTTGCCGAACTCTCCTTCTCCATAATTTGAAACCGTAGCTTTCGTCAAGTGCCACACAAGAGAGCTTCTTTTCTTTAATAGTTTCAAAGAACAAGAAAAAACAAAACGTGGAGTGAGTGGGGAAAGTGGATTAGTGAAGAAGTGGGGAAATGGTGAACGTGGAGAGGTAAAGGGAAAAACAAAAAGAAAAGAAAATTTTCCCTTTTCTTTTTCATTACATGTAGAACCAACATCCTCCTCTCTCACTCTCTCTCTATATATATTTTCATAATACAATTTAATTATAATTGGATTTCTTCTGGGTTTAAACTTTCAAAGTCCAGTATCTCTTCCATGTTGGTCTATTGGATTTTTAAAACTTTTCTAGAACCCAATAATTCGAGTTCATTGTAATCATATTAATGATCCAATATCGTTGACACGACAAACACACTTGCTTACTATTACAATATTATAAATCAAATTTATAAACTTTGTACGGAACTCTTCCACTCTCCTTGTTTCCATTGATTGGAAATCAATATAACATTTGATCATATCAAACTTTATTTGTCAACATACTGTTTGATCACATCAAACTTTATTCGCCAAATTCAACTACTTGAATTTGACTTTCTCAATGAGAAATAGGGAAACCAATACTTGTGTGACCCTCAATGGTTCAGGGATACAGCTAGCCGTGGGTTCACAACTCTTTGTGATTCAGGGCATACCCTTAATAGCCCCATGCATCCTATGATTAACTCCTTAATTATAGGACGTCAGAACTAATTCTGATTAATAGCCAACGAATCATGGTAAGAGCGTCTAGCAGCACCGCCCCATAATTCCCTAGGTATCACTGAATAGTGCTTGCAAGAACCAATTGATTATGGTTAACGTACAGTCCGGTCCCTTCATCTCATATATCCCAGTCAAATCTACAACCATTGGTACATCGAGAATTGTATATTGATTCGATAACCATGTGATATATCTTATAGTGACATCGCATGTGTAATTAGGAAACTCCTTTCCTAAATTACATCTTACATCTCTGATCAGAGACTTCATTCACTATAAAACAATATATTACATAGGATATCCACACCTATAGGTGTGCGGTGAATCCCCGACTACAATACACTGACTTCTATATGTTTCGTTACTACACCCAATCTCACCACCTAATGACCCTAATAGAGTCGGTAAATGAGTCAAAGTGTAGCCCCAGCATATAGAGTCTCAGTGTTGTCCCGGGTCATAATGACTACTAGTGTACAACCACAACCAAAGACTTATCCACTCGATAAATGATAACCACTTGGAAAGTCTGTGTGAGGGATGTTCGATGAACTCATCATATTATCACCGATCTGTATATTTGAGCATCTCTATGTCCTTCCAATGAAACATAGTACACTACATCACAGATGCTAGTCTCTAGCTTAAGCAGCCTTTTATCCTTGTTTATTAGGCTGCCCAATTGACTAGGAACAAATTTATAATATACAGTGAATATTGATGTATTTTATGATGACCATCATATGTACTGTTAGCTAGAGTCTTAGAGCCAATCATTTGATGATTGTATTTTGGACTTGTTGTATCATATTCTATATAAATAAAGACATTTGGTTTTTGGTTATTATACTTACTTGTATTGGTGCCAAATAAACTAAGTATAATAACGTCCTTGAGTAGAAGGTTCTTACCTATATCAATCGATTGGTTGAATCGATAGTGAGATGATATAGGGAACACTACTCTTAATCATTCCTAGTGTAGTATTAATATTCAGGGACAATGTTAATGCAATAAGACTAGCATATAGGTCAACTCGATGACTTGATCTCACAAGTCATGGATATAGAGATATCAAGTTGACACATGGGCATGCATTAGAGAATGTATACTGAATGATCCACCATGAGAAAGTATCATGGATAGTTATATGAGTGTCATATACTTTCTCATGTGGCTATTAGTATGACTACTAGTCCTTAGACCTGAAGTCACCATGGTTCCCTACATAAGGAGTTATGTACTTTGGTTTCGTCAAACGTCACCCGTAACTGGGTGGAATATAAAGGCGATTACTGGGTATGTAACAAATTATGCGGAGGGATGTGAGTGATGTAGATGAGATCTATCCCTCCTATATGACGGGAGAGACATCGGTATTCTTGATAGAGTGAGACCACGAAGTGCATGGCCATGCCCAAATGAGTCAATATGAGATATTGAGCTCATTTGATTTAGTGAGTCTACTTGGAGTTCACGATTTAGATTGATCAGAGGATGACACGGTCTATGCCTCACATTGATCAATCTAGATGTCTAGGATAGAAGGACACTTGTCATATTTTGTGAGGAGTCACAATTAGTAGTCACAAAGGTGATGTTGGATCTCAACATTCTTGTAACATTGGGTAGTAATGATGTGTTGCTAGATACCGCTCATTACTTATGCTCCTAAATGGGTTTAGGGGAATTGCCAACGTTACAAGAACCTATAGGGTCACACACTAAGGACAATTAGATGGAGATTAGGTTCATATGATGAACCAAGAGGATTAGATTCATTTGATGAATCAAATTAGATTAAGAGTAATCCTAATTGGGCTAATTGAGTTAGACTCAAGTTGATTCATGTGTTTAATGAGTCTAATTTAGATTATGACTCATTGAATCAATTTAATTAAATGAATTAGATTCATTATATTAAATTGGCTTGAATTAAATGGTTGGATTAGATCAACCATGAGAGAGATTAAGTCAAGTTTGACTTGACTTGAGAGGAAGATGAAGAGTCAAGTTTGACTTGACTTTATGCCACCTCATTGGTGAGTTGGCATTGATTGGGCCAATGATGATGCTCCACATCATCATGGTTGCTTAAGTAGGATGCCACCTCATGGGAGTTACCAAGCGTTGTGACTCTTGGCATTCCATGGAGGTTACACATCTCTTAATGTGGCCGGCCACATCAATAAGATGATTAGTTTTCATTTTGTGAATTAATCTCATTCATTCCTTCATCTTCTTCCTCTAGCTCTCCCTCTCCCTCTCCTCCTCAACTTGGCCGAACCACACAAGGTGCTAGCACACCCTTTTGTGTGGTTTTTCTCCACCTACGTGTCCGTGTGGATACTTCTAGAGGGGTATCTATTTTGATACTCTCGAGATCCGGCACCGTTTGGACGAGCGGGAACGCGAAGGGCTTCGCTTCAAAGGTATAACCTTTCTTTTATAGATCTAAGTGTAGATCTAGGTAGAAACTCATATTCGTATGTTTTTCAAATTTTTCTTTGCACGGATCCGTTGGTAGGGGCTTTCGGGGTTTCCGCGACGCGAAAAAGCGATTTTCGCGGCACGAAAAACCCAACAGTGGTATCAGAGCCACGTGCGAAGACGAATACGAGTTTATTTTGTGTTTTATGAAAACTTTTTAGTTCTGTAATATTCTCTAAATTTAGGTTTTTTTATGGTTTTTATGAGTAATTTTCTCGTAGAAGCGAAGCACAAGTGTTTCGGCACTTGTAGGCTTCGGCTACCAGGAAGATTTTTCCAAAACGGCTTGGTTTCGTCCCAAAAATTTTTGGGACAGCGGGCTAAGGAGCTGTAGGATCGCTAAGGAACCCTCGCGATGGTTAGATTGCGGGTAGGGGCACTGCCCCTGGCCCCGCAAGGGGATTCGTTCCGCGATTGCGCCCGAAAACCGCTAAACGGAACCTCCGGGAAATTGTACTCGTAAAAATTGTAAAAATTATAGAAAAAATAATAGAAAATTATAGAAATATATAATTTTGAATTATATATTATTTTTGTGATAGTCATGGCCCAAATACCCAATTCGATTGGATAATTTGTGTTGTAATTCATAATACGGCCTGCGTGCCGTGATGTGATGTACGTGTTATATATTTTTTTTTTTTTGTGACCTGTGCGTCGTGCCTTTCTCTTTTATTCTTGTTGTAAATTAGATTTAGACTCGAATGTAACTCGAGTTTCAAAATGTAATGTAAATTTTGAAGTGGTGGAAGGTCCACTCGAGACAGAGTTACGAGGAGGGCGCGAGCAACACAAGGTGGTCAAAAGGAAGGCGCTTGAGAAGCTGTTGACCTTAGGTTGACCATCCGGTCTTCTCATTGGCTTGAGAAGATCGTAGTAGGGCCATGACATAATTACAAAATTATTTAATTAATTGCTTTTGTGTGTATGTGATGCATGCTAGTTAATTAAGTAATTAATTAGTGCCTAACGATTAGATTAGATCTAAGTCGTGCACATGATGCACCCTTCGATTAGATTAGATCTATCGAGTATATGATACGCATCATTGTTTAAATTAGATCTAAATCACGTCAACTCGTAATGCCTACCATGCCGTGATACCTACCACTACCTCGATTGCATGTTGTTGTTGAATCTGCCAAAGCAGAGCAACACATACTATCTTGGTAGGGTACGGAGGGACAATCTTGGTCCTGCCTATCAACGTATGGGTGAGTACAACTCAATTAGATTGAGTAACTAGTTAACTCAATTGGATCGAGTTTAACTATAGGCATTATCCAATGGTTGGTAGATAGGTCAAAATCACGTTTATATTAACTCTTGGGCGTATTAGTCAAAGCTAACTCGAGTTTTAATATAAATGCGGATTTTATCCTATAAACAAGAGTTGCATAGAGATGTAATTGGTAATTAGTTACCTACCGATCATACTAAGTCTTGGGCATATTAGCCAAAGCTAACTCAAGAGTTAGTATGATGTGGATCTTGTCCCACATGAATTATAGAATTCAGTGGGAGCATCATTTAGTTAAAGGCCTAATTAAATGATTAAGAATATGATATTTATTTCTGCATTTTTCTGTTGTAGATAACCATGACATCAAATATGAACACTTTCTCCCTGCGATCTGTTCTTGAGAAGGACAAGCTCAACGGAGCAAATTTCCTGGACTGGTACAGGAACTTGAGAATAGTTCTCACTCAGGAACGTAAACTGTACGTTCTGGAGCAGCCCATTCCGGAGGCTCCTACTGCCACTGCCCCGCGAACTGACCGAGATGCTTTCAAGAAGCATCAAGATGACGCATTAGATGTGTCTTGTCTAATACTCGCGACCATGAACTCTGAGCTTCAGAAGCAACACGAGTTAATGGGCGCTTACGATATGGTTGAACATCTTCGTCAACTGTATTAAGGACAAGCGAGGCATGAGAGATTTGAGATCTCAAGGGCACTGTTTCAGTGCAAGATGTCAGACGGGGCTCCCGTAGGCCCATATGTACTCAAAATGATTGGGTACATAGAGAACCTACAAAGGTTGGGGTTCCCACTTAGGTAAGAGCTGGCTACTGACCTGATCTTGCAATCCTTACCGGATAACTACAGTCAATTCGTTCTAAACTACAACATGAACGAAATTGACAAGCCACTGCCCGAGCTGCTGAGCTGAACCTTAAGAAGGCTAAGCCCAACACTGTTCTGATGGTTTAGAAACATAAGGGCAAGGGCAAGCCCTAAGGCAAGGGAAAGTCCCAAGCCAAGGGCAAAGGCAAGGCACTGAAGCCTAAAGGAGGGGTCGCCAAGGATGCTACCTGCTTCCACTGCGGTCAGACCGGGCACTGGAAGAGGAACTGCAAGGTATACTTGGAGGATCTTAAGAAGAAGTGAAGTGAGACTTCCACTTCAGGTATATATGTTATAGAAGTCAATCTATCTATTTCTACATTATGGGTATTAGATACTGGATGTTCTTCTCACATTTGTACTGATGTGCAGGCGCTGAGAAATAGCAGGGCATTGACAAAGGGCGAGGTGGACCTACGAGTAGGCAATGGAGCACGAGTTGCTGCTGTTGCTGTAGGGACTTACTTTCTATCTCTGCCCTCTGGGCTTGTACTAGAGTTAGTCGATTGTTGTTATGTGCCTGCATTAACTAAGAACATTATATCAGTTTCTTGTTTGGACAAGAAAGGTTTCTCGTTTACAATAAAGAACAAATGTTGTTCCGTCTATTTAAACGATATGTTCTATTGTAGTGCACCTCTGATAAACGGACTCTATATTCTAGACCTTGAGAGCCCTATCTATAACATAAATACTAAGAGGTTCAAGTCAAATGACATGAACCAAACCTATCTCTGGCACTATCGCTTAGGTCATATAAATGACAAGCGCTTATCCCAGCTCCATAAGGATGGTTTGCTGGACTCATTTGACTTTGAATCATATGAGATATGCGAGTCATGCCTACGAGGCAAGATGACCAAGACTCCCTTTAGTGGGCACAGCGAGAGAGCGACTGATTTGTTAGGACTTATACATAGTGATGTATGTGGCCCTTTCAATGTCGCTGCTAGAGGTGGTTATAGGTACTTCATCACATTTACTGATGACTTCAGTAGATATGGTTATGTGTACTTGATGACACATAAGTCTGAATCCTTTGAAAAGTTCAAAGAATTCAAGAATGAAGTACAGAACCAGCTTGACAAGAGGATTAAGATACTTTGATTTGATCGAGGTGGAGAATACCTTAGCCATGAGTTCCGTGACTATCTAGCTGAGTGTGAGATTCTATCCCAACTCACTCCTCCTGGAACACCACAGTGGAATGGTGTATCCGAAAGGAGGAATCATACCTTATTAGATATGGTACGATCTATGATGAGTCACACAGATCTTCTGACATACCTTTGGGGCTATGCTTTAGACACGACAGCTTTTATACTCAACCGAGTTCCATCCAAGGCTGTGATCAAGACACCATATAGGATATGGACTGGGAGAGATGCCCAGGTGTCTTTGATGAGGATTTGGGGTTGTGAGGCTTACGTTCGACGTCAAGTCTCAGATAAATTAGGACCCAAATCCGACAAGTGCTACTTTATAGGATATCCTAAGGAAACTAAGGGATATTACTTCTACATTTCCAGTCAGCACAAGATAGTTGTGGCAAAGACTGGAGTCTTTCTAGAAAAGGACTTTGTTTCTAGAAAGACTAGTGGGAGTATATTCGATCTTGAAGAAGTTCAAGATGTGGATCCTAGCATTGAAGCCTCGATGGAAGTTGAACTGGAACCACAAAGTATTGTGGATGATGTTGTTCCACAAGGAGTTGAGGAACAACAACCAGTTCAAGTAGACATACCTCTTCGCAGGTCTGATAGGGTACGTCGTCAGCCTGAGAGATACTCATTTCTCTTGTCTGACATGATGATGTTGTGCTCATAGAGGATGAGCCTACCACCTATCAGGAAGTTGTGATGAGACCAGATTCCGAGAAATGGCTAGAGTCCATGAGATCCGAGATGGAATCCATGTACACCAACCAAGTATGGACTTTGGTTGATCCACCTGAAGGGGTAAAACCCATTGGGTGTAAGTGGGTCTTTAAGAGAAAGACTGACATGGATGGACTTATGTATAAGGGTCGCTTGGTAGCTAAAGGTTTCAAGCAGATTCATGGTATTGACTATGATGAAACATTTTCTCCAGTAGCGATGTTTAAGTCCATTCGGATCATGCTTGCTATTGTAGCTTACCACGATTATGAGATCTGGCAGATGGACGTCAAAACCACGTTTCTGAATAGAAACCTACTCGAGGATGTGTACATGACACAACCTGAGGGTTTTGTAGATCCACAGCATACTAGCAGAGTATGCAAGCTGCATAGATCCATTAATGGACTAAAGCAAGCTTCTCGGAGCTGGAATCTTCGATTCGATGATGCAATCAAACAGTTTGGTTTCATCAAGAATGAAGATGAGCCTTGTGTCTACAAGAAGGTTGTAGGGGACATAGTTGTCTTCCTCATATTGTATGTGGATGACATACTACTCATTGGGAAGGACATCCCTATACTTCAGTCTGTCAAGACCTGGCTAGGGAGTTGCTTCTCAATGAAGGACTTAGGTGAGGCATCCCGCATTCTAGGTATACAGATCTATAGAGATAGATCAAAGAGATTGCTTGGCTTAAGTCAGAGTACATATATTGATAAGGTACTCCTTCGGTTTGCCATGCAGAACTCCAAGAAGGGGTTTCTGCCGATGTCACATGGCGTGAGTCTTTCGAAGACTCAAGGTCCCTCTTCTAGAGAGGAGAGAGACCGCATGGATCAGATCCCTTATGCCTCAGCCATAGGATCTATCATGTACGCCATGCTATGTACTCGACCTGATGTCTCGTATGCTTTGAGCATGACGAGCAGATACCAGTCAGATCCAGGTGAAAGTCACTAGATAGTGGTCAAGAATATTCTTAAGTACTTAAGAAGGACTAAAGAATATTTCTTGATATATAGAGGCAATGATGAGCTAGCTGCAAAGGGTTACAGTGATGCCAGCTTCCAGACCGATCAGGATGATTGCCGATCGCAGTCAGGGTTCGTATTTTGTATTAATGGTGGTGCTGTCAGCTGGAAGAGTTCGAAGCAGGACACAGTAGCTGATTGTATAACAGAGGCCGAGTACATTGTTGCATTGGAGGCAGCAAAGGAGGCAGTTTGGATTCACAAGTTCATCACTAAACTTGGGGTGGTTCCTAACATTGCTGACCCTATTGAGCTCTATTGTGACAACAATGGAGCTATAGCACAGGCGAAGGAACCTCGCTCACACCAGTGGACCAAACACATACTACGACGCTTCCATCTCATTCGAGAGATTATCGAGAGAGGAGATGTGAAGATTTGCAGAGTACCTACAGAGGCTAACATCGCAGATCCCTTGACCAAGGCTTTGGCACAGAGGAAGCATGATGGTCACACTAGGTCGTTGGGGCTTAGAGCCTACACTGATTGACACTAGTGCTAGTGGGAGATTGTTAGCTAGAGCCCTAGATCCAATCATTTGATGATTGTATTTTGGACTTGTTGTATCATATTTTATATAAATAAAGGCATTTGGTTTTTGGTTATTATACTTACTTGTATTGGTGCCAAATAAACTAAGTATAATAACGTCCTTGAGTAGAAGGTTCTTACCTATATCAATCAATTGGTTGAATCGATAGTGAGATGATATAGGGAACACTACTCTTAATCATTCCTAGTCGAGTATTAACATTCAGGGACAATGTTAATGCAATAAGACTAGCATGTAGGTCAACTCGATGACTTGATCTCACAAGTCATGGATATAGAGATATCAAGTTGACACATGTGTATGCATTAGAGAATGTATACTGAATGATCCGTCATGAGAAAGTATCATGGATAGTTATATGAGTGCCATTTACTTTCTCATGTGGCTATTAGTATGACTACTAGTCCTTAGACCTGAAGTCACCATGGTTCCCTACATAAGGAGTTATGTACTTTAGTTTCGTCAAATGTCACCCGTAACTGGGTGGGCAATAAAGGCGATTACTAGGTATGTAACAAATTATGTTGAGGGCTGTGAGTGGTGTAGATGTGATCTATCCCTCCTATATGACGGGAGAGACATCGGTATTCTTGATAGACTGAGACCACGAAGTGCATGGCCATGCCTAAATGAGTCAATATGAGATATTGAGCTCATTTGATTTAGTGAGTCTACTTGGAGTTCACGATTTAGATTGATCAGAGGATGACACGGTCTATGCCTCACATTGATCAATCTAGATGTCTAGGATAGAAGGACACTTGTCATATTTTGTGAGGAGTCACAATTAGTAGTCACAAAGGTGATGTTGGATCTCAACATTCTTGTAACATTGGGTAGTAATGATGTGTTGCTAGATACCGCTCATTACTTATGCTCCTAAATGGGTTTAGGGGTATTGCCAACGTTACAAGAACCTATAGGGTCACACACTAAGGATAATTAGATGGAGATTAGGTTCATATAATGAACCAAGAGGATTAGATTCATTTGATGAATCAAATTGGATTAAGAGTAATCCTAATTGGGCTAATTGAGTTAGACTCAAGTTGATTCATGTGTTTAATGAGTCTAATTTGGATTATGACTCATTAAATCAATTTAATTAAATGAATTAGATTCATTATATTAAATTGGCTTGAATTAAATGGTTGGATTAGATCAACCATGAGAGAGATTAAGTCAAGTTTGACTTGACTTGAGAGGAAGATGAAGAGGCAAGTTCGACTTGACTTTATGCCACATCATTTGTGAGTTGGCATTGATTGGGCCAATGATGATGCTCCACATCATCATGGTTGCTTAAGTAGGATGCCACCTCATGAGAGTTACCAAGAGTTGTGACTCTTGGCATTCCATGGAGGTTACACATCTCTTAATGTGGCTGGCCACATCAATAGGATGATTAGTTTTCATTTTTAGAATTAATCTCATTCATTCCTTCATCTTCTTCCTCTAGCTCTCCCTCTCCCTCTCCTCCTCAACTTGGCCGAACCACACAAGGTGCTAGCACACCCTTTTGTGTGGTTTTTCTCCACCTACGTGTCCGTGTGGATACTTCTAGAGGGGTATCTATTTTGATACTCTCGAGATCTGGCAACGTTTGGACGAGCGGGAACGCGAAGGGCTTCGCTTCAAAGGTATTACATTTCTTTTGTAGATCTAAGTGTAGATCTAGGTAGAAACTCGTATTCGTATGTTTTTCAAATTTTTCTTTGCACGGATCCGTTGGCTAGGGGCTTTCGGGGTTTCCGCGACGTGAAAAAGCGGTTTTCGCGGCCCGAAAAACCCAACATGTACCACCACATCTCACTATTGTGTATTCAAGAACTTTATCTATGCATATAGCATGGGTATAAAGATAAAGTAATGCCAAACTAAATTAAATTATATTAAAATAAAGGTTGTTTATTTACAAGAGGCTTTGTAGGGCACCTACTCTAACAATCTCCCACTTGTCCTAATACCAACTACTCACTAGTTTTAAACCCATCAATTTGTGATGTTTTTCAAAAGATGGTCTTGGCAAGAGCTTTGTAAGTGGATCAACAATATTATCTGTAGAGGGAACTTTCTCAACTAAAATGTCACCCTCTTCTCACAATCTCTCAGATGATGTGGAACTTTCTCAGTATATGTTTGGACCGATGACGAGATCTTGGTTCCTTTGCTTGTGCAATAGCACCAGTGTTGTCACAATGAACTGGTACTGAATCAACTCCATTTGGAATAACACTAATCTCTTAGATGAAATTTCTAATCCAAACTACCTCCTTTGCTGTTTTTGAATCTGCAATGTATTCTGCCTCTGTGGTGGAATCCGCAATTGTGACTTGTCTGGAACTCTTCCAAGAGACAACACCACCATTCAATGTGAATACATATCCAGAGGAAGATTTTGAATCATCCACATCTGATTGGAAGCTAGAGTCAGTGTAGCCTTCCAATTTTAATTCTCCAACCCCATATGTCATGAACAAATTCTTAGTCCTTCGTAAGTACTTAAGAATATCTTTCATAGCTTTCCAGTGTAATGGACCGGGGTTTGACTAATATCGACTCGTGACACTCAGAGCGTATGCTATATCAAGTCTTGTAGATATCATACTACCAATGGAAGACGCATAGGGAATGCGTGTCATCATCTCTATCTCTTCGTTTGTCTTAGGGCACATAGACTTGGATAAAGTTATACCATGACATATTGGTAAGTATCCTCTCTTAGATTCTTCCATTGAGAATCTACTAAGTATGGTATCTATATATGTGGATTGGGCCAGCCTCAACATCCTCTTTGATCTATCTCTACAGATCTGTATTCCCAATACATAAGATGCTTCACCTAAATCATTCATGGAGAATCTACTGGCTAACCATGCTTTTGTTGACTAAAGCATTCCTACATCATTCCCAATGAGTAGAATATCATCAACATATAGTATTAGGAATGTCACTGCACTCCCACTAACCTTCTTGTACACACATGGTTCCTTCGGATTTTTAATAAAATTAAACTGTCTAATTGTATCATCAAATCTGAGGTTCCAACTTCTCGATGCTTGTTTGAGACCATAAATTGATCTATGAAGTTTGCATACTTTATGCTCACTTCCCACAGATGTGAATCGTTCAGGCCGAGACATGTAAATCTCTTCCTTAATATCACCATTAAGAAGTGTTGTCTTCACATCCATCTGTCATATCTCATATTCATACCATGAAGCTATAACAAGAAATATCCGAATGGACTTAAGCTTTGCAACTGGTGAAAAAGTTTCATCATAGTCAATTCCTTGTCTTTGATTATATCCTTTTACCACCAATCTAGCTTTGAAGGTCAATTCCTTTCCATCAACTCTAAGTTTCCTCTTGTAAATCCATTTGTATCCTATGGGTTCGATCCCTTCAGGTGGATCCACTATTGACCAAACTTGGTTTGAGAACATGGAGTCCATTTCGGATTTCATGGCTTCTAGCCATTGCATTGAGTCGATATCAGATATCGCCTCCTTAAAGGATCTTGGATCACATCCATTATTAAGATTATCCTGATTTCCTTCAAGGAGTAAACCATACATCATAGGTAGTCTTGAGACCCTATCTGATCTCCAAGTGTGTACTTGTTCTACTGGCTGTTGGGGTGTGAGCTCTATTATATTAGTTGTGGAATTATCTCGAACCTCTTCGAGTTCTATCATCCCACCTTTTTTATCTAATAGAAACTCCTTTTCTAAGAAGGTGGCATTTCTTGAAACAAATACTTCTATTTTCTTGGGATTATAGAAATAATATCCAACAGAGTTCTTTGGATATCCTACAAAATAACACAAAGTGGATCTACTATCCAGTTTGTCTCCCACCGCCTGCTTCACATAAGAAGGACATCCCCATATTTTCAAGTATGAATACTTGGGAGGTTTTCCCATCCATATTTCATATGGTGTCTTTTCTAATGCTTTTGTATGAACTTTATTCAACAACATTGTCGTAGTTTTGAGTGCATAGCCCCAAAACGATGGCGGTAAATTAGTGAATCCCATCATAGATCGAACCATGCCCATCAATGTTCGATTATAACGTTCTTCTACACCATTAAGTTGTGGTGTTGCAGGAGGGGTCCACTGTGAGAGAATCTCATTCTCTTTTAGATAGTCCTTAAACTTTGTACTCAAGTATTCTCCACCTCGATCTCATCGAAGCTTCTTAATAATTTTTCCCAATTATTTTTCTACTTCATTTATGAACTCTTTGAACTTTTCAAAAGATTCAGACTTATATTTCATTAAATATATATACCCATACCATGAATAGTCATCAGTAAAAGTAATGAAGTAGTAATGGACATGTTTCATGCTAACACTTAATGGACCACACACATCAGTATGGATCAAATCGAACATATCATGCACATGTTCCACTTGACCTTTAAAAGGTGTTTTAGTCATTTTTCCTTTCAAACAGGATTCACAAGTTGGTAGGGAATTTATGTCTGACGAATCAAACAATCCTTCACTTACTAACTTAGTCATCCTTCTTTGAGAAATATGACCTAGTCTAGCATGCCATATTTGTGCTTGATTTGTACTATCTTCTTTTCTTTTCTTTGTTGTTGATTGCGCTTGTATATTGTTTACTGGAATATCTTTCAATTTTAAGTTATAGAGATCATTTTCTAATTCACCAGTCCTAATCAAACATTCATCCTTGTAAATATTGCAAACACCTTTTGCAAATAGACAAGAATAACCACATCTATCAAGTATAGAAATAGAAATAATGTTTTTAACTAAGTTTGGAACAAATAAAACATCTCTTAAATACAACTTAAAATCATTGCTCAAGATCAAAGTAATGTCTCCTATAGCTTTCGCAGCAACTCTTGCTCCATTCCCAAGTCTCAAGAAGGTCTCACCCTCTCTGAGTCTTTTACTTCTTGTCATCATCTGCAAATCATTGCAAAGATGAGAACCACAGCCAGTATACAATACCCAAGAAGTAGAGTTAATAGAGACATTAACTTCTATATAGAGCATACCTTTGTCAGAACGCTTCTGAGCAAGATACTCCTTACAATTGTGCCTCCAATGTCTAGGCTTATTGTAGTGGAAACAAACATGTTCTGACTGATTAAGCTTTGTGGGCCTTAGCTTCTTATTAAGCTTAATCTTCTTCATAGGGGCAGAACGTTTCTTTCCCTTTTTATGGGATTCTTTCTTGGATCTAGAAGATGAACCCACATGGAAAACAGATTTTTCCTTTTTCATGGTTGCTTCATAATTTGCAAGCATATTGACTAGCTCTTCAAGGGTAGCCTCTAGCTTATTCATATTGAAGTTAACCACAAAATTGTCAAATGAGGAGGGGAGAGACAACAATAAGATGTCCGTCGATAGCTTGTGTGGAATAACCAAGTCAAGGCTCAATAACTTTTCAATAAGCCCAATCATCTTAACTCCATGCTCATGAACCGAAGCCCCATCTCGTATACGAGCCGTCATGAGCTCCTTGACAGTCACGTGCTTGACTGAACGAGTCTGTGCACCATACAACTCTTGTAGGTGTATGTGAATATCTTTAGCATCCATAGTCTCCTCAAACCACCTTTGCAGTTCATTTGACATTGAAGCCAGCATATAACATCTTGCTTGAAGATTATGGTCCGACCATTTTTCAAGCTTTTCCAACTCATCAGTGGTGGCATTAACAGGAGCCTCTTTTGGAGGTGCCTTATCTAATGTATATGCAATCTTTTCAAATGCCAGAACAATCTTTAAATTTCTTAGCTAGTCAAAATAGTTAGGTCCAGTTAATTTGTTTTGATCAAGTATCACAGATAGTGGATTCCGAGATGCCATATCGAAAATATACTGAAATGAAAATAGATAATTAATATTACTGATTATTTTAAATAATTCATAAGAAAAAATATGTGGACTTTTATATTTTGAATTACCTCCCACTATTTTTGACCTTTCCATCACCCTCTAATGGAAACGGGAAATTATATTTCCTTAGTGAGTACATAGAGCCCAATTAGCCAATTGTGACCCCTGAATGATATCAGCCGATCATAATTCCCAAAAGGTAGAACTCAATTACATCATATGCAACCTCTATGTAATTCACCTCACGTTTGATAAGGGCCCAATAATATGACGCCGATTATCTTTATGTGTCAAGTCGACCCATCAATGTTAGATTGTAATGGATGGTCGCCATGCGTTCCCTCAATAATATGAGCTGAAGTCATGGGAGTTCCACCCAATCCACATCATTTATGTCAGTGGAAGACACAGCTTTCCGGCGTTCAGGCCTCCCCAATGATATGGGCCAGACACTGACCACGGGTAGCTTTCATCATGCAACCACCGTTGATGGAAGACAGTGAAAAATATACTCTTTTATTTTATTCCTTTATGGCTTGATATAAATTTTGAATCATATTCAAAATGAGAGATTTTAATTTAAATATTTATATCATCACTTGGAAGATATAATATGTTTTATGCATGTTTGCCGGATTCAAACAACTATGTTATAGAATAACATACATACATATATCTAATATTATATATCAAATATATCATATTTTAAGGATAAACAATCAGTGAGAGCCATTTGATCATCCTTCTTGCATCGTATGCGTAATATCAAATATTTTATATCAATTAATTAACAATTAATTAATTAATTGATCAACTTATGCTTCTTGTTAATTATTTAAATTTGACCACAAGATTATCAACTAAATTGATAAATCAATTTATCTATAATCAATTTTGGTAAACCAATTATTATAGGTAAAATCATGTTTCATCATAATATGTTACCAAATATTTTACGTGATTAAACTAATTAACACGAACATATTTACTTTTGTCTTAAAGTCCATACGTTAAACAATGATAACCTGGCTCTGATACCACTGTTGGACCAAATTTAAAATTCGGTGATCATGTTTCTACACTCCTATGCACAGCGAAAATTTAAAATTTTATTTATGATTAAATAATTAAATCAAAGGAGTGTTCGTATGGTTTTTAAAACAAACATAAGCATGATCTTTATCTAAGCATGCATTACAATCTAACCGTATAAGTAAGATTCTAAAAGCATAACAAAGATACACTATCATGTGATTGATTCATATAATGCTAATTTAATCATTTTATTTATACATGCTAAACTATCTAAAATAAACATATTAGATCATTTAAGCATAACATAAATAAAACTATTAACATGCATTAACATACATATGAATCATAGTACAGGCATAAACATACCTTCCAAACAGCCTGTGTTTGGGTATGACTCCAACTATTTCGATTGTAGCGAAATAGCTCCTCATTGTTGTCACGAGCTCGTACTTCCTTCATCTAATCCAGTCCACGATCGGAGTCCTCTTTCCAACACTTGATCGCACTAGAGATCAAGTGTCATTTTTCGTTGAGACGAGCAAAGCGACTTCCACAAAGATGAGGAAGGGGCTGCCCAATTACCCTTCACAAGGGGTTGTCTAATAGCTCTCAACAAGGAGCTATGCCTTCCAAAATTCTACAAGAAGATGGGGCGCCGACAATGCTTCTCGAAGAGGAGAAGTAACAAACAAGGAGATTGAACTTTTCTATGGAAGAGAGTGAAGAAGATCTCTATCTTCTTCTTTGGAAGTGGCTGCTGAAAAACTCTCAAGGAAAATTTAGGGTATGACTACCAAAACTCCAAGAAGAAGAAAATAAACTTGTTGTCCGAAATTTTCAAGCTCTCAAAATTTTTTGCCGAACTCTCCTTCTCCAAAATTTGAAACCGTAGCTTTCGTCAAGTGCCACACAAGAGAGCTTCTTTTCTTTAATAGTTTCAAAGAACAAGAAAAAACAAAATGTGGAGTGAGTGGGGAAAGTGGATTAGAGGAGAAGTGAGAAAATGGTGAACGTGGAGAGGTAAAGGAAAAAGGAAAAAGAAAATAAAATTTTTCTTTTTCTTTTTCATTACACGTAGAACCAACATCCTCCTTTTATATATATATATATATATATACAATTTAATTATAATTGTATTTCTTCTAAGGTTTAAACTTTTAAAGTCCAATATCTCTTCCATGTTGGTCTATTGGATTTGTAGATCTTTTCTAGAACCCAATAATTCGAGTCCATTGTAATCATATCAACGATCCAATATCGTTGACATGACAAGCACACTTGCTCACTACTACAATATTATAAATCAAATTTATAGACTTTGTGTGGAATTCTTCCACTCTCCTTGTTTCCATTCATTGGAAATCAATATAACATTTGATCATATCAAACTTTATTTGTCAACATACTGTTTGATCACATCAAAACTTTATTCGCCAAATTCAACTACTTGAATTTGACTTTCTCAACGGGAAATAGGGAAACCAATACATGTGTGACCCTCAATTGTTTAGGGATACAGCTAGCCGTGAGTTTACAACTCTTTGTGATTTAGGGCATACCCTTAATAGCCCCATCCTATGATTAACTCCTTAATTATAAGACGTCAGAACTAATTCTGATTAATAGCCAACGAATCATGGTAAGAGCGTCTAGCAGCACCGCCCCATAATTCCCTAGGTATCACTGAATAGTGCTTGCAAGAACCAATTGATTATGGTTAACGTACAGTCCGGTCCCTTCATCTCATATATCCCAGTCAAATCTACAACCATTGGTACATCGAGAATTGTATATTGATTCGATAACCATGTGATATATCTTATAGTGACATCGCATGTGTAATTAGGAAACTCCTTTCCTAAATTACATCTTACAGTTCTGATCAGAGACTTCATTCACTATAAAATAATATATTACATAGGATATCCACACCTGTTGGTGTGCGGTGAATCCCCGACTACAATACACTAACTCCTATATGTTTCGTTACTACACCCAATCTCACTACCTGATGACCCTAATACAGTTGGTAAATGAGTCAAAGTGTAGCCCCAGCATATAGAGTCTCAGTGTTGTCTCGGGTCATAAGGACTATTAGTGTACAACCACAACCAAAGACTTATCCACTCGATAAATGATAGCCACTTGGAAAGTCTGTGTGAGGGATGTTCGATAAACTCATCATATGATCACCCATCTATATATTTGAATATCTCTATGTCCTTACCAATGAAACATGGTACACTATATTGTTGGAACCCCAAGGTGTTTTGATGTGATCAAACAAGCTAAGTTAGGTCCTGCGTTTGTTTAACCCTTGTGTCTAAGTGTGCAGGAGCTTAGGAACACAGGAAGTCGAGCAGAAGACGCGGCTAGCGAGAAGGATGACGCGGGAGAGAGCTGACGGGCTCGATGCGTCCGAGGGACGAGGTGACCGCGGAAGAGTACATCGGTGGACGAGAAGAACGTGCGCGGCGTTTGAGGGACGAGAAACCGGGAAGGAAGGCTGCTCGAGGAGAAGGATGTAACATAGGTTCGGGTGAGCCCTATTCCGGATGGCCGAGATCACCCAAGCTAGTGGAGCCGGAACAGAAGACCCGGACCGTGACAAGCTGAACCGAAGCGGAGCGACCAGACGAAAAAAGTCAACCAGAGTTGACTTTTGGGGTTCGGGGCGCCCGGAACCCTCCGGGGCGCCCGGACCGAAGTTTTTGACCAGATCGAGTCAAACTCGATCTGAACGTTGGGGGATAAAGTTTTATCTCCCAGGGCGCCCGGAACCCCTTCGGGGCACCCCGACCAGTGCTATAAATATAGCACTGGTTTGCACAGATCATTTAACTCACTTGTAATCAATTCTTTCTGTGCTTTCAGTTGTGTTCTTTTCATTTGTGCTGTCAACATTGTAAAGAGGCTTCTCCGCCCAGAGGAGATCATAGTGCACTTACTTTCCTTGGATTAGCAATCCTCTGATTGCAAACCAAGTAAATCTCTGGTGTATGATTTTTTTACTTAGTCTCTACTTTTTATTACAAGTGTTTATGATATAGTTGAAATCCGAGAAAGGTTCGAGTTTTATTTTGTAGGGCAATTCACCCCTCCCCTCTTGCCGGCCTCCAAAGGGACCAACAAGTGGTATCAGAGCAAGGTGCTTCAGGAGGACTAACCGCCGATCGAAGCAACAAGATGGCCGGACCAAGCATCGTCCCACCAAAATTTGAGGGGAACTTCGCAGACTAGAAGCGTCGTATGGAGGTATTCCTAAGAACTGATTTCGAAATTCGATTTATAATGAAGTATGGTTTTTTAGCTCCGACAAATCAAGATAGAAAAGAAAAAGAAGAGAGCAATTGGACAAAGAAGGAGCAGAGTGAATCTGTAGCAAATAGCCGTGCGGAATATCACCTGCTGAGTGTGTTACCACCTCAAGAGGTCAACCGCATCGGAAGCTATTCATCTGCTAAAGAACTCTGGGAGAAGTTCCTGGAACTCCATGAAGGCACGTCTGAAGCTCAGCTCGCTAGAAGAGACATCCTCCGGAATAAGTTGATGAACATTCGTCTGGAAAAAGGTGAGAAGATAGTAAATCTACACGCAAAGGTAAAAGAACTGATTACTGATCTCGAGAACCTCGGAGAAACGGTAACAAATCGGGACAGCATACACTACACACTCAACGCGTTTCCAAGAACTCCAGAGTGGACGTCAATCATCGCCGCCTACTACATCTCAAAGGACCTAGAGGTAAGTACATTAGAGGAATGTTTTTCTACCCTTGAATTACACGAAACTAGATGTGCAGAGATATCAAAGGACACAACCCAGACTATGGCGCTAAACGCAACTAACAAGGATGAACCCGAGTCAGACTCCGAAGACGATCAAGAAGCGTACATGGTAAGAAACTTTAAAAAGTTTTTTAGATCTAATAAATTTAAAATGCAGAATAAAAAGAATAAAAAAGGTAGAAGAAAGGTACGGTGCTACCAGTGTCAGAAGGAGGGACACCTAAGGGAAGACTGCCCAGAACTCAAGAAGGTGAAAATAAAGACACCCAAGAAACACAACCTAAAAGCAACTTGGGACGACACTTCTTCATCCGAATCAGAAGCTCAAGAATATGCCGGGATAGCACTGATGGCAAGCTACGAAGGACAAAGTACATCAGAACTCAGCATCGATGAAGGGGGAGCGACCTCAGATGGAAGTAGCGAAGCAAGGGGAGATTCAGACTTCAAGTCTGATATGGTAAGTGAGGTATGCCTCTTACCCCCTGATGAACTTTACTTTGGAATCAAAGCTATGACTAAATCCATGTATAAATTAGAAAATAAAAATGCCAAATTAGAAAATGAAATTTTAGAAACAAAGAGAATTTTGGCAAAATCATGTCTTATAGAGGATTTTGAAAAATTAAAAATTGAAAATGAAAAACTAAAAGAAGAAATAGAAAGATTGAAAAAATCTAATGGTTCAAATATTTCTACTTTTAGAAATTATAGAGGTTTAAATTGGTATTATAGATTTCATCAAAGTCAAATTAGAAATATATCAAAAATCTATGCACCTAGGAAATACTTGGTTAATCCTGTAGGTAGGAACCTCTACTGGGTTCCAAAAACCTGTTTAATTTAAAAATTAAAATCAGACTTAGCATTTTCAGCAAGGAAATTAAACAACTAATTTCATTATGAGGCTTTGTCTAAGGAAGTGGTTGTTGCTCCAATAACCAAGAAGGCCTAGTGCCTCGCCACGACCTAGAAGCCAAGTATCGAAATGAAAAGTTTAATTGACTAACTGAAAAAGCATTAATTTAAATTACTTAATGCTTTAAAAGAGTTATTCAATTTGTGTTAGAAAATATTTAATTTTTTTTTTCTTAGAAATTTTTTATCTTAGAAATTTTTATAAAAATTGACTTAGAATTTTTTTTTTTAAAGTTATCTTAGAATTTTTTTATGATAATATTGCCTTATAATTTTTCTTAAAATTGACTTAGAATTGTTTCTTCTGAATATTAACTTAGAATTTTCTTTAGAAAAGTTTTTTTTGGGAATGTTAAGATAAGTTTCAAACTTAATTTTTTTTTTTTACCACTTATGACTGTTTTTATCTGAAAAATGTTTTACTTAAATTTTTCTCGAAAGAAAAATTCTGAAGAGTGTCTTTACTTAGACATTTTTTCCACTCAAAGTGTTGTTTGAGTTTCCCTTAGACTTGTTTATAACCCCAATTTTTATGTGATCAAAGGGGGAGAAGTATGTTAAGTCTAGGGGGAGGTAATATATAATTTTTCATTTGAAAAATATTTGGACTTATTTGAATATAAATTGTTTTTATTGCATGTGTTTACCCTAACTTAACTTGGGTTGCTCACATCAAAAAGGGGGAGTTTGTTGGAACCCCAAGGTGTTTTGATGTGATCAAACAAGCTAAGTAAGGTCTTGCGTTTGTTTAACCCTTGTGTCTAAGTGTGCAGGAGTTTAGGAACACAGGAAGTCGAGCAGAAGATGCGGCTAGCGAGAAGGACGGCACGTGAGAGAGCCGACGGGCTCGGTGTGTCCGAGGGACGAGGTGACCGCGGAAGAGTACACCGGTGGACGAGAAGAACATGCGCGACGTTCGAGGGACGAGAAACCGGGAAGGAAGGCTGCTCGAGGAGAAGGCTGGAACATGGGTTCGGGTGAGCCCTATTCCGGATGGCCGAGATCACCCAAGCTAGTGGAGCCGGAATAGAAGACCCGGACCGAGACGAGCTGAACCGAAGCGGAGCGACCGGACGGAAAAAGTCAACCAGAGTTGACTTTTGGGGTCCGGGGCGGCCGGAACCCTCCGGGGCGCCCGGACCCCTCCGGGGCGCCCGAAACCCTCCGGGGTGCCCGGATTGAAGTTTTTGACCAGATCGAGTCAAACTTGATCTGAACGTTGGGGGATAAAGTTTTATCCCCCCAGGGCGCCCCGACCAGTGCTATAAATATAGCACTGGTTTGTACAGATCATTTAACTCACTTGTAATCAATTCTTTCTGTGCTTTCAGTTGTGTTCTTTTCATTTGTGCTGTCAACGTTGTAAAGAGGCTTCTCCGCCCAGAGGAGATCATAGTGCGCTTACTTTCCTTGGATTAGCAATCATCTGATTGCAAACCAAGTAAATCTGTGGTGTATGATTTCTTTACTTGGTCTATACTTTTTATTACAAGTGTTTATGATATAGTTGAAATTCGAGAAAGGTTCGAGTTTTATTTTGTAGGGCAATTCATCCCTCCCCTCTTACTGGCCTCCAAAGGGACCAACATATATCACAGATGCTAGTCTCTAGCTTAAGCAGCCTTTTATCCTTGTTTATTAGGCGACCCAATTGACTAGGAATAAATTTAGAATATACAGTGAATATTGATGTATTTCATGATGACCATCATATATACCACCACATCTCACGATAGTGTATTCAAGGACTTTATCTATGCATATAGTGTTAGGATGTATACTAAAAGCCTAGCCTTTTGTATGAATATTTATTTTGAAATGAGAATCACATTGGTCAAATGTCTGCATTTAGTAAAATACAGTTGTCCATTTAATTTATATTGTAGATAACATGGTGTGTGATGTCATACAAAAGATCATGTTATCAGTTCCTTATAAATTATAAATAGTAGCTCACAACCAAGACGGATTGGATAAACCATTGGAATGGTTGTAGTGTAATTTGATATTAGTTTATCTTGACTATAAAATTATACTAGTACACCTTGTGTGTATTGAGCAGGACCATTTGAGGTTGTTTCTTTTTATACTGACTGCATAAAAGAATATAACCTCTGTTATTATGGATGTGCGTACTCTTAATCTCGATATAATAACAAGCACATATATTTAGTATTTATTTCTTTAATTTATCAGTGGGTGAGATTTATTCGTTAAATCAATAGGCCTGATAAGTTGGGAAATAATATTATTTATATGGTGTGTTGTTGATTATAGAAGGAAACTATGTTCTAGTTATCTAGGTTGATGATGTCCCCTTGAGGAGCTCATAAGGATTGTCATGTAAATCCTGTAGGTGGATTTAGTCCGACATGACAATGAAGTTGAGTGATATTACTCTTGGAGCTAGATATTAATTAAGAGAGTTGTCAGTAACTCATTTAATTAATGGACATTCGATATCTTAAACACAGGGAGATTAATGCACTCATGATAGAAGAAGCCTATAATGTAATATGGGATTGGTGCAGTAGTTCAATAATAACTCTTTAGTGGTATGAGTTATTATTGATGAACTTGAGTTGGGCATTCGGGTCGAACACAGGAAGCTCAAGTTCATCAGGAGCCCAAAACCAATTCCTCCTCTCGGTGCCTACTATAGCCTCTATAAAGCCTCGCGTTCACCCATTTTGATTTTCCTTCTTACCCAAATGAGGGTCCGGCCACATCCTTGCTTGGTGCCCAAGCAAGGGGCTGACCAAGCCCTCTTGGTGCCCAAGATGTGGGCCGGCCAAGCCATGCTTGGTGCCCAAGCATGGGGCCGGCCATACAAGAAGAGAAAAGGAAGTTTTGTTGAAAATAGAATTTTGTTAAAATCTTTCCTTTTATAGCTTTCTACAATGGATTAAAAGAAATATTTTAATTTTATTAAAATCTTTATTTTTTTGTAGTTATCTACAATGGTTAAGATATATTTTAATTTTGTTAAAATCTTTCATTTTTTGTAGTTATCTACAATGGTTAAAAGAGGGATTTTAATTTTGTTAAATTTTTTTCTTTTTTTGTAACCAACCATTTTAGGAATAAAAGGAAGATTTTGTTTAAAACAAAATTTTGTTATAATCTTTCCTTTTATAGCTATTTACAATGGTTTAAAAGAGAGATTTTAATTTTGTTAAAATCTTTCCTTTTTTGCAACCATCTACAATAGCAAATAAAAGGAAATTTTATTAAAAACTTTCTTTATTTGCCGCTAGCAAAGATTATAAAAGAGGAGGAGGGGATGCTCTCTAATAACACAACTAAGGCTCCTCTTCTAATTTCTTGTGGCCGACTCTTCCCTCTTTTCCCTTTCCTCTTCATAAGAGCCGGTGACACGTAGAGAAGGGCCTTCACCTTGTGGCTGGTTTCTTGGAGGAGAAGAAGAAGAAGAAGAAGAAGAAGAAGGCCTCTTCACTTTGTATTCTTTGGTGGCCGAAAGCTTGGAAAAGAAGGAGAAGGTCGGGTGTCTTTGTCTTGGTAGATCGTCGCCCACACGACGTCCAAGAGGAGGAGAGGAATACAGCAGAAGATCAAGAGGTCTTTAGCTACAAGGAAAGGTACAACTAGTTCTTTATTCCACTGCGAACTAGTTTAGTTTTTCTTTGTATGGATCCTGAAATACCAACACAAGAGGCTAGCGATTTTGTGTTTCAATTTTGTGCTTTGATTTTATGTTTCGATCTTGTGCTTCGATTGCGGTCTCTTTAGTTAAACCTAGGGTTTACTGTGAGGAGTTTAAATATTCAATTTCTTTGAAAGGCTTTGTCTAGGAAGTGGTGGATGATCCCGTAACCAAGAAGGTCGAGTGCCTCGCCAACGACCAGGAAGCCAATCCTTGAAATAGATATTTAATCAACTTCTGTAATATGGTTTAACTTCTGAAGAACACATGAGTTGAACTTGGAGTAAAAATGTTAAGTTTCGTTTCCAATCCAAGTTTAACCAATGAAGAACACATGAGTTGAACTTGGATTATTAATGTTAAGTTTCTTTGCAATCCAAGTTTAAATTTTGAAGAACACATGGGTTGCTAGGAAAATTTTCTGTACTTGTACAAATTTTTGTACAGGGGAAACATAACGAAAATCCGAGTAGCACCCAACAATTGGTATCAGAGCTGGTTTTCTGCCTCTGTGTGTTTGGTTTTCAGTTAAATTGTGCACTTTTCATACATAAATTTTGGCAAGATAATAGTAGTATGTGCAAATAGATTAACTCTGTGGTTGCAGACATCCTAGTTCCAACTATTATGACCCTATTGTGTTTGTGTGTGATTGGACCCTCGGGCATGTCGAGAGCATTTTATGTGTGTGCATGATTGTAATTATTAAATACAGCAAGAGCTATATTAGTTTTTATGATTTTACATTCTGTTCGATCTAGATTACATGTACATTCCATTGTGGAATATAGGATCGATAAATGTAAAATTTTATTTTATCGCGGATCGTATCCTTGCGAGGCGTGGTGCTATTTGAGGACCAGAGGTGCAGTGGAAAAGGAAGCAAGATAGACGTGATGACATGATCCGTTGGCGGAGGCTAGGGTTAGTGGCGCACGGAGGACAGCTATGGATGATGTCATAATAGTTGGAAAATTATTTTTCATATTTATTGCCTTTTATACTGTTTATATGTGCTGTGTGTATGCATGTTAAAATTCCTCACTTTAAATAACTAAGTGGAAGAGGAATTATTTAAATTCCACGGTCTCCATTACTGGTTTATAAGTGATGCATTCAAACTTACGCGTTGGCTTTGAGTATCTTCCTCCACATCGGATGAGTTTGTTTGCGGATCACTAGATCAAACTTCCTTTATGGATGATTATAGGAAATTATTTAGGTTTGTATGATCTTCTCCATCTGAAGGGGCACAATCCTATTTAATGGACTAAGTATCAAGTAATGGTATACACTTAGGCACATTGAATAGTATCCTCCCCATCGGAGTCACTACTATTATTTGGGTGACCGAAGAAAAATCAACTATTAATTTTATTTGTCATAAAGTTAGGTTGACAAGATAATAAAATTAATGGGTAAAACCCCCTCTTACAAATGTTTGAATTTGTATACGCCCACACTATCGTGGCATACAAAATTCATGATGTTTTGAGGTATTGATGAATTTAAATGATATTGTTTGAGGAATCAATATTATTTTAAATTCTAATGTTTTGACTAAATATTTTGTGATTCTTAGGATTTCAAATGACTTTCAATCCTCTTGCTTATATATTGAAAGAGAACAAATTTACTGGTCCAAATTACATTGATTGGAAATAAAACTTGGACTGCCCTCGAAAAAGGGAGAACAATACAGATGTATCTTATTCATTAGTTGTTGAAACATGTTTAGCGGTGTTATCTACTGGTACCTGGTGATACGAACCCCACCAATAAATGTGATGGAACCCGAAACAAAGGTGGATAGAACCCCAAGAACTAAACGACAAGAGTGTGAGCCGTGACCCGTAACCAAGAATTGGCACGAACCAAGCCTACGAAGGAAAGAAACGCCACACCTAGAGGTGATAATTTTCGATGGGTTGAACGCCACGAGAGTAGACTCGATAAGTTCAGCAAGTTCTTTCAAGAACTAAGAGAGCACACAATCTCATCATACTAAGATGCCCCACCCTTATATAATGGGAGTGAACAAGGAAAAATACAAGATAAGTACATGCACAATTAGAGTCCCAATGTTGCATGCCTCATGCAAGCTATCTAGGAACTCAAAACAAAATAAATGCATGCACAATTAGAGTCCTAAGTCGCATGCTTCATTAAACAATCTAAAATACTTAAGTCTTCATGCATGAACGAGTTCCCATGCTTCAAATGCTTATTAGCGTTCTTCCGTTAAGCGCGGCCAGTCATGGATGGTTATGCCCGATTACGTGGATTAGGCCACGACTAGCAGTTGCGATTATCTTGGTTTCTCCTTGCTCATAGTCCTCCCTGTTAGTTAGAGCCCTAGAGCCAATCATTTGATGATTGTATTATGGACTTGTTGTATCATGTTCTTATATATAAATAAAGGTATTTGTTTTGGTTATTATATTTACTTGTATTGGTGCCAAATAAACTAAGTATAATAGCGTCCTTGAGTAGAAGGTTCTCACCTATATCAATCGGTTAGTTGAACCGATAGTGAGATGATATAGGGAACACTACTCTTAATCATTCCTAGTCGAGTATTAACATTCAGGAACAATGTTAATGCAATAAGACTAGCATGTAGGTCAACTCGATGACTTGATCTCACAAGTCATGGATATAGAGATATCAAGTTGACACATGGGTATGCATTGGAGAATGTATACTGAATGACCCGCCATGAGAAAGTATCATGGATCGTTATATGAGTGACATATACTTTCTCATGTGGTTATTAGTATGACTACTAGTCCTTAGACCTGAAGTCACCATGGTTCCCTACATAAGGAGTTATGTACTTTAGTTTCGTCAAACGTCACCCGTAACTGGGTGGACTATAAAGGCGATTACTGGGTATGTAACGAATTATGTAGAGGGATGTGAGTGATGTAGATGGTATTTATCCCTCCTATATGGCGGGAGCGACATCGATATTCTTGATAGAGTGAGAGCACGAAGTGCATGACCATGCCCAAATGAGTCAATATGAGATATTGAGCTCATTTGATTTAGTGAGTCTACTTGGAGTTCAAGATTTAGATTGGTCAGAGGATGGCACGGTCTATGCCTCACATTGATCAATCTAGATGTCTAGGATAGAAGGATATTTATCATATTTTTGTGAGGAGTCACAATTAGTAGTCACAAGGTGATGTTGGATGTCAACATTCTTGTAACTTGGGTAGTAATGATGTGTTGCTAGATACCGCTCATTACTTATGCTCCTAAATGAGTTTAGGGGCATTGCCAACGTTACAATAACCTATAGGGTCACACACTAAGGACAATTAGATGGAGATTAGGTTCATATGATGAACCAAGAGGATTAGATTCATATGATGAATCAAATTGGATTAAGAGTAATCCTAATTAGGCTAATTGAGTTGGACTCAAGTTGATTTATATGTTCAATGAGTCTAATTTAGATTATGACTCATTGAATCAATTTAATTAAATGAATTAGATTTATTATATTAAATTGGCTTGAATTAAATGGTTGGATTAGATCAACCATGAGAGAGATTAAGTCAAGTTTGACTTGACTTGAGAGGAAGAGGAAAAGTCAAGTTTGACTTTACTTTATGCCACATCATAAGTGAGTTGGCAAGATGTGGACCAATGATGATGCTCCACATTATCATGGTTACTTAAGTGAGATGCCACCTCATGGAGGTTACAATTCTTCACTTTAATGGCCTCCACATTAATTGTGATTAATGTGAAAGGGGGTTACACATCTTATGGTGGCCGACCACTTTTGTGTGTGGGAGAAAATTCATTTTTCATTCAATTGTGTTTATTCACATCTTCTTCCTCCTAGTGCTCTCTCTTCTTGCTCTTCCTCTCCTCATCTTGCTGAACCCTTCTAAGGTGCTAGCACACTTTAGTTTGGTGATCTACTTCTTGTGTTTGTGTGGATACTTCTAGATGGTTGTCTACTTTGACAATCTCGAGATCCGGCAAACCGTTGGACTAGCGGGATAGCGAAGGACATCGCATCGAGGGTAACACTCTTATCTAGTGTAGATCTAGAGTTTGTAAACTTGTACTCATATTTTGTTTTCATTTTTCTTCGCACGGATCTATGTGACGGGGGTTTCGGGGTTTTCGCGACGCGAAAAAGCGGTTTTCGCAGCCCAAAAAATCCAACAGTGGTATCAGAGCCACGTGCGAAGCTTGCACGAGTTTAGTTTTTGTTTTTATGACAAAAATTTAGTACTATAACTTTCTGTAAATTTCTGATTTTTAGAGTTTTTATGGGTATTTTTCTCGTAAAAGCGAAGCACAAGTGTTATAACACTTGTAGGCTTCGACTACCGAGAAGATTTTTCCGAAACGGCAAGGTTTCGCCCCAAAACTTTTTGGGACAGCGGACTAAGGCGTTGTAGGATCGCTAAGGAACTCTCGCGATGGTTAGATCGCGGGTAGGGGCGCTGCCCCTGGCCCCGCAAGGGGATTCGTTCCGTGATTGCTCCCGAAAACCGCTAAACGGGACCGCTGGGAAATTTTACTCGTAAAAATTGTAAAAATTAGTATTAAAATTATAGAAAATTATGGAAATTACATAATTTAGAATTATGTATAATTTTTGATAGTCATGGCCCAAAAGACCCAATCTGATTGGATTTGTGTTGTAATTCATATTACGGCCTGCGCCCCGTCATTTGTGTTGTGCGTGTTGTACATTTGATTCGCGACCTGCGCGTCGTGCCTTTCTCTATTTTGTATTCTTGTTGTAAATTAGTTTAGACTCGAATGTAACTCGAGTTTCAAAATTGTAATGTACAAAATTGGAGCCGTGGAAGGTCCACACGAGACGGAGTTACGAGGAGGACGCGAGCAACACAAGGTGGTCAAAGGGAGGAGCTTGAGAAGCTGTTGACCCTAGGTTGACCATCCGATCTTCTCATTGGCTTCAGAAGATCGTAGTAGGTTCATGACTAATCACAAATAAATTTAATTAATTGCTTGTGTATATGTGATGCATGATTAAGTAATTAATTAGTGCCTAACGATTAGATTAGATCTAAGTCGTGCACATGATGCACCCCTCGTTTAGATTGGATCTATCGCGTATTTGATACACATCGATGATTAGATTAGATCTAAATCGCGTCAACTCTAATGCCTACCATGCCGTGATACCTATCACTACCTCGATCACATACATGTGTTGTTGAATTTGCCAAAGTAGAGCAACACATATTATCTTGGTAGGGTACGGAGGGACAATCTTGGTCCCGCTTATCAACGCATGGGTGAGTACAAACTCAATTAGATTGAGTATTCCTAGTTAACTCGGTTAGATCGAGTACAACTATAGGCATACTTCCAATGGTTGGAAAGATAGGACATAAATCACATTTATATTAATTCTTGGGTGTATTAGCCAAAGTTAACTCAAGTTTTAATATAACTACGGATAATGATCCTATAAACAAGAGTTGCATAGAGATGTAATTGGTAAATTGTTACCTACCGATCATACTAAGTCTTGGGCGTATTAGCCAAAGCTAACTCAATGGTTAGTATGATGTGGATCTTGTCCCACATGAATTATAGAATTCAGTGGGAGCATCATTTAGTTAAAGACCTAATTAAATGATTTAAAAGAATATAATATTTATTTTCCGCATTTTTCTGTTGTAGATAAACATGACGTCGAATACGAACACCTTCTCTCTGCGTTCTGTCCTTGAGAAGGACAAGCTCAACGGAGCAAATTTCCTGGACTAGTACAGGAACTTGAGAATAGTTCTTACCCAGGAACGTAAGCTGTACGTTCTAGAGAAGCCCATTCCGGAGGCTCCTCCTGCCAATGCCACGCGAGCAGATAAAGATGCTTACAAGAAGCATCAAGATGACGCATTAGATGTATCCTGTCTAATGCTCGCGACCATGAACTCTGAGCTTCAGAAGCAACATGAGTTGATGGGCGCTTACGATATGGTTGAACATCTTCGTCAACTGTATCAAGGACAAGCGAGGCATGAGATATTTGAGATCTCAAGGGCACTATTTCAGTGCAAGATGTCAGATGGGGCTCTCGTAGGCCCATATGTACTCAAAATGATTGGGTACATAGAAAACCTACAGAGGTTGGGATTCCCGCTTGGCCAAGAGCTGGCCACTGACCTGATCTTATAGTCCTTGCCGGATAGCTATAGTCAGTTCGTTCTAAACTACAATATGAACGAAATTGACAAGCCACTGCTCGAGCTGCTTAGCATGTTAAGAACTGCTGAGCTGAACCTTAAGAAGGCTAAGCCCCACTCTGTTCTGATGGTTCAGAAACACAAGGGCAAGGGCAAGCCCAAAGGCAAGGGAAAGCCCCAAGTCAAGGGCAAAGGTAAGGCATTGAAGCCTAAGGGAGGGGTCGCCAAGGATGCTACCTGCTTCCACTGCGGTCAGACCGGGCACTGGAAGAGGAACTGCAAGGTATACCTGGAAGATCTTAAGAAGAAGCGAAGTGAGGCTTCCACTTCAGGTATATATGTTAAAGAAGTCAATCTATCTATTTCTTCATAATGGGTATTAGATACCGGATGTGCATTTCACATTTGTACTAATGTGCAGGCGCTGAGAAATAGTAGGGCATTGGCGAAGGGCGAGGTGGACCTACGCGTAGGCAATGGAGCACGGGTTGCTGCTGTTGCTGTAGGGACTTATTTTCTATCTCTGCCCTCTGGGCATGTATTAGAGTTGGATGATTGTTGTTATGTGCCTGCATTAACTAAGAACATAATTTCAGTTTCTTGTTTGGACAAGAAAGGTTTCTCTTTTATTATTAAGGACAAATATTGTTCTGTTTATTTAAAAGATATGTTCTATTGTAGTGCACCTCTGATGAACAGACTCAACATTCTAGACCTTGAAAGCCCTATCTATAACATAAATACCAAGAGGTTCAAGTCAAATGACCCGAACCAAACCTATCTCTTGTAACAACCATAGGGTCCCTAGTAATTTCATATATTTTTATCATGTTTAAAAATAGGCCTTATGCGAAGATTTGCAAAAATAAAATGGAATAGAACCAAAAAGAGGTGACCAAGGCTTGAACCTTGGACCTCTTACAAGATACATGTATGTGATAACCAATAGACCAAGAGGAGATATTGTTTAAAAGAGAAGGGACAATATAGTTAAGAGTAAGAAAAGATTTCTCTTATTTAGAAGGCGAAGTTGGAGTTGCCTTCTTCCTCTCAAATGAAAAGATGATTCTTGCTTTCTCTTTTCATTAAGGGATGAGTTAAAGAAAAGAGAAGGAAAAACCCATTTTCCCTTCTTCTTTTCATTTGGAATAAAAGGAAAAAATGAATGAAAATCTTCATTTTGCTCTCTTCCTCCTCCCTCCTCCTCTCCACCGAAACCATTCTTTCCTCCTCACCATTGCCGAACCAAGCAAGAAGGCTTGCTCTCTAGGAAAGCTTCACAAGCAAGGTCACTCCTCTTAGGAAATCAAGCGAAAGGATGTGAGTATCCCCTCACTGCAGTACAAGTAGTTATCGATTTCTTCGTATGTAAACGTTTTGAAACCTTAGAGATTTCCTTGCAAGTATTCGGCCAGGATAAATTAGTGGTCACTTAGTACTAACAAGTTTACAAGTTATGCTTTATGTTGTATAAAAAAAAAGAAGAAAAAGAATCTAGAACCTCACCTTGAATTTTCGGCCAAGACAAAAAGAGAAGGTTTAGGGCAAAGTTTCTTTTGGTATCATTCTTGCCTATGCTCCTTGATGATGTAGGATCTCTCATATGTTGTTAGTTTAAGTTTTAAAGCTTATTATCATATTGAAAGATTAGGAACCCTAACCTAATGTTTCGGCCAAGATGAATTATAGGGCTTAGGGCAAAGTTCTTGAAAAGAAAACATATTTGTTATGCTCCTTCATGATATATGCTTCTCTCATATGTTGATAGCTTAGATTTTCATGCTCCATGTTGGAAAAAAAAATAGAAAACCCTAGTTCTAGGTTTCGGCCAAGAATAGAAATGAGGGTTAGAGCAAAGTTTCCAAATGACAATATGCTTGTTCATGCTCCCTTTTAAGGTATGATCTCTCATAGGTGGTGGGATTAAGTTTCATGCATCATGCTATGGAGAAAGTTAAGAACCTTAACATGAAGTTTCGGTCAAGATTAGATCTAAAGTTTAGAGTGAAGATTAGAAATGATAACATGCTTGGCTATGCTTCTCTATGATGAATGATCTCTTACATGGTTACAGCCTAGATTTTCTCATATTCCATGTTGAATAGAAATATGAAAACTCCATCTTCAAGTTTCGGCCGTGATGAGATATGAGGCTTAGGTTAAAATTTAAAAAAAAAACTAATCATGTTTGTTATGCTTATTCATAATGTATGAGATCTTGTATGTTGTTAGACTAAGTCTTTATGCTATGTGTGGTATTAGAAGGTTCAAAACCACTACTCTATGTTTCGGCCAAGATGGAATGTTAGGCCTAGAGTAGAGCTTTGGAACCCAATCATGCTTGGTTATGTTATATGATCCCTTGTATGTGGTTAGCTAAGCTTTCATGATACATGATTTACCAACAAAACATTACGACCGTACTTTAGGTTTAGGTCAAGAAGGTATGTAAAGCTTAGAACAAGGACTTGAAATCAAACCATGCTTGTGATGCTTTATCATGATATATGATCTTGTATATATGGTTATCTTTCTTACCATAGGGTTCGGCCATGATTGAATGCATAGGTTTAGGGAAAAGTTTTGAACTTAACTATGCATGCTTATGTTTTCCATGATGTATGATTCTTGATGAATGCTATGTTCATGATATGATATGTTATGCTTCAAGATATGATATGCTATGATTCATGATGTGATATATGTTATGCTTCATGATATGATATGCTATGCTTCATGATATGATACATGCGATGGTTCATGATAAGATATGCTATGCTTCAATATATGATATGCTATGCTTCATGATATGATACATGCCATGCTTAATGATATGATAATAACATGTTATGCTCTATGTTATGATAAGAACATGTTATGCCTCATGATATATGTTTATGAAAGGCTTATGTAAGAAAAAAAAAAACCTAAGAGATGCTTCCCTTGAGATGGGATCAAGAGCACTCTTCATGATAAGACAAGAAATATGATATGTATGATATGACAAAATCATGACATGTATGATGATATGATAAGAAACATGATATGTATATATGCTATTTTACTTTGTATGGTTTGTACCAAGGGTGAGCTCCATAAGCGCCCCTAGGCCGACGGACTATGAACGGGTCTAGTAAAGGGATGGACTCCTCAGTACGCCCCTAGGTCGACGGTCGTAGTACGGACCTAGTTCCCTAGTAGGTTCAGGGCTAGCTACCCTGTCCTAGGGATTGCGCGCATTCATGTTATGTGGTACATAGCCGGGCCCCTCATTTTAAGCTTATTTTCAAGTATGTATATGATATGTTTAAAAAAAAAAAAAGACATGTTGCATATGTTCATTTCATTATGCATGATTTCAAAGGAACATCTTGCATCTACATGTTCATGCCATGTGTCTTCCTTTACACATATTACAGATGCTCTTGAGAATATGGTCATGATATGTTATATGGTTATGTTATGTTCTTCCATGCCATGATATGTTTAGGTTTTCATGATATGTTATATGTTTATGTTATGTTCTCCCATGCCATGATATGTTTTAGGTGTATTTTCTCACATGCTATGATATGTTTTGGGTTATTTCCTCACATGCTATAACATGTTTTATGTGTATGTATGATTAATGATTTTATAAGTAGGGAAGGAACTCACTAAGCCTATGGGCTTATAGATTATTTTCCTTGTACTGCAGAAAAAGGAAAGGAATGGATGAACTGATGGGAGCAGCAGGAAGGGCAAGATTATGTGTGGAAGTGGCATGGTGGATAGATCTAATTCTATTTCTAAAGAAATTATATTTGCTTAAGTTGTGCATGTGAACTCTGTTTGGATTTTTATACTTGTGATGATAACTGGAACTAGTATATTATGCACTTATGACATTTTATTCATGTTAGTATATTCATGACATTATGAATTGTGTTCAAGTAGCAGTTATGCATCATGTATATTGTTCACATTCCATATTAAGAGCTAGATGCGTAAGGTGAAAATATGTCTTCCGTTGTCATGAGACCTTATGTATATATATATATGTCAAGTAGCCTAAATAACCCTGTCCCTTTTTGGGTAGTCTTAGTATCCATGAGGGGCGGGCGTTACAAGTTGGTATCAGAGTAGGTCTGCCTTATCACTACACACACACATCAAGCCTACATCCTGCCGCTCCAAGTAAGAATTTCTATGCCTACTCTCGTTCTTTTATGCATGATAAGAAATGTTTAATTTAAGTATGCATGTCTACTCTGTTTTTATTATCTGATGAGTTATAGTTTTAGTTTAAGTATGCATGATGGTAGATTAAGAATAATAATAACTTATGCTAGCCTTGTTGTCATACATGAAGATAAGCATGGCTAGAAAACGCAATACTAGAGCCGATGAGACAGTACCGCCACCTGATCTGATGCATGTAGTCACTGACCTCCAGCGTCAGGTTACGGAACAACAACAGATAATCACTGCTCTAATGAATCAGCAGGGGAATCCTGCTACCCCACCAGAGAATCAGAACGCGATACCAGTCATAACGGTTGCTACACCGGTACCACCAGTAGGCCCAGCTCCAGTGGTTAGTCAGGAGGCATATCTGATTCAGTGGCAAAGATTGAAACCAAAAGCGTTCTCTGGCAACTGTGAATCATGGGATGCCCAAGCCTGTTTCAAGACGGTGGAAAGCATCGTGGAACTATTGGATTGGCCTGAGCACAAGAAGGTCAAGTGCGCATCATTCTGCCTTACGGGCGATGCCAGAATGTGGTGGGACCGAGTCAAAGCAAAAAGACAAATAAATCAAATGATATGAACAGACTTTGAGACAGAATTTTTCGAAGAATTCTTCCATATGAGGGTGACAAACAAGCACTATGACGAGTTCACCGAGTTCCGGCAAGGCGATCTGTCGGTTAATGAAGCTGTTAAGAAATTCAACCATTTAGCACGCTTATGCCCAGAATTGGTTAGCACTGAAAGAGAAAGGGTCAGACTTATGCTGAAGATACTCAGACCGGAAATAGCTCTGAATGTGGCTAGCGGAGTTAATAGACCGCAGACTGTTGAAGAACTAATCAGCAGTGCTCTGATCACCGAACACTATTTAAAGGCACTGCATGAAGGTAAGAGTCAAGCCCAAATAGGAGGACAGAAACCTCAGAATACCAGAACTGGCTGGAAAGGAAACCACAGCGGTAAAAGAAAGCAGTGGAAAGACTCTAAGGATGGTCCAGCAAACAAATAACCTATGTTCCCGCAATGTACCACATGTGGAAAGAAACATCCGGGAAAGTGTCGTGTGGGCACGAATAAATGCTATAACTGTGGATTAGAAGGACATATGGCCAGAAACTGTCGTACCCAAGTTTAGACACCGTAGTATGTCCAGAACAGAGGTGCTCCCCCACAGCTGCACCTGATGCAAGCTGCACTAGAAGGCCCTCAGATAAGCCATGGGAGATTGGAAGCTCCGCCAGTGACGACGAATGCCAGAATCTTCTCTATCACCAAAGAAGATGCGGCGAATGCTTCTATGGTTGTCACAGGTCAGATATTTATTTTCAGTCAGCATGCTACTGTACTATTTGACACTGGGGCAACGCACTCGTTTGTCTCTACACCTTTCACAAGAAAGATAGACATGCCACCTCAAGTCTTAGATTGCAAGTTCTTAACGACTTTACCTTCGGGAGAGGTGATGCCATCCACCCATATGCTGCGAGCCACACCCATCAGAATCACAGACAAAGAACTCTACTGGGATCTGATAGTGCTTGACATGTAGGATTATGATATTATATTGGGCATGGACTTCCTGAGCAAGTACGGTGCTTCAATAGAATGCCGTAAGAGAAAAGTGATTTTCCGGCCTGAAGCAGAACTGATGTTTGAATTTATTGGGAGGCCAAGGGAAAGTATATGCTACGGGATCGAAAATATATCCGGATGGATCTCTACCCTAATTATAGCACTGACACTGTTCGATGATATATTAGAGAAGCAAACCCATGACCCAAGCATCCAAAGGATCAAGCAAGAAGTCTTAGGGGAAAAGAATGATGGGTTCCGTATTACTGACGGTGGAATATTATACCTTAAGGATCGCTTATGTGTTCTTGACGACCCAGAGTTACGGAAAAAGATACTAGAAGAAGCCCATGCAACACCCTATGCAATGCATCCTAGATCCACCAAGATGTACCAGGACCTGAAAAAGAAATTCTGGTGGCTTGGTATGAAAAGAGACGTGGCTCAGTATGTCAGTACCTGTTTGACCTGCAAGAGAGTTAAAGCAGAACACCAGAGACTTGGAGGTGTACTGCAACCAATTCAGATTCTAGAGTGGAAATGGGAGGATATTTCTATAGACTTCATCACAGGACTACCCAAAACAACAAATGGCTACGACGCCAAATGGGTAATCGTGGATAGATTGACAAAATCTGCCCACTTCCTGGCAATCAAGATGACCTATTCGATTGAACAACTGACTCAATTATATGTCAAGGAGATTATTAGACTACATGGGATTCCTAAGACCATCATTTCTAACAGAGATGGTCATTTTGTTTCACATTTCTGGGAATGTGTTCAGAAGGCCCTTGGTACGAAGTTGTTGTTCAGTACTGCCTTCCACCCGCAGACGGACGGACAAATAGAAAGGGTGAATCAAGTATTGGAAGATATGCTACGAGCTTGTGCCCAGGACTTCAAAGGGAGCTGGTGCCGATATTTATGCTTGGCGGAATTCGCCTACAGTAATAGCTATCAAGCTACCATTGGCATGGCGCCATACGAAGCTTTGTACGGGAGGAAATGTAGATCCCCTATATGCTGGTACGAAGGTGGTGAGAAGAAGGAGATGGGATTCCAAACAGATTTTATCGACAACACCACTCATGCAATACAGAACATTCGCCAAAGAATAGAGACTGCTCAAAGTCGGCAAAAGTACTATGCAGATAAACGGCGTAGGCCATTGGAATTCAGTGTTGGAGATTCAGTGTTCCTCAAAGTAGCTCCTATGAAAGGAGTGATGAGGTTTGGAAAGAAGGGAAAACTGAGTCCGCGCTATGTGGGACCATATCAGATTCTAAAGAGAGTCGGCAAGGTGGCTTACGAACTAGAACTACCACCAGAGATGTCGGCTATCCACAATGTGTTCCATGTCTCGATGCTCAAGAAGTGCATTTCTAGTACAGACCAGGTGATCGAGCCACAGACAGTGCAAGTTCAAGAGGACTTGAGTTACGAAAGCCGACCCATTCAAATATGGATCGGGATGTCGAAAGATTAAGGAACAAAGAGGTGGCCCTAGTAAAAGTCTTGTGGCAAAATCAGCGATTCGAAGAGGCAACTTGGGAACGTGAAGATGATATGAAACGAAAATACCCTGAACTATTCTAAGTTCGAGGATGAACTTTTATGAGGTATGGGAGACTGTAACACCCATAGGGTCCCTAGTAATTTCATATATTTTTACCATGTTTAAAAATAGGCCTTATGTGAAGATTTGCAAAAATAAAATGGAATAGAACCAAAAAGAGGTGACCAAGGCTTGAACCTTGGACCTCTTACTAGATACATATATGTGATAACTAATAGACCAAGAGGAGATATTGTTAGAAAGAGAAGGGACAATATAGTTAAGAGTAAGAAAAGGTTTCTGTCCCTAGTAATTTCATATATTTTTACCATGTTTAAAAATAGGCCTTATGTGAAGATTTGCAAAAATAAAATGGAATAGAACCAAAAAGAGGTGACCAAGGCTTGAACCTTGGACCTCTTACTAGATACATGTATGTGATAACCAATAGACCAAGAGGAGATATTGTTAGAAAGAGAAGGGACAATATAGTTAAGAGTAAGAAAATGTTTCTCTTATTTAGAAGGAGAAGTTAGAGTTGCCTTCTTCCTCTCAAATGAAAAGATGATTCTTGCTTTCTCTTTTCATTAAGGGATGAGTTAAAGAAAAGAGAAGGAAAAACTCATTTTCCCTTCTTCTTTTCATTTTGAATAAAAGGAGAAAATGAATGAAAATCTTCATTTTGCTCTCTTCCTCCTCCCTCCTCCTCTCCACAGAAACCATTCTTTCCTCCTCACCATTGCCGAACCAAGCAAGAAGGCTTGCTCTCTAGGAAAGCTTCACAAGCAAGGTCACTCCTCTTAGGAAATCAAGCGAAAGGATGTGAGTATCCCCTCACTGCAGTACAAGTAGTTATCGATTTTTTCGTATGTAAACGTTTTGAAACCTTAGAGATTTTCTTGCAAGTATTCGGCCAGGATAAATTAGTGGTCACTTAGTACTAACAAGTTTACAAGTTATTCTTTATGTTGTATAAAAAAAAAAGAAGAAAAAGAATCTAGAACCTCACCTTGAAGTTTCGTCCAAGGCAAAAAGAGAAGGTTTAGGGCAAAGTTTCTATTGGTATCATGCTTGCCTATGCTCCTTGATGATGTAGGATCTCTCATATGTTGTTAGTTTAAGTTTTAAAGCTTATTATCATATTGAAAGATTAGGAACCCTAACCTAATGTTTCGGCCAAGATGAATTATAGGGCTTAGAGCAAAGTTCTTGAAAAGAAAACATATTTGTTATGCTCCTTCATGATATATGCTTCTCTCATATGTTGATAGCTTAGATTTTCATGCTCCATGTTGGAAAAAAATAGAAAACCCTAGTTCCAGGTTTCGGCCAAGAATAGAAATGAGGGTTAGAGCAAAGTTTCCAAATGACAATATGCTTGTTCATGCTCCCTTTTAAGGTATGATCTCTCATAGGTGGTGGGATTAAGTTTCATGCATCATGTTATGGAGAAAGTTAAGAACCTTAACATGAAGTTTCGGTCAAGATTAGATCTAAAGTTTAGAGTGAAGTTTAGAAATGATAACATGCTTGGCTATGCTTCTCTATGATGAATGATCTCTTACATGGTTATGGCCTAGATTTTCTCATATTCCATGTTGAATAGAAATATGAAAACTCCATCTTCAAGTTTCGGCCATGATGAGATATGAGGCTTAGGTTAAAATTTTTTAAAAAAACCTAATCATGTTTGTTATGCTTATTCATAATGTATGAGATCTTGTATGTTGTTAGGCTAAGTCTTTATGCTATGTGTGGTATTAGAAGGTTCAAAACCACTACTCTATGTTTCGGCCAAGATGGAATGTTAGGCCTAGAGTAGAGCTTTGGAACCCAATCATGCTTGGTTATGTTATATGATCCCTTGTATGTGGTTAGCTAAGCTTTCATGTTACATGATTTACCAACAAAACATTACGACCGTACTTTGGGTTTAGGTCAAGAAGGTATGTAAAGCTTAGAACAAGGACTTGAAATCAAACCATGCTTGTGATGCTTTATCATGATATATGATCTTGTATATATGGTTAGCTCTCTTACCATAGGGTTCGGCCATGATTGAATGCATAGGTTTAGGGAAAAGTTTTGAACTTAACTATGCATGCTTATGTTTTCCATGATGTATGATTCTTGATGTATGCTATGTTCATGATATGATATGCTATGCTTCAAGATATGATATGCTACGATTCATGATGTGATATATGTTATGCTTCATGATATGATATGCTATGCTTCATGATATGATACATGCGATGGTTCATGATAAGATATGCTATGCTTCAATATATGATATGCTATGCTTCATGATATGATACATGCCATGCTTAATGATATGATAATAACATGTTATGCTCTATGTTATGATAAGAACATGTTATGCCTCATGATATATGTTTATGAAAGGCTTATGTAAGAAAAAAAAAACCTAAGAGATGCTTCCCTTGAGATGGGATCAAGAGCACTCTTCATGATAAAACAAGAAACATGATATGTATGATATGACAAGATCATGACATGTATGATGATATGATAAGAAACATGATATGTATATATGCTATTTTACTTTGTATGGCTTGTACCAAGGGTGGACTCCATAAGCGCCCCTAGGCCGACGGACTATGAACGTGTCTAGTAAAGGGATGGGCTCCTCAGTATGCCCCTAGGTCGACGGTCGTAGTACGGACCTAGTTCCCTAGTAGGTTCGGGACTAACTACCCTGTCCTAGGGATTGCACGCATTCATGTTATGTGGTACATAGCCGGGCCCCTCATGTTAAGCTTATTTTCAAGTATGTATATGATATGTTTAAAAAAAAAAAAAAGACATGTTGCATATGTTCATTTCATTATGCATGATTTCAAAGGAACATCTTGCATCTACATGTTCATGCCATGTGTCTTCCTCTACACATATTACAGATGCTCTTGAGAATATGGTCATGATATGTTATATGGTTATGTTATGTTCTTCCATGCCATGATATGTTTAGGTTTTCATGATATGTTATATGTCTATGTTATGTTCTCCCATGCCATGATATGTTTTAGGTGTATTTTCTCACATGCTATGATATGTTTTGGGTTATTTCCTCACATGCTATAACATGTTTTATGTGTATGTATGATTAATGGTTTTATGAGTAGGGAAGGAACTCACTAAGCCTATGGGCTTATAGATTATTTTGCTTGTACTGCAGAAAAAGGAAAGGAATGGATAAACTGATGGGAGCAGCAGGAAGGGCAAGATTGTGTGTGGAAGTGGCATGGTGGATAGATCTAATTCTATTTCTAAGGAAATTATATTTGCTTAAGTTGTGCATGTGAACTCAGTTTGGATTTTTATACTTGTGATGATAACTAGAACTAGTATGTTATGCACTTATGACATTTTATTCATGTTAGTATATTCATGACATTATGAATTGTGTTTAAGTAGCAGTTATGCATCATGTATATTGTTCACATGCCATATTAAGAGCTAGATGCGTAAGGTGAAAATATGTCTTCCGCTGCCATGAGACCTTATGCATATATATATATGTCAAGTAGCCTAAGTAACCCCGTCCCTTTTTGGGTAGTCTTAGTATCCATGAGGGGCGGGCGTTACATCTCTGGCACTGTCGTTTAGGTCATATAAATGACAAGCGCTTATCCCAGCTCCATAAGGATGATTTGCTGGACTTATTTGATTTTGAATCTTATGAGACGTGCGAGTCATGCCTACTAGGCAAGATGACCAAGACTCCCTTTAGTGGGTACAGTGAGAGAGTGACTGACTTTTTAGGTCTTATACATAGTGATGTATGTGGCCCTTTTAATGTCGCCGCTAGAGGCGGTTATAGGTACTTTATCACATTTACTGATGACTTCAGTAGATATGGTTATGTATACTTGATGACACATAAGTTAGAATCCTTTGAAAAGTTCAAAGAATTCAAGAATGAAGTACAGAACCAGCTTGGCAAGAGTATAAAGATACTTCGATCAGATCGAGGTGGAGAATACCTTAGCCATGAGTTTCGTGACTATCTAGTTGAGTGTGGGATTTTATCCCAACTCACTCCTCCTGGAACACCACAGTGGAATGGTGTATCCGAAAGGAGGAATTGTACCCTATTAGATATGGTACGATCTATGATGAGTCACACAGATCTTCCGACATTCCTTTGGGGCTATGCTCTAGATACGGCAGCTTTTATACTCAACCGAGTTCCATCCAAGGCCGTGATAAAGACACCATATAGGATATGGACTGGCAGAGATGCCCAGGTGTCTTTCATGAGGATTTGGGGTTGTGAGGCTTACGTTAGACGTCAAGTCTCAGACAAATTAGGACCCAAATTTGACAAGTGCTACTTTATTGGATATCCCAAGGGAACTAAGGGATATTACTTCTACATTCCCAGTCAGCACAAGGTAGTTGTGGCAAAGACTGGGGTCTTTCTAGAAAGGGACTTTGTTTCTAGAAAGACTAGTGGGAGCACGTTTGATCTTGAAGAAGTTTGAGATGCGAACAATAGCACTGAAGCCTCGATGGAAGTTGAACTGGAACCACAAAGTGTTGTGGATGATGTTGTTCCACAAAGAGTTGAGGAACAACAACCAGTTCAAGTAGACAAACCTCTTCGCAGGTCTGATAGGGTACGCCGTCAGCCTGAGAGATACTCATTTCTCTTGTCTGACTATGATGACGTTGTGCTCATAGAGGATGAGCCTACCACCTATCAGGAAGTTGTGATGAGACCATATTCGGAGAAATGGCTAGAGACCATGAGATCCGAGATGGAATCCATGTACACCAACCAAGTATGGACTTTGGTTGATCCACCTGAAGGGGTAAAACCCATAGGGTGTAAGTGGGTCTTTAAGAGAAAGACTGACATGGATGGACTTATCTATAAGGGTCGCTTGGTAGCTAAAGGTTTCAATCAGATTCATGGTATTGACTATGATGAAACCTTTTCTCCAGTAGCGATGTTTAAGTCCATTCGGATCATGCTTGCCATTGCAGCATACCATAACTATGAGATATGAAAGATGGATGTCAAAATCGCGTTTCTGAATGGAAACCTGCTCGAGGATGTGTACATGACACAACCTGAGGGTTTTGTTGATCTACAGCATACTAGCAGAGTATCGATCAGGATGATTATCGATCGTAGTCAGGGTTCGTATTTTGCATTAATGGTGGTGCTGTGAGCTGGAAGAGTTCGAAGCATGACACAGTAGCTGATTCTACGACAGAGGCCGAGTACATTGCTGCATAAGAGGCTGCAAAGGATGCAGTTTGGATCCGCAAGTTCATCACTAAACTTGGGGTGGTTCCCAGTATCGCTGACCCTATTGAGCTCTATTGTGACAACAATGGAGCTATAGCACGGGCGAAGGAACCTCGCTCACACCAGCGGACGAAACACATACTACGGCGCTTCCATCTCATTCGAGAGATTATCGAGAGAGGGGATGTGAAGATTTGTAGAGTACCTACAGAGGCTAACATCGCAGATCCCTTGACCAAGGCTTTGGCACAGAGGAAGCATGATGGTCACACTAGGTCATTGGGGCTTAGAGCCTACACTGATTGGCACTAGTGCTAGTTGGAGATTGTTAGTTAGAGCCCTATTGCCAATCATTTGATGATTGTATTATGGACTTGTTGTATCATATTCTTATATATAAATAAAGGCATTTGTTTTGGTTATTATACTTACTTGTATTGGTGCCAAATAAACTAAGTATAATAGCGTCCTTGAGTAGAAGGTTCTCACCTATATCAATCGGTTAGTTGAACCGATAGTGAGATGATATAGGGAACACTACTCTTAATCATTTCTAGTCGAGTATTAACATTCAGGGACAATGTTAATGCAATATGACTAGCATGTAGGTCAACTCGATGACTTGATCTCACAAGTCATGGATATAGAGATATCAAGTTGACACATGGGTATGTATTATAGAATGTATATTGAATGACCCGCCATGAGAAAGTATCATGGATCGTTATATGAGTGTCATATACTTTCTCATGTGGCTATTAGTATGACTACTAGTGCTTGGACCTGAAGTCACCATGGATCCCTACATAAGGAGTTATGTACTTTGGTTTCGTCAAACGTCACCCGTAATTGGGTGGACTATAAAGTCGATTACTGGGTATGTAACGAATTATGCAGAGGGATGCGAGTGATGTAGATGGGATCTATCCCTCCTATATGACGGGAGCGACATCGATATTCTTGATAGAGTGAGACCACGAAGTGCATGACCATGGCCAAATGAGTCAATATGAGATATTGAGCTCATTTGATTTAGTGAGTCTACTTGGAGTTCAAGATTTAGATTGGTCAGAGGATGATACGGCCTATGCCTCACATTGATCAATCTAGATGTATAGGATAGAAGGACACTTGTCATATTTTTGTGAGGAGTCACAATTAGTAGTCACAAGGTGATGTTGGATGTCAATATTCTTGTAACTTGGGTAGTAATGATGTGTTGCTAGATACCGCTCATTACTTATGCTCCTAAATGGGTTTAGGGGCATTGCCAACGTTACAAGAACCTATAGGGTCACATACTAAGGACAATTAGATGGAGATTAGGTTCATATGATGAACCAAGAGGATTAGATTCATATGATGAATCAAATTGGATTAAGAGTAATACTAATTGGGCTAATTGAGTTGAACTCAAGTTGATTCATGTGTTCAATGAGTCTAATTTAGATTATGACTCATTGAATCAATTTAATTAAATAAATTAGATTCATTATATTAAATTGGCTTAAATTAAATGATTGGATTAGATCAACCATGAGAGAGATTAAGTCAAGTTTGACTTGACTTGAGAGGAAGAGGAAAAGTCAAGTTTGACTTGACTTTTTGCCACATCATAAGTGAGTTGGCAAGATGTAGACCAATGATGATGCTCCACATCATCATTGTTACTTAAGTGAGATGCCACCTCATGAAGGTTGCAATTCTTCACTTTAATGGCCTCCACATTAATTGTGATTAATGTGAAAGGGGGTTACACATCTTATGGTGGCCGGCCACTTTTGTGTGTGGGAGAAAATTCATTTTTCATTCAATTGTGTTTATTCACATCTTCTTCCTCCTAGTGCTCTCTCTTCTTGCTCTTCCTCTCCTCATCTTGCCGAACCCTACTAAGGTGCTAACACACTTTAGTTTGGTGATCTCCTTCTTGTGTTCGTGTAGATACTTCTAGAGGGTTGTCTACTTTGACAATCTCGAGATCCGGCAAACCGTTGGACTAGCGGGATAGCGAAGGGCATCACATCGAGGGTAACGCTCTTATCTAGTGTAGATCTATAGTTTGTAAACTCGTACTCGTATTTTGTTTTCATTTTTCTTCGCACGGATCTATGTGGCGGGGGTTTCGGGGTGTCCGTGACACGAAAAAGCGGTTTTCGCGGCCTAAAAAACCCAACACTCCCAATATTTTTTGATTAGCCCATTTAGTGCTTCCTTGAAACGCTTTGCCCGTAGTCTTGTAATTGGGCCTTCCGGAAGTGATAATTGATCTCTCCTATCTTCAACCCATGGGCATACATCATTCTCCCCTTCTTGAAAAGGATTTGTCCTCAAATCATCACCTGCATCAAACGGGGATAAGTCAGCAACATTAAAAGTGGAATGTACGCTATACTCACCTGGTAGTTCAAGTTTGTAGGCATTATCATTGATGCGCTCTAATACTTAAAATGGGCCGTCCCCTCGAGGTAGAAGTTTAGAACGATGTTTGTGTTGGGTTTTTCGGGCCGCAAAAATCATTTTTTTGCGTCGCGGAAACTCCGAAACTCCCTAGCCAACGGATCCGTGCAAAGAATATAAAACAAAATTTTATATGTACGAGTTTACTAACTAGATCTACACTTAGATCTACATGTTTAGAAGGTTACCCTTGTTGCGTGCCTTTTTGTGATTCCCGCTCGTCCAAGATGCGCTGGATCTCGAGTGTGTTCAAACGTACACACCTCTAGTAGTATCCACACGAACAAGAAGTGTTCTCTAACACTCAAGGATGGAGAAGAGAACACCACAAGTGTGCTAGCACTTCTTGATGCTCTCGGATAGGATTGGAAGATGAAGAAAGGAAAAGAAGAGAACACACTCCTCTAAAAACTCTATGTGACTTTCACTAACCTTTCTTCTTGGATTAGATTCACTCACCTTTCTTCTTCCTTGTTTGAAACCCACGGCAACAGTATCAAAGGAGGAGGAAGAACCCAAGGAAGAAGATGCTACAATGAACACCCATCAATACCACAAAACAAAACCTCCACCCACATTAGTGTGGTCGGCCACATCTTGTAACTCCCCTCATTTAATGTGGCCGACCACATTAAATGGAATGGGATGTGTAACCTCCATGAGGTGACACATCATGATGAGGTGGAGATGATGTGGCAAGGTTAGTCATGCCATGTAGGATGAGTCAACCTTCATGATGTGGCAATACATCAAGTCAAACTTGATGTTTCAACTTCCATTTGGTCAAGTCAAAATTGCCAATTCTCTTCCTTGTTGAGTTAAAACCAACCTTTGGTTCAAGTCAATTTTAATCTAATGAATCTCAATTCATTAATATAAATTGACTCAATGAATCAAATTTAAATTAGACTCATTCAACAATTGAATCTAATTGAGTCTAACTCAATAAGTCTAATTTGAATTAATCCGAATCCAATCTTTGGTGCATCATATGAACCTAATCCAATTGGTTCATCATATGAACCTAATCTCCATTCACTTGTTCTTTGTGTGTGATCCAATAGGTTCTTGTAACGTTGGCAATGTTTCTAAACTCCTTTAGAAACATAAGCAATGAGCGGCATATAGCAATACATCATTGCTACCCAAGTTACAAGAATGTTGAGATCCAACATCACCTTGTGACTACTAATTGTGACTCCTCACAATATATGACAAGTGTCATTCTATCCTAGACATCTAGATTGATCAATGTGAGGCATAGACCGTGTCATCCTCTGATCAATCTAAATCTTGAACTCCAAGTAGACTCACTAAAATAAATGAGCTCAATATCTCATATTGACTCATTTGGGCATGGCCATGCACTTCGTGGTCTCACTCTATCAAGAATACCGATGTCTCTCCCGTCATATAGGAGGGATAGATCCCATCTACATCACTCACATCCCTCTGCATAATTCGTTACATACCCAGTAATCGCCTTTATAGTCCACCCAGTTATGGGTGACGTTTGACGAAACCAAAGTACATAACTCCTTATGTAGGGATCCATGGTGACTTCAGGTCCAAGGACTAGTAGTCATACTAATAGCCACATGAGAAAGTATATGACACTCATATAATGATCCATGATACTTTCTCATGGCGGGTCATTCAATATACATTCTCTAATGCATACCCATGTGTCAACTTGATATCTCTATATCCCTGACTTGTGAGATCAAGTCATCGAGTTGACCTACATGCTAGTCTTATTGCATTAACATTGTCCCTGAATGTTAATACTCGACTAGGAATGATTAAGAATAGTGTTCTCTATATCATCTCACTATCGATTCAACCAATCGATTGATATAGGTAAGAACCTTCTACTCAAGGACGTTATTATACTTAGTTTATTTGGCACCAATACAAGTAAGTATAATAACCAAAAACCAAATGCCTTTATTTATATAGAATATGATACAACAAGTCCATAATACAATCATCAAATGATTGGCTCTAGGGCTCTAGCTAACAGTTTGTCCGGAAATCGCTCCTTTCGGAGGTGTAACCAAACCCATTCTCCTGGTTCAAACACCATTTTCTTGCGCCCCTTGTTAGCTTGTTGCATGTATTGCTGAGTTCTTTTCTCAATATTCAGTCATGCTTGTTCATGAATCTTCTTTATGAATTCGGCTTTCTGCTTACCATCTAAGTTTATATGCTCACTTATAGCTAAAGGAATCAAATATAATGGTGACAAGGGATTGAAACCATAAACAATTTCAAATGGAAAAAATTTAGTCGCAAAATGTATGCTCCTATTGTAAGCAAATTCAACATGAGGTAGACAATCTTCCCATATTCTCAAATTCTTATTAATGATTGCACGAAGTAAAAAGGACAAGGTTCGATTGACCACTTCAGTTTGCCCATCAGTTTGGGGGTGACAAGTAGTAGAGAACAACAATTTAGTTCCTAATTTCCCCCACAAAGTCTTCCAAAAATAACTCAAAAATTTTGCTTCCCTATCAGAGACAATGGTCCTAGGCATGCCATGCAACCTAATAACCTCTTTAAAGAATAATTCAGCTATATGCGATGCATCATCGATTTTATGACATGGAATGAAATGCGCCATTTTAGAGAATCTGTCTACCACAACAAAAATCGAATCTCTCCCCCTCTTGGTCCGCGGTAATCCCAAAACAAAGTCCATTGAAATATCAGTCCAAGGTTCACTAGGTATAGGCAAAGGAATATACAAGCCATGGGGTTTCAATTTAGATTTAGCTTGTTTGCAGGTGATACACTTCTCACAAATTCTTTCTGCATCACATTTTATATGAGGCCAAAAGAAATGATCCTGTAAAACCCCTAAAGTCTTAGTAACACCAAAATGATCCATCAATCCACCACCATGGGCTTTCTTAGTGAATAATTCACGTAACAAACACATAGGCACACACAATCTATTTTCACGAAATAAAAACTCATCATGCCTATAGAACTTACCAAATGCAACCTTATCACATGCTTTGAACACATCAGAAAAATCAATATCGTTCGTAAATAAATCCTTGATATATTCAAATCCAAGTAACTTTGTATCTAAAGTGGACAATAAAGCATACCTTCGAGATAGTGCATCAGCAACTACGTTCTCCTTTCCTTGCTTGTATTTGATCACATAAGGAAATGTCTTAATGAATTCTACCCATTTAGCATGACGTCAGTTCAACTTATGTTGGCTCTTCAAATGCTTTAGAGATTGATGATCTGTGTGAATCACGAATTCTTTTGGCCATAGGTAATGTTGCCATGTCTCCAATGCTCTCACCAATGCATACATTTCCTTGTCATATGTGGGATAGTTGAGAGTGGCTCCACTCAACTTCTCACTGAAGTAAGCAATGAGTTTCATCTCCTGCATAAGCACAACACCTATACCAACACCAAAAGCATCACATTCGATTTCAATTGTTTTAGAAAAAATATGGTAGGATTAGTAAAGGAGCAGAACTTAGCTTTTCTTTCAAAATATTGAAGGCCCTCTCTTGCTCCTCTCCCCACTTGAATGACTCATTTTTATTGATGACTTTAGTAAGAGGAGCTGCAATATTGTTAAAATTACGAACAAACCGTCGATAGAAGCTGGCCAAACCATGGACACTCCTCACTTGGCTAATTGTTGTCGGTGTTGGCCACTCTTGGATTGCTTTCACCTTTTCCTCATCCATCTCAACGCCTTTAGTACTAACAACAAAACCAAGAAACACGACTTTCTCCATACAAAAGGAGCATTTAACGAGGTTAGCAAAAAGCTTTTCTTCTTTTAGCACACTCAAAACTAACCTTAAATGTGTAACATGTTCTTCTAAGCTTCTACTATAAATCAAAATATCACCAAAATACACAATTACAAATTTTCCTAAGAAAGCACGCAAAACATGGTTCATCAAACGCATAAAAGTGCTCGGAGTATTAGTTAAGCCAAAAGGCATTACTAACCATTCCTATAAGCCATGTTTGGTTTTAAAACCAGTTTTCTATTCATCACCTTACTTCATCCTAATCTGATGATATCTATTGGGTTTTTCGGGCCACAAAAACCGCTTTTTGCGTTGCGAAAACCCCGAAACCCATGCCACGGATCCGTGCAAAGTTTATAAAATTTCGTAAAACTTCGTGTAAGAGTTTCTCTAACCTAGATCTACACTAGATCTACAAGGAAGAAAGGTTACCCTTGATGCGAAGCCCTTCGCGTATCCCGCTCGATGAAGTGATGCCAGATCTCGAGGTTGTCAAGTGTACAACCCTCTATGTGTATCCACACGAACAAGTCGATGGAGAGAACCTCTAAGGATGTGCTAGCAACCTTAGAAGATCAGTAACCATGGAGGAGAGGGAGAGAAGAGAAGAGCTTGAGGAAGAAGATGGGAGTTTCAACACAAAATGAAACTTACCCCTTGAATGAAAGTGGCCGGGCACTTTTGAGTGGTTTGTAACCTCCATGGGATGCCAAGAGTCACAACTCTTGGTAACTCCCATGAGGTGGCATCCCACTTAAGCAACCATGATGATGTGGAGCATCATCATTGGCCCACTTAATGCCAACTCACCAATGAGGTGGCAAATGGTCAAGTCAAACTTGACCCTTCATCTTCCTTTCAAGTCAAGTCAAACTTGACCACTTCTCTCCCATGGTTGATCAAATCTAACCATTGGTTCAAGTCAATTTTAATTTAATGAATCTCTATTAATTTAATTAAATTGATTCAATGAGTCTAAGTCCAAATTAGACTCATTTAATACATGAACCGAATTGAGTCCAACTCAATTAGCCTAATTTGGATTACTCTTAATCTAATTTGGTTCATCGCATGAACCTAATCCTTTAGGTTCATCAAATGAACCTAATCCTTTAGGTTCATCAAATGAACCTAATCTCTATCTAATTGTCCTTTGTGTGTGACCCTATAGGTTCTTGTAACGTTGGCAATGCTCCTAAAACCATTTAGAAGCATAAGTAATGAGCGGTATCTAGCAACACATCATTACTACCCAAGTTACAAGAATGTTGAGATCCAACATCACCTTGTGAATATTAATTGTGACTCCTCACAATATATGACAAGTGTCCTTCTATCCTTGACATCTTGATTGATCAATATGAGGCATAGACCGTGTCATCCTCTAATCAATCAAAATCTTGAACTCCAAGTAGACTCACTTAATCAAATGAGTTCAATATCTCATATTGACTCATTTGGACATGACCATGCACTTCGTGGTCTCACTCTATCAAGAATATCGATGTCACTCCCGTCATATAGGAGGGATAGATCCCATCTACATCACTCACATCCCTCCGCATAATTCGTTACATACCCAGTAATCGCTTTTATAGTCCACCCAGTTACGGGTGATGTTTGACGAAACCAAAGTACGTAACTCCTTATGTAGGGAACCATGGTGACTTCAGGTCTAAGGACTAGAAGTCATACTAATAGCCACATGAGAAAGTATATGACACTTATATAACGATCCACGATACTTCTCATGGCGGATCATTCAGTATACATTCTCCAATGCATACCCATGTGTCAACTTGATATCTCTATATCCATGACTTGTGAGATCAAGTCATCGAGTTGACCTACATGCTAGTTTCGTCGTATTAATATTGTCCCTGAATGTTAATACTCGACTAGGAATGATTAAGAGTAGTGTTCCCTATATCATCTCACTATCGATTCAACCAATCGATTGATATAGGTAATTACCTTCTACTCAAGGACGCTATTATACTTAGTTATTTGACACCAATACAAGTAAGTATAATAACCAAAAACAAATGCCTTTATTTATATACAAGAATATGATACAACGAGTCCATACAATCATCAAATGATTGGCTCTAGGGCTCTAACTAACAATATCCACTCCTAAGATCAATTTTTTTGAACACACAAGAACCATGCAATTCATCAAGTATATCATCAATCCTAGGAATTGGATGACGATACTTTACCGTGATGTTGATGGCTCGACAATCCACACACATCCTCCATGTTCCATCCTTTTTGGGAACGAGTAACACAGGCACGACGCAAGGACTCATGCTTTCACGAAAATACCCCTTTTCTAATAATTCATTAACTTGCCTCTGAAGTTCCTTTGCTTCCTCCGGATTGCTTCAGTAGGCAGGTCGATTCGGAATGGATGCACCAGGTATGAAGTCAATTTGGTGCTCAATTTCTCTAATGGGAGGTAAACCATGCGGAACCTCTTCAGGAAAGACCTCCTCGAATTCCTGTAAGAGAGAAACAATAACACTAGGCAAAGAATCATTAAGGTCGTTAGTGCTCAGGAGTGCCTCCTTATACAAAAGGATAAGGGGCAGTTGATTTGAAAACAAAGCTCCTTTGATCTCACTTTTTTTTTTTTGCATAAAAGCTATTTTTCTTTCTCTTTCCTTTTTTTTCCTTGCCCACTTCTTTTGTCTCTTTCCTCTCATTTTTCTTTTCCTCGACTTCTTTTTTCTCAATTTTTTTTCTCTCAATTTCTTTTTCTTTTTTTCATTTGCTTTTTGTAGTCTCAACTGGTCCTCCATAACTTGTCTTAGAGTCAACGGTATAAGAATAATAGGTTGTCCTTTCAAGGTAAAACTATACCTATTTGTGAGGCCATCATGTGTTACCTTTCGATCGAATTTCCAAGGTCTTCCCAACAATAGATGGCATGCATGCATGGGAACCACATCACACAATAGCTCATCTTCATATTTGCCAATGGAGATTGCTACCAAGACTTGTTTTGTTACCTTGATTTCTCCGCAATCATTTAGCCACTGGAGTCGATAAGGTCGCGAATGTTTCCGAGTTGGTAGTGATAACTTCTCCACCAAATCAGTACTTGCCACATTGGTGCAACTCCCCCCATCAATAATAACACTGCAAACCTTGTTATTGACAAAGCAACGGGTATGAAACAAATTCTCCCATTGATTACCTTCTTCCTCCTTAGCTTGTAGATTGAGAACTCGTCGGGCCACCAATAAGTCTCCAATAATAGCATGTTGTTCATCATCACTATCCTCTTTTTGTGGCATTCCTTCAAGTATTTCATCCTCATCTTCAGACTCAAGTTCACCTTGGCCGTTTATTACCATCACCCTTTTGTTCACACATTGACTACCTATATGGCCATGCCCTTGACATTTAAAAAACTTGATATCACGAGTTTTGGAGGAAATGGGCTCGCCGTTACCTTGAGTAGTAGATGGTGTGGGTTTGGGCTTCTTGAAGGGTTCAAACTTTGGCTTATTTTGAGGTTGATCCTTCTTTCATGGAGACGCCTGCCATATGCCGTGAGTAGTCATTGGTTGTCCCTTCCTAGCCAATCCTCTCCTCTTGAGTTGTTCTTCCACTTTTTGTGCTTGGTGGACCATATCCGACAGCTCAACATAATGCTGCAATTCAACAATATCAGTAATTTCTAGATTTAAACCATGTAAAAACCTGGCCATGGTGGCTTCCCTATCTTCATCGATATTAGCTCGGATCATGGACAACTCCATCTCCTTGAAATATTCATCCACACTTTTGGAGCCTTGAGATAACCTTTGAAGCCGCTGATATAATCTTCTATAATAATGGCTGGGTACAAATCTCCTTCTCATGAGCACTTTCATCTCCTCCCAAGTGGACACAGGTTGCTCTCTATTCCTTCTCTAAGTCATCACTACTTGATCCCACCAAACAATAGCATAATCAGTGAATTCAATGGCAGCTAACTTCACCTTTTTAAACTCTGAGAATTCATGACAGTCAAACACACTTTCCATCTTAGTTTCCCATTCCAAGTAATCTTCTAGGTCATTTCTTCCTTAGAAGTTTGGAATTTTCATCTTAATCCCTCCTAAATCATTATTTCTTCTAGTTCCATTTCAATCTCCTCGATATCCAATCCTGCCCCGATTGTAGTTTTGCTCATCAAAGTCTTCCACAATAACCTCTTCATCTTCTTCGACATCAATCCCTTGGGCATGTCTTCGTTGTGGTCTAGTAATACAGTCTTGTTGATGTCTTCTTGGTGTCCCATCCTCCACTCGATCTAACCTCTCATGGATAGATTCTAATTCTGCCCTCATCATCTGCTGCATCTCCCCCATCAATGCTTGCAATTGCAGGTTCGGAAGTGGCCTAGCCCCCTCATTTGCTCCATCCTCTTGGTTGTTGGACATGGCTGCAAAATGAAAGAAAAACCTCACAAGCACTCAACTAACGTTTGGGTGGTAGCTCTCAATTGATGATGTCTCTTAGTTCTTAAGCAAACTCTAGAACAAATCAAAATATCACGTAACAATTCAAAAGATACCACCGAAACTTATAAAGGCAGAATTTTAAGAGAAAATGAAATAGTAGAAGTTTGAGAGTAAGGAAAACAAGAAAGGAATTGTTGAAGATAATTTACTTCGATTCGCACAAGCAGGTTTTTTTTTCTGCACTTTCTTCTTTTTTTTCTTTTTGTCTTTTCGTTGCACACTCTTTTTTTTCACGATTTTTTTTCGCTTTTAGCTGAACAACAAGTAAAGATAGATTTTCACTTGCCTTTGAACCGAAGCTCTGATACCAGATGATACAAACCCCACCAACAAATGTGATGGAACCTGAGACAAAGGTGGATAGAACCCCAAGAACTAAATGACAAGAGTGTGAGTCTTGACCCATAACCTAGAACTGGCACGAACCAAGCCTACGATGGAAAGAAACGCCACACCCGGGGTGATAAGTTTCGATGGGTTGAACGCCACGAGAGTAAACTCGATAAGTTCAGAAAGTCCTTTCAAGAACTAAGAGAGCACACAATCTCACCAAAAAACTAAGTTGCTTCATACTAAGATGTCCCTCCCTTATATAATGGGAGTGAACAAGGAAAAGTACAAGATAAGTGCATTCATAATTAGAGTCCCAATGTTGCATGTATCATGCAAGCAATCTAGGAACCCAAACAAAATAAATGCATGCACAATTAGAGTCCCAAGTCGCATGCTTCATTAAACAATCTAAAATACTTAAGTCTTCATGCATGAACGAGTTCTTCCGTTAAGCACGGCTAGTCATGGATGGTTATGTCCAATTATGTGGATTAGGCCACGACTAGCAGTTGAGATTATCTTGGTCTCTCCTTGCTCATAGTCCTCCTAATATTTTTTGATTAGCCCATTTAGTGTTTCCTTGAAACGCTTTGCTCTCAGTCTTGTAATTGGGCCTTCCGGAAGTGATAACTGATCTCTCCTATCTTCAGCCCTTGGGCATACATCATCATCCATCTCAACACCTTTAGTACTAACAACAAAACCAAGAAACACGACTTTCTCCGTACAAAAGGTGCATTTATCGAGGTTAGGAAAAAGGCTTTTCTTCTTTTAGCACACTCAAAACTAACCTTAAATGTGTAACATGTTCTTCTAAGCTTCTGCTAAAAATCAAAATATCATCAAAATACACAACTACAAATTTTTCTAAGAAAACACGCAAAACATGGTTCATTAAACGCATAAAAGTGCTAGGAGCATTAGTTAAGCCAAAAGACATTACTAACCATTCATATAAGCCATGTTTGGTTTTAAAACTAGTTTTCCATTCATCACCTTCCTTCATTCTAATCTGATAATATTCACTCCTAAGATCAATTTTTGTGAACATACAAGAACCATGTAATTCATCAAGTATATCATCAATCCTAGGAATTGGATGGTGATACTTTACCGTGATGTTGTTGATGACTCGACAATCCACACACATCCTCCATGTCTTGTCCTTCTTGGGAACTAGTAACACAGGCACGGCGCAAGGACTCATGCTTTCTCGAACATACCCCTTTTCTAATAATTCATTAACTTGCCTCTGAAGTTCCTTTGCTTCCTCCGGATTGCTTCTATAGGCAGGTCGATTCGGAATTGATGCACGAGGTATGAAGTCAATTTGGTGCTCAATTTCTCTAATGGGAGGTAAACCATGCGAAACCTCTTCAGGAAAGACCTCCTCGAATTCCTGTAAGAGAGAAACAATAACACTAGGCAAAGAATCATTAAGGTCGTTAGTGCTCAGGAGTGCCTCCTTATACAAAAGGATAAGGGGCAGCTGATTTGAAAACAAAGCTCGTTTAATCTCACTTTTTTTTTGCATAAAAACTATTTTTCTTTCTCTCTCCTTTTTTTTCCTTGCCCACTCCTTTTGTCTCTTCCTCTCATCTTCTTTCCTCTCATTTTTCTTTTCCTCTACTTCTTTTCTCTCAATTTCTTTTTCTCTCATCTTTTCATTTGCTTTTTGTAATCTCAACTGGTCCTCCATAACTTGTCTTGGAGTCAATGGTACAAGAATAATAGGTTGTCCCTTCATAGTAAAAGTATACCTATTTGTGAGGCCATCATGTGTTACCTTTCGATCGAATTGCCAAGGTCTCCTCAACAATAGATGGCATGCATGCATGGGAACCACGTCACACAACAGCTCATCTTCATATTTGCCGATGGAAATTGCTACCAAGACTTGTTTTGTTACCTTGATTTCTCCGCAATCGTTTAGCCACTAGAGGCGATAAGGTCACGGATGTTTCCGAGTTGGTAGTGACAATTTCTCCACCAAATCAGTACTTGCCACATTGGTGCAACTCCCCCCATCAATAATAACACTGCAAACCTTGTTATTGACAAAGCAACGGGTATGAAACAAGTTTTCCCTTTGATTACCTTCCTCCTCCTTAGCTTGTAAATTGAAAACTCCTCGGGCCACCAATAAGTCTCCGATAACAACATGTTGTTCATCATCACTGTCCTCTTTTTGTGGCACTTCTTCAACTATTTCATCCTCATCTTCCGACTCAAGTTCACCTTGAGCGTTTATTATCATCACCCTTTTGTTCACACATTGACTAGCTATATGACCATGCCCTTGACATTTAAAACACTTGATATCACGGGTTTGGAGGAAATGGGCTCGCGATTACCTTGAGTAGTAGATGGTGTAGGTTTTGACTTCTTGAAGGGTTCAAACTTTGGATTATTTTGTGGTTGCTCCTCCTTTCTTAGATCTGTCTGCCATGTGGCGTGAGTAGTCATTGGTTGTCCCTTCCTAGCCAATCCTCTCCTCTTGAGTTGTTCTTTCACTTTTTGTGCTTGGTGGACCATGTCTGACAGCTCAACATAATGCTGCAATTCAACAATATTAGCAATTTCTAGGTTTAAACCATGTAAAAACCTGGCCATAGTGGCTTCCCGATCTTCATTGACATTAGCTCTGATCATGGACAACTCCATGTCCTTGAAATATTCATCCACATTTTTGGAGCCGTAAGTTAACCTTTGAAACTGCTGATATAATCTTTTATAATAATGGCTAGGTACAAACCTCCTTCTCATGAGTACTTTCATCTCCTCCCAAGTGGATACAGGTTGCTCTTTATTCCTTCTCTGAGTCATCACCACTTGATCCCACCAAACAATAGCGTAATCAGTGAATTCAATTGAAGCTAACTTTACCTTTTTAAACTCTGAGAATTCATGATAGTCAAATACCATTTCCATCTTAATTTCCCATTCCAAGTAAGCTTTTGGGTCATTTCTCTCTTGGAAGGTTGGAATCTTCATCTTAATCCCTCCTAAATCATTATTTCTTCTAGTTCCATTTCTATCTCCTCGATATCCAATCCTGCTCCGATTGTAGTTTTGCTCATCAAAGTCTTCCACAATAATCTCTTCATCTTCTTCGACATCAATCCCTTGGGCATGTCTTCGTTGTGGTCTAGTAATACAGTCTTGTTGATGTCTTCTTGGTGTCCCATCCTCCACCCGATCCAACCAATCATGGATAGATTCTAATTCCGCCCTCATCATCCGCTGCATCTCCCCCATCAATGCTTGCAATTGTAGGTTCGGAAGTGGCCTAGCCCCCTCATTTGCTCCATCCTCCTGGTTGTTGGACATTGCTACAAAATGAAAGAAAAACCTCACAAGCACTCAACTCACGTTTGGGTGGTAGCTCTCAATTGATGATGTCTCTTAGTTCTTAAGCAAACTCTAGAACAAATCAGAATATCACGTAGCAATTCAAAAGATACCACCGAAACTTATAAAGCAGAATTTTTAAGAGAAAATGAAAGAGTAGAAGTTTGAGAGTAAGGAAAACAAGAAAGGGATTATTGAAGACAATTTATTTCGATTCGCACAAGTATTTTTTTTTCTGCGCTTTCTTCTTCTTCTTTTTTTTTTGTCTTTTCGTTGCGCGCTCTTTTTTTTCACGATTTTTTTTTTTGCTTTTGGCTGAACAACAAGTAAAGATAGATTTACACTTGCCTTTGAACCGAAGCTCTGATACCAGATGATACGAACCCCACCAATAAATGTGATGGAACCCGAAACAAAGGTGGATAGAATCCCAAAAACTAAACGACAAGAGTGTGAGCCTTGACCCGTAACCAAGAATTGACACGAACCAAGCCTACGAAGGAAAGAAACGCCACACCTAGGGGTGATAAGTTTCGATGGGTTGAACGCCACGAGAGGAGACTCGATAAGTTCAGCAAGTTCATTCAAGAACTAAGAGAGCACACAATCTCACCAAAAACTAAGTTGCTTCATACTAAGATGCCCCTCCCTTATATAATGGGAGTGAACAAGGAAAAATACAAGTACATGCACAATTAGAGTCCCAATGTTGCATGGCTCATGCAAGCTATCTAGAAACCCAAAACAAAATAAATGCATGTACAATTAGAGTCCCAAGTCGCATGCTTCATTAAACAATCTAAAATACTTAAGTCTTCATACATGAACGAGTTCCCATGCTTCGCATGCTTATTAGCGTTCTTCCGTTAAGCGCGTTCAGTCATGGATGGTTATGCCCGATTACGTGGATTAGGCCACGACTAGCAGTTGTGATTATCTTGGTTTCTCCTTGCTCATAGTCCTCCCAATGATTTTTGATTAGCCCATTTAGTGCTTCATTGAAACGCTTTGCTCGTAGTCTTGTAATTGGGCCTTCTGGAAGTGATAACTGATCATGTCTTTAGCCCTTGGGCATACATCACCTAGTGTGTAGATACGGGAGCCACTGATCATGTCTGCAATTCATTGTAGGGGTTCTAGAAAACCCGACAACTATATGAAGGGGAAATCACCATCTACATGGGCAACGCTACAAAAGTGGCGGTTGTTGCAGTGAGAGATGTTTATCCTTTGATAGGAATAAAACATTGATTTTGAGAAATTGTCTTTATGTACCATGTTTTAGATAGAACTTGATTTCTGTTTCCAAACTATTTATGGATGGATATTCTGTTTCTTTTGATGACAAAGTAGTTGTCAAGAAAAATAGGGTAGCAATCTGTTCTGGTACATTGATTGACAATTTGTATACTCTAAATCTAATAACTCCCACGATGCAACAAATGGAAATTAATAACACATCTTCTAATTCAAATAAGAGAAAGCAGCCTTCGGAAATGAACCAAACATATCTTTGGCATCTAAGGCTTGGTCATATTAACTTGAGTAGGATTTAAAGGCTAATAGCCGATGGACCTTTGGGTTCATTAGTGGTGGAAAATTTGCCAACCTGCGAATTTTGCTTGGAAGGAAAAATGATCAAGAGACATTTTAAGGCCAAGGGGTATAGAGCCAAAGATGTGTTGGAATTGATTCATTCTGATTTGTGTGGACTTATGACTATCCAGGCAAGAGGTGGTTTCGAATATTTTATCTCTTTTATAGACGACTATTCGAGATACGGGTACATTTACTTGATGCACCACAAGTCTGAGTGCTTTGATAAGTTCAAAGAATACAAGGCTGATGTGGAGAAACGTTATGGTAAAGGTATCAAGACACTATGGTCTGATCGTGGTGGCGAGTACCTCTTAGGAGAGTTTAGGAGTTATTTATCAGAGGTCGGGATTCAATCCCAACTATCTGCACCTGGTACACCCCAATAGAATGGTGTGACAGAATGAAGGAATATGACTCTTATGGAAATAGTTAGATCAATGATGAGTTATTCAGAATTACCAAATTCATTTTGGGAATATGCTTTGGAAACGACAGTGTACATTTTGAACTTGGTACCTTCTAAGTCAGTAACCTCTACTCCCACAGAATTGTGGAATGAGCATAAACCTAGTCTGAAGCATATTCGGATTTAGGGTAGTCCAACACATGTGCTGAAGGGAGACTGATGTGAACCTAACAAGAAAGATATCTCAAGAACCCACAACGAATTGAAAATAGAAAGAAGGGATGTCTAAAGACGATAAGATGGATGAAAGAAACCTCGACCCAATGCTTAGAAAAGCATTAACCTTGGTATACGAGATGGAAGACGCCACAACCTTGGGATTGAGGTTGATAAGTCTTTGAATGCCACTAGGAGATACCTTAATAAGTTCAAGTTCAATGAAGAACCAACAAGCGAGAGCCTCACCGTGATTTAGATTGAAAAATATGTCAAAGATCCATGTGTGGCCGTCACCCCCTTTATTTATGGCTATAAGGTGACCAAAAAACCCTAAAAGGCAAAAAGAAAGCCCATTTAGTAAATGACTATGTAGACTATTTAGCCATTTTAAGCTTATGGCTTTATTACAACCCAAATAAAAGTAGAAATTGAGTCTAAATTAAGCCTACATATCCCTACTACATAGACATGAGACTTAAGTGCTAATTAAGCTCATCTAAGGCTTGAATTAGGTTGACTATGCTGAATGACTTGCTCTTGGTCAAACTTTCTTCAATGGTAGCTTTGGCCTTCACATCTTCAATTAGTACATTAAGTTCTTCCTTCATCTTTCTAGTCTTAGCCCTTGTAATTGGGCCTCCATTGATGCATAATGGATCATCATTAACATCTAGAGTAGGTTGACCATGATCCATATCGTTAGCTTGTTGCTCTCTTTCTTTGACTCCATCATTCCCCCTTTCCTCAAAAGGATTCATCCTCGAATCTTGATCACCTACATCAAAGGGAGAAAGATCAGAAACATTAAATGTAGCATTCGCATTATACTCGCCTGGTAAGTCAAGCTTGTATGCATTATCATTGATTCTAGAAATGACTTGAAATGGACCATGTCCTTGTGGATGCAACTTAGTACGACGTTTAATAGGGAATCTTTCCTTCCTCATATGAACCCAAACCCAATCTCTGGGTTCAAAGATCACTTTCTTTCGTCCCTTGTTGGCTTGCATAGCATATTGTTCAGTTATCTTTTCAATTTGCAATCGAACTTTTTCATGCAGTTGCCTCACAAACTCAGCTTTTCTGGTACCATCTAAACTGGCACGCTCAGAGACAGGCAAAGGTGACAAATCTAAAGGAGTTAAACGGTTGAACCCATATACCACTTCAAAAGGTGAAAAATTAGTAGTAGAATGCACAGATCTATTATAAGTAAATTCAATATATGGTAAACAATCTTGCCAACCTTTTAAATTCTTTTGAATGATAGCTCTCAATAAAGTAGATAAAGTTCGATTTACTACCTCAGTTTGTCCATCTGTTTGTTGATGACAAGTTATAGAAAACAAAAGCTTTGTTCCCAATTTTCCCCATAGTGTCTTCCAAAAGTAGCTTAGGAACTTTGCATCATGATATGAAATTATGCTCCTCGGTACTCCATGAAGCCGCACGATCTCCCTAAAAAATAGATCAGCAATATGGTTAGCATCATCTGTTTTCCTACAAGGAATAAAATGAGCCATTTTAGAAAATCTATCCACAATCACAAAAATAAAATTCATACCTCGTTTGGACCTTGGTAGTCCTAAAACAAATCCATAGAAATATCAACCCAAGGTTCACTAGGAATTGGTAAAGGTGTATACAGTCCATGAGGTAAAGATCTAGATTTTTCTTGCTTACATGTAATACACTTCTCACAAAATTTAACTACATCTTGTTTCATGTGTGGCCAAAAGAAATGCTCTACCAATACTTCTAGTGCTTTTCTTACTCCAAAATATCCTATTAGTCCCCCACCATGAGATTCTTGGATTAATAATTCCCTTAATGAACAATTAGGCACACACAACCTATTCACTCTAAAAAGAAACCCCTCATGCCTATAAAACTTCCCAAAAGCAGCATGTTCACAAACTTCAAACACATTTCCAAAATCAGAATTATTAGAATATAGATCTTTAATGTATTCAAATCCTAACAATTTAGTGTTTAAAGTAGAGATCAAGGTATACCTTCGAGACAAAGCATCAGCAACAATATTTTCCATACCTTGTTTATACTTGATCACATAAGGGAATGATTCAATGAATTCTACCCATTTTGTATGACTCCTATTCAACTTACTTTGGCTCTTCAAATGTTTCAACGATTCATGATCAGTGTGAATAACAAATTCTTTGGGCCACAAGTAATGCTGCCACGTCTCTAAAGCCCTCACCAATGCATACATCTCCTTGTCATAAGTTGGATAGTTCAAAGCTGCTCCACTGAGTTTCTCACTAAAATAAGCAAGGGGTCGACCTTCTTGTATTAGCACAGCTCCAATACCTATTCTTGATGCATCACACTCAATTTCAAAAGTTTTAGCAAAGTTAGGTAATGCAAGTAATGGTGTCGAACTTAGCTTCTCCTTAAGTAAGGTGAAAGCTGTAACTTGTTCACTATCCCAACGGAACCCAACATTCTTTTTAACAACTTCAGTCAAGGGTGCAGCTATAGAACTAAAATTTTAACAAACCTTCTGTAGAAATTTGCCAACCCATGAAAGCTACGTACCTCAATTATCATTTTTGGTGTTGGCCACTCACGAATTGCCTTAACCTTTTCTTCATCAACTGCTATTCCCTTAGCACTAACAATATAATCAAGAAACTCTATCTGACTAGTGCAAAAAGAATATTTTTGAAGGTTAACATACAATTTTTCATTTCGCAAAACAAGTAGAACTTTTTGTAAATAGTTGACATGCTCATCTAAATTCTTGCTATAAATCAAGATGTCATCAAAATAGACTACAACAAAGTTCCCAATATAAGCACGCAAAATATGGTTCATTAATCTCATGAAAGTATTAGGTGCATTAGTTAGCCCAAATAACATGACTAACCATTCGTACAAACCATACATAGTCTTAAAAGCAGTTTTCCATTCATCTCCCTCACGCATACGAATTTGATGATAGCCAGACTTCAAATCAATTTTAGAGAAAATACAAGAACCATATAGTTCATCTAGCATATCATCTAATCTAGGAATAGGATGACGATACTTTACCGTAATTTTGTTGATAGCCCTGCAATCAGCGCACATTCTCCAAGTTCCATCTTTCTTAGGCACAAGCAAAATAGGAACTGCACAAGGACTCAAACTTTCTCGAACATACCCTTTTCGCATCAACTCTTCAACTTGCTTTTGAAGCTCCTTCATCTCCATAGAGTTGCACCTATAGGCTAGTCGATTAGGAACGACTGTTCCTGGGATGAAGTCAATCTGGTGCTCTATTCCCCTAAGTGGTGGCAATCCATTAGGAACTTTTTCCGGAAAGACATCATCAAATTCCTGCACAAGAGATTTAACAACACTAGGCAAAGAAGAGTTAAGGTTGTTAGTGTTGAAATAAACCTCCTTGTACAAAGTACAATCATCGGCTGTTGAGAATAAAAAGCTCTCTTAACCTCTCTTTCAAAGCATAAAAGCTCCCTTTTTTACTCTCTAGATTTTTTTGTTTCTTTTTCATTCATTTTTTCACTCCTCTCATCCTCACTTTTTCTTTTCTCACACTCCTTTTCTTTTCCATTTTTTTCCTCTCACAATCTTTTCTTTTTTCACTCTCATTTTTATCCTCAATTGATCTTCATATACTTGGTTAGGAGTCAATGGTACAGGAGTTACAAGTTTACCATGCATCTTAAAAGAATATTTATTTGTGAACCCATCATGCATGACCCTCCTATCAAATTGCCATGGTCTACCTAAAAGCAAATGACTTGCATGCATTGGTACTACATCACAAAGAACATAATCATGATACGTACCAATGGATAATGAAACTAACATTTGCTTAGTGACCTTAACCTCCCCGCAATCATACAACCATTGTAGTTTATAAGGTCTAGGATGTTTAGTGGTAGGTAAGCATAATTTCTCAACCAAGATAGTACTAGCAACATTAGTGCAACTTCCTCCATCTATAATCATACTACATACCTTTTCTTTGATGTGACAACGGGTATGAAATATGTTGTCTCGTTGTTCTTTATCTTCTTCCTTCACTTGCACATTTAGAGCACGCCTAGTGACAAGGGCTTCCCCTTCAACAACATACTCTTCTATATCACTTTCCATCAATGGTGGCAAGACATTATCATCTTCGGACTCACTCTCAGTTTCAATATCACCATTTTCTTTTAAAAGCATACTTCCTTTGTTTGGACATTGTGAAGCAATATGTCCTCTTCCCAAACACTTAAAGCATTTAATATCTCTATTTCCTGAAGATTAGATAGGTTCTTTACCTTTAACCAATGGAGAATTAGCATCTTTATTCTTCAAAAACTCAGTCTTATTTTTTGATGCAACTTTATCATCTCTTTTGTTCCAACTAGATTTCCAAGTGGATGAATTAGAACTTTGACCATGCTTGATTGAACCCTTCCTTTTGGGTTGCCATTCAACTTTCATGGACATATGCACCATATCTTCCAGCTCCACATAATGTTGCAACTCTACTATATTTGCAATTTCTGAATTCAAACCTTGTAAAAATCTTGCCATGGATGCTTCTCGGTCCTCCTCCACATCTGATACAACTCTGGATCAGCTCAAAGCCAATGAGATAGGACTATAAGTCGAGGTGTACGTCCCGAACCATGAGGAGCATTAAGAGGACTTGCACGTGGCAGCCGAGCTGATAATGAAAACAGAGGTCAAGCAAGTTCAACATATTGTACAAGCATTGACATCTCGTATCTTGGAAGGGCAGGCTATGGAGTTACAGTCGATGCCATGCTGAATGATTAATTTCATACTAATCGACCCTAAAATGGGCCAATTAGCTGCGGAAGAATGGAATATTATGATGCAACATGTTCCTAGCCAAATACCATACTAGAATGGTGGGAAAACACACCATTCTAGTTGGAATTGGTGTGCCATTTAATGCCACCTACATTTTGGACAAATTCCCAAGTTGGAGGATAGCTAGAGGGAGTGTCCATAAAGACTTGCATTCATCATCTTCTCTTTCCATGCATTGGAAACTACCATTTGTTGGAAAGGGAGTGTGCATGAAGACTTGCATTCATTATCTTCTCTTTCCATGCCTTGAAAACTACCATTTTCAGTTCTATATAATGTCTTGAGTGTTGGTTGCTACTCGGAAAATCTAGACGTTCCACTGTACAAAAATTTTGTACAAAGGTCTGAACCTTTTCCTAGCTACCATGTGTTCTTTTAAATTAAATTTTGGATTGCCTGCGGAACTTAACACGTTTGATCCAAAACTTAATCTATTTGTTCTTTTAGGTTTTGACTTGGATCTCCTGCGGAACTTAACACGTTCGACCCAAGTCACCTTAAGTTATTAATTCCATTAAATATTAATTTCCATAATTGGTTCCCAGTACTGACGTGGCGAGGCACATGGCCTTCTTAGATATGGGAGCAACCACCACCGACTAGACAAAACCTTTTATGGAAAGCTAATATTTAATTTCCTAAAATAACTTTAGGTTAATCGAAAAGAACAATCAAATCACAAGGGAAAGAAAAACAAAAGAACACTATATCGAAAACAAATTCGAAACTCTAGAATCGTATGCCTCTTGTATTTAGTATTATTTCCAAAAATAACTAGTATGATGCGGAAACAAAAATTACTAGTTATACCTTTTAGAAAGACCTCTTGATCTTCTACCGTATTCCTCTTCTAACCTCGGACGTTGTGTGGGCAACGATCTTCCGAGATGAGAACCACCAAGCACCTTCTTCTTCCTTACAAGTTTCGGCCATCAAAACTTCTCCTAGGATGAAGAGGTTCGGCCATCACCACCATGCTCCAAGGGATGCTAGAAAAGAGGCTTCTTTTCTCTCCTTCTTCTCCTTCTTAGATCCGGCCACCAAAGATATCTCCACCATGAGAAGGTTTCGGCCACACAAAGGAGAGGAGAGGAAAGAAAGGGCCGACCACACCCAAGGAGAAAAGAGAGGAAAAATAGAATAGAGTCCTTCACCTTGAAGCCTCCTCTACCCCTTCTTTTATAATCCTTGGTCTTGGCAAATAAGGAAACTTTAATAAAAACTTCCTTAATTCTTTTGCCATTGAAAAGGAAAATTTATTTAATTAAAATAATTTTCTCTTTTCAAATTATAATGGCCGGCCACTCTTCTCCCCAAAACAAGGAGAGTTTTAATTAAAACAAAAATTAAAACTTCCTAATTTGTTTCTAGAAATTTATAAAAATTTCTCCAATAATTTTAATCCCTTCATGATTGGTTAATAAAAAGAAATTTTATAAATTAAAATCTTTCTTTTAAACATGTGGATAATTTCCAAAAAGGAAAGTTGTCTCTAAAAATTAAAATCTCCTTTCAATTTACAAATAAGGAAAGATATTAAATCTTTTCTTAATCTTTTGTAGAAACTAATAAAAGAGAATTTTTAATTTTCAAACTTTCTTTTAAATCATGAATATAATTAGAAGGAAAGTTTTTACCAAAATTAAAATCAACCTTTTAATCTACAAATAAGGAAAGAGATTTTAACTCTTCTCTTAATCTTTTGTAGAATCTTATAAAAGGAAGGATTTAAATTTTTAAACTCTCTTTTAAATTATATTATCCACATAAGAAAAATTTTAAAATTAAAATTCCTTTTTATTTTAATAGGGACGGCCACATGAATTCACCCATGAACATACCCATGGCCGGCCCTAGCTTGGTCTCCAAGCTAGCTTGGCCGACCCCTATAGGATGTGTAAGAAGGTGGGTATAGGTGGGTATAGTACTCTATAATTAAGAGGCTACGATAGGTACCGAGAGGAGGAATTGATTTTGGTCTCCCGATAAAATTAAGCATCCCGTGCTCGCCCCGAACACACAACTTAATTTTATCAATAATAATTCATTCCACTAGAGAACTATTATTGAACTACCGCACCAATCCCAAATTACATTTTGGGCTCCTTCTTATCATGAGTGTGTTAGTCTCCCTGTGTTTAAGATAACAAATGTCCACTAATTAAGTAAGTTACTGACAACTCACTTAATTAATATCTAGCTCCAAGAGTAGTACCACTCAACTTCATCGTCATGTCGGACTAAGTCCACTTGCAGGGTTTAACATGATAACCCTTATGAGCTCCTCTTGGGGACATTCTCAACCTAGATCACTAGGACACAGTTTCCTTCTATAATCAACAACACACACTATAAGTGATATCATTTCCCAACTTATCGGGCTTATTGATTCATCGAACTAAATCTCACCCATTGATAAATTAAAGAAATAAATATCAAATTTATGTGCTTGTTATTATATTAGGACTAAGAGCACACACTTCCATAATAACTGAGGTCTTTGTTTCTTTATAAAGTCAGTATAAAAGAAACGACCTCTAATGGTCCTACTCAATACACTCTAAGTGTACTAGTGTAATTATATAGTTAAGATAAACTAATACCTAATTACACTACGACCTTCCAATGGTTTGTTCCTTTCCATTATGGTCGTGAGCTACTGTTTATAATTTATAAGGTACTGATAACATAATCCTCTGTGTGTGACACCACACACCATGTTATCTACAATATAAATTAATTGAACAACTACATTTATCATAAATGTAAACATTTGACGAATGTGATTCTTATTTCTAGATAAATGTTTATACCAAAAGCTAGGCTTTTAGTATACACTCTAACAATCTCTCACTTATACTAAAAGACTAAGCTGCCGTATCTGCTGCCATACATCTGATTCCCATGCCTTTCAAAAAGCTCTTGCCTTAAGGACCTTAGGTTATCATCTGATGTAATCTAGGCGGCAACAACTTCTCCTCGTTTATACGATTTCTTGTATTGGGTGGTACTTGCGCTCTATTGTGTTTTCTTACTTTATAGACTTATGGTTTCTTCAAGTTTGCTACTGCACCAGTGTTATTACAATAAATTGTAATAATGTTTGGACAAACCAGAAATCATATCTAAGTCTATCTTGAGGTTATCGAGTCATTCAGCTTTTATGGCTATCTCAGAGGCTTGCCATATACTCAGCTTCTATGATGGAGTCCAGAAAAATACCTATGCTTATCACTCTTCCATAGTTATGACTTTACCTCCTAAAGTAAACACAAAACCCCGAGGTTGACTTATTATTGTCCCTATCCGATTGGAAGTCAAAATCCATGCAACCCACAGGGACTAAATTAACTGCCTTGTAATCTAGCATATAATCTCTAGTTCCTCTAAGGTACTTTAATATATGCTTTACTGCAGTCCAATGTCCTTGTCTAGGGTTACTTTGATATCTGCTAACTATGCCCTTGACAAAACAGATTTCTGATCTCGTGCATAGCATACATTAGGTTGTCTAACTGCCGAAGCTTAAAGAACTGTCTACATGTCCTCAATCTCCTTTGATGTCATCGGAGACATCTCTTTAGATAAAGACACTCCATGCTTAAAAGGTAAGAAACCTTTCTAGGAGTTTTGCATGCTTAAAACGAGCAAGGATTTTTCTAATGTATCAAGCTTAGGATAAGTATATTTTTCTTGCGATCCTTTGATCTCAAAAATATATACATTCTCCCAAGTCCTTTATATCGAATTATTTGGACTACCATACCCTTACTTCTGACAACATTTTGATATTGTTTCCAACTACCAAAAATGTTATCTACGTATAGTACAAGAAATACCACCACGTTTCCATCACACCTTTTGTATACACAAGACTTATCCGTTTACTCAATAAATCCATATGTCTGGATTACTTTGATAAACTGGATGTTCCAAGACCTTGAAGCTTTGCATCAATCCATAGACTGATTGAGCTTGCACACAAGATACTCTTAGCCCTTTGCAATGAACCCTTCTGGTTGCTTTATATGGATGCTTTCTTCAAGACTTCCATTAAGGAATGTTGTCTTGACATCCACTTACCAAATAGATAAAAGTATCCGGATAGACTTAAGCATGGCTACCAGTGAAAAAATTTCCTTTTTCATCTAGCCTTGCTTTGAAAGTTTCTACCTTCCTGTCTATCCCTCTTTTCCTATTATAGACCTTTTTATACCCAAAGGCTTTTACACCATTTGGTGGTTCTACAAGCTTCCAGATTTTATTAGAATACATATATTCTAATTTTGTTATTCATTACTCTTTGCCAAGATATTGTATCTTTATCTTGGAGTGCTTCGTCATATGTCCGGAGATCAGGTTCATGTCCTCCAGGGATCGAGTCCAAAAACTCTCCCAAAACATGAATCTTTTTAGGTTGCCTAACAACCCTCCCACTATGACAAGGCATTTTCTACAATTGTGTATCATTTGTGATACGTGTTGCAGTTTCCTTGTGGTATCTCATCTTGTACAATTGGTACTAGATTAGACATGTCTTTTATTATTTCCTTAAGAACAAATTTTCTTATGGGCACGTGGTTTATTACATAGTCCTTTTCTAAAAATCGGTCATTGATGCTAACGATGACCTTCTGATTTTTAAGACTATAAACCTACTTTTATTTCTGTAGGATAACCCACAAACAAGTGAATTCCTGTCCAACTTATCATTGTCTCTCTTCAGCATATGTGCTGGACTACTCGAATCTGAATATGCTTCGAAATAGGCTTACGCCTATTCAGCAATTCTATATGAGTAGAGAGTTATGACTTTGGAAGGTACTATATTCACTTCCGTTTCCAGAGTATATCCTAAAAATGATTTTGGTAATATTCTAAATAACTCATCAATGTACTTATTTCCATAAGAGTCCTATACCTTCCTTTTTCTTCACCATTCTGTTGGGGTGTACCAGGTGCAGTTAGTTGGAATTGAATCCCTACTTCTGATAAGTGACTCCTAAATTCTCCCAAGAGGTACTTGCCACTATGTTCTAACCATAGTGACTTTTACTTTAACATTTCTCCGCATCAGCCTTGTACTATTTGAACTAATCAAAGTACTTAGTCTTGCGGTACATTAAGTAAATTTATTTGTATCTTGAATAGTTGTCTATAAAATAGACGAAATATTCAATACTACCTCTTGTCTGGATAGTCATAGGATCACACAAATCAGAATGAACTAATTTCAATATATCTTTGACTCCATACCCCTTAAACTTAAAAGCTTCTTGGTTATTTTTTCTTCCAAGTAAGACTCACAGGTTGGAAAGATTTCCACTACCAATGAACCCAAAAGTTCATCAGCTACCAATGAATCCTACTCAAGTTAATATAACCTAGCCTTAGATGCCAAAGATATTAATGGTTCATTTCCGAAGGTTGCTTTCACTTAAAACTAGAAGATGTGTTACTAATTTCCATTTGTTGCATCGTGGGAGTTATTGAATTTATAAATTGCCAACCAACGTACCAGAACAGATAACTTCCCTCTTTTTCTTAATAACAACTTTGTTATTAAAAGAGGCAGAATATCAAGTTCTTTGAATAGTTTAGAAACTGAAAACTAGTTCTTTCTAAACTTGGTGTGTAAAGACAATTACTCAAAAATCCATGTTTTATTCTTATCAAAAGATAAACATCTCCCACTGCAACAGCTACCATTTTTACAGTAGTGCCCATGTGGACGGTGTTTTAATTTTCATTTAGTTGCCGGATTTCCTGGAACCCTGCAATGAATTGCGGGCATGATTGATGGCATCTGTATCTACACTCCAGGTTCTGGTAGATAACACCACTAAACATGTTTCAACTAATGAATTAAATACACCTATATTGTTCTTAGTTCTAAGAAGACAGTCTACCTTAATGTCCAAGTCCTATTTCCAATCATTACAATTGGGACTACTAAGTCTTTTCTATAGTATAACAACTAGGGGATTGATAAACATTTTAAATCCTAAGAATCACAAAAATATTTGGTCAAGATCAATTCTTTAAAATCCCCATGAATTTTGTATGCCACGATAGTGTGGACGTATACAAAATCAAAGAGGAGATTTTATCCATTAATTTTATTATCTCGTCAACTTTACTTTATGACGAATAAAATTAATAGTTGATCTGTCTTTGATCAAATATTTGGTCAAAACTTTTTGAATTTAAAATAAAATATTGATTCCTCAAACAATATTATTTAAATTCACCAACACCTCAAACACCGTGAATTTTGCATGCCACGTTAGTGTGGACGTATACAAAAATTCAACATTTGTAAAAGGAGGGTTTTACCCATTAACTATCTTGTCAATGTATCTTTATGACAAATAAAATTATCTCAAACACTGTTAATTTTGTATGCCACGTTAGTGTGGACGTATACAAAATCAATCATTTGTAAGAGGGGTTTTAACCCTTTAATTTTATTATCTTGTCAACCTAATTTTATGACAAATTAATAGTTGGTTTCATTTGGTCACACAAATAATAGCAATGACTCCGATGGAGAGGATATTATTAGATGTGTCTAAGTGTATACCATTACTTGACACTAAGTCCATTAATAAGATTATGCCCCTTCCGTTGGGGAAGATCACACGCTCTTAATTAACTTCCTATAGTCATCCAAAAATGGAAGTCTGTTCTAGTGATCCACAAACAAGCTCATCCGTTATGGAGGAAGGCACTCAGAGTCAACGCGCAAACTTGTTTGCATTACTTACAAACCAGTAATGGAGACCATGGGATTTATTTAAAAATCCCTCTCCCACTTAGTTATTTATAAACGAGGAATTTTAACTATGCTAGCCTACTAGTCAAGTATACTAACATGCACACACAGCACAATATAAAAACAATAAATAGAAAATCTAATTTTCAACTATTATGACTTTTATCTCTAGTTGTCCTCCGTGTGTTGTCATCCCAAGCTGCTGTCATATTTGGCCACCGCATCCATCTTGCTCCTAGTTCCACTGCGCCTCTGGTCCTTAGAAGGTTCCACGCTTTGCAAGATTCGATCCATGACATAAATAGAATTTTACATTTTGATCCTATATTCCATAAAAGGAATGTACATGTATCTAGATCAAAATAAAATCCTAATAAAACTAAATACAACTCCTGCATTTTAATACAATCATGCACACACAGATAAATGCCCTTGACATGTCCAAGGGTCCAATCACACACATAATAACTAAAAGCCATAATAGTTGGATCCTGCATCCACAAAGTTAGCACATCCTACTATTAACCTGCCTAAATTATGTATGATATGTGCATAATTAAACTAATACCAAATACGGAGGCACCTAGCATCATATCCATGTTGGTTGCTACTCGGAAAACCTAGAGGTTCCACTGTACAAAAATTTTGTACAAAGGTCTGAACCTTTTCCTAGTTACCATGTGTTCTTTTAAATTAAATTTTGGATCGCCTGCGGAACTTAACACGTTTGATCCAAAACTTAATCTATTTGTTCTTTTAGGTTTTGACTTGGATCTCCTACGGAACTTAACACGTTCGACCCAAGTCACCTTAAGTTATTAATTCCATTAAATATTAATTTCCATAATTGGTTCCAAGTACTGACGTGGCGAGGCACATGGCCTTCTTGGATATGGGAGCAACCACCACCGACTAGACAAAACCTTTTATGGAAAGCTAATATTTAATTTCCTAAAATAACTTTAGGTTAACCGAAAAGAACAATCAAATCACAAGGGAAAGAAAAACAAAAGAACACTATATCGAAAACAAATTCGAAACTCTAGAATCGTAAGCCTCTTGTATTTAGTATTATTTCCAAAAATAACTAGTATGATGCAGAAACAAAAATTACTAGTTATACCTTTTAGAAAGACCTCTTGATCTTCTACCGTATTCCTCTTCTAACCTCGGACGTTGTGTGGGCAACGATCTTCCGATATGAGAACCACCAAGCACCTTCTTCTTCCTTACAAGTTTCGGCCATCAAAACTTCTCCTAGGATGAAGAGGTTCGGCCATCACCACCATGCTCCAAGGGATGCTAGAAAAGAGGCTTCTTTTCTCTCCTTCTTCTCCTTCTTAGATCCGGCCACCAAAGATATCTCCACCATGAGAAGGTTTCGGCCACACAAAGGAGAGGAGAGGAAAGAAAGGGCCGGCCACACCCAAGGAGAAAAGAGAGGAAAACTAGAATAGAGTCCTTCACCTTGAAGCCTCCTCTACCCCTTCTTTTATAATCCTTGGTCTTGACAAATAAGGAAAATTTAATAAAAACTTCTTTAATTCTTTTGCCATTGAAAAGGAAAATTTATTTAATTAAAATAATTTTCTCTTTTCAAATTATAATGGTCGGCCACTCTTCTCCCCAAAACAAGGAGAGTTTTAATTAAAACAAAAATTAAAACTTCCTAATTTGTTTCTAGAAATTTATAAAAATTTCTCCAATAATTTTAATCCCTTCATGATTGGTTAATAAAAAGAAATTTTATAAATTAAAATCTTTCTTTTAAACATGTGGATAATTTCCAAAAAGAAAAGTTATCTCTAAAAATTAAAATCTCCTTTCAATCTACAAATAAGGAAAGATATTAAATCTTTTCTTAATCTTTTGTAGAAACTAATAAAAGAGAATTTTTAATTTTCAACCTTTCTTTTAAATCATGAATATAATTAAAAGGAAAGTTTTTACCAAAATTAAAATCAACCTTTTAATCTACAAATAAGGAAAGAGATTTTAACTCTTCTCTTAATCTTTTGTAGAATCTTATAAAAGGAAGGATTTAAATTTTTAAACTCTCTTTTAAATTATATTATCCACATAAGAAAAATTTTAAAATTAAAATTCCTTTTTATTTTAATAGGGACGACCACATGAATTCACCCATGAACATACCCATGGTCGGCCCTAGCTTGGTCTCCAAGCTAGGTTGGCCGGCCCCTATAGGATGGGTAAGAAGGTGGGTATAGGTGGGTATAGTACTCTATAATTAAGAGGCTACGATAGGGACCGAGAGGAGGAATTGGTTTTGGTCTCCCGATAAAATTAAGCATCCCGTGCTCGCCCCGAACACACAACTTAATTTTATCAATAATAATTCATTCCACTAGAGAACTATTATTGAACTACCGCACCAATCCCAAATTACATTTTGGGCTCCTTCTTATCATGAGTGTGTTAGTCTCCCTGTGTTTAAGATAACAAATGTCCACTAATTAAGTAAGTTACTGACAACTCACTTAATTAATATCTAGCTCCAAGAGTAGTACCACTCAACTTCATCGTCATGTCGGACTAAGTCCACCTGCAGGGTTTAACATGACAACCCTTATGAGCTCCTCTTGGGGACATTCTCAACCTAGATCCCTAGGACACAGTTTCCTTCTATAATCAACAACACACACTATAAGTGATATCATTTCCCAACTTATCGGGCTTATTATTCATCGAACTAAATCTCACCCATTGATAAATTAAAGAAATAAATATCAAATTTATGTGCTTGTTATTATATTAGGATTAAGAGCACACACTTCCATAATAACTGAGGTCTTTGTTTCTTTATAAAGTCAGTATAAAAGAAACGACCTCTAATGGTCCTACTCAATACACTCTAAGTGTACTAGTGTAATTATATAGTTAAGATAAACTAATACCTAATTACACTACGACCTTCCAATGGTTTGTTCCTTTCCATTATGGTCGTGAGCTACTGTTTATAATTTATAAGGTACTGATAACATAATCCTCTGTGTGTGACACCACACACCATATTATCTACAATATAAATTAATTGAACAACTACATTTATCATAAATATAAACATTTGACCAATGTGATTCTTATTTCTAGATAAATGTTTATACCAAAAGCTACGCTTTTAGTATAAACTCTAACATTGAGTAGATATCAAAGGGGGTAGAAAATATTATATTTTGAGAGAATTTTCCTCCTTGTTGTTCTTCAGCAACTCTGCAAGGATTACGGGTGAGAACTTGTAATTCTCAGCACTTTTATAATATCGGTTCTTGGTTTTGTTATAATCATTGGGTCGATATTCTCCATTGTTCTCATAATAGTAGTTCTTGATTCTCTATAATCAACGAGTCAATATTCCATCCCTCTGAAACCTCCTTTGGATGATCCCAGAACTGAGTTCCAATCTTATTGTTGCCGGGTCTCGCGGCATTGTTCGTCGACGTTCGCATCATCTTTGGTATCAGAGCCAAGTTCCAAACCAGGTTTATCTATCTTTCCTAGTGTTTATTTTGTTTTTATCATCACAATCAGTCCATACTCATCTTGTTATCTTCATATACTTTTAGTATTGTTGCAAAAAAGAAAAGAAAAGAAAAAAAAGAAAAAAAAAGGAAGAACAAAAAAAAAGAAGAACAGAAAAGAAAAAAAAAAGAGAGCAGAAAAGAAAAGGAAGAACAAAGATCATTTGATTTGTTTTGATTGCATCTCATGATATACATCTAGTGCCATCTATAGCTACCGTGATTCCGTTTCCATTTGCATGTTTCTTTTCAACTCCGTTTACCATCTCCATTGTGTTGCTTTAATTTGATTTTCTCTATCATCAATTCTATTTTGCTTCATCATATCATCATTTCTGTTTGCTTCATATCTTCTTTCCATCGTTCCTTGATTGACATCGTAACCTCGATCCAACTAAGCCTAGAATCGGTATTCTGAGTTTGTTGGGTTGAATAAGTGTTTGCTTGTTTTGACTTGCTTAGTTTCTCTAGAACTTTTTGGAGGAAAACAAGTAAGCAGAGAGAACTCAATTTTCTGAGTAAAACACGAGTGTTTTTGTGACATCCAACTGAGTGCAAATACGTGAGGGTGTGAGTGAGGATCCTCCTTTGTTCATAATATTTCAGTTGCAACTCACTATGTCTCGAGAGCACGGTGGCAGGGTTGATCCAAGTGATGGAGGAGGGGCTGATCAGACTACGATCATGCGGGCTATGCAGCAACAATTTGCATGAATGTCATGTTCAATGAGATTCGAGATCGGTTGGATAGGCATGAGGATCGGCTCGAACAACTTCAACAAGAGCCATTACCTAGGCATCGGAGACCCGACCAGCGACCACATTTTGCTCCAAATGTCCCAGATGATGACTATGATGATGGGGCGAGCAATGAAGTGGTTTCCGATGCTACTTGGAGGAGGGCTAGGGCTATCAGATCCGAAAGGCCAAGGCATGTTCAAAGGTAACACCGAGAAAGGGAAGCCGTAGATCGTAACATGGGCACCATCAAGCTGTCCATTCCTCCATTTCAAGGTAAAAATGACCGTGCTGTTTATATTGAATTGGAGAGGAAAGTTGAGCTAGTATTCGATTGTCACAATTACTTGGAGGAGAAGAAAGTGAAGCTTGCTGCAGTGACTTTTATTGACTATGCCATTGTATGGTGGGATCAGCTGACCTTGAGTAGACGTCAGAACCGTGAGCTTCCCATTGACAATTGGGAGGACATGAAAGCCGTTATGAGAAGAAGGTTTGTTCCATCTCACTATTATCGGGACTTACATTTGAAATTGCAAAGTCTGAAGCAGGGGTCAATGATTGTGGAAGACTACCACAAGGAGATGGAGATAGCCTTGATTCGGGCTAACATTGAGGAGGATCGAGAGGCGACCATGGCTCGGTTCATTTGTGTCCTGAACCGTGAGATTACCAATATTGTTGAGCTGCATCACTACATGGAGCTTGACGATGTGGTACACATGGCAATGAAAGTTGAAAGACAACTCAAGAAAGGAGTGTGATCATCTTCCAAGTATGAGGCTGCGAGTTCATCCCCTTGGAAGCAGAGTGGGGATCATCAAAACTAACTGAGAAAGCAGTTTCAAAATCAAAGGGAGAGACGAATGTAGCCAAGACATAACCTAGCAACAAAGATAAGGGTAACTCATCTTCCCAACCTCAAAGAAATCGTGACATCAAATGTTTTCGTTGTTTAGGATCAGGTCATATTGCTTCTCAATGCCCAAACAAGCGATCAATGATCATGTTGGATAATGGGGAGACCGAAACTGAAGAGGAAGATGAAGGAAATGAGTCCACTCCATCAGTTGAAGATACTAGTGATGTTGAGCTTGCTGTTGATGGCCAAGCTCTTGTTATGCTAAGAGCTCTCCATATGCAAGCCAAAGAAGACGATGACGGGCTGCAAAGGGAGAACATCTTCTACACCCGCTGCCATGTGAAAGATCGAGTATGCGGTTTGATTATTGATGGTGGCAGCTGTGTTAATGTGGCAAGCAAGTTAATGGTGGACAAGCTTGGCCTACCTACCTTGAAGCATCCAAAGCCGTATAAACTCCAATGGCTCAATGACAGTGGAGAAATGAAGGTAACCAAGCCGATCCTTGTTTCATTTACGATTGGAAGGTACACGGATGAGGTTCTGTGTGATGTTGTACCCATGCAAGCTAGCCATTTGCTTCTTGGAAGACCGTGGCAATTTGACAGACGGACCACACATGATGGGTACAAGAACCGCTATAGCTTCAGCAAGGATGGTAGGAACATTACACTTGCACCTTTGACACCTCTTCAAGTATTTGAGGAACAACTCCAGAACAAAAAGTCCGTTGCAGCAAGAGGAAAAGGTGTGGCTGAGATAGAAAAAGAAAATGAAAGTGAAAATGAAAAAAAAGATGGTGGACTAAGAATAAAAAAAGAGAGTGGAAAAAAGAAAAGATTGAGAGTTCGACCTTGAAAAAGAAAGAATAAAGAAAAATGAGCTTCTATGCAAAAGAAAGAGAGATTAAAAGTGCTTTTAACTCCGATAGACCGATGATCTTGTTTCTATACAAGGAGGCCTATCTTTCTTTGGCTGACCATAATGTTTCTTTGCCTAGTGTTGTGATGTCTCTTTTGCAGGATTTTAAGGATGTCTTTTCTGAGGATACGCCACCTGGGTTACCACCCAAAAGAGGAATCGAGCATCAGATTGATCTCATTCCGGGAGCTTCCATTCCAAACCGACCAGCTTATCGAAGTAGTCCAGAAGAGACCAAAGAGCTTCAAAGGCAAGTCGAAGAACTTATGACCAAAGGACATGTTCGTGAAAGCATGATTCCCTGTGTTGTGCCGGTGCTGCTAGTTCCAAAGAAAGACGAGACTTGGAGGATGTGCGTGGATTATCGAGCTGTAAACAAGATAACGGTAAAGTTCCCTATTCCTCGCTTAGATGACATCCTTGATGAATTACATGGATCCACTATATTTTCTAAGATTGATTTGAAGAGTGGGTATCATCAAATTCGAATTAAGGAAGGGGATGAGTGGAAAACAACTTTGAAGACAAAACAGGGGCTATATGAATGGTTAGTGATGCAATTTGGATTGATGAATGCTCCTAGCACATTTATGCCTCTCATGAACCATGTGCTACGTGCATTTATTGGAAAATTTGTTGTTGTTTATTTTGATGACATTCTGATCTATAGCAAGAGTTTGCATGACCATATTGATAATTTGAAATATGTGCTTGAAGCTTTGAGGCGTGAAAAATTATTTGCTAACCTTAAGAAATGCATCTTTTGCGTAGATAGGGTTGTTTTCCTTGGATTTGTTGTTAGTTCTAGAGGCGTGGAAGTTGATGAGGAGAAGGTGAAAGCTATCAGGGAATGGCCTACCCCTAGCACCATCACTGAAGTAAGGAGTTTTCATGGTCTATAGGAGGTTTGTGCCAAATTTCAACAGCATCGCTGCCCCTTTAACGGAAATCATCAAGAAGAATATTGGATTTAAGTGGGGAGAGGCACAAGAGAAAGCCTTCAACACATTAAAAGAAAAGCTAAGTACTCCTCCTTGACTACTTCTATCAGATTTTTCTAAGGTTTTTGAAATCGAATGTGATGCTTTTGGTATTGGTATAGGTGTTGTTCTTATGCAAGAAAAGAGGCCAATTGCCTACTTTAGTGAGAAGCTCAATGGTGCAACGTTGAACTACTCAACATATGACAAGGAGCTCTATGCATTGGTGCGAGCTTTGGAGACATGGCAACATTACTTGTGGTCCAAGGAGTTCATTATTCACACGAACCATGAGTCACTGAAGCATTTGAAAGGACAAGGTAAATTGAATCGTAGACATGCTCGTTGGATTGAATTCATTGAAATGTTTCCTTATGTGATCCAATACAAGCAAGGAAAAGAGAATGTGGTAGCAGATGCTTTGTCACGCAGGTGCACCCTTATCTTTGCCTTAGGGTCAAAGTTTCTTGGATTTGAGCACCTGAAGGAATTGTATGTGAATGATGATGACTTTGCTGATATCTTTAAAGCATGTGAAAAGGGTGCATTTGATAAGTTCTATATGCATGATGGTTACTTGTTTTGAGAAAATAGACTTTGCATTCCCCAAAGTTCTTTGCGTGAGTTGCTTGTTAGGGAGTCACATGGGGGTGGATTAATGGGGCATTTTGGAGCTATGAAAACCTTGGACATTTTGAAAGAACATTTATTCTGGCCTCATATGAAAAGAGGTGTTGAAAGGATTTGCATTAGGTGCCTTGCATGTAAGAAAGCCAAGTCTAAGGTGCAACCACATGGACTTTATATGCCTTTGCCTATGCCTAGCCACCCTTGGACTGATGTGTCAATGGATTTTGTGTTAGGTTTGCCTAGGACTAGGAATGACCGAGATAGTATTCTTGTGATTGTGGACCGATTTTCAAAAATGGCACACTTTATCCCTTGTCATAAAACTGATGATGCTACACATGTGGCAAATTTATTCTTTAGGGAGGTGGTCCGTTTGCATGGGGTCCCTCGAACAATTGTTAGTAATCGAGATGTGAAGTTCCTCAGCCATTTTTGGCGAGTCTTGTGGGGAAAACTTGGGACAAAGTTGTATTCTCTATCACTTGTCACCCACAGACTAATGGACAAAACGAGGTCGTTAATTGAACCTTGGGAAATTTGTTGCGTTCTACCATTGGGAAGAATTTGAAAGCATGGGAAGATTGCATACCATTCATTGAATTTGCATATAATAGGGTTACACATTCTTCTACTAAGTATTCACCTTTTGAGATTGTTTATGGTTTGAATCCATTAACTCCATTAGATTTAATTCCATTACCTGTGGATGAGATTTCTAGCCTTGAAGGTCAAGCGAAGGCTGATTTGGTTAAAAGGATCCATGACAAGGCAAGGCAACACATGCTGAGGAGGAATGAGTAGATTGCAACCCGTGCCAACAAGGGACGAAAGTCGATTACTTTTCAGCCTGGAGACTGGGTCTGGATTCATTTTCGAAAGGAGCGATTTCCGAAACGATGGCAATCCAAGCTGAACTCATGTGGTGATGGACCATTTCAAGTACTAGAGAAAATCAGCGACAATGCATACAAGTTGGATCTTCCAGGTGAGTACCAAGTGAGTTCAACCTTTAATGTTTCTGATCTTTCCCCTTTTGTTGTTTCAGATTCGAGGATGAATCCTTTTGAGGAAGGAGGGATGATACAACTCCAGATCAGCTCCAAGCCAATGAGACAGGACTGCAAGTCGAGATGTACGTCTCGAACCACGAGGAGCATGAAGAGGACTTGCACATGCCAGCCGAGCTGATAATGAAAACAGAGGTCGAGCAAGTTCAACATGCTGTACTAGCATTGACATCTCGTATCTTGGAAGGGCAGGCTATGGAGTTACAGTCGATGCCATGCCAAATGATCAACTTCATACAAGTTGACCCTAAAATGGGTCAATTAGCTGCGGATGAATGGAATATCATAATGCAACATGTTCCTAGCCAAATATCAAACTAGATGGTGGGAAAACACACAATTCTGGTTGTAATTGGTGTGCCATTTAATGTCACCTACATTTTGGATGAATTCCCAAGTTGGAGGACAGCTAGAGGGAGTGTGCATAAAGACTTGCATTCATCATCTTCTCTTTCCATGCATTGGAAACTACCATTTGTTGGAAAGGGAGTGTGTATGAAGACTTGCATTCATTATCTTCTCTTTCCATGCCTTGGAAACTACCATTTTCAGTTCTATATAATGTCTTGAGTAGACATTATATTTTGAGAGAGTTTTCCTCCTTGTTGTTCTTCAGCAACTCTGTAGGGATTACGGGTGAGCACTTGTAATTCTCAGCACTTTTATAATATCGGTTCTTGGTTTTTTTATAATCATTGGGTCGATATTCTCCATTGTTCTCATAATATTGGTTCTTGATTCTCCATAATCAATGGGCCAATATTCCATCCCTCCGAAACCTCCTTTGGACGATCCCGGAACTGAGTCCAATCTTATTATTGCTTGGTCTCGTAGCATTGTTCGTGGAGGTTCGCATCAACATTGGCTCGAATCATGGCAATTTCCATCTCTTTATGGTATTCCTCCATAGTCCTGGATCCTTGGGTTAGACTTTTTAGCTGTTGGTACAAATCTCGATAGTAATGTGATGGAATGAACCTCTTTCTCATAATTGATTTCATCTATTCCCAAGTGCCAACAGGTGTCTCGTTATTTCTTCTCCTGCTTAGAATAACTTGATCCCACCAAATAATAGCGTAATCAATAAATTCAACAGCAGCAAGTTTTACCTTCTTCTCTTCAGAGTAGTTGTGACAATCAAATACTAATTCTACTTTCTTTTCCCACTCCAAATATGCGTCAGGATTGTTGTATTTTTCGGGCCGCGAAAATCGCTTTTTCGTGTCACGGAAACTCCGAAACTCCCTAGCCAACGGATCCGTGCAAAGAAATTTTTTTCGAAAAACTACGAGTACGAGTTTACCTAGATCTACACTTAGATCTACAAGGAAAAAGGTTATACTTTGAAGCGAAGCCCTTCGCAATCCCGCAAGTCAAAGGTACGCCGAATCTCAAGATTGTCAACGTAGACAATCCTCTAGAAGTATCCACACGAACAAGATGTGTTCTCTAACACACAAGGATGGAGAAGAGAGCACCACAAGTGTGCTAGCACTTCCTAGGGCTCTCGGGTAGGATTTAAAAGGGAGAAAAGAGAGAAAATAAGAGGAATCTCATACACTCCTCTAAGTACCCTCCTTGTGAACTTTCACTCCACCCTTTCCTCTTGAAACTCAACTCACTCACCTTCTCCTTGCTTGGAACTCACGGCAACAGCAAAGAAGGAGGAAGAAAACCCAAGGAAGAAGATGCAATAATAACCACACTTAATTGCTACAAAATGAAAACCCATATTTCAAAAATGTGGCCGGCCACACATGTAACTCCCATTCCATTTAATGTGGCCGGCCACATTAAATGAAATTGGATTTGTAACCTCCTTGATGACTTGGAGATGATGTGGCAAGGCTAGTCATGCCATGTAGGATGAGTCATCCTGTTAGCTAGAGCCCTAGAGCCAATCATTTGATGATTGTATTTTGGACTTGTTGTATCATATTCTATATAAATAAAGGCATTTGATTTTTTGTAATTATACTTACTTGTATTGGTGCCAAATAAACTAAGTATAATAACGTCCTTGAGTAGAAAGTTCTTACCTATATCAATCGATTGGTTGAATCGATAGTGAGATGATATAGGGAACACTACTCTTAATCATTCCTAGTCGAGTATTAACATTCAGGGACAATGTTAATGCAATAAGACTAGCATGTAGGTCAACTCGATGACTTGATCTCACAAGTCATGGATATAGAGATATCAAGTTGACACATGGGTATGCATTGGAGAATGTATATTGAATGACCCGCCATGAGAAAGTATCATGGATCGTTATATGAGTGTCATATACTTTCTCATGTGGCTATTAGTATGACTATTAGTCCTTAGACCTGAAGTCACCATGGTTCCCTACATAAGGAGTTATGTACTTTGGTTTCGTCAAACGTCACCCGTAACTGGGTGGACTATAAAGGCGATTACTGGGTATGTAACAAATTATGCGGAGGGATGTGAGTGATGTAGATGAGATCTATCCCTCCTATATGACGGGAGAGACATCGGTATTCTTGATAGAGTGAGACCACGAAGTGCATGGCCATGCCCAAATGAGTCAATATGAGATATTGAGCTCATTTGATTTAGTGAGTCTACTTGGAGTTCAAGATTTAGATTGATCAGAGGATGACATGGTCTATGCCTCACATTGATCAATCTAGATGTCTAGGATAGAAGGACACTTGTCATATTTTGTGAGGAGTCACAATTAGTAATCACAAGGTGATGTTGGATCTCAACATTCTTGTAACATTGGGTAGTAATGATGTGTTGCTAGATACCGCTCATTACTTATGCTCCTAAATGAATTTAGGGGCATTGCCAACGTTACAAGAACCTATAGGGTCACACACTAATGACAATTAGATGGAGATTAGGTTCATATGATGAACCAAGAGGATTAGATTCATTTGATGAATCAAATTGGATTAAGAGTAATCCTAATTGGGCTATTGAGTTGGACTCAAGTTAATTCATGTGTTCAATGAGTCTAATTTAGATTATAACTCATTGAATCAATTTAATTAAATGAATTAGATTCATTATATTAAATTTGCTTGAATTAAATGGTTGGATTAGATCAACCATGAGAGAGATTAAGTCAAGTTTGACTTGACTTGAGAGGAAGAGGAATAGTCAAGTTTGACTTGACTAATTGCCACATCATAAGTGAGATGGCAAGATGTGGACCAATGATGATGCTCCACATCATCATGGTGTGCCACCTCATGGAGGTTACAAGCCTCCTTTCCCATTAATGTGGCCGGCCACATTAAATGAGTGGGAGTTACTCAAGTGGCCGGCCACACAAGAGGATGAATGGGAATGAATTTTATTCAAGATTCATTCACTCCATCTTCTTCCTCTAGCTCTCCTTCTCCCTCTCCTCCTCAACTTGGCCGAACCACACAAGGTGCTAGCACACCCTTTGTGTGGTTTTTCTCCACCTACGTGTCCGTATGAATACTTCTAGAGGGGTATCTATTTTGATACTCTCGAGATCCGGTACCGTTTGGACGAGCGGGAACGCGAAGCACTTCGCTTCAAAGGTATAACCTTTTCTTTTGTAGATCTAAGTGTAGATCTAGGTAGAAACTCGTATTCGTGTGTTTTCAAACTCTTTCTTTGCACGGATCCGTTGGCTAGGGGCTTTCGGGGCTTCCGCGATGCGAAAAAGCGATTTTCGCGGCCCGAAAATCCCAACAGTGGTATCAGAGCCACGTGCGAAGACGAAAATGAGTTTATTTTGTGTTTTATGAAAACTTTTTAGTTCTGTAATATTCTGTAAATTTATGATTTTTATAGTTTTTAAGGGTATTTTTCTCGTAGAAGCGAAGCACAAGTGTTTTGGCACTTGTAGGCTTCGACTACCGAGAAGTTTTTCCCAAAACGGCTAAGTTTCGCCCCAAATTTTTTGGGACAGTGGGCTAAGGCGCTGTTAGATCGCAAAGGAACCCTCGCGATGATTAGATCGTGGGTAGGGGCGCTGCCCCTGGCCCTGCAAGGGGATTCGTTCTGCGATTGCGCCCGAAAACCGCTAAACGGAACCGCCGGGAAATTGTACTCGTAAAAATTGTAAAAAAAATTATAGGAAAAATTACAGAAAATTATAGAAATATATAATTTCGAATTATATATTATTTTTGTGATAGTCATGGCCCAAAGACCTAATTCGATTGGATAATTTGTGTTGTAATTCATAATACGGCCTGCGTGCCGTGATGTGATGTGCGTGTTGTAATTTTATTTTTCGCGACCTGCGCGTTGTGCCTTTCTCTTTTATTCTTATTGTAAATTAGTTTAGACTCGAATGTAATTCGAGTTTCAAAAATATAATGTACAAAATTTGAAGCGGTGGAAGGTCCACTCAAGACGGAGTTACGAGGAAGGCACGAGCAACACAAGGTGGTCAAAAGGAAGGCGCTTGAGAAGCTGTTGACCTTAGGTTGACTATCCGATCTTCTCATTGGCTTGAGAAGATCGTAGTAGGGCCATGACATAATCACAAAAATTTAGTTAATTACATGTGTATGTGATGCATGTTTAATTAAGTAATTAATTAGTGCCTAACGATTAAGATTAAATCTAAATCGTGCACAAGATGCACCCTTACAATTAGATTAGATCTACATCGTGTACAAGATGCACCCTATTGATTAGATTAGATCTATATCATGTATATGATACAACATCGACGTTTAGATTAGATCTAAATCATGTCAACTCTAATGCCTACCGTGCCATGATACCTACCACTACCTCGATCGCATGTTGTTGTTGAATCTGCCAAAGCAGAGCAACACATACTATCTTGGTAGGGTATGGAGGGACAATCTTGGTCCCGCCTATCAACGCATGGGTGAGTACAACTCAATTAGATTGAGTAACTAGTTAACTCAATTGGATCGAGTTTAACTATAGGCATTCTTCCAACGGTTGGAAAGGTAGGACAAAATCACGTTTATATTAATTCTCGGGCGTATTAGCCAAAGCTAACTCGAGTTTTAATATCAATGCGGATCTTGATCCTATAAACAAGAGTTGCATAGAGATGTAATTGGTAATCGTTACCTACCGATCATACTAAGTCTTGGGCGTATTAGCCAAAGCTAACTCAAGGGTTAGTATGACGTGGATCTTATCCCACATGAATTATAGAATTCAGTGGGAGCATCCATTTAGTTAAAGGCCTAATTAAATGATTAAGAATATGATATTTATTTCTGCATTTATTTCTGTTGTAGATTACCATGACGTCGAATACGAACACCTTCTCCCTGCGATCTGTCCTCGAGAAGGACAAGCTCAACGGAGCAAACTTCCTGGACTGGTACACTGCCACTGCCCCGCGAGCTGACCGAGATGCTTTCAAGAAGCATCAAGATGACGCATTAGATGTGTCTTGTCTAATGCTCGCGACCATGAACTCTGAGCTTCAGAAGCAACAAGAGTTCATGGGCGCTTACGATATGGTTGAACATCTTTGTCATCTATATCAAGGACAAGCAAGGCACTGGAAGAGGAACTCCAAAGAATACCTAGAAGATCTTAAGAAGAAGAGAAATAAGATTTCTACTTCAGGTATACATGTTATAGAAGTCAACCTCTCTATTTCTTCATCGTGGGTATTAGATACCGGATGTGCTTCGCACATTTGTACTAATGTACAAGCGCTGAGAAATAGAGATAGACCTACGAGTAGGTAATGGAGCACGGGTTGCTGCTATTACTGTAGGAACTTACCATCTATCTCTGCCCTCTGGGCTTGTACTAGAATTAGATGATTGTTGTTATGTACCTGCCTTAACTAAGAACATTATATCTGTTTCTTGTTTGGACAAGAAAGGTTTTTCGTTTATAATAAAGAACAAATGTTGTTCCGTCTATTTAAACGAAATGTTCTATTGTAGTGCACCTCTGATAAACGGACTCTATATTCTAGACCTTGAGAGCCCTATCTATAACATTAGTACCAAGAGGTTCAAGTCAAATGACATGAACCAAACCTATCTCTGGCACTGTCGCTTAGGTCTTATAAATGTCAAGCGCTTATCCCAGCTCCATAAGGATGGTTTGCTGGACTCATTTGATTTTGAATCTTATGAGACGTGCGAGTCATGCCTACTAGGCAAGATGACCAAGACACCTTTTAGTGGGCACAACGAAAGAGCGACTGATTTGTTAGGACTTATACATAGTGATGTATGAGACCCTTTCAATGTCGTTGCTAGAGGCGGTTATAGGTACTTCATCACATTTACTGTTGACTTCAGTAGATATGGTTATGTGTACTTGATGACACATAAGCCTGAATCCTTTGAAAAGTTCAAAGAATTCAAGAATGAAGTACAGAACCAGCTTGGCAAGAGTATTAAGATACTTCGATCAGTTCGAGGTGGAGAATACCTTAGCCATGAGTTTCGTGACTATCTAGCTGAGCGTGGGATCCTATCCCAACTCACTCCTCCTGGAACACCACAGTGGAATGGTGTTTCCGAAAGGAGGAATCGTACCTTATTAGATATGGTACGATCAATGATGAGTCACATAGATCTTCCGACATTCCTTAGGGGCTATGCTCTAGACACAGCAGCTTTTATACTCAACCGAGTTCCATTTAAGGCCGTGATAAATTAGGACCCAAATCCGACAAGTGCTACTTTATAGGATATCCCAAGGAAACTAAGGGATATTACTTCTACATTCTGAATCAGCACAAGATAGTTGTGGCAAAGACTGGAGTCTTTCTAGAAAGGGACTTTGTTTCTAGAAAGACTAGTGGGAGCACGTTCAATCTTGAAGAAGTTCAAGATGCGAACAATAGCACTGATGCCTCGATGGAAGTTGAACTGGAACCACAAAGTGTTGTGGATGATGTTGTTCCACAAGGAGTTGAGGAACAACAACCAGTTCAAGTAGACATACCTCTTCACAGGTCTGATAGGGTACGTCGTCAGCCTGAGAGATACTCATTTCTCTTGTCTGACTATGATGACGTTGTGCTCATAGAGGATGAGCCTACCACCTATCAGGAAGTAGTGATGAGACCAGATTCCGAGAAATGGCTAGAGGCCATGAGATCCGAGATGGAATCCATGTACACCAACCAAGTATGGACTTTGGTTGATCCATCTGAAGGGGTAAAACCCATAGGGTGTAAGTGGGTCTTTAAGAGAAAGACTAACATGGATGGACTTATCTATAAGGGTCGCTTGGTAGCTAAAGGTTTCAAGCAGATTCATGGTATTGACTATGATGAAACCTTTTCTCCAGTAGCGATGTTTAAGTCCATTCGGATCATGCTTGCTATTGCAGCTTACCACGATTACGAGATCTGGCAGATGGATGTCAAAACCGCGTTTCTGAATGGAAACCTACTCGAGGATGTGTACATGACACAACCTAAGGGTTTTGTAGATCCACAGCATACTAGCAGAGTATGCAAGCTGAATATGTCCATTTATGGACTAAAGCAAGCTTCTCGGAGCTGGAATCTTCGATTCGATGATGCAATCAAACAGTTTGGTTTCATCAAGAACGAAGATGAACCTTGTGTCTATAAGAAGGTTGTAGGGGACATAGTTGTCTTCCTCATATTGTATGTGGATGACATACTTCTCATTGGGAAGGACATCCCTTTGCTATAGTCTGTCAAGACTTGGCTAGGGACTTATTTCTCAATGAAGGACTTAGGTGAAGTATCCCGCATTCTAGGGATACAGATCTATAGAGATAGATCTAAGAGATTGCTTGGTCTAAGTCAGAGTACATACATTGATAAGGTACTCCTTCGGTTTGCCATGCAGAACTCCAAGAAGGGATTTTTGCCGATGTCACATGGCGTGAGTCTTTCGAAGACTCAAGGTCCCTCTTCTAGAGAGGAGAGAGACTGCATGGATCAGATCCCTTATGCCTCAGCCATAGGGTCTATCATGTACGCCATGTTATGTACTCGTCCTGATGTCTCGTATGCTTTGAGCATGACGAGCAGATACCAGTCAGATCCAGGTGAAAATCACTGGTTAGCGGTCAAGAATATTCTTAAGTACTTAAGAAGGACTAAAGAATATTTCTTGATATATGGAAGCAATGATGAGCTAGCTGTAAAGGGTTACAGTGATGCCAGCTTCCAAACCGATCAGGATGATTACCGATCGTAGTCAGGGTTCGTATTTTGCATTAATGGTGGTGCTGTCAGCTGGAAGAGTTCGAAGCAGGACACAGTAGCTGATTCTACAACAGAGGCCGAGTACATTGCTGCATCAGAAGCAGTAAAGGAGGCAGTTTGGATCCGCAAGTTCATCACTGAACTTGGGGTGGTTCCTAGCATTGCTGACCCCATTGAGCTCTATTGTGACAACAATGGAGCTATAGCATAGGCGAAGGAACATCGCTCACACCAGCGGACCAAACACATACTACGGCGCTTCCATCTCATTCGAGAGATCATCGAGAGAGGAGATGTGAAGATTTGCAGAGTACCCAGAAGCGCTAACATCGCAGATCCCTTGACCAAGGCTTTGGCACAGAGGAAGCATGATGGTCACACTAGGTCATTGGGGCTTAGAGCCTACATTGATTGGCACTAGTGCTAGTGGGAGATTGTTAGCTAGAGCCCTAGAGCCAATCATTTGATGATTGTATTTTGGACTTGTTGTATCATATTCTATATAAATAAAGGCATTTGGTTTTTGGTTATTATACTTACTTGTATTGGTGCCAAATAAACTAAGTATAATAACGTCCTTGAGTAAAAGGTTCTTACCTATATCAATCGATTGGTTGAATCGATAGTGAGATGATATAGGGAACACTACTCTTAATCATTCCTAGCCGAGTATAAACATTCAGGGACAATGTTAATGCAATAAGACTAGCATGTAGGTCAACTAGATAACTTGATCTCACAAGTCATGGATATAGAGATATCAATGTGACACATGAGTATGCATTAGAGAATGTATACTAAATGACCCGCCATGAGAAAGTATCAAGGATGGTTATATGAGTGTCATATACTTTCTCATGTGGCTATTAGTATGACTATTAGTCCTTAGACCTGAAGTCACCATGGTTCCCTACATAAGGAGTTATGTACTTTAGTTTCGTCAAACGTCACCCGTAACTGGGTGGACTATAAAGGCGATTACTGGGTATGTAACAAATTATGCGGAGGGATGTGAGTGATGTAGATGAGATCTATCCCTCCTATATGACGGGAGAGACATCGGTATTCTTGATAGATTGAGACCACGAAGTGTATGGCCATGCCCAAATGAGTCAATATGAGATATTGAGCTCATTTGATTTAGTGAGTCTACTTGGAGTTCAAGATTTAGATTGATCAGAGGATGACACGGTCTATGCCTCACATTGATCAATCTAGATGTCTAGGATAGAAGGACACTTGTTATATTTTGTGAGGAGTCACAATTAGTAGTCACAAGGTGATGTTGGATCTCAACATTCTTGTAACATTGGATAGTAATGATGTGTTGCTAGATACCGCTCATTACTTATGCTCCTAAATGGGTTTAGGGGCATTTCCAACGTTACAAGAACCTAGAGGGTCACACACTAAGGATAATTAGATGGAGATTAAGAGTAATCCTAATTGGGCTATTGAGTTGGACTCAAGTTAATTCTTGTGTTCAATGAGTATAATTTAGATTATGACTCATTGAATCAATTTAATTAAATGAATTAGATTCATTATATTAAATTGGCTTGAATTAAATGGTTGGATTAGATCAACCATGAGAGAGATTAAGTCAAGTTTGACTTGACTTGAGAGGAAGAGGAAGAGTCAAGTTTGACTTGACTAATTGCCACATCATAAGTGAGATGGCAAGATGTGGACCAATGATGATGCTCCACATCATCATGGTGTGCCACCTCATAGAGGTTACAAGCCTCCTTTCCCATTAATGTGGCCGGCCACATTAAATGAGTGGGAGTTACTCAAGTGGCCGGCCACACAAGAGGATGAATGGGAATGAATTTTTTTCAAGATTCATTCACTCCAACTTCTTCCTCTAGCTCTCCTTCTCCCCCTCCTCCTCAACTTTGCCGAACCACACAAGGTGCTAGCACACCCTTTGTGTGGTTTTTCTCCACCTACGTGTCCGTGTGGATACTTCTAGAGGGGTATCTATTTTGATACTCTCGAGATCCGACACCGTTTGGACGAGCGGGAACGCGAAGGGCTTCGCTTCAAAGGTATAACCTTTATTTTATAGATCTAAGTGTAGATCTAGGTAGAATCTCGTATTCGTGTGTTTTCAAACTCTTTCTTTGCACGGATCCGTTGGCTAGGGACTTTCGGGGTTTTCGCGACGCGAAAAAGCAGTTTTCGCGGCCCGAAAATCCCAACACATCCTTCATGAAGTGGCAATACATCAAGTCAAACTTGATGTTTCAACTTCCCATTTGGTCAGGTCAAAATTGACCAATTTTTCTTCCTTGTTGAGTTGAATCCAACCTTTGATTCAAGCCTATTTCAATCTAATGAATCTCAATTCATTAATATAAATTGACTCAATGAATCAAATTTAAATTAGACTCATTCAACAATTGAATCTAATTGAGTCTAACTCAATAAGTCTAATTTGAATTAATCCGAATCCAATCTTTGGTGCATCATATGAACCTAATCCAATTGGTTCATCATATGAACGTAATCTCCATCCACTTGTTCTTTGTGTGTGACCCAATATGTTCTTGTAACGTTGCCAATGTTTCTAAACTCCTTTAGAAACATAAGCAATGAGCGACATCTAGCAATACATCATTGCTACCCAAGTTACAAGAATGTTGAGATCCAACATCACCTTGTGACTACTAATTGTGACTCCTCACAATATATGACAAGTGCCCTTCTATCTTAGACATCTAGATTGATCAATATGAGGCATAGACCGTGTCATCCTCTAATCAATCTAAATCTTGAACTCCAAGTAGACTCACTCAATCAAATGAGCTCAATATCTCACATTGACTCATTTGGGCATAGCCATGCACTTCGTGGTCTCACTCTATCAAGAATACCGATGTCTCTCCTGTCATATAGGAGGGATAGATCTCATCTACATCACTCACATCCCTCCGCATAATTTGTTACATACCCAGTAATCGCCTTTATAGTCCACCCAGTTACGGGTGACGTTTGACGAAACCAAAGTACATAACTCCTTATATAGGGATCAATGGTGACTTCAGGTCCAAGGACTAGTAGTCATACTAATAGCCACATGAGAAAGTATATGACACTCATATAATGATCCATGATACTTTATCATGGCGGGGTCATTCAGTATACATTCTCTAATGTATACCCATGTGTCAACTTGATATCTCTATATCCATGACTTGTGAGATCAAGTCGAGTTGACCTACATGCTAGTCTTATTGCATTAACATTTTCCCTGAATGTTAATACTCGACTAGGAATGATTAAGAGTAGTGTTCCCTATATCATCTCACTATCGGTTCAACTAACCGATTGATATAGGTGAGAACCTTCTACTCAAGGACGCTATTATACTTAGTTTATTTGGCACCAATACAAGTAAGTATAATAAACAAAACAAATGCCTTTTAATTATATAGAATATGATACAAGAAGTCCATAATACAATCATCAAATGATTGACTCTAGGACTCTAGCTAACAAGGATCACTTTTGCCTTAAAAAGAAGGAATCTTCATTTTGATATTTCCCAAGTTTCTATCAATATAATGACTCCTCCTTCCCCTTCTGTTAGCAATTAGAGCCGCAAAAATTGCTTTTTGCGTTGCGGAAACCCCGAATTCTAGCCACGGATCCGTGCGAAGATATATTTAAAATTAAATCAAGTACATGTTTCTACACTAGATCTACCCTAGATCCACATGAAAAGAGAGTATACCTTTGTAGCGAAGCCCTTTGCTTATCCCGCTCATCTAAAAAGATGCCGGATCTCGTAGAGTGTCAAGTGAACACTCCTCTACAAGTATCCACACGGACAAAAGGTGGAGAAGAAACCACTTAGAGTGTGCTAGCACTCTTGCGTGGCTCCGCAATGGAGGAGAGGGAGTGTAGAGAAGAGAGGAGGAAGAAGATGACTTCAATTAGCACACAAAAATACTTAATGCACACAATTAAGTGGTCGACCACTTTTAGAGGCTTTTAATCCTCCATGTAATACCAAGAGTCATGACTCTTGGTCTCCCTCATGAGGTGGCACACACTTGATGTAGCCTTGATGATGCGGACCATCATCATTGGCCGGCCCCCATGCTATGTTACAATGAAGTAGCATTTGGTCAAGTCAAACTTGACCCTTCATCTTCCCTCTCAAGTCAAGTTAAACTTGACTCATTTATCTCCCATGGTTGATCAAATCTAACCATTGATTCAAGTCAATTTGATTTAATGAATCTCTATTCATTGAATTAAATTGATTCAATGAGTCATAATCTAAATTAGACTCATTCAACACATAAATCAAATTGAGTCCAACTCAATTAGTCTAATTTGGATTACTATTAATCTAATTTGGTTCATCACATGAACCTAATCCTCTTGGTCCATCATATGAAATTATTCTCCATCTAATTGCCCTTTGTGTGTGACCCTATAGGTTCTTGTAACGTTGGCAATGCTCCTAAACCCATTTAGAAGCATAAGTAATGAGCGGTATCTAGCAACACATCATTACTACCCAATTTACAAGAATGTTGAGATTCAACATCACCTTTGTGACTACTAATTGTGACTCTCACAATATGTGACAATGTCCTTCTATCCTTGACATCTAAATTGATCAAATAAGGCATAGATCGTGTCATCTTCTAATTAATTTATATCTTGAACTCCAAGTAGACTCACTCTAAACAAATGAGCTCAATATCTCATATTGACTCATTTGGGCATGACCATGCACTTAGTGGTCTCACTCTATCAAGAATCATGATGTTGTAACACCCATGAATTTCTTAAGCTAAGTATGTGAAGATTTTCTCTTAAAATAAAAAAAAAATAAAAAAATAAGATAGAACCAAAATATATAAAAGAAAAGGAATTGGTCAAGGATTGAACCTTGAACCTTTTAAGCAAAGGATTATGGAATTACCACTAGACCATCATAATTTATTGTTAAAGGAGGAATGGAAACTCTAGATAAAGTTAAGAGCATGATAAAAAGAAGAAAGCAAGAAAATTCCATTAGCTTTCTTCCTCCTTCTCTTGATTAAGAAGAAAACAAGAAAAAGATAAATTGTCTTCTTCTCCTTCTTTTTCATTTTCGTGGATGACAAGATGAGGGAATTGGAGAGAAAAAAGGGGATGAATGAAGACATTTCTTCATCATTAAGAGAATAAAAGATGAGTTAATAAGAAGGGAAGGCAAAGTTTCTTTTCGCTTCTTACTCCCACCTAGCATAAGAGGAAAAACTAAGAAGGGATTTCATTTTTTTTCCCTTCCCCTCACCATTGCCGTGACCTAGAGCATCCTCTCTTTCTTTCCCGAAAATCAAACTAAGGTTTTCTCCCTAAGAAAACCAAACCACAAGAGGGAATCCTCAAGATCTACCTCTCACAAGCAAGAGAAGCAAAAAGGAGCACTAGGAGGAAAAGCTCTCTTCTTTCTCTTCACAAAGGGTATCTTCTCTTAGGAAAAGACCAAGCAAGAGGATGTGAGTATCCCCTCACCTGTGGTACAAGTTGTTATATGATTTTTGTTTGAGTTTAGATGGACTAACAACCTTGAGTTCTTATGGGAACTTTCGGCCATGACACTTGTAAGGTTCATGGAAACTTAAAACCAAAACCAACATGCTTAAGTTTTTTTTCCCCATGATATGCTATGAATATGATCTTGATATTGCATGCTTGTATGTGGATTGGAGTTAGGTAATACCCTACCTTAGGGTTCGGACATGAAGAGACTTAAAACCCTAGGAAAGCTCAATTTAAAACTACCATGCTTATGATCTCTTCTATGATGTGATATGAATATTTCCTTGATGTTTTATACTTGTATGTTGCTTAGAACTAGTAGGACCCTACCTTAAGGTTTCGGCCATGAAGGGATTAAATACCTTAAGGAGGCTCAACCTCAAATCTAGCTTGCTTATGTTTTACCTTATGAAAAGATATGAAGATAACATAAAGCACTTGAGGTTCATGTTTCTTAGGGTTAGGATTTTCACATGATGAACTTTCGGACAACATGAAATATAGGGCTTAGGCAAGCCTAAATTCAACCCTAGCATGTTTATGTTCTTTTCTATGATATGCTATGAAATTCATAAGGTACTCACATGCTTGTAAATTCTAGAAGAAGTATCAAGTATGAAGTTTTCCTTAAAATATTATGAATGTTCTCTTGATGTTTTATACTTTTAGGTTGCTTAGAACTAGTAGGACCCTACCTTAAGGTTTCGGCCATGAAGGGATTAAATACCTTAAGGAGGCTCAACCTCAAATCTAGCTTGCTTATGTTTTACCTTATGAAAAGATATGAAGATAACGTAATGCACTTGAGATTCCATGTTGTTTAGGGTTAGGTTATCATATGATGAACTTTCGGCCAACATGAAATGTAGGGCTTAGGAAAGCCTAAATTCAACCCTAACATGTTTATGTTCTCCTCTATGATATGCTATGAAATTTGTAAGGTACTCACATGCTTATATTTGGTTGAAAACCTTAGAGTCACATTGATGGCATTCGGCCACCTATGTTTGTGGACTTAGGAAGCTTGAAACTTTAAACTAATGTGCTCATGTGGTTGTCTATGATAAATGCATGGAAATTGTTTAGGGTTCACATGTTTACATGCTATTTGTAACCAAGTTTTGGACCTTGTATGTTTCGGCCAAGGTGGGTTTCAAAACCTAGGAAGTATAGAACCTAAATCAAATAGGCTTATGATGTTCCTTATGATAAATGTTATAGAAATTAATTTGGGTTCATATGCTTGTATGATTTCATGTAACCTAAATGAGCCTATGCATGTTTCGGCCACCCTCAGTGGGTTGAGGATTTAGACTAAATTATGACTCATTATGTACTTTCCTTTGCCATGATATGAATTAGGAAAAAGTTAACTCGTGATCCATGCATGATTATGTTTCTTTTTCCTTCCATGATATATTGTATTGCTCGTTTAAAGTATGCTTATGAACCATGCATGAGAGTGATACCTATAATGGCTATGTGCCCAAATATGATGGCTATGTGCCCAAGACAAGTATGATGGCTATGTGCCCAAGTATGCATGACTTTGTGCCCATTTATGCATACCTTATGAATGACATGAAGGATATGAACATGATATGCTATGAATGACATGAACATGATATTCTATGAATGACATGAACATGATATGCTATGAATGACATGAACATGATATGCTATGAATGACATGAACATGATATGCTATGAATGACATGAATATGATATGCTAAGAATGACACGGATATGTTATGAAATGATAAAGATATGATATGACATGTATTTTACTTTGAATGGCTTGTACCAAAAGGGTGGGCTCCTTATGCACCCCTAGGTCGAATTACGGGCCTAGTAAAGGGTGGGCTCCTTACATGCCCCTAGGCCGAGCTACGGGCCTAGTTTCCTAGTAGGTTCAAGACTAGCTACCTTGGGTCTACTTAGGATGCGCGCATTATGTATGTATGTGGTACTAAGCCGGGCCATTTTCATGTTGAGATTATTTTCAAGTACTATATGATATTGTTTAAGACATCTCACCCATGACATAAATCATGTTTTGAAAGGCATATTGCACATGACATTTCCCATGTTTTAAAGGACATCTTGCATCCATGCTTACGATATGATGTGAAATAATGCTTACAGTTATGCTATGATATGATGCCTTGCTGTTATGAAAAGAAATGTTATGATGTTTTCACTTATGCTATGATGTCCACTTATACTATGATGTGATGTATACCATGATATGATGATTTCTTATGTTATGATATGATTTATACCATGATATGATGATTTCTTATGTTATGATATGATTTATACCATGATATGATGATTACTTATGCTATGATATGATTTATGCTATGATATGAGGTTACTTATACCATGATAAGATTTATGCCACAATATGTTGTTTACTTTATGTTACGATACTATTGAAATTCATGCCATGATATGATATGTTTTTAATTATATGATGATATGAGCGTCATCTACTCCATGAGGTATGATATGATGATTTTTCATGATATGTTGGTTTTTGTGAGTAGGAAAGGATCTCACTAAGCCTTGAGTGCTTACACATACTTTTCCTTGTACCATAGATAAAGGTAAAGGATGGATAAACTAGAGGAGCAGTAGGAAGGGGCAAGAGATGTGTGATGGTGACTTGGCTAAAGAAATAAAATGACCTGCTTAAAAGAACTTATGAATAATATGTTATGTTATGTTGATGTCTTTCATGATTCCCTATGCATGTGTTAGAAATGAATAATATGGCTATTAAGTTGAACCATGCTATTTCATGTTCATATGCTCAGTATGATTTTAGAAAAAAATATATATATATGCTTCCGCTGTATGTATGTTATGTCTGCTAAGTCTAAGTGAAAGAAAGTAACCCTGCCCCTCCCTTAGCAGGAGGAGGGGGCGGGCGTTACAGATGTCACTCCCGTCATATAGGAGGGATAGCTCTCATCTACATCACTCACATCCCTCCGCATAATTTGTTACATACCCAGTAATCACCTTTATAGTCCACCTAGTTACGGGTGACATTTGACGAAGCCAAAGTATGCAACTCCTTATGTAGGGAACCATGGTGACTTCTGGTCCAAGGACTGATAGTCATACTAATAGTCACATGAGAAAGTATATGACACTCATATAACGATCCATGATACTTTCTCATGGCGGGTCATTCAGTATTCATTCTCCAATGCATACCCATGTGTCAACTTGATATCTCTATATCCATGACTTGTGAGATCAAGTCATCTAGTTGACCTACATGCTAGTCTCATCGCATTAATATTGTCCCTAAATGTTAATACTTTACTAGGAATGATTAAGAGTAGTGTTCTCTATATCATCTCACTATTAATTCAACCAATCGATTGATATAGATAAGAACCTTCTAATCAAATACGCTATTATACTTAGTTATTTGGCACCAATACAAGTAAGTATAATAACCATAAAAAATACCTTTATAAATATATATAGGAATATGATACATCGAATCCATACAATGATCATCATATGATTGGCTCTAGGGCTCTAACTAACAATCTCCCACTTGCACTAGTGCCAATCAGTGTAGGCTCTAAGGCCCAATGACCTAGTGTGACCATCATGCTTTCTCTGTGCCAAAGCCTTGGTCAAGGGATCATCGACGTTAGTCTCTGTGGGTACTTTACAAATCTTCACATCTCCTCTATCGATGATCTTTCGAATGAGATGGAAGCGCCGTAGTATGTGTTTGGTCCACTGGTGTGAGCGAGGTTCCTTAGCATATGCAATTGCTCCATTGTTGTCACAATAGAGCTCTATAGGATCGGCTATGCTAGGAACCACCCCAAGCTCAGTAATGAACTTGTAGATCCAAACTATCTCCTTTGCTGCTTCTGATGCAGCAATATACTCGGCCTTTGTTGTAGAATCAACAACTGTGTCCTGCTTCAAACTCTTCCAGCTCACAGCACCACCATTCAAACAAAACATGAACCCAGACTGTGATCTATAATCATCCTGGTCAGTTTGAAAGCTGGTATCACTGTAACCCTTTACAGCTAGCTCGCCATCTCCTCCAAATATCAAGAAATATTCTTTAGTCCTTCTTAAGCACTTAAGAATATTCTTGACCGCTATCCAGTGACGTTCACCTGGATCTGACTGGTATATGCTCGTCATGCTCAAAGCATACGAAACATCAGGATGAGTACATAGTATGGCGTACATGATAGATCTATGGCTAAGGCATAAGAGATCTTATCCATGCAGTCTCTCTCCTCTCTAGAAGAGGAATTTTGAGTCTTCAAAAGACTCACACCATGTGACATCGGCAGAAATTCTTTCTTGGAATTCTGCATGACAAACTGTAGTAATACCGTGTCAATATATGTACTTTGACTTAGGCCAAACAATTTCTTAGATCTATCTCTATATATCTTTATGCCTAGAATACAGGCTGCTTCACCTAAGTCCTTCATTGAGAAACAATTCTCCAGCCAAGTCTTTACAGACTGCAACAAAGGGATGTCATTTCCAATGAGTAGTATGTCATCCACATACAATACAAGGAAGACAACTGTGTTCCCAACAACCTTCTTGTAGACACAGGGTTCATCTTCATTCTTGATGATACCAAACTGTTTGATCGCATCATCGAATCGAAGATTCCAGCTCTGATAAGCTTGCTTTAGTGCATTTATGGACTTATGCAGCTTGCATACTCTGCCAGTATGCTGTGGATCTACAAAACCCTTAGGTTGTGTCATGTACACATCCACGAGCAAGTTTCCATTCAGAAACACGATTTTGACATCCATCTGCCAGATCTCATAATTGTGGTATGCTGCAATAGCAAGCATGATCCGAATGGACTTAAACATCGCTACAGGAGAAAAGGTTTCATCATAGTCAATACCATGAATTTACTTGAAACCTTTAGCTACCAAGTGACCCTTATAGGTAATAAGTCCATCCATGTCAGTCTTTCTCTTAAAGACCCACTTACACCCAATGGGTTTGACGCCTTCAGGTGGATCAACCAAAGTCCATACTTGGTTGGTGTACATGGATTCCATCTCGGATCTCATGGCCTCTAGCCATGACTCAGAATCTGATCTCATCACAGCTTCTTGATAGGAGATAGACTCATTCTCAATAAGCACAACGTCATCATGGTCAGACAAGAGAAATGAGTATCTCTTAGGCTGACGACGTACCCTATCAGACCAGCGAAGAGGTAGGCCTACTTGAACTGGTTGTTGTTCCTCAACTCCTTGTGGAACAATCTCATCATTCACAACACTTTGTGGTTCCAGTTTAACTTCCATCAAGGCTTCAGTGCTATGGTCCATATCTTGAACTTCTTCAAGATTGAACGTACTCCCACTAGTTTTTATAGAAACAAAGTCCCTTTCTAGAATACCCCAATCTTAGCCACAAACACTTTGTGTTGACTGGGAATGTAGAAGTAATATCCCTTCATTTCCTTGGGATATCCAATAAAATAGGACTTATCGGATTTGGGTCCCAATTTGTCCGAGACTTGACGTCGAACGTAAGCCTCACAACCCCAAATCCTCATAAAAGACATCTAGACATCTCTCCCAGTCCATATCTTATATGGTGTCTTTATCACCGCCTTGGATGGAACACGGTTAAGTGTGAAGGCTGCTGTGTCTAGAGCATATCCCCGAAAAGACATAGGAAGATCTGTGTGACTCATCATAGATCGTGCCATATCTAATAGGGTACGATTTCTCCTTTCGAATAAACCATTCCACTATGGTGTTCCAGGAGGAGTGAGTTGGGATAGGATCCCACACTTAGCTAGATAGTCACGAAACTCACGGATAAGGTATTCACCACCTCGATCTGATCGAAGTATCTTAATACTCTTGCCTAGCTGGTTTTGTATTTCATTCTTGTATTCTTTGAACTTTTCAAAGGATTGTGACTTATGTGTCATCAGATACTCATAACCATACCTACTGAAGTCATCAGTAAATGTAATGAAGTATCTATAACCACCTCTGGCAGTGACATTGAAAGGGCCACATACATCACTATGTATAAGTCCTAACAGGTCAGTCGCTCTTTCGCTGTGTCCACTAAAGGGAGTCTTGGCCATCTTGCCTAGTAGGCATGACTCGCATGTCTTATATGATTCAAAATCAAATGAGTCCAGCAAACTATTTTTATGAAGCTGGGATAAGCGATTCTCATTTATATGACCTAAGCGACAATGCCAGAGATAGGTTTGATTCATATCATTTGACTTGAACCTTTTAGTATTTATGTTATTGGTGGGGTTCTCTAAGTCTAGAATATAGAGTCCGTTCATCAAAGGTGCACTACAGTAGAACATATCTTTTAAATAAATAGAGCAACATTTGTTCTTTATTACAAAAGAAAAGCCTTTCTTATCTAAACAAGAGACTGAAATGATATTCTTAGTAAGAGTGGACACATAACAACATTCATCTAATTCTAGTACAAGTCCAGAGGGCAGAGATAGATAGTAAGTTCCTACAGCAATAGCAGCAACCCGTGCTCCATTGCCAACTCATAGGTTCATCTCGCCCTTCGTCAATGCCCTGCTATTTCTCAGCGCCTGAACATTAGTACAAATGTGAGAAGCACATCCGGTATCCAATACCCACGATGCAGAAATAGATAGATTAACTTCTATGACATATATACCTGAAGTAGAAGTCTCACTTCTCTTCTTCTTAAGATCTTCTAGATATACTTTGCAGTTCCTCTTCCAGTGCCCGGTCAGACCGCAGTGGAAGCAGGTAGCATCCTTGGCAATCCCTCCTTTCGGTTTCATTATCTTGCCTTTGCCATTGGCTTGGGACTTTCCCTTACCTTTAGGCTTGCCCTTGCCTTTATGCTTTTGCACCATTAAAATGGAGTTGGGCTTTACCTTCTTAAGGTTTAGCTCAGCAGTTCTCAACATGCTTAGTAGCTCAGGCAGTGGCTTGTCAATTTCGTTCATGTTGTAATTCATGACAAATTGACTATAGCTCTCTAACAAGGATTGCAAGAACAAGTCTGTGGCCAGCTCTTAGCCAAGTGGGAATCCCAACCTCTGTAGGTTTTCTTTGTACCCAATCATTTTGAGCACATATGGACTTACGGAAGTCCCATCTTGCATCTTGCACTGAAACAGTGCCTTGGAGATCTCGGTTCTCTCGTGCCTCGCTTGTCCTTGATATAGTTGACGAAGATGCTCAACCATATCATAAGCAGACATCAACTCGTGTTGCTTCTGAAGCTCAGAGTTAATGGTCATGAGCATAAGGCATGACACATCTAATGCATCATCTTGATGCTTCTTATAAGCATCTCGGTCAGCTCATGTGGCAGTGGTAGGAGGTGCTTCGGGAATGGGCTGCTCCAGGATGTACAGTTTTCTTTCTTGTGTGAGAACAATTCTCAGATTCTTGTACCAGTCCAGGAAATTAGCTCCATTGAGCTTGTCCTTGTCAAGGACAGAACGCAGGGAGAAAGTGTTCGTGTTTGTCGACATGACAATCTACAACAGAAATAATGTAGAAAGTAAATATCATATTCCATTTATCATTTAATTAGACCTTTGACTAAATGATACTCCCACTGACTCGTGGGACAAGATCCACATCATACTATGACATGAGTTAGCTTTGGCTAAATCGCCCAAGACTTAGTATGATCGATAGATAACGAATTATCAATTACATCTCTATGCAACTCTTATTTATAGGATCAAAATCCTCATTTATAAAAAACCTTGAGTTAGCTTTGGCTAAATCGCCCAAGATTTAGTATAAATGTGATTTGTATCCTATCTTCCAACCGTTGGAAAATGCCTATAGTTATACCTGATCCAATTGAGCTAACTAGTTATACTCAATCTAATTGAGTTTGTACTCACCCAAGCTTTGATAGGCGGACCAAGATTGTCCCTCCGCACCCTACCAAGATAATATGCGTTGCTCTGCTTTGGCAGATTCAACAACAACAAATGATCGAGATAGTGATGGGTATCAAAACTTGGTAGGTATCTCGAGTTGATTTGATTAAGATCTAATCTAATCGTTAATGTGTATCATATACGCATCAAGGCACTAATTAACCTACACTAGCATGCATCACATACACACAAGCAAATATATCAATATATATACATATATTGTGATGAGGTCATGGCCCTACTATGATCTTCTCAAGCCAATGAGAAGATCGGACGGTCAATCTAGGGTCAACAGCTTCTTCAAGCATCTCCTTTGACCGCCTTATGTTGTCAGCTTCCTTCTTGTAACTCCATCTTCAATTGTACATTACAAAATTGAAACTCAAGTTACATTCGAGTCTAAAACTATTTTACAATAGGAATATAAATAAAGGAGTCACGACGCGCAGGTCGCAAATCACATACAACACGCACAACACAAAAATGGTGCGCAGGCCATATTATGAATTACAACACAATTTTTGTCCAATCAAATTGAGGTTTTTGGGCCATGATCATCACAATATCATACAGAATTCTAAATTATGTATTTTACATAAATTTCTATAATTTTACTACTGATTTTATAAATTTTATGAGTTTCAACTTCCCGGCGGTCCCGATTAGCGATTTTCGGGCGCGATCGCGGGACAATGGCCCTTGCGGGGTTAGGGGCAGCGCCCTTACTCACAAAATGAATGTCGCAAATGTCCCATCTTGATATAACAGCACCTTAAGCAGCTGTCCCAAAATAATTTGGGCGAGACCTTGCCGTTTCGGAAGGTTTTTCTCGGTAGTTGAAGCCTACAAGCGTCCAAACACTTGTTGCTTCGCCTCTACCAGAAAAATACTCTCAAAATCCATAAAAATAGTAAACTTACAGAAACTTACAGATCTGAAATCTTTTCATAAAAACAAAATACAAACAAGTACATGCTTCGAACGTGGCTCTGATACCATTGTTAGCAATTTGAGCCGCAAAAACCACTTTTTGCGTTGCGGAAATTCCGAATTCTAGCCACGGATCCGTGAGAAGATATATTTGAAATTAAATCATGTACATGTTTCTACACTAGATCTACCTTAGATCTACATGAAAAGAGAGTATACCTTTGTAGCGAAGCCCTTCGCTTATCCCGCTTGTCCCAAAAGATGCTGGATCTCGTAGAGTCTCAAGTGAACACTCCTCTACAAGTATCCACACGGACAAAAGGTGGAGAAGAAACCACTTAGAGTGTGCTAGCACTCTTGCGTGGCTCCGCAATGGAGGAGAGGGAGTGTAGAGAAGAGAGGAGGAAGAAGATGACTTCAATTAGCACACAAAAATGCTTAATGCACACAATTAAGTGGCCGATCACTTTTAGAGGCTTTTAAACCTCCATGTAATACCAAGAGTCATGACTCTTGGTCTCCCTCATGAGGTGGCACACACTTGATATAGCCTTGATGATGTGGACCATCATCATTGGCCGTCCCCTATGCCATGTCAAAATGAAGTGGCATTTGGTCAAGTCAAACTTGACCCTTCATCTTCTCTCTCAAGTCAAGACAAACTTGACTCATTTATCTCCCATGGTTGATCAAATCTAACCATTGATTCAAGTCAATTTGATTTAATGAATCTCTATTCATTGAATTAAATTGATTCAATGAGTCATAATCTAAATTAGACTCATTCAACACATGGATCAAATTGAGTCCAACTCAATTAGTCTAATTTAGATTACTCTTAATCCAATTTGGTTCATCACATGAACCTAATCCTCTTGGTCCATCATATGAAACTATTCTCCATCTAATTGCCCATTCTGTGTGACCGTTCTTGTAACGTTGGCAATGCTCCTAAACCCATTTAGAAGCATAAGTAATGAGCGGTATCTAGCAACACATCATTACTACCCAAGTTACAAGAATGTTGAGATCCAACATCACCTTTGTGACTACTAATTGTGACTCTCACAATATGTGATAATGTCCTTCTATCATTGACATCTAAATTGATCAAATGAGACATAGACTGTGTCATCCTCTAATCAATTTATATCTTGAACTCCAAGTAGACTCACTCTACACAAATGAGCTCAATATCTCATATTGACTCATTTGGGCATGGCCATGCACTTAGTGGTCTCACTCTATCAAGAATCATGATGTCACTCCCGTCATATAGGAGGGATAGATCGCATCTACATCACTCACATCCCTCCGCATAATTTGTTACATACCCAGTAATCGCCTTTATAGTCCACCCAGTTACGGGTGACGTTTGACGAAGCCAAAGTATGCAACTCCTTATGTAGGGAACCATGGTGACTTCAGGTCCAAGGACTGATAGTCATACTAATATTCACATGAGAAAGTATATGACACTCATATAACGATCCATGATACTTTCTCATGGCAGGTCATTCAATATTCATTCTCAATGCATACCCATGTGTCAACTTGATATCTCAATATCCATGACTTGTGAGATCAAGTCATCGAGTTGACCTACATGCTAGTCTCATCGCATTAATATTGTCCCTAAATGTTAATACTTGACTTGGAATGATTAAGAGTAGTGTTCTCTATATCATCTCATTATTAATTCAACCAATCGATTGATATAGATAAGAACCTTCTACTCAAGGACGCTATTATACTTAGTTATTTGACACCAATACAAGTAAGTATAATAACAATAAAGAAATGTCTTTATAAATATATATAGGAATATGTTACATCGAGTCCATACAACGATCATCATATGATTGGCTCTAGAGCTCTAACAGATGATTTTCAAGTAGATGATTTTCTCCTTGTGGTTTACACGGATTCTGACTTCCAATCAGATAGGGACAATAGTAAGTCGACCTCGGGGTATGTGTTTACTTTGGGAGGTGGAGCCATAGCATGGAGGAGTGTTAAGAAGAAATACGTTTCAGACTCTACCATGAAAGCTGAGTATGCGGCAGCCTCTGAGGCAGCCAAAGAAGTTGTATGACTCAGAAACTTCTTGATGGACTTAGATGTGATTCCTAGTTTGCCCTAAATTATCATAATTTATTTTGATAATAGTGGTGCAGTAACAAACTCGAAGGAAGCACGAGCCCATAAGGTAAGTAAACCCATTGAGCGCAAGTACCATCTAATACAAGACATCGTAAAATGAGGAGAAGTTGTTGTTGCCAAGATTGCATCAGCAGATAACCTGGATCCTTTCACATAGGTCCTTCAAGTGAGAGCTTTTGATTGGCATCTTGAGGGGATGAGAATCAGATGTATGGCAACATATATGACAACATAGTATTTTAGTATAAGTGGGAGATTGTTAGGATGTATACTAAAAGCCTAGCCTTTTGTATGAACATTTATTTTAAAATGAGAATTACATTTGTCAAATGTTTGCATTTAGTAAAATGCAGTTGTCCATTTAATTTATATTGTAGATAACATGGTGTGTGGTGTCACACAGAAGATCATGTTATCAGTCCTTATAAATTATAAATAAGGATAGATTGGGACAACCAAGATAGATTGGGACAAACCATTGGAATGGTTGTAGTGTAATTTGGTATTAGTTTATCTTGACTATAAAATTACACTAGTACAATATGTGTGTATTGAGCAGGACCATTTGAGGTTGTTTCTTTTTATACTAACTGCATAAAAAAACAAAACCTCTGTTATTATGGATGTGCGTACTCTTAATCCCGATATAATACCAAGTACATATACTTAGTATTTATTTCTTTAATTTATCAATGGGTGAGATTTATTCGTTAAATCAATAGGCCTGATAAGTTGGGAAATAATATTATTTATATGGTTTGTTGTTGATTAGGTTGATGATGCCCTAGTTATCTAGGTTGATGATGTCCCCTTGAGGAGCTCATAAGGATTGTCATGTAAACCCTGCAGGTGGATTTAGTCCAGCATGACAATGAAGTTGAGTGGTACTACTCTTGGAGCTAGATATTAATTAAGTGAGTTGTCCGTAAATCATTTAATTAATGGGCATTCAATATCTTAAACACAGGGAGATTAATGCACTCATGATAAGAAGGAGCCCATAATATAATATGGGATTGGTGTGCGGTAGTTCAATAATAACTCTTTAGTGGTATGAGTTATTATTGATGAACTTGAGTTGGGTGTTCGGGTTGAACACAGGAAGCTCAAGTTCATCAAGCGGCCAAAACCAATTCCTCCTCTCGGTCCCTGTTGTAGCCTCTATAAAGCCTCACGTTCTCCTGTTTTTATTTTCTTTCTTACCCAAATGAGGGGCCGGCCACATCCTTGCTTGGTGCCCAAGCAAGGGGCCGACCAAGCCCTCTTGGTGCCCAAGATGTGGGCCGGCCAAGCCATGCTTGGTGCCCAAGCATGTGGCCGACCATACAAGACGAGAAAAGGAAGTTTTGTTGAAAACAAAATTTTGTTAAAATCTTTACTTTTATAGCTTTCTACAATGGATTAAAAGAAAGATTTTAATTTTGTTAAAATCTTTCCTTTTTGTAGTTATCTACAATGGTTAAAAGAGAGATTTTAATTTTGTTAAAATCTTTCCTTTTTTGTAGTTATCTACAATGGTTAAAAGAGAGATTTTAATTTTGTTAAAATCTTTCCTTTTTTGTAGTTATCTACAATGGTTAAAAGAGAGATTTTAATTTTGTTAAAATATTTTCTTTTTTGTAGTTATCTACAATGGTTGAAAGAGAGATTTTAATTTTGTTAAAATCTTTCCTTTTTGTAGTTATCTACAATGGTTAAAAGAGAGATTTTAATTTTGTTAAAATCTTTCCTTTTTGTAGTTATCTGCAATGGTTAAAAGAGAGATTTTAATTTTGTTAAAATCTTTCTTTTTTTATAACCAACCATTATAGAAATAAAAGGAAGATTTTGTTTAAAATAAAATTTTGTTATAATCTTTCCTTTTATAGCTATTTACAATGGTTTAAAAGAGAGATTTTAATTTTGTTAAAATATTTCCTTTTTTGTAACCCTCTACAATAGCAAATAAAAGGAAATTTTATTAAAAACTTCTCTTATTAGCCGCTAGCAAAGATTATAAAAGAGGAGGAGAGGATGCTCTCTAATAACACAACCAAGGCTCCTCTTCTAATTTCTTGTGGCCGGTTTTTCCCTCTTTTCCCTTTCCTCTTCATAAGGGCCGGCGACACTTGGAGAAGGACCTTCACCTTGTGGCTGGTTGCTTAGAGGAGAAGAAGAAGAAGGAGGCCTCTTCACTTTGTATTCTTTGGTGGCCAAAAGCTTGGAAAAGAAGGAGAAGGTTGAGTGTCTTTCTCTTGGTAGATCGTCGCCCACACGACGTCCAAAAGGAGGAGAGGAATACAGCAGTAGATCAAGAGGTCTTTAGCTACAAGGAAAGGTACAACTAGTTCTTTATTCCGCTATGAACTAGTTTAGTTTTTCTTTGTATAGATCCTGAAATAACAACACAAGAGGCTAGCGATTTTTTGTTTTGATTTTGTGCTTCGATTTTATGTTTCGATCTTGTGCTTCGATTGAGCTCTCTTTAGTTAAACCTAGGGTTTATTGTGAGGAGTTTAAATATTCAATTTCTTTGAAAGACTTTGTCTAGGAAGTGGTGGATGATCTCATAACCAAGAAGGCCGAGTGCCTCACCAAAGACCTGGAAGCCAATCCTTGAAATAGATATTTAATCAACTTCTGTAATATGGTTTAACTTCTGAAGAACACATGAGTTGAACTTGGAGTAAAAATATTAAGTTTCGTTTCCAATCCAAGTTTAACTTATGAAGAACACATGAGTTGAACTTGGATTAATAATGTTAAGTTTCGTTGCAATCCAAGTTTAATTTTTGAAGAACACATGGGTTGCTAGGAAAAGTTCTGTACTTGTACAAATTTTTGTGCAGGGGAAATAGAACAGAAATCTAAGTAGCTCCCAACATATAGCATGGGTATAAAGATAAAGTAATGCCAAACTAAATTGAATTATATTAAAATAATGGTTGTTTATTTACAAGAGTCCATAAAGCCCTAGCCAACAGTTGGCTTTGCAGGGCACCTACTCTAAAAGAAGGAACACACTTGGAATTTTATAGTCGCTACTCGACTGTTAAGGGTTTAAAGTCTCTGGTTCCCTTAAGGAAGCCAGGTTGGTCACTCCTTAAGGTCCCCAATCGACTAGTGCTGAGCGGAGGAAACACGCTTGGAAGAGGGGGGGGGGGTCGGTTGACCCATCCAAGAAGATATACATGTTTGAAGGATAGATGCATACATTGTCCTGCTATATTCAAAAATTAAATGAAATACATGGATAAATTACAGGCGTACTCGTCAAGCTCTGTATGGTTGTAGATGATTTGCACTCCAAGGTCGCTCAAGATTTCTCCCCTCTACATCTAGAGATAATAGGAGCCCGAAGTAAACTTCTGTATGACTTTGTATGGTCCTCCCCATTGTGGTGCTAATTTGCTAACATCCCCTACGGGCTTGATGCTCCTCCATACAAGATCCCCTACTTGAAAGAATTGGGGGATACTCCTTTTGTTGTAATTTTGTCTCATACGTTGTCGATATGATATAAGGCGAGTCGTTGCTTTGTCCCGGACTTCTTCTATTAGATCAAGCTCCATAAGGCGCCGATTTGTATTACCCTCATCATATAGTTGTCTTCGATCAGATTCCACCCCCACTTCAATGGGAACTACTACCTCACCTCCGTATACTAACTGAAATGGTGTTACTCCCGTAGCTTCTCTAGGAGTAGTATGATATGCCTATAACACACTAGGTAACTCATCCACCCAGCTACCACCAACATGATCCAATTTAATCTTAAGCCCTCTGAAAATCTCCCTATTAGTTATTTCTGCTTGCCCATTGCTTTGTAGATATGCTACAGAAGTGAATGCCTACGTAATACCATACCCTACACACCATTCTTTGATTCTTTGTTCTTAAAATTGTCTTCCATTGTTAGAAACCAGTTCATGTGGAATTCTGAATCAGCAAATGATATGCTGCCACAAGAATTTAGTGTCTGCGTTTTCAGTTATTCTTGCCAATGACTCAGCTTCCACCCATTTTGAGAAATAATCTACAGCCACCAATAGGAACCTTCTCTGCACAGTCGCCAAGGGAAATGAGCCTACTATATCCATGTCTCATTGATTAAAAGGGCAAGAGACTATAAAAGTTTTCAATAACTGTGTAGGATGATATGACAGATTCTGATGTTTCTGACAAGATATGCATGTTCTTGCGAGTCGTGCTGCGTCTTCTTGTAGGGTAGGCCAGAAATATCCTACCAATACTATTTTACGAGCTAAGGACTTCCCTCCGATATGACTCCCACATGAACCTTGATGAACTTCTTGTAGAATATATTGTATGTCTTTTGCTTCCATACATTTGAGCAAAGGGCTAGAGAAAACCCTCTTATAAAGGTGTCACCCACCAGTGTATACCGAGCATCCCTTTTCTTGAAAACTCTTGCTTGCTCTTCTTCTGCTGGTAGAATGCCTTGTTGCAAGAATAGTATAATGGGTGTCCTCCAGTCACCCTATATCTCTATATCGGCTTGTCTCTCAATACAAGATATCAACACTGTTTGTTCCACAGGCCGATCCAGGTTCCAAGGTATTATTACTGAAGCTAGTTTTGCTAACTCATCATCCACTTGGTTTTTCGATCGAGGTATCTTTTGTATATTCACTTCTTGAAATCCAACCTTCAATTTATCGAATGCTTCTGTATATAGCTTGAGTCGGTCATTGCTAATCTCAAAGTTGCCTGTTTATTGTTGTGCTGCCAACTAAGAGTCAGAATAAATCCATACTCGAGCGGCCCCCACATGCTGAGCGGCTTGCAAACCAACTATCAGTGCTTCATATTCTGCTTCGTTATTAGTGGCCTTGTAATTCAATCAAATTGAAAGCTGAACCCGATCCTCTCTTGGAGATATAAGGAGGATTCCAATTCCGCTGCCCTGTCTAGTTAAAGATCCATCTACATAGATTTTCCAAGTTCCTTCCTCTTCTGGACCTTGTACTTCTATTATGAAGTCAGAATGCTTCTGTATATTTTGTACTCATCATCCACTTGGTTTTCCGATCGAGGTATCTTTTGTATATTCACTTCTTGAAATCCAACCTTCAATTTATCGAATGCTTCTGTATATAGCTTGAGTCGGTCATTGCTAATCTCAAAGTTGCCTGTTAACTGTTGTGCTGCCAACTAAGAGTCAGAATAAATCCATACTCGAGCGGCCCTCACATGCTGAGCGGCTTGCAAACCAACTATCAGTGCTTCATATTCTGGTTCGTTATTTGTGGCCTTGTAATTCAATCAAATTGAAAGCTGATCCCGGTCCTCTCTTGGAGATATAAGGAGGATTCCAATTATGCTGCCCTGTCTAGTTAAAGATCCATCTACATAGATTTTCCAAGTTCCTTCCTCTTTCGGACCTTGTACTTCTATTATGAAGTCTGCTAGAGCTTGTGTTTTGTTGACCGAGCAGATTTGGTACTGTATATCATATTCACTAAGTTTGGTTGTCCATTTGATTAACCATCTGGATGCTTTTGGATTGAGAAGCATTAGCTATTAGTTAGTACTATAATCACATGTGACAAAAAGTAAGGATGTAACCTTCTTGATGTTAACAGTAATGCATAAGCTAACTTCTTGAGCGTAGTATATCTACACTCGACTCCCTTTAATAAATGACTTGAGAAGTACACTTGCTTTTGCTCTTTACCCTCCTGCCTTACCAACACCGAGCCTACAACATGCTCATTTGTTGAAAGATAAATCCATAAAGTCTCTCCTACTACAGGTTTAGCTAAGACAGGGAGGGTTGACAAATAATCTTTTAACTCTAGAAATGCCTTGTCACATTCTTCATCCCACTGGAAGTTAGTAGCTTTCCGAAGTATCTTGAAGAAATGAAAACTTCGATTGGTCGATCGAGAAATGAAGCGAGATAAAGCCGTAATTCGACAAGTCAACCTTTGGGCTTCTTTCAAGTTGCATGGGGGCTCCATGTCTTGGATTGCTCAAACTTTGCTGGGATTCACTTCTATACCCCATTCTGTAACCATATAACCATAAACACTTGCATGGGTTAAGCTTAAGTCCATACTGTCCACAAGGTCTTGCAAGTTTCTTCTACATCCTTGCATAAGTCTTCTGCCTGAAGATATTTAATTAATATGTCGTCTACATATACTTCCATGTATCTTCCAATCTGTTCTCAGAAGACTTTATTCATAAGCCTCTGGTAGATTGCCCCTGCATTTTTTAATGCAAAAGACATAACATTATAATAATAAGTACCCTCGGCTATTATAAAACTAACATTTTCTTGATCATCCTTGGCTAAAGGAACCTGATGATAGCCTTGATAGACATCGAGCATGCAAATATATTCACAACAGGCGGTAGAATCTACCACTTGATCAATGCGAGGCAGGGGATAGTAATCTTTCGAGCAAGCTTTGTTGAGATCCCTGAAATCGATACACACTCACCATTTATTTCCTGGTTTAGAGACCAAGACAACGTTCGCCAGCCAACTAGGGAATTGCACCTCCCGAATATAACCTGCCTTTATTAATTTGTCCACCTCCTCCTTGATGATTTGGTTCTGCTCAACTCCAAAATCTCTCTTCTTTTGTTTGACAGGTCGAGCATCTGGGTATACGTGTAATGAGTGCTCCATAACCAGGGGGAAATGCCTATGACCTCCTTGGGTGTCCATGCAGACGCATCATTATTTCGTATTAGGCATTGCATCAGCTCGGCTTTGAGTGGAGGATCCAGATCAGCCGCTACATAGGTCACGCTTCTGGTCGCTCGACCTGTATTTGTATTTCTTCTTTTTCTTTATATATTAGAACAGGTGGCTTCTCCTGAATAGCATTAACCTTCATTCTTTGAGTCTTGCGAGCAGTTATGGCTTCTGTTTTGAAGATCTCCACAACATTTCCTCACCAATAACTGATCTCCGCGAACTTCTCCCACTTGGTCATCAACAGGGAACTTCACCTTCTGATAGAAAGTAGAAACGTCTGTCCGAAATTCATTCAAGGCTGGCCGACCTAGTATGACATTATACGCAGAAGGTGCTTCCACCACCATAAAATAGGATCTCCTGGTTCTCATTAGGGGCTCCTCCCCTAAGGATATGACTAGCTTTATTTTGCCCGAGCGGCTGTATCTCATTACCCATGAAACCATAGAGAGGGGTTACCATGGGCTGAAGCTCACTTGGATCTATCTGCAATTGATCGAAGGCTTTTTTGAAGATAATATTAATAGAACTACCAGTATCAATGAAAGTATGGGAAATATTATAATTAGCTATAACAACTTTGATTATTAACGCGTCATCATGGGATACTTCTACCCCCTCCAGGTCTCTGGGCCCAAAACTAATCTCTGGTCCTGCTGCCCTTTCCTTACTTCATCCTACTCCATGGATCTGTAATCGTCGAGCATGCGACTTTCTCACCCGGTTTGAATCACCATCAGTAGGCCCACCCGTTATCATATTGATAATACCTCGGGCGACATTGCTGCAATTCTCCTCTTGTCAAGCAGTTGTTAACTCGAGCGATGTTTGCTCGGATGCTTGTGTGGGTCCGACCGGTAATTGTAATGCTCCTTGTTGTGGTTCGATCACCCGATACTCCAGTTTGAGTGGACTATCTGGCCTTGGGTATGGTTGCCGGTTGGGAGATTGTTGATGATACCGAGTATTATTCTTCCGCTAGTTCTTCAGAGCGAAACAATTTTTTGTATAGTGAGTGCCTGACATTGATAAGTACACCACCTTCTTGGGGCTCCTTGTGGTATTTCCACATGTTGGACTGCTTGGGGTCTAAGTTCAGGTTGGCGGTGTAGAGGGGGAGCAACGTGAGGTCCCCTGGGTGGATGAACAGGAGCTGTGGATCGGTCATTAGTTGGAACTGGGACAAATACAACATTCTCCTTCTTACGGACAGCTTGAGCCTCCTCAACAATAATAAATTCAGTAGCTCGCTCAATTAATAAATCAAAATTAGTTGGAGGATTTCGCACTAGGTCCTTGAAGAAATCATTGTCATTGAGCCCTTGAGAGAAGACACTCACCAAGATTTCAGTAGTAGCATTAGGAACATCAATGGCTACTTGACTGAACCTTTTAATATATGCTCTGATACTTTCCTTAGCCCCCTGCTTAATAGAGAAAGACTCCAAGGAGTTTTATGATACCTTCTATTGCTGGAAAAATGATGAAGGAATACTTTACGAAAATCCTTGAAGCGTCTAATAGAATTATCTGGTAATCTCTTAAACCATCTTTGGGCCGCGCCTCCAAACGTAGTGAGGAACATCCAACATTTCACATCGTCGGTAAATTTTTGAAGCAGAGCAGCATTCTCAAACTTAAGAAAATGATCTTCTGGATCAGTAGTTCCAGAATATTCCCCAATGTTTAAATTCTAATAGTGCTTTGGCAACGGATCATCAAGCACCCTCTGAGAGAAAGGGGTAATGATTCTCTCGAGGGAGCTATCACTAGTAACCATCTTTCCCTTACGTTTTTCCTTTACCGGTGCCTCACCAGAATACTCCTAGGGCACTGGTCTTCATCCTCCTTGCTCCATAGGAGTACGAAAAAAGGCTCGCGGACGTCGAGTAGGGGAAACAGGAGCAGGAGTTATATAGTCATGATTATCTTCTTCCATACCTTTATCTTTTCGGTGATCAGTGGTCAAGAGCACTGGGTTTGCGGCTACTGGCAAGGTACCTCCAGTATTCGCTTATTGGTGCTGTTGTAATGCTCTCTGCACTCTCGCATTGATGAGCATTTCCAGATATTCTTGAGTTACGGTGATGGTGTTATGTTTTCCAGCATCCTCCATCACGTAGTCTTAGATTCAGGTAAGAGTTCTCACAGACGAAGCCAAATTTGATCCTGTCTGAAAGCGTAACGGGATGAAGAGCTGGGGACAGCAGGCGATGACTCTGGAGAGAAGATAAGCAATGATTCTGGGGAAGGTGAATAACAATGGGTCTAAGAAAACCAAAGCAGATCCCGAAGAAATCCAGTCAAGAACACCTCCCAGTGATGAGAACAGCAGGTTGAAGCTAGATCTGAGAAACCCAAAGCAGATCTAGAAGAGACTCCAGCGAATCAGGGCACCGTGACGAAGAAAACCACAGATCAATGTTCCGGCGGATGCTATCACCTCCTGCGCACTATGAAACCAACAGACAAAGCGTTAGTGACCTAAGACCGGGGTGAGAATCCCTAGCTAGGCCCTTCGATGCTCAAGTCAGTCTCCTCTGTTCCAAGTGGGAAGAGGAAGAAGAAGTACAGTAAAACTGAAGTGGAACTAGGGTTTCAGTGGTGGTGTTACGCGTACCTTGCCAGCGGAGAGTATTACCTTTTTTATACCACCTCATATAACCTCCGTGATCATGAGGTGGACCCCGGTTTGTTAGAGTTTATTTTGAGATGACGTAAGTACCTGCAATAATAGTTTAAGGAATCTTTTTTGTATCCCAGATGTATAACCTTCTTTGTCGTCTAGCGCACTTACAGAAGTTTCAAGAAGTTGTTTCCCGCTAAATTAACCGAATTGTCATATGATCATATATTATTCTCATACATCACATATACTTAGTTATAATACTTCTTACTAGCTATGTTTATGAGATTTAATAAATGTGAGTGTCTTTATACCCGACCAAATTTTTCCAGGACGATCTTATACTAATAACCTTATAGAGTTATGTGTTGATATACCCGCCCGGGATTGTATTACCGAGTGTATTGTGCCTATGCGTGATCGGATACTTCCAACCGAGTACCTTCTAACAACCTTGGTTCGTATGTCTGCTCGATCGCCCGAGATTACATTACCGAACGAGTTATGTGTATGCTCGACCAGGATTTTACTACCGAGCGTGTTGTACCTATGTCTGACCAGATCTTTCCAAGCTGAGCCTCTTCTGACAACCTTGAATTGTATGTCTGCTAGATCGCCCGAGATTATATTACCGAACTAGTTATGTGCATGCTCTACCAGGATTCTATTACCGGGCGCAATCTGCTTATATTGTGTTGATTCTCGCTCGGGCTTTGCTTATTGAGTCATGTTGGGCCTTAAGATATGCGATCGGTCTTCGCTTGACCGACTACAGAGATTGCTTAGGGATGTACACCTTTAAGCTCAGCGGGGCTTTGCTTGCTAAGCGTTCCTTAGGTTCATTGACCCTCTATTATTTTAACTTGGTCGGTACTTTATGCTTGGTCGGACATCTACTGCTGAGTGTATCTGAACACGCTAATCCTTTGTCTGTTTTAGTTCAGTTGGGCTTATACTCTCGACCATACTTATATTCTCGATCAGTATTTCATGCTCGATCGAGGCTCCCCTGCTGGGCGTAGGTGCACTTGCTAATACTTCCCCCATTTGGGTTCGTCCGACACTATATGCTCGCCCCGAGCTTTGTCTGCTGAATGTATCTACTTACATCGTGCACTCCATTAGTTTTATCCCGATCGGTCCTATATTTCGACCAGGATTTGCATACTGAGCGCATTCATCTTATCTGAGCCTCCCTACTTCTTTCTTCTTCTCCTTATATCCCCTTTCACATTATTATACGAGATCCACTCCTTATAACCCATATTAGCCACCAACCTTGCCTTATAGGTAATAAGATTACCATCCATGTCAGTTTTCTTCTTGAAAACCTGATATGGGTTATGATGGACCATCTTGTCGAATGAAGTATAAGTCATGGTCGAGAAAGATAGGAGGGGTATATAGCTTGTTGAACTAAGCCCGACCGAGCATAAAGGTACTTAGCCTTATAAAGCTTTTAGTATATTACCGGCCAAATGAAAGTCGAGCGAGCACTAATGTGCTTACATATGCTTGGTCGGACAAGGCTCGACTGAGCATAAAGGTATTTAGCCTTGTAATGCTTTTAGTATATTACCGGCCGAATGAAGGCCGAGCAAGCACCAATGTGCTTACATGTGCTCGGCCGACAAAACCTGACCGAGCATAAAAGTATTTGGCCTTATAAAGCTTTTAGTATATTATCGGCCGAGTGAAGGCCAAGAGAGCATCAATGTACTTACATGTGCTCAGCTGGACAAAGCCCGACCGAGCATAAAGATATTTAGCCTTATAGAGATTTTAGTATATTACTGGTCGAGTAAAGGTCGAGCGAGCACCAAGGTACTTACTTGCTCTCGGTCGGACAAAGCCCGACCGAGCATTAAAGTATTTGACCTTATAGAGCTTTTAGTATATTACCGGTCGAGTGAAGGTCGAGCGAGCACCAATGTGCTTACATGCGGTTGGCCGAACAAAGCCCGACCAAGCAAAAATGTATTTGTCCTTATAGAGTTTTTAGTATATTACCGACTGAGTGAAGGCCGAGCGAGCACCAATGTGCTTATATGCGCTCGTTCGGACAAAGCCCGGCTGATCGTAAAAGTATTTGGCCTTATAGAGCTTTTAGTATATTACCGGCCGAATAAAGGCCGAGTGAGCACTAATGTACCTACATGCGCTCAGCCGGACAAAGTCAGACCGAGCATAAAAGTATTTAGACTCGTAAAGCTTTTAGTATATTACCGGTCAAGTGAAGGCCGAGTGAGCGCCAATGTGTTTACATGCACTTGGTCAGACAAAGCCCGACTGAGCATAAAAGTATTTAGCCTTGTAAAGCTTATAGTACATTCTCAACCGGACAGAACATGCTTAACAGAGGATATTCTCATTATATATACGACCGACTTGAATGACCGGTCGAGACATACTTAACAAAAGGTATTCTCACTATATATATAATTGGCTTGAATGATTGGTCGAGATATATTTAATAGAAGTACATAAGTATGACAGCTTGACAAATTTGGCGGGAAATATCTTCTAGAAGCTGCTTTAGTTATAGTGATGTGTTCTTATGTATACGTTATCATGAATATGAGTCACAAATGATAAAAAAAGGTACATATAGGCTAGAAAAAATATTCTTTAAAGGATTATTACATGAAGTCTAGAGGATGACTTCATCTTCTGACAAACTCTAACAAACTGGGGACCACCTCATGACTATGGAGATTATATGAGGTATTATAAAAAGTGGGATCCTCTCCGTTGATAAAGTAAGCAAGTTCTAGCATCCAAACTCTTTAGTTACTATACTTCTTCTTCTTATTGGACTTCTTCTTCTTCCACTTTCAAGAGAGGAACTGACTTGAGCGTCGGAGGGCCTAGCCAAGGATTCCCACCCCGGTCCTAGGCCACTAATGCTTTGTTGGCTCGTCTCACTGTACGCAGGATTGTTGAGGAGTTATTTCGGATCTTCAGGAGTTCATCTTCATCAGAAACCACCGTTCACCAGAGCCAGCGTGCCACATCATAGATTTTAAATAGGATCAAATTTGACACCATCTGTGGTAATTCTTCACCTGGATTTAACTCTACGAGATGGAGGAAGCTGGAAAACATAACAGTATAACACCATAACTATGATGCAAGAAGATCTAGAGTTACTCATCAACACTAGAGTGCAAAAATTATTACAGGAACAACAGCAAGTAAATACTGGTGGTATATTGCCCATAGCTCCAAATAGGCGATATCAACAACTGCTTATCCAAGAGAGAGAAGGGGGGGGGGGGAGGAAGAGCATCCTGCTTGCTTGCTTCCTCCTCCTCTCTCCCCAGTTCGACGTCCCTGAGTATTTCTTCGCACACCTTTGGAGCAAGGAGGACAAAGGGAAATCCCACAAGAATCTTCTGTAAAGCGCCTATACGGGACAAACGCAAAGGAAAGATCGTCAACTCAATGACAAGTGCATGGTTTCGTCGTCAGTAATAAAAAGATATCGAATCCACAAGGACTGGTTATAAGCACTAGAGATGTCTCACAACGAATTAGCTAAACAATCGACAAAGGAAGTGAATGTACTGAGTAGCAACTAGAAAATGTAAGAACTTGGTTTTTGTGAGAGTTTTAGGAGTCCGGTTTGATTGTGATATTTATCGATATAAGGTGATCTACCAATTCTTATCCTCAATTATCATGCATTTGCAGGAAGTTGTCGGTTTCCTCCTACAGAAGTCAACCGGCAAGGAACTTTTATCTATACCTCTAGTAATTTGAGTTATGGTCTCCATGAAGTTCGTTAGCGGGGCAACCTATCACCAACGCCCCTCGGTCATACAATATAGATGCACATCACCATTCAATCCACATAAAGGCATAGGGAATAAATGCACTCAACCAATCTACCTCATCATAAGACTAGCTTTAGCCTTCAAGGTGATTCCCTAGATGTCCATTAGCGGGGCAGCCTGTCACTAGTGCCCCTCAGTTATACGATCTAGGGAATCCCTCTACGAGATCCACAAGTAGCACAAACATCTAATCAAGCATGGAAATCAGATCCAAACATAACAATCCACACAAGATCAAATAGATACAAAACATAACAACATCATTGATATAGGAAATTGGTATATCTATGAGATTCATACATCAAATCACATCACAAATACTCCCTTAGTCCTAGAACAATGAATCTACTCCATAATGTAAAGATAGAGATCCGAAGACAAAGAGATCACAAATATTTCAATCCAAATCGAGAGAGGAGAATATAAATGCATATCTAGCAACGATGAATGATCTTCGAAACTAATCCCTCGCTTCTGGAGTTGAATCTAACATGGAAATGGCTTAGGAACGCTAGATCATAGCTGGAGATTGACCCCAAACTTGATCTCCCCAAAAGGGAGAGCATCCTCCTTTGAAAAGAGGAAGAAGCTCCATATATAGTGTAGGGCATAGGCACCAAACGACCCGTGCCACAACCGTGTGGCACACAGTGTTAGTATTAGCCCTAGTGTCAATTATGAGATGATTGTAAAGGACACATTATTGTATCATATTTCATTATAAATAAAAGATAAAGTTGATTATTATATTTATTTCAGTTCAGTGTCAATTGAATAAATATAATAATGTCCTTGGGTAGTAGGTTGTTATCTACAACATATCAATTAGTTGAATTGATAGTGAGATATGTAGATATATATAGAACACTACTCTTAACTATTCCTATTCAAGCATTAATATACAAGGATAATATTAATGCGTTGAGACTAGCATGTTGGTCAACAGATGACTTAATCTCACAAGTCATTGATATGAGATATCAGGTTGACACATTGGTATATATTAGAGAATATATACTGAATGACCCGCCATGAGAATGTTTCATGGATCGTTATATGAGTGTCATAAACATTCTCATGTGACTATTGGTATGAATAATCCTTGGACCTGAAGTCACTGCGGTTCCCTACATAAGGAGTTGTGTACTTTGGTATCGGCAAACACCACCTGTAACAAGGTGGACAATAAAGTCGATCACTGGGTATGCAATGAATTATGCGGAGGGATGTGAGTGATGTAGATGAGATCTATCCCTTCCATATGACGGAAGCGATATCTGTGGGCCCCTTAATTAGTAGGACACAAGAAAACAGGGTCATGCGCAAATAAGTCAATATGAGATATTGAGCTTATTTGATTGAGTGTATCTACTTAGAGATCAAGAAACACAAAGGTTGATAAGAGGATGACACGGTCTATGCCTCATTGATCAACCTAGATTTCAAGGATAGAGGGACAAAGTCATACAAGATAATAGCTACAAAAAGGTTAGGTCGGATCTTGTCCTTCTCGTCACTTGGGTAGCAATGATGCCTTGCTAGATGACACTCATTGCTTATGTATCTAAATATTGATTTGGGTACATTGTCAACGTTACGAGAACCTATTGGGTCACACATAAAGAACAAGTAGATTTGGAGATGAGTTCATATGATGAATCATTGGATTAGGTCTAATCCGAATTGGACTTATTAAGTTGGACTCAAGTGGATCTAATTGTTGGATTAAGTCCAATTCAAACTAGACTCAAGGAGTCAATTCGAATTAATGAAATAGTGATTCATTGAATTTGAATTTCATGAGATCAATTGAGTGAAACTCGATTGAATTAGACTTGAGTTAGATTCGAGTGAATTAGACTTGAGTTAGACTAAAGTGAGGAGACTTGAGTTAGACTCAAGTGAAGATTAATGGAAATAATCATTGAATTTCGAAATTCAATGATTATTTATCCCATTAAATTTTGAAATTGAAACGAGGAGTTACACTCATTCAAAATGATGAGCTACAAGTTTGGTCCTTAATGGAGTGTAAATGCTCATTAAGGCCATTAATGCTAATTAAGTGTTTCATTGGATGAAAATACTTAAGCTTTTTGCTCTTCATTTTTGGACTTAATCTTCATTCTTCTTGCTCCTCTTCTCCTTGGCCGAAATCCACCTTCAAGGTTGCTAGCACAACCTTTCTCCTTTTGTGAGTTTGTGAGACAAACGAACACTTGTTCGCGTGGATACCGTAGAGGCACGAACTCGAGATCGTGCTGTGATCCGAGCTGTCGGGAGTCCGTGAGCACACACCAAAGGTATACTTCATCATGTTTTAGATCTAACTTCATATAAAGTTTTGTTTCCCTTCGCATGGATCTTCTGGGGTAATAGGTTTTTTCGCTGCGCGTTTGCGTGTTTAACAACCTATTACCTTACACACACAACCCTAGCTACTCTGCCCTCGACCAAGGTCACACGACCGTGTGACCTTCACATGATCATGTATTGTTCTTTCTTTGGTTTTCTCACACGGTCGTGTGGCACACATGACCGTGCCAATCTTTGCCTCTGGAAACCACATACGACCGTGTGGCACACAAGGCCTGGGCTTGCCTCTTCTTTGGAATGTTGCATAGCCATATGGAGAAGTTGCTTCGGCCGTGTAGATCTACACGGCCAGGTTCTGGTTGTGATTACTACGACCGTTTCATTCTCCTCCTCTAGTGAAGCTACACGACATGTCTGCTACACACGACCAAGGTCATTTTCCTCCCTGCACCTTTGACACGGCCGTGTGGCTCACATGGCCAATGTTGTCTTCCTTTGCTTGTTGCCTAGATCAACCACGAACACCATTTCTTCTCCAAATTTGACTCCTGAAGATAGAAAATATACAAGAGCAGATCTCCGAACAAAGAAAAATATTTATGTTGAAAGTAAGTCAAAGAATATGAAAGTGTATAGACAAAGCATGCATAAAATATGTAAATGTGCGTTAAAACATCCTAAACAAGTATATACAATCTACGCACATCATAGCCAGCTATAGTTCTCCAAAGAGGATTGTCACTCCATTTTTTCAATAAGTGCTGGATGATCCTCTACCGAAGCATTATCAAAACTTAAATATTGGAGAATATTCTGGGACAACTGATCTAGAAGATCATCTGCTTAAATTTAAAAATGCAGCTCTCTTGCAATAGTTTACTGACGGTGTTAAATATCGGATGTTCCTTACTAATTTTGGAAGAGCAGCTCAAAGGTGGTCCAAACGATTACTAGATAATTTTATTCGCCATTTCAACGATTTTCACAAGGTATTTCTTCATCACTTTTCCAGTAATCGGCGATATCACAAGACCTCTTAGAGTCTCTTTTTAATTAAACTGGGGCCGAAGGAATCTATTCAATCCTATATTAAAAGGTTTAATCAAGTAGTCATAGATGTAACTATGGCTACCATTGAGATCTTGGTAAGCGTCTTTTCTTAAGGGTTTAATGATAATGATTTCTTCAAGGACTTGGTCAGAAACCCTTCGACCAATTTTGATTTATTGATTGAGCGAGCGACTGAGTTTATTAATGTAGAGGAAGCTCAAGTTGCTAGGAGAAAGGAAACTATTACTCATACTCTCCCGTTCCAATTGTGGATCGTTCAGTGATACCTGCTCAACCGCCCAGGGGGCCTCACACAATTCCTCCCTAACGACATCCTGACCCATGACCTCAAGCTGTACAACACATGGTGGTTCCTCAAGAGATTCCACAAAGTTGGTGCATATACCATTTAACGAGCACTCATAGTACATAAAATTGTTATACCGTGAGGAATCAACAAGCTCGTAATCCTCGATGTCGGCGACATTCTCCAGCCCCAAATCGACGACAATATCTGAGGTAGGATAGTCCTCTTAAGCTGGAATACCAGATGGCTGATCTACAGACAGGAGTTCTACCAATCTCAGCTGGGCAAGCTCAAGTACCCGGTAAGCCGTAACAAGAAGAAACAACAGTTGGACAAGAAGAGAATCACAGCAATGCTCCCTGGGGTAATATTAATATGATAGCTGGAGGACCGACAAATAGTGATTCCAACTAGGCAAGGAAATCACATGCTCAGCGACTGGAAATTCATGCTATAGGATGCAGCCAGAAAAGGCGACCGAACTAGAAATTAGTTTTGGGCCCAAAGATCTAGAGGGGGTAGAAGTGCCTCATAATGATGCATTAATAATCAAGGCTGTTATAGCCAATTATAATATTTCTCGTACCTTCATTGATGCTGGTAGTTTAGTTAATATTATTTTCAAACAAGCTTTTGATTAGTTATAGATAGATCCGAGCAAGCTGCAGCCCATGGTGACTCCTCTATTTGGGCTCATTGGAAATAAAGTTCAGCCGTTGGGTTAGATAAAATTAGTTATATCTCTGGGAGAAGAGCCCTTAATGAGGACATGTCGGTTGTATTTCATGGTTGACATATAATGTTATCTTGGGTCGACCGACCTTAAATGAATTCCGAGCAGTCGTTTCACCTTCCCTATGAAATTAAATTTTCGGTGGATGATCAAGTAGGAGAGGTAAAGGGTGATCAATTAGTAGTGCGCAAGTGTTACGTGGAGATAGTCAAGGCGGAGGTCAATGCTGCATGGAAGATGCAAAGAATGGAGGTCAATGCTATTTAGGAAGGTTTGCTCACCATGGTATATGAAAAAAAGGAGGAGGTACAGATTCAAGTTGGCCAATCGGAAGCTGTTACTCATGTGGCATCAAATCTGGAACCAAAACTGAAAGCCGAGGTGATACAATGTTTAATACGTAATAATTATGTATTCACCAGGACAACCAAGGAGGTAACATGAGTATCTCCTATGGTCACGGAGCATGCGCTTCATGTGTATCCTGATGCCCGACTGGTAAAACAGAGGAAGCGAGATTTCGGTGCTGATCAAAATAAAATCATCAAGGAAGAGGTGGATAAACTATTAGAAGCTGGTTACATTCGAGAAGTTTAATTCCCTAATTGGTTGGCTAATGTTGTCCTGGTCTCCAATCCCAGGAACAAATGGCGGGTGTGTATAGACTTTCGAGATCTTAATAAAGCTTGCCCAAACAATTATTATCCCTTGCCTCAGATCGATCAGGCGGTGGATTCTACTGTTGGGTCGAGTTTATATGTATGTTAGATGCTTATCAGGGATATCATCAAGTCCCACTTGCCAAGGAGGATCAAGAAAATGCTAGTTTTATAACTGCCGAAGGTACTTATTGCTATAATATTATACCTTTCGGACTAAAGAATGCAGGGGCCACCTATCAGAGGCTCATGAATAAGGTTTTTCAGAAGCAGAATGGAAGGAATATGGAGGTTTATGTGGATGATATTCTTATTAAATCTCTAAGAGCCTCAGATGTATGTGCAGACATAGAAGAAACTTGTGGAACTCTGAGACAATATGGACTTAAGCTCAACCTTTACAAATGTTTATTTTGAGCCAAAAGTGACAAAATCTTTGGATACATGGTGACCGAGCGAGGGATAGAAGCTAATCCTAGCAATGTACGGGCGCTTCAAGATATGGCCCCACCACGCAACATGAAGGAGGCGCAGAGGTTGACCGGTCGGATCACTGCTCTATCACGCTTTATCTCCCGATCAGCTGATCGAAGTCTTCCTTTCTTCAAAATACTCTATTGGGCTATTAAGTTCCAATGGGATGAAGATTGTGACAAGGTGTTTGAAGAATTAAAAAATTATTTATCTACTCTACCTATATTAGCTAAACCAATAGTGGGAGAGACTTTGTGGGTTTATCTGTCGGCTAATGAGCATGCTATTAGCTCAATTTTGGTAAGGCAAGAGGGAAAAGAATAATAGCATGTATATTTCTTAAGTCATTTATTAAAAGCAGCCGAGTGCCGCTACACCACACTCGAGAAATTGGCTTACGGATTGATTCTGGCCGCTTGGAGATTGCGTCCTTACTTTTTATCACACTCAATCATAGTACTAACTAACAACACTTTGGCTCGACTACTCATTAACCCGGAGGCATCAGGGTGACTTATTAAATGGACAACTAAACTTAATAAATATGATATACAGTATCAATCCCGAGCGGTAATCAAAGCTCAAGCCTTAGTCGATTTTATAACATAAATACAAGGTCCAGAAAAAGAAGAGACTTGGAAAATATATGTTGATGGGTCTTCTACCTGGTAAGGCAGTGGAATAGGAATTCTTCTTATATCACAAAAGGAAGATTGAATGCAACTATCCATTCGATTAAATTACAGAGCTACTAATAATGCGACAGAATATGAGGCATTAATAGTAGGATTACAAGCTGCAATGCATGTAGGAGTCACTCGGGTTCTGATTTATTCTGATTCTTAGTTGGGAGCACAAAAACTAACAGGCAATTTTGAAATCAGTAGTGAGAGACTCAAATTATATGTAGAAGAATTTGATAAGTTGAAGGTTGGATTCCAAGGAGTAAGTATACAAAAGATTGCCCGATCAGATAATCAAATAGCAGATGAATTAGCTAAATTGGCTTCTGCTATAATACCTTGGAGTTTAGACAGACTTGTGGAGCAAATAGTGTTAGTGTCCTGTATTGAGCGCCAAGCTGATGTGGAGATACAAGGTGATTGGAGGGCATCAATCATCATGTTCTTACAGTAAGGTATCTTGTAAATTGACACGGATCAATGATGTGTATTTAAGAAGAGAGCTAGTCGATATACTATGGTAAGGGATCAGTTATATAAAAGGACTTTTTCTAGTCCCCTACTCAAGTGTGTCAGACCAGATGATATACAATATATTCTACAGGAAGTGCATCAGGGTTCTTATGGTAGTCATGTGGGAGGACGATGTCTTGCTAGAAAAATATTATTAGCTGGATATTTTTGGCCAACTTTACAAGCAGATGCTGCTCAACTTGTAAGAACATGCTTATCTTGTCAGAAACGTCAGAATATTCCTCATCATCCCACTGAATTATTGAAGACTTTTATTGTATCATGCCCCTTTAATCAGTGGGGGATGGATATAGTGGGATCATTTCTTATTGCACCTACCTATAGAAGGTTTTTATTAGTGACAGTAGATTATTTTTCAAAATGGGTGGAGGTTAAACCATTGGCCCGAATTACTGAACAGGCAGTCGTCAAGTTCTTATGACAACATATTATTTGTAGATTTGGTATAGTACACAAAATAGTTTCTAATAATGGAAGACAATTTCAAGATAGGAGAATTAAAGAATGGTGCTTGGGGTATGACATTACACACAGGTTTTCACCTCTGTAGCATATCCACAGAATAATGGTCAAGCTGAAGTAACTAAAAGAGAGATTATTAGAGGACTCAAAACTAAACTAGATCATGTTGGTGACAGCTGGATAGATGAATTACATAGTATATTATGAGCATACCGTACGACCCCTCAAGAATCGACAGGGATAACCCTATTTCATTTAGTATATGGTGGTGAAGTAGTGGCCCCAATTGAAATCAGACTTGAATCCGATCGGAGGCGTTTGTATGATGAAGATAATTCGGAGCGACGCCTTATGGAGCTTGATCTGGTAGAGGAAGTGCGGGACAAGGCAACAACTCGGCTTATATCCTACTACTAGAGAATGAGATAAAATTATAACAAGAGGGTTATTCCCAGGTTCTTTCTGTTGGTTGCTATTCGGAATATCGTACTGGTTCCCCTGTACAAAAATTTTGTACAAGTCCTGAACCATTCCTAACAACCTATTATGTTCTTTAGAAATTAATTTGAAATTGCAAACAGAACTTAACATTATTGATTCCAAATTCAATTTATCTGTTCTTAGAGGTTTAGACTTGGATCGCAAACGATGTTTAACATTCTTAATCCAAATCCACCTATGTTACAAATTTGATTAAATATTTATTTCAGAGATCGGCTTCCAGGTTAAACATGGTGAGGCCTTCTTGGTTATGGGATCATCCACCACTTCTTAGACAAAGCCTTTCAACGAAATTCAATATTTAATCTCCTTATAGTAACCCTAGGTTTAACCATTAAGAACAATCGAATCACAAGATTGAAGAAACAAAAGAAACACAAACTCGAATCATAAATTTGAAACCTAGAAACGTTAGCCTCTTGTGTTTGGTATTTCAAGATCTAAACAAAAGAATAAACTAGTTATGATGCTGAAACTAATAACTAGTTATACCTTTTGTAGCTTATAGACCTCACGATCTTCTATCGTATTCCTCTTCTTATGTTGGATGTCGTGTGGGCAACGATCTACCGAGACGAGAATCTACCCAAGCTTCCTTCTTCTCCAAGCAAGTTTCGACCACCAACAATCTTCAAGAGATGAAAAACTTTCGACCAGCAACCAAGCTCCAAGGGATGCTAAGAAACAAAGCCTCCTTTCTCTACTTCTTCTCCAAGCAAAATCCGACCACCAACAAGCTCCTTGAGAGTTGATGCCGCCGGCCACCAAAGAAGAAGAAAAGGAGGAGAGGAAGATGATGAGAGCTGGCCACCACCAAGGAATTGAGGAGAGGAATAATAGAAGTCTTGTTATGAGGTGAGGCACTTCTACCCTCTCTTTTATATTCCTTGGTCTTGGCAAATAAGGAAAGTTTTAATTAAAACTTCCTTAATTTCCTTGTCAATGAAAGGAAAATTTTGATACAAACCCCACCAATAAATGTGATGGAACCCGAAACAAAGGTGGATAGAACCCCAAGAACTAAACGACAAGAGTGTGAGCCCTGACCCGAAACCAAGAATTGGCACGAACCAAACTGACGAAGGAAAGAAATGCCATACCCAGGGGTGATAAGTTTAGATGGGTTGAACGCCACGAGAGTAGACTCGATAAGTTCAGCAAGTTCTTTCAAGAACTAAGAGAGCACACAATCTCAGCAATTATGCATTTTTCATACATAAATTTAGGCAGGATAATAGTAGGATGTTCAAATAGATTAACTCTGTGGTTACAGGCATCCTAGTTCCAACTATTATGTCCCTATTGTGTTTGTGTGTGATTGGACCCTCGGGCATATCGAGGGCATTTTATGTGTGTGCATGATTGTAATTATTAAATACAGCAGAAGCTGTATTAGTTTTAGGATTTTATATTCTGTTCGACCTAGATTATATGTACATTCCCTTGTGGAATATAGGATCGATAAATGTAAAATTTTATTTTTGTCGCGGATCGTGTCCTTGCGAGGCGTAGTGCTATTTGAGGACCAGAGGCGCAGCAGAAAAGGAAGCAAGATAGACGCGACGACATGACCCATTGGCGGCGGCTAGGGTTGGTGGCACACGGAGGACAACTATAGATGAGGCCATAATAGTTGGAAAATTATTTTTCATATTTATGGCCTTTTATGCTGATGTGCTATGTGTGTGTGCATGTTAAAATTCCTCGTTTTAAATAACTAAGTAGAAGAGGAATTATTTAAATTCCACGGTCCCCATTATTGGTTTGTAAGTGATGCATTCAAGCTTGCGCGTTGGCTTTAAGTGTCTTCCTCCACATCGGATGAGCTTGTTTGCAGATCACTAGATCAATCTTCCTCTATGGATGATTATAGGAAATTATTTAGGTTTGTGTGATCTTCTCCATCTGAAGGGGAACAATTCTAATTAATGGAATAAGTATCAAGTAATGGTATACACTTAGGCGCATTTAATAGTATCCTCCCCACCGGAGTCACTGCTATTAATTGTGTGACAGAAGATAAATCAACTATTGATTTTATTTGTCATAAAGTTAGGTTGACAATATAATAAAATTAATGGTAAATCTCCTCTTACAAATGTTTGAATTTGTATACGTCCACACTATCGTGGCATACAAAATTCACGGTATTTTAATGTGTTGGTGAATTTAAATGATATTGTTTGAGGAATCAATATTATTTTAAATTCTAAAATTTTGACCAAATATTTTGTGATTCTTAGGATTTCAAATGACTTTCAATCCTCTTGTTGTTATATTGAAAGAAAACAAACTTACTAGTCCCAATTACATTGATTGGAAACGAAACTTGGACATTATCTTAACTACTAAAGGTTACAAGTTCATACTTTTTGAAATCTGTCTAGGCCTGCCTAATAGCGATTCTAGTGAAGAAGAGATTGAGTATCATAAGAAATGGGTCAGGGCAGATGAGATGGCGCAGTGTTACATTTTGGCTTCTATGTCAAATGTACTACAACATCAACATTAGGCCATGCCTACCGCTTATGACATGATACGCAATCTCAAGGAACTCTTCGGACACCAGAATCGGGCTGCTAGGTAGGAGGCTATGAGAAACTTGATGATGACCACCATGACTGAGGGGACACCCGTAAGGGATCATATCCTCAAAATGATGACTCTTTTGAATGAGATAGAGGTCCTTGGAATAGAAATCAATGGGGAAACCCAGGTTGATATCATTCTCCAAACGCTGCCTAAAAGTTTTGAGCGGTTTTCGCCTGAGCTACAACATGAAAAAAAGGGTTTATTCGTTAGCGGAACTTCTGACAGAACTTCAAGCAGCAGAAGGGATATTTCATCAAAGTTCTCAAATTGACATTGCTAAAAATGTTTATGCTTCTAAGCCGAAAGCAGAAAGAAGAAAAAGAAATAAGTTGGTTCAGCAAAAAAAGTGAATCGATCTCTAGGGACTAGGCCGCGTGCAGGTGTGAAGAAGCCGAAGGGCAAGTGCTTCACATGCAAGCAGTCTGGACATTGGAAAGTGGGCTGTCCTTGTAGAAAGGAGAACAATGAAGGTATATCTTATTTTCTAGTGGTTGAAACATGTTTAGTGGTGTTATCTACCGGTACCTAGTGTGTAGATACGGGGGCCACTGATTATGTCTGTAATTCATTGCAGGGGTTCTAGGAAACTCGACGACTACATGAAGGGGAGATTACCGTCTACATGGGCAATGCTACAAAAGTGACGGCTGTTGCAGTGGGAGATGTTTATTTATCTTTTGATAGAAATAAAACATTGATTTTGAGAAATTGTCTTTATGTACCATGTTTTAGAAAGAACTTGATTTTAGTTTCTAAACTATTTATGGATGGATATTCTGTTTCTTTTGATGACAAAATAGTTTTCAAGAAAAATAGGGTAGTTATCTATTTTGGTACATTGGTTGGCAATTTGTATACTCTAAATCCAATAAATCCCATGATACAACAAATGGAAATTAATAACACATTTTCTAATTCTAATAAGAGAAAGCAACCTTCGGAAATAAACCAAACATATCTTTGGCATCTAAGGCTTGGTCATATTAACTTGAGTAGGATTCAAAGCTAATAGCCGATGGGCCTTTGGGTTCATTAGTGGTGGAAAATTTTCCAACTTGCGAATCTTGCTTGGAAGGAAAAATAACCAAGAGACCTTTTAAGGCCAAAGGGTATAAGCCAAAGATGCGCTAGAATTGGTTCATTCTGATTTGTGTGGGCCTATGACTATCCAGGCAAGAGGTAGTTTCAAATATTTTGTCTCTTTTATAGACGACTATTCGAGATACGGGTACATTTACTTGATGCGCCGTAAGTCTAAGTGCTTTGATAAGTTCAAAGAATACAAGGCTGATGTGGAGAAACGTCATGGTAAATGTATCAAGTCACTATGGTCTGATCGTGGTGGCGAGTACCTCTTAGGAGAGTTTAGGAGTTACTTATCAGAGACCGGGATTCAATCCCAACTGTCTGCACTGGTACACCCCAACAAAATGATGTGGTAGAACGAAGGAATATGACTCTTATGAAAATGGTTAGATCAATGATGAGTTATTCAGAATTACCAAATTCATTTTGGGGATATGCTCTGGAAACAGCGGTGTACATTATGAACTTGGTACCTTCTAAGTCAGTAACCTCTACTCCCACAGAATTGTGGAATGGGCATAAGCCAAGTCTGAAACATATTCGGATTTAGGGTAGTCCAGCACATGTGCTGAAGGGAGACACTGATAAGTTGGAATCACGTACAGAAGTTCGCTTGTTTGTGGGTTATCCTAAAGGAACGAAAGGTGGTTTATTTTATAGTCCTAAAGATCAGAAGGTCATTATTAGCACCAATACCCGATTTTTAAAAGAGGATTATGTAATGAACCACAAGCCCATGAGTAAAATTGTTCTTGAGGAAATAAGAGAAGACACGCCTACTTTAGTACCAACGGTACAAGATGAGATACTACAAGAAACTGCAACACGTGTTACAAATGATGCACAATTACAAGTAGTGCCTCATCGTAGTGGGAGGTTTGTTAGGCAACCAGATAGATTCATGTTTTTGGGAGAATCTTCAGACTTGATCCCTGGTGAACATGAACATGATCCCTGAACATATGATGAAGCACTCTAAGATAAAGATGCAGCATCTTGGCAAAGTACAACGAACTCTGAAATAGAATCTATATACTCTAATCAGGTATGGGAGCATGTTGTAACGCCCACCCCTCCTGCTAGTAGGGTGCGGGGTTACGTACTTAACCAATACTATTGCGGAAACATATATGCATATTAAAATTTCTTTCGAAAATAAACCCTTAAAAATATCCTGAAGTCATACGGACAATAACATAACACACTTAGTCCATTTCATCATAACGAAATAACATAAGCAGGTCTTCCATTTCTTTTAGCCGAACCACCACCACACACATCTCCTTGCCTCTGCTGCAGCTCCCCTAGGTCATCCATTCCTTGCCTTTATCTGTGGTACAAGGAAAGTAAGCTGTAAGCACACGGGCTTAGTAAGATCCTTTCCTACTCACAAAATCCATATTTCAAGCATAAACACATAGCATATAATCATGGAAATATAATCATCTAAAATCACATGGTGAATGCATAGCATCATAACATATTATCTCATAAAGAACATCATGCTACATCACATCATAAATCACCATGTCATGTAAATCATAAGAGTAAAGCATGTCATATCATAAATCATAAAGAACATCATGCTATGTCCTATCATAATCATCATGTCGTATAAATCATAAGAGCATAGCATGTCATATCATAAATCATAAAGAACATCATGCTATGTCATATCATAATCATCATGTTTCATAATGCAAGATATCGTTTAAAATATATCATATAGTACTTAAACATAATATCATCATGAGAGCCCGACTTGTACCACATACATACATAAATGCGCGCAATCCCTAGGACAGGGTAGCTAGCCCCGAACCTACTAGGGATCTAGGTCCGTTTATAGTCCGTCGACCTAAGGGCGTACTAAGGAGCCCATCCCTTTACTAGACCCGTTCATAGTCTGTCGGCCTAGGGGCGCTTATGGAGCCCACCTATGGTACAAGACATACAAAGTAAAATATCATATCATGGTTAATATCATAACACAACATATCTTATCTCATCATATCATGAGGAATAAAGCATGCATATTTGGGCACACAGCACATGCATGGATCATAAGCATACATAATGAGCATGTCATTTGCCATATCATAAAGCATGCATATTTGGGCACACAGAACATGCATGGATCATAAGCATACATAATGAGCATGTCATTTACCATATCATAAAGCATGCATATTTGGGCACACAGCACATGCATGGATCATAAGCATACATAATGAGCATGTCATTTACCATATAATAAAGCATGCATCTTTGGGCACATAGCACATCATAAAAGACACAATCATGCATGGCATCATTAAATAACATCTCCTAATTCATAACGTATCATGTGAGGCATATCTAAGCTTCTAAACTCATAATGGCCAAACCACTCATAAAGAGGAAACCAAGCTATAGGCAACATGCAAGCATAAACACCTAGCTAAAATCATATCATATAATCAAGAGGTACATGAGCATGCTAGGTTAACTTTTTAGCTTCTCTAAACCCTAATTTGGTTCTTGGCCGAACCACTCATGAAAGGAAATTTAGCTTTAAACAACATGTAAACATAAACACCTTGCTAAATTCATATCATATCATCAAGAGGTACATGAGCATGCTAGGTTAACTTTTTAGCTTCTCTAAACCCTAATTTGGTTCTTGGTCGAACCACTCATGAAGGGAAATTAAGCTTTAAACAACATGTAAACATAGACACCTAGCTAAATTCATATCATATCATCAAGAGGTACATGAGCATGCTAGGTTAACTTTTTAGCTTCTCTAAACCCTAATTTAGTTCTTGGCCGAACCACTCATGAAGAGAAGTTAAGTTATAAACAACATGTAAACATAAACACCAAGTTAAATTCATATCATATCATCAAGAGGTACATGAGCATGCTAGGTTAACTTTTTAGCTTCTCTAAACCCTAATTTGGTTCTTGGCCGAACCACTCATGAAGGAAAATTAAGCTTTAAACAACATGTAAACATAAACACCTAGCTAAATTCATATCATATCATCAAGAGGTACATGAGCATGCTAGATTAACTTTTAGCATCTCTAAACCCTAATTTGGTTCTTGGCCGAACCACTCATGAAGGGAAGTTAAGTTTTAAACAACATGTAAACATAAACACCTAGCTAAATTCATATCATATCATCAAGAGGTACATGAGCATGCTAGGTTAACTTTTTAGCTTCTCTAAACCCTAATTTGGTTCTTGGCCGAAACATACATGAAGAGTAAGCTAAACTTTAAGCAACATTCAAGCATAAGAAAAACCAACCCAATCCCTTAACATAGCATACATATCATAAAGATGTAGTGAACATGGTTGGTTTAGGTCTTAAGCTTTCCTAGGTCCTTCATCTATACTTGGCCGAAAGTTCATGTTTATAATCTAGGTTTTAAGTCAACATACAACATGAGAACATTAACTAGATTCTTATACTAGGGTACTTATCATAAGAACATAATGAACATGCTTTATTTAGATCTTGATCTATCTAAATCTTTCTTTTTCTATACTTGGCCGAAAGTTCCAACCTGTGACCCTAGGTTTTAAGCACTTTACTCTTATGTGAAAACAAAAGCAACTTGTACCACAGGTGAGGGGATACTTACATCATTTCGCTTGTGGTTTGTCGTAAGGAAAGATACTCTAGGTGAAGAGGAAGAAGAGAGCTTCTTTTTCTTGCACTCCCTTTTGTTTCTCTTGCTTGGAAGGGGTAGATCTTGAAGGCTCCTTCTTGTAAATTAGTTTTCTTGGAGAGGAACCTTAGCTTAGCTTTTGGAAATGAGGAGAGGGAGAGCTTTTGGTTTCGGTGGGGAATGAAGAAGGAGAAGGAAGGAGGAAGAAGAAGAAGGAAGGATTAATCTCTTGCTTTTCTTCTCTCAATCCTATTTATTTCCATGTAAATGAAGCATGTCTTCATTCATTCCCTTAACCCCTCTATTTCCTCATTCTTTTAATCTCATGAAAATAGAGAGAGGGAGGGAAGCAAGCAACTTGTCTTTTGCTTGCTTCTTCTCTTAACCAAGAGGAAAAGAAAGTAAGCTACTTGGTTTTCTCTTGTTCCTTTACTTAACCATTTTCTCACCTTTAACTACCATTTCCATTTTTTTCTATTCACATATCATTCATTACTCTAGTGGTTCTATGCACCAATTTAACTCTATCATTTGTGGGAGGTTCAAGGTTCAATCCTTGACCTCACCTCTTTTTATTTTGGTTTCTATTTTTCTATTTTTCTCTTTCTTTCTTTTATTCTTCTATTTTAAAGAAAAATACTCCTAGGTATAACTTAGCATTTTGTGGGTGTTACAGTACCCCATACCTCATAGAAAGTTCGTCCTCAAACTTAAAATAACTACATCAGGTGGCACTGGACTTCCTGCTGAGTGCATCGGCCACATTGTTCGCCTTTCCTGGATGATAAAAGATCTCGCAATCATAGTCCTTGACTAGCTCGAGCCATCTAAGTTATCTCCTGTTCAGATCCTTTTGGGTGAAGAAATATTTCAGACTCTGGTGGTCGGTATAAATCTTACACTGAACACCATACAAATAGTGTCTCCAGGTTTTGAGAGAAAACACCACGACTTCTAGTTCTAGATCATGAGTGGGGTAATTCTTTTCATGCTCTTTGAGTTGTCTAGAGGCGTAGGCAATGACCTTGCCATCTTGCATGAGTACCGCTCCCAATCCTAATTTGGAAGCGTCGCTGTACATATCGAAACCTTTGTTACTTTCCGGAAGAGTAAGGATTGGAGCACTGGTCAGTCTCCTTTTTAATTCAGTGAAACTTTTCTCGCAGTCATCCGTCCATTCATACTTTTTGTTCTTCTTGGTGAGAACTGTCATAGGGGCTGCAATTTTAGAGAAGTCCTCTACAAACTTCCTGTAGTAGCCTGCTAGCCCGAGAAAACTTCTGATTTCACTAACATTCTTTGGTCTGTTCCAGTTACTTACAACTTCAATCTTGTTTGGATCTACCATTACTCCGTCCTTGGAGATGACATGACCCAAGAATGTTACTCGATCGAGCCAAAACTCGCATTTAGAAAACATTGCATATAGTTCTTTCTCTTGAAGAATCTGTAGTACAGTATTCAGGTGTTCAGCATGTTCTTCTTGGGTCCTCGAATAGATGAGAATATCGTCAATGAAAACGATCACAAATTTATCGAGATATGCCGTAAACACCCGATTCATCAGATCCATAAATATAGCAGGAGCATTTGTCACTCCGAAGGACATGACTATGAACTCGTAGTGTTCGTATCTTGTTCGAAATGCCATCTTCGGTATATCATCCTGTTTCACTTTCACTTGATGATAGCCAAATCTTAGGTCAATCTTAGAAAAGACGATTGCACCCCTCAATTGGTCAAACAGGTCATCGATCCGTGGAAGAGGGTACCTGTTCTTGATTATCACATTATTCAACGCTCGGTAGTCTATACACATTCGCATAGACCCATCCTTCTTTTTCACGAACAGTACCGGAGCTCCCCATGGAGAGTGAATCGGGTGAATAAATCCCTTGTCGAGCAACTCTAGTAGCTGTCCTTGAAGTTCCTTTAACTCAGCATGCGCAATCCGATAAGGTGCCTTAGAGATCGGCTTAGTACAGGGAATAAATTCGATCTCGAATTTTATTTCTCTATCGGGGGCTAACCCTGGTAATTCATCTGGAAATACTTCCGGATAATTGCATACCACCCTGACCTTTTCTAGCTTCTGATCCTTGGCTCGACTGGTATCGACCACGTGTGCTAGAAACCCAATACATCCCTTATTTAACATCTTTTGGGCTTTAATGGCCGATAAGAATCTCCCAGTTTCTTTCCTTGGTTCTCCAACGAATTCGAACATTGGTTCTGGTTCAGGTCGGAAAACCACTTTTCTTTGACGACACTCGATGGAAGTGCCGTACTTGCTCAAAAAATCCATGCCCAATATACTGTCATAATCTTGCATGTCAAGCACTATCAGATCACAGTAGAGTTCTCGGTCTGCGATTCTGATGGGTGCGGCTCGCAGCATATGAGTAGATGACATTACTTCTCCCGACGGTAGGGTTGTTAAGAATTTGCCATTTAAAGCTTGTGGTGGTATCTCTAACTTCTTCATGAAGGGTGTAGAGACAAACGAATGTGTTGCCCCAGTATCAAATAACACATTAGCATATTGACTGAAAAATAGGTAGCTGACCTGTAACCATGGTAGAGGCACTCGCCACATCATCCTTGGTAAGCGAGAAAACCCTGGCGTTCGTCGTAGTTGGAGGGGCTTCCAATCTCCCTTGGCTAATCGGAGTCCCTTCAATGGTAGCTTGTATATAGTGTAGCTGTGAGGGAGCACTTCTGTTCTGGTTATACTGCTGGGACGGTGTCTGGGACTGGGTAGGGCAGTCTCTGGCCAGGTGTCCTTCCCGTCCGCAACTGTAACATTTTCTCGTACCCTTGCGACATACTCCGGAATGCTGCTTTCCACAAATGGTACACTGAGGGTACTTAGGTTGCTTATTTGCTGGTCCTCCTTTAGTGTTGTCCCATTGTTTCCTTTTTCCATTTAAGTTTCCTTTCCAGCTGGGTTTGGTACTCTGAGATTTCTGCCCTTGCGTCTGTGCCTGATTCTTATTCTCGTTCATCACCTTCTGATAATGTTCAGTGATTAGGGCACTGCTGACCAATTCTTCTATAGTCTGCGATCTATTAATTCCGTCGGCCATATTCAATGCTATCTCGGGTCGGAGCATCTTTAGAATCAGCCTAACCCTTTCTCTTTCAGTGCCAACCAATTCTGGGCATAAGCGCGCTAGACGGTTGAATTTCTTCACAGCTTCATTAACCGACAGATCACCTTGCCAGAACTCGGTGAACTCGTCATAATGCTTATTTGTCACCCGCATATAGAAGAATTCTTCGAAAAATTCTGTCTCGAAGTCTGTCCACCTCATTTGATTTATTTGTCTTTTTGCTTTGACTCGGTCCCACCACATTCTGGCATCGCCCGTAAGGCAGAACGACGCACACTTGACCTTCTCATGTTCGGGCCAATCCAATAATTCCACGATGCTTTCCACCGTCTTGAACCAGGCTTGGGCATCCCATGGTTCACAGTTGCCAGAGAAAACTTCCGATTTCAATCTTTGCCACTGAATCAGGTATGCCTCCTGACGAACCACTGGAGCTGGGCCTACTGGTGGTACAGGTACCGGTGGTACAGGTACCGGTGGTACTGGTGTAGCTACCGGCATGACGGGTATCGTGTTATGATTCCCAGTTGGGGTAACAGGATTCCCCTGCTGATTCATCAGAGCAGTGATCATCTGTTGCTGTTCCGTAACCTGACGCTGGAGCTCAGTGACTACATGCATCAGATCCGGTGGTGGTATTGTCTCATCAACTCTAGTATTCCGTCTTCTAGCCATGCTTATCTTCATGAATGACCACAAGGCTAGCATAAGTTATTATTATTCCCAATCTACCATCATGAATACTTAAACTAAAACTATAACTTATCACATAATAAAACTGAGTAGACATGCATACTTAAACATTTCTTATCAAGCATAAAAGAACTAAAGTAGGCATAGTAATTCTTACTTGGAGCGGCAGGATGGAAGCTTGATGTGTGTGTAGCGGAAGGGCTAAACATTGCTCTGATACCAACTTGTAACGCCCGCCCCTCCTGCTAGTAGGGTGCGGGGTTACGTACTAAACCATTACTATTTCGGAAACATATATGCATATTAAAATTTCTTTCGAAAATAAACCCTTAAAAATATCCTGAAGTCATACGGACAATAACATAACACACTTAGTTCATTTCATCACAACGAAATAACATAAGCAGGTCTTCCATTTCTTTTAGCCGAACCACCACCACACACATCTCCTTGCCTCTCCTGCAGCTCCCCTAGGTCATCCATTCCTTGCCTTTATCTGTGGTACAAGGAAAGTAAGCTGTAAGCACATGGGCTTAGTAAGATCCTTTCCTACTCACAAAATCCATATTTCAAGCATAAACACATAGCATATAATCATGGAAATATAATCATCTAAAATCACATGGTGAATGCATAGCATCATAACATATTATCTCATAAAGAACATCATGCTACATCACATCATAAATCACCATGTCATGTAAATCATAAGAGTATAGCATGTCATATCATAAATCATAAAGAACATCATGCTATGTCCTATCATAATCATCATGTCGTATAAATCATAAGAGCATAGCATGTCATATCATAAATCATAAAGAACATCATGCTATGTCATATCATAATCATCATGTTTCATAATGCAAGATGTCGTTTAAAATATATCATATAGTACTTGAACATAATATCATCATTAGGGCCCGGCTTGTACCACATACATACATAAATGCGCACAATCCCTAGGACAGGGTAGCTAGCCCCGAACCTACTAGGGATCTAGGTCCGTTCATAGTCCGTCGACCTAGGGGCATACTAAGGAGCCCATCCCTTTACTAGACCCGTTCATAGTCCGTCGGCCTAGGGGCGCTTATGGAGCCCACCCTTGGTACAAGCCATACAAAGTAAAATATCATATCATGGTTCATATCATAACATAACATATCTTATCTCATCATATCATGAGGAGTAAAGCATGCATATTTGGGCACACAGCACATGCATGGATCATAAGCATACATAATGAGCATGTCATTTGCTATATCATAAAGAATGCATATTTGGGCACACAGCACATGCATGGATCATAAGCATACATAATGAGCATGTCATTTACCATATCATAAAGCATGCATATTTGGGCACACAGCACATGCATGGATCATAAGCATACATAATGAGCATGTCATTTACCATATCATAAAGCATGCATCTTTGGGCACATAGCACATCATAAAAGACACAATCATGCATGGCATCATTAAATAACATCTCCTAATTCATAACGTATCATGTGAGGCATATCTAAGCTTCTAAACTCATAATGGCCGAACCACTCATAAAGAGGAAACCAAGCTATAGGCAACATGCAAGCATAAACACCTAGCTAAAATCATATCATATAATCAAGAGGTACATGAGCATGCTAGGTTAACTTTTTAGCTTCTCTAAACCCTAATTTGGTTCTTGGCCGAACCACTCATGAAGAGAAGTTAAGTTATAAACAACATGTAAACATAAACACCTAGCTAAATTCATATCATATCATATCATCAAGAGGTACATGAGCATGCTAGGTTAACTTTTTAGCTTCTCTAAACCCTAATTTGGCTCTTGGCCGAACCACTCATGAAGGGAAATTAAGCTTTAAACAAAATGTAAACATAAACACCTAGCTAAATTCATATCATATCATCAAGAGGTACATGAGCATGCTAGGTTAACTTTTTAGCTTCTCTAAACCCTAATTTGGTTCTTGGCCGAACCACTCATGAAGGGAAATTAAGCTTTAAACAACATGTAAACATAAACACCTAGCTAAATTCATATCATATCATCAAGAGGTACATGAGCATGCTAGGTTAACTTTTTAGCTTCTCTAAACCCTAATTTGGATCTTGGCCGAACCACTCATGAAGGGAAGTTAAGTTATAAACAACATGTAAACATAAACACCTAGCTAAATTCATATCATATCATCAAGAGGTACATGAGCATGCTAGGTTACTTTTTAGCTTCTCTAAACCCTAATTTGGTTCTTGGCCGAAACATACATGAAGAGTAAGCTAAACCTTAAGCAACATTCAAGCATAAGAAAAACCAACCCAATCCCTTAACATAGCATACATATCATAAAGATGTAGTGAACATGGTTAGTTTAGGTCTTAAGCTTTCCTAGGTCCTTCATCTATACTTGGCCGAAAGTTCATGTTTATAAATCTAGGTTTTAAGTCAACATACAACATGAGAACATTAACTAGCTTCTTATACTAGGATACTTATCATAAGAACATAATGAACATGCTTTATTTAGATCTTGATCTACCCAAATCTTTCTTTTTCTATACTTGGCCGAAAGTTCCAACTTGTGACCCTAGGTTTTAAGCACTCTACTCTTATGTGAAAACAAAAGCAACTTGTACCACAGGTGAGGGGATACTTACATCCTTTCGCTTGTGATTTTTCGTAAGGAAAGATACTCTAGGTGAAGAGGAAGAAGAGAGCTTCTTTTTCTTGCACTCCCTTTTGTTTCTCTTGCTTGGAAGGGGTAGATCTTGAAGGCTCCTTCTTGTAAATTAGTTTTCTTGGAGAGGAACCTTAGCTTAGCTCTTGGAAATGAGGAGAGGGAGAGCTTTTGGTTTCGGTGGGGAATGAAGAAGGAGAAGGAAGGAGGAAGAAGAAGAAGGAAGGATTAATCTCTTGCTTTTCTTCTCTCAATCCTATTTATTTCCATGTAAATGAAGCATGTCTTCATTCATTCCCTTAACCTCTCAATTTCCTCATAATTTTAATCTCACGAAAATAGAGAGAGGGAGGGAAGCAAGCAACTTGTCTTTTGCTTGCTTCTTCTCTTAACCAAGAGGAAAAGAAAGTAAGCTACTTGGTTTTCTCTTGTTCCTTTACTTAACCATCTTCTCACCTTTAACTACCATTTCCATTCTTTTCTATTCACATATCATTCATTACTCTAGTGGTTCTATGCACCAATTTAACTCTATCATTTGTGGGAGGTTCAAGGTTCAATCCTTGACCTCACCTCTTTTTATTTTGGTTTCTATTTTTCAATTTTTCTCTTTCTTTCTTTCTTTTATTCTTCTATTTTAAAGAAAAATACTCCTAGGTATAACTTAGCATTTCGTGGGTGTTACACTTGTAGAACCACCAGATGGTATAAAAACCATTGGATGTAAATGAAGACACAAAAGAAAAAGAGGGACAGACGGGAAGGTGGAACTTTTAAAGCAAGGCTTGTTGCAAAAGGGTATAATCAGAAAGAGGGAATCGATTATGAGGAAACTTTTTAGCCAGTAGCCATGCTTAAGTCTATCTGGATTCTTTTATCTATTGCCGCTCATATGGATTATGAGATTTGGAAAATGGATGTCAAGACAACTTTCCTTAATGGAAGTCTTGAAGAAAATATCCATATAAAGCAACCAGAGGGATTCATTGTGAAGGGAAAAGAACATCTTGTATGTAAGCTCAATCGGTCTATCTATGGACTAAAGCAAGCTTCGAGATCTTGGAACATCCGGTTTAATGAAGTGATCCAGTCTTATGAATTTATTCAGTGTCCGGGTGAGTCTTGTGTATACAAGAAGTGTGACAGAAACGTGGTGGTATTTCTTGTACTATACGTAGATGACATTTTGCTCATTGGCAACAATATCAAAGTGTTGTCAGACGTAAGGGTATGGTTATCCAAGCAATTTGATATGAAGGATTTGAGAGAATGTGGACATATTCTTGGGATCAAAGTAATAAGGGATCACAAGAAAAGAATGTTGTGCTTATCCCAAGCTTCATACATTGATACTATTCTAGCTCGTTTTAGCATGTAAAACTTGAAGAAAGATTTTCTACCTTTTCGGCATGGAGTACTTTTATCTAAAGAGATATGCCCTAAGACATCAAAAGAGATAGAGGACATGAAGGCAGTTTCTTATACTTCGACTATAGGAAGCCTAATGTATGCAATGCTATGTACGAGACCGGATATTTGTTTTACCATGGGCATGGTTAGCAGATATCAAAGTAATCCAGGACAGGGACATTGGACTGTCGTAAAACATATATTGGAGTCCCTGAGAAGGACTAGAGATTATATGCAGGTTTACCAGGCAGATGATTTGCTCCCTGCGGATTACACGGATTCGGATTTCCAATCAGATAGGGAGAATAGTAAGTTGACCTCAGGGTATGTGTTTACTTTGGGAGGTGGAGCCATAGCATGGAGGAGTGTTAAGCAGAAATACATTTCGGACTCCACCATGGAAGCTGAGTATGTGGCAGCCTTTGAGATAGCCAAAGAAATTGTATGACTCAGAAACTTCTTGATGGACTTAGATGTGATTCCTGGTTTGCCCAAAATTATCATAATTTATTGTGATAAATAGTGGTGGAGTAGAAAACTCGAAGGAACAACGAGCCCATTAGGCAAGTAAATACATTAAGCGCAAGTACCACCTGATAGAGACATCGTAAAGCGACGAGAAGTTGTTGTCGCCAAGATTGCATCAGAAGATAACCTAGCAAATCCTTTCACTAAGGCCCTTCTGGAGAGAGCTTTTGATGGGCATGTTGAGGGGATGAGGATCAGATGTATGGCAGCATATATGGTAGCATAGTCTTTTAGTATAAGTGGGAGATTGTTGGGATGTATACTAAAAGCCTAATTTTTTGTATGAATATTTATTTTGAAATAAGAATCACATTGGTCAAATGTCCGCATTTAGTTAAATGTAGTTGTCCATTTAATTTATATTGTAGATAACATGGTGTGTGGTGTCACACAGAAGATCATGTTATCAGTTCCTTATAAATTATAAATAGTAGCTCACAACTAAAATGGATTGGGACAAACCATTGGATTGGTTGTAGTGTAATTTGGTATTAATTTATCTTAACTATAAAATTACACTAGTACATTATGTGTGTATTGAGCAGGACCATTTGAGGTTGTTCTTTTTATACTGACTGCATAAAAGAACACAACCTCTGTTATTATGGATGTGCGTACTCTTAATCCCGATATAATAACAATCACATATACTTAGTATTTATTTCATTAATTTATCAAAGGGTGAGATTTATTCAGTTAAATCAATAGGCATGATAAGTTGAGAAATAATATTATTTATATGGTGTGTTGTTGATTATAAAAGGAAACTGTGTTCTAGTAATCTAGGTTGATGATGCCCCCTTGAGGAGCTCATAAGGATTATCATGTAAACCCTGCAGGTGGACTTAGTTCCGAAATGATAATGAAGTTGAGTGGTATTACTCTTGGAGCTAGATATTAATTAAGTGAGTTGTCAGTAACTCATTTAATTAATGGACATTCGATATATTAAACACAGGGAGATTAATGCACTCATGATAAGAAGGAGCCCATAATGTAATATGAGATTGGTGCGGTAGTTTAATAATAACTCTTTAGTGATATGAGTTATTATTGATGAACTAGAGTTGGGCGTTCGAGTCGAAAACAGGAAGCTCAAGCTCATCAGGAGGCCAAAACCAATTTCTCCTCTCGGTCCCTGCTGTAGCCTCTATAAAGCCTCACATTTGCCCGTTTTAATTTTCCTACCCAAGTGAGTTGCCAGCCACATCCTTGCTTGGTGCCCAAGCAAGGGGCCGGCCAAGCCTTGCTTGGTGCCCAAGCATGGGGCTGGCCATAATAGAAGAGAAAAGGAAGTTTTTATTTAAAACAAAATTTTGTTAAAATCATTACTTTTATAGATTTCTACAAAGCATTAAAAGAGAGATTTTAATTTTGTTAAAATCCTTCCTTTTTTGTAAATATCTACAATGGTTTAAAAGAAAGATTTTAATTTTATTAAAATCTTTCCTTTTTTTGTAACCAACCATTATAGGAATAAAAGGAAGATTTTGTTTAAAACAAAGTTTTGTTATAATCTTTCCTTTTATAGCTATTTACAATGGTTTAAAAGAGAGATTTTAATCTTTCCTTTTTTGTAACCATCCACAATAACAAATAAAAGGAAAATTTTATTTAAAACTTTCCTTTTTAGTCGCTAGCAAAGATTATAAAAGAGGAGGAGGTGCTCCCTAAAAACACAACCTAAGTTCTCTCTCTTTCTCTTGTGTGGCCGGCTCTCTTCTATTGTTTTCTTTCTCTTGAGGTCGGCGACACTTTACTTCAATCTTTGTGGCCGGCGGTGCTTGGAGGAAAAGAAGAAAAGGTTCGGGTGCTTTGTCTTGGTAGTGTTGGTTGCTACTCGGAATACCGTACTGTTTCCCCTGTATAAAAATTTATACAAGCACAGAACTTAACCTAGCTACCCATGTGCCCTACTGAAGTTAGACCTGGATTGCACGATGCTTAACATTATTAATCCAAGTTTCTCTTCAGAAGTTAAACTTGGATTGAAAACGATACTTAATATTTTTACTCCAAGTTTAACTGATGTGATCTTCCTAAGTTAAACCATATTACAAAAGTTAATTAAATATCTATTTCAAAGATTGACTTCCAGGTTAAACATGGCGAGGCACTAGGCCTTCTTGGTTATGGGATCATCCACCACTTCCTAGACAAAGCCTTTCGAAGAAATTGGATATTTAACTTCTTACGGTAACCCTATGTTTAACTACAAAGACCACAATAGAAACACAAGATCGAAACGCAAAATTGAAATACAAAATCGATAGGACAGAATCGAAATATAAAATCGCTAGCCTCTTATGTTGGTGTTTCAGAATCCATGCAAAGAAAATTAACTAATTAATTCGAAGCGGAAACCATTAATTAGTTATACCCTTCTTTGTAGCTAATGTCCTCTTGATCTTCTATTGTATTCCTCTCCTCCTCTTGGACGTTGTGTGGGCAATGATCTACCAATATGGAATCCACCCGAACCACTTCTTTGCCTCCAAGAAACTCGAGCCACCAAGGGGATACTAAAATAGGAAATTTTCTTCTCCTTCTTCTTCCTCTCCAAGTAACCGGCCACCAAGATAGTCTTCTCCTTTTCTTTCAAGTTTCGGCCACCAAGGGATATGGAGTTCGGCCTTAGAAAGAAGAAACAGAGAGAAGGAAAGATGGTGTGCCACCGGCCTAAAGGAAGAAATCAAAGAGAGAGGCCGACCACCACAAGGATTAAGAGAGAGGACTTAGAGAGATCTTAGGTTATGTGTTCTCATGAGACACTTTCCTTCTCTTTTATAATCCTTGGTCATGGCAAAAAATGAAAGTTTTAAACATAATTAAAACTTCCTTATTTGTGGCCTCCCATTAAAAAGATAATTTTAATAACAATTAAAATCTCTCTTTTCTAAATTTCCTATTGTACATGCAATAAAGAAAAGTTTTAAAATTAATCTCTCTCTTTTAAATCATGTAGACATCTATAAAAAAGGAAAGATTAAAATTAAAACTCCTCTTTTAAATCATGGTTACAAAAAAGAAAAGTTTTATCAAAAATTAAAATCTTTCTTTTAAACATTATAGATAACTACAAATAAGGAAAGATTTAAAATCTCTCTTTAATCCTTTGTAGATAGCTATAAAAGGAAAGGTTTTAAAATTTTAAAACTCTCTTTTAAAACCATCAAGATGGCTATAAAAGGAAAGATTTTAACAAAAATAAAATCTTCCTTTTATTCCTTTAGTGGATGTTAAAAAGGGAAGTTTAAACAAAATTAAAATCTTTCTTTTAACCATTGTAGATAACTACAAAAAAGGAAAGATTTTAACAAAAATAAAATATCTCTTTTAACCATTGTAGATAACTACAAATAAGGAAATATTTTAACAAAATTTTGTTTTAAAACAAAACTTCCTTCTCTTCCACTAGTAGCCGGCCACATCTTAGACACCAAGATATGCTTGGGCCGACCATCTCTTGGACTCTAAACAATGCTTGGCCGGCTCCCCTTGCTCCAAGCAAGGATGTGTCCGGTCGATTACTTGGGTAAGATATGGACTTTGTGGATACAAGGTTTTATAGAGGCTACAACAGGGGGCGAGAGGAGAAATTGGTTTTGGTCTCCTGATGAGCTTGACCTTCCTGTGTTCGCCCCGAAAACTCAACTCAAGTTCATCAATAATAACTCATACCACTAAAGATTTATTATTGAACTACCACACCAATCCCAAATTACATTATGTGCTCCTTCTTATCATGCGTGCATTAATCTCCCTGTGTTTAAGATATCGAATGTCCACTAATTAAATGAGTTACTATCAACTCACTTAATTAATATCTATCTCCAAAAGTAGTACCACTGAACTCCATTATCATGTCGAACTAAGTCCATCTGCAGGGTTTACATGATAATCCTTATGAGCACCTCAAGAGAACATCATCAACCTAGATTACTAGGCCACAATTTCCTTCTATAATTAATAACACACCATATAAATAATATCATTTCCCAACTTATCAGGCATTTTGATTTAACGAACTAAATCTCACCCATTGATAAATCAAAGAAATAAATACTAAGTATATGTGCTTGTTATTATATCGAGATTAAGAGTACACACATCCATAATAACAGAGGTTTTGTTCTTTTATGTAGTCAGTATAAAAAGAAACAACCTCAAATGGTCCTGCTCAATACACACATAGTGTACTAGTGTAATTTTATAGTTATGATAAACTAATACCAAATTACACTACAACCACTCCAATGGTTTACCTCATTCCATCATGGTTGTGAGCTAATATTTATAATTTATAAGGAACTGATAACATGATCTTCTATGTCACACCAAACACCATGTTATTTACAATATAAATTAAATAGACAACTACATTTAACATAAATGCAGAAATTTGACCAATGTGATTTTTATTTCAAAATAAATGTTCATACAAAAAAACTAGGCTTTTAGTATACAATCCAACAATCTCCCACTTATACTAAAAAACTATGCTACCATATATGCTACCATACATCTAATTCCCATCCTCTCAACATGCCCATTAAAAGCTCTCACCGGAAGGGCCTTAGTGAAAGTATCCAAGTTATCTACTGATGTAATCTTGACGACAATAACCTCTCCTCGTATTAGGTGGTACTTGCGCTCTATGTGTTTACTTTCCTTATGGGCTCGTGGTTCCTTCAAATTTGATACTGCACCACAATTATCACAATAAATTGTAATAATTTTGGGCAAACCAGGAATCACATCTAAGTCCATTATAAAGTTTCTAAGCCATACAACTTCTATGGCTGCCTTAGAGTGTTAGTTAGAGCCCTAGAGCCAATCATTTGATGATTGTATGGACTCATGTATATCATATTCTTGTTTATTAATAAAGGCATTTGTTTGGTTATTATACTTATTTATATTAGTGCCAAATAGACTAAGTATAATAGCGTCCTTGAGTAGAAGGTTCATACCTATATCAATCGATTAGTTGAATCGATAGTGAGATGATATAGGGAACACTACTCTAAATCATTCCTAGTCGAGTATTAGCATTCAGGGACAATGTTAATACAATAAGACTAGCATGTAGGTCAGCTCGATGACTTGATCTCACAAGTCATGGATATAGAGATATCAAGCTGACACATGGGTATGCATTAGAGAATGTATACTGAATGACCCGCCATGAGAAAGTATCATGGATCGTTATATGAGTGTCATATACTTTCTCATGTGGCTATTAGTTTGACTATTAGTCCTTAGACTTGAAGTCACCATGGATCCCTACATAAGGAGTTATGTACTTTAGTTTCGTCAAACGTCACCCGTAACTGGGTGGACTATAAAGGCGATTACTGGGTATATAACGAATTATGTAGAGGGATGTGAGTGATGTAGATGGGATCTATCCCTCCCATATGACGGGAGCGACATCGGTATTATTGATAGAGTGAGACCACTAAGTGCATGGCCATGCCCAAATGAGTCAACATTAGATGTTGAGCTCATTTGATCGAGTGAGTCTACTTGGAGTTCAAGATTTAGATTGATTAGAGGATGACACGGTCTATACCTCACATTGATCAATCTAGATGTCTAGGATAGAAGGACACTTGTCATTATTTTGTGAGTAGTCACAATTGGTAGTCACTAGGTGATGTCGGATCTTGACATTCTTGTAACTTGGGTAGTAATGATGTGTTGCTAGATACCGCTCATTACTTATGCTCCTTAATGGGTTTAGGGCATTACCAACGTTACAAGAACCTATAGGGTCACACACTTAGGACAATTAGGTGGAGATTAGGTTCATATGATGAACCAAGAGGATTAGATTCATTTGATGAATCAAATTGGATTAAGAGTAATCCTAATTGGGCTAACTTGAGTTCGACTCAAGTTGATTCATGTGTTAAATGAGTCTAATTTAGAATTTGACTCATTGAATCAATTTAATTTAATGAATTAGATTCATTATATTAAGTTGGCTCGAATCAAATGGTTGGATTAGATCCACCATGGTAGAGATTGAGTCAAGTTTGACTTGACATGAGAAGGAAGACCAAAGGTCAATTTTGACTTGACCTTTTGCCACCTCATTGGTGAGTTGGCATTAGGTGGACCAATAATGATGTTCCACATCATCATGGGTGCCACCTCATGGAAGTGACAAAGCCACTCTCTTAATGGTTTCATATTAATTGCAATTAATGTGATTTTATGGTTTCCTATTAATTGCAATTAATGCAATTAATGTGAATTTTGAAAAGTGGCCGGCCACTTTGTTTTGGGTGAAGAAATTCATTTTTTCATTCACTTGTGTGCCTCTTCCTCCTTCTCCCTCTCAAGCTCTCCCTCTCCCTCTCCTCCCTTGGCCGAACCACATAGGTGCTAGCACACCTTGGTTTTGGTCATCTCCATCTAGTGTGTCCGTGAGGATACTTCTAGAGGACCGGCGCTTGACGGTCTAGAGATCCGGCATCATTTGGACGAGCGGGAACGCGAAGGGCATCGCATCAAAGGTATAAATGGTTTGTCCTTATGTAGATCTACTGTAGATTAAAGTTTTCAAACTCGTACTCGTATTTTCGTTCGATTTTACCTTGCACGAGATCCGTGGCTTGGGCGATTCGGGGTTTCCGCGGCCCGAAAAACCCAACAGTGGTATCAGAGGCACGTGCAAGGCTTGTACGAATTTGTTTTTATTTTTATGAAAAATAAAACCTTCTGTGATTTTCTGTAAAAATTAGTTTTTTATGATTTTATGGGTAATTTTTCCGTAGAAGCGAAGCACAAGTGTCTCGGCTACCGGAAAGATCTTTCGAAACCGGCTTCGTTTTGCCCCAAATCCATTTGGGACAGCGGGCTTGGGTGCCATTAGATCGCAAAGGAGCAACTCACGATGGTTAGATCGTGGGTAGGGGTACTTCCCCTAACCCCGCAAGGGGATTTGCTCCGCGATCGCACCCGAAATCGCTAAAAACGAACCCGTCGGGAAGATTTTTCCGAAACGGTAATGTCTCGGCCCAAATCGTTTTGGGACAGCGGGTTTAGGCGCTGTTGGATCGCAAAGGAACCCTCGCGATGGTTAGATCGCGGGTAGGGGCGCTGCCCCTGGGCCCCGCAAGGGGATCCGTTCCGCGATTGCGCCCGAAACCGCTAAACGGGACCGCCGGGAAATTTTACTCGTAAAAATTGTAAAAATAATTTTAAAATTATAGAAAATTATGAAAATATATAATTTTGAATTATATATTAATTTTGTGATAGTCATGGCCCAAAAACCCAATATGATTGGTTGTGTTGTAATTCATAATACGGCCTGCGTGTCGTTATGTGTTTGCGCGTGTTGTATGTTTTTATTTATTCACGACCTGCGCGTCGTGCCTTCTCTTATATTCTTGTTGTAAATTAGATTTAGACTCAAATGTAACTCGAGTTTCAAATTGTAATGTACAAATTGGAGCGGTGGAGGGTCCACACGAGACGGAGTTCCGAGGCAGGCACGAACAACACAAGGTGGTCAAAGGGAGGAGCTTGGAGAAGCTGTTGACCCTAGGTTGACCATTCGATCTTCTCATTGGCTTGAGAAGATCGTAGTAGGGCCATGACTAAATCACAAATATATTAATTAATTAATTGTTATGTATTTGATGCATGTTTAATAATTAATTAATTAATTAGTGCCTTAACGATTAGATTAGATCTAAGTCGTGCACATGATGCACCCTTGCGATTAGATTAGATCTAAGTCGTGCACAAGATGCATCCTTCTCGATTAGATTAGATCTAGATCGAACCAACTCTAAAATGCCTAACTGTGCCGTGATACCTATCACTACCTCGATCACATGTATTGTTGAATCTGCCAAAGCAGAGCAATACATATTATCTTGGTAGGGTACGGAGGGACAATCTTGGTCCCGTCTATCAACGCATGGGTGAATACAAACTCAATTAGATTGAGTATTCATAGTTACTCGGTTGGATCGAGTCAACTATAGGCATTCTTCCAATAGTTGGAAAGTTAGGTCAATATCACATCTATATTAACTCTCGGGCGTATTAGCCAAAGCTAACTCGAGTTTTAATATAAATGCGGATATTGATTCTATAAACAAGAGTTGCATAGAGATGTAATTGGTAATCGTTACCTACCGATCATACTAAGCCTTGGGCGTATTAGCCAAAGCTAACTCAAGGATTAGTATGATGTGGATCTTGTCCCACAAGAATTATAGAATTTAGTGAGAGCATCGTTTAATTAAAGGCCTAATTAAATGATTTTTAAAAGAATATGATATTTATTTCTGCAAATTTTTCTGTTGTAGATAACCATGACGTCAAATACGAACATTTTCTCTCTGCGATCTGTCCTTAAGAAGGACAAGCTCAACGGAGCAAATTTCCTGGACTGGTACAGGAATCTGAGAATAGTTCTCACCCAAGAACGTAAACTGTACGTTCTGGAGCAGCCCATTCCGGAGGCCCCTCCTGCCACTGCCATGTGAGCAGACCGAGATGCTTACAAGAAGCATCAAGAAGACGCATTAGATGTGTCTTGTCTTATGCTCGCAACCATGAACTTTGAGCTTCAGAAGCAACATGAGTTTATGAGCGCTTACGATATGGTTGAACATCTTTGTCACCTATATCAAAGACAAGCAAGGCACTGGAAGAGGAACTCCAAAGAATACCCGGAAGATCTTAAGAAGAAGAGAAATAAGATTTCTACTTCAGGTATAAATGTTATAGAAGTCAACCTCTCTATTTCTTCATCGTGGGTATTAGATACCGGATGTGCTTCGCACATTTGTACTAATGTACAAGCGCTGAGGAATAGCAGAGCATTGACGAAGGGTGAGATAGATCTACGAGTAGGCAATGGAGCACGAGTTGCTGCTATTGCTGTAGGAACTTATCATCTATCTCTGCCCTCTGGGCTAGTACTAGAATTAGACGATTGTTGTTATGTGCCTGCCTTGACAAAGAACATAATATCAGTTTCTTGTTTGGACAAGAGAGGATACTCGTTTATAATAAAGAACAAATGTTGTTCCGTCTTTTTAAACGATATGTTCTATTGTAGTGCACCTCTGATAAACGGACTCTACATTCTAGACCTAGAGAGCCCTGTCTATAACATAAATACCAAGAGGATCAAGTCGAATGACTTGAACCAAACTTACCTCTGGCACTGTCGCTTAGGTCATATAAATGACAAGCGCTTATCCCAGCTCCATAAGGATGGTTTGCTGGACTCATTTGATTTAGAATCATATGAGATATGCGAGTCATGCCTACGAGGCAAGATGACCAAGACCCCCTTTAGTGGGCATAGCGAGAGAGCAACTGATTTGTTAGGACTCATACATAGTGATGTATGTGGCCCTTTCAATGTCGCTAGAGGCGGTTATATATACTTCATCACATTTACTGATGACTTCAGAGATACGGTTATGTGTACTTGATGACACATAAGTCCAATCCTTTGAAAAGTTCAAAGAATTCAAGAATGAAGTATGTAACCAACTTGGCAAGAGTATTAAGGTACTTCGATCAGATCGAGGTGGTGAATACTTAAGCCATGAGTTTCGTGACTACTTAGCTGAGTGTGGGATTTTATCTCAACTTACTCCTCCTGGAACACCACAGTGGAATGGTGTATCCGAAAGGAGGAATCGTACCTTATTAGATATGGTGCGATCTATGATGAGTCACACAGATCTTCCGACATATCTATGGGGATATGCTCTAGACATTGCAGCTTTCATACTCAACCGAGTTCCATCAAAGGCCGTGATAAAGACACCATATAGGATATGGACTGGGAGAGATGCCCAGGTGTCTTTCATGAGGATTTGGGGTTGTGAGGCTTACATTCGACGTCAAGTCTCAAACAAGTTAGGACCCAAATCCGACAAGTGCTATTTCATCGGATATCCCAAGGAAACTAAGGGATATTACTTCTACATTCCCAGTCAAGTTGTGGCAAAGACTGGGGTCTTTCTAGAAAGGGACTTTGTTTCTAGAAAGACTAGTGGGAGCACGTTCGATCTTGAAGAAGTTCAAGATACGAACAATAGCACTGATGCCTCGATGGAAATTGAACTGGAACCACAAAGTGTTGTGGATGATGTTGTTCCACAAGGAGTTGAGGAACAACAACCAGTTCAAGTAGACATACCTCTTCGCAGGTCTGATAGGGTACGTCGTCAGCCTGAGAGATACTCATTTCTCTTGTCTGACCATGATGACATTGTACTCATAAAGGATGAGCCTACCACCTATCAAGAAGCTGTGATGAGACCAGATTCTGAGAAATGGCTAGAAGCCATGAGATCCGAGATAGAATCCATGTACACCAACCAAGTATGGACTTTGGTTGATCCACCTGAAGGGGTAAAACCCATTGGGTGCAAGTGGGTCTTTAAGAGAAAGACTGACATGGATGGACTTATTTATAAGGGTCGCTTGGTAGCTAAAGGTTTCAAGCAGATTCATGGTATTGAATATGATGAAACCTTTTCTCCAGTGGCGATGTTTAAGTCCATTCGGATCATGCTTGCTATTGCAGCCTACCATGACTATGAGATATGGCAGATGGATGTCAAAACCGCGTTTCTGAATGGAAACCTACTCGAGGATGTGTACATGACACAACCTGAGGGTTTTGTAGATCCACAGCATACTAGCAGAGTATGCAAGCTGCATAGGTCCATTTATGGACTAAAGCAAGCTTCTCGGAACTGGAATCTTCGATTTGATGATGCGATCAAACAGTTTGGTTTCATCAAGAACGAAGATGAGCCTTGTGTCTACAAGAAGGTTATAGGGGACATAGTTGTCTTCCTCATATTATATGTGGATGACATACTACTCATTGGGAAGGATATCCCTATGCTTCAGTCTGTCAAGACCTGGCTTCTCAATGAAGGACTTAGGTGAGGCATCCCGCATTCTAGGGATACAGATCTATAGAGATAGATCTAAGAGATTGCTTGGCCTAAGTCAGAGTACATATATTGACAAGGTACTCCTTCGGTTTGCCATGCAGAACTCCAAGAAGGGATTTCTGCCTATGTCACATGGCGTGAGTCTTTCGAAGACTCAAGGTCCCTCTTCTAGAGAGGAGAGAGACCGCATGGATCAGATCCCTTATGCCTCAGCCATAGGATCGATCATGTACGCCATGCTGTGTACTCGACCTGATGTCTCGTATGCTTTGAGCATGACGAGCAGATACCAGTCAGATCCAGGTGAAAGTCACTAGATAGCGGTCAAGAATATTCTTAACTACTACGAAGGACTAAAGAATATTTCTTGATATATGGATGTAATGATGAGCTAAGCGTAAGGGTTACGGTGATGCCGACTTCGACCGATCGATGATTATCGATCGCATGGTTCGATTTTGCATTAATGGTGGTCTTTGCCGAAGAGTTCAAGCGGATCGATGGCGATTCTACAAAGAGTATATTGCGCATCGAGGCGCAAAGGAGGCTGGATCCGCAAGTTCATCATCAACTTGGGGTGGTTCCAGCATCGCCGACCCAGTTGAGCTCTATTGTGACAACAATGGAGCTATAGCAGCGAAGGAACCTTGCTCACACCATGGACCAAGCACATACTACGGCGCTTCCATCTCATTCGAGAGATTATCGATAGAGGAGATGTGAAGATTTGCAGAGTACCTACAGAGGCTAACATCGCAGATCCCTTGACCAAGGCTTTGGCACAGAGGAAGCATGATAGTCACACTAGGTCTTTAGGCCTTAGAGCCTATACTGATTGGCACTAGTGCTAGTGGGAGATTGTTAGTTAGAGCCCTAGAGCCAATCATTTGATGATTGTATGGACTCATGTATATCATATTCTTGTTTATTAATAAAGGCATTTGTTTGGTTATTATACTTATTTATATTAGTGCCAAATAGACTAAGAATAATAGCGTCCTTGAGTAGAAGGTTTATACCTATATCAATCGATTAGTTGAATCGATAGTGAGATGATATAGGGATCACTACTCTAAATCATTCCTAGTCGAGTATTAGCATTCAGGGATAATGTTAATACAATAAGACTAGCATGTAGGTCAGCTCGATGACTTGATCTCACAAGTCATGGATATAGAGATATCAAGCTGACACATGGGTATGCATTAGAGAATGTATACTGAATGACCCGCCATGAGAAAGTATCATGGATCGTTATATGAGTGTCATATACTTTCTCATGTGGCTATTAGTATGACTATTAGTCCTTAGCCTGAAGTCACCATGGATCCCTACATAAGGAGTTATGTACTTTAGTTTCGTCAAACGTCACCCGTAACTTGGTGGACTATAAAGGCGATTACTGGGTATATAACGAATTATGTAGAGGGATGTGAGTGATGTAGATGGGATCTATCCCTCCATTATGACGGGAGCGACATCGGTATTCTTGATAGAGTGAGACCACTAAGTGCATGGCCATGCCCAAATGAGTCAACATTAGATGTTGAGCTCATTTGATCGAGTGAGTCTACTTGGAGTTCAAGATTTAGATTGATTAGAGGATGACACGGTCTATGCCTCACATTGATCAATCTAGATGTCTAGGATAGAAGGACACTTGTCATTATTTTGTGAGTAGTCACAATTGGTAGTCACGAGGTGATGTCGGATCTCGACATTCTTGTAACTTGGGTAGTAATGATGTGTTGCTAGATACCGCTCATTACTTATGCTCCTAAATGGGTTTAGGGCATTGCCAACGTTACAATAACCTATAGGGTCACACACTTAGGACAATTAGGTGGAGATTAGGTTCATATGATGAACCAAGAGGATTAGATTCATTTGATGAATCAAATTGGATTAAGAGTAATCCTAATTGGGCTAACTTGAGTTCGACTCAAGTTGATTCATGTGTTAAATGAGTCTAATTTAGATTTTGACTCATTGAATCAATTTAATTTAATAAATTAGATTCATTATATTAAGTTGGCTCGAATCAAATGGTTGGATTAGATCCACCATGGTAGAGATTGAGTCAAGTTTGACTTGACATGAGAAGGAAGACCAAAGGTCAATTTTGACTTGACCTTTTGCCACCTCATTGGTGAGTTGGCATTAGGTGGACCAATAATGATGTTCCACATCATCATGGGTGCCACCTCATGGAAGTGACAAAGCCACTCTCTTAATGGTTTCATATTAATTGCAATTAATGCAATTAATGTGATTTTATGGTTTCGTATTAATTGCAATTAATGCAATTAATGTGAATTTTGAAAAGTGGCCGGCCACTTTGTTTTGGGTGAAGAAATTCATTTTTTCATTCACTTGTGTGCCTCTTCCTCCTTCTCCCTCTAAAGCTCTCCCTCTCCCTCTCCTCCCTTGGCCGAACCACATAGGTGCTAGCACACCTTGGTTTTGGTCATCTCCATCTAGTGTGTCCGTGTGGATACTTCTAGAGGACCGGCGCTTGACGGTCTTGAGATCCGGCATCATTTGGACGAGCGGGAACGCGAAGGGCATCGCATCAAAGGTATAAATGGTTTATCCTTATGTAGATCTACTGTAGATTAAAGTTTTCAAACTCGTACTCATATTTTCGTTCGGTTTTACCTTGCACGAGATCCGTGGCTTGGGCGATTCGGGGTTTCCGCGACGCGAAAAGCGGTTTTCGCGGCCCGAAAAACCAAACACAGAGACTGCCACATACTCCGCTTCTATGGTGAACTCTGAAATGCATTTCTGCTTAACACTCTTCTATTGTTATGGGTCCACCTCCTAAAGTAAACACAAAATCCCAAGGTCAACTTACTATTGTCCCTATCAGTCTGAATCTGTGTAACCCACAGGGAGCTAATTATCTACCTTGTAAACTAGCATATAATCTCTAGTCCTTCTCAGGTACTTTAATATATGTTTTACGACAGTCTAGTGTCCCGGTCCTGGGTGACTTTGATATCTACTAACCATGCCCATAACAAAATAGATATCCAGTCTTATACATAGCATTGCATACATTAGGCTTCCTATAGTCAAAGCATAAGGAACCACTTTCATCTCCTCTATCTCCTTTGATGTCTTGAGGAGACATCTCTTTATATAAGGGTACTCCATACCGAAAAGGTAAGAAACCTTTCTTGGAGTTTTGCATGCTAAAACGAGCAAGGATAGCATTGATGTATGAAGCTTGGGATAAGGATAATATCCTTTTCTTGCGATCCCTTATTACTTTGATCCCAAGAATATGTCCACATTTTCCCAAGTCCTTCATATCAAAACACTTAGACAACCATACCCTTACGTCTGACAACACTTTGACATTGTTGCCAATGAGCAAAATGTCATCTACGTATAGTACAAGAAATACCACCATGTTTTCGTTACTCCTCTTGTATACACAAGACCCATCCGGTCACAGAATAAATCCATAAGACTGAATCACTTCATTAAACCGGATGTTCCAAGATCTCTTGCTTCATCATATGTCTAGGGAACATGTTCATGTTCATTAGGGATCAAGTCCAAAAACTCTCCCAAAAACAACCCTCCCACTACGATGAGGCATTACTTGTAATTGTGCATCATTTGTGACACGTGTTACAGTTTCTTATGGTATCTCATCTTGTACCGTTGGTACTAAAATAGCCGTGCCTTCTTTAATTTCATCAAGAACAATTTTACTCATGGGCTTGTGGTTTATTACATAGTCCTCTTCTAAAAATCGGGCATTGGTGCTAACAATGACCTTCTGATTTTTAAAGACTATAAAATAAATCATCTTTTATTCCTTTAGGATAACCCACAAACAGTACGTGATTCCAACTTATTAGTGTCTCCCTTCAGCACATGTGTTGGACTACCCAGATTCGAATATGTTTCAGACTAGGCTTATGCTCATTCCACAATTCTGTGGGAGTAAAAGGTACTGACCAAGTTCAGAATGTACATTGCCGTTTCCAGAGCATAGCCCTAAAACAAATTTTATTGCATTGTGGGAGTTATTAAATTTAGAGTATACAAATTGTCAGCCAACGTACCAGAACAGATAACTTCTCTTTTTTCTTTACCAAAAAATATAGAATATCCATCCATAATTTTTTAGAAACTGAATTCGAAAACTTTGTACATAAAGACAATTTCTCAAAATCAATATTTTATTCCTATCTAAAGTTAGATAAACATCTCCCACTGCAATAGTCGCCACTTTCATAGCATTGCCCATGTAGACGGTAATCTCCTCTTCATGTAGTCGTCAACTTTCCTAGAACCCTTGCAATGAATTGTAGACATGATTAGTGACTCCCGTATCTACACACCAGGTACCAGAAGATAACACCACAAAACATGTTTCAACCACTAGAGAATAAGATATATCTTTATTGTTCTTGTTTTTGCTAGGACAGTCCACTTTCCAATATCCAGACTGCTTGCATGTGAAGCACTTGCCCTTCAGCTTCTTCACACCTACATGCGGCCCAGTCCCTAGAGATCGATTTGTTGAACTAACTTGTTTCTTTTCCTTCTTTCTTCCTTTTTGGTTTAGAAGCAGAAACATTTTAAGCAATGTGAATTTGAGAACTTTGATGAAATTACTCTTCTGCTGCTTGAAATTCTGTCAGAAGTTTTGCCATCGAATAAACCCTTTTGTTCATGTTATAGTTCAAGCAGAACTGCTTAAAACTTTTAGGTAGCGTCTAGAGAATGACATCGACCTGGGTTTCCCCATCGATTTCTGCTCCAAGGGTTTCTATCTCATTCAAAAGAGCCATCATTTTGAGGATATGATCCCTTACGGGTGTCCCCTCAGATATGGTGGTTGTCATTAAGTTTTCTCATAGCCTCTTGCCTAGTAGCCCGATTCTGATGTCCGAAGAGTTCCTTGAGATTGTACATCATGTTATAGGCAGTAGGCATGGCTTGATGCTGATGTTGTAGTATATTTGACATAGAAGCCAAAATGTAACACCGCGTCATCTCATCTGCCTTGACCCATTTCTTATGACACTCAATCTCCTCTCCACTAGAATCGCTATTAGGCAAGCTTGGACAGACCTCATAAAGCACGAACTTGTAGCCTTCAGCAGTTAAGACAATGTCTAGGTTTCGTTTCTAATCAATGTAATTGGGACCAGTAAGTTTGTTCTCTTTCAATATAACAGCAAGGGGATTGAAGGTCATCCTAAGAATCACAAAACATTTGGTTAAGACTTTAGAATTTAAAATAATATTGATTTCTCAAACAATATTATTTAAATTCACCAACACCTCAAACACCGTGAATTTTGTATGGCACGTTAGTGTGGACGTATACAAAATATTCGTAAGAGGAGAGTTTTACCCATTAATTATCTTGTCAACCAAACTTTATGACAAATAAAATTATCTCAAACACCGTAAATTTTGTGTGCCACGTTAGTGTGGACGTATACAAATTCAAACATTCGTAAGAGGAGGGTTTTACCCATTAATTTTATTATCTTGTCAAACTAACTTTATGACAAATTAATAGTTGATTTTTCTTCGGTCACACAAATAATAGTAGTGACTCCAATGGGGGAGGATACTATTAAATGTGCCTAAGTGTATACCATTACTTGATACTTAGTCCATTAAATAGGATTGTGCCCCTTCAGTTGGAGAAATAAAACGCTCCTAAATAATTTCCTATAACCATCCAATAAGAAAGTCTGATCTAGTGATCCGCAAACAAACTCATCCGTTGTGGAGGAAGGCACTCAGAGACAACACGTAAGTTTGAATGCATCACTTACAAACCAGTAATGGAGATAGTGGAATTTAAATAAAATTCCTCTCCCACTTAGTTATTTAAAGACGAGAAATTTTAATATGCACACAAGCACACAACACAGCAAATAAAAACAATAAATATGGAAAAATAATTTTCCAACTATTATGACCTCTTCCATCACTGTCCTCCGTGTGCCGCCAACCCTAGGGCTCATGTCGTCACGTCCATCGAGCTTCCTTTTCCGCTGCGCCTCTGATTCTCAAATAGCACCACATCTCGCCAGGATATGATCCGCGACAAAAATAAAATTTTACATATATCGATCCTATATTCCATAAAGGAATGTACATAAATTCTAGATCGAACAAAATGTAAAATGCTAAAACTAATATAGCTCCTGCTGTATTTAATAAATACAATCATGCACACACATAAAATGCCCTCGACATGTCTGAGGGTCCAATCACACATAATCATAATAGGCCATAATAGTTGGAGCCTGCAACCACAGAGTTAATCTATTTGCACATCCTACTATTATCCTGCCTAAACTTATGTATAAAAAGTGGATAATTAACTGAAAACCAAACACACAGAGGCAAAAATCTATCTCTAATACCAATTGTTGGTTGCTACTCGGAACACCGTTCTGTTTACCCTATACAAAAATTTGTACAAGCACAGAACTTAACCTAGTTACCCATGTGCCCTACTGAAGTTAGACTTAGATTGCAAATGATGCTTAACATTATTAATCCAAGTTGCTCTTTAGAAGTTAAACTTGGATTGGAAATGATACTTAACATTTTTACTTCAAGTTTAACCGATGTGATCTTTCTAAGTTAAACCATATTACAAAAGTTAATTAAATATCTATTTCAAAGATTGGCTTCCAGGTTAAACATGGGGAGGCACTAAGCCTTCTTGGTTATGGAATCATCCACCACTTCCTAGACAAAGCCTTTCGAAAAATTGGATATTTAACATCTTACAGTAACCCTAGGTTTAACTACAGAGACCACAATAGAAACATAAGATTGAAACACAAAATCGAAATACAAAATCGATAGCACGAAATCGAAACATAAAATCGCTAGCCTCTTGTGTTGGTATTTCAGAATCCATGCAAAGAAAACTAACTAATTAATTCAAAGCGGAAACCATTAATTAGTTATACCTTTCTTTGTAGCTAATGACCTTTGATCTTCTGTTGTATTCCTCTCCTCCTCTTGGATGTTGTGTAGGCAACGATCTGTTAGTTAGAGCCCTAGAGCCAATCATTTGATGATTGTTGTATGGACTCATTGTACATATTCTTGTATATAAATAAAGGCATTTGTTTTGGTTATTATACTTACTTGTATTGGTGCCAAATAACTAAGTATAATAGCGTCCTTGAGTAGAAGGTTCTTACCTATATCAATCGATTGGTTGAATCGATAGTGAGATAATATAGGGAACACTACTCTTAATCATTCCTAGTCAAGTATTAACATTCAGGGACAATGTTAAATGCGACGAGACTAGCATGTAGGTCAACTCGATGGCTTGATCTCACAAGTCATGGATTTAGAGATATCAAGTTGACACATGGGTATGCATTGTAGAATGTATACTGAATGACCCGCCATGAGAAAGTATCATGGATCATTATATGAGTGTCATATACTTTCTCATGTGGCTATTAGTATGACTATTAGTCCTTGGACCTGAAGTCACCATGGTTCCCTACATAAGGAGTTACATACTTTGGCTTCGTCAAACGTCACCCGTAACTGGGTGGACTATAAAGGCGATTACTGGGTATGTAACAAATTATGCGGAGGGATGTGAGTGATGTAGATGGGATCTATCCCTCCTATATGATGGGAGAGACATCGATATTCTTGATAGAGTGAGACCACTAAGTGCATTGTCATGCCCAAATGAGTCAATATGAGATGTTGAGCTCATTTGATTGAGTGAGTCTACTTGGGCTTCAAGATTTAGATTGATTAGAGGATGACACGGTCTATGCCTCACATTGATCAATCTAGATGTCAAGGATAGAAGGACACTTGTCATATATTGTGAAGAGTCACAACTAGTAGTCACAAGGTGATGTTGGATCTCAACATTCTTATAACTTGGGTTGTAATGATGTGTTGCTAGATACCGCTCATTACTTATGCTTCTAAATGGGTTTAGGAGCATTGCTAACGTTATAAGTGCCTATAGGGTCACACACAAAGGGCAATTAGATGGAGATTAGTTTCATTTGATGAACCTAAACGATTAGTTTCATGTGATGAACCAAATTGGATTAAGAGTAATCCAAATTGAGCTAATTGAGTTGGACTCAATTTTGTTCATGTGTTAAGTGAGTCTAATTTACACTTAGACTCATTTAATTAATTTAATTCAATGAATATAGATTCATTAAATTAAAATTGACTTGAACCAATGGTTAAATTTGATCAACTATGGGAGAGAAGTGGTCAAGTTTGACTTGACTTGAGAGGAAGATGAAGAGTCAAGTTTGACTTGACTATTTGCCACCTCTTTGGTGAGTTGGCATTAAGTGGGCCAATGATGATACTCCACATCATCATGGTTGCTTAAGTGGGATGCCACCTCATGGGAGTTATCAAGAGTTGTGACTCTTGGCATCTCATGGAGGTTACAAACCACCTAAGGTGGCCGACCACTTTCATTCAAGGGGTAAGTTTCATTTTGTTTTGAAACCTCCTTCTTCTTCCTCAAGCTCTCATCTTCTCTCCCTCTCCTCCACCATTATTGATATTCTAAGGTTGCTAGCACATCCTTAGTGGTTCTCTCCATTGAGTTGTTCATGTGGATACACATAGACGAGTATCTACTTTGATACTCTCGAGATCCGGCGAACCTAGGACGAGCGGGATTATGCGAAGGGCTTTGCATCAAGGGTAAAACTCTTATCTTGTAGATCTAAAGTAGATCTAGGTTAGTAAACTCGTACGTGAAAGTTTTTATGAATTTTTATTTCTTCACACGGATCCGTGGCATGGGACTTTCGGGGTTTCCGCAACGCAAAAAGTGGTTTTTGCGGCCCGAAAAACCCAGCAGTGGTATCAGAGCCACGTGCAAAGCGCGTACGATTTTATTTTGTGTTTTTATGAAAAACTTTCAGTTCTATAACATTCTGTAAATTTACTGTTTTTATAGATTTTATGGGTATTTTTCTCGTAGAAGCGAAGCACAAGTGTTTAGACACTTGTAGGCTTCGACTACCGAGAAGATATTTCCGAAATGGCAAGGTTTCACCCCAAATCATTTTGGTACAGCGGACTAAGGTGCTGTAGGATTGCTTAGAAACACTCGCGATGGTTATATTGTGGGTAGGGGCGCTGCCCCTCACCCCGCAAGGGTCTTCATTCCGCGATTGCACTCGAAAATCGCTAAACGGGACCGTCGGTAATTTTTACTCAAAAAAATTGTAAAAATTGTAAGAAAAATTACAGAAATTTATAGAAATTACATAATTTAGAATTATGTATTATTTTTTGATGGTCATGGCCCAAAAGACCCAATTTGATTGGATATTGTGTGTTGTAATTTATAATACGCCTGCGTGCCGTCATGTGATTATGCGTGTTGTATATTTGATACGCGACCTGCGCGTCGTGCCTTTCTATTTATTTATTCTTGTTGTGAATAGTTTAGACTCGAATGTAACTCAAGTTTCAAAATTGTAATGTACAAAATTGGAGCGGTGAAAGGTCCACTCGAGACGGAGATATGAGGAGGGCCGAGCAACTTAAGGTGGTCAAAGGAAGGAGCTTGAGAAGTTGTTGACCTTAGGTTGATCATCCGATCTTCTCATTAGATTGAGAAGATCGTAGTAGGGCCATGACTAATCACAAAATATTTAATTAATTGCTTGTGTGTGTATATGTGATGCATGCTAGAATAAGTAATTAATTAGCGCCTTAACGATTCGATTCGATCAATCGCGTATATGATACACCTCGACGATTAGATTAGATCTAAATCGCGTACATGATGCGCCCTAACGATTAGATTAGATCTAAATTGAGTATATGATACACCTCGTCGATTAGATTAGATCTCAATCACGACAACTCGTAATGCCTACCATGCCGTGATACCTATCACTACCTCGATCACATGTAGTTGTTGAATCTGCCAAAGCAGAGCAACACATATTATCTTGGTAGGGTACGGAGGGACAATCTTGGTCCCGCCTATCAATGCATGGGTGAGTAAAACTCAATAAGATTGAGTACAACTAGTTAAATCAAGTTTAACTGTAGGCATTTATCCAATAGTTGGAAGATAGGACAAAATCACGTTTATATTAACTCTTGGGCGTATTAGCCAAAGCTAACTCGTGTTTTAATATAAATGCGGATCTTGATCCTATAAACAAGAGTTGCATAGAGATGTAATTGGTAATTAGTTACCTACCGATCATACTAAGTCTTGGGCGATTTAGCCAAAGCTAACTCAAGGCATAGTATGATGTGGATCTTGTCCGACAAAAATTATAGCTAATTGGTTAGAATCTAGTAAATGTGGTTTGACCACATCACTGACTTGATTCTACAAAAGTTCTATAATTCAGTGGGAGCATCATTTAGTTAAAGGCCTAATTAAATGATAAAAGGAATATGATATTTACTTTCTGCTTTAATTTCTGTTGTAGATTGCCATGACATCAAATACGAACTCTTTCTCCCTACGTTCTGTCCTTAAGAAGGGCAAGCTCAATGGAGCTAATTTCCTGGACTGGTACGGGAATATGAGAAATGTTCTCACATAGGAACGTAAACTGTACGTTCTGGAGCAGCCCATTCCGAAGGCACCTCCTGCCACTGCCACGTGAGCTGACCGAGATGCTTACAAGAAGCATCAAGATGATGCATTAGATGTGTCATGTCTCATGCTCGCAACCATGAACTCTGAGCTTCAGAAGCAACACGAGTTGATGGGTGTTTATGATATGGTTGAACATCTTCATCAACTGTATCAAGGACAAGCAGGGCACTGGAAGAGGAACTGCACAGGATACCTGGAAGATCTTAAGAAGAAGAGAAATAAGATTTCTACTTCAGGTATAAATGTTATAGAAGTCAACCTCTCTATTTCTTCATCGTGGGTATTAGATACCGGATGTGCTTCTCACATTTGTACTAATGTACAAGCGCTGAGAAATAGCAGAGCATTGATGAAGGGCGAGATAGACCTACGAGTAGGCAATGGAGCATGGGTTGTTGTTGTTGCTGTAGGAACTTACTATCTATCTCTACCCTCTGGCTTGTACTAGAATTAGATGAATGTTGTTATGTGCTTGCCTTGACTAAGAACATTATATCAGTTTCTTGTTTGGACAAGAAAGGGTTTTCATTTATAATAAAGAACAAATGTTGTTCAGTTTATTTAAATGATATGTTCTATTGTAGTGCACCTCTGATAAACGGACTCTATATTCTAGACCTTGAGAACCCTATCTATAACATAAGTACCAAGAGGTTCAAGTCAAATGACTTGAACCAAACCTATATCTGGCACTGTCGCTTAGGTCATATAAATGACAAACGTTTATCCCAGCCCTATAAAGATGGTTTGCTGGACTCATTTGATTTTAAAGCATATAAAACATGCGAGTCATGCCTTCTAGGCAAGATGACCAAGACTCCCTTTAGTGGACACAGTGAGAGAGTGACTGACTTGTTAGGTCTTATACATAGTGATGTATGTGGCCCTTTCAATGTCACTGCTAGAGGTGGTTATAGGTACTTCATTACATTTACTGATGACTTCAGTAGATATGGTTATGTGTACTTGATGACACATAAGTCTGAATCCTTTGAAAAGTTCAAAGAATTCAAGAATGAAGTACAAAACTAGCTTGGCAAGAGTATTAAGATACTTCGATCAGATCGAGGTGGGGAATACCTTAGCCATGAGTTTCGTGACTATCTAGCTGAGTGTGGGATTCTATCCAAACTTATTCCTCCTAGAACACCACAGTGGAATGGTGTATCTGAAAGGAGGAATCGTACCCTATTAGATATGGTACGGTCTATGATGAGTCACACAGATCTTCCTACATTCCTTTGGGGCTATGCTCTAGACACGGCAGCCTTTATACTCAACTGAGTTCCATCCAAGGCTGTAATAAAGATACCATATAAGATATGGACTGGGAGAGATGCCCAGGTGTCTTTTATGAGGATTTGGGGTTGTGAGGCTTATGTTCGACGTCAAGTCTCAGACAAATTGGGACCCAAATTCGACAAGTGCTATTTTATTGGATATCCCAAGGAAACGAAGGGATATTACTTCTACATTCTCAGTCAACACAAGATAGTTGTGGCTAAGACTGGGGTTTTTCTAGAAAGAGATTTTGTTTCTAGAAAGACTAGTGGGAGTACGTTCGATCTTGAAGAAGTTCAAGATGCGAACAATAACATTGAAGCCTCGATGGAAGTTGAACTGGAAACACAAAGTGTTGTGGATGATGTTGTTCCACAAGGAGTTGAGGAACAACAACCAGTTCAAGTAGACATACCTCTTCGTAGGTCTGATAGGGTACGTCGTCAGCCTGAGAGATACTCATTTCTCTTGTCTGACCATGATGACATTGTGCTCATAGAGGATGAGCCCACCTCCTATCAAGAAGCTATGATGAGACCAGATTCCGAGAAATGGCTAGAGGCCATGAGATCTGAGATGGAATCCATGTACACTAACCAAGTATGGAATTTGGTTGATCCACCTGAAGGGATCAAACCCATCGTGTGTAAGTGGGTCTTTGAGAGAAAGATTGACATGGATGGACTTATCTATAAGGGTCGCTTGGTAGCTAAAGGTTTCAAGCAAATTCATGGTATTGACTATGATGAAACTTTTTCTCCAGTAGTGATGTTTAAGTCCATTCGGATCATGCTTGCTATTGCAGCATACCATGACTATGAGATATGACAGATGGATGTCAAAACCACGTTTCTGAATGGAAACCTGCTCGAGGATGTGTACATGACACAACCTGAGGGTTTTGTAGATCCACAGCATACTAGCAGAGTATGCAAGTTGCATAGGTCCATTTATGGACTAAAGAAAGCTTCTTGGAGCTGGAATCTTCGATTCGATGATGCAATCAAATAGTTTGGTTTCATCAAGAATGAAGATGAACCTTGTGTCTACAAGAAGGTTGTAGGGAACACAGTTGTCTTCCTTATATTGTATGTAGATGACATACTACTCATTGGGAAGGACATCCCTTTGCTACAGTCTGTCAAGACTTGGCTAGGGACTTGTTTCTCAATGAAGGACTTAGGTGAAGCATCCCGCATTCTAGGCATACAGATCTATAGAGATAGATCTAAGAGGTTGCTTGGCCTAAGATAGAGTACATATATTGACATGGTACTTCTACGGATTTTCATGCAGAACTCCAAGAAGGGATTTTTGCCGATGTCACATGGCATGAGTCTTTCGAAGACTCAAGGTCCTTCTCCTAGAAAGGAGAGAGACCGCATGAATCAGATCCCTTATGCCTCAACCATAGGATCTATCATGTATGCCATGTTATATACTCGTCCTGATATCTCGTATGCTTTGAGCATGACGAGCCGATACCAGTCAGATCCAGGTGAAAGTCACTAGATAGCAGTCAAGAATATTCTTAAGTACTTAAGAAGGACTAAAGAATATTTCTTGATATATGGAGGCGATGATGAGCTAGCTGTAAAGGGTTACAGCGATGCCAGCTTTCAAACTGATCAGGATGATTATCGATCGCAGTCAGGGTTTGTGTTTTGCATAAATAGTGGTGCTGTGAGCTAGAAGAGTTCGAAGTAGGACACAGTCACTGATTCTACAACAGAGGCTGAGTATATTGCTGCATTAGAAGCAGCAAAGGAGGCAGTTTGAATCCGTAAGTTCATCACAGAGCTTGGGGTGGTTCCTAGCATAGCTGATCCCATAGATCTCTATTGTGACAACAATGGAGAAATAGCACAGGCTAAGGAACCTCGCTCACACCAGCGGACCAAACACATACTACGGCGCTTCCATCTCATACGAGAGATCATCGATAGAGGAGATGTGAAGATTTGCAGAGTACCCATTGAGGCTAACATCACAGATCCCTTGACCAAGGCTTTGGCACAGAGAAAGCATGATGGTCACACTAGGTCATTAGGCCTTAGAGCCTATACTGATTGGCACTAGTGCTAGTGGAAGATTGTTAGTAAGAGCCCTAGAGCCAATCATTTGATGATTGTTGTATGGACTCATTGTATCATATTCTTGTATATAAATAAAGGCATTTGTTTTGGTTATTATACTTACTTGTATTGGTGCCAAATAACTAAGTATAATAGCGTCCTTGAGTAGAAGATTCTTAGCTATATCAATCGATTGGTTGAATCGATAGTGAGATGATATAGGGAACACTACTCTTAATTATTCCTATCAAGTATTAACATTCAGGGACAATGTTAAATGAGACGAGACTAGCATGTAGGTCAACTCGATGACTTGCACTCACAAGTCATGGATATAGAGATATCAAGTTGAAACATGGGTATGCATTGCAGAATGTATACTGAATGACCCTCCATGAGAAAGTATCATGGATCATTATATGAGTGTCATATACTTTCTCATGTGGCTATTAGTATGACTATTATTCCTTGGACCTGAAGTCACCATGGTTCCCTACATAAGGAGTTACTTACTTTGGCTTCGTCAAACGTCACCCGTAACTGGGTGGACTATAAAGGCGATTACTGGGTATGTAACAAATTATGCGGAGGGATGTGAGTGATGTAGATGGGATCTATCCCTCCTATATGACGGGAGAGACATCGATATTCTTGATAGAGTGAGACCACTAAGTGCATGACCATTCCCAAATGAGTCAATATGAGATGTTGAGCTCATTTGATTGAGTGAGTCTACTTAGGATTCAAGATTTTGATTGATTAGAGGATGACACAGTCTATGCCTCACATTGATCAATCTAGATGTCAAGGATAGAAGGACACTTATTATATATTGTGAAGAGTCACAACTAGTAGTCACAAGGTGATGTTGGATCTCAACATTCTTATAAATTGGGTAGTAATGATGTGTTGCTAGATACCGCTCATTACTTATGCTTCTAAATGGGTTTAGGAGCATTGCCAACGTTATAAGAACCTATAGGGTCACACACAAAGGGCAATTAGATGGAGATTAGGTTTATTTGATGAACCTACACTACAACAAAAACATTCATAGACATCGGTTTTCCACCGGTGTCTATTTCATTTTCGACCGATGTCTATGAAGCCGATGTTAAAAGTCTGCCATTTTAGACATCGGGTTTAAACCGGTGTAGTATCACTTAACGACACCGGTCTTCGAATCGGTTATTAACCGGTGTAGTATCACTTAACGACACCGTTTCATCAGCGGTGTAAAACCGATATAATATTGTATGTTAATAACACCAGTTTTGGCAGCGGTAAATGACCGATGTAATATTAGTTAATAACACTGGTTTTGCAGCGGTGGAAAACCGATGTAATATGTATATTTTTTAACAGCACAAATTTGATTTCCGAAACAATGAAAAACTGACAATAACAAAAAAAAAATACACAAATATTCATAAATTATACAAATATTTTTCATTCAATAATATCCATAAAATACACAAATATTCATAAATTATATAAATAATTTTCTTACAACAATATCCATAAAATACCCAAACATTCTTTTTACATCAAAAGCTAGCTAATAGATATCAAAATCATGGTAGAATATTCTTTTAACACATCAAGGTAGAACCGCACTTCAAATGTAATCTAGAATTCATTCAGCCCACTCGAACCGCACTTCATCAATTTCAACTCTGGAGTACTTGAGATTTATAAACTGTAAAAACACATAAATAATATATTAGTTAATCAAGACAAAAAATCATAGTTGAAAAAGCAGTAAGAGCACCAGGTAACAAGATGAGTAATTGGAATGCTTAAAAAGAGAAATGTTAATCAATTATCTCAACCACAAATAAATAGAAAGAAGAATCATAGATGTAAGATACTAATATAGTCCAACACCAGCACAAATTCAAAGAAGAAATTACCTATCTTTGTAAGCTGAAGCCAAATTTGCATGGGCTTGAGACATAGTTGGTCTGATATTCACAGCACGTATATAATCCTGAATTGCTTCAGTAACTCTACCAATCTCCTAAAATGTGTTCCCTCTATTGACAAGACCATCAGCAGCAGTCTGCGAAGAACTTCATTGTAACAGGCTATCGCTTCTGCATAATTTCCCTATTGTAATACAAGAGAACTATCAATTTCCAACTAGGGGCAAAGACAGCAAATAAGATGATAGACAAATTATATAACTTTCTTCTATTAAATGAGGCAATATGCAGTAACTCTCAAACTAGCAATGAAAAAGGCAGATATAGTACTCTACCTGTTGCTTGTATATAATAGCCAAGTTGTTGAAGGGCACAGATATCCCTGTTCTAACTGCTAAAGTTGCCTTATAGAATGATGCAGCAACACTCATCATATTACTGCATGAAGAGAAGTTTCATTAAGGAACAAAAATAAACTATCCGCACAGTTGTCATCAAACATTTCTAAAGCTTACCAATCCATGTATATATATGTTGCCAAGGCTTGACAATGCTTGTGGATGGTTAGGTTGTAAAGTAAAGCATGACTTGAGAAAAATTATTAAAATGAAGTTATTCAACAAGGAAAAAAAATAACTTGTTATTATCTCCCTGATTTCAGGATCATATGATTCCAGTTTTAGAACTAAAATTCTTTCAAATCCGTAACATTCTGAACGGTTGGGTTTTTTCTACAGTTGGGCCCTGTACTTCAAAAGACGGTAGAATCTTTTCGTCTCCTCCCTCCTACGGAAAATTATGTTCCCCCATTTAAGGACCCTTGGAGGTTTTGGTGACGACTACAATATTTTGGTATGAAACCTTCCAACGTGTCTACAGATGGCCTTCATTGTATTTTTTTTGTATATACCTTGCTTGGTGTTTGGATTTGTTTATGCAACGAATGAGCACAGCATCATCTGCTGGGGATCTTTAACTATGCTTTATTTCTGAAGCAGCTACATCAGCACACTGGGTTACATCACGTCTGCTCCCTGAGATTTGCACCATTTTAGGTGGAAATCTTGTGAAGCAAAACTATCATCAACTTATAATAAGCATCAACTCTATTTACCGGTTGAACGACGCCCTTATTTAACTCTTCCAATATTATAGAAATAAAGACAAACCAACCAACAACTTGTTTTTATATGCTTATGTAGCCTCAGCAAAACACAACTTGTAAGCATAAACATATTATCTGCTATTTCAATAGGGAAGTAACTTTAGAAATTTAGTTCTAGATTGTCATTTTCTTATTTTGAAGGGGAATCATAGAGGAAAAGGTGACTAAAAACTATAAAGCATTTTAAGCTCATAACTTCATGCATCAAATACTAGATTAACATTTAACCATAGGAATGATACCAACATGTGAAATAACCAAACCTTTTTCAGTAACAGACAATACGATTCAAGATTTAGGTGTTTGTTGCAATGCAACCGGCAAGTATGATGCTCCATCATCCAATTTAAGATCCAGATTGAATCAGAAAAAGTTTTCAAAAGTTGAAGACCTGGTTCAGAAGCTGAGGCAGCTAAGTCCAAACCCTGAAGAAGCTGTGGCAACTGACCATGTTGCATTGTTGTGTGAAAACTAGAACCCTGACCATCGATATGTTTCTGAGATACTCATAACTTCTGGCCTTCTCATGTTAGATCTAACATCCAGGCCCAAGAGCATGCCTGTCCACAGCACACCTTGTTCTAATAGTACATGATCTGCTCTCCAATTCTTCTCTTATCTACTTATAATAAGTATCAACTTTGAGTCACAAGTTTACAAAGAATGAGTTCAAACACTCGGGGAGAGGCAATACCTTGTCGACGTAGCACTGTGAACGTGACTTGACAGTGAGCCACTGTGGACGGCCGAATAGCTGAAATGTGAATGGAAGCATTAGAGAGATCAGAATAAGGGAGAAGGGAAATGGAGAAACAAGGATGCTAAGTTGAATAAGCTCTAGCAAACAACAAAACTTTTGACAAGTTGTTTGTTTATAATTGAGGCATCAATGGTGGTTGCCTCACATGTGGTATCCACATTCGGAGAATATTAAAATAATATTACAATAGAGGAGAATATTAAATTAAGAATTACTAATATCAATACGTATATATAACAATTGTACCCTTAATCAATTAAAACAAGTTCACAATCATAAACAAACTAATCATAAAGCACCAAACACATAACAACAATAGAATACGACGACCAACAAAAACAATCAATCTAGAAAAAATATTCTAACTGTATTAAAATTAAAATAAACTGGAATTGAATAAGAAGAAGAGATTAGGCACACCTTTGCTAGCAATCTCATCGACATGGTTATCCTGACCTTTGCTCTTGATGTTGAACCATTTTTTAACAAAGGCCTTGGACCAAGACAGCAGCTCCCAAGAAACTGAGGGAACAAAGCATGCCCAAATCAACCATCTTAGAGATGAAGAAAATAGAACTAAAGAAGAGAAATATATTATTTTTTTATCTTGCAAAAAAAAGCCTTGCTTTTCTTTGGATCATCATCTCTCATCGTTGCAGCACTCCTTCATGCAGTGACTGTAAGTTAGCTCGCCAAACACTCCCAAGGACCTGCGGCAATCTGAACCTTGTGGGAAGAAAGAGGTCTATTGAAGAGGTCTAGGGAAGAAAGAGGGTCAAGAAATACTAACTCGCAAAGAGAAAGAAGAAAGAAGACAAAGCTATGCATGGGATAGAACAAGCAGATGTGATGTAATATTCCTAATGTGCTACATTACTCACAAGCTTTGCACATACAACAGATCGAAGACACAGTCGGATACCCAAATCAGAAGGAAAGAGATTACAATGGATAACTTCTGAACTAGATAAGAAAATCTATCAAATATACAGTGAAAAGTTTAAAGGTGTCAACTAGCCTAGTCCATCTGAGCCATAGAAGTCGTCAAAGCCTTGAGTTTAAATCTATTCCTCTCTTAAACAAAAGAAACTAAAATAAAACATTAGTATTTTGATCGCTATAGCAAGCTTTGAGAATGCTAACAAAATTGTGCATCTTGTGGCTTTCAGTACATATTGTTTAGGTTATTATAGCTTCAAATGAATTTATTTATGCTTGCCTAAATGATGCAAATTGAGTATCAACCTCAAGTAGCTATAATATTACAACAGAAGCACAGTGATTTTGATATGCTCATCTAAGGCCAATTTTGTTGCAGCTGAAGAGAAGAAGATGATCTCTTTATAGAAAACACTTACTTTTGGACATCTTTAACCAGATTAAGTGCAAAGTTCTCCACAGGTCCAATGGAACGGTCACTTCTAACAGAAAAAATAGTTTGATCAAACTCTTCAGGCGCCCCATCATATGGAGACATCTGCAAGAAACATATATTGAATTACAACAAAGCAGGTTAGGTTAGCTATTATGCTGAAATGTGGAAAGTGACAGTCTTTTTCTGAGATGACCATAAAATTGACATGCAGCTAATGCATCATAATGTAGGCCATCGTATATCAGCATCACCTTTTCACTGTAGTTCTTCTCCTGTTTCCCAGTCACAAAGAAAGGGGGAAAACATAAAATCCCTGATCCGACGAGTTGGAGGAGGAGAAATAGGTCCGGTGACCCAAATTTAGCCCAATTGCGCCACCGCCGAGCTCCACGTCCAACTCGCTCTTGATGAGGTTGATAGGGTAGTCGGCAGCGAGCGGCGCCGGGGAGGCGAAGTAAGGGTTGCCGCCACCGAGGGGAAAAAGGAAGAACGGTTGTTGTTGGAGGCAGCAGCGGCGGTGATGTGGGAGCATGAGCTGGTCTCCCAATCCCAGAAATGCTGCTGCTGCTTTGGGGTTTGTTGGCTGCTGCTGCTGCTTCCTCCCACCCCAGCAAAAGACATCTGGAGGGGACGAAGGTCGAGGCCTCACCAGAGCTAGAGGTCGATCTGTTCATCATCAAACACCCATCGATGATCTAGAACAACAACAACGACAACAAAGAACAAGATCCATTTAACAAGGAGGAGATAAAAAAAAAGGGATCGAGTGGAAGTTGTTTTCAAATCCACGAGGGATTATATCGAAAAAGGCAAAGGAAAATGAAGATCAGCTGAAACCACTCACCAGTTGTCCTATCTGTGCTGCGTGTTAAACCTTATTAGTGGTCGGCTTATATTTTGTCCGCCATGGCGAAGCAAAGGAGCAATCTAGCTTTCTAGCAACCAGCAGCCTCGAGGGATCGATTATTAGCTAACTAGCTGATCAGCTTAGTGGGTTAATGAACAAAGGAGATCGAGGAGAGCAGTGAGCTAGGGGGTCGGTGGGGGCTGTCAGAAGGGTGATGGCGATGGGCGTACGTCGTGAACAGGGAGAGGTCGACGAGCTCCGATAGCGTCTGCCGCTTCACCTCCTTCTCGCGGGCCAACTTGAGCATGCCAGAGAAGTCAAAGAGCACAGAGCAGATCCAGAGTTTACGGAGAAAGAGCGCCTAGCGCTCGAGTACGGGCACATCGCGGAAGAGCGGGAGGGACTCGATTTGCGGGACGGCACCGGGGGCTGGGGAGGAGTGCAGTTGGCAGGGGGAGCTGGGATTGGCACCTGAGGAGCAGGAGGCAAAAGAAAGCGCCTGAGGAGCGGGATCGGCGCTTGAGGATTAGGGTTTCGATATATGGTGGGCGAGAAGAAGCCCAAAAAAAAGTGCGCTAAGAAAGTCCGCCAGAATTTTGGTTCATAGACATCGGATTTTAAAAACCGCTGTTAAAATTGATGTCTATTAACGAAAAAAAAGACGTTCATAGACATCGCCTAAAAACCCGATGTCTATGAGCGAAAATCTATGCTCATAGACATCGATTTTTGGAAAAATCGGTGTAAAATACTCAAAGACATCGGTTTTTGCTTAAAACTATTGTTTTTCCACCGATGTCTATGAGGGTTTTTGTGGTAGTGCTAAATGATTAGGTTCATGTGATGAACCAAATTGGATTAAGAGTAATCCAAATTGAGCTAATTGAGTTGGACTCAATTTGGTTCATGTGTTAAGTGAGTCTAATTTAGACTTAGACTCATTTAATTAATTTAATTCAATGAATAGAGAATCATTAAATTAAAATTGACTTGAACCAATGGTTAGATTTGATCAACCATGGGAGAGAAGTGGTCAAGTTTGACTTGACTTGAGAGGAAGATGAATAGTCAAGTTTAACTTGACTATTTGCCACCTCATTTGTGAGTTGGCATTAAGTGGGCCAATGATGATGCTCCACATCATCGTGGTTGCTTAAGTGGGATGCCACCTCATGGGAGTTACCAAGAGTTGTGACTCTTGGCATCCCATGGAGGTTACAAACCACTTAAGGTGGCCGACCACTTTCATTCAAGGGGTAAGTTTCATTTTGTTTTGAAACCTCCTTCTTCTTCCTCAAGCTCTCATCTTCTCTCCCTCTCCTCCACCATTATTGATCTTCTAAGGTTGCTAGCACATCTTAGAGGTTCTCTCCATCGAGTTGCTCGTGTGGATACACATAGAGGAGTATCTACTTTGATACTCTTGAGATCCGACGAACCTAGGACGAGCAGGATTACGCGAAGGGCTTCGCATCAAGGGTAAAACTTTTATCTTGTAGATCTAAAGTAGATCTAGGTTAGTAAACTCGTACGTGAAAGTTTTTACGAATTTTTATTTCTTCGCACGGATCCTTGTCATGGGACTTTCGGAGTTTTTGCAACGCAAAAAGCGGTTTTTGCGGCCCGAAAAACCCAACAAGATCTACCAAGATGGAATCCACCCGAATCACTTCTTTGCCTCCAAGAAACTCGAGCCACCAAGGGATACCAAAATAGGAAATTTTCTTCTCCTTCTTCTTCCTCTCCAAGTAACCGGCCACCAAGATAGAGTCTTCTCCTTTTCTTTCAAGTTTCGGCCACCAAGGGATATGGAGTCCGGCCATAGAAAGAAGAAAGGGAGAGAAGGAAAGATGGTGTGCCGCCGACCTAAAGGAAGAAATCAAAGAGAGAAGAGAAAAGAGAGAGGCCGACCACCACAAGGATTACGAGAGAGGACTTAGAGAGATCTTAGGTTGTGTGTTCTCATGAGGCACCCTCTTCTTCTCTTTTATAATCCTTGGTCATGGCAAAAAACGAAAGTTTTAAACATAATTAAAACTTCTTTATTTGTGGCCTCCCATTAAAAAGGTAATTTTATTAACAATTAAAATCTTTCTTTTCTAAATTTCCTATTGTACATGGCAATAAAGGAAAGTTTTAAAATTAATCTCTCTCTTTTAAATCATGTAGACATCTACAAAAAAGGAAAGATTAAAATTAAAACTTCTCTTTTAAATTATGGTTACAAAAAAAGGAAAGTTTTATCAAAAATTAAAATCTTTCTTTTAAACATTATAGATAACTACAAATAATGAAAGATTTAAAATCTCTCTTTAATCCTTTGTAGATAGCTATAAAAGGAAAGATTTTAAAATTTTAAAACTCTTTTAAAACCATGAAGATGGCTATAAAAGGAAAGATTTTAACAAAAATAAAATCTTCCTTTTATTCCTTTAGTGGATGCTAAAAAGGAAAGTTTAAACAAAATTATAATCTTTCTTTTAACCATTGTAGATAACTACAAAAAAGGAAAGATTTTAACAAAAATAAAACTTCTCTTTTAACCATTGTAGATAACTACAAATAAGGAAAGATTTTAACAAAATTTTGTTTTAAAACAAAACTTCCTTCTCTTCCACGAGTGGCCGGCCACATCTTGGACTCTAAACAATGCTTGGTCGGCTCCCCTTGCTCTAAGCAAGGATGTGTCCGACCCATTACTTGGGTAAGATGTGGACTTTGTGGATACAAGCCTTTATAGAGGCTACAACAGGGGCTGAGAGGAGAAATTGGATTTGGTCTCCTGATGAGCTTGAGCTTCCTGTGTTCGCCCCGAACACACAACTCAAGTTCATCAATAATAACTCATACCACTAAAGAGTTATTATTGAACTACCGCACCAATCCCAAATTACATTATGGGCTCCTTCTTATGATGCGTGCATTAATCTCCTTGTGTTTAAGATATCGAATGTCCACTAATTAAATGAGTTACTGACAACTCACTTAATTAATATCTATCTCCGAAAGTAGTATCACTCAACCTCCTTATCATGCCGAACTAAGTCCACCTGCAGGGTTTACATGATAATCCTTATGAGCAACTCAAGAGGACATCATCAACCTAGATTACTAGACCACAATTTCCTTCTATAATCAACAACACACCATATAAATAATATCATTTCCCAACTTATCGGGCCCTTTGATTTAACGAACTAAATCTCACCCATTGATAAATCAAAGAAATAAATACTAAGTATACGTGCTTGTTATTATATTGGGATTAAGAGTACACACATCCATAATAACAGAGGTTTTGTTCTTTTATGTAGTCAGTATAAAAAGAAACAACCTCAAATGGTCCTGCTTAATACACACATAGTGTACTAGTGTAATTTTATAGTTAAGATAAACTAATACCAAATTACACTACAATCACTTCAATGGTTTGCCCCATTCCATCTTGGTTGTGAGCTACTATTTATAATTTATAAGGAACTGATAACATGATCTTCTGTGTCACACTAAACACCATGTTATCTACAATATAAATTAAATGGACAACTGCATTTAATATAAATGCAGACATTTGACCAATGTGATTCTTATTTCAAAATAAATATTCATATAAAAAGCTAGGCTTTTAGTATACATCCCAACATGTAGATCGCCGCGCACACGATGTCCAAGAGGAGGAAAGGAATACAACAGAAGATCATGAGGTCTTTGTCTATGAAGAAAGGTACAACTAGTTCTTTATTCCATAGTGAAACTAGTTTAGTTTTTCTTTGTATGGATCCTGAAATACCAACACAAGAGACTTCGATTTTGTGCTTCAGTTGAGTTCTTTGTAGTTAAACCTAGGGTTTACTGTAAGGAGTTTAAATATTCAATTTCTTTGAAAGACTTTGTCTGGGAAGTGGTGGATGATCCCATAACCAAGAAGGTCGATGCCTCGCCAATGACCTGGAAGCCAATCCTTGAAATAGATATTTAATCAACTTCTGTAATATGATTTAACTTATGAATAACACATGAGTTGAACTTGGATTAATAATGTTAAGTTTCATTTACAATCCAAGTTTAACTTTTTGAAGAACACATGGGTTGTTAGGAAAAGTTCTGTACTTGTACATATTTTTGTACAAGGGAAACAGAACAGAATTTCGTGTAGCACCCAACAGAAGATTCCCTGATGGCAAAAAGGCGAATACTCTCACCCCCAGTGCCCTCGCCAACCCATCCCAGGGTCAACACGGAGGAGGTAAATCACGGGTGGCTACTAGCCTTTGGAATAGTGACTAGCTCATAAGGGAGGCATTTACCTCGGCTTTGCCAAGATTCAAACCCCAGACCTCATGATGGCAACACCTCATGCGCTAGCCACTAGACCCATCCGAGGGGACACCAACAGAAGATTCCCTGGATTGAGCAAATGGAGGTAGTAAACCAAGAGAAGAGGAAGGATGATTGAGACGGTGATCTCTTAATAAGTCTTCCCCCATCCTAGTCAATACTGCTCTTGTTAGGCGAGTATTCTTGTACATGAAAGCGGGAAGGATAGCATCGACTAGAGAAATAAGAAACTCATGCTAGAAACAATATGAAAATGACAAAAAATATATATAAGGAGAATAATTTTACCAAAGTGGACGTCTAAGGCTGTATCAGCGGGGTTGAGACCAAAGGCAAATAATAAACCTTCTGCGATTAAGGCAGGCAGGTTAAACTTTGTGCCTTTCAATTTTCTCATGGAAGAACGAAGGACGGGATCTTCAAAAATATTGCCTAATTAGGGAATAGGGGGAAGGTTCCGATGCCAGGTTATCGGATATGGTGGAAGAGAAGGAAGGTGCATAAAAAAGAAATTGTACTACCATTCTCCTTTAGGTGGAATTCTATGGAATAGAGTGGCTTTAGGGCGTGACTGAAACTTAAATAAGCTATCTTCCACTTGACGAGGAATGAAGAAATGGTGGAACAGGCGAGGAGATAAAGGAAAGTCAAGTAAGCGAGAAATGATAACAAAACCAACCATAATATAGAATGATTGGGGGATAAGTTGATTCATTGGATGGATTGATAGGGAGGCAGATATAATGAGATGGGTACACTTCATGTCAAGCCCCGTGACCTAGGTGCGTGACACCGACGTTGCTCACGAATATAAATACTCGAAAACAACAAGTCTCATAAAGTGCATACCAAATCAGTAATAATATAATAAAAATATTGTCTTTACAATCCAAAAGTGAAAGCGTATAAAGAAAGATAACATAAACTAAATGGACGAATCACTTGGACACGACTTCATTACCAACCCCAAAACATCTCTTGCTGCTCCTTCTCAACTTGTTCCTCATCTTTATCTGGAGATGGGAGTAAGGGGTGGGGGGGTGGGGGGGGGGGAGGGCTTGGAAAAACACTCAGTAAGTGGGATCGATCGAACATAGCACGACAAAATATAAAATATAGCAAAATATTCAGAATTCATGACGAAAACATATTTCATGAAACATAACAAAAACATAACTTAATTGAAAACATATACTTTTAGCAAGACATTCAGAATTCATGACAAAAACATAACTTAATAAAAAAACATAGCACTTAATCGAAAACATAACACTTAATCGAAAACATAGCACTTAATCAAAAACATAGCACTGTCGAAATCATAGCACTGTTAATCATCTTATTTTCTACGGTATTACTGAACAGCCCCCTATATGTAATTCCTCTAAGGGGTGAGGCCATATATAGGCTATTATTACCCACCGCATCAGGACCATAACTTGTCATATCTTATCCTGTTTTCAGAAATTTCCTTTTACTGATTAGCCCCCTATATGTAATTCCTCTAAGGGGTGAGGCCATATATCGGTTATTATTGCCCACCACATCAGGACCATATATCGGTTATTATTACCCACTGCATCAGGGCCATAACTTGTCATATCTTATCATACTTTCAGAAATTCCCTTTACCATATCTAACTTGAGTCATAACAGTGCATCTTGGAATAAAAATAAATGAATTTAAAATATAAAATGATGAAATGTAAATATATTTCACAGCTACACTCGAAATGAAAAGGCCACTTACCTGGCCAGAAACTTCTTTGGTTTTAGACAGAAACTTTACGGAACTTGAACTTGTGCTTGTTAATCGGAACTTAGTTTCAACTCTAGTTCTCGATGGGTGTGAATGATATCACAGACAGATAGATAGATAAGATCCCCACGTGTGACTCCTCTAGTGACTATTAGTATGACTATCAGTCCTTGGACCTGAAGTCACCATGGTTTCCTATATAAGAAGTTACATACTTTGGCTTGTCAAACGTCACCCGTAACTAGGCGGACTATAAAGGCGATTACTGGGTATGTAACAAATTATGCTGAGGGATGTGAGTGATGTAGATGGGATCTATCCCTCCTATATGACGGGAGTGACACCATCATTCTTGATAGAGTGAGACCACTAAGTGCATGGTCATGCCCAAATGAGTCAATATGAGATATTTAGCTCATTTGTTTAGAGTGAGTCTTCTTGGAGTTCAAGATATAGATTGATTAGAGGATGACACGGTCTATGCCTCAATTTAATCAATCTAAATGTCAAGGATAGAAGGATATTATCATATATTGTGAGGGTCACAATTAGTAGTCACAAGGTGATGTTGGATCTCAACATTCTTGTAACTTGGGTAGTAATGATGTGTTGCTAGATACCGCTCATTACTTATGTTTCTAAATGGGTTTAGGAACATTGCCAACGTTACAAGAACCTATAGGGTCACACACAAAGGGAAATTAGATGGAAATTAGGTTCATATGATGGACCAAGAGGATTAGGTTCATGTCATGAACCAAATTGGATTAAGAGTAATCCAAATTAGACTAATTGAGTTGGACTCATTTCGATTCATGTTTCCAATGAGTCTAATTAGATTATGATTCATTGAGTCAATTTAATTCAATGAATATAGATTCATTAAATTAAATTGGTTCGAATCAAATGGTTAGATTTGATCAACCATCGGAGATAAGAGGTCAAGTTTGACTTGATTTGAGAAGGGAAGATGAAGGGTCAAGTTTGACTTGACCAAATGTCACCTTATTGGGACATGGCATGGGGCCGACCAATGATGGTGTTCCACATCATCAAGGCTTCTTTACTTGGTCAGGATTGACTTGACCAAGTGCCACCTCATGAGGGAGACCAAGAGCCATGACTCTTGGTATCCCATGGAGGTTTAAAACCCTCTAAATGTGGCCGGCCACATAATGGTGCTTGAATAGCATTGTGTGCTCATTCAATCCATCTTCTTCCTCCTCTCTTCCTCTCTTCTCTCCCTCTCATCCTTGCCGAGACTCCTTGGGGTGCTAGCACACTCTAAGGTTTCCTCTCCATCTCCTGTTCGTGTGGATACTTCTAGAGGTGTGTACACTTGAACACACTTGAGATCCGACGGACCTTGGATGAGCGGGATTTGCGAAGGGCTTCGCTTCAAAGGTATACTTCCTTTTCATGTAGATCTAAGGTAGATCTAGAATAACAAATATGTACATGTAAAAAATTATATATATCTTCGCACGGATCCGTGGCAAGACTTCGGGGTTTCCGCAATGCAAAAAACGGTTTTTGTGGCCCGAAAGTCCCAACATCTTTTAATTCCTTGTGGTCAACCCCTTGCTTGGGCACCAAGCAAGGCTTGGCCGCCCACATCTTGGGCTCCAAGAAAAGCTTGGACGACCCTTGCTTGTGCACCAAGCAAGGATGTGGTTGCCCCATTACTTGGGTAAGAAATGGACTTAATTGGATACAAGGTTTGTTTTTATAAAGAGGCTACAACAGGGACCTAGAGGAGAAATTAGTTTTGGCCTCCTGATGGACTTGGGCTTCCCGTGCTCAGCCCGAACACCTAACTCAAGTCCATCAATAATAACTCATATCACTAAAGGGTTATTATTGAACTACCGCACCAATCCCATATTACAATATGGGTTCCTTCTTATTATGAGTGCATTAATCTCCCTATGTTTAAGATATCGTATGTCCATTAATTAAATGAGTTACTGACAACTCACTTAATTAACATCTAACTCCAAGAGTAGTACCACTCAACTTCATTGTCATGTCGGAACTAAGTCCACCTACAGGGTTTACATGACAATCCTTATGAGCACCTCAAGAGGACATCATCATCCTAATAAATAGGACAATGTTACCTTCTATAATCAACAAGACACCATATAAATAATATTATTTTCCAACTTATCGGGCCTATTGATTTAACGAATAAATCTCACCCTTTGATAAATTTAAAAAATAAATACTAAGTACATGTGCTTGTTATTATATCGGGATTAAGAGTACACACATCCATAATAACAGAGGTTCTGTTCTTTTATGCAGTCATTATAAAAGGAACAACCTCAAATGGTCATGCTCAATACACACATAGTGTACTAGTGTAATTTTATAGTCAAGATAAACTAATTCCAAATTACACTACAACCATTCCAATGGTTTATCTCAATCCATCTTGGTTATGAGCTACTATTTATAATTTATAAGGAACTGATAACATGATCTTCTGTGTGACACCACACACCATGTTATCTACAATATAAATTAAATGGACAACTGCATTTAACTAAATACAGACATTTGACCAATGTGATTCTCATTTCAAAATAAATGTTTATACAAAAAGTTAGGCTTTTAGTATACATTCTAACAATCTCCCACTTATACTAAAAGACTATGCTGCCATATATGCTGTCATACATCTGATCCCCATGCCCTCAACATGCCTATCAAAAACTCTCGTCGGAAGGGCCTTAGTGAAAGCATCTGCCAGGTTATCTTCTGATGCAATCTTGGCGACAACAACTTCTCCTCGCTTTACGATGTCTCATATCAGGTGGTACTTGTGCTCAATATGTTTACTTGCCTTATAGGCTCGTGGTTCCTTCAAGTTTGCTACAGCAACACTATTATCACAATAAATTGTGATAATTTTGGGCAAACCAAGAATCACATCTAAGTTCATCAAGAAGTTTCTGAGCCATACAACTTCTTTGGTTGCCTCAGAGGATGCCACATACTCAGCTTCAATGGTGGAGTCTGAAACACATTTCTGCTTAACACTCCTCCATGCTATGGCTCCACCTCCCAAAGTAAACACATACCCTGAGGTCGACTTACTATTGTCCCTATCTGATTGGAAGTCTGAATCCGTGTAACCCACAGGGAGCAAATCATTTACCTGGTAAACTAGCATATAATCTCTAGTCCTTTTCAGGTACTTCAATATATACTTTACAGCAGTCCAATGTCCTTATCCTAGGTTACTTTGATATCTGCTAACCATGTCCATAGCAAAATAGATATCCGATGTCGTACATAACATCGCATACATTAGGCTTTCTACAGCCGAAGCATAAGGAACTCCCTTCATGTCCTCTATTTTCTTTGATGTTTTAGGAGACATCTCTTTAGATAAAGGTACTCCATGCTGAAAAGGTAGAAAACCTTTCTTGGAGTTTTGTATACTAAAATGAGCTAGAATAGTATCGATGTATGAAGCTTGGGATAAGCAAAACATTCTTTTCTTGCGATCCCTTATTACTTTGATCCCAAGAATATGTCTGTTAGGACCAAAAGTAGCTAGAGGGGGGGTGAATAGCTCGTCGCGTGCTCTTTGCTCGGCGTTGCTTGTTTCTTCTAAGATGTGCAGCGGAAAATACAAAGAAACAAATCACAGAACGCTAACAAGGTTGGTTTACTTGGTATCCACCTCACAAGAGGTGACTAGTCCAAGGATCCACACCACGCACGCACCCTCCACTATGAAAACACTCCTTTTCGGTAACTACCGAGGGCGGAGAAGCCCTACAAGACTCTCAGTACAAGAAGAAAGGAAAGGGAAACAAAATACAAGCGCAAAGCTTACAATGAGTACAGAAAACCCTAACCCTAGCTTCTCTTCTTGCCTTTGATCCGCCTCTTGACTTGGAAAGCTTCCAAGATCCTTCAAGAACTGGCGATCTGATCTTTGAGAGCGCTGTGGAGGAGTTGGCGAGAGATCTAGAGTGAATCGGTGAAAATTGTTCCGCAGCCATTGCACGCCTGCAGCTTAAATCGACGCCAACGGTCGGAACCCGATCCATTCAAATGTTCCCAATCGATCGGGGAGGCTTTGGATCGATCCACGGATCGATCCAGCGCTTATCGCGCGAAGCAGCAGCGTCCCAATCGATCCACTGATCGATTGGGACATCTGGATCGATCCACGGATCGATCCAGAGGCTTTCTGTTCGCTGGGAAAAGCCTGGATCGATCCACTGATCGATCCAGCTCCTGGATCGATCCCCTGATCGATCCAGCACTTGGTTTTTTCCCAAAACCAAGTTCCAAGACTCCCAAACCAACATCCGGTCATCCTTGACCTGTTGGTACATCATGCCTAGCATCTGGTCACTCCCTTGACCTGCCAGGACTTCCCACCAAGTGTCCGGTCAATTCCTTTGACCCACTTGGACTTTTCTCGTCATGCCAAGTATCTGGTCACTCCCTTGACCTACTTGGACTTTTCTATTCAGATGTCTGGTCAATCCCTGTTTCCTCGTGCCAAGTATCCAGTCAATCCTTTGACCTACTTGGACTTCCCAACACCAGATGTCCGATCATCCTTGATCCATCTGGATTTTCCCTTGCCTGGCTTCACTCACCAGGACTTTCACCTAGCTTCACTCACTAGGGTTTTCCATCTGCCTAGCTTCACTCACTAGGTCTTTCACCTGGCTTCACTCACCAGGACTTTCACCTAGCTTCACTCACTAGGATTTTCCATCTGCCTAGCTTCACTCACTAGGTCTTTCACCTGGCTTCACTCACCAGGATTTTCCTTCTGCCTAAACTCCCAGTTAGGACTTCCCAGTCAAGGCTTCACTCACCTTGATCTACTTGACTCTTCTTCGATCAATATCTTATTGTCAAACATCTAAACCCAAACCAAGACTCAGCTTGGTTAACCAGGTCAACCTTGACCTGAGGGATGTTGCACCAACAATCTCCCCCTTTTTGATGTTTGACAATACTTACAATACCACATGTAAGTTAGGCTAATCCCATAGCCTCATTCTTCATGCCACTAGGTAATGAAAGCATAAGTTAAGCTCTTCATTCTCCCCCTAAGAGGGCAAACTCCCTCTAGGTAATGAAAGCCTAACTTACTCCCTTTCACAAGCCCTTTCATTCTCCCCCTATTGGCACACATCAAACTCCAGGGCACACTCAACCCATCTTGAGGCACACATCAACCCATGCCTCAATTTCGGGTATACTTCAACAAATCCATTGTTGAAAGACTCTCCCCCTGAAGAGTTGCTCATCGTTGTTCACAACATCACTCGTTGTGATCAACACGATAAAGAAGGTCCCATACCCTTCATTCATCCTTAACTTCTCCCTCATTGTAGACAAATACTCAACCCTGAGCATTTTCTAACCACGTGAGTTCCCACTTGAACTAATGAGGATATCCACTCCCCATTTCAAGTTCAAAAACTCATACATGAGCATTTTCCTTAAAAGAAGGTTGACCACCTTCCAAGGTTCATGAAAAGATAATTTTTCATGTCTTTAAAGAGTCCCTCCCCCTAAAGACATGGTGGTAACTTCTGTCATTGCACCAACAATGACTTGGAATCCCTAAACCTTTAGGAAACCCAAATTTAGAAGTTTTGAGGTTCAAATATTCAAAATTTGAAACAAACCTCAACCTAAACTTCAACTTAGACTTCCTTAACCAATCCATCCTTGTTTTCACATGAAAACACCCATTTTATGTATACAAATGTATTTTTAGGGGTTTGGAATGGTTACCTAGACTAAAATAGGTTTAGACTGCTGAAATCAGGCCTTCCCAGCCAAAATCAGCATCCTGGATCGATTGGAGTTGGGTTCCAATCGATTCAACCTATTTGAATCGATCCACTGATCGATTCAGGATGTATGGATCGATCGGCTGATCGATCCAGCGAGCTTCTGTTCGCAAGAGTTGCCTTCTGAATCGATCCACGGATCGATTCAGGCACTCCAATCGATCCATGGATCGATCGGAGCTCTGATAGTTGCTGAAATTCCATTTCAGTCAACTTCAGAAACCCCTAGAGAATTCTACAAAAATCCAAAAATCATGAAATTTCGTGTAGACATTATTTAGGGCATACTTAATCATGGAAAAATAGTTTTCTATGAAAATACATCATATTTTCAAAGATTGACACAAACTTGAAAACTTGCAAAAACTTTAGTGTTTTCTTCAAGTTTGTGTCTAACTATTCAATGGTGATTACTATAAAAAAATTGCCTTCACCAAGGTTTTCCAAAAACATTTTAAAAACATTTTCAAAACCAATATCCCATCATGTTGCCAAAGCCTAAATTGGCATTTCTAATTCCCTTGATTAATGTATGCCAATTGAAAGTAAGCATATCCTCAAATATTGGCATATTTCATTTTTCCACAAGAGTAGCACTTTTAAATTAAGGCCCGGATTGCCTTAAATTTCCTAAGAACATACCAAAATCCCAACTTGGTATTTCTCTAGGTTTTCCCAATTTATGCCTTTTTAAGATAAAATCAATTTTCCACCATTAGGCACATTTTACTCTTTCAAGGAGTAAATAATGATTCCATTTCATTTTCAAAGGTTAACAAAAACCTTGAAAATGCTCCTTGAGTGTCAATTTCCTCAAAAATGGGTTAACTACCTTTCTAATCGGAGTTGACACTCTCTAACCCATCTATGGGGTAGAGAAGATGCTCCTAGGAACCCAACACCTATTGGTGCTCCTTGGATGCTCTAGGTACTCACTAGGGATAACTTCCCTAGATACCTTCCTAGTAACCTTGTTGAGCTTCTTAGAAGCCTTGGTCACATTTTCTAGGTCAACTCTAGGGATAGCCTCTCTTGTGACCTTGTTAGTGACTTTCTTAGACTTCTTAGAAGTCTTAGTCACTTTTGTTACAAAGATACTTCTAGGGATATCTTCCCTTGTATCTTGGACTTGACCTCTAGACTTAGGGTTTGTTCCATAGCTATATGGAACCCTATGATAACTAGGCACATCCTTTTTAGCTTTAGGTTTGTATCCCAAACCTCTATGACCATTGGATGACCTTTGTGCTCCTAGACCTAGGCTATGCTCATTTTGGCCTAATAAGATATTTTCCATCCTTCTTAGGGTCTTTTCCATTTTATCAAGTCTTGACCTCAAGACTTGATTTTCCATCACTAAGTCCTTAGTTTTTGGTTTTCCATTAAGTCCATGAGCATTTTTGTTTCTAGGCTTGTAGCTACAATCCTTAGAGTTCTTGCCTAGACTTTTACCTACATTCCTAGCCTTAGGTGTAGTAGTTTTGGCATGTAGGGCCACATGCTTTTCCTTAAAGCCCTCATGCTTCCTATTCTTATGGTAAATCGCATTAAAATGATAAAAATTAGAACTATCATGCTTTTTACCATAATGTAAAGGAGTAGGCTCAATAAATGTTACCTTCTTCTTTACCTTGGAGGCTCCCCCTTGACTAATGCCTCCTTGAGCCTTGACCATCTTCTTCCGAGGCATTGCGGTAATGCCCCTTTTGATTGCAAGAGAAGCATATGATATGCTCCTTGCTCTTCTTTGTTCCGGGAATGGTCTCCTCGGGCTTCTCCTTGCCCTTTTGCGTCACTTGACCCTTCTTCTTGGCCAAGTTGGGACACTTGCTCTTGTAGTGCCCACTTTCCCTACACTCAAAACATATTATATGATTTTTATTTTTAATTGAAATGTTTATACCTTCTTGTGTAGGGATGACACTTGCTCCTCCATTTGATATTTCTTGAATTTCGGAGGTGGCACCATCTTCTTCTTCTTCACTTGGCCCGGATGTAGAAGCTTCTCCTTCTTCTTGATCCGGCGTCACCAAGGATTGCTCCCCCTCAATCCTAGAGGTGGAGGCTTCATCATCTTGAACTTGAAACAAGGAGTATGCTCCCTCCTTGTTCCCTTCGATGCATTCCCTTGAGGATGAAGCTTCTTGGATTTCCTCTTCTTCGGAGGTTGAGCATCTCTCAACCTCGGAGTCCTCCTCTTGGTCTTGCTCCAAAGAGTCACCCTCTCTAGATTCTTCTTGCTCTTGTACAGTGGAGGGGATCTCTTCATGAAGCTTGGCTAATTTGCTCCATAATTCCTTTACATCTTCAAATTCTCCAATTTTGCAAAGGATGGTGCTTGGCAATAAATTGACCAAAAGCTTGGTCACTTTGTCATTGGCCTCGCACCTTTGGATTTGCTCCGAGCTCCATTTGCTCTTCTTGAGAAGCTTGCCCTTGGAATTTCTTGGAGCCTCGAAGCCTTCCATTAGAGCAAACCATTGCTCTATCTCCATCATAAGGAAATTTTCGATTCTTGATCTCCAAGAATCGAAGCTTGCCGATGTGTATGGTTGAGCCACCCTTGTGTCAAATCCAAGCCCATCTTGGAATTGCATCTTGAAGTTGAGCTTCTTGAATTTCTTTGACTTTGACAATTTTGCTTCAACTTCTTCACCCTCTAGCTCTTCTTGTTTTGCTTGACCCTTCCGGCGATGATTCCGGTGAAGAGCAACCTCGCTCAGATACCACTTGTTAGGACCAAAAGTAGCTAGAGGGGGGGTGAATAGCTCGTCGCGTGCTCTTTGCTCGGCGTTGCTTGTTTCTTCTAAGATGTGCAGCGGAAAATACAAAGAAACAAATCACAGAACGCTAACAAGGTTGGTTTACTTGGTATCCACCTCACAAGAGGTGACTAGTCCAAGGATCCACACCACGCACGCACCCTCCACTATGAAAATACTCCTTTTCGGTAACTACCGAGGGCGGAGAAGCCCTACAAGACTCTCAGTACAAGAAGAAAGGAAAGGGAAACAAAATACAAGCGCAAAACTTACAATGAGTACAGAAAACCCTAACCCTAGCTTCTCTTCTTGCCTTTGATCCGCCTCTTGACTTGGAAAGCTTCCAAGATCCTTCAAGAACTGGCGATCTGATCTTTGAGAGCGCTGTGGAGGAGTTGGCGAGAGATCTGGAGTGAATCGGTGAAAATTGTTCCGCAGCCATCGCATGCCTGCAGCTTAAATCGACGCCAACGGTCGGAACCCGATCGATTCAAATGTTCCCAATCGATCGGGGAGGCTTTGGATCGATCCACGGATCGATCCAGAGCGCCTCTGTGCTCTAGGAAAAACGTCTGGATCAATCCACGGATCGATCCAGCGCTTATCGCGCGAAGCAGCCACGTCCCAATCGATCCACTGATCGATTGGGATATCTGGATCGATCCACGGATCGATCCAGAGGCTTTCTGTTCGCTGGGAAAAGCCTGGATCGATCCACTGATCGATCCAGCTCCTGGATCGATCCCCTGATCGATCCAGCACTTGGTTTTTGCCCAAAACCAAGTTCCAAGACTCCCAAACCAACATCCGGTCATCCTTGACCTGTTGGAACATCATGCCTAGCATCTGGTCACTCCCTTGACCTGCCAGGACTTCCCACCAAGTGTCCGGTCAATTCCTTTGACCCACTTGGACTTTTCTCATCATGCCAAGTATCTGGTGACTCCCTTGACCTACTTGGACTTTCCTATTCAGATGTCTGGTCAATCCCTTTGACCTATCTGTATTTCCTCGAGCCAAGTATCCAGTCAATCCTTTGACCTACTTGGACTTCCCAATACCAGATGTCCGATCATCCTTGATCTATCTGGATTTCCCTTGCCTGGCTTCACTCACCAGGACTTTCACCTAGCTTCACTCACTAGGGTTTTCCATCTGCCTAGCTTCACTCACTAGGTCTTTCACCTGGCTTCACTTACCAGGACTTTCACCTAGCTTCACTCACTAGGGTTTTCCATCTGCCTAGCTTCACTCACTAGGTCTTTCACCTGGCTTCACTCACCAGGATTTTCCTTCTGCCTAAACTCCCAGTTAGGACTTCCCAGTCAAGGCTTCACTCACCTTGACCTACTTGACTCTTCTTCAATTAACATCTTATTGTCAAACATCTAAACTCAAACCAAGAATCAGCTTGGTCAATCAGGTCAACCTAGACTTGAGGGATGTTGCACCAACAATCTCCCCCTTTTTGATGTTTGACAATACCACACTAACACTTACAATACCACATGTAAGTTAGGCTAATCCCATAGCCTCATTCTTCATGCCACTAGGTAATGAAAGCATAAGTTAAGCTCTTCATTCTCCCCCTAAGAGGGCAAACTCCCTCTTAGATAATGAAAGCCTAACTGACTCCCTTTCACTAGTCTTTTCATTCTCCCCCTATTGGCACACATCAAACTCCCCTGTAGGGCACACTCAACCAATCTTCAGGCACACATCAACCCATGCCTCAATTTCGGTTATACTTCAACAAATCCATTGTTGAAAGACTCTCCCCCTGAAGAGTTGCTCATCGTTGTTCACAACATCACTCGTTGTGATCAACACGATAAAGAAGGTCCCATACCCTTCATTCATCCTTAACTTCTCCCTCATTGTAGACAAATACTCAACCCTGAGCATTTTCTAACCACGTGAGTTCCCACTTGAACTAATGAGGATATCCACTCCCCATTTCAAGTTCAAAAACTCATACATGAGCATTTTCCTTAAAAGAAGGTTGACCACCTTCCAAGGTTCATGAAAAGATAATTTTTCATGTCTTTAAAGAGTCCCTCCCCCTAAAGACATGGTGGTAACTTCTGTCATTGCACCAACAATGACTTGGAATCCCTAAACCTTTAGGAAACCAAAATTTAGAAGTTTTGAGGTTCAAATATTCAAAATTTGAAACAAACCTCAACCTAAACTTCAACTTAGACTTCCTTAACCAATCCATCCTTATTTTCACATGAAAACACCCGTTTTATGTATACAAATGTATTTTTAGGGGTTTGGAATGGTTACCTAGACTAAAATAGGTTTAGACTGCTGAAATCAGGCCTTCCCAGCCAAAATCAGCATCCTGGATCGATTGGAGTTGGGTTCCAATCGATTCAACCTATTTGAATCGATCCACTGATCGATTCAGGATGTATGGATCGATCGGCTGATCGATCCAGCGAGCTTCTGTTCGCAAGAGTTGCCTTCTGAATCGATCCACGGATCGATTTAGGCACTCCAATCGATCCATGGATCGATCGGAGCTCTGATAGTTGCTGAAATTCCATTTCAGTCAACTTCAGAAACCCCTAGAGAATTCTACAAAAATCCAAAAATCATGAAATTTCGTGTAGACATTATTTAGGGCATACTTAATCATGGAAAAATAGTTTTCTATGAAAATACATCATATTTTCAAAGATTGACACAAACTTGAAAACTTACAAAAACTTTAGTGTTTTCTTCAAGTTTGTGTCTAACTATTCAATGGTGATTACTATAAAAAAATTGCCTTCACCAAGGTTTTCCAAAAACATTTTAAAAACATTTTCAAAACCAATATCCCATCATGTTCCTTGGGCATAATGCACATGACTTGTACATTAGCTTTCCCAATGATGGGAAAACACATAACTATGTGTTTTGATGAACCTAAAACTCAAAAGAATGCACTAAATCAACATCTTGAGTTTTGTTCATCATCCTAACATCTCACTTGTATCTAATGTGCACTGAAACACATACAAGTCATCTTATAGGTCTTTGTGAGATGTAAGATTTTGGTTTTGCCCTATTCTAGGGATCATGCATATCTATCTAGGCATTTTGAGAGGTAGACATCCACAAAGGATGTTACTTGTTGATTTACTTGTTAAACAAATGTCACTTGTTTATTCCACTTGTTGTAAACAAATGTCACTTGTTTAACTAATGCCATATGTCCTTAATTTTTAAGGAAATAAACATAATGCATGATAATGTTATGGCATACCTCAAAATAAAATAGCTTTCAAAAGAAAGATTCCTATAACTACATGATGTATGTATGGCATGACATGGTATTTTTGTATTTTTCATGATAAGTCATGAATGCAAAATACACATAAGATAAAATATGATGTCATGGCATATTATGAGCAAACAATCATGGCAAGGTTTAGCATAAATAAGATATACCTAGATTACCTATCTAAGTATCGTTAATCTTAGCTAATCCTAAAACTTAAACCTAGATTGCCCTAAAGTGCTTAAAGAAAATGCCAAAGCCTAAATTGGCATTTCTAATTCCCTTGATTAATGTATGCCAATTGAAAGTAAGCATATCCTCAAATGTTGGCATATTTCATTTTTCCACAAGAGTAGCACTTTTAAATTAAGGCCCGGATTGCCTTAAATTTCCTAAGAACATACCAAAATCCCAACTTGGTATTTCTCTAGGTTTTCCCAATTTATGCCTTTTTAAGATAAAATCAATTTTCCACCATTAGGCACATTTTACTCTTTCAAGGAGTAAATAATGATTCCATTTCATTTTCAAAGGTTAACAAAAACCTTGAAAATGCTCCTTGAGTGTCAATTTCCTCAAAGTTGGGTTAACTACCCTTCTAATCGGAGTTGACACTCTCTAACCCATCTATGGGGTAGAGAAGATGCTCCTAGGAACCCAACACCTATTGGTGCTCCTTGGATGCTCTAGGTACTCACTAGGGATAACTTCCCTAGATACCTTCCTAGTAACCTTGTTGAGCTTCTTAGAAGCCTTGGTCACATTTTCTAGGTCAACTCTAGGGATAGCCTCTCTTGTGACCTTGTTAGTGACTTTCTTAGACTTCTTAGAAGTCTTAGTCACTTTGGTTGCAAAGATACTTCTAGGGATATCTTCCCTTGTATCTTGGACTTGACCTCTAGACTTAGGGTTTGTTCCATAGATATATGGAACCCTATGATAACTAGGCACATCCTTTTTAGCTTTGGGTTTGTATCCCAAACCTCTATGACCATTGGATGACCTTTGTGCTCCTAGACCTAGGCTATGCTCATTTTGGCCTAATAAGATATTTTCCATCCTTCTTAGGGTCTTTTCCATTTTATCAAGTCTTGACCTCAAGACTTGATTTTCCATCACTAAGTCCTTAGTTTTTGGTTTTCCATTAAGTCCATGAGCATTTTTGTTTCTAGGCTTGTAGCTACAATCCTTAGAGTTCTTGCCTAGACTTTTACCTACATTCCTAGCCTTAGGTGTAGTAGTTTTGGCATGTAGGGCCACATGCTTTTCCTTAAAGCCCTCATGCTTCCTATTCTTATGGTAAATCGCATTAAAATGATAAAAATTAGAACTATCATGCTTTTTACCATAATGTAAAGGAGTAGGCTCAATAAATGTTACCTTCTTCTTTACCTTGGAGGCTCCCCCTTGACTAATGCCTCCTTGAGCCTTGACCATCTTCTTCCCCTTGAGGCATTGACTCCGGTAATGCCCCTTTTGATTGCAAGAGAAGCATATGATATGCTCCTTGCTCTTCTTTGTTCCGGGAATGGTCTCCTCGGGCTTCTCCTTGCCCTTTTGCGTCACTTGACCCTTCTTCTTGGCCAAGTTGGGACACTTGCTCTTGTAGTGCCCACTTTCCCTACACTCAAAACATATTATATGATTTTTATTTTTAATTGAAATGTTTATACCTTCTTGTGTAGGGATGACACTTGCTCCTCCATTTGATATTTCTTGAATTTCGGAGGTGGCACCATCTTCTTCTTCTTCACTTGGCCCGGATGTAGAAGCTTCTCCTTCTTCTTGATCCGGCGTCACCAAGGATTGCTCCCCCTCAATCCTAGAGGTGGAGGCTTCATCATCTTGAACTTGAAACAAAGAGTATGCTCCCTCCTTGTTCCCTTCGATGCATTCCCTTGAGGATGAAGCTTCTTGGATTTCCTCTTCTTCGGAGGTTGAGCATCTCTCAACCTCAGAGTCCTCCTCTTGGTCTTGCTCCAAAGAGTCACCCTCTCTAGATTCTTCTTGCTCTTGTACAGTGGAGGGGATCTCTTCATGAAGCTTGGCTAATTTGCTCCATAATTCCTTTGCATCTTCAAATTCTCCAATTTTGCAAAGGATGGTGCTTGGCAATAAATTGACCAAAAGCTTGGTCACTTTGTCATTGGCCTCGCACCTTTGGATTTGCTCCGAGCTCCATTTGCTCTTCTTGAGAAGCTTGCCCTTGGAATTTCTTGGAGCCTCGAAGCCTTCCATTAGAGCAAACCATTGCTCTATCTCCATCATAAGGAAATTTTCGATTCTTGATCTCCAAGAATCGAAGCTTGCCGATGTGTATGGTGGAGCCACCCTTGTGTCAAATCCAAGCCCATCTTGGAATTGCATCTTGAAGTTGAGCTTCTTGAATTTCTTTGACTTTGACAATTTTGCTTCAACTTCTTCACCCTCTAGCTCTTCTTGTTTTGCTTGACCCTTCCGGCGATGATTCCGGTGAAGAACAACCTCGCTCTGATACCACTTGTTAGGACCAAAAGTAGCTAGAGGGGGGGTGAATAGCTCGTCGCGTGCTCTTTGCTCGGCGTTGCTTGTTTCTTCTAAGATGTGCAGCGGAAAATACAAAGAAACAAATCACAGAACGCTAACAAGGTTGGTTTACTTGGTATCCACCTCACAAGAGGTGACTAGTCCAAGGATCCACACCACGCACGCACCCTCCACTATGAAAACACTCCTTTTCGGTAACTACCGAGGGCGGAGAAGCCCTACAAGACTCTCAGTACAAGAAGAAAGGAAAGGGAAACAAAATACAAGCGCAAAGCTTACAATGAGTACAGAAAACCCTAACCCTAGCTTCTCTTCTTGCCTTTGATCCGCCTCTTGACTTGGAAAGCTTCCAAGATCCTTCAAGAACTGGCGATCTGATCTTTGAGAGCGCTGTGGAGGAGTTGGCGAGAGATCTGGAGTGAATCGGTGAAAATTGTTCCGCAGCCATCGCACGCCTGCAGCTTAAATCGACGCCAACGGTCGGAACCCGATCGATTCAAATGTTCCCAATCGATCGGGGAGGCTTTGGATCGATCCAGAGCGCCTCTGTGCTCTAGGAAAAACGTCTGGATCGATCCACGGATCGATCCAGCGCTTATCGCGCGAAGCAGCCACGTCCCAATCGATCCACTGATCGATTGGGATATCTGGATCGATCCACGGATCGATCCAGAGGCTTTCTGTTAGCTGGGAAAAGCCTGGATCGATCCACTGATCGATCCAGCTCCTGGATCGATCCCCTGATCGATCCAGCACTTGGTTTTTGCCCAAAACCAAGTTCCAAGACTCCCAAACCAACATCCGGTCATCCTTGACCTGTTGGTACATCATGCCTAGCATCTGATCACTCCCTTGACCTACCAGGACTTCCCACCAAGTGTCCGGTCAATTCCTTTGACCCACTTGGACTTTTCTCGTCATGCCAAGTATCTGGTCACTCCCTTGACCTACTTGGACTTTCCTATTCAGATGTCTGGTCAATCCCTTTGACCTATCTGTATTTCCTCGTGCCAAGTATCCAGTCAATCCTTTGACCTACTTGGACTTCCCAACACCAGATGTCCGATCATCCTTGATCTATCTGGATTTTCCCTTGCCTGGCTTCACTCACCAGGACTTTCACCTAGCTTCACTCACTAGGGTTTTCCATCTGCCTAGCTTCACTCACTAGGTCTTTCACCTGGCTTCACTTACCAGGACTTTCACCTAGCTTCACTCACTAGGGTTTTCCATCTGCCTAGCTTCACTCACTAGGTCTTTCACCTGGCTTCACTCACCAGGATTTTCCTTCTGCCTAAACTCCCAGTTAGGACTTCCCAGTCAAGGCTTCACTCACCTTGACCTACTTGACTCTTCTTCAATTAACATCTTATTGTCAAACATCTAAACTCAAACCAAGACTCAGCTTGGTCAACCAGGTTAACCTTGACCTGAGGGATGTTGTACCAACAATGTCCACATTCTCCCAAATCCTTCATATCAAACTGCTTAGACAACCATACCCTTACATCTGACAACACTTTAACATTATTGCAAATGAGCAAAATGTCATCTACGTATAGTACAAGAAATACTACCACGTTTCTATCACTCTTCTTGTATACACAAGACTCATTTGCACATTGAATAAATCCACAAGACTGAATCACTTCATTAAACCGGATGTTCCAAGATCTCGAAGCTTGTTTCAGTCCATAGATAGACCGATTGAGCTTACATACAAGATGCTCTTTACCCTTCGCAATGAATCCCTCTAGTTGTCTTATATGGACATTTTCTTCAAGACTTTCATTTAGGAAAGCTGTCTTGACATCCATTTGCCAAATCTCATAATCCATATGAGCGGCAATAGATAAATTAATCCGGATAGACTTAAGCATGGCTACCGGCGAAAAGGTTTCCTCATAATCGATTCCCTCTTTCTGAGTATACCCTTTTGCAACAAGTCTTTCTTTGAAGGTTTCCACATTCCCGTCTGTCCCTCTTTTCTTTTTGTAGACTCATTTACATCCAATGACTTTTACACCATTTGGTAGTTCTACAAGCTCCCATACCTGATTAGAGTACATAGATTCTATTTCAGAGTTCATTGTACTTTGCCAAGATGCTGCATCTTTATCTTGGAGTGCTTCATCATATGTCCAAGGATCAGGTTCATGTTCACCAGGGATCAAGTCTGAAGATTCTCCCAAAAACATGAATCTATCAGGTTGTCTAACAACCCTCCCACTACGATGAGACACTACTTGTAATTGTGTATCATTTGTGACACGTGTTGCAGTTTCTTGTGGTATCTCATCTTGTACTGTTGGTACTAAAGTAGACATGTCTTCTCTTATTTCCTTAAGAATAATTTTACTCATGGACTTTTAGTTCATTACATAGTCTTATTCTAAAAATCGGGCATTGGTGTTGACAATGACCTTCTGATCTTTAGAACTATAAAATAAACCACCTTTCATTTCTTTAGGATAACCAACAAACAAGTGAACTTCTGTACATGATTCCAACTTATCAACGTCTCCCTTCAGCAAATGCGTTGGACTACCCCAAATCTGAATATGTTTCAGACTAGGCTTAATTAAAATAATTTAATTAAGTTTTAAAATAATTTTAATTAAGTTTTTTTATATAATTTAATTAAGTTTTTAAAATAATTTAATTAAGTTTTTAAAATACTTTTAATTAAGTTTTTTAAAATAATTTAATCAAGTTTTTAAAATAATTTAATTAGGTTCTTAAAATAATTTAATTAAGTTTTTAAAATACTTTTAATTAAGTTTTTTAAAATAATTTAATCAAGTTTTTAAAATAATTTAATTAGGTTCTTAAAATAATTTAATTAAGTTTTTAAAATAATTTACTTAAGTTTGAAAATAATTTTAATTACGTTCTTTAAAATAATTTAATTAAGTTTTAAAAAATAATTTAATTATGTTTTTAAAATAATTTAATCAAGTTTTTAAAATAATTTAATTAAGTTTTTAAAATAATTTTAATTAAGTTTTTAAAATAATCTGATTAAGTTTTAAAAATAATTTTAATTAAGTTTTTAAAAATAATTTAATCAAGTTTTTAAAATAATTTAATATGGTTCTTAAAATAATTTAATTAAGTTTTTAAAATAATTTACTTAAGTTTTAAAATGATTTTAATTACGTTTTTTAAAATAATTTAATTAAGTTTTAAAAAATAATTTAATTAAGTTTTTAAAATAATTTTAATTAAGTTTTAAAATTTAATCAAGTTTTAAAAATAATTTTAATTAAGTTTTTAAAAATAATTTAATTAAGTTTTTAAAATTATTTAATTAAGTTTTTAAAATAATGTAATTAAGTTTTAAAAATAATTTTAATCAAGTTTTTTTTATAAATAGTTAAATTTAATTCCAATTATTGAAAAAGGTTATTGATATCATGTTAGATTCGAACTTAGTTTTGGGTTAATTAAGTAGGCTTCCTAAGGATAAGTTTTCAGTTCAGTGGCGAGGCATATGGCCTTCTTGTGTATCAACAGTGGACCACTTGCTGAAGACTTTCCAAACTGTTCCTGTTCAAAAAACTTAATACTAAATTTTGGTCTAACTAGGACTACCCCAAATCTGAATATGTTTCAGACTAGGCTTAATTAAAATAATTTAATTAAGTTTTAAAATAATTTAAATTAAGTTTTTTTAAATAATTTAATTAAGTTTTTAACATAATTTAATTAAAATTTTAAAATAATTTTAATTAAGTTTTTAAAAATAATTTAATCAAGTTTAGAAAATAAATTAATCAGGTTCTTAAAATAATTTAATTAAGTTTTTAAAATAATTTACTGAAGTTTTAAAATAATTTTAATTACGTTTTTTAAAATAATTTATTTAAGTTTTAAAAAATAATTTAATTAAGTTTTTAAAATAATTTAATTAAGTTTTTAAAATAATTTTATTTAAGTTTTGAAATTTAATCATGTTTTAAAAATAATTTTAATTAAGTTTTTAAAAATAATTTAATTAAGTTTTTAAAATTATTTAATTAAGTTTTTAAAATAATGTAATTAAGTTTTAAAAATAATTTTAATCAAGTTTTTTTTATAAATAGTTAAATTTAATTCCAATTATTGAAAAAGGTTATTGAACTCATGTTAGATTCAAACTTAGTTTTGGGTTAATTAAGCAGGCTTTCTAAGGATAAGTTTTCAGTTCAGTGGCGAGGCATATGTCCTTCTTGTGTTTCAACGGTGGACCACTTGCTGAAGACTTTCCAAACTGTTCCCGCTCAAAAAACTTAATACTAAATTTTGGTCTAACTAGCACATGTTTGAATAGGGTAGCTTCGGTCAGATCTACTAAGTCTAATGCACCAGGTAGAATACAGAAGATTCAGCCTACACATGCCTTCGACAAAGCTTCCTTAACGTACTATCATCCCAATCCATTCCGATGTTATGTTGTAGGGTTTGGTAAACCTTTTTTATCTAACCCTTCTAAGCAGAAAGTAAGCCTAATCCTAAGTGTATGAGTAATATAAAAGATAGTAGAACTATCTTGATCTCAACTTGAAAATCTTCCCGGTTTCTTCAGTTGGATCAGCGGCCTAAGGTTGTTCCCTTCAGGAACCCGACCTCACTGTCGCTCCTCCAATTGTTTACCTCAACCTACCCGCCAAACATAGATCCTCCAAATCTAGTTTGGACTTTTCACTTAGCTTTGATCGGCTCGCTAGGACTTTTCTCTTGATCTTCGGTCCTCCAAACCTCTCAATCACACCTCTAAGCGTCGAGTCCCCTCGACCCACTTGGACATTCACCTGGGTTCCGCGATCTGCTAAGATTTCTCCTGCCTAACCTCCAGCTAGGTCTTTCCCGGTTGAGTAAACATCCTGCACACTCAGTCAACGTGTTAGATCACAACAAGACTTAACTTGAACCTTTGACAATATCAAAACATAGGTTTGATTCTGGTGTAACTTGCACCAACAGGAATGAGAAGAAATTTCTTTACTAGAGATACTCCCATTATCCCTTACCACCATAGTCTTCTTATTCGGGCATACGGATGCAATATGACCTTTTCCCAAACACCTAAAATACTTGATATCCCTACTCTTAGAAGTGGAGTAAGAGGTAGTAGGAATAAGCTTCATAGTGCTTGCTGCCTCCTTAGAATTTGAAGAAGAACCCTCCTTCTTTGGCTTGTCCTTCCAACTTGAAGAGTAGTTTGGAGAAGATGATTTCTTCATAACGCCCTTTCTCTTTAATTGTTGCTCTATTTTCATTGCTTGATGCACTAAATTGTTAAGCTCCACATAATGTTGTAACTCCACAATGTCTCCAATATCTCGATTTAGGCCATGGAGAAATCGAGCCATGGTAGCTTCCCTATCCTCCACAATATTGGCCCTAATCAAAGCCACCTCCATCTCCTTGTAGTAATCATCCACACTCCTACTCCCTTGGGTGAGTCTTTGCAATTTGTTGTGCAATTCCCTATGGTAGTGGGAAGGCACAAATCTCCTCATCAAAGTCTTCATTTTGTCCCAAGTGTTGATAGGATGCTCTCCATACCTTCTTCTCTCCATTTGCAATTGATCCCACCAAATTAAGGCATAATCGGTGAAATCAAGGGTACCACCTTTACTTTCTTTGTATTATTGTAATTGTGGCATGAGAAGATTTGCTCTATTTCCATCTCCCACTCAAGATATGTTTCGGGGTCATTCCTCCCTTGGAAGGAAGGTATCTGGACTTTCACACCTCCTAGATTATCTTCTCGTCTATGGTCTCTACCTCTGCTTTCACATCTTCTTCCCCCTTCATGCCTCCTTCTTTCTCTTGGTGAATCATAGAATGAATCACTTTGACGAGATTCTTCATGATTAAAATTGCCCCCACGGTTGGAAACTTTTTCTCCTTCAAGTCGGTCCATCCTTTCATGTAATTCTTCAAGTTGTCTTTGAAACATTCTATCAAATTGTTGAGTAAGTGCCTCCATTTGAAGCCTATTTGTAACGCCCGCCCTCCCTGCTAACCCTAAGGGACAGGGCTACGATACTCTATGTACAAATAACAGCGGAAGACTTAAATTAATTTTCTTAGTTTCATAAAATCTTTTCTTTTGTTTTTCTTTTCATCAAAACCGAACTACACTATCATGGCCTCAATAACATGATATCAAAATTAGTAGAAACATAACATCAAGTCACACATAAGGTACTACAATTCATGATACCAAAACGTAGTTCTTTAAAAGTTTTTAAAGCAGGTTCTTATTTGGTTGCCTAGCCACTGCCACACACATCTCCTTGCCTCTCCTGCTGCTCCTTTAGCTCATCCAGCTTTTTCCTTTATCTGTGGTACAAGGAAAGTAAGCTATGAGCACTCATGGCTCAGTAAGTTCCTTTCCTACTCACTAAAACCAAAAATCATCACATGATCAAAGAATGTCTCAACATAACATGATCTCAACTAGTCATGGCATAACATATTATACTCTTTAAACATATCAAGCAACATAACAAAATCATAACTAGTCATGGCATATCATCTCTTAAAGCATAGCATGAAACATAACATAATCATATCTAATCATGGCATATCATAGTATCATCATAAGGTGGCATGGCATATCAAGCTCTTAAAGCATAGCATGAAACATAACATAATCATATCTAATCATGGCATATCATAAGTCATCATAAGGTGGCATGGCATATCAAGCTCTTAAAGCATAGCATGAAACATAACATAATCATATCTAATCATGGCATATCATGAATCATAGCATCATCACAACATGATCATAAGGTATATGCAATATGATTTTTGAAAACATGTATCCGAAAAACATGTGTATGTCTCATGATCTTTAAAACCATTTCTTCTTACATATATACTTGAACATAATATCAACATAATCAGGGCCCCGACTTGTACCACACATAGATAAATCACGTAGATAAGCGCGCTTCCTAAGTATATCCAAGGTAGCAAGTCTTGAATCATACTAGGAACTAGGTCAGGATCACACAGCCATAGACCTAGGGGCGTACTAAGGAGCCCATCCCTTTACTTTTACTAGCCTGGATCACACAGCCAAAGGCCTAGGAGCTGATTAGGAGCCCACCCTTGGTACAAGCCTTACAAAGTAAAGTAGCATGTATAAAAATTCATCATTTAGTCACATAGCATATCATAGAAGTATGCATCACTTAGGCATACGTTATGTCATAAAAGTATGCATCACTTAGGCATACATCATGTCATAAAAAGTATGCATCACTTAGGCATACATCATGTCATAAAAAGTATGCATCACTTAGGCATACATCATGTCATAAAAAGTATGCATCACTTAGGCATACATCATGTCATAAAAGCATGCATATTTTCACCACATAGCATATCATGAGAGCATGCATATTTTAGGCACATAGCATATCATCAAAGCATGCATATTTCTATCCACATAGCATATCATAAAAGCATGCATATTTCTATCCACATAGTATATCATAAAAGCATGCATATTTCTATCCACATAGCATATCATGAAAGCATGCATATTTCTATCCACATAGCATGTCATAAAAGCATGCATATTTCTATCCACATAGCATATCATGAAAGTATGCATATTTCTATCCACATAGCATATCATAAAAGCATGCATATTTCTATCCACATAACATATCATAAAAGCATGCATATTTTAAGCACCTATCATATCATGGAAAGTATAAATCACAAGCATACATGTTTAAGCATAAGGGTGTATCATGTGATTATACTATCATAAGAAACATGGTAACATAGTTAGCTTGGGTTCTAAGCTTCCTAATCCCTTGGGTTCTTATCATGGCCGAACCCCCTTAGATCTCAATTTAGGTAAAAACAACCTCCAAGCATGTGGAACCTAAATTATCATCACATCAATTTCATAGGAAGCATTATAAGCATGATTAACTTGGTTTCTAAGTTCTCCAAGTCCCTAAACTTCATGTTGCCAAACCCTATCAGGTGTGAAACAAGATCCCAAATGTCATGAAAGCATGGAAACCTTAAACCATATTTATAGCATTTTTTTTCAAGTAACATAGTAAGCATATTTGAGCTAGTTCCTAAGTTCTTCAAGCCCTTAACATATGTCATGACCGAAATTTAACAAGTATTCATTAGGGCTAAAAGCAAGCATACAAGCATGTGAACTTGAACTAACATCATGTATAAATTCATAATAAGGCTTCATACAATGGGTATGGCTGAAACTTACCCTAGCCTCATTTTAGGTCATTAAACAACATATAGCATGAGAACTTTGGCTTTCTACTTATCATATTTCATGTAGAGTGACATAAGCATATTTAATTTTTGTTCTAGGGTTTCTAGGGCATCTATCCCTTCATGTGACACAATCAACATCTTATCATATTTCCATAAGAAGCATTTTTAACACAATTGGTTTCAATTCTAAGGTCTCTAGGTCATTTAAACCTTACTTGACCGAGACTCATCAGTAATTAAATTTGCTTCAAATAGCCTAAAAGCATAGGAAGTCATACAAGTTTCATAACATGTATAAAGACAAGCATAATAAACATACATGTGAATTGTGTCTTTAGGCTTCCTAGGTTTCTTTCCTTTTTCTTTTATTTTTCCTCATGGCTGAAACCTACTAATCTCTAAACTAGGTTTTAAGTGGCCTAAAGCATGGAAAACCTAAGTAAGTTTCATGGCAAAAATTACTAAGAACATCATATACAAATTTGGTTCATAAACAAGCTAGGACCCTTGTGATCTTACATGTCATATATCATGTAACTAAATTCTCTATACCCTAATTAAGCATGGGAGCATTAAACAACTTTCATATCTTAATATCACAGAGGTCTTGAGCATGTTAAAATTTTGGTTAAGCTTTTCTAAGTTATCCATCTTATCATGGCCGAAAATCTTAATGAAGAGTTCATGAATTTCTAGCAATATTCGACATGCAATTCTTTAAGAGAACTCTATATTCTATCATATAAACATGGTTACCTAAATTTAAAGGTCTTCCTAACCCTAAGCTCTTTTCTTGGCCGAAACATATGAGTGGGTTTCTTTTGGTTCCAAGTAACTTTTAAGCAAGAAAAACCAACAAAAGACCCTTAGTTATTCATGGAGGGAATCTTGTACTAGTTTGGTTAAACCATGATTTCCCTATCCTCTTTAAAATCTTTTTGGCTGAAATTCTAGGGTTAGGTACTCCACTGACCAAGCATCATATAGGTATAAAAACATGAAGGAAAACCTTCCTACATAGTATAGAAAAAATATCATGAAATGAGGACTTGTTTAAACCTTCCTAGATTTGAAAACTCTTCTTTGGCCGAATTTTTCTTAAATTCTATTCTAGGTTTTCTAATCCTCATAAAATCTGAAAAACACATAAAACATCTTGTACCACAGGTGAGGGGAAGCTTACATCCTTTTCTCTTGTGGATCTAAGGTGTGGTGATGGAAGAAGTAGCCTCTTCTTCTAGTTCCCTTTCCTTGATTCCCTTGCTAAGTCCTCCTTGTATCTTAGGCTTTCTTAGGAGAAAACCTTGGCTTGGGGCCAAAGATGGAGGAGAGGGGACTGAGGGTTAAGTGAGGGAGAGGAGAGAATGAGAAAAATGAGAAAAAATAGAATTTTCCCTTTACATATTCTCTTTTATGTTAAGGGGAAAGAGGTAGCAAACTTGGTTTTTGCTTTCCTTCTCCCTTAGCTTTTTTTTTTCTATTTTCTTTTATTTATTTTCTTTTATAATTTATTCTCATCATTCATGATGAAACAAGGGGGAATGAATCCCCTTAATTCTTCATTTAAGGTCATGGCAAGAGAGGGAAAAGAGAGAGGAAGGGAGGAAGGCAAGTTGTCTTTCTCTTGCTCTTTTCTTGTTTTCTCTTCTTAGATCTTTACTCCTATCTTTATCATGCATTCCCTTTCCTTGCTATCAATATCTTCTCTCTATCCCAATTGGTTTCTACTAATTAATTCTATAAATTATAGTATAAGAGGTTCAAGGTTCAATCCTTGACCTCTTCTTCTTTTTATTTCATTTTATTTCTTTTTGCTTCAACTCACTTCTTATTATTTTTCTAAGGCAAAATTCATCATTCTCTTATTTATCTTAAAAGCTTAGTGGGTGTTACACTATTAAGATCTTGCCTAGGGGAATGAGGTGATCTTTCCCCACTCATGCTTGCAACAAAAGAAGATGGCAAGGAAAATTACAAAAGAAATGTTAGACGGACCTCACCACTCTACTCACGTGGTTGCACTCAAATTTATCCACTCAGCTTCCTTTATAAGCTCTTAAGGAAAGAACCTTATCAATGTCTTTCTCAAGACAACAAGTAGAGAAATATGAGTAGAACAAGAGAAATAAACGGATAAAACGAGAAATTCAGCAATGATCAAGAGCAATGAAAAGAATATCTTTGAATTCAGATTTCATAAAAAAAGAATATTGAGTCCTTTCAATTCACAAATCCTCCTTTTACCCCGAATTTTCTTGCTTTTTTTTTCTTTGAGTTGAGGACCCAAATAGTGAACAAAAATTTGCGACAGATAGGGATGGAGAGATCAACAAAGAGGGACAAGAACAAAGATGAAAACAAGACACGAACCTAAAAATCAAGGAGCCAAGGCTCTGATACCAAATGCTAAAGAACCTTGTAAATGGATCGCCTTGAAATTCAGCTTGGGGAAGGGTATTGATGCTACACTCAAGCAAGATGAGAAGGTGAGTGATAAGTCATGGGGTTTGATCGCCACAAGTTGCCTTGATAAGATCAGAATTAGTTCTTTGCCTAAGAACTAGAAGGAAGCTCTCACGAAAGAGAAACTCAAATTTTCAATCAAACTCACGTGATTTACCATACAAGAGTTCTCCTATTTAACATCCCCTAAGATCCACTATGCACTAATTATGCAATAAATATCATGCTTGCATGCATGGTATTTACTATCCACTAATGCAACCACTAATCCCTAATACTAGCTTAATGCAACCATGCATGCATGGTATTTTAATACTAGCTTAGGAACTCTCCAAAAATACATTAAAACCCCACAAAGGACATCAAAATCACTTTAGAAAACCCCTCCCCCCCCCAAATTCATATGAAAATGGTCCTCATGTTGGTTCAATTTCACTTTCAAATTGAAGGAATGTGATCCATTTAGTTGTTGCCTCCATTGTGCATTGATCCTCCTTTTCCTTGAGCCCCATTATTAAGCCTTCCAAAGCTTGCTTCATTCTCTTAGTCTTGGACCTTGTCATGGGTCTCCCAATTCCTTTCAATGCCTCTTCTTGGCTCACATCAAGTGGTCCACTAGTGGAGAGTGTACCACCGTCTTGGAGCTTCTTAAGGAGGTTTTGGGTATCTTTCTTACTTGACCCCCACAGTTGCACGACCTGAGGTCATGGTTCTTGGTGATGTGGCTGAGGTTGAGGAGCTGCTCAGGGTCCTCTAGGTGGAGAAGCAAGCAATACTTGACACTTAGGCGTCAGAGTCGATGTTAGTGCAGGGGCGTCTTTCCTCTGGGCCGCCTACGCCTCTTCAATATTGATGAATTCGATCATCTGGTCCAACAAATGATTAAAATTCCTTGGAGGTCTCCTGACCAAGGAGTTGAATAAATCATTATAGACAAACCCTTCCTTGGGAGAAGGCGCTCATCAAGATCTCAAACCTTAGTGATTCCTTAGGCCCCTGCTTCAGTGAGAAAAGACTCAGGGGAGTCTTTTGGTATTATCAACTGCTAGCAAAGTGGTGAAGGAACCCTTAAATCCAAGTCCAGATCGGTTGTAGATGACTCTCTATTTTCCAAGAATCAAGTCCATGTTTTTAAAACCCAAAGTGAACTATTCCAACGTGTCTTTTAGATCCTTGACTTAATTTTTCAGGCTAGAATTCTCTTCCTCAAGCTTTTGGACTTAAGTTGAGGTTCCAGTATGAACAAGGTCCGTCAAGGAGCTATGGTTAGTCACTTCTTTAAGGGTTGTTATCTCTTTTTGAAGTGATTTGACCTGGACATTGGATTTAGCTAATTTTTTTTTAATAAATATGAAACTAAATTTTCTAGATCGTCTACTTGAGTACTGTTGAATAGAGAAGTTACAGTGGGGTTAGGCCATTCTGAAACGGATACGGATCCGTGGCTTCGCTCAGACTCGACTTCGGATTCGCTCTCGGTATCAAACTCGGACTCGGTTTCGACAACATATGCTTGTACCGGTAGAGCGAGGATGCTAGTTTGCTTGTCTTCTTCTTCGTCGGACTCTTTAGAGGACTTGGACCACGTTGCTTTCAAGGACTTTCGTCTTCGTTGCTTTTGGTTCAGAAAGTCCAGCTTGTAGTGTCCCTTCCGATTGCAGCCGTAGCAGGTAACTCCAGATTTGGGCTTCGTGTTCGATGGAGTCACCTTCTTCCTTTTTCACATTTTTCGTATCAGGTTGACAAGTTCGGCTGCTATTTCGTCGTCATTGTCGTCTGAGTCCGGTTCTTCTTCGGACTCGGGTTCAATCTGATGATTCTTTCTAGCCTCCTTTGCCTTGCTTGTATTTGCAATCAATGCAATACCTTTCTCAATCGGACGTGCATTAGGCTGTTCATGCAATTCAAATTTGAAAAACAACTCATCTAGTTTAATTAAAGACAAATCCTTAGATACCTTGTAGGTGTCTACCATTGATGCCCACAACGTATTCCTCGGAAAAGCGTTGAGCGCGTACCTTATTACATCCTGATTCTTCACCTTCTGTCCGATTGTGTGGAGGCCATTGAGAAGATCTTGAATGTGCACGTGAAGTTGGCTAGCCGTCTCACCTTCCTGCATTTTGATGTTCTACAATTTATTAAAAAGTAAATCACACTTGCTTACTTTCTTGTCGGAAGTGCCCTGGTGCTGCTCGATCAATTTTTCCAACAGCTCTTTCACGCCTGCGAATGGGTCGACTCGGTTCATGTCACGCCCCGAGGGTAAGGTTGTCCAATAAAAAATCAGACAGCACCTCCCCTGTAACAGTGACAGTTGAAACCAGTATACATCAACACTCAACATAAGAAAATAATCATCATCCCACATGGCTGGATTTACACATGACCACACTGTTTATAAACAACCCACGTGGCTAGAAGTAAACACAACCACGCAGTTTATAAACATCCCACACGGCTAGAAGTAAACACAGTAAAAATCACAAAATACGAATGTAAGACCAACAAAATCATTAACTAAAATACCCGCAACCACCACATGCAATCGATATATATATAGCTCAACAAGTATATGTGTATCACATGACAAAATGAACAACTGTAAACTTAAGAAAGAAACAGAATAGGCAGGTATAACAATAAAAGCGTATGCACGGATGGTCACTCCCGCCCACCCCTCTGTACCATGACCCCTATATGGTCGAGAGGTCGGGTCAGTAACAAACTGTACAACACTTCAGCTATCACTCTCTCGAGTGGCCGAGTGGACAGTTGCATAGTAGTAAATTAGCTACTTTTGCAATGGGGGCCCCTGTTGCTCGCAACTCCAGCTTTCTCTACTCATGAGTGAGCGAGTGGGGGCACGACAGGACATGCAACATCTGTTCCAGCTACCACTATCCATGAGTGGCGGAGCCTAGTCAACACCTCCCTCGCCCACAAGGGGGAGTTCGTCATTGACATGCATGCAATTATATAATGCGCAAGATGCAACAGTCATCATATATATATATATATATATATATATATATGGAAAAATTAGGTATACTACATGAAGCCAACATGCTTGATACGGTACATAAATAAACAACAATCCAAGCATATAAGTTTGGTATCTAGTATCTGCTAAATAACATAGATGACAATGAGAGACTGTATGGATATAGAAATGAATATCTCAAAGTTTTTGAGTGGAAGTATCAAGTACAGGAAAAATTTACGAGTGGAGCCAAGGTAAAGTAGTTCTTATCCCAAGAAAGTGTAGTCCTACAGAAAGCTCATGCACTAAGTTCAAAGGACTAAAGAAATCAAGGTAAGAGATATTCACCTTTAATATAGGTTGAGCGTCCAAAGTTATCCACCCGTCAAGTGACTCATTATAAATCAAAGTCCTGTAACAACACATATAATTAAGCTATACCCCATGTATCTGATAATAAACTTGAACTTCTATTTATAACCACTCAGTTAACTATAAGCCTCGGGTCTAACCTAACCCTAGCTTAAGTCCAACATTTCATCTTAATCATTTCGAACAACCACCTGACAACCACATGGATTAATTATCCCTAATCATGCCAGCAACAATTCAATTCTAGGCTAAAACACAAACTAAATCTCCAACATCTTACCCTTACTATGAGGTCTCCCTTGTTGACCCACGGTCAGGGAGAGTGGATGTTGGAGAATACTTGCTAACCGGAGGTAGCTCCTGCCGAAGGTCTAGGGTCGGTGCTGCTGTGAATTCATTGCAAAACAACCCTTGTTCTAGTAACCCTCCTTACTAGAATCTGAATGCCAAAACACTACAACCCTAGGATCCAAAACCGAAGTGCCTTACCAAATCTTGGTGTCCACAACTTCCTCTCCAGTTGGAACCCCCCTCAATGGAAGTCTAGTGACTAACGAAGGAGGAAATCACCAGGGAAGTCAGTATTAGGGCGTGCGACAGGAAGTGATTGAGAGGCGTCGGCGTTGGCCACTGGCTCGTCGCAACTGGTGGTGGTGCGACGTCTCGGGTGCTAGCGTGAGGGAGCGAGATCGACAACTGGGTGTGGGACTCGCGAGGGGGAGAGGGAAGAAAGGAGTCGGCGATTTTTGGTGAGGAGAGTCGCGAGAGGGCTCGAGGAAGAGGAAGTTCAGCGGGGGATTGGGGAAAGAATAGTGTTCGGCTACCTAGGTTTTTAGGTTTAATACTTAGGCTTATTTGGGCTTATATGAAATGAATTGACTCCCACCCAAGGGGTATTCCAAATAGGCTTTATGTAGCTTAACCGATTCATTTCCCCTTAAACTAGTCATATGGTCTCTGATTAAATCCAGAAAAATATCTAAAATTTCCTAAAAAAATCCTCTAGGGTCATTACTCCCATAACTCTTATTTAATTGTCGGGTCTGACATTCTCCTCCACTAATATAAATTTGGTCCCTAAATTTAAGACTTAAGTGCATTAATCAACGAATGACATGTTTTAAACTGCTCAATCATTGAAATAACTTTACATACCTTCTGCAAACAAATGTGGGTATCGAGTCCGAATCTTATCCTCAAGCTCCTAGGTTGCTTCGTCATCTGAATGATGCTCCCATCTAATCTTGATGAGTTAGATTATTTTATTTCACAACTGGCACTCCTTGCGGTCTAGTATCCGCACCGGAACCTCCTCATATGTTGCATCTGGTTGTAGTGTGAGCGATACATTTGACAGAATATGCATAGGGTGCGCCTTATACTTCCTCAACATAGATACATGGAATACATCATGCACCCTCGCAAGTGACAGGCAGTGCCAATCTATAGGCCACCTCACCTATTTTCTCCAGTATTTGGAAGCGGCGGATGAAACGAGGAGCCAACTTACCTTTAAGTCCAAATCTCTTACCTCCCTTGGTGGGAGACACTCGCAAGAACACATGATCACCCACAACAAACTCCAGAGGTCTTCGTCTCCGATCAGCATAGCTTTTCTGTCGATCCTGAGCTTCCAACATTCTATGTCTGATAGTACGAACCAACTCTACCTCATGCTGAATGCTCTTTGGTCCCAGGAGTTGCGATTCGCCAACTTCTTCCCATAATGTGGGGGATTTACACACTCTGCCATACAATGCCTCAAATGGCGCCATCTGAATCGCTGAGTGATAGCTATTGTTGTAAGCAAATTCTACTAAGTGTAAATGATCCTCCCAACTACCCCTGAAATCCATAACATAAGATCTCAGTAAGTATTCTAATGTCTGTATGGTACACTTCGATTGTCCATGAGTCTGAGGGTGGAAAGTTGTACTGAAATAGAGTTCTGTACCCATAGCCTGCTGAATACTCCGCCAGAATTGAGAAGTAAATCGTGGGTCTCTATCTTATATAATACTCAGAGGTATACCATGTAATATGACGATCTCTCTACAGTACAGCCCCGCCAATCGATCTAATGAGTCTGTCCTACAGATTAGTAAAAAGTGCGCAGATTTGGTTAACCTATCACCGATCGCCCAAATCACATCATGACTTTTCCATGTCCTGAGTAGTCTCACCACAAAATCCATCGTGATATGCTCCCATTTCCATTCTGGTATTAATATCTTCTGAAGTAGGCCAACAGGTCTTTGATGTTCATCCTTCACTTGCTAACATATCAAACATCGAGCAACAAAATCCGTGATATCTCTCTTCATACCATTCCACCAATAGCAGTGTTTCAAGTCCCTATACATTCGGGTACCCCCTAGATGAATCGCAAATCTAGAACGGTGTGCTTCGTGGAGAAATTCGTCTTGAACCGGATGTGACCCCACATAATCTTCCACAGAAGTAGAGAACACCTCTCTCATCACAAGAAAACTCTGTCCGCTGTCCTAAGATAATTATGTTACACAAAAACTACAAATGTTGATCGAAAGCTTGAGCCTTTTTAATTAGCTCGACAATATGTGATTGCGCAACCATGGTTACAAGAATTCCTCGCTCTGTCTATCCTTTGTTCACCTATTCCAACTCAGAAAAGCTCTGTATCAAATCTGTAACCATCACTCTGTGACAAGCAAACACTCCCCGGGATTTCCTACGTAGCGCATCGGCCATCACATTGGCTTTTCATGGGTGATAATTAATTATACAATCATAATCCTTTAGGAATTCCATCCATCTTCTCTATCTAAGATTCAACTCCTTCTACGTAAACAAATACTTCAGGCGCTTGTGATCCGTGAAAATCTCAAAAATGATCCCATACAAATGATGTCTCTAAATTTTTAATGCGAAAATGATAGCCGCTAACTCTATATCATGAACTGGATAATTCCTCTTATGATCTTTCAGCTGTCGAGAGGCATATGATACAACACATGTATGCTGCATGAGTACTATGCCCAACCCCTGGAATGATGCGTCTTTGAAAAGTACGAAATCGTTCACGCTAGAGGGAAGTACCAGTATCGGTGCAGTGATGAGCCTACATTTGAGTTCCTAAAAACTCCTCTCACAAGCCTCTGTCTAGCTAAATTTCTCCCCTTTTCTAGTTAGTCGTGTCAACGGTAGGGCTATGCTAGAGAAACCCTCAACAAATCTCCGGTAATATCCAGCTAGTCCCAAGAAACTATGAATCTCTTGCACTGACTTTGGTTGCTCCCAACTGGTGACAACCTCTATCTTCTGTGGGTCCACTGCTATACCTTTGCTGGAAACAATGTGCCCCAGAAATCCCACAGATGGTAGCTAAAATGCACATTTACTGAACTTTGCGTAAAGGTGTTCTTGCCGTAGCATCTCCAGAACTATACGAAGATGTTCCTTGTGTTCCTCCTCGGACCGAGAATATATCAGAATATCATCAATGAATACAATGACAAATTGATCCAAGTACTCAAGGAATATTCTATTCATGAGGTCCATGAACACAACTGGTACATTGGTAAGCCCAAATGACATTACTAAGAACTCATAGTGTCCATAACGAGTGTGGAACGCTTTCTTCTAAATGTTTGTGTCCCTAACTCTAAGATGATGATAGTCTGAGCGTAGATCAATCTTAGAGTATACACAGGTATTCTTGAGTTGGTCGAATAAATCCTCTATATGTGGTAGTGGGTATTTGTTCTTAACCGTTACTGCATTTAACTGCTGATAATCAATGCATAATCTCAGGGATCCATCCTTCTTCTTCACGAAGAGTACCGGGGCTCCCCATGGAGAAACATTGGGATGAATGAATCATGTATCCAGCAACTCTTGTAGCTGAACCTTACAGCTCCACTAATTCCTTTGGTGTTATATGATATGAAGTCTATGATACTGGTGTTGTCCTTGGGATCATGCCAATTGTAAACTCAACTTGCCTTTTTGGAGGTAAGCCAGGAAGTTCCTCTGGAAATACATCGGGGAATTCTCGAACTACTGGAATGTCCGAGAGCTGAGGTATACCATCCTGATCAGCCTTGTGACAGTAACTTCTGGGCTTGTAGTGCCGAGATAAAGGAAATTCCATCTTCTCTGGTTCTAATGAATACCCACGATGGTTGTCCCGATGGTCGAAAGGTGACCACTCTTGCTCTGTAGTCAACAGTGGTATGGTTCATGGTAAGCCAATCCATGCCCAAGATAATGTCAAATTCCATCGTCTCCATCAACTGCAAATCTACAATAAGTGTATGTCCATCTAAGTCCAAAGGGTATCCTTTGACCTCCTGACTAATACTTAGTATTTCTCTAGATGGTAAAGATACTGCTAACCCATGTGTCCTGCGCATGTAACACCCATAAATTTTCTATTCCAAAAGAGCAAAAAAGAAATAGAAGAAGAGAAAAGAAATAAAAAAATATATTCATAAATGGCCTAGGCTAGGATTGAACCCTAGACCTCTTACTTGAGATTCGTTTAAGCAGCCATTAGGTAGTGGTAAAGCATCACATTGTCAATAGGAAACAATTCCTAATATGTAGGTTATGTGGGAAGAGATGCTTCAACTTCCACTTAGTATAAAAGGGAATGGAAGAGACCAAAACCTATAATCTTTTCATTTCCTCTTCTCCTTTTGCCGAAATTTCTTCCTCCTCCCTTCAAATTTCGGCCAAGAACCTTAAGGTTCCATCCTTTGAAGCTTTTCAAGAGGAGAATCTAAGAGGAGGGTTTTCTTCCGGGGATTAGTACGCGGGTGAAGAGAAATCCGGAGGCCAAGGCATACAAGGGAGACTTATTTTCCCAAAACCCTAGTGGTATAATTGTAAGAAATAGTGAAAGTAAGTATCTCTCACCTGCAGTATAAGTTGCTTCGATGTTACATATATTGGCACATTTTAAGCATGTAAAGGAAGATGCATGTTATGAGATGTTTATTGCATGTTAAGAAAAGATAGAGACTATGATATATAAGATGCCCTCCAAGTATTGGATTAAGAGCAATGTTAGAGTATCTTGATTTGCTTCCCATTATGTTTTGGGACAAGAAGCATAATCAAGTGCCCTAAAGTGCTTCCCTATAAGTGTGAGGGATCAAGCACACATAAGGTGCTTGTTGAAATGACAAGTGCAAGTATAACAAAATAGTATTTAAAAGAAAGTATTTTACTTTAGAAAGGCATGTACTGGACACAAGGTCCATGGGTGGGCTCCTAGATCACCCCTAGGCCCCTAGATCGCCTAGTAGTACCTTGATAGGTTCGGGATTAGCTACCTCGGATCTTATTAAGGATGTGTGCAAAGTGGTACAATGCCGGGCCCAAAGCAATTTGATTATTATTTTCACTAATTATGTAATATAAGGTTTTCAAACTTCATGGTTTGTTTTAGTGGAAGTTTCCTAAGTAGAGAATTTGTGTCATATTGGGTAGCCTTGATGAACTCTATAAAATCCCAAGATTTCGGTGTTCCTTACATTACTAGCAAGGTTTTTAAGTTGATGCTTTGCATGATAAACTAGTTTAAAAATACATGTCATGTACATATTTCCGAAGTATGGTTTTAGCATGAATTACAGTCAAGTGCATGTTTTGCATTTTCCTAAGCAGTTCTAAAAAGCATGTCCTCTTTTAATGTATTGTTTTGTGAGTAGATGGTACTTACTAAGCATTTGCTTATAGATTTGCATTTCCTTACTTTGCAAATAGAGGTAAAGGAAAGCACGAGTAAGAGGGGGTAGCAGGAGCAGTGCTTGGTGGGTGTGTGTGGGATGGAACCGTGGAAAGGATCCTGGAACTTACTAGTGCAGGGAATGTGTTAAACTGGGTGTAGTGTAATTTCCTACTTTTTGGTTATGCATGAAATACCGTTAAGAGTTGCTTATGATGAATTTATAGTTTGCTAGCAATTAGTGTGTCAAAGACTCTTCCTCAACTAAAGGCATAGAAGGGTAGTCCAAGGAGGAGTACAAAGGGGAGAACAACTCCTTTTGTAGGGTTGGGTGTGACCCCCACACGGCCCGTGCCACGGCCGTGTGGATTCACACAGCCACGGTCCTCTCCCTTTCGGCCAAGGTGGCACGACCGTGTGAATTCACACGGCTGTGAACCTCCTGCTCTCGGCCAAGGTGACACGGACATGTGGTTTCACACGGCCGTGCACCTCTTCTTGTCGGCCAGAGTGACACGCCGTGTGGATTCACACGGTCGTGCCCTTTTGGTCTCGGCCGAGGTAACACGGTCGTGTGAAGCCACACGACCATGCACCTCTTCTTCTCGGGTAAGATGACACAGTTGTGTGGCTTCACACAGCCGTGCCCTACTCTAGCAGTGAAGGCATTACACGGCCATGTGGCACACACAGCCGTGCCCAGACTCGAGCCCGGTAAGGTCACATGGCCGGTTATCACCACACGGCCCAGACCCTCTAGCAGCTCTAGACTTCATCTCAGCTCTGCATCGTTCCAAACTATGACTCAACAATCGAATCAAGTTCAGAGTAGATCTTTGAACCGAGCAGTGTGCATATAACGAAGTCTTTAGAAGGTTTGAAAAGTATAACGTCCGTGACTTAAGTTTGAGTAAAGAAGAAGATCGGGCGTTACAGTTTGGTATCAGAGAGAGGTTCCACCCTTCCACCACACACACATCAAGCATTGATCCTGCAGCTTCCAAGTAAGAAAGTACCTTTTTCATAACTTTTATGTTTCTAGTTTCAGTTATGACTAGTAAGAAATGTTTGTTATGATTTATCATGCTTATATATGAAAGTAGTGATGATAGCAACTAGGAATGAGGATGGGCTGACGTATGTCTCACTGTTTGGTTTATGATATGTAGAATGGCTAGAGAACGACCGGCTAGACAGCTGAGAGTTAATGAACCTCAACCAGTGGAAAATGAGTATGTACTACAGAACAACCTTTTAGAAGTAGTAGCTCAGCTGTAGAGGCAATTGGCGGAGCAGCAGTAGGTTATTGCCGCCCTAACTGCTAACCAGCAAGCACCTCCTGTAGTCCCACCGGAAGCCAATATGGTGGCACCTATTACAGCAGAAGTTCCATTAGTTACACTTATAGCCCCAACAAAGGTAGTGAGGCAAGAAGTATACCTCATCTAGTGGCAGAAACTGAAATCAGAGAATTTCTCTAGCACCAATGAACCATGGGATGCTCAGGTATGGTTCAAAACCCTAGAGAGCATAATGGAGCTACTGGACTGGCCGGAGGTAGAAAAGATTAAGTGTGCTTCCTTCTGCTTTACTGGTGATGCAATAATGTGGTGGGAACGGGTCAAGGCAAAACGAAAAGTGGATCAAATGACCTGGTCTGACTTCAAGACTGAGTTCTTCGAAGAGTTCTTCCATATGCGAGTCACGAATAAACATTATGTTGAGTTCACGAAATTTTGACAAGGAGATTTATAGTAGACGAAGCCGTGAAGAAATTCAATAGACTAGCTCAGCTATGCCCTGAGCTGGTCAGCACGGAACGAGAAAGGGTGAGGCTAATGCTCAAAATGCTGAAGCCGGAGATAGCCCTACATGTAGCTAGCGGAATTAATAGACCACAGACTGTAGAAGAGCTGATTAGTAATGCCCTGATCATGGAGCATTACTTGAACAGTATCAAGCAACAGAAGCCAGTACTGATTAAGAATAAAGGTCAAGGGAGTTCTGGCACTTAGAAACCTCATATCCATGGCTCAACTTGGAAGGGGAGCTCCAAAAGAAAGCAGTGGGGTGATAAAAAGGGAGGATCCATAAGCAAGTAGCCTAAATATGCTACGTGTTCCACGTGCGAAAAGATGCATACTGGAATCTGTCGTAAGGGCACGAGTGGCTGTTATACGTGTGGTCAAGAGGGGCATATATGGGCAAGAATTGCCCGACCAGGATTAACCTACCTCCCGCACAACCTGTACAATATGGAGGTAAGCAGGCACAGCTACACCAGATGCAAGTCACGTTGGAGGGTCCTCATATTAGCCAAGGCAGACTAGAGGCTCCACTAAGTTCTACAAATGCTTGAGTTTTCTCTCTTACCAGAGAGGAGGTAGCAAATGCCTCCACTATTGTCACAGGTTAGATATGCATTTTTAGTTAATATGCAACTGTGTTATTTGATACTGGGGCAACCCATTCGTTTGCCTCCATAGCATATGCTGAAAGAATAGGTATACTCCTAGAGGTCCTCCGCGGACAATTCTTGACAATGCTACCCTCAGGAGAGATAATGACATCTGCGCACTGGCAACGTGCGGTACCAGTCAAAATTTCAGATAGAGAACTATACAGTGATTTGATAATGCTGAACATGTCTGATTATGATGTTATTTTTGGGATGAACTTTATAAGCAAGTATGGTGCTTCCATCGAGTGCCGTAAGCGACGAGTCTTGTTCCAACCTAAGGCAGAGCATAAGTTTGAGTTTATCGGAGAATCAAAGAAGAGAACCCAGAAGTTCTTATCGGCCATAAAAGCTCGAAAAATGTTAGCCGATGGATGTGCTGGGTTTCTAGCTCATGTGGTTAGCACCTAGCAAGAAAGATCCCAAAAGCTAGAGGAAGTTAGAGTCGTATGTGACTACTCAGAAGTGTTTTCGGATGAGTTGCCAGGTTTAGCTCCGGATAGAGAAATTGAATTTGAGATTGAACTCATTTATGGTACCCATCCAATCTCAAAAGCACCTTACCACATGGCTCCGGCAGAATTGAAAGAACTTCAGGGACAACTACAGGAGCTACTTGACAAGGGTTTTATTCGCCCTAGTCACTCACCATGGGGAGCTCCGGTGTTGTTCGTAAAGAAGAAAGACGGGTCCATGCGAATGTGTGTGGACTACCGAGCGCTAAACAAGGTAAAAATTAAGAATAGGTATCCCCTGCCTAGAATTGTTGATCTATTTGATCAGTTAAAGGGAGCCACAGTCTTTTCCAAGATAGACATGCGGTCTGGATATCATCAAGTGAAAGTGAAAGAGGATGATGTACCGAAGACGACATTCCGAACAAGGTATGGGCACTATGAGTTTGTAGTTATGCCTTTTGGAGTGACGAATACTCCTGCTATGTTTATGGATCTAATGGACAGAGTGTTTAAAACATACTTAGACCTGAACATGATGTTGGGGATCGGTGGCGTCTTGAAGGGGAGGGGGGATTGGATAGACGGCACCCCCAAATCGATTGCATCCTACACTTGTTAGTATGTGCAGCGGAAATACAAACTAACTACAAATATGAAAGCTAAAATCTAAAGGAAAGAAAAACAACCAAACCTCTAACACGTTCATTTAACGTGGTTCGGAGATTAGGGCTCCTACTCCATGGCGTGTCCTTGAGGTGGACGATCCTGATCTGTCAGTGGATTAGCCCCTAGCAAACTCCGGCTATCTCAAGTAACTCCTTGTGGGTGGAGAAACCTCACCACAACACTCATAAACACTTGAGAACAAGTAGGCTACTAATTAGGGTTTACCACCACTAATTTCGTCAGGGATAGCCAAGCTTCCAAGCCTTGGTTATATAGGTCGCGGGTTAAAAACCCCGCCTACCAGTCGACTGCCAAAACATGCAGTTGACTGCTCTCTGTGGAAATTCGACCGTTACATCCCAACGGCTCGATACCAGTCGACTACTACAACTAGCAGTCGACTGCTCCACACTGACCGAACGAATAGAAGCATTCTGTTCGCTCCCAGTCGACTGCACGGTCGACTGCTAAAACATGCAGTCGACTGCTACAGTAACGCTACATTACTACTACAGTGACGCTATAGTACTGCTACAGTAACGCTGCAGTAAAACCCTAGAATTAGGATTTTACTCCAAGTACAATCTCTCGTGCACTTGCACCCTCACCCTTATGATTCACTTGACTCTTCTTTGCAGCCTTGACCTCTTGCCTTCAAGCCTACTTCCTTTGGCTCTCATCCCTCAGATGCATACAAGCCCACGACTCATCCCCAATGCCATCCTTCGCGTATGCCTCGAAGTCGCTTCCCTCGGCCCTTGTCCTCGCTGCCTTGTCCACGGTCCCTCGGATGCTACATCCTTCACCGGACCCCAAGCCATCAACCTGAGTCACATGTGTATCCTGCATACCAGCACACTCAATACACATATCAAATAACAAGGGTCAACCTAACTTAAACCCTTTGCCCAAACATCAAAACACATGGACCCACAGACCATTGGGATTGATCTTACAATCCTCCCCTTTTTGATGTTTGGCAATACATTTAAGTTAATAAAAACATAATAGCAAATAAACATGCTAATGTTGGATTTTTCGGGCCATGAAAACAGCTTTTCCGCTTCGTGAAAACCCCGAAACTCCCTAGCCAACGGATCCGTGCGAAGAGTATAGAACAAAAATTTTACATGTACGAGTTTACTAACTAGATCTACACTTAGATCTACATGTTTAGAAGGTTACCCTTGTTGCGTGCCTTTTGCGAATCCCGCTCGTCCAAGGTGCGCCGGATCTCGAGTGTGTTCAAACGTACACACCTCTAGTAGTATCCACATGAACAAGAAGTGTTCTCTAACACTCAAGGATGGAGAAGAGAACACCACAAGTGTGCTAGCACTTTTTGATGCTCTCGGATAGGATTGGAAGATGAAGAAAGAAAAGAAGAGAACACACTCCTCTAAAAACTCTATGTGACTTTCACTAACCTTTCTTCTTGGATTAGATTCACTCACCTTTCTTCTTCCTTGCTTGAAACCCACGACAACAATAGAGAAGGAGAAAGAAAGACCAAGGAAAATGATGGAATGAGTAATCACACATCAATGCCACAAAATGAAAACCTCTCCACACATTAGTGTGGTCGGCCACATCTTGTAACTCCTTCATTTAATGTGGTCGGCCACATTAAATGGAATGGATGTGTAACCTCCATGAGGTGGCACACCATGATGAGGTGGAGATGATGTGGCAAGGTTAGTCTTGCCATGTAGGATGACTCAACCTTCATGATGTGGCAATACATCAAGTCAAACTTGATGTTTCAAATTCCATTTGGTAAAGCAAAATTGACCTATTCACATCCTTGTTGAGTTAAAACCAACCTTTGGTTCAAGTCAATTTTAATCTAATAAATCTCAATTCATTAATATAAATTGACTCAAAGAATCAAATTTAAATTAGACTCATTCAATAATTGAATCTAATTGAGTCTAACTCAATAAGTCTAATTTGAATTAATCCGAATCCAATCTTTGGTACATCATATGAACCTAATCCAATTGGTTCATCATATGAACCTAATCTCCATTCACTTGTTCTTTGTGTGTGACTCAATAGGTTCTTGTAACGTTGGGAATGTTTCTAAACTCCTTTAGAAACATAAGCAATGAGCGGCATCTAGCAATACATCATTGCTACCCAAGTTATAAGAATGTTGAGATTCAACATCACCTTGTGACTACTAATTGTGACTCCTCACAATATATGACAAGTATCCTTCTTTCCTAGACATCTAGATTGATCAATGAGAGGCATAGACCGTGTTATCCTCTGATCAATCTAAATCTTAAACTCTAAGTAGACTCACTAAATCAAATGAGCTCAATATCTTATATTGACTTATTTGGGCATGGCCATGCACTTCGTGGTCTCACTCTATCAAGAATATCGATGTCTCTCCCGTCATATAGGAGGTATAGATCCCATCTACATCACTCACATCCCACCGCATAATTTGTTACAAACCCAGTAATCGCCTTTATAGTCCACCTAGTTAAGGGTGACGTTTGACGAAAACAAAGTACATAACTCCTTATGTAGGGAACTATGGTGACTTCAGGTCTAAGGACTAGTAGTAATAATAATAGCCACATGAGAAAGTATATGACACTCATATAATGATTCATGATACTTTCTCATGGCGGGTCATTCAGTATACATTCTCCAATGCATACCCATGTGTCAACTTGATATCTCCATATCCATGACTTGTGAGATCGAGTCATCGAGTTGACCTACATGCTAGTCTTATTGCATTAACATTGTCCCTGAATGTTAATACTCGACTAGAAATGATTAAGAGTAGTGTTCCCTATATCATCTCACTATCGATTCAACCAATCGATTGATATAGGTAAGAACCTTCTACTCAAGGACGTCATTATACTTAGTTTATTTGGCACCAATACAAGTAAGTATAATAACCAAAAACTAAATGCCTTTATTTATATAAAATATGATACAACAAGTCTAAAATACAATCATCAAATGATTGGCTCTAGGGCTCTAGCTAACAATCTCCCACTAGCACTAGTGCCAATCAGTGTAGGCTCTAAGCCCCAATGACCTAGTGTGACCATCATACTTCCTCTGTGCCAAAGCCTTGGTCAAGGGATCTGCGATGTTAGCTTCTGTGGGTACTCTGTAAATCTTCACATCTCCTCTCTCGATAATCTCTCGAATGAGATGGAAGCACCGTAGTTTGTGTTTGGTCCGCTGGTGTGAGCGAGGTTCCTTCGCCTGTGCTATAGCTCCATTGTTGTCACAATAGAGCTCAATAGGGTCAGCAATGCTAGGAACCACCCCAAGTTCAGTGACAAACTTGTGAATCTAAACTGCCTCTTTTGCTGCCTCTGATGCAGCAATATACTCGACCTCTGTCGTAGAATCATCTACTGTGTCCTGCTTCGAACTCTTCCAGCTCACATCACCACCATTTTTGCAAAACACGAACCCTGACTGCGATCGATAATCATCCTGGTCAGTCTGGAAGCTAGCATCACTGTAACCCTTTACATCGCCTCCATATATCAAGAAATATTCTTTAGTCCTTCTTATGTACTTAAGAATATTCTTGACCACTATCCAGTGACTTTCACCTGGATCTGACTGGTATCTGCTCGTCACATCAGGTCGAGTACATAGCATGGCGTACATGATAGATCCTATGGCTGAAGCATAAGGGATCTGATCCATGCGGTCTCTCTCCTCTCTAGAAGAGGGACCTTGAGTCTTCGAAAGACTCACGCCATGCGACATCGGCAGAAACCCCTTCTTGGAGTTCTGCATGGCAAACTGAAGGAGTACCTTGTCAATGTATGTACTCTGACTTGGGCCAAGCAATATCTTAGATCTATCTCTATAGATCTGTATCCCTAGAATGCGGGATGCTTCACCTAAGTCCTTCATTAAGAAACATGTCCCTAGCCAAGTCTTGATAGACTGTAGCAAAGGGATGTCTTTCCCAATGAGCAGTATATCATCCACATACAATATGAGGAAGACAACTATGTCCCCTACAAACTTCTTGTAGACACAAGGTTTATCTTCATTCTTGATGAAACCAAACTGTTTGATTGCATCATCGAATCGAAGATTCCAGCTCCGAGTGTTGGGTTTTTCGGGCCATGGAAACCGCTTTTTCGCGTCGCAGAAACCCCGAAACCCCCTAGCCATTGGATCCGTGCAAAGAAAACTTTCGAAAATATGAGTATGAGTTTCAAACTATGATCTACAGTAGATCTACAAAGGAAAAACATTTTATACCTTTGAAGCGTGCCCTCGCAATCCCGCTCGTCCTTGGTTCGCCGGATCTCGAAAGTGTCAAAGTAGACACTTCTCTATGTGTATCCACACAAGCAAGAGATGGAGAAAAACCTCTAAGGATGTGCTAGCAACCTTAGAGATCAGTAGTGGAGGAGGAGAGGGAGAGAAGAGAACCAAGGAAGAAGAAGATGGAGTTACACATGAAAAATGAAACTCCTTTTCATGAATAAAAGTGGCCGGCCACATTTTTGGCTTGTAACTCCCATGGAATATCAAGAGTCACCACTCTTGGTAACTCCCATGAGGTGGCAATTGGTCAAGTCAAACTTGACCAAATGAAGAAGCCTTGATGATGTGGCATTGGTCAAGTCAAAGTCAAGTCAAAACTTGACTCTTCATCTTCCTACTTATGTCAAGTCAAACTTGACCACTTCTCTCCCTTGGTTGATCTAATCTAACCATTGGTTCAAGTCAATTTTAATTTAATGAATCTCTATTCATTGAATTAAATTAATTAAATGAGTCTAAGTCCAAATTAGACTCACTTAACACATGAACCAAATTGAGTCCAACTCAATTAGCCTACCTTTGATTACTCTTAATCCAATTTGGTTCATCAAATGAACCTAATCCTTTAGGTTCATCAAATAAACCTAATCTCCATCTAATTGCCTTTTGTGTGTGACCCTATAGGTTCTTGTAACGTTGGCAATGCTCCTAAACCCATTTAGAAGCATAAGTAATGAGCGGCATCTAGCAACACATCATTACTACCCAAGTTACAAGAATGTTGAGATCCAACATCACCTTGTGACTACTAATTGTGACTCCTCACAATATATGACAAATGTCCTTCTATCCTAGACATCTAGATTGATCAAAATGAGGCATTGACCGTGTCATCCTCTAATCAATCTAAATCTTGAACTCCAAGTAGACTCACTAAATCAAATGAGCTCAATATCTCATATTGACTCATTTGGGCATGGCCATGCACTTCGTGGTCTCACTCTATCAAGAATATCGATGTCTCTCCCGTCATATAGGAGGGATAGATCCCATCTACATCACTCACATCCCTCTGCATAATTCGTTACATACCCAGTAATCGCCTTTATAGTCCACCCAGTTACGGGTGACGTTTGACGAAACTAAAGTACATAACTCCTTATGTAGGGATCCATGGTGACTTCAGGTCTAAGGACTAATAGTATACTAATAGCCACATGATAAAGTATATGACACTCATATAACGATCTATGATACTTTCTCATGGCGGGTCATTCAGTATACATTCTCCAATGTATACCCATGTGTCAACTTGATATCTCTATATCCATGACTTGTGAGATCAAGTCATCGAGTTGGCCTACATGCTAGTCTTATTACATTAACATTGTCCCTGAATGTTAATACTCGACTAGGAATGATTTAGAGTAGTGTTCCCTATATCATCTCACTATCGGTTCAACTAACCGATTGATATAGGTGAGAACCGTCTACTCAAGGACGTTATTATACTTAGTTTATTTGGCACCAATACAAGTAAGTATAATAACCAAAAACCAAATGCCTTTATTCATATAGAATATGATACAACAAGTCCAAAATACAATCATCAAATGATTTGCTCTAGGGCTCTAGCTAACACCGAGAAGCTTGCTTTAGTACATAAATGGACCTATGCAGCTTGCATACTCTGCTAGTATGCTTTGGATCTACAAAACCCTCAGGTTGTTTCATGTACACATCCTCGAGTAGGTTTCCATTCAGAAACGTGGTTTTGACATCCATCTACCAGATCTCGTAATCGTGGTAAGCTGCAATAGCAAGCATGATTCGAATGGACTTAAACATCGCTACTGGTGAAAAGGTTTCATCATAGTCAATACCATGAATCTGCTTGAAAACTTTAGCTACCTAGCGACCCTTATAGATAAGTCCATCCATGTCAGTCTTTCTCTTAAAGACCCACTTACACCCTATGGGTTTTACCCCTTCAGGTGGATCAACCAAAGTCCATACTTGGTTGGTGTACATGGATTCCATTTAAGATCTCATGGCTTCTAGCCATTTCTCAGGATCTGGTCTCATCACAGCTTCCTAATAGGTGGTAGGCTCATCCTCTATGAGCATAACGTCATCATGGTCAGACAAGATAAATGAGTATCTCTCAGGCTGACGACGTACCCTATCAGACCTGCGAAGAGGTATGTCTACTTGAACTGGTTGTTGTTCCTCAACTTTTTGTGGAACAACATCATCCACAACACTTTGTGGTTCCAGTTCAACTTCCATCGAGGCTTCAGTGCTAGGATCCGCATCTTGAACTTCTTCAAGATCGAATGTACTCTCACTAGTCTTTCTAGAAACAAAGTCCCTTTCTAGAAAGACTCCAGTCTTTGCCACAACTATCTTGTGCTGACTGGGAATGTAAAAGTAATATCCCTTAGTTTCCTTAGGATATCCTATAAAGTAGCACTTGTCAGATTTGGGTCCTAATTTATCTGAGACTTGACTTCTAACGTAGGCCTCACGTCCCCAAATCCTCATGAAAGACACTTGGGCATCTCTCCCAGTCCATATCCTATATGGTGTCTTTATCATGGCCTTGGATGGACTCGGTTGAGTATAAATGCTGCCGTGTCTAGAGCATAGCTCCAAAGGAATGTCGGAAGATCTGTGTGACTCATCATAGACCGTACCATATCTAATAAGGTACGATTCCTCCTTTCGGATACACCATTCCATTGTGGTGTTCCAGGAGGAGTGAGTTGGGATAGAATCCCACACTCAGCTAGATAGTCACGAAACTCATTGCTAAGGTATTCTCCACCTCGATCTGATCGAAGTATCTTAATACTCTTGCCAAGCTGGTTCTGTACTTCATTCTTGAATTCTTTGAACTTTTCAAAGGATTCAGACTTATGTGTCATCAAGTACACATAACCATATCTACTGAAGTCATCAGTAAATGTGATGAAGTAACTATAACCGCCTCTAGCCGCGACATTGAAAGGGGCACATACGTCACTATGTATAAGTCCTAACAAATCAGTCGCTCTTTCGCTGTGGCCACTAAAGAGTGTCTTGGTCATCTTGCCTAGTAGGCATGACTCGCACGTCTCATAAGATTCAAAATCAAATGAGTCCAGCAAACCATTTTTATGGAGCTGGGATAAGCGCTTGTCATTTATATGACCTAAGCGACAGTGCCAGAGATAGGTTTGGTTCAGGTCATTTGACTTGAACCTCTTGGTATTTATGTTATAAATAGGGATTTCAAGATCTAGAATATAGAGTCCGTTTATCAGAGGTGCACTACAATATTGTTGGTTGCTACTCGGAAAACCTAGAGGTTCCACTGTACAAAAATTTTGTACAAAGGTCTGAACCTTTTCCTAGCTACCATGTGTTCTTTTAAATTAAATTTTGGATCGCGTGCGGAACTTAACACGTTTGATCCAAAACTTAATCTATTTGTTCTTTTAGGTTTTGACTTGGATCTCCTGCGGAACTTAACACGTTTGACCCAAGTCACCTTAAGTTATTAATTCCATTAAATATTAATTTCCATAATTGGTTCCCAATACTGACGTGGCGAGGTACATGGCCTTCTTGGATATGGGAGCAACCACCACCGACTAGACAAAACCTTTTATGGAAAACTAATATTTAATTTCCTAAAATAACTTTAGGTTTACCGAAAAGAACAATCAAATCACAAGGAAAAGAAAAACAAAAGAACACTATATCGAAAACAAATTCGAAACTCTAGAATCGTATGCCTCTTGTATTTAGTATTATTTCCAAAAATAACTAGCATGATGCGGAAAGGAAAAATTACTAGTTATACCTTCTAGAAAGACCTCTTGATCTTCTACCGTATTCCTCTTCTAACCTCGGACGTTGTGTGGGCAACGTTCTTCCGAGATGAGAAACCACCAATCACCTTCTTCTTCTTTGCAAGTTTCGGCCATCAAAACTTCTCCTAGGATGAAGAGGTTCGGCCACCGCCACCATGCTCCAAGGGATGCTAGAAAAGAGGCTTCTTTTCTCTCCTTCTTCTCCTTCTTAGATCCGGCCACCAAAGCTATCTCCACCATGAGAAGGTTTCGGCCACACAAAGGAGAGGAGAGGAAAGAAAGGGCCGGCCACACCCAAGGAGAAAAGAGAGGAAAAATAGAATAGAGTTCTTACCTTGAAGCCTCCTCTACCCCCTCTTTTATAATCCTTGGTCTTGGCAAATAAGGAAAATTTAATAAAACCTTCCTTAATTATTTTTCCATTGAAAAGGAAAATTTATTTAATTAAAAATAATTTTTCTTTTCAATTTTACAATGGCCGGCCACACCAAGATATCTCCAAGCAAATAAAATTTTAAACACCAATTAAAATTTCCTTATTTGCTTCCGGAAATTTATATAAATTTCTCCAATAATTTAATCCCTTCATGATTGGTTTATAAAAAGGAAATTTAATAAATTAAAATCTTTCTTTTAAACATGTGGATAAAAAGAAAGTTATCTCTAAAAATTAAAATATCTTTTAATCTACAAATAAGGAAAGATATCAAATCTTTTCTCAATCTTTTGTAGAAACTAATAAAAGAGAATTATTAATTTTTAAACTTTCTTTTAAATCATGAACATGGTTAAAAAGGAAAGTTTTCTTAAAATTTAAAATCCTCCTTTAATCAACAAATAAGGAAAGATTTCAAATTTTAAACTCTCTTTTAAACATGTAGATGATTTAGAAATAAGGAAAGTTTTTACCAAAAATTAAAATCATCCTTTTAAACTACAAATAAGGAAAGAGATTAATCTCTTCTCTTAATCTTTTGTAGAAAACTATAAAAGGAAATTTTTAATTTTTAAACTCTCTTTTAAAATCATGATATCCACATAAGAAATAATTTTAATAAAAATCCTTTTTAATATTCTAGTGGCCGGCCACCTAAGCTTGGGACCCAAGCTTTGGCCAGCCACCTACATGGCTCTTGGCCGGCCCTAGCTTGGGTTCTAAGCTAGCTTGGCCGGCCCCATTGGATGGGTAAGAAGGTGGGTATGCGGTGGGTATAAATCTCTATATACTAGAGGCTACGATAGAGACCGAGAGGAGGAATTGGTTTTGGTCTCCCGATGAAATCCGTGTTCGCCCCGAACACACAACTTAATTTCATCAATAATAATTCATTCCACTAAAGAACTATTATTGAACTACCGCACCAATCCCAAATTACATTTTGGGCTCCTTCTTATTATGAGTGTGTTAGTCTCCCTGTATTTAAGATAACAAATGTCCACTAATTAAGTAAGTTACTAACAACTCGCTTAATTAATATCTAGCTCCAAGAGTAGTACCACTCAACTTCATCGTCATGTCGGACTAAGTCCGCCTGTAGGGTTTAACATGACAATCCTTATGAGCTCCTCTTGGGGACATTCTCAACCTAGATAACTAGGACACAGTTTCCTTCTATAATCAATAACGCACACTATAAGTGATATCATTTCCCAACTTATCGGGCTTATTGATTTATCGAACTAAATCTCACCCATTGATAAATTAAAGAAATAAATAACAAATATATGTGCTTGTTATTATATTAGGATTAAGAGCACACACTTCCATAATAACTGAGCTCTTTGTTCCTTTATAAAGTCAGTATAAAAGGAACGACCTCAAATGGTCCTACTCAATACACTCTAAGTGTACTAGTGTAATTATATAGTTAAGATAAACTAATACCTAATTACACTACGACCTTCCAATGGTTTGTTCCTTTCCATCTTGGTTGTGAGCTACTGTTTATAATTTATAAGGAACCGATAACATGATCTTCTGTGTGTGACACCACACACCATGTTATCTACAATATAAATTAATTGAGCAACTACATCTATCATAAATGTAGACATTTGACCAATGTGATTCTTATTTCTAGATAAATGTTTATACCAAAAGATTGGCTTTTAGTATACACTCTAACAAATATAACATATCGTTTAAATAGACGGAACAACATTTGTTCTTTATTGTAAATGAGAAACCTTTCTTGTCCAAACAAGAAACTGATATAATGTTCTTAGTTAATGCAGGCACATAACAACAATCATCTAATTCTAGTACAAGTCCAGAGGGCAGAGATAGATGATAAGTTCCTATAGCAACAGCAGCAACCCGTGCTCCATTGCCTACTCGTAGGTCTATCTCACCCTTTGTCAATGCCCTGCTATTTCTCAGCGCTTGTACATTAGTACAAATGTGCGAAGCACATCCGGTATCTAATACCCACTATGAAGAAATAGAGAGGTTGACTTCTATAACATGTATACCTGAAGTAGAAATCTTATTTCTCTTCTTACTAAGATCTTCCAGGTATTCTTTGGAGTTTCTCTTCTAATGCCTTGCTTGTCCTTGATATAGGTGACAAAGATGTTCAACCATATCATAAGCACTCATCAACTCATGTTGCTTCTGAAGCTTAGAGTTTATGGTTGTGAGCATAAGACAGGATACATCTAATGCGTCATCTTGATTTTCTTATAAGCATCTTTGTCAGCTCGCGTGGCAATGGTAGGAGGTGCCTCCGGAATGGGTTGCTCCAGAACGTACAGTTTACGTTCCAGAGTGAGAACTATTCTCAGATTCCTGTACCAGTCCAGGAAATTTGCTCCTTTGAGCTTGTCCTTCTTAAGGACAGAACGCAGAGAGAAGATGTTCATGTTTGACGTCATGGTAATCTACAACAGAAATAAATGTAGAAATAAATATCATATTATTAATCATTTAATTAGGCCTTTAACTAAATGATGCTTCCACTGAATTCTATAATTCATGTGGGACAAGATCCACATCATACTAACCCTTGAGTTAGCTTTGGCTAATACGCCCAAGTTTTAGTATGATCGGTAGGTAATGATTACCAATTAAATCTCTATGCAACTCTTGTTTATAGGATCAAGATCTGCATTGATATTAAAATTCGAGTTAGCTTTGGCTAATACCCCCGAGAATTAATATAAACGTAATTTTGTCCTACCTTTCCAACCGTTGGAAGAATGCCTATAGTTGTACTCGATCCAACTGAGTAAACTAGGAATACTCAATCTAATTGAGTTTGTACTCGCCCATGCGTTGATAAGCGAGACCAAGATTGTCCCTCCGTACCCTACCAAGATAATATGTGTTGCTCTGCTTTGGCAGATTCAACAACACATGTGATCGAGGTAGTGATAGGTATCACGGCACGGTAGGAATTAGAGTTGACGTGATTTAGATCTAATCTAATCGATGATGCGTATCATATACTTAATTTAGATCTAATCTAATCATGGGGTGCATCATGTGCACGATTTAGATCTAATCTAATCGTTAGGTACTAATTAATTACTTAATTAACTAGCATGCATCACATACACACAAAAGTAATTAATTAAATAATTTTGTGATTATGTCATGGCCCTACTACGATCTTCTCAAGCCAATGAGAAGATCGGATGGTCAACCTAAGGTCAACAGCTTCTCAAGCGCCTTCCTTTTGACCACCTTGTGTTGCTCACGCCTTCCTCGTAACTCCGTATTGAGTGGACCTTCCACCACTTCAAAATTTACTTTACAATTTTGAAACTCGAATTACATTCGAGTCTAAATCTAATTTACAACCAGAATATAAATAGGGAGGCACGACGCGCAGGACGCGTATCAAATACAGCACACACAAACACATGACGGCACGTAGGCCGTATTATAAATTACAACACAAATCCAATCATATTGGGTCTTTTAAGGCCATGACTATCACAAAAATAATCTATAATTCTAAATTATATATTTTTCATATTTTTCTGTAATTTTTCATAATTTTTTACAATTTTATGAGTAAATTTTTCCCGGCGGTCCCGATAAGCGATTTCGGGCGCAATCGCGGAGCAAATCCCCTTGCGAGGTTAGGGGCAGTACCCCTACTCACGATCTAACCATCGCGAGTTGCTCCTAAGCGATCCTACAGCGCCTTAGCCCGCTGTCCCAAAAGGTTTTGGGTCGAAACATTGCCGTTACGGAAAAATCTTCTCGGTAGTCGAAGCCTACAAGTGTCTAAACACTTGTGCTTCGCTTCTACGAGAAAAATACCCTTTAAAACTATAAAAATCATGAAATTACAAAAATTCACAGAATGTTTATTTTTCATAAAAACCAAAATAAACTCGTACACGCCTTCGCACGTGGCTCTGATACCACTGTTGGGTTTTTTGGGCCGCGAAAACCGCTTTTCCGCATCGCGAAAACCCCGAAACTCCCTAGCCAACGGATCCGTGCAAAGAGTATAGAACAAAAATTTTACATGTACGAGTTTACTAACTAGATCTACACTTAGATCTACATGTTTAGAAGGTTACCCTTGTTGCATGCCTTTTGCGAATCCCGCTCGTCCAAGGTGCGCCGGATCTCGAGTGTGTTCAAACGTACACACCTCTAGTAGTATCCACACGAACAAGAAGTGTTCTCTAACACTCAAGGATGGAGAAGAGAACACCACAAGTGTGCTAGCACTTCTTGATGCTCTCGGATAGGATTGGAAGATGAAGAAAGAAAAGAAGAGAACACACTCCTCTAAAAACTCTATGTGACTTTCACTAACCTTTCTTCTTGGATTAGATTCACTCACCTTTCTTCTTCCTTGCTTGAAACCCACGGCAACAATAGAGAAGGAGGAAGAAAGACCAAGGAAAATGATGGAATGAGTAATCACACATCAATGCCACAAAATGAAAACCTCTCCACACATTAGTGTGTCTGGCCACATCTTGTAACTCCTTCATTTAATGTGGTCGGCCACATTAAATGGAATGGATGTGTAACCTCCATGAGGTGGCACACCATGATGAGGTGGAGATGATGTGGCAAGGTTAGTCATGCCATGTAGGATGACTCAACCTTCATGATGTGGCAATACATCAAGTCAAACTTGATGTTTCAAATTCCATTTGGTCAAGTCAAAATTGACCAATTCTCTTCCTTGTTGAGTTAAAACCAACCTTTGGTTTAAGTCAATTTTAATCTAATAAATCTCAATTCATTAATATAAATTGACTCAATGAATCAAATTTAAATTAGACTCATTCAACAATTGAATCTAATTGAGTCTAACTCAATAAGTCTAATTTGAATTAATCCGAATCCAATCTTTGGTACATCATATGAACCTAATCCAATTGGTTCATCATATGAACCTAATCTCCATCCACTTGTTCTTTGTGTGTGACCCAATAGGTTCTTGTAACGTTGGCAATGTTTCTAAACTCCTTTAGAAACATAAGCAATGAGTGGCATCTAGCAATACATCATTGCTACCCAAGTTACAAGAATGTTGAGATCCAACATCTCCTTGTGATTACTAATTGTGACTCCTCATAATATATGACAAGTGTCCTTCTATCCTAGACATCTAGATTGATCAATGAGAGGCATAGACCGTGTCATCCTCTGATCAATCTAAATCTTGAACTCCAAGTAGACTCACAAAATCAAATGAGCTCAATATCTTATATTGACTCATTTGGGCATGGCCATGCACTTCGTGGTCTCACTCTATCAAGAATATCGATGTCTCTCTCGTCATATAAGAGGGATAGATCCCATCTACATCACTCACATCCCTCCGCATAATTTGTTACATACCCAGTAATCGCCTTTATAGTCCACCCAGTTACGGGTGACGTTTGACGAAACCAAAGTACATAACTCCTTATGTAGGGATCCATGGTGACTTCAGGTCTAAGGACTAGTAGTCATACTAATAGCCACATGAGAAAGTATATGACACTCATATAACGATCCATGATACTTTCTGATGGCGGGTCATTCAGTATACATTCTCCAATGCATACCCATGTGTCAACTTGATATCTCCATATCCATGACTTGTGAGATCGAGTCATCGAGTTGACCTACATGCTAGTCTTATTGCATTAACATTGTCCCTGAATGTTAATACTCGACTAGGAATGATTAAGAGTAGTGTTCCCTATATCATCTCACTATCGATTCAACCAATCGATTGATATAGGTAAGAACCTTCTACTCAAGGACGTTATTATACTTAGTTTATTTGGCACCAATACAAGTAAGTATAATAAACAAAAACCAAATGTCTTTATTTATATTGAATATGATACAACAAGTCCAAAATATAATCATCAAATGATTGGCTCTAGGGCTCTAGCTAACAGCTAAAACAAATGGACTTACGTTGCCAAGGCTACACACTTGGACTTGCATCGCCGAATGGACTTACGTTGCCAAGGCTACACACTTGGACTTACACCGCCGAATGGACTTACGATGCCAAGACTACACACTTGGACTTACAATGCCGAAATAAAAATGCAAACATGTCTTAGAACCTATTCCAAGACTCCTCCTACACCTATGCTCCCCATTGAGCTAGGAATTTTCCCACAGGGATTTTTAAGAACCTATCCCAAGGCTCCCCCCTACGCAAAGGCACTAAGGTTTTCCCAACTAAACCTTACTTCTCCCCCTTTGCCTAACATCCAAAAAGCTTTCGAACAATCTCTCAATTGTTGAAAACTTATCATCCAACTAACCCTAAACTCATATATTTATCCCCCATGGATCTCATACATCTATATGAGCTGACCCAATCAAAATATAGTGCTGAAAACACTTTCAGACTGGTATCAATCGACTGCAAGAAGTACCAGTCGACTGCCCTTATGAAAACAAGCTTACAGGGATATTTTGTGCTCAAAAACACTATTACCAGTCGACTGCTAACTGTACCAGTCGACTGGTATACTATTCATGCAAAAATTAACCTTTTCTAGCCAACTTAAGAAATGCACCAGAAATTCCATTGACCTCCAAAAATTCTCAAATTTTGTGGAGAGGACTATTTTATCAATATCTACTTGAGAAAAATATATATAAAAATATTTTTATCACAAATCCCAAGATTGACACAAAACACAAAACTAGCTAAAACGTTCAATTGAATCTTGACCTAAAGTCGTAGTTTTAGCTTCCTGTTGATGTATTTGCCCATACTAACCCACAATGCATCCCTAGCATTGGTTTATATGGCATCGTGGTACTAAACCGATTCTAAAGCACCTTATCGTATGGCCCTGGCTGAGTTGAAGGAACTTCAGGGACAACTACTAGAGTTACTTGACAAGGGACTTATTCGCCCGAGTCACTCTCCATGGGGAGCTCCAGTACTATTTGTGAAAAAGAAGGATGGGTCTATGCGGATGTGTATAGACTACCGAGCGCTGAACAATGTGACAATCAAGAGCCGGTACCCTCTTCCACGGATCGATGACCTATTCGTGTTAGCCAGAGCCCTAAAGCCAATCATTTGATAATTGTATTTTTTGGACTTGTTGTATCATATTCTATATAAATAAAGGTATTTGGTTTTTGGTTATTATACTTACTTGTATTGGTGCCAAATAAACTAAGTATAATAACGTCCTTGAGTAGAAGGTTCTTACCTATATCAATCGATTGGTTAAATCGATAGTGAGATGATATAGGGAACACTACTCTTAATCATTCCTAGTCAAGTATTAACATTCAGGGACAATGTTAATGCAATAAGACTAGCATGTAGGTCAACTCGATGACTTGATCTCACAAGTCATGGATATAGAGATATCAAGTTGACACATGGGTATACATTAGAGAATGTATACTAAATGACCCGCCATGAGAAAGTATCATGGATCGTTATATGAGTGTCATATACTTTCTCATGTGGCTATTAGTATGACTACTAGTCCTTAGACCTGAAGTCACCATGGATCCCTACATAAGGAGTTATGTACTTTGGTTTCGTCAAACGTCATCCGTAACTGGGTGGACTATAAAGGCGATTATTGGGTATGTAACGAATTATACAGAGGGATGTGAGTGATGTAGATGGGATCTATCCCTCCTATATGATGGGAGTGACATCGATATTCTTGATAGAGTGAGACCACGAAGTGCATGGCCATGCCCAAATGAGTCAATATGAGATATTGAGCTCATTTGATTGAGTGAGTCTACTTGGAGTTCAAGATTTAGATTGGTCAGAGGATGACACGGTCTATGCCTTACATTGATCAATTTAGATGTCTAGGATAGAAGGACACTTGTCATATATTGTGAGGAGTCACAATTAGTAGTCACAAGGTGATGTTGGATCTCAACATTCTTGTAACTTGGGTAGTAATGATGTGTTGCTAGATACCGCTCATTACTTATGCTCCTAAATGGGTTTAGGGGCATTGCCAACGTTACAAGAACCTATAGGGTCACACACTAAGGATAATTAGATGGAGATTAGGTTCATATGATGAACCAAGAGGATTAGATTCATTTGATGAATCTAATTGGATTAAGAGTAATCCTAATTGGGCGAGTTGGACTCAAGTTGATTCATGTGTTCAATGAGTCTAATTTAGATTATGACTCATTGAATCAATTTAATTAAATGAATTAGATTCATTATATTAAATTGGCTTGAATTAAATGGTTGGATTAGATCAACCATAAGAGAAATTAAATCAAGTTTGACTTGACTTGAGAGGAAGATGAAGAGTCAAGTTTGACTTAACTTTATGCCACCTCATGGGTGAGTTGGCATTAAGTGGCCAATGATGAGGTGCCACATCATCATGTTTAACACATGTGTGTGCCACCTCATGGAGGTTACAAATCTGTTAATGGCCACACTTAATGCAAAATTGGGGGTTACACTTTGGAAAGTGGCCGACCACTTTTGTTATGGAATGAGAATTCATTTTCTCATTCAAGGCAATTCATTCCTTCATCTTCTTCCTCAAGCTCTCCCTCTCCCTCTTCTCCTCTCTTGCCGTGTCAAGGTGCTAGCACACCTTCGTTTAGGTTTTTCTCCACCTAATTAGTTCGTGTGGATACTTCTAGAGGAGTATCTATTTTGATACTCTTGAGATCCGACATCGTTTGGACGAGTGGGAACGCGAAGGGCTTCGCTTCAAAGGTATAACCCTTTTTCATGTAGATCTAGGAGTAGATCTCGGTAGAAACTCATATTCGTAGTTTTTGAAATTTTTCTTTGCACGGATCCGTTGGCTTTGGGGCTTTTGGGGCTTCTGCGACGCGAAAATGTGGTTTTCCCGGCCCGAAAAACCGAACAGTGGTATCAGAGCCACGTGCGAAGATGAATACGAATTTATTTTGTGTTTTATGAAAACTTTTCAGTTCTGTATATTCTGTAAATTTATGATTTTTATAGTTTTTATGGGTATTTTTCTCGTAGAAGTGAAGCACAAGTGTTTCGATACTTGTAGGCTTCGACTACCGAGAAGAATTTTCCAAAACGGCCAAGTTTCGCCCCAAAACTTTTTGGGACAGAGGGATAAGGCGCTGTTAGATCGCAATGGAACCCTCGCGATGGTTAGATCGTGGGTAGGGGCGGTGTCCCTGGCCCCGCAAGGGGATTCGTTCCGCGATTGCGCCCGAAAATCGCTAAACGGAACCGCCGGGAAATTGTACTCGTAAAAATTGTTAAAATTATAGAAAAATTACATAAAATTATAGAAATATATAATTTTTAATTATATATTATTTTTGTGATAGTCATGGCCCAAAGACCCAATTTGATTGGATAATTCGTGTTGTAATTCATAATAGGGCCTGTGTGCCGTGATGTGATGCCGTGATGTGATGTGATGTGATGTGATGTGATGTGATGTGCCTTTCTCTTTTATTCTTGTTGTAAATTAGATTTAGACTCGAATGTAACTCGAGTTTCAAAATGTAATGTAAATTTTGAGGCGGTGGAAGGTCCACTCGAGACGGAGTTACGAGGAGGGCGCGAGCAACACGAGGTGGTCAAAGGAAGGAGATTGAGAAGCTGTTGACCTTAGGTTGACCATTCGATCTTCTCATTGGCTTGAGAAGATCGTAGTAGGGCCATGACATAATCACAAAATTATTTAATTAATTACTTTTGTATGTATGTGATGCATGCTAGTTAATTAAGTAATTAATTAGTGCCTAACGATTAGATTAGATCTAAGTCGTACACATGATGCACCCTTCAATTAGATTAGATCTATCGAGTATATGATACGCATCATCATATAGATTAGATCTAAATCACGTTAACTCGTAATGCCTACCATGCCGTGATACCTACCACTATCTCGATCGCATGTTGCTGTTGAATCTGCCAAAGCAGAGTAACACATACTATCTTGGTAGGGTACGGAAGGACAATTTTGGTCCCGCCTATCAACGCATGGGTGAGTACAACTCAATTAGATTGAGTAACTAGTTAACTCAATTAGATCAAGTTTAACTATAGGCATTATCCAATGGTTGGTAGATAGGTCAAAATCATGTTTATATTAACTCTTGGGCGTATTAGCCAAAGCTAACTCGAGTTTTAATATAAATACAGATTTTGATCCTATAAACAAGAGTTACATAGAGATGTAATTGGTAATCGTTACCTACCGATCATACTAAGTTTTAGGCGTATTAGCCAAAGCTAACTCAAGGGTTCGTATGATGTGAATCTTGTCCCACATGAATTATAGAATTCAGTGGGAGCATCATTTAGTTAAAGGCCTAATTAAATGATTAAGAATATGATACTTATTTCTACATTTATTTCTGTTGTAGATTACCATGACGTCGAATACGAACACCTTCTCCTCGCGATCCGTCTAGAAGGACAAGCACGGAGCAAACTTCCTCGACCTGCACAGAACCGAGAATAGTTCTCACCCAAGAACGAAAATTTCGTTCTGGAGCAGCCCATTCGGAGGCTCCTCGAGATGCTTTCAAGAAGCATCAAGATGACGCATTAGATGTATCTTATCTTACTGAACTTCAGAAGCAACACGAGTTAATGGGCGCTACGATATGGTTGAACATCTTCGTCAACTGTATCAAGGTCAAGCGAGGCATGAGAGATTTGGCTCCCGTAGGCCCATATGTACTCAAAATGATTGGGTACATAGAGAACCTACAAAGGTTGGGGTTCCTGGGTCACTGACCTGATCTTGCAATCCTTACTAGATAGCTATAGTCAATTCTCTAAACTACAATATGAACGAGATTGACAAGCCCCGCTTAGTAGAAATCTTAAGCCAACACTATTCGATGGTTCAAACATAAGGGCAGGCAAGCCCAAAGGCAGGAAAGTCCCAAGATAAGGGCAAAGGCAAGGCAGCCCTGCCTAGGAGGGTCGCCAGGATGCTCACCGCCATGACCGGCACTAGAAGAGGAACATAGAAGGAGGATCTAAGAAGCGAGAGGCTTCCACTTGTATATATGTTATAGAAGTCAATCTATCTATTTCTACATCATCGGATGTGCCACATTTGCGATGTGAAGGCGTTGAGCAGGCATAGGGGAGCAGGCAATGGCTTGTCACACTTTCTATCTCTCCTTGTACTAGAGTTAGTCGATTGTTGTTATGTACCTACATTAACTAAGAACATTATATCGGTTAGTTTACAATAAAGAACAAATGTTGTTCATTTTATTATTGTAGTGCACCTCGATAAACGGACTCTATATTCTGAGAGCCCTATCTATAACATAAATACCAAGACGCTTAAGTCAAATGACCGAACCAAACCTATCTCTCGGCACGCAGGTCATATAAATTATCCCACCCATAAGGATGGTTTGTCGACTCATTTGAATCATACGCAGTCATGCCTATGAGGCAAGTTGACCAAGACCCTTTAGTGGGCACGGAGCGACGATTTGTTAGCACTCACATAGTGATGTATGTGCCTTTTCAGAGGTTATAGGTACTTCATCGATGACTTTGAGATATGGTTATGTGTACTGATGACCATAAGTGAAGTACAGAACCAGCATGGCAAGAGTATTAAGATACTGATCCGATCGAGGTGGAGCCATGAGTTCTGTGACTATTCAGCATCTATCCCAACTCACTCCTCTGGAACACCACGTGAAAGGAAGAATCGCACCCTATTAGATATGATACGATCTATAATGAGTCACAGATCTTACATACCTTTGGGGCTATGCTCTAGACGACAGCTTTTATACTCAACCGAGTTCCATCCAAGGTCATGATAAAGACACCATATAGAATATGAACCGAGCCCATGTGTCTTTCATGAGGATTTGGGTTGTGAGGCTTACGTTCGACGCTCAGTTCAGACAAGGACCCAATCCGACAAGTGCTACTTTATGGATATCCCGGACACTAAGGATATTACTTCACATTCCGGCCAACATGATAGTTTGGCAAGACCGAGTCTTTCTAGAAAGGACTTTGTTTCTAGAAAGACTAGTGGAGTACATTCGATCTTAAGAAGTTCAAGATGCGGATCCTAGCATTGAAGCCTCGATGGAAGTTGAATGGAACCATAAAGTGTCGTGGATGATGTTGTTCCACAAAGAGTTGAGGAATAACAAGTAGACATACCTCTTCGCAGATCCGATAGGGTAAGTCATCAACCCGAGAGATACTTATTTCTCTTGTCGACCATGATGACGTGCTCGATGAGCCAACCACCATCGTGAAGTCAGAATGAGACGAGAAATCGCAAGCCATGAGATTCGAGATGGAATCCATGTACACCAACCAAGTATGGACTTTGGTTGATCCACCTAAAGGCCATTGGGTGTAAGTGGGTCTTTAAAGAAAGACCGACATGGATGGACATATCTATAATGGTCTTGGTAGCTAAAGGTTTCAAGCAGATTCATGGTATTGACTATGATGAAACCTTTTCTCCAGTAGCGATGTTTACGTCCATTCGGATCATGCTTGCTATTGCCGCCCACCACGATTACGAGATATGGCAGATGGATGTCAAAACCGTGTTTCGGAAACCTGCTCGAGGATGTGTACATGACACAACCTGAGGGTAGCAGAGTATGCAATCTGCATAGGTCCATTTATGGACTAAAGCAAGCTTCTCGGAGCTGGAATCTTCGATTCGATGATGCAATCAAATAGTTTGGTTTCATCAAGAACGAAGATGAGCCTTGTGTCTACAAGAAGGTTGTAGGTGATATAGTTGTCTTCCTCATATTGTATGTGGATAAAATACTACTCATTGGAAAGGACATCCCTATGCTTCAGTCTGTCAAGACCTGGCTAGGGAGTTACTTCTCAATGAAGGACTTAGGTGAGGCATCCGGCATTCTAGGGATACAGATCTATAGAGATAGATCTAAGAGATTGCTTGACCTAAGTCAGAGTACATACATTGACAAGGTACTCCTACGGTTTACCATGCAGAACTCCAAGAAGGGATTTCTGCCGATGTCACATGGAGTGAGTCTTTCGAAGACTCAAGGTCTATCTTTTAGAGAGGAGAGAGACCGCATGGATCATATCCCTTATGCCTCAGCCATAGGATCGATCATGTACGCCATGCTATGTACTCGACCTGATGTCTCGTATGCTTTGAGCATGATGAGCAGATACCAGTCAGATCCAGAGTCTGGATAGCGGTCAAGAATATTCTAAGTACTTAAGAAGGACTAAAGAATATTTCATGATATATGGAGGCGATGATGAGCTAGTCATATAGGGTTACAATGATGCTAGCTTCCAGATCGACCAGGATGACTTTAGATCAGTCGGGGTTCGTATTTTGCATTAATGGTGGTGCCATCACCGGAAGAGTTCAAGGTGACAAGAGTCGATTCTACAAAGTACATTGCTGCATCAGAGGCAGCAAAGGAGGCAGTTTGGATTCGTAAGTTCATCACTGAACTTGGGGTGGTTCCTAGCATTGCTGACCCCATTGAGCTCTATTGTGACAACAATGGAGCTATAACACAAGCGAAGGAACCTCGCTCACACCAGCGGACCAAACACATACTACGGCGCTTCCATCTCATTCGAGAGATCATCGAGAGAGGAGATGTGAAGATTTGCAGAGTACCTACGAGGCTAACATCACAGATCCCTTGACCAAGGCTTTGGCACAGAGGAAGCATGATGGTCACACTAGGTCATTGGGGCTTAAAGCCTACACTGATTGACACTAGTGATAGTGGGAGATTGTTAGCTAGAGCCCTAGAGCCAATCATTTGATGATTGTATTTTTTGGACTTGTTGTATCATATTCTATATAAATAAAAGGCATTTGTTTTGGTTATTGTACTTACTTGTATTAGTGCCAAATAAACTAAGTATAATAGCGTCCTTGAGTAGAAGGTTCTCACCTATATCAATCGGTTAGTTGAACCGATAGTGAGATGATATAGGGAACACTACTCTTAATCATCCCACTCTTAGCATTGCGCCGTAGTATGTGTTTGGTCTGTTGGTGTCAGCGAGGTTCCTTCACCTGTGCTATAGCTCCATTGTTGTCACAATAGAGCTCAATAGGATCTGCAATGCTAGGAACCACCCCAAGTTAAGTGATGAAATTGTGAATCCAAACTGCCTCCTTTGCTGCCTCTGATGCAGCAATATACTCGGCCTCTGTCGTAGAATCAACTACTGTGTCCTGCTTCGAACTCTTCCAGCTCACAGCACCACCATTAATGCAAAACACGAACCCTGACTGCGATCTATAGTCATCCTGGTCGGTCTGGAAGCTAGTATCACTATAACCCTTTACAGCTAGCTCATCATTGCCTCCATATATCAAGAAATATTCTTTAGTCCTTCTTAAGTATTTAAGAATATTCTTGACCGCTATCCAGTGACTTTCACCTGGATCTGACTGGTTTCTGCTCGTTATGCTCAAAGCATACGAGACATCAGGTCGAGTACATAGCATGGCGTACGTGATAGATCCTATGGCTGAGGCATAAGGGATCTGATCCATGCGGTCTCTCTCCTCTCTAGAAGAGGGTCCTTGAGTGTTCGAAAGACTCACGCCATGTGACATTGGCAGAAATCCCTTCTTGGAGTTCTGCATGGCAAACCGAAGGAGTACCTTGTCAATATATGTACTCTAACATAGGACAAGCAATCTCTTAGATCTATCTCTATAGATCTGTATCCTAGAATGCGAGATGCCTCACCTAAGTCCTTCATTGAGAAACAACTCCCTACCCAGGTATTGACAGACTGAGGAAGACAACTATGTCCCCTACAACCTTCTTGTAGACACAAGGTTCATCTTCATTCTTGATGAAACCAAACTGTTTGATTGCATCATCGAATCGAATATTCCAGCTCCGAGAAGCTTGCTTTAGTCCATAAATGGACCTATGCAGCTTGCATACTCTGCTAGTATGCTGTGGATCTACAAAACCCTCAGGTTGTGTCATGTACACATCCTCGAGTAGGTTTCCATTCAGAAACGCGGTTTTGACGTCCATCTGCCAGATCTCGTAATCGTGGTAAGCTACAATAGCAAACATGATCCGAATGGACTTAAACATCACTACTGAAGAAAACGTTTCATCATAGTCAATACCATAAATCTGCTTGAAACCTTTAGCTACCAAGCGACCCTTATAGATAAGTCCATCCATGTCAGTCTTTTTCTTAAAAACCCACTTACACCCAATGGGTTTTACTCCTTCAGGTGGATCAACCAAAGTCCATACTTGGTTGGTGTACATGGATTCCATCTCGGATCTCATGGCTTCTAGCCATTTCTCAGAATCTGGTCTCATCACAGCTTCCTGATAGGTGGTGGGTTCATCCTCTATGAGCACAATGTCATCATGGTCAGACAAGAGAAATCAGTATCTCTCAGGCTGACGACGTACCCTATCAGACCTGCGAAGAGGTATGTCTACTTGAACTGGTTGTTGTTCTTCAACTCCTTGTGGAACAACATCATCCACAACACTTTGTGGTTCTAGTTCAATTTCCATCGAGGCATCAGTGCTATTGTTCGCATCTTGAACTTCTTCAAGATCGAACGCGCTCCCACTAGTCTTTCTAGAAACAAAGTCCCTTTCTAGAAAGACCCCAGTCTTTGCCACAACTACCTTGTGCTGACTGGGAATGTAGAAGTAATATCCCTTAGTTTCCTTGGGATATCCAATAAAGTAGCACTTGTCGGATTTGGGTCCTAACTTTTCTGAGACTTGACGTCGAACGTAAGCCTCACAACCCCAAATCCTCATGAAAGACACCTGGGCATCTTTCCCAGTCCATATCTTATATGGTGTCTTTATCACGGCCTTAGATGGAATTCGGTTGAGTATAAAAGCTGCCGTGTATAGAGCATAGCCCCAAAGGTATGTCGGAAGATCTGTGTGACTCATCATCAATCGTACCATATCTAATAGGGTACGATTCCTCCTTTGGGATACACTATTCCACTGTGGTATTTCAGGAGGAGTGAGTTGGGATAGAATCTCACACTCAGCTAGATAGTCACGGAACTCATGGCTAAGGTATTCACCACCTCGATCGGATCGAAGTATCTTAATACTCTTGCTAAACTGGTTCTGTACTTCATTCTTGAATTCTTTGAACTTTTCAAAGGATTCAGACTTATGTGTCATCAAGTACACATAACCATATCTACAGATCATCGAAAATGTGATGAAGTACCTATAACCGCCTCTAGCAATGACATTGAAAGGCCACATACATCACTATGTATGAGTCCTAACAAACCACTGTGCCCACTAAAGGGAGTCTTGGTCATCTTGCCTCGTAGGCATGACTCGCATATCTCATATGATTCAAAATCAAATGAGTCCAGCAAACCATCCTTATGGAGCTGGGATAAGCACTTGTCATTTATATGACCTAAGCGACAGTGGCAGAGATAGGTTTGGTTCAGGTCATTTGACTTGAATCTCTTGGTATTTATGTTATAGATATGGCTCTCAAGGTCTAGAATATAGAGTCCGTTTATCAGAGGTGCACTACAATAGAATATATCGTTTAAATAGATGGAACAACATTTATTCTTTATTGTAAACGAGAAACCTTTCTTGTCCAAACAATAAACTGATATAATGTTCTTAGTTAATGAAGGCACATAACAACAATCGACTAACTCTAGTACAAGCCCAGAGGGCAGAGATAGAAAGTAAGTCCCTATAGCAATAGCAGCAACCCGTGCTCCATTGCCTACTCGTAGGTCCACCTCGCCCTTTGTCAATTCCTTGCTATTTCTCAGCGCCTGCACATCAGTACAAATGTGAGAAGCACATCCAGTATCTAATACTCATGATGTAGAAATAGATAGATTGACTTCTATAACATATATACCTGAAGTGAAGTCTCACTTTGCTTCTTCTTAAGATCCTCCAAGTATACCTTGCAGTTCCTCATCCAGTGCCCGGTCTGACCGCAGTGGAAGCAGGTAGCATCCTTGGCGACCCCTCCTTTAGGCTTCAGTGCCTTGCCTTTGCCCTTGGTTTGGAACTTTCCCTTACCTTTGGGCTTGCGCTTGCCCTTGCCCTTGTGTTTCTGAACCATCAGAACAGAGTAGGGCTTTGCCTTCTTAAGGTTCAGCTCAGCAGTTCTTAACATGCTAAGCAGCTCGGGCAGTGGCTTGTCAATCTCGTTCATATTGTAGTTTAGAACAAATTGACTGTAGCTATCTGGCAAGGATTGCAAGATCAGGTCAGTAGCCAGCTCTTGGCCAAGAGGGAACCCCAACCTTTGTAGGTTCTCTATGTACCCAATCATTTTGAGTACATATGGGCCCACTGGAGCCCTGTCTGACATCTTGCACTGAAACAGTGCCCTTGAGATCTCAAATCTCTCATGCCTCGCTTGTCCTTGATAGAGTTGACGAAGATGTTCAACCATATCGTAAGCGCCCATTAACTCGTGTTGCTTCTGAAGCTCAGAGTTCATGGTCGCGAGCATTAGACAAGACACATCTAATGCGTCATCTTGATGCTTCTTGAAAGCATCTCGGTCAGCTCACGGGGCAGTGGCAGGAATGGGCTGCTCCAGAACATACAGTTTACGTTCTTGGGTGAGAACTATTCTTAGGTTCCTGTACCAGTCCAGGAAGTTTGCTCCGTTGAGCTTGTCCTTCTCGAGGATAGATCGCAGGGAGAAGGTGTTCATGTTTGACGTCATGGTAATTTAGAACAGAAATAAATGCAGAAATAAATATCATATTCTTAATCATTTAATTAGGCCTTTAACTAAATGATGCTCCCACTGAATTCTATAATTCATGTGGGACAAGATCCACATCATACTAACCCTTGAGTTAGCTTTGGCTAATACGCCCAAGACTTAGTATGATCGGTAGGTAACGATTACCAATTACATCTCTATGCAACTCTTGTTTATAGGATTAAAATCCACATTTATATTAAAACTCGAGTTACCTTTGGCTAATACACCCAAGAGTTAATATAAACGTGATTTTGACCTATCTACCAACCATTGGATAATGCCTATAGTTAAACTCTATCTAATTGAGTTAACTAGTTACTCAATCTAATTGAGTTGTACTCACCCATGCGTTGATAGGCGGGACCAAAATTGTCCCTCCGTACCCTACCAAGATAGTATGTGTTGCTCTGCTTTGGCTGATTCAACAACAACATGCGATTGAGGTAGTGGTAGGTATCACGGCATGGTAGGCATTACGAGTTGACGTGATTTAGATCTAATCTAAATGATGATGCGTATCAAATACTTGATTTAGATATAACCTAATCGTGGGGTGCATCATGTGCACGATTTAGATCTAATCTAATCGCTAGGCACTAATTAACTACTTAATTAAACATGCATCACATACATATAAGCAATTAATTAAATTATTTTGTGATTGTGTCATGGCCCTACTACGATCTTCTCAAGCAAATGAGAAGATCGGATGGTCAACCTAACGTCAACAACTTCTCAAGCTTCTTCCTTTGACCACCTTGTGTTGCTCGCGCCCTCCTCGTAACTCCGTCTCGTGTGGACCTTCCACCGCTTCAAAATTACATTACAATTTTGAAACTTGAGTTACATTCGAGTCTAAATTTAATTTACAATCAGAATATAAGAGAAAGGCACGACGCGCAGGTCGTGAAAATAAAATAAATAAAAAGAATAAATACAGCACGCACATCACATAACGGCACACATGCCGTATTATGAATTACAACACATTTCCAAATCCAATTTGGGTCGTTTGGGCCATGACTATCACAAAATTAATATATAATTCAAAATTATATATTTCTATAATTTTCTGTTATTTTTTTTATAATTTTACAATTTTTGCTGGTACAATTTCCTGGCGGTTCCATTTAGCGGTTTTCGGGCGCAATCGCGGAACGAATCCCCTTGCGGGGCGAGGGGGAGTGCCCCTACCCGCGATCTAACCATCGCGAGGGTTCCTTTGCGATCAAACATCGCCTTATCCAGCTGTCCCAAAAACATTTAGGGCAAAACCAAGCCATTTTGGATAAATCTTCCCGGTAGCGGAAGCCTACAAGTGCCGAAACACTTGTGCTTCGCTTCTACGAGAAAATTACCCATAAAAACTATAAAAAACCTAAATTTACAGAAAATCACAGAATCTAATTTTTTCATAAAATCAAAAACAAACTCGTACACGCCTTCGCACGTGGCTCTGATACCACTGTTGGGTTTTTCGGGCCGCGAAAACCGCGTTTTCGCGTCGCGGAAACCCTGAATAACCCATGCCACTCGATCTTGTGCGAAGGATAGATTTCAAAAATTTACATGTACGAGTTTCTACTTAGATCTACTTCTAGATCTACATGAAGAAAAGGTTATACCTTTGAAGCACGCCCTTCACAAATCCCACTCGTCCAAGGTACCGGATCTCTAGACCGTCAAGCGTACGGTCCTCTAGAAGTATCCACACGAACAATCCTTGATGGAGAAGACCAAACAAAGGTGTGCTAGCACCTTGTCTTGTTCAGCCAAGAGAGGAGGAGAGGGAGAGGGAGACCTTGAGAGGAAGAAGAGAGAGTGAATGCACACATGAATGAAAAATTCATTCCACACCACACCATAGTGGCCGGCCACATTCAAAAGAATGTAACTCCCATTTTGCATTAAGGGCAATTAATGTGAAGCCATTAAAGAGAATGACTTTGTAACTTCCATGAGGTGGCACCCCATGATGATGTGGAGTAACATCATTAGTCCACATCTATGCCAACTCACCAATGAGGTGGAATAAAGTCAAGTCAAACTTGACTTTTATCTTCCTCTCAAGTCAAGTCAAACTTTACCAAATCTCTTCCATGGTTGATCTAATCTAACCATTTGATTCAAGCCAACTTAATATAATGAATCTAATTCATTAAATTAAGTTGATCTAATGAGTCATAATCTAAATTAGACTCATTGAATGCACGAATCAACTTGAGTCCAACTCAAGTTAGCCCAATTAGGATTACTCTTAATCCAATTTGATTCATCAAATGAATCTAATCCTCTTGGTTCATCATATGAACCTAATCTCCATCTAATTGTCCTTAGTGTGTGACCCTATAGGTTCTTGTAACGTTGGCAATGAACCTAAACCCATTTAGGAGCATAAGTAATGAGCGGTATCTAGCAACACATCATTACTACCCAAGTTACAAGAATGTTGAGATCCAACATCACCTTGTGACTACTAATTGTGACTCCTCACAATATATGACAAATGTCCTTCTATCCTAGACATCTAGATTGATCAATATGAGGCATTGACCGTGTCATCCTCTAATCAATCTAAATCTTGAACTCCAAGTAGACTCACTAAATCAAATGAGCTCAATATCTCATATTGACTCATTTGGGCATGGCCATGCACTTCGTGGTCTCACTCTATCAAGAATATCGATGTCTCTCCCGTCATATAGGAGGGATAGATCTCATCTACATCACTCACATCCCTCCGCATAATTTGTTACATACCCAGTAATCGACTTTATAGTCCACCCAGTTACGGGTGACGACGAAACCAAAGTACATAACTCCTTATGTAGGGAACCATGGTGACTTCAGGTCTAAGGACTAGTAGTCATAATAATAGCCACATGAGAAAGTATATAACACTCATATAACGATCCATGATACTTTCTCATGGCAGGTCATTCAGTATACATTCTCCAATGCATACCTATGTGTCAACTTGATATCTCTATATCCATGACTTGTGAGATCAAGTCATCGAGTTGACCTACATGCTAGTCTTATTGCATTAACATTGTCCTTGAATGTTAATACTCGACTTGGAATGATTAAGAGTAGTGTTCCCTATATCATCTCACTATCGGTTCAACTAACCAATTGATATAGGTGAGAACCGTCTACTCAAGGACGTTGTTATACTTAGTTTATTTGACACCAATACAAGTAAGTATAATAACCAAAAAACCAAATGCCTTTATTTATATATAGAATATGATACAACAAGTCCAAAATACAATCATCAAATATTGGCTCTTGGGCTCCAGCTAACAGTAGGTCAACTCGATGACTTGATCTCACAAGTCATGGATATAGAGATATCAAGTTGACACATGGATATACATTAGAGAATGTATACTGAATGACCCGCCATGAGAAAGTATCATGGATCGTTATATGAGTGTCATATACTTTCTCATGTGGCTATTAGTATGACTACTAGTCCTTATGTTAGGATGTATACTAAAAGCCTAGCTTTTGGTATAAACATTTATCTAGAAATAAGAATCACATTGGTCAAATGTCTACATTTAAGATAAATGTAGTTGTTCAATTAATTTATATTGTAGATAACATGGTGTGTGGTGTCACACACAGAGGATCATGTTATCAGTACCTTATAAATTATAAACAGTAGCTCACGACCAAGATGGAAAGGAACAAACCATTGGAAGGTCGTAGTGTAATTAGGTATTAGTTTATCTTAACTATATAATTACACTAGTACACTTAGAGTGTATTGAGTAGGACCATTAGATGTCGTTTCTTTTAGACTGACTTTATAAAGGAACAAAGACCTCAGTTATTATGGAAGTGTGTGCTCTTAAACCTAATATAATAACAAGCACATATATTTGATATTTATTTCTTTAATTTATCAATGAGTGAGATTTAGTTCGATAAATCAATAAGCCCGATAAGTTGGGAAATGATATCACTTATAGTGTGTGTTGTTGATTATAGAAGGAAACTGTGTCTTAGTGATCTAGCTTGATAATGTCCCCAAGAGGAGCTCATAAGGATTGTCATGTTAAACCCTGCAGGGGGACTTAGTCCGACATGACGATAAGGTTGAGTGGTACTACTCTTGGACTAAGATATTAATTTAGTGAGTTGTCAGTAACTCATTTAATTAGTGGACATTCAACATCTTAAACACAGGGAGACTAACACACTCATAAAAAGAAGGAGCCCAAAATGTAATTTGGGATTGGTGCGGTAGTTCAATAATAGTTCTTTAGTGAAATGAATTATTATTGATGAAATTAAGTTGTGTGTTCAGGGTGAACACGGGAAGCTTAATTTCATCGGGAGACCAAAACCAATTCCTCCTCTCGGTCCCTATCGTAGCCTCTTGTATATAGAGATTTATACCCACCACATACCCACCTTCTTACCCATCCAATGGGGCCGGCCAAGCTAGCTTGGAACCCAAGCTAGGGCCGGCCAAGACCAAGTGGATGAGCCAAGTTGGTGGCCGGCCAAAGCTTGGGTCCCAAGCTTAGGTGGCCGGCCACTAGAATATTAAAAAGGATTTTTATTAAAATTATTTCTTATGTGGATATCATGTTTTTAAAAGAGAGTTTAAAAAATTAAAAATTTCCTTTTATAGCTTTCTACAAAAGATTAAGAGAAGAGATTAATCTCTTTCCTTATTTATAGATTAAAAGGATGGTTTTAATTTTTTTTTTTTGGTAAAAACTTTCCTTATTTGTAAATCATCCACATGTTTAATGGAGAGTTTAAAATTTGAAATCTTTCCTTATTTGTTGAAAAGGTGGATTTTAAATTTTAAGAAAACTTTCCTTTTTTAACCATGTTCATGATTTAAAAGAGAGTTTGAAAAATTAAATATTCTCTTTTATAAGTTTCTACAAAAGATTAAGAAAAGATTTGATATCTTTCCTTATTTATAGATTAAAAGAGATTTTAATTTTTAGAGATAACTTTCTTTTTATCCACATGTTAAAAAGAAAGATTTTAATTTATAAAATTTCCTTTTTATTAACCAATCATGAAGGGATGAAAATTATTCGAGAAATTTTTTAAATTTCCGGAGACAAATTAGGAAGTTTTAATTAATTAAAACTCTCCTTGTTTGTAGCTTTAATATGGCCGACCATTATAATTGATGAGAAGAAAATTGTTTTTAATTAAATAAATTTTCCTTTTCAATGGCAAAAGAATTAAGGAAGTTTTTATTAAATTTTCCTTATTTGCCAAGACCAAGGATTATAAAAGAGGGGGTAGAGGAGGCTTCATGGCTAACGACTCTATTCTATTTTCTCCCTCTTTTCTTCCTTGGTGTGGCTGGCCCTTCTCCTTTTCTCTCTTCCTCTTGTGTGGCCGAAATCCTTTATCTCTTGGAGCTTGGAGGAGGTGGCCGGATCTAGCTTGAGGAAGAAGGAGAGAAAGCTTGCATCCCTTGGAGCTTGGTTGGTGAAAAAAAAAGTTCTTCATCCTTTAGAAGATATACTTGGCCGAAACTTGAAGGAAGGAAGAAGAAGGTGCCTTGGTGGTTCTCGTCTCGGAAGATTGTTGCCCACACAACGTCCAGGATTAGAAGAGGAATACGGTAGAAGACCTAGAGGTTTTTGTTTGCAAAAAAAAAGGTATACTAGTATTTAATTTCCGCATCATACTAGTTTTATTTCTTTGTAAAAATACCAAATACAAGAGACATGCGATTCTAGTATTTCGAATTAGTTTTCGATGTTGTGTTCTTTTATTTTTATTTTTCTTGTGATTTGATTGTTCTTTTTGGTTGACCTAAAGTTATTTAAGGAAATTAAATATTAACTTTCCTTAAAAGACTTTGTCTAGGCGGTGGTGGTTGTTCCCATATCCAAGAAGGCCATGTGCCTCACCTTGCAGTCTTGGAAGCCAATTTGAGAAATTAATATTTAATGGAATTAATAACCTAGGTGATTTGGATCGAACGTGTTAAGTTCCACAGGAGATCCAAGTCTAAACCTAAAAGAACAAATAAATTAAACTTTGGATCAAACGTGTTAAGTTCCGCAGGCGATTCAGGTTTAATTTAAAAGAACACATGGTAGCTAGGAAAAGGTTCAGACCTTTGTATAAAATTTTTGTACAGTGGAACCATTAGGTTTTTCGAGTAGCAACCAACACCTTAGACCTGAAGTCACCATGGTTCCCTACATAAGGAGTTATGTACTTTGGTTTCGTCAAACGTCACCCATAACTGGGTGGACTATAAAGGCGATTACTGGGTATGTAACAAATTATGCGGAGGGATGTGAGTGATGTAGATGGGATCTATCCCTCCTATATGACGAGAGAGACATCGGTATTCTTGATAGAATGAGACCACGAAGTGCATGACCATGGCCAAATGAGTCAATATGAGATATTGAGCTCATTTGATTTAGTGAGTCTACTTGGAGTTCAGGATTTAGATTGATTAGAGGATGACACGCTCGCGTCACATTGATCAATCTGGATGTCTAGGATAGAAGGACACTTGTCATATTTTGCGAGGAGTCACAATTAGTAGTCACAAGGTGATGTTGGATCTCAACATTCTTGTAACTTGGGTAGTAATGATGTGTTGCTAGATACCTCTCATTACTTATGCTCCTAAATGGGTTTAGGGCATTGCCAACGTTACAAGAACCTATAGGGTCACACACTAAGGATAATTAGATGGAGATTAGGTGCATATGATGAACCAAGAGGATTAGATTCATTTGATGAATCAAATTGGATTAAGAGTATTCCTAATTGGGCTAATTGAGTTGGACTCAAGTTGATTCATGTGTTCAATGAGTCTAATTTAGATTATGACTCATTGAATTAATTTAATTAAATGAATTAGATTCATTATATTAAATTGGCTTGAATTAAATGGTTGGATTAGATCAACCATGAGAGAGATTAAGTCAAGTTTGACTTGACTTGAGAGGAAGAGGAAAAGTCAAGTTTGACTTGACTTTTTTCCACATCATTAGTGAGTTGGCAAGATTTGGACCAATGATGATGCTCCACATCATCATGGTTACTTAAGTGAGATGCCACCTCATGGAGGTTACAATTCTTCACTTTAATGGCTCCACATTAATTGCACTTAATGTGGAAATGGGGGTTACACCTTTTTGAAATTGGTCGGCCACTATTGTGAGGGGATGGAATGAATTTTTCATTCAAGGCACATTCACTTCATCCTCTTCCTCAAGCTCTCCCTCTCTCTCCTCCTCTACCATTGCCGAGATCCTTTGGAGTGCTAGCACACTCTAAGGCTCTCTCTCCATTGAGTTGTTTGTGGGGATACATATAGAGAGTTGTCTATGTTGACAACTTCGAGATCCGACACCATTTGGACGAGCGGGAACGCGAAGGGCTTCGCTTCAAAGGTATAACCTTTTTCCCTTGTAGATCTAAGTGTAGATCTAGGTAAACTCGTACTTGTAGTTTTTCAAAAAATTTTATTCTTCGCACGGATCCGTTGGCTAGGGAGATTCGGGGTTTCCGCGACGCGAAAAGCGGTTATCACCGCCCGAAAATCCCAACACTCACAAGGGTACCACTTTCTTTAGGAAAAATAAGCGACAAGTTGTAAGTATCCCCACACCTATGGTACAAGTTGTTTACGTATTTTCCATGAGGTTAGAATGCTTTAAAAAAAAACCTAGGATCACCTCCTTGAAGTTTCGGCCATGATCATCTCTAGGGTTCCAAGAAGCTTAAAATTAAATCTAACATGCTCATGGATCCCCTCATGATATGATATGAATTTAGCTAGATATTTATGCTTGTATGTTGGTAGAGCTTAATTTTCCCCTCCATGAATCTTTCGGCCATGATCATCTCTAGGGTTCCAAGAAGCTTAAAATTAAATCTAACATGCTCATGGATCCCCTCATGATATGATATGAATTTAGCTAGATATTTATGCTTGTATGTTGGTAGAGATTATTTTTCCTCTCCATGAAACTTTCGGCCATGAACATTACTAGGGTTCAAGGAAGCTTAAAATTAAATCTAGCATACTTATGGATCCCCTTATGATATGATATGAATGTAGCTAGATGTTTATGCTTGTATGTTGTTTAGGGCTTGATTTTCCTCTCCATGAAGCTTTCGGCCATGATCATCTCTAGGGTTCCAAGAAGCTTAAAACTAAATCTAACATGCTCATGGATCCCCTAATGATATGATATGAATTTAGCTAGATATTTATGCTTGTATGTTGTTAGAGCTTATTTTTCCTCTCCATGAAACTTTCGGCCATGAACATTTCTAGAGTTCAAGGAAGCTTAAAATTTAATCTAATATGCTCATGGATCCCCTCATGATATGATATGAATTTAGCTAGATAATTATGCTTGTATGTTGTTAGAGCTTATTTTTCCTCTCCATGAAACTTTCGGCAATGAATATTACTAGGGTTCAAGGAAGCTTAAAATTAAATCTAGCATGCGTATGGATCCCCTTATGATATGATATGAATGTAGCTAGATGTTTATGCTTGTATGTTGTTTAGAGCTTGGTCTTCTTCTTTATAAAGTTTCGGCCATGAACATTTCTAGGGTTCAAAGAAGCTTAAAAATTAAATCTAGCATGCCCATGGATCCCCTCATGATATGATATGAATTTAGCTAGATAATTATGCTTGTATGTTGTTAGAGCTTATTTTTCCTCTCCATGAGACTTTCGGCCATGAACATTACTAGGGTTCAAGGAAGCTTAAAAATTAAATCTAGCATGCTCATGGATCCCCTTATGATATGATATGAAATTAGCTTGATATTTATGCTTGTATGTTGTTTGGAGCTTATTTTCCTTCTTCATGAACTTTCGGCCATGAAAGGGATCAAGACCTAGGAAAGCTTAAAAATTGGATTAACATGCTTATGACTTTCCTTATGATATGATATGAAGTTAACATGAGATTCTTATGCTTGTATGTTGTTTAGAATTTAAGTTCATACTCTTGAACTTTCGGCCATGATGGGTTTAGGAGCCTAGATGTGCCTCACATGCTACGTTATGAATTAAGAGATGTTATTTAATGATTCCATGCATGATTATGTATTTTCTATGATAGGTGATGTGTTCATTTCCGTATACCTATGAACCATGCATAATAATGTCTCTTATGATGTGCTATGTGCTCAAGTATGCATGCTTTATGATATGACAAATAATATGCTCATTTATGTATGCTTATGATCCATGCATAATAATGTCTCTTATGATGTGCTATGGTTTAGGGCAAGTATGCATGCTTTATGATATGATAAGCAAAGGCCTAAGAGTTGCTTCCCTTTTTGTTGGGATTAAGAGCACTCTTTATGATATGATAAGTGAAGGCCTAAGAGTTGCTTCCCCTTAGGGACTAAGAGCACTCTTCATGATATGATAAGATATGATATGCTATGTTATGACATGAACCATGATATGTTATTTTACTTTGTATATCTTGTACCAAGGGTGGGCTCCATAAGCGCCCCTAGGCCAACGGACTATGAACGGGTCTAGTAAAGGGATGGGCTCCTTAGTATGCCCCTAGGTCGACGGTCATAGTACTAAGCTAGATCCCTAGTAGGTTCGGGGCTAGCTACCCTGTCCTAGGGATTGCGCGCATTTATGTATGTATGTGGTACAAGCCGGGCCCTCATGATGATATTATGTTCAAGTACTATATGATATGTTTTAAGACATCTTGCATATGACATGACACATGTTTTAAAAGACATCTTGCATGATATGATTTATGACATGATATGCTATGCCTTAGGATTTATATGACATGATGCTGATATGATTTATGACATGATATGCTATGCCTTAGGATTTATATGACATGATGCTCTTATGATTTATGATATGATATGCTTTTATGATTTATATGACATGATGCTCTTATGATTTATGATATGATATGTTTTTATGATTTATATGACATGATGCTCGTATGATTTACGATATGATATAGCATGATGATCTTTATGAGATGATATGATATAATGCTATGTTTCACAATATGATGTTAGATGATTATGTTTCCATCATCATATGCTTATGTGATTATGCTTTGATATATGATTTTTGTGAGTAGGAAAGGATCTTACTAAGAATGTGTGCTTATAGCTTACTTTCCTTGTACCGTAGATAAGGGCAAAGAATGGATGAACTAGGGGAGCTGTAGGAGAGGCAAGGAGATGTGTGTGGTGGTGGCTCGGCTAAGACAAATAAAAGACTTGCTTATGTTATTTTGTTATGTTGACATGAACTAAGTTTATTATGTTATTATCCCGCATGACTTCATGATATTTCTACTATTTTACTTTAGAAGAAATATTAATATGCATGTATGTTTCTGCAAAATAGTTAAGTAAAGTAACCCCGCCCCACTAGCAGGAGGGGCGGGTGTTACAAATTGTGCCAAAACCCTAGGTTTGAGACTCAAGTCCATCTCCAAACCACTTTGCACATTTCATGACCCCTCTAGACTCCCAAGTAAAATCCACTTGAGATCCATTGGCCATGAGTCCCAAATTGACTCTTTGAGCTCCCCCTAGAGCTCTTAGCCATAGCCACCTCCCTAGGTGACTCATCCACAATCGCTAGGCCACATCGGTACACCTCCGGTGACACTTGGCCTACAAACCTAACCTTCTTAACCTTGGAAACCTTGTCCTTGGTTAATTTCTCCTTACCTTTAAATGGCTTTACTTTGCCATTTATTGGTTTCTCCTTGCTATAGTCATATGCAACCCTAGCATAACACTTTTCCTTAACATTGGAAACCCTAGATCGGTATCCTAGACCCGATCTATCATTGTTGGGTCTTTGACTACCCAACACCATACCTAAACCCTTAGATCCAACATTGAATCTTTCTAGGATTTTTTCTAACTTATCAAGCTTTGCCTTCAAAGCTTTATTTTCCCTTTCTAGGTTCCTAAACCTAGAGTCAACATGTCCACCATGGACATTCCTAGACCAACCCATTTTTCTAGGCACATGTCTCCCCTTCTTGGGATTAATGCTTTGGGTCTCTTTAGGTCAACCATTTCTAGATTTATCATGAATTGGTCTCCTAGGGTTGTGATCTACAATTACCCTATTTCTATCATGATATCTAAAGTCAAAATTATGCATGGGTAAATAATAGCAATTATTTCTAGCATGCATGGAGGAATTTAAATTTGATTTCAAATTTAAACTAGGGTTTACCTTACCCTTTACCTTTGGAGATCCTCCTTGACATGAGCCTCTATTCTTCCTCTCTTTCTCCCATTTCTTCAATTGCGCTAGCTTCTTGATCTCTCCCTTCTTGGGGCATTTGGTGTGGTAGCGGCCCTTCTCCCCACACGTGAAGCACATAATGCGCAATTTCCTCCTTTGGGCTTCTTCATTCCTACAACCCATGTTAGTATTTAAAATAACTTGATTGGGTTTAGGATTTACCTTCTTCTTACCCCTAGGACATCTACTCTTGTAGTGTCCCTTTTCATTGCACCCGAAGCACACAATGTGATCTTTTGACTTTGCTTCGGTGAAGGTGCTCACTAGGTTGACTTCTTCCAAGATTTCTTCTTCATTCGTCTTGGACCCTTCTTCAACCCTTGAGGATGTAGATGCTACCTCATTTTCCTCATCCACACTTGTGGATGGCCTTTCTTCATCCTTCTCCTCCTCGGAAGTTGAGTGCTTGTCACCTTCCGGTTGCTCCCCTCATCTTGAGCCATTAAGCCCATCTCCTTGGGCTCTTCTTCTTCTTATGTAGGCTTAGGTTCTTCCCATTGAACCTTCTTTATCTTGTTCCACAAATCGTGGGCATTCTCGTATTTACCTACATGGCTCATCACGTCATTAGGTAAAATATCAATTAATATAGATATTACCTTGTCGTTTGCCTTTGACCGTGAGGTTTGCTCCTCCGTCCAATGTCGTGGTCGGAGCTTCTTCCCTTTCTTGTCCTTTGGGACTTCGAACGGGTCCTTGATCACCATCATGGTGTCCCAATCCGTGTCGAAGAAGACCTCCATCTTCATCATCCAAAATGTGATGTCCCCAAGGCTTCCTCCTTCAAACTTTGGAGGTTCAATCAAGCCGGTCATCTTCTTGTAGTTGCTCTTCTCGGTGGTTAGTCCGGTGAAGTATGAATCTCACTCTGATACCACTTGTTGGGGATCGATGGGTGGCTTGAAGGGGGGTTGGATAGACGGCACCCCCAAATTGATTGCTTCCTACACTCGTTAGTATGCGCAGCGGAAATACAAACTAACTACAAATATGAAAGCTAAACACTAAAGGAAAGAAAAACAAGCAAACCTCTAACACGTTCGTTTAACGTGGTTCAGAGATTAGGCCTCCTACTCCACGGCGTGTCCTTGAGGTGGATGATCCCGATCCGTCGGTGGATTAGCTCCCGACAAACTTCGGTATCTCAAGTAGCTCATTTTGGATGGAGAAACCTCACCATAATACTCACAAACACTTGAGAACAAGTAGACTACTAATTAGGTTTACCACCACTAATTTCGTCAGGGATAACCAAGCTTCCAAGCCTTGGTTATATAGGCCGAAGGTTGAAAACCCCACCCACCAGTCGACTGCCAAAACATGCATTCGACTGCCCTCTGTGAAAATTCGACCGTTACATCCCAACGGCTCGATACCAATCGACTGCAAAAACTAGCAGTCGATTGCTCCACACTGACCGAACGAACAGAAGCATTCTATTCGCTCTCAGTCGACTGCACCAGTCGAATGCTACAGTAATGCTACAGTAACGCTACAGTACTGCTACAATACGCTGTAGTAATACCCTAGAACTGGGATTTTATTCCGAGTACAATCTCTCATGCACTCGTACCCTCACCCTTATGACTCACTTGACGCTCCTTTGCAGCCTTGACCTCTTGCCTTCAAGCCTACTTCCTTTGGCTCTCGTCCCTCGGATGCATACAAGCCCACGGCTCGTCCCCAATGCCATCCTTCACGTATGCCTCGAAGTTGCTTCCCTCGGCCCTTGTCCTCGCTGCCTTGTTCACGGTCCCTCGGATGCTCCATCCTTCACCGGACCTGAAGCTATCAACCTGAGTCACATGTGTATCCTGCATACCTGCACACTCACATATATATATCAAATAATAAGGGTGAACCTAACTTAAACCCTTTGCCTAAATACCAAAACACATGGTCCCACGGACCATTGGGATTGCTCTAACACATGAGACATCAGAGATGGCTAGAGCTGGTCAAAGAATATGACTGTGAAATCCTCTATCATCCAGGGAAAGTGAAAAAGTGGCAGATGCACTAAGTAGGAAATATTGTGCAACGTTATTGTCTATATCTACTATGTCCCGTCCTCTACAAAAAGAAATAGTAAATTTTGGGCTTGAAATTATTACTGGGCAGCTCGACTCTGACACTAGTGTCAACCCTGCTTGATGATATACAAAAAGGGCAAGATGAAGATCTTAATTTTCAAAAGATCAAGCAGGGAATACAGAAAGGAGATAATGGGGAGTTCCGAGTATCAGACTGTGGGATACTATATTATGATAATCGCCTCTGTGCCCCTCATCAAGAAGAACTGCGAAAGAAAATTCTAGATGAAGCCCATGGAACAATCTATGTAATGCATCCAGGTTCCACTAAGATGTACCAAGATATAAAGGAACGCTTCTGGTGGTCTAGAATGAAAAGAGATGTTGCTTGATATATCAGTACCTGTCTGACTTGTCAACTGGTTAAAGCAGAACATCAGAGACCAGGGGGAGTTTTGCAGCCTATCCAGATCCCAGAGTGGAAGTGGGAGGATATATCTATGGATTTTATAGTAGGTTACGCAGAACCACAAATGGTTACGATGCTATCTGGGTAATAGTGGACAGATTGACTAAGTCTTCACATTTTCTAGCTATCAGAATATCCTACTCTATTGAACAGCTAGCGCAATTGTACGTTAAAGAGGTCATCAGATTGCATGAAGTTCCCAAAACTATAATTTCTGATAGAGATGGTCGTTTTACTTCACACTTCTGAGAGTATGTTCAGAGAGCTCTTGGCACTAAGCTGTGGTTTAGCACTGCATTTTACCCTCAAACTGACGGACAAACAGAACGAGTGAACCAAGTTTTGGAGGATATGCTACGGGCTTGTGCCTTGGATTTCAAAGGGAGCTGGTGAAATGACAAGTAAGTGCAAGTATAAGAAAATAGTATTTAAAAGAAAATATTTTACTTTAGAAAGGTATGTACTGGACACAAGGTCCATGGGTGGGCTCCTAGATCGCCCCTAGGCCCCTAGATCGCCTAGTAGTACCTTGATAGGTTCGGGATTAGATATCTCGGATCTTATTAAGGATGCGTGTAAAGTGGTACAATGCCAGGCCCAAAGCAAGTTGAATATTATTTTCACTAATTATATAATATAAAGTTTTCAAACTTCATGGTTTGTTTTAGTGGAAGTTTCCTAAGTAGAGAATTTGAGTCATATTGGGTAGCCTTGATGAACTTTATAAAATCCCAAGATTCCGGTGTTCCTTTCATTACTAGCAAGGTTTTTAAGTTGCTGGTTTGCATGATAAACTGGTTTAAAAATACATGTCATGTACATATTTTCGAAGTATGGTTTTAGTGTGAATTATAGTCAAGTGCATGTTATGTGTTTTCCCAAGTAGTTCTAAAAAGCATGTCCTCTTTTAATGTATCATTTTCTGAGTAGATGGTACTTACTAAGCATTTGCTTATAGATTTGCATTTCCTTATACTTCAGATAAAGGTAAAGGAGCTTGAGTAAGAGGGGGCAGCATGACCAATGCTTGGTGGGTGTGTGTGGGACGAAACCGTGGAAAGGATCCTGGAACTTACTAGTGCAGGGAATGCGTTAAAACTGGGTGTAGTGTAATTTCCTACTTTTTGGTTATGCATGAAATACTGTTAAGAGTTGCTTATGATGAATTTATAGTTTGCTAAAAATTAGTGTGTCAAAGACTCTTCCTCAAGTAAAGGCATAGAAGGGTAGACCAAGGAGGAGTACAAAGTGGAGAATAACTCCTTTTGTATGGCTGGGTGTGACCCTCACACGGCCCGTGACACGGTCGTGTGGATTCACACGGCCATGGTCCTTTCCCTTTCAGCCAAGGTGACACGGTCGTGTGAATTCACACAGTTGTGCACCTCCTGCTCTCGGCAAAGGTGACATGGTCGTGAGGTTTCACACGGCCATGCACCTCTTCCTGTCGGCGAGAGTGACACGGCCATGTGGATTCACACGAACGTGCACCCTTTTGGTCTCGGCCGAGGTAACACGGTCGTGCACCCCTTCTTTTCGGGTAAGATGACACGACCGTGTGACTTCACACTTAACACCCATAGGATCCCTAAGTTATTTTATGAGAATTATTGCATGATTTAACAAGCCTTATGTGAATATGACCAAAAATAAAAGAAAAAAAATAGAACCAAAAAGAGACATGACCAAGGTTTGAACCTTGGAACTCTTAGTAAGTAGTTCTATGTCATAACCAGTAGCCCCAGCAGGGGTGCGCTGTTAGAAAGGAAGGGACAAGATAGTTAAAGGTAAGGAAAAAGAAGGCTCTCTTCACTAAGAAGGAGAAGTTCAAGTTTTCTTCTTCTTCTTCCCATGAAAAGAGAGTTTGTTTTCTCCCTTCATTTAGGATGAGTAAAAAAAAGGGGAGGAAAAGTTCATTTTTCCTTCTTCCTCTCATTTGGAATAAAAGGAGAAAGAGAATAGAAAATTCATTTTTCTCTTCTTCCTCTTCCTTCCTCTCCCCACCGAACCTAAGCTCTCTCCCTCCTTGGTGCCGAATTCAAGCCAAGAGTCCTTTCTAAAGAAAAATATCACAAGGCAAGGTCATCTTCTTAGAGAATCAAGCGAGAGGAGGTAAGTATCCCCCTCACCTGCAGTACAAATAGCCTTCTACATTTTAATGTTTTGAAAACTTAGGATGGAACTTTGTTTCTTGAGTTTCGGCTATAAAAAGAATAAAGAGGTTAGGAAAGTTAAGATGTAAACCATGCTTGTACATGATCCTTTATGATTTGTAACTCACTACATGATGTTAGGTTAAGGTTTTAATGTTTGATGTTGCTTAAATCTTGGAACCTTGCTCCTTGAAGTTTCGGCCATGAAAAGATAAGGATGGTTAGAGAAAGTTTAAATGAAAACTATGCTTGTTTATGATCCCTTTATGATTTGTAACTCACTACATGATGATAGATTAAAGTTTTCATGCTTCATGTTGCTTAAAGATATGGAACCATGCTCATAAGGTTTCGGCCAAGAAGGAATAAAGGAATTAGAGGAAGTCTTAGAATCTAATTATGCTTGTTGATGAATCCTCATTATATGTCACCCACTATATGATGTTAGTTTAAGATTTTCATGCTTCATGTTGAAGAAAAAAAAAAGAGAACCATGCTACTAGGGTTCGGCCAAGAAGAAAAAAAAAAGCAAGAAAGGATTAGGTTAAAAGCTAACTAGGGTCTCTAAAGCTCTTACATGCTATGTCAAGTATTATAAGAACTCAAGTATTTAATTTCCATGTTTTATGTTACTTGAAAACCCAAGAAGCATGCTCACAAGTTTCGCCCAAGACAAGGGAATTAGGTTAGGAAGCTACCTAGGGTTCCTAAGGGACTCACTTGTTATACTAAATGTTATGAGAACTTAGGTATTTGATTTCCATGTTTTATGTTGCATAAGACCTAGGATTCATACTCTTGATGGTTCGGCCAAGTTAGGTTTTAGGGTTTGTAGGAAGTTCAAAACCCTAACCATGCATGATAATGATTCTACATGATATGGTATGAACTTTTATCCTATGATATGCTTTATGTTATCTACTCACATGCCATCATGTTATGATTCCTTAGGTTATGCTTTATGTTATGTATTCTATGCTATGATATGACAAGAACATGCTATGCTTCATAATATGCTAAGAACATGCTATGTTTCAAGATATACTAAGAACATGCTATGTTTCATGATATGCTAAGAACATGCTATGTTTCATGGTATGCTAAGAACATGCTATGTTTCATGATATGATAAGAACATGCTATGTTACATGATATGACAAGGACATGATATGTTTATGAAAGGCTTATGTAAGATGAAAATCCTAGAGATGCTTCCCTTAAGTTGGGATCAAGAGCACTCTTCATGATAAGACAAGAACATGATAAGCCAAGATATGACAAGAACATGATATGTATGATATGATAAGAAACATGATATTCTATTTTACTTTTGTATGGCTTGTACCAAGGGTGGGCTCCATAAGCGCCCCTAGGTCGATGGTCTATGAAACGGGCCTAGTAAAAGGGATGGGCTCCTAAGTTGCCCCTAGGTCGATGGTCTATGAAACGGGCCTAGTTCCTAGTAGGTTCAAGATTAGCTAGATTAGCTACCTTGGATCTACTTAGGATGCCCGTATTCATGTATGTATGTGGTACAAGCCGGGCCCTCATGTTGAGATTATGTTTAATTATGTATATGATATATGTTTTAAAAAGGACATCTTGCATATAAATTCATTTCATGATACATGTTTTCAAAAGAACATCTTGCATCTACAAGTTCATGCTATATGGTTTCCTTTATGCTTATTTAAGATGCTCTTGAAAATATGTCTATGATATGTATATGAACATGTTACCATTTTTATGATTATGCCCTCACATGATATGATATGATTTCATGATATGCTCTCACATGATATGATATGATTTTATGTTTATGTTCTCACATGCTATGTTATGATTTTATGTTTATGTTCTCACATGCTATGTTATGATGTTATGTTTATGCTCTCACATGATAGAATATGATTTCATGTTTATGTGCTCACATGATATGATATGATTTTATGTTTATGTTCTCACATGCTATGATGAGATTTTATGTTTACGCATGAGTTGTGGTTTTTGTGAGTAGGAAAGGGACTTACTAAGCCTATGTGCTTATAGTTTTATGTTTCCTTGTACTGCAGAAAAAGGAAAAGAGTGGCTAAGCTAAGAGGAGCAGCAGGAAGGGAAAGAATGTTGGGTTTTTCGGGCCGCGAAAACCGCTTTTCGCGTCGCGGAAACCCCGAATCACCCAAAGTCGTAGATCCGTGCAAGGAAAAATTTCGAAACCACAAATACGAGTTTTATACTACGATCTACAGTAGATCTACAAAGGAAAAACCATTTTACCTTCGATGCGTGCCCTTGCAAAATCCCGCTCGTCCAAGGTACTTGTCGGATCTCCAAAGTATCAAGGTAGATACTTCTCTAGTGATATCCACATGAACAAGGAGTGTCTCTCACACTCAAAGGATGGAGAAGAAAGCCCCAAGTGTGCTAGCAATTTCTAGAGCTTTCGAATGGGATTGGAAAGGAAGAAAAAGAAGAAGGTACAAAAGAAATCTTATACACTCACTAGTAGTATCCTTCCATTGTGACCTTCACTCTACCTTTGCTCTTGGATTCACTCAACCACCTTCTCCTCACCAAGGAAGTCACAGCAACCACCAGCCAAGAGAGGGAAGAAGCAAGGAAGAAGATAATAGAATGAATGCCCACATCAATACCAAAATCAAAACTACTCTCAACATTTGTGTGGCCGACCACACATTGTAACCCCCTTCATTAATGTGGTCGGCCACATTAAAACCCAAGGGAAGAGTGTAACCCCCATGAGGTGGCATACCTCATGAGGTGGAGGTGATGTGGCAAGAATGAGTCATCCTTATGATGTGGCAATACATCAAGTCAAACTTGATGTTTCAAATTCCATTTGGTCAAGTCAAAATTGACCAATTTCTTCCTTGTTGAGTTAAATCCAACCTTTGATTCAAGTCAATTTTAATTTAATGAATCTCAATTCATTAATATAAATTGACTCAATGAATCAAATTTAAATTAGACTCATTCAACAATTGAATATAATTGATTCTAACTCAATAAGTCTAATTTGAATCCAATCTTTGGTGCATCATATGAACATAATCCAATTGGTTCATCATATGAACCTAATCTCCATCCACTTGTTCTTTGTGTGTGACCCAATAGGTTCTTGTAACGTTAGCAATGTTTCTAAACTCCTTTAGAAACATAAGCAATGAGCGGCATCTAGCAATACATCATTGCTACCCAAGTTACAAGAAATGTCGAGATCCAACATCACCTTGTGACTACTAATTGTGACTCCTCACAATATGTGACATTGTCCTTCTATCCTAGACATCTAGATTGATCAATATGAGGCATAGACCTTGTCATCCTCTAATCAATCTAAATCTTGAACTCCAAGTAGACTCATTCGATCAAATGAGCTCAACATCTAATGTTGACTCATTTGGGCATGGCCATGCACTTCGTGGTATAACTCTATCAAGAATATTGATGTCGCTCCCGTCATATGGGAGGGATAGATCCCATCTACATCACTCACATCCCTCTGCATAATTTGTTACATACCCAGTAATCGCCTTTATAGTCCACCCTGTTACGGGTGACGTTTGACGAAACCAAAGTACATAACTCCTTATGTAGGGATCCATGGTGACTTCAGGTCTAAGGACTAATAGTCATACTAATAGCCACATGAGAAAGTATATGACACTCATATAACGATCCATGATATTTTCTCATGGCGGGTCATTCAGTATACATTCTCTAATGCATACCCATGTGTCAGCTTGATATCTCTATACCCATGACTTGCGAGATCAAGGCATAGAGCTGACCTACATGCTAGTCTTATTGTATTAACATTGTCCCTGAATGTTAATACTCGACTAGGAATAAATTAGAGTAGTGTTCCCTATATCATCTCACTATCGATTCAACTAATCGATTGGTATAGGTATGAACCTTCTACTCAAGGACGCTACTATACTTATTTTATCTGGCACTAATACAAATAAGCATAATAACCAAAAACCAAATGGCTTAATATATATATAAGAATATGATATACATGAGTCCATACAATCATCAAATGATTGGCTCTAGGGCTCTAACTAACAATCTCCCACTAGCACTAGTGCCAATCAGTATAGGCTCTAAGACCTAAAGACCTAGTGTGACCATCATGCTTCCTCTGTGCCAAAGCCTTGGTCAAGGGATCTACGATGTTAGCCTCTGTAGATACTCTGCAAATCTTCACATCTCCTCTATCGATAATCTCTCGAATGAGATGGAAGCGCCGTTGTATATGCTTGGTCCGCTGGTGTGAGCGAGGTTCCTTCTCCTGTGCTATAGCTCCATTGTTGTCACAATAGAGCTCAATGGGGTCAGCAATGCTGGGAACCACCCCTTCTTCTGATGATCCAAATAGCCTCCTTTCCCGCCTCCGATGCAACCACCCGCAATCCATTCTTGGACGAATCATTGTGGTACACAGCCACCAACTCGTCCCACCTCTATAGTCATCCTGATCGGTCTGGAAGCTAGCATCACTGTAACCCTTTACAGCTAGCTCATCATTGCCTCCATATATCAAGAAATATTCTTTAGTCCTTCTTAAATACTTAAGAATATTCTTGACCGCTATCCAGTGACTTTCACCTGGATCTGACTGGTATCTACTCGTCATGCTCAAAGCATACGAGACATCAGGTCGAGTACATAGCATAGCGTACATGATCGATCCTATGGCTGAGGCATAAGGGATCTGATCCATGCGGTCTCTCTCCTCTCTAGAAGAAGGACCTTGAGTCTTCGAAAGACTCACGCCATGTGACATCGGCAGAAATCCCTTCTTTGAATTCTGCATGGCAAACCGAAGGAGTACCTTGTCAATGTATGTACTCTGACTTAGGGCAAGCAATCTCTTAGATCTATCTCTATAGATCTGTATCCCTATAATGCGGGATGCCTCACCTTAGTCCTTCATTGAGAAGCAACTCCCTAGCCAAGTCTTGACAGACTGAAGCATAGGGATGCCCTTCCCAATGAGTAGTATGTCATCCACATACAATATGAGGAAGACAACTATGTCTCCTACAACCTTCTTGTAGACACAAGGTTCATCTTCGTTCTTGATGAAACCAAACTGTTTGATTGCATCATCGAATCGAAGATTCCAGCTCCGAGAAACTTGCTTTAGTCCATAAATGGACCTATGCAGCTTGCATACTCTGCTAGTATGCTGTGGATCTACAAAACCCTCAGGTTGTGTCATGTACACATCCTCGAGTAAGTTTCCATTCAGAAACGCGGTTTTGACATCCATCTGCCATATCTCATAGTCATGGTAGGCTGCAATAGCAAGCATGATCCTAATAGACTTAAACATCGCTACTGGAGAAAAGGTTTCATTATAGTCAATACAATGAATTTGCTTGAAACCTTTAGCTACCAAGCGACCCTTATAGATAAGTCCATCCATGTCAGTTTTTCTCTTAAAGACCTACTTACACCCAATGGGTTTTACCTCTTCAGGTGGATCAACCAAAGTCCATACTTGGTTGGTGTACATGGAATCCATTTCGGATCTCATGGCTTCTAGCCATTTCTCAGAATCTGGTCTAATCACAGCTTCCTGATAGGTGGTAGGCTCATCCTATATGAGCACAACGTCATCATGGTCAGAAAAGAGAAATGAGTATCTCTCAGGCTGACGACATACCCTATCAGACCTGCGAAGAGGTATGTCTACTTGAACTGGTTGTTGTTCCTCAACTCTTTGTGGAACAACATCATCCACAACACTTTGTGGTTCCAGTTCAACTTCCATCGAGGCATCAGTGCTATTGTTCGCATCTTGAACTTCTTCAAGATCGAACGCGCTCCCACTAGTCTTTCTAGAAATAAAGTCCCTTTCTAGAAAGACCCCAGTCTTTGCCACAACTACCTTGTGCTGACTGGGAATATAGAAGTAATATCCCTTAGTTTCCTTGGGATATTCGATGAAATAGCACTTGTCAGATTTGGGTCCTAATTTGTCTGAGACTTGACGTCGTACGTAAGCCTCACAACCCCAAATCCTCATGAAAGACACCTGGGCATCTCTCCCAGTCCATATCCTATATGGCGTCTTTATCACGGCCTTTGATGGAACTCGGTTGAGTATGAAAGCTGCCGTGTCTAGAGCATAACCCCAGAGGTATGTCGGAAGATCTGTGTGACTCATCATAGACCGTACCATATCTAATAAGGTACGATTCCACCTTTCGGATACACCATTCCACTGTGGTGTTCCAGGAGGAGTGAGTTGAGATAAAATCCCATACTTAGCTAAGTAGTCACGAAACTCATGGCTTAAGTATTCACCACCTCGATCGGATCAAAGTATCTTAATACTCTTGCCAAGCTGGTTCTCTACTTCATTCTTGAATTCTTTGAACTTTTCAAAGGATTCGGACTTATGTGTCATCAAGTACACATAACCGTATCTACTGAAGTCATCAGTAAATGTGATGAAGTACCTATAACCGCCTCTAGCAGTGACATTGAAATGGCCACATACATCACTATGTATGAGTCCTAACAAATCAGTCGCTCTCTCGCTGTGCCCACTAAAGGGAGTCTTGGTCATCTTGCCTCGTAGGCATGACTCGCATATCTCATATGATTCAAAATCAAATGAGTCCAGCAAACCATCCTTATGGAGCTGGGATAAGCGCTTGTCATTTATATGACCTAAGCGACAGTGCCAGAGATAGGTGTGGTTCGTATCGTTCGATTTGAACCTCTTGGTACTAACGTTATAGATAGAGCTCTCAAGGTCTAGAATATAGAGTCCGTTCATCAGAGGTGTACTACAATAGAACATATCGTTTAAATAGACAGAACAACATTTGTTCTTTATTATAAACGAGAATCCTTTCTTGTCCAAACAAGAAACTGATATAATGTTCTTAGTCAATGCAGGCACATAACAACAATCGTCTAACTCTAGTATAAGCCCGGAGGGCAGAGATAGAAAATAAGTCCCTGCAGCAACAGTAGCAACCCATGCTCCATTGCCTACTCGTAGGTCTATCTCGCCCTTTGTCAATGCTCTGCTATTTCTTAGTGCTTGTACATTAGTACAAATGTGCGAAGCACATCCGGTATCTAATACCCACGACGAAGAAATATAGAGGTTGACTTCTATAACATTTATACCTGAAGTTGAAATCTTATTTCTCTCCTTGTTAAGATCTTCCAGGTATCCTGTGAAGTTCCTCTTCCAATGCCCTGCTTGTCCTTGATATAGTTGACGAAGAAGTGCAACCATATCGTAAGCACCCATCAACTCATGTTGCTTCTGAAGCTCAGAGTTCATGGTTGCGAGCATTAGACAGGACACATCGAATGCGTCATCTTGATGCTTCTTGTAAGCATCTCGGTCTGCTCGCGTGGTAGTGGCAGGAGGAGCCTCCGGAATGGGCTGCTCTAGAATATACAGTTTACGTTCTTGGGTGAGAACTATTCTCAAGTTCCTGTACCAGTCCAGGAAATTTGCTCCGTTGAGCTTGTCCTTCTTAAGGACAGAACGCAGAGAGAAAAAGTTCGTATTCGACGTCATGGTTATCTACAACAGAAAATTTGCAGAAATAAATATCATATTCTTTTAAATCATCTAATTAGGCCTTTAATTAAATGATGCTTCCACTGAATTCTATAATGCTTGTGGGACAAGATCCACATCATACTAACCCTTGAGTTAGCTTTGGCTAATACGCCCAAGGCTTAGTATGATCGGTAGGTAACGATTACCAATTACATCTCTAAGCAACTCTTGTTTATAGAATCAATATCTGCATTTATATTAAAACTCGAGTTAGCTTTGGCTAATACGCCCGAGAGTTAATATGGATGTGATTTTGACCTATCTTTTCCAACCGTTGGAATAATGCTTATAGTTGACTCGATCCAACCGAGTAACTAGGAATACTCAATCTAATTGAGTTTGTATTCACCCATGCGTTGATAGGCGGGACCAAGATTGTCCCTCCGTACCCTTCCAAGATAATATGTATTGCTCTGCTTTGGCAGATTCAACAATACATGTGATCGAGGTAGTGATAGGTATCACGGCATGGTTAGGCATTTAAAGTTGGTTCGATCTAGATCTAATCTAATCGAGAAGGATGCATCTTGTGCATGACTTAGATCTAATCTAATCGCAAGGGTGCATCATGTGCACGACTTAGATCTAATCTAATCGTTAAGGCACTAATTAATTAATTAACTATTAAACATGCATCACATACATAACAATTAATTAATTAATCTATTTGTGAATTAGTCATGGCCCTAATACGATCTTCTCAAGCCAATGAGAAGATCGAATGGTCAACCTAGGGTCAACAGCTTCTCCAAGCTCCTCCCTTTGACCACCTTGTGTTGCTCGTGCCCGCCTCGGAACTCCGTCTCGTGTGGACCCTCCACCGCTCCAATTTGTACATTACATTTTGAAACTCGAGTTACATTCGAGTCTAAATCTAATTTACAACAAGAAAATAAGAGAAGGCACGACGCGCAGGTCGCGAATATAATACAACACTCGCAAACACATAACGGCACGTGGCAACCGCTTTTCGCGTCGTGGAAACCCCGAATCACCCAAAGCCATAGATCCGTCAAGGAAAAATTTCGAAACCACAAATACGAGTTTTATACTACGATCTACAGTAGATCTGCAAAGGAAAAACCATTTTACCTTCGATGCGTGCCCTTGCAAAATCCCGCTCGTCCAAGTTATTGTCGGATCTCCAAAGTATCAAGGTAGATACTTCTCTAGTGATATCCACACGAACAAGGAGTGTTTCTCACACTCAAAGGATGGAGAAGAAAGCCCCAAGTGTGCTAGCACTTTCTAGAGCTTTCGAATGGGATTGGAAAGGAAGAAAAAGAAGAAGGTACAAAAGAAATCTTATACACTCACTAGTAGTATCCTTCCTTTGTGACCTTCACTCTACCTTTGCTCTTGGATTCACTCAACCACCTTCTCCTCACCAAGGAAGTCACGGCAACCACCAGCCAAGAGAGGGAAGAAGCAAGGAAGAAGATAATAGAATGAATGCCCACATCAATACCAAAATCAAAACTACTCTCAACATTTGTGTGGCCGGCCACACAATGTAACCCCCTTCATTATTGTGGCCGGCCACATTAAAACCCAAGGGAAGAGTGTAACCCCCATGAGGTGGCATATCTCATGAGGTGGAGGTGATGTGGCAAGGATGAGTCATCCTTATGATGTGGCAATACATCAAGTCAAACTTGATGTTTCAAATTCCATTTGGTCAAGTCAAAATTGACCAATTTCTTCCTTGTTGATTTAAATCCAACCTTTGATTCAAGTCAATTTTAATTTAATAAATCTCAATTCATTAATATAAATTGACTCAATGAATCAAATTTAAATTAGACTCATTCAACAATTGAATCTAACTCAATAAGTCTAATTTGAATTCAATCTTTTGTGCATCATATGAACCTAATCCAATTGGTTCATCATATGAACCTAATCTCCATCCGCTTGTTCTTTGTGTGTGACCCAATAGGTTCTTGTAACGTTGGCAATGTTTCTAAACTCTTTTAGAAACATAAGCAATGAGCGGCATCTAGCAATACATCATTGCTACCCAAGTTACAAGAAATGTCAAGATCCAACATCACCTTGTGACTACTAATTGTGACTCCTCACAATATGTGACATTGTCCTTCTATCCTAGACATCTAGATTGATCAATATGAGGCATAGACCGTGTCATCCTCTAATCAATCTAAATCTTGAACTCCAAGTAGACTCACTCGATCAAATGAGCTCAACATCTAATGTTGACTCATTTGGGCATGGCCATGCACTTTGTGGTCTAACTCTATCAAGAATATTGATGTCGCTCCCGTCATATGGGAGGGATAGATCTCATCTACATCACTCACATCCCTCTGCATAATTTGTTACATACCCAGTAATCGCCTTTATAGTCTACCCTGTTACAGGTGACGTTTGACGAAACCAAAGTACATAACTCCTTATGTAGGGATCCATGGTGATTTCAGGTCTAAGGACTAATAGTCATACTAATAGCCACATGAGAAAGTATATGACACTCATATAACGATCCATGATACTTTCTCATGGCGGGTCATTCAGTATACATTCTCTAATGCATACCCATGTGTCAGCTTGATATCTCTATACCCATGACTTGCGAGATCAAGGCATAGAGCTGACCTACATGCTAGTCTTATTGTATTAACATTGTCCCTGAATGTTAATACTCGACTAGGAATAAATTAGAGTAGTGTTCCCTATATCATCTCACTATCGATTCAACTAATCGATTGGTATAGGTATGAACCTTCTACTCAAGGACGCTACTATACTTATTTTATCTGGCACTAATACAAATAAGCATAATAACCAAAAACCAAATGGCTTAATTGTTAGGATCCTTCGTACTCGGCTAGAGAGGGGGGTGTGAATAGCCGCCCCAAATCGATCGCGTTTCTTCCTACAATTCGTTAGCGCAGGGGAAAAATAAACAAGGAAACGAAAACAAGAAGATCAAACCTCAACGCGTCGATGTAACGAGGTTCGGAGATGATACTCCTACTCCTCGGCGTGTCCGTAAGGTGGACGAAGCCTCTCAATCCGTCGGTGGATGAGTCCCCGGAAAACCGGCTAATAATATACTCCTTGTGGGTGGAGAAACCTCACCACAAAGTCTCTTGCAACAGCAAGATAAGTGTACAAGAAATGCAGCAAGAAGCAAGAGCACTATGAATGTAAAAACAAACACTAGCTTGCCTTCGACTGGTTTCCGTTGACAAAGTAGCAACCCAGCCGAGGGAAGCTCACACGAAGCTTCACAAGTAGAGAGCTCAAGAAAGCCCAAAAGCACAACAGCACTTAGCAGAAGAGAAGAGGAAGATAAATCTGAGAAGCCCCCCTTTATACCGCGAAGAAGAAAGAGAACCATTGCGTGCTACTGCCATCGATGCGTGGACCGATCGGGCTCCATGTGGATCGGTCCACGGACCGATCCATTCTCTATCTGGGGTCCCCGATCGGTCCATGGACCGATCGAGCTCTGATCGGTCCACGACCGATCAGGAACCTCCGATCGGTCCAGACCGATCTCTTCTCGAACTTTGCGCCTCGATCGTTGTCGATCGGGCGCATCGATCAGAACTAATCGATCGGTCACCGCCCGATCAACAGAGCGTCGATCGGTCACCGCACCGATCGAGCAACAGATCACCGGATCGGTGCGGTGACCGATCCGAGCTTGGTTTTTGCCCAAACCAAGTTCCAAGACTTCCAAACCAATAACCGGTCAACCTTGACCTATTAGTACTTCATCCCAAGCATCCGGTCACTCCCTTGACCTGCTTAGAACTCCCCGCCAAGTGTCCGGTCAATCCCTTTGACCTACTTGGACTTTCCAACACCTGAAGTCCGATCATCCCCGATCCATCTGGATTTTCCCTTGCCCGGACTCACTGGACTTTCACCGCTTCACTCACCAGATTTCCACACCGCCAACATCCCAGAAGGACTTTCTCCCGGCTTCACTCATCGGACTTTCCCACCGCCTAGCTTCACTCACCAGGACTTTCCACACTGCCTAACATCCCAGTTAGGACTTTCTCATTCACCTAGCTTCACTCACTAGGATTTTCACCTGGCTTCACTCACCAGGATTTTCCAACTGCCTAACATCCCAGTTAGGACTTTCCCAGTGCCAAGTCTCCATACTTGGACTTTTCGCGTGCCAAGCCTCCATACTTGGACTTTTCCAGTGCCAAGCTCCCTGCTTGGACTTTTCCGTGCCAAGTCTCCATACTTGGACTTTTCCCGAATTAGGTCAACCAGGTCAACCTTGACCTACGGTTGCACCAATAATCTCCCAAACATCTATTCTTGTCTCACATCAAGAATAGAACTCTCTCACGAGTGTCAAACATCAACATGCAACACAACTAGGTCAACCTTGACCTAAGGTTGCACCGACAATCTTCCCAAGTCAAACATCAAAATACAACTCGAGTCACGTCAACTCGAGTCGGGTCAACCAGGTCAACCTTGACCTAAGGTTGCACCAACAATCTCCCCCTTTTTGATGTTTGACAAAACCATAATCAAGTTAGGTTAACCCGATAACCTAACTTAGGTTTTCCAACCATCTTCCAATGTCCAATGTTCTTTCCTTGAACATTCTCTGGACATTCTCCCCTTAGGTTAACCCGATAACCTAACTTGGGTTCTCCAATAATCCCCCTTTTTGACATACATCAAAAGAATTCCAATGTTCTTCCTCGAACATTCTCTGGACATTCTCCCCTAGCTTAGGTTAACCCGATAACCTAACTTGGGTTCTCCAATAATTCTCCAATGAGCGCTCTCCCCTTTTTGACACACATCAAAAAGAAAAAGGAGAGTATTAAGGTCAAGAGTTTCTTCCTAATGAAAGTCCCATACCTTTCATTGAAACTCTTAATTTCCCCTTGATACTAAACTCAACAATCCACTTAGTGATAATCCCATATCACTAATCCTCAAGGAGTAAAAACTCCCCCTAAAAGTCAACTCCCCCTTGACAATTAGGTAAACACTTCCCCTAAAGATCAACTCCCCCTTGACCATTGCACCAACAATGTCTTGGAGAGTTTCAAACCTTCAGAAATTCGAAACTCAACTTCAAAAACTGAAATTTCAGACACCTGCTGAAAATCAGAACCTGGCACGCACTGATCGGTCCCCAGACCGATCAGAAACCACCTGGATCGGTCCCCAGACCGATCAGGCCTTCCCTGGATCGGTCCGGTGACCGATCCACATTCTGAAATCAGATTTCTGATTTTCCTTCTCCGGAAATTCAGAAACTCCTAATAAATTCCAGAAAATTCCAAAAATCGTAAAATTTTGAGGATACACTCCTCATACCATATACTATCACAGAAAAATAATTTTCTATGAAAATAGTTTCCATTTTCAAATCTTGATACAAAATTCGAAAACTTTGAAATAGTTCAAAGTTAAGTCAATTTTGTATCATAATGTTCAATGATGAATGCAATCACTAGGAAAGCTTCATCAAGGTTTTTCAAATCAATTTTAAAATGCTTTTAAAACCATTTGAATTTAGGACCATAATCTTTGGGCTAGATGTACATGACTTGTACACAAGCTTTCCCTATGATCCTCCTTTCTTGAATTAGGCTCATCTAGGTACAAGGACTATGCACCTTGATCCTAACTCATGATCCTAATATCTCACACACATCTAAGGTGTATCAAACCACATTCAAGTCAATTTGATGTGAGATATGAGTTTAGGTATCTTAGACTAAGGTCTCATGCATTTTCTAAACACAAATTTGATCTCAATATCAAAATGTGTTTTTCATCCTTAAATCAATTCAATTGATTATTAATGCAAGAGATGATGACATGGCATAAAATGGTATCATAAATGAAAACATGTGCCAATGTCATGATGTCATGGCATAAAGTTTGAAACTAAACTAACACATGACATATAAATAACCTAAGCATTATCATGACATTTCAAATGATCATAAATTAAATATGATGTCATGACATGGCATATGGTAAACAATCATGGTAAGTTTAGCACAAATGAAATACCTAAATTCCCTATCTAAGTATCCTTAGCCTTAGCTAACTTAAAATCTAACCCTAGATTGCCCATATATCCCTAAGAGAAAACCAAAATCCCAATTATGGTTTTTCTCTAGGTTTCCTTAAATTGTGCCAAATAAGATTAAAATATTCTCACTTTGGCACACTTTACTCTTCCAAGGAGTGAATGATAATTCCATTTCATTTTCAAAGGTTCACAAAACCTTGAAAATGCTCCTTGAGTGTCAATTTCCTCAAAGTTGGGTTAACTACCCTTCTTATTGGAGTTGACACTCTCTAACCCATTTATGGGGTAGAGAAGATGCTCCTAGGAACCCAATACCTATTTGAGCTCATTGGGTTCACTAAATATTCACTAGGGATGACTTCCCTAGCAACCCTCCTAATGACCCTCTTAGGCTTTGAAGCCTTGGTCATTTGGGTCTCATCAAGGTCAACTATAGGGGTGACTCCCGTTGTGACCTTGGTGGTGGTCTTCCTAGCCCTAGGTTTTGTTCCATAATCGAATGGAACATTATGGTAAGTGGGCTTGACCAATTGGGACTTAGGTTTGTGACCCAAACCTTTCTTGTCCTTGGTCTTTGAAATTTGACCCTTAAACCCTAGAGATGACTTCTCCAAGTTCTTAAGAGTCTTTTCCAAAGTATCAAGTCTTGACCTCAAGACTTGATTCTCCTTCTCTAATACCTCAATTTTTGATTTATCATTTTTCTTTGAGGCATTCCTAGGCATGTGTCTAGTTGATTTGGGATTCCTACCTAGGTTCTCCTTAACCTTAGATGAGGTAATTCTAGGGTTGGCTTTCCTAGTGTTATCCTTATCTAGGCTCACATGTTTGGCACCTAAGCATGTGTATCGATTTCTAATGTTATCATGCTTATCATTATTGACTAGTGCAATAAAATTTCTAGCATGCATCTTACTAGTATTGCACGAATGAGACTTAAATGATACCTTAGGGTTTGCCTTAGCTCCCCCTATAGAAGTGCTCGGTCTCTTGCCCTTGTGAGGTTGCCTCCCCCTCGGACAATGACTCCGATAATGTCCCCTTCGCTTGCATTGGAAGCACACCACGTGCTCCTTGCCCTTGCGTGTCGGGACTCCGACTACCTTGACCTTTGGCGCCGGTGGAGTCTTCTTAGTCTTCTTTGGACATTTACTCTTGTAATGTCCAAATTCCCTACACTCAAAACACATTATATGCAATTTACTTGAACTTAAAGTGTTAGAGTTACCTAGGGTCGAGGATGGATGGATGCTCTCTTCTCCATCCCTCCCGGAGGTAGAAGCTTCTTCTTCGTGCTCCGATCTTGAAGAAGAACTCACCTCCTCTTCTTCTTTAGATGTTGAGTAGCCCTCAACTTCTAATTCCTCACCTCCACGATGTGAGCTACTTGGCTCACTATGCTCCTCTTCATGGCTTGAAGTGGGACTCTCCTCATGGAGTTTGGCCAAGTTGTTCCACAACTCCTTGGCATTATTGTATTCGCCTATCCTACACAACACATCATTAGGTAAAGAGAATTCAATGATTTTCGTTACCTCATCATTGATGGTTGATTGGTGGATTTGCTCCTTCGTCCACTCCTTCTTCTTGATAGGTTTTCCTTCCTCATCCATCGGAGGGGAAAACCCTTCTTGTACACAAAACCAATTTAACATATTAGTCCTAAGAAAATACATCATCCTTACCTTCCAATATATGAAGTTGTCGTGAGACTCGTAGAAGGGTTGAATCGTGACATCTTCTCCATAGAGATCCATTTCTAGCCCGTGCTCCCCCGGGTGTTGATCCGTCAAAGAGCGGCCTCGCTCTGATACCACTTGTTAGGATCCTTCGTACTCGGCTAGAGAGGGGGGTGTGAATAGCCGCCCCAAATCGATCGCGTTTCTTCCTACAATTCGTTAGCGCAGGGGAAAAATAAACAAGGAAACGAAAACAAGAAGATCAAACCTCAACGCGTCGATGTAACGAGGTTCGGAGATGATACTCCTACTCCTCGGCGTGTCCGTAAGGTGGACGAAGCCTCTCAATCCGTCGGTGGATGAGTCCCCGGAAAACCGGCTAATAATATACTCCTTGTGGGTGGAGAAACCTCACCACAAAGTCTCTTGCAACAGCAAGATAAGTGTACAAGAAATGCAGCAAGAAGCAAGAGCACTATGAATGTAAAAACAAACACTAGCTTGCCTTCGAAGGGAAGCTCACACTGAAGCTTCACAGTAGAGAGCTCAAGAAAGCCCAAAAGCAACAAGACTTAGCGTAAGAGAAGAGGAAGATAAATCAGAAGCCCTCCCCTTTATACCGCGAATAAGAAACAAGAGAACTAGCCGCGTCGCGGCTAGTGGATCCGTGGACCGATCAGCTCCATGTGGATCGGTCCACGGACCGATCCATTCTGGGGTCCCCGATCGGTCCATGGACCGATCGGAAGTCCGATCGGTGGACCGATCAGGAACCTCTGATCGGTCCGTAGACCGATCAGCTTCTCCGAACTTCTGCGCCTCGATTGTCCGATCGGCGGCGATCAGAACTAATCTGATCGGCCACCGATCGATCAAGAAACAGAGCTCGATCGGTCACCGCACCGATCGAGCAACAGATCACCGATCGTCGGTGACCGATCCAGCTTGGTTTTGCCCAAACCAAGTTCCAAGACTTCAAACCAATATCCGGTCAACCTTGACCTATTAGTACTTCATCCCAAGCATCCGGTCACTCCCTCCGCTTGGACTCCTCGCCAAGTGTCCGGTCAATCCCTTTGACCTACTTGGACTTTCCAACACCGGTCCGATCATCCCCGATCCATCTGGATTTTCCTTGGCTTCACTCACTGGACTTTCACCGCTTCACTCACCAGGATTTCCACACCGCCTAACATCCAGACTTTCTCACCGCTCGGCTTCACTCATCGACTTTCCCGCCTAGCTTCACTCACGACTTTCCACACCGCCTAACATCCCAGTTAGGACTTTCTCATTCACCTAGCTTCACTCACTAGGATTTTCACCGGCTTCACTCACAGGATTTTCCAACCGCCTAACATCCCAGTTAGGCTTTTCCCTGCCAAGTCTCCATACTTGGACTTTTCGCCAAGCCTCCATACTTGGACTTTTCCAGCCAAGCTCCCTGCGACTTTTCCGCCAAGTCTCCATACTTGGACTTTTCCCGAATTAGGTCAACCAGGTCAACCTTGACCTACGGTTGCACCAATAATCTCCCAAACATCTATTCTTGTCTCACATCAAGAATAGAACTCTCTCACGAGTGTCAAACATCAACATGCAACACAACTAGGTCAACCTTGACCTAAGGTTGCACCGACAATCTTCCCAAGTCAAACATCAAAATACAACTCGAGTCACGTCAACTCGAGTCGGGTCAACCAGGTCAACCTTGACCTAAGGTTGCACCAACATTAATATATATATAAGAATATGATATACATGAGTCCATACAATCATCAAATGATTGGCTCTAGGGCTCTAACTAACAATCTCCCACTAGCACTAGTGCCAATCTGTATAGGCTCTAAGACCTAAAGACCTAGTGTGACCATCATGCTTCCTCTGTGCCAAAGCCTTGGTCAAGGGATCTACGATGTTAGCCTCTGTAGGTACTCTGCAAATCTTCACATCTCCTCTATCGATAATCTCTCGAATGAGATGGAAGCGTCGTTGTATATGCTTGGTCCGCTGGTGTGAGCGAGGTTCCTTCTCCTGTGCTATAGCTCCATTGTTGTCACAATAGAGCTCAATGGGGTCAGCAATGGTAGGAACCACCCCAAGTTCAGTGATGAACTTGCGGATCCAAACTGCCCTGCCTCCGATGTAGCAATGTACTCGCTTCGTTGTAGAATCGCCATCGTATCCCGCTCAACTCTTCCGGTGACAGCCATCATTTATGCAAAATATGAACCCTGATCTATAGTCATCCCGATCGGTCTGGAAGCTAGCATCACTGTAACCCTTTACAGCTAGCTCATCATTGCCTCCATATATCAAGAAATATTCTTTAGTCCTTCTTAAATACTTAAGAATATTCTTGACCGCTATCCAGTGACTTTCACCTGGATCTGACTGGTATCTACTCGTCATGCTCAAAGTATACGAGACATCAGGTCGAGTACATAGCATAGCGTACATGATCGATCCTATGGCTGAGGCATAAGGGATCTGATCCATGCGGTCTCTCTCCTCTCTAGAAGAAGGACCTTTAGTCTTCGAAAGACTCACGCCATGTGACATCGGTTTGAATTCTGCATGGCAAACCGAAGGAGTACCTTGTCAATGTATGTACTCTGACTTAGGGCAAGCAATCTCTTAGATCTATCTCTATAGATCTGTATCCCTATAATGCGGGATGCCTCACCTAAGTTCTTCATTGAGAAGCAACTCCCTAGCCAAGTCTTGACAGACTGAAGCATAGGGATGCCCTTCCCAATGAGTAGTATGTCATCCACATACAATATGAGGAAGACAACTATGTCTCCTACAACCTTCTTGTAGACACAAGGTTCATCTTCGTTCTTGATGAAACCAAACTGTTTGATTGCATCATCGAATAGAAGATTCCAGCTCCGAGAAACTTGCTTTAGTCCATAAATGGACCTATGCAGCTTGCATACTCTGCTAGTATGCTGTGGATCTACAAAACCCTCAGGTTGTGTCATGTACACATCCTCGAGTAAGTTTCCATTCAGAAACGCGGTTTTGACATCCATCTGCCATATCTCATAGTCATGGTAGGCTGCAATAGCAAGCATGATCCTAATAGACTTAAACATCGCTACTGGAGAAAAGGTTTCATTATAGTCAATACAATGAATTTGCTTGAAACCTTTAGCTACCAAGCGACCCTTATAGATAAGTCCATCCATGTCAGTTTTTCTCTTAAAGACTTACTTACACCCAATGGGTTTTACCTCTTCAGGTGGATCAACCAAAGTCCATACTTGGTTGGTGTACATGGAATCCATTTCGGATCTCATGGCTTCTAGCCATTTCTCAGAATCTGGTCTAATCACAGCTTCCTGATAGGTGGTAGGCTCATCCTATATGAGCACAACGTCATCATGGTCAGAAAAGAGAAATGAGTATCTCTCAGGCTGACGACATACCCTATCAGACCTGCGAAGAGGTATGTCTACTTGAACTGGTTGTTGTTCCTCAACTCTTTGTGGAACAACATCATCCACAACACTTTGTGGTTCCAGTTCAACTTCCATCGAGGCATCAGTGCTATTGTTCGCATCTTGAACTTCTTTAAGATCGAACGCGCTCCCACTAGTCTTTCTAGAAATAAAGTCCCTTTCTAGAAAGACCCCAGTCTTTACCTTGTGCTGATGGGAATATAGAAGTAATATCCCTTAGTTTCCTTGGGATATTCGATGAAATAGCACTTGTCGGTTGGGTCCTAATTTGTCCGAGACTTGACGTCGACGTAAGCCTCACAACCCCAAATCCTCATGAAAGACACCGGGCATCTCTCCGGTCCATATCCTATATGGCGCCTTTATCACGGCCTTTGATGGAACTCGGTAAGCTATCGTGTCTAGAGCATAACCCCAGAGGTATGTCGGAAGATCTGTGTGACTCATCATAGACCGTACCATATCTAATAAGGTACGATTCCTCCTTTCGGATACACCATTCCACTGTGGTGTTCCAGGAGGAGTGAGTTGAGATAAAATCCCATACTCAGCTAAGTAGTCACGAAACTCATGGCTTAAGTATTCACCACCTCGATCGGATCGAAGTATCTTAATACTCTTGCCAAGCTGGTTCTCTACTTCATTCTTGAATTCTTTGAACTTTTCAAAGGATTCGGACTTATGTGTCATCAAGTACACATAACCGTATCTACTGAAGTCATCAGTAAATGTGATGAAGTACCTATAACCGCCTCTAGCAGTGACATTGAAATGACCACATACATCACTATGTATGAGTCCTAACAAATCAGTCGCTCTCTCGCTGTGCCCACTAAAGGGAGTCTTGGTCATCTTGCCTCGTAGGCATGACTCGCATATCTCATATGATTCAAAATCAAATGAGTCCAGCAAACCATCCTTATGGAGTGGGATAGCGCTTGTCATTTATATGACCTAAGCGACAGTGCCAAGATAGGTGTGGTTCGTATCGTTCGATTTGAACCTCTTGGTACTAACGTTATAGATAGAGCTCTCAAGGTCTAGAATATAGAGTCCGTTCATCGAGGTGTACTACAATAGAACATATCGTTTAAATACGTAACAACATTTGTTCTTTATTATAACGAGAATCCTTTCTTGTCCAAACAAGAAACCGATATAATGTTCTTAGTCAATGCAGCACATAACAACAATCGTCTAACTCTAGTATAAGCCCGAGGGCGAGATCGAAAATAAGTCCCTGAGCAACCCATGCTCCATTGCCTACTCGTAGGTCTATCTCGCCTTTTGTCAATGCTCTGGTATTTCTTAGTGCTTGTACATTAGTACAAATGTGCGAAGCACATCTAATACCCACGACGAAGAAATATAGAGGTTGACTTCTATAACATTTATACCGAAGTTGAAATCTTATTTCTCTCCTTGTTAAGATCTTCCGTATCTCAAATTCCTCTTCATGCCCTGCTTGTCCTTGATATAGTTGACGAAGATGTGCAACCATATCGTAAGCACCCATCAACTCATGTTGCTTCTGAAGCTCAGAGTTCATGGTTGCGAGCATTAGATAGGACACATCGAATGCGTCATCTTGATGCTTCTTGTAAGCATCTCGGTCTGCTCGCATGGTAGTGGCAGGAGGAGCCTCCGGAATGGGCTGCTCTAGAATGTATAGTTTACGTTCTTGGGTGAGAACTATTCTCAAGTTCCTGTACCAGTCCAGGAAATTTGCTCCGTTGAGCTTGTCCTTCTTAAGGACAGAACGCAGAGAGAAAAAGTTCGTATTCGACGTCATGGTTATCTACAATAGAAAATTTGCAGAAATAAATATCATATTCTTTTAAATCATCTAATTAGGCCTTTAATTAAATGATGCTTCCACTGAATTCTATAATGCTTGTGGGACAAGATCCACATCATACTAACCCTTGAGTTAGCTTTGGCTAATACGCCCAAGGCTTAGTATGATCGGTAGGTAACGATTACCAATTACATCTCTATGCAACTCTTGTTTATAGAATCAATATCTGCATTTATATTAAAACTCGAGTTAGCTTTGGCTAATACGCCCGAGAGTTAATATAGATGTGATTTTGACCTATCTTTTCCAACCGTTGGAATAATGCTTATAGTTGACTCGATCCAACCGAGTAACTACGAATACTCAATCTAATTGAGTTTGTATTCACCCATGCGTTGATAGGCGGGACCAAGATTGTCCCTCCGTACCCTTCCAAGATAATATGCTCTGCTTTGGCAGATTCAACAATACATGTGATCGAGGTAGTGATAGGTATCACGGCATGGTTAGGCATTTAAAGTTGGTTCGATCTAGATCTAATCTAATCGAGAAGGATGCATCTTGTGCATGACTTAGATCTAATCTAATCGCAAGGGTGCATCATGTGCACGACTTAGATCTAATCTAATCGTTAAGGCACTAATTAATTAATTAACTATTAAACATGCATCACATACATAACAATTAATTAATTAATCTATTTGTGATTTAGTCATGGCCCTACTACGATCTTCTCAAGCCAATGAGAAGATCGAATGGTCAACCTAGGGTCAACAGCTTCTCCAAGCTCCTCCCTTTGACCACCTTGTGTTGCTCGTGCCCGCCTCGGAATTCCGTCTCGTGTGGACCCTCCACCGCTCCAATTTGTACATTACATTTTGAAACTCGAGTTACATTCGAGTCTAAATCTAATTTACAACAAGAAAATAAGAGAAGGCACGACGCGCAGGTCGCGAATATAATACAACACTCGCAAACACATAACGGCACGCGGCAACCGCTTTTCGCGTCGTGGAAACCCCGAATCACCCAAAGCCATAGATCCGTCAAGGAAAAATTTTGAAACCACAAATACGAGTTTTATACTACGATCTACAGTAGATCTGCAAAGGAAAAACCATTTTACCTTCGATGCGTGCCGTTGCAAAATCCCGCTCGTCCAAGTTATTGTCGGATCTCCAAAGTATCAAGGTAGATACTTCTCTAGTGATATCCACACGAACAAGGAGTGTTTCTCACACTCAAAGGATGGAGAAGAAAGCCCCAAGTGTGCTAGCACTTTCTAGAGCTTTCGAATGGGATTGGAAAGGAAGAAAAAGCAGAAGGTACAAAAGAAATCTTATACACTCACTAGTAGTATCCTTCCTTTGTGACCTTCACTCTACCTTTGCTCTTGGATTCACTCAACCACCTTCTCCTCACCAAGGAAGTCACGGCAACCACCAGCCAAGAGAGGGAAGAAGCAAGGAAGAAGATAATAGAATGAATGCCCACATCAATACCAAAATCAAAACTACTCTCAACATTTGTGTGGCCGGCCACACAATGTAACCCCCTTCATTATTGTGGCCGGCCACATTAAAACCCAAGGGAAGAGTGTAACCCCCATGAGGTGGCATATCTCATGAGGTGGAGGTGATGTGGCAAGGATGAGTCATCCTTATGATGTGGCAATACATCAAGTCAAACTTGATGTTTCAAATTCCATTTGGTCAAGTCAAAATTGACCAATTTCTTCCTTGTTGATTTAAATCCAACCTTTGATTCAAGTCAATTTTAATTTAATGAATCTCAATTCATTAATATAAATTGACTCAATGAATCAAATTTAAATTAGACTCATTCAACAATTGAATCTAACTCAATAAGTCTAATTTGAATTCAATCTTTGGTGCATCATATGAACCTAATCCAATTGGTTCATCATATGAACCTAATCTCCATCCGCTTGTTCTTTGTGTGTGACCCAATAGGTTCTTGTAACGTTGGCAATGTTTCTAAACTCTTTTAGAAACATAAGCAATGAGCGGCATCTAGCAATACATCATTGCTACCCAAGTTACAAGAAATGTCAAGATCCAACATCACCTTGTGACTACTAATTGTGACTCCTCACAATATGTGACATTGTCCTTCTATCCTAGACATCTAGATTGATCAATATGAGGCATAGACCGTGTCATCCTCTAATCAATCTAAATCTTGAACTCCAAGTAGACTCACTCGATCAAATGAGCTCAACATCTAATGTTGACTCATTTGGGCATGGCCATGCACTTCGTGGTCTAACTCTATCAAGAATATTGATGTCGCTCCCGTCATATGGGAGGGATAGATCCCATCTACATCACTCACATCCCTCTGCATAATTTGTTACATACCCAGTAATCGCCTTTATAGTCTACCCTGTTACGAGTGACGTTTGACGAAACCAAAGTACATAACTCCTTATGTAGGGATCCATGGTGACTTCAGGTCTAAGGACTAATAGTCATACTAATAGCCACATGAGAAAGTATATGACACTCATATAACGATCCATGATACTTTCTCATGGCGGGTCATTCAGTATACATTCTCTAATGCATACCCATGTGTCAGCTTGATATCTCTATACCCATGACTTGCGAGATCAAGGCATAGAGCTGACCTACATGCTAGTCTTATTGTATTAACATTGTCCCTGAATGTTAATACTCGACTAGGAATAAATTAGAGTAGTGTTCCCTATATCATCTCACTATCGATTCAACTAATCGATTGGTATAGGTATAAACCTTCTACTCAAGGACGCTACTATACTTATTTTATCTGGCACTAATACAAATAAGCATAATAACCAAAAAACCAAATGCCTTAATATATATATAAGAATATGATATACATGAGTCCATACAATCATCAAATGATTGGCTCTAGGGCTCTAACTAACAATCTCCCACTAGCACTAGTGCCAATCAATATAGGCTCTAAGACCTAAAGACCTAGTGTGACCATCATGCTTCCTCTGTGCCAAAGCCTTGGTCAAGGGATCTACGATGTTAGCCTCTGTAGGTACTCTGCAAATCTTCACATCTCCTCTATCGATAATCTCTCGAATGAGATGGAAGTGCCGTTGTATAGGCTTGGTCCGCTGGTGTGAGCGAGGTTCCTTCTCCTGTGCTATAGCTCCATTGTTGTCACAATAGAGCTCAATGGGGTCAGCAATGGTAGGAACCACCCCAAGTTCAGTGATGAACTTGCGGATCCAAACTGCCTCCTTTGCTACCTCTGATGCAGCAATGTACTCGGCTTCTGTTGTAGAATCAGCTACTGTATCCTGCTTCGAACTCTTCCAGCTGACAGCACCATCATTTATGCAAAATATGAACCCCGACTGTGATCTATAGTCATCCTGATCGGTCTGGAAGCTAGCATCACTGTAACCCTTTACAGCTAGCTCATCATTGCCTCCATATATCAAGAAATATTCTTTAGTCCTTCTTAAATACTTAAGAATATTCTTGACCGCTATCCAGTGACTTTCACCTGGATCTGACTGGTATCTACTCGTCATGCTCAAAGCATACGAGACATCAGGTCGAGTACATAGCATAGCGTACATGATCGATCCTATGGCTGAGGCATAAGGGATCTGATCCATGCGGCTCTCCTCTCTAGAAGAAGGACCTTGAGTCTTGAAAGACTCACGCCATGTGACATCGCAGAAATCCCTTCTTGGAATTCTGCATGGCAAACCTTGTCAATGTATGTACTCTGACTTAGGCCAAGCAATCTCTTAGATCTATCTCTATATATCTGTATCCCTAGAATGCGGGATGCCTCACCTAAGTCCTTCATTGAGAAGCAACTCCCTAGCCAAGTCTTGACAGACTGAAGCATATGGATGTCCTTCCCAATGAGTAGTATGTCATCCACATACAATATGAGGAAGACAACTATGTCTCCTACAACCTTCTTGTAGACACAAGGTTCATCTTCGTTCTTGATAAAACCAAACTGTTTGATAGCATCATCGAATCGAAGATTCCAGCTCCGAGAAACTTGCTTTAGTCCATAAATGGACCTATGCAGCTTGCATACTCTGCTAGTATGCCGTGGATCTACAAAACCCTCAGGTTGTGTCATGTACACATCCTCGAGTAAGTTTCCATTCAGAAACGCGGTTTTGACATCCATCTGCCATATCTCATAGTCATGGTAGGCTGCAATAGCAAGCATGATCCGAATAGACTTAAACATCGCTACTGGAGAAAAGGTTTCATCATAGTCAATACCATGAATTTGCTTGAAACCTTTAGCTACCAAGCGACCTTTATAGATAAGTCCATCCATGTCAGTCTTTCTCTTAAATACCCACTTACACCCAATGGGTTTTACCCCTTCAGGTGGATCAACCAAAGTCCATACTTGGTTGGTGTACATGGAATCCATTTCGGATCTCATGGCTTCTAGCCATTTCTCGGAATCTGGTCTTCCTGATAGGTGGTAGGCTCATCCTCTATGAGCACAACGTCATCATGGTCAGACAAGAGAAATGAGTATCTCTCAGGCCGACGACGTACCCTATCAAACCTGCGAAGAGGTATGTCTACTTGAACTACTTGTTGTTCCTCAACTCTTTGTGGAACAACATCATCCACAACACTTTGTGGTTCCAGTTCAACTTCCATCGAGGCATCAGTGCTATTGTTCGCATCTTGAACTTCTTCAAGATCGAACGCGCTCCCACTAGTCTTTCTAGAAACAAAGTCCCTTTCTAGAAAGACCCCAGTCTTTGCCACAACTACCTTGTGCTGACTGGGAATGTAGAAGTAATATCCCTTAGTTTCCTTGGGATATCCGATGAAATAGCACTTGTCGGATTTGGGTCCTAATTTGTCTGAGACTTGACGTCGTACGTAAGCCTCACAACCCCAAATCCTCATGAAAGACACCTGGGCATCTCTCCCAGTCCATATCCTATATGGTGTCTTTATCACGGCCTTTGATGGAACTTGGTTGAGTATGAAAGCTGCCGTGTCTAGAGCATAACCCCAGAGGTATGTCGGAAGATCTGTGTGACTCATCATAGACCGTACCATATCTAATAAGGTACGATTCCTCCTTTCGGATACACCATTCCACTGTGGTGTTCCAGGAGGAGTGAGTTGAGATAAAATCCCATACTCAGCTAAGTAGTCACGAAACTCATGACTTAAATATTCACCACCTCGATCGGATCGAAGTATCTTAATACTCTTGCCAAGCTGGTTCTGTACTTGATTCTTGAATTCTTTGAACTTTTCAAAGGATTCGGACTTATGTGTTATCAAGTACACATAACCGTATCTACTGAAGTCATCAGTAAATGTGATGAAGTGCCTATAACCGCCTCTAGCAGCGACAATGAAAGGGCCACATACATCACTATGTATGAGTCCAAACAAATTAGTCGCTCTCTCGCTGTGCCCACTAAAGGGAGTCTTGGTCATCTTGCCTCATAGGCATGACTCGCATATCTCATATGATTCAAAATCAAATGAGTCCAGCAAACCATCCTTATGGAGCTGGGATAAGCGCTTGTCATTTATATGACCTAAGCGACAGTGCCAGAGATAGGTGTGGTTCATATCGTTCGATTTGAACCTCTTGGTACTAACGTTATAGATAGAGCTATCAAGGTCTAGAATATAGAGTCCGTTCATCAGAGGTGCACTATAATAGAACATATCGTTTAAATAGACAGAACAACATTTGTTCTTTATTATAAACGAGAATCCTTTCTTGTCCAAACAAGAAATTAATATAATGTTCTTAGTCAATGCAGGCACATAACAACAATCGTCTAACTCTAGTATAATCCCAGAGGGGAGAGTTAGAAAATAAGTCCCTACAGCAACAGCAGCAACCCGTGCTCCATTGCCTACTCGTAGGTCTTTCTCGCCCTTTGTCAATGCTCTGCTATTTCTTAGTGCTTGTACATTAGTACAAATGTGCGAAGCACATCCGGTATCTAATACCCACGACGAAGAAATAGAGAGGTTGACTTCTATAACATTTATACCTGAAGTAGAAATCTTATTTCTCTCCTTGTTAAGATCTTCCAGGTATCCTGTGAAGTTCCTCTTCCAGTGCCCTGCTTATCTTTGATATAGTTGACGAAGATGTGCAACCATATCGTAAGCACCCATCAACTCATGTTGCTTCTGAAGCTCAGAGTTCATGGTTGCGAGCATTAGACAGGACACATCGAATGCGTCATCTTGATGCTTCTTGTAAGCATCTCGGTCTGCTCGCGTGGCAGTGGCCTCCAGAACGTACAGTTTACGTTCTTGGGTGAGAACTATTCTCAAGTTCCTGTACCAGTCCAGGAAATTTGCTCCATTGAGCTTGTCCTTCTTAAGGACAGAACGCAGAGAGAAAAAGTTCGTATTCGACATCATGGTTATCTACAACAGAAAATTTGCAGAAATAAATATCATATTCTTTTAAATCATCTAATTAGGTCTTTAATTAAATGATGCTCCCACTGAATTCTATAATTCTTGTGGGACAAGATCCACATCATACTAACCCTTGAGTTAGCTTTGGCTAATACGCCCAAGACTTAGTATGATCGGTAGGTAACAATTACCAATTACATCTCTATGCAACTCTTGTTTATAGAATCAATATCTGTATTTATATTAAAACTCGAGTTAGCTTTGGCTAATACGCCCGAGAGTTAATATAGATGTGATTTTGACCTATCTTTTCTAACCGTTGGAATAATGCCTATAGTTGACTCGATCCAACTGAGTAATTAGGAATACTCAATCTAATTGAGTTTGTATTCACCCATGCATTGATAGGCGGGACCAAGATTGTCCCTCCGTACCCTACAAAGATAATATGTATTGCTCTGCTTTAGCAGATTCAACAATACATGTGATCGAGGTAGTGATAGGTATCACGGCATGGTTAAGCATTTAGAGTTGGTTCGATCTAGATCTAATCTAATCGAGAAGGATGCATCTTGTGCATGACTTTGATCTAATCTAATCACAAGAGTGCATCAAGTGCACGACTTAGATCTAATCTAATCGTTAAGGCACTAATTAATTAATTAACTATTAAACATGCATCAGATACATAACAATTAATTAATTAATCTATTTGTGATTTATTCATGGCCCTACTACGATCTTCTCAAGCCAATGAGAAGATCGAATGGTCAACCTAGGGTCAACAGCTTCTCCAAGCTCCTCCCTTTGACCACCTTGTGTTGCTCGTTCCTGCCTCGGAACTCCGTCTCGTGTGGACCCTCCACCGCTCCAATTTGTACATTACAATTTGAAACTCGAGTTACATTCGAGTCTAAATCTAATTTACAACAATAAAATAAGAGAAGGCACGACGCGCAGGTACTCGCAAACACATAACGGCACGCAGGCCGTATTATGAATTACAACACAACCAATCATATTGGGTTTTGGGCCATGACTATCACAAAATTAATATATAATTCAAAATTATATATTTTCATAATTTTTCTATAATTTTAAAACTAATTTTTATAATTTTATGAGTAAAATTTCCCGGCGGTCCCGTTTAGCGGTTTCGGGCGGGGCCTGGGGCAGCGCCCCTACCCGCGATCTAACCATCGCGAGGGTTCCTTTGTGATCCAACGCGCTTAAACCCGCTGTCCCAAAACGATTTGGGCGAGACATTGCCGTTTCGGAAAAATCTTCCTGGCTGGTTCGTTTTTAGCGATTTCGGATGCAATCGCGGAGCCCTTGCGGGTTAGGGGCAGTACCCTACCCACGATCTAACCATCGTGAGTTGCTCCTTTGCGATTTATTGGCACCCAAGCCCGCTGTCCCAAACGGATTTGGGGCAAAACGAAGCCGTTTAAGGGACACTTGTGCTTCGCTTCTACGGAAAAATTACCCATAAAAACTATAAAATCATAATTTTACAGAAAATTACAGAAACTTTAGTTTTCATAAAACCAAAAAACAAACTCGTATTCGCCTTGCACGTGGCTCTTTCGGGCCACGAAAACCACTTTTCGCGGCAACCGCTTTTCGCGTCGCGGAAACCCCGAATCACCCAAAGCCATAGATCCGTGCAAGGAAAAATTTCGAAACCACAAATACGAGTTTTATACTACGATCTACAGTAGATCTACAAAGGAAAAACCATTTTACCTTCGATGCGTGCCCTTGCAAAATCGATGCGTACAACACAACCAATCATATTGGGTTTTGGGCCATGACTATCACAAAATTAATATATAATTCAAAATTATATATTTTCATAATTTTTCTATAATTTTAAAACTAATTTTTACAATTTTATGAGTAAAATTTTCCGGCGGTCCCGTTTAGCGATTTCGGGCGCAATCGCGGAACGGATCCCCTTGCGGGGCCCAGGGGCAGCGCCCCTACCCGCGATCTAACCATCGCGAGGGTTTCGTTGCGATCCAACAGCGCCTAAACCCGCTGTCCCAAAATGATTTGGGCCGAGACATTGCCGTTTCGGAAAAATCTTCCCGGCGGGTTCGTTTTTAGCGATTTCGGATGCAATCGCAGAGCAAATCCCCTTGCGGGGTTAGGGGCAGTACCCCTACCCACGATCTAACCATCGTGAGTTGCTCCTTTGCGATTTAATGGCACCCAAGCCCGCTGTCCCAAACGGATTTGGGGCAAAACGAAGCCGTTTTGGAAAAATCTTTCCGGTAGCCGAAGGCTACAAGTGCCGAGACACTTGTGCTTCGCTTCTACGGAAAAATTACCCATAAAAACTATAAAATCATAATTTTACAGAAAATTACAGAAACTTTAGTTTTCATAAAACCAAAAAACAAACTCGTATTCGCCTTGCACGTGGCTCTTATACCACTGTTGGATTTTTCGGGCCGCGAAAACCGCTTTTCGCGTCGTGGATACCCCGAATTACCCAAATCCGTAGATCCGTGCAAGGAAAAATTTCAAAACCACAAATACGAGTTTTATACTACTATCTACAGTAGATCTACAAAGGAAAAACCATTTTACCTTCGATGCGTGCCCTTGCAAAATCCCGCTCGTCCAAGGTACTTGTCGGATCTCCAAAGTATCAAGGTAGATACTTCGCTAGTGATATCCACACAAACAAGGAGTGTCTCTCACACTCAAAGGATGGAGAAGAAAGCCCCAAGTGTGCTAGCACTTTCTAGAGCTTTCGAATGGGATTGGAAAGGAAGAAAAAGAAGAAGGTACAAAAGAAATCTTATACACTCACTAGTAGTATCCTTCCTTTGTGACCTTCACTCTACCTTTGCTCTTGGATTCACTCAACCACCTTCTCCTCACCAAGGAAGTCACGGCAACCACCAGCCAAGAGAGGGAAGAAGCAAGGAAGAAGATAATAGAATGAATGCCCACATCAATACCAAAATCAAAACTACTCTCAACATTTGTGTGGCCGGACACACAATGTAACCCCCTTCATTAATGTGGCCGGCCACATTAAAACCCAAGGGAAGAGTGTAACCCCCATGAGGTGGCATACCTCATGAGGTGGAGGTGATGTGGCAAGGATGAGTCATCCTTATGATGTGGCAATACATCAAGTCAAACTTGATGTTTCAAATTCCATTTGGTCAAGTCAAAATTGACCAATTTCTTCCTTGTTGAGTTAAATCCAACCTTTGATTCAAGTCAATTTTAATTTAATGAATCTCAATTCATTAATATAAATTGACTCAATGAATCAAATTTAAATTAGACTCATTCAACAATTGAATCTAATTGATTCTAACTCAATAAGTCTAATTTGAATCCAATCTTTGGTGCATCATATGAACCTAATCCAATTGGTTCATCATATGAACCTAATCTCCATCCACTTGTTCTTTGTGTGTGACCCAATAGGTTCTTGTAATGTTGGCAATGTTTCTAAACTCCTTTAGAAACATAAGCAATGAGCGGCATCTAGCAATACATCATTGCTACCCAAGTTACAAGAAATGTCAAGATCCAACATCACCTTGTGACTACTAATTGTGACTCCTCACAATATGTGACATTGTCCTTCTATCCTAGACATCTAGATTGATCAATATGAGGCATAGACCGTGTCATCCTCTAATCAATCTAAATCTTGAACTCCAAGTAGACTCACTCGATCAAATGAGCTCAACATCTAATGTTGACTCATTTGGGCATGGCCATGCACTTCGTTGTCTAACTCTATCAAGAATATTGATGTCGCTCCCGTCATATGGGAGGGATAGATCCCATCAACATCACTCACATCCCTCTGCATAATTTGTTACATACTCAGTAATCGCCTTTATAGTCCACCCTGTTACGGGTGACGTTTGACGAAACCAAAGTACATAACTCTTTATGTAGGGATCCATGGTGACTTCAGGTCTAAGGACTAATAGTCATACTAATAGCCACATGAGAAAGTATATGACACTCATATAACGATCCATGATACTTTCTCATTGCGGGTCATTCAGTATACATTCTCTAATGCATACCCATGTGTCAGCTTGATATCTCTATATCCATGACTTGTGAGATCAAGTCATCGAGCTGACCTACATGCTAGTCTTATTGTATTAACATTGTCCCTGAATGTTAATACTCGACTAGGAATAAATTAGAGTAGTGTTCCCTATATCATCTCACTATCGATTCAACTAATCGATTGATATAGGTATGAACCTTCTACTCAAGGACGCTACTATACTTATTTTATCTGGCACTAATACAAATAAGCATAATAACCAAAAACCAAATGCCTTAATATATATATAAGAATATGATATACATGAGTCCATACAATCATCAAATGATTGGCTCTAGGGCTCTAACTAACATGTGTGTGGAAGTGGCATGGTGGAATAGATCCCTTTGTGTTTCAGAACTTATATTATGCCTTGACCTTTTATGTGAACCATGTTTAACTATATGCTTGATAACTACTTGAATTAGCATGGATAGATTATGCTCTTATGTTTTATTGTTTCATGTTGGTATGCTCTGGATATCATGAATCATGTTTTAAGTAGTGATGATAAATCAAGTTACATGTTATGTTTGAAGAATTAGTATGTTAAGCATGTTTACTATGTTATATTATGATATTGTTCACATGTCATGTTCAGTTCATATGCATATGATTAAATTAAATTTTAGACAACCCACTTCCGCTTCCTTGAGTTCATATGCATATACATGTATGTATATCTTCAGTAGTAAGTGACCCCGTCCCCTCTCTAGTAGCAGTGGAGGGGCGGGCGTTACAGTTTGGTATCAGAGCAGGTCTACCTTTCCACTACACATAAACATCAAGCCTACATCCTGCTGCTCCAAGTTAGAATTTCTATGCCTACTCTATTTCTTTTATTATGTATGATAAGGAATGCTTTAATTTAAGTATGCATGTCTACTCTATTTTTAATTATGATAAGTCACAATTTTAGTCTAAGTATGCATGATGGTAGGTTAGGAATAATAATAACTTATGCTAGCCTTGTTGTCATTTATGAAGATAAGCATGGCTAGAAGGCGCAATCCAGAGCCGATGAAGCGGTACCCCCACCTGATCTGATGCATGTAGTCACTGAACTTCAGCGTCAGGTCACAGAACAGTAGCAAATAATAAATACTCTGATGAATCAGCAAGGGAACCCTACTACCCCACCCGAGAATCAGAATGCGATGCCAGTCATACCGACAGCTGCACCAGTGCCACCAGCACCAGTGGCAGATGTTGAAGCCGGAAGCTTTCTCTGGTAACTGTGAGCCATGGGACGCCCAAGCCTAGTTCAAGACTGTAGAGAGCATAGTGGAGCTATTGGATTGGCCTGAACACGAGAAGGTCAAGTGTGCATCGTTCTGCCTTACGGGCGATGCCAGAATGTGGTGGGATTAAGTCAAAGCAAAGAGACAAGTGAATCAAATGAGATGAACGGACTTCGAGACTGAATTCTTCGAGGAATTCTTCCACATGCGTGTGACCAACAAGCACTACGACGAGTTCACCGAGTTCCGACAAGGTGACCTACCAATTAATAAAGATGTGAAGAGATTCAACCGTTTAGCGCGCCTATACCCAGAATTGGTCAGCACAGAAAGAGAAAGGGTCAGACTTATGCTGAAGATGCTCAGACTCGAGATAGCTCTGAATGTGGCCGGCGGAGTTAATAGACCGCAGACTGCCGAAGAGTTAATCAGCAGTGCCCTGATCACCGAACACTATCTGAAGGCACTGAACGCGGGCAAGTGTCAAGTCCAGCCCGGAGGACAGAAACCTCAAAGCACCAGAACCAGCTAGAAAGGAAACCACAGTGGCAAGAGGAAGCAATGGAACGACTTTAAGGGTGGTCCAGCAAGCAAGCAACCCACGTTCTCTCAGTGTACCACATGTGGGAAGAAGCATCCATGAATATGTCGTATAGGCACAAATAGCTGCTACAACTGTGGATTGGAAGGACATATGGCCAGAAACTGTCCTACTCAGGTTCAGGCACCTCCCCAGCAGTATGTCCAGAACCAAGGTGCTCCCTCACAGCTACACCTGATGCAGGCTGCGATAGAAGGCCCTCAGATAAGCCAAAGGAGATTGGAAGCTCCGCTAGTTACGACGAATGCCAGGATCTTTTCCCTCACCAAGGAAGATGTGGAAAATGCTTCTACCGTTGTCACAGGTCAGATATTTATTTTTATTCAGCATGCTACTGTATTATTTGATATTGGGGCGATGCACTCGTTCGTCTCTACACTGTTCACAAGGAAAATAGACATACCACCCCAAGCCTTAGATTGCAAGTTCTTAACGACCCTACTATCAGGAGAGGTGATGCCATCCACTCATATGCTGCGAGCTGCATCCATCAGAATCGCAGATAGAGAACTCTACTGTGATCTGATAGTGCTTGACATGCAGGATTATGATATCATATTGGGCATGGATTTCGTGAGCAAGTACAGTGCTTCGATAGAGTACCGTAAGAGAAAAGTGATTTTCCAGCCTGAAGCAGAACCGATGTTTGAATTTATTGGGAAGCCAAGAGAAATTATGAGCTACGGGGTCGAAAATATGTCCGAACAGCTCTCTACCCTGACTATAGCACCGACGTTGTTCGACGATATATTGGGGAAGCAAACCCGTGACCCAAGCATCCAAAGGATCAAGTAAGAAGTCTTAGAGGGAAAGAATGATGGATTTCCTATCGCTAACAGTGGAATATTATACCTCAGTGATCGCTTATGTATTCCTGATGATCCAGAGTTGCGAAAGAAGATACTGGAAGAAGCCCATGCAACACCCTATGCGATGCATCCTGGATCCACCAAGATGTACCAAGACCTTAAAAAGAAATTCTGGTGGTTCGGTATGAAGAGAGATGTGACTCAGTATGTCAGTATGTAACGCCCGCCCTCCCTGCTAAAAACAAGGGACGGGGCTACGATACTCTACGTACGTATTACAGCGGAAGACTTAAAATTATTTTTCTTAACTTAATTAAAACCGAACTACACTAACATGGTTTCATAACATGGTAGCAAAATAAATAAAAACTTAACATCAAGTCACCCATATTGTATTACATTTCACAAAACCAAAGCATAGTTCTTAAAGGTTTTAAAGCAGGTTCTTTATTAGTTGCCTAGCCACCGCCACACACATCTTCGTTGCCCCTCCTGCTGCTCCTTTAACTCATCCAGCTTTTTCCTTTATCTGTGGTACAAGGAAAGTAAGCTATGAGCACTCATGGCTCAGTAAGTTTCTTTCCTACTCACTAAAATCAACAATCAGCACATAATCAAATAATGTCTCAACTTAACATGATCTCAACTAGTCATGGCATAACATATCATACTCTTTAAGCATATCATGCAACATAACAAACATTATAACTAGTCATGTCATATCACCTCTTAAATCATAGCATGAAACATAACATAATCATATCATGGCATATCATCTCTTAAAACATAGCATGAAACATAACATAATCATATCATGGCATATCTTAAATCATAGCCTCAACATAACATAATCATAGATTATATGCATCATGATTTTGAAAACATGTATCCGAAAAACATGTGTATGTCTCATGATCTTTTAAAACCATTTTCTTCTTTCATATATATACTTGAACATAATATCAACATATTTAGGGCCCCGGCTTGTACCATACATACATAACATAGATGCGCGCGTCCTAAGTATATCCAAGGTAGCAAGTCTTGAATCATACTAGGAACTAGGTCAAGATCACAAAGCATGGCCTAGGGGCGTACTTGAAGAGTCCATCCCTTATTAGCCTAGATCACAAAGCAAGGCTTAGCCCATATCACAAAGCAAGGCTTAGGGGTGTACTAAGGAGCCCATCCCTTATTAGCCTAGATCACAAAGCAAGGCTTAGCCTAGATCACAAAGCAAGGATTATAGACTGATTAGGAGTCCACCCTTGGTACAAGCCTTACAAAGTAAAGTAGCATGTATAAAAATGCATCATTTAGTCACATAGCATAGCATAAAAGTATGCATCACTTAGGCATACATTATGTCATAAAAGTATGCATCACTTAGGCATACATCATATCATAAAAAGTATGCATCACTTAGGCATACATCATGTCTTAAGAAAGTATGCATCACTTAGGCATACATCATGTCATAAAAGTATGCATCACTTAGGCATACATCATGTCTTAAGAAAGTATGCATCACTTAGGCATACATCATATCATAGAAAGTATGCATCACTTAAACATGTAGTATATCATTAAAGCATGCATATTTCTATCCACATAGCATATCATAAAAACATTCATATTCTAAGCACATAGCATATCATTAAAGCATGCATATTTCTACTCACATAGCATATCATAAAAGTATGCATATTCTAAGCACATAGCATATCATTAAAGCATGCATATTTCTTAAGCACATAACATATCATTAAAACATGTATATTTCTAAGCACATAACATATCTTTAAAATATGCATATCTCTATCCACATACCATATCATAAAAAGGTATAAATCACAAGCATACATGGTTAAGCATAAGGGTGTATCATGTGATTATACTATCATAAGAAACATGGTAACATAGTTAACTTGGGTTCTAAGCTTCCTAAACCCTTGGGTTCCTATCATGGCCGAACCCTCTTAGGTCTCAATTTAGGTAAAAACAACCTCCAAGCATGTGAAACCTAAATCATCATCACATAAATTTCATAGGAAGCATTATAAGCATGATTAACTTGGTTTCTAAGTTCTCCAAGTCCTTAAACTCATGTGGACGAACCCTATCAGTATATAAACAAGGTCCCAAATGTCATGAAAGCATGGAAACCTTAAACCATATTTATAGCATTTTTTTTTTCAAGTAACATAGTAAGCATATTGAGTTAGTTCCTAAGTCCTTCAATCCCTTAACATATGTCATGGTCAAACTTTTAACAAGTGTTCATTAGGGCTAAAAACAAACATACAAGCATGTGAACTTGAACTAACATCATGTATAAATTCATAACAAGGAATTATACAATATGTATGGCCGAAACTTACCCTAGCCACAATTAGGTCATTAAACAACATATAGCATGGGAACTTTGTCTTTCTACTTATCATATTCCATGTAAAGTGACATAAGCATATTTAATTCTTGTTCTAGGGTTTATAGGGCATCTATTCCTTCATGGCCGAAACATACAATAGTTCATTTAGGTCATGGAAAAATTATACAAATATGTGACACAATCAACACATTATCATATTTTCATAAGAAGCACTTTTAATACATTTGGTTTCATTTCTAAGGCCTCTAGGTCTTTTAAACCCTACTTGGCCGAAACTCACAAAATATAAACTTGCTTCAAATAGCCTAAAAGCATGAGAAATTATACAAGTTTCATAGCATGTGTAAGGACAAGCATAATAAACATACATGTGAATTGTGTTTTAGGCTTCCTAGGTTTCTTTCCCTTTTTCTTTTATTTCTCCTTATGGCCGAAACCTACCAATCTCTAAACTAAGTTTTAAGTGGCCTAAAGCATGGAAAAACTAAGTAAGTTTCATGGCAAAAATTACTAAGAACATCATATACAAAGTTGGTTCATAAACAAGCTAGGACCCTTGTGATCTTACATGTCATATATCATGTAACTAATTTTCTATACTCAATTTAAACATAAGAGCATTAAACAACTTTCATATCATAATATCACAGAGGTCTTGAGCATATTAGAATTTTGTTCAAGCTTTTCTAAACTATCCATCTTATCATAGCCAAAAATCTAAAATAAGAGTTCATGAATTTCTAGTAATGTACAACATGCAATTCTTTAAGAGAACTCTATATTCTATCATACAAACATGGTTATTTAAATTTAAAGGTCTTCCTAACCCTAAGCCCTTTTCTTGGCCGAAACATATAAATGGATTTCTTTGGTTCCAAGTAACTTTCAAGCAAGAAAACCAATAAAAACCCTTAGTGGTTCATGGGAGAAATTTTGTACTAGTTTAGTTAAACAATATTTTTCCCTAACCTCCTTAACATATTTTTGGCCGAAATTCTAGGGTTAGGTACTCCTCTGACCAAGCATCATTTAAGTATAAAAACATGGAGAAAATCCTTCCTACATAACATAGAAAGAATATCATGAAATAAGGACTTGTTTAAACCATCCTAGTTTTGAAAACCCTTTCTTTAGCCGAATTTTCTTAAATTCTTTCCTAGATTTTCTAATCTTTATAGAATCCGAAAATCACATAAAATCCTTGTACCACAGGTGAGGGGAAGCTTACATCCTTTTCGCTTGTGGATCTAAGGTATGGTGGAGAAGAAGTAGCCTCTTCTTCTAGTTCCTTTCCCTTGATTCCTTTGCTAAGTCCTCCTTGTATCTTAGGCTTTCTTAGGGAAAAAAAACTTGGCTTTGGGGCCGAAGATGTTCTCGGTGAGGGGAAGAGGGAGGATGAGGAAATGAGAGAAAAAATAACTTTCTCTTTTCTTGCTCCCTTTTATGTTAAGGGGGAAGAGGTAGCAAACTTAGTTTTTGCTTTCCTTCTCCCTTAGCCTTTTTTTTCTATTTTATTTTTATTTTTATTTATTTATTTATCCTCATCATTCATGGTGAAATAAGGGGGAATGAATCCCCTTAATTCCTCTTTAAATTTTCGGCAAAAATCAAAGAGGAAGAGGGAGAGAAAGGGAGGAAGGCAAGTTGCCCTTCTCTTGCTCTTTTCTTATTTTCTTTTGGCTAGCTTTTACTCTTACCTTTATCATGAGTTTCCCTCCTTTGCTATCAATATCTTCTCTCTATCACAATTGGTTTCTACTAATTAATTCAATGAAATATAATATAAGAGGTTTATGTTTCAATCCTTGACCTCCTCTTCTTTTTATTTCATTTTATTTCTTTTTTGCTTCAACTCACTTCCTATTATTTTTATAAGGAAAAATCCCATATTCATATATTTATCTTACAAGCTTAGTGGGTATTACAGTACCCCGTACCTCATAAAAAGTTCGTCCTCGAACTTTAAAATAGTTGCATCAGGTGGCACTGAACTTTCGGCTGAGTGCATCGGCCACTTTGTTCGCCTTTCCTAGGTGATAAAGAATCTCGCAGACGTAATCTTTAACTAGCTCGAGCCATCGGCGTTGCCTCATATGCAGGTCTTTTTGCGTGAAGAAATATTTCAGACTCTGATGGTCGGTATAAATCTTACACTGAGCTCCATATAAATAATGTCTCCATATTTTGAGAGCGAAGACCACGGCTGCTAGTTCTAAGTCGTGAATGGGATAATTCTTCTCATGTTCTTTAAGTTGTCTAGAAACGTAGGCAATGACTTTGCCATCTTGCATGAGTACAGCTCCAAGTCCTGTGAAGGAAGCATCGCAGTACATATCGAAGCCTCTGTTGGTTTCCGGAAGAGTAAGAATCGGAGCACTGGTCAGTCTCCTTCTTAATTCTGCGAAACTCTTCTCGCAAGCTTCTGTCCATTCATACTTTGTATTTTTCTTGGTGAGAGCTGTCATAGGGGCTGCGATTTTGGAGAAATTCTCTACAAATTTCCTGTAATAACCTGCTAGTCCGAGAAAACTCCTGACTTCGCTGGCATTCTTTGGTCGGTTCCAGTTATTTACAGCTTCGATTTTACTTGGATCCACCATAACTACATCTTTGGAGATGACATGACCTAGAAATATTACCCGGTCAAGCCAAAACTCGCATTTGGAGAATTTTGCATATAGTTGTTTCTCTTGAAGGATCTGTAGTACAGTATTCAGGTGTTCAGCATGTTCTTCTGGGGTTCTCGAGTAGATAAGTATATCGTCAATAAAGACGATTACAAACTTATCAAGATATGTCGAAAATACCCAATTCATTAGGTCCATAAATACTGCAGGAGCGTTGTTTACTCCGAAAGGCATAACTATGAACTCATAGTGTCCATATCGGGTTCGAAATGCTATTTTTGGTATATCATCTGGTTTCACCTTCACTTGATGATAACCGGATCGTAGATCTATCTTTGAGAAAACGGTCGCACCCTTCAGTTGGTCGAACAAGTCATCGATCCGTGGGAGTGGGTACCGGTTCTTGATCGTCACATTATTCAGTGCTCGGTAGTCTATACACATTCGCATAGACCCATCCTTCTTCTTTACAAACAGCACTGGAGCTCCCCATGGAGAGTGACTAGGACGAATAAGTCCCTTGTCGAGTAATTCAGATAACTATTCCAGAAGTTCCTTTAATTCAGCCGGAGCCATACGATAAGGTGCTTTTGAGATCGGCTGAGTACCAGGAATCAATTCGATTCCGAATTCTATCTCCCTGTCAGGGGCCAACCCTAGTAGTTCATCAGGAAATACTTTTGGATAGTTGCACACTACTCTGACATCTTCTAACTTCGGGTCTTTGACTTGATTGGTGTCAACCACGTGCGCTAGAAACCCCATACATCCTTTATCTAACATCTTTTGTGCTTTAATAGATGACAATAATTTCTCCGTTCCTTTTGATTCCCCATAAAATTCAAACTCTGGTTCATTTTCTGGTCGGAAAATCACTTTTCTTTTGCGGCACTCGATTGAAGCGCCGTACTTGCTAAGGAAATCCATGTTGGAGTGTATACTGAAAGCCTAAGCTTTGTAAACATTCATTATGAATAAAGAATCACATTTGGTCAAATTGTCTACATTTGTTTGTAGTTGTTCATTTAATTTATATTGTAGATAACATAGTATGTGGTGTCACATACAGAAGATGATGTTATCAGTACCTTATAAATTATAAACAGTAGCTCACGACTAAAATGGAAAGGAACAAACCATTAGTAGGTCGTAGTGTAATTAGGTATTAGTTTATCTTGACTATATAATTACACTAGTACACTCAGAGTGTATTGAGTAGGACCATTAGAGGTCGTTTCTTTTATACTGACTTTATAAAGGAACAAAGACCTCAGTTATTATGGAAGTGTGTGCTCTTAATCCTTATATAATAACAAGCACATATGTTTGATATTTATTTCTTTAATTTATCAATGAGTGAGATTTAATTCGATGAATCAATAAACTCGATAAGTTGGGAAATGGTATCACTTATAGTGTGTGTTGTTGATTATAGAAGGAAACTGTGTCCTAGAGATACTAGGTTGATAATGTCCTCAAGAGGAGCTCATAAAGATTGTCATGTTAAACCCTGCAGGTGGACTTAGTCCGACATGATAATAAGGTTGAGTGGTACTACTCTTGGACTTAGATATTAATTAAATGAGTTGTCAGTAACTCACTTAATTAGTGGACATTCGATATCATAAACATAGGGAGACTAACACACTCATAATAAGAAGGAGCCCAAAAATGTAATTTGGATTTGGTACGGTAGTTCAATGATAGTTCTCTAGTGGAATGAATTATCATTGATAAAATTAAGTTGTGTGTTCGGGGCGAATACGGGATGCTTAATTTTATCGGGAGACCAAAACCAATTCCTCCTCTCGGTCCCTATCGTAGCCTCTTATTTGTAGAGTTCTATACCCACCTATACCCACTTTCTATAACCACCAATAAGGGGTCGGCCAAGCTAGCTTGGGAACCAAGCTAGGGCCGGCCTAGGTATATTATTGGGTGGGCGGCCCTAGCTTGAACCCAAGCTAGTGGGGGCCGGCCAAAATAAATTAAAAAAGAAATTTAATTTTAATTTTTATTATTATGTGGAAGATATAATTTAATGAGAATTAAAATTAAAATATCTCTCTTGTAAAAGATCTACAAAAGATTAAAGAAAGATATTAGATCTCTTTCCTTATTTGTAGATTGGAGAGATGTTTTATTTTCTCTTTAAAAATTATTCACATGTTGATAAAATTAAAATTATAGAAATTTCCTTTTATCAACCATGAAGAGATTTTAAAGTGAAATTTTATTTTTTAAAATTTCCGGAAACAAATTAGGAAATTTTAATAATTGATTAAAACTAGTCCAATTTGTTCTCCAATGATGTGGCCGGCCATTGAAGTTTGATTTGGAAAATTTATTTTATTTTTCTAAATTAAATCATGTCAAGGAAATTGAGAAAATTTTATTGTAATTAAATTTCCTAATTTGCCTAGGCCAAGGAATATAAAAGAAGGGGTGAGGGTGCCTTCATGAGACACAACATCTATTATTTCTCTCCCTCTTTTGTTCCTTGGTGTGGCCGGCCAACCTCTCCCTCTCTTCCTCTTGTGGTGGCCGAATCTCCCTCTTCCATTGGAGCTCTTGTGGTGGCCGGATACTACTTGGAGAAGAAGAAGAAGAAGGAGAGAAAGCTAGCATCTCTTGGAGCTTGGTTAGTATTTTGGTTTTTCTCCTTGGTGAAGTTTTTCCTTTGTGGCCGAACCTTGCTTGGAGGAGAAGAAGGTGGTTGGTGTTTTCTCATCTTGGTAGATCGTTGCCCACATAACGTCCGAGGTTAGAAGAGGAATACGGTAGAAGATCAAGAGGTCTTTCTAGAAGGTATAACTAGTAGTTTTTCCTTTTCCGCATCATGCTAGTTATTTATGGAAATAATACCAAATACAAGAGGCTTACGTTCTAGTATTTCGAATATGTTTTTCGATGTTGTGTTCTTTTGTTTCTTTCTTTTCCTTGTGATTTGATTGTTCTCTTTGGTTAACCTAAAGTTATTTTAGGAAATTAAATATTAGTTTTCTATTAAAGGTTTTGTCTAGTCGGTGGTGGTTGCTCCCATATCCAAGAAGGCCATGTGCCTCGCCACGTCAGTACTGGGAACCTTTTATGGAAATTAATATTTAATGAAATTAATAACTTAAGGAGACTTGGGTCGAACGTGTTAAGTTCCGCAGGAGATCCAAGCCAAAACCTAAAAGAACAAATAGATTAAGTTTTGGATCAAACGTGTTAAGTTCCGCAGGCGATCCAAAATTTAATTTAAGAGAACACATGGTAGCTAGGAAAAGGTTCAGATCTTTGTACAGTGGAACCTATAGGTTTTCCGAGTAGCAACCAACAATTGGTATCAGAGCTAGGGTTTTGCCTCTGTGTATTTGATATTTAGTTTAATTATGCACATGTCATACATAATTTAGGCAGGTTAATAGTAGGATGTGCTAACTTTGTGGATGCAGGATCCAACTATTATGGCTTTTAGTTATTATGTGTGTGATTGGACCCTTGGACATGTCAAGGGCATTTATATGTGTGTGCATGATTGTATTAAAATACAGCAGGAGCTGTATTTAGTTTTATTAGGATTTTATTTTTGATCTAGATACATGTACATTCCTTTTATGGAATATAGGATCAAAAATGTAAAATTCTATTTATGTCGCGGATCGAATCTTGCAAAGCGTGGAACCTTCTAAGGACCAGAGGCGCAGCGAAACTAGGAGCAAGATGGATGCGACAGTTAGACCCGGTGGCAGCAGCTTCGGATGACAACACACGGAAGACAATTAAAGATAAAATCCATAATAGTTGAAAATTAGATTTTCTATTTATTGCTTTTATATTGTGCTGTGTGTGCATGTTAGTTTACAAGTTTAGTAGGTTAGCATAGTTAAAATTCCTCATTTATAAATAACTAAGTGGGAGAGGAATTTTTAAGTAAATCCCATGGTCTCCATTACTGGTTTGTAAGTGATGCAAACAAGCTTGCGCGTTGGCTCTGAGTGCCTTCCTCCATAACGGATGAGCTTGTTTGCGGATCACTAGAACAGACTTCCATTTTTGGATGACTATAGGAAGTTAATTAAGAGCGTGTGATCTTCCCCAACGGAAGGGGCATAATCTTATTAATGGACTTAGTGTCAAGTAATGGTGTACACTTAGACACATCTAATAGTATCCTCCCCAACGGAGTCACTGCTATTATTTGTGTGACCAAATAATACCAACTATTAATTTTATTTGTCAAAAAGTTAGGTTGACAAGATAATAAAATTAATGGGTTAAAACCCTCTTTTTACAAATGTTGAAATTGTATACGTCCACACTAACGTGGCATACAAAATTCACGGTGTTATGAGGTGTTGGTTAATTTAAAATAGTATTGTTTGAGGAATCAATATTATTCTAAATTTAGAGTTCTGACCAAAAGTTATTTGTGATTCTTCGGATGACTTTCAACCCACTGTCCATCATACTTCAACAAAATAGACTTACTGGACCAAATTACATAGACTGGAAAAGAAACCTGGATATTGTCTTAACTATTGAAAGCTATAAATTTGTACTATCAGATCTATGTCCAGATGCACCTAATGGTGAATCTACCCAAGAGGAGATTGAATATCATAAGAGATGGGTAAAGGCAGATGAGATGGTGCGGTGTTACATTTTGGCTTCAATGTCAAATGTATTGCAATATCAGCATAAAGATTTACCAACAGCTTATGATATTATGAACAATCTCAAGGAACTCTTTGGTCATCAGGATAGGGCTTCTAGACAAGAAGCTATGAGAAAGATAATGACAGCCACCATGCAAGAGGGTACTCCTGTGAGGGATCATATCCTAAAGATGATGGCTTATCTGAACGAGATACAGATCCTTGGAGGAGAAATTGATGGGGAAACCCAGATCGATATGATCCTCCAAACGCTACCTAGAAGTTTTGAGCAGTTCCGCCTGAACTATAATATGAATAAGAGGATTTATTCATTAGGGGAACTACTGACAGAACTTCAAGCGACAGAAGGATTATTTCGTCACAATTCTCAAATTCACTATGCTGAAAATGGTTCTACTTCTAAACCGAGAGGAAAGAAGAAGAAGAAACAAGCTGGTTCAGCAAAGAAAGTGAATAAATCTCATAGTACGGGATTTAAAGCTGGAGTGAAGAAGCCGAAGGGCAAGTGCTTCATCTGCAAGCAGGCAGGACATTAGAAGGCGGACTGTCCTCGTAAGAACCAAAACAAAGGTATATCTCATGCTCTAGTTGTTGAAACATGTTTAGCGGTGTTATCTACCAGCACCTGGTGTGTAGATACGGGAGCCACTGATCATGTCTGCAATTCCTTGCAGGGGTTCCAGGAAACCCGACGACTATCTGAAGGGGAGATTACCGTCTACATGGGCAATGCTACTAAGGTGCCAGCTGTTGCAGTGGGAGACGTCTACTTATCTTTTAGTAGTAATAAAAATTTGGTTTTAAGAAATTGCCTTTATGTACCCAGTTTTAGAAAGAATTTAATTTCAGTTTCTAAACTGTTTTTAGATGGATATTCAGTTTCTTTCAGTAACGATGTAGTTATTAAAAGAAATAAAGTGATTATCTGTTCTGGTGCATTAGTTGGCAATTTGTATACTTTAAATCCAATTTCTTCCACAAAGCAAAACATGGAAATTTATAATTCATCTTCTAACTCAAATAAGAGAAAAGAACCTTCAGAAATGAACCAAGCATATCTTTGGCATCTAAGGCTTGGTCATATTAACTTAAGTAGGATTCAGAGGCTTATAGCCGATGGACTTTTGGGTTAATTAGAGTTGGAAAATTTTCCAACTTGTGAATCTTGCTTGGAAGGTAAAATGACCAAGAGGCCTTTTAAGGCCAAGGGGTATAGAGCCAAAGAAGTGTTAGAATTGGTTCACTCTGATTTGTGTGGTCCTATGTCTGTCCAGGCAAGAGGAGGTTTTGAATATTTTGTCTCTTTCATAGACGATTATTCAAGATACGGATATATTTACCTAATGCGCCGCAAGTCCGAGTGCTTTGATAAGTTCAAAGAATACAAGGCTGATGTGGAAAAACGATTAGGTAAAAGTATCAAGACACTACGATCTGATCGTGGTGGCGAATACCTCTTAGGAGAGTTTAGGAATTACTTATCGAGGCTGGGATTCAATCCCAATTGTCGCACTGGAACACCCCAACAGAATGGTGTAGCAGAACGAAGGAATAGGACTCTTATGGAGATGGTTAGATCGATGATGAGTTATTCAGAATTACCAAATTCATTTTGGGGATATGCTCGGGAAACAGCAGTATACGTTCTGAACTTAGTACCTTCTAAATCAGTTTCTTCTACTCCCATAGAATTGTGGAATGGGTGAAAATCCAGTCTAAGACATATTCGGATTTAGGTAGTCCAGCACTGCTGAAACCAGATCTTGATAAGTTAGAATCTCGTACATAAGTTCGCGTGTTTGTAGGATATCCCAAAGGAACGAAGGTGGTTTATTTTATAGTCCTAAAGACCGTAAGGTCATTGTTAGCACCAATGCCCGCTTTTAGAAGAAGACTATATAATGGATCACAAGCCCAGAGTAAAGTTGTTTTAGAAGAACTTAGAGGACATGTCTACTTCAGTACCGACAAGACAAGATGAAGTACCACAAGAGACCGCAACACGTGTCACACATGATACACAACCACGGACATCGTCGGAGTGGGAGGGTTGTAAGGCAGCAGAAGATTCATGTTTTGGGAGAGTCTTCGACTTGATCCCAAACATGAACCTGATCCACGAACATATGACGAAGCACTCCAAGATATAGATGCAAGATCTTGGCAAAAGGCAATGAATTCAAATAGAGTCTATGTACTCTAATAAGGTCTGGAGCTTGTAGAACCACCGATGGTGTAAAAGCCGTTGGATGCAAGTGGATCTACAAAAGGAAAAGAGGGATGACGGAAGGTAGAAACCTTCAAAGCTAGGCTTGTTGCGAAGGGTACACTCGTAAAGAGGGAATCGATTATGAGGAAACCTTTTCACCGTAGCCATGCTTAAGTCTATCCGGATACTCTTATCCATTCGCTCATATGGATTATGAGATTTGGCAAATGGATGTCAAGACAGCTTTCCTTAATGGAAGTCTTGAAGAGAACATCCATATGAAGCAACCAGAAGGATTTATTGAAAAAGGCAAAGAGCATCTAGTGTGCAAGCTCAATCGGTCCATTTATGGATTAAAGCAAGCTTCAAGATCTTGGAACATCCGGTTTAATGAAGTAATCCAGTCATATAGATTTATTCAAAGTCCGGATGAGTCTTGTGTATATAAGAAGTGTAACGGAAACGTGGTGGTATTTCTCGTACTATACGTAGATGATATTTTGTTAATTGGCAACAATGTCAAGGTATTATCAGACGTAAGGGTATGGTTGTCCAAACAATTTGATATGAAGGACTTAGGAGATTGTGCACACATTCTTGGGATCAAAGTTATAAGGGATCGTAAGAAAAGAATGTTATGTCTATCCCAAGCTTCATATATAGATACAATCCTTGCTCGTTTTAGCATGCAGGATTCCAAGAAAGGTTTCTTACCTTTTAGACATGGAGTAGCTCTATCTAAATAGATGTCTCCAAAGACATCGAAAGAGATAGAGGACATGAAAGTAGTTCCTTATGCTTCAGCTGTAGGAAGCCTAATGTATGCAATGCTATGTACGAGACCTGATATCTGTTTTGCCGTGGGCATGGTCAGCAGATATCAGAGTAACCCTGGACAAGGACATTGGACTGCGGTAAAGCATATATTAAAGTACCTGAGAAGGACTAGAGATTATATGCTAGTTTACCAAGCAGACGATCCGCTCCCTTTGGGTTACACGGATTCAGATTTCCAATCAGATAGGGATAACAGTAAGTCTACATCAGGCTATGTGTTTACTTTAGGAGGTGGAGCCATTTCATGGAGGAGTGTTAAGCAGAAATGCGTTTCGGACTCAACCATGGAAGCTGAGTATGTAGCAGCCTCTGAGGCAGCTAAAGAAGCAGTATGGCTCAGGAACTTTCTAATGGACTTAGATGTGATTCCTGGTTTGCCCAAAATCATCACAATTTATTGTGATAATAGTGGTGCAGTTGCAAACTCGAAGGTCACGAGCCCATAAGGCAAGTAAACATATAGAGCGCAAGTACCACCTGATACGAGACATAGTGAAGCGAGGAGAAGTTGTCATCGCCAAGATTGCATCAGCGGATAACCTGGCAGATCCTTTCACTGAGGCCCATCCGGCGAAAGCTTTCGATCGGCATGTGGAGGGAATGGGAATCAGATGTATGGTAGAAGATATGTCAGCTTAGTCATTAGTATAAGTGGGATATTGTTGGAGTGTATACTGAAAGCCTAAGCTTTGTAAACATTCATTATGAATAAAGAATCACATTTGGTCAAATTTTCTACATTTGTTTGTAGTTGTTCATTTAATTTATATTGTAAATAACATAGTATGTGGTGTCACATACAGAAGATGATGTTATCAGTACCTTATAAATTATAAACAGTAGCTCACGACTAAAATGGAAAGGAACAAACCATTAGTAGGTCATAGTGTAATTAGGTATTAGTTTATCTTGACTATATAATTACACTAGTACACTCAGAGTGTATTGAGTAGGACCATTAGAGGTCGTTTCTTTTATACTAACTTTATAAAGGAACAAAGACCTCAGTTATTATGGAAGTGTGTGCTCTTAATCCTTATATAATAACAAGCACATATGTTTGATATTTATTTTTTTAATTTATCAATGAGTGAGATTTAATTCGATGAATCAATAAACTCGATAAGTTGGGAAATGGTATCACTTATAGTGTGTGTTGTTGATTATAGAAGGAAACTGTGTCCTAGAGATACTAGGTTGATAATGTCCTCAAGAGGAGCTCATAAAGATTGTCATGTTAAACCCTGCAGGTGGACTTAGTCCGACATGATAATAAGGTTGAGTGGTACTACTCTTGGACTTAGATATTAATTAAATGAGTTGTCAGTAACTCACTTAATTAGTGGACATTCGATATCTTAAACACAGGGAGACAAACACACTCATAATAAGAAGGAGCCCAAAAATGTAATTTGGGATTGGTGCGGTAGTTCAATGATAGTTCTCTAGTGGAATGAATTATCATTGATAAAATTAAGTTGTGTGTTCGGGGTGAACACGGGATGCTTAATTTTATCGGGAGACCAAAACCAATTCCTCCTCTCGGTCCCTATCGTAGCCTCTTATTTGTAGAGTTCTATACCCACCTATACCCACTTTCTATAACCACCAATAAGGGGTCGGCCAAGCTAGCTTGGGAACCAAGCTTGGGCCGGCCTAGGTATATTATTGGGTGGGCGGCCCTAGCTTGAACCCAAGCTAGTGGGGGCCGGCCAAAATAAATTTAAAAAGAAATTTAATTTTAATTTTTATTATTATGTGGAAGATATAATTTAAAGAGAATTAAAATTAAAATATCTCTCTTGTAAAAGATCTACAAAAGATTAAAAAAAGATATTAGATCTCTTTCCTTATTTGTAGATTGGAGAGATGTTTTATTTTCTCTTTAAAAATTATTCACATGTTGATAAAATTAAAATTATAGAAATTTCCTTTTATCAACCATGAAGAGATTTTAAAGAGAAATTTTATTTTTTAAAATTTCCGGAAACAATTAGGAAGTTTTAATTATTGATTAAAACTTGTCCAATTTGTTCTCCAATGATGTGGCCGGCCATTGAAGTTTGATTTGGAAAATTTATTTTATTTTTCTAAATTAAATCATGTCAAGGAAATTGAGGAAATTTTATTGTAATTAAATTTCCTAATTTGCCTAGGCCAAGGAATATAAAAGAAGGGGTGAGGGTGCCTTCATGAGACACAACATCTATTATTTCTCTCCCTCTTTTGTTTCTTGGTGTGGCCGGCCAACCTCTCCCTCTCTTCCTCTTGTGGTGGCCGAATCTCCCTCTTCCATTGGAGCTCTTGTGGTGGCCGGATACTACTTGGAGAAGAAGAAGAAGAAGCAGAGAAATCTAGCATCTCTTGGAGCTTGGTTAGTATTTTGGTTTTCCTCCTTGGTGAAGTTTTTCCTTTGTGGCCGAACCTTGCTTGGAGGAGAAGAAGGTAGTTGGTGTTTTCTCATCTTGGTAGATCGTTGCCCACATAACGTCCGAGGTTAGAAGAGGAATACGGTAGAAGATCAAGAGGTCTTTCTAGAAGGTATAACTAGTAGTTTTTCCTTTTCCGCATCATGCTAGTTATTTATGGAAATAATACCAAATACAAGAGGCTTACGTTCTAGTATTTCGAATATGTTTTTCGATGTTGTGTTCTTTTGTTTCTTTCTTTTCCTTGTGATTTGATTGTTCTCTTTGGTTAACATAAAGTTATTTTAGGAAATTAAATATTAGCTTTCTATTAAAGGTTTTGTCTAGTCGGTGGTGGTTGCTCCCATATCCAAGAAGGTCATGTGCCTCGCCACGTCAGTACTGGGAACCTTTTATGGAAATTAATATTTAATGGAATTAATAACTTAAGGAGACTTGGGTCGAACGTGTTAAGTTCCGCAGGAGATCCAAGTCAAAACCTAAAAGAACAAATAGATTAAGTTTTGGATCAAACGTGTTAAGTTCCGCAGGCGATCTAAAATTTAATTTAAAAGAACACATGGTAGCTAGGAAAAGGTTCAGATCTTTGTACAAAATTTTTGTACAGTGGAACCTATAGGTTTTCCGAGTAGCAACCAACAATCCATACCCAAAATTATATCATAGTCTTGCATATCAAGTACTATCAGATTGCAGTAGAGTTCTCTATTTGCGATCCGAATGAGTACTGCTTGCAGCATATAGTCTGATGGCATAATCTCTCCGGATGGTAAGGTTATTAAGAATGTGTCCTCTAGAGTTCGGAGTGGTATATCTAGCTTCTTCATGAAAGGGATTGAGATAAACTAGTGCGTTGCCCCGGTATCAAATAATACTGCAGCATACTGATTGTAAATAAGTAGCTGACCTGTGACAACGGTAGAGGCATTCGCCACGTCCTCCTTGGTAAGGGAGTAGACTCTGGCGTCCGTCATAGTAGGAGGGGCCTCCAATCTTCCTTGGCTGATTGAAGTCCCTTCTATGGCAGCTTGCATCTGGTGAAGCTGTGCGGGGGCACTCCTGTTCTGGAAGTTCTGCGAAGGTGGTGCTTGAAGCTGAGTAGGGCAATCTCTTATCAAATGACCTTCCTTTCCGCAATTGTAGCACTTTCTGGTGCTCAGACGACATACTCCAGAATGCATCTTCCCACGTGTGGCACACTGAGGGTACTTGGTCTGCTTATTGGCTGGACCACCTTTTGTTTTATCCCACTGTTTCCTCTTTCCACTTGAGTTTCCTTTCCAGTCAGTTCTGGTACTGTGTGATTTTTATCCTCCGGTCAGTACTTGGTTCTTGCCCTTATTCATTGCTTCCTGATAGTGCTCGCTGACCAGCTCCTCTGCAGTCTGCGGTCTATTAACTCCGCCGGCTACGTTCAGAGCTATCTCGGGTCGGAGCATTTTTAACATTAACCGGACCCTTTCTTTTTCAGTTCGGACCAGTTCTGGGCACAGTCGGGCCAGGCGGTTGAACCTCTTGATGGCTTCATTGACTGACAGATCACCTTGCCGAAACTCAGTGAACTCGTCATAGTGCTTGTTGGTCACTTGCATATGGAAAAATTCCTCTAAGAACTCTGTCTCAAAATCTGTCCACTACATTTGGTTTATTTGCCTTTTCGCCTTTACTCTGTCCCACCACATCCGGGCATCTCCGGTAAGACAGAATGACGCGCATTTGACCTTCTCGTGTTCAGGCCAATCCAATAGTTCCATTATGTTCTCCACGGTTTTGAGCCAGGCTTGCGCATCCCATGGTTCACAATTTCCCGAGAATGCTTCCGGCTTAAGCCTTTGCCACTGAATTAGATAGGCCTCTTGTCGGACCATCGGAGTAGGAGCTGCCGGGGGCACTGGTGCGGCTGTAGGTACAACAGGTAGTGGATTCAAGGTAGTGATCAGCTGTTGTTGTTCTGCGATCTGATGCTGGAGGTCTGCGACTACCTGCGTCAGATCTGGTGGAGTCACTGTCCCTCCGGTTCGGGCATTGCGTGTCCTAACCATGTTTATCTAAAAGAAATAGACTAGTGTAAGTGGTAATCAATTTTAGCCAATCTAACGTACTGGTTTGTTTCTATCTATTTGTTATGGTATTATTCATAACCTACCAATATGTACTCCTAATCTAATTTATAACTAAAAGCATAGAATAAAGCATCAAATATAAGCAAGTAAAACATGAATCCAAAGCATAAACAACATAAGGAAAAATAAGGAATATAATGACAAAAATGTAACATAAGGAAATAAAGCATAAGCAATGTAGTAAAGAAATAAAACATAGGCAATATGACAAGAAAGAAAAATAAAGCATAAGTTATATAACATGAAACTAAACATACGCATGTAACAAGAAAATTAAACATAAGCATATAACAAGTAAATTAAGCATAAACATTCTTACTTGGAGCGGCAGGTAGGAGGCTTGATGTGTGTGTAGTGAGCTAGCAATAAACTTGGCTCTGATACCAACCTATAACGCCCGCCCTCCCTGCTAACAACAAGGGACGGGGTTACGATACTCTACGTACGTATTACAGCGGAAGACTTAAAATTATTTTTCTTAACTTAATTAAAACCGAACTACACTAACATGGTTTCATAACATGGTAGCAAAATAAATAAAAACATAACATCAAGTCACCCATATTGTTTTAGATTTCACAAAACCAAAGCATAGTTCTTAAAGGTTTTAAAGCAGGTCCTTAATTAGTTGCCTAGCCACCGCCACACACATCTTCGTTGCCCCTCCTGCTGCTCCTTTAACTCATCCAGCTTTTTCCTTTATCTGTGGTACAAGGAAAGTAAGCTATGAGCACTCATGGCTTAGTAAGTTCCTTTCCTACTCACTAAAACCAACAATCAGCACATAATCAAATAATGTCTCAACTTAACATGATCTCAACTAGTCATGGCATAACATATCATACTCTTTAAGCATATCATGCAACATAACAAACATTATAACTAGTCATGTCATATCACCTCTTAAAGCATAGCATGAAACATAACATAATCATATCATGGCATATCATCTCTTAAAACATAGCATGAAACATAACATAATCATATCATGGCATATCTTAAATCATAGCCTCAACATAACATAATCATAGATTATATGCATCATGATTTTGAAAACATGTATCCGAAAAACATGTGTATGTCTCATGATCTTTTAAAACCATTTTCTTCTTACATATATATACTTGAACATAATATCAACATATTTAGGGCCCCGGCTTGTACCTTACATACATAACATAGATGCGGGCGTCCTAAGTATATCCAAGGTAGCAAGTCTTGAATCATACTAGGAACTAGGTCAAGATCACAAAGCATGGCCTAGGGGCGTACTTGAAGAGTCCATCCCTTATTAGCCTAGATCACAAAGCAAGGCTTAGCCCAGATCACAAAGCAAGGCTTAGGGGTGTACTAAGGAACCCATCCCTTATTAGCCTAGATCACAAAGCAAGGCTTAGCCTAGATCACAAAGCAAGGCCTATAGACTGATTAGGAGTCCACCCTTGGTACAAGCCTTACAAAGTAAAGTAGCATGTATAAAAATGCATCATTTAGTCACATAGCATAGCATAAAAGTATGCATCACTTAGGTATACATTATGTCATAAAAGTATGCATCACTTAGGCATACATCATATCATAAAAAGTATGCATCACTTAGGCATACATCATGTCTTAAGAAAGTATGCATCACTTAGGCATACATCATGTCATAAAAGTATGCATCACTTAGGCATACATCATGTCTTAAGAAAGTATGCATCACTTAGGCATACATCATATCATAGAAAGTATGCATCACTTAAACATGTAGTATATCATTAAAGCATGCATATTTCTATCCACATAGCATATCATAAAAACATTCATATTCTAAGCACATAGCATATCATTAAAGCATGCATATTTCTACTCACATAGCATATCATAAAAGTATGCATATTCTAAGCACATAGCATATCATTAAAGCATGCATATTTCTAAGCACATAACATATCATTAAAACATGCATATTTCTAAGCACATAACATATCATTAAAATATGCATATCTCTATCCACATACCATATCATAAAAAGGTATAAATCACAAGCATACATGGTTAAGCATAAGGGTGTATCATGTGATTATACTATCATAAGAAACATGGTAACATAATTAACTTGGGTTCTAAGCTTCCTAAACCCTTGGGTTCCTATCATGGCCGAACCCTCTTAGGTCTCAATTTAGGTAAAAACAACCTCCAAGCATGTGAAACCTAAATCATCATCACATAAATTTCATAGGAAGCATTATAAGCATGATTAACTTGGTTTCTAAGTTCTCTAAGTCCTTAAACTCATGTGGCCGAACCCTATCAGTATATAAACAAGTCCCAAATGTCATGAAAGCATGGAAACCTTAAACCATATTTATAGCATTTTTTTTTTCAAGTAACATAGTAAGCATATTGAGCTAGTTCCTAAGTCCTTCAAGCCCTTAACATATGTCATGGTTAAACTTTTAACAAGTGTTCATTAGGGCTAAAAACAAACATACAAGCATGTGAACTTGAACTAACATCATGTATAAATTCATAACAAGGCATTATACAATATGTATGGCCGAAACTTACCCTAGCCACAATTAGGTCATTAAACAACATATAGCATGGGAACTTTGTCTTTCTACTTATCATATTCCATGTAAAGTGACATAAGCATATTTAATTCTTGTTTTAGGGTTTCTGGGAATCTATTCCTTCATGGCCGAAACATACAATAGTTCATTTAGGTGTCACGCTCCACAAGTGTACGGAAATGTCGCAAGTAATATAAAAGATTATCGTATCCACAGGGACTGTTGATTAAGCATTAGTTAACTTCGCACGGCGAATTATCTAGACAATCGAAAAGTGGTTTACAAATGTTAGGATAAGAAATAGAAGAGAAAAGAAAAAGAGTAAGAAGGGAGAGAATGAGCGTAGTGAATGGAGGGGAATAGATACTAGGATTTTGGTTTCTTTGTGATGTTATTCAATGTAAACGGTTCACCAATTCTTATCCCTCAATTGCCAAACACTTGCAGAAAGTTGCCGGTTCTCTCTTGCAATAGATAACCGGCTAAGGACTGAGAAATGTATCTAGATATGATCAATTAGACGTGAACCTACGTTGTCCTTACACAGAAGCGCACCTATTACTATGCCTTCCTCGGTTATCAACATAGAAGCCCACAACTTATTAATCTATCAAGATACAAGAAACTAATTACAAGATCCATCCTACTCTCTTGAATATTCCTATTTCCTCTTCAAGATTATCTCTCAAACGTCCTTACACGGGCTTGCACCTGTAACGCCCGCCCTCCCTGCTAACCCTAAGGGACGGGGCTACGATAATCTACGTACGTATTACAGCGGAAGACTTAAAAATTATTTTTCTTAACTTATTTCAAACCCAACTTCACTAACATGGTTTCATAAAATGATAACAAAATCAATAAAAACTTAATATCAAGTCACCAATAGTGTATTACATTTCACAAAACCAAAGCATAGTTCTTAAAGGTTTTAAAGGAGGTTCTTAATTAGTTGCCTAGCCACTGCCACACACATCTTCGTTGCCCCTCCTGCTGCTCCTTTAGCTCATCCAGCTTTTCCCTTTATCTGTGGTACAAGGAAAGTAAGCTATGAGCACTCATGGCTCAGTAAGTTCCTTTCCTACTCACTAAAGCCAAAAATCAGCACATAATCAAGAATGTATCAACAAGTCATAATCTCAACTAATCATGGCATAACCTAGCATTCTATTCAAGCATATCACGCATCATAATATAATCACCACTAGTCATGGCATATCAAACATCATCATGGCCGAAACATATATACCTAGTGCATTGCATAAAACATAGCTAGACAATGGCATAACAACCAAGTATCATGGTATATCAAAGCATGGCCGAAACATGTATATCAAAGCATCATAACTATGGCCGAACATGTACATCAAGGCATCATCATATCCATGGCCGAAATCTATATATCAAGCATCAACATATCCATGGCCGAATCATGTCTATAAGGTATAGCATGAACATAACATAATCATACCTTATCATGGCATATCATAATCAAGAGCATAGCATGAAACATAGCATAATCATAAGGTGTATGCAATATGATTTTGGAAAACATGTATCCGAAAAACATGTGTATGTCTCATGATCTTTAAAACCATTTTCTTTTACATATATATACTTGAAAGTAATCTCAACATAAGGGGGATCCCGGCTATGTACCACTTACATATTGCGCGCAACCTTGTAGGTCCAAGGTAGCAAGTCTTGAACCCTACGAGGCAAACATACTAGGTCCTTAGTCCTAGAGCACTTAGGAGCCCATCCCTAACGAGGTCCTTAGTCCCCGGGGCGCTTATGGAGCCCACCCTTGGTACAAGCCACTCACACATAAAGTAAAGTACATGTCATACATATCATGTGTCATAAAAGCATGCATCACTTAGGCACACATCATATCATAAAGGTATGCATCACTTAGGCATACATCATGTCATAAAAGTATGCATCACTTAGGCATACATCATATCATAAGGTATGCATCACTTAGGCATCCATCATGTCATAAAGGTATGCATCACTTAGGCATACATCACATCATAAAGGCATGCATAACTTAGGCATACATCATATCATAACAATATGCATCACTTAGGCATAGATCATAAAAACATGCATATCTTAAGCATAAAGCATATCATCAAGCATGCATGATTTAACCACATAGCATATCATGAAAGCATGCATATTTTAAGCACTAAACATAGCATTAAAGCATGAATAATTTAACCACATATCATAACATAAGCATGCATATTTTTAGCACAAAGCATATCATGTCATAAAAGCATGCATATCATATCATAAGTCATAAATCACAAGCATACATATTAAGCATAAGGGTGTATCTTGTGATTAATCTATCATAGGAAACATGGTATCATATTCATCTTGGTTCTAAGCTTCCTAAACCCTTGTGGCCGAAACCCCTTTAGAGCTTAATTTAGGTTAAACACAACATCCAAGCATGTGGCACCTAAATTATCATCATAACATTTTCATAGGAAGCATTATAAACATGATTAACTTAGTTTCTAAGTTCTTCAAGTCCCTCATTTCATGTGGCCGAAACCTTAAGGTGTGAAACAAGGTTCCATATGACATAAAAGCATGAACAACTTTAAATCATATTTATAACATTTTTACCAAGGAACAAGGTAAACACATTTGACACATTTGAATTAGTTTCTAAGTTCTTTAAGCCCTTAACATATGTCATGGCCGAAATTTAACAAGTTCTCATTAGGGCTACAAACAAGCATACAAGCATGTGAACTTGGACTAACCTTATGTATAAATTCATACAAGGCATCATACAATAGTTATGGCCGAAACATACCCTAGCATCATTTTAGGTCATAAAACAACATATAGCAATTGAACCTTGGCTTTCTACTTATCATATTTCATGTAGAGTGACATGAGCATATTTAATTTAAGTCCTAGGGTCTCTAGGGCATCTAAACCTTCATGGCCGAGACTTACAATGGTCCACTTAGGTCATGGAAAAATTATACAAGCACGTGACACAAGCAATAGGTTATCATATTTTCATAAGAAGCATTTTAACACCTTTGGTTTAAATTCTAAGGCCTCTAGGTCATTTAAACCCTACTTGGCCGAAACTCATCAGTGTTTAAACTTGCTTCAAATAACATAAAAACATATGAAGTCATATGAGTTTCATAGCATATGTAAAGACAAGCATAATGAGTATACATATGAATTGTGTCTTAGGCTTTCTAGGTTTCTATTTCTCTTTTTCTTTTATTTTTTTTTCTCATGGCCGAAACCTACCATTCTTTAGCTAGGTTCTTGAGTGGCCTAAATCATGAAAAACCTAAGTAAGTTTCATGGCAAAAGTTACTAAGAAACATATATACAAATTGGTTCATGAATAAGCTAGGACCCCTTGTGGTCATACATGTTATATGTCGTGCAACTAATTTTTCTACACCCTAATTAAGCATGAGGGCATTAAACAACTTTCATATCTAAATAGCACAGAGGTCTTGAGCATATTAAAATTTTGTTTAAGCTTTTCTAGGCTATCCATCTCATCATGGCCAAAAAACCCTAAGAAGGAGTTCATGAAATTCTAGCAATATTCAAGCATACAAATCCTTTAAGATCTTTGTATTCTATCACATGAGCATGGTTATTTAAATTTAAAGGTCTTCCTAACCCTAAACCCTTTCTTGAACGAATCATATGAGTGGGTTTTCTTTTAGTTTCAAATATCTTCTAAGGAAGAAAACTAATACATGATCCTTAATACTTCATAGGGAGAACCTTGTACTAGTTGGGTAAAACAATAAATTTCCCTAGCCTCTTAAGAATATTTTTGGCCAAAATTCTAGGGTTCAGTACTCCTCTGATCAAGCATCATATAGGTATAAAAGCATGAAGAAGAACCCCTCTACATAGCATAGAAAAATCTATCATGTAGTGAAGACTAGTTTAAACATCATTAGATTTTTGAAAGCCCTTCTTGGCCGAATTTTCCCAAACTTGTTTCTAGGTTTTAAAATCTTCATAAAATCCGAAAAACACTTAAAACGCCTTGTACCACAGGTGAGGGGAAGCTTACATCCTTTTCGCTTGTGGATCTAAGGTATGGTGAAGAAGAAGTAGTCTCTTCTTCTAGTTCCTTTCCCTTGATTCCTTTGCTAAGTCCTCCTTGTATCTTAGGCTTTCTTAGGGAAAAACTTGGCTTTGGGGCCGAAAATGGAGGAGAGGGGGAACTGAGGTTTCAGTGAGGGAGAGGAGAGAATGAGAAAAAATGAGAGAAAATAGAATTTTCCCTTTACATATTCTCTTTTATGTTACGGGGGAAGAGGTAGCAAACTTAGTTTTTGCTTTCCTTCTCCCTTAGCCTTTTTTTCTATTTTATTTTTATTTTTATTTATTTATTTATCCTCATCATTCATGGTGAAATAAGGGGGAATGAATCCCCTTAATTAACCTCTTTTATTTTCGGCAAAATCAAAGAGGAAGAGGGAGAGGAAGGGAGGAAGGCAAGTTGCCTTTCTCTTGCTCTTTTCTTATTTTCTTTTGGCTAGCTTTTACTCTTACCTTTATCATAAGTTTCCCTCCTTTGCTATCAATATCTTCTCTCTATCCCAATTGGTTTCTACTAATTAATTCTATGAAATATAATATAAGAGGTTCAAGGTTCAATCCTTGACCTCTCCCTATTTTTATTTCTTTTTATTTCCTTTTTTGGTTCAACTCACTTCCTATTATTTTCTAAGGCAAAATCCCACATTCATATATTTATCTTAAAAGCTTAGTGGGTATTACAGCACCTGTCACGTGGATCCCTCGGATGATCGAGTGAGAGTTTATCTTTACAAAGTCCACAAGAAATCCAAACATTCAATCAAGCATGGTCATTAAGCCAAATCACCATATTCCACACAAGATCAAATAGGTACAAACAAGGCAATATCATGGAAACAAGAAAATGACAAATCCACAAAGGTTTGCATACAATCACATTACATCAAACAAGAACAATGCATCAACAAGTCATTGAATAGAATCATGGTGTCTTCATAGTTTTACATCATTCATCTCATCACAAATACTTCCTACATCCTAGATCTAAAGATCTACTCCATTGCAAGATAATTACAATCAAGAGACAAGAAATAAAGCTATCTACAACTCAAAACATAAGGAGAAGAGAAGGGAAAGCTTATCCATGTAGCACCGGTCTTCTTGGATGCAATCTTTGCTCCGGAGGTGGACGGATCGGCGAAGGATCGAAGATCTAGGGTTCCCCCAAGGGGGAAAACCCTTCCCCAAGCAATGGGAAAGAGCCCCAAGCCAAAGACCAGCCCAAGATGAGAGAAAAGGGGAAGAAAACCCCTTTTATAGGCTTGGCACGAGTGCCACACGGCCCCGTGGCACGACCGTGTGAGGCTCACACGGCCTGCATTACTTCCTTCTCTACCAACCTCACACGGCCGTGTGCGGAACACGGTTGTAACACCCCTAGAAAGCCTAGATAAGAAAGTAAGAATAATGAGAGTTTGAAGGTAGTGAAAAGAAGGTGTAAATATTCTAAGTTGAATATTAAGATGGGAAGGATTTAGATGATTTATATTCTCAACTTTATTTTCTTTCATAAAGTTTTAATCATCTAAATCCTTCCCATCTTAATATTCAACTTAGAATATTTACACCTTCTTTTCACTACCTTCAAACTCTCATTATTCTTACTTTCTTATCTAGGCTTTCTAGGGGTGTTACAATCTCCCCTACTTATTGAATGTTCGTCCCCGAACTTAGAATGACAATTTCTGCTCAGATTCCTTAGACGTTGGTGGAGCTTCCAATCTCCCTTGACTCATTGAAGGTCCCTCAATAGAAGTCTGCAGTTGGTGTAACCTTGCGGGACCACCTTGATTCAGAACATATTGTGGTGCTTTAGTTTTGGTAGGGCAGTCTCTAGATAGATGTCCTTCCAGTCCACAGTCGTAGCATTTAATTTTGCCCTTACGACAGTCTTTTGCTTTATGACCCTCTATCCCACAGTTGTAACACTTATTAGTGCTCGTACGACATGTTCCTGGATGTTTCTTCCCACATGTATTGCACTGAGAAAACTTGAGCTGCTTGTTGGATGGACCATTCTTAGTGTCGTTCCGTCGCTTTCCCTTTCCACCGTGGTTCCCTTTCCAGTTGGCCTTGATATTTTCCAGTTCTTCCATCTGAGCTTGCTTCTTGTCCTTGCCTAGTGCCTTCAGGTAGTGTTCAGTATTCAGGGCACTGCTAATTAACTCCTCTGTGGTCCGCGGCCTGTTAACTCCGCCGGCCACATTAAGTGCTATCTCGGGTCTGAGCATCTTTAGCATAAGCCTGACCCTTTCTCCCTCCGTCCTAACTAATTCCGGGCATAGTCGTGCCAGGCGGTTGAATCTTTTCATCGCTTCTTCTACCGTTAGGTCACCTTGCCGAAATTCGGTGAATTCATCATAGTGCCTACTTGTCACCCGAGTGTGGAAGAATTCTTCGAAGAATTCCGTCTCAAAATCTGCCCAACTCATTTGGTTTATCGGTCTTTTCACTTTCACTCGTCCCACAACATTCGGCGTCTCCGTGAGATAGAATGATACGCATTTGACCTTTTCATGCTCAGGCCAATCCAATAGTTCTATCATGCTCTCCATTGTCTTAAACCAAGCTTGCGCCCATGCTTCATAATTACCAAAGAATTTCTCCGCCTCGCCTTTGCCATCGGATCGATCGCCTCTTGACGAACTACGGTGCGATTCACTAGTGGCACCGGTCATCGCCCGGTTCAACCTCGTATGGTTGGCGATTATTCGATTTGGGGTAGCAGATTCCTTGTTGATTCATCATGGCAGCAATCATCTGTTGCTGTTCCATACTACATGTGCCCAATCAGGTGGAGGTACGGTCTCCTCCGTTCTGGCATTTCGTCTTCTAGTCATACTTATTTTCCTAAATGATAATAAGATTAGTCTAAGTTATCATTTATGCATGAATATATTAACATATCATGTCTAGGTTTCATGCCATGTTTGGGTTATCGTTGAGGTATTCTTTCTTAGGTTGTCATATCATCTTTAGATTACCTTACCATTCATACGCGTCAAGATCTAGCCGATGGTATTATCATTTTTACTTGACTCATGCTTAAATTGATACCATTTCTACTCTTATTATTCATCAAAAGATTTTATTACATTTTTTTTTTGTTCATAACTTCTTCTCTTAAAAGGCCAGGTAGGTTGTGACTACTCCTGCCATAAAGGACATGATAGCAGTAGTCATCATCAACCCAACCTGTATCGACTTGCCCAGATCATTCTGGGGTGGATCAGGCATTATCGGAGGTTGAATCTCCGATGCCTCTTCCGGGTCGATTATTGTCTCTTCATCCATTCCCTCGTCTTCTTCAACATGTTCGTCCGGTTCCATCGGGTCTTCGTTTAGTTCCCCCTCGAGGTTGTTCAGTCCCCACTCGAAGTCTATTATATCGTTGGGGTTGAAACCCATTTCCATGTATTCAGCAAGGTTAAATTCATCCTCGCCCATCTCAAGAAACTCGTTCTCTCCTTCATAATATTCCATAATTTCTGAATCTTCATCTTCATTATCGTCCGAATTCCCTTCCTCGATTTCCTCGAGATCTTCCTCTCCGAACTCGCCGTGTTCCGAAGATTCCGAGTCGCTCACATAGTTGTCGAAGTATTCCAGCATATCGGGTTCATCCGCGAACTCGAGGTATTCGCCAAAATATTCTACATCCTCGGGATCGTATTCGAACGGGATATAGTCCATTTCTACAAGATTTTAAAGATTCATTATTCCTCTTATGTTATTGCGTAAGGTTCTTGTATCTAGGCTACCATTCATGCATCCTAGAATATCACCTACTTATCATCATGCACCATTTTCTAGGGTATAACTTAAGGTATCCTTCCTAGGCTACCATTCATGCATCCTAGAGTATCATACTATTTTTAACACATACTTGTCATCATGCACCCTTCTCTAGGGTATAGCTTAAGGTATCCTTCCTAGGCTACTATTCATGTATCCTAGAGTATCATACTAATTTTTGCATATAAATAAATTAAGCAACTGTACTTACTTGGAGCGACAGGAAGGAGCTTGATGTGTGTGTAGTGAGCTGGCAAGACTTGGCTCTGATACCACCTGTAACGCCCACCCTTCTTACCCAAGGGCGGCGCTACGATCTTATACTACTTACGTACATGCTTTAGTTATACTATAACAGCGGAAAATTTTAAATCATTCCTTTTTCTTAAATAAGCATGATATCACATATTCTGATTAGTTCGAATGTGCATATATTGATCATATAATTAAAAATATTAATTTGTCCGAATCGTTCTTGCCGAGCCACCACTACACACATCACTATCTGCTCCTCCTGCTGCTCCGTCGTTCCGAATATCCGTCCCCCATATCTGCGGTACAAGGAAAGTAAGCTATGAGCACTCATGGCTCAGTAAGTTCCTTTCCTACTCACTAAAACCGAATTCATATCATTGCATATCAATATCATGCGAGGTATCATAAGCATACGACATACAAGGGTATCATATTCATATTCATATCATAATATCACATGACATTATATCTAATCATCAGATAATTCAAGCACATATGTAGGCAATGCATCATGAATTTGAAAACTTATACTTATAAGTACTTGAAATTAATATCATCATTAGAGGGGATCCCGGTTTGTACCACATACATAATGCGCGCGCTTCATAGGTAGGTCCAAGGTAGCAAGTCTTGAACCCTACCATGCATACATACTAGGCCCGAGTCTTACTCCATCGACCTAGGGCATTCAGAGGCCCATTACTGACGAGGCCCGAGTCTTACTCCATCGACCTAGGGCACTCAGAGGCCCATTACTTACGAGGCCCGAGTCTTACTCCATCGACCTCGGGGCGTTTACGGAGCCCACCCTTGGTACAAACCATACAAAAATAACTTATCATGCATAACTATCATATCATGTCCCTAACAATCTTTCATGCATTCCCTTTTTCATTTCTTTTCATTATGTATAGCATTTCCTATGCTATAACATATCATGGCATATTACATAATATAATTTCATTTCTTCTTATTATGTATAGCATTTCCTATGCTATAACATATCAAATTATGTTACGTAACATGCCATGATATGTTATAGCATAGGAAATGCTATACATAATGAGAAGAAATGAAATTATGTTACGTAACATGCCATGATATGTTATAGCATAGGAAATGCTATACATAATGAGAAGAAATGAAATTATATTATGTAATATGCCATGATCTCACTTGGTTACCAGGATTCATAAACTCTAATACTTAAGCCTGGAGGTTTAGAGTTCGAATCCTGGGGGAGGCAAAAATCCACTGGCCAGGGGTGGAAAGTCCTAGTGAGTAACGGCACGGCCAAAGGTCGTCGGTCGACGACATGAGAGGTCGCCAAATGGGCCGACGACATAAGGGCCGCCCAAGAGGCCAAAGGGCCGGGTCGTTACAATAAAAAGGCGCCTTTTTATTGTAACGACCCGGCCCTTTGGCCTCTTGGGCAGCCCTTGTGGCGGCCCAACTGGCAGCCCTTATGTCGTCGGCCTATTTGGCGACCTCTCATGTCGTCGACCGACAACCCGTGCCGATGATTAAAACTTTATGAAAGAAAATAAAGTTGAGAATATAAATCATCTATATTTATAATACATGGAATTAATGTAAACAAAAGGAAGGAATATGAGATAATATATATGTGTATGAAATATTTATGCATAATGCATAATATGGTGATATATGAATTATTATGTACAAAAGAATATCAATAATATGTTAGAAGAGAAATAGGATTGAACCTTGGACCTCTTGTAAGGAACATGTATAGGATATCAAAGGGGATAGGAGAATTATTGATAAGGAGAGAAAGGACTAAGTAGTTAAGAATAAGAAAGGATTCTTTTTACTTAAAAGAAAAAGGAAGTAAAAAGAAGTAAAAATATACATAACCAAGTTTTGATCCTTGGTTCTCTTGTGGATGCATGCATATGTTAACCAAGTGTGATAGGAGAGGATATTGTAAGAGGAGAGATAGGAATTTTAATTAAAGGAAAGAAAAGAGAGAACTCAAGAAGCATTTCTCTAGAATATTCTTATCATTAAAGAGGAGAAATAAATAAGGAGGATGAATCAAGTCAAGTTTTCCTCCCCTCATTTTAGTATAAATAGGCATGGAGGGGTGGCTTCATCCTCAACTCACTCTCCTCCTCTTCTCCTAGAGGTGCCGAGACACTCCCTCTTTTCTTTCTTTCTTTCTTTTTGTTGCCGAGCAACACAAGAGGAAGAAGCCTCCTCTTCTTCCTCCTCCTCTCCACCAAAAGACCTAGCCACTTCTTCCTCCATTGGTGCCGAGCAAAGCAAGCAAGGAAGAAAGGTCCACAAGCAAGTTCTCAACTCTAGGAAACTTAAGCAAAGAAGGTAAGTTTCCCCTCACCTGTGGTACAAGGCTTCTTATGTATTTTCAGATTTTTTTTATGAGGATTTTTAAAGCTAGAAACAAATTTAAGAAAATTCGGATTCAAAAGGGTTTTTTCAATCTAGGAATACTTGTATAAGTCCTCTCTTCATGATGATTTTTCTATGTCTTGTAAGAAAGTTTTTCCCTATGTTTTTATACACATATGATGCATGATCAGAGGAGTATTTAGCCCTAGAAATTCAACCAAAAATATTGTAAAGAGGTTAGGAAAAATTATTGTCTAACCAAACTAGTGCAAGGTTCCCTCTATGAAATGCTAAGGACCTTTCTATGGTTTTCTTGCTTGGAAATTAATTGGAACCAAAAGAAAACTCACTTGTATGCTTCGGACCAGAAAGGTTAAGGGTTAGAAAGACCTTCAAAAAAAAAATTTAAATAAACATGCTCCTATGATAGGATATAAAGTTTCTTAAAGGGTGTTCACCTTGCTAGAAACTCATGAACTTTTTTAGGTTTTTTTTTTCGGCCATGATAAAAGGGATAGCTTAGATTAGCCTAAACAAAAATATTAATATGCTCAAGACCTCTGTGATATTATGATATGAAAGTTGATTAATGCTCTCAGGTTTAATTGGAATGTAGAAAATTAGTTACATGATATAAGACATGTAAGATCACAAGAGTTCTAGCTTGTTTATGATCCAATTTTGTGTATGATGTTCTTAGTAACTTTTGCCATGATATTTACTTAGGCTTTCCATGCTTTAGGCCACTTAAGAAACCTAGCTTAAGGACTGGTAGGTTTCGGCCATGAAGGAAAATAAAAGAAAAAAGGGAAAGAAACCTAGGAAATGCTATACATAATGAGAAAAAAAAAATGAAATAATGTTACGTAACATGCCATGATATGTTATAGCATAGGAAATTCTATACATAATGAGAAGAAATGAAATTATGTTACGTAACATGCCATGATATGTTATAGCATAGGAAATGCTATACATAATGAGAAGAAATGAAATTATGTTATGTAATATGCCATGATATGTTATAGCATAGGAAATGCTATACATAATGAGAAGAAATGAAATTATGTTACGTAACATGCCATGATATGTTATAGCATAGGAAATGCTATACATAATGAGAAGAAATGAAATTATGTTACGTAACATGTATAGCATAGGAAATGCTATACATAATGAGAAGAAATGAAATTATATTATGTAATATGCCATGATATGTTATAGCATAGGAAATGCTATACATAATGAAAAGAAATGAAAAAGGGAATGCATGAAAGATTGTTAGGGACATGATATGATAGTTATGCATGATAAGTTATTTTTGTATGGTTTGTACCAAGGATGGGCTCCGTAAATGCCCCGGGGTCGATGGAGTAAGACTCGGGCCTCGTCAGTAATGGGCCTCTGAGTGCCCTAGGTCGATGGAGTAAGACTCGGGCCTCGTCAGTAATGGGCCTCTGAATGCCCTAGGTCGATGGAGTAAGACTCGGGCCTAGTATGTATGCATGGTAGGGTTCAAGACTTGCTACCTTGGACCTACCTATAAAGTGCGCACATTATGTATGTGGTACAAACCGGGATCCCCTCTAATGATGATATTAATTTCAAGTACTTATAAGTATAAGTTTTCAAATTCATGATGCATTGCCTACATATGTGCTTGAATTATCTGATGATTAGATATAATGTCATGTGATATTATGATATGAATATGAATATGATACCCTTGTATGTCGTATGCTTATGATACCTCGCATGATATTGATATGCAATGATATGAATTCGGTTTTAGTGAGTAGGAAAGGAACTTACTGAGCCATGAGTGCTCATAGCTTACTTTCCTTGTACCGCAGATATGGGGGACGGATATTCGGAACAACGGAGCAGCAGGAGGAGCAGATAGTGATGTGTGTGGTGGTGGCTCGGCAAGAAAGATTCGGACAAATTAATATTTTTAATTATATGATCAATATATGCACATTCGAACTAATCAGAATATGTGATATCATGCTTATTTAAGAAAAAGGAATGATTTAAAAATTTCCGCTGTTATAGTATAACTAAAGCATGTACGTAAGTAGTATATGATCATAGCGCCGCCCTTGGGTAAGAAGGGTGGGCGTTACAACGGTCATGTGAGGTTCTGCTTCTGTTTCCTTTGCACGGCCGTGTACATTTACACGGCCATGTAAGGTTTCAGCACTGGATGCCATACATGGCCGTGTGCAGCTCACACCCCCTTGCATGGCCCTTGCACACCCTTTGTCTTAGCTTTGAATAGTTATGTTTCATTGCAACATATTTTAGGCCACCAAGATGGGGTTTTCTCCCATTGAAGTCTTCATCAAAGTTGTAGATCTTGAAATTATCTACAAGTCGGTATAAAGAACAGCCCAAATCTCCAAACGAGCACAAAGTTATGGCCGTTTTAGTTTCAGTCTGCAGTGTAGAAAACCTCACACGGCCGTGTGAGGTTCGCACGGCCCCAACATGACCCCTACACGGCCTTAACACGCCCATGTGAGTTCTACACGGCCAGAACATGAAGAAAACATAGTTTTGCATGCCCATGTCACTCTGGAAGCTCTAGACTTCATTTAAACTCAGTTTTTACTCCAAATCACGTCCTGTCAATCAAAATAAGCAAAGAGTAGATCTCTGAACAGAATATAATGAAAGTATGACATTCTAATGAAATAGGGTGCAATAAACATAGATTATGTCAATGAAATACAAGTAGATGTGCATCAAAGTATGCATAAAAGAGTATATAATCTACGCACATCACACCCCCAGACTTAAACTTTTTCTTGTCCTCAAGCAAAACCCACAATCTAGATTCATGTGGTTAAATAGTGCATTATAATCTCTAGCAAGTCAATCTAATCCTTTCAAATGATTTCATTGGTGAGCAAGATACAAAATTAGTTTGAGTATGACCTAAATAGTAGTCCTCCATGCTCAGTGCGAAAGTGACCTATGTTTATCAAGTTTCAGTCCCTAAGCCTAGTCAAGTCGTCATAAAATTGTGTTCCTTATGCTTCCGACGATAGACACTTACCTGCCACACGCTTGGTTCATCCTTCTCAATCTACCCAAGGTCTCAAAGGTGTGCTCGATATCAAGAGAAATATAGCAGTTATTTCCCCAGTAACCTAACTCGGTCTCAAAGGGGTAACTTGCTAATTTCCACTCACGACAACTGTTTTTTATATCCCTTATTCATTTTTTTTCATCATTTCATTTTTTTTTTTAAGTGATTGCAAGATGCAACACTTGAACACAAATGCATATAAGTGCAAATGTTGGGATATTTTGATTTTTCCAAATGAGTTGACATGATTCGAGCATCATCCAGTAACCAAAATGTAGTTTGAGAAATCACCATGAAAACCCTAGTACTAAACAAGTTTTATGAATCATGACTATTTTCAGAGTTATCTACCATCAAAACTAGGCAAAGTGTATAAAGGTCCTAAAACAAGGTCAATACTTAAACTCTTATAGTAAACACATTGCTCACTTCATGCTATCATAGATAGAAAAAGAAAGATCACTAAACATACTAGCACCATAAGTAACCAATAAACCACATAAATCTAGAACAAACGTGCTAGTATTTTACATTAAGGAACAAACAATCATGATATGATGAATGATGCAACTAGCAAAAACAAAAAATTTATTATGCAAAAACTAAACTAAATCAAATGCATCTAATGCATCCCCCCAGACTTAAACTTTTCATTGTCCCAATGAAAACTAAAAACAATGTGGAGAATATTCATGAAATTTAGAGAAGTTACCAAGTGATGAGCTCCAAATGGTTGACATTCATGTTTTAAAAATACTCCTCTCTCCAATGCTCACATTCCTCCACAACTTTGAATTCTACAAAAATAAGATAGACAAGAAAAATTAAGTAGAGGATACATGTTTATTATAAAGAAAGAACTAAAGACATAAAAGAAAACAAGGAAAATGAACTTGGGTTGCCTCCCAAGAAGCGCTAGTTTAAGGTCATTAGCTCGACCACCTCATTAGATTCATCGAAATCTCTCTCTTGGAGGGGTAAGATATTTTAGAACCTTCTTACCAAGGGTTCTCAGTTTTTCAACAAATAAGCTCTCCTTCAAAGGTTCACCACTAACTTTACCTTGTGACTCTTGTGCAACGTATGTCCTGCCACCATCATGCTCAAAAAAGAATTGATTAGTAACGATAGAAAAATTAATTGAAATTTGACTTTTACCAATCACTAATGTAAGAAAGTCATCAAGCATGGTTTGACATTTAGATAAGGAATTTCGTGGCTCAAGTGGTAGTCTTTCTAAAAGATGTGATTCTTGAGACTTAGCTTCTATTGCACAAGTCCCTAAACTCTCAACTTCAACTAATTCATGTCCTACATCATCTAAAGTGACTAATGGTTGTGTGATTAAGGGGAGTGATTCTTGGGTCATCCCTACACATCCCTCCACAACATGACTATAAATTGATTCAGATGCAGGAAGGGAAGGTTCTTCTAGATCTTCAATATTAGGAGGTAATGGAGTTAAAGTGATGCACTCCTTTATCAAAGTCTTAGATTCATGATCTTCAAGCTCATCACACATTTTCTTATTAAAGACTCTAGATTAGCTGATTTTCTATTATTTATTGAGTCTATACTATCAAGTGTAGCATGCAGTTTCTTGATGGCCTTGCGTGATTCAGCTTGAATAGATAGAACCTCCTCTAAACCTTTCAACACTCTATCCATAAATGATGAAAATTGGGGGTCATTCGAGTCAGAGCCATATGTGTGTGAATTTGATGAAGCCATTTCATCTATCTTTCTATCGAGTTCATCTATTGATAATCCCAAATTGTATAGCTTGTAGCAACTCTCAATTGAATGGCCTATTTCATTGCAAGCTTTACAAAAATTTTGCTCTGACCTATGATTAAAGTTAGAGAAAACACCCCTTCTTTCAACATGTATTCTATATGGACGGCCAAGAAATATTGGACAATTATCATATATATGACCAGTTGCACAACAAAATTCACAGAAAAGAGTACTAGAGTTCCCAACAAACATTTGGTCAAACTTTTGAAATAGAGCTTTCAATCTAGTAATCAGTTTATACATGTCCATCTAAATGATTATAGCCAAAACAAGATAGACATGTAGAAGTAACAAAAATAAAATGCAGAATTTAAATTGCAGGAAAAAAAATGCATAATGAAAACAAGAAAGAAAATGCAAAAAGAAAAAGAAAAATGTCTGGAGTAACTCATATGATAATCAACTAATGTTAATCGAAAATAGTCCCCGGCAACGACGCCAAAAACTTGTTCGCTCTCCGCAAGTGTACGGAAATGTCGCAAGTAATATAAAAGATTATCGTATCCACAGGGACTGTTGATTAAGCATTAGTTAACTTCGCACGGCGAATTATCTAGACAATCGAAAAGTGGTTTACAAATGTTAGGATAAGAAATAGAAGAGAAAAGAAAAAGAGTAAGAAGGGAGAGAATGAGCGTAGTGAATGGAGGGGAATAGATACTAGGATTTTGGTTTCTTTGTGATGTTATTCAATGTAAACGGTTCACCAATTCTTATCCCTCAATTGCCAAACACTTGCAGAAAGTTGCCGGTTCTCTCTTGCAATAGATAACCGGCTAAGGACTGAGAAATGTATCTAGATATGATCAATTAGACGTGAACCTATGTTGTCCTTACACAGAAGCGCACCTATTACTATGCCTTCCTCGGATATCAACATAGAAGCCCACAACTTATTAATCTATCAAGATACAAGAAACTAATTACAAGATCCATCCTACTCTCTTGAATATTCCTATTTCCTCTTCAAGATTATCTCTCAAACGTCCTTACACGGGCTTGCACCTGTCACGTGGATCCCTCGGATGATCGAGTGAGAGTTTATCTTTACAAAGTCCACAAGAAATCCAAACATTCAATCAAGCATGGTCATTAAGCAAAATCACCATATTCCACACAAGATCAAATAGGTACAAACAAGGCAATATCATGGAAACAAGAAAATGACAAATCCACAAAGGTTTGCATACAATCACATTACATCAAACAAGAACAATGCATCAACAAGTCATTGAATAGAATCATGGTGTCTTCATAGTTTTACATCATTCATCTCATCACAAATACTTCCTACATCCTAGATCTAAAGATCTACTCCATTGCAAGATAATTACAATCAAGAGACAAGAAATAAAGCTATCTACAACTCAAAACATAAGGAGAAGAGAAGGGAAAGCTTATCCATGTAGCACCGGTCTTCTTGGATGCAATCTTTGCTCCGGAGGTGGACGGATCGGCGAAGGATCGAAGATCTAGGGTTCCCCCAAGGGGGAAAACCCTTCCCAAAGCAATGGGGAAGAGCCCCAAGCCAAAGACCAGCCCAAGATGAGAGAAAAGGGGAAGAAAACCCCTTTTATAGGCTTGGCACGGGTGCCACACGGCCCCGTGGCACGGCCGTGTGAGGCTCACATGGCCTGCACCACTTCCTTCTCTGCCAACCTCACACGGCCGTGTGCGGAACACGGTCATGTCAGGTTCTGCTTCTGTTTCCTTTGCACGGCCATGTAAGGTTTCAGCACTGGATGCCATATATGGCCGTGTGCAGCTCGCACCCCCTTGTATGGCCCTTGCACACCCTTTGTCTTAGCTTTGAATAGTTATGTTTCATTGCAACATATTTTAGGCCACCAAGATGGGGTTTTCTCCCATTGAGGTCTTCATCAAAGTTGTAGATCTTGAAGTTATCTACAAGTCAGTATAAAGAACAGCCTAAATCTCCAACCGAGCACAAAGTTATGACTGTTTTAGTTTCAGTCTACAGTGCAGAAAACCTCACACGGCCCCAACATGACCCCTACACGGCCTTAACACGCCCATGTGAGTTCTACACGGCCAGAACATGAAGAAAACATAGTTTTGCATGCCCATGTCACTCTGGAAGTTCTAGACTTCATTTAAACTCTGTTTTTACTTCAAATCACGTCCTGTCAATCAAAATAAGCAAAGAGTAGATCTCCGAACAGAATATAATGAAAGTATGACATTCTAATGAAATAGGGTGCAATAAACATAGATTATGTCAATGAAATACAAGTAGATGTGCGTCAAAGTATGCATAAAAGAGTATATAATCTTCGTACATCATTAGGTCATGGAAAAATTATACAAATATGTGACACAATCAACACATTATCATATTTTCATAAGAAGCACTTTTAATACATTTGGTTTCATTTCTAAGGCCTCTAGGTCTTTTAAACCCTACTTGGCCGAAACTCACAAAATATAAACTTGCTTCAAATAGCCTAAAAGCAAGAGAAATTATACAAGTTTCATAGCATGTGTAAGGACAAGCATAATAAACATACATGTGAATTGTGTTTTAGGCTTCCTAGGTTTCTTTCCCTTTTTCTTTTATTTCTCCTTATGGCCGAAACCTACCAATCTCTAAACTAAGTTTTAAGTGGCCTAAAGCATGGAAAAACTAAGTAAGTTTCATGGCAAAAATTACTAAGAACATCATATACAAAGTTAGTTCATAAACAAGCTAGGACCCTTGTGATCTTACATGTCATATATCATGTAACTAATTTTCTATACTCAATTTAAACATAAGAGTATTAAACAACTTTCATATCATAATATCACAGAGGTCTTGAGCATATTAGAATTTTGTTCAAGCTTTTCTAAACTATCCATCTTATCATAGCCAAAAATCTAAAATAAGAGTTCATGAATTTCTAGTAATGTACAACATGCAATTCTTTAAGATAACTCTATATTCTATCATACAAACATGGTTATTTAAATTTAAAGGTCTTCCTAACCCTAAGCCCTTTTCTTTGCCGAAACATATAAATGGATTTCTTTGGTTCCAAGTAACTTTCAAGCAAGAAAACCAATAAAAACCCTTAGTGGTTCATGGGAGAAATTTTGTACTAGTTTAGTTAAACAATATTTTTCCCTAACCTCCTTAACATATTTTTGGCCGAAATTCTAGGGTTAGGTACTCCTCTGACCAAGCATCATTTAACTATAAAAATATGAAGAAAATCCTTCCTACATAGCATAGAAAGAATATCATGAAATAAGGACTTGTTTAAACCATCCTAGTTTTGAAAACCCTTTCTTTAGCCGAATTTTCTTAAATTCTTTCCTAGATTTTCTAATCTTTATAGAATCCGAAAATCACATAAAAGCCATGTACCACAGGTGAGGGGAAGCTTACATCCTTTTCGCTTGTGGATCTAAGGTATGGTGGAGAAGAAGTAGCCTCTTCTTCTAGTTCCTTTCCCTTGATTCCTTTGCTAAGTCCTCCTTGTATCTTAGGCTTTCTTAGGGAAAAAAAACTTGGCTTTGGGGCCGAAGATGGAGGAGAGGGGACTGTGGTGTTCTCGGTGACGAAGAGGGAGGATGAGGAAATGAGAGAAAAAATAACTTTCTCTTTTCTTGCTCCCTTTTATGTTAAGGGGGAAGAGGTAGCAAACTTAGTTTTTGCTTTCCTTCTCCCTTAGCCTTTTTTTTTCTATTTTATTTTTATTTTTATTTTTATTTATTTATTTATCCTCATCATTCATGGTGAAATAAGTGGGAATGAATCCCCTTAATTCCTCTTTAAATTTTCGGCAAAAATCAAAGAGGAAGAGGGAGAGAAAGGGAGGAAGGCAAGTTGCCCTTCTCTTGCTCTTTTCTTATTTTCTTTTGGCTAACTTTTACTCTTACCTTTATCATGAGTTTCCCTCCTTTGCTATCAATATCTTCTCTCTATCCCAATTGGTTTCTACTAATTCATTCTATGAAATATAATATAAGAGGTTTATGGTTCAAACCTTGACCTCCTCTTCTTTTTATTTCATTTTATTTCTTTTTGCTTCAACTCACTTCCTATTATTTTTCTAAGGAAAAATCTCATATTCATATATTTATCTTACAAGCTTAGTGGGTATTACACAGTACTTGTCTGACCTGCTAGAGGGTTAAAGCAGAACACCAGAGACCTGGAGGAGTACTGCAGGCAATCCAAATTCCGGAATGGAAATGGGAAGATATCTCTATGGACTTCATTTCAGGATTACCCAAAACGATAAACGGCAACGACGCTATATGGGTAATCGTGGACAGATTGATGAAATCCGCCCACATCCTATCAATCAAGATGGCCTATTCGGTTGAGCAACTGGCTCAATTATATGTCAAAGAAATTATTAGATTACATGGGATTCCTAAGACCATTATTTCTGACTGAGATGGTCGCTTTATTTCACATTTCTAGGAATGTGTTCTGAAGGCTCTTGGCACAAAGCTATTGTTCAGTACTGCCTTCCACCCTCAAACCGACGGATAAACAGAAAGGGTAAACCAAGTACTAGAAGATATGTTGCGAGCTTGCGCCTTAGACTTCAAGGGGAGCTGGTACCGATATCTATGCTTAGCGGAATTCACCTACAGCAATAATTACCAAGCTACTATTGGAATGGCGCCTTACGAGGCTTTATACGGGAGGAAATGTAGATCCCCTATATGCTGGTACGAAGATGGTGAAAAGAATGAGATGGGATTCCGAACAGATTTCATTGACAACACCACCCATGCTATACAGAACATCCGCCAAAGAATAGAAACTGTTCAGAGTCGACAGAAGAATTATGCAGACAAGCGACGTAGGCCGTTGGAATTTAGTGTCGGGGATTCGGTATTTCCAAAGGTAGCTCCTATGAAAGGAGTGATGAGGTTCAGAAAGAAGGGAAAGCTGAGTCCGCGCTACATGGGACCATATTAGATTCAGAAAAGGGTCGGCAAGGTAGCTTATGAGATAGAGCTGCCTCAAGAGATGTCAGCTATCCACAACGTGTTCCACGTTTCGATGGTAAAGAAATGTATTCCGAGCACAGACCAAGTGATCGAGCCACAGACAGTACAAGTTCAAGAGGACCTAAGTTATGAGAGCCGACCGGTTCAGATATTAGACCGAGATGTCAAAAGACTAAGGAACAAAGAGGTACCCTTATTAAAGGTCCTGTGGCAAAATCAACAGTTCGAAGAAGCCACTTGGGAACGTGAAGACGATATGAAACAAAAGTACCTAGAACTATTTTAAGTTCGAGGATGAACTTTTATGAGGTTTGGGGGACTGTAACACCCATAGGATCCCTAAGTTATTTTATGAGAATTATTGCATGATTTAACAAGCCTTATGTGAATATGACCAAAAATTAAAGAAAAAAAAAATAGAACCAAAAAGAGGCATGGCCAAGGTTTGAACCTTGGACCTCTTAGTAAGTAGTTCTATGTCATAACCAATAGCACCAGCAGGGGTGTGCTATTAGAAAGGAAAGGGACAAGATAGTTAAAGGTAAGGAAAGTGAAGGCTCGCTTCACTAAGAAGGACAAGTTCAAGTTTTCTTCTTCTTCTTCCCATGAAAAGAGAATTTTCTTTCTCCCTTCATTTAGGATGAGTAAAAAGAAAGGGGAGGAAAAGTTCATTTTTCCTTCTTCCTCTCATTTGGAATAAAAGGAGAAAGAGAATAGAAAATTCATTTTTCTCTTCTTCCTCTTCCTTCCTCTCCCCACCGAACCTAAGCTCTCTCCCTCCTTGGTGCCGAATTCAAGCCAAGAGTCCTTTCTAAAGAAAAATATCACAAGGCAAGGTCATCTTCATAGAGAATCAAGCGAGAGGAGGTAAGTATCCCCCTCACCTGCAGTACAAGTAGCCTTCTACATTTTAATGTTTTGAAAACTTAGGATGGAACTTTGTTTCTTGAGTTTCGGCTATAAAAAGAATAAAAAGGTTAGGAAAGTTAAGATGTAAACCATGCTTGTACATGATCCTTTATGATTTGTAACTCACTACATGATGTTAGGTTAAGGTTTTAATGTTTGATGTTGCTTAAATCTTGGAACCTTGCTCCTTGAAGTTTCGGCCATGAAAAGATAAGGATGGTTAGAGAAAGTTTAAATGAAAACTATGCTTGTTTATGATCCCTTTATGATTTGTAACTCACTACATGATGATAGATTAAAGTTTTCATGCTTCTTGTTGCTTAAAGATATGGAACCATGCTCATAATGTTTTAGAATCTAAAACCATGCCAAGAAGGAATAAAGGAATTAGAGGAAGTCTTAGAATCTAATTATGCTTGTTTATGAATCCTCATTATATGTCACCCACTATATAATGTTAGTTTAAGATTTTCATGCTTCATGTTGAAGAAAAAAAAAAGAGAACCATGCTACTAGGGTTCGGCCAAGAAGAAAAAAAAAAGAAAGGAAGGATTAGGTTAAAAGCTAACTAGGGTCTCTAAAGCTCTTACATGCTATGTCAAGTATTATAAGAACTCAAGTATTTAATTTCCATGTTTTATGTTACTTGAAAACCCAAGAAGCATGCTCACAAGTTTCGCCCAAGACAAGGGAATTAGGTTAGGAAGCTACCTAGGGTTCCTAAGGGACTCACTTGTTATACTAAATGTTATGAGAACTTAGGTATTTGATTTCCATGTTTTATGTTGCATAAGACCTAGGATTCATACTCTTGACGGTTCGGCCAAGTTAGGTTTTAGGGTTTGTAGGAAGTTCAAAACCCTAACCATGCATGATAATGATTCTACATGATATGGTATGAACTTTTATGCTATGATATGCTTTATGTTATCTACTCACATGCCATCATGTTATGATTCCTTAGGTTATGCTTTATGTTATGTATGCTATGCTATGATATGATAAGAACATGCTATGCTTCATGATATGCTAAGAACATGCTATGTTTCATGATATACTAAGAACATGCTATGTTTCATGATATGCTAAGAACATGCTATGTTTCATGATATGATAAGAACATGCTATGTTACATGATATGACAAGGACATGATATGTTTATGAAAGGCTTATGTAAGATGAAAAGTCTAGAGATGCTTCCCTTAAGTTGGGATCAAGAGCACTCTTCATGATAAGACAAGAACATGATAAGCCAAGATATGACAAGAACATGATATGGATGATATGATAAGAAACATGATATGCTATTTTACTTTTGTATGGCTTATACCAAGGGTGGGCTCCATAAGCGCCCCTAGGTCGATGGTCTATGAAACGGGCCTAGTAAAAGGGATGGGCTCCTAAGTTGCCCCTAGGTCGATGGTCTATGAAACGGGCCTAGTTCCTAGTAGGTTCAAGATTAGCTACCTTGGATCTACTTAGGATGTGCGCATTCATGTATGTATGCGGTACAAGTCGGGCCCTCATGTTGAGATTATGTTTAATTATGTATATTATATATGTTTTAAAAAGGACATCTTGCATATAAATTCATTTCAAACATAGCTCCGAAATTCTGACATAGAGTTTGGAAAGGTCATGGAAGCAAGATTACCATTTGTTTCAGCACAATATAGAACTTTACTTGAGCTTCTCACTGATTCGAGTACTGCTAATAGGCAATTGATACAAACTTGATACATCATGGCTAAATCACAGCAGCTATTATCAATTTCAATTCCTGTTTTGTGATTCAATTTTGTTGTTTGCTTCTTGTTCAAACCTCATAAATTTTAGTATCATTACTGCACATTATAAATTCCAATTCATTTTCTAGTTTCTGTAATTGAGTTTCAAATTCCAGATTCTAAATCCTTCTCTATTTCCTCATTCTCGGCACAAGCTTCTGCATTAACTTTGAAACCTTCTGTAATTTCAGCTTTGAAGAAACTCAAACTTTGAATCTGGACAAAATTTTGAACAAAACTTCAACATCTGCATTAACTTCCTGCTCTCGATTCAAAGACTTAAATACAGCTAGATCTTACAGCATTGAAGCTCCCTTCCTCTGCAGGTTTCTCATAATTACAGAGCAGATCAAATTTTAGCCCATAAAAATGAATCTCAGCAACATAATTTCAGAAATTGGCATATCTTGATTGGCAGAAATTTGCAAATCTTATTGCTGATTCTATAAGCTTAAGTTCTGCAAGCTCATAAGGAAATAAGTATCAATTCCTGAATTTTTAAACAATTTCAGATTGCTTCAAAAGGATATAACTCAGGGATTGATTCCATTTAGCACTTCAATATCCAAAGTTTGGATCCAACTCCATGATTCTTCAAAACAGTTTAAATCCTTTGGCACAAGAATACTCTTCCTTGCTTCAACTTGTCAGCTTCCTTGTTTCTATTTTTTTTTTCATGCTTCCACAACAAAATTGTTCAAAATCAGTGGAATTTCTGAAATTCAATGGTCTCCTTCTAATACAACTTAAGTTCAGCAGTTTTAGAGGTAAAATTCATTGGAAAACTTGAGAAGGATTTGTACAAACCATGTATCATTCTTTCCAAATTCTGGATCTGCTGAGAGTGGCACAGATTCTGTAAATGAACAGATTTTAACAAAATAGCTTAAGTGATTTGCCATCTAAAATTCCATAATCTTCCCGTATTTGATTAAGCTTTGCAAATATTGTACTGCCCCTGAAGTTGTGCATTTCAATTTGATTGGTGGAAAAACAAATTAATACTCATTGAACTCTTACAGCAATCGTGATCACAGCATATCTTTTCAGCATGCCACAATTCAAAATTATGATTTCAGACTTAACTTCAATTTGTTCCAGAATTTAGAAGTCCAATTATCTTTGCCTTGAACCATGGAAATCTTTTATACATACTTATTCGATTATGAATTAACAGATGCTCCAATTCAAAGTGTTGATGGTCATTCACTTCACCAAAAAAATACCAAGTTGGTACGCAATTGATACTAACTTCATTTCCTGATTCTACTGTTACAAAAATTCCAGAACCCAACAGCATTATCAACTACTGCTCCCAGCAATGCGCAGGTTTACAATTCTGCATTCCTTGATGCACAGATTTTTCATGCATTAGCTTATCAAAACAATCCTCAATTTCCAACATCACTTATGTTCCTAACTTCCATTCCATAACTGCACAATAGTAATGCCCTCTTCCAGAATTTCTAGCTTCTCATATATTATTTTTATTCAAGTAACAAGAATCAAGGTTCATGTTTGAAATTCTCACATCACCCTCAACCGTCACCATTCACTGCTTATGAAACCATATGAAATCTTCAAGATCTCAGAGCATAAAGTTGTGTGTGTTCTGATTTTATACAAATCTTCCCCTACACTTAATCCTTTGTTCATCTAGTCAATTCATCTCGTCAAGAATTCAACCAATATTCCCAATGAAATGAATGTCAAGCAAAGTAGATCATGAATTAGAATGCTAGATGAGAATTTTTCAAGATAATTGTGTAGAAAGAAATGGGAAATAATGAGGGAACAAGAATGAAAAATATCCTTCATCTCCATGCATACATATGCTATTGTGACTTTGAAAAGAAGCAAAGCAAGTTCTAGAGTTTAATATGCTATGAGTACATATCACACAAAAGAAAATAATGAAGTTTAGGCTTAAGGTGGTCCTCTCTAGGTAATTTTCATGCAATCAAGCTCAATTGATCAAAATAGAATTCACCACCATTTTAACCAATATCATGTAAGAAGAGCACCCAATCATGTCGCATGACCTAAATTGATGATCAAATTTATGAAACTCTTACCATCTTAAAAGCATTACTTAAGAAATTCCCATGGAGACTTTTATTCAAAATGAAAATGCTATGTACTAACAAAATGCAAAGTATGAAAGCAAATGTAGAAACAAAATACAAAATGCAAAATGCAAAGTATGAAACTAAAGAAATGCATAAAAAGAATTTATTAACAAAGCATGAATTAAAATGCATAAGAAAACGAAATTAGAACCAACTCCCCTTAAATTCTGGTGGTCGAAGAAATCCACACCGGGAATGGAGTACTTTTGGTTGCAATCAATTTCTTTTTATTAACCATTTTTCCATTGCAAATTCTTTCTGGAGGTCTTAGGCGGTTCAGTTCAAGCATCCACTCCGGAAGCTTGTATTCTCCTACAACATCAATAAAAGAAAACATCTCCCACACGCATGTGGGGTAAAAAGAAAATAGGAGAATTTTAGTGTGGGTAGAAAATATATCAAGAAATGAATCACAACTAATAAAATCAATAAATGGTATCTCTATGAAATTTTCTGATAAATCACAAGAAAAACTCACCTTTTCATGTTGAAAGGTACCTGGAGTGGTGATTGTTACCTCCTTTTCATCATGATATGGCTCAAACTGTGGTTCTGGTGAATGTACATCCTCATGTAGTGATTCTTAGGTGCTTGGCTCCATAGCACAAGTCCCTACACTTACATCCTCATCTCTTGGTGATTCTTGAGGTGCTGCTTCCAGTAAGCATTCCCCTACACTTAAATCATCTTCAAAAACATGTTCAGAACCTGAATCACTAACAACATCTTCAACAACAATATCAGTAGGATCAGAAATTTGCATAATCACATAATCATCACAAAAGATACTAGAAAAATCATGTGAATTAATGGAAGTAGGGTCAGGCCTGACAGAATCGCTACTTTCCATTTCTCCATTGGAATTTCGTGCTTGCAGTTGATTGATGGACGATGCAATCTGATCTAACTGATTCTGTATGTTCTGTATCCTTGAAAATTATTGCTCTTGATGCTCATTCATTTGTTGCATGATCTCCTTGAGTTTTCATGTTGACTCATCCATCTGAGGGTCATTTTGTTGAAAAGATTGTGGCATAAAATTTGTTGAAACTTCTTGGAACCCATATGAACTCTGGTAGGCTGGATATGGTTCTACAAATTGTCCTTGCGCACTTTCATACCTGAAACATGAATTATCCACCCAATTAGCATGAAAACCTTTAGAAAATAACTCATACCTATTTTGTCGATCCATGCTTGGGTAAAACTGATACTCAGGTTGAAAATGATAACTTTCCATTCCACCTCCAAAATTCTGAAAATATGGATCCATGCTTAAGAAATCTCCTGTTCTTCACTACAACACTAGAAATCAATGTTAGAAGACTCTAATGCATAAAGTTTCATACACATGAAATTATGAACAGTAAAAGCACTTAAAATTCAAGAACAACCCAACATGAAAATACAAGAAAAAAATAAGAAATCAAATCATTCAACATGCTAACAAATAAAATCACTCAATGATCAATCTAAAATAAACACACTACTAGTTAGTTGTTCCCCGGCAACGGCGCCAAAATTTGGTGTTAGCCATTTTCGTGTCACATGGCACATCAAATTAATAAAGATTGAAACTCACATAAGCTAAAATAAACTCGTGTAGTATGGAGTCCCAAGTCGTATTTTTTTCCATGGGCAACTAGTAAGTGTGTGTAAATCCTAGAATTAATTCCAATTGATTAATGCCATCATCAAAGTTAATTAAACTTTTCCATTCTATTCCCATTGCTAATTGGATCCTACTGCAATCAAAAGGAAGATTAAGATCGGTTCATTCTCATCAAGCTAGTATCAATTATGAATCATTGAACTTAATCACAATAAACCCAATGAACTGAACAAAAATGTTTGAGTTTATAAATCCTTGAATTAAACTTAAGCACTAGCTTATAACAACCAAAGGTTCATTCAATTCACTCTAACATCCAAATGCAACATGATGATGAACAGAAATAGCAACTTAACCATCAAATTAAGCATCTCACACTTAAACAAGATTATAGAAACAAAGACTAAATTGCTAACTAAATTACAAAACCCTACAACTGTTAGTATCAGTGTTGCAAAACTAATCAGAAAGTAGATCTAAGATTGGGGTTTGTAAGCAAGAAATCACAAACAAAATTGCATAAGGAAACATGAAACAAAATAGAAATTGCAAAGAAATGTAATCAGATCACGAGATCTGAGCATGTTCGTGGACAATCCAAAGACATAGAATAAAGGAAACTAAAACCCTAAACATTCCACAATCACAAAACCGAAACCAAGCTCATTCACCCCTGCTGTGAAACAGAGATGCATCGGAAACCTCCCCTCAACATCCAACGAACAATGTACAAGCTCCAACTATTACTAGGTGATGCTCATGGCTCTTGGAAACCTCCCCTTAAACTCACACCTGACTAGTAATCTCATCAGCCGAAAAACAAAGCTCGGATTCTGAAAATTACGAAGCTAACTAAATTGATCAGATCTACTTAGCTTCTCTGTGGAATGCAGATCGAAAATGGTTCAAAAACTCTGAGAAACCTCCCTCAAAGCTCCAGTGGATGTGAAGATCGCTAATTAAGAAGAACTCCCTCAACCGGATCGCGACAGTGAAATAGAATCCAAGACGCAGCTAAGAAACCTCCCTTTGCCACTCTTCGATCTCGGAAGGTGAACGCCAGTAGCTTGCGATCGCCGTCGGAGAAGAAACTTAGCCTCAGATCTGGAATTGAGGAACGGGAGCGTCGGCGTCGCGTGGAGAAGACGAAGGCACTGTAGCACAGAATCGCGAACCGAGCTCACTGCACTGTAGCTTCTCACGAAGCTTTTAAATCATCTTCAATCTGATCGGACGGCTCAGAATCATCGGATCTTGATCAACGGTGGAAAATAGCCTAAAATCCGATCCAACAGTACCGATCTTCATTTATGGTCCAGATCTACTCCTCATTAGGTTGGATGAGCCGGATCTTCAACGGATGGCTCATATCTACTTGATCTTCAATGGATGGTCCAAAATGCTCCAAGGCTTGATCGCCTCATTAAACCCTTGATTTGAGCCCAAATACGGTCTGATCTGATCGGGTCCATTACCCTTTTGATGTCTACAAAATCATAATCAAATATTAGCATCAAATACCATGAAAATAAGCTAATTTGCAATGAGGTCCAAGATAGAATGAAATTATGAAATGTAGAGTAAATATGACTATAGGCTATGAAAATATCATTAAAATCATGCATTATGAATCAAAATAATATAGCCAAAATCATGGTTATCAATGATATGATAAGAAACATGATATGCTATTTTACTTTTGTATGGCTTGTACCAAGGGTGGGCTCCATAAGCGCCCCTAGGTCGATGGTCTATGAAACGGGCCTAGTAAAAGGGATGGGCTCCTAAGTTGCCCCTAGGTCGATGGTCTATGAAACAGGCCTAGTTCCTAGTAGGTTCAAGATTAGCTACCTTGGATCTACTTAGGATGTGCGCATTCATGTATGTATGCGGTACAAGTCGGGCCCTCATGTTGAGATTATGTTTAATTATGTATATTATATATGTTTTAAAAAGGACATCTTGCATATAAATTCATTTCATGATACATGTTTTCAAAAGAACATCTTGCATCTACAAGTTCATGCTATATGGTTTCTTTATGCTTATTTAAGATGCTCTTGAAAATATGTCTATGATATGTATATGAACATGTTACCATTTTTATGATTATGCCCTCACATGATATGATATGATTTCATGATATGCTCTCACATGATATGATATGATTTTATGTTTATGTTCTCATATGCTATGTTATGATTTTATGTTTATGTTCTCACATGCTATGTTATAATGTTATGTTTATGCTCTCACATGATAGAATATGATTTCATGTTTATGTGTTCACATGATATGATATGATTTTATGTTTATGCTCTCACATGCTATGATGAGAATTTATGTTTACGCATGAGTTGTGGTTTTTGTGAGTATGAAAGGGACTTACTAAGCCTATGTGCTTATAGTTTTATGTTTCCTTGTACTGCAGAAAAAGGAAAAGAGTGGCTAAGCTAAGAGGAGCAGCAGGAAGGGTAAGAATGTGTGTGGAAGTGGCATGGTGGAATAGATCCCTTTGTGTTTAAGAACTTATATTATGCCTTGACCTTTTATGTGAACCATGTTTAACTATATGCTTGATAACTACTTGAACTAGCATGGATAGATTATGCTCTTATGTTTTATTGTTTCATGTTGGTATGCTCAGGATATCATGAATCATGTTTTAAGTAGTGATGATAAATCAAGTTATATGTTATGTTTTAAGAATTAGTATGTTAAGCATGTTTACTATGTTATATGATGATATGGTTCACATGTCATGTTCAGTCCATATGCATATGATTAAATTAAATTTTAGACAACCCACTTCCGCTGCTATGAGTTCATATGCATATACATGTATGTATGTCTTCAGTAGTAAGTGACCCCGTCCCTTCTCTAGTAGCAGTGAAGGGGTGGGCGTTACACACACGGTCGTGCCCTACTCCTGCAGTGAAGGCCTTACACGGCCGTGTGGCACACACGGCCGTGCCTAGACTCGGTTCTAGTAAGGTCACACAGCCGGTTATCACCACATGACCCAAACCCTCAAGCAACTCTAGACTTCAAGTCAGCTTTGCATCGCTCCAAACCATGACTCAACAGTCAGAACAAGTTCAGAGTAGATCATTGAACCAAGCAGTGTGCATATAACAAAGTCTTTAGAAGGTATTAAAGGTGTAACGTCCGTGACTTAGGTTTGAGTAAAGAAGAATGTCGGGCGTTATAGCACACAGGTAGTCTACCAATTTAACTCAAAAATATTCAAGATTTAAATGAATGAGATGTTGGGTTTTTCGGGCGGCAAAAACCGCTTTTTGCGTTGCGGAAACCCCAAAATTCTCATGCCACGGATCCGTGCGAAGAAATAAAATTGCCTAAAAACTTTCACGTACAAGTTTTCTAAGCCTAGATCTACTTTAGATCTACGAGATAAGAATTTACCCTTGATGCGAAGCCCTTCGCAATCCCGCTCGTCCAAGGTTCGTTGCCGGATCTCGAGAGTATCAAAGTAGATACTCCTCTATGTGTATCCACACGAACAACTCGATGGAGAGAACCTCTAAGGATGTGCTAGCAACCTTAGAAGATCAGTAATGGTGGAGGAGAGGGAGAGAAGAGAAGAGCTTGAGGAAGAAGGAGTTACTCACCAAGCACACAAATGCACTAACTCCCTCATCTAAAGTGGCCGGCCACTTTAACAGAGATTGTAACCTCCATGGGATGCCAAGAGTCACAACTCTTGGTAACTCCCATGAGGTGGCATCCCACTTAAGTAACCATGATGATGTGGAGCATCATCATTGGCCCACTCTTTGCCAACTCACCAACGAGGTGGCAAATGGTCAAGTCAAACTTGACCACTTCTCTCCCATGATTGATCAAATCTAACCATTGGTTCAAGTCAAATTTAATTTAATAAATCTCTATTCATTGAATTAAATTAATTCAATGAGTCTAAGTCCAAATTAGACTCATTTAACACATGAACCAAATTGAGTCCAACTCAATTAGCTCAATTTGGATTACTCTTAATCTAATTTGGTTCATCACATGAACCTAATCCTTTAGATTCATCAAATGAACCTAATCTCCATCTAATTTCCCTTTTTGTGTGACCCTATAGGTTCTTATAACGTTGGCGATGCTCCTAAACCCATTTAGAAGCATAAGTAATGAGCGGTATCTAGCAACACATCATTACTACCCAAGTTATAAGAATATTGAGATCCAACATCACCTTGTGACTACTAATTGTGACTCTTTACAATATATGACAATTGTCCTTCTATCCTTGACATCTAGATTGATCAATGTGAGGCATAGACCGTGTCATCCTCTAATCAATCTAAATCTTGAATTCCAAGTAGACTCACTCAATCAAATGAGCTCAATATCTCATATTGACTCATTTGGGCATGGCCATGCACTTAGTGGTCTCACTCTATCAAGAATATCGATGTCACTCCCGTCATATAGGAGGGATAGATCCCATCTACATCACTCATATCCCTATGCATAATTTTTTATATACCCAGTAATCGCCTTTATAGTCCACCCAGTTACGGCTGACGTTTGACGAAGCCAAAGTATGTAACTTCTTTTGTAGGAAACCATGGTGACTTCAGGTCCAAGGACGAATAGTCATGCTAATAGCCACATGAGAAAGTATATGACACTCATATAATGATCCATGATACTTTCTCATGGTGGGTCATTCAGTATACATTTTCTAATGCATACTCATGTGTCAACTTGATATCTCCATATCCATGACTTATGAGATCAAGTCATCGAGTTGACCTACATGCTAGTCTCGTCGCATTAACATTGTCCCTGAATGTTAATACTTGAGTTGGAATAATTAAGAGTAGTGTTCCCTATATCATCTCACTATAGATTCAACCAATCGATTGATATAGGTAAGAACCTTCTACTCAAGGACGCTATTATACTTAGTTATTTGGCACCAATACAAGTAAGTATAATAACCATAAACAAATGTCTTTATTTATATATAAGAATATGATACAATGAGTTCATACAACAATCATCAAATGATTGGCTCTAGGGCTCTAACTAACATGAGAACTACTCGTATCTATCAATAAGTGTGCAATAAAGGTATAAACTGAGACCTTGCCCCGGAAGACTGATCCCTCAGTCGGCTGCACCTCTTCCCGAGTGACTGCATATACATGTCCCACTTCTGAGCTCGGTGGTGGTATCGCTAGAACAGTCTGAGGTGGAATAGGCGGTACGACATTAGACTACTGATGCTGGTACTGAGGCTGTGGTAGAATGCTGAGTAAGGCTGAGATAGAGGGGAAAGGTTTTGTTGTATAGGATACGCCTGATGGGAAGATTGATGGAGTCAAAGTAAGAGAGCAACAAGCTAACGATATGGATCATGGTCAACCCACTCTAGATGTTAATGATGATCCATTATGCATCAATGGAGGCCCAATTACAAGGGCTAAGACTAGAAAGATGAAGGAAGCACTTAACTATTTGAAGATGTGAAGGCCAAAACTACCATTGAAGAAGGTTTGACCAAGACCAAGTCATTCGGCAGAGTCAACCTAATTCAAGCCTTAGATGAGCTTAATTAGCACTTAAGTCTCATGTCTATGTAGTAGGGATATGTAGGCTTAATTTAGACTCAATTTCTACTTTTATTTGGGTTGTAATAAAGCCATAAGCTTAAAATGGCTAAGTAGTCTACATAGGCTTTTACTAAATGGGCTTTCTTTTGGCCTTTTAGGATTTTTTGGTCACCTTATAGCTATAAATAAAAGGGGTGACGGCCACACATGGATCTTTGACATATTTTTCAATCTAAAGCATGGTGAGGCTCTCGCTTGTTGGTTCTTCATTGAACTTGAACTTATAAAGGCATCTCCTTGTGGCGTTCAAAGACTTATCAACCTCAATCCCAAGATTGTGACATCTTCCATCTCGTATACCAAGGTTCGTGCTTTTCTAAGCATTGGGTCGAGGTTTCTTTCATCCATCTTATCATCTTTAGACCTTCCTTCTTTCTGTTTTCAATTCGTTGTGGGTTCTTGAGATATCTTTCTCGTTGGGTTCGCATCATTTGGTATATGATGGAGTCAAAGAAAGAGAGCAACAAGCTAACGATATGGATCATGGTCAACCCACTCTAGATGTTAATGATGATCCATTATGCATCAATGGAGGCCCAATTACAAGGGCTAAGACTACAATGATGAAGGAAGCACTTAATGTACTAATTGAAGATGTGAAGGCCAAAGCTACCATTGAAGAAGGTTTGACCAAGAGCAAGTCATTCGGCATAGTCAACCTAATTCAAGCCTTAGATGAGCTTAATTAGCAGTTAAGTCTCATGTCTATGTAATAGGGATATGTAGGTTTAATTTAGCCTCAATTTCTGGGTTGTAATAAAGCCATAAGCTTAAAATGGCTAAGTAGTCTACATAGGCCTTTACTAAATGGGCTTTTTTTTTGTCTTTTAGGGTTTTTTGGTCACCTTATAGCTATAAATAAAGGGGGTGACGACCACGCATGGATCTTTGACATTTTTTTCAATCTAAAGCACAGTGAGGCTCTCACTTGTTGGTTCTTCATTGAACTTGAACTTATCAAGGCATCACCTTGAGGCGTTCAAAGACTTATCAACCTCAATCCCAAGGTTGTGGCGTCTTCCATCTCGTATACCAAGGTTCGTGCTTTTCTAAGCATTGGGTCGAGGTTTCTTTCATCTATCTTGTCGTCTTTAGACCTTCCTTCTTTCTGTTTTCAATTCATTGTGGGTTCTTGAGATATCTTTCTTGTTTGGTTCACATCATTAGGTATCAAAGCTTTGATTTTTCTAAATCGATTTGGTTGTCCTTTTGTTCTTTGTGCTTGAAACTTTGTATATTTGTTCAAAATTATCTGTTTATCATTATCATCTCGATCTTAGTGAGTTTTATTCGTCTAGGTGCTATCAAATTATTTACGGCAAAAAAAAAAGAGGCCGAAATTCAAGAACAATATATATATATATATATATATATATATATATAAATATATTTTCGGCAAAAAAATAATAAAAAAAAGGGCCGAAATTCGAAAAAAAGGTGAGTGTAGAGAATTGTTATTTCTATACTTACACTTTCCAATTCCGCATTTCCTTTAAAGTTTTGCCTATTATATTTGCACTTTCCAATTCCGCATTTCCTTAAAAATTTGCCTAGTATATTTGCACTTTCCAATTCCGTATTTCCTTTAAAGTTTTGCCTAGTATATTTACACTTTCCAATTCCGCATTTCCTTTAAAGTTTTGCCTAGTATACTTTCACTTTCCAATTCCGCATTTCCTTTAAAGTTTTGCCTAGATTTAATTCTGCACCTGTCTAGATTATGTTTTGGCAAATTCCTTTTCAGTTCTTATTTCAAATATCTTTATCTTTTAGTCTCGCATTCTCATAAGTTTTTCCTAGATTTAATTCTGGCAAATTTCCTTTCTGAACTTAATTTAAGTTTTCTATTCTACAATTTGAATTCTTCTATCAATTCCTTTCTTTTATCCTATATCTTTGGGATTTTCAATCAGTCAATGATCGTTTACCAGGAATTGCCACAATTCTAAGTTCTTTAAAGAGCTAACATTAGCGAGTTGAGTGATTGAGTGACAACAGATTGCATTAATGGCGAGAAGTGGAGAAGAAGCAAGACATAGAGAAACACTTGAACAACGTGCCTTGAGACAACACTTGGAACGCATGAAAATTAGATTCAATCAAATCCTCGACAGATTGGAGAGACAAGATAGTGTAATTACTGAATTGTAAAATAGCCAAGCTGGTAGAGTTCCTACACGAAGTTCGAGGCAATATAATCGTGAAGACAACAATGATGATGATGATGGCATTTCTGAGGACATTGATGATAAAGCTTCTAGTGGCAGATCTGGTGGTATCAGAATTGGTGGTAGAAGGGGAAGGGGGAGTGATTATGTTGATAGAAACATGGGAAATATCAAAATGAAGATTCCTTCTTTTCAAGGCAAAAGTGATCCAGACGGATATTTGGAGTGGGAAAAGAAAGTAGAATTAGTATTTGATTGTCACAACTACTCTGAAGAGAAGAAGGTAAAACTTGCTGTTGTTGAATTTATTGATTATGCTATTATTTGGTGGGATCAAGTTATTCTAAGTAGGAGAAGAAATAATGAGAGACCTGTTGGCACTTGGGAAGAGATGAAATCAATTATGAGAAAGAGGTTCATTCCATCACATTACTATCGAGATTTGTACCAACGACTTCAAAGTCTAACACAAGGATCCAGGACTGTGGAGGAATACCATAAAGAGATGGAAATTACCATGATTCGAGCCAATGTTGAGGAGAACTGAGAAGCAACCATGGCAAGATTTTTACAAGGTTTGAATTGAGAAATTGCAAATATAGTAGAGTTGCAACATTATGTGGAGCTGGAAGATATGATGCATATGTCCTTGAAAGCTGAAAGGCAACTCAAAAGGAAGGGTTCAATCAAACATGGCCAAAGTTCTAATTCATCCACTTAGAAATCTAGTTGGAATAAAAGAGATGATAAAGTTACATTAAAAAATAAGATTGAGTTTTTGAAGAATAAAGATGCTAATTCTCCATTGGTTAAAGGTAAACAACCTATCCAATCTTCAAAAAATAGAGATATTAAATGCTTTAAGTGTTTGGGAAGAGGACATATTGCTTCACAATGTCCAAACAAAAGAAGTATGCTTTTGAAAGAAAATGGTGATATTGAAACTGAGAGTGAGTCCGGAGATGATAATGCCTTGCCACCATTGATGGAAAGTGATGTAGAAGAATATGTTGTTGAAGGGGAAGCCGTTGTCACTAGGCGTGCTCTAAATGTGCAAGTGAAGGAAGAAGATGAAGAACAATGAGACATCATATTTCATACCCGTTTCCATATCAAAGACAAGGTATGTAGTATGATTATAGATGGAGGAAGTTGCACTAATGTTGCTAGTACTATCTTGGTTGAGAAATTATGCTTACCTACCATTAAACATACTAGACCTTATAAACCACAATGGTTGAATGATTGCGGGGAGGTTAAGGTCACTAAGCAAGTGTTGGTTTCATTATCCATTGGTAGGTATCATGATGATGTTCTTTGTGATGTAGTACCAATGCATGCAAGTCATTTGCTTTTAGGTAGACCATGGCAATTTGATAGGAGGGTCATGCATGATGGTTTCACAAATAAATATTCTTTTAAGATGCATGGTAAACTTGTAACTCTTGTACCATTGACTCCTAAGCAAGTATATGAAGATCAATTGAGGATAAAAAATGAGAGTGAAAAAAGAAAAGATTGCGAGAGGGAAAAAAAATGGAAAAGAAAAGGAGTGTGAGAAAAGAAAAAGTGAGGATGAAAGGAGTGAAAAAATGAATGAAAAAGAAACAAAAAATCTAGAGAGTAAAAAAGGGAGCTTTTATGCAAAAGAAAGAGAGGTTAAGAGAGCTTTATATTCTCAACAGCCGATGATTATACTTTTGTACAAGGAGGCTTATTTCAACACTAACAACCATAACTCTTCTTTGCCTAGTGTTGTTAAATCTCTTTTGTAGGAATTTGATGATGTCTTTCTGGAAGAAGTTCCTAATGGATTGCCGCCACTTAGGGGAATAGAGCACCAGATTGACTTCATCCCAGGAGCAGTCGTTCCTAATCGACCAGCCTATAGGTGCAAACCTATGGAGATGAAGGAGCTTCAAAAGCAAGATGAAGAGTTGATGCGAAAAGGGTATTGATCCTGTCTGAGAAGCTGGACACGACGGAGACCCGGAAGAGGGAAACCCACCGTGCTGATGAAGAATAAAGTCTGCCGAATACCAATCCGAGAAACCCAAAGCGGATCGGGAAAAAGTAGAGTCACCGGAGGCTTTCCTCGTATGAAGACCTAATAACGAAAAAGAAAACCAAATCTGAAGAGAGGAAACCCAGGTCCGAAGCTTCCAAGACCTCCTGCGCACAAGAAACCAACCAACACTATCGTCAGTGACATAAAACCGGGGTGGGAATCCCTGGCTAGGCCCTCCGATGCTCAAGTCAGTGATCTCTTTCAGTATGGATGAAGGAAGAAGAAGATGAACAGTAGCTAAGAAAATTAGGGTTATGAGTGTGCACGATGATGTGAACTTGTCCACTTACCTTGCCAACGGAGAGGATTCCCCTTTTTATACCACTTCATATAACCTCTGTAGTCATGAAGTGGACCCCGGTTTGTTAGAGTTCGTTATGAGATGACGTCAGATACGTACTTGTGGTAGATGATCTTTAAGGAATCTTGTTCGTACCCCAGATGTACCTTCTTTGTCGTTTAGTACCTGCAACATAATATGAAAACGCATTTCCCGCCAAGGCGATATATATTTTCTGTCATATAGTTACACACTGTGGATATCTTACCCCTCTTGCTGTAATTAATTCCATACACCAATATTCCTTATATTGATCGGAATCATTATATTCTATCAAATGTATTTCCCCATCATAGGTCAATCGACCGGTCTTATCTCCTCTTGGAAGGCATGTCCCAGCAGACATTAGACTAGCTTACCCGAGAGATATGTCCCGATCGATATTAAACTTAACTTTGCCAGGGAGGTATGTCCCAGTCGATATTAGACTAGCTTACCCGGGAGGTATGTCCCGGTTGATATTAGACTAACTTACCCGGGAGGTATGTCCCGATCGATATTATACCTAACTTTGCCAAGGAGGTACGTTCCGGTCGATATTAGACTAGCTTACCCGAGAGGTATGTCCCGATCGATATTATATCTAACTTTGCCCAGGAGGTATGTCCCGGTCGATATTAGACTAGCTTACCCGGGAGATATGTCCCGGTTTATATTAGACTAACTTTGCCCAGGAGGTACGTTCCGGTCGATATTAGACTAGCTTACCCGGGAGGTATGTCCCGGTTGATATTAGACTAACTTACTCGGGAGGTATGTCCCGATCAATATTATATCTAACTTTGCCCAGGAGGTATGTCCCGGTCGATATTAAACTAGCTTACCCGGGAGATATGTCCCGATCGATATTATACCTAACTTTGCCAGGGAGGTATGTCCCGGTCGATATTATACCTAACTTTGCCCAGGAGGTATATCCCGGTCGATATTAGACTAGCTTACCCGGGAGGTATGTCCCGATCGATATTATATCTAACGTTACCCAGGAGGTATGTCCCGGTCGATATTAGACTAGCTTACCCGGGAGGTATGTCCCGATCGATATTATACCTAACTTTGCCAAGGAGGTATGTCCCGGTTGATATTAGACTAGCTTACCCGGGAGGTATGTCCCGATCGATATTATACCTAACTTTGTCGGGGAGGTATGTCCCGGTTGATATTAACCTATCTTTTTTGCTTTTCTTTCTTCCTTTTCTTTCCTCATCGGGAGACCCTCAAAACTTAACCCATATCACTAGCCTTCCCTTCAATTCTAGTCGAAGGAGGTGTAGACGACTGACTAGACATAAGTATGGTCCTGTCTTTTCCTACCCGTGACTCTGCTCCAGATTTTGAAATGACCTCATAGATTTTGTGTACCATTGTCTTAATAAATTAAGTATAGCAATCCTATGAGCTTTTTGCTCCTTTAAATAGGGCTACAACCTTCTCTTCACCCACAACCCATCTCATTTCTTTTCCTTCCTTGCCACCTTGTATTGCTAAGGCCATGGTCGTGGATCTTTCTCTTTGGGGGCAACTTTTGTTGGACAAGGTGAGATCTATATATAAGTCTGTTGGGATTTTTGTTCCGGCTACTTTTGGAGTTCAAGGGATCATCTTAAGAGATGAAGCCTCACAATCCAGATCTTCTATCCAAAGATGCAGGTGCTCTGAAGGACCCAAGAAACTTCAGAGAAATTTTTACTACTTATAGGGGGGCAGCCAAATGACCCAGGTGTATTGTGTGAAGGGCATAGCACATGTTACCCTTGGGCTAAAATTGGTTGCTTCACTTGCTGAGCTCATACGGCTTGAGAGGGCAAGTGGTTTTCAAATTTATTTTTCTATTATGGAATGAATCAATGTCTCCCTGTCTCGTCGCCCTTGAGCTTTTCTGTTTTTTGTTGCTTTCTTCGTCCCGGGCAAAATATTGCCTCTTATGAGCCTTGGCAAGCTCGGACGGAGTGGGCTATTTCCATCTCTGCTCCATGGTAAGTTTGAATCCAGTGGGACTAAAATTTTCTAAGTGCTATAAGAGTTTATGCTTGTAATATTTGCTATCTATTCGAGGTTTACTGTTCCTGAGGGAAATGTAATGCTATGTATTTGATCAGATTCTAAGTGTAAAAACAAACTTTTGTATCTAATCAAATGATTCTACCGAATCCTCCTATGTTTACAAAATGTGGTGTTGTGTTCATCATTCCTTCGTGTATCCTATGTGTCATTTATCATAGCTAAGGCTATCTTAACTGTTAGTATAGTTCGATATTATAACCAATATTATATCAACTGATGTTGTTTTATTGACTGAAGTCAATATCATACTTATCTAGCATAACCACAGTTTCCCACGTCAATATAAATTTATTTCGATAAATATTAAGTTGTGTTTTATAAGGATAATTTAAAAATTTGTTATTCTTCTAAATTTCTATCCTTAAAATATTTTTGTCTATAGCCTGGGTTTGGTCAAAAAGTTCAGTCCTTTTTAATTTATTATGCCCAGTCGATCACGTCTTCTTTCGAGGTTTCTGAACTGGTGATTGGTTCTCCTTTGGGTGAGAGAATGTTCGAGGTACTACCAACCCTATTGTGATCCGATTCGTCACATCTGATATAAATGCCCCTCTTTTTTATGATGACCTGACACATACCCTTTCTGGCCGCCATGTCACGTAGGTCTTTTGCCTTTCTATTACGATCCTCAGCGTCTGCTCAGATACCAGTGTTCTGATCTGACGACAGTTGTGCATTTTTCAAAACCCTAAACCCTTCGTCTCCTTTTTAACCTTGTCCTTCCTTTTTTCTTCTCTAGAGTTCTTTTCCTGTTGCTGCCTTCAACCAGACCTCGTGCTCACCGTTTCACGATGATCCCCCTTCTTGTCTTCAGTAAGTAATCCATTGTTTCCTTAGCCTATACCTTTGCCCATGGCCGCGGAAACAATTGCTCCTTGGTATGTCCATATGTCTTCTACCTTTGATAAGAATGCTAGATTGTCCATCCGTCGTCAATATGAAATTCCTAAGGAATACAAAATCCTAGTCCCGACATCGAATGATCGGCCTCATCATCCCCCTAATAACTGCGTAACTTTTTTCAGGGATCAGTTGATAGGGGGCTTAAGATTCCCCATTCCTCCTTTCTTGATTGAGATAAGTAGGTATTTTGATATTCCTTTGCAGCAGTTTGCCCCTAATGCATTTCATTATCTATGCGGTACTTACATGTTGTTTCGTCTACGAGATATTCCTCCTACTCCTCAAAATTTCTTCATGTTTTCCTATCCCAAGTACTCGGAACCTGGTGTCTTCTTATTCCAGTCGCGCACTAAAATGGTCCTTTTTAGAGATATGCCATCGTCTCTCAAAGCCTGAAAATCTCATTTTTTCTTTATAAAATTTCCGGGGCCTATTCCTTAGTCTCATACTTGGAAATCATTCTTGCCTCCCCTGCCCGACGTTAGAGAGTTTCATCTTCTTCCCTCTTTTCCTATTTATTGTGAGAAATTATTAGTTCACCGACTCTCGATCCCGAAATGGTTGAAGGTCGAGCTTCTATACCTATTTGGTTTAAGCCCCGTCAAACCTGATACCCACATTTCCTTAGGTAACATCTTGTTCTTTTCTTCTCACTTTTTACTGCTTAAACTATTTTTCTTTTCTATACAGTGGAGAGTTTTTATGATGCTTTGATTGACGAAGAAATATGCGTGGAAGAAGACTTGCTTCGCGCCAAGGAGGCCGAATTTCTTGCAGCTATCACCCTTCCCCCCTCAATCGAAGAGTCGGCTCCTCTAGCTGAAGTACCTAGCTCTTCAGGGGTTCGTGAGGCTCCTGAAGGTTCTCTTGAGGATCCTGCTACAGAGGTTCTTCCCAATCCTATACCCACTGTTACCTCTCCAGTGGTTGCTGCTGTCTCCTCATCTACCTCTCTTCCTTTCATCGAGCTCACGTCTCCTGGTAGCTCTGGTAAATTGATAACTAAAGTTTCTACGGGCAAACGTCCAGGACGTAAACTAACCAAGGCTCCTCCCTCAAAAAGGAGGCTTATTCTTCCTGTTGACGAGTTGGTTTCAGAAGGCTTTGCTTCGGCTGGCCTTCCTTCTGATGAGCCGACGCTGGCGGAGCTTTATCCTTCTCTTAATTTTCCTGCCTCACCTTTCTCCAGTACCAGCGCCTCTGGGGATGTTTCTTTTACTTTTCCTTTGTCTATACCAACTTCTGGGTCTTTGCCTTCCTCACCTTCTTCTTACTTAATCTTTGCTCCCCCCTCTATCCCTACTTCTTCCTTCTCAGCCGGTTCCTCTGCCATTCCTGTTCTCCCCATCTTATTAGGGGTTTCTTTTGCCAGCTCTTGGGATGAGGTTCGTCCCCTTTTTGAAGAGCTTTCTATTCCTGAGGCAATTGATCGCTTCTTTCACAAGGAGAATTAGGTATGCTTATTAACGCCTATTTTCTATTTCTCAACTATTATCTTATGACTTATCATCATATTCCCAGCGATGGATAGAAAATATGGGTTTCTCTTGACTACTACACAACTTATACACTGAGAACAAGAGGTTGAGATTGGAGAATGATAAGCTAAAGCAAGAAGTTGTTGGGTTATCTTCTACTGCGTTTTCTGCTGCCGTCAAGGAACAATTCGAAGTGCAAATTGAAAGTCTTCAGGCAAAATTTAGATCGGTTACAGACCTCAACCGAGAATTGACTTCCAAACATGGCGAGCTGAAGGACAATTATGAAGCGGAATTGACTGAGAAACTCAAAGCCTTGCAACTGAAAGAGGATGAGGTAGCCTCTCTGATCACCTCCCTTGATTCGGCTAAAGCTGAGGCTTCAAGAGCGAGCCACGGCCATGATTGAATCTCCCGAGTTCAACAGACCGATCGTGAGATCCATTTTATCCGCTTTTATGGCAGGAGCTCAAGGGGAGATTCAGCAATTAAGAGAAGAGAGTTATTTATCTCGTGACCCTCCTCCTAATTTCTTAAATAAGCGCAAACTAATTGAAAACAAACCTCCTGATCTGTACCCTAGGTTGACTCTAACTTAGAGTCAAGTTATTGGGATTCTGTAATGATAAGCTCGTGTGACATTAATCACCCCTCTTGAGTTGTGAATCTCACTCTTTCTCAGGATAACTATCTGTTTTCTGTAAATGTATCTAATGTTATTTGGTTTACTATAACGCGATATTTCCCTTCGGGTCTTTTCTTAATGATCGATCGGTATATATTAAGATTGATAAATACCGCCCGATATTTTATAGCTCAGTTATGTCTCGCCCGATTTAATACAGCTTTATTATGCTATCCTTAATATTGGTCGATTTATTTTACTCGACCGGTTTACCATTGTATCTTCATATGTCTTTTTCCGCATAGTAATTGAGTCTCACGGGGTTTTATTATAGCGTATATTATTTGCCTTATTATAATAAGCCTTTGGTCAATATATTTTGAGTGATCTTTATCTCGGCCGATTTATCAAAATCGTCCGATTTTTATCTATGGATCTCGTCTATTAACTACTATCCGACGTTCAACTTCCATTTTATTATACCCACGCCTCAAACTTATAGTTATTGTACTGATTTCTATCTGTCCTTGTCAAGGTTTCCTAAGAATACTCCTAAGGAAACTCACACCTTTTCCAAGGTAGCTTTTTAAACTTTCTTCTTTCTCTTGATTTTAATATTATTACCCATTTATGACGATTGATACTCCAAGCACCTTTTACTCTCCTTTTTCCTTTTTGTCGTTTCGGCTTAGGGGTTTTAGCACCAGGCAAAAAAGAGAGATAAGGGTTTAGGAAGTTTTCTCCTATTTTTCTTCATCTTTCGTCTTCTTTCTTGATTCCTTTTTCTGTGATTGCTTCTCCCCATGGCGGTTTCTTCTCCTGCGTGGTTCCTCTCATGTTCTTCTGACCTCATAGGTACAGAAGAAGTGGACTTACAGGCAACTTATGGTTTTCCTTCCTATATCATCCGTCCTGCTCCTCATGAGGGTCCACATCTTCCCCCCTTAGGATGTGTCTCCATCTTCAGGGACCAAGTATTACAAGGTTTTAGATTTCCCCTTCGTCCCTTTTTCTGCAATGTCAGCCGGTATTTTGATATCCCGCTTAACCAGTTTGTCCCTCAATCTTTTTCTATTCTAATGGGTTTCATTGGGGTATCAAAATTATTGGATTTCCCCTTGTCTCCACGTCTTTTTCATCACTTCTTCATTCCTCGTCGAGTAGATGTTGGCATTTTCAAGTTCCAGTCTCGTCCTATGGCCATTCTGTTTAACCACATTCCTCCTCAAAGTGAATGGTATCATAAATTTTTCTACATGCGTCTCCCTTCTCCTCCTCCGTTTCCTATCCAATGGATACATGATTTACCTCTGCTTCCTGACACCCACGATCTTCTCAACGATCCCTCTGTTGTTTCTGCTTTACCCAAATTACGAGGAGCGAAATTCAGTTTGCCACATCTAATCGAAGAGGGCTTGATGTTTCCCTTCGGGATAGGCAACATTGACACTCCTTTGGATAGTTCCTTTGGTGGGTATAATTATTTCACTTTGTTTTTGTTGATTAACATATATCTTTGATAATGGTGTTTATCCTTTGTATTTCAGCCGATGCTATTCTTCCGGCTTTTATGTACAGAAATTCTGCTATGAATAAGTCTTTTATCAATAATCTTGGAGAGAAATGGTTGTATGCCCGCCGATCCGATCCTAATCCCTCTACTTTGGGCTTGCTTTCCGAAGAAGAATGACGAGCAGAGGGTATCACACTCATGGAAGAGGAAGAAGAAGAGCCTTTTGTCACCTTAGTTAAAAAGCCAAATCTCACCAAGGACTCTCCTTTTGGCGATTTATTTGGCACCTTTGTGCAAGCTCCTCTTGTTCCGGCGCCTATTTCTTTTGAGAGAGGTAAGGCACCTATAACTCCCACCAATATTATCTCCAATCCTGCTCTTCGGATGATGAGGCCCGGTCTACTTATTCCTTCTTCTTCTATTATTTCAGCTTCCCTGCTTCTGCCTCTAAGATGGTCGTTGTCCCTCCTATGTCTTCTACATCCTTGGCATTGGCCTTGCCTCCCTTGGCTTCTAGGTCTCGGGCAAAATGGACACCCTGCCGAAGATCTTCTCCCAGTGTCAGTCCTTCAACTGTTAGTGTTCCCACAATTGCCATAACCCCTTCTACACTGCTATCTTCTATTCCATCTAGTTCCTACCCTGCTCCTCCTGCTTCTATTACCCCTTTTCCTTCTATTGCCTCCTCTTCTTCTCCGTCTCCGGCTTCCTCTATTCCCCCTCCTTTATTTATACTGGCTGCGGGCTTACCTTCTCAATTGGGACAGCCTTCTAGTCCACCTGGCTATGGCACTTTGCAACTGCAAGGTTTATTGGCCGAATCTTGGATGCAGGGTTATGAGCAATTACGAGGTCTTAGTCTCCCCCATCGAGCTGATCGCCATAGTCGTCAGGTAGTGGCTGTAAGTATTCCTAGTTATGTGTTATTACCTTTGTATCTTCATCTTTAACTTACATTATTCTCTTGTTTAGTTTCTCGCCACAAGTCTACATATCGATCAACTACTTACAGCTAAAGATCATGAGAACAATAAGTTGAAAGCTCAATTGGAGACATTGAAGGCTGCTTCGCCTTCTTCTAGTAGTGATATGACTCAGTGGCAAGAGAAGGTGGCCTTGCAAAATCAACAATTGGGAACCTTGAAACAAAAATTGGAGGAATGCCAACAACTATTGAAAGACAAAGAGCTTGCCAGACGGACGTTAGAATTACAGGTGGAGAGGTTACACTCTGGTCTTCGACTAGAGATTGCTTTGAAAGAGAAAGCTCTTTCAGATGCTTCTCAAAAAAAGCCTTATTTTAGAGAAAGTAGAGAAGCTCCATAATGCCTGTCTTTATGACCAAGCTCAGGACATAGCCTCTCATGATTTCATTCTCCTACAGGAACAAGAGCAAAGGCAAAATCAAGAGGTTGAATTGTCATTGCTTCAAAAGGAATTGAAGCAGCTTAAATCAGAGAAGAATGCTTTGAAAGATCAGAATACCAAGCTACAAGCTGATTTTCCAAGTTATAAGGAGCAAGAGAAGAACCGGTGGGAGGAATGGCGCCAGACTTATTTGAAGTCTTCAGCCTTTGCTCGGGAATTTGTTCGTAGGATAGTAGGTGCTCTAAACCATTCTGTATCGGGAGTTCTTCAACAATTAAGAGAGGGTGGTTATCTACCCCCAAGAACCTCCCCTTTCTTTCATAAATCACCACAGGCTTAATGAAGAACTGCTCGCGGATTTAAAAGGCCCCTTTCCGAATGTTTAAAGAGATCATTTATAAAAGACTTGTACTATAGGAAAAACAAGTGTGATTAAAGCGGTGTAACTAAGTACTTGCAGTACATAAGAAAATTATGATACTTACTTGCTTCTTTATCATGCTGCTTTGAGAATATCCCTTCTGAAATATTTTTGATTTCTGAGTATAAACGTTATTCAAGAATTCTTGGCTTATCTGGTGAAGTTAATCCCTGTCCCGATGAATTCTTCTGCAGACAAAATCTAGTATATTTCATAATTCCAAAAGAATGCATAATTTCAACTGATCTCGGGATAGAGAGCTGTGTAAGATTCTTGAGTTCCGAGCTGAATATATTATCCCAGGCGAATTTTAAATAAAGACTTCTAACTGGATAGGCCTCCAAATAGATAATGTATCATATGTATAGCATCCCTTTTGAATTCCAGCCTCATGTCCGCGTAATCTCGGTTGATTGGGTCTTGAAATTATAAGATCTCTTGTGACTAGCGATGGTTTAGAAGATCCGTTCGAGTTGCTCTATAGAATTTCCCGCTCGCTTTTTGCTTCTGAAATGGTTTAGAGTCTCTGGCTCCTCCTATGAAGACCCGACCGAGTTACGTCCTAGAATTTCCCGATCGACTTTTGTTTCTGAGATAGTTTAGAGTCTCCGGTTCCTCCTATGAAGATCCGACCGAGTTACTTCATAGAATTTCCCGATCGACTTTTGCTCTGAGATAGTTTAGAGTCTCCGGTTCCTCCTATGAAGACCCGATCGAGTTACTTCATAGAATTTCCCAATCGACTTTTGCTTCTAAGAGAGTTTAGAGTCTTCGGTTACTCCTATGAAGACCCGATCGAGTTACTTCATAGAATTTCCCGATCGACTTTGGCTTTTAAGAGAGTTTAGAGTCTCTGGTTCCTCCTATGAAGACCCGACCGAGTTACTTCATAGAATTTCCCGATCGACTTTGGCTTCTGAGATAGTTTAGAGTCTCCGGTTCCTCCTATGAAGACTCGACCGAGTTACTTCATAGAATTTCCCGATCGACTTTTGCTTCTGAGATAGTATAGAGTCTCCGGTTCCTCCTATGAAGACCCTACCGAGTTACTTCATAGAATTTCCCGATCGACTTTTGCTTCTGAGATAGTTTAAAGTCTCCGGTTCCTCCTATGAAGACCCGACCGAGTTACTTCATAGAATTTCCCGATCGACTTTTGCTCTGAGATAGTTTAGAGTCTCCGGTTCCTCCTATGAAGACCCGACCGAGTTACTTCATAGAATTTCCCGATCGACTTTTGCTTCTGATATAGTTTAGAGTCTCCTGTTCCTCCTATGAAGACCCGACCGAGTTACTTCATAGAATTTCCCGATCAACTTTTGCTTCTGAGATAGTTTAGAGTCTCCGGTTCCTCCTATGAAGACCCAACCGAGTTACTTCATAGAATTTCCCGATTGACTTTTGCTTCTGAGATAGTTTAGAGTCTCCGGTTCCTCCTATGAAGACCCGACCGAGTTACTTCATAGAATTTCCCGATCGACTTTTGCTTCTGAGATAGTTTAGAGTCTCCGGTTCCTCCTATGAAGACCCGACCGAGTTACTTCATAGAATTTCCCGATCGACTTTTGCTTTGTTGATATTCATCAATCTATATGAACCATACTTATTTCCAGTGATGATATTTGCCTTGCCTGGTTTTTATTTAAAGAAATAGGGTACATAAACTGTAGGTATACTTGTCCTCAGTTCACCAGGGGCTTCAAATAATTGTGAACACATTCTTAAATAGTAAGATCTGGTCAGGTTCGATATGGCTGTAAATGATTAGCGCTCCAGGGGCGCTCCAAAATTCTTCCTTCAGCATCTTGAAGATAATATGAACCTGATGCGAGCTTTTTTACCACTTTGTAAGGTCCTCCCCATTGCGGTGCCAGCTTATTGACATCTCCAACAGGTTTAATTCGTTTCCATACTAAATCCCCTACTTGGAAAAATCTGGGTATCACTCTCTTGTTATAGTTTTGCCTCATCCGTTGTCGATATGATACAAGACGGGTAGCGGCTTTATCTCTTATTTCCTCTATCAAATCTAGCTCCATAAGCCGTCGACCTTCATTGTCCTCATCATATAATCGCCGTCTATCAGACTCTACCCCCACTTCGATGGGAATTATTGCTTCTCCTCCATAAACTAATTGAAAAGGCGTAATTCCTGTAGCTTCCCGGGGTGTAGTACGATAAGCCCACAGAACACTAGGTAATTCATCTACCCAACTACCTCCAACATGATCCAATTTAGTTTTTAGACCTCTAATAATCTCCCTATTAGTTACTTCTGCTTGGCCATTGCTTTGTGGGTAAGCTACAGAAGTGAAGGCCTGAATAATGTCGTAACTGTAGCACCAATCTAAAATCCTGTCCCCTTGAAATTGCCTTCCATTATCAGAGACCAATTTATGAGGAATGCCAAATCTGTAGATTATATTTTTCCATAAAAACTTAATAACTACATCTTCAGTAATTCGAGCAAGTGGTTCTGCCTCCACCCATTTAGAAAAATAATCCACTACTACCAATAAGAATTTTCTCTGCGCAGCTGCCATTGGAAACGGTCCTACTATGTCCATGCCCCACTGATCAAAGGGGCATGCAACTATAGAGGTTCTCAATAACTGTGTAAGATGATGTGAGATATTTTGATGTTTTTGACAAGAAACACAAGTTCTCACCAGCTTGTTAGCATCTTCATGTAAAGTGGGCCAAAAATATCCTGCTAACAGAATTTTACGAGCCAAAGATCTTCCCCCTATATGACTACCACACGAACCTTGATGAACTTCTCGTAAAATAAACTGTATATCTTCTGTGCCAACACATTTAAGCAAAGGTCTGGAAAAAGCCCTTTTATATAACTATTCTCCCACCATAGTGTATTGAGCGGCCCTCTTCTTAAATACTCTTGCCTGTTCTACATCAATGGGAAGAATACCTTGCTGCAAGTATAATATGATCTGAGCCCTCCAATCGCTTTGAATCTCTGCTTCAGCGTGTCTTTCAATACAAGATACTAACAGAGTTTGTTCCACGGGCCTATCTAAACTCCATGGTACTATAGCAGAAGCCAATTTAGCCAATTCATCTACTACTTGATTTTCAGATCTAGGAACCTTTTGTATATTTACTTCTTGAAACTGATAGTTGTTGAGCTGCTAATTGAGAATCAGAATAGATAAGGACTCGAGCTGCCCCTATATGCAGAGCAGCTTGCAAGCCGGCTATTAAGGCTTCATATTCTGCTTCGTTGTTGGTAGCTCTATAATTCAACCTGATAGAGAGTTGCAGTCTGTCTTCCCTTGGTGATATAAGAAGAACACCAATTCCGCTACCTTGTCTAGTTGAAGAACCATCTACATAAACCTTCCATGTGTTTTCTTCCTCGGGGCCTTGAACTTCTATGATGAAGTCTGCTAGAGCTTGTGCCTTGATGGCCGAGCGAGGTTGATATTGGATGTCATATTCTCCAAGTTCAGTTATCCATTTGATCAGCCGTCCCGATGCCTCTGGGTTGAGTAACACTCGCCCAAGAGTGCTGTTAGTTAATACAATAATCTCATGTGCCAAGAAATATGGGCGTAATCTCCGAGCAGTCAATGCTAGAGCATAAGCTAATTTTTCTAGGGTAGTGTATCTACACTCAGCTCCTTTTAATAAATGGCTAGAAAAATATACAGGTTGTTGCTCCTTTCCCTCTTGTCTAACTAGCACAGAGCCTACGGCGTTTTCATTGGCCGACAAGTATACCCACAAAGTTTCTCCCACTATAGGTTTAGCCAACACAGGGAGAGTAGCCAAATAATCTTTCAATTCTTGGAAAGCTTTATCACACTCCTCATTCCATTGAAACTTCTTAGCCTTTCTGAGTATTTTAAAGAAGTGAAAACTACGATCAGCCGATCTAGAAATAAATCTAGACAAGGCTATGATTCGGCTTGTCAATCTTTGAGATTCCCTCATGTTGCGTGGTGACTCCATGTTCTGCAATGCCTTGACCTTGCTCGGGTTGGCCTCTATCCCCCGTTCGGACACCATATATCCTAGGAATTTTCCTCCCTTCGCGTCGAATAAGCATTTGCTTGGATTTAACTTAAGCCCATATTGTCTTAAAGTCTCGCAAGTTTCCTCTATATCCTTGCATAGATCAGCAGCTTCAAGAGACTTAATTAAGATATCATCAACATATACTTCCATATTTCTACCAATCTACTTTTGGAAAACCTTGTTCATAAGCCTTTGATAAGTTGCTCCTGCATTTTTTAGTCCGAAGGGCATAACATTATAGCAATAAGTACCTTCAGATGTTATAAAACTGACCTTTTCTTGATCTTCTCTGGCCAAAGGAACTTGGTGATAACCTTGATAAGCATCCAGCATAGAGATATACTCGCATCCGGCGGTGGAATCAACAAGTTGATCAATCCTGGGTAACGGATAATAGTCCTTCGGGCAAGCTTTGTTGAGATCCCGAAAGTCAATGCAGACTCGCCATTTATTTCCTGGTTTAGAGACTAACACCACATTAGCCAACCAGCTTGGGAACTGTACCTCCCTAATGTATCCTGCCTCCATAAGTTTGGTTATTTCTTCTTTGATGATTTGATTTTGTTCCGTGCTAAAACTTCTTTTTCTTTGCATGACCGGGCGAGCATCTTGGAAGACATGCAAGGAATGTTCCATGACGGTAGGAGAAACGCCCGAGACTTCTTTGGGAGTCCATGCAAATACATCATTATTATTCTTCAAACACTGTACTAATGCAGCCTTCAGAGTAGGCTCAAGATCGGCCGCGATATATGTAATAGCTTCAGATCGACCGGCCTGGATCTGAATTTCTTCCTTCTCTTCATAAACCAGGGCGGGCTGTTTTTCCCTATTGGCGTTAACCTCCATCCTTTGAATCTTTCGAGCGGTGTTAGCTTCAGCTCGAATTATCTCTACGTAACATTTTCGGGCTGTCTTCTGATCACCCCATACTTCTCCAACTTGATCATCCACAGGAAATTTGATCTTCTGACAAAAAGTAGAAACGACCGCCCTAAACTCGTTTAAGGCAGGTCGACCCAATATCACATTGTAAGAGGATGGAGCGTCTACCACCATAAAATGAGATCTCCTGGTTCTAATCAGAGGCTCTTCTCCTAGTGAAATGGCCAACTTTATTTGACCTAAAGGTTGTACTTCATTGCCCGTGAATCCATATAGAGGCGTAACAATTTGTTGAAGTTCACTTGGATCAATTTGTAGTTGATCGAAATCCTTCTTGAATATAATATTGACGGAACTACCCGTGTCTATGAAGGTACGAGCAATGGCATAGTTGGCTATCACAGCTTTGATGATCAGAGCGTCATCATGAGGTATTTCTACCCCCTCAAGATCTCTAGGCCCGAAAATTATTTCAGGGCCGGCTGCTCGTTCCATGCTGCACCCTACCGCATGAATCTCCAATCTTCGGGCATGTGCTTTTCTGCTCTATTAGAATCCCCATCAGTGGGTCCGCCCGCAATCATATTGATATTGCCTCGAGCAGCATTGTTTCTGTTTTCTTCTTGTCGAGTCATCATAACTTCAGAAGGTGCTTTTTCTGCTACTTGACTAGTACCGGCCGGGACTGGTATTGCCTCCTGCCGAATCTCGACCGGACGATATTCCAATTTGGGTGGACTTTGCTTCCTGGGGTATTGTTGTCGATAGTAGTTCTGCCTCTGATATCTCTCTCTATTGACCCGTCTATTTCTTAAAACAAAATAGTCTTCAGCATGATGACTGCTAGTCTTATGATAAGTGCACCACCTCCTTGGTGCCTCCGGCTGTATCTCCACATGTTGTACAGCTTGTGGACCGTACTCGGGTTGTCGATGAGGTGGATGAGTTATTCTAGGACCTCTTGGTGGAGGCACAGGGGCTAGAGCTTTCTCTTTAATTTGGGGGCGAGAAGAGGTGACACCCTCCTTTCTACGAGCAGCTTGAGCTTCTTCTGATTGAACCTTTTGATGTACGCTCGGATAGATTCTTTAGACTCCTGCTTGATTGAAAACAAACTCCAAGGAGTTTTATGATACCTCTTATTGCTAGAGAAATGGTGTAGAAAGACTTTCTTGAAATCCTTGAATCTTCGAATAGATTTTTCTGGTAATCTCTTAAACCAGCGCTGTGCAGCTCCTCCGAGGGTAGTAAGAAACATCCGACACTTCACTCCATCAGAGAATTGTTGTAATAATGCTACGTTCTCGAATTTCAACAGATGATCTTCTGGATCTGTTGTTCCAGTATATTCCCCGATCTGCAAATTTTGATACCGCTTAGGAAGCGGATCATCCAGTACACTTTGAGAGAATGGGGAGATGACCTTCTCAGGTGAACTATCACTAGTTATCATTTTGGTCTTACGCTTTTCTTTATCGGGTGCTTCACCAGAGGATTCTTGGAATATAGGCCTTCTTCCTCCCTGCTCCATAGGAGTGCGAAGGAAAGCTCGGGGACGCCTCGTCGGAGAAACAGCAGTTGGAGGAAAATACGCATGCTCCTCTTCTTCTAGTTCCTTTCCTTTCCGATGCTCAGTAGTCGATATTGCCGAATTATGAGCTGTCGGTAGAGTAGCTCCAGTATGAGCTTGAAGTTGTTGTTGTTGCTGCTGCAAGGCTTTCTGGACGTGGGAGTTGATGAGAAAATCCAAATCCTCCCGACTAATACTAAGTAGGTTTGATTTTCCGGCCTCTTCCATCATGTAGTCTCAGATTCAGGTGAATTTCCCACAGACGGCGCCAAATTTGATCTTGTCTAAGAAGCTGGACACGATGGAGACCCGGAAGAGGGAAACCCACCGTGCTGATGAAGAATAAAGTCTGCCGAATACCAATCCGAGAAACCCAAAGCGGATCGGGAAAAAGTAGAGTCACCGGAGGCTTTCCTCGTATGAAGACCTAATAACGAAAAAGAAAACCAAATCTGAAGAGAGGAAACCCAGGTCCGAAGCTTCCAAGACCTCTTGCGCACAAGAAACCAACCAACACTATCATCAGTGACCTAAAACCGGGGTGGGAATCCCTGGCTAGGCCCTCCGACGCTCAAGTCAGTGATCTCTTTCAGTATGGATGAAGGAAGAAGAAGATGAACAGTAGCTCAGAAAATTAGGGTTATGAGTGTGCACGATGATGTGAACTTGTCCACTTACCTTGCCAATGTAACGCCCCGCCCCTCCTGCTAAGGTCACGGGGGTTAATTTACCATACTTACTTACTTATTACAGCGGAAGTCTTATTTGTAACATTTTAAAACCTTTTCATGACTTTAAAAATTCATCATGACTAATCATCTAATCACATAAACCACATAGCATACTTAATATTATTTTCGAGTCATGATACTCAACACAAAGTAAAATGTCATGAAGTTATAAAGTAAATGACATAAAACTAGGCATAATTCTTATTTAGTGGAAGCAGGTATTTTCTTTATCCTTAGCCAGATCACTGCCACACATGTCCTTCTAGCCCCTCCTGCTTCTCCCCTAGTTCATCCATCCCTTTCCCTTATATGTAGTACAAGAAAGTAAGCTGTGAGCACTCATGGCTCAGTAAGTTCCTTTTCTTCTCACAAAAACCGTATAGCATATTAAAACACAAGTCATATCACATGTAGATAATTTCTTCATATCATTTAGCATATCATAGCATAATCACAACATAATCATCATACATGTCATAAGCATCATCTAAACCATCATGGCATAAACATAAGGTATCATGGCATAGCATAACATGATCATCAAATGCACCTTGACATATCATAACGTTATCATAAATATCATGGCATAATCATAAGGTATATGCAAGGTGTATTCTTAAACATGCATCATGAAAACATATGCAACATGTCTTTTGAAAACTATTAACATACATACTTAAACATAATCTCAACATAAGAGGGGATCTCGGCTTGTACCAAGTACATAAATGCACGCGTCCTAGTAGGTCCAAGGTAGCAAGTCTTGAACCCTACAAGGCATACATATACTAGGCCCGTTTCTTAGTCCATCGACCTAGGGGCACTTAGGAGCCCATCCCTAACGAGGCCCGTTTCTTAGTCCATCGACCCCGGGGCGCTTATAGAGCCCACCCTTGGTACAAGCCTTAAAAGTAAAATAGCATGTCATATCTACATAGTCCATAACACTCATGTCATATTCATGTCATGAAGAGTGCTCTTGATCCCATTTATAGGGAAGCAACTCTTTAGGCATAGCTTAAAGCATGTATATTTGAGAACACAGCATATCATGAACTTGAGCACACAACATATCATGATCACATGCATAATTAAGCACACAACCTATCATGAATTTGAGCACACATCATATCATGAATTTGAGCACATAGCATATCATGAGTTTAGGCACATAGCATATCATGAATTTGAGCACATAGCATATCATGAGTTTAAGCACATAGCATATCATGAATTTGAGCACACAACATATCTTGAAGTTAAGCATATAGCATATCATGAAATTGAGCACACAACATATCATGAACTTAAGCACATAGCATATCATGAAATTAAGCACACAGCATATCATGAAATTAAGCTTATAGCATATCATGAATAGGACCTAACATAACAAATAAACATCACAGCATGTCATACTCTTATCATATCATAAAGCATTGCATGTGAAGTTCATGGAAAGAACATAATTAGGTCTCTAACCTTAGAAATAAGTGGTGGCTGAAACATGTAGAGATGGCTTAGGTTAGCAAGCAACAAAAGAGTATGTGAACCCTAAACATTTAACATTTCTTAGAACATAAGGAACATCTTAAGCATGTTTGGTATAGGTTCCAAGCTTTCTAGGTTCTTTTTCATATCATGGCCGAAACCCATTAAGCCTCATTTTTGGGTTATAAGCAACATACAAGCATGAAAAACCCTAACAATGGCCACATCATATTTCATAAGAACAACTTGAGCATGTTTGATTTTGGTTCCAAGTTCTCTAAGCCTTTAACCCTAACATGGCCGAAACCCTAACAACATGTTTCTAGGTTACAAGTAACATGAAAAGGTTGAACTTCATACCAATATCTCAGTACATATCATGAGAAGCACCATAAGTACTCTTAGTCTAAGTTTCAAGCTTCTCAAGCCCTTTAACCTAATGTGGCCGAACCTTGTTAAGCATGGGGATTAGGTTTCTAGTGGCATAAGAGCATGAAGACCATAAGAACTTTCTTAGTATTCATTACAAGGAATAACATGGACCACTTAGTTTAGAATTTAAGCATCCTAGGTCTTAAAAGCAAGTGTGGCCGAGAGTTATAGAGCAAGAATTCAAGTTTCTATGCAACAAGCAACATAAGAACATCAATTTATTTCATATCTTTTCATCAAGAAGGTCATGAGTATCTTAGACTTGATTAAACTTTCCTAGGGCTCAAGCCTCAACATGGCCGAATCATCATATGCATAAAAATATAGTTCAACTTAACATAAGATCATGACATAACATATTAGCTTCATATCTTGTCTTATGAGAATCATAGCATGCTTAGGTTTGGGTTTTAAGCCCTTCTAGGCCCTCAACTCTATCCTGGCCGAATGTTCATGAAGATGGAAATCAAGTTCAAATCAACATACAAGTGGAAAGAAAACATTAATAACACCTTTTACCCTAAGGTACATATCATAAGGACAACAGAGCATGCTTGATTTAAGTTTAAAGCTCTCCTAGTTCTTTTGTTCTTGCTTGGACAAAAATCTAAGTTCATAAACTTATGTTATAACCAACATTCTAGCATGAAAATATTAGTTTAGTCCCCTTACCATAAGATACATATCATAACAAATATCATGAACGTACCTAGTTGGTTTTTCAAAGTTCTTTAAACCTTTCTTTTTGTTTTGGCCGAAACCCTCATGAAACAAACATAGGTTTTTAAGCAATATATTTACATGACAATCATTTAGTTATTGTACCACAGGTGAGGGGAACTTACATCCTTTCGCTTGTGGTTTTTCTTAAGGAGAAAAATATCCTAGGAGCCAAGGAAGGAGATATCTTCTTCTTCTTGTACCTCTTCTTGTTTTTCTTGCTTGGAAAGGATGGGTCTTGTAGGTGTCCTCTCTAGATTTACTTTTCTTAAAGAGGAACTGAGCTTAGTGTTCGGATCAAGGAGATGGGGGAGTCCTTGGTCTCGGTGGAGAAAGGAAAAAGAGGAAGGAGGAGGAAGAAGGAGAAAATGAGAAATTTCCTTTCTTATTTTCCATTTATTCACCATGAGGGGAATTTATGCCTTCATTAATTCCCTCTCTTAACTCTCCCATGTCTCTTCTCTTGATTCTCATGAAAATTAGAAGAGGGAAAGGTGAGGAAGGCAACTTGCCTTCTTCTTGTTGTTTCCCTTAACCAAGAGGAAGAAGAGGTAAGAAATTTGGTTTTCTCTTGCTCTTTGCTTTATTTTTTCTTCTCTCCTTTAACTACCATTTTTATTCCTTCCTATCCATATGTTACTCATTATCCTAGTGGTGATTATGTCATTAGTCTTCCTCCATTATTTGTGGGAGGTTCAAGGTTCAATCCTTGGCCTCCACCTCTTACCATTTATTTTTATTTTGTTTCTTAGTCTTCTTTTTCTCTTATTCTTTCTATTTATTTCCATGCTCTAATGAAAATAATACTCATGTACTTATAAAAATTCGTGGGTGTTACAGCCAACGGAGAGGATTCCCCTTTTTATACCACTTCATATAACCTCCGTAGTCATGAAGTGGACCCCGGTTTGTTAGAGTTCGTTATGAGATGACGTCAGCTACGTACTTGTGGTAGATGATTTTTAAGGAATCTTTTTCGTACCCCAGATGTACCTTCTTTGTCGTTTAGTACCTGCAACATAATATGAAAACGCATATCCCGCCAAGGCGATATGTATTTTCTGTCATATAGTTACACACTATGGATATCTTACCCCTCTTGCTGTAATTAATTCCATACACCAATATTCCTTATATTGATCGGAATCATTATATTCTATCAAATGTATTTCCCCATCATAGGTCAATCGACCGGTCTTATCTCCTCTTGGAAGGCATGTCCCAGAAGACATTAGACTAGCTTACCCTGGAGATATGTCCCAATCGATATTAAACCTAACTTTGCCAGGGAGGTATGTCCCAGTCGATATTAGACTAGCTTACCCGGGAGGTATGTCCCGGTTGTTATTAGACTAACATACCCAGGAGGTATGTCCCGATCGATATTATACCTAACTTTGCCCAATTGGTACGTTCCAGTCGATATTAGACTAGCTTACCCGGGAGGTATGTCCCGGTTGATATTAGACTAACTTATCCGGGAGGTATGTCCCGATCGATATTATATCTAACTTTGCCCAGGAGGTATGTCCCGGCCGATATTTGACTAGCTTACCCGGGAGATATGTCCCGGTTGATATTAGACTAACTTTGCCCAGGAGGTACGTTCCGGTCGATATTAGACTAGCTTACCCGGGAGGTATGTCCCGGTTGATATTAGACTAACTTACCCGGGAGGTATGTCCCATTCGATATTATATCTAACTTTGCCAAGGAGGTATGTCCCGGTCGATATTAGACTAGCTTACCCGGGAGATATGTCCCGATCGATATTATACCTAACTTTGCCAGGGAGGTATTTCCCGGTCGATATTATACCTAACTTTGCCCAGGAGGTATGTCCAGGTCGATATTAGACTAGCTTACCTGGAAGGTATGTCCCGATCGATATTATATCTAACTTTGCCCAGGAGGTATGTCCCGGTCGATATTAGACTAGCTTACCCGGGAGGTATGTCCCGATCGATATTATACCTAACTTTGCCAGGGAGGTATGTCCCGGTCGATATTAGACTAGCTTACCCGGGAGGTATGTCCCGATCGATATTATACCTAACTTTGCCAGGGAGGTATGTCCCGGTCGATATTAACCTATCTTTTTTGCTTTTCTTTCTTCCTTTTCTTTCCTCATCGGGATACCCTCAAAACCTAACCCGTATCAGGTATGTTCAAGAAAGTTTGAGTCCTTGTGCAGTTCCTATTTTGCTTGTGCCTAAGAAGGATGGAACTTGGAGAATGTGCGTTGATTGTAGGGTGATCTTGTCTGAGAAGCTTGACAAGATGAAAAGATGGGAGGAAGATCTACTACTGATGAAGAATAATACCTGACTGAATACCGCTCCGAGAAACTCAAAGCGGATCGGGGAGAATAGAGTTACAGAATGCCCTCCCTGTGTGAAGATCTAATGACGAGAGAGAAATCTGACTGAAGAAAACAGAGATCTGAAGCTTCCAAGGTTTCTTGCGCACAAGAGACCAACCAACACTATTGTCAGTGACCTAAGACCAGGGTGGGAATCCCTGGCTAGGCCCTCCGACGCTCAAGTTAGTGATCTCTCTTTGTGTGGGAAAAGGAAGAAGAAGATGAACAGCAGTTGAAAACTAGGGTTATAAATGTGAGCAGTGATGTGAACTTACCTTGCCAACGGAGAGGATTCCCCCTTTTATACCACTTCATATAACCTCTGTAGTCATAAAATGGACCCCGGTTCATTAAAGTTTGTTATGAGATGACGTAAGCTGTGTATTTGTGGAAAATGATTTTTAAGGAATCTTTTTTGTACCCCAGATGTACCTTCCCTGTCGTCTAGTACCTGCAGAAACATCCAGAAGCTTTTCTCCCGCCATATTAGCAAACTTGTTATACAATCACACACTGCAGATATCTTAATTAAACTACTTTATTTGAAATATTTACTTCTGTCCTGTTTCATAAGTTATTTCAGAGTGCATCTATCATTCCTGCTCGCCTCTCCTGTCTTTGTTATATCATAGACAGCTTAATATAACATCGCTCCTTGTATCGGTCAAAATCGAACTCGGACTAGGTCCGGTTAATTATTATTACCTCTCACGATGTTTATTCGGTAATACCGGTCTGCATCCCTCTAGGTTTATTACCTTGGCTGGTATTGGGATGTATTTTATTAAGTGTGTAATATTGACCAATATTGGCATATCCTTTTGAAGGTATTATCTAGCCAAGACTGGCCTACCTCTTTCAAAGTATGTTCCGGTCGGTATTGGCCTTTCTCCTTTGAGGTATATCTCAGCCGATGTTGGCCTACTTCGTTAGAGGTATATCTCGATCGATATTGGCCTACCTCCTTTGAGGTATGTCTCGGCCGATATTGGCCTTCCTCCTTCCTAGAGGTATATCCCGGTCGATATTGGCCTATCCCCTTTGAGGTATATCTCGGCCGATATTTGCCTACCTCCTTAGAGGTATATCTCGGTCGATATTGGCCTACCTCCTTTGAGGTATATCTCAGCCGATGTTGGCCTACTTCCTTAGAGGTATATCTCGATCGATATTGTCTTACCTCCATTGAGGTATGTCTCGACCGATATTGACCTTCCTCCTTCCTATAGGTATATTCCGATCGATATTGGCCTACCTCTTTTGAGGTATATCTCGGTAGATATTGGCCTACCTCCTTAGAGGTATATCTCGGTCGATATTGGCCTACCTCCTTTGAGGTATATCTCGGCTGATATTGGCCTACCAACTTTGAGATATATCTCAGCCGATATTGGCCTACCTCCTTAGAGGTATATCTCGATCGATATTGGCCTACCTCCTTTGAGGTATGTCTCGGCCGATATTGGCCTACCTCATTTGAAGTATATCTCGGCCGATATTAGCCTACCTCTCTGGAAGTATATCCCGCTCGATATTGCCTATCTTCTCAACTCGGCTGTCCCATTTTCCTTCCTCATTGGGGATCCATGAAACCTAACCCATATGACTAGCCTTCCCTTCAAGTCTAGTCGAAGGAGGTGTAGCCGACTGACTATACACAAGTCTTTTTATCTTTTTGCTTGTGTTTACCCGTGACTCTGCTATTGTGTTTTCGTGAACCTCTGCTATAGTCATCCTGTGTACTTAAGTACAGTGATCCTGTGAGTCTTTTTTATCCTTTAAATAGAGCTATTACTGTTGGGATTTTCGGGCTGTAAAAACCGCCTTTTTGTGTTGTAGAAACCCCGAATCCCATGCCACTGGATCCGTGCAAAGTTTAAAATTCGTGTATGAGTTTCTCTACTCCTAGATCTACATTAGATCTACAAGATCAGAAGGTATACCTTTGAAGCGATGCCCTTCTCTTAATCCCGCTCGTCCAAATGATGCCGGATCTCGAGAATGTCAAAGTAGACACTCCTCTATGTGTATCCACACGAATAAGGAGATGGAGAAAAGACACTAGAGTGTGATAGCACCCTTTGTGGCTCTCGTCAATGGAGGAAGAGAGGGAGATAAGAGAGCTTGAGGAAGAAGATGAGAGTTACACACAAAATGGAAAACTCCTCTCTTGAATAATTGTGGTCGGCCACATTAAGAGGTTAATAACCTCTATGGAATACCAAGAGTCACAACTCTTGGTAACTCCCATGAGGTGGCATCCCACTTAAGCAACCATGATGATGTGGAGCATCATCATTGGTCCACTCTTTGCCAACTCACCAATGAGGTGGCAAATGGTCAAGTCAAACTTGACTCTTCATCTTCCTCTCAAGTCAAGTCAAACTTGACCACTTCTCTCACATGGTTGATCAAATCTAACCATTGGTTCAAGTCAATTTTAATTTAATGAATCTCTATTCATTGAATTAAATTGACTCAATGAGTCTAAGTCCAAATTAGACTCATTTAACACATGAACCAAATTGAGTCCAACTCAATTAGCCTAATTTGGATTACTCTTAATCCAATTTGGTTCATCACATGGACCTAATCCTTTAGGTTCATCAAATGAACCTAATCTCCATCTAATTGCCCTTTGTGTGTCACCCTATAGGTTCTTATAATATTGGCAATGCTCCTAAACCCATTTAGAAGCATAAGTAATGAGCGGTATCTAGAAACATATCATTACTACCCAAGTTATAAGAATATTGAGATCCAACATCACCTTGTGACCACTAATTGTGACTCTTCACAATATATGACAAGTGTCCTTCTATCCTTGACATCTAGATTGATCAATGTGAGGCATAGACCGTGTCATCCTCTAATCAATCTAAATCTTGAATCCCAAGTAGACTCACTTAATCAAATGAGCTCAACATCTTATATTGACTCATTTGGGCATGGCCATGCACTTAGTGGTCTCACTCTATCAAGAATATCGATGTCTCTCCCATCATATAGGAGGGATAGATCCCATCTACATCACTCACATCCCTCCGCATAATTTGTTACATACCCAGTAATCGCCTTTATAGTCCACCCAGTTACGGCTGACGTTTGACGAAGCCAAAGTATGTAACTCCTTATGTAGGGAACCATGGTGACTTCAGGTCCAAGGACTAATAGTCATGCTAATAGCCACATGAGAAAGTATATGACACTCATATAACTATCCATGATACTTTCTCATGGCGGGTCATTCAGTATACATTCTCCAATGCATACCCATGTGTCAACTTGATATCTCTATATCCATGACTTGTGAGATCAAGTCATCGAGTTGACCTACATGCTAGTCTCATCGCATTAACATTGTCTCTGAATGTTAATACTCGACTAGGAATGATTAAGAGTAGTGTTCCCTATATCATCTCACTAACGATTTCAACCAATCGATTGATAAAGGTAAGAACTTTCTACTCAAGGATGCTATTATACTTAGTTATTTAACACCAATACAAGTAACTATAATAACCAAAAACAAATGCCTTTATTTATATACAAGAATATGATACAACGATTCCATACAACAATCATCAAATGATTGACTCTAGGGCTCTAGCTAACAATTACCCCCTCTTTATTCTTCATTCGCCTCAGTTCTTTTCCTTCCTCGCTAACTTTTCCTATCAAGAGTATGGCCTTAGATCCCCCTTTTTGGGGGCAACTCTTGTTGGACAAGGCGAGATCTATACATGAGTTCATTCAAGTTTTTTCTTTAGCTAACTTTCTGGTCCAAGAAACCATCCTAAAAAATGACGTTTCTCGAGATTTAGAATCTCCAACCGAAGGTGCAACTGCTCTGTTGACCCAACAAGCTTCAGAGGAATTCTCACTACTTCCAGAGGGCCAACTGAATAGCCCAGGGATGCCACTACGAATGCATATCCCATGTTACCTGTGGGCTAGGATTGGTTGCTCTGGAAGCAGAGCTCTAGGGTTCAAATAGGGGAGGGACTCTTTCAGTCACCTTTGCACCAAGGCCTGAATAGATCTGTCCCCTCCTCCTTGTCCCTGAGACCACCCTACTTCATAGTTTCCTTCTTCTCGGGCAAAATATTGACACTTCTGTCGCCCAGGCAAGCTTCCTTCGTGCTAGGTAAAATATTTCCACTTCTGCTTCCTGGCAAGTTTGACTCCGGTGGGATTGAAATTTTCTAAGGATCCTGAGAGCTTATGTTTGTAACTTTTGTTGACCTTTAGGGGTTTAATGTTTTGAGGGGGAAATGTAATGTTATGTATTTGATCAGATTCTAAATGTAAATTCGAACAATCTTTTGTATTGAATTGGGTGACTTTCTTGAAGCCCTCTAGTTCATCAGAATAGACGTAATGCTTTGCCCGATATTAACTTGAATATTATAAACGTTGTCATTTTGACCGATATCGCTCGTTTCTCATAGACAAGGCTATCCCGACCGATGTTATAATTATCTATTATAGCTAAAGTTATACCGACCGATATTCATTTCTTTATCACGAACAAGGTTATCCCGGCTGATGTTATACTTATCTATTATATCTGACGTTATACAGACCGATATTCGTTTGTTTATCACGAACAAGGTTATCCCAGCCGATGTTATACTTATCTATTATAGCTAAAGTTACACTGGCCGATATTTATTTGTTTTTCACGAACAAGGTTATCCTAGCCGATGTTATACTTATCTATTATAGCTAAAGTTATACCGACCGATATGGTAAGTAAAATTACTCCGATCGATGGTAGTTTATGCTTTATAATAACATTAATTTTGACCATGCTTTATGCCTAAATAACTCTCATTATTTTTTGTCCTTAGCCTAGATTTAGTCAAACTCAATCCCTCTTCCTTTATTACACCTAGTAAACTACCTCTTCTCTTCTGAATTTCCTTGTTCGTGATTGGCTTTTCAACGGTAAGAGAATGTTGGAGGCATATGACGAGGTATTACCAACCCCAACATGATTCGATTTGTCACATCTAACATAAATGCTCCTTTATGATTATGTGACACACATCTTCTCTCTCTGCTGCCTCATACGAGCATTTGCCCTTTTTTTATAATCCTCAACGTCTATTGAAAGAAAAGTGTTTTGATCTGACGACGGTTGTGTGTTTTCTAAACCCTAAACCCCTCGTCTTCTTTTCAACTTTGTCCCTTTCTTCTTTTGCCTTAGCGTTCTTTTCTCGCTGTAGTCTTTGACCAAACCTCACGCTCACCGCTTTCCGGCGATCTTCTTTCTTGCTTCCAGTAAGTAACTTGCTGTTTCGTTAACCTCTACTTCTGTCTATGGCTGAGGAAACGATTACTCCTTGGTATGTTCAAATTTCCTCTTCCTCTGATAAAAATGCTAGGCTTACTATCTGCCATCAATATGAAATCCCTAGAGAATATAACATCTTAATCCCGAAACCAGATGATCATCCTCATCGTCCCCCCATTAATTGCGTGACTTTTTTCAAGGATCAATTGATAGGGGGTTTAAGGTTTCCCATTCCTCCTTTTCTAATTGATGTGAGTCAGTATTTTGATATTCCTTTGCAACAATTTGCACCTAACGCCTTTCGTTATCTGTGTGGCACCTACATGCTATTTCGTCTGTTAGATATCCCTCCTACTCCCCAAAATTTTTTCATGTTTTCTTATCCAAAGTGTTCGGAGCCCGGTGTTTTTCTTTTCCAATCCTGGACTAAGATGGTTCTTTTTGAGGATATGCCTTCATCTCTCAAGGCTTGGAAATCTCATTTCTTTTTTGTAAAGTTTCCAGGACCCATTCCTTGGTCTCATGCCTGGAGATCCTCCTTACCTCCCTTGCCCGACGTCAGGGAGTTTCATCTTCATCCTTCTTTTCCTATTTATTGTGAAAAATTGTTATGTTGTCAGCTCTCTATCCCCAAGTGGCGGAGGGTCGATCTTCTATACTTATTTGGTCTAAGCCCTATCAAGCCTGCTACACAAGGCTCTTTAAGTAAAATCCTTCTTCTTCCTTATTGATTTTTACTAACTAAAATATTTTTTTCTCTCTATGTAGTGGACAATTTTTATTCTGTTTTAATTGTTAAAGAACTGCGTCTGGAAGAGGACGCACTTTGTGCAAAAGAACAAGAGCTTCTTGCTGCCATTACTCCACTGCCCCCAGTTGAAGATCTGATTCCCCTAGTTGAAGTGTCCAGCTCTCAGGTGGTTCCTGAGGCTCCTGAAGGTCTTTTTGTAGAATTTCCTGTTGTTTCTTTACCGACTATTTCTTCATCAGTGGCTGCTACTCCTTCATCAGCCACTCCCCTTCCTATCATTGAGCTTATGTCTCCTGTGAGCTCCGGTAAATCGATAGCTGAAGTAGCTCCTGGTAAACACCCAGGGAGCAAACTCACTAGGGATCCTCCTCCCAAAAGGAGACTCATCCTTTCTGCCGAAGAATTGTTCTCAGAATACTTTACTTCTACTACCCTTCCTTCTGATGAGCTCACTTTAGCTGACCTTTATCCTTCTCTCGTTTTCTCTTCTCCACCTTCCTCTAGTACCACGGCTCTTGGTGGCCCTTCTTTCACCTTTCCTCTGTCTATACCCACATCTGGATCTTTACCTTCTTTACCTTCTTCATATCTAGTTTTTGCTCCCCCTTCTATTCCAACCTCTTCTTTTTCTGCAGGCTCTTCCGCCATTCTCATCCTCCCTATCTTACTAGGAGTTTCTTTTGCTGATGCTTGGGAAAAAATTCATTCTCTTTTTGGGGAGCTCTCTCCTCCTGAGGAAATTGACTGATTTTCTAACAAGGAAACCTAGGTATGTTTGTCAAAGTTTATTTATTATCTGTCTTTTACTATTTTATGATCCTTTATCATGTTCCCAGCGATGGCTAGAGAATATGGGTCTGTCTCGGTTGATGCATAACTTATACGATGAGAACAAGATGTTGAGGCAACAAATTGCTGAGCTGTCTTCTGCTAGAGTTTCAGGAGAGTCCAAAAGACAATATGAAGCTCAAATTGAGAGTCTTCAATCGCAATTTAAATCAGCTACGGATCTTAACAAAGAATTAACTTCCAATTTAGAGAAACAGACGTCTGAGCTCAACAAGTTAAAGTCTGATTATGAGTCGACATTGGCTGATAAACTTAAGGCCTTACAGCTGAAGGATGACGAAATAACTTCCTTAAATACTACCCTAAATTCAACTAAAACCGAGGTTTCTACCAAAGAAGCTGAACTGAAAACTTCCCAAATGGCTTTGGTCGTTTACAAGGCTAATGAAGATAATCGTTTCAAGGACAGGGCTACCATCATGATTAACTCTACTGAGTTCAACCGGCCAATTGTAAAGTCTATCTTGGCAGCCTTCACTGCTGGAGCTGAAGGAGCGGTGTAGCAATTGCGAGAAGAAAATTTCTTATCTCGTGATCCTCCTCCCAACTTCCTGAACCGTCGCAAACTTCTTGATAACAGGCCTGCTGATCTGTTTCTACAGTTAACGATAGAGTGATTTTCTTACTCTAATTTCAATCATTGTAGGGTGAACTAGGATTTGTGACGACAGCCTGGTTGAACTTCCATCTTTATTATTAAATCTATTCTTCTTTGTGGTGGTTGTTTGTTTTGTATAAGTATGTTGAATGTCGCCTGGCTTGCCGCCATAAAACTTCACTCAACATACTATAATATCCCCCATTTTGACCGATCTATTGTGACCGGTCGATGCATACTAGAATTGACAAATATCGTCCGGTATTTTGTAGTTAATTAAGTCCTGTTCGATTTAGTGCAGCTTATCGCAATATTCTTAATATAGGTCGGTTTATTATACTCGATCAATGTATACTTATTTTTATGAATATCATCTAATGCATTATGCTTAACCAAATTTCATCTGGTTCATTATGGTGGGTGTCACCTAACTTACCCTTATAAATCTCAAATCCATATATTAAAATAGTATTCTTCTAGGTCGGTCTATCGTGACTGACCGATTCATACTTATGTTTACAAGTCCCGTCCGGTAGTTTCTAATCAAGTCCCGTTTGATGTGCTAATTTCAATATCAATTGGTTTACTATACTTGGTCGATATATCCTTATGTGGGAACATATCGACTAATGCCTTATACTCAACTAAATTTCGTTCGGTCCATTATGCCTGTCCGGGTTTATTGTTTTATACAAATAGATAATCGGAAATTATAGTACTCGACTGATTTTTCCCATATTTGTTTGATTCTCTTAAGAATCAAGCCTATATCGAGAGAAACTTGGTTGTGTTTCCTGATGGAAATTACCCAACTTAGCATCTTTTTCTTGGGATTCATTATTCTTTTTGAATTCGAGTTTATCCTTTGATGACATTACCTCTTTATGACGGTTATGATTCCGAGTACTCTTCCTTATTCTACATCTTCTGCTATCTTTATATGGGGGTTTTAGCATAGGACCGAAAGGAGAAGCAAGGGTTTTAAGACGTTTTCTTTCGCTTCCTGACTTTTTTCTTGCCTTCCTCGATTCACCTTCCTTTTACTGTTCCGCCATAGCTACCTCTCCTCCTGCGTGGTTTCTTTCGTGTGTTTCTGACCTCACAAATACAGAGGAAGTGGATTTACGAATGAGCTATGGTTTTCCTTCCTATATAGTTCGTCCCACTCCTCGGGATAGTCCTCATCTCCCTCCTTTAGGGTGTATATCTATCTTTCAATATCAAGTTCTACAAGGTTTTCGATTCCCTCTTCATCCCTTTTTTTCCTGATGTTAGTGTCTACTTTAATATTCCCCTTAATCAGTTTATCCCTCAGTCTTTTTCTATCCTTATGGGTTTCGTTGGAGTGTCTAAACTGCTAGATTTTCCTCTATCCCGTCATCTTTTTCATCACTTCTTTGTTCCGCGCCAAGTAGATATTGGTATCTTCAAATTTCAATCTCGCCCTAAGGCTATTTTGTTCAACCGAATTCCTCCTCAAGGGGAATGGCATCACAAATTTTTCTTTATGCGTCTCCCTTCTCCATCCCCTTTTCCTATTCAATGGATATATGATCTACCTCCAATTCCTAGTACTAACAATCTCCTCCATGATCACCCTATTTCTTTCTCTTTATCCAAACTAAAGGGGGCAAAATTTAGCTTACCACATCTGATTGTGGAGGGTTTGATGTTCCCTTTTGGAATAAGTAACATTGACATTCCCCTGGATGACTCTTTTGGTATGTATAAACATTTTGAACTACATTTACTAATTGGTATATCTCCTATATAATGATGCCCAATTCTTGTGTTTCAGCTGATGCTATTCTTCCGGCTTTCATGTATAAGAACACTACTATGACTAAGTCTTCTCTGAATAATCTCGGACAAGAATGGCTGCAGGCTTGCCGAGCTAATCTTAATTCCTCTATCCTGGGTCTGCTGTCTAAAGAAGAGCAAAAAGCAGAAGCTGTTGCAGCTATGGAAGAGGAAGAGGAACAACCCTTCATTGCCCTAGTAAAAAAACCAAGGCTTACTGAGGATGTTCCTTTCAGCAACCTCTTTGGTACTTTTGTGCAAGCTCCTCTCATTCCAGCGCCTATTTCTTTTGAGAGAGGTAAGGAACCGATGTCCCCTACCCATATTATCTCCAATCCCACTCTTAGGATGATGCGACCGACTCTACTCATCCCCTCCTCTTCTGCTATTGTTTCAACTTCTTCTACTTCTGAGGTGGCTGTTATCCCCTCTGTATCCTCTCAGCCTCTTGCACTGGCCTTGCCTCATTTGGCTTCTGGGCCACGAGCTAAACAAACACCTTGCCGGAGATCTTCTCCAAATGCAGGGCCCTCAGCGATTCGCGCTTCGACAATTGAATCAGCACCCCTTGCATTACCACCTTCCATCTCCTCTAGCTCTTCTTCCGCTGCTCTTGTTTCTACTACTTCTTTCCCTTCTATTGCATATTCTTCCTCCCTACCTCCTTCTTCCTCAGTTCCCCCACCTTTATTCAGACAAGCTATGGGTCTACCCTCTCAAATGGGACAGACCTCTGATCCCCCTAGTCATGGTTCCCTACAATTACAAGACCTGTTGGCTAAATCTTGGCTGCATAGTCAAGAACAATTAAGGGGCACCAGTCTCTCAAGTCAGGTTGACAACCACAGTCATCAAGCGGTTGCTGTAAGCATTCTTAGTTATATGTTATTAATTCCTTACCACTCTTTCTAACTACCTCATTATTTTATTTAGTTCCTTGCCCAAGTCTTCACATAGATCAGCTACTTATGGCTCTGGACTGTAAGCTAAAAGCTCAAATAGAAACATTGAAAGCTACTCTCCCTCCTTCCTATGCTGACATGACTCAACTGCAAGAGAAAGTAGCTTCACAGGATCAACAGCTAGAGGCTATGAAAAAAGACTTGTAGGAGTTACAACAGTCATTGAAAGACAAAGAGCTTGAAAGGAGAAATTTGGAGCTACAAGTGGATCGATTACATTCTGGTCTTCGACTAGAGATTGCTTTGAAGGAAAAAGCTCTCTCAGATGTTTCTCATAAAAGTCTCATTTTAGAGAAACTAGAGAGGCTTCATAATGTCTTTCTTTCTTAGTAGGCTCAAGACTCAGCCTCACATGACTTTGCTATTCTACAGGAACAAGAACAAAGAAAATCTCAAGATGTCAAGCTATCATTACTCCAAAAGGAACTAGAACAACTTAAATTGGAGAAAGACACTCTCAAAGATCAAAACACTAAACTACAAGCTGATTTTCAAAGTTATAAGGAGCATGAGGAAGACCGATGGGAAGAAAGGAGTTTAACTTTTCTAAGATCTCCAGCGTTTGTTCAAGAATATGTTCGTCGAATTATAGGGGCTCTGAATCATTTTGTGACAGGGATCCTTCAACAACTGAGAGAGGGTGATTATTTACCCAGAGAACCTCCTCCTTCATTCATAAACCGTCGCAGACTCAACAAAGAATTGCTCGAAGATTTAACGAGTCACTTTAAGTAAGCATGGCTATGTATTTAAAAAGATTGGTAATGAAAGAACTTGCAATGAAAAGACTTGTAATGAAAGGAATTGAAACTGAAAAATCTGTAATTAAGTGATTGCAATATTAGGAGAAAGTTTGATACTTACCTGTTTCTTTTTCCAGTTTGTGTTAGCTTGAGATTGCTTCCTTTGAAATGCTTCCGGAAACTGAGCATAAGTGCTACTTTATTCAAGATTTCCTTGCTTAATCCTCGGAATTAAATCTTGTTTTAATAAACTCCTTTACCAATAATATCTTCCTTGAACATATAATTTTGAGCAGTAAAATTTCCCATAATCTCCCTGAATTTCACTCAGGTAGGCATGTGCCGAGTATCATTCATACTTCAGAAGAACGGGTAATTCCGAGCGATTTTATGTGAGGAACTTCATGGGATTTTTGAGCTCTTCGCTGAGTATAATACTCCGGGTGATTTTAAATAAAGAGCTCCATGTAATCGGGCCTCTAGATAGGAAATGTAATGTATATATATATATGGAATCCCCCTCGAACCTTGGCTTTTGATTTAGCGTGTAATACCAAATGATTTTTGTGAAGAAATCTGTATAACTTTGAATTTACCTCGACAATATAATCCCGATTGATTATGCTTTTATGACAGTTTAAAATCTTCGGTTCCTCCCATGAAGACCCGTCCGGGCTATTTCATGAGATTTCCCGATCGACTATGCTTTGTGATAGTTTAAAGTCTCTGGTTCCTCCAGTGAAGACCCGTCCGAGTTACTTCAAGAGATTTCCCGATCGACTATGCTTTGCGATGGTTTAAAGTCTCCAGTTCCTCCCATGAAAATCCGTCCGAGTTACTTCATGAGATTTCTCGATTGACTATGCTTTGTGATAGTTTAAAGTCTCTGGTTCCTCCCATGAAGACCCGTCCAAGTTGCTTCATGAGATTTCCTGATCGATTATGCTTTGTGATAGTTTAAAGTCTCCGGTTCCTACCATGAAGACCCGTCCGAGTTACTTCATGAGATTTCCCGATCGACTATGCTTTGTGATACTTTAAAGTCTCCGGTTCCTCACATGAAGACCCGTCCGAGTTATTTCATGAGATTTCCCTATCGACTATGCTTTGTGATAGTTTAAAGTCTCCGGTTCCTCCCATGAAGACCCATCCGAGTTACTTCATGAGATTTCCCGATCGACTATGCTTTGTGATGGTTTAAAGTCTCCGGTTCCTCCAATGAAGACCCGTTTGAGTTACTTCATGAGATTTCCTGATCAACTTTGCTTTGTGATAGTTTAAAGTCTTTGGTTCATCCCATGAAGACCCGTCCGAGTTGCTTCATGAGATTTCCCGATCGACTATGCTTTGTGATAGTTTAAAGTCTCCGGTTCCTCCCATGAAGACCCGTCCGAGTTACTTCATGAGATTTCCTGATCGACTATGCTTTGTGATAGTTTAAAGTCTCCAGTTCCTCCCATGAAGACCCGTCCAAGTTACTTCATGAGATTTCTTGATCGACTATGCTTTGTGATAGTTTAATGTCTCCGGTTCCTCCCATGAAGACCCGTCCGAGTTACTTCATGAGATTTCTCGATCGACTATGCTTTGATGCAAAACTATAATGCTTGCACTGACCTTGTAATGGTTTAATGTTTCTGATCTTTTCTTAAGGAAATTGGATAGGTCCTTCCTTAGGGTTCCCAATTGTTGATCGCTTGAATAGATTATAAAAGTCCGGCCAATGATTGTCAAACTGTTTGAACCACATTTATTTCTCGGGTGATGTTTGTCTTGCATTGTATCTATTAAAAGAAATAGAGTACATAAACTATAAGCATACTTGTCCCTAGTTCGCCGGGAACTTACTTTAAATTATTATGATTTGTTCCTTCAGATGTATTCTCGAATGGTATGATCTTGTTAGGTTCGGTAAGGCTGTAAATGATTTGCACTCCAGGGACACTCGAGAATTCTTCCTTCAGTATCCTGGAGATAATATGAACCCGATGCAAGTTTTTCTATCACTTTGTAAGGTCCTCCCCATTGTGGTGCTAGCTTGCTGACATCCCGAACGGGTTTAACACACTTCCATACTAGATCTCCTACTTGAAAAAATCTTGGAATAACTCTTCTGTTATAATTTTACCTCATTCGTTGTCGATATGAGGTGAGACGAGCTGCAGCCTTGTCTCTAATTTCCTCTATCAGGTCTAGCTCCTTGAGTCGTTGATCAGCATTGTCTTCATAATATAACTATTTTGTATCAGATTCTACCCCCACTTCGATGGGAACTACTGCTTCTCCTCCATAAACTAACTGAAAAGGAGTGATTCCTATAGCTTCTCGAGGTGTAGTACGATATGCCCAAAGAACACTAGGTAATTCATCTACGTAACTACCTCCGACATGATCCAGTTTGGTTTTTAAACCCCTTATAATTTCTTTAATGATTACTTCTGCTTGACTATTGCTTTGTGGATACGCCACAGAAGTGAATGCCTGAATAATACTATAACTTTTGCACCCGTCTAGGATTCTGTCTCCCTGAAATTGTCTTCCATTATCAGAAAGTAATTTATGAGAAATACCGAATCTGCATATGATATTTTTCCATAGGAATTTAATAACTGCATCTTCGGTAATCCGCGCAAGTGGCTCCGCTTCTACCCATTTAGAGAAATAGTCTGCTGCTACTAATAAAAACCTTCTTTGTGCAGCTGCCATAGGAAATGGGCCCACTACATCCATGCCCCACTGATCAATGGGACAGGAGACTATAGAGGTCCTTAACAGTTGTGTAGGATGATGCAGAATATTCTGATGTTTCTGACAAGAAATACAAGTTCTTACCAATTTGTTATCATCCTCGTGTAGAGTAGACCAGAAATATCCTGCTAATAAAATTCTGCGAGCTAAGGATCTCCCTCCCATATGACTGCCACACGAGCCTTGATGAACCTCCTATAGAATAAATTGTATATCTTCCGTGCCCACACACTTGAGCAAAGGTCGGGAGAAAGCTCTTTTATATAACTGCTCCCCTATCATAGTATACTGAGCAGCTATCTTCTTATATATCCTTGCTTGTTCTGCATCACTGGGAAGAATGCCCTGCTGTAAGTACAATATGATTTGTACCCTCCAGTCGCCCTGTATTTCTACGTCAGCTTGTCTTTCAATACAAGATATTAACAGAGTTGTTCTACTGGCCAATCCAAATTCTATGGTGTTATAGCAGAGGCCAACTTGGCTAATTCATCAGCTACCTGATTTTCAGACCAAGGGACTTTTTGTATATTTACTTCTTGAAACTGAGACTTCAACTTATCAAATGCCTCGGCATATAACTTGAGTCTATCATTATTAATTTCAAAAGTTACCTGATAACTATTGGGTTGCTAATTGGGAATCAGAATAGATGAGGACCCGAGCTGCCCCTATATGCCGAGTGGCCTGTAATCCGGCTATCAATGCTTCATATTCTGCTTCATTGTTAGTGGCTCTATAATTCAATCTGATAGAAAGTTGGAGTCTGTCTTCTCTTGGAGATATAAGAAGGACACCAATTCCGCTACCTTGTCTGGTTGAGGAGCAATCCATATAAACTTTTCAAGTATTTTCTTCCTCGGGACCTTTAACTTGTATAATGAAATTTACTAGAGCTTGTGCCTTGATAGCCGAGCGGGGTTGATACTGTATGTCATATTCACTAAGATCAGTCGTCCATTTGATCAGCCGACCTGATGCCTCTAGGTTGAGTAGCACCCGTCCGAGCATACTGTTGGTCAATACAACAATTTCATGTGCTAAGAAATATGGGCGCAACCTCCGGGCAGTCAGCACTAATGCATAAGCCAATTTCTCCAGTGTAGTATATCTACACTCAGCTCCTTTTAATAAATGACTGGAAAAATATACAGGTTGTTGTTCTTTCCCTTCTTGCCTAACTAATACAGAGCCTACAACGTTCTCGTTAATACACCCAGAGGGTCTCTCCTACTATAGGCTTAGCTAATACAGGAAGGGTAGACAAGTAATCTTTTAATTCTTGGAAGGCCTTATCACATTCCTCGTTCCACTGAAATTTGTTTACCTCCCGGAGTATTTTAAAGAAGTGGAAGCTACGATCGGCTGACCTGGAAATGAACCTAGACAAGGCTGTAATCCGGTCGGTAAGTCTTTGAGCTTCCCTCATGTTGCGCGACGGCTCCATGTTCTGAAGTGCCTTGACTTTGCTCGGGTTGGCCTCTATTACTCGCTCGGACACCATATACCCCAGGAACTTTCCCCCTTTTGCTCCGAATAGACATTTGCTCGAGTTTAGCTTGAGCCCATATTTCGTCAATGTTTTGCAGGTCTCCTCTACATCCCTGCATAGATCAATAGCTTGAAGGGACTTAATTAAGATATCATCGACATATACTTCCATATTTCTTCCAATCTGCCTTTGGAAGACCTTATTCATGAGCCTTTGATAAGTCACTCCTGCATTTTTTAGTCTGAAAGGTATAACATTATAACAATAAGTACCTTCAGATGTTATAAAAATGACCTTTTCTTGATCTTCCTTAGCTAGGGGGACTTGATGATAGCCCGGATAAGAATCCAGCATAGAGATGTATTCACACCCAGCCGTAGAATCTACCAATTGATCAATCCGGGGTAGTGGATAATAATCTTTCGGGCAAGCTTTGTTGAGATCCCAGAAATCAATCCCTAACCGCCATTTGTTTCTTGGCTTAGAGACCAAGACCACATTAGCTAGCCAGCTAGGAAACTGTACCTCCCTGATGTAGCCAGCCTCCATGAGTTTAGTTACTTCTTCCATGATGATTTGGTTCTGCTCTGCACTAAATTTCTTTTCCTTTGCATGACCGGCCGAACATCTGGAAAGACATGCAAAGAATGTTCCATTATTGCAGGGGAAACGCCCGTGACCTCTTTGGGCGTCCAGGCAAAGACATCACTATTCTGCTTCAAGCACTGCACCAGCTCGACTTTCAATGTAGGATCAAGATCAGCCACGACAAAAGTAGTAGCTTCAGGTCGACCGGTCTGAATCTGGACTTCTTCCTTTTCTTCATAAACTAGAACAGGCGGCTTTTCCTGAATGGCATTGACTTTCATTCTTTGAGTTTTTCGAGCAGCATTAGCTTCATTCCGAACGATCTCTATATAACATTTACGGGCTATCTTCTAAACACCTCTCACTTCCCCTACCTGGTCATCAACTAGAAATTTAATTTTTTTACAGAAAGTAGAAACGACCGCCCTAAACTCGTTTAAGGCCGGCCGACCCAGTATCACATTATAAGAGGACGGGGTATCCACCACCATAAAATAAGATCTTCTTGTGCTCATTAGGGGCTCTTCCCCTAGAGATATGGCCAACTTTATTTGACCGAGCGGTTGTACTTCATTACCCGTGAATCCATATAGAGGAGTTACAATCTGTTGAAGTTCGCTCGGGTCGATTTGTAATTGATCAAAAGCCTTCTTAAAGATAATATTGACAGAACTACCAGTGTCTATAAAGTTACGAGCAATAGTATAATTGGATATCGCGACCTTGATTATTAATGCATCATCATGGGATATTTCTACCCCCTCAAGATCTCTAGGTCTAAAACTTATCTCGGGACCAGCTGCTCGTTCCATGCTGCACCCCACAACATGAATCTCAAGTCTTCGTGCATGTGCTTTTCTGGCCCTATTAGAATCTCCATCAGTGGGCCCGCCCGCGATCATACTGATATTGTCCCGGGTGGCATTACTCCTGTTTTCTTCTTGTCGGGCTGTCATGGCTTCAGACGGAGTCTTCTCTGACACCTGACTTGTACCGGTCGGGGTAGGTAATTCATCCTGCCGAGGCTCGACCGGGCGATATTTTAATTTGAGCGGACTTTACTGCCTAAGGTACTGCTGCCGATAATAGTTTTGCCTTTGGTAGCACTCCCTGTTTGCTCTTTTATTTCTCAAAACAAAATAGTCTTCAATATGATAACTGCTAGTTTTATAATAAGTGCACCATCTTCTGGGTGCCTCTGGCTATATCTCCACATGTTGCACTGCTTGCGGACGATATTCCGGATGACGATGAGGTGGATGAATTGCCCGCGGCCCCCTTGGTGGAGGAACAGGAGCAGGAGCTTTCTCCTTAACCAGAGTAGGAGAAGAAGTAGTGCCCTCCTTTCTGCGGGCAGCTTGAGCTTCTTCCACATTAATAAATTCAGTGGCACGTTCAATTAAGGAATCAAAATTGGCAGGAGGGTTTCTCACCAGATCTTTAAAGAAATCATTATCATTTAAACCTTGAGAGAAAGCGCTTACTAAGATTTCAGTAGTAGCGTTGGGTACATCGATAGCTACCTGATTGAATCTTTTAATGTAGGCTCGGATTGACTCTTTGGATGCTTGTTTAATTGAAAATAGACTCCAAGGAGTCTTATGATACCTCTTGTTACTAGAAAAGAGGTGTAGAAAAACTTTCTTGAAATCCTTAAATTTTCGAATATATTTTTCTGGTAATCTCTTGAACCAACATTGTGCGGCTCCTCCGAGTGTAGTAAGGAACATCCGACATTTCACCCCATCAGAGAATTGTTGTAATAATGTCACATTCTCAAATTTCAATAGATGATCCTCTAGATCTATAGTCCCAATGTACTCGCCGATCTGAAGATTTTGATACCGCTTAGGAAGCGATCATCCAGTACACTTTGAGAGAATGGAGAGATGACTTTTTCTGGTGAGCTATCAGTAGTTATCATTTTAATTTTATGCTTTTCTCTATCTGGTGCTTTACCAGAAGATTCCTGAAATACAGGCCTTCATCCTCCCTGCTCCATAGGAGTGCGAAGGATGTCTCGCGGACGCCTTGTCGGAGTAACCGTAGCTGGAGGAAAATATGCATGTTCTTCCTCTTTTGGCTCTTTTCCCTTCCGGTGCTCAGTAGTTGAAATTGCTGGATTATGAGCTACCTGCAGAGTGGCTCCAGTATGAGCTTGTTGTTACTACTGTTGTTGTTGCAGAGCCTTCTGCACATGAGTGTTGATGAGCAAATCCAGATCCTCACAGCTAATGGTGAGTAGATTTGATTTTCCAGCCTCTTCCATCTTGTAGTCTCAGATTCAGGTGAAGTTCCCATAGACAGTGCCAAATTTAATCCTGTCTGAGAAGCTTCACAAGAAGGAAAGCTGGGAGAAAGATCTACTGCTGATGAAGAATAATACCTGACTGAATACCGATCCGAGAAACCCAAAGCAGATCGGAGAGAATAGAGTTACAGAATGCCCTCCTTATGCGAAGATTCAATGATGAGAGAGAAATCTGACTGAAGAAAATTGAGATCCGAAGCTTCCAAGGTTTTCTACGCACAAGAGACCAACCAACATTATTGTCAGTGACTTAAGACCGGGGTGGGAATCCCTGGCTAGGCCCTCCGACGCTCAAGTTGGTGATCTCTCTTTGTGTGGGAAAAGGAAGAAGAAGATGAACAGTAGTTGAAAATTAGGGTTATGAATGTGAGCAGTGATGTGAACTTACCTTGCCAATGGAGAGAATTCCCCCTTTTATACCACTTCATATAACCTCCGTAGTCATGAAGTGGACCCCGGTTCATTAGAGTTTGTTATGAGATGACGTAAGCTGTGTACTTGTGGAAAATGGTTTTTAAGGAATCTTTTTTGTACCCCAGATGTACCTTCTCTATCGTCTAGTACCTGTAGAAACATCCAGAAGCCTTTCTCCCGCCATATTAGCAAACCCGTTATACAATAACACACTGTAGATATCTTTATTAAACTACTTTATTTGAAATATTTACTTCTGTCCTATTTCATAAGTTATTTCAGAGTGCATCTATCATTCCTGCTCGCCCCTCCTGTCTTTGTTATATCATAGACAGCTTAATATAACATCGCTCCTTGTATCAGTCAAAATCGAACTCGGACTAGGTCCGGTCAATTATTATTACCTCTCACGATGTTTCTTGGGCAATACTGGTCTGCATCCCTCTAGGTTTATTACCCTGGCTGGTATTGAGTTGTATTTTATTAAGTGTGTAATATTGACGAAAATTGGCATATCCTTTTCAAGGTATTACCCAGCCAAGACTGGCCTACCTCTTTCAAATTATGTTCCGGTCGGTATTGGCCTTACTCCTTTGAGGTATATCTCAGCCGATGTTGGCCTACTTCCTTAGAGGTATATCTCGATCGATATTGGCTTACCTCCTTTGAGGTATGTCTCGGTCGATATTGACCTTCCTCCTTCCTAGAGGTATATCCCAATCGATATTGGCCTACCTCCTTTGAGGTATATCTCGGCCGATATTGGCCTACCAACTTAGAGGTATATCTCAGTCGATATTGGCCTACCTCCTTTGAGGTATATTTCGGTCGATATTGGCCTACTTCCGTAGAGTTATATCTCGATCAATATTGGCTTACCTCCTTTGAAGTATGTCTCGGCCGATATTGGCCTTCCTCCTTCCTAGAGGTATATCCCGATCGATATTGGCCTACCGCCTTTGTGGTATATCTCGGTCGATATTGGCCTACCTCCTTAGAGGTATATCTCGGTCGATATTGGCCTACCTCCTTTGAGGTCTATCTCGGTTGATATTGGCCTACCTCCTTAGAGGTATATCTTGATCGATATTGGCCTACCCCCTTTGAGATATGTCTCGGCCGATATTGGACTACCTCCTTAGAGGTATATATCTCGATCGATATTGGCCTACCTCCTTTGAGGTATGTCTCGGCCGATATTGACCTACCTCCTTATAGGTATATCTCGATCGATATTGGCCTATCTCCTTTAAGGTATGTCTCGGCCGATATTAGCCTACCTCATTTGAAGTATATCTCGGTCGATATTAACCTACCTCTCTAGAGGTATATCCCGCTCGATATTGGCCTATCTTCTCAACTCGGCTATCCCCTTTCCCTTTCTCATTGGGGATTCATGAAACCTAACCCATATCATAGGGCTATCAACAAAATTACAATAAAGTATCATCATCCTATTCCTAAATTAGATGATATGCTAGATGAACTATATGATTCTTGTATTTTCTCTAAAATTGATTTGAAGTCTGGCTTTCATCAAATTCATATGCGTGAAGGAGATGAATGGAAAACTTCTTTTAAGACTAGGTATGGTTTGTACGAATGGCTAGTCATGCCATTTGGGCTAACTAATGCACCTAGTACTTTCATGAAATTAATGAACCATATTTTGCGTGCTTATATTGGGAACTTTGTTGTAGTATATTTTGATGACATCTTGATTTATAGTAAGAATTTAGATGAGCATGTCAACCATTTACAAAAAGTTCTACTTGTTTTGCGAAATGAAAAATTGTATGCTAACCTTCAAAAATGTTCTTTTTGCACTAGTCAGAAAGAGTTTCTTGGTTATATTGTTAGTGCTAAGGGAATAGCAGTTGATGAAGAAAAGGTTAAGGCAATTCGTGAGTGGCCAACACTAAAAACGATAACTGAGGTACGTAGCTTTCACGGGTTGGCAAGTTTCTACAGAAGGTTTGTTAAAAATTTTAGTTCTATAGCTGCACCCTTGACTGAAGTTGTTAAAAAGAATGTTGGGTTCTGTTGGGATAGTGAACAAGTTACAGCTTTCAACTTAAGGAGAAGCTAAGTTCGGCACCATTACTTGCATTACCTAACTTTGCTAAAACTTTTGAAATTTAGTGTGATGCATCAGGAATAAGTATTGGAGTTGTGCTAATATAAGAAGGTCGACCCCTTGCTTATTTTAGTGAGAAACTCAGCGGAGCAGCTTTGAACTATCCAACTTATGACAAGAAGATGTATGCATTGGTGAGGGCTTTAGAGACTTGGCAACATTACTTGTGGCCCAAAGAATTTGTTATTCACATTGATCATGAATCGTTGAAGCATTTGAAGAGCCAAAGTAAGTTGAATAGGCGCCATGCAAAATTGGTAGAATTCATTGAATCATTCCCTTATGTGATCAAGTATACACAAGGTATGGAAAACATTATTGCCGATGCTTTGTCTCGAAGGTATACCTTGATTTCTACTTTAAACACTAAATTGTTAGGATTTGAATACATTAAAGATCTATATTCTAATGATTCTGATTTTGGAAATGTGTTTGAAGTTTGTGAACATGCTGCTTTTGGGAAGTTTTATAGGCATGAAGGGTTTCTTTTTAGAGTAAATAGGTTGTGTGTGCCTAATTGTTCATTAAGGAAATTATTAATCCAAGAATCTTATGGTGGGGGACTAATGAGACATTTTGAAGTAAGAAAAACTCTAGAAGTGTTGGTAGAGCATTTCTTTTGGCTACACCTGAAACAAGATGTAGTTAAATTTTGTGAGAAGTGTATTACATGTAGGCAAGCAAAATCTAGTTCTTTACCTCATGGACTATATACACCTTTACCAATTCCTAGTGAAGCTTGGGTTGATATTTCTATGGACTTTGTTTTAGGACTACCAAGGTCCAAACGAGGTATGGATTCTATTTTTGTGGTTGTGGACGGATTTTCTAAAATGGCTCATTTTATTCCTTGTAGGAAAACAGATGATGCTAACCATATTACTGATCTATTTTTTAGGGAGATCGTGCGGCTTCATGGAGTACCGAGGAGCATAATTTCAGATCGTGATGCAAAGTTCCTAAGCTACTTTTGGAAGACACTATGGGGAAAATTGGGAACAAAGCTTTTGTTTTCTACAACTTGTCATTCACAAACAGATGGACAAACTGAGGTAGTAAATTGAACTTTATCTACTTTATTGAGAGCTATCATTCAAAAGAATTTAAAAGGTTGGCAAGATTGTTGACCACATGTTGAATTTGCTTATAATAAATCTGTGCATTCTACTACTAATTTTTCACCTTTTGAAGTGGTATATGGGTTCAACCCTTTAACTCCATTAGATTTGTCATCTTTGCCTGTCTCTGAGCGTGCCAGTTTAGATGGTACCAGAAAAGCTGAGTTTGTGAGGCAACTGCATGAAAAAGTTCGATTGCAAATTGAAAAGATAACTGAACAATATGCTACGCAAGCCAACAGGGGATGAGAAAGTGATCTTTGAACCCGGAGATTGGGTTTGGGTTCATATGAGGAAGGAAAGATTCCCTACTAAACGTCGTACTAAGTTGCATCCACGAGGAGATGGTCCATTTCAAGTCATTTCTAGAATCAATGATAATGCATACAAGCTTGACTTACCAGGTGAGTATAATGTGAGTGCTACATTTAATGTTTCTGATCTTTCTCCCTTTGATGTAGGTGATCAAGATTCGAGGACAAATCCTTTTGGGGAAAGGGGGAATGATGGAGTCAAAGAAAGAGAGCAACAAGCTAACGATATAGATCATGGTCAACCCACTCTAGATGTTAATGATGATCCATTATGCATCAATGGAGGCCCAATTACAAGGGCTAAGACTAGAAAGATGAAGGAAGCACTTATGTACTAATTGAAGATGTGAAGGCCAAAGCTACCATTGAAGAAGGCTTGACCAAGAGCAAGTCATTTGGCATAGTCAACCTAATTCAAGCCTTAGATGAGCTTAATTAGCACTTGAGTCTCATGTATATGTAGTAGGTATATGTAGGCTTAATTTAGACTCAATTTCTACTTTTATTTGGGTTATAATAAAGTCATAAGCTTAAAATGGCTAAGTAGTCTACATAGGCCTTTACTAAATGGGCTTTCTTTTGGCTTTTTAGGGTTTTTTTGTCACCTTATAGCTATAAATAATGAGGGTGACAGCCACACATGTATCTTTGACATATTTTTCAATCTAAGGCACGGTGAGGCTCTCGCTTGTTGGTTCTTCATTGAACTTGAACTTATCAAGGCATCTCCTTATGGCGTTCAAATAATTATCAACCTCAATCTCAAGGTTGTGGCGTCTTCCATCTCGTATACCAAGGTTCGTGCTTTTCTAAGAATTGGGTCGAGGTTTCTTTCATCCATCTTATCATCTTTAGACCTTCCTTCTTCCTATTTTCAATTCGTTGTGGGTTCTTTAGATATCTTTCTCGTTGGGTTAACATCAAAGATGTTGCGGTAGAGTACTGTGTGGTCACTGGCATCACTGGATACTCTTGACTCTGGATATGATATAGCTTTCGCTCGGGGCTCGGCGGTTGCAATTGACGTGCAGCATTCTGAGTCCCTTGAGGTCCTTTCTGCTGTCGTGGATGGGTGGTTCACCCTCCCTGAGTTGTAACTTTAGTCATCTCCAACTGAGCCTTCAGAGTGTAATTTCGACTCTCGTGCCTTGGAAGCTTACAATAGAAGCAAATAGAGTGATCCAACGGGCAATTATTTTTTATATGACTTTTGGAGGCACACTAAAAACACATGGTCCCACCAAAGTCATTCTTTCGATCTCGTTGAGAGGAACGAGAACCTCCATCCGAGGTTTACCTTGTCTTCTGAGGTTGAGAAGACCCTCCAGAAGTAATCTGTGTGCTCTGACCTCTTTTTCCTCTCTTCTGTGTCATCTGTTTATTATTACCTTTTTCCAACGTCTCCTGTTGCTAAGTCATCTCAATGAACAACGCCCGATCTAATACCTTTTGATAAGAACTACTCGGAAATCCTGACATCTTGAGCCAAATGTACGCTGCAAGTCCTTGAGTAAACTGATGCATCGGATCATAATCCTGAGCCACCAAATGAGGACAAAATTCAACCAATATACTGAATTTTGCATTATACTCCATCATTGAACGGTCGCCCTACTTGAGGTTTAGAAACTCCTGAAGACGAGCTAAACAAAATGTAGCCGGAAAATACTACCTCTCAAATGCCTCCCAATACATTGGCCACATGATGTGTTGTTCCCCAAAGATCGTCTTCTGCATGTCCCACCAAGTGACGGCCTGATCCCGAAGATGATATGCAGCCAACTGCAACTTCTCCTCATCTGTACACTTCATGTACGCAAATGTGCCCTCCAAGTTCTTCAACCAACTACGAGCCACCGAAGGATCAGCGCCACCATGGAATAGAGTAATTCGATCTTTTACAGACTTCGCCAACAAAGTTATCCGGGCTCTATCCATCACCCAACCAGTAGTGTCTGGAGCAGGTATAGAAGATGGTACTCCCTATGTCTGTAACTCGTGCTCCCTAGTAGAGGTTGGAAGATTCTGATCTCTGCTACTTGATTCTACCTCATACGAGTTTCCTGTAGGCTCCATCCCCTTAGCAGCAGGTTCAAGACCCATCGACACCATGGGTTGTTTTCATGGTCAACCCAGTCCACGGGTGCACATAACAGTCGACCCTCTTCGTGTCATTCCTGTTAACAATAACTATATAAGTACCATTAGGAAAATGATTAGCAGAAGACAACTTACTTCCTATTGCTCGGAGATATCCTATCGCTACCTGGTCCCAAAACTTGAAAGTCACATCAAGGAATCAAATTTCAATCGAAACACCAAAATAGGCATCATAAAACTTAGCTCTGATACTAATAAATTGTCAGGCCCCGAGGGTAAGGTTGTCCAATCAAAAATCAGACAGCACCTCCCCTGTAATAGTGACAGTTGGAACCAGTATACATCAACACTCAACATAAGAAATGAATCATCAGCCCACACGGCTAGATTTACACACGATCGCGTAGTTTATAAACAACCCACATTGCTGGAAGTAAACACAATCACGCAGTTTATAGACAGCCTACACGGTTGGAAGTAAACACAGTGAAAATCACAAAATATGAATGTAAGACTAACAAAATCATTAACCAAAATACCCGCAACCACCAGACTAGACTCTAACCCCACATGCAATCGATATATATATAGCTCAACAAGTATAAGTGTATCACACGACAAAATGAACAACTGTAAACGTAAGAAAGAAACAACATAGGCAGGTATAACAATAAAAGCGTATGAATGGAAGGTCACTCCCGCCCACCCCTCTACACCATGACCCTTATATGGTCAAGAGGCTGGGTCAGTGATAAACTGTACAATACTCCAGCTACCACTCCCTCAAGTGGCCGAGTGGATAGTTGAATAGTAGCTAACTAGCTACTTATGTGACGGGGGGCTCCCTGCTGCTCGTAACTCCAGCTTTCTCTACTCATGAGTGAGCGAGTGGGGGCACGACAGGATAAGCTGCATCTGCTCCAGCTACCACTATCCAAGAGTGGCCGAGCATGCGGCCCTGATCAACAACTCCCTCGCCCACAAGGAGGAGTTCGTCATTGACCTACATGCAATGATATGATGCACAAGATGCAACAATCATATATATATAGCATGCTGGCTTCATGTAGCATACCTGATTTCTGCTTATATATATATATATACATATATATATAAGCAGAAATAAGGTATGCTACATCAAGCCAGCATGCACGACACGGTACATAAATAAACAACAATCCAAGCATATAAGTTTGGTATCTATTATCTGCTAAATAACATAGATGGCAATGAGAGACTGTATGGATATAGAAATGAATATCTCAAAGATTTTAAGTGGAAGTATAAAGCATAGGAAAAATTTACGAGTGGAGCCAAGGTAAAGTAGTTCTTATCCAAAGAAAGCTCATGCACTAAGTTCAAAGGACTAAAGTGTTGGTTGCTACTACTAATACCGTTCTAGTTCCCCTGTACAAAAATTTGTACAAGCATTGAACTATCCTAGCAACCCATGTGCTCTACTGAAGTTAAATTTGGATTGTAAACGATCCTTAACATTATTAATCCAAATTTTCCTTCAGAAGTTAAACTTGGATTGGAAACGATACTTAACATTTTTACTCCAAGTTTAACCGATGTGTTCTTCATAAGTTAAACCATATTACAGAAGATAATTAAATATCTATTTCAAAGATCGGCTTCCAGGTTAAACATGGCGAGGCACTAGGCCCTCTTGGGTATGAGATCATCCACCACTTCCTAGACACAGCCTTTCAAAGAAAATAGATATTTAACTTCTTACAGTAAATTAGGTTTAACTAAGAGACCTCAATAAAAGCACAATATCAAAACATGAAATTGAAACACAAAATTGATAACAAAAATAATAACCTAAAACCGATAGCCTCTTGTGCTTGGTTTTTCAAGATCTATACAAAGAAGATGAACTAGTTATGATGTGGAAACAAATAACTAGTTATACCCTTCTTAGTAGCTTATAGACCTCTTGATCATCTGTTGTATTCCTCTCCTCCTCTTGGACGTCGTGTGGACGACGATCTACCAAGATGAAATCCACCCAAGCTTCTTCCTTTGCTTCCAAGTTTTAGCCACCAACTAACCTCCAAGGGATGCTAGACAAGAGAGCTTCCTTCTCTTCTTCTTCTCCTTCAAGCAACCGGCCACCAAGAGAAAACCAAGCTTGATGCCGCCAACCTCCAAGAAAGAAAACAAAAGGAGAAGAGAGAAGGAAGAGGATCGAACACCAAGGGAATAGAAGAGAGGAGTTTCGACCACAATAGAGAGGATGCAAGGCTTAGGTTGTTCTCAATGAGGCACCCTCTCCCTCTCTTTTATAATTCTTGGTGAATCCTAAAAAGGAAAGTTTTAAAACAAAAAATTAAAACTTCCTTTTATTCCTTTACATGGCCGGCCACCACTTGTGCATCAAACAAGGAAAGATTTTAAACAAAAAATTAAAATCTCTTTTAAAATCCCTTTTGTGGTTAGCTATAAAAGGCATGTTTTATAAAATTAAAATCTTCTCTTTTTAAATCCTTTTGTGGATGTCTATAAAAGAAAAGATTTAAAATAAAACTCCTTTATATCATGGTTACAAAAAAGAAAAGTTTAAAATTAAAATCTTTCTTTTAAACATTATAGATAACTACAAATAAGGAAAGATTTTAAATCTCTCTTTTAATCCTTTGTAGAAAGGTATAAAAGGAAAGATTTTAAAATTTAAAATTCTCTTTTAAAACCATGTGGAAAGTATCATAAAAGGAAAGTTTTTAACAAAATAAAAACTCCTTTTTATTTACTTTTCTCTTCTTATATGGTCGGCCCTAGCTTGAGCTCCAAGCTTGGCTTGGCCAGCCCTTTGCTTGGGCTCTAAGCAAGGATGTGGCTAGCTCTTAAGCTTAGCTAAGAAGCTTGGCTTTGGGTAGATATAAGACTTTATAAATAAGAGTCTACAACAAGGACCTAGAGGAGGAATTGGTTTTGGTCTCCTGATGAGCTTGAGCTTCCCGTGTTCGCCCCGAACACCCAACTCAAGTACATCAATAATAACTCATACCACTAAAGAGTTATTATTGCACTACCGCACCAATCCCATATTACAATATGGGCTCGAATCTCGGCAAAGACGAGGTAAATACCTCCCTTATGTGCTAGTCACTATTCCAAAGGCTAGTAGCCGCCCGTGATTTACCTCCTCCGTGTTGGCCTTGGGACGGGTTGGCGGGGGCGCTGGGGCGAGCGTATTCGCCTTTTTGCCACAATATGGGCTCCTCATCATGAGTGCGCTAATCTCTCTATGTTTAAGATATCGAGTGTCCATTAATTAAATGAGTTACTGATAACTCACTTAATTAATATCTAGCTCCAAGAGTAGTACCACTCAACCTTATTGTTATGTCGGACTAAGTCCACCTGCAGAGTTTACATGACAATCCTTATGAGCTCCTCAAGGCGATATCACCAACCTAGATCACTAGGACACAGTTTCATTATATAATCAACAACACACCATATAAATAATATCATTTCCCAACTTATCAAGCCTATTGATTTAACGAACTAAATCTCACCCTTTGATAAATTAAAGAAATAAATATTAAGTATATGTACTTGTTATTATATCATGATTAAGAGTACACACTTCCATAAAAATAGAGGTCCTATTCTTTTTTTTACAGTCAGTATAAAAAGAACAACCTCAAATGGTACTACTGCTCAATACACTCAGAGTGTACTAGCTAGTGTAATTTTATAGTCAAGATAACTAATACTAAATTACACTACAACCATTCTAATGGTTTGTCCCATTCCATCTTGGTTGTGAGCAACTATTTATAATTTATAAGGAACTGATAACATGATCTTCTGTGTGACACCACACACCATGTTATCTTCAATATAAATTATATGAACAACTACATTTAGCATTTAATTTAGACATTTGACCAATGTGATTCTTATTTCAAAATAAATGTTTATACAAAAAGCTAAACTTTTAATATACATTCTAACATAAAGAAATGAAGTTAAGAAATACCGGCCTTTAATATAGGTTGAGCGTCCAAAGTTATCCACCCGTCAAGTGACTCGTCGTAATTCAAAGTCCTGTAACAACACATATAATCAAGCTATACCCCATGTATCTGATAATAAACTTGAACTCCTATTTAAAACCCAAGAAAAGACCCAATACTTTCATTAACTCAGTTAACTATAAGCCTCGAGTCTAACCTAACCCTAGATTAAGTCCAACATTTCATCTTAATCATTTCGAACAACCACCTGACAACCACCTGGATTAATTATCCCTAATCATGCCAGCAACAATTCAATTCTAGGCTAAAATACAAACCAAATATCCAACATCTTTCCCTTACTATGAGGTCTCCCTTGTTGACCCACGGTCCGGGAGAGTGGCTGCTGGAGAATACTTGCTTACCAGAGGTAGCTCCTGCCGAATGTCTAGGGTCGGTGCTGCTGTGAATTCACTGCAAAACAACCCCTAGTTAGCATAACCCTCCTTACTAGAATCTGAACACCAAAACACTATAACCCTAGGATCCAAAACCGAAGTGCCTTACCAAATCTTGGTGTCCACAGCTTCCTCTCCAGCTGGAACCCCCCACAACAGAAGTCTAGTGACAGACAAAGGAGGAAATCGCCAAGGAACTCGGTATTAGGGAATGACAGGAAGTGATGGAGAGGCGTCGGTGTTGGCCGTTGGCTCGTCGCAACCGACGATGGTGCGGCATCTCGGGTGCTCGCATGCGGGAGCGAGATCGGTGACTGGGGTGTGGGACTTGCAAAAGGGAGAGGGAAGAAAGGAGTCATCGGCTTTTAGGTGGGGGATTGGGGAAAGAATAGGGTTTGACTACCTAGGTTTTTAGGTTTAATACTTAGGCTTATTTGGGCTTATATGAAATGAATTAACTCCCACCCATGGGGTATTCCAAATAGGCTTTATCTAGCTTAACCGATTCATTCCCCCTTAAACTAGTCATGTGGTCTCCGATTAAATCCAAAAAAATATCTAAAATTTCTTAAAAAAATCCTCTAAGGTCATTACTCCCATAACCCTTATTATTTATTTGTGGGGTCTGATAGTTTAGGTCCTCTTTTGTCAGTCCACATTGAAGAGTGCACGTTGCTTTGGCATTGGCTTCGACCTTTTTTATTATACTTGTGTCCCAGTTCTCGCATGAAACTAGTTTTCTTGTGCCATTGAGTGGGAGTGTGAGGCAGATTTTGATGATCATTCACATCTCAAATTGGGTTTGAAGGTAAGACTCCATTCGACCCTTCTAGTAGCTGAAATCTTAGCTGGAGAAGAGCGACGGTCGAGCTCTGCTATAGCCTTCTTGATGGGTCATTTTAGAGAAAACCTCAAACACAAAAAGACAAGAAATTTTGTTCTAAGACTTGGTCTTGGATTTAGTAGTACGGGATTTATGAAATTAAAATGCGAACTCGAGTGGTGTTGCACCAACTTCGAGAAAAAAAAATCGATTGCAATAAAAATAGATCGGGAGGCGGTAATTTTACCGATTCTGATCGACTCTAAAAAAATTGAAAATTACCACGAAGAAAAAATAATTGCTTGAATGGTGGTTTCACAAATTCAAAGTGACCTCGCTCTAATACCAATTGTAGAATTGAAAGCGCTACTGGGGGTGAATAGCGCTAGTAGGGGCTATTTCGTTTGTTTAAAGCAATTGAGTAATACGCAGCGGAATAAAAGCAATAAAAGAAATGACACGTTAGTTTTACTTGGTTCAGAGTTTGTGGTGACTCCTACTCCAAGGCCCGCGATCGTTGATCGCTTTCAGTTGGCAATCACTATAAGCTTGGAAATTATTTACAATTTCAAGTACAATATTAAAGCAATAATAAAAATTATACCGACTACTAAGAACAGTAAACTTGAAGTTTCTGGTCGTTGGAGTCTTGTTACAGTTTTTCCGGATTGTCCATTGAGTAGCACAAGGAGAAAAGATCATAAGTTTGTGTTGTCTCTTTACTGTTGCTCGAACTAGGCTTAAGTAGCCCGTAGAGGGTGCCTCCGAGACCATGGAGGGCGCCCTCAATCCCGTCAAAATCGCAGCGTGGATGAGCTCCGAACAGGTCATCGCTTATCTGCCTGAGGACGCCTCCAACTCCATGGAGGGTGCCCTTTGCCCAATGTCCAGGGTGCCTCCAACCCCATGGAGGTTGCCCTCTGCCCTGCTATGCGGCAGTGTTCGGCTAGTGCATTTAAGGAGCCTCTAAGCTCCATGGAAGGCTCCTCGGGTACTGTTCATTCCAGGCTTTATATTTTTTGCTCCCTGTAAGATGTGTTAGTCCAAAATACAAAATATATCCTGCAAAATAGAGTTAGGCATAATAAAATAAGCTTAAGATAAATATTTGACAGTCATCGGACTGTCCGGTTCTGACTTTAGATTTCCATCTGGAAACCCTAGGTCGAACCGACACCTACTCCACTCAAGAGAGTTTACCTGTTGCCAGTTGATCCTCCAAACCAACTGGGCTTTTGTTCAGTGTCCAAAGTTTCCGGTCTTCATACTGGACGTCCGCTCCACGAGCCATCAAGTCTTCCACCTGGTTTGCAACACCAGGACTATCCACCTAGAGTCCCCGACTCTAGGACTTTTTCCCCAAGCCCTCGACCCGCCAAGACTTTTCGCCTAGGGCTACCACCCCCTAGGACCTAGGATTATCACCCCCTAGGATTTTCCCTTTGCCTAATCGCAGCTAGGACTTTTCCTCACCTAGGGTTACCACCCTATAGGATTTTTCACCTGCCTAACCGCAGCTTAAACTTTTACCTAAGTAGACTTAGGACATTCCTACAATCTCATTCAAACTTGTTAGATAATGAAACAACTTAACTTTGGACCCTTTGACATAATCAAAACACAGGTTCGACTATCGAATGCTTCCCACACCAACATCTTGTTCCATATGAATGTCATCGTGGTTAGATTTGGAGCTAGTAGTGTGGTAAACCACATCCATGACTTGATCCTACCAAGATTTATAATTTAGTGAGAGAATCATTTAATTAAAGGCCTAATTAAATGATCTAAATATGATACTTATTTCTATATTTTATTGTTGTAGATCACCATGTTATCCAATGGCATCGAATACTCTCTCTGTGTAATCTGTCCTTGATAAGGATAAGCTCAATGGAGCTAACTTCTTGGACTGGTACAAAAACTTGAGAATAGTTCTCAAGTAAGAAAGAAAACTATACATCCTAGAGCAGCCATTCCTAAGACCCATCACTGCCACTAGAACTGATAAGGATGCTTATAAGAAGCATTAAGATGATGCATTAGATGTATCATGCCTTATGCTTTCCACCATGAACTTTGAGCTTCAGAAGCAACATGAGAACATGGATGCATATGATATAGTTGAACATCTTAGACAACTATATCAAGGACAGGCAAGGCATGAGAGATTTGAGATCTCTAACGCTTTATTTCAATGCAAAATACAAGAAGGAAGTCACGTAAGGCCTTATGTTCTCAAATGATCGGGTATGTGGAGAATCTACAAAGATTGGGATTTCAACTAGACCAGGAATCGGCCACTGACCTTATTCTACCTTCATTACCCAAGAGCTACAATCAATTTGTCATGAACTATAATATGAATAAAATTGACAAGGCATTACTTGAGATGTGTTAAGCATGTTGACAACTATTGAACTAAATCTTAAAAAGGTAAAACCTAGTAAGGTATTGATGGTACAAAAGGGTAAAGGTAAATAGCAACCCAAAGGTAAGGGTAAGATCCAAATCAAAGGAAGCCCAAAACACATGCATTGAAACCTAAAGGCGGGGTGGTTAAGGAAGAAAACTACTTCCACTATGGTGAGACTGGACACTAGAAGAGGAACTGCAGTTGTACCTAGAGGAATTGAAAAGGAAGAGAAGTGAAACTTCTACCTCTAGTATATATGTTATAGAAATTAATTTATCTATCTTGTCTTTTTGGGTATTAGATACTGGCCTTCGAAAGACTAGATCATTGACGAAGGGCAAAATAGACCTACAAGTAGGCAATGGTGCAAAAGTTGCTGATGTCGCTGTAGGAACATATTCCTTATCTTTGCCCACTAACTTGTTTTAGGACTAGAAGAGTGATATTATGTATCTGCTTTAACCAAGAACATTATCTCTGATTCTTGTTTAGACAAAAAAGATTTTTCATTTGTAATAAAGGGCAAATATTGTTCCATTTATTTAAATGACATGTTCTATTATAGTGCACCCCTCTTATTAATGGTCTCTATATTCTAGACTTTGAAAACACAATCTATAACATAAATACCAAACAGTTGAATTCTATTAATTTAAACCAAATATATCTCTGGCATTATCACTTGGGTCACATAAATGAGAGTGCTTATCTTAACTCCATGAGGACTTATTATTGGACTCATTTGATTTTGAATTATATGAGGCATGCGAATCTTGTCTTCAAGGCAAGAAGACTAAGACTCCATTTTAGTCAACATAGAAAAACAGCTAATGACTAATTAGGACTCATACATATTGATATATATGGCTCTTTCAGAATAGCTGCTAGAGGAGGCTATCATTACTTCATTACTTTTATTGATGATATCAGTAGGTACGATTGTGCATCTAATGAGACACAAGTCAAAATCCTTTGAAAATTCAAAGAATTTAAGGATGAAGTACAAAATCAACTTATTAAGCATATTAAGATACTTTGATCATATCGAGGTGGGAAATACCTTAGCCAAGAGTTTCATGATCATCTTGTTGAGTGTGGGATCATATCTCAACTCACTCCACTTGGAATATCATAATAGAATAGTGTATCAGAAAGGAGAAATCATATCTTATTAGATATGGTACAATCGATGATGAGTCAAATAGATCTTCCTACTTCCTTCTGGGGGCATGCTCTAGAGATGACCGCTTTTACATTTAATCGTATTCCATCTAAGGCCATCATAAAGACAACATATATGATATGGAATGGGAAGAGTCCCAAGATATCTTTCATGAAGATTTAGGATTGTGAGGCTTACGTTTGATGACAAGTCTCAGATAAACTAGGATCTAAATTTGACAAATGCTATTTTGTAGGATATCCTAAGAAAGAAAGAGATATTTACTTTGACAATCCCACACAAGGCAAAGTGTTTTTTGCTAGAAATGGTGTGTTTCTAGAAAGATAATTTATTTCTAGAAAAACTAGTGGGGGTACAATCATTCTTGAAGAAATTTTTGCCTTAATGGAAATTGGATAAGTATCACAAGATGTTGTAGATCATGATTTTATTAATCCATAAGAAGTTGTGGAGCAATAATATGTTCAAATAGCACAAGCTCTATGCAGATCTAATAGGACCCGTCGTTAACCTGGGAGATATTTTTTCTCTTATCTGACCATGGTGATGTAGGGCTTATTAGTTTTAATGAGCCTACATCTAATCAGGAAGCTGTACAGGGCCCAAATTCTGAGAAACGACTAGAGGCCATGAGATCTGAAATGGAATCCATGAACACTAACTAAGTATGGACCTTGGTTGATCCACCTAAAGGAATCAAACCCATTAGGTTTAAGTGGGTCTTCAAAGTGAAGACTGACATAGATGGGCATATGCATACCTATAAAGGTAGATTGGTGGCTAAAGGATTCAAGTAGATTCATGGTATAGATTATGATAAAAACCTTTTCACCAGTTGCGATGCTCAAGTCTATTCGAATCATGCTTGCTATTGCAGCATACTATGATTATGAGATCTGGTAGATGGATGTCAAAACTACATTTCTTAATGGAAATCTACTCGAGGATGTGTACATGATATTGTTGGGATGTATACTATAAGCCTAGCTTTTGTATGAACATCTATTTTGAAATATTTTGAAATAAGAATCACTTTGGTCAAATGATTGCATTTTATATTTATATATATGTCAATGCAGTTGTCCATTTAATTTATATTATAGATAACATGGTATGTGGAGCCACACAGAAGATCATGTTATCGGTTCCTTATAAATTATAAATAGTAGCTCACAACCAAGATGGATTCGGACAACCTATTGGAACATTTGTAGTGTAAATTGGTATTATTAGTCTGTCTTGACTATAAAATTACACTAGTACACTTTGTGTATATTGAGCAGGACCATTTGAGGTTGTTCGATTTATACTGTTTACATAAAAGAACAGAACCTCTATTATTATGGATGTGCGTCCTCTTAATCCCTATATAATAACAAGTACGTATAATTAGTATTTATTTCTTTAACTTATCAATGGGTGAGATTTATTCGTTAAATTAATAGGCCCGATGAGTTGGGAAATAGTATTGTTTATATGGTGTGTTGTTCATTATAGAAAGAAACTGTGTCCTAATTATTTAGGTCGATGATGTCCCCTTGAGGAGCTCATAAGGATTATCATGTAAACCCTGCAGGTGGACTTAATCCGGCATGATAATAAAGTTGAGTGGTACTACTCTTGGAATCAGATGTTAATTAATTGGGTTATCAGTAACTCAATTAATTAATGGACATACGATATCTTAAACACAGAGAGATTAACTCACTCATGATAAGAAGGAGCCCATATTATAATATATGATTGGTGCGGTAGTTCAATATAACCCTTTAGTGGTATAGGTTATTATTGATGGACTTGAGTTGGGTGTTCGGGCCAAACACAGGAAGCCTAAGCCCATCATGAGGCCTAAACCAATTCCTCCTCTAGGTTCCTATTGTAACCTCTATATAATGTCTCGCATCCACCCATCCACAACTTGGTTTTGTTTAACTTAACTGTTAGTTATAGCCCTAGAGCCAATCATATGATGATTGTTGTATGGACTCGATGTATCATATTCCTATATATTTATAAAGGCATTTCTTTATGGTTATTATACTTACTTGTATTGGTGCCAAATAACTAAGTATAATAGCGTCCTTGAGTAGAAGGTTCTTATCTATATCAATTGATTGGTTGAATCGATAGTGAGATGATATAGAGAACACTACTCTTAATCATTCCTAGTCATGTATTAACATTCAGGGACAATGTTAATGCGACGAGACAAGCATGTAGGTCAACTCGATGACTTGATCTCACAAGTCATGGATATAGAGATATCAAGTTCACACATGGGTATGCATTGGAGAATGTATATTGAATGACCCGCCATGAGAAAGTATCATGGACTGTTATATGAGTGTCATATACTTTCTCATGTGACTATTAGTATGACTATCAGTCATTCGACCTGAAGTCACCATAGTTCCCTATATAAGGAGTTGCATACTTTGGCTTCGTCAAACGTCACCCCTAACTGGGTGGACTATAAAGGCGATTACTAGGTATGTAACAAATTATGCGCAGGGATGTGAGTGATGTAGATGGGATCTATCTCTCCTATATGATGGGAGTGACATCATTATTCTTGATAGAGTGAGATCACTAAGTGTATGGTCATGCCCATATGAGTCAATATGAGATATTGAGCTCATTTGATTAGAGTGAGTCTACTTGGAGTTCAAGATATAGATTGATTAGAGGATGACATGGTCTATGCCTCAAATTGATCAATCTAGATGTCAAGGATAGAAGGACATTGTCACATATCGTGAGAGTCACAATTAGTAGTCACAAAGGTGATGTTGGATCTCAACATTCTTGTAACTTGGGTAGTAATGTTGTGTTGCTAGATACCGCTCATTACTTATGTTTCTAAATGGGTTTAGGAACATTGCCAACGTTACAAGAACCTATAGGGTCACACACAAAGGGCAATTAGATGGAGAATAGGTTCATATGATGAACTAAGAGGATTAGGTTCTTGTGATGAACCAAATTGGATTAAGAGTAATCCAAATTAAACTAATTGAGTTGGACTCAATTTGATTCATGTTTCAAATGAGTCTAATTTAGACTTGAATTAATTGAGTCAATTTAATTCAATGAATATAGATTCATTAAATTAAATTGATTTGAATCAAATGGTTAAATTTGATCAACCATGGGAGAGAAGAGGTCAAGCTTGACTTGATTTGAGAAGGGAAGATGAAGGGTCAAGTTTGACTTGACCAAATGCCACCTCATTGTGACATGGCATGGGGCCGGCCAATGATGGTGTTCCACATCATCAAGGCTTCTTTACTTGGTCAAGATTGACTTGACCAAGTGCCACCTCATGAGGGAGACCAAGAGCCATGACTCTTGGTATACCATAGAGGTTTAAAACCCTCTAAATGTGGCCGGCCACATAATGGTGCTTGAATAGCATTGTGTGCTCATTCAATCTATCTTCTTCCTTCCTCTCTTCTTCTCTTCTCTCCCTCTCCTCCTTCGCCGAGACTCCTTGGGGTGCTAGCACACTCTAAGGTTTCCTCTCCATCTCTTGTTCGTGTGGATACTTCTAGAGGTGTGTACACTTGAACACACTTGAGATCCGACGGACCTTGGACGAGCGGGATTTGCAAAGGGCTTCGCTTCAAAGGTATACTTCCCTTTTCATGTAGATCTAGTGTAGATCTACGATAAAACATGTACATGATTTATTTTATATGTCTTCACACGAATCCGTGGCAAGACTTCGGGGTTTCCGCAACACAAAAAGTAGTTTTTGCTGCCCGAAAGTCCTAACATTAACTTGGTTTGGTTTAACTTGGTTATAGAGAGAGAGATTTTTTCTAAACAAAATTCTGTTATTTTTTTTCTTTGTAACCGGCAACAAGCCTATAAAAAGGAGTAGGTGGTGGCCCCTAAAACCTAATTTTCTAATTTTTCTCTTCTCCTCCTTGTGGCCGGCACCCCTCCCCTTCTCTTTTGCTGGGGTCGGCGCCCCCTTTATCCTTGGTGGTCGGCGCCCCTCCTCCTTGGTGGCCAGGGCCCCCTCCTCCTTGGTGGCTGGCGCTCCCTCCTACTTGGTGGTCGGTAGATTGGAGAAGAGGAAGAAGAAGAGGAAGAAGAAGAGAAGGAAGAAGATTAGAAGGTGCCCCATCCTAGAGCCTCCTTTTGTAGCCGGTGGTTTGGATCCAAAGAGAGGAAGGGTGGTGTTGTCTTGGTAGATCGTCACCCACATGGCATCCAAGAAGAGGAGAGAAATATGACAGAAGATCAAGAGGTCTTTAGCTACGAAGAAAGGTACAACTAGTTCTTTAATTCCGCTGCATAATTAGTTAGTTTTCTTTGTATCATTTTTGGAATACTAACACAAGAGGCCAGCGATCTTGTACTTCGATCAAGGTGGGTTTTGATCATTCAAGAACTTGCTTGATTGATCAAACACATGATTGATTGAACATGCGGGTTGCTAGGAAAAGTTCTATTCTTGTACAATTTTTTGTACAGGGAAATTGAAACAGAACGGAATTCCAGCGCCCTTCAGATACAACCTGAGGGTTTTATCGATCCAAAGCATGATAGAAAGGTGTGTAAGTTGTAACGATCCATTTAAGGATTGAAGCAAGCTTCTAGAAGCTAGAATCTTCGATTTTATGATACGATCAAAGGATTTGGTTTCATCAAGAATGAAGATGAACCTTGTGTCTATAAGAAGGTTAGTGGGAGCACAGTCATTTTTCTTATATTGTATGTAGATGACATACTTCTCATTGGAAATGATATCCCTACTCTTCAGTTAGTGAAGACGTGGCTTGGAAATTGTTTCTCAATGAAGAACTTAGGTGAAGCAGCCTACATTTTAAGCATCAAGATTCATAGAGATAGATCTATGTGATTACTTGGCCTAAGCCGAGTACATATATTGACAAGGTGCCTAAACATTTTGCAATGCATAATTCTAAAAAGAGATTTCTGCCAATGTCATATAGTGTGAGTCTTTTTAAGACTTAATCCCCCTCTTCTAAGGAAGAAAGAGACCGCATGGATCAGATTCATTATGCATCTGCTATAGCATCTCTCATGTATGTTATGCTTTGTACTCACCCTGATGTCTCATATGCATTAAGCATGACGAGCAAATATCAGTAAGACCCAGGTAAAGGTCACTGGACAATAGTCAAGAATATTCTTAAGTACTTAAGAATAACTCAAGATTTTTTCTTGATCTTTGGAGGTGATGAAGAGCTTACTATAAAGGGTTATACTAATGCTAGCTTCCAAACTAATAAGGATGATTCTAGATCACAATCAAGGTATGTATTTTGCTTAAATAGTGGTGTTGTGAGCTAGAAGAGTTCGAAGCAAGACATAGTCGATGATTCTACAACAAAGGCTGAGTAAATTGTTGCTTTAGTTGCAACAAAAGAGGCTGTTTAGATCAAGAAGTTTATTTTAGAGCTTGCGGTTGTTCCTAGTATAGAGAATCCAATAGGCCTCTATTGCACAAACTAACCTCGCTCTTATCATCGTTCCAAACATATACTATCGTGATTCCATCTCATTCAAGAGATGATAGATAGAGGAGATGTGAGGATATGCAGAGTACCGACCGATGCTAACATTGTAGATCCTTTGACCAAGGCTTTGGCATAGAGAAAGCATGATGGTCACACTAGGTCAATGGGTATTCGATATCTCAGTGATTGACACTAGTGCTAGTGGGAGATTATTAGTATTAGACCTAAAAGCTATTTATGAGATGATTGAAAAGGACACTTTTTTATCATATTTCATTATTTAATAAAAGGAAAAATCGATTATTATATTTACTTCAGTTCAGTGTCGAATGAATAAGTATAATAATGTCCTAGGGTAGTAGGTTATAATCTATAACATATCAATTAGTTGAATTGATAGTGAGAAAATATAGAACACTACTCTAGTTAAGTATACAAGGCTAATATTAATGCGTTGAGACTAGCATGTAGGTCAATGGATGACTTAATCTCATAAGTTATGAATATGAGATATCATATTGACACATGAGTATATATACTGAATGACCCACCATAAGAATGTTTCATGGATTATTATATGAGTGTCATAAATATTCTCATGTAACTATAAGTATGAATAGTCCTTAAACATGAAATCACTATGGTTCCTTACATAAGGAGTTGTGTACTTTGGTATCGGTAAATATCACCTATAACAAGGTGGACTATAAAGTTGATCACTGGATATGCAATAAGTTATGTAGAGGGATGTGAGTGATGTAGATAGAATCTATCCCTTCCATGTGACAGAAGTGATATCTGTGGGCCCCTTGATTAATAGGACACAAGAATGCATGACTATGCTCAAATGAGTCAATATGAGATATTGAGTTTATTTGTTAGAGTGTGCCTACATAGAGATCAAGAAACATAAAGATAGATAAGAGGATGATACGGTTTATGCCTCTTTGATCAATCTAGATATTAAGGATAGAAGGATTGAGTCATACAAGATAATAGACGTGGAAAGGTTAGGTTAGATCTCGGTATTCTTGTCACTTGGGTAGCAATGATGCCTTATTAGATTCTTATGTATCTAAAATAGGTTTAAAGACATTGCAACATTACGAGAACCTATTGGGTCACACACAAAGAACATATTGATTTAGAGATTGGTTCATTTTAGTTTGACTAAAATATGATAAACCATTGGATGAGATTATTTTAGTGATTGACATTCGAGCTAGTGTGAGATTGTTAGTATTAGTTCTAAGAGTCAATTATGAGATGATTTACATATCTGTATTAGACTCATTGAGTTAGACTCAAGTGAATCCAACCATATGGATTCAGTCTATTCCGAATTAGACTTGAGTTAGACTCAAGTGAATTCATTCACTAAAGAGGATAATAGAGATTAAAGAAACATTAAAATAGTTAATTTTGAAATTGATTATTCATTCAATTTTAAAAATTGAATTCAAGAATGATGAATTCGAAAATAGCCTTAATGGAGTGTTAATGCTCATTAAGTCTCATTAAGTGAATTAATGCATATTAAGTATTGCCATTGGATGAAGTACAAAATCATTTTTTCTCTCATTTTCAAAATGGAGATTCATTTTTCTTCTTCTCTCCTTTTTCTTTGGCTGAAACTTACTAGAGGGTTGCTAGTTGGTCTTCTCCATTTTCTTGTGTTCGTGTGGTTACCAAAAGAGGCACGGACACATGATCATGCTGAGATCCTTGCTATCGGGAGATCGTGTTCACGCATCAAAGGTAGAACTCTTTCTCATAAAACTTAGTATATGTTTTCTTTCTCCTTCATATGGATCTTCTGAAAGGATCTAGTAAGTTTTTCTACTGTGCTTTCTATGTATTTAGCGCTCTAGATCCTTACATGCAGTGTATTATTTTGGATTGTGTGGCTTTCCAATGTTTTTTGTTGTGTTTTTATTATAGCCATTTGGGCTATTTATTATTTTTGTTTTTTATTCTAGCCATGTGGGATATGTATACATCTGCGTGGTTATTGATCCAACCATGTGGGCTACATATTAAACTGTGTGGTTGTGTTTTATTTGTAGCTATGTGGGATGCATATTATTATACTTATATAGTTAGGTGGCTTTGTGTCCAGGTTTTATTTGTCACTGTTATAGAGGAGATGTTGTCCATTTGTCAGGTAGGGACTCCTCTAGGATGTGACAGAAACCATAAGAGCCAAATTACAAAAATTACTAGAAATAATATTCAGAGAAAATATTTGATAAATCTAGTAACTAGTAACTTATCTTAGAACTAAAATCTATAAATAATTTTTAATTTAATTTCATGTATATGCTCGAAATTTAAATAATTTTGATTTATTAAAGTTTTATAAAAATTAAATTCATAGACATTCCTTTCAGTTTTCTATCGAAATTTATTTCTCTCAAAAATGAAAATATTATCTGGTAATAGACAAATTTTTAAAATTTTTTGACAGTTATATTATTTTTTATGAATTCAATAACAAAAATTAAAATTTTAAAATTAAAATTATTTCAATAATTAATTTTTTAACATCTTATTTTTTGTGTTAAAACATTATGATTTATGTTTCTAGAAAATATTTCAAAAATTTTTGGCTGTTGTATTAATTGTTATAAATTTTCTTACCAAAAATTTGTCAGTATTAGTCCTAGTACCAATTATGAGATGATTGTAAAGGACTCATTTTATATCATATATCATTATGAATAATTGGCAAAGTTGGTTATTATATTTATTTCAGTTCAGTGCCGATTGAATAAATATAATAATGTCCTTGGGTAGTAGGTTCTTGTCTACAGTATATCAATTAGTTAAATTGATAATGAGATATTGTAGAGAGCACTACTCTTAATTATTCCTAGTCGAGCATTAATATACAAGGATAATATTAATCCGTTGAGACTAGCATCTAGGTCAACGGATGACTTAATCTCACAAGTCATGGATATGAGATATCAGGTTGACACATGGGTATATATTAGAGAATATATACTGAATAGCCTGCCATGAGAATGCTTCATGGATCATCGTATGAGTGTTATAAACATTCTTATGTGACTATTGGTATGAATAGTACTTAGACCTGAAGTCACTACAGTTCCCTGCATAAGGAGTTGTATACTTTGATATCGTCAAACGTCACCCGTAACAGGGTGGACTACAATGTTAATCACTGGGTATGCAATAAATTATGCGGAGGGATGTGAGTGATGTAGATGGGATCTCTATCCCTTCCATATGACGGAAGCAATATCTATGGACCCCTTGATTAGTAGGACACAAGAAAGCATGGCCACACGTAAATGAGTCAATATGAGATATTGAGCTCATTTGTTTGAGTGTGTCAACTTGGAGATCAAGAAATACAAAGATTGATAAGAGCATGACACAGTCTATGCCTCATTAATCAATCTAGATATCAAGGATAGAGGGACCAAGTCATACAAGATAATAGCCACGGACAGGTTAGGTCGGATCTCGACTTTCTCGTCACTTGGGTAGCAATGATATCTTGCTAGATGTCACTCATTGCTTATGTATCTAAATGTTGATTTGGGTACATTGCCAATGTTACGAGAATCTATAGGGTCACACACAAAGAACAAGTTGATATGGAGATAGGTTCATGTGATGAATCATTGGATTAAGTGTAATCCGAATTTGACTCATTGAGTTAGACTCAAAGGGATCCAATTGTTGGATTGAGTCGAGTTGCGTTAGAATCTATGGGTTGGACTTATTGGGTGAACTTGTGTTCACCAAGGAAGTTTAATGGTCAAAATTTAACCATTGGATTGAATGGTTAATTTTGAGCCATTGGATGGGAAGATGAAAGGGCAAAACCCTTGGTATTCATGTGATGAGTATATATATCATTTGGATGATAATTTTTGGATAGTTGAGAAGGTTTGAGACCTTTTGCATTCTTCTTCTTGCTCCTTACCTCTCTTGGCCGAAACTCCTATGTGAGGTTGCTAGCACAACCTTAGGTGTTTTCTTCTCCATCTTGCTTTCTTTGTGAGACAAGCAAAGACAAGGCTTGTTCGTGTGGATACCATTGAGGCGGGGACGTATGATCGTGCTGAAATCCGAGCTGTCGGGAGATCGTGTGCACGCATCAAGGGTATAATCCTATCATGTAACTTGGTATAGATTGTTTGTATGAAATGTTTATTCCCTTCACATGGATCTACTAGATAGAAGATCTAGTTAATTTCCACTGCGTTTTCGTGTGTTTAGCACGCTAGATCCCAACAAAATCATATTTTTATAATTAAAAATTCAAAAAAAATTATTTTTAAAAATTTTAAGGATAATCATTACATTTTATATGCTTAGAAAAATTAGTAAGATTTTTTTAAGCCAACAACTATTTTTAATCGTTAAGTTTCAACAATACATATTTGAGTTCTAAAATATTTATTCTAATAATGAAAATTATAATTTTTTGTGAAAATTTTTAATCTAGTCTGAACAGTTCTATGAAATATTCTCAAAAAGTTTCAAGATTTTTCACAACTTAAAAATAATTTTTAAATTTATTTAAGCAAAAGTATGAAATATCTCTTAAAAATTATTTTCTATGACAAAATACTTCGGTAAAAATATAGGAGTCTAGGTATTTTGCATCCAGACCTTCAAATTTTTCTCATATCTTCTACTATTATTTCCAATTTTTCCCTGATTTTTTCTTTGATGTGATCAAATGTGGAGAATAACAATACATTAAGTATAGGGGCAATTTTATTTTAAATTGTCATATTTATTTACTCCAATTTATCATATTTAAATTATAATTATTTTTTATCTTATTTAGATTTTTCCTAATCTTAACTCGGGTTGATGCACACCAACAAAGAAAAAATTGTAAATACCTCAAGTTAGTTTTTATATGATCAACCGAGTCAAGTTAGGTCCTATGTTATGTCAATGCCTTGTGTCTAAGTCTATAGGAACTTAAGAATACAATAAGTCGAGTGGAAAACACGACAAACGAGAAGTGTAACACGGGAAATGGGTCTATAGACTTGGTACTGTTGGTGGTAAGAATATGAGTGGAGAGACGAGGAGGTCATGTCCTTGGATGGACAAACCCTAAGTCACTGATCCAACTGAATAAACCAAGAGGTTTCAAGTTGAGATCAAGACAAATCTTACTGTCTTTTCTTGTTAATGCAGTATTATACTACTGTACTAATTTTGTGTTACAAGGATATTTTTATACTATGGGAGTAACTTTGTTTTACAAATATGAAGCGATCAATAGATCAAATAGGAGGTTCAGTCTATCCAATCTAGCTGATGTTGCAGGGTTCAGACCATGCAAAATAAACTTGGAAGTCAGAGGATCGATCAACCAAACCCAACGATCAATCGACTGAACCCATTTTAGAAATGTAGTTGGAAGATCAAATCTCCACTAACAAGGAAATTAGCCAAATAACCCAAGGATCAATTGACCAAACAATAAATGCATTAATGATGCCAAGATCTTATCTCAATAAAGAAGGAAGGTTGCATGATTAGTTGACCAATAGGGAGATCGGTTGACCAAAAGGATCAGTCGACCGAAGGATTTTTCAATCTATCAAACTCATCTTGTAAAAAGACCTCAATATCTGAGCCAACATAGAACATCTTCTGAGTAACTTTCTGATCTTCTACTCTTCTATTCGTGATACTACTCTATGCTTCAACTCTGCGTGCAAGCTACAACACCAAAGAATTTCGACAAATCTTCATTGTTAGTATATTTATTTTCATCTTGCATAATCCTTTGTAAATATCTTTATACGAATTTTAGTGAATTGACCAATGGTGTGATCAAGGATCACGGGTCTTAGAGAAGGAGTCGACATAGGCTTCAAACCAAATAGACAACTATGTCTTTGTGTGTATTGTTTTTAATTCCACTTTTATACTTTAATTTTGTTTTAATACAAAAAAGAAAAGATTTGTAAGGAGTAATATTCACACCCCCCCTCCAATCACTATTTTGATCCTTCACTTGATATCAAAGCCAATCACTCTGAATTAACTTAACTGTTTTTTGATCACTTTAAAAATCTTTTATTTTTATTTTTCTTAAAAAATAAACAAAAAAAATTAATCTTATTTTTGTTTCTATTTTATCTCACACTGCTAATCCTAAGACATTTTCATTGGTTTCGTAATAACATCAAACTCTAACCAAGAGGGTGTCCTCCATTGTTCACTAGTGAAAATTTTAGCTACTGGAAGAGATGAATGGAATGCTATCTCAAGTCTGATATCAAACTCTGGCTCACAATTCTGAAGGGATATACACCACCCATGGAGAATAAGAACCATTAGACCCGGAATAGTGGAATCCTCAAATGGTGAAAAAAGCATAAGTAAATTATTACAAAACTATAAACACCATTAGGGCTGTAAATGAACCAAGTGTTCTTGAATAAGCTTGGTGTTCGGCTTGGTAAGAGCTTGTTTATGTTCGTTCAATATAAATAAGATTAATTAAACAAACAATCTTGAACAGCTCGTTAAGCTAAATAAACAAGTTTGAACACATATGTGTTCAGCTCGTTAACGTTCGTGAACAACGTTCATGAACAATATTCACGAACCATATTCATTAATAAAACTCCTTTTAATATGCTAAATAAATAATAAAATAAAATAAAATAAATAATTAAATTTAAATTATCAAGCTCAATAACCAATCAAGCAACTAAAAGTTTCAAACAATCAAACAAGCTTGAATTGAGAGCTTGATACCATCTAAACAAATCAAGCTCGAACCAAGCTCAAGCCAAGCTTGCATTGAGAGCTTGATAACATCTAAATGAACCAAGCTCAAGCTCATAAAAAATAAATAAAGTCAAGCTTGAACACTCATTTTAAAAGATTGGTTCATTTTAAGCTAGACTTGGCTCGGCTTGGTTACCTTATCAAAAAAGTTTGAACACCCCAAAGCTCGACTTGGCTCGGCTCGTTTACAGCCCTAAACACCATCTAGTGTGGCTTAACCATGGAGGAGATAAATCACATCGAACTCTATGAAAACACAAAAGAATTATGGGATCTTTTAGTAAAACTACACGAGGGAACCGATGATTCCAAGGTAACAAAAAGAGAGATCTCTTACTTAATAATTTACTTAATATAAAAATGTTGCCTGGAGAAACCGCAATCCAACTGCATGCATGACTCAAACACATCCTCAACAGTCTGCATCTAATTGGACATCAATTTGAAAACCATAACAATATAAGGTATGCTCTAAATCCTCAACAGTTTGCATGACTCTAAATGCTCTAAAAGGTCCCTTTAAAGGACCTTTTAATTATTAAATTAGAAAAACTTTTTTACGAGTTAGAGTTACATTAGCAGTCTAATTTGAGTCAATTCAAGAAAGGAATTGCATTGTTTGCAGGACTAACAAGGAGAGAAAGTCTCGAACAAAGCTTGAACCTGAGAGCAAGTTAAACTCTAACTCTACAAATGAAGAGAAACTAGTGAATATGGTTACAAGGATGTTCAACAAGAAGAAATTCAAAAGGAGTACAAAAAGGATGCCACCCAACACAAATCAAAACAAATAGGAAATAACTTGCTATTAACATTTTAAAAATTATACACTTATATATTTTCCTTAAAAAATATATATGTTTCAAAATTTCTTCTTATTAGAAATATTTGCTTCAAACTTTTCAGAACTTAATTTTTGAATCAAAGATTCTTCTTCAAAAATTTTGTCTTAGAAAATTTTCAAATCCTAAGACAAATTTCATAAATTATTTTCCCTTAGACAAAATTTCTAAATTCTAAAGAATAATTTCAAAACTTAGTTTTTCGTTCACTATTTTCCCTTAGAAAATTTTTTATTCACAAATTTATAAATTTTAAAACTTATTTTATGCTTACTTGGAAAATTTTCTTAATCTATATGCTTATCCAAGAAAATTTTCAAAATGTTTTCTTCAATTTTTTTAACACCAATCCTTAGTTTTCCCCTTAGAATGTTTCAAACTTGGTGATTGCTATTATCCCAATTTTTTATGTGTGTCAAAGGGGAAGAGATATTATGGTTAAATTCATGGGGAGTTTATCTTAAGGGGAAGAAAATTAACTATCATGTTTTTAACTTAAGTTTATCTTAAGGGGAGAAAGTTAATTATCATATACTGTTTAAACTTAACTTTGAATCAATTGCTAAGAATCAAAAAGGGGGAGTTTGTTAGTGCTGGGAGCAACTTAATCGAACTTATATTTTGATATTGTCAAAGGTTCAAGTTAAGTCTTGTTGTAATCTGATGAACTAACTAAGTGTGTAGAATGTTTACTCAACCAAGAAAGTCATATTCACAACTAGGCAGAGAAGTCTTAGCAAATTATGGAAGCTAGGTAGGAAGTCCTAGTGGGTCGAGGATCTAATACTTGGTAGATGGACTCGATAGGTCTAGAGGACCGATATTGAGGGGAAGCCCTTGTGAGCCAATCTGATGCTGAGTCGAAGTTCAAACAGGTCTGGAGAACCCAATGTTTGGCAGGTAAGTTAAGGTAAGTAACTGGAGTGGAGTGGAGTGATAGGGAGGTCATGTCCTTGGAAAGGATAAATCCTAGGTCACTGATTTAACTGAAGAAATCGAGAGATTTATAAGTTGAGATCAAGACAGATGTTATTCTCTTTTCTTACTCGTGCAGCATTATACTACTGTACTAATTCTATGTTATAGGGATACTTTTTATACCATAGAAGTAACTTTGTTTTACAGAATTTAGAGGGATCAGGTGACAAAATAGGAGGTTCAGTCAACCAAACCTAGCTGATGTGGTAGGGTTCAGATTCCGTAAAGCAAACTTGGAAGTCAGATGGATCGGTAGACTGAACCTAAATTATTTTAATTTAGTGTTGAATGAATAAGTATAATAATGTCCTAGAGTAGGAGATTCTAATTTACAACATATCAATTAGTTGAATTGATAGTGAGATATTGTAGATATACATAGAATATTATTCTTAACTATTCCTTGTCAAGTATTAATATGCATGGGCAATATTAATGCATGGAGACTAGCATGTAGGTCAACGGATGACTTAGTCTCACAAGTCATGGATATAAGATATAAGGTTGACACATGGGTATATATTAGAGAATATATACTAAATGACCCACCATGAGAATATTTCATGGATCATTATATGAGTGTCATAAACATTCTCATATGACTATTGGTATTAATAGTCCTTAGACCTGAAGTCATTACGGTTTCCCTACATAAGGCGTTGTATACTTTGGTATCGACAAACGTCACATGTAACAAGGTGGACTATAAAGTCGATCAATGGATCTATTCCTTATATACGACAGAAGTTATCTATAGGCCCCTTAATTAGTAGGACACAAGAATGCATGACCATGCTCAAATCACATATGTGATATTGAGATTATTTGTTTTAGTGTGTCAACTTAGAGATCAAGAAACATAAATTTTGATAAGAGGATGACACAACCTATGCCTCATTGATCAATCTAGATATCAAGGTTAGAAGGACCAAGTCATACAAGATAATAGCCACGAAAGGTTAAGTCGGATCTCTACATTCTCATTACTTGGGTAGCAAAGATTCATTGCTAGATGTCACTCATTGCTTATAAATGTTGATTTGGATACATTGCCAACGTTATGAGAACCTATTGGATCACCCACAAAGAACAAGTAGATTTGGAGATGGGTTCATATGATGAATCATTGGATTAAGTCTAATCCGAATTGGACTTATTGATTTAGACTCAATTTGATCTAATTATTGGATTGAGTCCAATTCAAACTGATGTGAACCCAATGAGAAAGATATCTCAAGAACCGACAATGAATTGAAAACAGAAAGAAGGAAGGTCTAAAGATGATAAGATGGATGAAAGAAACCTCGACCCAAAACTTAGAAAAGCACGAACCTTGGTATACGAGATGGAAGACGCCACAACCGTGGGATTGAGGTTGATAATTCTTTGAACGCCACAAGGAGATGCCTTGATAAGTTCAAGTTCAATGAATAACCAACAAGCGAGAGCCTCATCGTGCTTTAGATTGAAAAATATGTCAAAGATACAAGTGTGGCTGTCACCCTCTTTATTTATAGCTATAAGGTGACCAAAAAACCCTAAAAAGCCAAAAGAAAGCCCATTTAGTAAAGGCCTATGTAGACTACTTAGCCATTTTAAGCTTATGACTTTATTACAACCCAAATAAAAGTAGAAATTGAGTCTAAATTAAGCCTACATATGCGTACTACATATACATGAGACTCAAGTGCTAATTAAGCTCATCTAAGGCTTAAATTAGGTTGACTATGCCGAATGACTTTCTCTTGGTCAAACCTTCTTCAATGGTAGGTTTGGCCTTCACATCTTCAATTAGTACATTAAGTGCTTCCTTTATCTTTCTAGTCTTAGCCCTTGTAATTGGGCCTCCATTGATGCATAATGGATCATCATTAACATCTAGAGTGGGTTGACCATGATCCATATCGTTAGCTTGTTGCTCTCTTTCTTTGACTCCATCATTCCCCCTTTCCCCAAAAAGATTCGTCCTCGAATCTTGATCACCTCAGTTTGTCAATCTATTTGTGGATGAAAAATCTAGAAAACAAAAGCTTTGTTCCCAATTTTCTCCATAGTGTCTTCCAAAAGTAGCTTAGGAACTTTGCATCACGATCTGAAATTATGCTCCTCGGTACTCCATGAAGCCGCATGATCTCTCTAAAAAATAGATCAGCAATAGGGTTAGCATCATCTGTTTTCCTACAAGGAATAAAATGAGCCATTTTAGAAAATCTATGCACAACCACAAAATGGAATCCATACCTCGTTTGGACCTTAGTAGTCCTAAAACAAAGTCCATGGAAATATCAACCCAAGGTTCACTAGGAATTGGTAAAAGGTGTATACAATCCATGAGGTAAAGATTTAGATTTTGCTTCCCTACATGTAATACACTTCTCACAAAATTTAACTACATCTTGTTTCATGTGTGGCCAAAAGAAATGCTCTACCAGCACTTCTAGAGTTTTTCTTAATCCAAAATATCCCATTAGTCCCCCACCATGAGATTCTTGGATAATAATTCCCTTAATGAACAATTAGGCACACACAACCTATTCACTCTAAAAAGAAACCCCTCATGCCTATAAAACTTCCCAAAAGCAGCATGTTCACAAACTTCAAACACATTTCCAGAATCAGAATCATTAGAATATAGATTTTAATGTATTCAAATCCTAACAATTTAGTGTTTAAAGTAGAGATCAAGGTATACCTTTGAGACAAATCATCGGTAACAATGTTTTCCATACCTTGTTTATACTTGATCACATAAGGGAATGATGATTCAATGAATTCTACCCATTTTGCATGACACCTATTCAATTTGCTTTGGCTCTTCAAATACTTCAACGATTCATGATCAGTGTGAATAACAAATTCTTTGGGCCACAAGTAATGATGCAAGTCTCTAAAGCCCACACCAATGCATACATCTCCTTGTCATAAGTTGGATAGTTCAAAGCTGCTCCGCTGAGTTTCTCACTAAAATAAGCAAAGGGTCGACCTTCTTGTATTAGCATAGCTCCAATACCTATTCCTGATGCATCACACTCAATTTCAAAAGTTTTAGCAAAGTTAGGTAATGTAAGTAATGGTGCAGAACTTAGCTTCTCCTTAAGTAAGTTGAAAGTTGTAACTTGCTCACTATCCCAACAAAACCCAACATTCTTTTTAACAACTTCAGTCAAGGGTGCAGCTATAGAACTAAATTTTTTAACAAACCTTTTGTAGAAACTTGCCAACCCGTGAAAGCTACGTACCTCAGTTATCGTTTTTAGTGTTAGCCACTCATGAATTGCCTTAACCTTTTCTTCATCAACTGCTATTCCCTTAGCACTAACAATATAACCAAGAAACTCTATCTGACTAGTGCAAAAAGAACATTTTTGAAGCTTAACATACAATTTTTCATTTCGCAAAACAAGTAGAACTTTTTGTAAATGGTTGACATGCTCATCTAAATTCTTACTATAAATCAAAATGTCATCAAAATATACTACAACAAAGTTCCCAATATAAGCACACAAAATATGATTCATTAATCTCATGAAAGTTCTAGGTGTATTAGTTAGCCCAAATGGCATGACTAACCATTCGTACAAACCATACCTAGTCTTAAAAGCAGTTTTCCATTCATCTCCCTCACGTATACGAATTTGATGATAGCCAGACATCAAATCAATTTTAGAGAAAATACAAGAACCATATAGTTCATCTAGCATATCATCTAATCTAGGAATAGGATGACGATACTTTACCATAATTTTGTTGATAGCCCTGCAATCAATGCACATTCTCCAAGTTCCATCCTTCTTAGGCACAAGCAAAATAGGAACTGCATAAGGACTCAAACTTTCTCGAACATACCGTTTTCGCATCAACTCTTCAACTTGCTTTTGAAGCTCCTTCATCTCCCTAGGGTTGCACCTATAGGCAGGTCGATTAGGAATGACTGCTCCTGGGATGAAGTCAATCTGGTGCTCTATTCCCCTAGGTGGAGGCAATCCATTAGGAACTTCTTCTAAAAAGACATCATCAAATTCCTACAAAAGAGATTTAACAACACTAGGCAAAGAAGAGTTAAGGTTGTTAGTGTTGAAATAAGCCTCCTTGTACAAAAGTACAATCATCGGCTGTTGAGAATAAAAAGCTCTCTTAACCTCTCTTTCTTTTGCATAAAAGCTCCCCTTTTTACTCTCTAGATTTTTTGTTTCTTTTTCATTCATTTTTTCACTCCTCTCATCCTCACTTTTTCTTTTCTCACACTCCTTTTCTTTTTCATTTTTTTCCTCTCACAATCTTTTCTTTTTTCACTCTCATTTTTTATCCTCAATTGATCTTCATATACTTGCTTAGGAGTCAATGTTACAAGAGTTGTAAGTTTACCATGCATCTTAAAAGAATATTTATTTGTGAACCCATCATGCATGACCCTCCTATCAAATTGTCATGGTCTACCTAAAAGCAAATGACTTACATGCATTGGTACTACATCACAAAGAACATCATTATGATACCTACCAATGGGATAATGAAACCAACACTTGCTTAGTGACCTTAACCTCCCCGCAATCATTCAACCATTGTAGTTTATAAGGTCTAGGATGTTTAGTGGTAGGTAAGCATAATTTCTCAACCAAGATAATACTAGCAACATTAGTGCAACTTCCTGATAAGGAACCTTATAAATAGATCGCCTTGAAATTCAGCTTGGGGAAGGGTATTGACGCCACACTCAAGCAAGATGAGAAGGTGAGTGATAAGTCATGGGGTTTGATCGCCACAAGTTGCCTTGATAAGATCGGAATTAGTTCTTTGCCTAAGAACTAGAAGGAAGCTCTCACCAAAGAGAAACTAAAATTTTCATTCAAACTTACTTGATTTTCCATACAAGAGTTCTCCTATTTAACATCCCTTAAGATCCACTATGCACTAATTATGCAATAAATATCATGCTTGCATACATGGTATTTATTTTCCACTAATGCAACCACTAATCCCTAATACTAGCTTAATGCAATCATGCATGTATGGTATTTATTATACTAGCTTAGGAACTCTAAAAAATGCATTAAAAACCCACAAAGGACATCGAAAGTCACTTTAGAAAAATCCCTCCAAAAATGCATACGAAAATGGTCCTCATGTTGGTTTAATTTCACTTTCAAATTGAAGGAATGTGATCCATTTAGTTGTTGCCTCCATTGTGCATTGATCCTCGTTTTCCTTGAGCCCCATTATTAATCCTTCCAAAGCTTGCTTCATTCTCTTAGTCTTGGATCTCGTCATGGGTCTCCCAATTCCCTTCAGTGCCTCTTCTGGGCTCACATCATTCCCTCCTTCTTTAGGTGAATTTGTCCTCGAATTTAGGTCTTCATCACCTACATCAAAAGGACTCAAATCAGCCACATTAAATGTTGCACTAACACCATACTCACGGGGAAAATCAATTTTGTAAGCATTGTCATTAATTCTTTCCAACACTTGGAATGGTCCATCTCCTCTTGGTTGAAGCTTTGATTTCCTTTGGGTAGGAAATTGTTCCTTCCTCATATGAACCCACACCCAATCACCGGTGATATGGGTTAGGTTTCATAGGTCCCCGGTAAGAAGGGGGAAGGATATAACCAAACGGAGAAGGTAGGCTAATATCGGTCGGGGTATACCTCAAAAGGAGGTAGGTTTGTATCGACCGAAATATGCTTCCAAGGAGGAAGACCCATATCAATTAGCATATACCTCAAAGGAGGTAGACTAATATCGGCCGGGATATACCTTGAATGGAGGTAGGTCTATATCGACCGAAATATGCTTCCAAGGAGGAAGATCCATATCAGTTAGCATATACCTCAAAGGAGGTAGGCTAGTATCGGCCGGGATATACCTTGAAAGGAGATAGGTCTATATCGACCGAAATATGCTTCCAAGGAGGAAGACCCATATCACTTATCATATACCTCAAAGGAGGTAGGCTAATATCGGTCGGGATATACCTTGAAAGGAAGTAGGTCTATATCGACCGAAATATGCCTCCAAGGAGGCAGACCCATATCGATCAGCATATATCTCAAAGGAAGGTCAATATCGGCCGGGATACGTCTTTAAGGAGGTAGGCCAATATCGATCGAGACATACTTTCAGGAAGGAAGACTAACATCGGCCGGGATGCGCCTCCAAGGAGGCAGACCCATATCGATCAGCATATATCCCAAAGGAAGGTCAATATCGGTCGGGATACGTCTTTAAGGAGGTTGGCCAATATCGATCGAGACATACTTTCAGGAAGGAAGACTAACATCGGTTGGGATGTGCTTCCAAGGAGGCAGACCCATATCAAGCAGCATATATCTCAAAGGAGGTATGTTAATATCAGTCGGAATATACCTCAAAGGAGGTAGGCCAATATCGAGCGAGATATGCCTCCAAGAAGGAAGGCCAATATCGGCCGGGATATGTCTTTAAGGAGGTAGGCCAATATCGATCTAGACATGCCTTTAAGAAGAAAAGCCAATACCGGCCGGTTGACCAATACCTTGAAAAGATACTTGATAAAATATAGCCTAGTGCTAGCTGGGATAATTAACATAGAAGGGCGCGGACAGAAGCCTTATGAGGAATAATAATAATTAACTAAACCTAGTCACGATTAACTTCGACCGATACAAGGAACATTGGTATATTGAGTTAACCATGATATAATAGAAGCAAGAGGGGCGAGAAGAAACGATAGAAACACTTTAAAGGGACTCATGAGATAAGATAGAGGTAAATATTTCAAATAAAATAATTAATGAAGATATCTGCAATATATGATTATATGACAGGTATTATATATTTTGGCGGGAAATATGTTTTTAGATTGTTTTGCAGGTATTAAGCGACAAAGAAGGTACATCTGGGGTACAAGAAAGATTCCTTAAAAGTCATTCACCACAAGTATGCAGCTTACGTCATCTCATAACAAACTCTAACAAACCGGGGTCCACTTCATGACTACGGAGGTTATATGAAGTGGTATAAAAAGGGGAATCCTCTCCGTTGGCTAGGTAAGTTCACATCATCACGCACATTCATAACCCTAATTTTTCAACAATTATTCATCTTCTTCCTCCTTCTTCCACACCAATAGAGATCACTAACTTGAGCGTCGGAGGGCCTAGCCAGGGATTCCCACCCCGGTCTTAGGTCACTGACGGTAGTGTTGGTTGGTCTCTTGTGCGCAGGACGCCTTGGGAGTTCCAAAGCCAGTGTTCTTCGATTGGATCACTTCATTGTCATTGGTATCTTGCATCGAGAGGACATTTTGGGGCTTTATCTTCTTGGATCCACTTTGGATTTCTCGGATCGGCGTTCTCTAGGCATTATTCTCCATCAGCAGTGGGTTTCTTCTTCCGGATCTCCGTCTTGTCCAGCTTCTTAGACAGGATCAAATTTGGCGTCGTCTGTGGGAAATTCACCTGAATCTGAGACTACAAGATGGAAGAGGCCGGAAAATCAAAACTACTCACCATTAGTCGAGAGGATCTGGATTTCCTCATCAATTCTCACGTACAAAAAGTCTTACAACAACAACAACAACAACTTCAAGCTCACACTAGAGCTACTCTACCAACAGCTCATAATCTGGCGATTCAACTATGGAGCATCGAAAAGGAAAGGAACCGGAAGAGGAGGAACATGCGTATTTTCCCCCAGCTGTTGTTTCTCCAACAAGACGTCCATGAGCCTTTTTTCGCACTCCCATGGAGCAGGGGGGTAGGAGGCCTGTGTTTCAGGAATCCTCTGGCGAAGCACCAGACAGAGATAAGCGTAAGATCAAAATGATAACTAGTGATAGCTCACCAGAGAAAGTCATCTCCTCATTCTCTCAGAGTGTACTGGATGATCCGCTTCCTAAGCGGTATCAAAATCTTCAGATCGGTGAGTATACTGGAACGACAGATCCAGAAGATCATTTATTGAAATTTGAGAATGTAGTATTATTACAACAATTCTCGGATGGGGTGAAATGTCGGATGTTCCTTACTACCCTCGGAGGAGCTGCACAACACTGGTTCAAAAGATTACCAGAGAAGTCTATTCGAAAATTGAAAGACTTCAAGAAAGTTTTTCTACACCATTTCTCCAGCAATAAGAGGTATCATAAGACTCCCTGGAGTCTATTTTCAATTAAGCAAGCATCCAAAGAGTCCATCCGAGCCTACATCAAAAGGTTCAATCAGGTAGCTATCGATGTACCTAATGCTACCACTGAAATTCTAGTAAGCGCTTTCTCTCAGGGTTTAAATGATAATGATTTCTTTAAAGACTTAGTGAGAAATCCTCCTGTTAATTTTGATTCCTTGATTGAGCGTGCTACTGAATTCATTAATGTGGAAGAAGCTCAAGTCGCCCGTAGAAAAGAGGGTGTTACCTCTTCTCCCATCCTGGTTAAGGAGAAAGCTCCGGCCCCTGTTCCTCCACCGAGAGGGCCTAGAGCAACTCATCCGCCTCACCGTCAACCAGAATATCGTCCACAAGCCGTACAACACATGGAGATACAGCCAGAGGCACCAAGGCGATGGTGCACTTATCATAAAACTAGCAGTCATCATACTTAAGACTATTTTGTTTTAAGAAATAAACGAGCTAATAGGGAGCGTTATCAGAGGCAAAATTATTATCGACAGCAATACCCAGGCAGCAAAGCCCACTCAAACTGGAATATCGCTCGGTCGAGCCTCGGTAGGACACATTGCCGACCCCGGCTGGTACAAGCCAAGTGTCAGAAAAAGCTCCTTCTGAAGCTATGACGACTCGACAGGAAGAAAACCGGAGTAATGCTGCTCGGGGAAATATCAATATGATTGCAGGCGAGCCCACTGATGGGGATTCTAATAGGGCCAGGAAAGCACATGCCCGAAGACTGGAAATTCATGCCGTAGGATATAGAATGGAGTGTGCGGCTGGTCCTGAGATAAGTTTTGGGGCTAGGGATCTCGAAGGGGTAGAGATACCCCTTGATGATGCCCTAATCATTAAAGAAGTAATAGCCAACTATGCTATTTCCTGTACCTTCATAGACACGGGCAGTTATGCTAATATTATATTCAAGAAGGCTTTCGATCAATTATAGATTAACCCGAGTGAACTTCAACAGATGGTCACTCCTCTATATGGATTCACAGGCAATGAAGTGCAACTACTGGGACAAATAAAGTTAGCTATATCTCTAGGAGAGGAGCCTCTGATGAGAACAAGGAGATCTTATTTAATGGTGGTAGACGCCCCATCCTCTTATAACGTGATACTGGGTCGACCTGCCTTGAACGAGTTCAGGGCGGTTGTTTATACTTTCTGTCGGAAAATTAAATTCCCTGTTGATGATCAAGTTGGGGAGGTGCGAGGTGATTAGAAGACAGCCCGAAAATGTTATGTAGAAATAGTTCGGGCTGAAGCTAACACTGCCTGGAAGATTCAAAGAATGGAAGTTAATGTCATTCAGGAGAAGCAGCCTGTTCTGGTTTATGAAGAAAAGGAATAAGTTCAGATCCAGACCGGTCGGCCTGAAGCTACTACATATATTGCGGCTGATCTTGATCCCACTCAGAAAGACGAACTGGTACAGTGCTTGAAAAAGAACAATGATGTATTTTCCTGGACGCCCAAAGAAGTCTCGGGCGTTTCTCCTGCAGTCATGGAGCATTCTTTACACGTCTTCCCAGATGCCCGCCCGGTCATGCAAAGAAAGAGGAATTTTAGCGCGGAACAGAACCAAATCATCAAAGAAGAGATAACTAAACTTATGGAGGCTGATTACATTAGGGAAGTACAATTTCCCAGCTGGTTAGCTAATGTGGTGTTAGTCTCTAAACCAGGAAACAAATGGCGAGTGTGCATTGATTTCCGAGATCTCAACAAGGCTTGCCCAAAAGATTATTATCCATTACCCAGGATTGATCAATTGGTAGACTCCACTGTTGGATGCGAATACATCTCAATGCTAGATGCTTATCAAGGCTATCATCAAGTTCCCTTAGCTAAAGAAGATCAAGAAAAGGTCAGTTTTATAATATCTGAAGGTACTTATTGTTATAATGTTATGCCCTTCGGACGAAAAAATGCAGGAGCAACTTATCAAAGGCTTTTGAATAAGGTCTTCCAGAAGCAGATTGGTAGAAATATGGAAGTATATGTTGATGATATCTTAATTAAGTCTTTTCAAGTTGCTGATCTGTGCAGGGACTTAGAGTAGACCTGCAAGACATTGAGACAATATGGGCTCAAGTTAAATCCGAGCAAATGTTTATTCGGCACGAAAGGAGGAAAATTCCTAGGATATATGGTGTCCGAACGCGGAATAGAGGTCAACCCGAGCAAAGTCAAAGCACTTCAGAACATGGAGCAACCACGCAACATGAGAGAAGCTCAAAGATTGACCGGTCGGATTACAGCCTTGTCTAGGTTCATTTCCAGGTCGGCCGATCGTAGCTTCCATTTCTTTAAAATACTCAGAAAAGCCAATAAATTTCAGTGGAATGAGGAATGTGATAAGACTTTCCAAGAGTTGAAAGATTATTTGTCTACTCTCCCTGTATTAGCTAATCCTATAGTAGGAGAGACTCTTTGGGTATATTTGTCGGCTAATGAAAACACTGTAGGCTCTGTATTAGTCAGACAAGAAGGAAAAGAACAACAACCTGTATATTTTTCTAGCCATTTATTAAAAGGAGCTGAGTGTAGATATACTACACTAGAGAAATTGGCTTATGCACTAGTCTTGACGGCTCGGAGGTTGCGCTCATATTTCTTAGCACATTGAGATTATTGTATTAACCAAAAGTGCTCTCGGACGGGTGTTACTCAACCCAGAAGCATCAGGTTGGTTGATCAAATGGACGACTGAACTTGGAGAATATGATATTTAATACCAACCTCGCTCGACCATCAAGGAACAAGCTCTAGCAGACTTCAATACAGAATTTCAAGGCCCTGAGGAAGAAAACATTTGGAAAGTTTATGTAGATGGCTCCTTAACTAGACAAGGCAGCAGAATTGGTGTTCTTCTTATATCTCCAAGGGAAGACAGACTTCAACTCTCTATTAGATTGAATTATAGAGCTGCTAACAATGAAGCAGAATATGAAGCCTTGATAGCGGGATTGCAGGCCGCCCGGCATATAGGGGCAGCTCGAGTCCTTATCTATTCTGATTCTCAATTGGCAGCTCAACAACTATCAGGTAACTTTGAAATTAATAATGATAGGCTCAGGTTATACGCTGAGGCATTTGATAAGTTGAAGTCTCAATTTCAAGAAGTGAATATACAAAAGGTTCCTCGATCTGAGAATCAAGTAGCAGATGAATTGGCTAAGTTGGCCTCTGCTATAGTACCATGGAGTCTAGATCGGCCCGTAGAATAAACTCTGTTAATATCCTGTATTGAAAGACTGGTTGAAGCAGAAATTCAAGGTGATTGGAGGGCTCAAATCATATTATATTTACAGCAAGGTGTTCTTCCAAGTAATACAGAACAGGCAAGGGTGTTTAAGAAGAGAGCTGCTCAATACACTATGGTAGGAGAACAGTTATATAAGTGAGCTTTTTTTAGACCTTTGCTCATGTGTATTGGTACAGAAGATATACAAGTTTTTTACATGAAGTTCATCGAGGTTCATGTGGTAGTCATATAGGAGGAAGATCCTTGGCCCGTAAAATCTTATTAGCAGGATATTTCTGGCATACTCTATAAGAAGACGCTAACAAATTGGTAAGAACTTGTATATCTTGCCAAAAACATCAAAATATTTCGCATCATCCCACACAATTGTTGAAAACCTCTATAGTCTCATGTCCCTTTGATCAGTGGGGTATGGACATAGTAGGTCCATTTCCTATGGCAACGACACAAAGAAGGTTTTTATTGGTAGCAGTGGATTATTTCTCCAAATGGGTAGAAGCGGAACCCCTTGCCCGGATTACTGAAGACGCAGTTATTAAATTTATGTGGAAAAATATCATATGCAGATTTGGTATTCCTTATAAATTAGTCTCTGATAATGGAAGACAATTTCAAGGAGATAGAATTTTAGCTTGGTGCAAAAGTTATGGTATTACTCAAGCTTTTACCTCTGTGGCTTATCCGCAAAGTAATGGTCAAGCGGAAGTAACCAATAGAGAAATTATAAGGGGCTTGAAAACCAAACTGGATCATGTTGGAGGTAGCTGGGTAGATGAATTATCCAGCGTTCTTTGGGCATATCGTACTACACCTCGAGAAGCTACAGGAATCACACCCTTTCAATTAGTCTATGGGGGAGAAGCAATAGTTCCCATTGAGGTGGGGATAGAATCTGATAGAAGACAATTATATGATGCAGACAATGAGGGTCGGTGACTCATGGAGCTGGATTTGATAGAGGAAATTAGAAATAAAGCTGCTGCTCGTCTAGTATCATACCGACAGCGAATGAGACAAAATTACAACAAAAGGGTCATCCCCAGATTTATCCAAGTAGGAGATTTAGTGTGGAAGCGTGTTAAACCTATCGGAGATGTCAGTAAGTTGGCACCGCAATGGGGAGGACCCTACAAAAGTGGTGGAAAAGCTTGCATCAGGTTCTTATTATCTCCAAGATACTGAAGGAAGAATGTTGGAACGTCCCTGGAGTGCAAATCATTTACAACCTTACCGAACTAAACTAGAGTGAGACACTTAAAATATATCAGAAGGAACAAATTATAATTATCTGAAGTAAGTTCCTGATAAGACGAAGACGAGTATTCTTATAGTTCATGTATGCCCTTTCTTTCAATAAAAGCAATGTAAGACAAATATCACCACGGAGCTAAATGTGGTTCATACAGATTGACAACTATTGCCAGAACTTTTATAATCTATGTTCGAGCAATCAATAGTGGGGAATCTTAAAGACCTATTCGGCCCCCCTCCCCTTTTATGAGAAATCCAGAAATTCTAAAAATCATCATAGCGTCAGTACAATCATTATTTTATAATAGAACATAGTCGATCGGGAAATCTCATGAAGTAACTCGGACGGGTCTTCATGGGAGGAACCGGAGACTGTAAACCATCACAGAACATGGTCGATCGGGAAATCCCATGAAGTAACTCGGACGGGTCTTCATGAGAGGAACCGGAGACTTTAAACCATCATAGAACACAGTCGATCGGGAAATCTCATGAAGTAACTCGGACGGGTCTTCATGGGAGGAACCGAAGACTTTAAACCATCATAGAACACAGTCGATCGGGAAATCTCATGAAGTAACTCGGACGGGTCTTCATGGGAGGAACCGGAGACTTTAAACGATCACAGAACACAGTCGATCGGGAAATCTCATGAAGTAACTCGGACGGGTCTTCATGGGAGGAACCGGAGACTTTAAACCATCTTAGAACACAGTCGATCGGGAAATCTCATGAAGTAACTCGGACGGGTCTTCATGGGAGGAACCGGAGACTTTAAACCATCACAGAACACAGTCGATCGGGAAATCTCATGAAGTAACTCGGACGGGTCTTCATGGGAGGAACCAAAGACTTTAAATCATCATAGAACATAGTCGATCGGGAAATCTCATGAAGTAACTCGGATGGGTCTTCATGGGAGGAACCGAAGACTTTAAACCATCATAGAACACGGTCTATCGGGAAATCTCATGAAGTAACTCAGACGGGTCTTCATGGGAGGAACCGGAGACTTCAAACCATCATAGAACACAGTCGATCGGGAAATCTCATGAAGTAACTCGGACGGGTCTTCATGGGAGGAACCGGAGACTTTAAACCCTCACAGAACACAGTCGATCGGGAAATCTCATGAAGTAACTTGGACAGGTCTTCATGGGAGGAACCGGAGACTTTAAACCATCTTAGAACACAGTCGATCGGGAAATCTCATGAAGTAACTCGGACGAGTCTTCATGGGAGGAACCGGAGACTTTAGACCATCATAGAACACGGTCGATCGGGAAATCTCATGAAGTAACTCAGACGGGTCTTTATGGGAGGAACCGGAGACTTTAAACCATCATAGAACACAGTCGATCGGGAAATCTCATGAAGTAACTCGGACGGGTCTTCATGGGAGGAACCGAAGACTTTAAACCCTCATATAACACAGTCGATCAGGAAATCTCATAAAGTAACTCGAACGGGTCTTCATGGGAGCAACCGGAGACTTTAAACCATCTTAGAACACATTCGATCGGGAAATCTCATGAAGTAACTCGGACGGGTCTTCATGGGAGGAACAGGAGACTTTAAACCATCATAGAACATAGTCGATCGGGAAATCTCATGAACTAACTCGGATCGGTCTTCATAGGAAGAATCGGAAACTTCAAAGCCTAATCATCCGAGATTACATTGGCATGGTAAATATAAAGTTATATGGATTTATTCACAAAATCGGTTGACATTTTTCACTGGATCAGAAGCCAGCGTTCAAGGGGAATTCTATACATATGGCACAATTTCTATGTGGAGGTCCATTCATATAGAAATATTTATTTAAAAATCGCCCGGAGTATTATACTCAGCTCGGAACTCAGGAGTTTTATACAGTTCCTTATCTAAAATTACTTGGGATTATTCATTCTTTTGAAATATGGAGCACACTAGATATTATCTGCAGAAGGATTCATCAAGACAAGGTTTAACTTCAAGGGATGAGCAAGGAATTCTCGAATAAAATTTATACTTAATGCTCGGAAGCATTTCAAAAGAGGCATTCTCAAACCAGCACAATAGAGAAACAGGTAAGTATCAAAAATTTCCTATACATCGCAATCACTTAATTACCGAGTTTTGGTTACACTTCTTTTCATTATCAATTTTTCCATTACAAGTCTTTTATTGACAATCTTTTTAGATACATAGACATGATTGATTAAAAGGACCTTTTAAATCTGCAGGTAGTTCCTCGTTAAGCCTATGACGACTTATGAAAGAAGGGGGAGGTTCCTTGGGTAGATAACCACCCTCTTTTAACTGTTAAAGAACTCCTGATACAGAATGATTTAAAGCACCCACTATCCTACGAACAAATTCTTGGGCAAACGCCGAAGACTTTAAATAAGCCAGACGCCACTCTTCCCATCGACTCTTCTCTTGCTCCTTATAGCTTTGAAAATCAGCTTGCAGTTTTTTGTTTTGATCTTTTAAAGCATCCTTTTCTGATTTAAGCTACTCCAATTCCTTCTGAAGCAGTGAAAACTCAACATCTTGAGCTTTCCTTTGCTCTTGTTCCTGTAGGATAATGAAATCATCAGAGGCTAGGTCTTGAGCATGGTCAGAAAGACAGGCATTATGAAGCTTCTCTACTTTCTATAAGATAAGACTTTTATGAGAAGCATCTAATAGAGCTTTCTCCTTTAAAGCAATCTCCAGTCAAAGACCAGAATGTAGTCGATCCACCTGTAATTCCAAAGTTCTTCTTGCAAGCTCTTTATCTTTCAATAATTGCTGGGACTCCTCCAATTCCTGTTTCAAGGTCCCCAATTGTTGATTTTGTAAGGTCACTTTCTCTTGCAATTGAGCTAGGTCGCTATTAGAAGAAGGTAAAGTAGCCTTCAATGCCTCCAGTTGAGCTTTTAATTTGTTGTTCTCCTGGTCCTTAGCCATAAGTAGCTGGTCGATATACAGACTTGAGGCAAGGAACTAAACAAAAGGATGATATAGTTAAAGATGAGGATATGAAGTTGACAACATATAACTAGAAATACTTACAGCCACTGCCTGACGACTATGGCGGTCGGCCCGGTGTGGGAGACTAAGGCCTCTTAGCTGTTCTTGGCCTTGTAGCCAAGATTCGGCCAATAGGCCTTGTAGTTGTAAAGAACCATAGCTAGGTGGATCAGAGGGTTGTCCCAGTTGAGAGGGCAAACCCATAGCCTGTTTAAATAAAGGGCAGGGAATGGATGAAGAATGAGGTAGAGAAGAAGAAGATGCAATGGAAGGAAAAGGAATAGTAGAAACAAGAGAAGCAGAGGAAGAACTAGATGGAATAGAGGGTGACAATGCAGGAGAGGCTGATTCAGTTATGGAAACACTAATAGCTGAAGGACTAGCACTTGGAGAAGATCTCCGGCAAGGTGTCCATTTTTCTCGAGGCCCAGAAGCCAAAGGAGGCAAGGCCAATACGAGAGGTGCAGAAGACACGGAAGGGATAATGGTCATCTCAGAAGCAGAAGCAGAAGGAGCTGAAATAATAGAAGAAGAGGGGATAAGTAGACCGGGTCTCATCATCCTAAGAGAAGGATTAGAGATAATATGGGTAGGAGTTATCGGTGCCTTACCTCTCTCGAGAAAAATGGCCGCTGGGACAAGAGGAGCTTGCACAAAAGTACCAAAGAAATCGCTAAAGGGAGAATCCTCAGTAAGCTTTGGCTTTTTAACTAAGGCAACAAAAGGCTCCTCTTCTTCCTCTTCCATGGTTGCGACAGCCTCTGCCCGTTGTTCTTCTTCAGATAGCAAACCCAAGGTGGAGAAATTAGGATTAGCCCGGCAGGCGCGCAACCATTCTTCTTCAAGATTATTGACAAAGGACTTAGTCATAGCAGGATTCTTGTATATAAAGGCTGGAAGAAGAACATCAGCTGAAACACAAGAATTAAACACCGTTATAAAAGAGATATATTAATCAGTAAATACGGAATGAAATGTTTATACATACCAAAAGATCCATCCAAAGGGGTGTCAATATTGCTTATCCCGAAAGGAAACATTAAACCCTCCACAATTTGGTGCGGCAAGCTGAATTTCGCTCCTCTCAGTTTAGGTAAGGCAGAAGCAACAAAGGGATCGTTAAGCAGATTATGGGTGCTAGGAAGTAGAGGTAAATCATATATCCATTGGATGGGAAATGGAGGAGTAGAAGGGAGACGCATATAGAAAAATTTGTGATACCATTCCCATGAGGAGGAATTCGGTTGAACAGAATAGCCTTAGGACGAGATTCAAATTTAAAAACACCAACATCTACTCGACGAGGAATGAAGAAGTGATGAAAAAGACGAGGAGACAAGGGAAAATCTAACAATTTGGATACCCCGATAAAACCCATAGGGATAGAAAAGGATTGAGGAACAAACTGATTAAGTGGAATATTAAAATAGAGGCTAACATTACAGAAAAAAGGATGAATAGGAAATCGAAAACCTTGTAGGACTTGATCTCGGAAGATAGATATGCACCCTAAAGGAGGAAGATGTGGACCATCATGAGGGGTGGGACGGGTTATATAAGTAGGAAAACCATAGGTCGCTTGTAAATCCACTTCTTCTGTATCTATAAGGTCGGAAACACACGAGAGAAACCAAGCAGGAGAGGAACTTGCCATAGTAGAAGGAAGAGAAATCAAGGGAGAGGAAAAGAGAAGTGGGGAGGCGGAAGCGAACTTCTTAAAACCCTTGTTTTCCCTTCGGTCTTATGCTAAAACCCCCAAACAGGGATAGCAGAAGAAAACAAGAAAAGAAAAGGTACTCAGAATTCCAATCGTCATAAACGGGTAATAACATTAAAAGATAAAATCAAGAAAGAAAAGTGAAGTTAAGTAATCTTCCTCGAGAAATGCATAAAATTTTCCTAAACACAATTCTTAAGAAAGTTTGACGGATATAAAGAAAAATTGGGTAGTTAATTATAAGCTCGGATTATTTGGCAAGAGTTGGGTACAATGTATTAGTTAATTGACAAGACTTGGTTAAATATTATCGAACGAGGCTTATAAATATAAATCGGGCAATCATAATAGATCGGCCGAAATAAATACCATCCAAATGTGTCGACCAAAGGCTTATCATGATAAGTCAAGTAGCATACACTATGATAAAACCATACGAAAATTTATTAATACATGAGATAACATACGTAGATATGAGCGTAGGTCGATCAAGTAAAATAAAGCAACCGATATTCAGAATATCATAATAAAACTGCACCAGATCGGACGAGACATAATGGATCTTTGAAATATTGGACGGTACTTATCAGCCTTGATATATACCGTCCGGTCATGATGAAATAATCTAAAACATAATGATCTATTGGGTGAGGTTGTATGATGACCAGCCAAGCAACATTTGACATATTTAAACAAAACAGATAACTGTCATAAGCAAGAGTGAAATTAACAATGAAAAAGGGATAATCAGCTTCACATAAGTTTGTCAGATTGTCATCATAGAGTTTTGGCTCCCCTTTTTTACAAGAATTTGAATTTAAGTCATACTAAAGTCAGCTGTGGGTATAGATCAGGGGGCTTGCTCTCAATGAGTTTGCAACGATTTAGGAAATTAGGAGAAGGGTCACAAGATAAGTAGCTCTCCTCTCGTAATTGTTGAATCGCCCCTTTAGCTCCCGCAGTAAAGGCTGATAAGATGGACTTCACAATCGGCCTATTGAATTCAAGAGATTCAATCATGGCGGTGGCCCATTCCTTGTAACGAGTATCATCGTTCACCTTGTAGACCATCAAAGCCGTTTGCGAAGTCTTCAGTTCATTCTCTTTGACAGAAACCTCGGTTTTAACTGAATTAAGGGAGGTGTTAAAGGAAGTTATTTCATCTTCCTTTAGCTACAGAGCTTTGAGTTTTTAAGCCAATTCTGCTTCATAATCAGCCTTTAGTTCGCCAATTTTGGAAGTCAATTCTTGGTTGAGATCTGTAGCCGATTTGAATTGTGCTTGAAGACTTTCAATCTGAGCTTCAAGTTACTTCTGGGCAATAGCAGAAAACGCGGCAGAAGACAACTCAATAACATGTTGTCTCAGCTTATCATTCTCGGACCTTAGTTTCTTGTTCTCATTGTATAAATTGTACATCAGTCGAGATAAGCCCATATTTTCTATCCATCGCTAGAAATATAATAAAAGGTCAGGAGATAACCACTAAGAAGTAGAGAGTAGACGTTAGTAAACATACCTGATTCTCCTTATGGGAGAAATGGTCAATTGCTTCAGAAGTATTGAGTCCTTCAAAAATGGGACTAACTTCATCCCAATCACCAGCAAAGGAACCTCCTAGCAATATGGGGAGGACAGGAACCAGCAGAAAAAGAGGAAGTAGGGACGAAGGGAGGAGGAAAGACTAAATAAGAAGAAGGTGAGGAAGGTAAAGATCCAGAAGTTGGAATAGATAGGGGAAAAGTGAAAGAGACATCACCGAAGTACTGGCATCAGAGAAGGGTGAGGCAGGAAAACTAAGAGAAGGGTAGAGTTCGGCCAATGTGGGCTCCTCAGAAGGAGGGTTAGCAGGAACAAAACCTTCTGAAACCTGTTCATTAGCCGGAAGGACAAGCCTCCTTTTTGACGGGGGAATTCTGGTAAGTTTGCGCCCTGGGCATTTGCCGGTAACAAGTTCAGCTATTGATTTATTGGGGCTGTCAGAGGACGTGAGTTCAATGATGGGAAGAGGGGCAGATGAGGAAGCAGCAACAGCCACTGGTGAGGTAACAACAGGTAAAGAAATGGCAAGGATCTCTGCAGAAGGACCTTCAGGAGCTTCAACAGCTTCAAGAACCCCCAAAGAGCTGGATGCTTCAGCTAAAGGAGCCGGCTCTTCGATTGAAGGGGGAGGAATAATAGCAGCCAGAAGTTCGGCTTCTTTGGCACGAATTGCGTCCTCTTCTAGACGTAGTTCTTAGTCAATCAAAGCGTCATAAAAACTCTCCACTATATAGAAAAGAAAAATAGTTTAGTTAGTTAAAAGCAAGAAGAAAGAAACAAGGTATTACCTAAAGGGACTTGAGTATCAGGTTTGACGAGGCTTAAGCCAAATAGGTATAGAAGATCGACTCTCAGCCACTTGGGGATAGAAATTCGATGACTTAACAACTTCTCACAATAAATAGGAAAAGAGGGATGAAGATGAAATTCCTTGACGTCGGGCAAGGGGGGCAAGAAGGATTTCCAGGCATGAGACCAAGTAATGTGCCCTGGAAACTTTATGAAGAAAAAGCGAGATTTCCAAGCTTTGAGAGATGAGGGCATATCCTCAAAAAGAACCATTTTACTTCGTGACTGAAACAAGAAAACACCAGGTTTTGAACACTTGGGATAAGAAAACATGAAGAAATTTTGAGGAGTAGGAGGAATATCTCACAAACGAAATAGCATGTAAGTACCACATAGATAACGAAATACGTTGGCGGCAAATTGTTGTAAAGGAATATTAAAATACTGGCTTATTTAGATCAAGAAAGGAGGAATGGGAAACCTTAAACCTCTTATCAACTGATCCTTGAAAAAAGTCACGCAATTAGTAGGAGGACGATGAGGACGATGATTCGATGTTGGGATTATGATACCATACTCCCGGGGAATTTCATACTGCTGACGGATGGTTAGCCTAGCATTTTTATCAAAATAAGAAGACATGTGGACGTACCAAGGAGCAATTGCTTCCTCATCCATGGACAAGAGAAGAGGCTAGTAAAACAATAGATTACTTACTGAAAACAAGAAAGAAGATCGCCGAAAAATGGTGAGCACTCGGTTTGGTTGAAGACTGTAGCGAGAAAAGAACACTAAGGAAAAAAGAGAAAGGACAAAGTTGAAAAGAAGACGAAGGGTTTAGGGTTTGAAAAGCACACAACCGTCGTCAGATCAAAACGCCTTTATCTCAGCAGACGCTGAGGATCATAGGAAAAAGGCAAAGGCTTACGTGACATGGCGGTGAAAGAAAGTATGTGTCATATATGTTAGTGAGAGCCCTAGAGCCAATCATGTGATGGTTACTTTTTGGACTCTTTGTATCATATTCTTGTACATATATTTCTGATATATAAATAAAGGCATTGTGATTATTATACTTGTGTGTATTTGTGCTATATAAATAAGTATAATAATGTCCTAGGGTAGTAGGTTCATATCTATATCAATCGATTAGTTAAATCGATAGTGAGATGATATAGAGAACACTACACTTAATTATTCCTAGTCAAGTATTAACATAGAAGGACAATGTTAATGCATTGAGACTAGCATGTAGGTCAACATGATGACTTGATCTCACAAGTCATGGATATGAGATATCAAGTTGACACATGGGTATACATTGGAGAATGTATACTGAATGACCCGCCATGAGAAAGTATCATGGATCGTTATATGAGTGTCATATACTTTCTCAAGTGACTATTAGTATGACTTTAGTCCTTAGACCTGAAGTCACCATGGTTCCCTACATAAGGAGTTATGTACTTTGGTTTCGTCAAACGTCACCCGTAACTGGGTGGACTATAAAGGCGATTACTGGGTATGTAACAAATTATGCGGAGGGATGTGAGTGATGTAGATGGGATCTATCCCTCCTATATTACAGGAGTGATATCATAGTCTTGATAGAGTGAGATCACTAAGTGCATGGCCATGCCCAAATAAGGCAATATGTGATATTGTGCTTATTTGATTATAGTGAGTCTACTTGGAGTTCAAGACACTTAGATTGATTGGAGGATGACACGGTCTATGCCTCATATAAGATCAATCTAGATATCAAGGATAGAAGGACAATGTCACATATTGTGAGAGTCACAATTATTAGTCATATTGGTGATGTTGGATCTCAACATTCTTGTAACTTGGGTAGCAATGATGTGTTGCTAGATACCTCTCATTGCTTATGTCCCTAATTGGATTTAGGGACATTGCCAACGTTGACAAGAACCTATAGGGTCACACACATAGAGCAATAGATGGAGACTAGTTCATATGATGAACCAAGAGGAAAGATGAAGTCAAGTTTGACTTGGCTAAATATGGAAAGTCTATAAAAGGCAAGTTTGACTTGACCTAAATCCACAAGTTTGACTTGACTATGAGTTAGACTCAAGTATGATCCAAATGTTGGATAAATCAATTAAGGGAGTTAATTTGGTCATGTTTGACTTTGGCCAAATTAGGAAGGTTGAAAGTCAATATTGACTTGACTTGGATGCCACCACATTTGATGAGGTGGCATGGGAGAACCAATGGGGATGCTACACATCACCATGCCACCTCATGCTTGCCACCTCATGGGAGGTTACCCATGAGTGGCCGGCCACATTAAGGGGGCAATTAAGAGCATTAATTGCCCACTTAATGACATTTATGTGGCCGGCCACATGATATGGTGGATTGATTGAATTTTTGAATTCATTTTTTTGTTTCTTCTTCTTCCTTGGTGCTCTGGCAACTTCTCCCTCTCTTCCTGCTCTTCTTGGCCGAAAACCACATAGGTGCTAGCACACCTTGTTTCGGTCATCTTCTCCACCTAATTGCTTGTGTGGACACATATAGAGGGGCTCTACTTTGTGCCCTCTAGATCCAACTTCAACCTTAGTCGAGCGGGATAAGCGAAGGGCACGCATCAAAGGTAGTTTTTCTTTAAACTATAGATCTAGGAGTAGATCTAACATATTCGAGTATTAAGCATGATATAAATACGTGGAATTTTTCGAATCGGATTTTTCTTTGCACGAGATCCTTGGCTAGGGTGTTTCGGGGTTTCCGCGACGCGAAAAGCGGTTTTCGTGGCCCGAAAAACCTAACAGTGGTATCAGAGCCATCGTGCGAAGCACGTATTTATTTTTCTGTATTAGATACAAAATTTAGATGCTTTTAAGTTTCTGTGATTTTTCTAAATTTTAGGAATTTTTGGGTATTTTTCTCGTAGAGGCGAAAGAACGAGTGCGAAGCACTTGTACACTTTTGTCACCGAGAAAAATTTCTCCGAAACGGCAAGTTTCACCCAAATAGATTTTGGGACAGCAGGTAAGGGCGCTGTATAATCGCAAGAGGACACTCGCGAAGGTTATTTCGTGAATAGGGGCGCTGCCCCTAACCCCGCAAGGGGCCTTGTCCCGCGATTACGCCCGAAACTCGCTTAGCGGGACCGCCGTGGAGAAGGGACTCAAAAATTCAGAAAAATCAGTAGAAAAATTTTAAATAAAAAAAAAATACACAATTCTGAATTATGTACAGTATGTGTTGGTCATGGCCCAAGTCCCAGAATTTTTATGAAAAATTATGCGTGTAATTCATAATACGGCCTGCGTGCCGTCATGTGTTGTGTGTGCTGTATTGTGGATGCGACCTGCGTGTTGCCTTTTTCCATTATTTTATTTCTGTAAAAATTAGTTTTAAGACTCGAATGTAACTCGAGTATAAATTTTGTAATGTACAAAATTTAAAGATGACGAAATTCCGGAGAAGACGGACTCGCGGGAGCATGCCGGCAACACATGGGGATCGAAAGGAGGAGCTTGGAGAAGCTGCCACCTAGACCCTAGGATGACCATTGGATCTTCTCTTTGGCTAGAGAGGATCCTAGTAGGGCCATGACCAATCACATAATTTAAATGTATATATTTTATTTTTGCTTATGTGTATGTGATGCATGTTTGTGTAGAATAGAATATGCATGAGTGTATGTGATGCACATGTGATGTGGGAACCACATCTTGATGTGCACAATACACATTTAGGATTTAAATTAGATTTAATTCACACCTAAATATGATGCACATCGTCGATTAGATTAGATCTAAATCGAAATCAACTCGTAAACGCCTACCGGGCCATGATACCCATCACTACCTCGATCATATGCGATTGTCGTATCTGCCAAAGCAGAGCAACGCATTTAATCTTGGTAGGATGCGGAGGGACAACCTTGGTCCCGCCTATCACGCTCGGGTTAGATTGAGCTCAATTAGATTGAGTAGCTAGCAAAGCTCAATTGGATCGAGTGAAGCTATAGGCGTATTCCAATAGTTGGAAAGGTAGGACAAGATCACGTTTATAAATAATCTTGGGCGATTTAGCCAAAGCTAACTCAAGATTATTTGTAAAAGTTAAATCTTGATCCTATAAACAAGAGTTGCATGGAGATGTAATTGGTAATTAGCTACCTACCGATCATACTAGGTCTTGGGCGATTCAGCCAAAGCTGACTCAAGATGTAGTATGATGTGGATCTTGTCCCACAAAATTCATTGGGAGCATCATTTAATTAAAGGCCTAATTAGATGATAGAATATGATATTGATTCTCTGCATGTTTAATATGTTGTAGATTGCCATGTCACCAAACGCGAACACTCTCTCCCTACGATCTGTCCTTGAGAAGGACAAGCTCACAGGAGCTAATTTCCTGGACTGGTACAGGAACCTGAGGATAGTCCTCATGCAGGAACGTAAGCTGTACGTTCTGGAGCAAGCAGTTCCTGAAGCACCACCAGCCTCTGCCGCTCGTAGCATTAAGGATGCTCATCAGAAGCATCAAGACGATGCGTTAGACGTGTCGTGCCTAATGCTATGCTGCATGTCCTCTGAGCTTCAGAAGCAACACGAGAACATGAATGCCTTTGATATGATTGGCCATCTTAAGCAATTATATCAAGGGCAAGCCAGGCATGAGAGGTTTGAAGTGACTCAGGCCCTCTTTTCATGTAAGATGAAAGAGGGAACCCCTGTAGGAACTCACGTACTCAAGATGATTGGGTACGTCGAGAACCTAGAGAGGTTGGGGTTCCCATTGGGCCAAGAGCTGGCCACTGACTTGATCCTGCAATCGTTGCCGGCAAGTTACCGTCAATTCGTCATGAACTATAACATGAACGAATTAGACAAACCACTGCCCGAGATGCTCAACATGTTGAGAACTGCTGAGCCCAATCTCACCACTACCAAGACCAGTACCGTCCTGATGGTACAAAAGGGCAAGGGTAAGGGCAAGTGGAAGCCCAAGGGTAAGGGTAAGACCCAGACCAAGGGCAAAGCCAGCTCTTCAGCACTCAAACCCAAGGGCGGGGTGCAAAAGGATGCTACCTGCTTCCACTGTGGTCAGACAGGGCACTGGAAGAGGAACTGCAAGATCTACCTGGAGGATCTTAAGAAGAAAAGAAGCGAGGCTTCTACTTCAGGTATAAATGTTATAGAAGTCAACCTTTCTATTTCTACATCATGGGTATTAGATACTGGATGTGCATCTCACATTTGTACATGCGCTGAGAAATAGCAGGGCATTGGCAAAGGGCGAGGTGGACCTACGAGTAGGCAATGGAGCAAGGGTTGCTGCTGTTGCTGTAGGAACATATTTTCTATCTCTGCCCGCTGGGCTTGTATTGGAACTAGATAATTGTTGTTATGTCCCTGCACTAACAAAGAATATTATTTCAGTTTCCTGTTTAGATAATAAAGGTTTTTCATTCATAATAAAGGACAAATGTTGTTTGTTTATTTGAAAGATATGTTCTATTGTAGTGCACATCTGATGAATGGCCTCTATATTCTAGATTTAGAGAGCCCTATCTATAACGTGAGTACCAAGAGGTTGAGATCAAATGAGTTGAACCCAACCTATCTCTGGCATTGCCGCCTAGGCCACATAAACGAGAGTCGCTTGTCCCAGCTCCATAAGGATGGTTTGCTGGACTCATTTGATTTTGAATCATATGAGACATGTGAGTCATGCCTTCTAGGCAAGATGACCAAGACTCCCTTTAGTGGACATAGCGAGAGAGCGACAGACTTGCTAGGACTCATACATAGTGATGTATGTGGCCCTTTCAATATCGCTGCTCGGGGTGGTTATAGGTACTTTATCACATTTACTGACGACTTCAGTAGATATGGTTATGTGTACTTGATGACACATAAGTCTGAATCCTTTGAAAAGTTCAAGGAATTCAGAAATGAAGTACAAAACCAGCTCGGCAAAAGTATTAAGATACTTCGATCAGATCGAGGTGGAGAATACTTAAGCCATGAGTTTAGTGACTATCTAGCAGAGTGTGGGATTCTATCCCAACTCACTCCTCCTGGAACACCACAGTGGAATGGTGTATCTGAAAGGAGGAATCGTACCTTATTAGATATGGTACGATCTATGATGAGTCACGCAGATCTTCCTATATCCTTTTGGGGATATGCTCTGGACACGGCAGCGTTCACACTTAACCGTGTTCCATCAAAGGCGGTCATGAAGACACCATATACGATATGGACTGGGAGGAGTCCCAAGATGTCTTTCATGAGGGTTTGGGGTTGTGAGGCTTACGTTAGACGTCAAGTCTCAGACAAACTGGGACCCAAATCTGATAAGTGTATTTTATAGGATATCCCAAGGAAACTAAGGGATATTACTTCTACATTCCTAGTCAGCACAAAGTGTTTGTTGCTAAGACTGGGGTCTTTCTAGAAAGGGACTTTGTTTCTAGAAAGGCTAGTGGAAGTTCGTTTGATCTTGAAGAAGTTCAAGACAACGACCAAAACACTGAGCCATTGATGGACACTGAACAGGAACCACAAAGAGTTGTGGATGATGAGATTGTTGCACAAGAAGTTGTGGAACAACAACCTGTTCATGTAGACCTACCTCTTCGCAGGTCTGATAGGGTACGTCGTCAGCCTGAGAGATACTCATTTCTCTTGCCTGACCAGGATGACGTTATGCTCATTGAGAATGAGCCTACCACCTATCAGGAAGCTGTGATGAGCCCAGATTCTGAGTCATGGCTAGAAGCCATGAGATCTGAAATGGATTCCATGTACACCAACCAAGTTTGGACCTTGGTTGATCCACCTGAAGGGGTCAAACCTATTGGGTGTAAGTGGGTCTTTAAGAGAAAGACTAACATGGACGGACTTACTCATACCTATAAAGGTAGACTGGTAGCTAAAGGTTTCAAGCAGATTCATGGTATTGACTATGATGAAACCTTCTCTCCAGTAGCGATGTTTAAGTCCATTCGGATTATGCTTGCTATTGCAGCCTACCATGATTATGAGATCTGGCAGATGGATGTCAAGACAGCGTTTCTGAATGGAAACCTCCTCGAGGATGTGTACATGACACAGCCTGAGGGTTTTGTAGATCCACAGCATACTAGCAGAGTATGCAAGCTGCATAGGGCCATTTATGGTCTGAAGCAAGCCTCTCGGAGCTGGAATCTTCGATTCGATGATGCAATCAAACAGTTTGGTTTCATCAAGAACGAAGATGAACCCTGTGTCTACAAGAGGGTTAGTGGGAGCACAGTTGTCTTCCTCGTATTGTATGTGGATGACATACTTCTCATTGGGAACGACATTTCCTCGCTACAGTCTATGAAGACTTGGCTAGGGAATTGTTTCTCAATGAAGGACTTAGGTGAAGCAGCCTGCATTCTAGGCATTAAGATCTATAGAGATAGATCTAAGAGATTGCTTGGCCTAAGTCAGAATACATACATTGACACGGTATTACTTCGGTTTGCCATGCAGAATTCCAAGAAGGGAAATCTACCGATGTCACATGGTGTGAGTCTTTCGAAGACTCAAAGTCCCTCTTCTAGAGAGGAGAGGGACCGCATGGATAAGATCCCCTATGCCTCGGCCATAGGATCTATCATGTACGCCATGTTATGTACTCGTCCTGATGTCTCGTATGCTTTGAGCATACCAGTCAGATCGGTGAGCATCTGGATTGCGGTCAAGAATATCCTTAAGTACTTGAGAAGGACTAAGGATTATTTCTTGATATTTGGAGGTGATGAGCATCTAGTTGTAAGGGTTACACGATGCTAGCTTCCAAACCAGGATGATTACGGATCGCGATGGGTTCGTGTTCGCTTGAATGGTGGAGTGAGTGGAAGAGTTCAAGGGACACGATTATTCTACAACGGAGGTTGAGTATATTCGCATCGAGGCGCAAAGGAGGCTTTGGATCCGAAGTTCATTTCGAGCTTGGGGTGGTTCCTAGCATATCTGATCCCAGAGCTCTCTGCGACAACAATGGAGCTATTGCGAGCTAAGGAACCTCGCTCACACCAGGGACAAAGCATATACTACGGCGCTTCCATCTCATTCGAGAGATCATCGATCGAGGAGATGTGAAGATTTGTGAGTACCCACGAGGCTAACGTCGCAGATCCCTTGACCAAGGCTTTGGCACAGTTAAGCATGATGGTCACACTAGGTCATTGGGTATTAGATACGATTGGCACTAGTGCTAGTGGGAGATTGTTAGTGAGAGCCCTAGAGCCAATCATGTGATGGTTACTTTTTGGACTCTTTGTATCATATTCTTGTACATATATTTCTGATATATAAATAAAGGCATTGTGATTATTATACTTGTGTGTATTTGTGCTATATAAATAAGTATAATAATGTCCTAGGGTAGTAGGTTCATATCTATATCAATCGATTAGTTAAATCGATAGTGAGATGATATAGAGAACACTACACTTAATTATTCCTAGTCAAGTATTAACATAGAAGGACAATGTTAATGCATTGAGACTAGCATGTAGGTCAACATGATGACTTGATCTCACAAGTCATGGATATGAGATATCAAGTTGACACATGGGTATACATTGGAGAATGTATACTGAATGACCCGCCATGAGAAAGTATCATGGATCGTTATATGAGTGTCATATACTTTCTCAAGTGACTATTAGTATGACTTTAGTCCTTAGACCTGAAGTCACCATGGTTCCCTACATAAGGAGTTATGTACTTTGGTTTCGTCAAACGTCACCCGTAACTGGGTGGACTATAAAGGCGATTACTGGGTATGTAACAAATTATGCGGAGGGATGTGAGTGATGTAGATGGGATCTATCCCTCCTATATTACAGGAGTGATATCATAGTCTTGATAGAGTGAGATCACTAAGTGCATGGCCATGCCCAAATAAGGCAATATGTGATATTGTGCTTATTTGATTATAGTGAGTCTACTTGAGTTCAAGACACTTAGATTGATTGGAGGATGACACGGTCTATGCCTCATATAAGATCAATCTAGATATCAAGGATAGAAGGACAATGTCACATATTGTGAGAGTCACAATTATTAGTCATATTGGTGATGTTGGATCTCAACATTCTTGTAACTTGGGTAGCAATGATGTGTTGCTAGATACCTCTCATTGCTTATGTCCCTAATTGGATTTAGGGACATTGCCAACGTTGACAAGAACCTATAGGGTCACACACATAGAGCAATAGATGGAGACTAGTTCATATGATGAACCAAGAGGAAAGATGAAGTCAAGTTTGACTTGGCTAAATATGGAAAGTCTATAAAAGGCAAGTTTGACTTGACCTAAATCCACAAGTTTGACTTGACTATGAGTTAGACTCAAGTATGATCCAAATGTTGGATAAATCAATTAAGGGAGTTAATTTGGTCATGTTTGACTTTGGCCAAATTAGGAAGGTTGAAAGTCAATATTGACTTGACTTGGATGCCACCACATTTGATGAGGTGGCATGGGAGAACCAATGGGGATGCTACACATCACCATGCCACCTCATGCTTGCCACCTCATGGGAGGTTACCCATGAGTGGCCGGCCACATTAAGGGGGCAATTAAGAGCATTAATTGCCCACTTAATGACATTTATGTGGCCGGCCACATGATATGGTGGATTGATTGAATTTTTGAATTCAATTTTTTTTTTTGATTCTTCTTCTTCCTTGGTGCTCTCGGCAACTTCTCCCTCTCTTCCTCCTCTTCTTGGCCGAAAACCACATAGGTGCTAGCACACCTTGTTTCGGTCGTCTTCTCCACCTAATTGCTTGTGTGGACACATATAGAGGGGCTCTACTTTGTGCCCTCTAGATCCAACTTCAACCTTAGTCGAGCGGGATAAGCGAAGGGCACGCATTAAAGGTAGTTTTTCTTTAAACTATAATCTAGGAGTAGATCTAACATATTCGAGTATTAAGCATGATATAAATACGTGGAATTTTTCGAATCGGATTTTTCTTTGCACGAGATCCTTGGCTAGGGTGTTTCGGGGTTTCCGCGACGCGAAAAGCGGTTTTCGTGGCCCGAAAAATTCTAACAATATAATCATAAAGAAACATTTATATCGATGTGACAGATCGGATCACGCTGGGTTGGTAACACCTCGTTGTACGCTTATAACATTCTCTTACCCGAAGAAGAGCCAATCATCAACCAGGAAGTTTCGAAAAGAGATGTAATTAACTGGACATAAAGTGAAAAGGACTGAATTTTAACTAAGCCCAGGCTAAGGACAAAAACATTTAAGGATAGAGATTTAGGCGAACAACATATTTTAAATTAACATCCTTATAAAATACAAACTAGTATTGATCAAAATAATTTTATAGTGACCGGCATAACTTTGGTTATGCTAGACAAGTATAATATCAGTTTAAATAACATTGTTTATAATCAACGAGACAATACTGGTTGATATAATGTTGGTTGAAATAGATAAATATAACATCAACTAAGACAATGTTATTTATGATAGATAATATAATGTTGGTTGGTATAACATTAGCTATAATATAAAAGTATTCCAACAGTTAAGATAGCCTCAGCCATGATAAATGACACATAGGATATACGAAGGGGTGGTGAACACAACATCACATTTATTCTTATAAATCAAAGAAGGATTCAATAGAATCACTTAATTCAATACAAAAGCTTGTTTTTACACTTAGAATCTGGTCAGGTACATAACATTACATTTCCCCTCAGAACATTAAACCTTAAACAGATAACAAAAGTTACAAACATAAGCCCTTGAGATGCTTAGAAAGTTTTAGTCCCACTATAGTCAAACTTACCATGGAGCAGAAGTAGAAACATTTTACCCAGCGCAGAGGAAGCTCGTCCGAGCTTGTCAAGGCGCATAAGTGGCAATATTTTGCCCAGGATAATGAGGATTGTGGAGCAGAAAGATTCAAGGGAAAGGGGAAGGGGATAGATCCATTCAGACCATGATGGAAAAGTAGTTGAAAGAGCCTCTCCCCAAGCCCTAGAGTTCTACAACTAGAGCCACCCAACTTAGCCCGTCGGTAATATGTGTTGTGCCCTTCTCGCAACATCCATGGGCTATTTAGTTGGCTCCCCATGAGTAACGAAAACCTCTTTGTAGTTTCTTGAGCCTTCAGAACCTTGGCACCTCTGGCTGAAAAGTCTGGACTTTGAGAAACTTCATCTATTGAGACAATCCCTTGAACCCTAGAGTATACCAAAGTAAAAATTTGAACAAACTCATATATAGATCTCTCCTTGTCTGACAAAAGTCGCCTCCAAAGAGGAGGATCCAAGACCATAATCTTAGCAATGAAAGTTAGCAAGGAAGGAAAAGAACTAAGATGGGTGGTGAACTAATAGAAGGTTGTAACCCTATTTAAAGGATCAAAGGACCCAAGGAATCACTGTACTGAAGTTCACGGGATCACTATACTTAGTTGCATCAGATAGTTGTATACAAAATCTATGAGGTCATTTCAAAATCTGAAGCAGAGTCACGGATAGGAAAAGACAAAACCAGACTTGTGTCTAGTCAGTCATCTACACCTCCTTCGACTAGACTCGAAGGGAAGGCTAGTGATATGGGTTAGGTTTAATAGGTCCCCGGTAAGAAGGGGAAAGGATATAACCAAACGGAGAAGGTAGGCTAATATCGGCCAGGGTATATCTCAAAAGGAGGTAGGTTTGTATCGATCGAAATATGCTTCCAAGGAGGAAGACCTATATCAATTAGCATATACCTCAAAGGAGGTAGGCTAATATCGACCGGGATATACCTTGAAAGGAGGTAGGTCTATATCGACCGAAATATGCTTCCAAGGAGGAAGATCCATATCAGTTACCATATACCTCAAAGGAGGTAGGCTAGTATCAGCCGGGATATACCTTGAAAGGAGGTAGGTCTATATCGACCGAAATATGCTTCCAAGGAGGAAGACCCATATCACTTAGCATATACCTCAAAGGAGGTAGGCTAATATCGGTCGGGATATACCTTGAAAGGAAGTAGGTCTATATCGACCGAAATATGCCTCCAAGGAGGCAGACCCATATCGATCAGCATATATCTCAAAGGAAGGCCAATATCGGCCGGGATACGTCTTTAAGGAGGTAGGCCAATATGTTGGGTTTTTCGGGCCGCGAAAATCGCTTTTCGCGTCGCGGAAACCCCGAATCACCCAAAGCCATAGATCCGTGCAAGGAAAAATTCGAAGACAATACAAGTACGAGTTTCAAAACTTTAGATCTACTCCTAGATCTATGTGTTGAGAGCTTTTACCTTTGAAGCGTGCCCTCGTAAAATTCCCACTCGTCCAAAACGCCGGATCTCGAGAGTATCAAAATAGATACCCCTCTAGAAGTATCCACACGAACACGTAGGTGGAGAAAACCACACAAAAAGGTGTGCTAGCACCTATGTATGGTTCGACCAAGTTGAGGAGTAGAGGGAGAGCTTGAGAGGAAGAAGATGCAATAATCATCACTTGAATGAAAATGAATCCATTTTCATTCAAATTGTGGCCGGCCACATTTCCCAAATGTAACCCCTCCATTAATGCATTAAGTTGTCATCAAAGAGGGAATGTAACCTCCATGAGGTGGCACTCACTAGTAACTCCCATGAGGTGGCAACCATGATGATGTGGTGCATCATCATTGGTCCACATCAATGTCAACTCACCAATGAGGTGGCATAAAGTCAAGTCAAACTTGACTTTTAATCTTCCTTTCAAGTCAAGTCAAATTTGACCAAATCTCTTCCATGGTTAATCGAATCCAACCATTTGATTCAAGCCAACTTAATATAATGAATCTAATTCATTTAATTAAATTGATTCAATGAGTCAAAATCTAAATTAGACTCATTGAACACATGAATCAACTTGAGTCAAACTCAAGTTAGCCCAATTAGGATTACTCTTAATCCAATTTGATTCATCAAATGAATCTAATCCTCTTGGTTCATCATATGAACCTAATCTCCATCTAATTGTCCTAAGTGTGTGACCCTATAGGTTCTTGTAACGTTGGCAATGCCCTAAACCCATTTAGGAGCATAAGTAATGAGCGGTATCTAGCAACACATCATTACTACCCAAGTAACAAGAATATCGAGATCCGACATCACCTTGTGACTACTAATTGTGACTCCTCACAATATATGACAAGTGTCCTTCTATCCTAGACATCTAGATTGATCAATGTGAGACATAGACCGTGTCATCCTCTGACCAATCTAAATCTTGAACTCCAAGTAGACTCACTAAATCAAATGAGCTCAATATCCCATATTGACTCATTTGGGCATGGGCATGCACTTCGTGGTCCCACTCTATCAAGAATACCGATGTCTCTCCCGTCATATGGGAGGGATAGATCCCATCTACATCACTCACATCACTCTGCATAATTTGTTATATACCTAGTAATCGCCTTTATAGTCCACCCAGTTACGGGTGACGTTTGACGAAACCAAAGTACATAACTCCTTATGTAAGAAGGATCTATGGTGACTTCAGGTCTAAGGACTAGTAGTCATACTAATAGCCACATGAGAAAGTATATGACACTCATATAACGATCCATGATACTTTCTCATGGCATGTCATTCAGTATACATTCTCTAATGTATACCCATGTGTCAACTTGATATCTCTATATCCATGACTTGTGAGATCAAGTCATCGAGTTGACCTACATGCTAGTCTTATTGCATTAACATTGTCCCTGAATGTTAATACTCGACTAGGAATGATTAAAAGTAGTGTTCCCTATATCATCTCACTATCGGTTCAACTAACTGATTGATATAGGTGAGAATCATCTACTCAAGGACATTATTATACTTAGTTTATTTGGCACCAATACAAGTAAGTATAATAACCAAAATCCAAATGCCTTTATTAATATACAAGAATATGATACAATGAGTCCATACAATCATCAAATGATTGGCTCTAGGGCTCTAACTAACAATCTCCCACTAGCACTAGTGCCAATCAGTATAGGCTCTAAGGCCTAATGACCTAGTGTGACCATCATGCTTTCTCTGTGCCAAAGCATTGGTCAAGGGATCTGCGATGTTAGCCTCTGTAGGTACTCTACAAATCTTCACATCTCCTCTATCGATAATCTCTCGAATGAGATGGAAGCGCCGTAGTATGTGCTTGGTCCGCTGGTGTGAGCGAGGTTCCTTCGCCTGTGCTATAGCTCCATTATTGTCACAATAGAGCTCAAATGGGTCAGCGATTCTAGGAACCACCCCAAGTTCAGTGATGAACTTGCGGATCCAAACTGCCTCCTTTGCTGCCTCTGATGCAGCAATATACTCAGCCTCTATTGTAGAATCAGCTACTGTGTCCTGCTTCGAACTCTTCCAGCTCATACCACCACCATTTAAGCAAAACACGAACCCTGACTGCGATCGATTATCATCCTGATCGGTCTGGAAGCTGGCATCACTGTAACCCTTTACAGTTAGCTCATCATTGCCTCCATATATCAAGAAATATTCTTTAGTCCTTCTTAAGTACTTAAGAATATTCTTGACCGCTATCCAGTGACTTTCACCTGGATCTGACTGGTATCTGCTCGTCATGCTCAAAGCATACGAGACATCAGGTCGAGTACATAACATGGTGTACATGATCGATCCTATGGCTGAGGCATAAGGGATCTGATCCATGCGGTCTCTCTCCTCTCTAGAAGAGGGACCTTGAGTCTTCGAAACACTCACGCCATGTGACATCGACAGAAATCCCTTCTTGGAGTTCTGCATGGAAAACCAAAGGAGTACCTTGTCAATATATGTTGTCTGACTTAGGGCAAGCAATCTCTTAGATCTATCTCTATAGATCTGTATCCCTAGAATGCGGGATGCTCACCTAAGTCCTTCATTGAGAAGCAACTCCCTAGCCAAGTCTTGACAGACTGAAGCATAGGGATGTCCTTCCCAATGAGTAGTATGTCATCCACATACAATATGAGGAAGACAACTATATCCCCTACAACCTTCTTGTAGACACAAGGCTCATCTTCGTTCTTGATAAAACCAAACTGTTTGATAAATGTGCGAAGCACATCCGGTATTTAATACCCACGACGAAGAAATAGAGAGGTTGACTTCTATAACATTTATACCTGAAGTAGAAATCTTATTTCTCTTCTTCTTAAGATCTTCCAGGTATTCTATGAAGTTTAGTTTCATCAAGAACGAAGATGAGCCTTGTGTCTACAAGAAGGTTGTAGGGGATATAGTTGTCTTCCTCATATTATATGTGGATGACATACTACTCAAGTTAGATCCAGGTGAAAGTCACTGGATAGCGGTCAAGAATATTCTTAAGTACTTAAGAAGGACTAAAGAATATTTCTTGATATATGGAGGCAATGATGAGCTAACTGTAAAGGGTTACGGTGATGCCTGATTGATCGCAGTCAAGGTTCGTGTTTTGCTTAAATGGTGGTGGTGGTGGAAGAGTTCAAGCAGACAGTCGATTCTACAATGAGGCCGAGTATATTGCGCATCGAGGTAGCAAAGGAGGAAGTTGGATCCGGTTCATCATCGAACTTGGGGTGGTTCCTAGAATCGCCGACCCATTGAGCTCTATTGTGACAACAATGGAGCTATAGCAGGCGAAGGAACCTCGCTCACACCAGCGGACCAAGCACATACTACCGAGAGAATATCGAGAGGGAGATGTGAAGATTTGCAGAGTACCTCAGAGGCTAACATCGCGGATCGCTTGACCAAGGCTTTGGCGAGGAAGCATGATGGTCACACTAGGTCTTTAGGCCTTAGAGCCTATACTGATTGGCACTAGTGCTAGTGGGAGATTGTTAGTTAGAGCCCTAGAGCCAATCATTTGATGATTGTATGGACTCATGTATATCATATTCTTGTATATATATTAAGGCATTTGGTTTTTGGTTATTATGCTTATTTGTATTAGTGCCAGATAAAATAAGTATAGTAACGTCCTTGAGTAGAAGGTTCTTACCTATATCAATCGATTGGTTGAATCGATAGTGAGATGATATAGGGAACACTACTCTAAATCATTCCTAGTCGAGTATTAACATTCAGGGACAATGTTAATACAATAAGACTAGCATGTAGGTCAGCTCGATAACTTGATCTCACAAGTCATGGATATAGAGATATCATGCTGACACATGGGTATGCATTAGAGAATGTATACTGAATGACCCGCCATGAGAAAGTATCATGGATCGTTATATGGGTGTCATATACTTTCTCATGTGGCTATTAGTATGACTATTAGTCCTTTGACCTGAAGTCACCATGGATCCCTAAATAAGGAGTTATGTACTTTGGTTTCGTCAAACGTCACCCGTAACAGGGTGGACTATAAAGGCGATTACTGGGTATGTGAGTGATGTAGATGGGATCTTTCCCTCCCATATGACGGGAGCGACATCAATATTCTTGATAGAGTTAGACCACGAAGTGCATGACCATGCCCAAATGAGTCAACATTAGATGTTGAGCTCATTTGATCGAGTGAGTATACTTGGAGTTCAAGATTTAGATTGATTAGAGGATGACACGGTCTATGCCTCATATTGATCAATCTAGATGTCTAGGATAGAAGGACAATGTCATATATTGTGAGGAGTCACAATTAGTAGTCACAAGGTGATGTTGGATCTCGACATTTCTTGTAACTTGGGTACCAATGATGTATTGCTAGATGCCGCTCATTGCTTATGTTTCTAAAGGAGTTTAGAAACATTGCCAACGTTACAAGAACCTATTGGGTCACACACAAAGAACAAGTGGATGGAGATTAGGTTCATATGATGAACCAATTGTATTAGGTTCATATGATGCACCAAAGATTGGATTCAAATTAGACTTATTGAGTTAGACTCAATTAGATTCAATTGTAGAATGAGTCTAATTTAAATTTGATTCATTGAGTCAATTTATATTAATGAATTGAGATTCATTAAATTGAAATTGACTTGAATCAAAGGTTGGATTTAACTCAACAAGGAAGACAATTGGTCAAGTTTGACTTGACCAAGTAGAAGTTGAAACATCAAGTTTGACTTGATGTATTGCCACATCATAAGGATGACTCATCCTTGCCACATCACATGCCACCTCATGGAGGTTACAACACCTCCCTAGCCATTTAATGTGGCCGGCCACATTAAATGAGGGAGTTATGTGTGTGGCCGGCCACACTAAAGAGTGAATGTTTTTTCATTTAGTGTGTATTGATGTGTGGTAATTGTATCTTCTTCTTCCTTGCTTCTTCCCTCTCTTGGCTAGTTGTTGCCGTGACTTTGATGGTGGAAGAAGGTGGGTGAGTGAGTTAATCCAAGAAGTCCAAGAAGAAAGGTAATATTTTTAGAGGAGTGTATTGTATTCTCTTCTTTGCTTTCCTTTCTTCTTCCATTCTCATTCGAGAGCCCTAGAGAGAGTGCTAGCACACTTGGGGTCTTTCTTCTCCATCCTTGAGTGCTAGAGAGTACTCCTTGTTCGTGTGGATATCACTAGAGAAGTATCTATCTTGATACTTTGGAGATTCGACACGTACCTTGGACAAGCGGGATTTTGCGAGGGCACGCATCGAAGGTAAAATGTTTTCTTTGTAGATCTACTGTAGATCAAAGTATTAAAACTCGTACTCGTGTTTTCCGGAAATTTTCCTTGCACGGATCTATGGCTTTGGGTGATTCGGGGTTTCCGCGACGCGAAAAGCGGTTTTCGTGGCCCGAAAAACCCAACATAGTTGTCATGCCTAACAAATCCATTTTGTGATTTCTTTTCACACGCAACATATAATTGGGAAAACTCAGTATCATGTACATACAATTCCTTAATATGTTCAAAGCCAAGCAACTTAGTTTCAAGTGTAGTTACTAACAAGTTATACCTTCTTGAAAGTGCATCTGCTACAACATTTACCTTTCCTTGCTTATGCTTAATTACATAAGGAAATTGTTCAAGAAATTCGACCCATTTGGCATGCATTTTGTTGAGCTTCCCTTGCCCTTTCAAATACTTCAAAGATTCATGATCACTATGAATGACAAATTCTTTAGGCAAAAGATAATGCTTCCATGTTTGCAATGCTCTAAAAGTGGATACAATTCTATATCATAAGTGGAATAGTTGAGAGTGGCCCCACTTAGTTTCTCACTAAAATATGTAATGGGATGACCATCTTGAAGTAAAACAGCCCCAATACCCACATGAGATGCATCACATTCAATTTCAAATGATTTGGAAAAATCAGGTAAAGCAAGAATGGATACATGTGTGAGTTTATCCTTAAGTGTTTGAAATGCCTTTTCTTGATTCTCTCCCCATCTAAAACCCACATTTTTCTTAACAATTTCATTTAGGGGTGCTTCCAATGTGCTGAAGTCCTTCACAAACCTCCTATAGAAACTTGCCAACCCATGGAAGCTCCTAACCTTACTCACAGTTTTAGGAGCTGGTCAATCTCTAACGGCCTTAACTTTCCCTTCATCAACCTGCACTCCTTTAGAACTTATGACAAAACCAAGAAAAACCACATGATTAGTGCAAAAAGAACACTTTTCCGAGTTAGCATATAGTTTTTCCTTTCTAAGGACATGCAAGACAGATTGGAGATGTGTAATATGTTGGTGAGGGTAGCACTAACGGTCTAACTCAGGTTTTGATGAATGACAAATCAGGTTAAGTTAGTTTGTTGTTGTCTAACACTTTGATCGAGTGTGAAGGAGAAGTCCAGACAGGTCGACGGGCTGCCCGGATGTCTGGCACGAAGCCCAGCTAGGTCGACGGGCTGACTGGATAGCTGGCACGAAGTCCAAGTGGGTCGACGGGCTGACCGGACGCTTAGGCACGAAGTCCAGCTAGATCGAAGGGCTGACCGGATAGCTGGCACGAAGTCCAGACGGGTCGACGGGCTGACCGGACGTCTGGTAGGTAAGTAAGGTAAGTCACTGGAGGGGAGTGACTGCGAGGACGCGTTTCCGGGAAGGGAACACTAGGCGTCGATCCAGCTTAGATCCATTTCGGATATCTAAGTCGAGATCGTGACTAGATTCCGGTCTCGGAAAAACGGAATCTAAGTCATACTCTTTTCTATTAAATCATATTACTTTGTTGAACTTTAATTGTGCTAACAATCTGTTTTACAGGATATATATATTTACCTTGGACAAACTCTATTTTGCAGGAGAAGGAGTTTCTGGAAATAGGAGGTCCGGGCGCCCGGAAGGGATCTGGGCGCCCGGAGGTCCAGGCGCCTGGAAGGGATCCGGGCGCCCGGAAGCAAATATTATCCATGCCGAGTCGTCGCCACGTGGATTTCGCTGATTAGACTTGCCACATCGTACCAGGGGGCCCGGAAGGGATCCAGGCGCCCGGAGCAGCATATAAAAGAAGCCCCAGGGGTGGAGCTTCAACATCAATTCAGAACTTTCAGATTGCTTACTCTGCTGCTCTGCGCTCCAACGACGCTAATGAAGCTCCGACAACGCGCTCTTGTCCTTGTAGTTTTCCTTCTGTCGGTATAGCTTTGTTTTACTTTTTATTTGCATTTCTTGCACTGTCTTTGTAATTATTATTTTGAATTGCTAGTAAATTGCCCAACGAAAGTACTCACGGAGTACGGGCCTTCGAGTAGGAGTCGTCACAGGCTCCGAACAAAGTAAAAACACCGTGTTCATTTGTCTATTATTTTTAATTCCGCCGCGCTTACACTCCTTATTTTTCGAATCGATATTCACCCCCCCTCTATCGAACTCTCACGATCCAACAAGTGGTATCAGAGCGGGTACTGCTCTGATTTGGTGCAACCACCAATCAAACAGGGGGTGAAATATTAACTTTTATTTTTCGGTTTTCAGTTTTACGCTTAAGTCCAATCCTGTATTATTACCTGTTTTGGAAAAAACATTTCGTTGCAATTAAATCTAAATTGGTGCAACACCAATTTAGATACTTCTATTATTTTTTCCCGCACTGCTAATCCAAGACCAAGTCTTGGGATATTTTTTTTGTCGTTGTTTACTTGTGTGCAGGATGTCTCAACTAGAAGGCTTAGCACAGTACGTCCTCCCCTATTCAACGGGGATGACTTCTCGTACTGGAAGAAAAGAATGGAGGTGTACCTAAAGACGGACTACGATCAATGGTTCAACGTCTTAAAGGCCTACCGAGCTCCAGTCGACAACTCCGGAAATCCACTAGACCTGGAACAGTGGACTCCGGACATGAGGAAAAAGGCGTTGACGGAAAACAAAGCAATCAACACGCTACACTGCGGTCTAACACGAGAAGAGCTGAACCGGGTCGGACCGCATCAGAACGCTAAAGAATTATGGGACAAACTGATCGAGCTGCACGAAGGAATGAGCGACGCAAAGGTAACAAAAAGAGACTTACTTTTAAATAAAATATTTAATATAAAAATGCAAGAAGGGGAAACGGCAAGTCAACTGCACGCGAGGATCAAGGACATCCTCAACGGACTCCACGCGATAGGCTACCAGATGGAAAACCGAGACTTAATAAGGTACACACTAAATGCTTTTCCACGTAATAGTTTGTCGGCATGGATCGTAGATTCCTACAAAATTTCCAAAAATTTATCTAAATTAAAGTTAGACGAGCTTTTTTGTGAGTTAGAACTGCATGAACAAACAAATGCTGGAGCCGAGAAAGGTGTTGCTTTATTTGTAGGCTCCTCCAAAGAAAAGAAGAGCAAGTCTGAATCTGAAGAAGATTCCGATCAAGATTCCGAAGATGAAGAATACCTGGTAAACTTGGTAAGAAAAATGTTCACCAGGAGAAAAAGGAGCTTCAGCAAGAAGGACCTTCAAAAGATCAGTTCTCCCGCGGAACAAAAGAACGTGACTTGCTTCGGATGCAACAAAAAGGGGCACTACAAGAACGAATGCCCAAGCCTGAAGCTCGACAAACCGAAGCCGACCAAAAAGAAGGCCCTCAAAGCAACGTGGGACGACTCCTCCTCGGACGAATCAGAGGTAGAAGAGCAGAAGCACCAGAGCCACCTCGCGCTGATGGCCCGCGAAGCTAAAACGGAAGACGAATCGGGAGATGAATCGGAAGACGGGTCCGAACCCGAATTGAACCACGAGTCCGTACTCGTTCCGAAGGCCCGGATGAGGTATATTTCAATTTAAACAATAAATTTTTTAAAATTATTTCCTGCTTAAATAGTAAATTGGTTAAAATAGAAAATGAAAACAAATCACTCCTTGAGGAAAATCAAGACCTCAAGGAACAAATCAAAAATTCAAATCCAACTCAAGATCTAACACTTGAGGAGAATTCATCATTAAAATCAGAAATTAATAAGTTAAAAGAAATGTTAGAAAAATTCACTATAAGATCAAAAAATCTAGACTTAATCCTGAATAATCAAAAGGCGTGTTATAATAAAACTGGACTCGGATACAAGTCGAACTCAAATAAAACTTTTAAATCATTAATAACTCAATACAAATCAACTAATCAAGCTTGGGTTCCGAAAGCGTGTTTGACCATGCAAGTAGGACTTAATCAATATTACATACCTAAAGAAAAAATATATTATATAAACTCGAATAAACCAAATCAAAAACCAAAATACAAACCTAAATAAAAAAATTCAAAATTTAAACATTTTAAAACTCAACAAAATATAAATTATCACCAAGTTAATTATAACTATAAAAGAAATAGACACAAACCTAAAATAAAAATTTAAATTAAAAGCCAATAATTCAGGGGGAGGCTCCAGAATAGCTGGCACCTCCAAAACCAACTTACCTGACAAGGTAACCCAAATAAACTAACCCGGCAGGGTAATTAGGATTAGTTAAAAAGGGACCAAATTTAACTTGAATCATGGTACTAGTGAAGTTTTTTGATGATAGTACGTTGGGGAAGCTTGGGCATCGCATGTCTAGAAAGATATGGCTTCAATCTGGTGCATTTGGCCAAGTGGAACCGACCAAAGCTACCTTTAAATGGATCCTAACTTGTTAGACCAAGGTTTAGTACTAAGCTCCGTGGATAGGACTATTCGGAAAACCTCGAAAGGTTGGTTACTTCTAATGACGTCCAAGTGACTCACCAAGCTTAGAAGTTTATCCGTAGAATGCCTATTTGTTGAGACCAAAGCTAAACCTGAATCTAACACAAGTTAAACCAAACTCTATAATTAAATCTAATTCATCTCACAAAACTATAGGATTCCCTGATTGAAAACTTAGATCGGGTGAGATGACTAAGGATCAAAATTTCGAATTAAATTAATTAAATTAAATTTCGAATTAAATTAATTAAATTAAATTTCGAATTAAATAACTAAAATGAATTACAATTAATTTATTTTTAACTTTAAAAAATTATTTTAAAAATTAAATTAACTTTAAAAAATTATTCTAAAAATTAAATTAACTTTAAAAATTATTTTTAAAATTATTAAATTAACTTTAAAAAAATTATTTTAAAAATTTTTAAATTAAAAAAAAATATTTTAAAAATTAAATTAACTTTAAAAATTATTAAATTAACTTTAAAAAATTATTCTAAAAATTAAATTAACTTTAAAAATTATTTTAAAAATTATTAAATTAACTTTAAAAAATTATTTTAAAAATTAAATTAACTTTAAAAATTATTTTAAAATTATTAAATTAACTTTAAAAATTAAATTAACTTTAAAAAATTATTTTTAAATTAACTTTAAAAAAATTACTAAATTAAATTTAAAAATTATTTTAAAAATTATTAAATTAACTTTAAAAATTATTTTAAAAATTAAATTAACTTTAAAAATTATTTTAAAAATTATTAAAGTAACTTTAAAAAATTATTTTAAAAATTAAATTAATTTTAAAAAAAAAGGTCAAACCCCAAGGGCGGGCGCCCCTAGTATTCCCTTCCGAGGCGCCCGGAAGGGATCCGGGCGCCCTGCCCAAAATCAACCCCGGGCGTCCGGAATGGCTCTGGGTGCCCGGTGCTCCCTATAAATAGGGGGCAGCAGGCGCCCCCAACACTTGCCCCACAAACCTTTCACTTTTGCCAAGGTTCTATCCGAACCTTAGTGCGAGAGTTCTCTAAAATTATTTTTTTTTTGCGGTGAAGACGCTGCTGCGATTCAACCGAGGTCGTCAGTTCTATATTTTACGATGGCTCCTCGGTAAATCCTTTTTCCTTGTCTAAAAATTCTTTAAATTTGTCTTGATACTTTCACTTAGAATATCTCTTTTATATACAGTAGGAAACGAACAAATACTAGTGTTGGGCCCTCTAATGCTAGTACTGACCCTAGGTTTCCCACAGATGAACTTAGAATCAAGTTTGAGTCAACCATTTATATGGCCATTAGGACTAAATGTCTAGATAGATCGTTCTTTCTAGTTTCTTGTGCTCCCGTTATGGAGGTTATAAACCACTATAACTTACGGAACCTTGTTGACTGTACTAGTCCGGTAAACATAAGTCTGTGTGCTAAATTTTACAACAAGTTAGTGAATGTAGATGACTTTACCTATACTACTAGGGCAGCGGGTACTGATATCATGCTATCCCCTACGACTATCCGGGAGTTTTTAGAGTTACGTCCATCCACTTGTCCCTTTTTGTGCTATCCTCCCGGGGATCTACCATTCGGAGATCCCTACTCGCATGTCACTCTTGATACGATTTATTCGTAATTTTTTTGGGGAGAGCGAGTACCCACTGTAGCCCAGTTTAGGTCAGTAGACCTTCGAGTCCAGGACTACGCTCTTTATAGGGTCTTAATCTTCTGCATTCTACCACTGACCACACGTGACATCGTCGTGATGCGCCCATTCCACTCATTTTTACTTTATGCCCGGAGTCATAGGTTAGATATTGACATCAGCCTATATATCTTCTCCACCATTATCTACTCTGCTGGATACGTGACTAATAGACGAGTCCACATGTCTTACTATCACATTCTGACAGCATATATGTCCTCTTTGGACATTGAGAGGACATTGATGTCACTAGAGGAGACATTCTCTATATGACCGAGTTTGACGTTATAGCAGCTAGGAACTTCTCCCTAGCTGGTATCCACATAGATAAGGACGATGGTACTATGTCTTGGCGGAGGGGGGCACATCACCAGCCCGATCCAGACGCACAGGGGGAGGCCGATCAGGATGAGTTCATGCTTGCACTGTTTCCGGAGGAGGCCGCTCCTGCTCCACCACCACCCCCAGTTCGAGCACCACGTCACACTCCTCACACTCTAGCCGACTGTATGACCGGACTAGAGAGAGCTATGACGAGTCTCCAGCGGGAGAACTCTGACTTTCAGTGAGACATGCGGTGAGAGGTCTCCGAGTTATGAGCTGACGGGTAGACCCGACACACTGAGCTGATGACACTACTCCGCTCCTTCGGATCTGGACCACCCCCTTCCTCATCTCAGTAGCTCTAGTTATGACACACTTCTGTTATCTACATTACTTGTAGAATTGTAAAATACCAAAAAATAGAGAATAATAATAAGGGAATTTTTCGTAATTTTTGAAAATTTTTCAGGAATTTTTCGGAGCTCGTACGGATGAGTTATCGGGGATTAAAAAGGGGTCCTGAAAAAGCCTGTTTAGGCTATCCCGTTTTAATGAGGAAAAGTTTTATTTCTTTTTTCTCTTTTCTTTTTTCTTATTTAATTTCTTTTTCTCTCCCCGTTACTGTGCCGTTTCTTTTTCTTCCCTCCCCGTGCGCGTGCAGAGCCGATTCCCCTTCTTCTTTTCCTCCTTGTCGAGCGACGACGTCGATCGCCTCCGTTGCCACAGCCGACGCCGGTGGAAGAGAGCAACGCCGATTGCCTTTTTCTCCTGCCGTTGCCTCATCGCCGCAGACGTCTCAGCACCGCCGAGGTCGAGCCCTAGATTGGGGAAGGTCAGGAACGTGCCGACGCTTCTCTTCGACGCTGGCCATCTTTCCCCTTCTTCGCGAGACATCGCCGGCTACAGGAGTCTACCGTCGGCCTCTCCTTCTCTTCCTCTCCCGAGCACCGGTCTCCGGCTAGTATCCCGTGCCTTAGCCGAGCAACATCACCGCCGACGCTCTCCTTTCCCTCTGTGCTGCCAGAGCCGACCATCACGGCCGATCTTCATGCCCTAGCACTGTCACTGGTTACCCTCTGAGGAGTGCCCTAGCGCCGATTTACCTTTACTCCAGTGGATCATCGACCGAGCAAGAGTATTCGGTTGGTTCCGGATACCATTATGTTGGCAGCTTGTTGTTGACCCTGCCCCGATCCATGGCTTCCTAGCTGTTGAAGAAGAAGAGGAGGTGAGAACAGGTTATTGTTGGTATTCAGCTTTAATGTCAATTGATGTGGAATAAGGATTTCAAGGAGTGACTTGTTTTGGTATCTTTGTAGGTGTTGTTACCTATTGCAGCTCAAGCTGTGTTGTTCGTGGACGATCCTTGGCTTCGGCCAACCTTCCGATCTTAAGTCATCCTTTGATGGTGAGCTATCAGCAACCCACTTGAATTCGGGTAAGTTTTGAGGTTCATTCATGATGCTTAGTAGTTGATGGTAGTGAACTTGATTGGATAAGTGGATCATTAGTTTATGTGTTCTTGGATTAAATTGATGTGAAGGAAAGGGTTGGATCAGATTAGAGGGATTAATAGTTGATATGTTGATCATAGATCCTTAGTTTTGTTGAATACCCTGTATTTGTAGGATTTGAGTTGGATGCGATCTCTTGGAGTTGTTGAGGACGGTTGATACGACCTGCGTATGAAGGCGGGTACCTCTTCACTTATCTTTTATGATATTGTCATTGGATATGCATAGTATTTTATAACTACAAGCAATAAATATGTTTGCCTTTGGTATGTCACTGTTTTATATCCATAGCATGTTAGATTTGTCACCTGTGAAGTATCTGTACTTATATCTCGTGATTTGTTACCATGAGTATCTTGTTGCCATGAGTACCTTATTGCCATGAGTATCTTAGTTTTTAGAGTGACATACCATGCTTTACTGAGGTTAGGGTTAGGCTCTGGATTTCTGTTTCTGGCACGTGTATCCAAATTATCTGATACTTAGGTTTTTATGCCATGCCTGGATTGTGTATTTCTATTGGTATATCATATATGATTCGTATACCTAGACCTTGTGGCTTTGATCTGTGCATATTGTTGGTACATATGCTATGGAAGGGGGATATGTTTAGGATCTAGGTTGTTATATCATAGAGGACCTGTATACCCTAGATCTGTGGATTTGACCTACTGATACTGTGGTACCCATATTATGTATATACGGATTTTTCTATGCTGATCAGGATATTCCATACTTATTATGTTCAGGACATAGTTTTTTTTTTTTTGATATTCTATCTGACCTGTGTACTCTAGATCTTGGTATGTGACCATCGATTTTACAGTACTCATTTTATATATATGGATATGGATATGTTGATCAGTTTTGCTATGCTTAGTGTCATGCATCATGATTGCATGTTGTGCGATTGTCGGCTCCACTATGATTGAGCACATCGCCAGTTACATGTACTGCACACACCACCACTCAAGGGTTAGTGGTATATCAGACCGGTGTGTGGCGGTTCTGCTGTTTGGCTCCGTTGGTCTGAGGACTCAGCGTGGTAGCCGGCAAATAGTTCCGCTCTGTTTGGCTCCGCTGGCATTTAGTGTAGCAACGTAGTAGCCGGCAGACGGTGCACTCTGTTTGGCTCCATTGGTCAGGTGACTCAGCGTGGTAGCCGGCAGAGATACCTCCCCGTCATCGTGTACCGGGAGTTGAGAGCATTGAGCTCCCCCATTTATGATTTGGGGTCACAGGACAGGAGTACTCCGACAGCATCCCGTCCACTCGGTCACTCATCAGGAGCAGTGACGACAGAGTGCACGGTCCTACCCATTCGGTCTCGCCATTTGTGTGTGAGAGGACTGACGGGGTGACCAGGACGCATCATTAGCATCATATGCATTGATGTATTTATATTATTGTGATTGTGTTTGCTGCATTTGGTTGCTGCATTTTGGTTGGATGCATACCTTTGACCTGCATACAGGATTATTGACACTTTCGGTTTGACGACCCTTTTATCTGGATAGGAGTTCCTGGTGAGTACAGCTTCCTCAGTTACCTTTCAGTTTTACATATTCCCTATATATGATTAGGAAGCTGTATTCCATGTTTGTTGCTGTTAGATATATCTTACTACTCATGTCCATTGGTATTCGCTGAGTTGTTGAACTCACTCCCGTTGACACTATCTTTTCAGGTACCAGGTTATTTATGGTGTCGCTTGGAGCATCCTGTCTGCTGGTCCCCACGTCACATCAGAAGACATACCTCCGCCTTTTGTTATTTTATCTTGGTATATGAGATGTATGTATTTGGCTTTGTGTGTTCCGGTTTTATGTTCGGTGTTGTTTTGGTTGTGTGGTGTAAGCCTAGCCGGCTAGCAGTGTATTTTTCGTTGTATGGGCTTGTCTTTATGTATGTTTCGCTGTGTTGGTTTTTTTTTGGTTTCAGCCGAGTGGGCTGATAGAAATATATATATAACTGCGTGGTTGTGGATATATTTGTCCAACTGTGTAGGTTGAGATTATTAACTGCGTGGTTATGTGGGTATATTCCAGCCGCTTGTGGCTGATGTATATTATGCCTGTAGAAATGCTTCAGATTGTCACCCATACAGGGGAGGTGCTGCCGAAATTTCTTCGGACAGGGACTCCTCTGGGGCGTGACGATTTAGTGGTATCAGAGCAGGTATACGATACTTGCTATATGTTTTGGATTTTCGAGATGTATCTGATACCAATTTATTTGATATCAGAGATCGACTTACGAGTCTTATTCTCTTTGTGTTTCGGATTTCGTGTTTTGGTCTTCTCGATGTGACTTTTTGGATTTTGGGACCTGACAGCGGCAGGACATCTCCAAGCTGTAGGAGGTATGTTGGTATATGTTATCCTACCTTTTTGGTTAGTATATGCCCTGTTCACTGTTACCGTTTATGACATGTATTAGTATTCTTTATTAGTACCTGTCTAGTTGATATAACATATATTATGTGTGTTAGGTAAACCACTGATCTTGATTGACCTTAATAGAGATTAAAGATTATAGGCTTTGGTGATTTTACATATCATACCTTTAGTAGCTTTAGCTTCTGTTACGATTAGTTGGTTAGAGGATCGAGGCACATACCAGCCTCTGTTATTATTAGCTGTGTAGTAGATAGTATCTATATCTTTATGTTGACCTAGCCAGTATTATACCATTTTATCTTAATTAATTACATCAGTAGATAACTGATTTACTCTTGTTAGATTGGTCAGTAGAAGACTGATTTACGCTTGTCGACTTGGGTAGTCGTAGATTGATATACCTTAGTAGCTTATGGAGGATTAAGGTATTCTTGATTAGTTAGTAGATGACCGATTTAGCTTTATTGGTCTAATCTGAATCTTTGGGTTGCTTGTGCTTAGTTTGGTATCTAGAGCACAATTGAGTACATGTTTTGTACTGACGTGGAAAAGATTGAGTTGATCGTATATCATTGTCGATTTTGGTCAGTCTATAGAGGATCGATGTATCCTATTCCATGAGTACTTTAATTTTAGACTGTATGTACCTAATTGGATAACTTAGAAGGTGGCATAGGGTTTGTGTGGTAGATTGGATTAAATATGCTGATTATGCATATCTATGAAGTGTACATATGATTGTTATGAGTTGAAGGAGTTCTATGATGGATAGTTCATTTGTAGATAGTGTGGGTATTCCCATCTAGTTATGGTTATTGTAGGTTCCTTGCGGATTATAGCTATTTAGTTAGCTGTACGTGCCTGATTGACATGTTGGAGGTATCTTATCGATTTAAATCTGTGTCATGGTATGTGCACATGGGTGTGAGTGTCATGTTGGAAGTATCTTGTCGATTATATCGGTAATGTGATATGTACATATGTGTTTGGTGTGGTATTTGAGGTATCTTGTTGATTATGTGTGATTTGTGAGTGCACCTGGGTTTAGTATGCCTTATTTGAAGTATATGTTGATTATACTCTTGGCATATGCGTATATTTGTCATGTGAGTATTATTGGAGGTATATTGTCGATTATACCTACGTTGATTTAAGCACACGTGTACCGTATGTGATGTGGGAGGTATTATACTGAATATACCTGAGTTGTGTATATGTTTGGTGTACAATAATTGGAGGATTATGTCGATTATACCTATGTTGTGTGTGCACGTGTGCCAGGTGTATTGTTGGTAGTATCATGAGGATTCTACTTATGTTGAATGCAGGATGTGGAGTGTCTGCATTATGTCATTTGTTGGACTACCTTGTCAACTCATTTTCTTATCAGCGGGTGACCACTACGATATTGATAGAGTTGACTATGAATTTGATTTGCTTACTGGGCTGTTATACCCTAGGCTACCCACAGTGATTGTGGTAGAGAGTTCTCGTGCAGTCTCTAGTTGGATAGTTAGGTGCCTTGGGGCACTTATGTATTGTTTATGGTGGAGCGTTGCTCCCACAGATTATGGATCGATTGTGGTGGAGCGTAGCTCCCACATATTATTGTTTGTTTGTGGTGGAGCGTTCCTCCCACATATTATGGATTATTTGTGGTAGACCGTTGCCCATACCTATGTGGTATTTCGTGTGACGGAGCGTTGCTCCCACACTGGAGGATCTATGCTTAGATGATTTATATTGTTGGTGATCAGATTTCTAACTTGTTGTTGGGGATCTTATGGTTAGGAATGCCTGTGATACAGACATTAGGTGTCTTGGTGTTACCATTAGGCTTGCGGAGCCCTAGATGTTATCATGGACTCGATGATTTGGGTATCCCTAGAATGTTGGGATCGGTTTCCATTGTCTTTGTTGACGATGTTGTGATCTATTTCGGATCCGCGGTGAGTCACGTACACCACCTTTGCTTAGATCTAGAGATGTTTCGACGAGAACATCTATATGTGATGATCAGTAGTGCTTATTTGGATTGTCTTATGTGATAATGATTGGGACACGCGGTCACCAGTAGGAGTATACCGTGGTTCCACAGGAGATCGAGGTTGTTACCGTTGGGAGTAGACGGAGTCGATATAAGAGGCTCGCAACTTCATTTGTTTGGCTCGATATTTCCGGAGATACGTTGAGGGTTTCTCACGGATTGCTATGCTACTTACACGCCTGATCAGGAAAGGCGTGAAGTTCACTTGGACTGAGGTTTGCAAGACCAGCTTATAGGAGCTGAAGCGGAGTTTAGTGTCGGCTCCGATTTTTTGTTGTACCTTCTGGAGAGGACGAATTCGTGCTCTATACCGACGCATCTCTACTGGGTTTGGACGCTGTTTTGATGCAGCACGATAGAGTAGTCCCCTATGCTTCTCGTCGGTTGAAGAAGCATGAGAAGAACTACCCTGTACATGATCTGAAGCTTGTCGCCATTATTTTTGCCCTGAAGATTTGGCGACATTATTTATGTGACGTTACATTTGAGATTCTCTCTGACCATAAGAGTCTCAAATATCTGTTTTACTTAGAAGGAACCTAATCTCAGACAGAGGAGGTGGATGAAGTTCCTGAAGGATTTTGATTGTACCATTAGCTATCACACATGGGGAAAAGCTAATGTGGTTGCCGATGCACTTAGCAAGAAGTCCAGAGGGACTTTAGCTTGCCACCGAGTTGTGGTCACAGACTTGATTCAAGGTTTCTTCGAGGTGGGCCTTGAGGGGTAAGGACAGACAGAGCAGGGTACTTTGGTTACCATGGTTGCTCAGTCGTCGATCAGGACGAGGATCCGAGAGCCCTAGGCTGCTGATCCGTATTTGCAGTTTATTTTGCAGCCGGATAGTTTCCGGGTAGCAGACCGAGTTTACCCGAGATGAAGCGGTGGTTATATATTTCCGAGGTCGCTTATGCGTATCTCCATTTCACCCGGTCAGGGAGGAGTTACTTCAGGAGGCATTGCTCATGATTTGCTATCCACCCAGGCGGTTCCCGTATGTACCAAGATTTGAGGTGTTCCTATTGGTGGAACGACAAGAAGGAAGACATCGCGGATTTTGTAGCTAGATGTCTTGTATGTTAGCAAGTGAAGGTTGAGCACCAGAGACCTGTCGGATTTCTACAGAGGATTCCTCTTCCTAAGTGGAAATAGGAGCACATCACCATGGACTTTATGGTGGGTTTGCCTAGGACACGACGAGGCCATGACGTAATTTGGGTAATCGTTGTTAGATTAACCAAATCCGCACACTCGTTAGTGATTCGGAAGACTGATTTCCTGGATTGATTGGTAGATCTGTTTTGCCGGGAGATCATCAGATCACGTGGTGTCCTGTTGACTATTATTTCAGATAGAGACCCCCGGTTCACGTCTCATTTTTGACAGAGTCTGCAGCAGGCCTTGGGCACGCAGCTCTATTTCGGTACAACTTTTCATCCGCAGACAGATGGACAGTCAGAGCGGACCATTTAGACTCTAGAGGATTTGCTGAGATCGTGTGTATTAGATTTCGGAGGCAGTTGGGAGGACCATCTGCCATTGGTAGAGTTTGCCTACAACAACAGCTTCCATTCGGCTATCCAGATGGTACCGTTTGAGGTGTTGTATAGTAAGCCTTGTCGGACACCCACCCTCTGGGATGAGGTTGGACAGGCCTAGCTGTTGGGACCTTATAAAGCTCAGCAGGACGAAGAGTTGGTCCGTATTATCAGACGGAGGATGTTAGAGGCTCAGGGTCGCCAGAAGTGTTATGTTGATTGGAGACGCAAACCCTTAGAGTTCTCTATAAGCGACCATATTTTACTGCGAGTTTCACCCACGAAAGGGGTGAAGAGATTCGGCCTCATCGGTGAGCTGGCCCCGCGATACATTGGACCTTTCCAGATCTCGGAAAGGATTGGAGTAGTAGCTTACGGGTTGGCACTATCGCCGTCCTTGGCTGGCGTCCACAATGTATTCCACGTAGCTATACTGAGGAGATATATATATCCGACTCGGCACATGTGCTGACAGATATCTCAGTTCCTGTTCAGCCTGACATTACTTATGAGGAGATTTCGGTACGGATTTTAGACCGGAAAGAGCGTCAGTTGTGGAACAACACTATCCGGCTGGTTAAAGTCGGATGGCAGCATCACACGGATAAGGAGGCTACTTGGGAGTTCGAGGATACGATCCGAGCTCGATATCCCCACCTTTTTACTTGAGGTATGTGATTTAGTTTACCGTTCAGCATATATACACTTTACCTGTTGTTAGTACTTGCTGATGGTAGATAACGAAATTTGGGGACCAAATTTTTATTAGTGGGGGAGAATGTAAAATACCGAAAAATAGAGAATAATAATAAGGGAATTTTCTGTAATTTTTGGAAATTTTTCAGTAATTTTTCGGAGCTCGTACGGATGAGTTATCGGGGATTAAAAAGGGTCCGGAAAAAGCCTGTTTAGGCTATCCCGTTTTAATGAGGAAATTTTTTATTTCTTTTTTCTCTTTTCCTTTTTCTTATTTAATTTCTTTTTCTCTCCCCGTTACTATGCCGTTTCTTTTTCTTCCCTCCCTGTGCGCATGTAGAGCTGATTCCCCTTCTTCTTTTCCTCCTTGTCGAGCGACGACGCCGCTCGCCTCCGTTGCCACAGCCGACGCCGGTGGAAGAGAGCAACGCCGATTGCCTTTTTCCCCTGCCGTTGCCTCATCGACGCAGACGTCTCAGCACCGCCGAGATCGAGCCCTAGATTGGGGAAGGTCAGGAACGTGCCGACGCTTCTCTTCGACACCGGCCATCTTTCCCCTTCTTCGCGAGACATCGTCGGCTACAGGAGTCTACCGCCGGCCTCTCCTTCTCTTCCTCTCCCGAGCACCGGTCTCCGGCTAGTATCCCGTGCCTTAGCCGAGCAACATCACCGCCGACGCTCTCCTTTCCCTCTGTGCTGCCAGAGCCGACCATCACGGCCGATCTTCATGCCCTAGCACTGTCACTGGTTACCCTCTGAGGAGTGCCCTAGCGCCAGTTTACCTTTACTCCAGTGGATCGTCGACCGAGCAAGGGTATTCGGTTGGTTCCGGCTACCATTGTGTTGGCAGCTTGTTGTTGACTCTGCCCGATCCATGGCTTCCAAGCTGTTGAAGAAGAAGAGGAGGTGAGAACAGGTTATTGTTGGTATTCATCTTTAATGTCAATTGATGTGGAATAAGGATTTCAAGGAGTGACTTGTTTTGGTATCTTTGTAGGTGTTGTTACCTATTGCAGCTCAAGCTGTGCTGTTCGTGGACGATCCTTGGCTTCGGCCAACCTTCCGATCTTAAGTCATCCTTTGATGGTGAGCTATCAGCAACCCACTTGAATTCGGGTAAGTTTTGAGGTTGATTCATGATGCTTAGTAGTTGATGGTAGTGAACTTGATTGGATAAGTGGATCATTAGTTTATGTGTTCTTGGATTAAATTGATGTGAAGGAAAGGGTTGGATCAGATTAGAGGGATTAATAGTTGATATGTTGATCATAGATCCTTAGTTTTGTTGAATACCCTGTATTTGTAGGATTTGAGTTGGATGCGATCTCTTGGACTTGTTGAGGACGGTTGATACGACCTGCGTATGAAGGCGGGTACCTCTTGACTTATCTTTTATGATATTGTCATTGGATATGCATAGTATTTTATAACTACAAGCAATAAATATGTTTGCCTTTGGTATGTCACTGTTTGATATCCATAGCATGTTAGATTTGTCACCTGTGAAGTATCCGTACTTATATCTCGTGATTTGTTACCATGAGTATCTTGTTGCCATGAGTACCTTATTGCCATGAGTATCTTAGTTTCTAGAGTGACATACCATGCTTTACTGAGGTTAGGGTTAGGCTCTGGATTTTTGTTTCTGGCACGTGTATCCAAATTATCTGATACTTAGGTTTTTATGCCATGCCTGGATTGTGTATTTCTATTGGTATATCATATATGATTCGTATACCTAGACCTTGTGGCTTTGATCTGTGTATATTGTTGGTACATATGCTATGGAAGGGGGATATGTTTAGGATCTAGGTTGTTATATCATAGAGGACCTGTATACCCTAGATCTGTGGATTTGACCTACTGATATTGTGGTACCCATATTATGTATATATGGATTTTTCTATGCTGATCAGGATATTCCATACTTATTATGTTCAGGACATAGTTTTTTTTTTTTGATATTCTATCTGACCTGTGTACTCTAGATCTTGGTATGTGACCATCGATTTTACAGTACTCATTTTATATATATGGATATGGATATGTTGATCAGTTTTGCTATGCTTAGTGTCATGCATCATGATTGCATGCTGTGCGATTGTCGGCTCCACTATGGTTGAGCACATCGCCAGTTACATGTACTGCACACACCACCACTCATGGGTTAGTGGTATATCAGACCGGTGTGTGGCGGTTCTGCTGTTTGGCTCCGTTGGTCTGAGGACTTAGCGTGGTAGCCTGCAGACAGTTCCGCTCTGTTTGGCTCCGCTGGCATTTAGTGTAGCAGCGTAGTAGCCGGCAGACGGTGGACTCTGTTTGGCTCCGTTGGTCAGGTGACTCAGTGTGGTAGCCGGCAGAGATACCTCCCCGTCATCGTGTACCGGGAGTTGAGAGCATTGAGCTCCCCCATTTATGATTTGGGGTCACAGGACAGGAGTACTCCGACAGCATCCCGTCCACTCGGTCACTCATCAGGAGCAGTGACGACAGAGTGCACGGTTGTCATAGCCCTACCCACTCGGTCTCGCCATTTGTGTGTGAGAGGACTGACTGGCGTCAGGGGTGACCAGGACGCATCATTAGCATCATATGCATTGATGTATTTATATTATTGTGATTGTGTTTGCTGCATTTGGTTGCTGCATTTTGGTTGGATGCATACCTTTGACCTGCATACAGGATTATTGACACTTTCGGTTTGACGACCCTTTTATCTGGATAGGAGTTCCTGGTGAGTACAGCTTCCTCAGTTACCTTTCAGTTTTACATATTCCCTATATATGATTAGGAATCTGTATTCCATGTTTGTTGCTGTTAGATATATCTTACTACTCATGTCCATTGGTATTCGTTGAGTTGTTGAACTCACCCCCGTTGACACTATCTTTTCAGGTACCAGGTTATTTATGGTGTCGCTTGGAGCATCCTGTCTGCTGGTCCCCACGTCACATCAGAAGACATACCTCCGCCTTTTGTTATTTTATCTTGGTATATGAGATGTATGTATTTGGCTTTGTGTGTTCCGGTTTTGTGTTCGGAGTGTTGTTTTGGTTGTGTGGTGTAAGCCTAGCCGGCTAGCAGTGAGTTTTTCGTTGTATGGGCTTGTCTTTATGTATGTTTCGCTGTGTTGGTTTTTTTTTTGTTTTAGCCGAGTGGCCTGATAGAAATATATATATATAACTGCGTGGTTGTGGATATATTTGTCCAGCCGTGTAGGCTGAGATTATTAACTGCGTGGTTATGTGGGTATATTCCAGCCGCCTGTGGCTGATGTATATTATGCCTGTAGAAATGCTTCAGATTGTCACCCATACAGGGGAGGTGCTGCCGAAATTTCTTCGGACAGGGACTCCTCTGGGGCGTGACAAGAATACTTTTGATCTATCTAGTATGGATTGATTATGGATTCTTAATCGTCTAGGAGTTTCGAATTTCAAAAATATTTTCAAAAATGATTGTTCTCAAATTATAGGTTAAACATGTTTCATTTTCAAAACTTTCCTATTTTTAGATTTTTAAAAATTCTTTTAGCCTTAGACTAGTTTAAAATCCTTAGAAAGCATGTACCCATAGGACTAGTTTTTGAGCATCTCACCAAAACCCTAGGCTTACCTTGCTTGTGTTTGACGAACATAGAAAGGGGTGAGATGCATAGGCCACTTGTCTAAGACTTAAAGATGCTTATTTCAGTGCATCGATATAAGTCTGGGTGTTAAATATAAAATATACATTAATCAAGTTAAGTTTGAACTTAACTTGACTAACCAAGTGAAAGCTGCTATCTTTTGATTGTCAGTCAGTAACTAACTGGTTAGACATTTGGTATAATGTCAGGTTCAGGGGGAGAAATAAAACTAATTCAGTTTTTCAAATCAAATTTTAAACTTAATTTTGAAAATCAAAGTTTAAAAATCAATCTTCAAAATCAACTTGTTTAAAATTGTGAAAAAAAAATTTCAACTCAAAATTGTTTGTTTTAAATCACAAACTTTTTATCCTTTTTACTTAGTTTTTGAAAACTGGACTTTTCAAGTATTTTAAACCATGGTTTTGAAACTAGTACTTTTGAATTTTGAAAATTTGATTTTGGAAAAAGAATTTTACAAAATTATTTTAAAAACTATTTCATTTTAAAAATTATTTTGTGATCTTACTTTACCAAAATTAGTTTTACCAAACTCCTTTGAAAACTAAAAGTAAAGTTCAAAATCATTTTTCTTAATATTTAACTTCACTGTAAAAATTATCCTGAATCTAGTTCTGAAAAATTAAGTTTAACTTAATTTGATTTGCAAACACTTAGTGTTGAATTTTTTTTTAAAAAGTGATGTTTGCAAACTTAAAAATTTTTCAAAGTTATTAAGTTATAAATCAGCTATTTTTCAAGACTTAGTTTTTTTTCCAAGGATTTAAGAAATAAAGGTAAAACTATCTTTTAATTCTAAATTCCCCTAGGTTAACATGACATTATTTTCTACTTTTTCTGAAGTCTGTATTTATGCTTACTTGACATTAGTTCTTTTGTTGAATGACAAAGGGGGAGAGTTAGGTGGTTAAGTTAGCTAAGTTAGCTAAACCAATTTGAAAACACAAAACTTAACTTAAAAACCATTTACTCGTTTTTACTTATTTTTTTCTTGCATCTGTTTCACTAACTTAACCAGGTTGTCATTCCATCAAAAAGGGGGAAATTGTTGGTGCGGGTAGCACTAATGGTCTAACTCAAGTTTTGATGAATGACAAATCAGGTTAAGTTAGTTTGTTGTTGTCTAACACTTTGATCGAGTGTGCAAGAGAAGTCCAGACAGGTCGACAGGCTGACACGATGTCTGGCACGAAGCCCAGCTAGGTCAACGGGCTGACCGGATAGCTGGTACGAAGTCCAAGCGGGTCGACGGGCTGACAGGACGCTTAGGCACGAAGTTCAGCTAGGTCGACGGGCTGACCGGATAGCTAGCACGAAGTCCAGACGGGTTGACGGGCTGACCGGACGTCTGGCAGGTAAGTAAGGTAAGTCACTGGAGGGGAGTGACTGCGAGGACGCGTTCCTGGAAAGGGAACACTAGGCGTCGATCCGGCTTAGATCCATTTCGGATATCTAAGTCGAGATCGTGACTAGATTCCGATCTCCGAAAGACGGAATCTAAGTCAAACTCTTTTCTATTAAATCATATTACTTTGTTGAACTTTAATTGTGCTAACAATCTGTTTTACAGGATATATATATTTGCCTCGGACTAACTCTATTTTGCAAGAGAAGGAGTTTCTGGAAATAGGAGGTCCGGGCACCCGGAAGGGATCCGGGCGCCCGGAGGTCTAGGCGCCCGGAAGGGATCCGGACGCCCGGAGGTCCAAGCGCTCGGAAGGGATACGGGTGCCCGGAAGCAAATATTATCCATGCCGAGTCGTCGCTACGTGGAGTTCGCTGATTAGACTTGCCACGTCGCACCAGGGCGCCCGGAAGGGATCCAGGTGCCCGGAGCAGCATATAAAAGAAGCCCCAGGGGTGGAGCTTCAACATCAATTCAGAACTTTCAGATTGCTTGCTCTGCTGCTCTGCGCTCTAACGACGCTAACGAAGCTCCGACAACGCGCTCTTGTCCTTGCAGTTTTTTTTCTGTCGGTATAGCTTTGTTTTACTTTTTATTAGCATTTCTTGTACTGTCTTTGTAATTATTATTTCGAATTGCTAGTAAATTTCCCAACGAAAGTACTCACGGAGTACGGGCCTTCGAGTAGGAGTCGTCACAGGCTCCGAACGAAGTAAAAACACCGTGTTCATTTGTCTATTGTTTTTAATTCCGCCGCGCTTACACTCGTTATTTTTCGAATCGATATTCAACCCCCCCCTCTATCGAACTCTTATGATCCAACACAATATGCTCAACAAAACTCTTGGAATATACCAAAATATCATCAAAGTATACTACAACAAAATTTCCAAGAAATTCTCGTAAGACATGGTTCATAAGCCTCATAAAAGTACTTGGTACATTAGTTAACCCAAAAGGCATTACCAGCCATTCATACAATCCATATTTGGTTTTGAAAGCTGTTTTCCATTCATCCCCTTCCCTTATCCTAATTTGATGGTACCCACTTTTCAAATCAATTTTAGAAAAGAAGCAAGCACCATGCAATTGATCAAGAAAATCATCAAGTCTAGGGATAGGATGTCTATACCGAATTGTGATGTTGTTGATGGCTCTATAGTCAGTGCACATCCTCCATGATCCATCCTTTTTAGGAACCAAAATTATGGGTACAGCACAAGGACTTAAACTTTAACCCATCCTTTTTGCAATAACTCCTCCACTTGATTTTGTATCTCCTTTGTTTCTTGAGGTTTGCTCCTATAAGCTGGCCTATTGGGCAAAGAAGCGCTAGGAATAAGGTCTATTTGATGTTCAATCCCCCTCATTGGAGGCAAACCTTGAGGCACTTCCTTGGGAAACACATCCTCAAAATCCTACAAAATAACAACAACATCACTAGGCAAGGAGTTAGTATTAGATTCCATGCAAGTTTCCTTGCACAAAAGAAGAAATATAGGCTGCCTTGTCAAATAAGCTTTCTTCGCCTCACTTCATATTGTAAATAAAGTTTCTATTTTTCTCTCTTTCTTTTCCTCATTCTCTCTTTTCTTTTGAATTTTGTCCTCAAAATCAAGTATTTTCTTTTTCACACACTCTTTCTTTTTCTTAAGCTCTCGCTCCTCTTTTTCTCTTTTCTCTCTCATTTTTATTTGATCCTCACAAACCTCTCTAGGTGATAATGGTACAAGTGTGACTTTGCGAGAATTGTGGACAAAAGAGAACTTGTTGGAGAATCCATCATGGTGAGCTCTCCTATCAAACTTCCAAGGTCTTCCAAGAAGAATGTGGCTTGCCTCCATAGGCACAATATCACATAGAACTTGATCTTCATATTTGCCAATGGAGAAATTAATCAACACTTGCTGGTTCACTACCAATTCAACACTATTACTTAGCCATTGGAGTTTATATGGTCTTGCATGTGGTGTAGTCTTGAGGTTGAGTTTGGTGACCAACCTAGTGCTTGCCACATTGGTACAACTTCCACCATCAATGATCATAGAGCATGTCTTATCTTGAATAAGGCAGCAGGTATGAAAAATATTTTCTCTTTGGTCCTCCTCATGCTCCTTGGCTTGGCTTCCCAATAATCTCCTAACAACCAAGAGATCTCCATCTTGCACATTGGCTGCTCCATCATTTTACTCATCGCTTGAGGAAGAAGAATGAGAAGTAATTTCTTCACTAGAGATACTCCCATTATCTCTCACCACCATAGTCTTCTTATTCGGGCATTCGGATGCAATATGACCTTTTCCCAAACACCTAAAACACTTGATATCCCTACTCTTAGAAGTGGAAGAAGAGGTAGTAGGAATAGGCTTCTTAGTGCTTGCTGCCTCCTTAGAATTTGAAGAAGAACCCTCCTTCTTTGTCTTGTCCTTCCAACTTGAAGAGTAGTTTGGAGAAGATGATTTCTTCATAACGTCCTTTCTCTTTAATTGTTGCTCTACTTTCATTGCTTGATGCACTAAGTCGTCAAGCTCCACATAATGTTGTAACTCCACAATGTCTCCAATATCTCGGTTTAGGCCATGGAGAAACCGAGCCATGGTAGCTTCCCTATCCTCCACAATATTGGCTCTAATCAAAGCCACCTCCATCTCCTTGTAGTAATCATCCACACTCCTACTCCCTTGGGTGAGTCTTTGCAATTTGTTGTCCAATTCCCTATGGTAGTGGGAAGGCACAAATCTCCTTCTCATCAAAGTCTTCATTTCGTCCCAAGTGTTGATAGGATGCTCTCCATACCTTCTTCTCTCCTTTTGCAATTGATCCCACCAAATTAAGGCATAATCGGTGAACTCAAGGGCAGCCACCTTTACTTTCTTTGCATCATTGTAATTGTGGCATGAGAAGATTTGCTCTATTTTCATCTCCCACTCAAGATATGTTTCGGGGTCATTCCTCCCTTAGAAGGAAGATATATGGACTTTCACACCTCCTAGATCATCTTCTCTTCTATGGTCTCTACCTCCTCTTTCACGTCTTCTTCCCCCTTCATGTCTTCTTCTTTCTCTTGGTGAATCATAGAATGGGTCACTTTGACGAGATTCTTCATGATTAGAATTGCCCTCACGGTTGGAAATTTTTTCTCCTTCGAGTCGGTCCATCCTTTCGTGTATTTCTTCAAGTTGTCTTTGAAGCATTCTTTCAAATTGTTGATTAAGTGCCTCCATTTGAATCCTATTAAGATCAGGGGAATGAGTTGATTTTTCCCCACTCATGCTTGCAAAGAAAAAAAAAAGAAGATGACAAGATTACAAAAGAAATGTTAGACGGACCTCACCACTCTACTCACGTGGTTGCACTCAAATTTATCCACTCAGCTTCCTTTATAAGCTCTTAAGGAAAGAACCTTATCAATATCTTTCTCAAAACAACAAGTAGACAACCAAGTGAATAAGAAACCAACAAGAGAAATATGAGTAGAACAAGAGAAATAAACGGATAAAACAAGAATTTCAACAATGATCAAGAGCAATGAAAGGAATATATCTTTGAATTCAGATTTCACAAAGAAAGAATATTGAGTCCTTTCAATTCACAAATCCTCCTCCCTTTTTTTTTCAATCAGAAACCAATGACTCTAATGATTCCTTTCTCTTTTTTTTTTGAATTTTCCTTTTTTTTTTTTTAGTTAAGGCCCCAAATAACGAATAGAAATTTATGATAGATAGGGACGGAGAGATCAACAAAGATGGATAAGAACAAAGATGAAAATAAGACACAAACCTGAAAATCAAGGAGCCAAGGCTCTGATACCAAATGATAAGGAACCTTGTAAATGGATCGCCTTGAAATTCAGCTTGGGGAAGGGTATTGATGCCACACTCAAGCAAGATGAGAAGGTGAGTGATAAGTCATGGGGTTTGATCGCCACAAGTTGCCTTGATAAGATCGGAATTAGTTCTTTGCCTAAGAACTAGAAGGAAGCTCTCACCAAAGAGAAACTAAAATTTTCATTCAAACTTACTTGATTTTCCATACAAGAGTTCTCCTATTTAACATCCCTTAAGATCCACTATGCACTAATTATGCAATAAATATCATGCTTGCATGCATGGTATTTATTTTCCACTAATGCAACCACTAATCCCTAATACTAGCTTAATGCAACCATGCATGCATCGTATTTATTATACTAGATAAGTAACTCTCAAAAATGCATTAAAAACCCACAAAGAACATCAAAATTCACTTTAGAAAAATCCCCCCAAAAATGCATACAAAAATGGTCCTCATGTTGGTCCAATTTCACTTTCAAATTGAAGGAATGTGATCCATTTAGTTGTTGCCTCCATTGTGCATTGATCCTCCTTTTCCTTGAGCCCCATTATTAAGCCTTCCAAAGCTTGCTTCATTCTCTTAGTCTTGGATCTTGTCATGGGTCTCCTAATTCCCTTCAGTGCCTCTTCTGGGCTCACATCACTTCCTCCATCTATAATCATACTATATACCTTGTCTTTGATGTGGCAACGAGTATGAAATATGTTGTCTCATTTTTCTTCATCTTCTTCCTTCACTTGCACATTTAGAGCACGCCTAGTTACTAGGGCTTCCCCTTCAACAACATACTCTTCTACATCACTTTCCATCAATGGTGGCAAGACATTATCATCTTTGGACTTACTCTCAGTTTCAATATCACAGTTTTCTTTCAAAAGCATACTTTTTTTGTTTGGACATTGTGAAGCAATATGTCCGCTTCCCAAACACTTAAAGCATTTAATATCTCTATTTCTTGAAGATTGGATAGGTTCTTTACCTTTAACCAATGGAGAATTAGTATCTTTATTCTTCAAAAACTCAGTCTTATTTTTTGATGTTATCATCTCTTTTGTTCCAACTAGATTTCCAAGTGGATGAATTAGAACTTTGACTATGCTGAATTGAACCCTTCCTTTTGAGTTGCCTTTCAACTTTCATGGACATATGCACCATATCTTTCATCTCCACATAATGTTGCAACTCTACTATATTTGCAATTTTTGAATTCAAACCTTGTAAAAAATTTTGCCATGGTTGCTTATCAGTCCTCCTCCACATTGGCTCGAATCATGGCAATTTCCATCTCTTTATGATATTCCTCCACAGTCCTGGATCCTTGGGTTAGACTTTGTAACCGTTGGTACAAATCTCGATAGTAATGTGATGGAATGAACCCCTTTCTTATAATTGATTTCATCTCTTCCCAAGTGCCAACAGGTCTCTCGTTATTTCTTCTCCTGCTTAGAATAACTTGATCCCACCAAATAATAGCATAATCAATAAATTCAACAGCAGCAAGTTTTACCTTCTTCTCTTCAGAGTAGTTGTGACAATCAAATACTAATTCTACTTTCTCTTCCCACTCCAAATATGCGTCTGGATCACTTTTACCTTGAAGAGAAGGAATCTTCATTTTGATATTTCCCAAGTTTCTATCAACATAATCACTCCTCCTTCCCCTTCTACCACCAATTCTGATACCACCAGATATGCCACCAGAAGCTCTATCATCAATGTCCTCAGAAATGGCATCATCATCATCTTTGTTGTCTTCATGATTATATTACCTCAAACTTCGTGTAGGAACTCTACCAGCTTGGCTATTTTGCAATTCAGTAATTACAGCATCTTGTCTCTCCAATCTATTGAGGATTTGATTGAATTTGATTTCCATGCATTCCAAGTGTTGTCTCAAGGCACGTTGTTCAAGTGTTTCTCTAGGTCTTGCTTCTTCTCCACTTGTCGCCATTAATGCAATCTGTTGTCACTCAATCACTCAACTCGCTAATGTTAGCTCTTTAAAGAACTTAGAATTGTGGCAATTCCTTGTAAACGATCATTGACTGATTGAAAATCCCAAAGGTATAGGATAAAAGAAAGGAATTGATAGAAGAATTCAAATTGTAGAATTGAAAACTTAAATTAAGTTCAGAAAGGAAATTTGCCGAAATTGAATCTAGGCAAAACTTATGAGAATGCGGGACTAAAAGATAAAGATATTTGAAATAAGAATTGAAAAGGAATTTGCCAGAACTTAATCTAGACAGGTGCAGAATTAAATCTAGGTAAACTTTAAAGGAAATGCGAAATTGGAAAGTGAAAGTATACTAGGCAAAACTTTAAAGGAAATGCGGAATTGAAAAGTGAAAGTATACTAGGAAAAACTTTAAAGGAAATGCGGAATTGGAAAGTGCAAATATACTAGGCAAAATTTTAAAGGAAATGCAAAATTGAAAAGTGCAAATATAATAGGCAAAACTTTAAAGGAAATACGGAATTGAAAAGTGTAAGTATAGAAATAACAATTCTCTACACTCACCTTTTTTTTCTATTTTTTCAATTTTTTTTTTAGAATTTCGGCCCTTTTTTTTACTATTTTTTTTTGTCGAATATATATATATATATATATTGTTTTTGAATTTCAGCCTCTTATTTTTTGTCGAAAATAATTTGATAGCACCAAGACGAATAAAACTCACTAAGATCGAGATGATAATTTTTAACAAATAGACAAAGTTTCAAGCACAAAGAACAAAAGGATAACCAAATCGATTTAGAAAAACCAAAGCTCTAATACCAAATGATGAGAACCCAACGAGAAAGATATCTCAAGAACCCACAATGAATTGAAAACAGAAAGAAGGAAGGTCTAAAGACGAAAAGATGGATGAAAGAAACCTCGACCCAATGCTTAGAAAAGCACGAACCTTGGTATACGAGATGGAAGACGCCACAACCTTGGGATTGAGGTTGATAAGTCTTTGAACGCCACAAGGAGATGCCTTGATAAGTTCAAGTTCAATGAAAAACCAACAAGCGAGAGCCTCACCGTGCTTTAGATTGAAATATATGTCAAAGATACATGTGTGGCTGTCACCCTCTTTATTTATAGCTATAAGGTGACCAAAAAATCCTAAAAGGCCAAAAGAAAGCCCATTTAGTAAAGGTCTATGTAGACTACTTAGCCATTTTAAGCTTATGACTTTATTACAACCCAAATAAAAGTTGAAATTGAGTATAAATTAAGCCTACATATCCCTACTACATAGACATGAGACTCAAGTGCTAATTAAGCTCATCTAAGGCTTGAATTAGGTTGACTATGCCGAATGACTTGCTCTTGGTCAAACCTTCTTCAATGGTGGTAGCTTTGGCCTTCACATCTTCAATTAGTACATTAAGTGCTTCCTTTATCTTTCTAGTCTTAGCCCTTGTAATTGGACCTCCATTGATGCATAATGGATCATCATTGACATCTAGAGTGGGTTGACCATGATCCATATCGTTAGCTTGTTGCTCTCTTTCTTTGACTCCATCACAAACTAGACTCATGGAGTCAATTTGAATTAATGAAATGGTGTTTCGTTGAATTTGAAATTGCTTGAGAATCAATAGTTAGACTCATTGGGTGAACTTGAGTTCACCAAGGAAGATGAATGGTCAATTTTGAACCATTGGATTGAATGGTCAATTTTGAGCCATTGGATTCAAAGATCAAAGGGGAAAACCCTTTGGTATTCATGAGATGGATATAAATATGATTTATAGATAAATTTTCATTAGAAGAAAAACCTTTTGTCTTCTTCTTCTTCCTTCTTTCTTCTCTCAGCCGAAACTCACCTTCTTGGTTGCTAGCACAACCTTAAGTAGTTTTCTTCTCCACTTCGTGAGTTTGTGAGACAAACGAAGGCTTGTCCATGTGGATACCATAGAGGCACAAACGTGTGATCGTGCTGAGATCCAAGCTGTATGGAGTTCGTGTGCATGCATCAAAGGCATACCTATCATAAAACTTAGTATATGTATTTGTATTTCCCTTCGCATGGATCTTCTGGAAAGGAACTAGAAGTTTTCCACTGCACTTTCGAGTGTTTAGCGCCCTAGTTCCTTACAAATAGAACTCATTTCAGAAATATAGTTGGAAGGTTGAATCTCTGTAAAAAAGGAAATCATATGGATTGGTCGATCGAACCCAAGGATCAGCCAACTGAATAATAAATACATTAATGATACAAAGATCATATCTTGACAAGAAGGAATGCTACTGATTAATTGACCAATAGGGAGATCGATCGACCCAATTATGAATTTTAGTGAACTTCCCAACAATGCGATCAAGTATCGCGGGTCTTGGAGTAGGAGTCAAACAGGCTCTGAACCAAGTAACCAATTGTCTTTGTGTGTATTGTTTTTAATTCCGCTACTATACTTTGATTTTATCTTAATACAAAAAATAAAAGATATGTTATAAGCGATATTCACCCCCCCCCCCTTTTATCGCTATTCGGATCATTTAGGTACATTAAGGGACAAAAAGTTATGGAAGAGTATGCTAGTGGATAAGGATGCATAGAGCGTACGAGGGACGAGAAACTAGGTTGCTCAAAGAGAAGATCGGAGTTGAGTTCAGGTGAGTTAAATTTTGGATGACCGGAACATCACCTAAAGAAGCGCGAGGAAGAGTTAACCATTTGGAGATTAACTAGGCAAGCTGAAGGCAACTCCAAGATAGTTGGAGGTGCCTCCAAGATAGTTGGAGGTGCCTCCAAGATAGTTGGAGGTGCCCTTGTGCATCTTGATGAAGGCGCCCTGATGGAGGTTGGAGGCACACTCACCTCTCTTGGAGGTATCTTGGAGTTTCCATAGAGGCGCATCTAATGAATAGTAGTCATTAGGCTACTATTGAGAAGAGGATAATCTTTATCCACTTGGAGGCACCCTAAATCCCTTTGGAGGCACCTCCAATGACATGAATCGTTGGTAACTTTTTCCCAGGAGGCTATAAAATGCCCCTAGAAGTAGGAATGAAAAATAATAATTGTACTCATTTCTTAAGTAATTCCCAAGCGTTTAAAGTTTGTAAGAGTATACTACTCTGCCTTCAATAAATGATTCCTTTTAGTGATTTTTTTAATGGCCATTTAATTAACAACCACCTAGATTGTCACCAAGTACATTCTAAGCCTTCTTACTATTTTTCTTATATTGTTTTCGTTTTTATTAGTTATTTCTTTTTTAATATTGTGTCCTTTCTAAGTAAGTATCAAGAGATTATTCTAACTTTTTTTTATGGTTATTAACCCTCCTCTAACCACCCTACCTAGACCTACAATTACTTCAAAAATAAGATTGTAATAATATGTTTATCAATGTTTGAAGAATCATCATCATTGTGTATCCACATTTGTCCTAATTATTTCAGAATGACCACACAAATTCTTCTTGAAGACGTGAATCAATCGAGGTTAGATTATTTATTTATAAGCTACAACTTGATGATCTATGTTTTTTTTCTGCATAAGTTGGCCAATGTGTTTTGCTAGATGATAGTGGCCAAAGAGAAAAGGTTTAAAGATGCATCAAATTTTTAACTTTTGTCAAACATGCATTGGATCATCAACTGTTGGCAATAAAGTTTGCTAAATTTTTTTGGTAAGTCCAACGATGAAAGGATGTGGAGAAAAGAGAGATTTTGTTCTTATAGTGATTCCCAGCATTTTAAAAATCTAATACTTTTTGTAGGATCATAAAAGCGTGTTGGGAGGGGGGAATAGCGTGAGTCAATTTTTTACTTTTTTTATTGTTTTAGAACACAGAAAATACGCAGTGGAAAATAAAGAAAAGAAAAAACAATCACTAACATATTTTTTTACTTGGTTCAAAGTTTGTGACGACTTCTACTCCAAGGCTCACACTCATTGAGAGCTTTCAATGGGAATCCACTAATAGCTCAAATATTGCAATAGAATTTATAATATTAAAGTACAAGTAATAAAAACAAAATATACCGATGACTTTAGAGTAGAAGATTGACCATCGTCAAAGGAACATTTCAACATCGTGGAGAGCTTTTCGAAGTAGCACACATACACGAAAGTCATTTGGAATGATGTTTTCCAGGTGTTGGATGAACCCTCCTTTTATAGCCTTGTCCAGGCACTTGGACTGGTCCTAGGCGCCCCCATCAAGCTGACATGGCGTGACCTTAGTGAAGCTCTATTTGCCAAAGTGTATCCATCTCCGAAAGTCCAGATCTAGTTTAAACGCCTATATTATGACGTATGCTAGCCAATAAACATGATCTAACTCCTCTACTCGGCTTCCTGGGTTCGGGTCAATCCAGAGACCTGGACCTAGTCCGGATGCCTAGAACTCCAATCGCCTACACCCTTCCCGAGCTCCTAGAGACCCCTTTTCTATCCAACTTCCAACTTTGATTTTGTGCACCGCAGAGTTAGAAAAACATGCATTATATAATAATTTGGACAATCTCAGAACTGTCTAGTTTTGACTTTGTATTCCGTTGAAATTCTAAGTTGAACCAACACTTACTGTTCACTCAATGAGAAATGCATCCTCACCTACTCCTCTCAAGAGAGTTACCTTTTGTCAAACACCTATTTGAACTTTTGCTCAGCATCTAATCTTGACCTCCAAGACTTTTTATAGAAATCAGATCCTTGACCCGCCTAGACTTCTATCTGGTGTATGCTACCCCTAAGACATCCACCCAATGTCCTTGATCTGTCAAGTCTTCTATGTAGTCCACTCGACTAGGACTTCATGCCCAATTCTCTCAACTAGGACCTCATGCACAATCCCTTAACTAGGACTTCATGCTCAATTCTCTCAACCAGGACTTCATGCCCAATCCCATGACCAGAACTTTGTGTCGAATATCTTGTGCAGGACTTCATTGCCTAGCCTCAACTAGGTCTTACCTATATACTGGGGTAAGCTTGTTAGATCACAACACAGCCTAACTTTGAATCCTTTTCCATTATCAAAACTAGGTTCGATTTGCTAGTACTTACAACACCAACACTTTAAATTTTTAGTTTTCTTGTGTGTGTTATCAATTCTTTAAATAACTTCCTAGTTGTTTAATTCCTTTGATTTATTACTGATAATAATGATCTTATTTTCTACCTAGAAATTTTAACAAAAAATCTTAGGTGATAGTCCACCTTGAGAATTTGAATTACAGTTGTGTAATTAGGGTTATTTTTGTTTGATTTGATACATGATTTTGGGAGATAGTTCTAAAGTATCTCCCTACTGAAATTTGCTTTTACATGGTTCATCTCATTTCTTAACACTAGCTTTTATTGATGTATTTTATGATTCCAAGCATAAAAATATATCCGAAAGAGCGACTTATTAGTGAGGCCATAATATTTATGTTGCTTGCTCCCTATCACTTGTCCTGCTGCATATATTTCCGTCAGCGGTAGTTGAAGTGAAGAATTTTTTTTTTCTTTTTTCCTTCCTTTTTCTAAAAAATGGTCCTTTCATTTTGATTCCTCTAGTTGTATGTTTTTCCTGACTCCTCCCTTTTAGTACTTGTTTCTCAGACAAAGTTAAGGCGGTGCCTCTAATTCCATAGCTATTTGAAATTATATGATTAGATTGCTCATGGATGATGTGCTCAACATTAGCCACTCTTCTTTTGGTTGTAAATTTCATTCATCCTTTAAGTCTTCCCAATTGATGATGAATGCAAGGAGAAAATATACCACATCATATCTTGACAAATGAGCTCTAATTTCATTACCGAATGATAGATATTTTTATGAATGTAATTGCTGTTGTGTAGTATGGGAGGAGAGGTGAATCCAAATATCATCATTCTAATTGGAGATGAAGTTCTTTGTTACTCTATCTATGGAATATGTCACAATTTTTGTAGGAACTTCCATGTTTCACCTTTAACGCCCATAAATATTGCATATCTTCTTAACTTATTACAATTAGATTTACCTAAATTGTAGTATAGTCAGTAATGTTGTTAGCTTAGCCTGGGGATGTCTAGGATATGATTAATTAATGCATAAGCAAGCATAATGACACACTACTGATTTCCCCATCTTATTTGTGTGTAGAGATGCTCATTTCTGGATGTGCAATGTTTGACCAAGGTTGATCATTTTGAGGTATACCTTGTTATATTCAAATTACAATCTTAAAGTTTGACCATGGCTGAACATTTCCTTTATTATGTGATTGTCTTTACAAGATCTGAGAAAATTTCCTTTATTTCTATTCCCTCCTTTGTGGTTATGGTTTGCATTACCCAATTCGGGTAGGGTTCACTTTCTAGCAGGGGTCGTTGCTATCGTTTGCTGCATGTCCTATGTGATTCTAGATCAACAATTTTGTTCTTTCTATTTCTACTATTGTGTTATGATGATCTTCTCTGATCCTCCAATCTCTGATCTGTTTCCAGTTTGCCTCTTTCCTCAAGTAGATCCAGAGACTTTTATTTCAATTTGTTTCCACTTTATTTATTTACTTTTCCAATTTCTATTCTATCAAATGAAAACTAGCCTCTTCACTAGCCTTAATTCTTAGGATTCACCATCATCTTTCGTGTGTTTTCTTTATTTGATTCTTGATTATCTTCTATGCCTCTAATGGTTGAGCTTGGATGTCTTAATTGAGTGCATGATTTGTGCATCTCTTCTTCAAATATGAATTCTGTGATTATTAGGACTCACATTTCTACAAATATTCTCTATCATTGTAGAAATTTGTGTAGATTTCAATAACTTTTTCTTGAGTTATTTGCAGATTTCTAACTTTCTATGTCCTACTCTCTTGTTTCCCTTTCCTCACATGGATTTCTAACATTCATGTTGGTTTTTCTACGTAAAGGATTGGTCAAGCTATGCTATTATCCCCTTGCATTTTAGTCATATCTACTACCTATAACAGTAAGCTATTACTTGCAAACTAATGGCGGCTTCATTTCGTAATCAATGGTTGCTTCATGTTTGTTATTACTTGAGTGAAGCTACTTGAAAACTAATGGCTACTTCATTTAGTAATTGATTATTATTAAAATAGATGTTACAAACTTGAAATATCTTTTTATAGTTGATGAAGTGGTAATTTAATTTATCATGGTTCTTTTAAACTGGATGATTTTGTTATTGCAGGTTGAATCAGAAATTTTATATCTACATGGTGTAGATTATCTCTATCTATTGAAACTCTTGGTGGCATACAGAACTTTGATCGTGAACAAGAAGTTCCCCATGAGGGTCCTATCACTAAAATAAATTTGTTTTTCACAGCGCGCAATTATGATATTTACAGCGTGCATCATATGTTGCACAATTACAAACTGTTGAAAGTCATAAGACATCATCAATAGCACACACTGCATGCTACAGTTAAAAGCATTCGCAGGGCGCACCACGCGCTGTGGTTAAGAACATTCATAACGCACGCTGTGGTTAAGAGCATTCACAACACATAGCGCGTGCTACGGTTAAGAGCATTCACAACACATATCACATGCTATGGTTAAGAACATTCGCAGCATGCATCGCGTGCTGTGGTTAACAGCATTCACAACGTGCATTACGTGTTGCAATTAACAACATTCGCAGTAAACGGTATACACTGTAGTTAAAATATCATACAATTATCACTACTATTTATTTAAAATATATATTCTAAATTTAAAATTTAGACATTATCATAATTTGTCCGTCACTTAAAATAGAAATAAAAAATTATAAAATACAGTCAAAATGTGAATACATAATTTTTATTCATCTAATAATTATTTTACAAAGCTCACAAATTTCTCTAAATCAACTACAAAAATCATGAATCACTAATAATAAAAGATATCACTGGCAATAATGTTCCAACATTGCTTCAATCTAATATACATGCAATAGTATTCCACTAGCTACCAGTGTTCGTGTCGTTCTAAAACTTCCATCTTAGTCTTCATCTTATCTTAGAGTTTCTCATTGATCTCTTCCTTTAGCTTCTCTAATTTTGGTTCTCCTTTTGTACCTTTTCTTTTCAAGGATATGCTTCTGCAACATTTTCACCCATGAGATACAAAGAAAAGTACAATTTAGCAAGGTCTAGTAAAGAGAATAAACAAACAATAAATAGAATGAAAAGAACAGAGGATACTCAACTTTAGTATTTGATATTTTACTCCCAGTGCAAAGTTTCTTTCCATAGTACTTTGCTTCATTTAATCTCTTGGATTGCAAGTAAAATGTAACATATTGATAGGAGTGTAAAGAATCTGAAATAGCTAGATTGAAAATTAGAGAGAAGCACTTTGTCTTTCACCCAAACTAGTAATATATCATGTCTTCCAAATGTGAATATTTATTATATGTATTTACATAGCAAAGTAAGTTGGAATCTCAAAAGTAGTTGCACAAAGTTAAGTATAGAATTTGCCAACTTACAAAGAGAATCAAGATGATACGAACCCCACCAATAAATGTGATGGAACCCAAAACAAAGGTGGATAGAACCCCAAGAACTAAACGACAAGAGTGTGAGCCTTGACCCGTAACCAAGAATTGGCACGAACCAAGCCTATGAAGGAAAGAAACATCACACCTAGGGGTGATAAGTTTCGATGGGTTGAACACCACGAGAGTAGACTCGATAAGTTCAGCAAGTTCTTTCAAGAACTAAGAGAGCACACAATCTCACAAAAAACTAAGATGCTTCATACTAAAATATCCCTCCCTTATATAATTGGAGTGACCAAGGAAAAAATACAAGATAAGTACATGCACAATTAGAGTCCCAATATTGCATGCCTCATGCAAGCTATCTAGAAACCCAAAACAAAATAAATGCATGCACAATTAGAGTCCCAAGTCGCAGGCTTCATTAAACAATCTAAAATACATAAGTCTTCATGCATGAACGAGTTCCCATGCTTCGCATGCTTATTAGAGTTCTTCCGTTTAGCGCGGCCAGTAATGGATGGTTATGCCCGATTACGTGGATTAGGCCACGACTAGCAGTTGCGATTATCTTCGTTTCTCCTTGCTCATAGTCCTCCCAATATTTTTTGATTAGCCCATTTAGTGCTTCCTTGAAACGCTTTGCCCGTCATCGTGTAATTGGGCCTTCTGGAAGTGATAACTTGTAACGACCCGACCCCTCGACCCCTTGGGCGGTCCAACTGGCAACCCATTTGGCGACCCCTTGGCGGTCCCTTGGGCGGCCCAACTGGCGACCCCTTATGTCGTCAACCGACGCCCCTCGGACATGTCGTTACTCACTAGGACTTCCCACCCCTGGCCAGTGAATTTTTGTCTTCCACAGGATTTGAACTCTAGACCTCTAGGCTAATTACTAGAGTTTATATATCCTGGTAGCCAAGTGAGCGCCACTCACTTGGCTACCAGGATTCATAAATTCTAGTACTTAGCTTGAAGGTCTAGAGTTCGAATCCTGGGGAAGGCAAAAATCCACTGGCCAGGGGTGGGCCGCCCAAGGGGCCAAGGGGTCGGGTTGTTATAATAAAAATGTGCCTTTTTATTATAACGACTCGACCCCTTGGCCCCTTGGGTAGCCCAATTGGCAGCCCATTTAGCGGCCCCTTGGTGGTCCCTTGGACGGCCCTACTGGCGACCCAAATTGGCGACCCCTTATGTCGTCGACCAACGACCCTCGGACGTGCCGTTACTCACTAGGTCTTCCCACCCTTGGCCAGTGGATTTTTGCCTTCCCTAGGATTCGAACTCTAGACCTCTAGGATAAGTACTAGAGTTTATAAATCCTGGTAGCCAAGTGAGCGACATTGTCACACCCCGGGGGAGTCCTTGTCCGAAGAAATTTAAGCAGCACCTCCCCTGTACGGATGACAATCTGAACCATTTCTACAGACACAATATACCTCAGCCACAGGCGGTTGGAATATACACACAACCACGTAGTTTATATGCAGCCTACTCTGCTAATACAATAAAATACATAACCACGCAGTTATATGTAAATCTAATAGCCCACTCGGCTGTACCAAAACCAAACACAGCGGAAATACAATGGACAACACATACAAAATAAAAAATGAAGACTGCTAGCCGGCTAGGCTTACACTACACAAAAAAATAACACTCCAGAAACAAAACCAGAACACTAAGCTAAATGAACAAATTTCATATACCAAAATAAGAATAAACAAAACCGGAGGCAGGTCTTCTGATGTGACGTGGGGACCGGCAGGCAGGATATTCCAAGCGACTCCATAAACAACCTGGTACCTAAAAAAGATAGTGTCCACGGGGGTGAGTTCAACAACTCAGCAGATACCTAGTTACCATGTATAGTAAACTATAACAAATAGTAATAACTATGGAGTACAGTCTCCTAGACAAAAGCTGAAAATGTGCAATAGAAAAGGGCTGAAGAGAACTGTACTCACTAGGGCCTCCTATCAGAATAGTCAAGTCGTCAGACCGAGAGTATTATAAATCCTGTATGCATGTCAAACATATGCATCCATCCAAATGCAGCATATAAGTGCAACAAACACAATCAGTAAATGTTAGAGTGCATACTGAAAGCCTAAGCTTTTGTAAACATTTATTTTGAATAAAGAATCACATTTGGTCAAATTATCTACATTTGTTTGTAGTTGTTCAATTAATTTATATTGTAGATAACATAGTATGTGGTGTCACATACAGAAGATGATGTTATCAGTACCTTATAAATTATAAACAGCAGCTCACGACCAAAATGGAAAAGAATAAACCATTGGAAGGTCGTAGTGTAATTAGGAATTAGTTTATCTTAACTATATAATTACACTAATACACTTAGAGTGTATTGAGTAGGACCATTTGAGGTCGTTTCTTTTATACTGACTTTATAAAGGAACAAAGACCTCAGTTATTATGGAAGTGTGTGCTCTTAATCCTAATATAATAACAAGCACATATATTTGATATTAATTTCTTTAATTTATCAATGGGTGAGATTTAGTTCGATAAATCAATAAGTCCGATAAGTTGGGAAATGATATCACTTATAGTGTGTGTTGTTGATTATAGAAGGAAACTGTGTCCTAGTAATCTAGGTTGATAATGTCCCCAAGATGAGCTCATAAGGATTGTCATGTTAAACCCTGCAGGTGGAATTAGTCCGACATGACGATAAGGTTGAGTGGTACTATTCTTGGACTAAGATATTAATTAAATGAGTTGTTAATAACTTACTTAATTAGTGGACATTCGACATCTTAAACACAGGAAGACTAACACACTCATAATAAGAAAGAGCCCAAAAATGTAATTTGGGATTGGTGCGGTAGTTCAATAATAGTTCTCTAGTGGAATGAATTATTATTGATAAAATTAATTTGTGTGTTCGGGGCGAACACGGGATGCTTAATTTTATCAAGAGACCAAAACCAATTCCTCCTCTCGGTCCCTATCGTAACCTCTTATTTATAGAGTACTATACCACCTATACCCACCTTCATACCCATGATATAGGGGCCGGCCAAGCTAGCTTGTGGATCAAGCTAGGGTCGGCCAAGCCTTGGTTCATGGGTGGCCGGCCCTAGCTTGAACCCAAGCTTAGGTGGTCGGCCCCCATTAAATTAAAAAGGATTTTAATTTTAAATTTTTCTTATGTGAAAGATATAATTTATTGGAGAGATTAAAAATTAAAATATCTCTTAAAAGGATCTACAAAAGATTAAAGAAAGAGATTAGATTTCTTTCCTTATTTGTAGATTGGAAAGATATTTTATTTTTCTTCTTTGTAAATTATTCACATGTTGAAAAATTAAAATTATAGAAATTTCTTTTTATCAACCATGAAGGGATTTTAAAGGGAAATTTTATTTTTTAAAATTTCCGAAGACAAATAAGGAATTTTAATTGTTGATTGAAATTACCTTGTTTGCTCTTATTGATGTGGCCGGCCATGATATGTCTAATTGGAAAATTTTATTTAATTTTTCTTATTTAATTCATGTCAAGGAAAGTTAAGGAAATTTTAGTGTAATTAAATTTCCTAATTTACCAAAGCTAAGAATTATAAAAGAGGGGGTTGGGGTGCCTTCTTGAGATACAACTTCTATTATTCTCTCCCTCTTTTTCCTTGGTGTTGTAGCCGGCCATCCTCTCTCCCTCTCTTCCTCTTTGTGGTGGCCGAAACTCTTCCATTGCTTAGAGCTTTTGTGGTGGCCGGATACTACTTGGAGAAGAAGAAGAAGGAGAGAAAGCTTGCATCCCTTGGAGGTTAGTTGGTTGAAAAAGTTCTTCATCCTTGGATTTTAGTGGTTGGCCGAAACTTGAAGGAAGAAGAAGAAGGTGCTAGGTGGTTCTCATCTTGGAAGATCGTTGCCCACACAATATCCGAGGTTAGAAGAAGAATACGTTAGAAGATCAAGAGGTCTTTCTAAAAGGTATAACTAGTATTTTTCCTTTCCGCATCATACTAGTTATTTTTGGAAATAATACCAAATACAAGAGACTTGAGATTCTAGTATTTCGAAATAGTTTTCAAATTTGTGTTTTTTTTTGTTTTTCTTTTCCTTGTGATTTGATTGTTCTTTTTGGTTGACCTAGAGTTATTTAAGGAAATTAAATATTAGCTTTCCTTAAAAGGCTTTGTTTAGTCGGTGGTGGTTGTTCCCATATCCAAGAAGGCCATGTGCCTCGCCACGTCAGTACTGGAAGCCAATTTTGGAAATTAATATTTAATGGAATTAATAACCTAGGTGATTTGGATCGAACGTGTTAAGTTCCGCAGGAGATCCAAGTCTAAACCTAAAAGAACAAATAGATTAAACTTTGGATCAAACGTGTTAAGTTCCGCAGGCAATCCAAGTTTAATTTAAAAGAACACATGGTAGCTAGGAAAAGGTTCAGACCTTTGTACAAAATTTTTGTACAGTGGAACCATTAGGTTTTCCGAGTAGCAACCAACAATTGGTATCAGAGCTAGGATTTTGCCTCTGTGTATTTGGTATTAGTTTAATTATGCACATGTCATACATAATTTAGGCAGGTTAATAGTAGGATGTGCTAACTTTATGGATGCAGGATCCAACTATTATGGCTTTAGTTATTATGTGTGTGATTGGACCCTTGGACATGTCAAGGGCATTTATATGTGTGTGCATGATTGTATTATAAAATACAGCAGGAACTGTATTTAGTTTTATTAAGATTTTATTTTTGATCTAGTTACATGTACATTCCTTTTATGGAATATAGGATCGATGGATGTAAATTTTTATTTTATGTTCGATCTAGTTTACATGTACATTCCTTCGAGGAATATAGGATCAAAAAATGTAAAATTCTATTTGTGTCGCAGATCGAATCTTGCAAGGCGTGGAACCTTTTGAGGACCAGAGGCGCAGCGGAACAAGGAGCAAGATGGATGCGACATCAAGACCTGGTGGCGGTGGCCAAATATGGAAGCAGCTTGGGATGACAACACACAGAGGACAACCATAGATAAAAGCTATAATAGTTGAAAATTAGATTTTCTATTTATTGCTTTTATATTGTGCTGTGTGTGCATGTTAGTATACATGTTTACTAGGCTAACATAGTTAAAATTCCTCATTTATAAATAACTAAGTGGGAGAGGGATTTTAAATAAATTCCACGGTCTCCATTACTGGTGTGTAAGTGATGCAAACTAGCTTGCGCGTTGGCTCTGAGTGCCTTCCTCCATATCGGATGAGCTTGTTTGTGGATCACTAGAACAAACTTCCATTTGGGATGACTATAGGAAGTTAATTAAGAGCGTGTGATCTTCCCCATCGGAAGGGGCACAATCTTATTAATGGACTTAGTGTCAAGTAATGGTATACACTTAGGCACAACTAATAGTATCCTCCCCATCGGAGCCACTACTATTATTTGTGTGACCAAAGGATACCAACTATTAATTTTATTTGTCAAAAAGTTAGGTTGACAATATAATAAAATTAATGGGTTAAAACCCTCCTTTTACAAATGTTGAATTTGTATAGGTCCACACTATCGTGGCATACAAAATTCACGGTGTTTTGAGGTGTTGGTTAATTTAAAATAGTATTGTTTAAGAAATCAATATTATTCTAAATTTAGAGTTCTGACCAAAAGTTATCTGTGATTCTTAGGATGAATTTCAACCCACTGTCCATCATACTACAACAGAATAGACTTACTGGTCCTAACTACATAGATTGGAAAAGGAACCTGGACATTGTTCTTACTGCTGAAAGCTATAAGTTTGTACTGACTGAGCCATGTCCTGATGCACCCACTGGTGAATCTACCCAAGAGGAGATTGAATATCATAAGAAATGGGTAAAGGCAGATGAGATATCGCGGTGTTACATTTTGGCTTCAATGTCAAATGTATTGCAATATCAGCATCAAGATTTACCAACAGCTTATGATATTATGAACAATCTCAAGGAACTCTTTGGTCATCAGGATCGGGCTTCTAGACAAGAATCCATGAGAAAGATAATGACAGCCACCATGCAAGAGGGTACTCCTGTGAGGGATCATATCCTAAAGATGATGGCTTAAATGAACGAAATACAGATCCTTGGAAGAAAAATTGATGAGGAAACCCAGATCGATATGATCCTTCAAACACTACCTAGAAGTTTTGAGCAATTCCGCCTGAATTACAATATGAACAAAAGGGTATATTCATTAGCGGAACTACTGATAGAACTTCAGGCAGCAGAAGGTTTGTTTCGTCACAATTCTCATATTCACTATGCTGAAAATGGTTCTACTTCTAAACCGAAAGGAAAGAAGAAGAAGAAACAAGTTGGTCCAGTAAAGAAAGTGAATAAATCTCAGAGTACAGGACCTAAAGCTGGAATGAAGAAGCCGAAGGGCAAGTGCTTCATCTGCAAGCAGTCAGGGCATTGGAAGGCGGACTGTCCTCGTAGGAATCAAAACAACAAAGGTATATCTCATGCTCTAGCTGTTGAAACATGTTTAGCGGTGTTATCTACCAGCACCTGGTGTGTAGATACGGGAGCCACTGATCATGTCTGCAATTCCTTGCAGGGGTTCCAAGAAACCCGACGACTAACTGAAGGAGAGATTACCGTCTACATGGGCAATGCTACTAAGGTGGCGGTTGTTGCAGTGGGAGATGTCTACTTATCTTTTAATAGGAATAGAAATTTGATTTTAAGAAATTGTCTTTATGTACCCAGTTTTAGAAAGAATTTAATTTTAGTTTCTAAACTATTTTTGGATGGATATTCAGTTTCCTTTAGTAACGATGTAGTTATTAAGAGAAATAAAGAGATTATCTATTCTGGTGCATTAGTTGGCAATTTGTATACTTTAAATCCAATTTCTCCCACAAAGCAAAACATGGAAATTTATAACTCATCTTCTAACTCTAATAAGAGAAAAGATCCTTCGGAAATGAACCAAGCATATCTTTGGCATCTAAGGTTTGGTCATATTAACTTAAGTAGGATTCAGAGGCTTATAGCTGATGGACTTTTGAGTTCATTAGAGTTGAAAAATTTTCCAACTTGTGAATCTTGCTTGGAAGGTAAAATGACCAAAAGGCCTTTTAAGGCCAAGGGGTATAGAGCCAAAGAAGTGTTAGAATTGGTTCATTCTGATTTGTGTGGTCCTATGTCTGTCCAGGCAAGAGGTGGTTTTAAATATTTTGTCTCTTTTATAGACGATTATTCAAGATACGGATACATTTACCTAATGCGCCGCAAATACGAGTACTTTGATAAGTTCAAAGAGTACAAGGCTGATATGGAGAAACAACTAGGTAAAAGTATCAAGACACTACGGTCTGATCGTGGTGGCGAATACCTCTTAGGAGAGTTTAGGAATTACTTATCAGAGGCCGGGATTCAATTCCAACTGTTCGCACCTGGTACACCCCAACAGAATGGTGTGGCAGAACGAAGGAATATGACTCTTATGGAAATGGTTAGATCGATGATGAGTTATTCAGAATTACCAAATTTGTTTTGGGGATACGCTCTGGAAACGGCAGTGTACATTATGAACTTAGTACCTTCTAAATCAGCTTCTACTACTCCCACAGAATTGTGGAATGGGTGAAAGCCCAGTCTAAGACATATTCGGATTTGGGGTAGTCCAGCACATGTGCTGAAACCAGATGCTGATAAGTTAGAATCTCGTACAGAAGTTCACGTGTTTGTAGGGTATCCCAGAGGAACGAAAGGTGGTTTATTTTATAGTCCTAAAGACCAGAAGGTCATTGTTAGCACCAATGCCCAGTTTTTAGAAGAAGACTATATAATGGATCACAAGCCCAGTAGTAAAGTTGTTTTAGAAGAACTTAGAGAGGACACATCAACCTTAGTACCAACAGTACAAGATGAAGTACCACAAGAGACTGCAACACGTGTCACACATGATACACAACCACAGACAGTGTCTCGTCGTAGTGGGAGGGTAGTAAGGCAGCCTGATAGATTCATGTTTTTGGGAGAGTCTTCGGACTTGATCCCGGGTAAACATGAACCTAATCCCCGAACATATGACGAAGCACTCCAAAATATAGATGCAGCATCTTGGCAAAAGGCAATGAATTCTGAAATAGAGTCTATGTACTCTAATAAAGTCTGGGAGCTTGTAGAACCACTCGATGGTGTAAAAGTCGTTGGATGCAAGTGGATCTACAAAAGGAAAAGCGGGACAGACAGGAAGGTAGAAACCTTCAAAGCTAGGCTTGTTGCGAAAGGGTACACTCAGAAAGAGGGAATCGATTATGAGGAAACTTTTTCACCGGTAGCCATGCTTAAGTCTATCTGGATACTCTTATCCATTGCTACTCATATGGATTATGAGATTTTGCAAATGGATGTCAATACAGCTTTCCTTAATGGAAGTCTTGAAGAGAACATCCATATGAAGCAACCAGAAGGGTTCATTGAAAAAGGCAAAGAGCATCTAGTATGCAAGCTCAATCGGTCCATTTATGGACTGAAGCAAGCTTCAAGGTCTTGGAACATCTGGTTTAGTGAAGTGATCCAGTCATATGGATTTATTCAGTGTCCGGATGAGTCTTGTATATACAAGAAGTGTAACGGAAATGTGGTGGTATTTCTTGTACTATACGTAGATGATATTTTGTTAATTGACAACAATGTCAGGTATTATCAGACGTAAGGGTATGGTTGTCCAAACAATTTGATATGAAGGACTTAGGAGATTGTGCACACATTCTTGGGATCAAAGTTATAAGGGATCGCAAGAATAGAATATTGTGTCTATCCCAAGCTTCAAATATAGATACAATCCTTGCTCGTTTTAGCATGCAGGATTCCAAGAAAGGTTTCTTACCTTTTAGGCATGGAGTAGCTCTATCTAAAGAGATGTCTCTGAAGACATCAAAGGAGATAGAGGACATGAAAGCAGTTCCTTATGCTTCGGCTGTATGAAGCCTAATGTATGCAATGCTATGTACGAGACCTGATATCTGTTTTGTCGTGGGCATGGTTAGCAGATATCAGAGTAACCCTGGACAAGGACATTGGACTGCGGTAAAGCATATATTAAAGTACCTGAGAAGGACTAGAGATTATATGCTAGTTTATCAAGCAGACGATTTGCTCCCTGTGGGTTACACGGATTCAAATTTCCAATCAGATAGGGACAACAGTAAGTCTACATCAGGCTATGTGTTTACTTTGGGAGGTGGAGCCATTGCATGGAGGAGTGTTAAGCAGAAATGCGTTTCAGACTCAACCATGGAAGCCGAGTATGTAGCATCCTCTTAGGCAGCTAAAGAAGCAGTATGGCTCAGGAACTTTCTAATGGACTTAGATGTGATTTCTGGTTTGCCCAAAATCATCACAATTTATTGTGATAATAGCGGTACAGTTGCAAACTCGAAGGAACCACGAGCCCATAAGGCAAGTAAACATATAGAGCGCAAGTACCACCTGATACGAGATATTGTGAAGCGAGGAGAAGTTGTCATCGCCAAGATTGCATCAGCAGATAACCTGACAGATCCTTTCACTAAGGTCCTTCCAGCAAAAGCTTTCGATCGGCATGTGGAGGGAATGGGAATCAGATATATGACAGAAGATATGGCAGCTTAGTCATTAGTATAAGTGGGAGATTGTTAGAGTATATACTGAAAGCCTAAGCTTTTGTAAACATTTATTTTGAATAAAGAATCACATTTGGACAAATTATCTACATTTGTTTGTAGTTGTTCAATTAATTTATATTGTAGATAACATAGTATGTGGTGTCACATACAGAAGATGATGTTATCAGTACCTTATAAATTATAAACAGCAGCTCACGACCAAAATGGAAAGGAACAAACAATTGGAAGGTCGTAGTGTAATTAGGAATTAGTTTATCTTAACTATATAATTACACTAATACACTTAGAGTGTATTGAGTAGTACCATTTGAGGTCGTTTCTTTTATACTGACATTATAAAGGAACAAAGACCTGAGTTATTATGGAAGTGTGTGCTCTTAATCCTAATATAATAACAAGCACATATATTTGATATTTATTTCTTTAATTTATCAATGGGTGAGATTTAGTTCGATAAATCATTAAGTCCGATAAGTTGGGAAATGATATCACTTATAGTGTGTGTTGTTGATTATAGAAGGAAACTGTGTCCTAGTAATCTAGGTTGATAATGTCCCCAAGATGAGCTCATAAGGATTTTCATGTTAAACTCTGCAGGTGGACTTAGTCCGACATGACGATAAGGTTGAGTGGTACTATTCTTGGACTAAGATATTAATTAAATGAGTTGTTAGTAACTTACTTAATTAGTGGACATTCGACATCTTAAACACAGGGAGACTAACACACTCATAATAAGAAGGAGTCCAAAAATGTAATTTGGGATTGGTGCAGTAGTTCAATAATAGTTCTCTAGTGGAATGAATTATTATTGATAAAATTAAGTTGTGTGTTCGGGGCGAACACGCGATGCTTAATTTTATCGGGAGACCAAAACCAATTCCTCCTCTCGTTCCCTATCGTATCCTCTTATTTATAGAGTACTATACCCACCTATACCCACCTTCATACCCATGATATAGGGGCTGGCCAAGCTAGCTTGTGGATCAAGCTAGGGCCGGCCAAGCCTTGGTTCATGGGTGGCCGACCCTAGCTTAAACCCAAGCTTAGGTGGTCGGCCCCCATTAAATTAAAAAGGATTTTAATTTTAAATTTTTCTTATGTGAAAGATATAATTTATTGGAGAGATTAAAAATTAAAATATCTCTTAAAAGGATCTACAAAAGATTAAAGAAAGAGATTAGATCTCTTTCCTTATTTGTAGATTGGAAAGATATTTTATTTTTATTCTTTGTAAATTATTCACATGTTGAAAAATTAAAATTATAGAAATTTTTTTTTATCAACCATGAAGGGATTTTAAAGAGAAATTTTATTTTTTTCAAATTTCTGAAAACAAAAAAGGAATTTTAATTGTTGATTGAAATTACCTTGTTTGCTCTTATTGATGTGGCCGGCCATGATATGTCTAATTGGGAAATTTTATTTAATTTTTCTTAATTAATTCATGTCAAGAAAAGTTAAGGAAATTTTATTGTAATTAAATTTCCTAATTTACCAAAGCTAAGGATTATAAAAGAGGGGGTTGGGGTGCCTTCTAGAGATACAACTTCTATTATTCTCTCCCTCTTTTTCCTTGGTGTTGTGGCCGGCCATCCTCTCTCCCTCTCTTCCTCTTTGTGGTGGCTAAAACTCTTCCATTGCTTGGAGCTTTTGTGGTGGCCGGATACTACTTAGAGAAGAAGAAGAAGAAGGAGAGAAAGCTTGCGTCCCTTGGAGCTTAGTTGGTTGAAAAAGTTCTTCATCCTTGGATTTTGGTGGTTGGCCGAAACTTGAAGGAAGAAGAAGAAGGTGCTAGGTGGTTCTCATATTGGAAGATCGTTGCCCACACAACGTCCGAGGTTAGAAGATGAATACGGTAGAAGATCAAGAGGTCTTTCTAATAGGTATAACTAGTATTTTTCCTTTCCGCATCATACTAGTTATTTTTGGAAATAATACCAAATACAAGAGGCTTGCGATTCTAGTATTTCGAAATAGTTTTCGAATTTATGTTTTTTTTATTTTTCTTTTCCTTGTGATTTGATTGTTCTTTTTGGTTGACCTAGAGTTATTTAAGGAAATTAAATATTAGCTTTCCTTAAAAGGCTTTGTCTAGTCGGTGTTGGTTGTTCCCATATCCAAGAAGGTCATGTGCCTCGCCACATCAGTACTGGAAGCCAATTTTGAAAATTAATATTTAATGGAATTAATAACCTAGGTGATTTGGATCGAACGTGTTAAGTTCCGCAGGAGATCCAAGTCTAAACCTAAAAGAATAAATAGATTAAACTTTGGATCAAACGTGTTAAGTTCCGCAGGCGATCCAAGTTTAATTTAAAAGAACACATGGTAGCTAGGAAAAGGTTCAGACCTTTGTACAAAATTTTTGTACAGTAGAATCATTAGGTTTTCCGAGTAGCAACCAACAGTAAATGCATCAATGCATATGATGCCAATGACATGGTCACCCCTGACGCTAGTCAGCCATCTCACACACGATGGTGAGACCGAGTGGGTAGGACTGTGACAACCGTGTACTCTGCCGTCACTGCTCCTGATGAGTGACCGAGTGGACGGGATGCTGTCGGAGTACACTTATCCTCATACCCCAAATCATAAGTGGGGGAGCTCAATGCTCTCATCTCCCAGTACACGATGACGGGGAGGGATCCCTGACGTGTTACCACGCTGCGTCACACTACCCATGAGCGGATCAACGGAGCACCGACAGAGCAAAACTGACGTGTTACCACGCTGCGTCACGCTACCCATGAGCGGACTAGCGGAGCACCCACAGAGATGAAACTGGCGATGTGCTCAACAATAATGGAGCAGACTATAGCGCAGCATGCAATCATGCGAATGGTGTATGGCACTATGCATGGCAAAATCCTGAACAGCATAGCAATATCCATATATATACAAAATGTGAACCATAGGACAATGAACCAAATCAAAGATACACAGATCAGATAAGGTATAAAAATCTAGATTCTGAACATAATAACACATGGTTGTGTCACTACCCCTATAAGCATGTATAATCAGGTAGGTACTAACATGAAGTGCATAATAAGTAAACTGATCATTTCTGAGTGCTGAGTCGATGAACGCTGGGTACGTGGTGCTCCCGGTGATGATGTGTAGACCTTCAACTGCTGCGAACCTCCGGTGAGAACCTGCAAGCACAAAACCGAGCCAGGAAGGGGTTCCCGGCAACGGTCCTCCGACGCTCAAGTCAACTCCGGTGGAAAGAGAGAATGATGAGAATGAGAACTGTAGCTACAGTGATGTAGAATGCATACCTCCGTCGGAGTCTGAGGTCCTTATATAGGGTTCCCGAGAGGATGCATGCATGCATCCCAAAGCGTGCACGCTCCTCAAGGCAAACCTGAAGTGGTCATGTCAGAAAAGCGTGTCTGACACCATACCGCAACTGTCCGAGCATATCCCTGACAGGACAGTGGAAACATCCACCGTACGATTCTCAGTACGACCCGGTCGCCGACCATGCTGCCTGTCAATGGCAGTTGTCTCGAGGTTGATGTCACCCACTGCCCCTTTTGTCCTCTTCTGCGTTGTTTGTCTATCACGGAGCCAAGCGGGACGACCACTTAGGCCTTCCAGCATCCGGTCAAGGGGTGTGTCGGGCCGAGCGGGAAGCCCGCTCGGCCACACACTCGGACGAGCCACACTGTTTGGCTTAGCGTTCGGCCGGGCGACAGACCACTCGACTGACCAATTGCCCTTCTGAGCGTCGACAACCTGACCTGCGGTTCGGTTCGGTTGCGTGCTGGTTCGGCTGCTATCTCGACTGCTAGGCCAAGTCTTGTCTCCTATCGACGGGAACCATTGGCGGGCCCCTTGGACTTTGACTTCCCAGCCCACATGTCGTTGACCACTACCAATATGGGCCCCCTTACCCTTATCCCCGGATCACTTTCCTTCCCCTCAAGTCTAGTCGAAGGAGGCTGTAGGTCCGACTAACTGGAGTATTAGCTCAGTGGTCTGATGGCCGCTCGACCACTGATGTAAATGTTTTTCTGCACGGGCATAATGAAAGCGCCCTTCGGTCGTTCGGCAGATTGCCTGATAGAACTTGTTTCATTTCTTTCCGCTAGCTGCGGGGCCGGTTGTAAGTCGATCCATGCTGACGTTTTTAGAATCCCCTCAACATTCGTGTAAATCCTTGCCATTAAGGCTGAGCATACGTCCCTGAACACGTAATGGCGCTCATTAAATGTGATCCTATGACCGGGCGCCATGTGGCGCCGTCACCATCATCATGCAGCGGTGGCATCACTTCCGATGGGACCCTCGGTTGTTTGAAATGAGCGGTCAGATGTAGGCCTCAGGTCCCGTGACCTGAATCTGACGGCTAGGCAGCATCGGGCCCATCCTTGTAAAGCCTTCATCGCTATCCCCCGTCGCACTTTTACGTTCGAGCGTTAAGAGGCTTTCGTTCGCGCTCCGTGCTCCGGCGAACCAGTTTCTCAATGTCCTGGCAATCTCTCACCTCCTCTCTCCGCCATCCTTTCCTGTAAGGATTCCCTACCCTTTATCTTCTTCTTTGTGCTTTCTTTAGTATTCTAGCAACATCTGTGTTCGTTCGGTACTGTTCTGACCTTCTCTTTTATCCATCCCTTGCTTTGGTATGCTTGCACGCATCCTCCCGGGAGCCCTATATAAGGACCCCCAAACTCCGACGGAGGTATACATTCTACATCACTGTAGCTACAGTTCTCATCATTCTCTCTTTCCACCGGAGTTGACTTGAGCGTCGGAGGGTCGTTGCCGGGAACCCCTTCCCGGCTCGGTTTTGTGCTTGTAGGTTCTCGTCGGAGGTTCGCAGCAGTCGAAGGTCTACACATCATCACCGGGAGCACCACGTACCCAGCGTTCATCGACTCAGCACTCGGACAGGATTAAATTGGCGCTGTCTATGGGAACGCAGCTGAATCCGAGCCGAGAAGATGGAAGAAGATGAACACCAACTCATGGTGACGCTCTCTCCCGAGGAACTCGACGCACTCATCCAAGCGCGAGCTGCGAAGATGGTCGAGCAACAACAAAAGGCCCATGCCGAGCAGATAGCACAGCAGGCCACCTTGATTTCTGGTGGTCGAACGGCTATGGAGGACCGACCAGAACAATACTCTACCTGGGCACAGAACAAGGAGCAGACCGGCACACCAGGAGACACGCCGCCCGCCCCTATTCCGTTTCATCGCGCACTATTCCAGACTCCGTCGGAGCTGGCCCTAGCCAACTAGGGATCGTCCGATGAAGCGCCCGTGCAGGACGCCAGGAAGGAGAAGGCGCCGCGTGTTGAGCGTTCAGAGGCTTTCGTTCGCGCACCGTGCTTCGGCGAACCAGTTTCTGAGTGTCCCGACAAATCTCTCGCCTCCTCTCTCCGCCATCCTTTCCTGTAAGGATTCCCTGCCCTTTATCTTCTTCTTTATGCTTTCTTTAGTATTCTAGCAAAATCTGTGTTCGTTCAGTACTATTCTGACCTTCTCTTTTATCCATCCCTCACTTTGGTATGCGTGCACGCATCCTCCCGGGAGCCCTATATAAGGACCCTCAAACTCCGACGGAGGTATGCATTCTATATCACTGTAGCTACAGTTCTCATCATTCTCTCTTTCCGCCGGGGTTGACTTGAGCGTCGGAGGGTCGTTGCCGGGAACCCCTTCCCGGCTCGGTTTTGTGCTTGCAGGTTCTTGTCGAAGGTTCGCAGCAGTCGAAGGTCTACACATCATCACCGGGAGCACCACGTACCCAGTGTTCATCGACTCAGCACTCGGACAGGATCAAATTGGCACCGTCTATGGGAACGCACCTGAATCCGAGCCGAGAAGATGGAAGAAGCTGGACGCCAATTCATGGTGACGCTCTCTCCCGAGGAACTCGACGCACTCATCCAAGCGCGAGCTGCGAAGATGGTCGAGCAGCAACAGAAGGCCTAAGCCGAGCGGATAGCGCAGCAGGCCACCTCGGTTTCTGGTGGCTATGGAGGATCGACCGGAACAATACTCTACCTGGGCACAGTACAAGGAGCAGACCGGCACACCAAGAGACGCGCCTCCCGCCCCTATTCTATTTCATCGGGCACTATTCTAGACTCCGTCGGAGCTGGCCCTAGCCAACCAGGGATCGTTCGATGAAGCGCCCGTGCGGGACGCCAGGAAGGAGAAGGCGCCACGTGCTGAGTCATTCCCCGAGCGGGTTGTAACACCCACGAAATTTTAAGATAAGTATATGAGCATTAATCTCTTTAGAGCATGAAAGTAAGAGGAATCAAAGAAATAAATAATAGAAATAAAAAGAAGAAGAGGTCAAGGTTTGAACCTTGGACCTCCCACAAATAATGAAGATAAATTGATGCATGACAACCACTAGGATAATGATTTACATATGGATAGGAAAGAATGGAATCTTAGTTAACGGTGAGAAGAAAAATAAAAGAAAATTAAGCAAAAGAGCAAGAGAATACCAAGTGACTTACCTCCTCTTCCTCTTGGTTAAGAGAAGGAACAAGAAATAGGCAAGTTGCCTTCCTCACCCTTCCCTCTCCTCATTTTCGTGGGAATCAAGAGAGGAGTGATGGATGAATTAAGGGAAGGATTAATGAAGGCATAAATACCCCTCATGATGAATAAATAGAAAATGAGAAAAGAAATCTCTCATTTTTCTCCTTCTTCCTCCTCCTTCTCCCTTCTCTCTTCTCCACCGAGACCAAGGGGTCTTCCCTCTCCTTGATCCGAACACTAAGTTAAGTTCTTCTCCAAGAAAGCTAATTTCTGAGAAGAAATCTTCAAGTTCTAGCCCCTCCAAGCAAAGGAAACCAAAGGAGGCACAAGAAGAAGAAGCTTCTTCCTTTCTTTAGCAACTAGAACATTTTTCTCTAAGAGAAACCACAAGCGAAAGGATGTAAGTTCCCCTCTCCTGTGGTACAATAGCTTATAGGGATTTTTCATGTAAATAGATTTGCTTAACAACCTAGGTATTGTTTCATGAAAATCCATGGTTTTTAACCAAGATCAAAAGAAAGAATCTAAGTTTAAAGACCTAACTAGATGTGCTCAATATACTTCTTGTGACATGTATATTATGGTAGGAGTTTATCCTTATGTTTTTACGCTAAAAGGGTAATAGGTTCATGAACTTAATATTTCGGCCAAGCATGAACAAAAGAACTAGAAGAGCTTCATAACTAAACTAAGCATGATCTCTTGTACTCATAATATGTGCTCTATGATAATAGTGTGGTTAACATATTTGTTCCCAATTTTATGTTGATTTAACTTAATTTTCATTCACATGGGTATTCGGCCATGATAAAACTAAAAGCCTAGGAGAGCTTTAAATCTAAAACTAAGCATGCTATGTTTCTCTAAGATAGGGTAATTATGATGTGCCATGATTGTATGAAGATATAAACCCTATTTCATATGCAAGAAGATTCGGCCATATTAAGATGTGAAGCCTAGGGAAAATTTATAACAAGTCTAAGATGCTCATGACCTTCTTGATGAAATGATATGAAGTTAACTTGTTGCTTTTATGCTTATTTGTTGCATAGAATGATGATTACATGTCTATAACCTTCGGCCACTTAAGGTTCCAAGACCTAGGATGATTAGAACTTGAACCAAATTGCTTATGTTATTTCCTTATAAATGATACCATGAAATTGTGTAGGTTCTCATGCTTTTTAGGACACTTGAACTTTGGTTTTGAGTCCTACACCATTCGGCCATATCATGTTTAAGGGCCTAGGAACCCTAGAACCTAACTCAATTATGCTCATGTTATTCCTTGGAATGTTTGCTATGAAAGTTGTTTAAGGTTCTCATGCTTTTAGGACACTTGAACCCTAGCATCAAGTCCTACAAGTTTCGGCCATGATGAAAGTAGAGACCTAGGAATCTAAGAACCAAAACCAAACATGTTCAAAGTATTCCTTATGATGTAAGATATGATAAAGGCTTGGGGTTCATATGCTTTCATGTTGCTTACTAAACTAGGTCACAAATTAGCATGTTTCGGCCATCACATGATATTAGGGTAGAAACCTAATTATGATCTTTTATGTGCCTCACATGCAATGCTTTATGACATGATAAGAATATACTATGTAGCTATACTCATTTATGTGATTAGGACTTATGAGTAACAATGTGCTATATGCCTAAATTCATGATATGATGTATGCTCAAATTTATGATGTGCTGTGTGCTTAATTATGCTTATGACCATGATATGCTGTGTGCTCAAATTCATGATATGCTGTGTGCTCAAATTTATGATGTGTTGTGTGCTTAATTATGCTTATGATCATGATATGTTGTGTGCTTAAATATGCTTATGATCATGATATGCTGTGTGCTCAAATTCATGATGTGCTGTGTGCTTAATTATGCATGCGATCATGATATGCTGTGTGCCCAAATTCATGATATGCTATGTGCTCAATTTCACATGCTTTAAGTATGCCTAAGAGTTGTCTCCCTACAAGTGGGATCAAGAGCACTCTTCATGATATGAATATGACATGAAAGTTATGCTAAGAATTTTATTATTATGACATGCTACTTTACTTTTAAGGCTTGTACCAAGGGTTGGCTCCATAAGCGCCCCGGGGTTGATGGACTAAGAAACGGGCCTCGTTAGGGATGGGCTCCTAAGTGCCCCTAGGTCGATGGACTAAGAAACGGGCCTAGTATCTATGCCTTGTAGGGTTCAAGACTTGCTACCTTGGACCTACATAGGACGCGTGCATTTATGTATGTGGTACAAGCCGAGACCCTAATCATGTTGAGATTATGTTTAAGTATGTATGTTATAAGTTTTAAAAGACATGTTGCATATGTTTTCATTATGCATGTTTAAGAGTTCACCTTGCATATACCTTAGGTGATGCCATGATACCTTATGTTTATGACATGATGATGTCATGATATTTATGATGATGCTTATGACATGTATGATGTTTATGTTGTGTGATACCATGATATCTTATGTTTATGTTGTGATCATGCCATGATATGCTACAGGATATGATGAAATTAACTCCATATGATATGACTTGTGTTCTTAATATGCTATACGGTTTTTGTGAGTAGGAAAGGAACTTACTGAGCCATGAGTGCTCACAGCTTACTTTCTTGTACTACAGATAAGGGCAAGGGATGGATGAACTAGGGGAGCAGCAGGAGGGGCTAGAAGGATGTGTGTGGCAGTGATTTGGCTAACGAAAAAAGAAAAGACCTGCTTTCATAAAAATAAGAATTATGCCTAGCTTTATGTCACTACTTCATTCTCCATGACATTTTATTATGTGTTTTGAGCATCATGTCTCAAAAATATGTTAAGTATGCTGTGTGGTTTATATGTTAGATGATTTGTCATGGTGATTTAAAAGCTAAAGAAAAGTTTTAAAAGTTTACGAATAAGACTTCCGCTGTAATTAGTAAGTAAGTATGGTAAAGTAACCCCCGTGGCCTTAGCAGGAGGGGCGGGGTGTTACAGTTTGGTATCAGTGCGAGGTTAGCCTCTCACTACACACATGTCAAGCCTCCATCCTGCCGCTCCAAGTAAGAATTTATATTTTTAAGTTAAATTCTTTTGTTATGATGCCTTAATATTATGCATGTTTACTTATCCTGTCTGATTATGATAAGTCATAACTATAGGATAGGTATGCATGATGGTAGAATAAGAATGATAACGACCCTATGTTAACTTGGATAGAAATAACGATAATTTATTGTCGTTTAATGAAGATAAGCATGGCTAGGAGATGCACTACTCGAGCAGACGAGACAGCGACTCCACCGGATCTGACACAGATAGTTACCAACCTCCAGCGTCAGATCACGGAGCAACAACATCTGATTACGACTTTAATGGGTCAGCAAGAAAATCCTGCCACCCCGCCAGTAAATCAAAACGCAGTGCCTATTATTCCAGTAGCTGCACCAGTACCACCGATAGCCCCTATCCCGGTGGTCCGACAGGAGACCTACTTGATCCAGTGGCTAAGGTTGAAGCCGGAGAATTTCTCAGGTACTTGCAAGCCATGGGACGCCCAGGCCTGGTTCAAGACAGTAGAAAGCATACTAGAACTATTGGACTGGCCTGTACCGGAAAAGATCAAATGTGTATCGTTCTGTTTTTCCGGAGATGCAAGGATGTGGTTGTAACACCCCTAGAAAGCCTAGATAAGAAAGTAAGAATAATGAGAGTTTGAAGGTAGTGAAAAGAAGGTGTAAATATTCTAAGTTGAATATTAAGATGGGAAGGATTTAGATGATTAAAACTTTATGAAAGAAAATAAAGTTGAGAATATAAATCATCTATATTTATAATACATGGAATTAATGTAAACAAAAGGAAGGAATATGAGATAATATATATGTGTATGAAATATTTATGCATAATGCATAATATGGTGATATATGAATTATTATGTACAAAAGAATATCAATAATATGTTAGAAGAGAAATAGGATTGAACCTTGGACCTCTTGTAAGGAACATGTATAGGATATCAAAGGGGATAGGAGAATTATTGATAAGGAGAGAAAGGACTAAGTAGTTAAGAATAAGAAAGGATTCTTTTTACTTAAAAGAAAAAGGAAGTAAAAAGAAGTAAAAATATACATAACCAAGTTTTGATCCTTGGTTCTCTTGTGGATGCGTGCATATGTTAACCAAGTGTGATAGGAGAGGATATTGTAAGAGGAGAGATAGGAATTTTAATTAAAGGAAAGAAAAGAGAGAAATTAAAGGAAAGAAAAGAGAGAACTCAAGAAGCATTTCTCTAGAATATTCTTATCATTAAAGAGGAGAAATAAATAAGGAGGATGAATCAAGTCAAGTTTTCCTCCCCTCATTTTAGTATAAATAGGCATGGAGGGGTGGCTTCATCCTCAACTCACTCTCCTCCTCTTCTCCTAGAGGTGCCGAGACACTCCCTCTTTTCTTTCTTTCTTTTTGTTGCCGAGCAACACAAGAGGAAGAAGCCTCCTCTTCTTCCTCCTCCTCTCCACCAAAAGACCTAGCCACTTCTTCCTCCATTGGTGCCGAGCAAAGCAAGCAAGGAAGAAAGGTCCACAAGCAAGTTCTCAACTCTAGGAAACTTAAGCAAAGAAGGTAAGCTTCCCCTCACCTGTGGTACAAGGCTTCTTATGTATTTTCAGATTTTTTTTATGAGGATTTTTAAAGCTAGAAACAAATTTAAGAAAATTCGGATTCAAAAGGGTTTTTTCAATCTAGGAATACTTGTATAAGTCCTCTCTTCATGATGATTTTTCTATGTCTTGTAAGAAAGTTTTTCCCTATGTTTTTATACACATATGATGCATGATCAGAGGAGTATTTAGCCCTAGAAATTCAACCAAAAATATTGTAAAGAGGTTAGGAAAAATTATTGTCTAACCAAACTAGTGCAAGGTTCCCTCTATGAAATGCTAAGGACCTTTCTATGGTTTTCTTGCTTGGAAATTAATTGGAACCAAAAGAAAACTCACTTGTATGCTTCGGACCAGAAAGGTTAAGGGTTAGAAAGACCTTCAAAAAAAAATTTAAATAAACATGCTCCTATGATAGGATATAAAGTTTCTTAAAGGGTGTTCACCTTGCTAGAAACTCATGAACTTTTTTTAGGGTTTTTTTTTCGGCCATGATAAAAGGGATAGCTTAGATTAGCCTAAACAAAAATATTAATATGCTCAAGACCTCTGTGATATTATGATATGAAAGTTGATTAATGCTCTCAGGTTTAATTGGAATGTAGAAAATTAGTTACATGATATAAGACATGTAAGATCACAAGAGTCCTAGCTTGTTTATGATCCAATTTTGTGTATGATGTTCTTAGTAACTTTTTCCATGATATTTACTTAGTCTTTCCATGCTTTAGGCCACTTAAGAAACCTAGCTTAAGGACTGGTAGGTTTCGGCCATGAAGGAAAATAAAAGAAAAAGGGAAAGAAACCTAGGAAATGCTATACATAATGAGAAAAAAATGAAATTATGTTACGTAACATGCCATGATATGTTATAGCATAGGAAATGCTATACATAATGAGAAGAAATGAAATTATATTACGTAACATGCCATGATATGTTATAGCATAGGAAATGCTATACATAATGAGAAGAAATGAAATTATGTTATGTAATATGCCATGATATGTTATAGCATAGGAAATGCTATACATCATGAGAAGAAATGAAATTATGTTACGTAACATGCCATGATATGTTATAGCATAGGAAATGCTATACATAATGAGAAGAAATGAAATTATGTTACGTAACATGCCATGATATGTTATAGCATAGGAAATGCTATACATAATGAGAAGAAATGAAATTATATTATGTAATATGCCATGATATGTTATAGCATAGGAAATGCTATACATAATGAAAAGAAATGAAAAAGGGAATGCATGAAAGATTGTTAGGGACATGATATGATAGTTATGCATGATAAGTTATTTTTGTATGGTTTGTACCAAGGGTGGGCTCCGTAAACGCCCCGGGGTCGATGAAGTAAGACTCGGCCCTCGATGAAGTAAGACTCGGGCCTCGTCAGTAATGGGCCTCTGAGTGCCCTAGGTCGATGGAGTAAGACTCGGGCGTAGTATGTATGCATGGTAGGGTTCAAGACTTACTACCTTGGACCTACCTATGAAGCATGCGCATTATGTATGTGGTACAAACCGGGATCCCCTCTAATGATGATATTAATTTCAAGTACTTATAAGTATAAGTTTTCAAATTCATGATGCATTGCCTACATATGTGCTTGAATTATCTGATGATTAGATATAATGTCATGTGATATTATGATATGAATATGAATATGATACCCTTGTATGTCGTATGCTTATGATACCTCGCATGATATTGATATGCAATGATATGAATTCGGTTTTAGTGAGTAGGAAAGGAACTTACTGAGCCATGAGTGCTCATAGCTTACTTTCCTTGTACCGCAGATATGGGGGACGGATATTCGGAACGACGGAGCAACAGGAGGAGCAGATAGTGATATGTGTGGTGGTGGCTCGGCAAGAACGATTCGGACAAATTAATATTTTTAATTATATGATCAATATATGCACATTCGAACTAATCAGAATATGTGATATCATGCTTATTTAAGAAAAAGGAATGATTTAAAATTTTCCGCTGTTATAGTATAACTAAAGCATGTACGTAAGTAGTATAGATCGTAGCGCCGCCCTTGGGTAAGAAGGGTGGGCGTTACAGTGGTGGGAAAGAGTGAAGGCAAAGAGACAGATTAATCTGATGACCTGGATGGACTTCGAGACAGAATTCTTTGAAGAGTTTTTCCATATGCAAGTGACAAACCGACACTATGACGAGTTCACCGAGTTCCGTCAAGGTGACATATCAGTGAACGAGGCTGTAAAACGCTTCAACCGTTTGGTACGCCTATGTCCAGAGTTGGTTCGCACGGAAAGAGAAAGGGTTAGACTGATGCTGAAGATGCTTCGACCCGAGATAGCATTAAATGTGGCCGGTGGAATTAATAGGCCGCAGACTACAGAGGAACTGGTCAGCAGTGCCCTAATTACAGAACACTATCAGAAAGCAATGAACGAGAATAAGAATCAGACACGAGCAGAAGGACAGAGACCTCAGAGTACTAAAATAGGATGGAAAGGAAACCCTACCGGGAAAAGGAAGCAATGGGACAATGCTAAAGGTGGTCCAGTGAATAAGCAACCGAAGTACCCTCAGTGTATTATTTGTGGGAAGCTGCATCTCGGAGTATGTCACAAAGGTACAAGAAAATGCTATAATTGCGGACGGGAAGGACATTTGGCCAAAGACTGCACTAACCGGTTTCAGGCACCACCCCAGCAGAATAACCAGAACAAGGGTGCCCCTCCACAACTACACCAGATGCAAACTGCTATAGAAGGGACTTTGATTAGCCAAGGGAGATTGGAAGCCCCGCCAGCGATGACAGACGCCAGGGTTTTCTCACTTACTAAAGAAGATGTGGCAAGCGCCTTTACTGTTGTCACAGGTCAGCCGCCTATTTTTAGATACGCTAAGGTTTTATTTAATACTGAAGGCAAACCAGTGGTTGAATCTATCGGGAAACCGAGAAACATTTCATGTCATGGGATCGAGATTATCTCTGGGCTACTCTCCACCTTGACCATAACACCCACCCTATTCGACAATATATTAGAAAAGCAAACCAGTGACCAAAGCCTCCAAAGGATTAAACAAGAGATCTTAGAAGGAAAGAGTGACGGATTCCGTGTCGCGGACAGTGGAATATTGTACCTCAGGGATCGATTATGTATTCCCGAGGATCCGGAGTTGCGAGGGAAGATATTAGAAGAAGCTCATTCAACGCCCTATGTAATGCATCCAGGATCCACCAAAATGTATCAGGATTTGAAAAAGAAATTCTGGTGGTCTGGTATGAAAAGAGATGTGGCTCAATATGTCAGTGCCAAGCAGAACATCATCATACGGGCGGAAGTCGAAAAGCTCTTGGAGGCCGACCACATACACGAGGTATAGTTCCCGAGTTGGTTAGCGAATTTGGTACTGGTCTCCAAGCCTGGAAACAAATGGCGGGTCTGCATTGATTTCCATGATCTCAACAAAGCATGCCCAAAGGACTTCTACCCTCTGCCCCGGACTGACCAAATGGTGGACTCAACCGCTGGATGCGAGCTGATATGCATGCTGGATGCTTATCAGGGGTACCACCAAGTGCCGCTCGCCGGGGAAGACCAAGAGAAAGTGAGCTTCATTACGGCGGATGACACCTATTGCTACAATGTAATGTCGTTCGGACTGAAGAACGTCGAGGCTACGTACCAACGACTCATGAACAAGGTGTTCCGAAAGCAGATTGGGCGAAACCTAGAGATATATGTTGATGATATAATCATTAAATCACTACGAACGGCTGACCTCTGCGTAGATATAGAAGAAACCTTCCGGACATTGTGGGCGTACGGGGTCAAGTTGATCTCGTAAAAGTGTCTGTTCGGAGCAAAAAGAGGTCGTTTCCTAGGCTATATAGTCACCGAGTGAGGCATTGAAGCCAACCCTAGCAAGGTCAAAGCGCTACAAGATATGCCACCGCCTAGAAACTTGAAGGAAGTCCAATGCCTTATGGGTCACATAACAGGACTATCCCGGTTCATCTCCAAGACAGTTGATCGGAGCATGCCCTTCTTCAGGATCCTGCTCTGAGCAACCAAATTCCAATGGGATGAGGATTGTGACCGAGCATTCAAAGAATCAAAGGCCTATCTAAACTCATTACCTGTATTAGCTAAGTCATCTGTCGGCGAGCCTCTCCGCATTTATTTGTCTTCAACCGAGCACACGGTCGGTTCGGCGCTAGTCCGGCAGAACGGCGAAGAACAGTCAGTGTATTTCCTTAGCCACATTCTAAAGGATGTTGAGTCTCACTACACTAGTCTTAAGAAGCTTGCCTTCACACTTGTTCTCGCCGCTCGGAGGCTCCGACCCTATTTCCTAGGGCATACGATCATTGTCATGACAAATAGCCCCTTAAGCCGAGTTCTGCTGAACCCCGAGGCGTCCGGGGGACTGATCAAATGGACCACGGAGCTTAACGAGTTTGACATACAGTATCAGCCCCGGACGACCATCAAGGTGCAGTCATTGGCAGACTTTGTCACTGAGGTACAAAATCCCGAGCCCAAAGCCACCTGGAAGGTGTACGTAGACGGATCGTCCACTCAGCAGGGAAGTGGGTTGGCGTGCTACTGGTTTCCCCCCACGGAGAACGGATGCACCTGTCCGTACGGCTGGACTATCGAGTAACCAACAATGAAGCAGAGTATGAGGTGCTAATAGCAGGGTTGCAGGCCGCTCGGCATGTAAGAGCTAGCAATGTTTTGATTTATTCAGATTCATAGTTGGCTGCTCAACAACTTATGGGAGCATTTGAGATAAGCAACATCAGGCTCAAGCTTTATGCGGAAGCCTTCGCCAAACTGAAAGCAGGTTTCCGAGAGGTGGTGATACAAAAGATCCCCCGAGCGAAGAATTAGTCTGCAGATGAGCTGGCTAAGCTAGCCAGCTTGATATCACCGATCGTCATTGAGCAGCCGGTCGAGCAAGTGTCTCTGGTCGCCCACATCGACCAGATGGAGGGACTCACATTTCCGAATGACTGGCGGATGGCTATAACAGAATTTCTGAAGTTAGGAGCAATGCCGTCCAATCGGTCAGAAGCGCATCCGCTCAGACGAAGAGCTGGTCAGTTCGTCCTCATTGGCGACCAGCTCTACAAAAAAGCGTTCTCTAGGCCTCTGCTTAAATGAGTTGGCCCGGAGGATGTGGACTATATTCTGCAAGAGGTACACCAAGGCTCATGCGGCGGGCATCCGGGCGGCCGCTCGTTGGTGAGGAAGATTCTTTTGGCCGGCTACTTTTGGCCAACTTTACAGGAGGACGCCGCCGGGACAGTCGCCACATGCTTATCCTGCCAAAGGTACCACAATTTTTCACATCGTCCCGCGAAAGAATTAAAGACATCCACGGTGTCCTGCCCGTTCGATCAATGGGGCATGGACATTGTGGGACCATTTCCAATGGCGAGCGGACAGCGGAAGTTCTTATTAGTGGTGGTCGACTATTTCTCTAAGTGGATCGAGGCCGAACCAATGGCTAAAATAACCGAGCAGATGGTCAAAAAATTCATCTGGCAGCACATCATTTGTCGGTTCGGTATCCCACGGTGACTCATCTCAGACAACGGAAGACAGTTCTCGGGCCAACAACTCAAGGAGTGGTGTGAGGGGTATGGCATCCAACAGGCTTTTACCTCCGTTGCGTATCCCCAAAGCAATGGGCAAGCTGAAGTCGCCAATCGGGAGATCTTGCGAGTTCTGCGGGCTAGACTCGACCATGAAGGCGGGAGTTGGGTAGACGTGCTCCCCGGGGTATTATGGGCACTCCGAACAACGCCCAAGGAAGGAACAGGAGCGACCCCCTTCCACCTGGTGTATGGGGGAGAGGCCATCGTCCCAGTAGAAGTCGAAGTAGAATCCGATCGGATCTAAGTCTACGACGAGAACAATGCTGAGCGGAGACATTTGGAGCTAGACTTGGTGGACGAGGCGCGAGCCAAGGCCGCCGTCCGGTTGATAGCGTACCGGTAGAGGATGAAGCAAAACTACAATAGGCAGATAATGCCCAGATCTTTTCAGGTCGGCTACCTCGTTTGGAAGAAAGTTAAGCAGGTCGGCGATGTGACCAAGCTGGGAGCTCCTTGGGCTGGACCGTTCAAGATTGTAGAAAAGCTCCGTGCGGGCGCCTATTATCTCGAGGATGAAGACGGACGGATGCTAGAGCGACCCTGGAGTGCGAGCCACCTCCAGCCATACCGAGCTGGATAAAAGGTGCGCCAATGTAATACACGGCATATATTTGTCACCCTTTGTCTCTTTCAACCGCAAGAAGTAAAAATAGAAGGGTTTTTGCAAAATCAAGGCCGAACGGCTAGTCTTCCCAAACCGTCGAGCGGCGACGTTAAATCCTAGAGTCGAACCGGCGACTATAAACCCCCCTGCCCGAAGACCGTCGAGCGGCGACGTTAAATCCCAAAGTCGGACCGGCGACTATAAACCCCCCGGCCCGAAGACCGTCGAGCGGCGACGTTAAATCCTAGAGTCGGACCGGCGACTATAAACCCCCAGGCCCGAAGACCGCCGAGTGCCGCTCGGAAAGAATGTGTTCGAAGAAGTAAACAAGAACAAAATTGAAGGGTTATATTGACTCGTCGCATGGCCAGTACATAGACAAAAGTCGGATAAAAGTCAGATAAATTCGGATAATATTAACTCGCTGAACGGCGAGTATATAGATGAAACTTCAAAATTTAAAGGTGCTCCTCACTCTAGAACATCGAAGATTGGCTCAGGGATGGTTTCCAGCAGTCTGGCCAAGTCTCTCGTGGGATAGACGTCGTCTCCGGAAGATGGCCCTTTGCCTTCAGATAAGCAATTGTGGCCTGGATGACTTCCTCAAAGGCCAGGACTAGCTGATCACTGAACTTCTCACCAAACTCGTCGAAGCGGAAATAGTTCTACCTCATCACCGCGAAACGACCTGATTCGCCGTCTTGGTACTCCTTGAAGGCAGCTCGGGCGACTTCGAGGGCGTCCTGGAGATCCTTCTTATCTCCTTGAAATTTATCTTCGTCAGCCGATCAGCTTTCCCGCTCGGTGAATAGCAGGCCTGTCAATTCTTGGACGCATTGCTCCAGCGCTCGGGCCTGCACATTCTTTGCCTCTAGATCAGAAATGCCCCTATTCTTCCTGTTAGTCGCCAGCTTGATCTCCTAGTCGTGAGACTTAACCTGGCCTTCGAGCCCAGCTACCCTAGTTTCCAGGGCAGAAGACTTGTTCCGCTCGGCCTCCAGCAGTTTCACAGTTTTATTCAGCTAGGTCCGAAGCATGGCGTACGAGGGCCCCTGAGCTAGCGCCCCTCCAGAAATTTGAAGTTTCTTCAACTCTTCCTCCAGCGCCGCTAGGCGCTTGATGACCACGATGTTCTCCACCCAATTCTGGGCTTAGACGAAATAATATCAAGAACCAAGCAAAATAATCATATAGAAGTTTGAGGGGCATACCCCGGTAGTTTGCTACAAGTGGCTGTCGCCGAGCTGACCGGGAGTCATTAAGGCAACACGGGCCCTCGCATCCTCCCATATTTTGTCAAGTGGTCCGCGGATGGTGATCTGATGTTCGGGGGGCAATCGGCCGATCAACCGCCATAAGAAATTCTTCTATTTGGAGATGTAGGGCAGCTTTAATCACTCGACGGCCGCTCGGATCAGACTGGGCTGAAGTTGAGCGACCGGACAACTCGCCAAGCGGAGTGGAGATTATGCCCGAGTGCCTAAGTCGACGAGGGGCTCGGGGCAGAGAACTGACAGGCTGTGCTTCGAGGGAAGCCACTGGTAGATCGAGTTGTGAGGGAGTTCGATTCGAGGAAATTGCCTCGACCGAAATGGGGGTTGGGTCGACTGCTGCAGAAGGAGCGCCAACCTGCTCTGACACTGGTTCCACAGATGTGGCCAAATGGGCAGGAGGATATGTCCGGCGCCGCTTGCGTGTCACCAACGGAGCGTCGTCGGTCGAGGGCCCAGCGTCCTCCGGCGTATGATGTCTAGCAGACAAAGTAGCATCGCCGACCGCCTCGGCTGCAAGTTCCTGAACGGCCGACTCTCCGACGGCGGGTGGATCTTGTTCGCTCTCACCCTCGTGTGAGTCGACCGGCTCAATGACCCAGTCGGCTATCTCCTTAGCTGTTGCCGCCTCTATCTCGGCGGCCCTCAACTTCATCCGATCAGTGGCCTTGGCGCGCCACATGATGTCAACTGCATAAAAGAAGAATAAATGAGTTAGATCAAAAGGAAAGGGGGCGAGGAAAACACTTACCCATGCTGCTCGGAAGCTTCGTTCGGATCGAACTTAATCCGAATATGTACAACACACCCTCACAAAGCAGCTTATGGATGTTGAACTTCTGCCCGGCCAGTTGGTTGGCTGCATGGAGGTAGGCCGGCTGGCTCTTGTATTTACCAAGGTCCGGCAGGGTCGGCACGGCGGTCTGCCATTTGGTTCGGAAAGCTAGCAGCTCGGGAAGATGAAGGTAAAAGTAATACTCCTTCCAATGTTTATTCGAGGTCAGCATTTTGTCGAAGAAAACAAGGCCGATCCACGACTGGAAGAGGAAGGTACCCCACTCAGACTGTTTGGGATAGTAGAAATAATGGAAAATCTTGGGGACTAAGGGAATGCCATGCAACCTAAAGAGGATGACCACTCCACACAACAACCCGAATGAGTTTGGGATGAGTTGGCTGAGCAGGAGGCGGAAGTAATTGCACACTTTAAGGATAAACGGATGTAGAGGAAAACGCAGACCGGCTACAAATTGGTCTCAGAAGAAACAAGTAGTGCCAGGCGGCGGGTCGTGTGGCCGATCGGATAAGGTAGCTAATATTAATCTATGGGCAGATGGGAGTTCGAAGTCGCAGACGAAGTTCGTCGCGTCACCCTCATCGAACCTGCTCTCCATGGTCGTATACCAGAGGCCAGGAGAGGGATTAGATGGTTGCGAGGTGCTCACCATCGCCGGAACATTAGAAAAAGCAAGAACTAGAGAACAGAGGGATGGATAAAAGAGAAGGGCAGAATAGTACCGAACGAACACAGATGTTGCTAGAATACTAAAGAAAGCACAAAGAAGAAGATAAAGGGCAGGGAATCCTTACAGGAAATGATGGTGGAGAGAGGAGGCGAGAGATTGCTGGGACGCTGAGAAACTGGTTCGCCGGAGCACGGAGCGTGAACGAAAGCCTCTGAATGCTCGAACGCAAAAGTGCGACAGGGGATAGAGATGAAGGCTTTAAAAGGATGGGCCCGATGCTGCCTCGCCGTCGGATTCAGGTCACGGGACCCGAGGCCTACATCTGACCGCTCATTTCAAACAACCGAGGGTCCCATCGGAAGTGACGCCACCGCTGCATGATGATGGCGGCAGCACCATGTGGCGCCCGGTCATAGGATCACATTTAATGAGCGCCATTACGTGTTCAGGGACGCATGTTCAACCTTAATGGCGAGGATTTGCACAAATGTTGAGGGGATTCTAAAAACGTCAGCATGGATCGACTTACAACCGGCCCGGCAGCTAGCGGAAAGAAATGAACAAGTTCTATCAGGCAATCTGCCGAACGGGCGAAGGGCACTTTCATTAGGCCCGTGCAGAAAAACATGTCCATCAGTGGCCGAGCGGCCATCAGACCACTGAGCTAATAGTCCAGTCAGTCGGACCTACAGACTCCTTCGACTAGACTTGAGGGGAAGGCAAGTGATCCGGGGATAAGGGTAAGGGGGCCCATATTGGTAGTGGTCAATGACACGTGGGCTAGGAAGTCAAAGTCCAAGGGCCCGCCAATGGTTCCCGCCGATAGGAGACAAGACTTGGCCTAGCAGCCGAGATAGCAGCCGAACTAGCACGCACCCGAACCGAACTGTAAGTCAGGTTTTCGACGCTGAGAAGGGGAGTTGGTCGGCCGAGTTGTCTATCGCCCGGCCGAACGCTAAGCCAAACAGTGTGGCTCGTCAGAGTGTGTGGCCAAGCGGGCTTCCCGCTCGGCCCGACACGCCCCTTGACTGGATGCTGGGAGGCCTAAGCGGCCATCCCTTCTCGGCCCGGTAACAGACAAACAATGCAGAAGAAGACAAAAGGGGCAGTGGGTGACATCGACCTCGAGACAACTGCCGCCGACGGGCAGCATGGTCGCCGACCGGTTCATACAGAGAATCGTACGGTGGAAGTTTCCACTGTCATGTCAGGGATAGGCTCGGACAATTGCGGTATGGCGTCAGGCACGCTTTTCTGACACGACCACTTCAGGTATGCCTTGAGGAGTGTGCACATTTTGGGATGCGTGCACACATCCTCCCGGGAGCCCCATATAAGGACCCCCAGACTCCGACGGAGGTATGCATTCTACATCACTGTAGCTACAGTTCTCATTCTCATCATTCTCTCTTTCCGCCGGACTTGACTTGAACGTCGGAGGGTCATTGCCAGGAACCCCTTCCCGGCTCGATTTTATGCTTGCAGGTTCTCGCCGGAGGTTCGCAGCAGTTGAAGGTCTACACGTCATCACCGGGAGCACCATGTACCTAGCTTTCATCGACTCAGCACTCGGACAGGATCATAAATAAAACAAGCATGTAACAGGTATCGGGTAGTGACCAACCGAAGCAAAGACGAACATAATCATTACTAAATGTTATAACCTACTAAACATATCAACATGACATTATCAAAGATAAGTCAAGGTACCCGCCTCTAATATGAAGGTTCAATCCAGTCCAAATTCGACGTCGAGATGATTGTCTCGTGTCAAAGTCCTGTGATACATGGTATCCAGATTTAGCTAATTACATATAAATAAATTAGCTAAATCAAATCCTCGAGAAGCTAACATAAATCCAGATCCAATTATAAACCCTAATTGGATCATCTAACTCCTCAATCGATTCTAACAAATCCATTCGAATTAGGACTTGCAATAAGCAAAATCAATCATAGCATCTTACCCAATTTAGCCGTAATTCAACATGATCATCTAACTACAATACGTATCCCAATTCCTACAAATTGTATCAAGGTTCTACATTTTTACCTCAAATCACAGCCTTGTTGCTACCGAAGAAGGGTTGATTTTCTGCTGGAAACAAAAGCAAGCCCACAACAAGTCCTACTTCACCTCACGATCACAATTCCAGCACCACAGCAACAAACCACAGCACACAATCTTGCAGAACAAACCCTCACTGCTGGACTCAAACAAATCAAGAAGAAGATCAAGACTAGGGTTCGACAGAACCTGGTGGCCGGCGATAGTGAGGATGCAGAGGTGCGGCGGCGGCTGGGAACCCAAAACTAGGCCACGGGCACAGTAAGGGAAGAGAGAATAAATGGTCGGCGATGATCGGAGGGCGCACTGTGGGTTGCGGCCGACTGTCGTCGCTAGGGCATAGGGAAGGGGCTCTGCCCGGCGATCGGCGCTAGGGTTCCTATGGGACACAGCGACGCATCCTCGGCTCGACAATAAAAGCTAGGGCACGGTGAGGCGTTGGAGTTCCTGTGGCCGGTGATCGGCGTCAGAGCGCAAATCCGAAGAGGGGAAGGGCGGCGGAACGCAGAGAGGAGGAGACGGCCGGTATCGGCGCGACGCTAGGGCATGGGGAAGGCCGGTGGCACTGCGGTGAAGAATGGATTGGGTCGGCGTTGGGCAGAGGAGAGGAGGAGAGGTTGGGCCGAGGGGTATTATCGCGAGGGGAAGTGGCGGTTAGGGCAAGGGAAAGGATCGGGCAGCTCTGCGCGAGTAGGAGGGAACGGAGAAAAATAGAAAATAAGAAAAAAGAAAAAGAATTAGAAAAGGAAAAAGAAAATAAACTTTTACTCGCTTAAACGGGTAGCCTAAATAGGCTTTCTCGGGGCCTAGTTTAATCCCTGTAAACTCGTCCATACGATCTCCGAAAAATTCCAGAAAATTTCCTTATCATTATTCATCATTTTTTGGTATTTTACATTCTCCCCCACTAATAAAAATTTGATCCCCAAATTTCGTTATCTACCATCAGCAAGTACTAACAATAGATAAAGAGTATAAATGTTGAACGGTAAATAACTCACACACCTCAAGTGAAAAGATGGAGGTATCGAGCTTGGATCGTATCCTCGAGCTCCCAGGTAGCCTCCTAGTCCGAATGATGCTGCAATCCGACTTTAACCAGCCGGACAGTCTTGTTCCGCAACTGACGCTCTTTCCGATCCAAAATCTGTACCGGAACCTCCTCATAAGTGACATCAGGCTGAACAGGAACTGAGATATCTATCAGCACAGGTGTCGGGTCGGGTACGTATCTCCTCAGCATAGATACATGGAATACGTCGTGAATGTCTGTCAGGGACGGTGGTACTGCCAGCCGATAAGCTACTGCTCCAATCCTCTCCAGGATCTGGAAAGGACCAATGTATTGCGGAGCTAGCTTACCTCTGAGGCCAAATCTCTTCACCCCTTTCGTGGGTGAAACTTGCAGAAATACATGGTCGCCTGTAGAGAACTCCAGGGGTCTGCGTCTCCGATCAGCATAACTCTTCTAGCGGTTCTGCGCCTCTGACATCCTCTGTCTGATAATACGGACCAACTCTGCCTCATGCTGAGCTCTATGAGGTCCCAATAGCTGGGCCTCCCCAACCTCATCCCAGAGGGTGGGTGTCCAACAAGGCCTACCATACAACGCTTCAAACGGTGCCATCTGGATAGCCGAATGAAAGCTATTGTTGTAGGCGAACTCTACCAATGGCAAATGGTCCTCCCAACTGCCTCCAAAATCTAATACACATGACCTCAGCAAGTCCTCTAGAGTCTGAATGGTCCGCTCTGACTGTCCATCTGTCTGCGGATGGAAAACTGTACTGAATCAGAGCTGAGTGCCCAAGGCCTGCTACAGACTCTGCCAGAAACGAGACGTGAACCGAGGATCTCTATCCGAAATAATAATCAAAGGAATACCATGTAATCTAATGATCTCCCAGCAATATAGATCTGCCAATCGATCCAGGGAATCAGTCTTCCGGATCGTTAAGAAGTGCGCGGATTTGGTTAATCGATCAACGATTACCCAAATCGCATCATAGCCTCGTCGTGTCCTCGGCAAACCCACCACAAAGTACATGGTAATGTGTTCCCATTTCCACTCGAGAATAGGAATCCGCTGAAGTAAGCTGGCAGGTCTCTGGTGCTCGATCTTCACCTGTTAACAGACAAGACATCTAGCTACGAATTCCGCGATGTCTTTCTTTATGTCGTTCTACTAATAAGAACGCCTCAAATCTCGATACATACGGGTACCGCCAGAGTGGATCACAAATCGAGAGCGATGAGCCTCTTGAAGTAGCTCCTGCAAGACCGGGTGAGACTGAGGTACGCATAATCTGCCTCGGAAGCATACAATACCCTCCTCATCTTGTGTGAACTCGGTCTGTTTCCCGGAAGCTATCTGGCTGCCAATGAACTGCAAATGCTGATCACCAGCCTCGGCCTCTTGGATCCTCGTCCTGATCAACGACTGAGCAACCATGGTAACCAGAATACCCTGCTCTGTCTGTCCCTATTCCTGAAGGCCTAACTCGGAGAAACCCTGAACCAAGTCTGTGACTGAAACTCGGTGGCAAGCCAAGGTCCCTCTGGACTTCCAGCTGAGTGCATCGGCAACCACATTAGCTTTTCCTGGATAGTAGCTAATGGTACAATTATAATCCTTCATGAAATCCATCCATCTCCTCTGTCGAAGATTGAGTTCCTTCTGAGTGAACAGATATTTGAGACTCTTATGGTCCGTACAGATGATGTCGCCAAATCTTCAAAGCAAAGATGATGGCGACTAGCTCTAAATCATGTACTGGGTAGTTCTTCTCATGCTCCTTCAACTGACGAGAAGCATAGGAGACTACTCTGTCGTGCCGTGTTGTGCCGCATCAGAACAGCGCCCAAACCCTGTGGAGAAGCGTCCGTGTAGAGTACAAATCCATCCTCTCCAGAAGACAAAACCAAAACTGGAGCCGACACTAATCTCCGCTTCAGCTTCTGAAAGCTGGTCTCACAGGCTTCTGACCAAGTGAACTTCACGCCTTTTCTGGTCAGGCATGTTAGTGGCATAGCTAAACGGGAGAAACCCTCGACAAAACTTCTATAATATCTTACCAGTCCCAAGAAACTGCGGATCTCCTGCACTGATATCGACTTCTCCCAACTGGTGATAGCCTCGACCTTCTGAAGGTCTACTGAAATACCTTGGCTAGAGATCAAATGACCCAGAAAACTGTTTGAAGATTGTCAGAAAGCACACTTGCTGAACATCGCGTATAGCTAATGTCGTCGAAGAGTCTCCAAGACTATGTGAAGATGTTGTGCATGTTCCTCCTTGAAACGCGAGTAGATCAATATGTCATCGATGAAAACGACAATGAACTGATCTAGATACTCCATAAATATATGGTTCATCAAATCCATAAATACCGCTGGAGCATCGGTAAGCCCAAATGGCATTACCAAAAACTCATAATGTCTGTACAACAAACATTCTCAACCAGAGATCCCCGATAACAAGTCTAAAATCTTATCACTAACTATAAATTACCAAAGAATAGATCATCTCATGTGAGAGCAACGCTCCATCACAAGAAATACTACATATGTGGGAGCAACGCTCTACCACCAACAAGGTAACCTATATGGGAGCCGCGCTCCACCACAATAATCCAAAATATGCGGGAGCAACGCTGACCACAAGAATCCAAAATATGCGGGCGCAATGCTCCACCACAAACAATCCATAATATGTGGGAGTAACGCTCCACCACAATAATCCATAATATGTGGGAGCAACGCTCCACCACAACAATCCATAATATGTGGGAGCAATACTCCACCAAAAACAATCCATAATATATGGGCAAGACATCTAACTATCCTACTAGTGACTGCACGAATCACTCTACCACATATCACTGTGAGCAACCAAGGGTATCACAATCCAGTAAGCAAATCAAATCCATCGCCAACTCTATCAACATCATAGTGGGTCACCCACCAATATGAGAATTAGTTGACAGGGTAATACAACAAATGACTTAATGTAGACACTTTACATAAGTAGAATTATCATGATGCTACCAACAATACACCTGGCACATGTGCACACACCACATAGGTATAATCGACATAATCCTCCAATTAGTACACACCCAACACACTCATATCATAGGTATAAATCAGCGTGATACCTCCAACAATACATGCCGAATTCGTGTACATAAATCAACGTAGGTATAATCAACAATACACCTCAAACAACACTCACCTAACATATATACACCTATGCCAAGAGTAAAGTTAATGTAATACTCCCAACAAATCATAATAGGTACGAGTGTACACACAGCACAAATATAATCAACAAGATACCTCCCATAATAAACTAAACACATATACACATACCATAACATAGATTTAATAGACATGATACCTTCAATAATACAATCAAACACGTACACCAAACTACATAGCTATAATCCACAAGGAACTTACAATAACCATATCGGAACATGTATACAAATACTACCTGCAAATGGACAATCTACCACAAGACTCCTATAACACATAACAATCATATGTACACGCAACATAGATATGAATAATCAGCATATATAACCCAATCATCCTGACATTCCCTATTCTACCTTCTAAGTTATCTAACTAGGTACATACAGTTTAAAATTAAAGTACCCATGGAATAGGATACATCGATCCTCTATAAACTGATCAAACCGACAATGGTATATGGCTAATTCAGTCTTTTTCACGTCAGTACAAGCCATGTACTCAAATGTACTCTAGATACCTAACTAAGCACAAATAACTCAAAGATTCGTACCTCTAAAATTAGAGTATGACAATCCCCTACTGATCGGACCAACAAAACTAAATCGATCCATAAGCAACTAAGGTATATCGATCCACGACTACCCAAATCAACAAGTGTAAATCAGACTTCTACTGACCGATCTAACAAAAGTAAATCAATTATCTACTGATGAAATTAACTAAGATAAAATGGTATTCTACTGGCTAAGTCAACATGAATATGTAGATACTATCCACTACCCAGCTAATAATAGCAGAGGCTGGTATGTGCCTCCATCTCCTAACCAACTAGTAGTAACAGAAGCTAAAACTACTGGTGGTAGGATATGAAAAATCACCAGAGACTAAAATCCTTAATCTCTATTAAGGTCGACCAAGATCAATGGCTAACCCATCACATGTAATATGTGCTACAACAACCAGACCGGTACTAAATAAAAAGTGCTAATACATGTCATAACTATCATAGTCAACAATGCATACACTAACAGAAGTATATGATAGCAATATACCAACATACCTCCTATAGCTTGGAGATGTCCTGCTGCTGCCAGGTCCCAAAACTCGAAAAGTCACATCGAGAAAACTAAAATGCGAAATCCGAAATACAGGAAATAAGACTCGTAAATCGTGCTCTGATACCAAATAAATTGTCACGCCCATGGGGAGTCCCTGTCCGAAGAAATTTCGATAGCACCTCCCTTGTATGGGTGATAATATGAACCATTTCTAAAGACACAATATACCTCAGCCACAGGCGGCTGAAATATACACACAACCATGCAGTTTATATGCAGCCTACTCGGCTGATACAATAAAATACACAACCACGCAGTTATATGTAAATCTAACATCCCACTCGGATGTACCAAAATCAAACACAGCGGAAATACAATGGACAACACATACAAACTAAAAAACGAAGACTGCTAGCCAGCTAGGCTTACACCACACAACAAAACAACACTCCAGAAACAAAACCAGAACATAAAGCTAAATGCACAAATTTCATATACCAAAATAAGAATAAACAAAAACGGAGGCAGGTCTTCTGATGTGATGTGGGGACCGGCAGGCAGGATATTCCAAGCGACTCCATAAACAACCTGGTACTTGAAAAAGATAGTGTCCATGGGGGTGAGTTCAGCAACTCAGCAGATTCCTAGTTGACATGTATAATAAACTATAACAAATAGTAATAACTATGGAGTCTCCTAGACAAAAGTTAGAAATGCACAATAGAAAAGTGCTAAAGAGAACTGTACTCACCAGGGCCTCCTATCAGAATAGTCAGGTCGTCAGACCGAGAGTATCATAAATCTTGTATGCATGTCAAACATATGCATCCATCCAAATGCAGCATATAAGTGCAACAAACACAATCAGTAAATGCATCAATGCATATGATGCCAATGACATGGTCACCCCTGATGCTAGTCAGTCATCTCACACACGATGGTGAGACTGATTGGGTAGGGCTGTGACAACCGTGCACTCTGCCGTCACTGCTCCTAATGAGTGATCGAGTGGGCGGGATGCTGTCAGAGTACACCTATCCTCCTACCCCAAATCATAAGTGAGGGAGCTCAATGCTCTCATCTCCCGGTACATGATGGCGGGTAAGGATCCCTAACGTGCTACTACGCTGCGTCACACTACCCATGAGCGAACTAACGGAGCACCGACAGAGCAAAACTGACGTGCTACCACACTGCATCACACTACCCATTAGCGGACCAGCGGAGCACCGACAGAGATGAAACTGGCGATGTGCTCAACAATAATGGAGTAGACTATCACGCAACATGCAATCATGTGAATGGTGCATGACACTAAGCATCGCAAAATCCTGAACAGCATAGCAATATCCATATATATACAAAATGTGTACCATAGGACAATGAACCAAATCAAAGGTACACAGATCAGATAAGGTATAAAAACCTAGATCCTGAACATAATAACACATGGTTGTGTCACTACCCCTATAAGCATGTATAATCAGGTAGGTAATAACATAAAGTGCATAATAAGTAAACAAAACAAGCATGTAACAGGTATCGGGTAGTGACCAACCGAAGCAAAGACGAACATAATCATTACTAAACGTTATAACCTACTAAACATATCAACATGACATTATCAAAGATAAGTCAAGGTACCCGCCTCCAATAGGAAGGTTCAATCCAGTCCAAATCCGACGTCGAGATGCTTGTCTCGTGTCAAAGTCCTGTGATACATGGTATCCAGATTTAGCTAATTACATATAAATAAATTAGCTAAATCAAATCCTCGAGAAGCTAACATAAATCCAGATTCAATTATAAACCCTAATTAGATCATCTAACTCCCCAATTGATTCTAACAAATCCATTCGAATTAGGACTTGCAATAATCAAAATCAATCATAGCATCTTACCCAATTTAGTCGTAATTCAACATGATCATCTAACTACAATACGTATCCCAATTCCTACAAAATGTATCAAGGTCCTACATTTTTACCTCAAATCACATCCTTGTTGCTACCGAAGAAGGGTTGATTTTCTGCTGGAAACAAAAGCAAGCCCACAACAAGTCCTACTTCACCTCACGATCACAATTCTAGCACCACAGCAACAAACCACAGCACACAATCTTGCAGAACAAACCCTTACTGCTGGACTCAAACAGATCAAGAAGAAGATCAAGACTAGGGCTCGGCAGAACCTGGTGGCCGGCGATAGTGAGAATGTAGAGGTGCGGCGGCGGCTGGGAGCCCAAAACTAGGGCACGGGCATAGTAAGGGAAGAGAGAATAGATGGTCGGCGATGATCGGAGGGCGCACTGTGGGTTGCGGTCGACTGTCGTTGCTAGGGCATAGGGAAGGGGCTCTGCCCGACGATCGACGCTAGGGTTCCTATGGGACACAGCGACACAACCTCGGCTCGGCAATGAAAGCTAGGGAACGGTGAGGCGTTGGAGTTCCTGTGGCCGGTGATCGGCGTCGGAGCGCAGATCCGAAGAGGGGAAGGGCGGCGGCACGCAGAGAGGAGGAGACGGCCGGTATCGGCGCGACGCTAGGGCACGGGGAAGGCCGGCGACACTACGGTGAAGAATGGATCGGGTCGGCGTTGGGCAGAGGAGAGGAGGAGAAGTTGGGTCGAGGGGTATTATCACGAGGGGAAGCGACGGTTAGGGCAAGGGAAAGGATCGGGCAGCTCTGTGTGAGGAGGTGGGAACGGAGAAAAACGGAAAAAAAGAAAAAAAAAAGAATTAGAAAAAGAAAAAGAAAATAAACTTTTCCTCGCTTAAACGGGTAGCCTAAACAGGTTTTCCCGGGGCCCAGTTTAATCCCCGTAAACTCGTCCATACGATCTCCAAAAAAATTTAGAAAAATTTCTAAAAATTTCAGAAAATTCCCTTATCATTATCCACCATTTTTCGGTATTTTACATAACTGTTCTCTCCTATCTTCAGCCCTTGGGCATACATCATTCTCCCCTTCTTGAAAAAGATTTGTCCACAAATCATCACCTACATCAAACGGGGATAAGTCAGCAACATTAAAAGTGGAATGTATGCCATACTCACCTAGTAGTTCAAGTTTGTAGGCATTGTCATTGATGCGCTCTAATACTTAAAATGGGTCGTCCCCTCGAGGTAGAAGTTTAGAACGACGTTTGACCAGAAATCGCTCCTTTCGGAGGTGCAACCAAACCCATTCTCCTAGTTCAAACATAATTTTCTTGCCCCCCTTGTTAGCTTGTTGCATGTATTGCTGAGTTCTTTTCTCAATATTCAGTCGTGCTTGTTCATGAATCTTCTTTACTAATTTGGCCTTCTGCTTACCATATAAGTTTATATGCTCACTTATAGCTAAAGGAATCAAATCTAATGGTGACAAGGGATTGAAACCATAAACAATTTCAAATGGAGAAAATTTAGTCGCAGAATATATGCTCCTATTGTAAGTAAATTCAACATGAGGTAGACAATCTTCCCATATTTTCAAATTCTTGTTAATGACTGCACGAAGTAAAAAGGACAAGGTTCGATTGACCACTTCAGTTTGCCCATCAGTTTGGGGGTGACAAGTAGTAGAGAACAACAATTTAGTTCCTAATTTCCCCCACAAAGTCTTCCAAAAATAACTCAAAAATTGTGCATCCTTATTAGAGACAATGGTCCTAAGCATGTCATGCAACCTAATAACCACTTTAAAGAATAATTTAGCTATATGCGATGCATCATCGGTTTTATGACATGGAATGAAATGCGCCATTTTAGAGAATCTGTCTACCACAACAAAAATTGAATCTCTCCCCCTCTTGGTCCAGGGTAATCCCAAAACAAAGTCCATTGAAATATCAGTCCAAGGTTCACTAGGTATAGGCAAAGCAGAATACAAGCCATGGGGTTTCAATTTAGATTTAGCTTGTTTGCATGTGATGCACTTCTCGCAAATTCTTTCCACATCACGTTTCATATAAGGCCAAAAGAAATGATCCTGTAAAACCCCTAAAGTCTTTGTAACGCCAAAATGACCCATCAATCCACCACCATGGGCTTCCCTAGTGAATAATTAACGTAACGAACACAAAGACACACACAATCTATTTTCACGAAATAAAAACCGATCATGCCTATAGAACTTACCAAATGAAACCTTATCGCATGCTTTGAACACATCAGAAAAATCAGTATCGTTAGTATATAAATCCTTGATATATTCAAATCCAAGTAACTTCGTATCTAAAGTGGACAGTAAAGCATACCTTTGAGATAGTGCATTAGCAACTACATTCTCCTTTCCTTGCTTGTATTTGATCACATAAGGGAATGTCGCAATAAATTCTACCCATTTAGCTTGGCGTCAGTTCAACTTATGTTGGCTCTTCAAATGCTTTAGAGATTGATGATCTGTGTGAATCACGAATTCTTTTGGCCATAGGTAATGTTGTCATGTCTCCAATGCTCTCACCAATGCAGACATTTCCTTGTCATATGTGGGATAGTAGAGAATGACTCCACTCAACTTCTCACTGAAATAAGCAATGAGTCTCATTTCCTGCATTAGCACAACACCTATACCAACACCAGAAGCATCACATTCGATTTCAAAGGTTTTAGAAAAATCTGGTAGGATTAGTAAAGGAGCAGAACTTAGCTTTTCTTTCAAAGTGTTGAAGGCCCTCTCTTGCTCCTCTCCCAACTTGAATGACTCATTTTTCTTGATGACTTTAGTAAAAGGAGCTGTAATATTGCTAAAATCATGAACAAACAGTCGATAGAAGCTGGCCAAACCATGGAAACCCCTCACTTGGCTAATTGTTGTCGGTGTTGGCCACTCATGGATTGCTTTCACCTTTTCCTCATCCATCTCAACACCTTTAGTGTAACATACTCAAAAATCTTTTCTTCTTTTAGCACACTCAAAACTAACCTTAAATGTGTAACATGCTCTTCTAAGCTTCTGATAAAAATCAAAATATCATCAAAATACACAACTACAAATTTTCCTAAGAAAGCACGCAAAACATGGTTCATCAAACGCATAAAAGTGCTAGGAGCATTAGTTAAGCCAAAAGGCATTACTAACCATTCATATAAGCCATGCTTTGTTTTAAAACCAGTTTTCCATTCATCTGTTGGGATTTTTTGAGCCGCAAAAATCGCTTTTGCGTTGTGGAAACCCCGAAATCCCATGCCACCGGATCCGTGCGAATATTAAAATTTTACATGTACAAGTTTTATAATCCTAGATCTACTTTAGATCTACATGTATAGGAGTTCATACCTTTGATGTGAAGCCCTTCGTTTATCCCGCTCATCCAAGGTTCGCCGGATCTCAAGGGTGTCAAGTGAACACCCCTCTATGTGTATCCACATGAACAAAAAGATGGAAAAGAAACCTTTAGAGTGTGCTAGCACTCATGGAGGTTTCGACCAAGGTGGAGGAGAGGGAGAGAAGAAGATGCAAGGAGGAAGAAGATGAAATCAATGAGTACAAAATTGTAACTCACCACTACAACAAAAACCCTCATAGACATCAGTGGAACAACAACGGTTTTAAGCAAAAATCGATGTCTTTGAGTATTTTACACCGATTTTTCCAAAAACCGGTGTCTATAAGCGCAGATTTTCGCTATGAGCGCCTTTTTTTCATTAATAGACACCGATTTTAACCGCGGTTTTAAAAACCCGGTGTCTATGAACCAAAATTCTGGCGGACTTTCTTAGCGCGCTTTCTTTTGGGCTTTTGCTCGCCCACCATAAATCGAACCCCTAATCCTCCGCATCCTCCTTTTAGGAGTTACCATTTGAAAGACGAGCAATGGATCTCTCGACGACGATATGGACGGCGGCAGTCGTCAGCGTTGTCGCGGTCTACTGGTTTGTGTGGGTGATGGGCTCGGTGGAAGTGAAAGGCAAGCGGACAGTGAACCTTAAGATGGGATCAATAATGCGGGATAAGGTGCAGGACAAGTACAAGCAGTACTGGTCCTTCTTTCTCCGCTCCAAGGAGGGCATTGCCCCCCGCCGCGTCAGACGACGATAATGTCCCTGCCTTCGTCGACACCTTCTACAACCTCATCACAGACATCTACGAATGGGGATGGGGGCAGTCCTTCCACTTCTCGCCCTCACTTCCTGGCCGCTCCCACCGGAAAGCCACACGCATCCACGAGGAGCCCCCGCTGATCTGAGAGATGGGGATCTCATCTTTCAGATCGTCCAGAGTCAGCAATGGCAGCACCTCGTCATCCACCTCATGTATCTCAAAAACAGGGGCATACCTACTCAGTCCCAGTTCCTTGAGCCATGACCGCACTCCGCTATCCTCTTCAGAACGGCAAAACCCGTTTGGGTCAATCCATTCTACCCCATCTATATCTGAAGGGGCTTCCCCTTCCGCAACAGGACCAGTGCCCCTACTATCCGAAACCCTAACCCTTCCCCTGGTCCTCCTGCGAGACGGGCTATCAGACCCTTCCGTAAACCCATCATTTGCAGCATCCTCTCCGCCTCCAGTTTTGAAATCTGCGTCTTCCATGCCTTCATCCGCCTTCAAGACCCAGTTTGATCGAACCCGCCTTGCACCCCGCCACGGCTTCGGATCACGCCAGACCTTAATTACTCCCGGCACGAGCGAGTCGAGGCTATCGTCGACAGAGAGGAGAACTCCGTCGTCGGGCAGAGTCGGAAGCAGAGGAGGGAGGGTGCCCGGCCCGTCGTCATCGCGAGAGTCAAGTTTGGCAGCAATCTGACAAGTCTTGGAAGGCAGTCTATGGTGGAAAACATGGGACTTGGCGTGATATCCGGGAGCTGAAAGCTTCCACTATTTAGGCCGCTGCATTAGGGGATCCGAGGGAATGGCAGCAGGCTGGTCGCCAATCTCCCCAAGGCGCACGCTAGGGCGACACTGCCGCTTGGTACTGGGTAAAGGCGCGGCCAGTACATCAATCAGCTCGGCCGCGCAGCTATTGGACGGTGGCTCCGGCAGTTGGAGATCCTCCATCGAATCAAATGCGGGGCACTCCGCCGCTGTCCATTCGTCCTTCTCCATCCCAAGCTCTTCGCTCAAGTTCTGACCTTTTTCCTTAGCACTCCCATCATCCCTGATTCGCTTCGTGCTGTTCTTCGTCGCAAATCGTAGATGCCCATCCGGAGTTGGAGTTGTTCGTGGGAATGGATATGGATGCTTCAATCCATGACCAGGCTCGGGCTCGGATAGAGAAGCTCTTGGCCGTGGATTCGCGCGGCAGCAAGTTGAAAGCTTACACTCATGTCAGAAACTTCAAGTACATCAAGTCGGTGCTTGGTGGCGTCGATGAGAACCTGCTTGACGTTGGGGTGAACGACATCTTGATGGACCTTGGAATCTCATCCATGCAGGTTTTTGTTCAGTTGCACTTCTCATGTTTGATGAATTGCCGAAAAGAACTTACTTTGAATCTAATAAGTTGGTAAGCTATTTAACAGGTGGATGACTCTAAAGGGGATTTAGTGTGCAAGGTGATGGACCTTTGGATATGCGCATGAATCCTCAGGTTAGAGTTCTTAGATGAACTATTTTACTTTGATTATTGAATTAGGATATAAGGCAGTGTGAGTTTTTCACCCCTGCAGTAAAGTAGAATGAATGTGATTTATTCAGTAGGTTGCTTGCCTAATTACTACTTGCCTGTAGGAAAACTAAATCAACGATTAAAGGTGATTAATCATCTCTAGTTTAAGCCATTTTGTTCTCCAAAGAAAGTATCTTTCTTCTAGTGCTCTGTCAAGCAAATGAAACATTTAATAAGAGTGTTGATGCAGGCAAGTTTGACAGCTGAAGAGATATTGAATTCTCGGCCTGCTGCGGAAGTGGGAAAGGTACTACGTGAATATGGAGAAGAAAGCAATTGGCAATTTATTCAGAATCAAATTGTTGAAGCTCGTGCACAAGGGGGATTGCATACTACAGATGAACTTGTGCATCTTGTGAGAAGAGCATCATCCAAGTCAGGAGGTATGGTTTTCCACTGACCGAACACACTTGTTTGCTCGCTCACTCAGCACTGCAACCTCTTTGGTATCAACTAATGAGAAGAACCATCTTTATTAAAGATAGCAGAGTGTTGTTTCTTGGAAAGATTTGTTTAGCATGTTTGTTTAGAGTTTGGCTAGGCCATGACTCAATACTAATCTTAATTTGATTGTTTAAATGTTGGGCTCCTGTTTCATAGCAAAAGGTTCATTTTGTGACTTGAAACTAAGTTTTTTTTTTTATTGTTTAAGTGTATTTTCTGAATTTTGAGAACCAATTTTTTTTTTGTACATCTACCATCAAGTATGACCCTACTTTATTAGATGCTATCATGTTTCTTTTTTTGCTTCAATTGACAATATGGTGGTTCGCAGAATCTTGAAGTTTGGAAGTTTCATCACCCTTGTAAGTCCTTTGATAATCTATTTTCTTACCAACCATAACTTATTGCATATCTTTCAACATTGTCAAAAAAAAAAACTTGTACAACTATTTTATTCTATGGACAAGATTAACCAAGTGACAAAAGGTGAAGTGCTTGCCTCTAACGCCCCCGCCACCTTACTTGAAGATCAACACAGAGGAGGTAAATTATGATGACTGAGGAGGTAAATGGATTGGATGGTGAGTTGCATGGGATCCAAGACCTCATGTCATAAACAACCATCCATTTACCATCTCACCTATGGGGGCATAGAAAGGATCAACCAAGCTTCCATGGAAAGTGTTTCCTCCATTATGCTCAATAGTAATGAATTAATGCTGGATTTTATAATATCATCACAAATAAAATTTATTTGTTTCTTTATTTCTACTTGAAGATCGCTTGTTGGAATCGGTATAATTTGACTAAGGCGCATATTTCCACTATATCGTATTGGTGTTTGGTGACACACGGCTTCCATCTATATATAATTTATCCTTTAATTCTAGTGTTTGTAGAGGCTTGCATCTCTTTTGCTTTTATTCTTTTGTCGAAAAAGATTATTTGTCTCTATATTTTGAAAAAATATTTTGGATTGTGTATTGTAACTTGTAAGCTACTTATTTGTGTCTGCTTCCTCAGAAATGCTTTGAATGGTGTACATTGTAAGTCGTAAGCTATTAATTATTTGTTTCCTCCATTGTATATTGTTTGAATGATATTGCATATTGTAAATTACTATTTGTTGTAGCTCTACCTATATTGAAATATTACCATTTCATTTCTTTAAAATGATACAAAACTTCTTTTTCCATATATTTTTAACATGGAAGTTTGAATCTTATTGATTTTGGATTCATGATGAATCATTATAGTTGCTTTCAAAATTGCATCTTTATTAATATATTATTTATGTGTTTTTACAGTTTACAAATCTCAAGTACTTTAGAGTTGAAATTGATGAAGTGCGGTTCGAGTGGGCTAAATGCATGCTGAATTACATTTGAAGTGCGGTTCTACCTTGATGTGTTGCTAAAAGAATGTTCTACCTTGATTCTGATATCTATTAGCTTTTGATGTAAAAAGAATGTTTGGGTATTTTATGGATACTGTTGTAAGAAGATTATTTATGTAATTTGTGAATATGTGTGTATTTTATGGATACCATTGAATGAAGAATATTTATGTAATTTGTGAATATTTATGTTTTTTTTGTTACTGTCGGTTTTTCATTGTTTCGGAAATCAAATTTGTGTTGTTAAAAAATACCCATATTACATCGGTTTTCCACCGCTGCAAAATCGGTGTTATTAACTAATATTACATCGGTCATATACCGGTGCCAAAACTGGTGTTATTAACATATAATATTACATCGGTTTTACACCGTTGATGAAACGGTGTCGTTAAGTGATACTACACCGGTTAATAACCGATTCGAACACCGGTGTCGTTAAGTGATACTACACCGGTTTTAACCCGATGTCTAAAATGGCAGACCTTTTACATCGGCTTCATAGACATCGGTCAAAAATATAATAGACACCGGTGGAAAACCGATGTCTATGAGGGTTTTTGTTGTAGTGCACACTCATCTAATGGTGGCCGGCCACTTTAGAGGCTTTTAAACCTCTATGGAATATCAAGAGTCACAACTCTTGATCTCCCTCATGATGTGGCACACACATAAGCCAATCTTGATGATGTGGAACATCATCATTGGCCCACCTTATGCCAACTCACAAATGAGGTGGCATTGGTCAAGTCAAACTTGACCTTTCATCTTCCCTTCTCAAGTCAAATCAAACTTGACCTCTTCTCTCCCATGGTTAATCAAATCTAACTATTTGATTCAAACCAATTAAATTTAATGAATCTATATTCATTGAATTAAATTGATTCAATGAATCCAAGTCTAAATTGATTCATTGAACACATGAATCAAATTGAGTCCAACTCAATTAGTCTAGTTTGGATTACTCTTAATCTAATTTGGTTCATCACATGAACCTAATCCTCTAGGTACATCAAATGAACATAATCTCCATCTAATTGCCTTTTGTGTGTGACCCTATAGGTTCTTGTAACGTTGGCAATGCTCCTAAACCCATTTAGAAGCATAAGTAATGAGCGGTATCTAGCAACACATCATTACTACCCAAGTTACAAGAATGTTGAGATCCAACATCACCTTGTGACTACTAATTGTGACTCTTCACAATATATGACAAGTGTCTTTCTATCCTTGACATCTAGATTGATCAATCTGAGGCATAGACGGTGTCATCCTCTGATCAATCTAAATCTTGAACTCCAAGTAGACACACTATAATCAAATGAGCTCAATATCTCATATTGACTCACTTGGGCATGGCCATGCACTTAGTGGTCTCACTCTATCAAGAATAATGACGTCACTCCCGTTATATAGAAGGGATAGATCTCATCTACAACACTCACATTCCTCTGTATAATTTGTTACATACCTAGTAATCGCCTTTATAGTCCACCTAATTACGAGTGATGTTTGACGAAGCCAAAGTATGCAACTCCTTATGTAGGGAACCGTGGTGACTTCAGTTCCAAGGACTAATAGTCATACTAATAACCACATGAGAAAGTATATGACACTCATATAATGATCCATGATACTTTCTCATGGCCGGTCATTCAGTATACATTCTTCAATGCATACCCATGTGTCAACTTGATATCTCTATATCCATGACTTGTGAGATCAAGTCATCGAGTTGACCTACATGCTAGTCTCGTCGCATTAACATTGTCCCTGAATGTTAATACTTGACTAGGAATGATTAAAGAGTAGTATTCTCTATATTATCTCACTATCGATTCAGCCAATCGATTGATATAGATAAGAACCTTCTACTCAAGGATGCTATTATACTTAGTTATTTGGCACCAATACAAGTAAGTATAATAACCAAAACAAATGCCTTTATATACATAGGAATATGATACAATGAGTTCATACAACAATCATCATATGATTGGCTCTAGGGCTCTAACTAACATCATCACCTTCCTTCATCCTAATCTGATGATATCCACTCCTAAGATCAATTTTTGTGAACACACAAGAACCATGCAATTCATCAAGTATATCATCAATCCTAGGAATTGGATGGCGATACTTTACCGTGATGTTGTTGATAGCTCGACAATCCACACACATCCTCCATGTTCCGTCCTTCTTGGGAACTAGTAACACAAGCACGGCGCAAGGACTCATGCTTTCTCGAACATACCCCTTTTCTAATAATTCATTAACTTGCCTCTGAAGTTCATTTGGTTCCTTCGGATTGCTTCTATAGGAAGGTCGATTCGGAATGGATGCACCAGGTATGAAGTCAATTTGGTGCTCAATTCCTCTAATGGGAGGTAAACCATGCGGAACCTCTTTAGGAAAGAGCTCCTCGAATTCCTGTAAGAGAGAAATAATAACACTAGGCAAAGAATCGTTAAGGTCGTTAGTGCTCAGGAGTGCCTCCTTATACAAAAGGATAGGGGGTAGCTGATTTGAAAACAAAGCTCATTTAATCTCACTCTTTTTTGCATAAAAATTATTTTTCTTTCTCTCTCCTTTTTTTTCCTTGCCCACTCTTTTTGTCTCTTTCCTCTCATCTTCTTTCCTCTCATTTTTCTTTTCCTCTACTTCTTTTTTCTCAATTTTTTTTCTCTCAATTTCTTTTTCTCTCTTCCTTTCATTTGCTTTTTATAATCTCAATTGGTCCTCCATAACTTGTCTTGGAGTCAATGGTACAAGAATAATAGGTTGTCCCTTCATAGTAAAAGTATACCTATTTGTGAGGCCATCATGTGTTTGTTGGAGTGTATACTGAAAGCCTAAGCTTTTGTAAACATTTGTTTTGAATAAAGAATCACATTTGGTCAAATTATCTACATTTGTTTGTAGTTGTTCAATTAATTTATATTGTAGATAACATAGTATGTGGTGTCACATGCAGAAGATAATGTTATTAGTACCTTATAAATTATAAACAGTTGCTCACGACCAAAATGGAAAGGAACAAATCATTAGAAGGTCGTAGTGTAATTAGGTATCAGTTTATCTTGACTGTATAATTACATTAGTACACTTAGAGTGTGTTGAGTAGGACCATTTGAGGTTGTTTCTTTTATACTGACTTTATAAAGGAACAAAAACTTCAGTTATTATGGAAGTGTGTGCTCTTAATCCTAATATAATAACAAACATATATATTTGATATTTATTTCTTTAATTTATCAATGGGTGAGATTTAGTTCGATGAATCAATAAGCCCGATAAGTTGAGAAATGATATCACTTATAGTGTGTGTTGTTGATTATAGAAGGAAACTGTGTCCTAGAGATACTAGGTTGATAATGTCCCCAAGAGGAGCTCATAAGGATTGTCATGTTAAACCCTGCAGGTGGACTTAGTCCGACATGACGATAAGGTTGAGTGGTATTACTCTTGGACTTATTTATTAATTAAATGAGTTGTCAGTAACTCACTTAATTAGTGGACATTCGATATCTTAAACACAGGGAGACTAACACGCTCATAATAAGAAGGAGCCCAAAAATGTAATTTGGGATTGGTGCGGTAGTTCAATAATAGTTCTCTAGTGGAATGAATTATTATTGATAAAATTAAGTTGTGTGTTCGGGGCGAACACGGGATGCTTAATTTTATCGGGAGACCAAAACCAATTCCTCCTCTCGGTCCCTATCATAGCCTCTTATTTATAGAGTACTATACCCACCTATACCCACCTTCTATACCCACCAATAGGGGGTCGGCCAAGCTAGCTTGGGAGCCAAGCTAGGGCCGGCCTAGGTATAAAATTGGGTGGCCGGCCCTAGCTTGAACCCAAGCTAGTGGGGGCCGGCCAAATTAAATTAAAAAGGATTTTAATTTTAATTTTTATTATGTGAAAGAAATAATTTATTAAAGAGAATTTAAATTAAAATATCTCTCTTATAAAAGATCTACAAAAGATTAAAGAAAGAGATTAGATTTCTTTCCTTATATGTAGATTGGTGAAATATTTTATTTTCTCTTTAAAATTATTCACATGTTAATAAAATTAAAATTATAGAAATTTCCTTTTATCAACCATGAAGAGATTTTTGAAGATAAATTTTATTTTTTAAAATTTCCGGAAACAAATTAGGAAGTTTTAATTGTTGATTGAAACTTGTCCAATTTGTTCTTCATGATGTGGCCGGCCACTTGAATTCAATTGGGGAAATTTTATTTTATTTTTTCTCAATTAAATCATGTCAAGGAAATTAAGGAAATTTTATTGTAATTAAATTTCCTAATTTGCCTTGGCCAAGGAATATAAAAGAAGGGGTGAGGGTGCCTTCATGAGACACAACCTCTATTATTTTCTCTCCCTCTTTTGTTCCTTGGTGTGGCCGGCCATCCTTTCCCTCTCTTCCTCTTGTGGTGGCCGAACCCCTCTATTCCCTTGGAGCTCTTGTGGTGGCCGGATACTACTTGGAGAAGAAGAAGAAGAAGGAGAGGAAGCTAGCATCTCTTGGAGCTTAGTTGGTGTTTTGATTTTCTTCCTTGGTGAAGCTTCTTTCTTTGTGGACGAACCTAGCTAGGAGGAGAAGAAGGTGGTTGGTGGTTTCTCATCTCGGAAGATCATTGCCCACACAACGTCCGAGGTTAGAAGAGGAATACGGTAGAAGATCAAGAGGTTTTTCTACAAGGTATAACTAGTAATTTTTCTTTCCGCATCATACTAGTTATTTATGGAAATAATACCAAATACAAGAGGCTTACGTTCTAGAATTTCGAATATGTTTTTCGATGTTGTGTTCTTTTGTTTTTCCTTTTCCTTGTGATTTGATTGTTCTCTTCGGTTAACCTAAAGTTATTTTAGGAAATTAAATATTAGATTTCTATAAAAGGTTTTGTCTAGTCGGTGGTGGTTGCTCCCATATCCAAGAAGGCCATGTGCCTCGCCACGTCAGTACTAGGAACCAATTATAGAAATTAATATTTAATGGAATTAATAACTTAAGGAGACTTGGGTCGAATGTGTTAAGTTCCGCAGGAGATCCAAGTCAAAACCTAAAAGAACAAATAGATTAAGTTTTGGATCAAACGTGTTAAGTTCCGTAGGCGATCCAAAATTTAATTTAAAAGAACACATGGTAGCTAGGAAAAGGTTCAGACCTTTGTACACAATTTTTGTACAGTGGAACCTATAGGTTTTCCGAGTAGCAACCAACAATTGGTATCAGAGCTAGGGTTTTGCCTCTGTGTATTTGGTATTAGGTTAATTATGCACATGTCATACATAATTTAGGCAGGTTAATAGTAGGATGTGCTAACTTTGTGAATGCAGGATCCAACTATTATGACTTTTAGTTATTATGTGTGTGATTGGACCCTTGGACATGTCAAGGGCATTTATATATGTGTGCATGATTGTATTAAAATACAGCAGGAGCTGTATTTAGTTTTATTAGGATTTTATTTTTGATCTAGATACATTTACATTCCTTTTATGGAATATAGGATCAAAAATGTAAAATTCTATTTATGTCGTGGATCGAATCTTGCAAAGCGTTGAACCTTCTAAGGACCAGAGGCGCAGCGAAACTAGGAGCAAGATGGATGCGACAGCTAGACCCGGTAGCGGTGGCCAAATATGGCAGCAGCTTGGGATGACAACACACGGAGGACAACTAGAGATAAAAGCCATAATAGTTGAAAATTAGATTTTCTGTTTATTGCTTTTATATTGTGCTATGTGTGCATGTTAGTTTACAAGTTAAGTAGGCTAGCATAGTTAAAATTCCTCATTTATAAATAACTAAGTGGGAGAGGTATTTTTTAAGTAAATCCCATGGTCTCCATTACTGGTTTGTAAGTGATGCAAACAAGCTTGCGCGTTGGCTCTGAGTGCCTTCCTCCATAACGGATGAGCTTGTTTGCGGATCACTAGAACAGACTTCCATTTTTGGATTACTATAGGAAGTTAATTAAGAGCGTGTGATCTTCCCCAACGGAAGGGGTATAATCTTATTAATGGACTTAGTGTCAAGTAATGGTATACACTTAGACACATCTAATAGTATTCTCCCCATCGGAGTCACTGCTATTATTTGTGTGACCAAATAATACCAACTATTAATTTTATTTGTCAAAAGTTAGGTTGACAAGATAATAAAATTAATGGGTTAAAACCCTCCTTTTACAAATGTTGAATTTGTATACGTCCACACTAACGTGGCATAAAAAATTTACGGTGTTATGAGGTGTTGGTTAATTTAAAATAGTATTGTTTGAGGAATCAATATTATTCTAAATTTAGAGTTCTGACGAAAAGTTATTTGTGATTCTTAGGATGACTTTCAACCCACTGTCCATCATACTTCAACAAAATAGACTTACTGGACCTAATTACATAGATTGGAAAAGGAACCTGGACATTGTTCTGCTGAAAGCTATAAATTTATATTGATGAACCTTGTCCCGATGCACCCACTGGTGAATCTACCCAAGAGGAGATTGAATATCATAAGAGATGGGTAAAGGCAGATGAGATGGCGCGGTGTTACATTTTGGCTTCAATGTCAAATGTATTGCAACATCGACATCAAGATTTACCAACGACTTATGATATTATGAACAATCTCAAGGAACTCTTTGGTCATCAGGATAGGGCTTCTAGACAAGAAGCTATGAGAAAGATAATGACAGCCACCATGCAAGAGGGTACTCCTGTAAGGGATCATATCCTAAAGATGATGGCTTATCTGAACGAGATACAGATCCTTGGAGGAGAAATTGATGGGGAAACCCAGATCGATATGATCCTCCAAACGCTACCTAGAAGTTTTGAGCAGTTCCGCCTGAACTATAATATGAATAAAAGGATTTATTCATTAGGGGAACTTCAAGCAGCAGAAGGATTATTTCGTCACAATTCTCAAATTCACTTTGCTGAAAATGGTTCTACTTCTAAACCGAAAGGAAAGAAGAAGAAGAAACAAGCTGGCTCAGCAAAGAAAGTGAATAAATCTCAGAGTACGGGATTTAAAGCTGGAGTGAAGAAGCCCAAGGGCAAGTGCTTCATCTGCAAGCAGGCAGGACATTGGAAGGCGGACTGTCCTCGTAGGAACCAAAACAAAGGTATATCTCATGCTCTAGTTGTTGAAACATGTTTAGCGGTGTTATCTACCAGCATCTGGTGTGTAGATACGGGAGCCACTGATCATGTCTGTAATTCCCTGCAGGGGTTCCAGGAAACCCGACGACTATCTGAAGGAGAGATTACCGTCTACATGGGCAATGCTACTAAAGTGGCAGCTGTTGCAGTGGGAGACGTCTACTTATCTTTTAGTAGAAATAGAAATTTGATTTTAAGAAATTGTCTTTATGTACCCAGTTTTAGAAAGAATTTAATTTCAGTTTCTAAACTGTTTTTAGATGGATATTCAGTTTCCTTTAGTAACGATGTAGTTATTAAAAGAAATAAAGTGATTATCTGTTCTGGTGCATTAGTTGGCAATTTGTATACTTTAAATCCAATTTCTTCCACAAAGAAAAACATGGAAATTTATAACTCATCTTCTAATTCTAATAAGAGAAAAGAACCTTCGGAAATGAACCAAGCATATCTTTGGCATCTAAGGCTTGGTCATATTAACTTAAGTAGGATTCAGAGGCTTATAGCTGATGGACTTTTGAGTTCATTAGAGTTGGAAAATTTTCCAACTTGTGAATCCTGCTTAGAAGGTAAAATGACCAAAAGGCCGTTCAAGGCAAAGGGGGATAGAGCCAAAGAAGTGTTAGAATTGGTTCACTCTGATTTGTGTGGTCCTATGTCTGTCCAAGCAAGAGGAGGTTTTGAATATTTTGTCTCTTTCATAGACGATTATTCAAGATATGGATACATTTACCTAATGCGCCGCAAGTCCGAGTGCTTTGATAAGTTCAAAAAATACAAGGCTGATGTGGAGAAACGATTAGGTAAAAGTATCAAGACACTACGATCTGATCGTGGTGGCGAATACCTCTTAGGAGAGTTTAGGAATTACTTATCGGAGGCTGGGATTCAATCCCAATTGTCTGCACCGGGAACACCCCAACAGAATGGTGTAGCAGAACGAAGGAATAGGACTCTTATGGAAATGGTTAGATCGATGATGAGTTATTCAGAATTACCAAATTCGTTTTGGGGATATGCTCTGGAAACAGCAGTATACGTTCTGAACTTAGTACCTTCTAAATCAGTTTTTTCTACTCCCATAGAATTATGGAATGGGCGAAAACCCAGTCTAAGACATATTCGGATTTAGGGTAGTCCAGCACATGTGCTAAAACCAGATGCTGATAGAATCTCGTACAGAAGTTCGCGTGTTTGTAGGATATCCCAAAGGAACGAAAGGAGGTTTATTTTATAGTCCTAAAGACCAGAAGGTCATTGTTAGCATCAATGCCCAGTTTTTAGAAGAAGACTATATAATGGATCACAAGCCCAGTAGTAAAGTTGTTTTAGAAGAACTTAGAGAGGACATGTCTACTTCAGTACCAACAGTACAAGATGAAGTACCACAAGAGACTGCAACACGTGTCACACATAATACACAACAACAGACAGTGTCTCGTCGTAGTGGGAGGGTTGTAAGGCAGCCTGAAAGATTCATGTTTTTGGGAGAGTCTTCGGACTTGATCCCGGGTAAACATGAACCTGATCCACGAACATATGACGAAGCACTCCAAGATATAGATCAAGCATCTTGACAAAAGGCAATAAATTCTGAAATAGAGTCTATGTATTCTAATAAGGTCTGGGAGCTTGTAGAACCACCTGATGGTGTAAAAGCCGTTGGATGCAAGTGGATCTACAAAAGGAAAAGAGGGACGGACGGGAAGGTAGAAACCTTCAAGGCAAGGCTTGTTGCGAAAGGGTATACTCCGACAGAGGGAATCGATTATGAGGAAACCTTTTCACCGGTAGCCATGCTTAAGTCTATCCGGATACTCTTATCCATTGCTGCTCATATGGATTATGAGATTTGGCAAATGGATGTCAAGACAGCTTTCCTTAATGGAAGTCTTGAAGAAAACATCCATATGAAGAAACCAGAAGGGTTCATTGAAAAAGGCAAAGAGCATCTAGTGTGCAAGCTCAATCGGTCCATTTATGGACTGAAGCAAGCTTCAAGATCTTGGAACATCCGGTTTAATGAAGTAATCCAGTCATATGGATTTATTCAAAGTCCGGATGAGTCTTGTGTGTATAAGAAGTGTAACGGAAACGTGGTGGTATTTCTTGTACTATACGTAGATGATATTTTGTTAATTGGCAACAATGTCAAGGTATTGTCAGACGTAAGGGTATGGTTGTCCAAACAATTTGATATGAAGGACTTAGGAGATTGTGCACACATTCTTGGGATCAAAGTTATAAGGGATCGTAAGAAAAGAATGTTGTGTATGTCCCAAGCTTCATATATAGATACAATCCTTGCTCGTTTTAGCATGCAGGATTCCAAGAAAGGTTTCTTACCTTTTAGACATGGAGTAGCTCTATCTAAAGAGATGTCTCCAAAGACATCGAAAGAGATAGAGGACATGAAAGCAGTTCCTTATGCTTCGACTGTAGGAAGCCTAATGTATGCAATGCTATATACGAGACCTAATATCTGTTTTGCCGTGGGCATGGTCAGCAGATATCAGAGTAACCCTGGACAAGGATATTGGACTGCGGTAAAGCATATATTAAAGTACCTGAGAAGGACTAGAGATTATATGCTAGTTTACCAAGCAGACGATCTGCTCCCTGTGGGTTACACGGATTCAGATTTCCAATCAGATAGGGATAACAGTAAGTCTACATCAGGTTATGTGTTTACTTTAGGAGGTGGAGCCATTTCATGGAGGAGTGTTAAGCAGAAATGCGTATCGGACTCAACCATGGAAGCTGAGTATGTAGCAGCCTCTGAGGCAGCTAAAGAAGCAGTATGACTCAGGAACTTTCTAATGGACTTAGATGTGATTCCTGATTTACCCAAAATTATCACAATTTATTGTGATAATAGCGGTGCAGTTGCAAACTCGAAGGAACCACGAGCTCATAAGGCAAGTAAACATATAGAGCGCAAGTACCACCTGATACGAGATATCGTGAAGCGAGGAGAAGTTGTCATCGCCAAGATTGCATCAGCAGATAACCTGGCAGATCCTTTCACTAAGGCCCTTCCGGCGAAAGCTTTCAATCGGCATGTGGAAGGAATGAAAATCAGATGTATGGTAGAAGATATGGCAGCTTAGTCATTAGTATAAGTGGGAGATTGTTGGAGTGTATACTGAAAGCCTAAGCTTTTGTAAACATTTGTTTTGAATAAAGAATCACATTTGGTCAAATTATCTACATTTGTTTGTAGTTGTTCAATTAATTTATATTGTAGATAATATAGCATGTGGTGTTACATGCAGAAGATAATGTTATTAGTACCTTATAAATTATAAACAGTAGCTCACGACCAAAATGGAAATGAACAAATCATTAGAAGATCGTAGTGTAATTAGGTATCAGTTTATCTTGACTGTATAATTACACTAGTACACTTAGAGTGTGTTGAGTAGGACCATTTGAGGTTGTTTTTTTATACTGACTTTATAAAGGAACAAAAACTTCAGTTATTATGGAAGTGTGTGCTCTTAATCCTAATATAATAACAAACATATATATTTGATATTTATTTCTTTAATTTATCAATGGGTGAGATTTAGTTCGATGAATCAATAAGCCCGATAAGTTGGGAAATGATATCACTTATAGTGTGTGTTGTTGATTATAGAAGGAAACTGTGTCCTAGAGATACTAGGTTGATAATGTCCCCAAGAGGAGCTCATAAGGATTGTCAAGTTAAACCCTGCAGGTGGACTTAGTCCGACATGACGATAAGGTTGAGTGGTACTACTCTTGGACTTAGATATTAATTAAATGAGTTGTGAGTAACTCACTTAATTAGTGGACATTCGATATCTTAAACACAGGGAGACTAACACACTCATAATAAGAAGGAGCCCAAAAATGTAATTTGGGATTGGTGCGGTAGTTCAATAATAGTTCTCTAGTGGAATGAATTATTATTGATAAAATTAAGTTGTGTGTTCGAACACGGGATGCTTAATTTTATCGGGAGACCAAAACCAATTCCTCCTCTCGGTCCCTATCGTAGCCTCTTATTTATAGAGTACTATACCCACCTATACCCACCTTCTATACCCACCAATAGGGGGCCGGCCAAGCTAGCTTGGGAACCAAGCTAGGGCCGGCCTAGGTATAAAATTGGGTGGCCGGCCCTAGCTTGAACCCAAGCTAGTGGGGGCCGGCCAAATTAAATTAAAAAGGAATTTTAATTTTAATTTTTATTATGTGGAAGAAATAATTTATTAAAGAGAATTTAAATTAAAATATCTCTCTTATAAAAGATCTACAAAAGATTAAAGAAAGAGATTAGATCTCTTTCCTTATTTGTAGATTGGTGAGATATTTTATTTTCTCTTTAAAATTATTCACATGTTGATAAAATTAAAATTATAGAAATTTCCTTTTATCAACCATGAAGAGATTTTTGAAGAGAAATTTTATTTTTAAAATTTCCGGAAACAAATTAGGAAGTTTTAATTGTTGATTGAAACTTGTCCAATTTGTTCTTCATGATGTGGCCGGCCACTTGAATTCAATTGGGGATATTTTATTTTATTTTTCTCAATTAAATCATGTCAAGGAAATTAAAGAAATTTTATTGTAATTAAATTTCCTAATTTGCCTAGGCCAAGGAATATAAAAGAAGGGGTGAGGGTGCCTTCATGAGACACAACCTCTATTATTTTCTCTCCCTCTTTTGTTCCTTGGTGTGGCCGGCCATCCTTTCCCTCTCTTCCTCTTGTGGTGGCCGAACCCCTCTATTCCCTTGGAGCTCTTGTGGTGGCCGGATACTACTTGGAGAAGAAGAAGAAGAAGAAGAGGAAGCTAGCATCTCTTGGAGCTTGGTTGGTGTTTTGATTTTCTTCCTTGGTGAAGCTTCTTTCTTTGTGGCTGAACCTAGCTAGGAGGAGAAGAAGGTAGTTGGTGGTTTCTCATCTCGGAAGATCGTTGCCCACACAACGTCCGAGGTTTGAAGAGGAATACGGTAGAAGATCAAGAGGTTTTTCTACAAGGTATAACTAGTAATTTTTCTTTCCGCATCATACTAGTTATATATGGAAATAATACCAAATACAAGAGGCTTACGTTCTAGAATTTTGAATATGTTTTTCGATGTTGTGTTCTTTTGTTTTTTCTTTTCCTTCTGATTTGATTGTTCTCTTCGGTTAACCTAAAGTTATTTTAGGAAATTAAATATTAGATTTCTATAAAAGGTTTTGTCTAGTCGGTGGTGGTTGCTCCCATGTCCAAGAAGGCCATGTGCCTCGCCACGTCAGTACTGGGAACCAATTATGGAAATTAATATTTAATCGAATTAATAACTTAAGGAGACTTGGGTCGAACGTGTTAAGTTCCGCAGGAGATCCAAGTCAAAACCTAAAAGAACAAATAGATTAAGTTTTGGATCAAACGTGTTAAGTTCCGCAGGCGATCCAAAATTTAATTTAAAAGAACACATGGTAGCTAGGAAAAGGTTCAGACCTTTGTACAAAATTTTTGTACAGTGGAACCTATAGGTTTTCTGAGTAGCAACCAACAGTGTTACCTTTCAATCGAATTGCCAAGGTCTCCCCAATAATAGATAGCATGCATGCATGGGAACCACGTCACACAATAGCTCATCTTCATATTTGCCGATGGAAATTGCTACCAAGACTGGTTTTGTTACCTTGATTTCTCCGCAATCATTTAGCCACTGGAGGCGATAAGGTCGCGGATGTTTCCGAGTTGGTAGTGACAATTTCTCCACCAAATCAGTACTTGCCACATTGGTGCAACTCCCCCCATCAATAATGACACTGCAAACCTTGTTATTGACAAAGAAATGGGTATGAAACAAGTTTTCCCTTTGATTACCTTCCTCCTCCTTAGCTTGTAAATTGAGAACTCGTCGGGCCACCAATAAGTCTCCGGTAACAACATGTTGTTCATCATCACTGTCCTCTTTTTGTGCCACTTCTTCAACTATTTCATCCTCATCTTCCGACTCAAGTTCACCTTGGGTGTTTATTACCATCACCCTTTTGTTCACGCATTGACTAGCTATATGACCATGCCCTTGACATTTAAAACACTTGATATCACGAGTTTTGGAGGAAATGTGCTCGTGATTACCTTGAGTAGTAGATGGTGTAGGTTTAGGCTTCTTGAAGGGTTCAGACTTTGGCTTATTTTGAGGTTGTTCCTCCTTTCTTGGAGCTGTCCGCCATGTGGCATGAGTAGTCATTGGTTGTCCCTTCCTAGCCAATCCTCTCCTCTTGAGTTGTTCTTCCACTTTTTGTGCTTGGTGGACCATGTCCGACAGCTCAACATAATGCTACAATTCAACAATATCAGCAATTTCTGGGTTTAAACCATGTAAAATCTGGCCATAGTGGCTTCCCGATCTTCATTGACATTAGCTCGGATCATGGACAACTCCATGTCCTTGAAATATTCATCCACACTTTTGGAGCCTTGAGATAACCTTTGAAGCCGCTGATATAAGCTTCTATAATAATAGCTGGGTACAAACATCCTTCTCATGAGTACTTTCATCTCCTCCCAAGTGGATACAGGTTGCTCTCTATTCCTTCTCCGAGTCATCACCACTTGATCCCACCAAACAATAGCGTAATCAGTGAATTCAATGGCAGCTAACTTTACCTTTTTAAACTCTGAGAATTCATGACAGTCAAATACCATTTCCATCTTAGTTTCTCATTCCAAGTAAGCTTCTGGGTCATTTCTCCCTTGGAAGGTTGGAATCTTCATCTTAATCCCTCCTAAATCATTATTTCTCCAAGTTCCGTTTCTATCTCCTCGATATCCAATCCTGCTCCGATTGTGGTTTTGCTCATCAAAGTCTTCCACAATAACCTCTTTATCTTCTTCGATATCAATCCCTTGGGCATGTCTTCGTTGTGGTCTTGTAATACGGTCTTGTTGATGTCTTCATGGTGTCCCATCCTCCACCCGATCCAACCTCTCATGGATAGATTCTAATTCCGCCCTCATCATCCACTGCATCTCCCCCATCAATGCTTACAATTGCAGGTTCGGAAGTGGCCTAGCCCCCCCATTTGCTCCATCCTCCTGGTTGTTGGACATGGCTGCAAAATGAAAGAAAAACCTTACAAGCACTCAACTCACGTTTGGGTGGTAGCTCTCAATTGATGATGTCTCATAGTTCTTAAGCAAACTCTAGAACAAATCAGAATATCACGTAGTAACTCAAAAGATACCACCGAAACTTATAAAGGTAGAATTTTTAAGAGAAAATGAAAGAGTAGAAGTTTGAGAGTAAGGAAACCAAGAAAGGGATTGTTGAAGACAATTTACTCCGATTCGCACAAGCAGTTATTTTTTCTGCGCTTTCTTCTTTTTCTTTTTTTTTTGTCTTTTCGTTGCGCACTCTTTTTTTCACGATTTTTTTTTTTTTGCTTTTGGCTGAACAACAAGTAAAGATAGATTTGCACTTGCCTTTGAACCGAAGCTCTAATACAAGATGATACGAACCCCACCAATAAATGTGATGGAACCCGAAACAAAGGTGGATAGAATCCCAAGAACTAAACGACAAGAGTGTGAGCCTTGACCTGTAACCAAGAATTGGCATGAACCAAGCCTATGAAGGAAAGAAACACCACACCTAGGGGTGATAAGTTTCGATGGGTTGAACGCCACGAGAGTATACTCGAAAAGTTCAGCAAGTTCTTTCAAGAACTAAGAGAGCACACAATCTCACCAAAAACTAAGTTGCTTCATACTAAGATGTCCCTCCCTTATATAATGGGAGTGAACAAGGAAAAAATACAAGATAAGTACATGCACAATTAGAGTCCCAATGTTGCATGCCTCATGCAAGCTATCTAGAAACTCAAAACAAAATAAATGCATGCACAATTAGAGTCCCAAGTCACATGCTTCATTAAAAAATCTAAAATACTTAAGTCATCATGCATGAACGAGTTCCCGTGCTTCACATGCGTATTAGCATTCTTCCGTTAAGGGCGGCCAGTCATAGATGGCTATGCCCGATTACGTGGATTAGGCCATGACTAGCAGTTGCGATTATCTTGGTTTCTCCTTGCTCATAGTCCTTCCAATATTTTTTGATTAGCCCATTTAGTGGTTCCTTGAAACGCTTTGCTCGTAGTCTTGTAATTGGGCCTTCCAGAAGTGATAACTGATATCTTCTATCTTCAGCCCTTGGGCATACATCACAAGACATAATGTAGGAAACAAAACATCAAATTTTTTCATTCTAAAAATAATTTATAGTATGAACAACCCTAATTCTATGTCTATATATTGAAATAATATGATGATGTCAATTCCTAGTTTAAATTTTAAACTATAAGATTATTTAAGAGTAAATTAAATATAGAGAACAATTACCCAAATAATCAACTTGAATAAGAAACTTGAGGCAACAAGATTGTAAACCCAAATAACCATGAGGTTAAAGTAAAGAAGTAAAGTAAGGCCGACAATATATGATTTTGTAAGATTGAACCAATCTTGAATACATCTCTTTCCATGTGGTTTCTCAGAAGAATTTATAGCTTTTGAGTATTTTGGAGATCACTTTCCAATATAAAAATGATAAAATCTATTTTGAATGTCTTTTTCATCTAAGCTCTTTTACATTATCTGAGCTCAACCTCAATTAGTTCATCTTCATGTGGTTCAAATGCCTATTTTGAAGGACTTGCTTTTTTTGGTATTATATAGAAACACATGTTCAAAAAAGAGACATTTCTAAATTCAATAATTGAGTTTTTGTGTATTTACGGGATTTGAGACTCATACACAAAGAATTGATAAGCACTAATATTATGAGCATATTTAATTAAATATGTAATAGTACCTGGTTCTATCTTAATTATTTTCAGAATAGACACCAAAATATTTGCAAGACACATCTATATTCACAAGTATTTGTGGGATTTCTTTCTTTCATTCCATAACTTATAAGGGTTCTTATATATTTTCTTCTAAGGAACCTTATTTAAATGATAAGTAGCTGTTAATATAGCTTCCCCCCACATATACTCTACCAATCCAAAGTTTAATAGAAGAGAATTCATTGTAACACCTGTAAATTTCCTCTCTTCCAAAAGAGCAAAAAGAAATAGAAGAAGAGAAAAGAAATAAAAATATATACATAAATGACCTAGGCCGGGATTTGAATCCTAGACCCTTGATTTAAGATTGGTTTAAGTAGTCATTAAGTGGTGGTAAAGCATCATATTAGAAATAGGAAACTATTCATTATATGTAGATTATGTGGGAAGAGATGCTTCAACTTCCACTTAGTATAAAAGGGAATGGAAGAGACCAAAAACCTAATTTTTGGTTTCCTCTTCTTCTCCCTAGCCGAAATTCCTCTTCTCCTCTTTTTAGTTTTTGGCCAAGAACCTTAGGGTTCTAAGTTCTAAGTTCCTCAAGAGGAGAATCTAAGAGGAGAGTTTTCACAAGGATTAGTACGCGCGGGAAAGGTGACTTGGAGATTAAGGTGCACAAGAGAGGATTGTCTTCCCTACACCCTATAATAGTAAGATCTAGTGAAAGGAAGTAAGTACTACTCACCAGCAGTATGAGTTGCTTCGATGATACATGTTGTGAAATGTTTTATGCATATTAAAGAAGATACAAGTTGTGATATGTTTTTATGCATGTTAAAGAAGAGACAAGTTTTGATATGTAAGATGCCCTCTAATGTTTTTGGATTAAGAGCATGTTTAGAGCATCTTGAATTGCTTCCCATTTAGTTTTGGGGCTAAGAAGCATATTCAAGTGCCCTAGAGTGCTTCCCTATAAGTGTGGGGGATTCAGCGTACATAAGGTGCTTGTTTAAATGATAAGTAAGTGCAAGTATAAGAAAGCAATATATAAAAGAAAATATTTTACTTTAAAGTGGCATGTACTGGACACAAGGTCCATGGGCGGGCTTCTAGATCGCCCCTAGGCCCCTAGATCGCCTAGTCGTAGCTTAATAGGTTCGGGATTAGCTACCTTGGATCTTATTAAGGATGCGCGCAAAGTGGTACAATGATGGGCCCAAGCAAGTTTATTATTATTTCACTAGTTATGTAATATAAAGTTTTCAAACTTCATTGTTTGTCTTAGTAGAAGCCTCCTTAAGTTTTAGAACTTGAGTTATGAAGTATAGCATGGATGAGCTCTATAGTATGGCAAGACTTATGTTCCATTGCATGTTTGTGATGTACTCTATAGTATGGCAAGACTTATGTTTCCATTGCATGTTTGGGATGAACTCTATAGTATGTCAAGACTTATGTTTCCATTGCATGTTTACATTGCTAGCATGGTTTTAAGTTGATATTTTGCATAATAAACCTATTTTAAAATGCATGCCATGTACAGATTTCTGAATTATGTGTTGTAGCATGAATTACTGTCAAATGCGAGTTTTGTGTTTTCCCCAAGCAGTTTTGAAAGCATGTTCCTTCTTTTTATGCTTGATTTGTGAGTAGATGGTACTTACTAAGCATTCGCTTATAGATTTGCATTTCCTTATACTGTAGATAGATAAAGGAAAGCTCGAGTAGGAGGAGGCAGCAGGAGCGGTGTTTTGGTGTGTGTGACGGAACAGTGATAGGAGATCTGGGAACTTGCTATTGTATGGAATATGTTAGAACTTGATGCTAACATACTTTCTTCTCTCCGCTCTATATGAAATACTACCACTAATTGCTTAGGATGAATTTATCAGTTTGGCAGTAATTAGAGTAGCAAGAGGGAGGATCTAGGGTCTCCCCAAAGGGGAGGACCCCTCTTCAAGCAATGGAAGAGAATCCTAACCCAAAGATGAGTACAAAGGGGAGAACAACCCCTTTTTGGAGAGCAGGGTGTGACACCCACATGGCCGGTGACACGACCATGTGGATTCACACGACCTCACACCTCTTCCTCTCGGCCAAGGGGGCACGGTCGTGTGGATTCACACGGTCGTGCACCTCTTCCTCGTGGCCAAGGGGACACGGCCGTGCGGATTCACACGGTCGTGCACCTCTTCCTCGCGACCAAGGGGAAACGGCCGTGTGGATTCACCCTGTCGTTCACCTCTTCCTCTCGACCAAGGGGACACGGCCGTGTGGATTCACATGGTCGTACACCTCTTTCTCTCGGCCAAGGTGACATGGTCGTGTGACTTTCACACGGCCCGACCCTTGCGCCAGTCGAGAATGCCTTACACGGTCGTGTGGCACACACGACCGTGCCAAATTGTGGCCTTAGCAAGGCTGCAAGTTAGGTTATCGCCACACGACCCAGACCCGCTAGAAGCTCTAGACTCCCTTCCAGCCCTGTTTGGCTCCAAATCACATCCTATCAGTCGAAATAAGTTTAGAGTAGATCTCTGAACTGAGCAGTATCTAATGTAAGAATTTTAAATTTAGCTATGAAAGGAGTAACGTCTGATCTATAACGTAAGGTTAGAAGGTCGGGGCATCACAGTTTTGGTATCATAGCCAAGTTCCACCCTTCCGCCACACACATCAAGCATTGATCCTGTAGCTTCCTAGTAAGAAAGTACCTTTTCCCAACTTTTATGCGTTCTATTTCTATTATGATTAACAAGAACTGTTTGTAAGACTAAGCATGTTTATACATGAAAGTATTAAGGGCAGTAAGTAAGAATGATGATGGACTGATGTATGTCTCACAGGTTGGTTTATGAATATGTAGATGGCCAGAGGACGGCTGACTAGACAACCAAGAGTTAATGAACCTCAACCAGAGACAAATGAGTCTGCACCACCGCCCAACCTTTTAGAAGTAGTAACTCAATTGCAGAGACAATTGGCAGAACAACAGCAGGTTATAGCCACCCTGACTGCTAACCAGCGAGCTTCTCCTGTAGTCCCACCGGAAGCCAATGTGGTGGGACCAATTGCGGCCGAGGTTCCAGCAATTACACATGCAAACCCTGCAAGGATAGTGAGGCAGAAAGCATACCTTATCCAGTGGCAGAAATTTAAACCAGAGAACTTCTCTGGCACCAACGAACCATGGGATGCTCAAGCATGGTTCAAACCCCAGGAGAGCATAATTGAGCTACTGGACTAGTCGGAGGTAGAAAAGATAAAGTGCGCTTCCTTCTACCTCACTGATGATGCAAGAATGTGGTGGGAACGGGTCAAGGCAAAAAGAGTAGTGAATCAAATGACCTGGTTTGACTTCGAGACTGAGTTCTTTGAAGAGTTCTTCCATATGTGAGTCACGAACAAACATTACGATGAGTTCACAAAATTCCAACAAGGAAGTTTATCAGTTGACGAACTTGTGAAGAAATTTAATAGGCTAGCTCGCCTATGCCCCAAGCTGGTCAGCATAAAATGAGAAAGGGTAAGGCTAATGCTCAAGATGCTGATGCCAGAGATAGCTTTGAATGTAGCTAGCTGAATTAATAGACCGCAGAATGTTGAAGAACTGATTAGTAGTACCCTGATCATGGAGCATTACTTGAATAGTATCAAGCAGCAGAAGCCAGTCCTGATTGAGAATAAAAGTCAAGGGAGTTCTGACACTCAAAAACCCGAGAGCCATGGTTCAACCTGGAAGGGGAGCTCCAAGAGAAACAGTGGAGTAATAAAAAGGGAGGATCCGTAAGCAAGCAGCCTAAGTATGCTACGTGTCCCACGTGTGGAAAGATGCATCCTGGAATCTGTTGCAAGGGCACTAGTGGCTATTATACGTGTGGTCAAGAGGGACATATGGACAAGTATTGCCCGACCAAGAATAACCTACCTCCAGCACAACTCGTTCAGTATGGAGGCAAGCAGGCATAGTTACACCAGATGTAGGCCACTTTGGAGGGTCCTCAGATTAGCCAAGGTAGACTGGAGGCTCCATCAAGTTCTACAAATGCTTGAGTTTTCTCCCTTACCAAAGAGGAGGTAGCAAATGCCTCTACTATTGTCATAGGTCAGATACGCAGTTTCAGTCAATATGCAATTGTGCTATTTGATACTGGGGCCACTCATTCGTTTGTCTTCATAGCATTTGCTAAAAGAAATAGGTATACCCCTGGAGGTCCTACGCGGGCAATTCTTGACGACACTACCCTTGGGAGAGATAATGACATCTACACATTGGCTACGTGTTGTGCCAATCAAAATTTCAGACAGAGAACTATATAGTGATCTGATTATGATGTTATTTTTTGGGATGGACTTTCTGAGCTAGTATGGTGCTTCCTTCGAGTGTCGTAAGCGAAGATTCCTATTCCAACCCGAGGCAGAACCTGAGTTTGAGTTCATCGGAGAATCAAAGAAGAGAACCCAAAAACTCTTATCGGCCATAAAAGCTCAGAAAATGTTAGCCAATGGATGTGCCGGGTTTCTAGCTCATATGGTTATTACCTAGCAAGAAAGAGACCAAAAGCTAGAGGAAGTTGGAGTCTTATGTTACTACCCAGAAGTGTTTCTGGATGAGTTGCCAGGTTTAGCTCCGGATAGGGAAATTGAATTTGAGATTGAACTCATCCTTGGTACCCATCCAATCTTAAAGGCACCCTACCGCATGGCTCTAGCTGAATTGAAAGAACTTCAGGGACAGCTACAGGAGTTATTCGACAAGGGTTTTATTCGCCCTAGTCACTCACCATGGGGAGCTCCGGTGTTGTTCTTAAAGAAGAAGGACAGGTCCATGCGAATGTGTGTGGTACCGAGCGCTGAACAAAGTAACAATCAAGAATAGGTATCCCCTGCCGAGAATTAATGATCTATTTGATCAGTTAAAGGGAACTACGGTCTTTTCCAAGATAGACTTGTGTTCCGGATATCATCAAGTGAAAGTGAAAGCAGATGATGTACCGAAGATGGCATTCCGAACGAGGTATGGGCATTACGAGTTTGTAGTTATGCCTTTTGGAGTGACGAACGCTCCTGCTATGTTTATGGATCTGATGAACAGAATATTCAAAGCATATTTGGACAAGTTTGTAATCGTCTTCATAGACGATATCCTCATCTACTCCAAAACTCAGGAAGAACATACTGAACATCTGAGGACAGTATTATAGATTCTTCAGCAGAGCCAGTTGTACGTAAAGTTCTCCAAGTGCAAGTTCTGATTCAATCAAGTGTCCTTCCTAGGTCACATTATTTCCAAGGATGGGGTTATGGTGGACCCAGCAAAAATAGATGTTGTGAGTAACTGGAATAGACCTAAGAATGCCAGTAAAATCAGAAGTTTTCTTGGGTTAGCAGGCTACTACAGGAAATTTGTAGAGAACTTCTCAAGGATCGCCTCCCCATTGACAGTACTTACCAGAAAGAACAGAAAATGTGAGTGGACAGAGGATTGTGAGAAGAGTTTCACTGAACTGAAAAGGAAACTGACCAGTGCTCCAATACTGACTATTCCAGAGAATAGCGAAAGCTTTGATATTTACAGTGATGCTTCTAAATTAAGGCTCGAGGCTGTACTGATGCAGAATGGTAAAGTCATTGCCTATGCCTCGAGACAACTCAAGAATTATGAAAAGAACTATCCTACTCATGACCTTGAGTTAGCAGCAGTAGTCTTCACTCTCAAAATTTGGAGGCATTACTTATACGGAGCTCAGTGCAAGATTTACACAGATCACCAGAGTCTTAGGTATTTCTTCACTCAGAAAGACCTGAACATGAGACAGCGAAGATGGCTTGAACTGGTCAAAGACTATGACTGTGAAATCCTCTACTATCCAGGGAAGGTGAACAAATTGGCAAATGCACTAAGTAGGAAATCTTGCGCAGCTTTATTGTCCTTATCTGCTATGTCTCATTCCTTACATAAAGAAATAGTAAATTTTGGACTTGAAATTGTTACTGGGCATATCTCCACTTTGACATTAGTGTCAACCCTATTTGAAGATATATAGAAAGGGCAGGACGAAGATCCTAATATTCAAAGATCAAGCAAGGAATACAGGAAGGAGAAAATGGAGAGTTTCGAGTATCAGATCGTGAGATACTATATTATGGTGATCGCCTCTGTGTCCCTAATCAAGAAGAATTGCGACAGAAAACTCTAGATGAAACCCATCAAACACCCTACGCTATGCATCTTGGTTCCACCAAGATGTACCAAGATGTTAAGGAACACTTCTGGTGGTCCGGAATGAAAAGAGACATTGCAAGATATGTCAGTACCTGTCTGACATGTCAATGGGTTAAAGCAGAACATCAGAGATCGGGCGGAGTTCTACAGCCTATCCAGATCCCAGAGTGGAAGTGGGAGGATATATCTATGGACTTCATAGTAGAACTACCCAAAACCAAGAATGGTTACGATGCTATCTGGGTAATAATGGATAGATTGACCAAATCTGCTCATTTTCTAACTATTAGAATATCCTACTCTATTGAACAGCTAGCACAAATGTATGTTAAAGAGGTTATCAGATTACATGGATTTCCCAAAACCATTATTTCTGATAGAGATGGTCGCTTTACTTCACACTTCTGGGAGTGTGTTCAGAGAGCTCTTGGCACTAAACTGCGATTTAGCACTGCATTTCATCCTCAAACTGACGGGCAAACAGAACGAGCAAATCAAGTTCTGGAGGATATGCTACGGGCTTGTGCCTTAGATTTCAAAGGGAGCTGATGTCGATACCTATGCTTAGCAAAATTCACATAAAATAATAGCTATCAAGCTACTATCGGAATGTCACCCCACGAGGCTCTATATGGGAGGAGATGTAGATCTCCTATCTATTGGTATGAAGGTGGTGAAAAGAAAGAAATGAGACTCCAAACAGATCTTATCGAGGATACCACCAAAGTCATTCAGAACATTCACCAGAGAATAGAAACTGCTCAAAGCCGGCAGAAGAGCTACGCGGATGTGCGTCGTAGACCACTGGAATTTGAGGTTGGGGATAGTGTTTCTCAAAGTAGCTCCTATGAAAGGAGTGATGAGCTTTGGAAAGAAAGAAAAATTGAGTCCACGTTATGTGGGGCCATACCTGATCACTAGAAGGGTTGGCAAGGTAGCTTATGAGCTAGAACTACCTCAGGAAATATCAGCAATCCATAATGTATTCCATGTCTCAATGCTGAAGAAGCATGGTCCCAATGTAAACCAAGTGATTGAGTCACAGACGGTACAAGTTCAAGAGGATCTCAGTTATGAAAGTCGACCTATTCAGATAATAGATCGAGAAGTTGAGAAGCTGAGAAACAAAGAGATACCGTTAGTAAAAGTCTTGTGGCAAAGTCAACAGTATGAAGAAGCAACATGGGAACGCGAGGATGATATGAGACAGAAGTATCCACAGTTGTTCTAAGTTCAAGGATGAACTTTTTATAAGGTATGGGGGATTGTAACACTTGTAAATTTCCTCTCTTCCAAAAGAGCAAAAAGAAATATAAGAAGAGAAAAGAAATAAATAAATATATATATATATATATATATGTGACCTGGGTTGGGATTTGAACCCTAGACCCTGGATTTAAGATTGGTTTAAGTAACCATTAGATGGTGGTAAAGCATCACATTGGAAATAGGAAACTTTAATTATATGTAGATTATGTGTGAAGAGATGCTTTAACTTCCACTTAGTATAAAAGGGATTGGAAGAGACCAAAAACCTAATTTATGGTTTCCTCTTCTTCTCCCTAACCGAAATTCCTCTTCTCCTCTTTTTAGTTTTCGGCCAAGAACCTTAGGGTTCCAAGTTCTAAGTTCTTCAAGAGGAGAATCTAATAGGAGAGTTTTCACAAGGATTAGTACACGTGGGAAAGGTGACTTGGAGATTAAGGCGCACAAGAGAGGATTGTCTTCCCTACACCCTATAATAGTAAGATCTAGAGAAAGGAAGTAAGTACTACTCACCTGCAGTATGAGTTACTTCGATGATACATGTTGTGAAATATTTTATGCATATTAAAGAAGATACAAGTTGTGATATATTTTTATGCATGTTAAAGAAGAGACATGTTTTGATATGTAAGATGCCCTCTGAAGTTTTGGGATTAAGAGCATGTTTAGAGCATCTTGAATTGTTTCCCATTTAGTTGAGGGGCGAAGAAGCATATTCAAGTGCCCTCAAGTGCTTCCCTATAAGTGTGGGGGATTCAGCGCACAAAAGGTGCTTGTTTAAATGATAAGTAAGTGCAAGTATAAGAAAGCAATATATATAAGAAAATATTTTACTATAAAGTGGCATGTACTAGACACAAGGTCCATGGGTGGGCTCCTAGATCACCCCTAGGCCCCTAGATCGCTTAGTCGTAGCTTAATAGGTTCGGGATTAGCTACCTCGGATCTTATTAAGGATGCGCGCAAAGTGATATAATGTCGGGCCCAAGCAAGTTTATTATTATTTTCACTAGTTATGTAATATAAAGTTTTCAAACTTCATTGTTTGTCTCAGTAGAAGCCTCCTTAAGTTTGAGAACTTCAGTTATGAAGTGTAGCATGGATGAGCTCTATAGTATGGCAAGACTTATGTTCCATTGCATGTTTGGGATGAACTCTATAGTATGGCAAGACTTATGTTTCCATTGCATGTTTGGGATGAACTCTATAGTATGGCAAGACTTATGTTTCCATTGCATGTTTACATTGCTAGCATGGTTTTAAGTTGATGTTTTGCATGATAAACCTATTTAAAAATGCATGCCATGTACAGATTTCCGAATTATGCGTTTTAGCGTGAATTACTGTCAAGTGCGAGTTTTGTATTTTCCCCAAGTAGTGTTGAAAGTATGTTCCTTCTTTTTATGCTTGATTTGTGAGTAAATGATACTTACTAAGCATTCACTTATAGATTTGCATTTCCTTATACTGCAGAAATAGGTAAAGGAATGCTCGAGTTGGAGGAGGCAGCAAGAGGGGTGTTTTGGTGTGTGTGTGACGGAACAGTGGAAGGAGATCTGGGAACTTGCTATTGTATGGAATATGTTAGAACTTGATGCTAAAGTACTTTCTTCTCTCCGCTCTACATGAAATACTACCACTAGTTGCTTAGGATGAATTTATCAGTTTGGCAGTAATTAGAGTGGCAAAGAGGGAGGATCTAGGGTCTCCCCAAAGGGGAGGACCTCTCTTCAAGCAATAGAAGAGAACCCTAGCCCAAATATGAGTACAAAGGGGAGAACAACCCCTTTTTGGAGAGCAGGGTGTGACCCCCACATGGCCCGTGACACGGCCGTGTGGATTCACACGGCCTCGCACCTCTTCCTCTCGGCCAAGGGGACACGGGCGTGTGGATTCACACGGTTATGCACCTCTTCCTCGCGGCCAATGGGACACGGTCGTGTGGATTCACACGGCCTCGTACCTCTTCCTCTCAGCCAAGGGGACATGGCCGTGTGGATTCACGCGGTCGTGCACCTCTTCCTCATGCCCAAGGGGGCACGACCATGTGAATTCACACGGTCGTGCACCTCTTTCTCTCGACCAAGGGGACACGATCGTGTGGATTCACATGACTGTGCACCTCTTTCTCTCAGCCAAGGTGGCATGGTCGTGTGACCTTCACATGGTCGGACCCTTGTGCCAGCCGGGAATTCCTTACACGGCCGTGTGGCAGACACGACCATGCCAAATTGTGGCCTCAACAAGGCTACACAGCCGGTCATCGCCACATGGCCCAGACTCGCTAGAAGCTCTAGACTCCCTTCAAGCTCTGTTTGGCTCCAAATCATGTCCTATCAGTCGAAATAAGTTTAGAGTAGATCTCTGGACTGAGCAGTATATAATGTAAGAATTTCAAATTTAGCTATGAAAGGAGTAACATCTGCCTTGTAAGATAAGGTTAGAAGGTCGGGGCGTTATATTCATTATCTCCTTTATAGTTTGATTCTTCTACTCAATAACACCATTTTGCTAAGTATAGAGAGTTATGATTTTGTCTCTGAACTCATGTTCAATACATAACTCAGCGAACGGTGATACATATTCACTGCCTCAGTTAATTTGCATCACCTTATTTCTCTTATTAAGATGATTTTCAACCTTATTCAATTAGAGAATAAATTTCTCCATAGCTTCACGATTACTTTTGAGAAGATACATATAACAATATTTTATATTATCATAACAATATTTTATGTTATCATCAACAAAAGAGATGAAGTACTTATTTCCACTACATGTTGATATTCCTTTTAGGTCACATGTGTCGATGTAGATTAGGCCAAGTGGTTCACTTCTTCTTTCAACATGTTGAAAGAATGATCTTCAATTTTATTTCAACACAAGTCTCAAACTTGTATTTTGGGTCAAGGTGAAATGTAGGTATGCTTTATATGTTAATTAATTTGTACAATGCATCATAGTTAATATGTCTTTGTCTACCTTGACATAAAAGGAAGAATCACTTACTTAAATGAATGAACTTTTATTTTTATTAATCTTTAGCCTAAAATCCATTTTACTGAGCTTAAATAACTCATCAGTTGAATAGCTCTTCCCTACAAATATTCCAATTTTAGATAAAATAATTCTATCTGAATCAAAAATAATATAAAAGCTACTATGCTTACTCAGAAGTGATCCGGATATTAGATTTGTTCATATCTTTAAAATATACATCATATTGTTCAGTGTCAACTCCTTATCAAGGTCATCTTTAGCATCACTTTTCCTTGACCCTTGATGTCCGAGGTTGTTGAGTTCCCCATAAGCAACTTATCCTCATTTTTTACTTCTTCAAAGTTGTGGGGCAGCTCCTTGTTGCAACACACATATCTACCAATTTACCAATTTAAGCCTACCAGGTTCACTTCTGTGACCATGGTGTAGAGGTCCAAGTCTAGTTCTCCATTCAGGTTGACCTTCTGCTTTTTCTTTAACTTATTGCATTCCAAAGATTTGTAACTAACTCTGTCACAGGTGAAAAACTTCCAAGGTAATTTCTTCTTGCAAACTCCTCTATGGGTCCCACTTTGGAAGATTTAGGATTCTCCATTTCAAGATTTTAACCATGCTTGATTACGTTAGCATTACAAATCACTAAAGTGAAAATCTTTCTATTGGAGCTCTAATTATCTTCCTCATTTTAAAGTCTGACAATGAGTTCCTCAATTATCTTCTCATTCTGCTTGACATATAGGTAATTCTTGAAGTTCTTCAATCCCAGTGGAAATTTCTCAATGATAGTAGTCACCTGTAAGGTTTCACTCAATTTCATGCCTTTTGAGTGAATCTCGAGTAGAATTACTTGAAGCTCCTAGACTTGACTGAGTACATCTTAGAGTCAACTCTTTTGTAATCGATGATGTTAGTTAGAGCCCTAGAGCCAATCATTTGATGATTGTATGGACTCATGAATATCATATTCTTGTATATTAATAAAGGCATTTGTTTGGTTATTATACTTATTTATATTAGTGCCAAATAGACTAAGTATAATAGCATCCTTGAGTAGAAGATTCATACCTATATCAATCGATTAGTTGAATCGATAGTGAGATGATATAGGGAGCACTACTCTAAATCATTCCTAGTCGAGTATTAGCATTCAGGGATAATGTTAATACAATAAGACTAGCATGTAGGTCAGCTCGATGACTTGATCTCACAAGTCATGGATATAGAGATATCAAGCTGACACATGGGTATGCATTAGAGAATGTATACTGAATGACCCGCCATGAGAAAGTATCATGGATCGTTATATGAGTGTCATATACTTTCTCATGTGGCTATTAGTATGACTATTAGTCCTTAGACCTGAAGTCACCATGGATCCCTACATAAGGAGTTATGTACTTTAGTTTCGTCAAACGTCACCCGTAACTGGGTGGACTATAAAGGCGATTACTGGGTATGTAATGAATTATGCAGAGGGATGTGAGTGATGTAGATGGGATCTATCCCTCCCATATGACGGGAGCGACATCACTATTCTTGATAGAGTGAGACCACTAAGTGCATGGCCATGCCCAAATGAGTCAACATTAGATGTTGAGCTCATTTGATCAAGTGAGACTACTTGGAGTTCAAGATTTAGATTGATTAGAGGATGACACGGTCTATGCCTCACATTGATCAATCTAGATGTCTAGGATAGAAGGATAATGTCACATATTGTGAGGAGTCACAATTAGTAGTCACAAGGTAATGTCGGATCTTGACATTCTTGTAACTTGGGTAGTAATGATGTGTTGCTAGATACCGCTCATTACTTATGCTCCTAAATGGGTTTAGGGCATTGCCAACGTTACAAGAACCTATAGGGTCACACACTTAGGATAATTAGATGGAGATTAGGTTCATATGATGAACCAAGAGGATTAGATTCATTTGATGAATCAAATTGGATTAAGAGTAATCCTAATTGGGCTAACTTGAGTTTGACTCAAGTTGATTCAAGTATTTAATGAGTCTAATTTAGATTATGACTTATTAAATCAATTTAATTTAATGAATTAGATTCATTATATTAAGTTGGCTCGAATCAAATGGTTGGATTAGATCAACCATGGTAGAGATTGGGTCAAGTTGGACTTGACTAGAGAAGGAAGACCAAAGGTCAATTTTGACTTGACCTTTTGCCACCTCATTGGTGAGTTGGCATTAGGTGGACCAATGATGATGTTCCACATCATCATGGTGTGCCACCTCATGGAAGTTACAAAGCCATTTTCTTATTAACTCCACATTAATTGCATTTAATGGGGTGTTACTCTTGTGGAGAAAGTGGCCGGCCACTTTGTGTGTGAATGGGAATTTGATTTTCATTGAAGTGGTGCATCTTCTTCCTCCTTCCTCTCAAGCTCTCCCTCTCCCTCTCCTCCTTACTTGGCCGAACCTTACCAAGGTGCTAGCACACCTTTGTGTGAGGTTTTCTCCATCTAAGTTGACCGTGTGGATACTTCTAGAGGACCGGCGCTTGACGGTCTTGAGATTCGGCAAAACCTTGGAAGAGCGGGATTCGCGTAGGGTGCGCATCAAGGGTAAACACTTTTTCTCGTAGATCTAAGTAGTAGATCGGTTTTTGAACTCGTACAAGAAATAGTTTTTCGAATTTTGTATACGAATCTTTGCACGGATCTACGGCTTTGGGTGTTTCGGGGTTTCCGCGACGCGAAAAAGCGGTTTTCGCGGCCCGAAGAATCCAACAGTGGTATCAGAGCCACGTGCAAAGACTTGTACGAGTTAGTTTTTGGTTTTTGGAAAACAAAAAAAAAAACTTCTGTGATTTTCTGTAAAAATTCAATTTTTATGTTTTTATGGGTAATTTTTCCTTATAGGCGAAGCACAAGTATCTCGGCACTTGTAGGCTTCGGCTATCAGGAAGAATTTTCCCAAACGGCTTCGTTTCGACCCAAAATCTTTTGGGACAGCGGACTCGGGTGCCTTTAGATCGCAATGGAGCAACTCACGATGGTTAGATCGTGGGTAGGGGCGCTGCCCCTAAGCCCGCAAGGGGATTTGCTCCGCGATCGCACCCGAAATCGCTAAAAACGAACCCGTCGGGAAGATTTTTCCGAAACGGTAATGTATCGGCCCAAATCGTTTTGGGACAGCGGGTTTAGGCGCTGTTGGATCGCAAAGGAACCCTCGCGATGGTTAGATCGCGGGTAGGGGCGCTGCCCCTGGGCCCCGCAAGGGGATCCGTTCCACGATTGCGCCCGAAACTGCTAAACGGGACCGCCGGGAAATTTTACATGTAAAATTGTAAAAAATTATTTTTAAAATTACAGAAAATAAGAAAATATATAATTTTGAATTATATATTAATTTTGTGATAGTCATGGCCCAAAACCCAATATGATTGGTTGTGTTGTAATTCATAATACGGTCTGCGTGCCATGATGTGTATTCGCGTGTTGTATTTATTTTATTATTCGCGACCTGCGCGTCGTGCCTAGTCTTTTATTCTTGTTGTAAATTAGATTTAGACTCGAATGTAACTCGAGTTTTAAATTGTAATGTACAAATTGGAGCGGTGGAGGGTCCACACGAGACGGAGTTCCGAGGCGGGCACGAGCAACACAAGGTGGTCAAAGGGAGGAGCTTGGAGAAGCTGTTGACCCTAGGTTGACCATTCGATCTTCTCATTGGCTTGAGAAGATCGTAGTAGGGCCATGACTAAATCACAAATAGATTAATTAATTAATTATTATGTATCTGATGCATGTTTAATAGTTAATTAATTAATTAGTGCCTTAACGATTAGATTAGATCTAAGTCGTGCACATGATGCACCCTTGCGATTAGATTAGATCTAAGTCGTGCACAAGATGCATCCTTTGTTGGGTTTTTTCGGGCCGCGAAAACCGTTTTTCGCGTCGCGGAAACCCCGAATCGCCCAAGCCACGGATCTCGTGCAAGGTAAAATCGAACGAAAATACGAGTACGAGTTTGAAAACTTTAATCTACAGTAGATCTACATAAGGATAAACCATTTATACCTTTGATGCGATGCCCTTCGCGTTCCCGCTCATCCAAATGATGCTGGATCTCAAGACCGTCAAGCGCCGGTCCTCTAGAAGTATCCACACGGACACACTAGATGGAGATGACCAAAAACCAAGGTGTGCTAGCACCTATGTGGTTAGGCCAAGGGAGGAGAGGGAGAGGGAGAGCTTGAGAGGGAGAAGGAGGAAGAGGCACACAAGTGAATGAAAAAATGAATTTCTTCACCCAAAACCAAGTGGTCGGCCACTTTTCAAAATTCACATTAATTGCATTAATTGCAATTAATATGAAACCATAAAATCACATTAATTGCATTAATTGCAATTAATATGAAACCATTAAGAGAGTGGCTTTGTCACTTCCATGAGGTGACACCCATGATGATGTGGAACATCATTATTGGTCCACCTAATGCCAACTCACCAATGAGGTGGCAAAAGGTCAAGTCAAAATTGACCTTTGGTCTTCCTTCTCAAGTCAAGTCAAACTTGACTCAATCTCTACCATGGTGGATCTAATCCAACCATTTGATTCGAGCCAACTTAATATAATGAATCTAATTCATTAAATTAAATTGATTCAATAAGTCAAAATCTAAATTAGACTCATTTAACACATGAATCAACTTGAGTCGAACTCAAGTTAGCCCAATTAGGATTACTCTTAATCCAATTTGATTCATCAAATGAATCTAATCCTCTTGGTTCATCATATGAACCTAATCTCCACCTAATTGTCCTAAGTGTGTGACCCTATAGGTTCTTGTAACGTTGGCAATGCCCTAAACCCATTTAGGAGCATAAGTAATGAGCGGTATCTAGCAACACATCATTACTACCCAAGTTACAAGAATGTCGAGATCCGACATCACCTTGTGACTACCAATTGTGACTACTCACAAAATAATGACAAGTGTCCTTCTATCCTAGACATCTAGATTGATCAATGTGAGGCATAGACCGTGTCATCCTCTAATCAATCTAAATCTTGAACTCCAAGTAGACTCACTCGATCAAATGAGCTCAACATCTAATGTTGACTCATTTGGGCATGGCCATGCACTTAGTGGTCTCACTCTATCAAGAATACCGATGTCGCTCCCGTCATATGGGAGGGATAGATCCCATCTACATCACTCACATCCCTCTACATAATTCGTTATATACCCAGTAATCGCCTTTATAGTCCACCCCGTTACGGGTGACGTTTGACGAAACCAAAGTACATAACTCCTTATGTAGGGATCCATGGTGACTTCAGGTCAAAGGACTAATAGTCATACTAATAGCCACATGAGAAAGTATATGACACTCATATAACGATCCATGATACTTTCTCATGGCGGGTCATTCAATATACATTCTCTAATGCATACCCATGTGTCAGCTTGATATCTCTATATCCATGACTTGTGAGATCAAGTCATCGAGCTGACCTACATGCTAGTCTTATTGTATTAACATTGTCCCTGAATGCTAATACTCGACTAGGAATGATTTAGAGTAGTATTCCCTATATCATCTCACTATCGATTCAACTAATCGATTGATATAGGTATGAACCTTCTACTCAAGGACGCTATTATACTTAGTCTATTTGGCACTAATATAAATAAGTATAATAACCAAACAAATGCCTTTATTAATATACAAGAATATGATATACATGAGTCCATACAATCATCAAATGATTGGCTCTAGGGCTCTAACTAATAATCTCCCACTAGCACTAGTGCCAATCAGTATAGGCTCTAAGGCCTAAAGACCTAGTGTGACCATCATGCTTCCTCTGTGCCAAATCCTTGGTCAAGGGATCTGCGATGTTAGCCTCTGTAGGTACTCTGCAAATCTTCACATCTCCTCTATCGATAATCTCTCGAATGAGATGGAAGCGCCGTAGTATATGCTTGGTCCGTTGGTGTGAGCGAGGTTCCTTCGCCTGTGCTATAGCTCCATTGTTGTCACAATAGAGCTCAACTGGGTCAGCGATGCTAGGAACCACCCCAAGTTCAGTGATGAACTTGCGGATCCAAACTGCCTCCTTTGCAACCTCTGATGCAGCAATATACTCGGCTTCTGTTGTAGAATCAGCTACTGTATCCTGCTTCGAACTCTTCCAGCTGACAGCACCACCATTAATACAAAATACGAACCCTGACTGCGATCGGTAATCATCCTGATCGGTCTGAAAGCTGGCTTCACTGTAACCCTTTACAGTTAGCTCATCATTGCCTCCATATATCAAGAAATATTCTTTAGTCCTTATTAAGTACTTAAGAATATTCTTGACCGCTATCCAGTGACTTTCACCTGGATCTGACTGGTATCTGCTCGTCATGCTCAAAGCATACGAGACATCAGGTCGAGTACATAGCATGGCGTACATGATCGATCCTATGGCTGAGGCATAAGGGATCTGATCCATGCGGTCTCTCTCCTCTCTAGAAGAGGGACCTTGAGTCTTCGAAAGACTCACGCCATGTGACATCGGCAGAAATCCCTTCTTGGAGTTCTGCATGGCAAACCGAAGGAGTACCTTGTCAATGTATGTACTCTGACTTAGGCCAAGCAATCTCTTAGATCTATCTCTATAGATCTGAATCCCTAGAATGCGGGATGCCTCACCTAAGTCCTTCATTGAGAAGCAACTCCCTAGCCAGGTCTTGACAGACTGAAGCATAGGGATGTCCTTCCCAATGAGTAGTATGTCATCCACATACAATATAAGGAAGACAACTATATCCCCTACAACCTTCTTGTAGACACAAGGCTTATCTTCGTTCTTGATGAAACCAAACTGTTTGATTGCATCATCGAATCGAAGATTCCAGCTCCGAGAAGCTTGCTTTAGTCCATAAATGGACCTATGCAGCTTGCATACTCTGCTAGTATGTTGTGGATCTACAAAACCCTCAGGTTGTGTCATGTACACATCCTCGAGTAGGTTTCCATTCAGAAACGCGGTTTTGACATCCATCTGCCATATCTCATAGTCATGGTAGGCTGCAATAGCAAGCATGATCCGAATAGACTTAAACATCGCTACTGGAGAAAAGGTTTCATCATAGTCAATACCATGAATTTGCTTGAAACCTTTAGCTACCAAGCGACCCTTATAGATAAGTCCATCCATGTTAGTCTTTCTCTTAAAGACCCACTTACACCCAATGGGTTTTACCCCTTCAGGTGGATCAACCAAAGTCCATACTTGGTTGGTGTACATGGAATCTATCTCGGATCTCATGGCTTCTAGCCATTTCTCAGAATCTGGTCTCATCACAGCTTCTTGATAGGTGGTAGGCTCATCCTCTATGAGCACAATGTCATCATGGTCAGACAAGAGAAATGAGTATCTCTCAGGCTGACGACGTACCCTATCAGACCTGCGAAGAGGTATGTCTACTTGAACTGGTTGTTGTTCCTCAACTCCTTGTGGAACAACATCATCCACAACACTTTGTGGTTCCAGTTCAATTTCCATCGAGGCATCAGTGCTATTGTTCGCATCTTGAACTTCTTCAAGATCTAACGTGCTCCCATTAGTCTTTCTAGAAACAAAATCCCTTTCTAGAAAGACCCCAGTCTTTGCCACAACTACCTTGTGCTTACTGGGAATGTAGAAGTAATATCCCTTAGTTTCCTTGGGATATCCAATGAAATAGCACTTGTCGGATTTGGGTCCTAACTTGTCTGAGACTTGACGTCTAACGTAAGCCTCACAACCCCAAATCCTCATGAAAGACACCTGGGCATCTCTCCCAGTCCATATCCTATATGGTGTCTTTATTACGGCCTTTGATGGAACTCGGTTGAGTATGAAAGCTGCCGTGTCTAGAGCATATCCCCATAGATATGTCGGAAGATCTGTGTGACTCATCATAGATCGTACCATATCTAATAAGGTACGATTCCTCCTTTCGGATACACCATTCCACTGTGGTGTTCCAGGAGGAATGAGTTGAGATAAAATCCCACACTCAGCTAAGTAGTCACGAAACTCATGGCTTAAGTATTCACCACCTCGATCTGATCGAAGTACCTTAATACTCTTGCCAAGATGGTTCTGTACTTCATTCTTGAATTCTTTGAACTTTTCAAAGGATTCAGACTTATGTGTCATTAAGTACACATAACCGTATCTACTGAAGTCATCAGTAAATGTGATGAAGTATCTATAACCGCCTCTAGCAGCGACATTGAAAGGGCCACATACATCACTATGTATGAGTCCTAACAAATCGATCGCTCTCGTCGTGCCCACTAAAGGGAGTCTTGGTCATCTTGCCTCGTAGGCATGACTCGCATATCTCATATGATTCAAAATCAAATGAGTCCAGCAAACCATCCTTATGGAGCTGGGATAAGCGCTTGTCATTTATATGACCTAAGCGACAGTGCCAGAAGTAAGTTTGGTTCAAGTCATTCGACTTGATCCTCTTGGTATTTATGTTATAGACAGGGCTCTCTAGGTCTAGAATGTAGAGTCCGTTTATCAGAGGTGCACTACAATAGAACATATCATTTAAAAAGACGGAACAACATTTGTTCTTTATTATAAACGAGTATCCTCTCTTGTCCAAACAAGAAACTGATATTATGTTCTTTGTCAAGGCAGGCACATAACAACAATCGTCTAATTCTAGTACTAGCCCAGAGGGCAGAGATAGATGATAAGTTCCTACAGCAATAGCAGCAACTCGTGCTCCATTGCCTACTCGTAGGTCTATCTCACCCTTCGTCAATGCTCTGCTATTCCTCAGCGCTTGTACATTAGTACAAATGTGCGAAGCACATCCGGTATCTAATACCCATGATGAAGAAATAGAGAGGTTGACTTCTATTACATTTATACCTGAAGTAGAAATCTTATTTCTCTTCTTCTTAAGATCTTCCAGGTATTCTTTGGAGTTCCTCTTCCAGTGCCTTGCTTGTCTTTGATATAGGTGACAAAGATGTTCAACCATATCGTAAGCGCTCATAAACTCATGTTGCTTCTGAAGCTCAAAGTTCAAGGTTGCGAGTATAAGACAAGACACATCTAATGCGTCATCTTGATGCTTCTTGTAAGCATCTCGGTCTGCTCGCGTGGCAGTGGCAGGAGGGGCCTCCGGAATGGGCTGCTCCAGAACGTACAGTTTACGTTCTTGGGTGAGAACTATTCTCAGATTCCTGTACCAGTCCAGGAAATTTGCTCCGTTGAGCTTGTCCTTCTTAAGGACAGATCGCAGAGAGAAAATGTTCGCATTTGACGTCATGGTTATCTACAACAGAAAATTTGCAGAAATAAATATCATATTCTTAAAAATCATTTAATTAGGCCTTTTAATTAAATGATGCTCCCACTGAATTCTATAATTCTGTGGGACAAGATCCACATCATACTAACCCTTGAGTTAGCTTTGGCTAATACGCCCAAGGCTTAGTATGATCGGTAGGTAACGATTACCAATTACATCTCTATGCAACTCTTGTTTATAGAATCAATATCCGCATTTATATTAAAACTCGAGTTAGCTTTGGCTAATACGCCTGAGAGTTAATATAGATGTGATATTGACCTATCTTTCCAACTATTGGAAGAATGCCTATAGTTGACTCGATCCAACCGAGTAACTATGAATACTCAATCTAATTGAGTTTGTATTCACCCATGCGTTGATAGACGGGACCAAGATTGTCCCTCCGTACCCTACCAAGATAATATGTATTGCTTTGGCAGATTCAACAATACATGTGATCGAGGTAGTGATAGGTATCACGGCACGGTTAGGCATTTTAGAGTTGGTTCGATCTAGATCTAATCTAATCGAGAAGAATGCATCTTGTGCACGACTTAGATCTAATCTAATCGCAAGGGTGCATCATGTGCACGACTTAGATCTAATCTAATCGTTAAGGCACTAATTAATTAATTAATTATTAAACATGCATCAAATACATAATAATTAATTAATTAATCTATTTGTGATTTAGTCATGGCCCTACTACGATCTTCTCAAGCCAATGAGAAGATCGATTGGTCAACCTAGGGTCAACAGCTTCTCCAAGCGCCTCCCTTTGACCACCTTGTGTTGCTCGTGCCCGCCTCGGAACTTCGTCTCGTGTGGACCCTCCACCGCTCCAATTTGTATATTACAATTTGAAACTCGAGTTACATTCGAGTCTAAATCTAATTTACAACAAGAATAAAAGACGAGGCACGACACGCAGGTCGCGAATAATAAAATAAATACAACATCACGTCACGCAGGCCGTATTATGAATTACAACACAACCAATCATATTGAGCTTTGGGCCATGACTATCACAAATTAATATATATAATTCAAAATTATATATTTTCATAATTTTCTATAATTTTAAAATTAATTTTACAATTTTACAAGTAAAATTTTCGGCGGTCCTTAGCGGTTTCAGCGCAATCGCTGAACGGATCCCCTTGGGGCCCAGGGCAGCGCCTACCCGATCTAACCATCGCGAGGGTTCCTTTGCGATCCAACAACGCTAAACCCGCTGTCCCAAAATGATTTGGGCGAGACATTACCGTTTCGGAAAAATCCCGACGGGTTCGTTTTTAGCGATTTTGGGTGCGATCATGGAGCAAATCCCCGGGGTTAGGGAAAGTACCCTACCCACGATCTAACCATCGTGAGTTGCTCCTTTGCGATCTAATGGCACCCAAGCCCGCTGTCCCAAATGGATTTGGGGCAAAACGAAGCCGTTTCGGGAAGAAGCCTACAAGTGCCGAGACACTTGTGCTTCGCTTCTACGGAAAAATTACCCATAAAATCATAAAAAACTAATTTTTACAGAAAATCACAGAAGGTTTTATTTTTCATAAAAATAAAAACAAACTCGTACAAGCCTTGCACGTGGCACTGATACCACTGTTGGGTTTTTTCGGGCCGCGAAAACCGCTTTTCGCGTCGCGGAAACCCCGAATCGCCCAAGCCACGGATCTCGTGCAAGGTAAAACCGAATGAAAATACGAGTACGAGTTTGAAAACTTTAATCTACAGTAGATCTACATAAGGATAAACCATTTATACCTTTGATGCGATGCCCTTCGCGTTCCCGCTCATCCAAATGATGCCGGATCTCAAGACCGTCAAGCGCCGGTCCTCTAGAAGTATCCACACGGACACACTAGATGGAGATGACCAAAAACCAAGGTGTGCTAGCATCTATGTGGTTCGGCCAAGGGAGGAGAGGGAGAGGGAGAGCTTGAGAGGGAGAAGGAGGAAGAGGCACACAAGTGAATGAAAAAATGAATTTCTTCACCCAAAACCAAGTGGCCGGCCACTTTTCAAAATTCACATTAATTGCATTAATTGCAATTAATATGAAACCATAAAATCACATTAATTGCATTAATTGCAATTAATATGAAACCATTAAGAGAGTGGCTTTGTCACTTCCATGAGGTGACACCCATGATGATGTGGAACATCATTATTGGTCCACCTAATGCCAACTCACCAATGAGGTGGCAAAAGGTCAAGTCAAAATTGACCTTTGGTCTTCCTTCTCAAGTCAAGTCAAACTTGACTCAATCTCTACCATGGTGGATCTAATCCAACCATTTGATTCGAGCCAACTTAATATAATGAATCTAATTCATTAAATTAAATTGATTCAATAAGTCAAAATCTAAATTAGACTCATTTAACACATGAATCAACTTGAGTCAAACTCAAGTTAGCCCAATTAGGATTACTCTTAATCCAATTTGATTCATCAAATGAATCTAATCCTCTTGGTTCATCATATGAACCTAATCTCCACCTAATTGTCCTAAGTGTGTGACCCTATAGGTTCTTGTAACGTTGGCAATGCCCTAAACCCATTTAGGAGCATAAGTAATGAGCGGTATCTAGCAACACATCATTACTACCCAAGTTACAAGAATGTCGAGATCCGACATCAACTTGTGACTACCAATTGTGACTACTCACAAAATAATGACAAGTGTCCTTCTATCCTAGACATCTAGATTGATCAATGTGAGGCATAGACCTTGTCATCCTCTAATCAATCTAAATCTTGAACTCCAAGTAGACTCACTCGATCAAATGAGCTCAACATCTAATGTTGACTCATTTGGGCATGGCCATGCACTTAGTGGTCTCACTCTATCAAGAATACCGATGTCGCTCCCGTCATATGGGAGGGATAGATCCCATCTACATCACTCACATCCCTCTACATAATTCGTTATATACCCAGTAATCGCCTTTATAGTCCACCCAGTTACGGGTGACGTTTGACGAAACTAAAGTACATAACTCCTTATGTAGGGATCCATGGTGACTTCAGGTCTAAGGACTAATAGTCATACTAATAGCCACATGAGAAAGTATATGACACTCATATAACGATCCATAATACTTTCTCATGGCGGGTCATTCAATATACATTCTCTAATGCATACCCATGTGTCAGCTTGATATCTCTATATCCATGACTTGTGAGATCAAGTCATCGAGCTGACCTACATGCTAGTCTTATTGTATTAACATTGTCCCTGAATGCTAATACTCGACTAGGAATGATTTAGAGTAGTGTTCCCTATATCATCTCACTATCGATTCAACTAATCGATTGATATAGGTATGAACCTTCTACTCAAGGACGCTATTATACTTAGTCTATTTGGCACTAATATAAATAAGTATAATAACCAAACAAATGCCTTTATTAATATACAAGAATATGATATACATGAGTCCATACAATCATCAAATGATTGGCTCTAGGGCTCTAACTAACATCCTTCTCGATTAGATTAGATCTAGATCGAACCAACTCTAAATGCCTAACCGTGCCGTGATACCTATCACTACCTCGATCACATGTATTGTTGAATCTGCCAAAGCAGAGCAATACATATTATCTTGGTAGGGTACGGAGGGACAATCTTGGTCCCGCCTATCAACGCATGGGTGAATACAAACTCAATTAGATTGAGTATTCCTAGTTACTCGGTTGGATCGAGTCAACTATAGGCATTATTCCAACGGTTGGAAAAGATAGGTCAAAATCACGAAGCTAACTCGTGTTTTAATATAAATGCGGATATTGATTCTATAAACAAGAGTTGCATAGAGATGTAATTGGTAATTGTTACCTACCGATCATACTAAGCCTTGGGCGATAGCCAAAGCTAACTCAAGGGTTAGTATGATGTGGATCTTGTCCCACAAGAATTATAGAATTCAGTGGGAGCATCATTTAATTAAAGGCCTAATTAGATGATTTAAAAGAATATGATATTTATTTATTTTTCTGTTGTAGATAACCATGACGTCGAATACGAACTTTTTCTCTCTGCGTTCCGTCCTTAAGAAGGACAAGCTCAACGGAGCAAATTTCCGGTACAGGAACCTAAGAATTGTTCTCACACAGGAACGAAAACTGTACGTCCTGGAGCAGCCCATTCCCAAGGCACCTCCTGCCACTGCCACGCGAGCTGACCGTGATGCTTACAAGAAGCATCAAGATGACGCATTAGATTTGTCCTGTCTTATGCTCGCAACCATGAACTCTGAGCTTCAGAAGCAACATGAGTTGATGGGTGCTTACGATATGGTTGCACATCTTCGTCAACTATATCAAGGACAAGCAGGGCACTTGAAGAGGAACTTCACAGGATACCTGGAAGATCTTAACAAGAAGAGAAATAAGATTTCTACTTCAGGTATAAATGTTATAGAAGTCAACCTCTCTATTTCTTCGTCATGGGTATTAGATACCGGATGTGCTTCGCACATTTGTACTAATGTACAAGCACTGAGAAATAGCAGAGCATTGACAAAGGGCGAGATAGACCTACGAGTAGGCAATGGAGCACGGGTTGCTGCTGTTGCTGTAGGGACTTATTTTCTATCTCTACCCTTTGGGCTTGTACTAGAGTTAGACGATTGTTGTTATGTGCCTGCATTGACTAAGAACATTATATCAGTTTCTTGTTTGGACAAGAAAGGATTCTCGTTTATAATAAAGAACAAATGTTGTTCTGTCCATTTAAACGATATGTTCTATTGTAGTGCACCACTAATAAACGGACTCTATATTCTAGATCTTGAGAGCCCTATCTATAACATTAGTACCAAGAGGTTCAAGTCAAATGATATGAACTAAACATACCTCTAGCACTGTCGCTTAGGTCATATAAATGACAAGCGCTTATCCCAGCTCCATAAGGATGGTTTGCTGGACTCATTTGATTTAGAATCATATGAGATATGCGAGTCATGCCTACGAGGCAAGATGACGAAGACCCCCTTTAGTGGGCATAGCGAGAGAGCAACTGATTTGTTAGGACTCATACATAGTGATGTATGTGGCCCTTTCAATGTTGCTGCTAGAGGCGGTTATAGGTACTTCATCACATTTACTGATGATTTCAGTAGATACGGTTATGTGTACTTGATGACACATAAGTCTGAATCCTTTGAAAAGTTCAAAGAATTCAAGAATGAAGTACAGAACCAGCTTGGCAAGAGTATTAAGGTAGTTCGATCAGATCGAGGTGGTGAATACTTAAGCCATGAGTTTCGTGACTACTTAGCTGAGTGTGGGATTTTATCTCAACTCACTCCTCCTGGAACACCACAGTGGAATGGTGTATCCGAAAGGAGGAATCGTACCTTATTAGATATGGTGCGATCTATGATGAGTCACACAGATCTTCCGACATATCTATGGGGATATGCTCTAGACACGGCAGCTTTCATACTCAACCGAGTTCCATCAAAGGCCGTGATAAAGACACCATATAGGATATGGACTGGGAGAGATGCCCAGGTGTCTTTCATGAGGATTTGGGGTTGTGAGGCTTACGTTCGACGTCAAGTCTCGGACAAGTTAGGACCCAAATCCGACAAGTGCTATTTCATCGGATATCCCAAGGAAACTAAGGGATATTACTTCTACATTCCCAGTCAAGACAAGGTAGTTGTGGCAAGACCGGGTCTTTCTAGAAAGGGATTTTGTTTCTAGAAAGACTAGTGGGAGCACGTTCGATCTTGAAGAAGTTCAAGATGCGAACAATAGCACTGATGCCTCGATGGAAATTGAACTGGAACCACAAAGTGTTGTGGATGATGTTGTTCCACAAGGAGTTGAGGAACAACAACCAGTTCAAGTAGACATACCTCTTCGCAGGTCTGATAGGGTACGTCGTCAGCTTGAGAGATACTCATTTCTCTTGTCTGACCATGATGACATTGTGCTCATAGAGGATGAGCCTACCACCTATCAAGAAGCTGTGATGAGACCAGATTCTGAGAAATGGCTAGAAGCCATGAGATCCGAGATAGAATCCATGTACACCAACCAAGTATGGACTTTGGTTGATCCACCTGAAGGGGTAAAACCCATTGGGTGCAAGTGGGTCTTTAAGAGAAAGACTGACATGGATGGACTTATCTATAAGGGTCGCTTGGTAGCTAAAGGTTTCAAGCAGATTCATGGTATTGACTATGATGAAACCTTTTCTCCAGTGGCGATGTTTAAGTCCATTCGGATCATGCTTGCTATTGCAGCCTACCATGACTATGAGATATGGCAGATGGATGTCAAAACCGTGTTTCTGAATGGAAACCTACTCGAGGATGTGTACATGACACAACCTGAGGGTTTTGTAGCTCCACAGCATACTAGCAGAGTATACAAGCTGCCATTTATGGACAAAAGCAAGCTTCTCGGAGCTGGAATCTTCGATTCGATGATGCGATCAAACAGTTTGGTTTCATTAAGAATGAAGATGAGCCTTGTGTCTACAAGAAGGTTGTAGGGGACATAGTTGTCTTCCTCATACTGTATGTGGATGACATACTACTCATTGGGAAGGACATCCCTATGCTTCAGTCTGTCAAGACATGGCTAGGGAGTTGCTTCTCAATGAAGGACTTAGGTGAGGCATCTCGCATTCTTGGGATACAGATCTATAGAGATAGATCTAAGAGATTGTTTGGCCTAAGTCAGAGTACATAATTTGACAAGGTACTCCTTTGGTTTGCCATGCAGAACTCCAAGAAGGGATTTCTGCCGATGTCACATAGCGTGAGTCTTTCGAAGACTCAAGGTCCCTCTTCTAGAGAGGAGAGAGACCGCATGGATCAGATCCCTTATGCCTCAGCCATAGGATCGATCATGTACGCCATGCTGTGTACTCGACCTGATGTCTCGTATGCTTTGAGCATGACGAGCAGATACCAGTCAGATCCAGGTGAAAGTCACTGGATAGCGGTCAAGAATATTCTTAAGTACTTACGAAGGACTAAAGAATATTTCTTGATATATGGAGGCAATGATGAGCTAACTTGTAAAATACCGGGAAAAAAAAAGGGAATATTAATAAATGAAATTTCCGGAATTTTTGGATATTTTTCGGGAATTTTTCGGAGCTCGTACGGACGAGTTAACGGGGATAAAAATGGGGCCCGGAAAAGCTTGTTTAGGCTACCCCATTTTAGCGAGGAATTGTTTCTTTTATAAATTCCTTATTCCTTTTCCTTTTCCTTTTAAATTTCTTTTTCTTTTTATTTTTCCCCTGCGCCGTTTCTGTGTTTTCTCCCTCGCGCACCCGAGCAGCCGCCCGAGCTCTCTCCCTTTGCCCTAACCGCCGACGCCCCTCCTCACTGCCTCTGTGACGCCCGACCGTCAGCCCTAGCCACCGTCGACCACCCTGAGCCCTAGCACCGGCCGATTCTCTGGACCGAGCAGTGCCGGCCAGCCGCTCCTCAGCCCTAGTTTCTGCCGCCGACGAGGTGAAGCCGACGCCGACCCCAATCGTCGGAAACCTACTCTCTCACTGTGGAGTTGCTCACCGTCACCACAGCCGGCAGGCGGCCGCCCCCTTTTGCCCTGGTCTCTGCCGTGGGATTCCAAGTGCCGAGACTTCTCTGCCCTAGATTGCCATTTCACAGAGCAACGCTGGCACACCACAGGTCGCCTACCTTCTACTCTAGTTGAATTCCTTCCTTCTGTGGCCTAACCCCGAGATTTACTGCCGGTTCCTTCTTCATCCATCAGTTGCCGGCAGAGAGACAAAGAGGGGACTCCAAATTAGGGTTTGCTTTGTTGCGGATTTGCTTGGTTCCAGCATCAACAGTAGGTTGGTTGCTATGGAAAGTTGCTGTTGGAGATCACCACTTCCTCCTACTTGATTCGGTTGACTTGAGGTAAGGTGTAGGGCATTTTATATATGCTTTAGAATATGGTTTTGATTCGATTGTTTAGATGGATGAATATGAGTAGGTTTGGGTTGTGTATATTGATTAGGGTTTTACCCTAATCTTAGGGTTAGGGAGTTGAAATTTAACCCTAATTAACCGTTGGATTTAATTTAGGTAGATTGAGATTGATGGGTTAGAGTTTATCTCTAAATTTATATTTAGGATTTATTTAGCTATTTATTGTATTCTAGCTAAATAAAAGTAAATGTATTTGTTTACACAGGACCTTGACGCGAGACGATATCTCGACGTCAGATTTGGACCGGATACGATCCTTTCTATTTTCGGAGGCGGGTACTTTGACTTATGTCTTTTGATATGCATGATAATATGTTTAACATATAACAGTAATTGTGTTACCTGTTTATTTCGGTTGGTCACTACATGATTAGTACATGTTGTTTGTTTATTTATTCTGCACTACATATTATCTACCTGATCACATATGCCTTAGGTAGTGACCTAACCACATGCTCTGTTATATTCTGGATCTAGGGTTTATTTGATACCCTCTTCGATTTGTGTACCTTCTATTTGATACGTCTTCTTGTGGTACACACTTTGTATCTATTTATATGGATCATGCCATGTTATTCATGAGATTGCCATGTTCAGTATCATGCATCATGATTGCATGCTGTGCGATTGTCGGCTCTACTTTGGTTGAGCTCATCGCCAGTTACATGTACTGCACACATCACCCATGGATTTGTATATCTGGCTGGTGTGTGGCGGTTCTGTTTGGCTCCGCTGGTCGGTGACTCAGCGTGGTAGCCGGCCGCTCTGTTTGGCTCCGTTGACATTTAGGGTAGCAGCGTGGTGGCAGATGGTGGACTTTGTTAGGCTCCGTTGGTTAGGAGACTCAGCGTGGTAGCCGAGATCATCGTGTACCGGAGATGAGAGCATTGAGCTCCCCATTTATGATTTGGGGTCACAGGACGGAGTACTCCGACAAGATCCCGTTACTCATTGCACAGGAGCATTGATTTCAGAGTATGGGGTTGACATATGCATTTATTGCATTTTTATTTGCTTGTGATTGCTGCACTTATATGCTGCATTTGTTTGGATGCATTGATTGACATGCATACAGGATTATGACTCACTCGGTCTGACGACCTGTTACCTTTATACTTTGATCCGGTTAGTACAGTTATCTTCTGATTTCATTTCAGTTGCATTTACCCTCCTCATATTCAGGAGACTGTACGCATGATTAGTGTTGTCTGTTATTTGTTTTATTATGCATATCAGTTGTACCTTCTGAGTGTTGGACTCACCCCGCCTCCATTGTTGATATATTTTCAGGTTGAGGCTGTCCGGAGCAGTTCCAGTCGCTGGCCCCCCATCTGCAAGTAGAGCTAGTTCCCTACTAGGTTGTTATTTTTTTATTTTGTTATCATTCCAGCCGCCTGTGGCTGAAGTATATGTGGTATGTAGGAAGTTTCATATTGTCCGTCGTACAGGGGAGATGCTGCCGAAATTTCTTCGGACAGAGACTCCTCCGGGGCGTGACAATTTAGTGGTATCAGAGCAGGTATACGATACTTGCTGTGTGTTCTGGATTTTTACGATCTTTGTTTTCGTATTATGGATACTTTGAATAATCTGATATCAGTTTATTGGGTATCAGCGCGCCAAAGTTTGGCGATATTTATTTGATTTCCGTGTGTTGGATTTTCGGGATTTATCTGATACCAATTCATTGGTATCAGAGCCGGGTGTGATACCTGCGTTTGGTATTTTGGTCATTTTTATACTAGCCCTAGTTGTGAGACAGATTAGTCTGGGCAGTTATTTTCGGTTGCACGGATTTGTCCGTTTCGATTATGTTATGGACTTCCGTTTTGGATTTATATGGATTTCCGGTGTTTGTTTTTCTCATACGGAATTCCGAGGTCAATTTTGGGGGCTGGACAGCGATGGAACATCTCCAGACGGCATATAGGTATGATGTTTAATTTGATAGTTATGACATGTATTAGCACTTTATCTTTAGTACTTGTCTGGATGTTGTAGCACATATTATATGTGATGGGTTATCCATTGAGCATGATTGACCTTAATAGATATCAAGGATTATTATCTCTAGTGATTTTCTTATCATAGCATCAGTAGTTTTATCTTCTGTTACTACTAGTAGGAGATGGAGGCACATACCAGTCTCTGCTATTGTTAGTTGGGTAGTGGATGACACTTACCTATTCCTGTTGACTTAGTCAGTTGAGTTTTTATACTCATATCTTTTGGATATTAGGGTACCCGATACGATGAAAATTGTTTATTTGGGGAGTTACCATGTTTGATCATTGTTGAGAATGGTTTGAGGTTGAGGGATATTGTGAGATCAGATATTTTGATGTGTTGATTTCTAATGATTTAAGAGAGTAAATGTTATGTGGTTGTTGATGATCTTTTAGTGGATAACTATTTTGATGATCTTTTATTTGGGTTGTCATTGATGGTGATATAGTGAGTATCCTGTATGGTGTTCACAGGTTGATGTTAACAATTGGTGATCAGATTATAAATTGGAAGCTAGAGAGTTTATGTGCCTATGAGATTTTTGATTTTAATAAATCTGGTTAATTGTGGTTAGTTAACAGGATGATAAAATTGATATTTGTTTCATCTGATATTAAACTATGTGGATAAATAATGATGATGTTTTGAATGCTAACTTACCCTCATGGAGAGTAGAGACTTATTCATCTGATATTAGTGGGCTGATATTTTTGAGGATAAAAAAAAAATGAGGGTGTCTTGATGATATTGAATTCTAGTTTTTTTTTTTCTTTTGGGTCGTACACATTTATTCATATGATATTATGTGGATTGACATTCTCTAGTTTGAGATGAAGTATTAGTGTTGAATTGACCCATGAACTGATTTAGTTATTTGATAATGTAGTATACCATTTGATCGTAGTTTGATATACCTTAGTTGCTTGTGGAGGATTAAGGTATTCTTGATTAGTTAGTAGATGGATGATTTAGTTTTGTGGTTGATCAGTAGAGGATTGTCATACTCTATTCTTAGAGGTTTGAACCTTTAGGTTGTTTGTGCTTAGTTATGTATCTAGAGCACATTTGAGTACATGCTTTGTACTGACGTGGAAAGGACAGATTCAGCCGTATATCATTGTCGGCTTGGATAGGTTATAGAGGATCGATGTATCCTATTCCATGAAAACTTTGACCATGGACTGTATATATATCTGGTGGGATAACTTAGAGGGTGCATTGGGATATATGACCCCGCTGATGTAAGGAAGTGTAGAGCTAATTGCTTAACACTTATGGGATACACTCGTTACTAGTGTATACTGGGAGAGTACATTTGGATTTGTGATGATAAAATTCTTCCCATTTGATATAGTCTTGGTAGGGTATGACATTGACTTGCAATGTTATACCACGGCTGTGTATATTTTTCTTGTCCGATACTAGTTCCTTTGAACTTAGAGCAGGGTTGTTATTGGATGATTAGGCTGCTCTATATGGGTTGCTTTTGATTGATGTATTCATGCTTGATACATATGCATGAATTTGGTTTAGATATACCCGTAACCCATGAGTGTTGGTAGTATAAGGTTGGTCTTTGATTGAGCTGGTATGCTGATTTTGCATGTCTATGTTGCATGCATATTATGGTTGTTATGGGTTGTAGGAGTCCTGTGGTAGACTGTCCATTTGCAAGTAGTATATGTATCCATGTTCTGATATGGTTGAAGGTTTGTTGTGGATCATAGATATGTAGTTCGGTGTATGTATCTGGATGTATTATTGAAGATATCTTATTGATTAAATCCGAGTTGTAGTATAAGTACATCGGTGGTGTTTTGATGGAGGCATTTTGTCGATTTAATCTGAGTTATGATATGTACATATGTGTTTGGTGTGGTATCTGAGGTATCTTTTTGATTATATTTGATTTGTGAGTGCGTCTGGGTTTAGTATGTTTTATTGGAAGTATATGTTGATTATACTATATGTTATGTGAGTGTTGTTTGAGCTGTATTGTTGATTTGATCTATGTTGATTTTGCACACGGGTTCGGTATGCATTGATGGAGATATCATGATAATTTATACCTATGTTGTGAGTATGTTTGGTGTGTACTATTGGAGGATTATGTCGATCTACATATGCTGTGTGAGCACGTGTGCCAGGTATATATATATATATTGGTAGCAGCATGATGATTCTACTTATGCTGAATGCAGGATGTGGAGTGTCTGCATTATGTCATTTGTTGGATTTACCCATCAACTAATTTTCCTATCAGTGGATGACCCACTAGGATGCTGATAGAGTTGATGATGGATTTGATTAGTTACGAGGTTGTTATATCCTAGGCTAACCACAGCGAATTGTGGTAGAGAGATCTTGTACAGTCTCTAGCTGGATAGTTAGGTGCCTTGGGGTACTTGGGTATTGTTTTGTGGTGGAGCGTTGCTCCCACATATTATGGATTGCTGGTAGCGGAGCATAGCTCCTATATTTATTGCGATACATATTTCAGTCTATTTGTGGTAGAGCGTTGCTCCCACATATGTGATGTTTCTGTGATGGAGCGTTGCTCTCACACTGGAGGATTTATTCTTTAGTGATTTATGTTATTGATGATCAGATTTTTTCGACTTATTATCGTAGATCTTATGTATAGGAATGTTTGTGATACGGACATTATGTGTCTTAGGTTTTGCCATATAGGCTTACAGTACCTTAGATGTATTTAGTGACTTGATGATCCTGGTATGTCGAGGATGTTTGGATCGGATTCCATTGTCTTTGTAGACGATGATGTGATCTATTACGAATCAGCGGTATGTCACGCATTTCATCTTTGCATAGTTCTAGAGATGTTACAATGGAAACGTCTAGATGTGAAGATCAGTATGCATATTTTGATTGTCTTCTGTGAGATGTTTGAGACACGGTCACCAGTAGGAGTATACCGTGGTTCCACAGGAGATCGAGGTTGTTGCCATTGGAAGTAGACGGAGTCTATAGAAGAGGCTCGCAACTTCCTTAGTTTGGCTCGATATTTCCGGAGATATGTTGAGGGTTTCTCTTGGATAGCTATGTCACTGACACGCCTGACCTGGAAAGGCGTGAAGTTCACTTGGACTGAGGATGACAAGACCAGCTTTTAGGAGCTGAAGCGGAGACTAGTGTCGGCTCCGATTTTGGTTTTACCTTCTGGAGAGGACGGATATGTCCTCTACACCAACGCATCTATTCAGGATTTGAGCGCTGTTCTGATGCAGCACGATATGGTAGTCTCTTTATGCTTCTCGTCGGTTGAAGGAGCATAAGAAGATCTACCCTGTACATGATCTGAAGTTAGCCACTATTATTTTTGCCCCGAAGATTTGGCGGCATTACCTGTACGATATTACATTGAGATTTTCACTGACCATCAGAGTCTCAAATATCGGTTCACTTAGAAGGAACTCAATCTCCGACAGAAGAGATGGTTGGAGTTTCTGAAAGATTATGATTTGTACCATTAGCTATCACCGGGGAAAAGCTAATGTGGTTGTCGATGCACTTAGCCAGAAGTCTAGAGAGACTTTAGTTTGCCACCGAGTAGTGGTAACAAACTTGATTCGGGGTTTCTCCGAGTTAGACCTTGAGGAGCAGGGATAGACCGAGTAGGGTAGTCTTGTTACCATAGTTGCTCAGTCGTTAATCAGGACGAGAATCCGAGAGGCCCAGTTGTTGGGACCTCATAGAGCTCAACGTGAGGCAAAGTGGTCCATACTATCGGACAGAAGATGTTAGAGGCATATGACTGCTAGAAGAGTTACGCTGACCGGAGTGGGAGACTCTTAGAGTTCTCCATTTGTGACCGTATTTTTGCGAGTTTCACCCAAGAAAGGGGTGAAGAGATTGACCTCGAGGTAAGCTAGCTCGTGATACATTGGACCTTTCTAGATCTTAGAAAGGATTGGAGCGATAGCTCACTAGTTGGTAGTATCGCCGTCCCTGGTAGGCGTGCACGATGTATTCCACGTATCCATGCTGATGAGATACGTGCCTGACCCGACGCATGTGCTGACAGATATTCAGTTCGATTCAGCCTGACATTTCTTATGAGAAGGTTCCGAGAGCGTCAGTTGCGGAACAAGACTATCCGGCTGGTTAAAGTCGGATGGCAGCATCATTCGGATGAGGAAGTTACTTGGGAGCTCGAGGATACGATCCGAGCTCGATACCCCATCTTTTCATTTGAGGTATGTGATTTAATTTACCGTTCAGCATTTATTATTGTTACTTGTTATTAGTACTTGCTGATGGTAGATACTGAAATTTGGGGACCAAATTTTTATTAGTGGGGGAGAATGTAAAATACCGGGAAAAAAAAGGAATATTAATAAATGAATTTTTGGATATTTTTCGGGAATTTTTCGGAGCTCGTACGGACGAGTTAACGGGGATAAAAATGGGGCCCGGAAAAGCTTGTTTAGGGTACCCCATTTTAGCGAGGAATTGTTTCTTTTATAAATTCCTTATTCCTTTTCCTTTTCCTTTTAAATTTCTTTTTCTTTTTATTTTTCCCCTGCGCCGTTTCTGTGTTTTCTCCCTCGCGCACCGAGCAGCCGCCCGAGCTCTCTCCCTTTGCCCTAACCGCAGCACCGGCCGATTCTCTGGACCGAGCAGTGCCGGCCAGCCGCTCCTCAGCCCTAGTTTCTGCCGCCGACGAGGTGAAGCCGACGCCGACCCCAATCGTCGGAAACCTACTCTCTCACTGTGGAGTTGCTCACCGTCACCACAGCCGGCAGGCGGCCGCCCCCTTTTGCCCTGGTCTCTGCCGTGGGATTCCAAGTGCCGAGACTTCTCTGCCCTAGATTGCCATTTCACAGAGCAACGCTGGCACACCACAGGTCGCCTACCTTCTACTCTAGTTGAATTCCTTCCTTCTGTGGCCTAACCCCGAGATTTACTGCCGGTTCCTTCTTCATCCATCAGTTGCCGGCAGAGAGACAAAGAGGGGACTCCAAATTAGGGTTTGCTTTGTTGCGGATTTGCTTGGTTCCAGCATCAACAGTAGGTTGGTTGCTATGGAAAGTTACTGTTGGAGATCACCACTTCCTCCTACATGATTCGGTTGACTTGAGGTAAGGGTGGGGCATTTTATATATGCTTTAGAATATGGTTTTGATTCGATTGTTTAGATGGATGAATATGAGTAGGTTTGGGTTGTGTATATTGATTAGGGTTTTACCCTAATCTTAGGGTTAGGGAGTTGAAATTTAACCCTAATTAACCGTTGGATTTAATTTAGGTAGATTGAGATTGATGGGTTAGAGTTTATCTCTAAATTTATATTTAGGATTTATTTAGCTATTTATTGTATTCTAGCTAAATAAAAGTAAATGTATTTGTTTACACAGGACCTTGACGCGAGACGATATCTCGACGTCAGATTTGGACCGGATACGATCCTTTCTATTTTCGGAGGCGGGTACTTTGACTTATGTCTTTTGATATGCATGATAATATGTTTAACATATAACAGTAATTGTGTTACCTGTTTATTTCGGTTGGTCACTACTTGATTAGTACATGTTGTTTGTTTATTTATTCTGCACTACATATTATCTACCTGATCACATATGCCTTAGGTAGTGACCTAACCACATGCTCTGTTATATTCTGGATCTAGGGTTTATTTGATACCCTCTTCGATTTGTGTGCCTTCTATTTGATACGTCTTCTTGTGGTACACACTTTGTATCTATTTATATGGATCATGCCATGTTATTCATGAGATTGCCATGTTCAGTATCATGCATCATGATTGCATGTTGTGCGATTGTCGGCTCTACTTTGGTTGAGCTCATCGCCAGTTACATGTACTGCACACATCACCCATGGATTTGTATATCTGGCTGGTGTGTGGCGGTTCTGCTGTTTGGCTCCGTTGGTCAGGTGACTCAGCGTGGTAGCCGGCAGTCAGTTCCGCTCTGTTTGGCTCCGTTGGCATTTAGGGTAGCAGCGTGGTAGCCGGCAGAGATATCCTCCCCGTCATCGTGTACCGGGAGATGAGAGCATTGAGCTCCCCCATTTATGATTTGGGGTCACAGGACAGGAGTACTCCGACAGCATCCCGTTTACTCTGTCATTGCACAGGAGCATTGATTTCAGAGTATGGGGTTGACATATGCATTTATTGCATTTTTATTTGCTTGTGATTGCTGCACTTATATGCTGCATTTGTTTGGATGCATTGATTGACATGCATACAGGATTATGACTCACTCGGTCTGACGACCTGTTACCTTTATACTTTGATCCGGTTAGTACAGTTATCTTCTGATTTCATTTCAGTTGCATTTACCCTCCTCATATTCAGGAGACTGTACGCATGATTAGTGTTGTCTGTTATTTGTTTTATTATGCATATCAGTTGTCCATTGTTGATATATTTTCAGGTTGAGGCTGTCCGGAGCAGTTCCAGTCGCTGGCCCCCCATCTGCAAGTAGAGCTAGTTCCCTACTAGGTTGTTATTTGCTTTTTTTTGTTTTTTTTCTTCCATCAGACTATGTTTTAGTTTAGTTTTGGATTTTATTTATGGATATTGTACGGATGGTTACCGTTTGATGGACTTTTGGATGGTTTGGTTTTTTTATTCTACTATATGCCTGCCTGGACGGCAGAAGAGGTGAGTTCGTTGGATTTGAGCTTTACGAGTGTAGTGGAGTAGGGTGGATTTCGAGTAAGAGTCCTATTGTTATTGATTACTATTTTTAACTGTGTGGTTGTGACAGCCAGAGGCTGAATATTTTTATAAACTGCGTGGTGTTTGTTTTTTTTATTTTTTTATTTTGTTATCATTCCAGCCGCCTGTGGCTGAAGTATATGTGGTATGTAGGAAGTTTCATATTGTCCGTCGTACAGGGGAGATGCTGCCGAAATTTCTTCGGACAGAGACTCCTCCGGGGCGTGACATAACTGTAAAGGGTTACAGTGATGTCAGCTTTCAGACCGATCAGGATGATTACCGATCGCAGTCAGGATTCGTATTTTGCATTAATGGTGGTGCTGTCAGCTGGAAGAGTTCGAAGCAGGATACAGTAGCTGATTCTACAACAGAAACCGAGTATATTGCTGCATCAGAGGCAGCAAAGGAGGCAGTTTGGATCCGCAAGTTCATCACTGAACTTGGGGTGGTTCCTAGCATCGCTGACCCAGTTGAGCTCTATTGTGACAACAATGGAGCTATAGCGCAGGCGAAGGAACCTCGCTCACACCAGCGGACCAAGCACATACTACGGCGCTTCCATCTCATTCGAGAGATTATCGATAGAGGAGATGTGAAGATTTGCAGAGTACCTACAGAGGCTAACATCGCAGATCCCTTGACCAAGGCTTTGGCACAGAGGAAGCATGATGGTCACACTAGGTCTTTAGGCCTTAGAGCCTATACTGATTGGCACTAGTGCTAGTGGGAGATTGTTAGTTAGAGCCCTAGAGCCAATCATTTGATGATTGTATGGACTCATGTATATCATATTCTTATATATTAATAAAGGCATTTGTTTGGTTATTATACTTATTTATATTAGTGCCAAATAGACTAAGTATAATAGCGTCCTTGAGTAGAAGGTTCATACCTATATCAATCGATTAGTTGAATCGATAGTGAGATGATATAGGGAACACTACTCTAAATCATTCCTAGTCGAGTATTAGCATTCAGGGACAATGTTAATACAATAAGACTAGCATGTAGGTCAGCTCGATGACTTGATCTCGCAAGTCATGGATATAGAGATATCAAGTCGACACATGGGTATGCATTAGAGAATGTATACTGAATGACCCGCCATGAGAAAGTATCATGGATCGTTATATGAGTGTCATATACTTTCTCATGTGGCTATTAGTATGACTATTAGTCCTTAGACCTGAAGTCACCATGGATCCCTACATAAGGAGTTATGTACTTTAGTTTCGTCAAACGTCACCCGTAACTGGGTGGACTATAAAGGCGATTACTGGTATGTAATGGATTATGCAGAGGGATGTGAGTGATGTAGATGAGATCTATCCCTCCCATATGACGGGAGCGACATCGCTATTCTTGATAGAGTGAGACCACTAAGTGCATGGCCATGCCCAAATGAGTCAACATTAGATGTTGAGCTCATTTGATCGAGTGAGTCTACTTGGAGTTCAAGATTTAGATTGATTAGAGGATGACACGGTCTATGCCTCACATTGATCAATCTAGATGTCTAGGATATAAGGACAATGTCACATATTGTGAGGAGTCACAATTAGTAGTCACAAGGTAATGTCGGATCTTGACATTCTTGTAACTTGGGTAGTAATGATGTGTTGCTAGATATCGCTCATTACTTATGCTCCTAAATGGGTTTAGGGCATTGCCAACGTTACAAGAACCTATAGGGTCACACACTTAGGACAATTAGATGGAGATTAGGTTCATATGATGAACCAAGAGGATTAGATTCATTTGATGAATCAAATTGGATTAAGAGTAATCCTAATTGGGCTAACTTGAGTTTGACTCAAGTTGATTCAAGTATTTAATGAGTCTAATTTAGATTATGACTTATTAAATCAATTTAATTTAATGAATTAGATTCATTATATTAAGTTGGCTCGAATCAAATGGTTGGATTAGATCAACCATGGTAGAGATTGGGTCAAGTTGGACTTGACTAGAGAAGGAAGACCAAAGGTCAATTTTGACTTGACCTTTTGCCACCTCATTGGTGAGTTGGCATTAGGTGGACCAATGATGATGTTCCACATCATCATGGTGTGCCACCTCATGGAAGTTACAAAGTCATTTTCTTATTAACTCCACATTAATTGCATTTAATGGGGTGTTACTCTTGTGGAGAAAGTGGCCGGCCACTTTGTGTGTGAATGGGAATTTGATTTTCATTGAAGTGGTGCATCTTCTTCCTCCTTCCTCTCAAGCTCTCCCTCTCCCTCTCCTCCTTACTTGGCCGAACCTTACCAAGGTGCTAGCACACCTTTGTGTGAGGTTTTCTCCATCTAAGTTGACCGTGTGGATACTTCTAGAGGACCGGCGCTTGACGGTCTTGAGATTCGGCAAAACCTTGGAAGAGCGGGATTCGCGTAGGGCGCGCATCAAGGGTAAACACTTTTTCTCGTAGATCTAAGTAGTAGATCGGTTTTTGAACTCGTACAAGAAATAGTTTTTCGAATTTTGTATACGAATCTTTGCACGGATCTACGGCTTTGGGTCTTTCGGGGTTTCCGCGACGCGAAAAAGCGGTTTTCGCAGCCCGAAGAACCCAACAGATGAATGGGCTTGCAATCATCTTGTATTTTTCATTGAGAAACTCTCACAATTCCTTATCGATTCATTTGATGATATATATAATGTACAATGAGTCAACAAGACAGTTAAGAATGTAGTTTTGTATAGGAACTATGAATGGTTCCATGTTTTTATTATATTGATGGTCCAAACTTCACTTGTATCCTTAGTTGACTTGGGAGGTTCCTCCATCGTTAGCATAGTCAGGTAGAAGAGCATTTTCTGTTGCCACCGCTTGAAATTCAACTTAGTGAACTTCTCTGGCTTCTCCCTTAGTTGATTTGAACCTTTCCAATTTGGATGGAGGGAGCCATCACTTCAGCATCTTTCTTCTCAATAGTTTCGTGGTGACCATCTCAATAGATTAAAATCTATTTTAAAATTGTTAAATAATCTTGCTACAAAGGTTTTTCCTGAAGTTACAATAAATAATCTGAATTTAAATTTACTATAATTAAATCAGACTTATCTATCAAGATAACCTGATATGTTGAAGTCAAGCTGTTTGAGTTTCTAGGAAGGTTGAGTTGTCAAGTGGCTTGAGAGGGTCAAGCTGTCTAGTGGTCCGAGTGGGCTGAGTTTCTGAGTGGCCATTGAGTCATCGGAGTGGGTCGAGCAAGTCTAGCTCCTAAGTTTCCTTAGTGGGGCAAGCCACACAATGGCTCGAGGTTTGAGCAGGTCTAACTACCAAATAGGAGACCAAATGAAGTTGTACCAAACTGCTGAGTTGGAAGTCCAAGAAGAGAGGTGCCAAGCAGATAGGCAAGATCACCAAACAAGCTGGGCTGCCAAGCTAGAAGCAAGGCTGCCAAACTAGAGACGAGATTGTCGAAGCAAGAGAAGAGCTAAAGTAGGGTTGTTGGACTAAAGGTAAGAATGTCAAGCAAGAGAAGATATAAGTGCCAAGGCCTGTGTTGAACACAATTTCTTAAAACGGATTCGTCCTCTCTGGTGGTACTTCAAGTTCATGCTAGACATTTAGGGGGACAAAAGTAAATGGAATTTCTTCTCTTCTTTCTTGCTCGAGATCATAGTCTCCTTATATAGAAGTTTTGACTCTTGGCAACATTAATTGCCCGAATAAATGTCATTTATTGCCTTTACCCACTTGGCTCAAAATGGAAACAATTGCCCATTTCATATGGGCCATTAGAGATCCACTATTAATGTTGACCATTTCAGGCTCGACCATTAGTGCGTTTGTTACTCACTTGAACGAAATCCGGCATTGGATGTGTGCAGTAAATGCTTGCACATGAGTCATTTGGGTTTAGTGAAATCCGAAACGTGGATTTGCATCCCCTTTAGGAGCACACAAGAGAAAGCATCTCCTTATACATGTTGACAACTTCAATTATTGTGATTACAAACAAACCTTCAAGTCACTCAACTCTCAATATAGGACTAATATTGTATTCATAATGGTGTCTTTTTCCATCCACCACTTTTTCTATTCATAATTTTTCCAACAACGCCCACCTATTCCATATCGACAAAGTCAAGTGAATCAGATGGAGAAAAGTGCATCCCTATGTGTAGCAAAGAAAGGACATATCAATGTTGATAGAGACACTGCTAGAGGGAAGCAACGATGGTGCCAAGTATTGAGCCAGATCATCAATGGATTCTCCTTTAATTCGAGGGAGACTCTCTTTAACCTCTGCCAATACCTTCCTTGCCTTAGCCTTCATGAAAAAAGAAAAAGAAATAGAATTTGATGGGAATTGAGATTCAGAATTTAGGATTGATATACTCAGACTTATCCATAAAGGGTAAAGATTGATTAAGGTTTGGGGTCAAGAGCAATTTAAGAGGTTAAAATCTGTTGATATAGTAGATAGATTTCATTGAATTAAGTGGAACTTAGTATATGCGTAATCTGAAATGAATGATTAAATTACTCAAAAGGCCAAGCACCAAAAAGATGATCTAATTGGATGCATTAGGTATAACATGAAGTGTCGGGTACTATCATATTATGTACTATTTTTTGAATAATCATATAGTGTTTGTTATTGGATGTAATAGGTATAACACAAAGATGGTGATCTCATTGAATAATAATATAGTCTTTTTTTAGTCTTACCATGATATTTTAATGTCATATTAGATATGTAATATATTTATGTCATATTAGATTTGGATATTTTCGTACATATTAAATACGAGAATATTCCTTATTTGTTAGATTGTTGTATGGCAAATAAATGCACAAATAATTTAATTTAATTTGATGGTTGCTTCATGTGCCCATATGCGTGCTTACTATGGATGCACTCAAATTGATACTAATTATATGTTCTCATTGGTGAGAAAGATACTGGAGCATTGATAAACTATGAAATTATAGTCAGCCATTAAGTAGTAAGTGAAAGACAGCATGGTATCTACAACTTAAAGGAATTTGCATATTTTATTCTTCATGCAGGCATGTTGTGCTTCCCAATAGTAAGCTGTACAATATTATATTTATATTTGCCTTCATTCAATCGTATAAATTCACTCTCAGTTATGGGTTCAGTGGTTAACCAATTGCACATACACACTTATGTCTTCTCTTGGAGTAAGCTATGCATACCTGCATCAGCTGAGAAAGCAGTGCATGGAAAAGATGGAGAGGGATAAGTTTGAAGCTTGTGTGATGGCAGAGAAAGGCATCAATGAAAAAAATTGTACCACGGCCTCTTCTTCAGTAGTAACTCAGGAAAGGAACAAGAAGGTATAGTAATTCGTGCAATAACGCAATGAATGCTCGCATACATGCCATATTAACCCTCATGTTTTTTCTCCCCGTGTTCCATCGCTTGCATCTTTTTGTAGGAAAAGTGGGAATATTACGCATCATCTTTTCCACCTACACGATGGCAAAGCCACTGAGTTTTTTTAGTAGCCCATTGATTTTATTATGTTATTACTTATTGATAATATCTGACTATCAGTATAGGGAAAAGACTTAACTTCTTTCCAATCTTTTGTTGTACTTTCATTATTTACTGTCTCCCATTCCATCATTGACTTTTTAATGCATCAAGGAACACAGCAAAGAAGTCAAGAAGCTGAACTTTGGGAAAAAGAAAATGAGTAAAGAGATGGGCACCGAGAAAGAGTCAAACGAGGACAAGAGAAAATTCTTTAAGGAATAAGGATTTGGAAAATGAAAATGCAAAAGATGTAGATGTTAAGTGTTTTTTAAACTATATTGTCGTATGAATTCTTACAATTAGCACGAACTATAGCTAGTAGTGGGTTTCAGTCAATCTACTAAAATTTGGATTTGGGAAGCAACGTTATAGCCAACTTTATTTGAATTCTGAAGAATTTCGATATCAGTGTCTTGGAAACTCACACACAGAAAAGGCCATCCTCTCTCTCTCTGTTGGTGCAACACTCTATCGACATTTTCCCTCCTCTCATTGGATATTATTATGTCTGTGCTATGATGAAACGTGAAGCTATATGAACAACGTAGATATATTAGCTGAGGTTTTATGCGACTTCCGTATGATCCGTGTATATTTTTTTTCATTTAGGTTTCATGAAATTGAAGAAAAATAAAAGTAGCAGGCCAAGAATTAAAATAATCCTCTTCAGTTGTGTCAATTGTGTTTCTATCGCGGGGATCAGCTATAGGGATCTAGCGCGCTAAATACGCAAGAAGCTCAGCGGAAAAATTAACTAGATCCTCTCTCAGAAGATCCATGCGAAGGATAAAACTACATATACTAAGTTTACATGTAAAATATACCTTTGTTGCATGCCCTTAGCAATCTCGACAACAACTTTTCTTTAGATATAGATCTCAACGCGATCAAGTGTCCGTGCCTCTACAGTATCCGCATGAACATATTCCGTTCGTCTCACGAACTCTCGATCAAGAGAAGAACCAACATTGTACTCATCCAAGGAATACCAAAGGTCATTTGGCTTTTTGTCTTCCTTTGATTAATGATCCATTAAACTTTATTAATGGACATTAACCCTCTTGTGTCTTTTTATCTTCTTTCATGAATTGATCTTAATCATCTTTCATGAAGAGACTTTTTCATATTCTATATGATCAAATCATCTAAAAAAGACTTTTCCACTTCCTCGGTGAATTCAAGGTCACCCAATGAGTCTCACTCATTGAAACTTATCAATCTCAATTGACTCCATGAATCTTATTTGAATTAGATTCAATCCAATAATTAAATCTAATTGAGTCTAATTCAGATTAAACATCTCTTTGTTTTCCTCTTAATGAGTTGGATTATTATATTAGATTAACCATTAATTCAATAACCCAATAATCCTAATCATCTCATAATTAGCTCTTAGGACTAATACTAACAATATTCCACTAGCACTAAGTGTCAATCATTACAAAGATGACACCAACACTTTTGATTAACCCATTACTTAAGATTCTCATTATTTTAGTCAAACTAAAATACCTATCTCCAAAGTAACATGTTCTTTGTGTGTGACCCAATAGACTTTCGTAACGTTGGCAATGTATCTAAATCAACATTTTAGATACATAAGCATTGAGTGACATCTAGCAATGTATCATTGCTACCCCAAGTGAAGAGAAAGTCGAGATCCAACCTAACCTGTCCGTGGATATTATCTTGTATGACTCAATCATTCTATCTTTGATATCTAGATTGATCAACGAGGCATAGACCATGTCATTCTCTTATCAATCTTTGTGTTTCTCGATCTCTTAATAGACTCACTTAAACAAATGAGCTCAATATCTCATATTGACTCATTTTAGTATGGTCATACATTCTTGTGTCCTACTAATCAAAGGGCCCACAGATATCGCTTCCGTAATATGGAAGGGATAGATCTCATCTACATTACTCACATCCCTCCGCATAATTTATTGCATACCCAGTGATCGACTTTATAGTCCACCTTGTTACAGGTGACGTTTGTCGATACCAAAGTACACAACTCCTTATGTAGAAAACTGTAGTGACTTTAGGTCTAAAGACTATTCATACCAATAGTCATATGAGAATGTTTATGACACTCATATAACGATCCATGAAACATCTCATGGTTAGTCAATTAAGTACATATTCTCTAATATATATCCATATGTCAACCTGATATCTCATATCCATAACTTGCGTGATTAAGTCATCCATTGACCTACATGCTAGTCTCAGCGTATTAATATTGTCCTTATATATTAATGTTTGACTAGGAATAGTTTAGAGTAGCGTTCTCTATAATATCTCACTATCAATTCATCCAAGTGATACCTGATATCTCATATCCATGACTTGCAAGATTAAGTCATCCGTTGATCTAATGCTAGTCTCAGCATATTAATATTGTCCTTGTATATTAATGTTTGACTAGGAATAGTTTAGAGTAGCGTTCTCTACAATATCTCACTATCAATTCATCCAATTGATATATTGTAGATTAGAACCTTCTACTCTAGGATATTATTATACTTATTTATTCGGCATTGAATTGAAGTAATATAATAACCATAACCTTTGCCTTATAATGAAATGATACAATATGTCCTAAGTCAATCAACTCTTGATTGCCTCTTTGGGCTTACACTAACAATTTCCCTATGTCACTAGTGTCAATCACTGAAATATCTAATATCCATTGACCTAGTATGACCATCATGCTTCCTCGCCGCCAAAGCCTATGTCAAAGGATCTATAATGTTAGCATTGTTCGATTTTCTACATATTCTCACATCTCAAATATCGATGATCCCTCGAATGAGATGGAGTCGTTGTAATATCCAATACCTAGGACCACCATTTAAGTAAAATACATGCCCTGACTGCGATCCAGAATTGTCCTTGTCCATTTGGAAGCTTGCAACTATTGTAACCCTTTACAGCAACTATTGTAACCCTTTACAACAAGCTCTTCATCGTCTCCAAAGATTAAGAAATAATCTTGAGTTCTTCTCAAGTACTTAAGTGTTAGTTAGAGCCCTAGAGCCAATCATTTGATGATTGTATGGACTCATGTATATCATATTCTTGTATATTAATAAAGGCATTTGTTTGGTTATTATACTTAATTGTATTAGTGTCAAATAGACTAAGTATAATAGCGTCCTTGAGTAGAAGGTTCATACCTATATCAATCGATTAGTTGAATCGATAGTGAGATGATATAGGGAACACTACTCTAAATCATTTCTAGTCGAGTATTAACATTCAGGGATAATGTTAATGCAATAAGACTAGCATGTAGGTCAGCTCGATGACTTGATCTCACAAGTCATGGATATAGAGATATCAAGCTGACACATGGGTATGCATTAGAGAATGTATACTGAATGACCCGCCATGAGAAAGTATCATGGATCGTTATATGAGTGTCATATACTTTCTCATGTGGCTATTAGTATGACTATTAGTCCTTTGACCTGAAGTCACCATGGATCCCTACATAAGGAGTTATGTACTTTGGTTTCGTCAAACGTCACCCGTAACAGGGTGGACTATAAAGGCGATTACTGGGTATGTAATGAATTATGCAGAGAGATGTGAGTGATGTAGATGGGATCTATCCCTCCCATATGACGGGAGCGACATCAATATTCTTGATAGAGTTAGACCACGAAGTGCATGGCCATGCCCAAATGAGTCAACATGAGATGTTGAGCTCATTTGATCGAGTGAGTCTACTTGGAGTTCAAGATTTAGATTGATTAGAGGATGACACGGTCTATGCCTCACATTGATCAATCTAGATGTCAAGGATAGAAGGACATTTGTCACATATTTTGTGAGGAGTCACAATTGGTAGTCACAAGGTGATGTCGGATCTCGACATTCTTGTAACTTGGGTAGTAATGATGTGTTGCTAGATACCGCTCATTACTTATGCTCCTAAATGGGTTTAGGGCATTACCAACGCTACAAGAACCTATAGGGTCACACACTAAGGACAATTAGATGGAGATTTGGTTCATATGATGAACCAAGAGAATTAGATTCATTTGATGAATCATATTGGATTAAGAGTAATCCAAATTGGGCTAATTGAGTTGGACTCAAGTTGATTCATGTATTTAATGAGTCTAATTTAGATTATGACTCATTAAATCAACTTAATTTAACAAATTAGATTCATTATATTAAGTTGGCTTGAATCATATGGTTGGATTAGATCAACCATGAGAGAGATTTGATCAAGTTTGACTTGATTTGAGAGGAAGAGAAAAAGTCATGTTTAACTTGACTTTTTGCCACATCACTAGTGAGTTGGCAAGATGTGGACCAATAGGATTGCTCCACATCATCAATGTGTGCCACCTCATGGAGGTTACAAGCCTCCATAGCATTTAATGTGGCCGGCCCACATTAAATGAGGAGGTTACATTTGTTGCCATGTCATTTAGTGAGGTGGCAAGATGTGGACCAATAGTGTTGATCCACATCATCCTAGAGTGCCACCTCATGGGGGTTACAACTCTTAATGGTCTCCATATTAATTGGAATTAATGTGGGGCTTTTACACCTCCTAGAGTGGCCGGCCACTTGATGGCTAAGGGGTTTTTTGATTTTCCTCTTAATGATTCATTCACACTTCTTCTCCCTTGGGTGCTCACTCTTCTCCTTCTCCCATTCCTTGGCCGAACACTCCATTGGTGCTAGCACACCTTGTGTTTTGGTCATCTCCTTCTACTTGTGTCCGTGTGGATACATATAGAGGTTGTCTACTTTGACAACTAGAGATCCGGCGACATCTTGGACAAGCGGGAACGCGAAGGGCTTCGCTACAAGGGTAATGATCTTAACTTTAGTGTAGATCTAAAGTTTTTACAAACTCGTACAAGAAAAGGTTTTTCAAAAATTTTGTTTACGAATCTTTGCACGAGATCCATGGCTTTGGGTGACTCGGGGTTTCCGCGACACGAAAAAGCGGTTTTCGAGGCCCGAAGAACCCAACATTAAGAATATTCTTGACTATTGTCTAGTGACCTTCACCTGGATCTAATTAGTATTTTCTCATCATGCTCAGTACATACAAGGCATCTAGATGAGTACAAAATATGGTGTACATGATAGACCCTATAGCAGATGCATAAGGAATCTTACCCATGCTGTCCCTTTCTTTCTTAAAAGAAGGAAATTGAGTCTTTCAAAGACTCACACCATGTGACATCGGCAAGAATCCCTTCTTGAAATTCTGCCTGGCAAATGTTTACGCACCTTGTCAATATATGTACTCTGGCTTAGACCAAATCATCTCTTGGATCTATCTCTATAGGTCTTGATGCCTAAAATATAGGATGCTTCACCTAAATCCTTCATTGAGAAACAATTCCCAAGAAAAGTCTTCACTAACTAAAGAGTAGGGATATCATTTCCAATGAGAAGTATGTAATCTACATACAATATGAGAAAGATGACTATGCACTAATGCTCTTGTAGACACAAGGTTCATCTTTATTCTTGATGAAACCAAACCCTTTGATTGCATCATTGAATCAAAATTCCAACTTCTAGATGCTTCTTTTAATCCATAAATGGATCGTTGTAACTTACATACCTTTCCAGCATGTTCTGGATCGACAAAACTCTCAGGTTGTGTCATATACACATCCTTGAGTAGATTTCCATTGAGAAATGCAGTTTTGACATCCATCTCCCATATCTCATAATCATAGTAAGTTGCAATTGTAAGCATGATCCGAATAGACTTGAGCATCGTAATTAGTGAAAAGGTTTCATCATAGTCTATACTATGAATTTGCTTAAATCCTTTAGCTACCAATCTACCTTTATAGGTGTGCATATGACTATCCATATCAGTTTTCACCTTAAAGACCCACTTACACCCTATGGGTTTGATCCCTTCAGGTGGATCAACCAAAGTTCATACTTGGTTAGTGTACATGGATTCCATTTCGGATCTCATGACCTCTAGCCATTTCTCAGAATCTCGACCCTAAACAGCTTCCTGATAAGATGTAGGCTTGTCGAAACCAACAAGCACTACATCACCATGGTCATACAAGAGAAACGAATATCTCTCAAATTGACGACGAATCCTATTAGATCTGCATAGAGCTTGTGCTACTTGAATAGGTTATTGCTCCACAATTTCTTGTGGTGTAATAAAATCATGATTCACAACATCTTGTGGTACCTGTTCAATTTCCATCAAGGCTTCGATGCTAGTTTGTGTATCTCGAATTTCTTCAAGATCAACTTCACTCGCATTAGTTTTACTATAAATAAATTTTCTTTCTGGAAAAACACCATTTCTGGCAACAAACACTTTGTCTTCTGTAGGATTATAGAAGTAATATCCCTTTGTTTCCTTGGGATATCCTACAAAATAGCACTTGCCCGATTTGGGTCCTAGTTTATCTAAGACTTATCGTCGAACTTAAGCTTCACAACCCCAAATCTTCATAAAAGACATAATGAGACTCTTCCCGGTCCATATCGTATATGGTGTCTTTATGACGACCTTAGATAGAACGCGGCTAAGTGTGAAAGTGGTTGTCTCTACAGCATATCCCCAGAAGGAAGTAGGAAGATCTATTTAACTCATCATCGATCGTACCATATCTAATAAAGTACGATTCCTCCTTTCTAACACATCATTCCATTGTGGTATTCTAGGTGGAGTGAGTTGAGATATGATCCACACTCAACGAGATGGTCATTCTTGAATTCTTTGACTTTTTCAAAGGATTCTGACTTGTGTCTCATCAAATACACATAGTCATACCTACTGAGATCATCAGTAAAAGTAATAATGTAATGTTAGTCTCCTGTAGCTGCTATTCTAAAAGGGCTACATACATAAATATGTATGAGTCCTAATAGATTATTAGCCCTTTCACTATGCCCACTAAATGGAGTTTTAGTCATCTTGCCTTGAAGACAACATTCACATAGTTCATATGATTCAAAATCAAATGAGTCCAAAAGTTCATCCTTATGGAGTTGGGATATGCAACTCACATTTATGTGATATAAGTGACAATGCTAGAGATATGTTTAGTTCAAATAATTAAACTTAAACTGTTTGGTATTTATGTTATAGATTGGGTTGCCAAAGTCTAGAACATAGAGTACATTCACATGATTTGCACTACAGTAGAACATTTCATTAAAATAAATAGAATAACATTTGTCCTTTATTTCAAATGAAAAATATTTCTTGTTCAAATAAGAAACAGAGATAATGTTCTTAGTCAAGGTAGACACATATTCTTCAAGTTCTAAAACAAGCATAGTGGGCAAAGATAAGGAATATGCTCCTACAGCTATAACAGCAACTCTTGAGCCATTACCTACTCGTAGGTCCACTTTGCCTTTTGTTAATGATCTACTATTTATTAGCCCCTTCACATTAGTACAAATGTGAGATGCACATCCGGTATCTAATACCCATGAAGAAGAAATAGATAGACTTACTTTTATAGCATATATACCTGAGGCAGAAGTCTCACTTCTTTTCTATTTTAGTTCCTCTATGTACAACTTGCAATTCCTCTTCCAGTGTCCGGTTTCACCATAGTGGAAGCAGGTTCCTTCCTTAGCAACTCCACCTTTGGGTTTCAATGTATGAGTCTTGCCCTTGTCTTTGGCTTGTGTTCTACCCTTACCTTTGGACATCCATTTGCCTTTTCCCATTTGCATCATCAAAATGGTACTAGGCTTTGCCTTCTCAAGGTTGAGTTCAGCAGTTCTCAACATGCTCAACATCTCAGGTAATGGTTTGTCAATTTCATTCATGTTATAGTTTATGACAAACTGACTGTAGCTCTTAGGCAGTGACTACAGAATAAGGTCAGTGGCCAATTCTTGACCTAGTGGAAATCCCAACCTTTATAGATTCTCCACATACCCGATCATTTTGAGCACATAAGACCTTGCAGGACTTGCTTCTTGCATTATGCACTGAAACAATGTCTTAGAGATCTCAAATCTCTCATGCCTTACTTGTCCTTGATATAGTTGTCTAAGATGTTTAACTATATCATAAGAATCTATCTTCTCATGTTGCTTCTGAAGCTCAGAGTTCGTGGTGGCGAGCATAAGGCATGATACATATAATGTATCATCTTGATGCTTCTTATAAGCATCCTTATCAGCTCTAGTGGCAGTAGTGGGGAGTGCTTCAAGAATGGGCTACTTTAAGATGTACAGTTTTCTTTCTTGCTTGAGAACTACTCTCATGTTTCTATACCAGTCTAGGAAATTAGCTCCATTGAGCTTGTCCTTATCAAGGATAGATCGCAGAGATAGTGTCTTCTACGTACTAGACGACATGGTGATCTACAACAATAAAATACAGAAATATGAAGATCATTTAATTAGGCCTTTAATTAAATGATTCTCTCACTTAATTCTAAAGCTTGGTAGAAGTAAGTCACTACTAGCTCTAAATCCAAAAGCAAAGGCATTCAAGTGGGACAAGATCCACATTGTACCTCATCTTGAGTTAGTTTTGGCTAATCACCCAAGACTTGTATACATTAGGTAGGCAATGTGTACCAATTAAACAAGATTCATATTATACCTTATTTTGAGTTAGCTTTGGCTAATCACCCAAGACTTAGTACAACTTAGGTAGACAACATTTACCAATTACATCCTATGTAACTCTTGTATCTTTAGGTGAACTCTTATTTGTTCATTTTCCCATCTTATGAAATCTACATTATAACTCATCTTGAGTTAGCTTTGGTTAATCACCCAAGACTAGTATAATTTGAATTTCATCATATGGGATATGTCTCTAAGTTCTCAACTTTGTTAAGTCACACCCAAAGTCCAATAATTGGACATCACAATTATCTTGTCACATTCTACCAAAATAAAATGAGTCACTTTGCTTTGGCAAACATGACTATAAATGATCAAGGTAGTAGTGGGTACAAAACTTTGGTACGCATATGAAAAAGGACCTAATTATGATAGCTACACATGCATCACATACATTCATGGCATATCATGGCATACATCAACATATATGCTAATTTAAACGTGACATGGTTATGACCGCATCACTACGATCTAAACAAGTCAATGAGAAGATCGAAAGGTCAACCTAGGTCCAAACATCTTCTCCAAGTGTTTCCTTAGTCGTTGTGTGTTGTTGTCCTTCTCCCTTTTTCACCGTCGTCCAGTAGACTAATTTCTCTCTAATTTATACATTACAAAATCTAAAGAAACCTCAAGTTACATTCGAGGGTAGTCTAAATTTACAACAAGAATGAAAAAGAAGAGGCACGATACGCAAGTTGTATTATAAATTACAACATACACACACATCCAATCATACTAGGGTTAAAGGTCATAACCATGCACCATGTCATATAACATTCACAATATTTTATGACATAAAATTTACTATGATTTCAATAAAGACTTATGAGTCGCAATGCCACGATGGTCCTGCTAGCCAGTTAGCGGGCGATGGTCAAGGGGATAGCACCCCTTGTAAGTGTTTCATGAGGCAATGCCCCCAAAGAAAAAATATTTTGCATACTCATTGTATGAGTTATTATCATACCCGAGACCCTACTACCCACAAAACCTTTCTGTTGACAACAATATTTTGGCCGAGACTAGTTTGGCCAAAACCTAGTTTGGGCGAAACCTTGTACGGTTGAGACCTTTCGATGGCCGAGACATAGTTTGGCTGAAACCTAGTTTGGCCGAAAACTTTGTATGGTTGAGACCTAGTTTGTTCACAATAACTTTGTTTTGGTCCCAACAAAACAAAGGACTCATAATCTTGCAAACCATAGTAAATATCTCATGTAATTTTTATATCACATATAAAATCTAACAACTTAGTATATGCCCTCGCAAGTGACTTTGATACCACTGTAGGGATCTAGCGTGCTAAACACGCAGGAAGCGCAGCAGAAAAATTAACTAGATCCTCTCCCAGAAGATCCATGCGAAGGATAAACTACATAAACTAAGTTTTACATGAGAAGTATACTTTAGTTGCATGCCCTTCGCAATCCCGAGAGTAACTTTTCTTTAGATGTAGTGTGATCAAATGTTCGCGCCTTTATGGTATCCACACAAATATGTTCCGTTCATCTCACGAACTCTCGATCTGGAGAAGAACAACTTTGTGGTGCTAGCCACACAATGTGATTCGGTCATGAGGAAGGATCGGCCAAGAGGAAGAAGAGGAGGAAGAAGGAGAAGAAGACCAATTAATTCTCTTAATGAAAATGAATGAGACAAACCTTTTGTACTCATCCAAGGAATACCAAAGGTCATTTGGCTTTTGGTCTTCCTTTGATTAACGATCCATTAAACTCTATTAATGGTCATTAATCCTCTTGTGTCTTTTGATCTTCCTTCATGAATTGATCTTAATCATCTTTCATGAAGAGACTTTTTCATCTTCTATATGATTAAATCATGTAAAAGACCTTTCCTCTTCCTTGGAAATTCAAGTTCACCCAATGAGTCTCACTCATTGAAGTTTATCAATTCCAATTGATTCCATGAATCTTATTCGAATTAGATTCAACCAATAATTAGATCCAATTGAGTCTAACTCAATCAGTCTAATTCAGATTAAACATCTCTTTATTTTCCTCTTAATGGGTTAGAATATTATATTGGATTAACCATTAACTCAATAATTTAATAAACATAATCATCTTATAATTGACTCTTAAGACTAATACTAACATCAACCACAACTACATCTTTGGAATGGTGGGTAGTTTTGATCAATAGCAATTGCACATCCACCGCAAGTGCGCAATTTTAATCAACGATCATCATGCCCCTAGGCAGGCCTAATTGGATGCATCTTTGGGACAACTCTATGAGTTTAATTGGGCACTGCCACTTCTTTTGTTCAGATTGTTGCAGCCTAAAGGAGCCCACAAGCATGATGGAAGTATATTATTTTGTTTATTAGTGATATACTTCGAAATTATCATCCAATACATCAACCACATAGGAAGTGCGCCATTTGGGAAGGTAAGCACACGCCGAAACATTTCCAAGCTGGCCGACTAGGCACACGCCTGACAACCACACATGCATGAGCTAAGATGAAGTAGCTCGGCAACATATGACTTTGAAACATCCCCTCTCATGAATATTTTCGAAAAGATTGCACATGTAAAATATAAAAGTATATATATAGATTAAAATGATTAAAGGTTTGGACATAATTAAATTTATTTAGAAAAAAATAAATTTAATTTGGTGAGAAATTAAGAAAAAAATAGTTTTATAGAAATTATTAGAATTTATGGAATTTTCATAAATTTTAAATAATTCATTTTATATTTTATGAAGATTAGGGATAAAATATAAGACCGGTTTTGTATACTCCTTGATATGTGTTATTATAAATGGACCCTTTGTAAGAGAAGGAAAGTGGATAACAAGTACAAGGAAGGCTGTAAATGGCGAGATGAGGGGTCGCCTGGGAAAGGTTTGACTTGATAATGGGGTCGCTACACGTATGACAGACAGAGATCGGTAAGCCGACCGAGCATATAAGTTCGGTAGGCAAGGGCCGACCGAGGGAGGGTTGACTGGGCGAGAAGGCTTATATACGTCCAACTGATTAACTTCGACCGGTAAGGCATAATTTGCCGAGCCTCATAGACTGGTCAAGTACAGTGGATCTGTGGAGTATATAGGACCGGCAGACGAAGACCAACTGAATATAAAAGACCGACCAAGTGTGTATATTCGGTCGGATATTAAGGATCGATCCAGTGTAAAGAAAGTTTAACCTTAAGCGGTTCGGAGCAGGGCAAGGTCACTCGAGCATATGAGTTTGGTAAGCAAAGACCGATCGAGCACGGGTACTTGATCGGGCATACTTAACCGACCGAGCATAGAGAGTCAGCCGAGCGTAGAAATTCTTAACCTTGCGTACAATAGATAGAGGTAGGACGAACATAATAGATCGATCAAGCCAATAAGTTCGGCGGGCAAAGGCTGGTCGAGTTCCGTAGACCGGCCGTATACAGAGGCATGTAGTCTCACACAATCCTTAGCATACAGCCGACTGAAAGAAGAGCTATCGGGTAATAGTGTCTCTGTAAGCCCAACTGGTTGATCTTGGTCAATGATGCAGGGTCGGTCGCGCTCAATAAATCGGCCAAGCATATGAGCTCGGTAGGCAAAGACCGGTCGAGTGTAAGAGACCGATCGAAAGTATAAGCACTTAGCATTAAGCTGTCCTGAAGACCTATATACGCCCGACCGGTTAGTCTCGGTCGATAAGGTAGGATCGGCCAGGCTTAATAGACCAGTTGAGTATGAGAAGTACATTGAACATAAAGGTCTTCAACCTTATATAATTTTTGGCATATTTATAATAGGAAAGTCCTGGTCGGGTATAAATAACCAATCAAGTATAGAATACCGGCCGAGACTAGTATAACAAAAGATATTCCTCGTATATACAGAATGGGCTTATGTGACTAACCAAGTGTATGTAACAGGTGAACCATAACAATATGTGATCATATGACAACTTAATTAATTTGACGGCAAATAGCTTTTAGAAGTCTCTATAGGTAAGCTAAACGACAAAGAAGGTACATCTGGGGTAAGAAAAAGATTCCTTAAACTATTATTGCAGTTCTGGCTTATGTCATCTCTTAACAAACTTTAAGAAACCGGGGTCCACCTCATGACTATGGAGGTTAGATGAGATGGAATAAAAAAGGGAATCCTCTCCACTAGCAAGGTACAGAAATATACACATTGCATCAGAAGAAAACCCTAAATTTCATCTTCTTCCAGACTACTTCTGCTTCTCGCCGGAGACTAACTTGAGCATCGGAGGGCCTAGACAGGGATTCCCACCCCGGTCTTAGGTCGCTAACGCATTGTTGGTTGGTCTCATTGTGTGCATGAATAAGAGATCGTCCGTTGGATTACTAACTCTTCACCGATCCACAGAGGCACCTCACCGGAGTTCCTTTCTGCGAGGAATAGGAGATCATCCATTGGATTACTGAGTCTTCACCGATCCACGGAGGCACCTCACCGGAGTTCCTTTCTGCGAGGTATTATTCATAGATCCACTTTGGTTTTCTCGGGTCTATCATTATGCATTTAGGCGTTTGTGTGGTCCGCTGTGGTTTTCTCGGATCTTCTCCTATTTGTCGGTATTAGAGCCATTATTCGCCACCGCTCATCGTCGCTCAGTACTTCATCTCACAAGCTCTCAGATAGGATTAAATTTGGCGCCGCCTGTGGGAACTCTCACTTGAATCTGAGACTACGTGATGGAGGACGCTGGAAAGCTTAAACTATTACTCTGACCCAAGAAGACATGGAGTTACTCATCAACTCTAGGGTTCAAAAAGCATTACAACAGCAACAGCAGCAGCAAGAAAACACTGGATGCACCTTGCCTGTAGCAATAAATCCGGTAATCTCGACTACAGATCACCGCAAAAATAGAGGTATGGAAGAAGATGATGTAATTTATATAACTTCTGCTCCTGTTTCTCCTACTCAACACCCTCGAATATTCTTTCGCACCCCTGTGGAACAAGGAGGATGAAAGTCGGTGCTGTAAGAATCTTTGGATGAGGCACCAATGAAGGAAAAGCACAAGGGAAAGATGGTAACCAGTGGTAGTTCTCCTGAGATAATTGTTACTCCATTCTCTTAGAGGGTTCTTGATGATCTATTGCCGAAGCGTTATCAGAATCTGAATATCGGAGAATACTCTGGAACCACTGATCCAGAAGATCACCATGCTAAATTTAAGAACGCTGCTCTGTTACAGTAATTTTCTGATGAGGTTAAATGTCGAATGTTCCTTACTACCCATGGGGGAGCGACCCAAAGATGGTTTAAGCGGTTACCAGAAGGCTCTATTCGGTGGTTCAAGGATTTCCGAAAAGTATTCCTGCATCATTTCTCTAGCAACCGAAGGTATCATAAAACTCCTTGGAGTCTTTTCTCTATTAAACAAGGGCCCAAGGAAAGCATCCGGGCATATATTAAAAGGTTTAATTAGGTAGCTATCGATGTCCCTAATGCTACCACAGAAATCTTGGTGAGTGTCTTCTCTCAAGGACTCAAAGATAATGATTTCTTCAAAGATTTAGTATGTAATTTCCCGACCAATTTTGATTTATTGATTGAGCGGGCTACTGAATTCATTAATATCGAAGAATTTCAAGCAACTCGCAAGAAAGAAAATGTAGTGCCTATCTCAACCATAGTTCACGATGGAGCTATAGCTCCTATTCATCCACCAAGGGGGCCTCGCGGAGCTCCCCCTCCACTCCGCCAGCCTGAGCGAAGACCGCAAGCAGTTCAGCATGTAGAGATGCCACAAGAAGTCCCTCGGAGATGGTGTGCCTATCATATGTCAGGTACTCATTACACTGAAATTGCTTTGCCCTGAGGAACTAGATGTTAGTTAGAGCCCTAGAGCCAATCATTTGATGATTGTATCATGGACTTATTGTATCATATTCTAATATAAATAAAGGCATTTGTTTTTTGGTTATTATACTTACTTGTATTGGTGCCAAATAAACTAAGTATAATAACGTCCTTGAGTAGAAGGTTCTCACCTATATCAATCGGTTAGTTGAACCGATAGTGAGATGATATAGGGAACACTACTCTTAATCATTCCTAGTCAAGTATTAACATTCAGAGACAATGTTAATGCAATAAGACTAGCATGTAGGTCAACTCGATGACTTGATCTCACAAGTCATGGATATAGAGATATCAAGTTGACACATGAGTATGCATTGGAGGATGTATACTGAATGACCCGCCATGAGAAAGTATCATGGATCATTATATGAGTGTCATATACTTTCTCATGTGGCTATTAGTATGACTACTAGTACTTTGATCTGAAGTCACCATGGATCCCTACATAAGGAGTTATGTACTTTAGTTTCGTCAAACGTCACCTGTAACTGGGTGGACTATAAAGGCGATTACCGAGTATGTAACGAATTATGCAGAGGGATGTGAGTGATGTAGAAAGGATCTATCCCTCCTATATGACAGGAGCGATATCGATATTCTTGATAGAGTGAGACCACGAAGTGCATGACCATACCCAAATGAGTCAATATGAGATATTGAGCTCATTTGATTGAGTGAGTCTACTTGGAGTTCAAGATTTAGATTGATTAGAGGATGACATGGTCTATGCCTCACATTAATCAATCTAGATGTCTAGGATAGAAGGACACTTGTCATATATTATGAGGAGTCACAATCAGTAGTAACAAGGTGATGTTGGATCTCAACATTCTTGTAACTTGGGTAGTAATGATGTGTTGCTAGATACCGCTCATTACTTATGCTCCTAAATGGGTTTAGGGGCATTGCCAACGTTACAAGAACCTATAGGGTCACACACTAAGGATAATTAGATGGAGATTAGGTTCATATGATGAACCAAGAGGATTATATTCATTTGATGAATCAAATTGGATTAAGAATAATTCTAATTGGGCTAATTGAGTTGGACTCAAGTTGATTCATGTGTTCAATGAGTCTAATTTAGATTATGCCTCATTGAATCAATTTCATTAAATGAATTAGATTCATTATATTAAATTGACTTGAATTAAATGGTTGGATTAGATCAACCATGAGAGAGATTAAGTCAAGTTTGACTTGACTTGAGAGGAAGATGAAGAGTCAAGTTTGACTTGACTTTATGCCACCTCATTGGTGAGTTGGCATTGAGTGGGCTAATGATGATGCTCCACATCATCATGGTTGCTTAAGTGGGATGCCACCTCATGGGAGTTACCAAGAGTTGTGACTCTTGGCATTCCATGGAGGTTACTACATCTCTTAATGTGGTCGGCCACATCAATGTATAAATGAGTTTCATTTTGTGAGTTATTCTCATTCATTCCTTCATCTTCTTCCTTGCTCCAATTCTTCTCTCCCTCTCATCCTTTGTTGGCCGAACACTCTAAGTGCTAGCACACCTTTGTTTGGCTTCTCCACCTATTGTGTTCGTGTGGATACACATAGAGAGTTGTCTACCTTGACAACTTGAGATCCGGCACCTTGCACGAGCGGGATTCGCGAAAGGCACACATCAAGGGTAAAAATCTCTTAACATATAGTTTTAGTGTTGATCTATAGGTATGTAAACTCATACTCATAATTTTTGTTTTCGAAAGGTTTTACTTCGCACAGATCCGTGGCTGGGGGTTTCGGGGTTTTCGCGACGCGAAAAGCGGTTTTCGCGGACCGAAAAACTCAACAGTGGTATCAAAGCCACGTGCGAAGCTTGTATGAGTTTTGTTTTTGTTTTTATGACAAAAATTTAGTACTGTAACATTCTGTAAATTTCTGATTTTTAGAGTTTTTATGGGTATTTTTCTCGTAGAAGCGAAGCACAAGTGTTACGACACTTGTAGGCTTCGACTACCGAGAAGATTTTTCCGAAACGGCAAGTTTTCGCCCCAAAACTATTTGGGACAGTGGACTAAGGCGCTGTAGGATCGCTATGGAACCCTCGCGATGGTTAGATCGCGGGTAGGGGCGCTGCCCCTGGCCCCGCAATGGGATTCGTTCCGCCATTACGCCCGAAAACCACTAAACGGGACCGCCGAGAATTTTTACGCGTAAAAATTGTAAAAATTGGTATTAAAATTGTAGAAAATTATATACAATACATAATTTAGAATTATGTATAATTTGTGATAGTCATGGCCCAAAAAGACCCAATTGGATTGGTATATTTTGTGTTGTAATTCATTATACGGCCTGCATGCCGTCATGTGATTGTGTGTGCTATATTTTTGATACGCGACCTGCGCGTCGTGCCTTGATCTATTTATTCTTGTTGTAAATTAGTTTAGACTCAAAAGTAACTCGAGTTTCAAAATTGTAATGTACAAAATTGGAGCCGTGGAAGGTCCACTCGAGACGGAGTTATGAGGAGGGCGCGAGCAACATAAGGTGGTCAAAGGGAGGAGCTTGAGAATCTGTTGACCCTAGGTTGACCATCCGATCTTCTCATTGGCTTCAAAAGATCGTAGTAGGGCCATGACTAATCATGAATTAATTTAATTAATTGCTTGTGTATATATGATGCATGATTAAGTAATTAATTAGTGCTTAACGATTAGATTAGATCTAAGTCGTGCACATGATGCACCCTTTCGATTAGATTAGATCTATCGAGTATATGATATGTATCATCGTTTAGATTAGATCTAAATCACATCAACTCTAATGCCTACCGTGCCGTGATACCTATCACTACCTCGATCACATGTGTTGTTGAATCTGCCAAAGCAGAGCAACATATATTATCTTGGTAGGGTATGAAGGGACAATCTTGGTCTCGCTTATCAACGCATGGTCGAATACAAACTCAATTAGATTGAGTATTCCTAGTTAACTCGGTTAGATCGATTACAACTATAGGCATTCTTCGAATGGTTGGAAAGATAGGACATAAATCACATTTATATTAATTCTTGGGCGTATTAGCCAAAGCTAACTCAAGTTTTAATATAACTGCGGATAATGATCCTATAAACAAGAGTTGTATAGAGATGTAATTGGTAAATTGTTACCTACCGATCATACTAAGTCTTGGGCGTATTAGACAAAGCTAACTCAAGGGTTAGTATGATGTGGATCTTGTCCCACATGAATTATAGAATTCAGTGGGAGCATCATTTAGTTAAAGGCCTAATTAAATGATTTAAAAGAATATGATATTTATTTTCTGCATTTTTCTGTTGTAGATAACCATGACTGTAACACCCACAAAATTATAAGATAGGTGTATGAATATTATTATTTTTTCCTTAGAGCATAGAAATGAAAAGAATAAGAGAAAAAGGAAAATAAAAACAAAAAGAAGAAATATAGAATAAGAAGAGGTGAGGTCAAGGATTGAACCTTGAACCTCCCACAAATGATGGAGATAGATTTATGAATGATAACCATTAGGATAAGAAGAAATAATTGGAATGAAAGGAATGAAAAATTTAGTTAAAGGAGAAAAGAAAACTAAGCAAAAGAGCAAGAGAAAACCAAGTTGCTTACCTCCTTTTTCCCTCTTGGTTAAGAAAAGAGAGCAAGCAAAAGAAGGATTGACTACTTCCCTTCCCCTCTCTATTTTCATGAGAATTAATGGAGTGAGGGAAAAGAGGAGTTGGGGGGGGGGGGGGGGAAGAATGGGGACATGTCTCATTGGCAAGGGATAAATAGGATTAGAGAAGAAAACAAAGGGATTTAATTCATTTTCTTCTTCCTCCTTCTTCCTTCTCCATTCTCACCGAACCAAGAAACTCCTTTCCTCTCCTCATACCAATTTCTAAGTTAAGTTCTTCTCCAAGAAAGCTAACTACCGAGAAGGAAACTTCAAGTTCTAGCCCTTACAAGCAAAGGAAACAAGAGAAGATACAAGAAGAAGAAGCTTCCACCTTCCTTATCACTAGAACACCTTTTTCTCTAAGGAAAACCACAAGCGAAAGGATGTAAGTTCCCCTCACCTGTGGTACAATAGCTCTTATTTTGCTATGAAGATTCGGTTGCATATAAAAAGAAAGAGAAAGCTAAGGAAACATCATGAAGGAATTCTAACCAAGATAAGATCAAAGGAAGGATATAGAGAATGAAAGGATCTAGATTAATATGTTTGAATAATTCTCTTGTAGCATGTATTTTATGGTAAGGACTTATCTATGTTAAAAATGTTTGGTAAAACCTAGATCCATGAGTATTCGGCCATGGTAAAAAACTAAGGGCCTAGGAGAACTTTAAGTTAAAACTAAGTATGCCAAGATCTCCTTAAGATAAGTCATGAAACTATTATGATATGCCATGATTATATGTTTAGTTAAACTCTATTTATGTCCATGAAGGTTCGGTTATGTTTGGATTATTTTTTAAAAAAGCCTAGGAGAATTTAAAGCAAAATCTAAGATGCTCATGATCTCCTTGATGAAATGTTATGTGGCTAATCTAGTGGGCTCATATTTATTGTTGTATGGAAATTAAATTCATGCTCTATATCATTCGGCCACTTCATGATTTAAGACTTAGGGAACTTAGAACCTAACTCAACTATGCTCATGTTACTCCTTGATATATATGCTATGAAAGTTGTTTAAGATTTCCATGCTTTTAGGACACTTGAACCCAAATTTTTAGTCCTATAGTATTCGGCCATTACATGATGTATAACTTAGGAAGCCTAGAACCTAACTCAATTATGATCATGTTATTCCTTAATATTTTTGCTATGAAAGTTGTTTAGGGTTCTCATGTTTGTAGGGCACTTGAACCCTAATTTTAAACCCTACATGTTTCGGCCACATCAAGATCTAGGGCTTAGGGAACTTAGAACCTAACCCAACTATGCTCATGTTATTCCTTGATATATATATGCTATGAAAGTTGTTTAAGGTTTCCATGCTTTTAGGACACTTGAACCTAAATTTTTAATCCTATAGTATTCGGCCATGTCATGATGAAGGACTTAGGGAACCTAGAACCTAACTCAACTATGCTCATGTTATTTCTTGATATTTTTGCTATGAAAGTTATTTAAGATTCTCATGTTTTTAGGGCACTTGAACCCTAATTCTAAACCCTACATGTTTCGGCCACATCAAGATCTAGGGCTTAGGGAACTTAGAACCTAGCTCAACTATGTTCACGTTATTCCTTGATATATTTGCTATGAAGGTTGTTTAAGGTTCTCATGTTTTTAGGGCACTTGAACCCTAATTTCAAACCCTACAAGTTTCGACCAATACATGATGAAGGACTTAGGAAACTTAGAACCTAACTCAACCATGCTCATATTATTCCTTGAAATGTTTGCTATGGAAGTTGTTTAGGGTTCACAAGCTTAAATGATAGTCTTTAACCCAATGCATGCTTGATAAGGTTCGTCCATGATAAGTTGTAAGTCTAAGTAACCTAGAACTCTACCTAAACTTGCTCATGATAGTTCTTATGGTATAAGAAGTGATGCTTGCTTAGGGTTCACATGTTGGGATGAAGTTTTCACCATAAACCCAACTTATATGGTTCGGCTACAAAGAGACATTAGGGTTAGAGATCGAATTATGTTTTCCATGTATCTTATATGCCATGATTTTAAGTTTTCCATGCTTCTATGTTTAATTATGCACACTTATGATCTATACATGATGGAAACCCTTATGCTATGGTGTGTATTATTTATGATGAAGTTATGTGCAAAATTTATGCATGAAATATACGATGTGCTGTGTGCCCAATTTATGCATGAAATATATGATGTGCTGTGTGCCCAATTTATGCATAAAATATATGATGTGATGTGTGCCCAAATCTTTACATACCATTAAGATGAGCTGTGTGCCCAAAAGTCTATATGGTATGATATGATAAGTGACACGATGTACAAGAAGAGATAAGAACCATGATATGTAAGAACATGCTATTTTACTTTATGTATGGCTTGTACCAAGGGTCCATAAGCGCCCTAGGGTCGATGGACTAAGAAACGGGCCTCGTTAGGGATGGACTCCTAAGTGCCCCTAGGTCGATGGACTAAGAAACGGGCCTAGTATGTATGCCTTGTAGGGTTCAAGACTTGCTACCTTGGACCTACATAGGACGCGCGCATTTATGTATGTGGTACAAGCCAGGGCCCTAATCATGTTAAGATTATGTTTAAGTATGTATAGTATAAGTTTTCAAAGGACATATTGCATATGTTTTCATGATACATGGTTAGGAATTTACCTTGCATATACCTTATGATTATGCTATGATATTTATGATGATGTTATGATATGTTAGGGTGAAATTGATGATTATGTTATGTTGTGCCATGATACCTTACGCTTATGTTATGATATGCTATGATATGCTGCATGATATAATGAATTTCCTTCATGTGTTATGTCTTGTGATTTTGATATATGTCATACGATTTTTGTGAGTAGGAAAGGAACTTACTGAGCCATGAGTGCTCACAGCTTACTTTCTTGTACCACAGATAAAGGCAAGGAATGGATGAACTAGGGGAGCAGCAGGAGGGGCTGGAAGGATGTGTGGTAGTGTCCTGGCTAAAGGAGAAAGACCTGCTTTTTGTTTAATAAGAACCATGCCTAGTTATGTTACTGCTTTATGATTCCATGACATTTAATTTTGTGTTTGGGCATTATGACTTACAAATCATGTTAAGTATGCTATGTGATTTCTATATGTCCAGGTGATTAGTCATGTTGATTCATATAGGGAAAAAAAAAGAAATGTTTCTAACTTTTATAAATAAGACTTCCGCTGTAGTAAGTAGGTATGTATATGTATGTGTAAGTAACCCCCGTCTCTTTAGCAGGAGGGGCGGGGCGTTACAGTTTGGTATCAGAGCCAGGTTTAGCCAATTCACTACACACATGTCAAGCCTCCATCCTGCCGCTCCAAGTAAGAATTTATGTGCTTAATTTAATTTGTTGTAGTTGTTTTATGATGCTTTAATATTATGCATGTTTATTTATGTTCGTTATCTAGTTTAGGTATGCATGATGGTAGGATAGGAATAGTACTAACCTTTTTTGCAAACAAATAGTAATTGTTGGATCGAGAAGCGCTAGAGGGGGGGGGTGAATAGCCCTCGTGGCTATTTGTTCGATTATCGGAAAACTATCGGAGTAATTAAAATGCAGCGGAATAAAATAAACACAAAGACACAAAGGGATTTACTTCGTTCGGAGCCTAAGGCGACTCCTACTCGAAGGCCCACGATCCTTGATCGCTTCCGGTGGGTAACAACTATAAGCTCGATAAGAATTACAGATTACAAAATGTAACAGCAATTAGAATAACTTTTGTACCGACAACTTAAAGAAGAGAAAAACGAAGCTCCGGGTCGTCGGAATGTTACAACAGTACTTCGGAATGACTTTGTTAGCAGCACGTTGAAGAAGGAAAGCTCAGAACTTGATTGATTGAGATGCTGGTCGAAATCCCCTTATAAAGGGTGTTCAAGGCGCCTTGAAGGCTGTTCAAGGCGCCTCCATGCTGCCTAGTCTTCCGCGTGGATCAGATCTGAACTGGTCGAACTTTATCTCTTGGATGGGCCTTATACCCTGCTCAAGGCGCCTTCCAAGGCGCCTTATACTCCCTTCAAGGCGCCTTCGATGAACTTTCGCAGCCAGCTCAGCTTTTGCACCCGAGGCGCCTCCAAGCTCCATGGAGGCGCCTCGGACACTGTTCATCCGAGGCTTTAGGTTGCTCCTTTGCACCTGCAAGATACGTTAGTCCCAAACAATATCCTGCAACACAAAGTTAGCACAATAAACATGATAAAAGAAGTATAGACAGTCTCCGGACTGTCCGAGTCTGACTTCGGGTTTCCAACCGGAAACCCTAGGTCGACCCGACGCCTACTGTTCCCTCTACGGGGAACGCGTCCTCACCTACTCCACTCAGGAGATTTACCTGTTGCCAGTCGATCCTCCAGATCGACTGGACTTTTGCTCAGCACTCGATACTTCCGGACTTTCTGCTGGACATCCACTTCCCCGGCTAGTCCAGTCTTTCACCTGGTTCGCGACACCAGGACTTTTCACCAAGGGTTACCACCCCCTAGGACTTTTGCCTGAAGCCATCGACCTGCCAAGACTTTCCGCATAGGGTTACCACCCCCTATGACTAAGGGTTACCGCCCCCTAGGGTTTTCCCTTTGCCTAACCGCAGCTAGGACTTTCCTGAAATCCTCAAGTAGACTTGTTAGACTACACAACATCTTAACTTTGAATTCTTTGCCGTTATCAAAACACGAGTTCGATCGTCGGATGCTTCCCGCACCAACAATCTCCCCCTTTTTGATTATGGCAACACAAATTCAAAGTTAAGTAAACAAACGAATAGATAGACATTTTTAACACAGGCAAATCTGCTGAGTATAGATGAACAAGGTAACTAAAGCAAATTTACCCTAATTGCCTTATATGCTCCCCCTTAACTTTGGCTCCCCCTTAACTTTTGCTCCCCCTTAATTTTTAACTTAAATTTTATGTTTACATTTTTGCTACTCTCCCCCTTTGCCATAACTCAAAAATGGGCAATAATATGTGTTTGAATGAATTGTACATGATTAAAGTTAGCAATGTTCAACAGGGTTTGAAAGTTAAGGTTAATTGGATTAATATTTTAAGTTTTTAGGACAAGATTATTCATTTAAGTTCAGTTGGTCCTTAAGTCCAAGCACAAGTCATGTTCACTAGATTGATATATTAGGTATCAGAGCCATAGAGGACAAAACATTCTTAACACAAAAAAAAATCGAGTATCTTTTGCCAACTGTCTAACCTTTAGTTACTTGCTGATTGTCTATAGGACAATAGCTTTTACTAGGTTAGTCAAGTTAAGTTATTTTGGTCCAGATAGACTTGACTAGAGCTGGAGAACTTAACTTGATTAATGTTTATTGCATATTTAACGCCCAAACTCATATTGATGCACAGATATAAGCATTCTTGAGTCTAGGCTATACCCTATGCATCTCACGCCGTTCTATGTTTGTCAATCACAATCAAGGTAAACCTAGGTGTTTGTGAGATGCTCTGGCTTAATTCTAGGGGAACATGATATCTAGGGGGAAACCCTAGTCTAATTCCAGAAAATTTTAAAAATCTAGCAAAATTGGAGTTTTGAAAACTGTTTTTCCTAGAATTTGAAATAAAACCTATGCTCATAAAATAAAACACATAAAACTGAGTAATAATATGTCTAATCAATTTAAAACATCCAAGATATACATCAAAAGCTGAGTAACAGAAAGATCCCAGATGTCAATAATATGTCAAGGCAAGTGAAAAGATGGAATCAAGCAGGTGGATCGTCGGTTGGAGGATCGGTTAGGTGCTGCTCAGGTGGCGGCTGAGGCTGTCCCTGACGCCGAAGCTCGCCTCGAAGAGATGCGAATCCAGCAACTATCTCAGATCGCATAGTCCGAAGAAAACGATGACTGTCTAACACAGCTCGTCGCGTCTGTGTGGACTGGATCTCAAGTCGAGTGAGTCTATCCTCGACAGAGAGTGGTGCTGAAGATGACGGCCCGGCTGAGGAGGAGGGTCCGGCAGAGGTGGAAGGATCTGCAAAGAAGTCCTCTGCCAGAAAATCTGGCCACTCCTCATCTGCATCAGGTGCGCCCTCGGCCTCTGGAGCACCAGGGGCAGCAGCTGGTGGTGGTCGGCCCTTCCATGCCAGAATCCCCTCGGCAGTGATCTCTGCCCCTGCTAATCTAAGGCTACGCTGACCGACCTCATCATAAAGGGTAAGTGGGATGAGAACCCCTCTAGTAATGTCTATCCTAGAGCTGGAGAATATCTGGGTCAGGATATGACAATAAGGCATATGAATTACTCCAGATGTAACTGTGTTAGATGCAAGGATAATATTATGAAACATATGGAGGGCTATGTCTATGTCCAGGTGTTGGGTGAGGGCGTACAAGAAGAACGAGTGGGACGGTCGCATCGTCGAGACATCTCGAGTTGATAAGGGTAGAATACAAGCTGTCAGGACTCTGTACATAGCATAATCCTGAACTCGAAGAAGAGTGGATCTGAACTCAGTCAGGCCTAAGGGTCTTTCCTCCCCATAGAAATGCATGTAAATGTCATCTAATGTAACGTGGGAATAGGGGGGGGCACCAAAGGGTAGGGGCCTACTCGGATAACATAAAAATGTACACTCAGACTCCCTAATCTCTAGGCTGGTGCGAAGTAGTGATGGAGTGAACTGAATGTCAGTACCTCCTACCCTGGTGGTATAAGTTCTATCATCAACCTTTTCAAGGTTGTGATAGAACTGGGCACATAGGTCTTGATTGACAGTCGTGGTGCAATCAACCAGTTTATCTAAATGATAATGGGTTATCATTTGGATAGTGGGTTGACAATTTTGTGACAAAAACTCCCTACCAATATATCTAGGTTTGATTGACTCAAAGGTAAACCTAGAGAAATCTATCCTATGCTGTTCCGAGGGGAATCTCGGGTCCGTGGAAGGGGCCCTTGCTGGTGTGGTATCCACAATACGACGCTTCCTATTTTTGACATTATGCAAGAAAAATTGCAAAACTAGTAAGAATATAGGATTTAAGCAATTGAAGAAGGGTTTTAGATTGTACCTAGGAGGCATAGCTAGGAATTAAAGGGAAGAAAAGAGGTAGAAGGCGCCTTGGTTGGGAATAATCCGAAGAAATCGGCGGCTTGCGGCGAAACACGAACTGAAGCAACAATGCTTCTGTTCGTGACAAAAGAGAGATTTTAAGGCGCCTCCTGATCCCTCTAGGGCGCCTTCGGAGGCGCCTTAAGGGCTTCTTAAGGCGCCTTAACTGGGCGGCGGGAAATTTCCCGCCGCTGATTGAGGGCGCCTCCTCTTAGATGGAGGCGCCTTCGGATTCTACGGGTCCAATTTTTTTTTTTTTTAATTAACAAATTTCTTATAGATTAGTTTTTGAAATAATTTTGAAATTTAAAATAATTTTGAAATTTTAGTTTTTGAAATAGTTTTGAAATTTAAGTTTTTAAAATAATTTTGAAATTTAAGTTTTTAAAATAATTTTGAAGTTTAAGTTTTTAAAATAATTTTGAAATTTAAGTAAAAATAATTTTGAAATTTAAGTTTTTAAAATAATTTTGTAATTTAAGTTTTTAAAATAATTTTAAAATTTAAGTTTTAAAAATAATTTTGAAATTTTAGTTTAAAATAATTTTGAAATTTAAGTTTTTAAAATAATTTTGAAGTTTAAGATTTTAAAATAATTTTGAAATTTAAGTTTAAAATAATTTTGAAATTTAACTTTAAAATAATTTTGAAATTTAAGTTAAAATAATTTTGAAATTTAAGATTTTAAAACAATTTTGAAATTTTAAGTTTTTAAAATAATTTTGAAATTTAAGTTTTTGAAATAGTTTTGAAATTTAAGTTTTTAAAATAATTTTGAAATTTAAGTTTTTAAAATAATTTTGAAGTTTAAGTTTTTAAAATAATTTTGAAATTTAAGATTTTAAAATAATTTTGAACCTTAAGTTTTTAAAATAATTTTGAAAGTTAAAAATAATTTTGAAATTTAAGTTTAAAATAATTTTGAAAGTTAAAAATAATTTTGAAATTTAAGTTTAAAATAATTTTGAAATTTAAGTTTTTAAAATAATTTTGAAGTTTAAGTTTTTAAAATAATTTTGAAGTTTAAGTTTTTAAAATAATTTTGAAGTTTAAGTTTTTAAAATAATTTTGAAATTAAAGTTAAAATAATTTTCAGATTGATTTTAATTAGTTAGTCATCTCACCCGATCTAAATTCTCAATCAGGGAATCCTATAATTTTTGTGAGATGAATTGAGGTTCAATTTAAGGGTTTGGTTTAATCTTGTGTTAGATTCAGGTTTAGCTTTGGGTTCAACAAGTAAGCATTCTTTGGATAAACTTCTGGGCTATGGTGAGTCACAAGGAGCTCATTAAAGTAACCATGCCTTCGAGGTTTTCCAAATAGTCCTACCCATTGAACTTAATACTAAAACTTGGTCTAACTAGTTAGGATCCATTTAAGGGTAGCTTCGGTCAGTTCCACTTAGCCAAATGCACCAGGTCGAAGCCATATCTTCCTAGACATGCGATGCCCAAGTTTCCCTAACGTACTATCATCCAAAAACTTCACCAGTACTGTGGTTCAAGTTAAACTTATCCCGTTTTAATCTAACCTTAATTACCCTGCCGGGTAATCTATTATTGTTTTACCCATTTCGGGTAAATTAGGTTTAGTTAACCTGTCGGGTAGTTCAGTTGGAGGTGCCAGCTAGTTTGGATCCTCCATCTATTTTTCATTTTCATAATTTCGACTTGTTGAATTTCGAATTTGTAATTTAATTTTGAATTTTGAATTTGTAATTTAATTTTGAATTTTGAATTTTGAATTTGTATTTTAATTTTGAATTTTTAATTTCGAATTTTGAATTTGTAATTTAATTTTGAATTTTTAATTTAATTTCGAATTTTGAATTTTGAATTTGTAATTTAATTTTGAATTTTGAATTTAATTTCGAATTTTGAAATTTGAATTTGTAATTTAATTTAATTTAGAGTTTTAAATTTTTAATTTTTAATTTTGAATTTGATTTTTAATTTTAAATTTGTAATTTAATTTTTAATTTTTAATTTAATTTCGAATTTTTAATTTAATTTCAAATTTTGAATTAAGATCGTTTTCATTTTAGCTTTCCCTGGATCACGGCCTCGATATGGTTTGTCGAGGTAGTATATTTGATCCTTCGGAACCCAGTATTGGCCAAGTCCAATTTGATTGATCAATTTGGACTTGGGGACCCATGCTTGGACTGATTTACTACTTTTTTTGTTTATTAAGGATAAATAAGATTTATATTTTTTTTTACTTTTATATCCTAGCCCAGTTCTATTGTAGACGGCTCTTTGTGTTCCAAGAATTAGATCCAAATTCTTGGAGCCCAGAGAGAACTTTTCTAAAGTAATTTTTAAATCTTTTAACTGATTTTTCAGATTTGAATTTTCTTTCTCAAGTTGTTGTACTTGAGTTGAATCTTCAGTTTGAACTTGATCAGGTAAAGATTTTGAGTTAGTTACTCCTTTAAGAATGATTACTTCTTTTAAAAGTGACTTAATTTTCAAATTTGACTTGGCTAATTTGCGAAGTAAATAATTGACTAAATTATTAAGCCTAGGAATACTTACAGCGGAGTCTGGCCCTTCGGAAACGGATGCGGATCCGTGGCTTTGCTCGGAGTCGGCTTCTGACTCGCTCTCGGATTCGCTGATCTGGTCCGGGGCCATCAATGCGAGTAAACTTGTTTGGTCGAGTTCGTCGTCTTCGTCCTCCGAAGAAGATTCGTCCCAGGTTGCCTTTAGGACTTTCTTTCTTCTTTGCTTCTTGGCTTCCTTTTGGTTGGGGCAGTTTGCCTTGATATGGCCCTTCTGATTGCACCCGAAACATGTGACTTCGAATTTTACCTTTGATTGGGCCTCCTTAGATTGAACTGCCTTCTTCAGATCTTTCTTGTTGAAGCCCTTCTTCTTCTTGTAGAGTTTCTTTACAAGATTCACAAATTCGCTGGCCAGTTCATCTTCTGAATCTTCTGAATCGGGTTCGTCTTCTGATTCCGATTCAACTTTTCACCGTCCTCTTGATTCCCGTGTTCGACTCGTTCCTGCAACCAAAGCAATCCCTTTCTCGGATGGCTGTGCATTAGTTTGTTCATGGAGTTCAAATTCACTAAATAATTCGTCTAATTTTAAGGAGGACAAATCCTTAGAGACTTTGTAGACATCTACCATCGATGCCCATAATGTACTCCTAGGGAATGAGTTAAGGGCATACCTTATTATATCTCTGTTTTCTTCCTTCTGCCCGATTCCATGTAGAGAATTCAGGATATCTTGAATTCGGGCGTGTAAAGAGCTTGCCGTCTCGCCTTCCTGCATTTTCAAATTGTATAGTTTATTTAGTAACAAATCACGCTTACTTACCTTGGTTTCCGAGGTGCCTTCGTGAAGTTCGATCAGTTTCTCCCATAGCTCTTTTGCGGAGGAGAATGAACCGACTCTGTTGAGCTCTTCTTTGGTAAGACCGCACTGAATGGTGCAGGTGGCTTTGGCGTCTGCTTCCACCTTTTTGATAAATGCTGGCTCCCAGTTCTCACAGGATGTAGGCTTACTGTCTGTATCAGTTGGTAGTTGCAGTCCTGTTTTGACGATCATCCTGGTGTCGAACTGGATCTTTAGATATATCTCCATTCGCCCCTTCCAATATCCGAATTCTTCTCCGGAAAATAGTGGGGGACGAACGGTGCTATATCCTTCCTGTTGGGCCATTTAGATCTACAGAAACAGAAATAACAAGATCGATTCCAAGATTAAGTCTTGGATTAGTAGTGCGGGAGGAAAGAAAAAATAACAGGCTCAAGTGGTATTGACCAACTTTGAGCAGAAAATCGACTCGTAAAAAGAAATTAGAATATAGCTATGAGGCTAAATTCTAATCGACTCCGAACAAAACCACGAAAAAAATTATCTCGAATAGTGGTTGCACTGATTCAAGACGACCCAGCTCTGATACCAATTGTTGGATCGAGAAGCGCTAGAGGGGGGGTGAATAGCGCTACTGGCTATTTGTTCGATTATCGGAAAACTATCGGAGTAATTAAAATGCAGCGGAATAAAATAAACACAAAGACACAAAGGGATTTACTTCGTTCGGAGCCTAAGGCGACTCCTACTCGAAGGCCCGCGATCCTTGATCGCTTCCGGTGGGCAACAACTATAAGCTTGATAAGAATTACAGATTACAAAATGTAATAGCAATTAGAATAACTTTTGTACCGACAACTTAAAGAAGAGAAAAACGAAGCTCCGGGTCGTCGGAATGTTGCAACAGCACTTCGGAATGACTTTGTTAGCAGCACGTTGAAGAAGGAAAGCTCAGAACTTGATTGATTGAGATGCTGGTCGAAACCCCCTTATAAAGGGTGTTCAAGGTGCCTTGAAGGCTGTTCAAGGTGCCTCCATGCTGCCTAGTCTTCCGCGTGGATCAGATCTGAACTGGTCGAACTTCATCTCTTGGAGGCGCCTTATACCCTGCTTAAGGCGCCTTCCAAGGCGCCTTATACTCCCTTCAAGGCGCCTCCAAGCTCCATGGAGGCGCCTCGGACACTGTTCATCCGAGGCTTTAGGTTGCTCCTTTGCACCTGCAAGATACGTTAGTCCCAAATAATATCCTGCAACACAAAGTTAGCACAATAAACATGATAAAAGAAGTATAGACAGTCTCCGGACTGTCCGAGTCTGCCTTCGGGTTTCCAACCGGAAACCCTAGGTCGACCCGACGCCTACTGTTCCCTCTACGGGGAACGCGTCCTCACCTACTCCATGCAGGAGATTTACCTGTTGCCAGTCGATCCTCCAGATCAACTGGACTTTTGCTCAACACTCAATACTTCCGGACTTTCTGCTGGACATCCGCTTCCCCGGCTAGTCCAGTCTTTCACCTGGTTCGCGACACCAGGACTTTTCACCTAGGGTTACCACCCCCTAGGACTTTTGCCTGAAGCCATCGACCTGCCAAGACTTTCCGCATAGGGTTACCACCCCCTATGACCTAGGGTTACCGCCCCCTAGGGTTTTCCCTTTGCCTAACCGCAGCTAGGACTTTCCTGAAATCCTCAAGTAGACTTGTTAGACTACACAACATCTTAACTTTGAATTCTTTGCCGTTATCAAAACATGAGTTCGATCATCGGATGCTTCCCGCACCAACAGTAATAACGATAATTTATTGTTATTTAATGAAGATAAGCATGGCTAGGAGACGTACTACCCGAACATACGAGACACCGACTCCACCAGATATGACCCAGGTAGTCACTGATCTCCAGCGTCAGATCACGGAGCAACAACAATTGATCACTACGTTAATGGGCCAACAAGGAACTCCTGCCACACCACCAGCAAATCAGAATGCGGTGCCCGTCGTGCCAATAGTTGCACCAGTACCACCGGTAGCCCCAGCCCAGTGGTTCGACAGGAGACCTATTTAATACAATGGCTGAGGCTGAAACCGGAAAACTTCTCGGGTACTTGCGAGCCATGGGATGCCCAGGCTTGGTTCAAGACAGTAGAAAACATAGTGGAACTGCTGGACTGGCCCGAATCGGAGAAGATCAAGTGTGTATCTTTCTATTTTTCCGGAGACGCGAGAATGTGGTGGGAAAGAGTGAAAGCAAAAAGACAGGTATATCTGATGAACTGGACATACTTCGAGACAAAGTTCTTCGAGGAGTTCTTCCATATGCAAGTGACGAACCGACACTATGACGAGTTCACCGAGTTTCGGCAAGGTGACCTATCAGTGAACGAAGCAGTAAAACGCTTCAACCGTTTGGCACGCCTATGTCCAGAATTGGTTCGTACAAAAAGAGAAAGGGTCAGACTAATGTTGAAGATGCTTCGACCTGAAATAGCACTGAACGTGGCCGACGGAGTTAATAGACCTCAGACTACAGAGGAATTGGTCAGCAGTGCTCTCATCACGGAACATTATCAGAATGTAATGAATAGAAATAAGAGTCAGGTCCGAACCGAAGGACAGAAATCCTCAAACAATAAGACAAGCTGGAAAGGGACCTCCACTGGGAAAAGGAAACAATGGGACAATGCAAAAGGTGGCTCAGTGAATAAGCAACCAAGGTACCCCCAGTGCGCTATTTGCGGAAAGCTGCATTCCGGAGTATGTCATAAGGGTACCATAAGGGTATGTTATATGGTTCGGCTACAAAGAGACATTAGGGTTAGAGATCGAATTATGTTTTCCATGTGTCTTATATGCCATGATTTTAAGTTTTCCATGCTTCTATGTTTAATTATGCACACTTATGATCTATACATGATGGAAACCCTTATGCTATGGTGTGTATTATTTATGATGAAGCTATGTGCAAAATTTATGCATGAAATATATGATGTGCTGTGTGCCCAATTTATGCATGAAATATATGATGTGCTGTGTGCCCAATTTATGAATGAAATATATGATGTGCTGTGTGCCCAAATCTTTACATACCAATAAGATGAGTTGTGTGCCCAAAAGTCTATATGGTATGATATGATAAGTGACACGATGTACAAGAAGAGATAAGAACCATGATATGTAAGAACATGCTATTTTACTTTATGTATGGCTTGTACCAAGGGTGGGCTCCATAAGCGCCCCGGGGTCGATGGACTAAGAAACGGGCCTCGTTAGGGATGGGCTCCTAAGTGCCCCTAGGTCGATGGACTAAGAAACGAGCCTAGTATGTATTCCTTGTAGGGTTCAAGACTTGCTACCTTGGACCTACATAGGACGACCGCATTTATGTATGTGGTACAAGCCAGGGCCCTAATCATGTTAAGATTATGTTTAAGTATGTATATTATAAGTTTTCAAAGGACATATTGCATATGTTTTCATGATACATGGTTAGGAATTTACCTTGCATATACCTTATGATTATGCCATGATATTTATGATGATGTTATGATATGTCAGGGTGAAATTGATGATTATGTTATGTTATGTCATGATACCTTACGCTTATGTTATGATATGCTATGATATGCTGCATGATATAATGAATTGCCTTCATGTGTTATGTCTTGTGATTTTGATATATGTCATACGATTTTTGTGAGTAGGAAAGGAACTTACTGAGCCATGAGTGCTCAAAGCTTACTTTCTTGTACCACAGATAAAGGCAAGGAATGAATGAACTAGGGGAGCAGCAGGAGGGGCTGGAAGGATGTGTGTGGTAGTGTCCTGGCTAAAGGAGAAAGACCTGCTTTTTGTTTAATAAGAACCATGCCTAGTTATGTTACTGCTTTATGATTCCATGACATTTAATTTTGTGTTTGGGCATTATGACTTACAAATCATGTTAAGTATGCTATGTGATTTCTATATGTCCAAGTGATTAGTCATGTTGATTCATATAGGGAAAAAAAAAAGGAAATGTTTCTAACTTTTATAAATAAGACTTCCGCTGTAGTAAGCAGGTATGTATATGTATGTGTAAGTAACCCCCGTCTCCTTAGCAGGAGGGGCAGGGCGTTACAATGACGTCGAATACGAACACTTTCTCCCTGATGATATGTTCTTGAGAAGAACAAGCTCAACGGAGCAAATTTCTTGGACTGGTACAGGAACTTGAGAATAGTTCTCACCCAGGAAAGTAAACTGTACGTTCTGGAGCAGCCCATTCCGGAGGCTCCTCCTGCCAATGCCCCGCGAGCTGACAAAGATGCTTATAAGAAGCATCAAGATGACGCATTAGATGTGTCCTGTCTAATGCTCGCGACCATGAACTCTGAGCTTCAGAAGCAACACGAGTTGATGGGTGCTTACGAGATGGTTGAACATCTTCGTCAACTGTATCAAGGACAAGCGAGGCATGAGAGATTTGAGATCTCAAGGACACTATTTCAGTGCAAGATGTCAGATGGGGCTCCCGTAGGCCCATATGTACTCAAAATGATTGGGTACATAGAAAACCTACAGAGGTTGGGATTCCCGCTTGGCCAAGAGCTGGCCACTGACCTGATCTTGCAATCCTTGCCGGATAGCTATAGTCAGTTTGTTCTAAACTACAATATGAATAAAATTGACAAGTCACTGCCCGAGCTGCTTAGCATGTTAAGAACTGTTGAGCTGAACCTTAAGAAGGCTAAGCCCCACTATGTTCTGATGGTTCAGAAACACAAGGGCAAGGGCAATCCCAAAGGCAAGGGAAAGTCCCAAGCCAAGGGAAAAGGCAAGGCACTGGATCCTAAAGGAGGGGTCGCCAAGGATGCTACCTGCTTCCACTACGATCAGATCGGGCACTAGAAGAGGAACTGCAAGGTGTACCTGGAAGATCTTAAGAAGAAGCGAAGTGAGACTTCCACTTCAGGTATATATGTTATAGAAGTCAATCTATCTATTTCTTCATCATGGGTATTAGATACTGGATGTGCATCTCACATTTGTACTAATGTGCAGGCGTTGAGAAATAGCAGGGCATTGGCGAAGGGCGAGGTGGACCTACGCGTAGGCAATGGAGCACGAGTTGCTGCTGTTGCTGTAGGGATTTATTTTCTATCTCTGCCCTCTGGGCTTGAATTAGAGTTGGATGATTTTTGTTATATGCCTACATTAACTAAGAACATAATTTCAGTTTCTTGTTTTGACAAGAAAGGTTTCTCTTTTATTATAAAGGACAAATGTTGTTCTGTTTATTTAAAAGATATGTTCTATTGTAGTGCACCTCTGATGAACGGACTCTACATTCTAGACCTTGAAAGCCCTATCTATAACATAAATACCAAGAGATTCAAGTCAAATGACTTGAACCAAACCTATCTCTGGCACTGTCGCTTAGGTCATATAAATGACAAGCGCTTATCCCAGCTCCATAAGGATAGTTTGCTGGACTCATTTGATTTTGAATCTTATGAGACATGCAAGTCATGCCTACTAGGCAAGATGACCAAGACTCCCTTTAGTGGGCACAGCGAAAAAGCGACAGACTTGTTAGGACTTATACATAGTGATGTATGTGACCCTTTCAATGTCGTTGCTAGAGGCGGTTATCGGTACTTCATCACATTTACTGATGACTTCAGTAGATATGGTTATGTGTACTTGATGACACATAAGTCTGAATCCTTTGAAAAGTTCAAAGAATTCAAGAATGAAGTACAGAACCAGCTTGGCAAGAGTATTAAGATACTTCGATCAGATTGAGGTGGAGAATACCATAGCCATGAGTTTCGTGACTACCTAGCTGAGTGTGGGATTTTATCCCAACTCACTCCTCCTGAAACACCACAGTGGAATTGTGACGCCCACCCTTCTTACCTAAGGGCGGCGCTACGTTCTTATACTACTTACGTACATATTTTACTATAACAGCGGAAGAATAAAAACTTTAAAGAATTTAATTTATTAAGCATAATATCACATATTCTGATTTGTTCAAATGTGCATATATTGAACTTATAACTAAAAATATTAATTTGTCCGAATCGTCCTAGCCGAGCCACCACCACACACATCACTATCTGCTCCTCCTGCTGCTCCGTTGTTCATCCAGCTTTCTCTTTTATCTGCGGTACAAGGAAAGTAAGCTATGAGCACTCATGGCTCAGTAAGTTCCTTTCCTACTCACTAAAACCGAGAATCATCGTATATCAAGAATGGATCAACATATCATCGTCTCAACTAATCATAACATAACATATCATTCTATTCAAACATATCATGCATATTTCTTATTCACATATCATTTCATAGCAGCATGAATATCATATCATAAAACAAATAAATCACAAGCATAAGACATACAAGGGCATCATATTCATATCATAATATCACATGACATTATATCATATCATCATATAATTCAAGCACATATGAATGTAGGCAATGCATCGTGAATTTGAAAACTTATACTTAATAGTACTTGAAATTAATATCATCATCATTTGGGATCCCGGTTTGTACCACATACTTAATGCGTAGGTCCAAGGTAGCAAGTCTTGAGCCCTACCATGCATACATACTAGGCCCGAGTCTTACTCCATCGACCTAGGGCACTCAAAGGCCCATTACTGACGAGGCCCGAGTCTTACTCCATCGACCCCGGGGCGTTTACGGAGCCCACCCTTGGTACAAACCATAAAAATAACTTATCATGCATAACTATCATATCATGTCCTTAACAATCTTTCATGCATTTATTCTTTTCATTTCTTTTCATTATGTATAGCATTTTCTATGCTATCACATATCATAACATAACTTCATTTCTTTTCATTATGTATAGCATTTTCTATGCTATCACATATCATAACATAACTTCATTTCTTTTCATTATGTATAGCATTTTCTATGCTATCACATATCATAACATAACTTCATTTCTTTTCATTATGTATAGCATTTTCTATGCTATAACACATCATGGCATATTTCATAATATAACTTCATTATGCATATCATTTCATAACTAAAGCAATCATGCATTCTAACTTATTATCATATCATTTTCATACAGCATGGCATAGACATATTTAATTTTTGTTCTAGGGTTTCTAGGGCATTTATCCCTTCATGGCCGAACACATAATGATTCATTTAGGTCATACAAACATGTATCACATTCACACATTATCAAGTTTTCATAAGAAGTACTTTTAACCCCTTAGGTTTCATTTCCAAGGCCTCTAGGTCCTTTAAACCTTACTTGGCCGAAATTCATAGAATATAAACTTCCTTTAAGTGGCCTAAAGCATGGGAAACCTAAGTAAATTTCATAGCAAGATTTACTAAGAACATCATACACAAAGTTGGATCATAAACAAGCTAGGACTCTTGTGATCTTACATGTCATAAATCATGTAACTAATTTTCTACATTCCAATTAAACATGAGAGCATTAATCATCTTTCATAACATAATATCACAGAGGTCATTGAGCATATTAGAATTTTGTTTAAGCTTCTCTAAACCATCACCTTACCATGGCCGAAATATTAAGAGTAAGGTTCATGAGTTTCTTTCAACATACAAGTATACAACTCTTAAGAACTTTATATCATGTCATATAAGCATAGTTATTTTAAATTCAAGGTCCTCCTAACCCTAAATTATTTCTTGGCCGAAACATGAGAGTGGGGTTCTTTTGGTTCCAATCAACTTCCAAGCAAGAAAACCATAGGAAGGTCCTTAGCATTTCATAGAGGGAACCTTGCACTAGTTTGGTTAGACAATAATTTTCCTAACCTATTTACAATATTTTTGATTGAAATTCTAGGGTTACATACACCTCTGATCATGCATCATATATGTATAAAAACATAGGGGAAAAACTTTCTTTCAAGGCATAGAAAAAGAATCCGAAAATCACATGAAAGCCTTGTACCGCAGGTGAGGGGAAGCTTACCTTCTTTGCTTAAGTTTCCTAGAGTTGAGAACTTGCTTGTGGACCTTTCTTCCTTGCTTGCTTTGCTTGGCACCAATGGAGGAAGAAGTGGCTAGGTCTTTTGGTGGAGAGGAGGAGGAAGAGGAGGCTTCTTCCTCTTGTGTTGCTCGGCAACAAAAAGAAAGAAAGAAGGGGGAGAGTTGTTGCTCTCGGCAACAAGAGGGAAGAGGGAGGGAGAGTGCTCGGCACAAATGGAGGAGAGGAGGAGAGTGAGTTGAGGATGAAGCCCCCCCCCCCTCCATGCCTATTTATACTAAAGTGAGGGGAGGAAAACTTGACTTGATTCATCCTCCTCATTTACTTCTCCTCTTAATGAGAAAGAATATGCTAGAGAAATGCTTCTTGAGTTTCTCTCTTTTCTTTCTCTTAATTTCTCTCCTTTCTTTCCTTTAATTATAATTCCCATCTCTCCTCTTACAATATTCACTCCTATCACACTTGGTTAACACATGCATGCATCCACAAGAGAACCAAGGATCAAATCATTCTCCTAACATATTTTTGTACAAAATAATTCATGTATATGCATTATGCATAAATATTTCATACATGCATATATAATATCTCATATTTCTTTTGTTTACATTAATTCCTTGCATTATAAATCATGTATAGAACTTTATATTCTCAACTTTATTTTCTTTCATAAAGTTTTTAATCATCTAAATCCTTCCCATCTTAATATTTAACTTAGAATATCTACACCTTCTTTTCACTACATTCGTACTCTCATTACCCTTACTTTATCTAGGCTTTCTAGGGGTGTTACAGGAATGGTGTATCCGAAAGGAGGAATCGTACCCTATTAGATATGGTACGATCTATGATGAGTCACACAGATCTTCCGACATACCTTTGGGGCTATGCTCTAGACACGACAGCTTTTATACTCAACCGAGTTCCATCCAAGGCCGTGATAAAGACACCATATAGGATATGGACTGGGAGAGATGCCCAGGTGTCATTCATGAGGATTTGGGGTTGTGAGGCTTACGTTTGACGTCAAGTCTCAGACAAGTTAGGACCCAAATCCGATAAGTGCTACTTTATTGGATATCCCAAGGAAATTAAGGGATATTACTTCTACATTCCCAGTCAGCACAAGGTAGTTGTGGCAAAGACTAGGGTCTTTCTAGAAATGGACTTTGTTTCTAGAAAGACTAGTGGGAGCACGTTCGATCTTGAAGAAGTTCAAGATGCGAACAATAGCACTGAAGCCTCGATGGAAGTTGAACTGGAACCACAAAGTGTTGTGGATGATGTTGTTCCACAAGGAGTTGAGGAACAACAACCAGTTCAAGTAGACATACCTCTTCTCATGTCTGATAGGGTACGTCGTCAGCCTGAGAGATACTCATTTCTCTTGTCTGACCATGATGACATTGTGCTCATAGATGATGAGCCTACCACCTATCAGGAAGCTGTGATGAGACCAGATTCCGAGAAATGGCTAGAGGCCATGAGATCCGAGATGGAATCCATGTACACCAAACAAGTATGGACTTTGGTTAATCCACCTGAAGGGGTAAAACCTATAGGGTGTAGGTGGGTCTTTAAGAGAAAGACTGACATGGATGGACTTATCTATAAGGGTCGCTTGGTAGCTAAAGGTTTCAAGCAGATTCTTGGTATTGACTATGATGAAACCTTTTCTCCAGTAGCGATGTTTAAGTCCATTCGGATCATACTTTCTATTGCAACTTACCATGACTATGAGATATGGTAGATGGATATCAAAACTGCGTTTCTGAATGGAAACCTACTCGAGGATGTGTACATGACACAACCTGAGGGTTTTGTAGATCCACAGCATACTAGCAGAGTATGCAAGCTGCATAGGTCCAGTTATGGACTAAAGCAAGCTTCTTGGAGCTGGAATCTTCGATTCGATGAAGCAATCAAACAGTTTGGTTTCATCAAGAACGAAGATGAGCCTTATGTCTACAAGAAGGTTATAGGGGATATAGTTGTCTTCCTCATATTGTATGTGGATGGCATACTACTCATTGGGAAGGACATCCCTTTGCTTCAGTCTGTCAAGACCTGGCTAGGGAGTTGCTTTTCAATGAAGGACTTAGGTGAGGCATCCCGCATTCTAGGGATATAGATCTATAGAGATAGATCTAAGAGATTGCTTGGCCTAAGTCAGAGTACATATATTGACAAGGTACTCCTTCGGTTTGTCATGCAGAACTCCAAGAAGGGATTTCTGCCGATGTCACATGGCGTGAGTCTTTCGAAGACTCAAGGTCCCTCTTCTAGAGAGGAGAGAGACCGCATGGATCAGATCCCTTATGCCTCAGCCATAGGATCTATCATGTACGCTATGCTATGTACTCGACCTGATGTCTCGTATGCTTTGAGCATGACGTGCAGATACTAGTCAGATCCAGGTGAAAGTCACTGGATAGCGGTCAAGAATATTCTTAAGTACTTAAGAAGGACTAAAGAATATTTCTTGATATATGGAGGCAATGATGAGCTAGCTGTAAAGGGTTACAGTGATGCCAGCTTTCAGACCAATCAGGATGATTATCGATCGCAGTCAGGGTTCGTATTTAGCATAAATGGTGGTGCTGTGAGCTGGAAGAGTTCGAAGCAGGACACAGTAGCTGATTCTACGACAGAGGCCGAGTACATTGCTACATCAGAGGAAGTAAAGGAGGCAGTTTGGATCCGCAAGTTCATCACTGAACTTGGGTGGTTCCCAGTATCGCTGACCCTATTGAGCTCTATTGTGACAACAATGGAGCTATAGCACAGGCGAAGGAACCTCACTCACACCAGCGGACCAAACACATACTACGGCGCTTCCATCTCATTCGAGAGATTATCGAGAGAGGAGATGTGAAGATTTACAGAGTACCTACAGAGGCTAACATCGTAGATCCCTTGACCAAGGCTTTGGCACAGAGGAAGCATGATGGTCACACTAGGTCATTAGGGCTTAGAGCCTACACTGATTGGCACTAGTGCTAGTGGGAGATTGTTAGTTAGAGCCCTAGAGCCAATCATTTGATGATTGTATCATGGACTTATTGTATCATATTCTTATATAACTAAAGACATTTGGTTTTTGGTTATTATACTTACTTGTATTGGTGCCAAATAAACTAAGTATAATAACGTCCTTGAGTAGAAGGTTCTCACCTATATCAATCGGTTAGTTGAACCGATAGTGAGATGATATAGGGAACACTACTCTTAATCATTCCTAGTCGAGTATTAACATTCAGGGGCAATGTTAATGCAATAAGACTAGCATGTAGGTCAACTCGATGACTTGATCTCACAAGTCATGGATATAGAGATATCAAGTTGACACATGGGTATCCATTAGAGAATGTATACTGAATGACCCACCATGAGAAATTATCATGGATCGTTATATGAGTGTCATATACTTTCTCATGTGGCTATTAGTATGACTACTAGTCCTTGGACCTGAAGTCACCATGGATCCCTACATAAGGAGTTATGTACTTTGGTTTCGTCAAATGTCACCCGTAACTGGGTGGACTATAAAGGCGATTACCGGGTATGTAACGAATTATGTAGAGGGATGTGAGTGATGTAGATGAGATCTATCCCTCCTATATGACAGGAGCGACATCGATATTCTTGATAGAGTGAGACCACGAAGTGCATGACCATGCCCAAATGAGTCAATATGAGATATTGAGCTCATTTGATTTAGTGAGTCTACTTGGAGTTCAAGATTTAGATTGATTAGAGGATGACACGGTCTATGTCTCATATTGATCAATCTAGATGTCTAGGATAGAAGGACACTTGTCACATATTGTGAGGAGTCACAATTAGTAGTCACAAGGTGATGTTGGATCTCAACATTCTTGTAACTTGGGTAGTAATGATGTGTTGCTAGATACCGCTCATTATTTATGCTCCTAAATGGGTTTAGGGGCATTGCCAATGTTACAAGAACCTATAGGGTCACACACTAAGGACAATTAGATGGAGATTAGGTTCATATGATGAACCAAGAGGATTAGATTCATTTGATGAATCAAATTGGATTAAGAGTAATCCTAATTCGGCTAATTGAGTTGGACTCAAGTTGATTCATGTGTTCAATGAGTCTAATTTAGATTATGACTCATTGAATCAATTTAATTAAATGAATTAGATTCATTATATTAAATTGGCTTGAATTAAATGGTTGGATTAGATCAACCATGGGAGAGATTAAGTCAAGTTTGACTTGACTTGAGAGGAAGATGAAGAGTCAAGTTTGACTTGACTTTATGCCACCTCATTGGTGAGTTGGCATTGAGTGGGCCAATGATGATGCTGCACATCATCATGGTTGCTTAAGTGGGATGCCACCTCATGGAGGTTACTACATCACTTAATGTGGCCGGCCACATCAATGTATGAATGAGTTTCATTTTGTGAGTTATTCTCATTCATTCCTTCATCTTCTTCCTTGCTCCAATTCTTCTCTCCCTCTCCTCCTTTCTTGGCCGAACACTCTAGGTGCTAGCACACCTTTGTTTGGCTTCTCCACCTATTGTGTTCGTGTGGATACGCATAGAGAGTTATCTACCTTGACAACTTCAGATCCGGCACCTTGGACGAGCGGGATTCGCGAAAGGCACGCATCAAGGGTAAAAATCTCTTAACATATAGTTCTAGTGTAGATCTATAGGTATGTAAACTCGTACTCGTAATTTTGTTTTCGAAAGTTTTTACTTCGCACAGATCCGTGGCTGGGGGTTTCAGGGTTTCCGCGACGCGAAAAGTGGTTTACGCGGCCCGAAAAACCCAAGACTAGAAAACAAATAACAATCGTTATCGTCAGCAATCTCCCAACCGACAACCCTACCAAAGACAGAACAACCTACCTAAGCGAGAATATCAAGCGACTGAAACACAACAGGGGGCATTGCAATTGCAGGGCGGACCATCCCGGGCACACGAACCAGCACAGCCGGAGATAGCGATTGCTCGACAGGAAGAAAATCGGACCAATGCCACCCGATGAAATATTAATATGATAACGGGCGGACCTACTGATGGTGATTCTAACCGGGCAAGGAAGGCACACCCTCGGCGATTGCAGATCCATGTGGTAGGATGCAGCACAGAAAAAGTAGTGGGGCCAGAGATTAGTTTCAGTCCTAAAGATCTGGAGGGGGTAGAAGTACCTCACGATGATGCTTTAATAATAAAAGTTGTCATAGCTAACTACAATATTTCCCGTACTTTTATTGATATTGGTAATTCTGTCAATATTAGTTTCAAAAAAGCTTTTGATTAGTTGTAGATAGATCCGAGCGAGCTCCAACACATGGTAACTCCTCTTTATGGTTTCATGGGCAATGAAGTGCAACCTCTAGTCCAGATAAAACTAGTTATTTCTTTAGGGGAGGAGCCCCTAATGAGAACCAGGAGATTCTATTTCATGGTGGTGGATGCGCCTTCTGCATATAACGTTATACTGGGTCGACCGACCTTGAACGAGTTTCGAGCGGTCGTTTCTACTTTCTGCTAGAAGGTGAAGTTCCCCGTTGATGATCAAGTGGGAGAAGTCCATGGAGATCAATTACTCGCATGGAAATGCTATGTGGAGATTATTCGGACGGAAGCTAATGTCGCCCGCAAAGCTCAGAGGATGGAAGTTAATGCTATCCAGGAAAAACTGCCTAGTTTGATATACAAAGAAAAGGAGGAAGTACAAATACAGGTCGGACGATCAGAAACTGTAACTTATGTGGCGGCCGACATGGACCTTCCACTCAAGACTAAATTGATACAATGTTTGAGCTTGAAGAGCGACGTGTTTGCATGGACTCCCAAGGAGGTCACAGGTATTTCTCCTCTAGTAATGGAGCATTCATTACATGTTTATCCTGACGCTAGGCCTGTCAAGCAAAAGAAAAGAGACTTTGGGGCCGACCAAAACCAGGTCATCAAGGAAGAAGTAGATAAGCTACTGGAGGCGGGATATATTCGGTAGGTACAATTTCCTAACTGGTTAGCTAACGTCGTCCTGGTACCTAAACAAAGACATAAGTAGAGAGTGTGTATTGACTTTCAGGACCTCAATAAAGCTTGGCCAAAGGATTACTATCTTGTGCCGTGTATTGATCAAGTGGTGGACTCTACCAACGGATGCGAGTACATTTGTATGCTGGATGCCTACCAGGGCTATTATCAAGTACCTCTTGCAATGGACGACCAGAAAAAGGTTAGTTTTATTATGGCAGAAGGTACCTATTGTTATAGGGTTATGCCTTTTGGATTAAAGAATGCAGAGACGACCTATCAGAGGCTTATGAATAAAGTCTTTCGGAAATAGATAGGAAGAAATATGGAAGTATATGTGGATGACATCTTGATTAAATATCCTCAGGCTGTTGATTTGTCCAGAGATATAGAGGAAACATGTCGAACCTTAAGACAATATGGACTCAAGCTCAATCCCGGCAAGTGCTTGTTTGGAGCCAGAAGTGGAAAATTCCTAGGCTATATGGTGATAGAGCGAGGGATAGAAGCAAATCTCAACAAAGTTCAAGCAATCCAGGATAAAGCCCCCACACAATATGAAAGAAGCTCAAAAATTGACTGGGTGAATCACTGCGTTATCCCGCTTCATCTCTCGATCGGCCAACCGAAGTTTCCACTTCTTCAAGATACTTCGGAAGGTCAATAAATTTCAGTGGAATGAAGAATGTGACAATGTATTTCGAGAATTAAAAGATTACTTGTCAACCTTACTTGTATTAGATAAGCCTGTAGTAGGGGAGACTTTATGGGTCTATCTTTTAGCAAATGAGCATGTTGTAGGCTCAGTACTGGTGAGGCAGGAGAGTAAGAAACAACAACCAGTATATTTTTCAAGTCATCTATTGAAAGGAGCCAAGTGTAGATATACTACACTCGAGAAATTAGCTTATGCCTTGGTCTTGACATCTAGAAGATTGCGTCCTTATTTCTTATCACACGCAATCATAGTACTAACTAATAGCACTCTCAGTCGAGTTCTCCTTAAACTAGAAGCATCAGGGCAGTTGATCAAGTGGGAGACCAAGTATAGGGAATACGATATACAATATCAGCCTCGTTCGACAATTAAAGTACAAGTTCTGGCAGATTTTATAATAGAAGTACAAGGTCCCGAAGAAGAAGGGACTTGGAAAATTTATGTAGATGGGTCTTCTACCAGACAAGGTAGCGGTATTGGTATTCTTCTTATATCTCCAAGAGATGATTGGGTGCAACTTTCTGTCCGGTTAAGTTACAGAGCCACCAATAATGAAGCAGAGTATGAAGTATTGATAGCTTGCTTACAAGCAGCTCGGCATGTGGGAGTTGCTCGGGTATGGATTTATTCTGATTCTCAGCTGGCGCCACAACAATTATCGGGCAACTTCGAGATTAGTAGTGATCGACTCAAGTTATATGCAGAAACTTTTGATAAATTGAAAGCTACATTCCAAGAGGAAAATATACAGAAGATCCCCCGATCAGAGAATCAAGTGGCGGATGAACTAGCAAAGCTTGCGTCAGCAATAGTACCTTGGAACCTAGACCGACCAGTGGAACAAATAGTATTGGTGTCTTGTATTGAGAGACAAGCTAACATAGAAATACAGGGCGACTGGAGAGCGCCGATCATATTATTTTTGCAACAGGGTGTCTTACCAGCAGATGCAGAACAAGCTAGAGTCTTTAAGAAGAAAGACACCCGGTATACTTTAATAGGGGATCGGTTTTACAAAATGGCCTTTCCAGTCCCTTGCTCAAATGCATTGGACCAGAAGATATAGAATATATTTTACAGGAGGTTCATCAAGGTTCGTGTAGCAGTCATAGTAGGAGAAGATCTTTAGCATGTAAGATACTATTGGCCGGGTACTTTTGGCCAACTCTATAAGAAGATGCGGCTCAACTCGTAAGGGCATGTATGTCTTGTCAAAAGCATCAGAATATCTCACATTATCCTACCCAACTGTTGAAGACTTCCATCGTTTCTTGCCTTTTTGATCAATGAGGTATGGACATAGTAGGTCCATTCCCCCTAGCCACTGCTCAAAGAAGGTTTCTATTGGTAGTTGTAGATTACTTCTCAAAATGGGTGGAAGCTGAACCGTTAGCAAAAATTACTGAGAATGCAGTCATCAAATTCTTGTGGCAACACATTATTTGCAGATTCGGTATTCCCCATAAGTTAATCTCTGATAATGGGAGACAATTCGAGGGACAGAGAATTAAAGAATGGTGTGCCGGATATGGCATTACACAGACATTCACCTCTGTGGTATATCCACAGAGTAATGAGCAAGCAGAAGTGACCAATAGAGAAATCATCAGAGGACTCAAAACTAAATTAGATCATGTTGGTGGTAGTTAGGTAGATGAGTTACCCAGTGTGCTGTGGGCTTATCGTACCACCCCTCGAGAGGCTACCGGAATAACACCATTCCAGTTAGTATATGGGGGAGAAGCAGTAGTCCCCATTCAGGTTGGGGTGGAATTTGATCGGAGAAGGTTTTATGATGAAGATAATGACGGTTGACGTCTTATGGAACTCGATCTTATTGAAGAAGCTCGAGACAAGGCAATAACTCATCTTGTATCTTATCCACAGCGAATGAAACAGAACTACAACAAAAGATTTATCCCCCGATTCTCTCAATTAGGGGATTTAGTGTGGAAGCGTGTTAAACCTGTGGGAGATGTTACTAAATTAGCGCCCCAATGGAAAGGACCATATAAAGTTATACAGAAACTTGCTTTCGGTTCTTATTATCTTCAAGACTCAGAAGGGAGAAATCTTGAGAGGCCCTGGAGTGCAAATCACTTACAACCATATAGAGCCTAACAAGTACGCCTGTAATTTGTCCATATATTCCATTTAATTTTTGGATCTAATGAAAAGATGCAGGCATCTACTCTTAATCAATACATATATTTGCTAGAATGAACCGAACAATTCTTCTTTCGAGCGTGCTTCCTCCGCTCGGCAATAGTCGATCAGGGACCTTAAGGAATGATCGACCTAACTTCCTTGAGGGGAACTGGAGACTTTAAACCATTGATAGTCGAGCGTGCTTCCTCCGCTTAAGGCTATTCAAGCGTGCTTCCTCCACTCAGCAACAGTCGATCGGGGAACTTAAGGAATGATCGGCCTAACTTCCTTAAGGGGAACCAGAGACTTTAATCCATTGATAGTTGAGTGTGCCTCCTCCGCTCAAGGTTATTCGAGCCTGCTTCCTCCGCTCGACAACAGCCAATCGGAGACCTTAAGGAATGATCAACCTAACTTCCTTGAGGGGTACCGGAGACTTTAAATCATTGATAGTCGAGTGTGACTCCTCCTCTCAAGGCTATTCGAGCGTGCTTCCTCCGCTCGACAACAGTCGATCAGGGACCTTAAGGAGTGATCGGTCTGGCTTCCTTGAGGGGAATCGGAGACTTTAAACCTCTGACCGTTGAGCGTGTTTCCTCCGCTCAAGGCTATTCGAGCGTGCTTCCTCCGCTTGGCAACAGTTGATCGGGGACCTAAAGGAATGATCGGCCTAACTTCCTTAAGGAGAACCGGAGACTTTAAACCCTCAAAGTTCGAGCAGTCCTCCTCCACTCGGCACCGATCAATTAGGAAACCCTAAGCCTGGAACTGGTACATATCAGATTTAAACTTCTTCAATATCACAAGCTAACTCGCTCGGGAGGACATTCCCTACCTAAATGAGGCGATATTCCAGCATTCTCATATCATTCCATATTCGCTCGGGAGCACAATCCCGACAAGAATATATCAATCTTCCGGATTTCAAATATTATCTTATATTCGCTCAGGAGTACGTGCCCGATCGAGATATATCAATACTTTCGCCTCCTGCCCGATCAAGATATATCAATAGTTTCGCCTCCTCATATCATGCTGGATTCGCTCGGGAGCACAGTCCCGACCAGAATATATCAATCTGTCATACTTCAAGTATTATCCTATATTCACTCGAGAATACATGCTCGACCGAAAGGTGACAATATTCTTGCCTTCTCATATTAATGTAAACTCATCGGGAGGACATTCCCGGCCGAAATGTGGCGATATTCCGGCCTTTTCATATTAATACAGATTTGCTCAGAAGTACATTCCCGATAGAAATATATCAATCTTCAGGATTGCAAGTATTATGTCATATTCGTTTAGGAGTATTTTCTCGATCGAAATATATTAATTCAGATTCGATCGAGAGGGTATTCCCGGCCGAAATATGATAATATTCTGGCCTTCCCATATTCATTTGAATCCGCTCGGGACTAAATGCCCGATCGAAATATATCAATTTTCTGACCTTCTTATATTAATACATACTCGCTCGGGATTACGTGCCAGACCGAGATATATCAATACTTTAGCCTCCTCATATCATTTCAAGTTCATTCAGGAGTATATGGCTAATCAAAATATATTGATTTTTTGGCCTTCATATATTAATTCGTCCGGAGGTATATGCTCAACTGAAATATATCGATACTCTAGCCATATTACATCAATGGAAATTTATTTGGGAGTATATTCCTGATTGAAAAAGGTCGATGTGATGGCTCTCTTACATTCGCCCGAGAATACATTTACAATTGAAACAACCCCAAGTTCTGACAAAATTCATCCTTGGGCACAGAACTTAACCGGAATACTAATGACTCACTCTAAATGTAGGAGTAAAATAAGGAAAGTTTCGAAGAGAAGCTGATATGTCTTAACTCTCGCTTAGTCATTCGTAATTCAGAAACATATTATGGGCATCCAACTACTTCACAAGTTTTCCTTTTCATGCTTTAATTAGCATATGTTTATTTTGAAAATTCATTTACAAGTATACTTGAAGTAGTAGGTAAGCTACACGAATATAGTCTCAAAAAAATTCAACACAAATAGTTTCACCTATTCACCAAGGTTCTACTTAAAACTACTGATAAGGTTCTTAGATAGCTCCTTGTTAAGTCGCCGACGGTCTATGAATCGGGAAGGAGGTTCTTGAGGTAAGAAACCCCCTTCTCAATTCTGTTAGAATCCCATTAGCTGAATGAGTTAAGGTCCCCACAATGTGACTAGCGAACTCATTTGTGAACTCAGGAGAAGTCAGGTACTCTTGACGATGATTTTCCCATCTTTCCTTTTCACCCGCCTTATATGTCTGTAATTCTGACTCACGGCGCCTCGCTTTCTCTTGGAAACTAGTCTTTTCAGTTTTAAGACTCTTTGACTCTTTAGTGAGGAAGTTTATTTCTGAATCTTGAGCTTTCAATCTCTCTTGTAACTGCAATAGCTCAAAATTCTAAGAGGTCAACTCTTGAGTTGAATCTGGAGATCTAGAGATGGAAGTTTGAAATTATTCTAGGATAGAAGATATGAGAACAACATCTAAGATAGCCTTATTTTTCTTGGCTACTTCAACACTCAACTGAGAGGATAAGCTTCGTATTTGCAACTCCAAAGTCTTTTTCTCTTCTTCTTTAACCCCTAACATTTGGCGATGATGCTGCAAATCCTTCTCCAAATGGGTCATCAGAATGGCTTGAGAACTTACTTTCTCTTGGAGTTGAGTGACCTCATTGCCCGGAGTAGGGGAGGCTGCCTTTAGGGCCCTTAATTGATTCTTCAACTCTTTATTCTCCCTCTCTAGATCAGCAGCCAAGTTGCCCATGTAGAAGCTTGAGGCAAAAAAACTAGATGAATATAATAACATAATTAGAATCTGTGGAGATAAACTAGAAAGATATATCTGGAATACTTACAACGGAGGCTTGTTGATTGTAAGCATCAGCCTGATCAATTATGTTTTTGCCTCTTAGAGAGTTCTAGCCTTGTACCCAAGAGTCGGCCATGGAGTCCTTTAGTTGAAGGATGCCAATAAAAGAAGGAATAGGATCGTTCCTCAGCAAAGAAGGAAGACCTTGGGCCAACTTGAAAAGCACTCGAGGAGGGATCGGAGCTGAAGGTCTCGTAGAAGGATAAGGCAAGGACCCTGGAAGGGAAGAAGAAGGTAATAAACTGGTACGAGAGGAAGAGGTACTAATGCTAGAAGTAAGAGGAGGTCTTGGTACAGTAGTAGGAACGGTGTGAGGTAAACAGAAGGTACAGAATCAATAGTTGGCCTAGTAGCAATATCTTGTAAGACAGAACTGGAGGACCATTTACAGGGAGTCCTTCAAGCTCTCACTACAGGAAGAGAAGGAGAAGAAATCTGGGAAGGCGATGGAGACACCGACGCGCCCGAAATTACCCCAGAGGCAGGAATGACTGGGAGAATTGTTGGAATCAATAAACCTAGTCGCATCATGCTAAGAGCAATGTTGGGATGAATACGAGTATAAGGCACAGGTTCCTTACCTCTCTCACGAGACATTTCAGAATTAACAATGGGAATTTACTCCAATTCAGTAATAGTGATTGAAGTCATGATATTCTTTGGAACAAATGTACTCTCACGCCGAGAAGTGAAGGGACTCTCTTCCTCGGAAGATTCAGGCGCCTCGACAGGGACCTCTTGAGGGGGGAGCAAGCCGAGAGATGAAGGGGTCATGTTGAGACGACAATTCTCCAATAACTTTTCCCTTAGCCTAGCCAAAACTGGTTTTATTAACCCTGTATTCTTATACATCAGAGCTGGGAGAACGACATCAACTAAAAAGGATAAAAACCATAGGCTTTTAAGTGAAAACAAGTTAAGGATAGCAAATGAACACAGCAGGGAATTTGCAACTCACCAAAAGGAGCCTCCAATTCTGTGTCTGTAGAGCGTATCTCGAAGATAAAAAGTAAACCTTCAACAATTAGTGCAGGTAAATAAAATTTAGCCCCTTTCAATTTCGACATGGATGCATAAAAGGTCAAGTCGACAGTATCATCTTGGGGATTTGGAAGAGCAGGAAGAGTCCGTTGCCAAGTGATAGGGTATGGAGGAGGAGAAGGCAGATGCAAAAAGAAGAACTTTTGTCTCCATTCTGCTTGTGCTGGGATTTTGTTGAATAAGATAGCCTTGGGATGACTCTGAAACTTAAAAAGGTTATCTTCCACTTGACGGAGACCAAAAAATTGGTGGAACAAACGAGGAGAAGTGGGGAAGTCAAGTAACTGAGAAACAACGACAAAGCTAGATAATATGGAAAAAGATTGAGGGATGAGCTAATTCAAGGGCACGCTGAAATATTGACTTACAACAACAAAGAAAGGATGGAGAGGAAGCCGAAAACCGGAAATCGCTTGTTCCCAAAAGACAACAACGCTCCCTGGAGGAGGGAGATGAGGGCGGTCCTCCAGAGTAGGAAGGACTAAATAGGAAGGGAACCAATAATTTAAACACATTACATAAACTTCCAACTCACTGGCACTGAAAGAGTAATGAAAGAACCACTCAGAGGGGGAAGAAGAAGAGGCCATTGTGGACAAAAGATCAGGGGAGGAAGGAGAACCTTAATGGAACAGAGAAGGAATAAAGGCAGTAAAGGAAGAAGACGACGGGATGAACCCCTTTGGTTCGTCTCTAAAACCCTCGATGTTATTACCGAGAAGGGTAAACAGTAGAATAAGAAATGCAAGAAAAGATATGCTTACCTGGATAACCGTGATGACTACATTCCACATTCCCTAAGTACAAGTTCAAACTGAAAAAGTTACGGGATCCCGAGGGAAGTTATGATTAATCTTTTGCAATCCTAGTGAGATCAGAGTCATAGGACGTATGAAATAAAAGGTAGATCGATTGAATAGGTTCGCCCAGTCATTATAAGTCAAACAAGAAATATAGGCATCTGACTCATCCGGCTGGGCAGTCCAAGTCAACAAGCTCGCCCTACCATTATACGCCGGGTGAGAAATGACCGACCTAGGCAATTCTGCTAGTCCTTTGTGCACAGAGAGAATGACTAGTGTTAAGAGGAAAAATATAGATAAACACATGAGGTTATTCGAGATTAGGTAAGCATATAAGGAATATACCCTATTCTTCATAAAATATCCAAAAAGAAGAAAAACACATACACATGTATATGGACTAAGTTATATAGTCATACATGATAAGACTAAGCTATCAAAGATAAGTCGACCGAGATATCAATTTACATGTATATGAGCACACAACCATTCAATCAATCCCCGCAGATGCATGCATAAAGAATATGAAAGGGCATTCAGAAAATATGATTAATTAAGCTATACCAAGTTCAAGATAACAATCAGCAAGAATTCATCGGTCAAGAGAAAGTCTGTGAGACATTAGGACTACAACATAACGAAAACTACAGTAGTTGTGGAAAGAAGTTGGGAGGGTGATTCTTCACTATCCTCCTAGTGTCGGGAAAGCTGGGGGGAGGATCCGCTGCCAATAACTTCAATTCCTTTAGCTGCTCCACTCCTTCCTTTGTCACGAACTTGATGGAATTTATGAAGAAGTTGGACACCGGAACAACGAAATCAGGAGATTGGAGGTTGGCCTTTTTGCGCTCTTCAAAGCGAGTGTCTTCATTAGCCTTATAATCCACTAGTTCCTCCTGGGCAGCTTTCAGAGCAGTCTCTTTAAGGTTCAGAGTAGATAACTGCTTAGTTAATTCGGTAGCATGTGTATCCTTCAGTGATTGCAGTTGGGAAGATAGTCGAGCAATTTCAGACGTTTGTTCTTCCAAATTGGAGGATAACTCAACACCACGAGCATTGGCTTATTGTAGTTGAGATTGGAGACTTTCTGTGTCAACTTTGTATTGTTGGGATTGCTCAGTCTCCGTCTTGAGTAATTGGATGGTCTCTTCCAATTGAGTAGACAAACTCTTTAATTTTTTGTCCACCTGGTAAGGGGATAGTTCAGAGACCCGTTTCTTCAGTGCTGCATTTTCTTGGATTAAGGTCTGTAACACATCGGCTATACTCATTTTGTATATCCAACACTGTAAAATAAGGGGTATTAAGAAAATATGTGATAAGATAGGACTGCAAAGAGAAATAAAGGTACCTTTGTCTCCTTAAGAGAAAATTTATTAGCCATCTCGGAGTAGTCGATCCCTTCAAACGATCGACGCACCTCCTCTCCAGCTATGGTAAAAGATCCGCCCAAGAGTATGGGCAGGGTGGCAGTAAGTGAAGACGTGGAGGATAAAGAAGTCTGAATCGAAGGGGCCAGTAAATAATGTAAGGTGAGTTGTAAGGGGGTAAGGTCATTTGTTTGGGAAAATTCATAAAAAAAGGAGGTGAGGAACTACTACTGGGAATAGTTGGGATGGCAGACGAAGAAGGCACAAGAGCGGGATAAAGAGCTGAAAGAGGAAGATCAGGAGACGAAGGAGCAGCATCCAAGGAGGGAAGGTCCTCAGAATAAGAAATTGATTTCTGTTTTGGGGACGAAGCAAGGGTCAACCTACGTTTTTTCTTGGTAAGGGCTACTTCGAGGGATTGCTCCGAAGCTGGCAAAGAAGTAGGCTCATCGACGGAAGGAAGATTAGAAGAGGCTCCTTCTAAAGCTACATTTTGAGAACCAGAAGCACCCTCTGTATCAGTAGAAACTGTTGACGAGGAAGGCTAGCTCAAGGTGGTCAGGAGCTCTTGCTCCTTAGTGGCAATTAATTCCTCCTCCAGGCACAACTGATCATCGATCGCAGCTGCATACAAAGCGTCCACTACACAAAACAAAAAATATCTTAGTTAGTAAAAAAGGGTTGGGACAGAAGAATAAAGACTTACCAAGGGAGCAATGAAGCTCTATCTTGACAGGACTTAACCCGAAGAGATAGAGGAGGTCATCACAAATCCATTTATAAATGAACAAGCGAAAACCTGATAGCTTCTTGGAGTAAGTAACAAAAGAAGGGTGTCTATGCAATTCTTTTTTGTCAGGAAGAGCGGGTAGAGAAGATTTCCAGGAAGAAGACCAAAGGACAGGCTCTGGAAGTTCCACAAAAAAGAAACGGGATTTCCATCCTTTAATGGAAGAAGACATCTCCTCAAAAAAGGTCATCTTAGGTCTTGATTGAAATAGGAAGACACCGAGATCTGATTTCTTTGGGTATGAAAATATGAAGAAATTTTGAGGGGTTGGAGGGATGTTATGAATACGGAAGAGCGCGTATAGACCACAAAGATAGCGAAAGGCATTGGGGGCGAATTGCTATAGGGGAATGTTAAAATACTGGCTAATTTATATCAAAAAAGGGGGAATAGGAAAGCGTAAGCCCGCCACTAATTGGTCGTTGGTGACACAATTCTTAGTGGGAAGGTGAGGGTGAGCATCAGAATCAAGAATGGTAATGCGATAGGTCTTGGGGATATCATATAAAGAACGAAGAGCACACCTATCAGATTTATGAAAAATAGAACGGATTTGAACATACCAAGCCGAGAAGGACTCTTCAGCCATAGAACAATGCAAGAATGCAGGAAAAACAACTTACTGAGGTTTGAAGGAGAAGGAACAACACAGAGAGACAGGAAAGGAAAGGAGGTCAGCGAAGAATATGAAAAACCCAGACAGTGATATCAGCAAAGAGCGTGAGGAAGAAGACGAAGAGGTAGAGGGTTTAGGGTTCTTTGAAAATATTAAGTGACAAGAAGCACCGTTGGATGTAAAAAGCACCCACGAGGGGAACCGTGGACCTCGCAAAGAAAAGACGTGACAAGACGTTACCACAAGAACGTGTGACTTATTACGTCAGGAAAGAGAAATTAGCAAACACGTGTCAGGAAGTCGTAAGTAAGCATTTATAATAGAGACAACAGGCCAAATCATACTCATATCAGTGTCGTCGTATCACACAATACTAATGTTCTCTTACCATTGAAGGACCAACTGGTGAGCAGAAGATGTTAAAAAGGTGTCTGGTTTCCCAGGTGTAATAAATAGAAGAGATCGATATTAAATTATAGTGTGGAAAAAAGTTAAGATATCTGAATAATTCCTAAGCCCACCTGGTCTTGTAGACAGGACGGACCTCAAAGGTTCATTTAATCGCATACAAGGAATCACCCATTTTCTCATTCTCGAAATGACCAAACACATTACATTACACGTCCTTTTCAAATATCAAACCTTAACATTATCAACAATAATTTTACATAGTTATGGGGTTGCCATAAGTATATCTACCCCACTAGAACTGTTCCTGATCAAGTAGGGGGAAGGGGAATATTTTGCCCGGTACTTTCCTTTTATAGACGTCAGATTGTAGGGTGATGGAAAGTAGAATGACAGCTTGGGCACATAGGAGAAAGTTGCCCTATTCTCCAGGTGATTGTGTGACTTACCCCCTCAAATATGTGACTGAAGGGTCCACCCCGAGTCTAATTTGATCCAACTCGGTTTGCAGAATATCCACCTTAGCTTGCAGCCGATCTAACTCTTGTCGTTGCTACGATATGATGGAGTCAAAGAAAGAGAGCAACAAGCTAACGATATGGATCATGGTCAACCCACTCTAGATGTTAATGATGATCCATTATGCAACAATGGAGGCCCAATTACAAGGCTAAGACTAGAAAGATGAAGGAAGCACTTAATGTACTAATTGAAGATGTGAAGGCCAAAGCTACCATTGAAGAAGGTTTGACCAAGAGCAAGTCATTCGGCATAGTCAACCTAATTCATGCCTTAGATGAGCTTAATTAGCACTTAAGTTTCATGTCTATGTAGTAGGGATGTGTAGGCTTAATTTAGACTCAATTTCTAATTTTATTTGGGTTGTAATAAAGCCATAAGCTTAAAATGGCTAAGTAGTCAACATAGACCTTTACTAAATGGGCTTTCTTTTGGCCTTTTAGGATTTTTTGGTCACCTTATAGCCATAAATAAAGAGGGTGACGACCACACATGTCACGCCCCCAAAGGAGCCCCTACCGAAAAATTTCAGCAGCACCTCCCCTGTACCGGTGACAATCTGAAGCATAAATACATACAAAATACATCAGCCACATGCGGCTGAAATATATACACAACCACGCAGTTATAAAATCAGCCCACTCGGCTGAAACAAGAATAAAATACAACCACGCAGTTATATATATACAATAGACAGCCCACTCGGCTGTATTAAACCAACACAGCAGAAAAATGATAACGAAAGTCCATACAAAACAAATCAACACACTGCTAGCCGGCTAGGCTTTATACAACAACCACAACAACAAATACAACAACACACCAAATACAAAGATCACCAAATACAAATAAAATATATACAAAACCCGAAACGATCATTGGATGTGACGTAGGACCCGGCAGACAGGATACTCCGAGCGACACTCCAACCATCTACCTGAAAACATAAAGCTATACATGCGGTGGTGAGTATAGGTAACTCAGCGGGTAATAGAAAAGATAGTGCATGGTCTATAAATAAACATAGAGATCAAAGGTATACAGTCTAAGTAGGGAATCACAGAACTATCATAATCAATGCATCTGAACATATCAGACCTACTAACCTAACATACATACTGTACAAACCACAACCGACATAATGATAGATACATACCTAATCTGGAATCGACACCTGGTACAATGGTCAGTAAACTCACCAGATCTGCAACAGACCTACTCGTGACACCTGTGCAATATAAATACGACTGCAAATACATGTAAAATAGATGACATGCATGCAGCATGACAACCATATGCAACAATCATATCGCAAACAAATGCAACATACCACAAACACATGCAACTAGTATCTACTAGGCATGTATGCAAATATATCTCCAAAGATGCACCGCACATCAAATGCCAATGTGCATGCATGCTCCATGGTCACCCCCACCACCTCTCTAGACACCATGACCCCTGTATGGCCGAGAGGCTTGGGTCCGTGACAAACCGTACTAGCCTCCAGTACAAGCACCGCTATAGGCGGCCGAAGCGGACGGTCAGCTAAGTAGTTATATAACTACATAGCTAAGGGTACAATCAACATGTATCCTCCAATAAAACCCATCAGACACGTGTATATACAACAAATATACGATCAACACAACTCCAATCATCACACCAGATAGAAGTATACACGACAAACCAATGGACAAACCTCATATGAATGCCACCAACGAAGTATCCCCTACCATACATAATCTACATGTAAAAATACCACAGAGTATAGACAATCCAAAGTGTAGACTGTATAAGAATTAAATAGAACATCACAAAGGTCAAGCATAAGTTTCAAGCAGGAGAGTAACCAACGAACACGATATAAGGTAAAGCAGCCTAAACCATCACATAATAACCATGCACTAAGCTCAATAAAAATCTACATAGAGCCAAGGAAGAAATACCCGTCTTAAAATGTAGATGGTGTCAAGTAATCCAGCATCGAGACGCTCATCCCGAATCCAAGTCCTGCAGCAATCAATATATTTATATTTTATTTAGCTAAATCCATATGAATTAAATAGCTAAATAAAATCCCTAACGCAATAGGATCACTTCAATCAAATTTGATCTCTGACTAATCCCCCAAATCAACACATCATTTAATCCAATAGCAATCTCCACATAATGATATCAAACCACAATAACCTATCATTAAAATCAAATCTCCATCATAAGTCCACAACCACCAAACATCCTCATCAACAACTAATCAAACCACCACATCTGATAATGCAATCAACAATCAATCCAATGATCCTAAGAATAATCACATAACAATCTACATCAACCAATCACCATATCCACAATTCCAACCCAATACAAATCCTAATCACTCCAACACATACCAATAACGATCATGTATCCATTTACATAAATCGTTCACCCAATAACCATTATAAGTCAACTCCAAAACTCACTTATCAAACACTACTCAAACCTCCTTAAAAATCCTTCAATCTTTCCAAACACAATCTACAATCCATCTACTAATCCAAACCAATGTGGGAATTAAATCAATCTTCAAAAACTCACCTAAAACCGGATATAGTTGATAGTGTTTCACCGCCATCTCTAGAGCTACTGCTGCCCCCTCCCACTCCCATCACCTACTAACCAAACAACCCAATCCAGATTTAAAATCTTAACCAACAAAGGAGCAATGATCGGATATCTATACCTCATCCATGTTCTGTTGGAGTCGTTCCTTGTCCACCAGAGAATTCATCCAGGCAGAAGAAGTGAGATCAAGCTCTCTGCCAATAAGTATAGTCACAGAGAGGAACTCGTTCCATCAGGGCAGACGACGCCAGGCAGAAGGGGGAAATAGAAAGGCAGTAGATCAATCAACTATGGATTGATCGAAAATGTGATAACCGAAGATAAAACGAGGAGCAATCCATGCTAGGGCTCACCTTAAACCCCTTCTTGCCCGAAGATCCATCCATGTGGCTGGCTACTCGGAAAGAAAGGCAAGAAACCTCAGCGATAGGTCGAACGACGTCGCACGATCGAAACTAAGGAGGGACGGCGACGACCGGCTCAGAGCTCGGTTGGTCAGCGTCGATGATGGTAGGTGGCAACGGACAAGGGCAGCGACGTCGATGGCTGGTAGGGACGGGCACCGGCATCTCACCGACTAGGCGCCACGACGATGCGAGAGGGAGTGGGAGAGGGAAACTCGGCCGGCGGTGCGCCGATGCGATCGAGATGCCAGCGGCGGTGGCGCAACAGCATGGGAAGAATCGGAGAGGAGAGGAGAAGATCGAACCGCCTGGTAACCAAAAGGGCTTGGCGTCGGTGAGACACGCGGAGGGAAGGTCGCTGCCGGCGATGAACTCGTAGTGGCCGGTGATCGGGCGCGGAGAAAATCGTGAGAGAGGCTCGGGAGAAAGGAAATCTACGTGAAGGAGGAAATCGGGGAATGAAAGGAGAGAATAGGAATTAGGGCTTAATTAAATACTTAGGTTTAATTTAATTAAACTCAAAATTTTAATTCTCCTTAATCAACTCCCACTTAAATGGTGTTCCAAACAGGCCCCGTTTAACCCCACCGATTCATCCCCTCAAAATGAGTCATACGGGCTCCGTTTAAATCCCAAAAAAACTCTAAAAATTTCTGAAAAATCCAATAAGATTTTTTTTTCGTCCAATAACATTTATTATTTATTTTGTGATATCTTACATTCTCCCCCACTAATAAAAATTTGGTCCCCAAATTTACTGGTCAACTCAGGGATCCACAACCAAGAGTAACAACTAAGCAATATACTCATATATCACTCCATCCAAGTATCATAAATAAATCTCCAACCATAACAATCCACCTCCATGTGAATAGTGATGACTATGAGCTCACTTTGCTTCTGCTACTCCCTTACTGCCATCTAGCCAAATATGAATAAATCAACTACCTCGGAAATCCAAAATCCAATATCATCATATCCTCCAACATCTGTATAGGATGCTCAAACTATCCATCAATCTGAGGTAAAAATCTATACTAGGTCAAATCTCCTAATCCAAAATCTGCTGTAACAACAGTCAAAACCAAGATGTGAAATTGTTGATCTTCATCCCATACAACACTCAAAGAAGTATCATGAGATCCGGTAATCTCTCTACACTAAAATCCTGCTACTCGATCCAAAAGAATCCGTCCTACAAATCGATAGCTAGGGAGCAAAGTCATCATCCAATCAATGATTACTCAACACATCATATCCTCTCCATATCCTGTGTAATCTCACAACAAAGTCCATCATATCATCCTCCCAATTCCACTCCACTATCTGAATCAACGAAGATAATCCTGCTAGTCTCTAATATTCAGCCTCCACGTGCTAACATACTAGACATCAAGCTACAAAATCCGCGATGTCTCCCTTCATGTCAATCCTCCAATAAGAACGCTCCAAATCTCTATTCAACATGTATCACAAATCTAGAACGACGTGTTTCCTGCGGTTACTTCTCTCGGATAAGAAGTGACTCGGAAACACACAAAATCTCCCACGAAACAAAGAATCCAATTCTCATTACACGAGAATTTTAACTACTGGCACGAGATTGCTCTGCTCATGCTATATCGGAACTGCACCAAATCCCAAGTACGATACATCTATGTAGAGTGCAAATCCATCTACACTAGAAAGTACTACTGAAAACGGTGCAACTATCTAAACTGATCTTACAAGCATTTATCTAGAAAAATTCCATACCCTTCCTAGAAAGTCCAGGCAACAACATAATAATGCTAGAGAAACCCTCAATCAATCTCCGGTAATATCCAACCAGACCAAAGGAACAGCGAGTCTCCTGTATAGACTACGACTACACCCAACCGATAACAGTCTCTATCTCCTGTGGATCCACGGTATCCCTACTGGTGACCATATGTCCCAGAAATTCCACAGAAGACAATCACATTACGCACTACTGAACTTCGCATATAGGTGTTCCCACCAAAACATCTCTAGAACTATGCGAAAATAGTGTACGTGATCCACCTTGGATCGTGAATAGATCACTACATTGTCAATGAAGACAATGAGAACTGATCCAAATACCCTAGACATACCAAGTACATCGAGTCCATGAAAACATCTAGGGCATTGTAAGCCTAAACGATAAAACCATAGACTCATAATATCCGTACAACAGACACTCTCAACTATAAGATCCCCAACAAATCTGTGACCTGATCATCAACTACAAATCAACAAATCTATATATATCACAGGCATACAACACTCCATGTCACTATCAACATCAAACACCAATAATAGATCAAGTCAAATATCCATCAATAGATCATCAAAAGACAACATATCACCACACCTGATCTCCCAATATCTACCAAATCAAAAGCATCCTCAACATCAATCAAACCTGATAACTTCATGTACAATGATAGCGAAAAAGGAAGTCATCCAACCTTTAACACTCACTGCCAACAAACTAAATGTATCCATAAAGTCTGTCAAATCTCATTATCATCATCTTTTCTGATAATCAAATATCCACAGTAAAGGAATGTCGATCCAAAGTCAAAGGGTTACACAACCTCCTGACTAAGAGTCTACCCATCAAGAAGATATCTCCACAATTCTCATAATCATCCTATAAATGTCCCTCAACAATTATCGATAAAAAGTCAAACCCTCTAATCTGAGATATAGACTACAAGACCTGGTAAAATGATCATCGAGTCAAGGTCTTGAGTTACTTGATAAAGACAATATTAGCTGATTCATCAAACCATTGTCTTGTACCCCATCAAACTACGATTGCTCCATCCTGAGGTTCAGCAACCTCCAGTATCGAGCAATGAACACAAAGATAGAGGAACACTACAACTAAATAGCTAATCACAATATCTGTCAATTGACGTTCTACCCCTCGAAAATCATCATCTGAAATTATACCTAGTTACGGTCGAACCTCCTAGGTATTACTCAACTAACACCACTTCCTCCGCACCATTGCGGGGTATATATCACTAAGTACATCGTGGATATCTAATCATATCCAATAGTTTCATGAGTTAAGATCTCCCATGGAACAACATTAGGCGAGTCGACTGATCATCGCCTTATAAACCATCATGCTACTGAAAGAGGTAAAGAAGTACTCTCTCTCTAAACGCCTCAAGGAAATCACTAAGTGATGACCTGATTGCCAAAAAGCATTCTCTGCTTCTTCCTTCATGTGGTACCGGGTCACGTAAAGGTTAAACAACTAACTTCAACTCTCTCTCACGTCAGTACAAATCATATATCCGAATGTGCTCTCCAAGTTATACCCTAGTAACGGTTGTATCTCAAAGTGTTAAGCTAGTAGCTTTACACTTTTCCACAACACTGGGGTATCGTATCTGAATGTACCTTCCAAGTCATCCAATCAGATACAGACAATCAATGATCAAAGCCCCCATGGAATAGGATATATCAATCCTCTATAGACTGATTAAGCCGATAATAGCATATGGCTAATTCAGTCCTTTCTACACGGGTACAAGTCAAAATATCTAACCAAGTATGAAACATCCCAAAGATAAGAATATCTAAAAATAGAGTAAGTTAGTCCCCTACTGGTCGGACTTACAAAATAAATCGATCAACTACTATCTGATCCAACAAGAGTAAATCAATACGCCACTAACAAAACCAACTAAGATAAGTCAATCCTCAACTGTCAAAGTCAACAAGGGTAATAAGTCAAACTATAACTACATAAGTCAACCTAGTAAATCAATCCTCAACAGGAGTAAACCGGTACTCTATTAACTGAGTCAACATGAGTATACAGATATCATCCACTACCTAGCTAATAATAATAGAGACTGGTATGTGACTCTAACTCTCAACCAACTAATAGTAACAGACACCAAAACTACTAGTAGTATCATATGACGATATTTTTGAGACTGTAATCCTTGATCTCCAGTAGGGTCAACCGTGATCAGTGATTGACCCAACACATGAAATGCATGATACAAATAACCAGACAGGTACTAGCAGAAGAGTACTAACACATGTCATATCAAACTATCATGGGCAACAATACATACACCAACAGAAATGTATGATAACAATATGCAAACATACCTCCTATAGCCTGGAGATGTCCTGCTGCTGCCTGGTCCCAAACCCCGAAAAGTCATATCAAGAAACCCGAAACACGAAATCCAAAAACAAGAATAACAGGCATCATACCTGCTCTTATACCAAAAATTGTCACGCCCCCAAAGGAGCCCCTACCGAAAAATTTCCGCATCACCTCCCCTGTACCGATGACAGTCTGAAGCATAAATACATACAAAATACATCAGCCACATGAGGCTGGAATATATACACAACCACGTAGTTATAAAATTAACCCACTCGGCTGAAACAAGAATAAAACACAACCACGCAGTTATATATATATACAATAGACAGCTCACTCGGCTGTATTAAACCAACACAGCAGAAAAACAATAACGAAAGTCCATACAAAACAAATCAACACACTGCTAGCCAGCTAGGCTTTATACAACAACCACAACAACAAATACAACAATACACCAAATACAACAATCACCAAATACAAATAAAAGATATACAAAACCCGAAACGATCATCGGATGTGACGTAGGGCCCAGCAGACAGGATACTCCGAGCGACACTCCAACCATCTACATGAAAACATAAAGATATACATACGGTGGTGAGTATAGGTAACTCAGCGGGTAATAGAAAAGATAGTGCATGGTCTATAAATAAACATAGAGATCAAAGGTATACAGTCTCAGTAGGGAATCAAAGAACATGATCCTACTATCATAATCAATGCTTCTGAACATATCAGACCTACTAACCTGACATACATACTGTACAAACCACAACCGACATAATGATAGATACATACCCAATCTTGAATCGACACCTGTTACAATGATCTGTAAACTCACCAGATCTGCAACAGACCTACTCGTGACACCTGTGCAATATAAATACGACTGCAAATACATGTAAAATAAATGACATGTATGCAGCATGACAACCATATGCAACAATCATATCGCAAACAAATGCAACATACCACAAACACATGCAACTAGTATCTACTAGGCATGTATGCAAATATATCTCCAAAGATGCACCGCGCATCAAATGCCAATGTGCATGCATGCTCCATGGTCACCCCCGCCACCTCTCTAGACACCACGACCCCTGTATGGCCGAGAGGCTTGGGTCCGTGACAAACCGTACTAGCCTCCAGTACAAGCACCGCTATAGGCAGCCGAAGCGGACGGTCAGCTAAGTAGTTATATAACTACATAGCTAAGGGTCTCTGACCACTCACATCTCTAGCCCTCTGACTACTGTACCCTCAAGACTCACTACTCCAGAGTGGTCGAGGCTGACAGAACACTGAACGGCTGAGTAAGCGTGACAGGACTAGCTCCACTCCTAGCTACCACTCTCCATCAGTGGTCGAAAGGATAGCTATAAACGATTGACGACTCTCACAACCACAAGGAAGACACTAGTCGTCAGCAATGCAATGAATGATGAACATTGATATATATATAATCATGATACGAACACCGTCATCATCCATGCAACTCTAAATCCACCTAAGTACCCCACAATATGAGTATGATCATCATGATACCTCCACACATCCCACCAAACACATATACGCAACTACATAGGTATAATCAACAAAGATCTCCGATAATCCCCCTAAACACATATACACGGAACATAGGTACAATCAACATGTATCCTCCAGTAAAACCCATCAGACACGTGTATATACAACAAATATACGATCAACACAACTCCAATCATCACACCAGACAGAAGTATACACGACATACAAATGGACAAACCTCATATGAATGCCACCAACGAAGTATCCCCTACCATACATACTCTACATGTAAAAATACCACAGAGTATAGACAATCCAAAGTGTAGACTGTATAAGAATTAAATAGAACATCACAAAGGTCAAGCATAAGTATCAAGCAGGAGAGTAACTAACGAACACGATATAAGGTAAAGCAGCCTAAATCATCACATAATAACCATGCACTAAGCTCAATAAAAATCTACATAGAGCCAAGGAAGAAATACCCGCCTTAAAATGTAGATGGTGTCAAGTAATCCAGCATCGAGACGCTCATCCCGAATCCAAGTCCTTCAGCAATCAATATATTTATATTTTATTTAACTAAATCCATATGAATTAAATAGCTAAATAAAATCTCTAACCCAATAGGATCACTCCAATCAAATCTGATCTCTGACTAATCCCCCAAATCAACACATCATTTAATCCAATAGCAATCTCCACATAATGATATCAAACCACAATAACCTATCATAAAAATCAAATCTCCATCATAAGTCCACAACCACTAAACATCCTCATCAACAACTAATCAAACCACCACATCTGACAATACAATCAACAATCAATCCAATGATCCTAAGAATAATCATATAACAATCTACATCAATCAATCACCATATCCACAATTCCAACCCAATGCAAACCCTAATCACTCCAACACATACCAATAACGATCATGTATCCATTTACATAAATCGTTCACCCAATAACCATTATAAGTCAACTCCAAAACTCACTTATCAAACACTACTCAAACCTCCTTAAAAATCCTTCAATCTTTCCAAACACAATCTACAATCCATCTACTAATCCAAACCAATGTGGGAATTAAATCAACACTACTAGAAATATGATCTATTAGGACACTTTCTTAATGACATTTAATTTAAAATGTCATTATAAATAATTTTTAATGACATTTATCAAAAATAATTATTTAAAAAATTAAAACATCATATTAGACTATTTATCATGACAACCTTTATCTATGTCACCGTATATAACAACTCTAATAACCTAATTACTTCTCATTCTATTTTTTTTCCTACTTATTGTGCCGATTTTTTTTCAGAACCCTAACCAGCACTTGTTGCCGCCGTTCTTACTCTTCATCGCCCACGCATCGCTGTCGCCGGCGCTACCAGCCGACACCTTCCTTTCTCGACCAGTCAGAGAACAACCTTCGCCGACCTCCATCGCGCTTCTCCGCTTCTCCTCCACGATTCCTCTGCCGCACCACCTCTGCCATGATTCCTCCGCAACCTTAAAACCTTTACAATTGCAGGAATGGTAGAGGCAAAAGAGACTGAAGCTAGGAAGCCTACGACGTGAATCAATGATATGAAGAAGGATTCTTTGCACAAAACAGGGTGCGTTCGGAGTTGGGATTGGTAATTTCCAAGAGATTGGACCAATGGACACCAACCTCAAGCCTCATAACTCGACATGGCTGCAAAAGGTCGATCTCCTCTTCGTGGTAAGCTTCCATGTCGATCTCATTCCTCCGTCAACCACTTGCTCCTCCTCCATTAATGAAATGGGAATTACTCAGGAGAATCCAGTGGGCACAGGGTTCAGTTTCGTGGAGGAGGAGAGCTTGCTAGAGAAGAGCGATTGGGAGGCGGCAGCAAACTTGACTGCACTTCTGAAGAAACTCTACCATGGGAACGCAGCCATGCAGCGAAGAACAAAATCCTCTTCTTCGTGGCAGTCTTACTGCGGCCGGTTTGCCGTGACAACAGCCTTGTCAGTTCTCCACGCCATCAGAGCTAGACAACTAAAGCTCAAGCTCGAAGGTAAAATCAAAATTGTTCTTCATCTGCTTCATGTCACATTGTATAAAAAGATGGCAATGATTCAGCAGTTTTCCTGCATACAATTGAGCAGGTGTTGCACTGGGGAATAACTGGATGTCACCTAAGGACTACGTGGTATCTCGAATTCTCAATCGATCTATTTTCTTTCAACTAAGCAATGAAAGTAACCTCAAATCGCCATGCATCTCTCATGGGGGCCTCTGCTCCGAGACATGTTGAGGCTCGACACAACCGATACAGAAAAATCAAACAAGTAAAGTATGCCTTTCTTTAATTATGCTCAATTCTCGCTGCCTCATATAATCTACATGCTTAATAACTCTGTTATTATGGCTCAAGAGATCAAAGAAGAGATCGACAATGGTGAGCTTGTCAATGCAGCAAATACTTGGTAGGTGCTTGAGTATTTCCTTGTTACCTTTTGTTTTTTTTCCATTAATTTTTCTTAGCTTAGGTAAATTATGAGATACCATAGCATGATTTTGGGGGAAAAAGATTAAGAAAGGCGTGTGATTTGTAAAAACAGTAAAGTTAGATGCTCTCATTGGGAATTCGTCTTATTTCTTTTATTTCTCTATATTGGCCTATAGTTTGATCATAATAATGCTTATGTAGACTAGCACTTCATCGTCGACATTTAGTTAGATTGTGGAGACATGAATATTTGGCAATGTTGTTTTTTTTTATAAATTTTATTTCTTCTTGTAATGGTTTTCTTTTGGTTCTATGTAGAATTTATGGAGACATTTCTTATTCTTGATCTACATCAAGTCATGGTATTTTATGACCACTGATTAATTAATTACCATCCAGTTTTCAGTGTGTTATTGTTCATGCATGCTTATTTTGTAGATCATGGTAGATCCGGATGCTCCGTGCCCAAGCGAACCTGCCCTGAGGGAATATTTGCACCGGTACCAACACTTGCCCCGCCCCTTAATTGCCTTCTCTTAGGTTTAATAATTTATGTGCTTTAATAATTGTTATCAATAAACATGTGAAGGAAGACATAATGAAATTTTTGGCTAGATAAAATTTTGACCTTGTTGCAGAAATATTTTTATATGCCCTTTTTACTTAAAGATATTAAACTTGCCATGTTGCTAAAGGATATTCCAAAATCTTGATCCTTACTCACACTTGTCAATATCTAATGCATCGTGGAAGGAGTTAGAATTGTTTTTGTCTTTGACTAGTTACTACTCACTCAAAGGTAGAATGATTATATTATGGAAGTTGATGAAGGCTATCTAAACTAGCTTAAATTGTGATTGTTTGAAGAATAATTTGGGTACTTTCTCATGTAGTCAATCTTTTTTTTTTAAATAGTGAAACTATATAGAGTTTCACAAAATATTTGATCTTACCAAGATCCCAAGTTGGTCATTTTTACACACATTATATAGATAACTTAGTTCTTTACTTCAATTTAGTTGTCACCATCAGTTTGAGAAATATCTCAAGAAACTTAGTTGATAAAAATCTTTGTCAATATAATTTTTTTTGTTAACTGATGCTAAATTTGTTTACTCATGCAAATCAAATACCATTTAGACTCTTTGAGGTGGCGTATGTTTGCAATTCAACTACTTTCTTGATCCAAGTTTTCTTTCTATCACTCAAAACATTATCAGTAATGTCAAAAGACAAGTAAAAAACTCATATATATATAACAATTAATAAGCACATGAAAAATGATAAGTATAGAGATATTGTTTAATAAACAATGGAGCCTAATGCTTACACAGAAAGATTTTATTTGGATTCCATGTAGGAATTCTTTCCTTCAGTCATCATGGCAAACTCAAGCCTCAATTAAATTGGCGTTCATAATTCTTTCAATAATTAATGAAAATACTTACAAGACAATGTTTTAAGAGAATTTGTATTTCATTTATCTTTAACTTGTGTCTTATTAGATAAAGATTCAAGGACAAATTATAGAATGATACTTTATATGTTTTTCGTTTGGTATGATTTTTAATCTTTTAAATTATATTTATTAGGTTTATATTTTCATTGTATAATTTACTTATACAAATTTATTGATCATATTTGTAAGTGACAGGTACTTGGATTTTGCATATGATGGTTGATAGTAAATTAGTTGAGTTTTTATTTTATAAGACTTTGTTAGCTTTAAAAATCAATGATTTGTTAGTATTAAGTTAGCATTGGATTCAATACTTTTACATTAGTATTGTATTTGTACTTTTGTGATGATGGGATGAATTGTGATGATATGGTGAATGAATTGGATATTTTGGATGTAAAGTGTTTCTATTCTTATTGTGGTGAATTGTGATGATAGTTAAATTGTGATGATGTATAACTTTTTCTATTATGTGATGAATGTTTTGTATTCTTAATAAATATTAGTAATTTATTGTGGTGTATTCTAAATGTTTCTATTTAATGTTTTTATAAAATATTATAATTGATATTTAATAATGTCATTATAGATTATATAAGATGACAGTTTAAAATACTCTTATAAATTATCATTACTAACATATTTTATTGTCCTTATATAAAAATTTAAAATATTATAATTGTCAATATAAATTAGTTTAGGTGACATTTATATTTGTCCTTATTTAGAGAATAAAAAGACATGCATAAATGTCCATGAAATATTTTTTTCATGACATTTTCGATTGTCATTATATTCCTATAATTAAGACACTTTTAAAGTTAGTATAAATATTTTATAATGACATTATACAAATGTCAGGAATACTAGAGGGTCTATGCTAACACCACATTTTAATACATTTTTTGGTGGTGTCACCATAGCTTTAGTGTCACTAAAAGTATACTATAAGGACAATTATGTGTGTCCTTACAGACCTTAATTCTAGTAGTGCAATCTTCAAAAACTCACCTAAAACCGGATATAGTTGATAGTGTTTCACCGCCATCTCTAGAGCTACTGCTGCCCCCTCCCACTCCCATCACCAACTAACCAAACAGCCTAATCCAGATTTAAAATCTTAACCAACAAAGGAGCAATGATCGGATATCTATACCTCATCCATGATCTGTTGGAGCCGTTCCTTGTCCACCAGAGAATCCAACCAGGCAGAAGAAGTGAGATCAAGCTCTCTGCCAATAGGTATAGTCACAGAGAGGAACTCGTTCCATCAGGGCAGACGACGCCAGGCAGAAGGGGGAAACAGAAAGGCAGTAGATCAATCAGCTATGGATTGATCGAAAATGTGATAACCGAAGATAAAACGAGGAGCAATCCATGCTAGGGCTCACCTTAAACCCCTTCTTGGCCGAAGATCCATCCATGTGGCTGGCTACTCGGAAAGAAAGGCAAGAAACCTCAGCGATAGGTCGAACGACGTCGCACGATCGAAACTAAGGAGGGACGGCGACGACCAGCTCAGAGCTCGGGTGGTCAGCGTCGATGATGGTAGGTGGCAACGGACAAGGGCAGCGGCGTCGATAACTGGTAGAGACGGGCACCGGCATCTCACCGACTAGGCGCCACGACGATGCGAGAGGGAGTGGGAGAGGGAAACTCGGCCGACGGTGCACCAATACGATCGAGATGCCAGCGGCGGTGGCGCGACAACAAGGGAAGAATCGGAGAGGAGAGGAGAAGATCGAACCGCCTGGTAACCAAAAGGGCTTGGCATCGATGACACGCGGAGGGAAGGTCGCTGCCGGCGATGAACTCGCGGTGGCCCGTGATCGGGCGAGGAGAAAATCGTGAGAGGGGCTCGGGAGAAAGGAAATCTGCGTGAAGGAGGAAATCGGGGAATGAAAGGTGAGAATAGGAATTAGAGCTTAATTAAATACTTAGGTTTAATTTAATTAAACTCGAAGTTTTCTCCTTAATCAACTCCCACTTAAACGGTGTTCCAAACAGGCCCCGTTTAACCCCACCGATTCATCCCCTCAAAACGAGTCATACGGACTCCGTTTAAATCTAAAAAAAATCTCTAAAAATTTCTCAAAAATCCAATAAGATTTTTTTTTCTTCCAATAACATTTATTATTTATTTTACGATATCTTACAACACATGTATCTTTTGACATATTTTTCAATCTAAAGCGCAGTGAGGCTCTCGCTTGTTGGTTCTTCATTGAACTTGAACTTATCAAGGCATCTCCTTGTGGCGTTCAAAGACTTATCCACCTCAATCCCAAGGTTGTGGCGTCTTCCATCTCGTATACCAAGGTTCGTGCTTTTCTAAGCATTGGGTCGAGGTTTCTTTCATCCATCTTATCGTCTTTAGACTTCCTTCTATCTGTTTTCAATTTATTGTAGGTTCTTGAGATATCTTTCTCATTGGGTTCACATCATTTGGTATCAGAGTTTTGGTTTTTCTAAATCGATTTGGTTATCCTTTTTTTCTTTGTGGTTGAAACTTTGTCTATTTGTTTAAAATTATCTGCTTATCATTATCATCTCGATCTTAGTGAGTTTTATTCGTCTTGGTGCTATCAAATTATTTTCGACAAAAAAAAAGAGGCCGAAATTCAAAAACAATATATATATATATATTTGACGAAAAAAATAGTCAAAAAAAGGGCCGAAATTCTAAAAACGAAATAAAAAAAAATAGAAAAAAAAAGGTGAGTGTAGAGAATTGTTATTTCTATACTTACACTTTCCAATTCCGCATTTCCTTTTAAATTTTCCTTAGTATATTTGCACTTTCCAATTCCGCATTTCCTTTAAAATTTTGCCTAGTATATTTGCACGTTCCAATTTCGCATTTCCTTTAAAGTTTTGCCTAGTATACTTTCACTTTCCAATTCCGCATTTCCTTTAAAGTTTTACCTAGTATACTTTCACTTTCCAATTACGCATTTCCTTTAAAGTTTTGCCTAGATTTAATTCTGCACATGTCTGGATTAAGTTCTGGCAAATTCCTTTTCAGTTCTTATTTCAAATATCTTTATATTTTAGTCCCGCATTCTCATAAGTTTTGCCTTGATTCAATTCCGGCAAATTTCCTTTCTGAAATTAATTTAGTATTTTAATTCTACAATTTGAATCCTTCTATCAATTCCTTTCTTTTATCCTATACCTTTGGGATTTTCAATCAGTCAATGATCGTTTACAAGGAATTGCCACAATTCTAAGTTCTTTAAAGAGCTAACATTAGCGAGTTGAGTGATTGAGTGACAACAGATTGCATTAATGGCGACAAGTGGAGAAGAAGCAAGACCTAGAGAAACACTTGAACAACGTGCCTTGAGACAACACTTGGAACGCATGAAAATCAGATTCAATCAAATCCTCGACAGGTTGGAGAGACAAGATGCTGTAATTACTGAATTACAAAATAGCCAAGCTGGTAGAGTTCCTACACGAAGTTCGAGGCAATATAATCGTGAAGACAATAATGATGATGATGATGGCATTTCTGAGGACATTGATGATAGAGCTTCTAGTGGCAGATCTGGTGGTATCAGAATTGGTGGTAGAAGGGGAAGGAGGAGTGATTATGTTGATAGAAACTTGGGAAATATCAAAATGAAGATTCTTTCTTTTCAAGGTAAAAGTGATCCAGACGCATATTTGGAGTGGGAAAAGAAAGTAGAATTAGTATTTGATTGTCACAACTACTCTGAAGAGAAGAAGGTAAAACTTGCTGATGTTGAATTTATTGATTATGCTATTATTTGGTGGGATCAAATTATTCTAAGTAGGAGAAGAAATAACGAGAGACTTGTTGGCACTTGGGAAGAGATGAAATCAATTATGAGAAAGAGGTTCATTCCATCACATTACTCTAGAGATTTGTACCAACGGCTACAAAGTCTAACCCAAGGATCCAGGACTGTGGAGGAATACCATAAAGAGATGGAAATTGCCATGATTCGAACTAATGTGGAGGAGGACCGAGAAGCAACCATGGCAAGATTTTTACAAGGTTTGAATTTGGAAATTGCAAATATAGTAGAGTTGCAACATTATTTAGAGCTGGAAGATATGGTGCATATGTCCATGAAAGTTGAAAGGCAATTTAAAAGAAAGGGTTCAATCAAGCATGGTCAAAGTTCTAATTCATCCACTTGGAAATCTAGTTGGAACAAAAGAGATGATAAAGTTGCATCAAAAAATAAGACTGAGTTTTTGAAGAATAAAGATGCTAATTCTCCATTGGTTAAAGGTAAAGAACCTATCCAATCTTCAAGAAATAGAGATATTAAATGCTTTAAGTGTTTGGGAAGAGGACATATTGCTTCACAATGTCCAAACAAAAGAAGTATGCTTTTGAAAGAAAATGGTGATATTGAAACTGAGAGTGAGTCCGAAGATGATAATGCCTTGCCACCATTGATGGAAAGTGATGTAGAAGAGTATGCTGTTGAAGGGAAGCCCTTGTCACTAGGCGTCCTCTAAATGTGCAAGTGAAGGAAGAAGATGAAGAACAATGAGACAACATATTTCATACTCGTTGCCACATCAAAGACAAGGTATGTAGTATGATTATAGATGGAGGAAGTTGCACTAATGTTGCTAGTACTATCTTGGTTGAGACATTATGCTTACCTACCACTAAACATCCTAGACCTTATAAACTACAATGGTTGAATGATTGCGGGGATGTTAAGGTCACTAAGCAAGTGTTGGTTTCATTATCCATTGGTAGGTATCATGATGATGTTCTTTATGATATAGTACCAATGCATGCAAGTCATTTTCTTTTAGGTAGACCATGGCAATTTGATAGGAGGGTCATGCATGATGGGTTCACAAATAAATATTCTTTTAAGATGCATGGTAAACTTGTAAATCTTGTACCATTGACTCCTAAGCAAGTATATGAAGATCAATTGAGGATAAAAAAATAGAGTGAAAAAAAAGGAAAGATTGTGAGAGGAAAAAAAATTGAAAAGAAAAGGAGTGTGAGAAAAGAAAAAGTGAGGATGAGAGGAGTGGAAAAATGAATGAAAAAGAAACAAAAAATCTAGAGAGTAAAAAAGGGAGCTTTCATGCAAAAGAAAGAGAGGTTAAGAGAGCTTTTTATTCTCAACAGCCGATGATTGTACTTTTGTACAAGGAGGCTTATTTCAACACTAACAACCTTAACTCTTCTTTGCCTAGTGTTGTTAAATCTCTTTTGCAGGAATTTGATGATGTCTTTTCGGAAGAAGTTCCTAATGGATTACCGCCACTTAGGGGAATAGAGCACCAGATTGACTTCATCCCAGGAGCAGTCATTCCTAATCGACCAGCCTATAGGTGCAACCCTATGGAGATGAAGGAGCTTCAAAAGCAAGTTGAAGAGTTGATGCGAAAAGGGTATGTTCGAGAATGTTTGAGTCCTTGTGCAGTTCCTATTTTGCTTGTGCCTAAGAAGGATGGAACTTGGAGAATGTGCGTTGATTGTAGGGCTATCAACAAAATTATGGTAAAGTATCGTCATCCTATTCCTAGATTAGATGATATGCTAGATGAACTATATGGTTCTTGTATTTTCTCTAAAATTGATTTGAAGTCTGGCTATCATCAAATTCGTATGCGTGAGGGAGATGAATGGAATACTACTTTTAAGACTAGGTATGATTTTTACGAATGGTTAGTCATGTCATTTGGGCTAACTAATGCACTTAGTACTTTCATGAGATTAATAAACCATATTTTGCGTGCTTGTATTGGGAACTTTGTTGTAGTATATTTTGACGACATCTTGATTTATAGTAAGAATTTAGATGAGCATGTCAACCATTTACAAAAAGTTCTACTTGTTTTGTGAAATAAAAAATTGTATGCTAACCTTCAAAAATATTCTTTTTGCATTAGTTAGATAGAGTTTCTTGGTTATATTGTTAGTGCTAAGGGAATAGCAGTTGATGAAGAAAAGGTTAAGGCAATTCGTGAGTGGCCAACACCAAAAATGATAACTGAGGTACGTAGCTTTCACGGGTTGGCAAGTTTCTACAGAAGGTTTGTTAAAAATTTTAGTTCTATAGCTACACCCTTGACTGAAGTTGTTAAAAAGAATGTTGGGTTCCGTTGGGATAGTGAACAAGTTACAGCTTTCAACTTACTTAAGGAGAAGTTAAGTTCGACACCATTACTTGCATTACCTAACTTTGCTAAAACTTTTGAAATTGAGTGTGATGCATTAGGAATTGGTATTGGAGTTGTGCTAATACAAGAAGGTCGACCCCTTGCTTATTTTAGTGAGAAACTCAGTGGAGCAGCTTTGAACTATCCAACTTATGACAAGGAGATGTATGCATTGGTGAGGGCTTTAGAGACTTGGTAGCATTAGTTGTGGCCTAACGAATTTGTTATTCACATTGATCATGAATCGTTGAAGCATTTGAAGAGCCAAAGTAAGTTGAATAGGCGTCATGCAAAATGGGTAGAATTCATTGAATCATTCCCTTATGTGATCAAGTATAAACAAGGTATGGAAAACATTATTGTCAATGCTTTGTCTCGAAGGTATACCTTGATCTCTACTTTAAACACTAAATTGTTAGGATTTGAATACATTAAAGATCTATATTCTAATGATTCTGATTTTGGAAATGTGTTTGAAGTTTGTGAACATGCTGCTTTTGGGAAGTTTTATAGGCATGAGGGGTTTCTTTTTAGAGTGAATAGGTTGTGTGTGCCTAATTATTCATTAAGGGAATTATTAATCCAAGAATCTCATGGTGGGGGACTAATGGGACATTTAAGAGTAAGAAAAACTCTAGAAGTGTTGGTAGATCATTACTTTTGGCCACACATGAAACAAGATGTAGTTTAATTTTGTGAGAAGTGTATGGACTATATACACCTTTACCAATTCCTAGTGAACCTTGGGTTGATATTTCCATAGACTTTGTTTTAGGACCACCAAGGTCCAAACGAGGTATGGATTCTATTTTTGTGGTTGTGGATAGATTTTCTAAAATGACTCATGTTATTCCTTGTAGGAAAATAGATGATTCTAACCATATTGCTGATCTATTTTTTAGGGAGATCGTGTGGCTTCATGGAGTACCGAGGAGCATAATTTCAGATCGTGATGCAAAGTTCCTAAGCTACTTTTGGAAGACACTATGGGGAAAATTGGGAACAAAGCTTTTGTTTTCTACAACTTGTCATCCACAAACAGATGGAGAAACTGAGGTAGTAAATCAAACTTTATCTACTTTATTGAGAGCTATCATTCAAAAGAATTTAAAAGGTTGGCAAGGTTATAATTTACCATATGTTAAATTTGCTTATAATATATCTGTGCATTCTACTACTAATTTTTCACCTTTTGAAGTGGTATATGAGTTTAACCCTTTAACTCCTTTAGATTTGTCACCTTTGCCTGTCTCTGAGCGTGCCAGTTTAGATGTACCAGAAAAGCTGAGTTTGTGAGGCATCTGCATGAAAAAGTTCGATTGCAAATTGAAAAGAGAACTGAACAATATGCTACAAAAGCCAACAGGGGACGAAAGAAAGTGATCTTTGAACCCGGAGATTGAGTTTATGAGGAAGGAAAGATTCCCTACTAAATGTCGTACTAAGTTGCATCCACGAGGAGATGGTCCATTTCAAGTCATTTCTAGAATTAATGATAATGCATACAAGCTTGACTTACCAGGTGAGTATAATGTGAGTGCTACATTTAATGTTTCTGATCTTTCTCCCTTTGATGTAGGTGATCAAGATTCGAGGACGAATCCTTTTGGGTAAAGGGGGAATGATGGACTCAAAGAAAGAGAGCAACAATCTAACGATATGGATCATGGTCAACCCACTCTAGATGTTAATGATGATCCATTATGCATCAATGGAGGCCCAATTACAAGGGCTAAGACTAGAAAGATGAAGGAAGCACTTAATATACTAATTGAAGATGTGAAGGCCAAAGCTACCACTGAAGAAGGTTTGACCATTAGCAAGTCATTCGGCATAGTCAACCTAATTCAAGCCTTAGATGAGCTTAATTAGCACTTAAGTCTCATGTCTATGTAGTAGGGATATGTAGTCTTAATTTAGACTCAATTTCTACTTTTATTTGGGTTGTAATAAAGCCATAAACTTAAAATGGCTAAGTAGTATAAATAGGCCTTTACTAAATGGGCTTTCTTTTGGCCTTTTAGGGGTTTTTGGTTACCTTATATCTATAAATAAAGGGGATGACGACCTCACATGTATCTTTTGACATATTTTTTAATCTAAAGCACGGCGAGGCTCTCGCTTGTTGGTTCTTCATTGAACTTGAACTTATCAAGGCATCTCCTTGTGGCATTCAAAGACTTATCAACCCCAATCCCAAGGTTATGGCGTCTTCCATCTCGTATACCAAGGTTCGTGCTTTTCTAAGCATTGGGTCGAGGTTTCTTTCATCCATCTTATCGTCTTTAGACCTTCCTTCTTTCTATTTTCAATTCATTGTGGGTTCTTGAGATATCTTTCTCATTGGATTCACATCACGATATTAGCAGACTATCTGTATGAACCTTCCTGGTTAGCGCAGCTATCTCTGAAGCATGATGGGACTTCAAATCATTTAACTCTTTAGTCTTGCGTTCTAGATCCCGATAAACTTTGTTCCTCAAAAATGTTTCAGACCATGCTTGGGACTGGGCTACCGACAATAGCACCTCCGGTTCTCTATGAGGGGAACGATGCCGGTCTAGAGCCTGCATCGTCTCGCCAAGGATTTCTCCTTCTCTCACAACAATTGATCCCAGCGAGAAGGGTCTGAGGCCATGAGTCTCGACAAATCTATAGAGTAAAATGGAGCAAAGAGGAATGAAGATGGGTGTGGAAGGAAGCAAAAGCACAGCTCTATTTAACGTGCAAAAAGGAGTCATGAGATCACTGTAGGAGAGGTCACGGGATCACTGTAAAAGGTGTCATGGGATCACTGTAAAAAATATCACAAGATCATTGTAAAAGTTATCACAGAGTTACTAAAGAAGGTATCAAGAGGCCAGAAATAGACTTAGGTCTAGTCAGTCAGCTATACCTCCTTCGACTAGACTTGAAGGGGAGGCTAGTGATATGGGTTATGATAAGTGGATCCTTTACAGGAGAAGGAAAGGGGATAACAATTACAAGGAAGGCTGAAAAGGGCGAGATGAGGGGCCACTCGGGAAAGGTTTGACCTGATAATGGGGTCGCTACACGTATGACAGACAGATATCGATTGAATGTATTAAATCGACTGAGCATATAAGTTTGGCAAGCAAGGGCCGACCGAGGGAGGGTCGACCGGGCGAGAAGGCTTATATACGCCCAACTGATTAACTTCGACCGACAAGGCATGATTTGCTGAGCCCCATAGACTAGTCAAGTACAGTGGATCTGTGGAGCATATAAGTCCAGGAGACAAAGACCAACCGAACATAAAAGACCGACCGAGTATGTATGGTCGGTCGGATATAAAGGATCGACCCGGTGTAAAGAAAGTTTAACATTAGGTGGTCCAGAGCAGGGCAAGGTCACTCGAGCATACGAGTTTGGTAAGAAAAGACCTATCGACCACGGGTACTTGATCGAGCATGCATAACTGACCGAGCATAGAGAGTCGGTCGAGCGTAGAAATTCTTAACCTTACGCACAACAGACAGAGGTAGGACGAACGTAATAGACCGATCAAGCCTATAAGTTCGGCGGGCAAAGGCTGGCCGGGTTTCGTAGACCGGCCGAACACAGAGGCATGTAGTCTCACACAATACTTAGCATACGACCGACTGAAGGAAGGGCTATCGGGTAATAGTGTCTCTGTAAGCCCGACTAGTTGATCTTGGTCAATGATGCAGGGTCGGTCGCGCTCAATAAACCGGCCGAGCATATGAGCTCGGTAGGCAAAGACCTGTCGAGTGCAAGAGACCGAACTAAAGTATAAGCACTTAGCATTAAGCTATCCTGAAGACCTATATACGCCCGACCGGTTAGTCTCGGTCAATAAGGTAGGACTGGCCGGGCTCAATAGACTGGCCGAGTATGAGAGGTAGATTGAACATAATGTTAGTTAGAGCCAATCATTTGATGATTATTGTATGAACTCGTTGTATCATATTCTTATATATAAATAAAGGCATTTACTTTTGGTTATTATACTTACTTATATTGGTGTCAAATAACTAAGTATAATAGCGTCCTTGAGTAGAAGGTTCTTACCTATATCAATCGATTGGTTGATTCGATAGTGAGATGATATAGAGAACACTACTCTTAATCATTCCTAGTCGAGTATTAACATTCAGAGATAATGTTAATGCAACGAGACTAGCATGCAGGTCAACTCGATGACCTGATCTCACAAGACATGAATATGGAGATATCAAGTTGACACATGAGTATGCATTGGAGAATGTATACTGAATGACCCGCCATGAGAAAGTATCATGGATCGTTATATGAGTGTCATATACTTTCTCATGTGGCTATTAGTATGACTACTAGTCCTTGGACCTAAAGTCACCATGTTTCCCTACATAAGGAGTTACGTACTTTGGCTTCATCAAACGTCACCCGTAACTGGGTGAACTATAAAGGCGATTACTGGGTATGTAAAAAATTATGCGGAGCGATGTGTGTGATGTAGATGGGATCTATCCCTCCTATATGATGGGATTGACATCGATATTCTTGATATAGTGAGACCACGAAGTGCATGGCCATGTCCAAATGAGTCAATATGAGATATTGAGCTCATTTGATTGAGTGAGTCTACTTGGAGTTAAAGATTTAGATTGATTAGAGGATGACATGGTCTATGCCTCATATTGATCAATCTAGATGTCTAGGATAGAAGGACATTGTCATATATTGTGAAGAGTCACAATTAGTAGTCACAAGGTGATGTTGGATCTCAACATCCTTGTAACTTGGGTAGTAATGATGTGTTGCTAGATACCGCTCATTACTTATGCTTCTAAATTGGGTTAGGAGCATTGCCAATGTTACAAGAACCTATAGGGTCACACACAAAGGGTAATTAGATGGAGATTAGGTTCATTGGATGAACCTAAAGGATTAGGTTCATGTGATGAACCAAATTGGATTAAGAGTAATCCAAATTGAGCTAATTGAGTTGGACTCAATTTGGTTCATGTGTTAAGTGAGTCTAATTTGGACTTAGACTCATTTAATTAATTTAATTCAATGAATAGAGATTCATTAAATTAAAATTGACTTGAACCAATGGTTAGATTAGATCAACCAAGGGAGAGAAGTGGTCAAGTTTGACTTGACTTGAGAGGAAGATGAAGGGTCAAGTTTGACTTGACCATTTGCCACCTCATTGGTGAGTTGGCAAAGAGTGGGCCAATGATGATGCTCCACATCATCATGTTTTCTTAAGTGGGATGCCACCTCATGGGAGTTACCAAGAGTTGTGACTCTTGGTATCCCATGGAGGTTACAAACCTCATGAAGTGGCCGGCCACTTTTAGAATGGAATGAATTGATTTTCATTCAAGTGAATTCATTTCTTCTTCTTCCTCTGAAGCTCTCATCTTCTTCTCCCTCTCCTCCACCTCCTTGGCCGAAACTTCTAAGGGTGCTAGCACACCTTTTAGTTGTTTTCTCCATCTCTTGCTTGTGTGGATACACATAGAGGAGTGTCTATTTTGATACTCTCGAGATCCGGCGAAGCTTGGACGAGCGGGATACGCGAAGGGCTTCGCATCAAGGGTAAATTTCTTTTCTTCCTTGTAGATCTAGTGTAGGTCTAGGTTAGAAACTCGTACATGAAGTTTTTCAAAATTTTATAAACTTTGCACGGATCTGTGGCATGAGTTTCGGGGTTTCCGCAACACAAAAAGCGGTTTTTGCGGCCCGAAAAATCCAACAGTGGTATCAGAGCCATGTGCAAAGTGTGTACGAGTTTTGTTTTTGTTTTTATGACAAAAATTCAGATATGTAAGTTTCTTTATATTTGTGATTTTTATATATTTTATAGGTATTTTTCTCGTAGAAGCGAAACACAAGTGTTTAGACACATGTAGGCTTCGACTACCGAGAAGATCTTTCCGAAACGGCAAGGTTTGGCCCCAAATCGTTTTGGGACAGCAGGCTAAGACACTGTAGGATCGCTAAGGAACACTCGTGATGGTTATATCGCGGGTAGGGGTGCTGCCCCTGACCCAGCAAGGGGCTTCGTTCCGAGATTGCGCCCGAAAATCGCTAAACGGGACCGCCGAGAATTTTTACTCATAAAAATTGTAAAAATTATGGAAAATTTACAGAAATTTAGAGAAATAACATAATTTAGAATTATGTATTATTTTGTGATAGTCATGGCCCAAAAGACCCAATTAGATTGAAAAAATTATGTTGTAATTCATAATATGGCCTGCGTGCCATTTTGTGTTTGTGCATGTTGTACTTGATTCGCGACCTGCACGTCGTGTCTTCCTATATTTTATATTTATGTTGTAAAATAGTTTTTAGACTCGAATGTAACTCGAGTTTCAAAATTGTAATGTACAAAATTGGAGCGGTGGAAGGTCCACTCGAGACAGAGTTACGAGGAGGGCGCGAGCAACACAAGGTGGTCAATGGAAGGAGCTTGAGAAGCTTTTGACCTTAGGTTGACCATCCGATCTTCTCATTGGCTTGAGAAGATCGTAGTAGGACCATAACTAATCACAAAATATTTAATTAATTGCTTGTGTGTGTATATGTGATGCATGCTAGAATAGTAATTAATTAGCACCTTGACGATTAGATTAGATCTAAATCGCGTACATGATGCGCCCTAACGATTAGATTAGATCTAAATCGCATATATGATACACCTCGTCAATTAGATTAGATCTCAATCGCATCAACTCGTAATGCCTACCATGTCGTGATACCTATCACTACCTCGATCATATGTTGTTGTTAAATCTGCCAAAGCATAGCAACACATATTATCTTGGTAGGGCACGGAGGGGCAATCTTGGTCCCGCCTATCAACGCATGGGTGAGTACAACTCAATTAGATTGAGCAACTAGTTAACTCAATTGGATCGAGTTTAACTATAGGCATTTTTCAATGGTTGGTAGATAGGTCAAAATCACGTTTATATTAACTCTTGGGCGTATTAGCCAAAGCTAACTCGAGTTTTAATATAAAATGCAGATCTTGTTCCTATAAACAAGAGTTGCATAGAGATGTAATTGGTAATTAGTTACTTACCGACCATACTAAGTCTTGGGCGATTTAGCCAAAGCTAACTCAAGGCGTAGTATGATGTGGATCTTGTCCCACATGAATTATATAATTCAGTGGGAGCATCATTTAATTAAAAGACCTAATTAAATGATTAATAGAATATGATATTTATTTAATTTTCTACATTTTTCTGTTGTAGATAACCATGACATCAAATACGAACTCTTTCTCCCTGCGTTCCGTCCTTGAGAAGGACAAGCTCAACGGAGCAAATTTCCTGGACTGGTATAGGAACTTGAGAATCGTTCTCATACAAGAACGTAAACTATATGTTCTGGAGCAGCCCATTCCGGAGGCACCTCCTGCCACTGCCACGCAAGCTGACCGTGATGCTTACAAAAAGCATCAAGATGACGCATTAGATGTGTCATGTCTTATGCTCGTGACCATGAACTCTGAGCTTCAGAAGCAACACGATTTGATGGGCGCTTATGATATGGTTGAACATCTTCGTCAACTATATCAAGGGCAAGCAAGGCACGAGAGATTCGAGATCTCTAAGGCACTATTTCAGTGCAAGATGCAAGATGGGACTCAAAATGATTGGGTACATAGAAAACCTACAGAGGTTGGGATTCCCACTTGGCCAAGAGCTGGCCACTGATCTGATCTTGCAATCCTTGCCAGATAGCTATAGTCAATTCGTTCTAAATTATAACATGAATGAAATTGACAAGCCACTGCCCGAGCTGCTTAGCATGTTAAGAACTGCTGAGCTCAACCTTAAGAAGGTTAAGCCCAACTCCATTTTGATGGTGCAAAAGGCCAAAGGCAAGGGCAAGCCCAAAGGCAAGAGAAAGTCCCAAGCCAAGGGCAAAGACAAGACACTGAAACCCAAAGGAGGGGTCGCCAAGGATGCTACCTGCTTCCACTACGGTCAGACCGGGCACTGGAAGAGGAACTGCAAAGTGGACCTGGAAGATCTTAAGAAGAAGAGAAGTGAGACTTCCACTTCAGGTATCTATGTTATAGAAGTCAATCTATTTATTTCTTCATCATAGGTATTAGATACCGGATGTGCTTCTCACATTTGTACTAATGTGCAGGCGCTGAGAAATAGTAGGGCATTGATGAAGGGCGAGGTGGACCTACGCGTAGGCAATGGAGCACGGGTTGTTGCTGTTGTTGTAGGAACTTATCATCTATCTCTATCTTCTGGGCTTGTATTAGAATTAGATGAGTGTTGTTATGTGCCTGCTTTAACTAAGAACATAATTTCAGTTTCTTGTTTGGACATGAAAGGTTTTTCATTTATAATAAAGAACAAATGTTGTTCAGTTTATTTAAATGATATGTTCTATTGTAGTGCACCTCTGATGAACAGACTCTATATTCTAGACTTTGAGAACCCTATCTATAACATAAGTACCAAGAGGTTCAAGTCAAATGACATGAACCAAACCTATCTCTAGCACTGTCGCTTAGGTCATATAAATGACAAACGCTTATCCCAGCTCCATAAAGATGGTTTGCTGGACTCATTTGATTTTGAATCTTATGAGACGTGCGAGTCATGCCTTCTAGGCAAGATGACCAAGACTCCCTTTAGTGGACATAGTGAGAGAGCGACTGACTTGTTAGGTCTTATACATAGTGATGTATGTGGCCCTTTCAATGTCACTACTAGAGGTGGTTATAGGTACTTCATTACATTTACTGATAACTTCAGTAGATATGGTTATGTGTATTTGATGACACATAAGTCAGAATTCTTTGAAAAGTTCAAAGAATTCAAGAATGAAGTACAAAACCAGCTTGACAAGAGTATTAAGATACTTCGATCAGATCGAGGTGGTGAATACCTTAGCCATGAGTTTCATGACTATCTAGCTAAGTATGGGATTCTATCTCAACTCACTCCTCCTGGAACACCACAGTGGAATGGTGTATCTGAAAGGAGGAATCATACCTTATTAGATATGGTACGATCTATGATGAGTCACACAGATCTTCTTATGTATCTTTGGGGCTATGCACTAGACACAGCAGCCTTCATTCTCAACCGAGTCCCATCTAAGGCTGTAATAAAGACACCATATAGGATATGGACTAGGAGAGATGCCCAGGTGTCTTTTATGAGGATTTGGGGTTGTGAGGCTTACGTTAGACGTCAAGTCTCGGACAAATTGGGACCCAAATCCAACAAGTGCTATTTCATTGGATATCCCAAGGAAATGAAGGGATATTACTTCTACATTCCCAGTCAACACAAGATAGTTGTGGCTAAGACTGGGGTTTTTCTAGAAAGGGATTTTATTTCTAGAAAGACTAGTGGGAGTACATTAGATCTTGAAGAAGTTCAAGATGTGGACCATAGCACAAAAGCCTCGATGGAAGTTAAACTGGAACCAAAAAGTGTTGTGGATGATGTTGTTCCACAAGGAGTTGAGGAACCACAACCAGTTCAAGTAGACCTACCTCTTCACAGATCTGATAGGGTACGTCGTCAGCCTGAGAGATACTCATTTCTCTTGTCTGACCATGTTGACGTTGTGCTCATTGAGGATGAGCCTACCTCCTATCAGGAAGCTGTGATGAGACCAGATTCCAAGAAATGGCTAGAGGTCATGAGATCCGAGATGGAATCCATGTACACTAACCAAGTATGGACTTTGGTTGATCCACCTGAAGGGGTCAAACCCATTGGGTGTAAGTGGGTCTTTAAGAGAAAGACTGACATGGATGGACTTATTTATAAGGGTCTCTTGGTAGCTAAAGGTTTCAAGCAAATTCATGGTATTGACTATGATGAAACTTTTTATCCAGTAGCGATGTTTAAGTCCATTCGGATCATGCTTGCTATTGCAGCATACCATGACTATGAGATATGTAGATGGATGTCAAAACCGCGTTTCTGAATGGAAACCTGCTTGAGGATGTGTACATGATGCAACCTGAGGGTTTTTTAGATCCACAGCATACTAGCAGAGTATGCAAGCTGCATAGGTCCATTTATGGACTAAAGCAAGCTTCTCGGAGCTGGAATCTTCGATTCGATGGTGCAATCAAACAGTTTGGTTTCATCAAGAATGAAGATGAGCCTTGTGTCTACAAGAAGGTTGTAGGAAACACAGTTGTCTTCCTTATATTGTATGTGGATGACATACTACTCATTAGGAAAGACATCCTTTTGCTACAGTCTGTCAAGACTTGGCAGAGACTTGTTTCTCAATGAAGGACTTAGGTGAAGCATCCCTCATTCTAGGCATATAGATCTATAGAGATAGATCTAAGAGGTTGTTTGGCCTAAATCAGAGTACATATATTGACAAGGTACTCCTACGGTTTGCCATGCAGAACTCCAAGAAGGGATTTCTGCCGATGTCATATGGCGTGAGTCTTTCAAAGACTCAAGGTCCCTCTTCTAGAGAGGAGAGAGACCGCATGGATCAGATCCCTTATGCCTCAGCCATAGGATCTATCATGTATGGCATGCTATGTACTCGTCCTGATGTCTCGTATGTTTTGAGCATGACAAGCAGATACCAGTCAGATCCAGGTGAAAGTTACTGGATAGCGGTCAAGAATATTCTTAAGTACTTGAGAAGGACTAAAGAATATTTCTTGATATATGGAGGCGATGACGAAATAGCTGTAAAGGATTACAGTGATGCCAGCTTCCAGACCAACCAGGATGATTATCGATCGCAGTCAGGGTTCATGTTTTGCATAAATTGTGGTGCTGTGACCTGGAAGAGTTCGAAGCAGGACACAGTCGCTGATTCTACAACAGAGGCCGAGTATATTGCTACATCAGAGGCAGCAAAGGAGGCAGTTTGGATCCGCAAGTTTATCACTGAACTTGGGGTGGTTCCTATCATCGCTAACCCTATTGAGCTCTATTGTGACAACAATGGAGCAATTGCGCAGGCTAAGGAACCTCGCTCACACCAGTGGACCAAACACATACTACGGCGCTTCCATCTCATTCGAGAGATTATCGAGAGAGGTTAAGAGAGCTTTTTATTCTCAACAGCCGATGATTGTACTTTTGTACAAGGAGGCTTATTTCAACACTAACAACCTTAACTCTTCTTTGCCTAGTGTTGTTAAATCTCTTTTGCAGGAATTTGATGATGTCTTTCCGGAAGAAGTTCCTAATGGATTTTCGCCACTTAGGGGAATAGAGCACCAGATTGATTTCATCCCAAGAGCAGTCATTCCTAATCGACCAGCCTATAGGTGCAACCCTATGGAGATGAAGGAGCTTCAAAAGCAAGTTGAAGAGTTGATGCGAAAAGGGTATGTTCGAGAAAGTTTGAGTCCTTGAGCACTTCCTGTTTTGCTTGTGCCTAAGAAGGATGGAACTTGGAGAATGTGCGTTGATTGCAGGGCTATCAACAAAATTATGGTAAAGTATCGTCATCCTATTCCTAGATTAGATGATATGCTAGATGAACTATACGATGGAGATTAGGTTGATTTGATGAACCTAAAGGATTAGGTTCATGTGATGAACCAAATTGGATTAAGAGTAATCCAAATTGAGCTAATTGAGTTGGACTCAATTTGGTTCATGTGTTAAGTGAGTCTAATTTAGACTTAGACTCATTTAATTAATTTAATTCAATGAATAGAGATTCATTAAATTAAAATTTACTTGAACCAATGGTTAGATTAGATCAACCAAGGGAGAGAAGTGGTCAAGTTTGACTTGACTTGAGAGGAAGATGAAGGGTCAAGTTTGACTTGACCATTTGCCACCTCATTGGTGAGTTGGCAAAGAGTGGGCCAATGATGATGCTCCACATCATCATGTTTGCTTGAGTGGGATGCCACCTCATGGGAGTTACCAAGAGTTGTGACTCTTGGTATCCCATGGAGGTTACAAACTCATGAAGTGGCCGACCACTTTTAGAGTGGAATGAATTGATTTTCATTCAAGTGAATTCATTTCTTCTTCTTCCTCTCAAGCTCTGATCTTCTTCTCCCTCTCCTCCACCTCCTTGGCCGAAACTTCTAAGGGTGCTAGCACACCTTTTAGTTGTTTTCTCCATCTCTTGCTTGTGTGGATACACATAGAGGAGTATCTATTATGATACTCTCGAGATCCGGAGAACCTTGGACGTGCAGGATATGCGAAGGGCTTCGCATCAAGGGTAAATTTCTTTTCTTCCTTGTAGATCTAGTGTAGGTCTAGGTTAGAAACTCGTCCAAGAAGCTTTTCGAAATTTTATAAACTTTGCACGGATCCGTGGCATGGGTTTCGGGGTTTCCGCAACGCAAAATGTGGTTTTTGTGGCCCGAAAAACCCAACACATAAAGGTCTTCAACCTTATACGGTTTCTGGCATATTTATAATAGTAAAGTCCTTGTGGGTATAAATAACCAATCGAGTCTAGAATATCGGCCGAGACTAGTATTACAAAAGATATTCCTCGTATATACAGAATGCGCTTATGTGACTAACCAAGTTTATATAATAGGTGAACCATAACAATATGTGATCATATGACAGCTTAATTAATTTGGTTGCAAATAGTTTCTAGAAGTCCCTACAGTTATGTTAAACGACAAAGAAGGTACATCTGGGGTAAGAAAAAGATTCCTTAAACTATTATTACAATTCTGGCTTACATCATCTCTTAACAAACTTTAATAAATCGGGGTCCACCTCATGGCTGTGGAGGTTAGATGAGGTGGAATAAAAAGGGGAATCCTCTTCACTGGCAAGGTACGAAAACATACGCATTGCATCAGAAGAAAACCCTAAATTTCATCTTCTTCAAGATACTTCTACTTCTCACCGGAGACTAACTTGAGCGTCGGAGGGCCTATCCAGGGATTCCTACCCCGGTCTTAGGTCGCTATCCAGGGATTCTCGCCGGATTACGATGTCTTCACCGATCCATAGAGGCACCTCACCAGAGTTCCTTTCTGCGATGAATAGGAGATCGTCCATTGGATTACTGAGTCTTCACCGATCCACGGAGGCACCTCACCGGAGTTCCTTTCTGTGAGGTATTATTCATATATCCACTTTGGTTTTCTTGGGTCTATCATTCTGCATTTAGGCGTTTGTGAGGTCCGCTGTGATTTTCTTGGATCCTCTCCTGTTCATCGGTATCAGAGCCATTATTCGCCACAGCTCATCGTCACCCAGTACTTCATCTCGCAAGCTCTCAGATAGGATCAAATTTGGAGCCGTCTGTGGGAACTCTCACTTGAATCTAAGACTACGTGATGGAGGGCGCTAGAAAGCCTAATACTATTACTCTGACACAAGAAGACTTGGAGTTTCTCATCAACTCCAGGGTTTAAAAAGCATTACAACAGCCAAAAAATGGTTTAAGCGGTTACCAGAAGGATCTATTCGGCATTTCAAGGATTTTCGAAAAGTATTCCTACATCATTTCTCTAGTAACCGAAGGTATTATAAAAGTCCTTGGAGTCTTTTCTCTATCAAATAGGGACCCAATGAAAGCATCTAGGCATATATTAAAAGGTTTAATCAGGTAGCTATCGATGTCCCTAATGCTACCACAGAAATCTTGGTGAGTGCCTTCCCTCAAGGACTCAACGATAATGATTTCTTCAAAGATTTAGTACGTAATCCCCCGACTAATTTTGATTTATTGATTGAGTGGGCTAATGAATTCATTAATGTCGAAGAAGCTCAAGAAAGAAAATGTAGTGCATGTCTCAACCACAGTTCACGATGGAGTTGTAGCTCTTGTTCATCCGCCAAGTGGGCCTTGCGAAGCTCCCCCTCCACTCCGGCAGCCTGAGCGAAGACCGCAAGCAGTTCAGCATGTGGAGATGCCATAAGAAGTCCCTCGGAGATGGTGTACCTATCATATGTCGGGTACTCATTACACTGAAGATTGCTTTGGTCTGAGGAACCAGAGAACAGATAACAATCGTTATCACCGACGATCTCCCAACTGACAACCCTACCAAAGACAGAATAGTCTGCCTAAGCGGGAATATCAGGCGACTGAGACACAACAGGGGGCATTGCAATTGTCGGGCGGACCATCTCGGGAACACGAATTAGCACAGCCCGAGATAGCGATTGCTCGACAAGAAGAAAACCGAAGCAATGCCGCCCGAGGAAATATTAATATGATAACGGGCAGACCTACTGATGGTGATTCTAACTGGGCAAGGAAGGTACACACTCGGTGATTATAGATCCATGCGGTAGGATGCATCAGAGAAAAAGTAGTGGGGCCAGAGATTAGTTTCGGTCCTAAAGATCTGGAGGAGGTAGAAGTACCTCACGATGATGCTCTAATAATAAAAGTCGTCATAGCTAACTACAATATTTCCCGTACTTTTATTGATACTGGTAGTTCTGTCAATATTATTTTCAAAAAAGCTTTTGACCAATTGCAGATAGATCCGAGCGAGCTCCAACCCATGGTAACTCCTCTTTATGGTTTCACGGGGAATGAAGTGCAACCGCTCGGCCAGCTAAAACTAGCTATTTCTTTAGGGGAGGAGCCCCTAATGGGAACCAGGAGATCCTATTTTATGGTGGTGGATGCGCCTTCTGCATATAACGTAATACAGGGTCAACTAACCTTGAACACGTTTCGAGCGGTCGTTTCTACTTTTTGCCAGAAGGTGAAGTTCCCTGTTGACGATCAAGTGGGAGAAGTCCGTGGAGATCAATTACTCGCATGGAAATGCTATGTGGAGATTATCCGGACGGAAGCTAATGTCGCCCGCAAAGCTCAGAGGATGGAAGTTAATGCTATCTAGGAGAAACCACCCAGTTTGATATACGAAGAAAAGGAGGAAGTACAAATACAGGTCAGACGACCGGAAGCTGTAACTTATGTGGCGGCCAACTTGGACCTACCACTTAAGAATGAATTGATACAATGTTTGAGCCAGAAGACGTGTTTACATGGACTCCCAAGGAGGTCATAAGTATTTCTCCTCTAGTAATGGAGCATTCATTACATATTTATCCTGATGCTAGGTCTGTCAACCAAAAGAAAATAGACTTTGGGTCCGAACAAAACCAGATAGGAAGAAAAGAGACCTCTTGCTAAGGACGACCAGGAAAAGGTTAGTTTTATTACGGCTGAAGGTATCTATTGTTATAGGGTTATGCCTTTTGGACTAAAGAATGTAGGGGCGACCTATTAGAGGGTTATGAACAAGGTCTTTCGGAAACAGATAGGAAGAAATATGGAGATATATGTGGATGACATCTTGATTAAATCTCCTCAGGCTGTTGATTTGTGCAGAGATATAGAGGAAACATGTCGAACCTTAAAATAATATGGACTCAAGCTCAATCCTGTAAAGTGCTTGTTTGGAGCCAGAAGTGGCAAATTCCTGGGCTATATGGTGACAGAGCGAGGGATAGAAGCAAATCCCAACAAAGTTCAAGCAATCCAGGATATGTAGCCTCAACACAATATGAAAGAAGCTCAAAAATTGACTGGACGAATCACTGCGTTATCCCGCTTCATCTCTCAATCGGCCGACCGAAGTTTCAACTTCTTCAAGATACTTCAGAAGGCTAATAAATTTTAGTGGAATGAAGAATGTGACAATTCATTTCGAGAATTAAAAGATTACTTGTCAACCTTACCTGTGTTAGCTAAGCCTGTAGTAGGGGAGACTTTATGGGTCTATCTTTCAGCAAATGAGCATGTTGTAGGCTCTGCACTGGTGAGGCAGGAGGGTAAGGAACAACAACTAGTGTATTTTTCAAGTCATATATTGAAAGGAATCGAGTGTAGATATACTACACTCGAGAAATTAGCTTATGCCTTGGTCTTGACATCTAGAAGATTGTGTCCTTATTTCTTATCACACGCAATCATAGTACTAACTAATAGCACTCTCGGTCGAGTGCTCCTTAATCTAGAAGCATCAGGGCGATTGATTAAGTGGATGACCAAGCTTAGTTAATACGATATACAATATCGGTCTCATTCGGCAATTAAAGCACAAGCTCTGGCAGATTTTATAATAGAAGTACATGGTCACGAAGAAGAAGGGACTTGGAAAATTTATGTAGATGGGTCTTCTACTAGACAAGGTAACGACATTGGTATTCTTCTTATATCTCCAAGAGACGATCGGGTGCAACTTTCTGTTCGGCTAAGCTACAGAGCCACCAACAATGAAGCAGAGTATGAAACATTGATAGCTGGCTTATAAGCATCTCGACATGTGGGAGCTGCTCGGGTATAGATTTATTCTGATTCTCAGCTGGCGGCACAACAATTATCGGGCAACTTTGAGATTAGTAGTGATCAACTCAAGTTATATGCAAAAGCTTTTGATAAATTGAAAGCTACATTCCAAGAGGTAAATATATAGAAGATCCCCCGATTAGAGAATCAAGTGGCGGATGAACTAGCAAAGCTTGCGTCAACCAATGGGTCCTTGGAACCTAGACCGACGAGTGGGACAAACAGTATTGGTGTCTTGTATTGAGAGACAAGCTAACATAGAAATATAGGGCGACTAGAGAGCGTCGATCATATTATTTTTGCACCAGGCAGATGCAGAACAAGCTTGAGTCTTTAACAAGAAAGCCACCCCATATACTTTTATAGGGGATCGAATTTACAAAAGGGCATTTTCCAGTGCCTTCCTCAAATTCATTGAACCAAAAGATATAAAATAAATTTTATAGGAGGTTCATCAAGGTTCGTGTGGTAGTCATATTGGGGGAAGATCTTTAGCACGTAAGATACTATTGACTGGGTACTTTTGGCCTACTCTGCAAGAAGATGCGGTTCAACTTGTAAGGACATGTATGTCTTGTCAAAAGTATCATAATATCTCACATCATCCTACCCAACTGTTGAAGACTTCCATCATTTCTTGTCCTTTTGATCAATGGGGTATGAACATAGTAGGTCCATTCCCCCTAGCCACTGCTCAAAGAAGGTTTTTATTGGTAGCTATAGATTACTTCTCAAAATGGGTGGAAGCTGAACCGTTAGCAAAAAATTACTGAGAATGCAGTCATCAAATTCTTGTGGCAACATTTTGTTTGTAGATTCGGTATTCCCCATAAGTTATTCTCTGATAATGGGAGACAATTCCAGGGATAGAGAATTAAAGAATGGTGTGCCAGAAATGACATTACACAGGCATTCACCTCTGTGGCATATTCACAGAATAATGGGCAAGTAGAAGTGATGAATAGAGAAATCATCAGAGGACTCAAAACTAAATTAGATCATGTTGGTGGTAGTTGGGTAGATGAGTTACCCAGTGTGCTGTGAGCTTATCGTACCACCCCTCGAGAGGCTACCGAGATAACTCCATTTCAGCTAGTATACGGGGGAGAAGCAGTTGTTCCCATTGAGGTTGGGGTGGAATCTGATCGGAGAAGGTTTTATGATGAAGATAATTACGGTCGATGTCTTATGGAACTCGATCTTAAAGAAGAAGCTTGGGGAAGGCAGCAACTTGTCTTGTATCTTATCGACAGCGAATGAGACAGAACTACAACAAAAGATTTATCCCCCGATTCTTTCAAGTAGGGGATTTAGTGTGGAAGCATGTTAAACCTGTGGGAGATGTTACTAAATTAGTGCCCAAATGTGGAGGACCATATAAAGTTATACAGAAACTTGCTTTCGGTTCTTATTATCTTGAAGACTTAGAAGGGAGAAATCTTGAGAGGCCCTGGAGTGCAAATCACTTACAACCATACAAAGCTTAACAAGTATGCCTGTAATTTGTCCATATATTGCATTTAATTTTGGGATATAATGAAAAGATGGAGGCATCTACTCTCTTTAATCAATACATACATTTGCTAGAATGAACCGAACAATTCTTCTTTCGAGCATGCTTCCTCCGCTTGGCAACAGTCGATCGGGGACCTTAAAGAATGATCGGCCTAACTTCCTTGAAGGGAACCGGAGACTTTAAACCATTGATAGTTGAGCGTGCCTCCTCCGCTCAAGGCTATTCGAGCGTACTTCCTCCGCTCAGCAATAGTCGATCAGGGACCTTAAGGAATGATCGGCCTAACTTCCTTGAGGGGAACCAAAGACTTTAAACCATTAATAGTTGAGCGTGCCTCCTCCGCTCAAGGCTAATAGAGTGTGCTTCCTCCGCTCAACAATAGTTGATCGGGGGCCTTAAGGAATGATAGGCCTAACTTCCTTGAGGGGAACCGGAGACTTTAAACCATTAATAGTCAAGTGTGACTTTTCCGCTCAAGGCTATTCGAGCGCGCGTCCTCCGCTCGGCAATAGTCGATCGGGGACCTTAAGTAGTGACTAGTTTAGTTTCCTTGAGGGGAACCGGAGACTTTAAACCTCTGACCGTTGAGCATGTTTCCTCTACTCAAGGCTATTCGAGCGTGCTTCCTTTGCTTGGCAACAATCGATCGGGGACCTTAAGGAATGATCGGCCTAACTTCCTTAAGGAGAACCAAAGACTTTAACCCTCAAAGTTCGAGCAAGCCTCCTCCACTCGGCACCAGTCAATCAGCAAACCCTAAGCCTGGAACTAGTACATATCATATTTAAACTTCTTCAATATCACAGGCTAACTCGCTTGGGAGGACATTCCCGGCCTGCTCATATCATTCTAGATTCGCTCGGGAGCACAATCCCGACCAGAATATATCAATCTTCCAGATTTTAAATATTATCTTATATTCGCTCATGAGTATGTGCCTGATCGAGATATATCAATACTTTCACCTCCTCATATCATTCCAGATTCGCTCGGGAGCACAGTCCTGATGAGAATATATCAATCTTCCGGATTTCAAATATTATCTTATATTCGCTTGAGAGTACGCACCCAATCGAGATATATCAATACTTTCGCATCCTCATATCATGCCAGATTCGTTCAGGAGCATAGTCCTGACCAGAATATATCAATTTGTCGGACTTCAAATATTATCCTATATTCGCTTGGCAATATATGCTCGACCGAAAGGTGACAATATTCTTGCCTTCTCATATTAATGCAAACTTGCTCAGGAGGACATTCCCGGCCGAAATGTGGCAATATTCCGGCCTTTTCATATTAATATAGATTTGCTCAGAAGTACATTCCCGAAAGAAATATATTAATCTTCAGGATTTCAAGTATTATGTCAGATTTGTTCAGGAGTATTTTCTCGATCGAAATATATTAATTCAGATTCGCTCGGTTGGGTATTCCCGACTGAAATATGATACTATTCTAGCCTTCCCAAATTCATTTGAATCTGCTCTGGACTATATGCCCGATCGAAATATATCAATTTTCTGGTCTTCTTATATTAATACATACTCGCTCGGGATTACGTGTCCGACTGATGAGATATATACTTTGGCCTCCTCATATCATTTCAAGTTCATTTAGGAGTATATACCGATCGAAATATATCAATTTTCTGGCATTCATATATTACTTCGTCCGGAGGTATATGCCCGACTGAAATATATCGATACTCTAGTCTTCTTACATCAATGCAAATTTATTCGGGAGCATATTCCTTATCGAAAAAGGTCGATGTGATGGCTCTCTTACATTCGCCTGAGAATACATTAACAATTGAAACAGCCCCAAGTTCTGGCAAAATTCATCCTTGGGCACGGAACTTAACCGGAATACTAATGACTCACTCTAAATGTAGGAGTAAAACAAGGAAAGTTTCAAAGACAAGCTGGTATGGCTTAACTCTCGATTAGTCATTTGTAATTCAGAAACATATTATGGGCATCCAACTACTTCACAAGTTTTCCTTTTCATGCTTTAATTAGCATATGTTCATTTTGAAAATTTATTTACACTACTTGAAGTAGTAGGTAAGCTACACGAATATAGTCTCAAAAGAATTCAACACAAATAGTTTCACCTATTCACCAAGGTTCTACATAAAACTACTGATAAGGTTCTTAGGTAGCTCCTTGTTAAGTCTCCGATGGCCTATGAATCAGGAAGGAGGTTCTTGAGGTAAGAACCCCCGCTTCTCGCAATTGTGTCAGAACCCCATCTACTGAATGAGTTAAGATCTCCATAATGTGACTGGCGAACTCATTCGTAAACTCAGGAGAAGTCAGGTACTCTCAACGACGGTTTTCCCATCTTTCCTCTTCACCCGCCTTATATGTCTGTAATTCTGACTCAAGGCGTCCCGCTTTCTCTTGGAAACTGGCATTTTCAGTTTTGAGACACTCTGACTCTTTAGTGAGAAAGTTTATTTCTGAATCTTGAGCTTTCAATCTCTCTTTTAACTACAATAGCTCAAAATTCTGAGAGGCCAAAATTCTAGAGATGGAAGTTTGAAATTGTTCTAAGATAGAAGATCTGAGAACAACATCTGAGATAACCATTGGATGAAGTACAAAAGCATTTTTGTCTCTCATTTTCAAAATGGAGATTCATTTTTCTTCTTCTCTCCTTTTTCTTTGGCCAAAAATTACTAGAGGATTGCTAGCTAGTCTTCTCCATTTTCTTGTGTTCGTGTGGATACCAGAAGAGGGACGGACACATGATCATGCTGAGATCCTTACTATCAGGAGATTGTATTCACGCATCAAAGGTAGAACTCTTTCTAATAAAACTTAGTATATGTTTTCTTTCTCCTTCATATGGATCTTCTGAAAGGATCTAGTAAGTGTTTCTACTGTGCTTTCTGTGTATTTAGCGCTCTAGATCCTTACACGCAGTGTATTATTTTGGATTGTGTGGCTTTCCAATGTCTTTTGTTGTGTTTTTGTTATAGCCATTTGGGCTATTTATTATTTTTGTTTTATATTCTACCCATGTGGGATATGTATACATTTGCGTGGTTATTGATCCAACCATGTGGGCTACATATTAAACTGCGTGGTTGTGTTTTATTTTTAGCTGTGTGGGATGCAGTTTATTATACTTGTACAGTTAGGTGGCTTTGTGTCCATGTTTTATTTGTCACTATTATAGAGGAGATGCTGTCCATTTGTCAGGCAGGGTCTCCTTTAGGACGTGCCAAAAACCATAAGGGCCAAATTGCTAAAATTACTAGAAATAATATTTAGAGAAAATATTTGATAAATCTAGTAACTAGTAACTTATCTTAGAACTAAAATCGATAAATAGTTTTTTAATTTAATTTCATGTATATGCTCGAAATTTGAATCGTTTTGATTTCTTAAAGTTTTAGAAAAATTAAATTCATAGACATTCCTTTCAGATTTTCTATTGAAATTTATTTCTCTCAAAAATGAAAATATTATCTAGTAATAGACAAATTTTAAAAAAAATTTGACAGTTATATTATTTTTTATGAATTCAATAACAAAAATTAGATTTTTAAAATTAAAATTATTTCAATAATTATTTTTTTAACATCTTAATTTTTTGTGTTAAAACATTATGATTTATGTTTCTAGAAAATATTTCAAAAATTTCTAGCTATTATATTAATTGTTATAAATTTTCTTACCAAAAATCTGTTAGTATTAACCCTATTATCAAGTATGAGATAATAGTAAAGGGCTCATTTTGTATCATATATCATTATTAATAATAGGCAAAGTTGGTTATTATATTTATTTCAGTTTGGTGCCGATTGAATAAATATAATAATGTCCTTGGGTAGTAAGTTCTTATCTACAGTATATCAATTAGTTGAATTGATAGTGAGATATTGTAGAGAACACTACTCTTAATTATTCCTAGTCGAGCATTAATATATAAAGATAATATTAATGCGTTGAGACTAGCATGTAGGTCAATGGATGACTTAATCTCACAAGTCATGGATATGAGATATCAGGTTGACACATGGGTATATATTAGAGAATATATACTGAATGGTCCGCCATGAGAATGTTTCATGGATCGTCGTATGAGTGTCATAAACATTCTTATGTGACTATTGTTATGAATAGTCCTTAGACCTGAAGTAACTACAGTTCCCTACATAAGGAGTTGTATACTTTGGTATCGTCAAATGTCACCTGTAACAGGGTGGACTATAAAGTCGATCACTGGGTATGCAATAAATTATGCGGAGAGATGATACGAACTCCACCAATAAATGTGATGGAACTCAAAATAAGGGTGGATAGAACCCCAAGAACTAAACGACAAGAGTGTGAGCTTTGACCCATAACCAAGAATTGGCACGAACCAAGCCTACGAAGGAAAGAAACGCCACACCTAGGGGTGATAAGTTTCGATGGGTTGAACGCCACGAGAGTAGACTCGATAAGTTTAGCAAGTTGTTTCAAGAACTAAGAGAGCACACAATCTCACCAAAAACTAAGTTGCTTCATACTAAGATGTCCCTCCCTTATATAATAGGAATGAACAAGGAAAAATACAAGATAAGTGATATGAACCCCTCCAATAAATGTGATGGAACCCGAAACAAAGGTGGATAGAACCCCAAGAACTAAACGACAAGAGTGTGAGCCTTGACCCGTAACCAAGAATTGACACGAACCAAGCCTACGAAGGAAACAAACACCACACCTAGGAGTGATAAGTTTCGATGGGTTGAACGTCACGAGAGTAGATTCGATAAGTTCAGCAAGTTCTTTCAAGAACTAAGAGAGCACACAATCTCACCAAAAACTAAGTTGCTTCATCCTAAGATGTCCCTCCCTTATATAATGGGAGTGAACAAGGAAAAATACAAGATAAGTACATGCACAATTAGAGTCCCAATGTTGCATGCCTCATGCAATCTATCTAGAAACCCAAAACAAAATAAATGCATGCACAATTAGAGTCCCAAGTGACATGCTTCATTAAACAATCTTAAATACTTAAGTCTTCATGCATGAACGAGTTCCCATGCTTCGCATGCTTATTAGCGTTCTTCCGTTAAGCGCGGCCCATCATGGATGGTTATGTCCGATTACGTGGATTAGGCCACGACTAGCAGTTGCGATTATCTAGATTTCTCCTTGCTCATAGTCCTCCCAATGTTTTTTTATTTGCCCATTTAGTGCTTCCTTGAAATGCTTTGCCCGTAGTCTTGTAATTGGGCCTTCCAGAAGTGATAACTGATCTCTCCTATCTTCAGCCCTTGGAGATACATCATTCTCCCCTTCTTGAAAAGGATTTGTCCTCAAATCATCACCTGCATCAAACAGGGATAAGTCAGCAACATTAAAAGTGGAATGTACGCCATACTCACCTGGTAGTTCAAGTTTGTAGGCATTATCATTGATGCGCTCTAATACTTGAAATGGGTCGTCCCCTCGAGGTAGAAGTTTAGAACGATGTTTGTCCGGAAATCGCTCCTTTCGGAGGTGCAACCAAACCCATTCTCCTGGTTCAAACACAATTTTCTTACGCGCCTTGTTAGCTTGTTGCATGTATTACTGAGTTTTTTTCTCAATATTCAGTCGTGCTTGTTCATGAATCTTCTTTACGAATTCGGCCTTCTGCTTACCATCTAAGTTTATATGCTCACTTATAGCTAAAGGAAACAAATCTAATGGTGACAAGGGATTGAAACCATAAACAATTTCAAATGGAGAAAATTTAGTCACAAAATGTATGCTCCTATTGTAAGCAAATTCAACATGAGGTAGATAATCTTCCCATATTCTCAAATTCTTGTTAATGATCGCACGAAGTAAAACGGACAAGGTTCGATTGACCACTTCAGTTTGGGGGTGATAAGTAGTAGAGACAACAATTTAGTTCCTAATTTCCCCCACAAAGTCTTCCAAAAATAACTCAAAAATTTTGCATCCCTATCAGAGACAATGGTCCTAGGCATGTCATGCAACCTAATAACCTCTTTAAAGAATAATTCAGCTATATGCGATGCATCATCGGTTTTATGACATGGAATGAAATGCACCATTTTAGAGAATCTGTGTACCACAACAAAAATTGAATCTCTCCCCCTCTTGGTCCGGGGTAATCCCAAAACAAAGTCCATTGAAATATCAGTCCAAGGTTCACTAGGTATGGGCAAAGGAGTATACAAGCCATGGGGTTTCAATTTAGATTTAGCTTATTTGCAAGTGATGCACTTCTCACAAATTCTTTCCACGTCACGTTTCATATGAGGCCAAAAGAAATGATCCTGTAAAACCCCTAAAGTCTTAGTAACACCAAAATGACCCATCAATCCACCACCATAGGCTTCCCTAGTGAATAATTCACGTAACGAACACATAGGCACACACAATCTATTTTCACAAAATAAAAACCCATCATGCCTATAGAACTTACCAAATGCAACCTTATCGCATGCTTTGAACACATCAGAAAAATCAGTATCGTTAGTATATAAATCCTTGATATATTCAAATCCAAGTAACTTCGTATCTAAAGTGGACAGTAAAGCATACCTTCGAGATAGTGCATCAGCAACTACGTTCTCCTTTCCTTGCTTGTATTTGATCACATAAGGAAATGTCTCAATGAATTCTACCCATTTAGCATGGCGTCAGTTCAACCTATGTTGGCTCTTCAAATGCTTTAGAGATTGATGATCTGTGTGAATCACGAATTCTTTTGGCCATAGATAATGTTGTCATGTCTCCAATGCTCTCACCAATGCATACATTTCCTTGTCATATGTGGGATAGTTGAGAGTGGCTCCACTGAACTTCTTACTGAAATAAGCAATGGGTCTCATTTCCTGCATTAGCACAGCACCTATACTAACACCAGAAGCATCACATTTGATTTCAAAGGTTTTAGAAAAATCTGGTAGGATTAGTAAAGGAGCAGAACTTAGCTTTTCTTTCAAAGTGTTGAAGGCCCTCTCTTGCTCCTCTCCTCACTTGAATGACTCATTTTTCTTAATGACTTAAGTAAGAGGAGCTGCAATATTGCTAAAATCATGGAACAAACCGTCGATAGAAGCTGGCCAAACCATGGAAACTCCTCACTTGGCTAATTGTTGTCGGTGTTGGCCACTCTTGGATTGCTTTCACCTTTTCCTCATCCATCTCAACACCTTTAGTACTAACAACAAAATCAAGAAACACGACTTTCTCCGTACAAAAGGTGCATTTATCGAGGTTAGCAAAAAACTTTTCTTCTTTTAGCACACTCAAAACTAACCTTAAATGTGTAACATGCTTTTCTAAGCTTCTGCTAAAAATCAAAATATCATCAAAATACACAACTACAAATTTTCCTAAGAAAGCACGCAAAACATGGTTCATCAAACGCATAAAAGTGCTAGGAGTATTAGTTAAGCCAAAAGGCATTACTAACCATTCATATAAGTCATGCTTAGTTTTAAAATCAGTTTTCCATTCATCACCTTCCTTCATCCTAATCTGATGATATCCACTCCTAAGATCAATTTTTGTGAACACACAAGAACCATGCAATTCAACAAATATATCATCAATCCTAGGAATTGGATGGTGATACTTTACCGTGATGTTGTTGATGGCTCGACAATCCACACACATCATCCATGTTCCGTCCTTCTTGGGAACTAGTAACACAGGCACGACGCAAGGACACATGCTTTCTCGAACATACCCCTTTTCTAATAATTTATTAACTTGCCTCTGAAGTTCCTTTGCTTCCTCCGGATTGCTTCTATAGGCAGGTCGATTCGGAATGGATGCACCAGGTATGAAGTCAATTTGGTGCTCAATTCCTCTAATAGGAGGTAAACCATGCGTAACCTCTTCAGGAAAGACCTCCTCAATTCCTGTAAGAGAGAAAAAATAACACTAGGCAAAGAATCGTTAAGGTCGTTAGTGCTCAGGAGTGCCTCCTTATACAAAAGGATAAGGGGCAGCTGATTTGAAAACAAAGCTCGTTTAGTCTCACTTTTTTTTGCATAAAAACTATTTTTCTTTCTCTCCCTTTTTTTTCCTTGCCCACTCCTTTTGTCTCTTTCCTCTCATCTTCTTTCCTCTCATTTTTCTTTTCCTCTACTTCTTTTTTCTCAATTTTTTTTCTCTCAATTTCTTTCTCTCTCTTCTTTTCATTTGCTTTTTGTAATCTCAACTAGTCCTCCATAACTTGTCTTGGAGTCAATGGTACAAGAATAATAGGTTGTCCCTTCATAGTAAAAGTATACCTATTTGTGAGGCCATCATGTGTTACCTTTTGATCGAATTGCCAAGGTCTCCCCAACAATAGATGGCATGCATGCATGGGAACCACGTCACACAACAGCTCATCTTCATATTTGCTGATGGAAATTACTACCAAGACTTGTTTTGTTACCTTGATTTCTCCGCAATCATTTAGCCACTGGAGGTGATAAGGTCGCGGATGTTTCCGAGTTGGTAGTGACAATTTCTCCACCAAATAAGTACTTGCCACATTGGTGCAACTCCCCCCATCAATAATGACACTACAAACCTTGTTATTGGCAAAGCAACGGGTATGAAACAAGTTTTCCCTTTGATTGCCTTTCTCCTCCTTAGCTTGTAAATTGAGAACTCGGCGGGCCACCAATAAGTCTCCGATAACAGCATGTTGTTCATCATCACTATCCTCTTTTTGTGGCACTTCTTCAACTATTTCATCCTCATCTTCCGACTCAAGTTCACCATGGGCGTTTATTACCATCACCCTTTTGTTCACACATTGACTAGCTATATGACCATGCCCTTGACATTTAAAACACTTGATATCACGAGTTTTGGAGGAAATGGGCTCGCGATTACCTTGAGTAGTAGATGTTAGGTTTGGGCTTCTTGAAGGGTTCAAACTTTGGCTTATTTTGAGGTTGTTCCTCCTTTCTTGGAGTTGTCCGCCATGTGGCGTGAGTAGTCATTGGTTGTCCCTTCCTAGCCAATCCTCTCCTCTTGAGTTATTCTTCCACTTTTTGTGCTTGGTGGACCATGTCCGATAGCTCAACATAATGTTGCAATTCAACAATATCAACAATTTCTGGGTTTAAACCATGTAAAAACCTGGCCATAGTGGCTTCCCGATCTTCATTGACATTAGCTCGGATCATGGACAACTCCATGTCCTTGAAATATTCATCCACACTTTTGGAGCCTTGAGATAACCTTTGAAGTCGCTGATATAAGCTTCTATAATAATGGCTGGGTACAAACCTCCTTCTCATGAGTACTTTCATCTCCTCCCAAGTGGATACAGGTTGCTCTCTATTCCTTCTCCGAGTCATCACCACTTGATCCCACCAAACAATAGCGTAATCAGTGAATTAAATGGCAGCTAACTTTACCTTTTTAAACTCTGAGAATTCATGACAGTCAAATACCATTTCCATCTTAGTTTCCCATTCCAAGTAAGCTTCTGGGTCATTTCTCCCTTGGAAGGTTGGAATCTTCATCTTAATCCTTCCTAAATCATTATTTCTTCTAGTTCCGTTTCTATCTCCTCGATATCCAAATATCCAATCCTACTCCGATTGTAGTTTTGCTCATCAAAGTCTTCCACAATGAACTCTTCATCTTCTTCGACATCAATCCCTTGGGCATGTCTTCGTTGTGGTCTAGTAATACGGTCTTGTTGATGTCTTCTTAGTGTCCCATCCTCCACCCGATCCAACCTCTTATGGATAGATTCTAATTTCGACCTCATCATCCGCTGCATCTCCCCCATCAATGCTTGCAATTGCAGGTTCAGAAGTGGGCCTAGCCCCCTCATTTGCTCCATCCTTCTGGTTGTTGGACATGGCTGCAAAATGAAAGAAAAACCTCACAAGCACTCAACTCACATTTGGGTGGTTGCTCTCAATTGATGATGTCTCTTAGTTCTTAAGTAAACTCTAGAACAAATCAGAATATCACGTAGCAATTCAAAAGATACCACCGAAACTTATAAAGGCAGAATTTTTAAGAGAAAATGAAAGAGTAGAAGTTTGAGAGTAAGGAAAACAAGAAAGGGATTGATGAAGACAATTTACTTCGATTCGCACAAGTAGTTTTTTTCTGCGTTTTCTTGTTCTTCTTTTTTTTTTTATCTTTTCATTGCGCGCTCTTTTTTTCATGATTTTTTATTGCTTTTGGTTGAACAACAAGTAAAGACAGATTTGCACTTGCCTTTGAACTGAAGCTCTGATACTAGATGATACGAACCCCACCAATAAATGTGATGGAACCCGAAACAAAGGTGGATAGAACCCCAAGAACTAAACGACAAGAGTGTGAGCCTTGACCCGTAACCAAGAATTGGCACGAACCAAGCCTACGAAGGAAAGAAGCGCCACACCTAGGGGTGATAAGTTTTGATGGGTTGAACGCCACGAGAGTAGACTCGATAAGTTCAGCAAGTTCTTTCAAGAACTAAGAGAGCACACAATCTCACCAAAAACTAAGTTGCTTCATACTAAGATGTCCCTCCCTTATATAATGGGAGTGAACAAGGAAAAATACAAAATAAAATTAGAGTCCCAAGTCGCATGCTTCATTAAACAATCTAAAATACTTAAGTCATCATGCATGAACGAGTTCCCATGCTTCGCATGCTTATTAGCATTCTTCCGTTAAGCGCGGTCAGTCATGGATGGTTATGCCCGATTACGTGGATTAGGCCATGACTAGCAGTTGCGATTATCTTGGTTTCTCCTTACTCATAGTCTTCACAATGTTTTTTGATTAGCCCATTTAGTGCTTCCTTGAAACTCTTTGCCCGTAGTCTTGTAATTGGGCCTTCCGGAAGTGATAACTGATCTCTCCTATCTTCAGCCCTTGGGCATACATCAAGGGATGTGAGTGATGTAGATGAGATCTATCCCTTCCATATGACGGAAGCGATATATGTGGGTGTTGGTGCAACATCCCTCAGGTCAAGGTTGACCTGGTTGACCAAGCTGAGTCTTGGTTTGAGTTTAGATGTTTGACAATAAGATGTTAATTGAAGAAGAGTCAAGTAGGTCAAGGTTGACCGAATACTTGACTGGGAAGTCCTAACTGGGATGTTAGGCAGAAGGAAAATCCTGGTGAGTGAAGCCAGGTGAAAGACCTAGTGAGTGAAGCTAGGCAGATGGAAAACCCTAGTGAGTGAAGCTAGGTGAAAGTCCTGGTGAGTGAAGCCAGGCAAGGGAAAATCCAGATGGATCAAGGATGATCGGACATCTGGTGTTGGGAAGTCCAAGTAGGTCAAAGGATTGACTGGATACTTGGCACGAGGAAATACAGATAGGTCAAAGGGATTGACCAGACATCTGAATAGGAAAGTCCAAGTAGGTCAAGGGAGTGACCAGATACTTGGCATGACGAGAAAAGTCCAAGTGGGTCAAAGGAATTGACCGGACACTTGGTGGGAAGTCCTGGCAGGTCAAGGGAGTGACCAGATGCTAGGCATGATGTACCAACAGGTCAAGGATGACCGGATGTTGGTTTGGGAGTCTTGGAACTTGGTTTTGGGCAAAAACCAAGTGCTGGATCGATCAGGGGATCGATCGATCGGTGGATCGATCCAGGCTTTTCCCAGCGAACAGATCCGTGGATCGATCCAGATATCCCAATCGATCAGTGGATCGATTGGGACGCGGCTGCTTCGCGAAATAAGCGCTGGATCGATCCGTGGATCGATCCAGGCGTTTTTCCAGAGCACAGAGGCGCTCTGGATCGATCCGTGAATCGATCCAAAGCCTCCCCGATCGATTGAGAACATTTGAATCGATCGGGTTCCGACCGTTGGCGTCGATTTAAGCTGCAGGCGTGCGATGGCTGCGGCATCTCTTCACCGATTCACTCCAGATCTCTTGCCAACTCCTCCACAGCGCTCTTGAAGCTAAGATCGCCAGTTCTTGAAGGATCTTGGAGGTTTTCCAAGTCAAGAGGCGGATCAACAACAAGAAGAGAAGTTAGGGTTAGGGTTTTTACTGCACATCTTGTAAGCTTTTGCTTATCTTGTATTTCCCTTTCTTCTTCTTGTATTGAGAGTGTTGTAAGGCTTCTCCGCCTTTGGTAGTTACCATAAAGGAGTGTTATTCATAGTGGAGGGTGTGTGCGTGGTGTGGATCCTTGGATTAGTCACCTCCTTTGGAGGTGGATACCAAGTAAAATCCTAGTGTTAGCGTTGAGTGTTTTGTTTCTGTATTTTCCGCTGCATATTCTTGAAGAAACAAACAACGCCAAGCAACGTCGAGCAACGAGCGAACGCGACGAGCTATTCACCCCCCCCCCTCTAGCTACTTTTGGTCCTAACAAGTGGTATCAGAGCAAGGCTGCTGTTCACCGGAATCATCGCCGGAAGGGTCAAGCATAACAAGAAAAGCTAGAGGGTGAAGAAGTTGGAGCAAATTCTTCAAGTTCAAGACTTTATCAAGCTCAACTTCAAAATGCAATTCCAAGATGGACTTGGATTTGACACAAGGGTGGCTCCACCATACACTTCTACGAGTTTCGATTCTTGGAAATCAAGAATCGAAAATTTTCTTATGATGGAGATAGTGCAATGGTTTGCTCTAATGGAAGGCTTCAAGGCTCCAAGAAATTCAAAGGGCAAAGTTCTCAAGAGGAGCAAGTGGAGCCAAGAGCAAGTCCAAAGGTGCGAGGCCAATGACAAAGTGACCAAGCTTTTGGTCAATTTATTGCCAAGCACCATCCTTTGCAGAATTGGAGAATTTGAAGATGCAAAGGAATTATGGAGCAAATTGGACAAGCTTCATGAAGAGATCCCCTCCACTGTACAAGATCATGAAGAATCCAGAGAGGGTGACTCTTTGGAGCAAGACCAAGAGGAGGACTCCGAGGTTGAGAGATGCTCAACCTCCGAAGAAGAGGAAATCCAAGAAGCTTCATCCTCAAGGGAATGCAACGAAGGGAACAAGGAGGGAGAATACTCCTTGTTTCATGTTCAAGATGATGAAGCCTCCACCTCTAGGATTGAGGGGGAGCAATCTTTGGTGACGCCAGATCAAGAAGTAGGAGAAGCTTCGACATCCGGGTCAAGTGAAGGAGAAGAAGGTGGTGCCACCTCCGAAATTCAAGAAATAGCAAATGGAGGAGGAAGTGCCATCCCTACACAAGAAGGTATAAATGGTTCAATTAAAAATAAAAATCATATAATATGTTTTGAGTGTAGGGAAATTGGGCACTACAAGAGCAAGTGTCCCAACTTGGCCAAGAAGAAGGACCAAGTGGCAAAAAAGGGCAAGGAGAAGCCCAAGGAGATCATCCCCCGAACAAAAAGGAGCAAGGAGCACATTGTGTGCTTTTCTTGTAACCAAAAGGGGCATTACCGAAGTCAATGCCCCAAGGGGAAGAAGATGGTCAAGGCTCAAGGAGGCATTAGTCAAGGGGGAGCCTCCAAGATAAAGAAGAAGGTAACATTTATTGAGCCTACCCCTTTACATTATGGTAAAAAGCATGATAGTTCTAACTTTTATCATTTTAATGCGATTTACCATAAGAATAGGAAGCATGAGGGCTTTAAGGAAAAGCATGTGGCCCTACATGCCAAAACTACTACACCTAAGGCTAGGAATGTAGGTAAAAGTCTAGGCAAGAACTCTAAGGATTGTAGCTACAAGCCTAGAAACAAAAATGCTCATGAACTTAATGGAAAAACAAAAACTAAGGACTTAGTGATGGAAAATCAAGTCTTGAGGTCAAGACTTGATAAAATGGAAAAGACCCTAAAAAGGATGGAAAATATCCTATTAGGGTAAAAAGAGCATAACCTAGGTTTAGGGGTACAAAAGCCATCCAATGGCCATAGAGGTTTGGGATACAAACCAAAGGCTAAGAAGGATGTGCCCTCTTACCATAGAGTTCCATATAGTTATGGAACAAACCCTAGGTCTAGTGGTCAAGCCAAAAATACTAGGGAAGTCATCCCTAAGAGTGTTTTTGCAACAAATGTGACTAAGGCTTCTAAGAAGTCTAAGAAAGTCACTAACAAGGTCACAAGGGAGGCTATCCCTAGAGTTGACCTAGAAAGTGTGACCAAGGCCTCCAAGAAGCCAAACAAGGTCACTAGGAAAGTATCTAGGGAAGTTATCCCTAGTGAATACCTAGAGCATCCAAGGAGCATCAATAGGTGTTGGGTTCCTAGGAGCATCTTCTCTACCCCATAGCTGGGTTAGAGAGTGTCAACTCCGATTAGAAGGGTAGTTAACCCAACTTTGAGGAAATTGACACTCAAGGAGCATTTTCAAGGTTTTTGTTAACCTTTGAAAATGAAATGGAAGTATTATTTACTCCTTGAAAGAGTAAAATGTGCCTAATGGTGGAAGAATTGATTTTAATCTTAAATGACACATATTGGGAAATTCATAAGAACTACCAAGTTGGGATTTTGGTATGTTCTTAGGAAATTTAAGGCAATCCGGGCCTTAATTTAAAAGTGCTACTTTTGTGAAAAATGAAATATGCCAACATTTGAGGATATGCTTAATTTCGACTGGCATAAATTAATCAAGGGAATTAGAAATGCCAATTTAGGCTTTGGCATTTTTCTTGAAACACTTTAGGGCAATCTAGGTTTAAGTTGTAAGTTTAGCTAAGGTTTTAATGATACTTAGATAGTTAATCTAGGTATATTTTATTTATGCTAAATCTTGCCATGATTGTTTGCCCATCATATGCCATGACATCATGTCTATTTTTGCATTCATGTTTTATTATGCAAAAACCAAAAATATCATGTCATGACATTCATACATCGTGTAGTTATAGGAATCTTTCTTTTGAAAGTTATTTTATTTTGATGTATGCCATAACATTATCATGCATTAGTTTAATTCCTTGTAATTAAGGACAAATGGCATTTTAGCAACACTTATTAACAAGTGACATCCTAGGTGGATGTCTAATACCTTCAAAATGCCTAGATAGATATGCATGATCCCTAGAATAGGGCAAAATCAAAATCTTACATCTCACAAAGACCTATAAGATGACTTGTATGTGTTTCAGTGCACATTAGATACAAGTGAGATGTTAGGATGATGAACAAAACTCAAGATGTTGATTTAGTGCATTCTTTTGAGTTTTAAGTTCATCAAAACACATAGTTATGTGTTTTTCCCATCATTGGGAAAGCTAATGTACAAGTCATGTGCATTATGCCCAAGGAACATGATGGGATATTGGTTTTGAAAATGTTTTTAAATGTTTTTGGAAAACCTTAGTGAAGGCTGTCTTTTGATAGTAATCACCATTGAATAGTTAGACACAAACTTGAAGAAAACACTAAAGTTTTTGCAAGTTTTCAAGTTTGTGTCAATCTTTGAAAATATGATGTATTTTCATAGAAAACTATTTTTCCATGATTAAGTATGCCCTAAATAATGTCTACACAAAATTTCATGATTTTTGGATTTTTGTAGAATTTTCTAGGGGTTTCTGAAGTTGGCTGGATTTGAAATTCAGCAACTATCAGAGGCTCCGATCGATCCGTGGATCGATTGGAGTTCCTGAATCGATCCGTGGATCGATTCAGAAGGCAACTCTTGCGAGCAGAAGCTCGCTGGATCGATCAGCCGATCGATCCACACATCCTGAATCGATCAGTGGATCGATTCAAATAGGTTGAATCGATTGGAACCCAACTCCAATCGATCCAGGATGCTGATTTTGGCTGGGAAGGTCTGATTTCAGCACTCTAAACCTAATTGAGTCTAGGTAACCATTCCAAACCCCTAAAAATACATTTGTATACATAAAACGGGTGTTTTCGTGTGGAAAACAAGGATGGATTGGTTAAGGAAGGCTAAGTTGAAGTTTAGGTTGAGGTTTGTTTCAAATTTTGAATATTTGAACCTCAAAACTTCTAAATTTGGGTTTCCTAAAGGTTTAGGGATTCCAAGTCATTGTTGGTGCAATGACAGAAGTTACCACCATGTCTTTAGGGGGAGGGACTCTTTAAAGACATGAAAAATTATTTTTCATGAACCTTGGAAGGTGGTTAACCTTCTTTAAAGAAAATGCTCTTGTATGAGCTTTTGAACTTGAAATGGGGAGTGGATATCCTCATTATTTCAAGTAGGAACTCACGTGGTTAGAAAATGCTCAAGGTTGAGTATTTGTCTACAATGAGGGAGAAGTTAAGGATAAATGAAGGGTATGGGACCTTCTTTATCGTGTTGATCACAACGAGTGATGTTGTGAACAACGATGAGCAACTCTTCAGGGGGAGAGTCTTTCAACAATGGATTTGTTGAAGTATACCCGAAATTGAGGCATGGGTTGATGTGTGCCTAAAGATGGGTTGAGTGTGCCCTACAGGGGAGTTTGATGTGTGCCAATAGGGGGAGAATGAAAAGACTAGTGAAAGGGAGTCAGTTAGGCTTTCATTATCTAAGAGGGAGTTTGCCCTCTTAGGGGGAGAATGAAGAGCTTAACTTAAGCCTTCATTACCTAGTGGCATGAAGAATGAGGCTATGAGATTAGCCTAACTTACATGTGGTATTGTAAGTGTTATTGTGGTATTGTCAAACATCAAAAAGGGGGAGATTGTTGGTGCAACATCCCTCAGGTCAAGGTTGACCTAGTTGACCAAGCTGAGTCTTGGTTTGAGTTTAGATGTTTGACAATAAGATGTTAATTGAAGAAGAGTCAAGTAGGTCAAGGTTGACCGAATACTTGACTGGGAAGTCCTAACTGGGATGTTAGGCAGAAGGAAAATCCTGGTGAGTGAAGCCAGGTGAAAGACCTAGTGAGTGAAGCTAGGCAGATGGAAAACCCTAGTGAGTGAAGCTAGGTGAAAGTCCTGGTGAGTGAAGCCAGGCAAGGGAAAATCCAGATGGATCAAGGATGATCGGACATCTGGTGTTGGGAAGTCCAAGTAGGTCAAAGGATTGACTGGATACTTGGCACGAGGAAATACAGATAGGTCAAAGGGATTGACCAGACATCTGAATAGGAAAGTCCAAGTAGGTCAAGGGAGTGACCAGATACTTGGCATGACGAGAAAAGTCCAAGTGGGTCAAAGGAATTGACCGGACACTTGGTGGGAAGTCCTGGCAGGTCAAGGGAGTGACCAGATGCTAGGCATGATGTACCAACAGGTCAAGGATGACCGGATGTTGGTTTGGGAGTCTTGGAACTTGGTTTTGGGCAAAAACCAAGTGCTGGATCGATCAGGGGATCGATCCAGGAGCTGGATCGATCAGTGGATCGATCCAGGAGCTGGATCGATCCAGGCTTTTCCCAGCGAACAGAAAGCCTCTGGATCGATCCGTGGATCGATCCAGATGTCCCAATCGATCAGTGGATCGATTGGGACGCGGCTGCTTCGCGCGATAAGCGCTGGATCGATCTGTGGATCGATCCAGGCGTTTTTCCTAGAGCACAGAGGCGCTCTGGATCGATCCGTGGATCGATCCAAAGCCTCCCCGATCGATTGGGAACATTTGAATCGATCGGGTTCCGACCGTTGGCGTCGATTTAAGCTGCAGGCGTGCGATGGCTGCGGCATCTCTTCACCGATTCACTCCAGATCTCTCGCCAACTCCTCCACAGCGCTCTTGAAGCTAAGATCGCCAGTTCTTGAAGGATCTTGGAGGTTTTCCAAGTCAAGAGGCGGATCAACAACAAGAAGAGAAGTTAGGGTTAGGGTTTTTACTGCACATCTTGTAAGCTTTTGCTTATTTGTATTTCCCTTTCTTCTTCTTGTATTGAGAGTGTTGTAAGGCTTCTCCGCCTTTGGTAGTTACCATAAAGGAGTGTTATTCATAGTGGAGGGTGTGTGCGTGGTGTGGATCCTTGGATTAGTCACCTCCTTTGGAGGTGGATACCAAGTAAAATCCTAGTGTTAGCGTTGAGTGTTTTGTTTCTGTATTTTCCGCTGCATATTCTTGAAGAAACAAACAACGCCAAGCAACGTCGAGCAACGAGCGAACGCGACGAGCTATTCACCCCCCCCCCCTCTAGCTACTTTTGGTCCTAACAGTGGGCCCCTTGATTAGTAGGACACAAGAAATCATGGTCATGCGTAAATGAGTCAATATGAGATATTGAGCTCATTTGTTTGAGTGTGTCTACTTGGTGATCAAGAAACACAAAGATTGATAAGAGGATGACACGGTCTATACCTCATTGATCAATCTAGATATCAAGGATAGAGGGACCAAGTCATACAAGATAATAGCCACGGACAGGTTAGGTCGGATCTCGACTTTCTCGTCACTTGGGTAGCAATGATGCCTTGCTAGATGCCACTCATTGCTTATGGATCTCAATATTGATTTAGTTACATTGCCAACGTTACGAGAACCTATAGGGTCACGCACAAAGAACAAGTTGATATGGAGATAGGTTCATGTGATGAATCATTGGATTAAGTGTAATCCAAATTTGACTCGTTGAGTTAGACTCAAAGGGATCCAATTATTGGATTGAGTCGAGTTGCATGAGAATCAATGGGTTGGACTCATTGGGTGAACTTGTGTTCACCAAGGAAGTTTAATGGTCAAAATTGAATCATTGGATACTTTTGAGCCATTGGATAGGAAGATGAAAGGGCAAAACCCTTGGTATTCATGTGATGAGTATATATATCATTTGGATGATAATTTTTGGATAGATGAGAAGGTGTGAGACATTTTGCATTCTTCTTCCTCCTTACCTCTCTTGGCCGAAACTCCTAGGAGAGGTTGGTAGCACAACCTTTTAGGTATTTTCTTCTCCATCTTGCTTTGTTTGTGAGACAAGCAAAGACAAGGCTTGTTCGTGTGGATACCATTGAGGTGCGGACGTGTGTTCGTGCTGAGATCCGAGCTGTCGGGAGATCGTGTGCACGCATCAAGGGTATAATCCTATCATGTAACTTAGTATAGATTATTTGTATGCAATGTTTATTCCCTTCGCATGGATCTGCTGGATAGATGATCTAGTTAATTTCCGTTGCTTTTTCGCGTGTTTATCACACTAGATCCCAACAAAATCATATTATTATAATTAAAAATTCTAAAAAAAAATATTGTTGAAAATTTTAAGGATAATCATTAAATTTTATATGCTTAGAAAAATTAGTAAGATTTTTTGAAGCCAACAACTATTTTTAATCGTTAAGTTTCAACAATACATATTTGAGTTCTAAAATATTTATTCTAATAATGAAAATTATAATTTTTTGTGAAAATTTTTAAACTAGTCTGAATAGTTCTATGAAATGTTCTAAAAGATTTTCAAGATTTTTCACGACTTAAAAATAATTTTTAAATTTGTTTAAGAAAAAGTATGAAATATTTCTTAAAAATTATTTTCTATGACAAAATACTTCGGTAAAAATATAGGAGTTTAGGTATTTTGCATCCAGACCTTCGAATTTTTCTCATATCTTCTACTATTATTTTCAATTTTTCCCTTATTTTTTCTTTGATGTGATCAAATGTGGAGAATAACAATACATTAAGTATAGGGGGCAGTTTTATTTTAAATTGTCATATTTATTTACTCTAATTTATCATATTTAAATTATAATTATTTTTTATCTTATTTAGATTTTTCCTAATCTTAAGTCGAGTTGATGCACACCAAAAAAGAAAAAATTGTAAGTTCCCCAAGTTAATTTTTATGTGATCAACCGAGTCAAGTTAGGTCCTGTATTATATCAATGCCTTGTGTCTCACGACAAACGAGAAGTGTAACACGGGAAATGGGTCTATAGACTTGGTACTGTTGGTGGTAAGAATCTGAGTGGAGCGATGAGGAGGTTTTGGAAGGGACAAACCCTAAGTCACTGATCCAACTGAATAAACCAAGAGGTTTCAAGTTGAGATCAAGACAGATCTTATTGTCTTTTCTTGTTCATGTAGTATTATACTACTGTACTAATTTTGTGTTACATGGATATTTTTATACTATGGGAGTAACTTTGTTTTACAAATATGAAGTGATCGATCGATCAAATAGGCGGTTCAGTCTATCCAATCTAGCTGATGTTGCAGGGTTCAGACCATGCAAAGTAAACTTGGAAGTCAGAGGATCGATCCACCAAACCCAACGATCAATCGACTAAACCCATTTTAGAAATGTAGTTGGAAGATCAAATCTCCACTAACAAGGAAATTAGCCGGATAGGTTGACTGAACCCAAGGATTAAATTGACCAAACAATAAATGCATTAATGATGCCAAGATCATATATCAATAAAGAAGGAAGGTTGCATGATTAGTTGACCGATAGGGAGATCGGTCGACCGAAAGGATCAGTCGACCGAAGGATTTTTCGATCTATCAAACTCATCTTATAAAAAGACCTCAATATCTGAGCCAACATAGAGCATCTTCTGAGTAGCTTTCTGATCTTCTACTCTTCTATTCGTGATACTACTCTACGCTTCAACTCTGCATGCAAGCTACGACACCAAAGAATTTTGACAAATCTTTATCTTATATCTTCATTGTTAGTATATTTATTTTCAGCTTGCATAATCTTTTGTAAATATCTTTATACGAATTTTAGTGAATTGACCAACGGTGTGATCAAGGATCACGGGTCTTGGAGAAGGAGTCGACATAGGTTTCGAACCAAATAGCCAACTATGTCTTTGTGTGTATTGTTTTTAATTCCACTTCTATACTTTAATTTTGTTTTAATACGAAAAAGAAAAGATTTGTAAGGAGTAATATTCACCCCCCCCCCCCTAATCGCTATTTCGATCCTTCACTTGATATCAAAGCCAGTCACTCTGAATTAACTTAACTATTTTTCGATCACTTTAAAAATCTTTTATTTTTATTAAAAAACAAACAAAAAAAAATAATCTTATCTTTGTTATATTCTATTTTATCTCGCACTGCTATTCCTAAGACATTTTCATTGGTTTCATGAGAACATCAAACTCCTACCAAGAGGGCGTCCTCCATTGTTCACTAGTGAAAGTTTTAGCTACGGGAAGAGATGAATGGAATGTACCTCAAGTCTGATATCAAACTCTGGCTCACAATTCTGAAGGGATACACACCACCCATGGAGAAGAAGAACCATTAGACCCAAAATAGTGGAATCCTCAGATGGTGAAGAAAGCACAAGTAAATTACAAAACTATAAACACCATCTAGTGTGGCTTAACCATGGAGGAGATAAATCGCGTCGAACTCTATGAAAACACAAAATAATTATGGGATCTTCTAGTAAAATTGCACGAGGGAACCGATGATTCCAAGGTAACAAAAAGAGAGATCTCTTATTAATAATTTACTTAATATAAAAATGTTGCCTGGAGAAACCGCAATCCAACTGCATGCATGACTCAAAGGCATCCTCAACAGTCTGCATCTAATTGGACATCAATTCGAAAACCATAACAATATAAGGTATGCTCTAAATGCCTTCCCTTGAAACTCATTATGGCCATCAATGGTAGATACCTACAAAGTTTCAAAGGACCTTTTAATTATTAAATTAGACAAACTTTTTTACGAGTTAGAGTTACATTAGCAGTCTAATTTGAGTCAATTCAAGAAAGGAATTGCATTGTTTGTAGGACTAAGCAAGGAGACAAAGACTCGAACAAAGCTTGAACCCGAGAGCCAGTTAAACTATAACTCTACAAATGAAGAGGAACTAGTGAACATGGTTAGAAGGATGTTCAACAAGAAGAAATTCAAAAGGAGTACAAAAAGGATGCCACCAAACACAAATCAAAACAAATAGGAAATAACTTGCTATTAACAATTTTAAAAATTATACACTTATACATTTTCCTTAAAAAATATATATGTTTCAAAATTTCTTCTTATTAGAAATATTTGCTTCAAACTTTTCAGAACTTAATTTTTGAATCAAAGATTCTTCTTCAAAAATTTTGTCTTAGAAAATTTTCAAATCCTAAGACAAATTTCATAAATTATTTTCCCTTAGACAAAATTTCTAAATTCTAAAGAATAATTTCCAAACTTAGTTTTTTGTTCACTATTTTCCCTTAGAAAATTTTTTATTCACAAATTTATAAATTTTAAAACTTATTTTATGCTTACTTGGAAAATTTTCTTAATCTATATACTTATCTAAGAAAATTTTCAAAATGCTTTCTTCAATTTTTTTAACTCCAATCCTTAGTTTTCCCCTTAGAATGTTTCAAACTTGGTGATTGCTATTATCCCAATTTTTGATGTGTGTCAAAGGGGAAGAGATATTATGGTTAAATTCATGGGGAGTTTATCTTAAGGGGAAGAAAATTAACTATCATGTTTTTAACTTAAGTTTATCTTAAGGGGAGAAAGTTAATTATCATATACTATTTAAACTTAACTTTGAATCAATTACCAAGAATCAAAAAGGGGTAGATTGTTGATGCTGGGAGCACCTTAATCAAACTTATATTTTGATATTGTCAAAGGTTCAAGTTAAGTCTTGTTGTGATCTGATGAACTAATTAAGTGTGTAGAATGTTTACTTAACCAAGAAAGTCATATTCATAACTAGGCAGAGAAGTCTTAGCAAATTATGGAAGCTAGGTAGGAATTCCTAGTGGGTCGAGGATCTAACACTTGGTAGATGGACTCGATAGGTCTAAAGGACTTGATATTGAGGGGAAGCCCTAGCGAGCTGATCTGATGCTGAGTCGAAGTTCAAACAGGTCTGGAGAGGACCCAATGTTTGGCAGATAAGTTAAGGTAAGTAACTGGAGTGGAGTGATAAGGAGGTCATGTCCTTGGAAAGGATAATTTCTAGGTCACTGATCCAACTGAAGAAATCAAGAGGTTTCCAAGTTGAGATCAAGACAGATATTATTCTCTTTTCTTACTCGTGCAACATTATACTATTGTACTAATTTTGTGTTATAGGGATACTTTTTATACGATAGAAGTAACTTTGTTTTATAGAATCTAGAGGGATCAATTGACAAAATAGGAGGTTCAGTCAACCAAACCTTGCTGATGTGGTAGGGTTCAAGAAAGGAATTGCATTGTTTGTAGGACTAAGCAAGGAGACAAAGACTCCAACAAAGCTTGAACCCGAGAGCCAGTTAAACTCTAACTCTACAAATGAAGAGGAACTAGTGAACATGGTTAGAAGGATGTTCAACAAGAAGAAATTCAAAAGGAGTACAAAAAGGATGCCACCAAACACAAATCAAAACAAATAGGAAATAACTTGCTATTAACAATTTTAAAAATTATACACTTATACATTTTCCTTAAAAAATATATATGTTTCAAAATTTCTTCTTATTAGAAATATTTGCTTCAAACTTTTCAGAACTTAATTTTTGAATCAAAGATTCTTCTTCAAAAATTTTGTCTTAGAAAATTTTCAAATCCTAAGACAAATTTCATAAATTATTTTCCCTTAGATAAAATTTCTAAATTCTAAAGACTAATTTCCAAACTTAGTTTTTTGTTCACTATTTTCCCTTAGAAAATTTTTTATTCACAAATTTATAAATTTTAAAACTTATTTTATGCTTACTTGGAAAATTTTCTTAATCTATATACTTATCTAAGAAAATTTTCAAAATGCTTTCTTCAATTTTTTTAACTCCAATCCTTAGTTTTCCCCTTAGAATGTTTCAAACTTGGTGATTGCTATTATCCCAATTTTTGATGTGTGTCAAAGGGGAAGAGATATTATGGTTAAATTCATGGGGAGTTTATCTTAAGGGGAAGAAAATTAACTATCATGTTTTTAACTTAAGTTTATCTTAAGGGGAGAAAGTTAATTATCATATACTGTTTAAACTTAACTTTGAATCAATTACCAAGAATCAAAAAGGGGGAGATTGTTGGTGTTGGGAGCACTTTAATCAAACTTATATTTTGATATTGTCAAAGGTTCAAGTTAAGTCTTGTTGTGATCTGATGAACTAACTAAGTGTGTAGAATGTTTACTTAACCAAGAAAGTCATATTCATAACTAGGCAGAGAAGTCTTAGCAAATTATGGAAGCTAGGTAGGAAGTCCTAGTGGGTCGAGGATCTAACTCTTGGTAGATGGACTCGATAGGTCTAGAGGACTTGATATTGAGGGGAAGCCCTAGCGAGCTGATCTGATGACGAGTCGAAGTTCAAACAGGTCTGGAGAGGACCCAATGTTTGGCAGATAAGTTAAGGTAAGTAACTGGAGTGGAGTGATAAGGAGGTCATGTCCTTGGAAAGGATAAATTCTAGGTCACTGATCCAACTGAAGAAATCAAGAGGTTTCCAAGTTGAGATCAAGACAGATATTATTCTCTTTTCTTACTCGTGCAACATTATACTATTATACTAATTTTGTGTTATAGGGATACTTTTTATACGATAGAAGTTAACTTTATTTTATAGAATCTAGAGGGATCAATTGATAAAATAGGAGGTTCAGTCAACCAAACCTTGCTGATGTGGTAGGGTTCAAATTCCGTAAAGCATACTTGGAAGTTAGATGGATCGATAGACTGAACCTAAGTATCAGTCGATAGTGTTAGTATTAGCCCTAGAACCAATTATGAGATGCTTCATTGTATGATATTTCATTATTAATAAAAGGCAAAGGTGGTTATTATATTTATTTCAATTTAGTGTTGAATGAATAAATATAATAATGTCCTAGAGTAGGAGGTTCTAATCTATAACATATCAATTAGTTGAATTGATAGTTAGATATTGTAGATATACATAGAACACTATTCTTAACTATTCCTAGTCAAGCATTAATAAGCATGGATAATATTATTGCATGGAAACTGGCATGTAGGTCAACGGATGACTTAGTCTCACAAGTCATGGATATAAAATATAATGTTGACACATGGGTATATATTAGAGAATATATACTAAATGACCCACCATGAGAATATTTCATGGATCATTATATGAGTGTCATAAGCATTCTCATATGACTATTGGTATAAATAGTCCTTAGACCTGAAATCATTACGGTTCCCTACATAAGGCGTTGTATACTTTGGTATCAGCAAACGTCACCTGTAACAAGGTGGACTATAAAGTCGATCAATGGGTATGCAATAACTTATGTGTAGGGATGTGATTAATGTAGATTGGATCTATCCCTTCCATATGACGGAAGCGATCTATAGGCCCCTTGATTAGTAGGACATAAGAATGCATTACCATGCTCAAATGACTCAATATGTGATATTGAGCTTATTTATTTTAGTGTGTCTACTTAGAGATCAAGAAACACAAATTTTGATAAGAGGATGACACAATCTATGCCTCATTGATCAATTTAGATATCAAGGATAGAAGGATCAAGTCATACAAGATAATAGTCACAAAAAGGTTAAGTCGGATCTCGACATTCTCATTACTTGCGTAACAATGATTCATTGCTAGATGTCACTCATTACTTATGTATCTAAATGTTAATTTGGATACATTGCCAGCGTTATGAGAACCTATTGGGTCACACACGAAGAACAAGTAGATTTGGAGATGGGTTCATATGATGAATCATTGGATTAATTCTAATCCGAATTGGACTTATTGATTTAGACTCAATTTGATCTAATTATTGGATTGAGTTCAATTTAAACTAGACTCATGGAGTCAATTCGAACTAATGAAATGGTGTTTCATTAAATTCAAAATTGCATGAGAATCAATGAGTTAGACTCATTGGGTGAAGTTGATTTCACCAAGGAAGATGAATGGTCAATTTTGAATCATTGGATTGAATGGTCAATTTTGAGCCATTGGATTGGAAGATCAAAGGTGAAAACCCTTTGGTATTCATGAGATGGATATAAGTATGATTTATGGATAAATTTTCATTAGAAGAAAAACCTTTTGTCTTGTTCTTCTTCCTTCTTCTCTTAGCCGAAACTCACCTTCTTAGTTGCTAGCACAACCTTAAGTAGTTTTCTTCTCCACTTCGTGAGTTTGTGAGACAAACGAAGGCTTGTCCGTGTGGATACCAAAGAGGCACGAACGTGTGATCGTGCTGAGATCAAAGCTGTATGGAGTTCGTGTGCACGCATCAAAGGTATACCTATCATAAAACTTAGTATATGTATTTATATTTCCCTTCGCATGGATCTTCTGGAAAGGAACTAGAAGTTTTCCACTACACTTTCGCATGTTTAGCGCCCTAGTTCCTTACAAATAGAACTCATTTCAGAAATATAGTTGGAAGGTTGAATCTCTGCAAAAAAGGAAATCATATGGATTGGTCTATCGAATCCAAGGATCAGTCATCCAAATAATAAATACATTAATGACATGAAGATCAGATCTCGACAAGAAGGAATGTTGCCGATTAGTTGACCAATAGGGAGATCGATCGACCCAAAAGATTATGAATTTTAGTGAACTTCCCAACAGTACGATCAAGGATCGCAGATCTTGGAGTAGGAGTCAAACAGGCTCTGAACCAAGTAACCAATTGTCTTTGTGTGTATTGTTTTTAATTATGCTACTATACTTTAATTTTATCTTAATACAAAAAATAAAAGATATGTAATGAGCGATATTCACCCCCCCCCCCTTTTATCGCTATTTCGATCATTTAGGTACATTAAGAGACAAAAAGTTATGGAAGAGTACGCTGATGGATAAGAAGGATGCATAGAGCATATGAGGGATGAGAAGCTAGGAGGAAGATTGCTCGAAGAGAAGATCGGAGTTGAGATCAGGTGAGCTAAATTTTGGATGACCCGAACATCACCCAAAGAAGCTCGAGGAAGAGTTAACCATTTGGAGATTAACTGGACAAGCTGAAGGCAACTCTAAGCTAGTTGGAGGCGCCCTTGTGCATCTTGATGAAGGTGCCCTGATGGAGATTGGTGGCACACTCACCTCTCTTGGAGGTACCCTGGAGTTTCCATAGAGGTGCATCTAATGAATAGTAGTCATTAGGCTACTATTGAGAAGAGGAGAATCTTTATCCACTTGGAGGCACCCTAGATCACTTTGGAGGCACCTCCAATGACGTGAACCGATGGTAACTTTTTCCCATGAGGCTATAAAATGCCCCCAAGAAGTAGAAATGAAAAATAATAATTGTACTCATTTCTTAAGTAATTCCTAAGCATTTAAAGTTTGTAAGAGTCTACTACTCTGCCTTCAACAAATGATTCTTTTTAGTGAGTTTTTTAATGGTCATTTAATTAACAACCACCTAGATTGTAACTAAGTGCATTCTAAGCCTTCTTACTATTTTTCTTATATTGTTTTCTTTTATGTTAGTTATTTCTTTTATTAATATTGTGTCCTTTTTAAGTAAGTATCAAGAGATTATTCTAACTTTTTTTAGAGTTATTAACCCTCCTCTAACCACCCTACCTAGACCTACAATTACTTCAAAAATAAGATTGTAATAATATGTTTATCAAGCTTTGAAGAATCAACATTATTGTGTATCCACATTTGTCCTAATTATTTAAGAATGACCACACAAATTCTTCTTGAAGACGTGAATCAATCAAGGTTAGATTATTTATTTATAAGCTACAACTTGATGATCTATGTTTTTTTTCTGCATAAGTAGGCCAATGTGTTTTGCTAGATGATAAATGGCAAAGAGAAAAGGTTTGAAGATGCATCAAATTATTAACTTTTGTCAAACATGCATTGGATCATCAACTGTTGGAAATAAAGTTTGCTAAATTTTTTGGTAAGTCCAACGATGAAAGGATGTGGAGAAAAGAGAGATTTTGTTCTTATAGTGATTCCCAGCACCTTATTCATTCATTTTATATATCTAATACTTTTTGTAGGATCATAAAAGCGTGTTGGGAGGGGGGAATAACGTGAGTCAGTTTTTTACTTTTTTTTATTGTTTTGGAACACAAAAAATTGCAGTGGGAAATAAAGAAAAGAAAAAACAATCACTAACACATTTTTATACTTGGTTCAAAGTTTGTGACGACTTCTATTTCAAGACTCACACTCATTGAGAGCTTTCGATGGGCATCCACTAATAGCTCAAATATTTCAATAAAATTTATAATTTTAAAGTACAAGTAATAAAAACAAAATATACCGATGCCTTTAGAGTAGAAGATTGAGCATCGTCAAAGGAACATTTCAACATCGTGAAGAGCTTTTCGAAGTAGCACACATACACGAAAGCCATTTGGAATGATGTTTTCCAAGTGTTGGATGAACCCTCATTTTATAGCCTTGTCCAGGCACTTGGACTGGTCCTAGGCGCCCCCATCAAGCTGACATGGCGTGACCTTTGTGAAGCTCTATCCGCCAAAGTTTATCCATCTCCGAGAGTCCAGATCTAGTTTAAACACCTATATTTTGACGTATGCTGGCCAATCAACATGCTCTAACTCCTCTACTCAGGTTCCTGGCTTCGGGTCAATCCAGACACCTGGACTTAGTCCGGATGCCTAGAACTCCAATCCAACTTCCAACTTCGATTTCTTGCACCACAAAGTTAGAAAAAACATGCATAATATAATAAATTGGACAATCTCAGAACTGTCTGGTTTTGACTTTGTATTCTATTGAAATTCTAAATTGAACCAACACCTACTGCTCACTCAATGAGAAATGCGTCCTCACCTACTCCTCTCAAGAGAGTTACCTTTTGTCAAACACCTATTTGAACTTTTGTTCAGCATCTGATCTTGACCTCCAAGACTTCTGATAGAAATCAGATCCTTGACTCGCCTAGACTTCTTTCTGGTGTATGCTACGCCTAAGACTTCCACCCAATGTCCTTGATCTGTCAAGTCTTCTATCTAGTCCACTAGACTAGGACTACATGCCCAATTCTCTCGACCAGGACCTCATGCACAATTTCTTAACTAGGACTTCATGCTCAATTGTCTCAACTAGGACTTCATGTTCAATCCCATGACCAGGACTTCGTGTCGAATATCTTGAGCAGGACTTCATTGCCTAGCCTCAACTAGGTCTTACCTATATGCTGGGGTAAGCTTGTTAGATCACAACACAGCCTAATTTTGAACCCTTTTCCATTATCAAAACTAGGTTCGATTTGCTAGTACTTCCAGCACCAACACTTTAAAATTTTAATTTTCTTGTGTGCGATATCAATTCTTTAAATAACTTCCTAGCTGATTAATTCCTTTGATTTATTACTGATAATAATGATCTTAGATTCTACCTAGAAATTTTAACAAAAAATATTAGGGGATAGTCCACCTTGAGAATTTGAATTACAGTTGTGTAATTAGGGTTATTTTTGTTTGATTTGATACATGATTTCGGGAGATAGTTCTAAAGCATCTCTCTACTAAAATTTGCTTTTACATGGTTCATCTAATTCCTTAGCACTAGCTTTTATGGATGTATTTTATGATTCCAAGCATAAAAATATATCTAAAAGAGCGACTTATTTATGAGGCCATAATATTTATGTTGCTTGCTCCCTATCACTTGTCCTGCTGCAGATATTTCCTCAGCAGTAGTTGAAGTGAAGAAAAAAGTTTTTTCTTTTTTCCTGCCTTTTTCTAAATAATGGTCCTTTCATTTTGATTCCTCTAGTTGTATGTTTTTCTTGACTCCTCCCTTTTAGTAGTTGTTTCTCAGACAAAGTTAAGGCGGTGCCTCTAATGTCATAGCTATTTGAAATTATATGATTAGATTGCTCATGGATGATGTGTTCAACATTAGCCACTCTTCTTTTGGTTGTAAGTTTTATTCATCTTTTAAGTCTTCCCAATTGATGATGAATGCAAGGAGAAAGTAGACCACATCATATCTTGACAAATGAGCTCTAATTTCATTATCGAATGATAGAGATTTTTATGAATGTAATTGTTGTTGTGTAGTGTGGGAGGAGAGTTGAATCCAAATATCATCATTCTAATTGGAGATGAAGTTCTTTGTTACTCTATCTATGGAATATGTCACAATTTTTGTGGGAACTTCCATGTTTCACCTTTAACGCCCATAAATATTGCATATCTTCTTAACTTATTACAATTAGATTTACCTAAATTGCAGTATAGTCAGTAATGTTGTTTGTTGGGTTTTTCAGGCAGTAAAAATCGCTTTTTGCGTTGCGGAAACCCCGAAATTCCCATGCCACGGATCCGTGCGAAGTTTATAAAACAAAAATTTTCATGTACGAGTTTCTCTAACCTAGATCTACACTAGATCTACAAAGGGAAGGAGGTTACCCTTGATGCGAAGCCCTTCGCGTAATCCCGCTCGTCCAAAAGTTCACTGGATCTCGAGAGTATCAAAGTAGATACTCCTCTATGTGTATCCACACAAGCAAGAGATGGAGAAAACCAAACCTTTGATGGTCACGGCAAGGAGGAAGAGAGGGAGAGAAGAAACCTAGAGAGGAAGAAGAAGAAATGAATGAGAATGAATTCTCACCTTGTATAACTCATAAGTGGCCGACCACTTTAGGCTTATAAACTCCCATGGAATATCAAGAGTCAAGTCTCTTGATCTCCTCCATGAGGTGCCATTTGATCAAGTCAAACATGGCCAAATGAAGAAGCTTTGATGATGTGGCATTAGTCAAGTCAAAGTCAAGTCAAAACTTGACTCTTCATCTTCCTACTTAAGTCAAGTCAAACTTGACCACTTCTCTCCCTTGGTTGATTTAATCTAACCATTGGTTCAAGTCAAATTTAATTTAATGAATCTCTATTTATTGAATTAAATTAATTAAATGAGTCTAAGTCCAAATTAGACTCACTTAACACATGAACCAAATTGAGTCCAACTCAATTAGCTCAATTTGGATTACTCTTAATCCAATTTGGTTCATCACATGAACCTAATCCTTTAGGTTCATCAAATGAACCTAATCTCCATCTAATTGCCCTTTGTGTGTGACCCTATAGGTTCTTATAACGTTGGCAATGCTCCTAAACCCATTTACAAGCATAAGTAATGAGCGGTATCTAGCAACACATCATTACTACCCAAGTTATAAGAATGTTGAGATCCAACATCACCTTGTGACTACTAATTGTGACTCCTCACAATATATGACAAGTGTCCTTCTATCCTTTACATCTAGATTGATCAATGTGAGGCATAGACCGTGTCATCCTCTAATCAATCTAAATCTTGAATCTCAAGTAGACTCACTCAATCAAATGAGCTCAACATCTCATATTGACTCATTTGGGCATGGACATGCACTTCGTGGTATCACTCTATCAAGAATATCGATGTCACTCTCGTCATATAGGAGGGATAGATCTCATCTACATCACTCACATCTCTCCGCATAATTTGTTACATACCTAGTAATCGCCTTTATAGTCCACCCAGTTACGGGTGACGTTTGACGAAGCCAAAGTATGTAACTCCTTATGTAGGGAACCATGGTGACTTCAGGTCTAAGGACTAATAGTCATACTAATAGTCACATGAGAAAGTATATGACACTCATATAACGATCCATGATACTTTTTCATAGCGGGTTATTCAGTATACATTCTCCAATGCATACCCATGTGTCAACTTGATATCTCTATATCCATGACTCGAGATCAAGTCATCGAGTTGACCTACATGCTAGTCTTGTCGCATTAACATTGTCCCTGAATGTTAATACTTGACTAGGAATGATTAAGAGTAGTGTTCCCTATATCATCTCACTATCGATTCAACCAATCGATTGATATAGGTAAGAACCTTCTACTCAAGGATGCTATTATACTTAGTTATTTGGCACCAATACAAGTAAGTATAATAACCAAAAATAAATGTCTTTATTTATATACAAGAATATAATACAACGAGTCCATACAACAATCATCAAATGATTGACTCTAGAGCTCTAACTAACATTGTTAGCTTAGATTGGGGATGTCTAGGATATGATTAATTAATGCATAAGCAAGCATAATGACACACTACTGATTTCCCCATCTTATTTGTGTGTAGAGATGCTCATTTCTGGATGTGCAATGTTTGACCATGGCTGATCATTTTGAGGTATGCCTTGTTATATTCAAATTACAATCTTGAAGTTTGACCATGGCTGAACATTTCCTTTATTTATGTGATTGTCTTTACAAGATCTGAGAAAATTTCCTTTATTTCTATTCCCTCCTTTGTGGTTATGGTTTGCATTACCCAATTTGGGTAGGGTTCACTTTCTAGCACGGGTCGTTGCTATCGGTTGCTGCATGCCCTATGTGATTACGATTTTGTTCTTGCTATTTCTACTATTGTGTTATGATGATCTTCACTGATCCTCCCATCTCTAATCTGTTTCCAGTTTGCCTCTTTCCTCAAGCAGATCCAGAGACTTTTATTCCAATTTGTTTCCACTTTATTTATTTACTTTTCCAATTTCTATTCTATCAAATGAAAACTAGCCTCTTCACTAGCCTTGATTCTTAGGATTCACCATCATCTTTCGTGTGTTTTCTTTATTTGATTCTTGATTATCTTCTATGCCTCTAATGGTTGAGCTTGGATTTCTTAATTGAGTGCATGATTTGTGCATCTCTTCTTCAAATATGAATTCTTTGATTATTAGGACTCACATTTCTACAAATATTCTCTATCATTGTAGAAATTTGTGTAGATTTCAATAACTTTTTCTTGAGTTATTTGCAGATTTCTAACATTCTATTGTCCTACTCTCTTGTTTCCCTTTCCTCACATGGATTTCTAACATTCATGTTGGTTTTTCTACGTAAAGGATTGGTCAAGCTATGCTATTATCCCCTTGCATTTTAGTCATATCTACTACCTATAACAGTAAGCTATTACTTGCAAACTAATGGCGGCTTCATTTAGTAATTGATGGTTGCTTCATGTTTTGTTATTACTTGTGTGAAGCTTCTTGAAAACTAATGGCTACTTCATTTAGTAATTGATTATTATTAAAATAGATGTTGCAAACTTGAAATATCTTTTTATAGTTGATGAAGTGGTAATTTAATTTATCATGGTTCTTTTAAACTGGATGATTTTGTTGTTGCAGGTTGAATCAGAAATTTTATATCTACATGGTGTAGATTATCTCAATCTATTGAAACTCTTGGTGGCATACAGAACTTTGATCGTGAGCAAGAAGTTCCCCATGAGGGTCCTATCACTATAATTAATTTGTTTTTTCACAGCGCATAATTATGATATCCATACATCATATGCTGCACAACTGCAAATTGTTGAAAGTCATAAGACATCATCAATAGCACACACTGCATGCTACAGTTAAAAGCATTTGCAGGGCGCACCACGCGCTGTGGTTAAGAACATTCATAACACGCACCGCGCGTTGCGGTTAAGAGCATTCACAGCACACAGCGCGTGCTACGGTTAAGAGTATTCATAGCACATATCACATGCTATGGTTAAGAACATTCGCAGCATGCATCGCGTGTTGTGGTTAAGAGCATTCACAACGAGCACTACGTGTTGCAATTAACAGCATTCGCAGTAAACGGTATGCACTATAGTTAAAATATCATACAATTATCACTACTATTTATTTAAAATATATATTCTAAATTTAAAATTTAGACATTATCATAATTTGTTCGTCACTTAAAATAGAAATAAAAAATTATAAACTACAGTCAAAATGTGAATACATAATTTTTATTCATCTAATAATTATTTTACAAAGCTCACAAATTTCTCTAAATCAACTACAAAAATCATGAATCACTAATAATAAAAGATATCACTGTCAATAGTGTTCCAACATTGCTTCAATCTAATATGCATGCAATAGTATTCCACTAGCTACTAGTGTTCGTGTCGTTCTAAAACTTCCATCTTAGCCTTCATCTTATCTTAGAGTTTCTCATTGATCTCTTCCTTTAGCTTCTCTAACTTCTCGTTCTCCTTTTGTACCTTTTCTTTTCAAGGACATGCTTTTGCAACATATTCACCCATGAGATACAAAGAAAAGTACAATTTTGCAAGGTCTAGTAAAGAGAATAAACAAACAATAAATAGAATGAAAAGAATAGAGGATACTCAACTTTAGTATTTGATATTTTACTCCCAGTGAAAAGTTTCTTTCCATGGTACTTTGCTTCATTTAATCTCTTGGATTGCAAGTAAAATGTAACATATTGATAGGAGTGTAAAGAATCTGAAATAGCTGGATTGAAAATTAGAGGGGAGCACTTTGTCTTTCATCCAAACTAGTAATATATCATGTCTTCCAAATGTGAATATTTACTATATGTATTTACATACCAAAGTTAGTTGGAATCTCAAAAGTAGTTGCACAAAGTTAAGTATAGAAGTTACCAACTTACAAAGAGAATCAAGACATAATGTAGGAAACAAAACGTCAAATTTTTTCATTCTAAAAATAATTTATAGTATGAACAACCCTAATTCTATGTCTACATATTGAAATAATATGATGATGTCAAATTCCTAGTTTAAATTTTAAACTATAAGATTATTTAAGAGTAAATTAAATATAGAGAACAATTACCCAAATAATCAACTTGAATGAGAACTTGATGCAACAAGATTGTAAACCCAAATAACCATGAGGTTAAAGTAAAGAAGTAAAGTAAGGCCGACAATATATGATTTTGTAAGATTGAACCAATCTCAAATACATCTCTTTCCATGTGGTTTCTCAGAAGAGTTTATATCTTTTGAGTATTTTGGGGATCACTTTCCAATATAAAAATGATAAAATCTATTTCGAATGATTTTTTCATCTAAGCTCTTTTACTTTGTCTGAGCTCAACCTCAATTAGTTCATATTCATGTGGTTCAAATGCCCGTTTTGAAGGACTTTCTCTTTTTTGGTATTATATAGAAACACATGTTCAAAAAAGAGACATTTCTAAATTCAATAATTGAGTTTTTGTGTATTTACGGGATTTGAGACTCATACACAAAGAATCGATAAGCACTAATATTATGAACATATTCAATTAAATATGTAATAGTACCTGGTTCTATCTTAATTATTTTCAAAATAGACACCAAAATATTTGCAAGACACATCTATATTCACAAGTATTTGTGGGATTTCTTTCTTCCATACCATAACTTATAAGGGTTCTTATATATTTTCTTCTAGGGAATCTTATTTAAATGATAAGTAGCTGTTAATATAGCTTCCCCCCACATATACTCTAGCAATCCAAAGTTTAATAGAAGAGAATTCATTATCTCCTTTATAGTGTGATTCTTCTACTCAATAACACCATTTTGCTAAGTATAGAGAGTTATCATTTTGTCTCTGAACTCATGTTCAATACATAACTCAGCGAACGGTGATACATATTCACTGCCTCAATTAATTTGCATCACCTTATTTCTCTTATTAAGATGATTTTCAACCTTATTCAATTAGAGAATAAATTTCTCTATAGCTTCACGATTACTTTTGAGAAGATACACATAACAATATTTTATGTTATCATAACAATATTTTATGTTATCATCAACAAAAGAGATGAAGTACTTATTTCCACTACATGTTGATATTCCTTTTAGGTCACATGTGTCTATGTGAATTAGGCCAAGTGGTTCACTTCTTCTTTCAACATGTTGAAAGAATGATCTTCATTTTCATTTCAACACAAGTCTCAAACTTGTATTTTGGGTCAAGGTGGAATGTAGGTATGCTTTATATGTTAATTAATTTATACAATGCATCATAGTTAATATGTCTTTGTCTACCTTGCCATAAAAGGAAGAATCACTTACTTAAATGAATGAACTTTTATTTTTATTAATCTTGAGCCTAAAATCCATTTTATTAAGCTTAAATAACTCATCAGTTGGATAGCTCTTCCCTACAAATATTCCATTTTTGGATAAAATAATTCTATCTGAATCAAAAATAATATAAAGGCTATGCTTACTCAGAAGTGATCTAGATATTAGATTTGTTTGTATCTTTAAAATATACATCAGATTGTCCAGTGTCAACTCCTTACCAAGGTCATCTTTAACATCACTTTTCCTAGACCCTTGATGTCCGAGGTTGTTGAGTTCACCATAAGCAACTTATCCTCATTTTTTACTTCTTCAAAGTTGTGGGTTAGCTCCTTGTTGCAACACACATATCTAGTAGTACTAGTACTGATTCACCATTTCTACCAATTTAAGCCTACCAGGTTCACTTTTGTGACCATGGTGTAGAGGTCCAAGTCTGGTTCTCCATTCTGGTTGACCTTCTACTTTTTCTTTATCTTATTGCATTCCAAAGATTTGTAACTAACTCTATCACAAGTGAAAAACTTCCTAGATAATTTCTTCTTGCAAACTCCTCTATGGGTCCCACTTTAGAAGATTTAGGATTCTCCATTTCAAGCTTTAACCATGCTTGATTATGTTAGCTTTATAGATCACTAAAGTGAAAATCTTTCTATTGGAGCTCTTATTATCTTCCTCATTTCAGAGTCTGACAATGAGTTCCTCAATTATCTTCTCATCCTGCTTGAGTTATAGGTAATTCTTGAAGTTCTTCAATCCCAGTGGCAACTTCTCAGTGATAGTAGTCACTTGTAAGGTTTCACTCAATTTCATGTCCTTTGAGTGAATCTCGAGTAGAATCACTTGAAGCTCCTAGACTTGACTGAGTACATCTTAGAGTCAACTCTTTTGTAATCGATGAATGGGCTTGCAATCATCTTATATTTTTCATTGAGAGACTCTCACAATTCCTTATCGGTTCATTTCATAATATATATAATGTACAATGAGCCAGCAAGACAGTTAAGAATGTAGTTTCAGTATAGGAACTATGAATGGTTCCATGTTTTTATTATACTGATGGTCCAAACTTCGGTTGCATCCTTAGTTGACTTGGGAGGTTCCTCCATCGTTAGCATAGTCAGGTAGAAGAGCATTTTCTATTGTCACCGCTTGAAGTTCAACCTAGTGAACTTCTCTGGCTTCTCCCTATAGTTGATTTGAACCTTTCCAATTTGGATGGAGGGAGCCATCACTTCAGCATCTTTCTTCTCAATAGTTTCATGGTGACCATCTCAATAGATTAAAATCTATTTTAAAATTGTTAAATGATCTTGCTACAAAGGTTTTTCCTGAAGTTACAATAAATAATCTGAATTAAAATTTACTATAATTAAATCAGACTTATCTATGAAGATAACCTGATATGTTGAAGTCAAGCTGTTTGAGTTTCTAGCAAGGTTGAGTTGTCAAGTGGATTGAGTGGGTCAAGCTGTCAAGTGGTCCGAGTGGGCTGAGTTTCTGAGTGGCCATTGAGTCACCGGAGTGGGTCAAGCAAGTCTAGCTCCTAAGTTTCCTGAGTGGGGCAAGCCACACAGTGGATCGAGGCCCGAGCAAGTCTAACTACCAAATAGGAGACCGAATGAAGTTGTACCAAACTGCTGAGTTGGAAGTCCAAGAAGAGAGGTGTCGAGCAGATAGGCAAGATCACCAAACAAGCCAGGCTGCTAAGATAGAAGCAAGGCTGTTGATCCTGTCCGGGTGCTGAGTCGACAGATGCTGGGGACGTGGCCCTCTCATTGACGGCGTATGAACCTCCGACTAGCGTGAGTCTCCGGTGAGAACCTGCAAGCACAAAACCGAGCCGGGAAGAGGTTCCCGGCGACGGCCCTCTAACACTCAAGTCAGCTCCGGCGAGAAGAGATCGAAGCAGAGTAACGAGAATGAAGACTGTAGCTACAGTAGATGAGAATGCATACCTCGGTCGAAGGTTGGGGGCCCTTATATAGGACTCCCAGAGGGCGCGTGCACGCTTTCCGAGGCATGCACGCTCATCAAAGCATATCTAGAAATGGTCGTGTCAGAAAAGTACGCCTGGCACCATACCTCAATTGTCCGAGTATATCCCTGACGTGACAGTGGAAGCTTCCACCATATGATTCTCTGTTCGGTCTGGCCGCCAACCATGTCGTCTGTCGGTGGCGCTTGTCTCGAGGAAGATATGGCCAGATGTTAATTTTGTCGATATCGAGGCCGAGCGGAAGGGGTGCTTGGCCCGTCAGTCACCCAGTCATTCGCTGGACATCACGGTAGAGCCGAGTGGGTAGTCTGCTCGATCGAGGTCGACTGGCGCGGTCCTCTGAACAAAAAGGAGTCCTGCTAAGCTTGTGAGTGTCGGAAGCTCGGCATAACAGCCGAGCTGTCGAAGCGCAGGCTCAGGCGCTGTCCGAGTCGATCACTCAGGTAAGTTGACTTTGATTGCGACCGCCGCGGGGCCGCTGACCATCAGTCGGGCGGGCCCCCTTTCTTACCACCGGATCACGTGCCTCCTCCTCAAGTCTAGTCGAAGGAGGCTGTAAGTCCAACTGACCAGACTAGTTTGCCGAAAAATTACTCTGGTCAGGGAAGCCGAGCGGCCCTAACCCTACCTCATAACGCCGACCGGGAACATGCCCACCATCACTTGGCAGAATTTTTACTGATTAGTTTGCCTATCTGAAGATGGTCAACGATGACTTGCCTCAGATCTCCTCGGAATGCTCGTAAATCTCGTCCATTAGGGCCGAGCACGCGGCCACACCCTCGTAATGGCGTTCATTAAATGCCCTCCTATGATTGATAGCCACGTGGCACCGCCGTCGTCATCGCACGCTCGAGGTGACAGGCTTGATGTGACCTGTGTCGGTTTGAATTCAACGGTGCAATTTACGTCTTGGGGCTTGTGACCTAGATCGGACGGCTTCACTCGGCCAAACCTCTTCTTTATAAAGTCGTCGCGTTGTCTCTGCTTCATTTCGCACTCTTCACGTTTTGGTGCTCTGGCTATTCGGTGTTCATCGCTCCATCGACGATTTGTGTTCAGGGCTCCGTCGACGCACGCTTTCCTCCCATCTTCCGTGTATGGCAATTACTCCGGCTATTCTTTCGCTCGCTCATCAGGAAACCGCCGCGCGACTATGACCATATGCTGAAAAAGGTGAGTGAATACATCAACATGGAGGAGGCGCAAGCAGCCCGTAAAAAGGAAACACCAGCAGAGTCAGCAGCGCCGGTCGAGTGGAGGCCTCAAACCATTCATCAACCACCCAGAGGACCCCGGGTCGAGGGGATGACGCTGCATCAGGAATCAAGGTCGCACGCTGTCCAACACGTGGCAGCCGAACGGCCTAAGCCGAAAGGAAAGGTATGGACTCCCATGTTTTGTTCAATTCATCAGTCGGCAACCCACAACACCCGCGATTGTCGGAGTCTCACCCCGGTCACTAAGCTAATGAGCTATCGCCGCCAATCGCCTTCACCTGACCAATGGCATAATCATCAAAATACCGGACGGCGAGAAGCCAGACAGTCACCCGAGCAACGACACCCACACCAACCAAGAAGCAACCCTCGAGCCTCCCATGAGCGAGCCAGACCGTCAGCTTGGGAGGAAGAAAATAGAAGCAACATCGCTCGGGGGGAAATCAACATCATCGCTGGTGGGCCAACCAGCAGTGACTCCAACAGAGCCCGCAAGTCGTACGCCCGACGACTGGAGATCCATGCCGTGGGATGCAGCCAGGAGAAGGCGAACGGGCCCAAGATCAGCTTCGGCCCTGGCGACCTCGAGGGAGTTGAAGTGCCTCACGACGATGCCCTCATCATCCGAGCGGTAATAGTAAACTATACTATTCATCGCATCTTTATTGACACTGGGAGGTCGGTCAACATCATCTTCAAGAAGGCGTTCGACCAACTTCAGATCGACAGGGCTGAGCTGCTGCCTATGACAACGCCCCTGTTCGGGTTCACTGATAACGAGGTTCAGCCGGTCGGCCAGATGAAATTGGCTATTTCACTCAGTGAAGAGCATCTTAGAAGGGCGCGTACCACTAACTTTATCATAGTGGACACGCACTCGGCGCACAAAGTCATTTTAGGCTGACCAGCCGTCACTGAATTCCGAGCTGTCGTCTCGACATTCTATCAGAAGATCAAGTTCCCTGTCTAAGACCAAGTGGGAGAGGTTAAACGTGATCAGTTGGCAGCACGGCGCTGCTATGTAGAGATGGTCCGAGCCAAGTCGAGGTCCGCTCAGAAGGCCCCCCGGATCGAGGTAAATATTATAACTTAAAGGCCTCCCCCCTTAGTTTATGAAGAAAAAGAAGAAGTGCAGATCCGGGATGGCCGATCGGAGGCTACCACCTTCATTGCATCAGACCTGGAAGAGGGCCCAAAGGAGGAGCTGATCAAGTGCCTACAGCACAACAACGACGTCTTCACGTGGTCAACACACGAGCTACCAGGTATCTCGCTGAGAGTCGCGTAGCACGAGCTCCATGTCTGGCCGGACGCTCGTCCCGTCAAGCAGAAGAAGCGGGACTTTAGCGTCGAGTAGAACGTCATCATCCGAGCGGATGTCGAGAAACTCATGGAGGTCGGCCACATGCGAGAGGTGTAGTTCCCAAGATGGCTAGCGAATGTGGTACTGGTCTCCAAACCGGGTAATAAGTGGAGGGTCTGCATCGACTTCCGGGATCTGAATAGGGCGTGCCCAAAAGACTTTTACCCTCTGCCCCAAATTGACCAGATGGTAGACTCAACCGCTGGATGTGAGCTGATATGCATGTTGGATGCTTATCAGGGTTACCACCAAGTGCCGCTCGCCAGAGAAGACCAGGAGAAAGTGAGTTTCATTACAGCGGACGACACCTATTGCTACAACATAATGCCGTTCGGACTAAAGAACGCCGGTGCCACATACTAGCGGCTCATGAACAAAGTGTTCCGGAAGCTGATCGAGCGAAACCTAGAGGTATACGTTGATGACATACTTATTAAATCAATCCGAGCGGTCAACCTTTGTGCAGATATAGAAGAAACCTTCTGGACACTAAGGACATATGGGGTTAAGCTAAATCCCCAAAAGTGTCTGTTCGGAGCAAAAAGTGGACGCTTTCTGGGGTACATAGTCACCGAGCGGGGAATAGAGGTAAATCCCAGTAAAGTGAAAGCGCTGCAAGACACCCAGAAACCAGAAGGAAGCTCAGCGCCTCACGGGACGGATAATCGCACTGTCCAGATTTATCTCGAAGACCACCGACCGGAGCTTCCCCTTTTTCAAGATTCTGCACCGAGTCACCAAGTTCCAATGGGATGCAGAGTGCGACAAAGCCTTTGAAGAGCTCAAAGTATACCTCAATTCCTTACCTGTGTTAGCCAAGCCGGTCGCTGGGGAGCCCCTTAGAGTTTACTTGTCCTCGACTGAATATGCCGTCGGTCCGGCTCTTGTGAGGCCAGACGGAGAGGAACAACCTGTGTACTTCTTGAGCCACCTACTAAAGGATGCTGAGTCTCGCTACACTGGTCTCGAGAAGTTAGCTTTTGCGCTGGTACTCGCTGCTCGAAGGCTCTGCCCTTATTTCCTAACTCACCCGATCGTTGTGATGATGAACAACCCCCTAGGAAGGGTCCTTCTCAATCCAGAGGCATCCGGTCGACTAATTATATGGACCACAACTTAGCGAATTCGACATACGGTATCTGTAACACCCAAAAAATTATAAGATAAGTATATGGGTGTTATTTGCTTTAGAACATAAAAGAAGAAGAATCAAAGAAAAAGAAATAAGAGAAATAAAAAGAAGAGGTGAAGGTTTGAACTTTGAACCTCCCACCAAGGATAGAAATAAAATTATGTATGTTAACCACTAGGATAATGAATAATATGTGAAAGGGAAATGATAGAAATTGTAGTTAAACGTAAAGATGTAATTTAGTAAGGGAACAAGAGAAAAACCAATGAGCTTTCTTCCTCTTGTTTACCTCTTGGTTAAGAAAAAGAGAAGCAAAAGACAAGTTGTCCTTCTCCCTTTCCTTCTCTATTTTCGTGGAGTTTAAAGAGGATAGTGAAGAGAAGAGTTAAGGGGAAGGAATGAGGACATCTTTTCATTAAAAAAAAAATACATGTATGCATTAAGGAGGAAGGGAAGCAAAGTTCATTTTGGTAACTTCCACCTACTTAGCATAAAAAGGAAAGGAACTAAAGGTTTTCATTTTTTTCCCCTTCTCCCTCACCCTTTGCCGAGACTAGCATCCTCCTCCCTCATCTCCACAAGCCAAGTTTAGGTTTCTCCCTAAGAGAAAACTAAACTACAAGAAGGAGCCTTCAAGGTGTACCTTCCAAGCAAGAGAAATCGAAAGGAGTGCTAGAAGAAGAAGCTCCCTACTTCCTCTTCACCAAGGGTACCATTTCTTAAGGATTAACAAGTGAACATTAGGTAAGCTTCCCCTCACCTGTGGTACAATGGTTTGTATGGTTTTTCATGGAGATAGATCGCTTAAAAAACTTAAGATGTTGTTTAATAAAATTCGGTCAAAAACAAGAAGAAGAGTTTAAGAAAGTTGTGATTAGATATGCTTTCTATTTTTCTTGTGACATGTATTTTATGTAAGAAGTTAATCTATGGTTTCCATGCTAGAATAATTAATGAAAAATTAGTTTCATGATTTACATGATTCGGCCAAGCATGAACAAGAAGACTAGGTAAGTTCAAAACTCAAACTAAGCATGTTTCCTTATTCTTTTGGTTATGTACCCTATGATAATGAGGTTGTTAACTTTTCTCTTACTTGTTTGTTGTTTGAAACTCCATTTACATGCTCATGAATATTCGGCCAAGAAAGGAGTAAAGGCCTAGGAGAGTTGTAAAACCTAAGACCAAGCATGCTAAGATTTTTCCTAAGACAAGACATGAAGCTAAAATGTTATGCCATGATTGTATGTTAGTTATGAATCTTATTTCATGCTTATGAGGGTTCGGTTATGATGAGAGTTGAAGTCTAGGAAAGTTGAAACCAAGGCTAAGAGGCTCATGACCTTCTTGATAAAATAATATGAAACTATTTGATGTTTTATGGTTGCTTGTTATATAGAATTTTGAATACATGTAACTTTCGGCCACATTAGGTTTTAAAGCTAGTATGTGTAGATTTTTAACTAAGTATACTCATGTTGTTCCTTGTTATGAAGCCATGAAAATTGGGTAGGGTTTCCATGCTCTTATGCCACTAGAAACTTAGTTTCATGCTTGTTAAGTTTCGGCCACTACAAGTTTAAAGGGCCTAGAGAAATTTGAATCCAACTTATACATGCTTATGATGCCCTTGAGATATATGCTATGAAATGTAGTTGTGGTTCCCATGCTCTCATGTCACTAAAAATCTAGTTCCATGATTTACATGTTTCGGCCACTACAAGTTTAAAGGCTTAGAGAGATTAGAACCCAACTTATATATGCTTATGATGTTCTTGTGATGTATGCTATGGAATGTAGTTGTGGTTTCATACTCTTATGCCACTAAAAACCTAATTCCATGATTGTTAGGTTCGGCCACCTTGAGTTAATGGGTCTAGGAAGTTTGAAATTTGAAACAAACATGCTTATGTTGTTCCTCATGAAAATGTATAACATGTTGGCTTAAGGTTCAACACCTCTATGCTACTTGTAACCTAGGATGAGATAAGCTAGGGTTCGGCCATGATATGATTAGGAGCTTAGGGAACTTAGAACCCAAACTAAATGTGCTTAAGTAGTTCCCTATGAAATATAATATGATATGGGTATAGGGTTTATATGTTTACATGTTGCTTAGAACTTGATTCCTCTTCATGAAAGGTTTCAGCCATGAAATAATTGGAAACCTAGGAGGGCTTTAAAATTTATGTTAACATGCTTATGATCTTTCTTATGTTAGTATGTGAAGATATCATGAGAATTTTTATGTTTGTATGTTGTCTAGAGATCATGTGGACCTTTCAAGACTTTCGGCCATATGGGTTTAGTGACTAGATATACCTCACATGCTATGAAGAGATGATATTTAATGATTCTATGAATAATTATGTCTTTTTATGATATGTGTTATGTTCTTTCATGTATGCTTATGACCCATGTATGTACTATGTGCTCAAACATGCTTACTTTATGACATGATAAAATGATGCGTTCGTTATGCAAGCCTATGATTCATGCATGTGCTGTGTGTCCAAATATGCATGCTTTAAGATAAGTGATATGTTCATGATGTATGTTATGATTCATGCATGTGCTGTGTGCCCAAATATGCATGTTTTATGATATGTTAAGAAATATGATATGCATGAAATGATAAGAACTATGATATGTAAGTTAAGTCATGCTACTTTACTTTATGTATGACTTGTACCAAGGGTGGGCTCCATAAGCGCCCCGGGGTCGATGGACTAAGAAACGGGCCTCGTTAGGGATGGGCTCCTAAGTGCCCCTAGGTCGATGGACTAAGAAACGAGCCTAGTATGTATGCCTTGTAGGGTTCAAGACTTGCTACATTGGACCTACATAGGACGCGCGCAATTATGTATGTGGTACAAGCCGGGGCCCTAATCATGTTGAGATTATGTTCAAGTATGTATTGTATAAGTTTTCAAAAGACATGTTGCATATGTTGCATGATATATGGTTAGGGATATACCATGATTATACTTTATGATTACGCCATGCTAGTTATGCTGAGGTTATGCTATGACAGGATACGTTTGATGATCATGATATGTTATGCCATGATAATTTATGTTATGTTATGATATGCCATGATATGCTCTTAACATGTTACACTTGTCTTTATGCCTTATGACTTGTGATTTTAATATACTTGACGGTTTTTGTGAGTAGGAAAGGAACTTACTGAGCCATGAGTGCTCATAGCTTACTTTCTTGTACCACAGATAAAGGCAAGGAATGGATGTACTAGGGGAGCAGCAGGAGGGCTTGAAGGATGTGTGCGGTAGTGGACTGGCTAAAAGAAATGACCTGCTTTCATTTAATAAGAAATTTGCCATGTTGATGTTTTCACTTTATGACTCCATGACTTTAAGTATGTGTTTGGTATTAAGACCCAAAATTTATGATAAGCATGCTATGTGGACCTTTTATGTCTATTGTGACTTTTAAGTAAGAAAAAGGTTTTTAAATTCTCTAAGTAAGACTTCCGCTGTGTTAAGTATGCAAGAGTCGTCAAGTAACCCCCATCGCCTTAGCAGGAGGGGCGGGGCGTTACAGTATCAGCTCCGGATGGCCATCAAGACGCAATCGTTAACAGACTTTGTAACTGAGGTACAAGATCCCGAGCCTGAATCCACCTGGAAGGTGTACATGGACGGATCATCCACTCGTCAAGGAAGTGGGATCGGTGTGCTGTTAATCTCCCCTCACGAAGAACGGATGCACTTGTCCGTACGACTGGATTACCGAGCGACCAATAATGAAGCAGAGTATGAGGCGCTGATAGCGGGCCTGCAGGCCGCTCGACATGTGGGAGCCAGCAGGGTCTTGACTTATTCAGATTCACAGTTGGCTGCTCAGCAACTTTCGGGAGCATTCAAGATAAGCAGCGTTAGACTCAAGCTTTATGCGGAAGCCTTCGAAAGACTGAAGGCCAGTTTTCGAGAGGTGCTTATCCAGAAGATCCCCCGAGCGGAGAATCAGGCTGCAGATGAGCTGGCTAAGCTAGCCAGCTCGATATCACCAATCGTCATTCAACAGCCGATCGAGCAGGTATCTCTGGTCGCCCACATCGACCGGATGGAGGGGCTCACATTTCCAAATGACTGGTGGACGGCTATAGCAGAATTTCTGAAGTCAGGAGCAACACCCTCCGATCAGGAGGAAGCACATCTGCTTAGGAGGAGATTTGGTCGGTTCGTCCTCATTGGAGACCAGTTCTATAAGAAAGCATTCTCCAAGCCTCTGCTCAAATGTGTTGGTCCGGAGGATATGGACTATATTCTACAAGAAGTACATCAAGGGTCTTGTGGAGGACACCCGGGCGGTCGCTCGTTGGCAAGGAAGATTCTGCTAGCCGGGTACTTTTGGCTGATCCTCCAGGAAGATGCCGCTCGGATTATCGCCAGATGCCTTTCTTGTCAGAAATATCACAACTCCACCCACCGGTCCACTGATGAGATGAAGGCGTCTACAGTGTCTTGCCCGTTTGACCAATGGGGCATAGACATTGTGGGACCTTTCCCGATGGCGACCGGGCAGCGGAAGTTTTTAATTATGGCGGTGGAGCTACTTCTCCAAATGGGTCGAGGCCGAGCTATTGGCGAAAATAACAGAGTAGATGGTCAAGAAGTTCATCTGGCAGCATATAATATGTCGGTTCGGTGTCCCCCGTCGGCTCATGTCTGACAATGGGCGGCAGTTCGTCAGACAACAGCTCCAAGAATCGTGCGAGGGGTACGACATTCAGCAACACTTCACCTCCGTAGCCTATCCAAAAAGCAACGGGCAGGCCGAGGTCACCAATCGGGAGATCCTTCAGATTCTTCGAGTTCGGCTCGACCATGTCGGTGGCAGCTGGGTGGATGAGCTACCCGAAGTGTTATGGGAGATTCGCACTAGCCCTAAGGAAGGAACGAGGATCACACCCTTCCACTTGGTGTACGAAGGAGAGGTTGTCGTTCCCGTGCAGGTCGGAGTAGAATTCGATCGGGTGCAACAATACGACGCAAAGTAACGCCGAGCGGCGACAGCTGGAGCTGGACCTGATAGACAAAGCGCGAGCCAAAGCAGCCATCCGACTAATGGCGTACCGGCAAAGAATGAAGCAGAATTACAATAGACGAGTAATTCACAGGGCATTCCAGGTCGGCGACCTTGTATGGAAGAAGGTAAAGCCGGTCGGCGATGTGTGTAAGCTGGAGGCCCCCTGGGCTGGGCCCTTCAAGGTTGTCAAAAAGCTCCGATCAGGCGCTTATTACCTTGAAGACAAAGACGAACGGCAGCTAGAGCGACCATGGAGCGCTAACCATCTTCAGCCTACCGAGCTGGTTGAAAGGTGCGCCAATGTAATTCATTAAGTGTATTTCCGTTCTTCAGTATCCTTTAATCCTAGGAAAGGAATTCATGAAACACAAGGGTATAACTGGTTTTGCGTCGAACGGCTACACTCCATCAAACCATCGAGCGGCGACGTTAAATTCTAGAGTCGAACCGGTGACTATAAATCCCCCGGCCTGAAGACCGTCAAGCGGCGACATTAAACTCTAGAGTCGAGCCGGCGACTATAAACCCCCAGGCCTGAAGACCGTCAAGCGGCGACGTTAAACTCTAGAGTCGAACCGGTGACTATAAACCCCCCGACCGGAATACCGTCGAGCGGTGACGTTAAACTCTAGAGTCGAACCGGCGACTATAAACCCCTCGGCCCGAAGACCGTCAATCGGCGACGTTAAATTCTAGAGTCGGACTGGCGACTATAAACCCCCCGGCCCGAAGACCGTCGAGCGACGACGTTAAACTCTAGAGTCGAACTGGCGACTATAAACCCCCCAGCCCGAAGACCGTCGAGCGACGACGTTAAACTCTAGAGTCTAACCGGCGACTATAAACCCCCCGGCTCGAATACTGTCGAGCGGCGACGTTAAACTCTAGAGTCGATCCGGCGACTATAAACCCACCGGCCCGAAGACGTCGAGCGGCGATGTTAAACTCTAGAGTCGGACCGGCGGCTATAAATCTCCCGGCCCGAAGACGTCGAGCGGCGATGTTAAACTCTAGAGTCGAACCGGCGACTATAAACCCCCCGGCCTGAAGACCGTCGAGCGGCGACGTTAAACTCTAGAGTCGAACCAGCGTCTATAAACCCCCCGGTCCGAAGACCGTCGAGCGGCGACGTTAAACTCTAGAGTCGAACCGGCGACTATAAACCCCCCGACCCGAAAATTGTCGAGCGGTGACGTTAAACTCTGGAGTCGGATCGACGACTATAAACCCCCCCGGCCTGAAGACCGTCGAGCGCCGACGTTAAACTCTAGAGTTGGACCGGCGACTATAAACCCCCCGGCCTGAAGATCGTCGAGCGGCGACGTTAAACTCTAGAGTCGAACCGGCGACTATAAACCCCCCAGCCCGAAGACCGTCGAGCGGCAACGTTAAACTCTAGAATCGGAGCAGCGACGTTAAACTCTAGAGTCGAATCGGCGACTATAAACCCCCCAGCCCAAAGACCGTCGAACGGCGACGTTAAACTCTAGAGTCGGACCGGCGATTATAAACCCCACGGCCGGAAGACCGTTGAGCGGCGATGTTAAACTCTAGAGTCGAACCTGCGACTATAAACTCGCCGGCCCGAAGACCATCGAGCTACGACGTTAAACTCCAGAGTCGGACGGGCGGCTATAAACCCCCCGGCCCGAAGACCGTCGAGCGGCGAGGTTAAACTCTAGAGTCGGACCAACGACTATAACACCCTCCGACCCGGAGTCCGTTGAGCGACAACCTAAGGGTCAGTTCGGTAAGTATGAATATTTGATCGAAAGCATCTCTAAATCTCCGAGTAATGGCCAAGAGGCGGTTTCATATCAAGGAGTCGCTATACTGGCATTCATCAGAAATCAAGGTCAAGTATCCCACTCGGACTTAAGCAAGAAACCAACGACAAGAGTAAACACGGAAAAACTAACTTTCACTAAAAAGTTCCCGCCGGACGGCTAGCACACATCAACAACTTACAAAATGATTATCCCTCCTCACTTTAGATAATCAAAGATCGGGTCAGGGATGACCTCGAGTAGGCCGGCCAGGTCCTTAGGCGGGATAGCCATCGCTTCAGGAAGATGACCCTTACCCTTCAGATAAGCAGTCGTAGAATTAATGGCTTCTTCAAAGGCAGTAAAAAGTCGGTCGCATACTTTCTGGACAAAATCGTCTGAGCAGATATAACTTTGCCTCATCACAGCAAATCGACCTGATTCGCCGTCTTGGTACTCCTTGAGGGCAACTCAAGAAGCTTCGAGGCCGTCTTGTAGGTTCCTCAATTTTCCTTGGAAATCAGTCTGCTCCCCCGATCGGCTTGTTTGTTCGACGGATAGCAGATCAGCCAAGGCGGACAGCAGATCAACCAATTCTTGGACACGTTTCTCCAGCGCTCGGGCCTCAACATTTTTTGCTTCTAGATCAGCAACGACCTTGTTCTCCCTTGTAGTCGCCAGCTTGATCTCCTGATCATGTGTCTCGACCCAGGCTTCAAGCTGAGCCACCATGGTTTCCAGTCCGGAGGATTTATGTCATTCATCTTCTAAAAGCCTCTTTGTCTTGACTAGCTAGGCCTTTAGCTCAGCAGGTGAAGGCCCCTCGGCCAGGCCTCCCCCGAAAATCTTATGTTTCTTCAGCTCTTCCTCCAGCAGCGCCAAGTGGTTGCTGACGGCGATGCTCTCCGCCCAGCTCTGCACTCAGATAAAATAGCAAAAGCCTAGCAAAAATAATAATGTAAAGGGAGGTGAGGGAGGCATACACCGGTGGCATGCTGCAAATGGCTGTCGCTGAGCTGACCGGGAGTCATTAGGGCAACACGGGCCCTTGCATCCTCCCATACTCTGGCAAGTGGTCCACGGATGGTGATCTGATGCTCGGGAATTATGGGCCGATCAGCTTCTTGAATGAATTCTTCTGTTGGTAGGTGCAGGACAGCCTTAACCACTCAGCGGCCGCTCGGAGCAGACTGAGCTGAACTTGAAGGACCGGAAGATGACCAGTCGGAGCAGAAGTGATGTCGAAGCGACGTATACGTCGACAGGCCGGGGGCAGAGAACTGACTAGTTGCACTTCAATAGGATCTACTGATAGATCGAGCTGTGAAAGAGTTCGATCCGAAGAAATTGCTTCGATCGAAGTCGGAGCCAGGTCAACCCCCGCGAAAGGAGCACCAACCTGCTCAGACACCTGTTCCGCAGGAGTAGCCGACCGGGCGGTTATCTCTGTCCGGCGCCTTTTGCGGATTACCAAAGGAACATCCTCGGCCGAGTGCTCCACATCCTCGTCTCGAGTAGAGGGATGTCTAGCGGACGAAGTAGTATCGCCCACTGCTTCAGTTGTAGAAACTCAAACGGCCGATCCACCGATTGCAATAGGTGCATTGCCGCTCTCACCTTCGTGTGAGCCGACCGGTGCAATGCCCAGGTCGGCCATCTCCTTAACAGTCGTTGCTTCAATCTGGCGGCCCTCAACCTCATCCGCTCGGTAGCACGAACGCGCATCATGATGTCAGCTACAGAAAGGGAAAACAAATCAGTTAGATTAAAAGGAAAAAAGGATCAAGAAAGTGCTTACCCATGCTGCTCGAAAGTTTCGAGCGGATTGGGCTCAGCCCAAACATGTATAATACGCCCTCGCAGAGCAGTTTGTGGATGTTGAACTTTTGGTTGGCCAGCATATTGGCTGCATGAAGGTAGGTCGGCTGGCTCTTGTATTTATCGAGCTCTAGCAGAGAGGGTACGGCGGTCTGCCACTTGGTTCGGAAGGGCGGCAACTCGGGCAAACGCAGAAAGAAAATGTATTCTTTCCAGTGTTTATTAGAGGTGGGCATTTTGTCGAAGAAGACAAGGTCGATCCGAGACTGGAAAAGGAAAGTACCCCACTCTGACTGTTTGGGATAGTAGAAGTAATGAAAAATCTTGGGAACTAAAGGGATGTCGTGCAGCCTAAATAAGACAACTACACCGCACAGCAACCTAAACGAGTTTGGAACGAGTTGTCCGAGCGAGAGGCGAAAGTAATTACATACTTCAATGACGAACGGATGTAGGGAAAAACGTAGACCAGCTACAAACTGGTCTCGGAAGAAACAAGTAGTGCCGGTCGGCGGGTCATGAGGCCGATCGGATGAAGAAGCTAATATTATTTTATAGTCAGGAGGAAGTTCGAAGGTGCGGACGAAGCTCACCGCGTCACCTGCATCAAACCGACTCTCCATAGTAGTATACCAGAGGTCGGGAGCAAGGTCAGACGGTTGCGATGAACTCGCCATCGTCGGAATAGTGGAGAAAGCGAGAATATAGGGATGTCAATGAAAAGGACGACGGGGAAACACTAAAAGCTCAAAATGACAAGAGAAACAGAGGCAAAGACAAGAAGGAGCAATGGCCTTACAAGGAGGATGGGAGGAAAGCGTGTGTCGACGGAGCCCTGAACACAAATCGTCGATGGAGCGATGAAAACCGAATAGCCAGAGCACCAAAACACGAAGAGTGTGAAATGAAGCAGAGACAACGCGACGACTTTATAAAGAAGAGGTTCAGCCGAGCGAAGCCGTCCGATCGAGGTCGCAGGCCCCAAGACGCAAATGGCACCAGTGAATTCAAACTGACACAGGTCACATCAAGCTTGTCACCTCGAGCGTGCGATGACGGCGGGCATTTAATGAACGCCATTACGAGGGTGTGGTCGCGTGCTCGACCCTAATGGACGAGATTTGCGAGCATTTCGAGGAGATCTGAGGCAAGTCATCGTTGACCATCTTCAGATAGGCAAACTAATCAGTAAAAATTCTGCCAAGTGATGGCGGGCACGCTCCCGGTCGGCGTTATGAGGTAGGGTTAGGGTCGCTTGGCTTCCCTGACCGGAGTAATTTTTCGGCAAACTAGTCCAGTCAGTCGGACTTACAACCTCCTTCAACTAGACTTGAGGAGGAGGCACGTGATCCGGTGGTAAGAAAGGGGGGCCCGCTCGGATGATGGTCAACGACCCCGCAACTGTAAGGACCCACGAGCGAAATTAAGGAGTTTATTAAAAAAAAAAATGTCTAAGGTCACACAAGCGCTAATTAAAGGATTAACTTATAGAATATGAACAGTTAAATTATGGAAACATATGATACCCCATAAAGCTAGGAACTAATGAACCTTAATTACCCTAAGTTAGACTAGGTAATCTACATATAAAAACTATACACCACCGCCACGTTCACTATTGCCCTAAAAACGCCGACTCCATGCCTCTTCTTCTCGCGATCGCGGGCTCTCCCGGGTGGCAGTCACTCCATCAAGTCGGCGGAGCTCCTCACCAAAGACTCAAGCTCGGATCAAGCCTCGCATCCCGCAACTGGATCTGTGGGGAACCGGGAACATTTGGATTCGGAGGGGGGAACATTGGCGGCGCGGTAGCACAAAGAGAGGATTTCCGGCAGAGGCGCAAGGACACGAAAGGCAAGTAAATCTAACTGTGAAAGTATGAGATCTGTGAGGTAGAAGAATGGTACCTAGGAGACGCTGGTATGCCCTTATATGAGCCGATTGTTTCTTTCTGTGATGTTCTTGTCAGATTTAAGGTTTTCTGTGTTGTTCTTCGCAAAGATTCTGACTCCAGCTTGTGTTTTCACCTTCCGGTTTCCGTGTGATGGTGAGTGATTTTGCTTTCTATTCGAGTGCTTGAGGAATCGAATTTTTGCTCTCTTGGATGGGTTTTTCTTTTCCTCTACGGAGTGCAGTTTGATATATAGGTTATTTTGATGAATTGCTTAGTCTGCATGGTTTTCTTTCCGATTCTTACAGTTCATTCTGTGTCAATCGAGTTTTCTTTCTTGTATGTGGATTGTTTTGTTCGGGAATCTGGTGGAGTTTGCTTGGCATCGGAAAGGTAAGAAATCTGTTTGTATAAATGTCTAGCTGGGGTGCTAGATTAGTGGAGTGCGTGATGTTTTGAGGTTTTCTGCGACGTTCTATCTCGGTTACTTCCGGTTGAATTACCCCTTTTGATTTCGTGGTGATCAGGATTTTTTTTTATGGGGAGTTGATCGGTTTCTATCAAGGGATTCAATGTTGTGGATTCATGTGTGTTTTCAAAGGTGAAATGGCGTTAAATTTCATGGAGAATTAAGCTTTGGTTTGTGATGTTCTACTCTGTTGTGTTTTATTAGGATTTGTGCAGATTTCTCGTTCTAAAGGCCTTGATTGGAGGCATTGTGGAGTTATGTTCTTTACTGTTTCCAAATCACAGGATTTATCTGAAGACGTATGAGTTTTTACTTAAGAGATCTGTTCTGCGGATTTCCTTTCATTGGTGATGTTTGCTTTGGTTGTTAATTTAGTGCCCTATTCAGTGGATTTTTCTCCTACTTGTGTTGTTTAACTCATTTCATTAATTGAGGAATCAATTGGATCGGACTATAGATACTCTACCTGTAGGTGGGGGAAATATGGCGTGTGCTTGTAATCAATGAATAGAATCAGGAAGCTTAGTTCGTAAGGAGAATTCTTAAATTTCTTAGAATAAATGGTTGCTACTTTGCCAGTTACACATACGAATGCTAGTGATGCTTTAGTTGTGGTTATGCTAGTACCTGTTCATTATGTTATCAAATTGCTAAATGTTGATAGTATAAAGGAAATTATGCAACTGGTATGGAAATGGTATGGATAGTCTATGTTTTGTTTATGTAGCTAATAGGATGAGTATGGACATATGTGGTGACAGTACGGGTTGGGTGACCCGGGATGAGCTCCGGGGAGGGCCCTTCCAAATTTGACTGGTAATTTATTTATGGTAGTTTCGGTTATATGACTAGATGCATGTTCTCTAGTAGGGACGCCTCTAGGTTCATGGTACTGTTGACTGGCTCTAATTTTGGTTACCGGATATGTATCATATTCACCTTTATTAGCTACGTGCGAATTTTTATTTATTTCACATTACTCAAATGCACCATATTTTCGGTCAAGCTATTGCCTCCTAGTTCTTATCTCAGCTATTTTATGGATGTCATGTTGGTCACATGAGATTATACTTGCTGGGCTGTAAACTCATGATGCCTACATTACAGGTGAGGACGTGTCTCCGGAGACAGCAGATGACTTACGGACAGAGTAGGCGATGAGGCGGGATGGATGCATGGCGCTGTCCGGACATTAGGAGTGCAGAGTTTATTCTTTCTCTGGAGGGGTTATTTGTTCTAGTATGGTTGGGGATTTATGGATGGGTTCATTTGTTAAACTTTTCTTTGTAAGTGATGTCTTTTTATTTTGATAAGATGAAATGTTTGAGTTGGGTTTGTTCCATGAGTATATGTTTAGTTTATGGTCGGTGAGTGGATGTCTTTTGGTTTAAGAAAAAAACGGTGGGTTGATTACGGGATGTTTCAGTTGGTATCAGAGCGATCACTCCTAAAGGACAGTTTGTGCACGCCATCTCGTCAGGAACTCGACTACTTCTGCCTGAAAGTTTGTAAGATTTACTTTGTTATAGTCATGAATTTGATTTGGTAACTTGGCTAGGATACGAATATTGTATAAATATGCATATGTGAGGTAATGGTGAGTAAATGTTTTTAGTGCATTGATGATTTTCTTACCTTTTGTGTTCACTACTTGGTGTAGGTTATGGTTAGAAGGGTTGAAATGTCATGAAAATTGACGTGTGATGGGTTAGACTTACACCCTTCAGTTTGATCGTGTAACAGTTTCTATACTCGTCTATTAAGTACCTACTGGCCTAGTTTAGTTTGATGACACTCAGTGAATCAATGTTATTCGCAATCGTGGTCGGGGTCGACCATGGACGCGACCCGCTGACATTTAGGACCCAAACTGATGCCGAGGGTGTGAATTTTTCTGTGTCACCAACTAAGACCAAGTTGGAAAATCAAGATCGGGTCTGTCAACATCCTATAGGAGGTCAAGGAGCACAGGAAATACCAGCAACCATATCATTCTTGCCACTATTATTTGGGTAATGGATAAGAATCGTGTACTTATATATGATTAAATAACCTAGAAGGTATATTCGGATATAAGATTTGCCGATGAAAAAAAAAAACATAAACAATTAGTTAGGTGGGACTAGTAGACTCAGTTCACATGGTAAATAGATTAAGAAAATAGAATAGAACCAAAATGATCAAATTTGGAATTTGTGAACACCTGCTACAGCTTGACACATCTCAGATTTCCTGCAGAACTAAGGCTGTTAGATTGCTGTAGTTTTAACAAGAGAAAGAATGCACGGTTTGAATCATGGTACACTTTGACTTGACGAGAGGTCATGAAGCAATCTGAAGTGAAATGTATTTATATTTTGACTATTTGGAGAAGTTATCCATAGCGCTATGTGAAATATTCTTCTGATGTGAAATGGTAGGAGAATTTAAAGAACCATGATGGATTTCGACTGGTTTCGTAGGGCAGAACCTATCAGCTCTCTAATGCACTGAGATAGATACATAGATACGGAGATGTGTATTCACTCAGTGGATATGATGTAACAAATTTTAGGGAGTTATTTCTCTTCGAGTAAATAATTTAAATGCTTTTCGTAGCTGATAAAATTAGAATCAAAAGATCCTTGCAACTTGGAAACCACATTCATAATTACAGTCATTATTGTTTCTTTAGATTCTCTATGATTTATGTTTCACTGTACTCAGATACAGAATAATGGAAGTCTAACATTAGAAAATTATAATTACTTGAAATTTCTGACTCGGCTGGGATAATGATATGATTGATGTAAAACGGATTAACAGCAAGTGATATGAGTATGCCTGTTCAATAAGTTTTAAAAAAATCTGATTCTATTACTGTAAAGTGTAATATATTTTAGTTTCTCTGTCTTTGTGAACTTCAATAGAACATAAAGCAGAAATTTTATTTTAAATTCTTGTTGTTTTCTCTTTGGCATGAGATTTCTGCAGTAAATAAATGACCACTGGAATGGACTAGTGAAAACGAAATTAACACTATATTAAAATTGAACCACAGACTGGTGCAAGTACTTGATCACCTTGATTTTTCAGTGGTATACGGTAGTCGGACTAGAATATTAACCCCTTGGTTATTAATATTTAAATGATAAATGATAACTAGTAGTTGGTACTTTGTAGAAAAATAATAATAGACAGCCAAGCAATAATGTATCATCCAACAAAAAAAAAAAAAAAAAAAAAAAAAAGGATAGTTAACATATAAATACGAATTATAGTTAAGGATAGCACATAAAGCCTTCGGAGAGCATAGGAAGAATTATTTATTATTTGTATATAATATGTATCATATGTGGAACTGCAAATCCTTTGATGACTACCACTCATGCAAACTATGTTGCTAGTGTGTGAATGCCCATCATGAAGAACAAGTAGTTGTTTATATCCCTCTTTCCTTGTGTAACTTCTCTATTCTTCAATTGTAAGCTTGATACCATTATGTTTTAGATGGTTGTATATATTTTCTGATCCAGTCTCACTATTATCTTGTTTATTTGTCTTTCTTTGAGCATTGCATAATAGTTATAATGCAAGGTTTTATTTGCTAGTTTTATTTGACGGTACCTGCATATGATACTTGTAATGACATTCCTTAGAAAAAAAATTTGATCAATTCTATCTTATTTTATAGGATTAAAAAAAAACAAAATATTGGTTTGAAGATTGTAATAGCAGTTCGAATCCTTCTCTAATAGCAATTTGCTTTGCCATAAATAAATTTTGCTTTGTCCAGAAGCATTCAGTTATGTCTTGCATAAATTATTATATTAGTTGCATAAATCACAGACATGCAAGTCGGGGCAGTAAATGTGATACGCAGCTGCTTAGAAGCTTGTTCAAGTTTCTACTTTGGATGTCTCGAAAATTTGAGATAGATAATAAAGATGTATGATCTAGTTTATGTTATTCATTGCAAACACAAACAATGATTCATGATATCCTCCCTATGTTATTTGTTTTTGATGCTGCTACATAATTCCATGATTCATGAAACTGATAATCCTATTACCATGGAAAGCAGTTAGCATATTTATGGTAACACTATTATGGCTTCCCTTCTTAAGATCACTATTCAATTTCTTAATATACTATGTTCTTGCAAGGTCGGATAGTAGGGAGAGAATTAGGTCAATGTGAATTCGGGAATCGCCTGTGCTCAAAGGCCAAAAATAAATAAATTAAAAGGGAGCGCACTAATTTTGGATTTTTGAATCAGTCGTTTTGTTGGTGCTTGTTCACATCTTCTTGGTTGAAAAACAAGACTTTTGTTGATTTGGAGAATCCATATGTTCAACAATGGATTGAGGGCTATTGTTTTCTTATTTGAGATTAACCATCTTACATATTTAAGTTTCAAGAATTTATATGTAGGGTATTGGACTAGGTCACCGTTGTGTTCTTCAAGATTTCTAATTACTACTGTTAGTATTTACAGAAATAGACTAAAGCTCATCTTTGTCTCTTGGAGATTACTTTACTAGCTGTTTGGTAGTGTCGGTTGTTGCTTCAATGTTAGTTAAACCAACAGTGTAAACCAATCTTTGTAGAATCTCTAAATTTAGCTGAGAAGCCAAGCAAAATGAGAGTGGAAAATATTCTTTATCTTGCTAAAGATGGACGAAGTGCAAATGAAGGGAGGTTTAGAGAGAGAAAGGCAACACCTTGCCGGTTTAGTGTGGCAAACTTAAAGAGCTAATGAGTTTTGCAAACTAGATAAAGATGGACGAAGTGCAAATGAAGGGAGGTTTAGAGAGAGAAAGGCAACACCTTGCCGGTTTAGTGTGGCAAACTTTAAGAGCTAATGAGTTTTGCAAACTGTAGAAATACCATTAAATTCATCTGCACGGCCAAAGGTGCAAACGTTACCTAACCACTAAGTTAGATTGAGAGTGTAAGAATTATGATAGCTATGAGGAGTTCAATGGTGATTCCAATAATAATTCTTACTGTATAGGTTCCTTTAGAAACACAAATTTGATTAGACTTTAAACTTTCTGTGTAAGCACTACATGTTTTGTCCATTCGTGGTTATAATGTAAAATAATGCTCCCATTTTAGAGAAAGTGTTATTGCCAATAGCGTTAAATTGGTTATGAGCCCATGCAGTGGATGCCAGATCTGACCTATGAGGAATGGTCAAAATAGATCCTTGATCATCAAGTCTGGAAATTGAGGAACAAGGAGATTAAGATAATGAAGATCTCATGGGGAAATCAACAGATGGAGGAGGCCACTTGGGAAACTGAACGAGATATGCACAATCGTTATCCGGAATTATTTGGTAAGTCAAATTTCGAAGACGAAATTTTTTATAAGGGGGGAGAATTGTAAGGACCCACGAGCGAAATTAAGGAGTTTATTAAAAAAAAAAAATTGTCTAAGGTCACACAAGCGCTAATTAAAGGATTAACTTATAGAATATGAACTGTTAAATTATGGAAACATATGATACCCCATAAAGCTAGGAACTAATGAACCTTAATTACCCTAAGTTAGACTAGGTAATCTACATATAAAAACTATACACCACCGCCACGTTCACTATTGCCCTAAAAACGCCGACTCCATGCCTCTTCTTCTCGCGATCGCGGGCTCTCCCGGGTGGCAGTCACTCCATCAAGTCGGCGGAGCTCCTCACCAAAGACTCAAGCTCGGATCAAGCCTCGCATCCCGCAGCTGAATCTGTGGGGAACCGGGAACATCTGGATTCGGAGGGGGGAACATTGGCGGCGCGGTAGCACAAAGCGAGGATTTCCGGCAGAGGCGCAAGGACACGAAAGGCAAGTAAATCTAACTGTGAAAGTATGAGATCTGTGAGGTAGAAGAATGGTACCTAGGAGACGCTGGTATGCCCTTATATGAGCCCGATTGTTTCTTTATGTGATGTTCTTGTCAGATTTAAGGTTTTCTGTGTTGTTCTTTGCAAAGATTCTGACTCCAGCTTGTGTTTTCACCTTCCGGTTTCCGTGTGATGGTGAGTGATTTTGCTTTCTATTTGAGTGCTTGAGGAATCGAATTTTTGCTCTCTTGGATGGGTTTTTCTTTTCCTCTACGGAGTGCAGTTTGATATATAGGTTATTTTGATGAATTGCTTAGTCTGCATGGTTTTCTTTCCGATTCTTACAGTTCATTCTGTGTCAATCGAGTTTTCTTTCTTGTATGTGGATTGTTTTGTTCGGGAATCTGGTGGAGTTTGCTTGGCATCGGAAAGGTAAGAAATCTGTTTGTATAAATGTCTAGCTGGGGTGCTAGATTAGTGGAGTGCGTGATGTTTTGAGGTTTTCTGCGACGTTCTATCTCGGTTACTTCCGGTTGAATTACCCCTTTTGATTTCGTGGTGATCAGGTTTTTTTTTTATGGGGAGTTGATCGGTTTCTATCAAGGGATTCAATGTTGTGGATTCATGTGTGTTTTCAAAGGTGAAATGGCGTTAAATTTCATGGAGAATTAAGCTTTGGTTTGTGATGTTCTACTCTGTTGTGTTTTATTAGGATTTGTGCAGATTTCTCGTTCTAAAGGCCTTGATTGGAGGCATTGTGGAGTTATGTTCTTTACTGTTTCCAAATCACAGGATTTATCTGAAGACGTATGGGTTTTTACTTAAGAGATCTGTTCTGCGGGTTTCCTTTCATTGGTGATGTTTTCTTTGGTTGTTAATTTAGTGCCCTATTCAGTGGATTTTTCTCCTACTTGTGTTGTTTAACTCATTTCATTAATTGAGGAATCAATTGGATCGGACTATAGATACTCTACCTGTAGGTGGGGGAAATATGGCGTGTGCTTGTAATCAATGAATAGAATCAGGAAGCTTAGTTCGTAAGGAGAATTCTTAAATTTCTTAGAATAAATGGTTGCTACTTTGCCAGTTACACATACGAATGCTAGTGATGCTTTAGTTGTGGTTATGCTAGTACCTGTTCATTATGTTATCAAATTGCTAAATGTTGATAGTATAAAGGAAATTATGCAACTGGTATGGAAATGGTATGGATAGTCTATGTTTTGTTTATGTAGCTAATAGGATGAGTATGGACATATGTGGTGACAGTACGGGTTGGGTGACCCGGGATGAGCTCCGGGGAGGGCCCTTCCAAATTTGACTGGTAATTTATTTATGGTAGCTTCGGCTATATGACTGGATGCATGTTCTCTAGTAGGGACGCCTCTAGGTTCATGGGACTGTTGACTGGCTCTAATTGTGGTTACCGGATATGTATCATATTCACCTTTATTAGCTACGTGCGAATTTTTATTTATTTCACATTACTCAAATGCACCATATTTTCGGTCAAGCTATTGCCTCCTAGTTCTTATCTCAGCTATTTTATGGATGTCATGTTGGTCACATGAGATTATACTTGCTGGGCTGTAGACTCGTGATGCCTACATTACAGGTGAGGACGTGTCTCCGGAGACAGCAGATGACTTACGGACAGAGTAGACGAGGAGGCGGGATGGATGCATGGCGCTATCCGGACATTAGGAGTGCAGAGTTTATTCTTTCTCTGGAGGGGTTATTTGTTCTAGTATGGTTGGGGATTTATGGACGGGTTCATTTGTTAAACTTTTCTTTGTAAGTGATGTCTTTTTATTTTGATAAGATGAAATGTTTGAGTTGGGTTTGTTCCATGAGTATATGTTTAGTTTATGGTCGGTGAGTGGATGTCTTTTGGTTTAAGAAAAAAATGGAGGGTTGATTACGGGATGTTTCAGCAACGGTCGCAGTCAAAGTCAACTTACCTGAGTGATCGGCTCGGACAGCGCCCGAGCCGGCGCTTCGACAGCTCGGTCGTTATGTCGAGCTTCCGACGCTCACAAGATAAGCAGGACTCCTCTTTGTTCAGAGGACCGCGCTAGTCGCCCTCGATTGAGCGGACTACCCGCTCGACTCAACCGTGATGCCCAGCGAACGACCAGGTGACTGATGGGCCAAGCACCCCTTCCGCTCGGCCTCGATACCGACAAAAATAACATCTGGCCGTATCTTCCTTGAGACAAGCGTCACCAACAGACGACATGGTCGGCGGCCGGACCGGACAGAGAATTGTACGATGGAAGCTTTCACTGTCACGTCAGGGATATGCTCGGACAATTGAGGTATGGCGCCAGATGCACTTTTCTGACATGACCATTCCTAGGTATGCTTTGATGAGCATGCACACCTCGGAAAGCGTGCACGTGCCCCCTGGGAGCCCTATATACGGGCCCCCAACCTTCGACGGAGGTATGCATTCTCATCTATTATAGCTACAGTCTTCATTCTCGTTACTCTGCTTCGATCTCTTCTCACCGGAGCTGACTTGAGCGTCGGAGGGTTGTTGCCGGGAACCCCTTCTCGGCTCGGTTTTGTGCTTGCAGGTTCTCACCGGAAACTTATGCTAGTCGGAGGTTCATACGCCATCAACGAGAGCGCCACATCCCCAGCGTCTGTCGACTCAGCACCCGGACAAGATCAGCTGCCAAACTAGATAAGAGACTGTCGAAGCAAGAGAAGAGCTAAAGTAGGGTTGTTGGACTAAAGGTAAGAATGTCAAGCAAGAGAAGATATAAGTGCCAAGGCATGTGTTAAACACAATTTATTAAAATGGATTCGTCCTCTCTGGTGGTACTTCAAGTTCATGCTAGACATTTAGGGGGACAAAAGTAAATGGAATTTCTTCTCTGCTTTTTTGCTCGAGATCATAACCTCCTTATATAGAAGCTTTGACCCTTGGCAGCATTAAATGCCCGAATAAATGTCATGTATTTCCTTTACCCACTTGGCTCGAAATGGAAACAGTTGCCCATTTCATCTAGGACATTGGAGATCCACTAATTAATGTTGACCATTTCAGGCTTGACCATTAGTGCGTTTATTACTCACTTGAACCAAATCCGACATTTGATGTGTGCAGTAAATGCTTGCACATGATTAATTTGGGTTTAGTGAAATCCGAACCGCAGATTTGCATCTCCTTTGGGAGCACACAAGAGAGAGCATCTCCTTATACATGTTGACAACTTCAATTATTGTGATTACAAACAAACCTTCAAGTCACTCAACTCTCGGGTGCTTCGTTTCTACATGTCGTTTCAATGACTCATAGCCACCGCCGGCTTAGAATTTGTAGGAAGCATAGCAGTGCTTACATTTTGCACGCATTTCTCCCGACGGAAGAGTGACCTTCTCAAAATGTTTAGTGAAAATAGAAGACTTTAGAGGAGGAAGTTCCTGTTGGGACTTTTGAGCCACAAAAACCGCTTTTTGTGTTGCGGAAACCTTGAAGTCTTGTCACAGATCCGTGCGAAGATATATAAAACTAAATCATGTACAAGTTTCTAACCTAGATCTACCTTAGATCTACATGAATAAGAAGTGTTACCCTTGTTGCGAAGCCCTTCGCTTATCCCGCTCGTCCAAAAGGTTGCCGGATCTCAAGAGTATCAAGCGTACACTCCTCTATACGTATCCACACGGACAATAGGTGGAGAAGAACCACTTAGAGTATGCTAGCACTCTTGGGTGGCTCGGCAATGGAGGAGAGGGAGAGAGAGATAGAAGAGAGGAAGAATAATGATGATCCGTTCATCATGAAAAATAAGAGTAAAAATGGCTTAAGTATTTTCATTTAATGAAAATACTTAATGCTCATTAACTCCATTAATGAGCCTCATTAATGAGTCTTAATGAGTATTTAATGAATATTCTTCATTAAATGGTCATTTTGAAACTCCTCTTCTCTTCATAATTTTGAATCGAAATTTGAATCTAATATTCAAATTGAATTCATAATTCAATGAATGTCACCATTTATCATTGAATTCAAAATTCAATGAATATCATCATTAAGTCTCACTTGAGTCTAACTCAAGTCTAGCCTCACTTGAGTCAACTCAAGTCTAACTTAATCGAGTCTTACTCAATTAATCTAATTTGGATTACACTTAATCCAATTTGGTTCATCATATGAACCTAATCCTCTTGGTTCATCATATGAACCTAATCTCCATCTAATTGTTCTTTGTGTGTGACCCTATAGGTTCTTGTAACGTTGGCAATGCTCCTAAACTCATTTAGAAACATAAGTAATGAGAGATATCTAGCAACACATCATTACTACCAAAGTTACAAGAATGTTGAGATCCAACATCACCATTGTGACTACTAATTGTGACTTTCACAATATGTGACAATATCGTTCTATCCTTGACATTTAGATTGATCAATTGAGGCATAGACTGTATCATCTTCTAATCAATCTATGTCTTGAAACCCAAGTAGACTCACTCTAATCAAATGAGTTCAATATCTCATATTGACTCATTTGGGCATAGTCATGCACTTAGTGGTCTCACTCTATCAATAATCATGATGTCACTCCCATCATATAGGAGGGATAGATCCCATCTACATCACTCACATCCCTCCGTATAATTTGTTACATACCCAATAATCGCCTTTATAGTCCACCCAGTTACGGGTGACGTTTGACGAAGCCAAAGTATGCAACTCCTTATGTAGGGAACTATGGTGACTTCAGGTCCAAGGACTGATAGTCATACTAATAGTCACATGAGAAAGTATATAACACTCATATAATCATCCATGATACTTTCTCATAGCGGGTCATTCAGTATACATTCTCCGATGCATACTCATGTGTCAACTTGATATCTCTATATCCATGACTTGTGAGATCAAGTCATCGAGTTGACCTACATACTAGTCTCATTGCATTAACATTGTCCCTGAATGTTAATACTTGATTAGGAATGATTAAGAGTAGTGTTCTCTATATCATATCACTATCAATTCAACCAATTGATTGATATAGATAAGAATCTTCTACTCAAGGACACTATTATACTTAGTTATTTGACACCAATACAAGTAAGTATAATAACCATAAAGAAATACCTTTATTAATATATAGGAATATGATACATCGAGTTCATACAACAATCATCATATGATTGGCTCTAGGGCTCTAACTAATAATCTCCCACTAGCACTAGTGTCAATCAGTGTAGGCTCTAAGGCCCAATGACCTAGTGTAACCATCATGATTTCTCTGTGCCAAAGCCTTGGTCAAGGGATCAGCGACGTCAGCCTCTGTGGGTACTCTGCAAATCTTCACAACTCCTCTATCGATGATCTCTCGAATGAGATGGAAGCGCCGTAGTATGTGTTTGGTCCGCTTGTGTGAGCGAGGTTCCTTAGCCTATGTAATTGCTTCATTGTTGTCACAATAGAGCTCTATGGGATCGGCTATGCTAGGAACCACCCCAAGCTCAGTAATGAATTTGTGGATCCAAACTGCCTCCTTTGCTACTTCTAATGCAACAATATACTCGGTCTCTGTTATAGAATCAGCAACTGTGTCCTACTTTGAACTCTTCCAGCTCACAGCATCACCATTCAAGCAAAACACGAACCTAGACTGCGATCTATAATCATCTTGGTCAGTTTGAAAACTGGCATCACTGTAACCCTTTCAGCTAGCTCATCATCACCTCCATATATCAAGAAATATTCTTTAGTCCTTCTTAAGTACTTAAGAATATTCTTGACCGCTATCCAATGACGCTCACCTGGATCTGACTGGTATCTACTCGTCATGCTCAAAGCATACGAGACATCAGGACGAGTACATAGCATGACATACATGATAGATCATATGGCTGAAGCATAAGGGATCTTATCCATGTGATCTCTCTCCTCTCTAGAAGAGGGACTTTGAGTCTTCGAAAGACTCACACCTTGTGACATCGACAGAAATTCTTTCTTGAAATTTTGCATAGCAAACCGTAGTAATACCTTGTCAACATATGTACTCTGATTTAGGCCAAGCAATCTCTTAGATCTATCTCTATAGATCTTTATGCCTAGAATACAGGCTGCTTCACCTAAGTCCTTCATTGAGAAACAATTCCCCAACCAAGTCTTTACAGACTGCAACAAAAGGATGTCGTTTCCAATGAGTAGTATGTCATCCACATACAATACAAGGAAGACAATTGTGTTCCCAACAACCTTCTTGTAGACACAGGGTTCATCTTCATTCTTGATGAAACTAAACTGTTTGATCGCATAATCGAATCGAAGATTCCAGCTCCGAGAAGCTTGATTTAGTCCATAAATGGACTTATGCAGCTTGCATACTCTGCCAGTATGCAGTGGATATACAAAACCCTCAGGTTGTGTCATGTACACATCCTCGAGCAAGTTTCCATTCAGAAATGCGGTTTTGACATCCATCTGCCAGATCTCATAATCGTGGTATGCTGCAATTGCAAGCATGATCCGAATGGACTTAAACATCACTATTGGAGAAAAGGTTTCATCATAGTCAATACCATGAATTTGCTTGAAACCTTTAGCTACCAATCGACCCTTATAGCTAATAAGTCCATCCATGTCAGTCTTTCTCTTAAAGACCTACTTACACCCAATAGGTTTGACGCCTTCAAGTGGATCAACCAAAGTACATACTTGGTTGGTGTACATGGATTCCATCTCAGATCTCATGGCCTCTAGCCATGACTCAGGATCTGGTGTCATCATAAGAATCTAATGCTAGTTGAAAATCTAGCAGCACATAATAAGTGTAGTTCTAGGAACACATTTACAAGATGTTGCTAAGGAAGAATCAAAGGTGGACTTCTGCCTCCTTCTTTTCCTTCCTTAGCAACTCCACCATAGTGGAAGCAGGTTCCTTCCTTGTGCTAAGATGTTCAACTATATCATAAGAATCTATGTTCTCATGTTACTTCTGAAACTCAGAGTTCATGGTGGCGAGCATAAGGCATGATACATATAATGTATCATCTTGATGCTTCTTATAAGTGATAAGGAACCTTGTAAATGGATCGCCTTGAAATTCAGCTTGGGGAAGGGTATTGATGCCACACTCAAGCAAGATGAGAAGGTGAGTGATAAGTCATGGGGTTTGATCACCACAAGTTGCCTTGATAAGATCGGAATTAGTTCTTTGCCTAAGAACTAGAAGGAAGCTCTCACCAAAGAGAAATTAAAATTTTCATTCAAACTTACTTGATTTTCCATACAAGAGTTCTCCTATTTAACATCCCTTAAGATCCACTATGCACTAATTATGCAATAAATATCATGCTTGCATGCATGGTATTTATTTTCCACTAATGCAACCACTAATCCCTAATACTAGCTTAATGCAACCATGCATGCATGGTATTTATTATACTAGCTTAGGAACTCTCAAAAATGTATTAAAAATCCAAAAAGGACATCAAAAGTTACTTTAGAAAAATTCCCCCAAAAATGCATACGAAAATGGTTCTCATGTTGGTCCAATTTCACTTTCAAATTGAAGGAATGTGATCCATTTAGTTGTTGCCTCCATTATGCATTGATCCTCCTTTTCCTTGAGCCCCATTATTAAGCCTTCCAAAGCTTGCTTCATTCTCTTAGTCTTGGATCTCGTCATGGGTCCCCCAATTCCCTTCAATACTACCTCTTCTGGGCGCACATCATTCCCTCCTTCTTTAGGTGAGTTCGTCCTCGAATTTAGATCTTCATCACCTACATCAAAAGGACTCAAATCAGCCACATTAAATGTTGCACTAACACCATACTCACCGAGAAAATCAATTTTGTAAGCATTGTCATTAATTCTTTCCAACACTTGGAATGGTCCATCTCCTCTTAGTTGAAGCTTTGATTTCCTTTGGGTAGTAAACCGTTCCTTCCTCATATGAACCCACACCCAATCACCGGGTTCAAGGACAACTCTTTTTCTCCCTTTGTTGGCTCGATTTGCATATTGCCCCATTTTCTTCTCAATTTGAGTTTTAACTTGCTCATGAAACGTCTTCACATATTCTGCCTTTGTTTTTCCATCCTTGTGAACTAAAGAAGAAGTGTTAGGTAAAGGAAGCAAATCAAGAGGTGTTAGTGGATTGAACCCATAAACAATCTCAAAAGGAGAACATTGAGTAGTAGAATGGACTGCCCTATTATAAGCAAATTCAACATGAGGTAAACATTCTTCCCAAGATTTAATGTTCTTTTTAATAATTGCTCTAAGAAGAGTAGAAAGTGTCCTATTTACCACCTCAGTCTGGCCGTCAGTTTGTGGGTGGTATGTGGTGGAGAAAAGAAGCTTTATCCCCAGCTTGTTCCATAAGGTCCTCCAAAAATGGCTTAAAAATTTGGTGTCACGATCTGAAACAATGCTCCTAGGCATGCCATGAAGTCTTACCACCTCTTTGAAAAACAAATCTTCCACATGAGTTGCATCATCCACTTTGTGGCAAGGTATGAAGTGTGTCATCTTAGAGAATCTATCAACTATCACAAAAATAGAGTCCTTACCTTTTTGGGTACGTGGTAGCCCTAAAATAAAATCCATAGACAAGTCAGTCCAAGGAAAAATTAGGAATAGGCAAAGGCATGTAAAGTCCATGAGATAATGTCTTAGATTTTGCTTTTCTACACACAATGCACCGTGTACAAAATTTCTGCACATCGTGTTTCATGTGTGGCCAATGAAAATGCTCAAGCAGCATTTCTAAGGTCTTTTGAACCCCAAAGTGTCCCATTAAACCCCCCTCATGTGCTTCCCTAACTAGCAATTCATGCATGGATCCTTTAGGCACACAAAGTCTGCTATTCTTAAACAAGAAGTTGTCATGCCTAACAAACCCATTTTGTGATTTCTTTTCACACGCAGCATATAATTGGGAAAACTCATTATCATGTACATATAATTCCTTAATATGTTCAAAGCCAAGCAATTTAGTTTCAAGTGTAACTAACAAGTTATACCTTCTTGAAAGTGCATCTGCTACAACATTTACCTTTCCTTGCTTATGCTTAATCACATAAGGAAATTGTTCAAGAAATTTGACCCATTTGGCATGCATTTTGTTGAGCTTCCCTTGCCCTTTCAAATACTTCAAAGATTCATGATCACTATGAATGACAAATTCTTTAGGCAAAAGATAATGCTGCCATGTTTGCAATGCTCTAACAAGTGCATACAATTCTATATCATAAGTGGAATAGTTAAGAGTGGCATCACTTAGTTTCTCACTAAAATATGCAATGGGATGACCATCTTGAAGTAAAACAGCCCCAATACCCACATGAGATGCATCACATTCAATTTCAAATGATTTGGAAAAATCAGGTAAAGCAAGAATGGGTGCATGTGTGAGTTTATCCTTAAGTGTTTGAAATGCATTTTCTTGATTCTCTCCCCATCTAAAACCCATGTTTTTCTTAACAATTTCATTTAGGGGTGCTGCCACTGTGCTGAAATCCTTCACAAACCTCCTATAGAAACTTGCCAACCCATGGAAGCTCCTAACCTCACTCACAGTTTTAGGAGTTGGCCAATCTCTAATGGCCTTAATTTTCCCTTCATCAACCTGCACTCCTTTTGAACTTATGACAAAACCAAGAAAAACCACATGATTAGTGCAAAAAGAACACTTTTCCAAGTTAGCATATAGTTTTTTCCTTTCTAAGGACATGCAAGACAGATTGGAGATGTGCAATATGCTCAACAAAACTCTTGGAATATACCAAAATATCATCAAAGTATACTACCACAAATTTTCCAAGAAATTCTCGTAAGACATGGTTCATAAGCCTCATAAAAGTACTTAGCGCATTAGTTAATCCAAAAGGCATTACCAACCATTCATACAATCCATATTTGATTTTGTAAGCTGTTTTCCATTCATCCCCTTCCCTTATCCTAATTTGATGATACCCACTTTTCAAATCAATTTTAGAAAAGAAGCAAGCACCATCAATTCATCAAGTAAATCATCAAGTCTAGGGATAGGATGTCTATACTGAATTGTGATGTTGTTGATGACTCTACAGTCAGTGCACACCTCCATGATCCATCCTTTTTAGGCACCAAAATTACGGGTACAGCACAAGGATTTCAACTTTCTCTAACCCATCCTTTTTGCAATAACTCCTCCACTTGATTTTGTATCTCCTTTGTTTCTTGAGGGTTGCTCCTATAAGCTGGCCTATTGGGCAAAGAAGCGCCAGGAATAAGGTCTATTTGGTGTTCAATCCCCCTCATTGGAGGCAAACCTTGAGGCACTTCCTTGGGAAACACATCCTGAAAATCCTGCGAAATAACAACAACATCACTAGGCAAGGAGTTAGTATTAGATTCCATGCAAGTTTCCTTGCACAAAAGAAGAAATATTGTCACGCCTCAGAGGAGTCTCTGTCCGAAGAAATTTCGGCAGCATCTCCCCTGTATGGCGGACAATCTGAAACTTTTCTACAAGCACTATATACCTCAGCCACATGCGGCTGGAATAATAACAATAAAAGAAAACAAACACCACGCAGTTAATATCAAATTCATCCTCTGGCTGACACAACCACGCAGTAAAAAAAATAAAGCAGCCCACTCGGCTGTACCAAAACCAAAACACAAAACTGCTAGCCGGCTAGGCTTACACAACCAATAACAAATACAAAACACCACATAACAACATCAACTCTCCAAAAATAAAACCAGAGTACCGATCTAAACAAACTGATACATAAAAACAAGCAAAACATACGTGAAACCGATAAATCCTCTGATGTGACGTGGGGACCAGCAGACAGGATGCTCCAAGCGACACCATAAATAACCTGGTACCTGAAAAATATAGAGTCCACGGGGGTGAGTTCAACAACTCAGCAAATACCAATAGACATGCCTAGTAAGATATATCTAACAGCAATAAACATGGAATACAGCTTCCTAATCATATATCTAGGAAAGATGCAAAACTGAAAGGTAACTAAGGAAGTTGTACTCACCAGGAACTCCTATCCAAACAAAAGGGTCGTCAAACCGAAAGTGTCCTAAATCCTGTATGCATGTCAAACATATGCATCCAACCAAATGCAGCAAATAAATGCAGCAAACACAATCACAAGAAATAAATGCATCAATGCATATGATGTCAATGATGCGTCTGGTCACCCCCAGTCGCCTCACACACAAATGGCGAGACCGAGTGGGTAGGGCTGTGACAACCACTGCTCCTGATGGGTGACCGAGTGGACGGGATGTTGTCACTCCTGTCCCGTGACCCCAAATCATAAATGGGGAGTTCAATCTCAACTCCCGGTACACGATGACGGGAGGAATCCTGGCTAACACGTTGTGTCACACTACCCATGAGTGGACCAACGTAGCCAAACAAAGTCCTTGCTGCAACACACACTGCCTGAATCGACCACTAACCCATGAGTGGTGGTGTGTGCAGATCCATGTAACTGGCGATGTGCTCAACAACAATGGAGTCGACTATCGCACAACATGCAATCATGATGCATGACACTAAGCATGGCAAAAACTGATCAACATAACCATATCCATACATACAAAATGGGTACTGTAAAAGCGATGGTCACATACCAAGATCTAGAGTACACAGGTCAGATAGAATATCAAAAATCCTATGTCCTGAACATAATAAGTATGGAATATCCTGATCAGCATAGAAAAATCCATATATACATAATATGGGTACCACAGTATCAGTAAGTCAAATCCACGGATCTAGGGTATACAAGTCCTCTAAGGTATAACAACCTAGACCCAAATCATATCCCTCTTCCATAGCATATGTACCAACAATATACACAGATCAAAGAATCAGGGTCTAAACACCCGAATCATATATGATATACAAATAGAGGTACACAAATCTGATATGGCACAAAAACCTAAGTATCAGATAATCTAGATACACAGGCCAGAAACAACAATCCAAATCCTAGTCCTAACCTCAGTAAGCATGGTATGTCACTCTAGAAACTAAGATACTCATGGTAACAAGATAATCATGGCAACAAATCACGAGATATAATCACGGATACATCACAGGTGACAAACCTAACATGCTATGGATATCAAACAGTGGCATACCAAAGGCAAACATGTTCATTGCATGTAGTTATAAAATACTATACATATCCAATGACAATATCATAAAAGATAAGTCAAGAGGTACCCGCCTCCAATCGGTAAGGTCCAATCCGATCCAAATTTGACGTCAAGATACTCGTCTCGAATCAACCTCCTATAATCACATTTTACAATTAATTATATCATTAAATCAAAATGACCAAATCCTAAACCTATTAGGAATAAATCATGGTGAATCAATCCAATAGATCCACATCTCCTTCACAATTTACCACATATCACCAATTCCAACACATAAGCAATTATGTATGCATCAATTCCTACCTAAATCAATATTCCCAATACCGATCTAAAATCTTCACATTCCACCTGCCAGTGAATTTTAAATCCAAGCCCCCTTAAACAGAACAATCCAACATGAGACTAAAGAGGATAATCTAGAGAGGAAAATCAAACCAACAAAAGAGTAATAATCGTATGCTTATACCTCCTCAATGACCTGATGGAGCCATTTCATGACAACCAGAGAACCAAATCGAGGCAGGAAACGGGGTCAAGCTCACTGCCAATACAAAGGTGAGTGGCACGGTCCTGTTGAAGCACAGCGAGGAAGAGGAGGTGCTAGGGCTGAGGGCTCGACATTGGCAACGGGTGCTCGGAATGCATCTACGCCGGTGATCTACGCTGAGATCCTTTGATGGTGCGGTCGCAACTCACGAAGAGGGAGAGGCTCGGCAGTGGCACTACTGTGGTGCTAGGGCACAGGGGAGGGTCGGCCACTGGGATCTCCCCGGCGAGTGTGACGGCGTCAGCAAGGCACAGTGTTGGCGGCCGGTGGCTCGACTGGGCAGCGAAGCAAAGATTAGGGCACCAAGAAGGAAGAGGGAGAGGAAAGGCGAAACTCAGCCGCCATCTCTCTGGTCCTTGGCATCGTCGACGTCGGCAGAGGAGAGGGAGGAACCGGCGATTTGCGGCGCCGGTTAGGGCTCGCGTGAGGGAAAAAGAAGAAAGGAAGAAGAGAATCGGGATCGGGGGAAAAAGAACTCGGGCACGCGGGGAAAACAAAAGAAAGAAAAGAAAATAAAGAAAAAGGAAATGTAAATATAAACATTTCCTCACTTAAACGGGGTAACCTAAACAGGCTTTTCTGGCCCCCGTTTTTATCCCCCGTTAACTCGTCTGTACGAGCTCTGAAAAATTCCAGAAAAATTTCCAAAAATTCTGAAAAATTCCCTTATTAATATTCGTCTATTTCCGGTATTTTACATTCTCCCCCACTAATAAAAATTTGATCCCCAAATTTCGTCATCTACCATCAGCAAGTATTAACAACAGATATAGAAAGTATAAATGCTGAACGGTAAATTAAATCACATCCTCAAGTGAAAAATGGAGTATCGAGCTCGGATAGTATCCTCGAGCTCCCAAATAACCTCCTCGTCCAAATGATACTGCCATCCGACTTTAACCAGCCAGATAATTTTATTCCGCAACTGACGCTTTTTCTGGTCCAAAAATCCATACCGGAACCTCCTCGTAAGTAACATCAGGCTGAAGGGGGACTGAGATATCTGCCAACAAATCTGTCGAGTCGGATATATACCACACATGGAATACATCGTGAACACCTGACAGGAACGATGGTAGTATCAGACGATAAGCTATCCCTCCAATCCTCTCCAAGATCTGGAAAGGTCCAATGTATCGCGGAGCTGGCTTACCTCCAAGGTCAATCCCTTCACCCCTTTCGTGGGTGAGACTCGCAGAAATACCTGGTCGCAAATGGAGAACGCTAGGGGTCTGCGTCTCCGATCAGCATAACACTTTTGGCGATCCTGCGCCTCTAACATTCTCCGTCTGATAATACGGACCAACTCTTCGTTCTGCTAAGCTCTACGAGGTCCCAACAACTGGGCCTCCCCCAACCTCATCCCAGAGGGTGGGTGTCCGACAAGACCTACCCTACAACGCTTCAAACGGTGCCATCTGGATAGCCGAATGAAAGCTGTTATTGTAGGCGAACTCTACTAACGGCAGATGGTCCTCCCAACTGCCTCCGAAATCCATGACATATGACCTCAGCAGGTCCTCTAAAGTCTGAATTGTCCGCTCTGACTGTCCATCTGTCTGTGGATGGAAGGTTGTACTAAAACAGAGCTGTGTACCCAAGGTCTGCTGCAGACTCTGCCAATCGATCCAGAGGATCAGTCCTCCGGATCGCTAAGAAGTGCGCAGTTTTGGTTAATCGATCAACAATTACCCAAATCGCGTCATGTCCTCGTCGTGTCCTCGGCAACCCTATCACAAAGTCCATGGTAATGTGACCCACTTCCACTCAAGAATAGAAATCCGCTGAAATAAACCGACAGGTCTCTGGTGCTCGGCCTTCACTTGCTGACAGACAAGACATCTAGCTACAAAATCCACGATGTCTCCCTTCATGTCGTTCCACCAACAGAAACACCTCAAATTTCTGGGTACATACGGGTACCACCAGGGTGGACAGCAAATCATGAGCGATGAACCTCCGGAAGTAACTTCCATAAGACCGGATGAGACTGGAATATGCAAAATCTGTCTCAAAAGTGTATAACACCCTCCTCGCCTCGTGTGAACTCGGTCTGCTGCCCGGAAGCTATCTAGCTGCAAATAAACTGCAAATACTGAACAACAGCCTAGGGCTCTCGGATCCTCGTCCTGATCGACGACTGAGCAACCATGGTAACCAGAATACCCTGCTCTGTCCGTCCCCGCTCCTCAAGGCACAATTCGGAGTATCCCTAAATCAAGTCTGTGACCACCACTCGGTGGCAAGCTAAAGTCCCTCTGGACTTCTTGCTAAGTGCATCAACAACCACATTAGCTCTCCTTGGGTGATAGCTAATGTACAATCATAATCCTTCAGGAACTCTATCCATCTCCTCTGTCGGAGATTAAGTTCCTTCTACGAAAACAGATATTTGAGACTCTTATGGTCAGTGAGAATCTCAACTGTAACGTCATATAAATAATGTCGCCAAATTTTCATGGCAAAAATAATGGCGACTAGCTCCAGATCATGTACAGGGTAGTTCTTCTCATGTTCTTTCAACCGACGAGAAGCATAGGAGACTACTCTATCGTGCTGCATCAAAACAGCGTCCAAACCCTGAATAGATGAGTCGGTGTAGAGGACAAATCCGTCCTCCCCAGAAGATAAAATCCAAAAATCGAAGCCGACACTAGTCTCCGCTTCAGCTACTAGAAGCTGGTCTTGCAATCCTCAGTCCAAGTAAACTTCACGCCTTTCATGGTCACGCGTGAAAGTAGCATAGCTATGCGGAAGAAACCCTCGACGAAAGGTCTGTAATATCCTGCGAGTCACAAAAGACTGCGGATCTCCTACACTGATTTCGACTGCTCCCAACGGTAACAACCTCTATTTCCTATGGAACCATGGTACACTCCTACTGGTGACCGTGTGTCCCAAACATCATCACAAAAGACAATCCAATTCAGCACTACTGATAATCACATATAGATGTTCTCATCGAATCATCTCTAGATCTATGCAAAGGTAGTGTACGTGACTCACCTCGGATCCGAAATAGATCACATCATCGTCAACAAAGACAATGAAATTTGATCCAAACATCCTCGAAATACCAGAATCATCAAGTCTCTGAAAACATCTAAGGCACTGTAAGCCTATATGGCAAAACCAAGACACATAATGTCTGTATCACAGACATTCCTAACCATAAGATCCTCAACAATAAATAGATCTGATCACCAACGATATAAATCACCAAAGAAAATATCCTCTAGTGTGAGAGCAATGCTCTATCACACAAAATACCACATATGTGGGAGTAACGCTCTACCACAAACAATCCGTAATATGTGGGAGCAACGCTCCACCACAAACAAACAATACTATGTGGGAGCTACACTCCACCACAAACGATCCATAACCTGTGGGAGCAACGCTCCACCATAAACAATACATAAATGCCCAAGACACCTAATTATCCAGCTAGAGACTGCAAGAGATCTCTCTACCACAAATCACTGTGGGTAGCCTAGGGTATAACAACCCAGTAATCAAATCAAGTCTATAGTCAACTCAATCAATATCGTAGTGGGTCACCCGCTGATAAGAAAATGGGTTGACAAGGTAGTCCAACACATGACATAATGCAGACACTCCACATCCTGCATTCAACATAAGTAGAATCCTCATGATACTACCAACAATACACCTGGCACACGTGCACACACAACATAGGTATAATCGACATAATCCTCCAATTATTGTACACCAAACATATACACAACTCAGGTATATTCAGTATAATACCTCCCACATCACATACCGTACACGTGTGCTTAAATCAACGTAGGTATAATCGACAATATACCTCCATAATACTCACCCCATATATATACATACACCTTGAGTATGATCAACATAATACTTCCAATAAAGTCTAATTGACACAAGTGTATCCACAAATCAAATATAATCAACAAGATACCTCGAACATTACATCCAACACATCTGCATCTAACATAACACCGATTTAATCAACATGATACCTTCCATAATACAATCAGCATAAGCTCAATGATGCAATCGGTCAGTCTACCACAGGACTCCTACAACACATAATAATCATATCTACACACCACATAAATATGCATAATCAACATATTTAAAATCCAATCTACCACACAAATCCTACGCCACCTTCTAAGTTATCCTACAAGGTACTTACAGTCTAAATTTAAAGTACCCACGGAATAGGATAAATCAATCCTCTAAAGACTGACCAAACCAACAACGATATACGGCTAATTCAGTCTTTTCCCACGTCAGTAACAGTCATGTACTCCAATGTGCTCATAATATCCAACTAAGCACGAAAAAATCAAAAGATTCGAACCTCTAAAAATAGAGTATAATTGTCCTCTACTGATCAAACCAACAAAACTAAATCAATCATCTTCTAACTAATCAAGAATACCTTAATCCTCCACAAGCAACTAAGGTATATCAATACACGACTACCCAAATCAACTAGTGTAAATCAGACTTCTACTGACCAATCTAACAAGAGTAAACCAATACTTACTGATGAAATTAACTGAGGTAATATGGTATTCTACTAGCTAAGTCAGCATGAATACATAGATACTATTCACTATCCAGCTAATAATAGCAGAGGCTAGTATGTGCCTCGATCTTCTAATCAACTAATAATAACAGAAGCTAAAAAAAAACTACTGGTGTATGATATAATAAATCACCAGAAACTGTAACCCTTAACCTCTATCAAGGTCGATCATCATCAGTGGTTTACCTAATGCATAAAATGTATGATATATCAACTAGACAGGTACTAGTAAAGAGTGCTAATACATGTCATAAACTGTAATACTCAACAGTGCATATACTAACAGAAATGTAGGATAACAGTATATACTGACATACCTCCTATAGCTTGGAGATGTCCTGCTGCTGCCAGGTCCCAAAACCCGAAAAAAAATCACATCGAGAAGATCAAAACACGAAATCCGAAACACCGGAAATAAGACTCGTAAGTCGATCTCTGATACCAAATAAATTGATATCAGATAAATCTCGAAAATCCAGAACACATAGCAAGTATCGTATACCTGCTCTGATACCACTAAATTGTCACGCCCGGAGGAGTCTTGTCCGAAGAAATTTCGGCATCTCCCCTGTACGGGTGACAATCGAAACTTTCTACAAGCATTATATACCTCAACCACATGCGGCTGGAATAATAACACAAACACGCAGTTAATATCAAATTCATCCTCTGGCTGACACAACCACGCAGTAAAAAAAATAAAGCAGCCCACTCGGCTGTACCAAAACCAAAACACAAAACTGCTAGCCGGCTAGGCTTACACAACCAATAACAAATACAAAACACCACATAACAACATCAACTCTCCAAAAATAAAACCAGAGTACCGATCTAAACAAACTGATACATAAAAACAAGCAAAACATACGTGAAACCGATAAATCCTCTGATGTGACGTGGGGACCAGTAGACAGGATGCTCCAAGCGACACCATAAATAACCTGGTACCTGAAAAATATAGAGTCCACGGGGGTGAGTTCAACAACTCAGCGAATACCAATAGACATGCCTAGTAAGATATATCTAACAGCAATAAACATGGAATACAGCTTCCTAATCATATATCTAGGAAAGATGCAAAACTGAAAGGTAACTAAGAAGCTGTACTCACCAGGAACTCCTATCCAAACAAAAGGGTCGTCAAACCGAAAGTGCCCTAAATCCTGTATGCATGTCAAACATATGCATCCAACCAAATGCAGCAAATAAATGCAGCAAACACAATCACAAGAAATAAATGCATCAATGCATATGATGTCAATGATGCGTCCTGGTCACCCCTGACGCCAGTCAGTCATCTCACACACAAATGGCGAGACCGAGTGGGTAGGGCTGTGACAACCGTGCACTCTGTCGTCACTGCTCCTGATGAGTGACCGTGTAACGCCCACCCTTCTGACCCAATCATAAATGGGGGAGCTCAATGCTCTCAACTCCCGGTACACGATGACGGGGAGGAATCCCTGCCGGCTAACACGTTGTGTCACACTACCCATGAGCGGACCAACGTAGCCAAACAAAGTCCCTGCTGCAACACACACTGCCTGAATCGACCACTAACCCATGAGTGGTGGTGTGTGCAGATCCATGTAACTGGCGATGTGCTCAACAACAATGGAGTCGACTATCGCACAGCATGCAATCATGATGCATGACACTAAGCATGGCAAAAACTGATCAACATAACCATATCCATACATACAAAATGGGTACTATAAAAGCGATGGTCACATACCAAGATCTAGAGTACACAGGTCAGATAGAATTTCAAAAATCCTATGTCCTGAACATAATAAGTATGGAATATCCTGATCAGCATAGAAAAATCCATATATACATAATATGGGTACCACAGTATCAGTAAGTCAAATCCACGGATCTAGGGTATACAAGTCCTCTAAGGTATAACAACCTAGACCCAAATCATATCCCTCTTCCATAGCATATGTACCAACAATATACACAGATCAAAGAATCAGGGTCTAAACACCCGAATCATATATGATATACAAATAGAGGTACACAAATCTGATATGGCCAAAAAACCTAAGTATCAGATAATCTAGATACACAGGCCAGAAACAACAATCCAAATCCTAGTCCTAACCTCAGTAAGCATGGTATGTCACTCTAGAAACTAAGATACTCATGGTAACAAGATAATCATGGCAACAAATCACGAGATATAATCACGGATACATCACAGGTGACAAACCTAACATGCTATGGATATCAAACAGTGGCATACCAAAGGCAAACATGTTCATTGCATGTAGTTATAAAATACTATACATATCCAATGACAATATCATAAAAGATAAGTCAAGAGGTACCCGCCTCCAATCGGTAAGGTCCAATCCGATCCAAATTTGACGTCGAGATACTCGTCTCGAATCAACCTCCTGTAATCACATTTTACAATTAATTATATCATTAAATCAAAATGACCAAATCCTAAACCTATTAGGAATAAATCATGGTGAATCAATCCAATAGATCCACATCTCCTTCACAATTTACCACATATCACCAATTCCAACACATAAGCAATTATGTATGCATCAATTCCTACCTAAATCAATATTCCCAATACCGATCTAAAATCTTCACATTCCACCTGCCAGTGAATTTTAAATCCAAGCCCCCTTAAACAGAACAATCCAACATGAGACTAAAGAGGATAATCTAGAGAGGAAAATCAAACCAACAAAAGAGTAATAATCGTATGCTTATACCTCCTCAATGACCTGATGGAGCCATTTCATGACAACCAGAGAACCAAATCGAGGCAGGAAACGGGGTCAAGCTCACTGCCAATACAAAGGTGAGTGGCACGGTCCTGTTGAAGCACAGTGAGGAAGAGGAGGTGCTAGGGCTGAGGGCTCGACATTGGCAACGGGTGCTCGGAATGCATCTACGCCGGTGATCTACGCTGAGATCCTTTGATGGTGCGGTCGCAACTCACGAAGAGGGAGAGGCTCGGCAGTGGCACTACTGTGGTGCTAGGGCACAGGGGAGGGTCGGCCACTGGGATCTCCCCGGCGAGTGTGACGGCGTCAGCAAGGCACAGTGTTGGCGGCCGGTGGCTCGACTGGGCAGCGAAGCAAAGATTAGGGCACCAAGAAGGAAGAGGGAGAGGAAAGGCGAAACTCAGCCGCCAGCTCTCTGGTCCTTGGCGTCGTCGACGTCGGCAGAGGAGAGGGAGGAACTGGCGATTTGCGGCGCCGGTTAGGGCTCGCGTGAGGGAAAAAGAAGAAAGGAAGAAGAGAATCGGGATCGGGGGAAAAAGAACTCGGGCACGCGAGGAAAACAAAAGAAAGAAAAGAAAATAAAGAAAAAGGAAATGTAAATATAAACATTTCCTCACTTAAACGGGGTAACCTAAACAGGCTTTTCTGGCCCCCGTTTTTATCCCCCGTTAACTCGTCTGTACGGGCTCCGAAAAATTCCAGAAAAATTTCCAAAAATTCTGAAAAATTCCCTTATTAATATTCGCCTATTTCCGGTATTTTACAAATATAGGCTGCCTTGTCAAATAAGCTTTCTTCACCTCACTTCCTCTTGTAAACAAATTTTCTATTTTTCTCTCTTTCTTTTCCTCATTCTCTCTTTTCTTTTGAATTTTGTCCTCAAAATCAAGTATTTTCTTTTTCACACACTCTTTCTTTTTCTTAAGCTCTCACTCCTCTTTTTCTCTTTTCTCTCTCATTTTTATTTGATCCTCACAAACCTCTCTAGGTGATAATGGTATAAGTGTGACTTTGCGAGAATTGTGGACAAAAGAGAACTTGTTAGAGAATCCATCATGGTGAGCTCGCCTATCAAACTGCCAAGGTCTTCCAAGAAGAATGTGGCTTGCCTCCATAGGCACAATATCACATAGAACTTGATCTTCATATTTGCCAATGGAGAAATTAATCAACACTCGCTGGTTCACTACCAATTCACCACTATTACTTAGCTAGCCATTGGAGTTTATATGGTCTTGCATGTGGTGTAGTCTTGAGGTTGAGTTTGGTGACCAACCTAGTGCTTGCCACATTGGTACAACTTCCGCCATCAATGATCATAGAGCATGTCTTATCTTGAATAAGGTAGCGGGTATAAAAAATATTTTCTCTTTGGTCCTCCTCATGCTCCTTGGCTTGGCTTCCCAATAATCTCCTAACAACCAAGAGATCTCCATCTTGCGCATAGGCTGCTCCATCATTTTCCTCATCGCTTGAGGAAGAGGAATGAGAAGTAATTTCTTCACTAGAGATACTCCCATTATCTCTCACCACCATAGTCTTCTTATTCGGGCATTCGGATGTAATATGACCTTTTCCCAAACACCTAAAACACTTGATATCCCTACTCTTAGAAGTGGAAGAAGAGGTAGTAGGAATAGGCTTCTTAGTGCTTGCTGCCTCCTTAGAATTTGAAGAAGAACCCTCCTTCTTTGGCTTGTCCTTCCAACTTGAAGAGTAATTTAGAGAAGATGATTTCTTCATAACGCCCTTTCTCTTTAATTGTTGCTCTACTTTCATTGCTTAATGCACTAAGTCGTCAAGCTCCACATAATGTTGTAACACCACAATGTCTCCAATATCTCGGTTTAGGCCATGGAGAAACTGGGCCATGGTAGCTTCCCTATCCTCCACAATATTGGCTCTAATTAAAGCCACCTCCATCTCCTTGTAGTAATCATTCACACTCTTACTCCCTTGGGTGAGTCTTTGCAATTTATTGTGCAATTCCCTATGGTAGTGGGAAGGCACAAATCTCCTTCTCATCAAAGTCTTCATTTCGTCCCAAGTGTTGATAGGATGCTCTCCATACCTTCTTCTCTCCTTTTGCAATTGATCCCACTAAATTAAGGCATAATCGGTGAACTCAAGGGAAGCCACCTTTACTTTCTTTGCATCATTGTAATTGCGGCATGAGAAGATTTGCTCTATTTTCATCTCCCACTCAAGATATGTTTCGGGGTCATTCCTCCCTTGGAAGGAAGGTATATGGACTTTCACACCTCCTAGATCATCTTTTCGTTTATGGTCTCTACCTCCTCTTTCACGTCTTCTTCCCCCTTCATGCCTCCTTCTTTCTCTTGGTGAATCATAGAATGGGTCACTTTGACGAGATTCTTCATGATTAGAATTGTCATCACGGTTGGAACCCAAAGGTGGAGTTGCTAAGGAATTGCCTCCTTAGAATTGCCTACTTTAACATTAGAATTGCCTCCTTCTAGGAGCACTTATTTCGCATGCATTGAAACCCAAAGGTGGAGTTGCTAAGGAAGGAACCTGCTTCCACTGTGGTGAGACCGGACACTGGAAGAGAAATTGCAAGTTTTACATAGAGGAACTAAAACGGAAGAGAAGTGAGACTTCTGCCTCAGATATATATGGTATAAAAGTCAGTCTATCTATTTCTTCTTCATGGGTATTAGATACCGGATGTGCATCTCACATTTGTACTAATGTGAAGGGGCTGAGAAATATTAGATCATTAACAAAAGGCAAAGTGGACCTACAAGTAGGCAATGGCGCAAGAGTTGTTGTTATAGCTGTAGGAGCATATTCCTTATCTTTGCCCACTGGACTTGTTTTAGAACTTGAAGAATATGTGTCTACCTTGACTAAGAACATTATCTCTGTTTCTTGTTTGGACAAGAAATATTTTTCATTTGTAATAAAGGACAAATGTTATTCTATTTATTTTAATGAAATGTTCTACTGTAGTGCACATCATGTGAATGTACTTTATGTTCTAGACTTTGGCAACCCAATATATAACATAAATACCAAATAGTTTAAGTCTAATGATTTGAACCAAACATATCTCTGGCATTGTCGCTTATATCACATAAATGTGAGTTGCATATCCCAACTCCATAAGGATGAACTTTTGGACTCATTTGATTTTGAATTATATGAACTATGCAAATCTTGTCTTCAAGGCAAGATGACTAAGACTCCATTTATTGGCCATAGTGAAAGGGCTAATGATATGTTAGGACTCATACATACCGATGTATAGCAGCTAGAGGAGGCTAACATTACATTATTACTTTTATTGATGATTTCAGTAGGTATGACTATGTGTATCTGATGAGACACAAGTTAGAATCCTTTGAAAAGTTCAAAGAATTCAAGAATGACCATCTCGTTGAGTGTGGATCATATCTTAACTCACTCCACCTAGAATACCACATGAAATGGTGTATTAGAAAGGAGGAATCATACTTTATTAGATATGGTACGATCGATGATGAGTCAAATAGATCTTCCTATTTCCTTCTGGGGATATGCTCTAGAGATGGCCACTTTCACACTTAACCGCGTTCTATCTAAGGTCGTCATAAAGACACCATATATGATATGGACTGGGAAGAGTCCCATTATGTCTTTTATTAAGATTTAGGGTTGTGAGGCTTACATTCGACGATAAATCTTAGATAAACTAGGATCCAAATCGGACAAGTATTATTTTGTAGGATATCCCAAGGAAACAAAGGGATATTACTTCTATAATCCTACAGAAGGCAAAGTGTTTGTTGCCAGAAATGATATTTTTCTAGAAAGGAAATTTATTTATTGTAAAACCAGTGCGAGTGAAGTCGATCTTGAAGTAATTCGAGATACACAAACTAGCACCGAAGCCTTGATATAAATTAAATAGGTACCACAAGATGTTGTGGATCATGATTTTATTACACCGCAAAAAATTGTGGAGCAATAACCTGTTCAAGTAGCATGAGCTCTACGCAGATCTAATAGGACCCGTCTTCAACTTGAGAGATATTCGTTTCTCTTGTATGACCACAGTGATGTAGTGCTTGTTGGTTTCGACAAGCCTACATCTTATCAGGAAGTTGTTAAGGGCCGAGATTCTGAGAAATGGCTAGAGACCATAAGATTTGAAATGGAATCCATGTACACTAACCAAGTATGAACTTTGGTTGATCCACCTGAAGGCATTAAACCCATTGGGTATAAGTGGGTCTTTAAGGTGAAGACTGATATTGATGGTCATATGCACACCTATAAAGGTAGATTAATAGCTAAAGGATTCAAGTAAATTCATAGTATAGACTATGATGAAATCTTTTTACCAATTACGATGCTCAAGTCTATTCAGATCATGCTTACAATTGCAACTAACTATGATTATGAGATTTGGCAGATGGATGTCAAAACTACATTTCTCAATGAAAATCTGCTCAAGGATGTGTACATGACACAACCTGAGAGTTTTGTCTATCCAGAACATGCTAGAAAGGTATGTAAGTTGCAACAATCCATTTATGGATTAAAGGAAGCTTCTAGAAGTTGGAATCTTTGATTCAATGATGCAATCAAAGGATTTGGTTTCATCAAGAATGAAGATGAACATTGTGTCTACAAGAGCGTTAGTGGGAGCACAATCATCTTTCTCATATTGTATGTAGATGACATATTTCTCATTGGAAATAATATCCCTACTCTTTAGTTAGTGAAGACTTTTCTTGGGAATTGTTTCTCAATGAAGGACTTAGGTGAAACATCCTATATTTTAGGCATCAAAACCTGTAGAGATAGATCCAGGAGATGGCTTGGTGTAAGCCAGAGTACATATATTGACAAGGTGCTTAAACATTTTGCCATGCAGAATTTCAAGAAGGGATTCTTGCCGATGTCACATGGTGTGAGTCTTTTAAAGACTCAATGTCCTTCTTCTAAGAAAGAAAGGGGCAGCATTGGTAAGATTCCTTATGCATCATGTACGTCATATTTTGTACTCATCCAGATGCCTTGTATGTACTGAGCATGATGAGAAGATACCAGTTAGATCCAGGTGAAGGTCACTGGACAACAGTCAAGAATATTCTTAAGTACTTGAGAAGAACTAAAGATTATTTCTTAATCTTTGGAGGCGATGGAGAGCTTGTTGTAAAAGGTTACAATAGTTGCAAACTTCCAAATTGACAAGGATAATTCTAGATCACAGTCAGGGCATGTATTTTACTTAAATGGTGGCCCTAGGTATTGGATATTACAATGATTCCATCTCATTCGAGGGATCATCGATATATGAGACATGAGGATATGTAGAAAATCGAACAATGCTAACATTACAGATCTTTTAACCAAGGCTTTGGCGGCGAGGAAGCATGATGGTCATACTAGGTCAATGGATATTAGATATTTAAGTGATTAACACTAGTGACATAGGGAGATTGTTAGTGTAAGCCTAAAGAGACAATCAAGAGTTGATTGACTTAGGGCATATTGTATCATTTCATTATAAGGCAAAGGTTATGGTTATTATATTACTTCAATTCAATGTCGAATGAATAAGTATAATAATATCCTAGAGTAGAAGGTTCTAATCTACAATATATCAATTGGATGAATTGATAGTGAGATATTGTAGAGAACGCTACTCTAAACTATTCCTAGTCAAGCATTAATATAAAAGAACAATATTAATATGCTGAGACTAGCATATAGGTCAACGGATGACTTAATCTCGCAAGTCATGGATATGAGATATCAGGTATCACTTGGATGAATTAATAGTGAGATATTATAGAGAACGCTACTTTAAACTATTCCTAGTCAAGCATTAATATATAAGGACAATATTAATATGTTCAGACTAGCATGTAGGTCAATGGATGACTTAATCACGTAAGTCATGGATATGAGATATCAGGTTGATACATAGGTATATATTAGAGAATATGTACTAAATTGACTAACTATGAGATGTTTCATGGATCGTTATATGAGTGTCATAAACATTCTCATATGACTATTGGTATGAATAGTCCTTAGATCTAAAGTCACTATAGTTTTCTACATAAGGAGTTGTGTACTTTGGTATCAGTAAACGTCACTTGTAACAAGGTAGATTATAAAGTCGATCACTGGGTATACAATAAATTATACGGAGGGGTGTGAATGATGTAGATGAGATCTATCTCTTCCATATTATGGAAGCGATATCTGTGGACCATTTGATTAGTAGGACAAAAGAATGTATGCCCATACTCAAATGAGTCAATATGAGATATTGAGCTCATTTGTTTGAGTGAGTCTACTAAGAGATCGAGAAACACAAAGATTGATAAGAGAATGACATGGTCTATGCCTCGTTGATCAATATAGATATCAAGGATTGAATGATTGAGTCATACAAGATAATATCCACGGACAGGTTAGGTCGGATCTTGACTTTCTTTTCACTTGGGTAGCAATGATACATTACTAAATGTCACTCAATGCTTATGTATCTAAAATGTTGATTTGGATACATTGCCAACGTTACAAGAGCCTATTAGGTCACACCCAAAGAACATGTTAGTTTGGAGATGGGTATTTTAGTTTGACTAAATAATGAGAATCTTAAGATTAATGGGTTAATCAAAAGTGTTGGTGTCATCTTTGTAATGATTGACACTTAGTGCTAGTGGAAGATTGTTAGTATTAGCTCTAAGATCTAATTATGAGATGATTTGGATTATTGGGTTATTGGATTATTGGGTTAATGGTTAATCCAATATAATAATACAACTCATTAAGAGGAAAACAAAGAGGCGTTTAATCTGAATTAGACTCATTGAGTTAGACTCAATTGGAACTAATTATTGAATTGAATCTAATTCAAATAAGATTCATGGAGTCAATTGGGATTGATAAGCTTCAATGAGTGAGACTCATTGGGTGAACTTGAATTCACCGAGGAAGAGGAAAAGTCTTTTACATGATTTGATCATATAGAAGATGAAAAAGTCTCTTCATGAAAGATGATTAAGATCAATTCATGAAAGAAGATAAAAAGACACAAGATGGTTAATGTCCATTAATAAAGTTTAATGGATCATTAATCAAAGGAAGACCAAAAGCCAAATGATCTTTGGTATTCCTTGGATGAGTACAATGTTGGTTCTTCTCTTGATCGAGAGTTCGTGAGATGAACGGAACATGTTCGTGTGGATACTGTAGAGGCACGGACACTTGATCGCGCTGAGATCTATATCTAAAAAAAAAGTGTTGTCGGGATTACTAAGGGCACGCAACAAAGGTATATTTCATATGTAAAACTTAATATATGTAGTTTTATCCTTTGCATGGATGTCTGAGAGAGGATCTAATTAATTTTTCCGCTGCGCTTTCTGCGTGTTTAGCGCGCTAGATCCCTATAGTTGATCCTCCCCGCGATAGAAGCACAATTGGCACAACTGAAGAGGATTATTTTAATTCTTGGCCTGCTACTTTTATTTTTCTTCAATTTCATGAAACCTAAATGAAAAAAATATACACGGATCATACGGAAGTCGCATAAAACCTCAGCTAATATATCTACGTTGTCCATATAGCTTCACGTTTCATCATAGCACAGACATAATAATATCCAATGAGAGGAGGGAAAATGCCGATAGAGTGCTGCACCAACATAGAGAGAGAGGATGGCCTTTTCTGTGTGTGAGTTTCTAAGACACTGATATCGAAATTCTTCAGAATTCAAATAAAGTTGGCTCTAATGTTGCTTGCCAAATCCAAATTTTAGTAGATTGACTGAAAGCCACTACTAGCTATAGTTCGTGCTAATTGTAAGAATTCATACGACAATATAGTTTAAAAATCACTTAACATCTACATCTTTTGCAGTTTCATTTTCCAAATCCTTATTCCTTAAAGAATTTTCTCTTGTGCTCGTTTGACTCTTTCTCGGCGTCCATCTCTTTACTCATTTTCTTTTTCCCAAAGTGCAGCTTCTTGACTTCTTTGCTGTTTTCCTTGATGCATTAAAAAGTCAATGATGGAATGGGAGTCAGTAAATAATGAAAGTACAACAAAAGATTGGAAAGATGTTAAGTCTTTTCCCTATACTGATAGTCAGATATTATCAATAAGTAATAACATAACAAAATCAATGGGCTACTAAAAAAATTCAGTGGATTTGCCATCGTGTAGGTGGAAAAGATGATGCGTAATATTCCCACTTTTCCTACAAAAAGGTGCAAGTGATGGAATACGGGGAGAGAAAACATGGGGGAATATGGCATGTATGCTCATTCATTGCGTTATTGCACGAATTACTATACCTTCTTGTTCCCTTCCTGAGTTACTACTGAAGAAGAGGCCGTGCTGGTACAATTTTTTTCATTGATGCCCTTCTCTGCCATCACACAAGCTTCAAACTTATCCCTCTCCGTCTTTTCCATGCACTGCTTTCTCAGCTGATGCAGGTATGCATAGCTTACTCCAAGAGAAGACATAACTGTGTATGTGCAATTGGTGTTAACCGCTGAACCCATAACTTAGAGTGAATTTATACGATTGAATGAAGGCAAATATAAATATAATATTGTACAGCTGACTATTGGGAAGCACAACATGCCTGCATGAAGAGTTAAATATGCAAATTCCTTTAAGTTGTAGATACCATGCTGTCTTTCACTAACTACTTAATGGCTGACTATAATTTCATAGTTTATCAATGCTCCAGTGTCTCTCTCACCAATGAGAACATATAGTTAGTATCAATTTGAGTGCATCCATAGTAAGCACGCATATGGTCACATGAAGCAACCATCAAATTAAATTAAATTATTTGCGCATTTATTTTCCATACAACAATCTAACAAATAAGGAATATTCTCGTATTTAATATGTACGAAAATATCCAAATCTAATATGACATAAATATATTACATATCTAATATGACATTAAAATATCATGGTAAGACTAAAAAAAGACTATATTATTATTCAATGAGATCACCATCTTTGTGTTATACCTAATGCATCCAATAAAAAACATTATATGATTATTCAAAAAATAGTACATAATATAATAGTACCCGACACTTTGTTATACCTAATGCATCCAATAAGATCATCTTTTTGGTGCTTGGCCTTTTGAGTAATTTAATCATTCATTACAGATTACGCATATACTAAGTTCCACTTAATTCAATGAAATCTATCTACTATATCAACAGATTTTAACCTCTTAAATTGCTCTTAACCCCAAACCTTAATCAATGTTTACCCTTTATGGATAAGTCTGAGTATATCGTCAATCCTAAATTCTGAATCTCGATTTCCATCAAATTCTATTTCTTTTTCTTTTTTCATGAAGGCTAAGGCAAGGAAGGTATTGGCAGAGGTTAAAGAGAGTCTCCTTCGAATTAAAGGAGAATCCATTAATGATCTGGCTCAATACTTGGCACCATCGTTGCTTCCCTCTAGCAGTGTCTCTATCAACATTGATATGCCCTTTCTTTGCTTCACATAGGGATGCACTTTTCTCCATCTGCTTCACTTGACTTTGTCGATATAGAATAGGTGGGCGTCATTGGAAAAAATATGAATAGAAAAAGTGGTGCATGGAAAAAGACACCATTATGAAAACACCCGACGGAATTTGGACTCGATATCGTTCTCAAACACAATTATCATGATTTTCTTCAACTAGCGGTAGTACTGATTCCGATTTATTTTTATATTTGGATAATAAATTAAGAGAATCGTTAGCTAAATTTGTTTCCGTAGAATATCTTTCTTTTAGTTTTGGATCTAAATGCACATTTGAAGATTTTTGTAACGAATCTCTTAATTCATGTGCTAAATGTGTTCCTAGAACTACACTTACTCGTATTAAAAAATTAGTAAAAAAAGGAAAAAAGAATTTAATTGATGAATTTAGTAAATTAGATAATAAAGTTTCTTTATGTTCCGATATTTGGAGAGATCATTGGCAAATACATTCGTATATAGGTGTGACTTGCTATTTGATCGATAACTCTTGGAACCTCCAAAAAAGATTGTTAGCTTATAAAGTTTTTGATGAATCACATAATGCTCATAACATCGCATAATTATTATGTTTAATTTTAGAAGAATATGACTTAACTCATAAAATATTTTCAATATCATTAGATAATGCAAGTTCCAATACCGCTTGTATAGATGATCTAAAATTTGTTTGTCAACCTATTATTGGCGGTTTATTTTTTCATATTCGTTGTGTATGTCATGTTTTAAATTTATGTGTTCAAGATGATTTAAAAATTTTAGAAAGTTACATTAAACCAATTAGAATTACAATTTCTTATTTATGATCTCATCCATCTATAATAAAACAATGGGGTAGGTTTTGTAAAACTAATGGAATGAGACATAAAAAGTTTCCACGTGATGTACCTGTTGGTGCGGGAAGCATCCGACAATCGAATCTTAGTTTTGATAATGACAAAGGGATTCAAAGTTAAGTTTGATTGCTATCTAATGTGTATGACTGAGTGTTTCAGGAAAGTTCTAGCTGCGGTTAGGCAAGGTGAAAACCCTAGGGGGTGGTAACCCTAGGTCCTAGGGGGTGGTAACCCTAGGAGGAGAAAAGTCCTAGCTGCAATTAGGCAAAAGGAAAACCCTAGGGGGCGGCAACCCTAGGTCATAGGGGGTGGTAACCCTATGCGGGAAGTCTTGGCGGGTCGGCGCTTCGGGCAAAAATCCAAGGGGGTGGTAACCCTAGGTTAAAATCCTGATGTCGCGAACCGGGTAGAAGACTGGATGGGTCGAGGACCGGACATCCAGCATGAAGACCGGAAGCATCGGACGCTGAGCAAAAGTCCAGTCGATCTGGAGGATCGTACTGGCAAAAGGTAAAATCTCCGGAGTGGAGTAGGTGAGGACGCGTTCCCCGTAGAGGGAACATTAGGCGTCGGGTCGACCTAGGGTTTTCGGTCGGACACTTGAAGTCAGACCCGGTCAGTCCGATGACTGACAATTTTATTTATCGTGTTATCTTTTTGTGTTCTAACTCTGTTTTGCAGGAAACTAACAGTTTTATGCAGGGTTAGAACTAACCAGGATCGGTCGACCGAACCTTGGGATCGGTTGACCGAACCTCCAAGATATCAGATCAGATCTCCAGAAGCTGGACCGGGTTCGACCAGGGATCGGTCGACCAGACCTCGGGATCGGTCGACCGAACCTGGGATAGGTGTTGACTGGATCAAGCCGAGGTGTGCGGGTCAGAGGAGACTGATCGGTCGACCGAACCTTGGGATCGGTCGACCGAACGCATGGATAAAGTTTGACCAGATCGAAGCGAAGCGACGGATGGACGGATAAGATGCAGTGGAGTTCATCTGATCGGTCGACCGAACATGAGGATCGGTCGACTGATCCGCTTCGGGTCAAATCTGATCCCGATACTTGGGGATCTGGATCAGACCTTGCAGAGCTATAAAAAGAGGCCTCGAGGTGCAGCTCAGATTATCAACTTCGAACAGAAAACTCTGCTCTTCCATGTGCTACTGCTAAACACCTCAACAACGTTCTGCTACTCCAACGAATCACTCCTAAGTTTTCTATTTCCCTTTTCGTTGGTATAGTTTCTTTACTGCACTTACTTGTACTTATTCACTTGTAAAGATTTGCGCTATATTGTTGTTGCCCACCGAAAGCGGTCAAGGACCGCGGGCCTTCGAGTAGGAGTCGAAATAGGCTCCGAACGAAGTAAATCAATTGTGTCTTTGTATTTACTTTACTTTTCATTTCCGCTACGTTACTTTAGTTACTGGAACGATTTCCGTAAATCGATAAAATAGCCACGAGCGCTATTCACCCCCCCTCTAGCGCTTTCGATCCATCAATTGGTATCAGAGCGGGGTCGTTTTGAATCGGTGCAACCACCATTCAAAACAAATTTTTCGTGGTATTTTCAGATTTTTCGGAGTCAATTAGAATTTGACTTTATAGCTATATTCTAATTCTTTTCTCGAATCGGTTTTCTGCTCGAGGTTGCTGCAACACCACCCGAGTTCATTTACTATATTTTTTATACCGCACTACTAAGCCAGGACCAAGTCCTGGAACTTTTTTGTTGTTTATTTTTTTTAGTTGATTTAAAATGGCCCTTCAAGAAGGCTACAGTACAGCCCGTCCCCCGCTATTCACCGGAGACGACTTCGGGTACTGGAAGGGTCGGATGGAGGCATATCTCCAGACTCATTTCGAAGTCTGGATGATTGTCAAAACCGAATTCCAACTACCAACTGATAGCGCCGGCAAACCACTACCTTACGAGGACTGGGACGCATCTCTGATTAAGAAGGTGGAAGCCAATGCCAAGGCGACCTGCACCCTCCAGTGTGGCCTATCAAAAGAAGAACTCAACCGTGTCGGCCCCTTCAACAGTGCCAAGGAGTTGTGGGAGAAACTCATCGAACTTCATGAAGGGACGTCCGACACCAAAGTAAGTAAAAGAGACTTAATTTTCAATAAATTATTTAACATCAAACTGCAGGAAGGTGAGACAGCTGCCCAACTCCATGCCCGGATTCAAGATCTGCTCAACGGTCTTCATGCAATTGGACAGAAGGTAGATAACCGGGACATCATAAGGTATTCTTTAAACGCCTTTCCGAGGAACACCTTGTGGGCATCCATGGTAGATGCCTACATGGTTTCTAAGGATTTATCTACTATTAAGTTAGATGAACTCTTTTCGGGTCGAGAAAGGTGTTGCTTTGGTTGCAGGTACCAGCAGAATGCATGAACCAATATCAAAGCATAAAACTAAGCCCAAGTCCAAAGATGAATCAGATGCAGAGGACGATGACGAAGTTGTTTTCGAACTGATAAAGCTTGTACGGAGAATATGCAAGTCGAAAAAGGCGAATTAAACAAATACGAAGGACAAGTCCGAAGTCACCTGTTATGGCTGTAACCAAAAGGGGCACTACAAGCCAGACTGTCCAAACAAGAAGAAAAGTAGGAAGGTATTAAAGGCGACCTTGTCCGAATCATCAGATGAATCCGATTCCGACGTAGAAGAACCGACAAGCTTCCTCGCGTTGCTAGTACAAGTAAATATTGACGAAACCGAGTCAGAATTCGAGTCCGAAACCGAGAGCGAGTCGGAAACTGAGTCCGAACGAAGCCACGGATCCGCATCCATTCCTGAAGGACCAAACCCCACTGTAAGTGCTTTAATGTCTAGTATTAACTTAGATGACGCTAAGAATTTAATTCCGTACTTGCTTAAAAAGTTGGCTAAATCTAACGTCCGGGTTAAGTTGCTCCAAAAGGAGGTAACAGCCCTTAAGGGAGCGACTGACTCGAGTTCTTTAACTGAGTCAGTTCAAATTGGAAGTTTAACTCAAGTCCAACAACTTGAGGAAGAAAATTCCAATTTGAAAACTCAAATTAAGGAACTCAAGGACACGTTGGAACGGTTCACTATGGGTTCCAAGAATTTGGATCTGATTCTTGGAAAACAGCGAGCCGTTTACAACAAATCCGGACTTGGATTTAAGACCAAAACAAAGTTTAAATCATACTTGTCATTAGTAAATAGAAATAATAGAAACATAATTCAAGCATGGGTCCCCAAGTCAAACTTGGTTAATCAAGTTGGACTTGGTCACTATTGGGTCCCCAAGGATCAGATCCATTTCCTTGATAGACCATATCGAGGCTATGATCTAAGGGGAGCAAATAGAAAAACTATCTTAATAAATAGATAAAATGCTTGTTTACTTATTTTCCTTGCAATATACATGCTTAGACTAGGATAGGTTAAGGATCCAGACATAAGTTACACTTGCTAGTTAAATCTAGGAGTTTCAAAAAGAAAATTAAATATATATTTCTTTGCGCGATTCTGTCTAGGAAGGGGTGGATGATCGCATACCCAAGAAGACCTAGAGCCTCGCCCTGACCTGGGAATCAATCTTTGAAATACTTATTTAATTGACTAATTGGAAAACCTATTTTTAACTCAAATGTAAATTAATCCTTAGAAACTATTTAAATCAAAGATAACCATCTCACAAAAATATGTAAGATTACCTGATTGATAACTTAGAATCGGGTGAGATGGATCTAGGTTAAACTTAGTCTTAAATAAATTCAATTTATTCATTTGATTTAAGTTAATTAATTCGTTTAAAAAACGAGTTAGGTTTTATCTTAAACAAATGCAATTTAATCAAATAAAACGACTTAATCATTTTAAAAATCTTTGAAAAATTAATTTCAAAATTACTTTAAAAATTATTTGAAAATCATTCTTAAAAATCTTTGAAAAATTAATTTCAAAATTACTTTAAAAATTATTTGAAAATCTTTTTAAAAATCTTTGAAGAATTAATTTCAAAATTACTTTAAAAATTATTTTAAAATTATTTTAAAAATCTTTGAAAAATTAATTTCAAAATTACTTTAAAAATTATTTTTGAAAAATCCTTTCAAAATTAATTTCAAAATTATTTTCAAAATCCTGTCAAAATTAATTTCAAAATTATTTTAAAAATTATATAAAAAATTATTTTAAAATCCATTGAAAAATAATTTCAAAATTACTTCGAAAAATCCTTTGAAAATTAATTTCAAAATTATTTTCAAAATATTTTCAAAATTACTTTGAAAAATCCTTTGAAATTAATTTCAAAATTATTTTCAAAATCCTTTCAAAATTACTTTGAAAAATCCTTTGAAAATTAATTTCAAAATTATTTTCAAAATCCTTTCAAAATTACTTTGAAAAATCCTTTCAAAATTATTTCAAAATTATTTTCAAAAATCCTTTGAAAATTAATTTCAAAATTACTTTGAAAAATTCTTTCAAAATTAATTTCAAAATTACTTTGAAAAATTCTTTGAAAATTTATTTCGAAAATCATTTGAAAAATACGTTGAAAATTATTTCAAAATAAATTAAATCATTTCTTTTACTTAGAATTTAGAAGAAATTTTGTTAAATATTTTACAAGAAACACTTAGACTTTAATGAAAAGGTAAGTGTTTACTTCAGTACTCATTTTTTTCCTCCCTCTTTGTTTTGATATATGGCAAAGGGGGAGAGTATAAGGAAATTCAAAGATAAAGAAAGATAAGGGAATTCAAAACTAAAAGAAATCAGCTTAAGGGGGAGCTTCCATTAAGGGGGAGCTTCAATGTGCTTAGATTTCATTTACGGTTATTGCATTTTTACTTAACTTTGAATTTCGGTTGCCATAATAAAAAAGGGGGAGATTGTTGGTGCGGGAAGCATCCGACGATCGAACCTTAATTTTGATAATGGCAAAGGGATTCAAAGTTAAGTTTGATTGTTATCTAATGTGTTTGACTGAGTGTTTCAGGAAAGTCCTAGCTGCGGTTAGGCAAGGTGAAAACCCTAGGGGGTGGTAACCCTAGGTCCTAGGGGGTGGTAACCCTAGGTCCTAGGGGGTGGTAACCCTAGGTGGAGAAAAGTCCTAGCTGCAGTTAGGCAAAAGAAAAACCCTAGGGGGCAGCAACCCTAGGTCATACGGGGTGGTAACCCTATGCGGGAAGTCTTGGCGGGTCGGCGCTTCGGGCAAATATCCTAGGGGGTGGTAACCCTAGGTTAAAATCCTGGTGTCGCGAACCGGGTAGAAGACTGGATGGGTCGAGGACTGGCCATCCAGCATGAAGACCGGAAGCATCGGACGCTGAGCAAAAGTTCAGTCGATCTAGAGGATCGCACTGGCAAAAGGTAAAATCTCCTGAGTGGAGTAGGTGAGGACGCGTTCCCCGTAGAGGGAACAGTAGGCGTCGGGTCGACCTAGGGTTTCCGGTCGGAAACTTGAAGTCAGACCCGGTCAGTCCGATGATTGACAATTTTATTTATCGTGTTATCTTTTTGTGTTCTAACTCTGTTTTGCAGGAAACTAACAGATTTATGCAGGGTCAGAACTGACCAGGATCGGTCGACCGAACCTTGGGATCGGTCGACCGAACCTCCAAGATATCAGATGAGATCTCCAGAAGCTGGACCGGGTTCGACCAGGGATCGGTCGACCGGACCTCGGGATCGGTCGACCGAACCTGGGATAGGTGTCGACTGGATCAAGCCGAGGTGTGCGGGTCAGAGGAGACTGATCGGTCGACCGAACGCAGCGATAAAGTTTGACCAGATCGAAGCGAAGCGACGGATGGACAGATCAGATGCAGTGGAGATCATCTGATCAGTCGACTCGATCCGCTTCGGGTCAAATCTGATCCCGAGACTTGGGGATCTGGATCAGACGTTGCAGAGCTATAAAAAGAGGCCTCGAGGTGAAGCTCAGATTATCAACTTCGAACAGAAAACTCTGCTCTTCCATGTCCTGCTGCTAAACGCCTCAACAACGCTCTGCTACTCCAACAAATCACTCCTAAGTTTTCTATTTCCCTTTTCGTTGGTATAGTTTCTTTACTGCACTTACTTTTACTTATTCACTTGTAAAGATTTGCGCTATATAGTTGTTGCCCACCAAAAGCGGTCAAGGACCGCGGGCCTTCGAGTAGGAGTCGAAATAGGCTCCGAACAAAGTAAATTAATTGTGTCTTTGTATTTACTTTACTTTTCATTTCCGTTGCGTTACTTTAGTTACTCGAATGATTTTCGTAAATCGATAAAATAGCCACGAGCGCTATTCACCCCTCCTCTAGCGCTTTCGATCCATCAGTACCAACACGTTGGAATTCAACATACCAATTATCAGAAGATTCATTTGAATATAAAGAATTATTTTGTTCATTTTTTTGCACAAAATACTAATACTAATATATATTTTTATTTTCACAATAATGGAATATTTGTAGTAGTATTTGTGAAATTTTAAAAGTATTTAATGATGCAACCAAACAACTTTCCGGTGTTTATTATCCCACTGCTCAATTAGTTTTAGAAAATTTTTCTAATATAGTATTAGTTTTAAATGAACATATTAATAATGAATCTTTATCTCCTTGCATCTTAGCTATGAAAACTAAATGAGAAAAATATTTTTATTTTATTCCTGAATTTATTTAATTGCATTTGCTTTAGATCCTAGATTTAAATTAAAAGTTTCACAAGAAATGTTAACTTTATATTTACGCTTTAATTCCAATTAAAGATTCTTCTTCTCCTAATCCAGTTAATATTATATATAATATTAGAATTTATTTATATGATATTTATAATCAATATTATGTAAAATATGAAACACAAATTAATATTTCTGAAATACAACAAACTACTAGTAGTAATTTAAAACTTACAAAAGCACAACTTTTATAAAAGAATGGACAAAACGTCCACGAGGATCCTCAAGTTCCACACAGGAACTTGAGAATTATTTTACGACTTCTTTTGATTTTAATGAAGCAGATAGCGAAAATTTCGATATCTTAAAGTGGTGGTCACAGAAGGCTCAAAGTTTTTTCGTCCTCTCCATGATCTCCAAAGAAATTTTAACTTGTCCAGTATCAACTGTTGTTGTGGAGCAGACGTTCAGTGCTGACGGCAACATATTAGATGAACGACGATCAACTTTGTCTCCCATCTCATTGGAAGCCCAAGCATTACTGGACGATTGGACCAGAGTGGAGAAAAGAATCCAAGGAATGCAACTTTCACATGACGAAGTTGAAGATTTTGATACTGAAGGAACGTTCGAATATGATAGGAATGGGAAATCGAAGTGAGTGAAAATGTAAAAGAATAAAAATGTAAAAGAACTACGTGGGCTTTGATTCCCCTAAGGGGATACGTAGACAACTTAAATAAGTGCAAGTCCTTTTTTCTAATAAATTTTAATTTGTAATTTGTAATTTGTAATTTGTAATGTTTAATTTTTAATTTTTAATTTTTAATTTTTTTAACATAATAATCTTGAACTGTGGCAAACCGTGATGAACCGTGAACCGAACTGTGAACCGGCAGTTCCGAACCGTGAGCTGTAACAGTCTTGGGCGGTTAAGGTTAAGGGGCAACCTGCCTGGAACCGTCGAACCGGCGGTTCCGAACTATCGAACTGTCGGTTCTGAACCGTGGTCAGGTCTAGGTAGGGCTATGACAACTGTGCACTCTGCCATCACTACCCCTGAGTGACCGAGTGGACAGGATGCTGTCAGAGTATGCCTATCCTCCTATCCCAAACATAGTGGGGGTGCCTAAGCTCTCATCTCCTTGTGTCATAGTCAAGAAGAGGGATCCCTATCCGCTACCATGCTGTAGTCACACTACCCATGAGCGGACCAGCGGAGCCCTGATAGAACAAACTGCACACACCCTGCCTGATATACCACTAACCCATGAGTGGTTGTGTGTGTAGATCATGTAACTGGCGATGTGCTTAACTATAAAGGAGCCGACAATCGCTCAGCATGCAATCATGCAAAATGGTGCATGACACTAAAGCATGTAACTCCTGAAAATATTAACCTCCATATAATATGTACCAAAAGGAAAATCGAGTCCATAATAAGGATCTAGGTATACATGCCAAGTAATAAATCTGGGTACACATGTCAGATATATCTAGTAGCTAGGTCTATACCCGGTAATGGCAAGAATCAAGAGGCATAAACATAAATACATAACAGATAATAATATGGGCATACTACGGGTATCAAGTAGTGGCATACCAAGCAAATATAAACATAACCATTATATTAGCTATAACTTATGACGCATATCAGAATGACAATATCAAAAAGAGATAAGTCAAAGGTACCTACCTTTATATAATTCATCTCTGAAAGAACCCCCACGTCAGAATGCCCGCTTCTAAAGAAATCCAATCAAGATCTTACAACACTATATTTTATTTAGCTAATTTCATATAAATCAAATAGCTAAATAAAATTCCCAACCTAATTAGGGAAACTCCCAATCTAACAATCATAATAAACTTAAACTAATCATCCAATATCTCAATTGATTCCTAGTCTAATCCAATACCGAATGTAATCAATCCATACTTAACATAATACTGAGCACAACTTACCCAAATCTAAAGTCTCAGCTGGTGATCCGCAACTGGAGAAATCGCTGTCAAAATTGATGGTCAAAGCTACATGAATCTGTCAAGTAGGTACACACAATATCCCAAAAACCAGAAATGAAATCAAACCTTTGTAAATCTAATACCAAATGTGTCTTACCCTAGATCCAAATCCACAAGATCCTCTCAGATGGAAATCTGCATTATGCTGTGGGGGACAGGAGCTGATGACCTCTGTCCAAGCATGTAGTCTTGGCAATGTAAGTCCAAGTGTGACTTGGCAATGGATGAAGCCCCGGAGGTGAGGAGCCTCTTGGCAAAGGAAGACCCGACAATATGGACAAGGTCGAAGGAAGCTCCAGAAGGCAAGACGTGAAGGATGGGGAGATATCCGAGGGACGCGAGGCTGATGGAGGAGGCTAGAAGGCTAGGTCTAGGTTGGTCGGGCGAGAACAAGTGCTGAGTGAATGTACTCGAGGTAAAATCCTAAAATTAGGGTTTACCGTAGCAATACTGTATCGTTACTGTAGCAGTACTGTAGCAGTCGACTGATGATTGTAGCAGTCGATTAGTGCACTATAGAGAGCGGTTAGGTTGGCACCAGTCGACTGGTGCGAGGACCAGTCGACTGGTAACGGGCAAATCAGCTTACTGATTTGCTCCAAGCTCTATAAGAAGGAGCTTGGGATGGCCGGCCAAGGTGACGAAATTAGACTTGGTTAAAGCCTAATTAGTAGTTACCAAACGTGCTCAAGGTTCTCTTGTGTCCAAGTGTTCTTGGTTGGTGTTGTGGTGAGGTTTCTCCACCCACAAGGAGTTGCTTGAGTAGCCGGAGTTTACCGGGGGCTAATCCACCGAAGGATCGGGATCGTCCACCTTACGGACAACGGTGGAGTAGGAGCAAGTTATCTCCGAACCACGTTACATTGACGTGCATTGGTTTGCATTTCTTTTCTTTGTCTTTAGCTTTCATATTCATATTTAGTTTCATATTATTCCGCTGTGCAACGAACGAATACGTAGGAAGCCATCGATTTGGGTGAGACGTTATTCACCCCCCCTCTAGCGGGCACATCGGTCCCAACAAGTGGTATCAGAGCGAGGTCGCTCTTCTACGGACTAACCGCCAAGAGAGCAAGAAGCTAGAGGAAGAAGAAGATGGAGTCCGAAGGACCGCTCGGATGAGATATCTGAATTCCACCTCCGTACGACAAAGAAGACTTCAATTATTGGAGGAAGCGATTGGAGACATAGTTCCAAATGGATTGGAACCAATGGGTTGTCTTGAGTGACCCATTTGAAGCTCCTACGGACAAGAAAGGTAAACACCTCCGACCTCGGCATTGGACCGAAGAGCAACGAGAGAAATCGGAGGCGGACAAGGAGGTAACGAGAATTTTACATAATTTACTACCTTCTAATATTTTGTTGAGTGTAGGTGAAACCACAAATGCAAATGATCTTTGGAAAAAGATCATTGCCTATCATGAAGACCCTATAAAAATCCAAGGAGTGGAAAAGCCCAAGGAGAATGGCTCATTGGTCCAAGAAGAGAAGGACCAATCCGATGTTGACAAGAGGTCAACATTCGAGGAGGAAAAGGAAGAGGAGGAAGAGAAAGAGAAGGAAGAGGTGGAAGAGGAGAGATCTTCCACATCCTCAAGAGATGAAGAAGTGGAAGAGTCCACATCTTCAAGTGAAGAGGAAGAAGAGAAATCCAGGAAGAGGAGATCTTGGAAGCTCAACCCTCTACCTCAACTACCAAGAAGAGCACAAAAGACCACATCAAATGTTTTGAGTGTGGTAAGATGGGGCACTACAAGAGTAGGTGTCCTTCGCTCAAGAAGGTAAAGGAGGTAAACTCTAAACTCACTAAAGTTAATTTAGAAAATAATGTGAGTTGTAGGAAGAAGAAGAAGAAGGAGAAGAAGCACATTAGGTGCTTTACATGTAGTGAGTGGGGTCACTACCACACAAAGTGCCCAAGGAGAGGAGAGCTCAAGAAATTGGCGCACTTGAAGAAGTGGGAGAAGAAGAGAGCTTCAAGGGTAAGGGAGTTAAACCCTAATTTGAATGCTAGTTCAAATTTAAATCGTTATAATGCTATTTATCATGAAAATAGAATGCATGATAAACCTAAGGACAAATATATACCTCCTCATGCTAGATCTACCATACCTAAGGTTAGGAAGGTAGATAACTACTTAGGCAATAATTCTAAGGACTTTAGATATAAGCCTAAGGCTAGCAATGCTCATAGGAATCAACAAAAATCCAAATCTATGGATTTAGTAAGGGGAAACCAAGTCTTAAGGTCAAGACTTGATAACTTAGAGAGAACCTTAGTAAGAATGGAAAACTTGCTTAAGGGGCAAAGTGAGCACAACCTTGGAAAAGCTAGACAAGAGCCATCCAATGGCTATAGAGGTTTTGGATACAAACCTAAAGCCAAGAAGGATATGACTTCCTTTCATAGGGTTCCATATAGTTATGGGACCAACCTTATGTTTAGAGGTCAAGTCAAAAATACTAGGGAAGGAATCCCTAAAAGTATTTTTGGCATGACCAATGTGACTAAGACTTCTAAGAAGTCTAACAAAGTCACAAAGAAGGTTACAAGGGAAGTTATTTCTAGAAGTGACCTAGTAGAAGTGACCAAGGCTTCTAAAAAACCTAGAAAGGTCCTTAGGAAGGTATCTAGGGAAGTCATCCCTAGTGAGTACCTAGAGCATCCAAGGAGCACCAATAGGTTTTGGGTTCCTAAGAGCATAGTCTCTACACCCTAGACGGGTTTAGAGAGTGTCAACTCCAATTGGAAGGGTAGTTAACCCAACTTTGATAAAAGTTGACACTTGAAATTATTTTCAAGGTTATTGTTAACCTTTGAAAATGAAAAGGATTACTAAGTGTACTCTTTAAGAAGAGTAAATTGTGTCAAAATTTGAGGATTTGAGTTTAAATTAAATTGACACAGATATGAAATACAAGGAATACAAGTTGAGATCTTGGTCTCCTTTTGATGGGTTAAGGGAGACTTTTAACCTTAATCCAAAGTAATCACTATTTGGAAGAACAAAGTATGTCAAATTTTAAGGAATTGAAATACATGTAAATTGGCACACTTGAAAAGGATTAGAAATGGCTAGTTGAGATCTTAGCATGTTCTTAAAGGATTAAGAGCAAAATTAAGTCTCAATCTAAATGTTTGATCCTTAAAGGGAGTAATATGTGCCAAACAAATATTTGAGGATTGAATTCTTAATTTCAATTGGCACAAATAGAAAATGGATAAAAGAAATGCCAAGTTGGGTTTTGGCATTCTTTCAAGAGATAAGCAATCTAGGCTTAATTTTAAGGTTTTAGCTAAGGTTTAAGGATACTTAGATAGATGATCTAGATATATTTTATTTATGCTAAAATACCATGATTTATTGCATATTATATGTCATGACATCATGTTTTGCATTCATTTTATTATGAAAAATATAAAAATATCATGTCATGTCATACATACATCATGTAGCTATAGCATGCTTCGCTTTTGAAAATTGCTTATTTTGATGTATGCCATTAATCATCATGCAGTATGCCAATTTCCTTATAATTAAGGACAAAAGGCATTTATTATGTATGGAAGTGTCCCAACAAGAGGGATCATATCAAGTGACATCCTAGATGGATGATCATGATTTTTACAATGCCTAGATAGAGATGCATGATCCCTTAATTTAGGGCATCACCAAATATACATCTCACAAAGAACTATAAGGTGACTTGTATGTGTTTTAATACACGTTAGATACTAGTGAGATGTTAATATGGTGAACTAAACTCAAGATGTTGATCTAGTGCATCTTGTTGAGTTTTAGGTTCATCAAAACACATAGTTATGTGTCTTCCAATCATTGGGAAAGCTAATGTACAAGTCATGTGCATTGAGCCCAAAGAACGTGGTTGGATATTGGTTTTGAAAAAGATTTCAAAATACTTTTGAAAAACCTTGGTGAAGACTATCTTTTGATAGTAATCATCATTGGAAAGTTAGACACAAACTAGGAGAAAACATTGAAGTTTTCAAGAGTTTTCAAATTTATGTCAATCTTTGAAAATAGGAACTATTTTCATAGAAAACTATTTTTCCTTGATAAATTATACCCTAAATAATGTCTACATGAATTTTCATGATGAAAACAAGTATGGATTGGTTAAGAAAAACAAAAGTGAAGTTTCGGTTGAGGTTTAGTTTCATTATTGAATTTTGAACCTCAAAACTTCGAGTTTTGGTTTTCCTAATTATTTAGGAACCCCAAGTCATTGTTGGTGCAATGATAGAAGTTTGACCATGTTTTTAGGGGGAGTTACTCTTTGAAAACATAAAAATCTTTTCCAAGAGCAAAAGGAGGTCAAATGTTAAGGTAGCACACGACATTGGTATGAGAGGTGTTACCAAGGACAAGGGAGAGTCATCCAAGGCCAATAAGAAGGAATATGATAGGGTAGCATATAATTATAGCAAGGATGAGGTGTCCAAGATTAAGGACAAGAAGAAATTAATCAAAGACAAAGTGTCTAAGGTTAAGAAGGTGAGTTTAGTAGGCCAAGTGTCACCCGAGGTGCATCGAAGTGGCCTAGCCATAGTGGATGAGTCACCAAGGGAGGTGACTAAGGTTAAGATTCCTAAGGATAGGAAGAGCTTTTGGGACCCATGATAGATGGGTTATCAAATGTGCCAAGTGGTTAGGAGATAGACTTAAGTCTCTAACCTAGTGGGTTGGCACAATTGGGGTGTGCTTTATGCATGAAAATATGACATTGGAGGTCATATTGCATAAAAATTAGTTTTTGATGTATAAATTCCATATAAACCCATGCTAGGGAAGTATTGTGATTTAGTATGGGCAGATATATCAAGAGGAAGCCAAAACTAGGACTTTAGGTCAATGTTCAATTGAATTATTTAGCTAGTTTTGAATTTTGTGTCAATCTTGGGATCTGTGAAAAATATATTTTTATATATATTTTTCCCAAGTAGACAAGAGTACAATAGACCTCTCCACAAAATTTGGGGATTTTTGGAGGTCTAGGGAATTTCTGGTGCATTTCTGAAGTTGGCCTGAAAAGGTTGATTTTTGTAGAAATAGGGTGCCAGTCGACTGGTGCAGATACCAGTCGACTGGTAACAGTGTTTTTGAGCACAGAATGTTTCTGTAAGCTCATTTTATCGATACCAGTCGACTGGTGCCGATATCAGTCGACTGGTAATAGTAGATTTCGACCACAGAACGCTTCTGTAAGGTTCCGTCGAAGGGGGCAGTCGACTGGTACCTAGTTCAGTCGACTGATACCAACCTAAAAGTGTTTTTCAATGTTGTTCTTGACCGTGTCAACTCGTTTAAATGTATGAGATCCATGGGGGATAACTACATGAGTTTAGGGTCAATTTGGATGACATGTTTTTAACAATTGGGATATTGTTGGAGCTCTTTTTGATGTATGGCAAAGGGGGAGAAGTCTAGGTTTAAGTGGGAAACCTATACACCTTTGCAAGAAATCCTAACTCGAGGGGGAGCTTAGGTAAAGGGGGAGCGATTGTTTAGGCAAAGGGGGAGAAGTTTACCTTTGCGGGAAATCCTAGCTCAAGGGGGAGCTTAGGTGATGGGGGAGCCTAGGGATTTAGGTTCCATTATTTATGCATGAGTTGATTTGCATATGTATTGCATTTATGTTTCCCTAACTTAAACAGGTTGCCAAACATCAAAAAGGGGGAGATTGTTGGAGCAATCTAGGTGCCCTAAGTTTTGATGTTTGGGCAAAGGTTTAAGTTAGGTTTATTGTTGTATTTGATATGCATTGTGAGTGTGCAGGATACAAGTACAACAAGGAAAGTCCAAGTGTGATCTTGGCAAAGAAGGAAAGTCCAAGGATGAGTCAGGATGAGTCTTGGCAGTGTAAGTCCAAGCATGTAGTCTTGGCAATGTAAGTCCAAGTGTGACTTGGCAATGGATGAAGCCCCGGAGGTGAGGAGCCTCTTGGCAAAGGAAGACCCGACAATATGGACAAGGCCGAAGGAAGCTCCAGAAGGCAAGACGTGAAGGATGGGGAGACATCCGAGGGACGCGAGGCTGATGGAGGAGGCTAGAAGGCTAGGTCTAGGTTGGTCGGGCGAGAACGAGTGCTGAGTGAATGTACTCGAGGTAAAATCCTAAAATTAGGGTTTACTGTAGCAGTACTGTAGCGTTACTGTAGTAGTACTGTAGCAGTCGACTGATGATTGTAGCAGTCGACTGGTGCACTGTAGAGTGCCGTTGAGAGAGCCGTTGGGTTGGCACCAGTCGACTGGTGGAAGGACCAGTCGACTGGTAACGGGCAAATCAGCTTACTGATTTTCTCCAAGCTCTATAAGAAGGAGCTTGGGATGGCCGGCCAATGTGACGAAATTAGACTTGATTAAAGCCTAATTAGTAGTCACCAAACGTGCTCAAGGTTCTCTTGTGTCCAAGTGTTCTTGGTTGGTGTTGTGGTGAGGTTTCTCCACCCACAAGGAGTTGCTTGAGTAGCCGGAGTTTGCCGGGGGCTAATCCACCGAAAGATCGGGATCGTCCACCTTACGGACAGCGGTGGAGTAGGAGCAAGTTATCTCCGAACCACGTTACATTGACGTGCATTGGTTTGCATTTCTTTTCTTTGTCTTTAGCTTTCATATTCATATTTAGTTTCGTATTATTCCGCTGTGCAACTAACGACTACGCAGGAAGCCATCGATTTGGGTGAGACACTATTCACCCCCCCTCTAGCGGGCACATCGGTCCCACTACCAGAATTGGTGGCCCTATCCAGTTGTGAACTCGAGTAACAATCCTCCATGCCACGGGGATCACTACAGCTAAGGATCTTCTTGTTGCCAAAAAAATCCTCATCAAGCCAGGGAATGGCTGGGATCAGGTGTTTTGGTGGTTGGAGGCACAACTCGCAAGTGCGGCGAAGAGAGATCCAAGCTAGGGGTTGGTTTTCCCCTCTTGGCCGAGAGCCAAGCCGTGCAAAGGCGATCTAGGGTGATCGGTGGTGATTGGTGGCAATCGAGTCGTACCCTCGGAGAGATCGGATCTAGAAGAAAGGCGGCAGTGGATCGATCATCTGTGGATCGATCGGAGAGAAGAGATGACATCCAGAATGAACCCACGGTGAGGAAGGTCACACGACAACCGACATCCCACGGTCGATGATTGCCAACGATGAAGAGGCAGAGAAGAGAGAAGGGATCGGAGTGAGAGGTAGAAGGAGGGGTTCAGCGTCGGGTGAGAAGAAGAAGGCGACGCTACAGCTTCGAGGTTGCGAGGACATCGCCGGCTGAGGAGGATTGCATCGACGACGATCAGGTGGGGAAAAGAGTGGTCGGCGGCAGCGCGAAGAGGAAAGGGGAGGAGTAGATCGGCAAAGAGTTCGATAGTTTAGATTTCAGTAATCAGTTTATTTAAATAAACCTTATATTAATATGTCCAATCAACTCCCATCTTAATTGGGTATTCCAAACCGGCCTCCTCTAAGCCTAACCATTTCATACCCTTAAACATGTTATACGAGCTTTGAAATTTTTTTATAAAATTCCTAAAAATTTCATAAGGTTATTCGTCTATTAAACCTTATTATGCTATTATTATTTTGTTACGGTATTTTACAAGATTGTTCTCTGTCAGACTAACCGCCGAGAATGTTAAGGATGGTCAACTTGATTGTTCCTACAAAGTATAGAGGGGGAAATCTATGGGATATCACCTTTTAGGTGGTGAAAATGGAGGCTTTCTTCGAGATGGATTAGGATACCATGATGGTTGTCAGGGAGTCGTTTAAAGTTCCTAGAGACAAGAATAAGAAAGGGAAGAGACTCTGATCACATTATTGGATTGAGGAGCAAAGCTCACGATCAAAGGAATATAAAAAGGTAATATCAATTTTAATTGATATTTTACCTAATGACGCGATGATTCATGTAGGTGAGTACGAGAATACCCATGATTTGTGGAGCAAAGTAAAGATGGTTCTAGGTGAAGAAACTAAGCCTACACACGAAGAAGAAAAGTCTGAGGAAAGGGACGTAGTGGCTCAAGTGGAGAAGGAGCAAGTGAAAGTTGACATGTGTTCAACTTCTGAGGATAAGGAAGATGAGGAAGTATCGCCCATATCTTCAAGGGTTAAAGAAGAATCCAAGATAAGTGAAGAGGAAGTCTTGAAAGTCAACCTTGCATGCATATCCACTGAAGTCAAGTCATAGGACCACATCATTTACTTCAGTTAAAATGATAAGGGACACTATAAGAGTAGATGTCTAATGGATAAAAAGAAGGTAAATCCTACTCAAGTTGTTTTAGATGCTAATATGGGTCGTAGGAATGAAGAAGCCGAAAGGAGGAGAATGCGCATTGTGTGCTTCACGTGTGGGGAGAAAGGTCCCTGTTGGTGTAGGTTCTACTAATGATTTAACTCAGGTTTTGATAAATGATAAAGTAAGTTAATTTAGGTTTAATGTGATCTAACGATTTAACTAAGTGTGCAGCAGAAGTTCAGATAGATCGACGGGCTGATTGGATATCCTACAAGAAATCTAGCTAGGTTGACGGGCTGACTGGATAGTTGGTACAAAGTCTAGATAGGTCGACGGGCTGACCGGATATCTGGCCAGAATTCTAGCTAGGTTAACGGGTTGACTGGATAGTTGATACAAAGTCCAGATAGGTCGACGGGCTGACCGGATATTTGGCACGAAGTCCAACTTGATCAACGGGCCGATTGGATACCTGGCATGAAGTCTAGATAGGTCGACGGGCTGACCAGATGTCTGGTAAAGTAGTAAGTTAAGGTAAGTCATTGGAAGAGAGTGACTTAGTGAGGACGCGTTCTCCGTTTAAGGGAACAGTAGGCGTTGATCCAACTTAGATCCATTTGGGAAATATAAGTTGAGATCTTGACTAGATTCTGGTCTCGAGGAGACAGAATCTAATTACTACTCTTGACTATAATTGTACTAACACTTATTTTGCAGGGTAATATAAGTTTTATTGTCTCGGAGTAACTTCATTTTGCAGGAAATAAAGGCTAATGGAAAAGTTTGTCTGGGCGCTCGAAAGGGATCCGGGCGCTCGGAGTAGTCCGGGCGCCCGGAAGTGATCCGAGCGCCCAGAATGCCCAAAATTAATCTTATCACCAGCGTGAAGCACGTTGATTGGATGGCTGACATCATGCTCTAGGCGCCCGAAAGGGATCCTGGCGTCTGAAACTGCCTATATAAGCAGCCTTCCACTAGGAGTAAAATACACAACTTATCTTTGCACTTGCGCGCTGCTCCAAAGGCGCTCTTGCGACTATGTGAAGCTTCTTTGACAATCTACCACTCAATTTTTATTTTCCTTGTTGTCAGTAACTTTATTTTATAGTTCTTATACTTATTGTGTAACTCTTTTATAAATTATTAGTAGATTACCCAATGAAAGTACTCTTACGTGCGGACCTTGGAGTAGGAGTCGATGAAGGCTCCGAACCAAGTAAAACTTGGTATGTTAGCATTGTTTTCACTATTATTTTCCGCTGCGTACTATTCGGATCATGCTTGCTATTGCAGCGTACCACGATTATGAGATCTGGCAGATGGATGTCAAAATCTCGTTTCTGAATGGAAACCTGCTCGAGGATGTGTACATGACACAACCTGAGGGTTTTGTAGATCCACAGCATACTGGCAGAGTATGCAAGCTGCATAGGTCCATTTATGGACTAAAGCAAGCTTCTCGGAGTTGAAATCTTCGATTCAATGATGCAATCAAACAGTTTAGTTTCATCAAGAATGAAGATGAATCTTGTGTCTACAAGAAGGTTGTTGGGAGCACAGTTGTCTTCCTTATATTGTATGTGGATGACATACTACTCATTGGAAAAGACATCCCTTTGCTACAGTCTGTCAAGACTTGGCTAGGGACTTGTTTCTCAATGAAGGACATAGGTAAAGCATCCCGCATTCTAGGCGTACAGATCTATAGAGTTAGATCTAAGAGATTGCTTGGCCTAAGTCAGAGTACATACATTGACAAGGTACTACTTTGGTTTGCCATGCAGAACTCCAAAAAGGGATATCTGCTGATGTCACATGGTGTGAGTCTTTCGAAGACTCAAGGTCCCTCTTCTAGAGAGGAGAGAGACCGCATCGATCAGATCCCTTATGCTTCAGCCATATGATCTATCATGTACGTCATGCTATGTACTCGTCCTGATGTCTCATATGCTTTGAGCATGACGAGCAGATACCAGTCAGATCCAGGTGAAAGTCACTGGATAACGGTCAAGAATATTCTTAAGTATTTGAGAAGGACTAAAGAATATTTCTTGATATATGGAGGCGATGACGAGCTAGCTGTAAAGGGTTACAATGATGCCAACTTCCAGACTGACCAGGATGATTATCAATCGCAGTCAGGGTTTATGTTTTGCATTAATGGTGGCGCTGTGAGCTGGAAGAGTTCGAAGTAGGAAAAAATTGTTGATTCTACAACAGAGGCCGAGTATATTGCTGCATCAGAAGCAGAAAAGGAGGTAGTTTGGATCCGCAAGTTCATTACTGAGCTTGGGGTGGTTCCTGTCATAGCTGATCCCATAGAGCTCTATTGTGACAACAATGGAGCAATAGCATAGGCTAAGGAACCTCGCTCACACCAGCGGACCAAACACATACTACGATGCTTCCATCTCATTCGAGAGATTATCGAGAGAGGAGATGTGAAGATTTGCAGAGTACCTACAGAGGATAACATCGCAGATCCCTTGACCAAGGCTTTGGCACAGAGAAAGCATGATGGCCACACTAGGTCATTAGGCCTTAGAGCCTACACTGATTGGCACTAGTGCTAGTGGGAGATTGTTAGTTAGAGCCCTAGAGCCAATCATTTGATGATTGTTATATGGACTCGTTGTATCATATTATTGTATATAAATAAAGGCATTTATTTTTGGTTATTATACTTACTTGTATTGGTGCCAAATAACTAAGTATAATAGCATCCTTGAGTAGAAGGTTCTTACCTATATCAATCGATTGGTTGAATCGATAGTGAGATGATATAGGGAACACTACTCTTAATCATTCCTAGTCAAGTATTAACATTCAGGGACAATGTTAATGCGATGAGACTAGCATGTAGGTCAACTCGATGACTTGATCTAAGAAGTCATGGATATAGAGATATCAAGTTGACACATGGGTATGCATTGGAGAATGTATACTGAATGACCCGCCATGAGAAAGTATCATGGATCGTTATCTGAGTGTCATATACTTTCTCATGTGGCTATTAGTATGACTATTAGTCCTTGGACCTGAAGTCACCATGATTTCCTACATAAGGAGTTACGTACTTTGGCTTCGTCAAACGTCACCCGTAACTGGGTGGACTATAAAGGCGATTACTAGGTATGTAACAAATTATGCGGAGGGATGTGAGTGATGTAGATGGGATCTATCCCTCCTATATGACAGGAGTGACATCGATATTCTTGATAGAGTGAGACCACGAAGTGCATGACCATGCCCAAATGAGTCAATATGAGATATTGAGCTCATTTGATTGAGTGAGTCTACTTGGAGTTCAAGATTTAGATTGATTAGAGGATGACACGGTCTATGTCTCATATTGATCAATCTAGATGTCTAGGATAGCAGAACAATGCCATATATTGTGAGGAGTCACAATTAGTAGTCACAAGGTGATGTTGGATCTCAACATTCTTATAACTTGGGTAGTAATGATGTGTTGCTAGATATCACTCATTACTTATGCTTCTAAATGGGTTTAGGAGCATTGCCAACATTATAAGAACCTATAGGGTCACACACAAAGGGCAATTAGATGGAGATTAGGTTCATTTGTTGAACCTAAAGGATTAGGTACATGTGATGAACCAAATTGGATTAAGAGTAATCCAAATTGAGTTAATTGAGTTGGACTCAATTTTGTTCATGTGTTAAGTGAGTCTAATTTGGACTTAGACTCATTTAATTAATTTAATTCAATGTATAGTGATTCATTAAATTAAAATTGACTTGAACCAATGGTTAGATTAGATCAACCAAGGGAGAGAAGTGGTCAAGTTTGACTTGACTTAAATAGGAAGATGAAGAGTCAAGTTTTGACTTGACCATTGCCACATCATCAAGGCTTCTTCATTTGGTCAAGTTTGACTTGACCAAATGCCACCTCATGGAGGAGATCAAGAGACTTGACTCTTGATATTCCATGGGAGTTTATAAGCCTAAAGTGGCCGGCCACTTGGGAGTTACACAAGGTGAGAATTCATTCTCATTCATTTCTTTTTCTTCCTCTCTAGGTTTCTTCTCTCCCTCTCTTCCTCCTTGCCGTGACCATCAAAGGTGCTAGCACACCTTTTGTTTGGTTTTCTCCATCTCTTGCTTGTGTGGATACACATAGAGGAGTATCTACTTTGATACTCTCGAGATCCGGCGTACCTTGGACGAGCGGGATTAAGCGAATGGCTTCGCATCAAGGGTAAATTCTTATCTTGTAGATCTAAAGTAGATCTAGGTTAGAAAACTCATTCGTGAAAGTTTTTACGAAATTTATTTCTTTGCACGGATCCGTGGCATGAGAATTTCGGGGTTTCCGCAACCCAAAAAGCGATTTTTACGGTCCGAAAAATCCAACACCTACTCCAGCAAGAAGGACCTTACATGGTCGTGTGCCATACACAGTCGTGCCCAGTTTCGGGTCAAGTAAGCCTACACAGCTGGCCATCACCACATGGTCCGAACCCTTTAGCAGCTCTAGACTTCACCTCAGCTCCACATCATTTCAAAACATGACTCAACAGTCGAAACAAGTTCAGAGTAGATCTCTGGATCGAGCTGTGTGCATATAACAAAGCCTTTAGAAGGTAACTAAAAAGGAGTAACGTTCGTGTCTTGAGTCAGGGTTAAGAAGTGTGGTCGTTACAGTATGGTATCAGAGCAGTTCCATCCTTCTGGTACACACACATCAAGCATTGATCCTGCAGCTTCCAAGTAAGAAAGTACCTTTTCTTTATGCACTTAGTTACTGTTATGATTAGTAAGAAATTCTTGTTAAGTTTTAGCATACTCATATGTGAAAGTAGTAATGATAGCAAGTAGGAATGAGGAGTGACTGACGTATGTTTTCACTGGTTTTTACTTATGATATGTAGAATGGCTAGAGGACAATTAGCTAGACAGCCGAGGGCTAATGAACCTCAACCAAGGGAAAATGAGTTAGCACCACAACCCAACCTTTTAAAAGTAGTAGCTCAACTTTAGAGACAAGTGGCTGAGCAGCAGCAGGTTATTGCCGCCCTAACTGCTAACCAGCAAGCTTCCCCTGTAGTCCCACCGGAAGTCAATATGGTAACACCTACTATAGATGAAGTACCATCAGTTACCCCTGTAGCCCCAGCAAAGGTGGTGAGGCAAGAAGCATACCTTATCTAGTGGCAGAAACTGAAGCTAGAGAGTTTCTCTGGTACCAATGAACCATGGGATGCTCAGGCATGGTTTAAAACCTTGGAGAGTATAATGGAGCTACTGGACTGGCCGGAGGTAAAAAAAATTAAGTGTGCCTCCTTTTACCTCACTGGTGATGCAAGAATGTGGTGGGAACGAGTCAAGGCAAAATGAAAAGTAGATCAAATGACCTGGTCTGACTTTGAGACTGAGTTCTTCGAAGAATTCTTCCATATGCGAGTCACGAATAAACATTATGACGAGTTCACGGAATTTCGACAAGGAGATTTATCAGAGGACGAAGCTGTGAAGAAATTCAATAGGCTGGCTCGCCTATGCCCCGAGCTAGTCAGCACTGAACGAGAAAGGGTGAGGCTAATGCTCAAGATGCTGAGGCCAGAGATAGCTCTAAATGTAGTTAGTGAAATTAATAGACTGTAGACTACAGAAGAGATGATTAGTAGTGCCCTGATCACGGAGCATTATCAGAACAGTATCAAGCAGCAGAAGCCAGTACTGATGGAGAACAAAGGTCAAGGGAGTTCTGGCACTCAAAAATCCCAGAGTCATGGGTCAACCTGGAAAGGGAGCTCTAAGAGGAAGTAGTGGAGTAATAAGAAGGGAGGATCCGTAAACAAGCAAACTAAGTATGCCACATGTTCCACCTGCGGAAGGATGCACCCTGGAATCTATCACAAGGGCACGAGAGGCTATTATACATGTGGTCAAGAGGGGCATATGGCCAAGAATTGCCCGACCAAGATCAATCTTCCTCCTACACAACCTGTGCAATATGGAAGCAAGCAGACATAGCTACATCAGATGCAGGCCGCGTTGGAGGGTCCTCACATTAGCCAAGGTAGACTGGAAGCTCCACCAAGTTCTACAAATGCTCGAGTTTTCTCCCTTACCAGAGAGGAGGTAGCAAACGCCTCCACTGTTGTCACAGGTCAGATATGCATTTTTAATCAATGTGCAACTGTGCTATTTGATACTAGGGCAACCCATTCGTTTGTCTCCATAGTATTTGCTGAAAGAATAGGTATACCCCCGGAAGTCCTAAGCGGACAATTCTTGAAGACACTACCCTCGGGAGAGATAATGACATCTACGCACTGGCTGCGAGCTGTGCCAGTCAAAATTTCAGATAGAGAACTATACAGTGATCTGATCTTGCTGAACATGTCTGATTATGATGTTATTTTTGGGAATGGACTTCTTGAGCAAGTATGGTGCTTCCATCGAGTGCCATAAAGCGAAGGGTTCTATTCCAACCTGAGGCAGAGTCGAAGTTTGAGTTCATCAGAGATTCAAAGAAGAGAACCCAGAAATTTTTGTCGGCCATGAAGGCCCAGAAAATGTTAGCTGATGGATGTACTGGATTTCTAGCTCATGTGGTTAATACACAGCAAGAAAGAGATCACAAGCTAGAGGAAGTTAGAGTTGTATGTGACTACCCAGAAGTGTTTACGGAAGAGTTGCCGGGGTTAGCTCCGGATAGGGAAATTGAATTTGAGATTGAACTCATTCTTGGTACCCATCCAATCTCAAAGGCACCCTACCGAATGACTCCGGTAGAATTGAAAGAACTTCAGGGACAATTACAGGAGCTACTCGACAAGGGCTTCATTCGCCCTAGTCACTCACCATGGGGAGCTCCGGTGTTGTTCGTAAAGAAGAAGGACGGGTCCATGCGAATGTGCGTGGACTACCGAGCGTTGAATAAGGTGACAATCAAGAATCGGTATCTCTAGCCGAGAATTGATGACCTATTTGATCAGTTAAAGGGGGCCACAGTCTTTTCCAAGATAGACTTGCGGTCCGGATATCATCAAGTGAAAGTGAAGGTTGATGATTGATGTGCGTAGATTATATACTCTTTTATGCATACTTTGACGCACATCTACTTGTATTTCATTGGCATAATCTATGTTTATTGTTCCCTATTTCATTAGAATGTCATACTTTCATTATATTCAGTTCGGAGATCTACTCTTTTCTTATTTTGATTGACAGGACGTGATTTGGAGTAAAAACAGAGTTTAAATGAAGTCTAGAGCTTCCAGAGTGACATGGGCATGCAAAACTATGTTTTCTTCATGTTTTGGCCGTGTAGAACTCACATGGGAATGTTAAGGCCATGTAGGGGTCATGTTGGGGCTGTGTGAACCTCACACGGCCGTGTGAAGGCCGTGTGAACCTCACACAGCCGTGTGAAGGTCGTGTGAGGTTTTATGCACTGTAGACTGAAACTAAAACGGCCATAACTTTGTGTTCGGTTGGAGATTTGGGCTGTTCTTTATACCAACTTGTAGATAACTTCAAGATCTACAACTTTGATGAAGACTTCAACTAGAGAAAACCCCATCTTGGTGGCCTAAAAGACGTTGCAATGAAACATAACTATTCAGAGCTAAGACAAAGGGTGTGCAAGGGCCATGCAAGGGGGTGTGCAAGGGCCAAGCAAGGGGGTGTGAGCTGCACACGGCCGTGTATGGCATCCAGTGTTGAAACCTTACATGGCCGTGTAAATCTAGATGGCCGTGCAAAGGAAACAGAAGCAGAACCTCACATGGCCGTGTTCTGCACACGGCCATGTGAGGGTGGCAGAGAAGGGAGTGAGCCAGGCCGTGTGGATCTCACACGGCCGTGCCATGGGGTCGTGTGGCGCCCATACCAAGCCTATAAAAGGGGTTTTCTTCCCCTTTTCTCACATCTTGGGCTGGTCTTTGGCTTGGGGGTCTTCCCCATTGCTTGCGGAAGGGTTCTCCCCCTTGGGGGAACCCTAGATCTTCGATCCTTCGCTGATCCGTCCTCCTCCGGAGCAAAGATTGCATCTAAGAAGACTGGTGCTACATGGATAAGCTTTCTCTTCTTTTCTCTTTACATTTTGAGTTGTAGATTGCTTTATTTCTTGTCTCTTGATTGTAATTCTCTTGCAATGGAGTAGATCTCTAGATATAGGATGTAGGGAGTATTTGTGATGTGATGATGATGTAAAACTCTTGTAGATTTGTCAATATCTTGTTTCTATGAAATTGTCTTGTTTGTATCCATTTGATCTTGTGTGGAATGTTGTGATTTGGCTTAATGACCATACTTGATTGAATGTTTGAATGTCCATAGATCTTGTAGAGATTGTTTCTCATTCGATTTTCCGAGGATCCACGTGACAGGTGCAGGCCCGTGTAAGGACGTTTGAGGGATAATCTTGAAAGGGGAAAGGGATTATTCAAGAGGGTGGGATAGATTGTTTGTTTAATCTTTGTATCTTAATGGGTTGAGAAGTTATGAATTCCTATGTTGATTTTCCGAGGGAAGCATAGTAATAGGTGCAATCCTGTGTAAGGACAACGTAGAGTCATACTTATTTGATCACATTAGGTATAGATTTCAGTCCTAGGTCGGTTGTCTATTGCAAGAGAGAACCGGAAACCTTCTACAAATGATAGACAATTGAGGAATAAGATTTGGTTGATCATTTACATTGCTTAGCATTACAAGGAAACTGAAATCCTAGAATCTATCATTCCTCCATTCACTACACTCATTCTCTCTCTCTTTACTTTTCTATTTCTCTTTAGAGTTTGTTAACAACTTTAGATTGTCTAGATAATTCACCGTGTGAAGTTCACTAGTGCTTAATCAACAGTCCCTGTGGATACGATAATCTTTTATATTACTTGCGATATTTCCGTACACTTGCGGAATGTAACAATGATGTACCGAAGATAGCATTTCGGACGAGGTATGGACACTATGAGTTTGTAGTCATGCCTTTTGGAGTGACGAACGCTCTGGCTATGTTTATGGACCTAATAAATAGAGTGTTCAAAGAGTATTTGGATAAGTTTGTGATCGTCTTCATAGATGACATCCTTATCTACTCCAGAACCGATGAAGAACATGCAGAACATCTGAGGGCAGTGTTACAAATTCTTGAGCGGAGCCAATTGTATGCAAAGTTCTCTAAGTGCGAGTTCTGGCTTGATCAAGTGTCTTTCTGGGTCACATTATTTCCAAAGATGGGGTTATGATACACCCGACAAAAATAGAAGCTGTGAGTAACTGGAATCGACCCAAGAATGTCAGTGAAATCAGGAGTTTCCTTGGGCTAGCAGGCTACTATAGGAAATTTGTAGAGAACTTCTCAAGGATTGCCTCTCCTTTGACAACACTTACCCGGAAGAATAGAAAATTAGAGTGGATGGAAGATTGTGAAAAGAGTTTCCTTGAACTAAAAAGGAGACTGACCAGTGCTCCAATCCTGACTCTTCCAAAAAATGGTGAGAGCTTTGATATATATAGTGATGCTTCTAAATTGGGACTCGGAGATGTACTAATGCAGAATGAAAAAGTTATTGCCTATGTCTCGAGACAACTCAAAGATTATAAGAGGAACTATCCCACTCATGACCTCGAGTTAGCAGCAGTAGTCTTCGCTCTCAAGGTCTGGAGGCATTACTTATACGGAGCTCAGTGCAAGATTTACACAGATCACTAGAGTCTGAAGTATTTCTTCACTCGATCAGAAGGATCTGAACATGAGACAGCGGAGATGACTTGAGCTAGTCAAAGACTACGACTGTGAAATCCTCTACCATCCAGGAAAGGCAAACAAGGTGGAAGATGCACGAAGTAGAAAGTCTTGCGCAACTTTATTATCCTTAGCTGCAATGTCCCAGTCCCTACGGAAGGAAGTAGTAAACTTTGGGCTCGAAATTATTATCGGGCAGCTTTCCACCTTGACATTAGTGTCAACATTGATTGAAGATATACACAAAGGGCAGGAGGAAGATTCCAACATTCAGAAGATGAAGCAGGGAATACAAGGAGGAGAAAATGGAGAGTTTCGAGTATCAGATAATAGGATACTATATTATGGTAATCGTCTCTGTGTCCATAATCAAGAAGAACTGCGGAGGAAAATTTTTGATGAAGCCCATGTAACACCCTATGCCATACACCCTGGTTCCACTAAGATGTACCAAGATATAAATGAACGCTTTTGGTGGTTTGGGATGAAAATAGATGTTGCTAGATACATCAGTACCTGTCTGACGTGTCAACGGGTTAAAGCAGAACATCAGAGACCAGGCGGAGTTCTGTAGCTTATCCAGATCCCAGAGTGGAAGTGGGAGGATGTATCTATGGATTTTATAGTAGGACTACCTAGAACTACGAACGGTTATGATGCTATCTGGTTAATAGTAGACAAATTGACCAAGTCTGCTCATTTCCTAGCAATTAGAACATCCTATTCTATTAAGCAGTTAGCACAATTGTATGTGAAAGAGGTCATCATATTGCATGGAGTTCCCAAAATCATAATTTCTGATAGAGTTGGTCCTTTTACTTCACACTTCTGGGAGTGTGTTCAGAGAGCTCTTGGCACTAAGTTACGATTCAGCACTGCATTTCATCCTCAAACTGACGGGCAAACAGAACGGGTGAACCAAGTTTTGGAGGATATGCTACGGGCTTGTGCCTTAGATTTCAAGGGCAGCTGGTGTCGATACCTATGCTTAGCAGAATTCGCATACAATAATAGCTATCAAGATACTATTGGAATGACACCCTACGAGGCTCTATATGGAAGGAGATGTCAATCTCCTATTTGTTAGTATGAAGGGGGTGAAAAGAAACAAATGGGATCCAGACATACCTCATCGAAGACACCACCCAAGCTATTCAGAACATTCGCCAGAGAATAGAAACTGCTCAGAGCCGGTAGAAAAGCTATACAGATGTGCGTCGTAAACCGCTGGAATTTGAGGTTGGGGACTCAGTGTTCCTTAAAGCAGCTCCTATGAAAGGAGTGATACAGTTTGGGAAGAAAGGAAAGTTGAGTCCACGATATGTGGGGCCATACTTGATCACCAAAAGAGTTGGCAGGGTAGCTTATGAGCTGAAACTACCTCAGGAAATGTCAGCTATTCATAATGTATTTCATGTCTCAATGCGGAAAAAGCATGTTTCCGATGCAAACCAAGTGATTGAATCACAGTTAGTACAAGTTCAAGAGGATCTCAGTTATGAAAGTCGACCTATTCAGATAATAGATCGAGAAGTTAAGAAGCTGAGAAACAAAGAGATACCACTAGTAAAGGTACTGTGGCAAAGTCAACAGTATGAAGAGGCAACTTGGGAGCGTGAGGACGAGATGAGACAGAAGTATCCACAATTGTTCTAGTTCGAGGACAAACTTTTTATAAGGTATGGGGGATTATAACACCCATAAATTTTCTCTATTCAAAAAGGGCAAAGAGAACTAGCAGAAGAGAAAAAGAAATAAAAATAGATTTAAAAATGGCCTTGGGTAGGATTGAACCCAAGACCTCTTATATATGATTGGTTAGAGTTTCCATTAGGGTGGTGGTAAAACATCACATTAGAACTAGGAAACAATTGATTATAAGCAGATTTTGTGTGAGGAGATGCTTCAACTTTCACTTAGTATAAAAGGGAAAGAATGAGATGAAAACCTAACTTTTCATCTCCCCTTCTCTTCTTTCCCTAGCCGAATTTCTTCTTCCTCTCTTTGAATTTTTGGCCAAGAAACCTAAGGCTCCAAATCTTGAAGCTTTCCAAGGGAGGGATCTAAGGAGAGGGTTCCTTCCAAGGAGGTAGTACGCGGGGGGAAGGTGTCTTGGAGATTTCAACGTTCAAGAGAGAATTTGTCTTCCCTACACCCTAGAATTGTAAGACTTAGTGAAAGGATGTAAATACCTCTCACCTGCAGTATAAGGTGTTTCGTTTGTGCATGTAAGAACTTCCTTGTTGTAGTTGGGATAGTTATATGCATAGTTAAGAAGTAAGCATGTACACATGTTAGAGAAGTAAACATGTTTAAAAGTTACAGGCAATGAGATGTAAAAGGCCCTCTAAGTTTGGGATTAATAAGAGCATGTGAGTACCTTGAACTACTTCCCATGAAGTTTTGGGACTAAGAAGTAAATTCAGGTGCCTTAAGGAGCTTCCCTATAAGTGAGGGGGATTTAGCGCACATAAAGTGTTTGTTTAAATGACAAATATGTGCAAAGTATAATAAAGCAATATTTAAATAAAGTATTTTACTTTTAATTGGCATGTACTAGACACAAGGTCCATGGGTGGGCTCCCAAAGCGCCCCTAGGCCCCTAGATCGCCTAGTAGTACCTTAATAGGCTTGGATTAGCTACCTCGGATCTTATTAAGGATGCGCACAAAGTGGTACATTGTCGGTCCGAAAGAAAGTTGAATATTATGTTCAATAGTTATGTAATATAAAGTTTTCAAAACACATTATTCGCTTAAGTGGGAAGCATTCCTAAGTTTAAAAAACTTGAGTTTAAAGAGTAGTTAATACAACAAGACTTGCTTTTGCATGTTTATATTTCTAGCATGGTTTCAAGTTGAGGTTCTTGCATGATAAACCTATTTAAAATGCATGCCATGTTCAGATTTTTGAACTATATGTTTTAGTATGAGCTTTATGTTTTTCCGCAAACATATTTGGAAAGGATGTTCTTGTTTTAATGCTTGATATTCTTTGTGAGTAGATGGTGCTTACTAAGCGTTTGCTTATAGTTTGCATTTCCTTATACTGCAGATAAAGGTAAAGGAAAGCTCGAGTAAGTGGAGGCAGTAGGGGCAGTGCTTGGTGGTGTGTGTGTGTGTGACGGAACCGTGGAAGAAGATCCTGGAACTTGTTGGTGCAAGGAAATGTGTTAAACTGGGTTTTAGTGTACCTTCCTACCTTTTGACTATGCAAGTAATACCACTAAGAATTTCTTATGACGAATTGTCAGTTAATAGTAATTAGTGTGTCAAAAACTCTCCCTCAAGTGAGGGGATAGTGTAGTAGCCAAGGTTGAGTAAAAAGGAGAGAATGAGTCTTTTATGGAGAAGGGGGTGACCTCCACACGGCCTGTGACACGGCTGTGTGGAGTCACACAGCTTCGCCATTCTCCTCCTCGGCTGAGGTGACATGGCCGTGTGGCTTACACGGCCATGCACCCCTTCCTGTCGGCTGGAATGACACGACCGTGTGACACACACGGTCGTGCACCCCTTCCTGTCGGTTGGAGTAACACGGTCGTGTGACACACACGGCCGTGCACCCCTTTGTCTCGGCCGAGGTGACATGGTCGTGTGAAGTCACACGGCCAGGCACCTCTTCTTCTCGACTAAAATGACACGGTCGTGTGGATTCACACGGCCGTGCACCCCTTACCTCTCAACAGAAGGTGACACGGCTGTGTGAGTCACACGGCCGTGCCCCTCTCCCTCTCTGTCAAGGTAACACGGTCGTGTGAGCCACACGGTCGTGCCCTACTCTAGCAGGAAGGACCTTACACGGTCGTGTGCCATACACGACCGTGCCCAGTTTCGGGTCTAGTAAGCCTACACGGCTGGCCATTAACACATGGTCCGGACCCTTTAGCAGCTCTAGACTTCACCTTAGCTCCGCATCGTTTCAAAACACGACTCAACAGTCGAAACAAGTTCAGAGTAGATCTCTAGATCGAGCTATGTACATATAACGAAGTCTTTAGAAGGTAACTAAAATGGAGTAACGTCCGTGTCTTGAGTCAGGGTTAAGAAATGCGGTCATTACATCCGTACTCATTTCTGAAGGTTCTGATGAGGTATACCTTAATTTAAGCAAAACATTTTTCAAAATCATTGCATGCTTAAATAAAAAATTAACCGAAAATGAAAATGAAAATACAATGCTCCTTGAGGAAAATCAACACCACAAGGAACAAATCGAAAATTCTAATCCAAATCAAATTGTAAAACTTGAGGAGGAAAACTCAACATTAAAAATTAAAATTAACAAACTTAAAGGGATGTTAGAAAATTTTACAACTAGATCTAAAAACTTGGATCTAATCCTTAAAAATTAAAAAGTTGTATACAACAAATTGTTGGGTTTTTCGGGCCGCAAAAATAGTTTTTTTTTTGTGTTGCGGAAACCCCGAATCCCATGCCGCCGGATCCGTGAGAAGTTATAAAACAAAAATTTCTACGTGTACGAGTTTCTCTAACCTAGATCTACACTAGATCTACAAAGAAAAGGAGTTTACCCTTGATGTGATGCCCTTCGCAAATCCCGCTCGTCCAAGGTTCGCCGGATCTCAAGGTTGTCAAGTGTACAACCCTCTATGTGTGTCCACACGAACAAATCGATGGAGAGAACCTCTAAAGATGTGCTAGCAACCTTAGAAGATCAGAAATGGTGGAGGAGAGGGAGATAAGAAAGGTAGAGAGGAAGAAGAAGGAGGTTACAAAAACCAAATGAAACTCACACTTGTGTAATTAAGTGGCCGGCCACCTTTTTGAAGCTTATAAACCTCCTTGGGATTTCAAGAGTCACAACTCTTGATCTCCCTCATGAGGTGGCACATACATGTGCTAGCCTTGATGATATGGCACATCATCATTAGTCCACTTAATGCCAACTCACAAATGAGGTGGCAATGGTCAAGTCAAACTTGACCTTTCATCTTCCTCTCAAGTCAAGTCAAACTTGACAACTTCTCTCCCATGGTTGATCAAATCTAACCATTGGTTCAAGTCAATTTTAATTTAATGAATCTCTATTCATTGAATTAAATTGGCTCAATGAGTCTAAGTCCAAATTAGACTCATTTAACACATGAACCAAATTGAGTCCAACTCAATTAGTTTACTTTGGATTACTCTTAATCCAATTTGGTTCATCACATGAACCTAATCCTCTTGGTTCATCATATGAACCTAATCTCCATCTAATTGCCCTTTGTGTGTGACTCTAAAGGTTCTTGTAACGTTGGCAATGCTCCTAAACCCATTTAGAAGCATAAGTAATGAGCGGTATCTAGAAACACATCATTACTACCCAAGTTACAAGAATGTTGAGATCTAACATCACCTTGTGACTACTAATTGTCACTCTTCACAATATGTGACAAGTGTCCTTCTATCCTTGACATCTAGATTGATCAATATGAGGCATAGACCGTGTCATCATCTAATCAATCTAAATCTTGAATCCCAAGTAGACTCACTCAATCAAATGAGCTCAACATCTCATATTGACTCATTTGGGCATGGTCATGCACTTAGTGGTCTCACTCTATCAAGAATAATGATGTCTCTCTCGTCATATAGGAGGGATAGATCCCATCTACATCACTCACATCCCTCCGCATAATCTGTTACATACCCAGTAATCACCTTTATAGTCCATCTAGTTACGGGTGATGTTTGACGAAGCCAAAGTATGTAACTCCTTATGTAGGGAACCATGGTGACTTCAGGTCCAAGGACTAATAGTCATACTAATAGCCACATGAGAAAGTATATGATATTCATGGTGGGTCATTCAGTATACATTCTCCAATGCATACCCATATGTCAACTTGATATCTCCATATCCATAACTTGTGAGATCAAGTCATCGAGTTGACCTACATGCTAGTCTCGTCGCATTAACATTGTCCCTGAATATTAATACTTGACTAGAAATGATTAAGAGTAGTGTTCCTATATCATCTCACTATCGATTCAACCAATCGATTGATATAGGTAAGAACCTTCTACTCAAGGACGCTATTATACTTAGTTATTTGGCATCAATACAAGTAAGCATAATAACCATAAATAAATACCTTTATATACATAAGAAATATGATATAATGAGTCCATACAATAATCATCAAATGATTGACTCTAAGGCTCTAACTAACAATCTCCCACTAGCACTAGTGCCAATCAGTATAGACTCTAAGGCTTAATGACCTAGTGTGACCATCATGCTTTCTCTGTGCCAAAGCCTTGGTCAAGGGATCTGCGATGTTAGCCTCAGTGGGTACTCTGTAAATCTTCACATCTCCTCTATCGATGATCTCTGGAATGAGATGGAAGCGCCATAGTATGTGTTTGGTCTGCTGGTGTGAGCGAGGTTCCTTAGCTTGTGCTATTGCTCCATTGTTGTCACAATAGAGATCTATGGGATCAGCTATGCTAGGAACCACCCCAAGTTCAGTAATGAACTTGCGGATCCAAACTGTCTCCTTTGTTGCTTCTGATGCAGCAATATACTCGGCATCTGTTGTAGAATCAGCGACTGTGTCCTGCTTCGAACTCTTCCAGCTCACAGCACCACCATTTATGCAAAACACAAACCCAGACTGCGATCGATAATCATCCTGGTCAGTTTGGAAGCTGGTATCACTGTAACCCTTTACAGCTAGCTCATCATCGTCTCTATATATCAAGAAATATTCTTTAGTCCTTCTCAAGTACTTAAGAATATTCTTGACCGCTATCCAGTGACTTTCACCTGGATCTGACTGGTATCTGCTCGTCATGCTCAAAGCATACGAGACATCAGGATGAGTACATAGCATGGCATACATGATAGATCCTATGGCTGAAGCATAAGAGATCTGATCTATGCGGTCTCTCTCCTCACTAGAAGAGGGACCTTGAGTCTTCAAAAGACTCACACCATGTGACATCGGCAGAAATCCCTTCTTGGAGTTCTGTATGACAAACCGTAGTAGTACCTTATCAATGTATGTACTCTGACTTAGGCCAAGCAATCTCTTAGATCTATCTCTATAGATCTGTATGCCTAGAATGCGGGATGCTTCACCTAAGTCCTTCATTGAGAAACAAGTCCCTAGCCAAGTCTTGATAGACTGCAGCAAAGAGATGTCTTTCCCAATGAGTAGTATGTCATCCACATACAATATAAGGAAGACAACTGTGCTCCCAACAACCTTCTTGTAGACACAAGGTTCATCTTCATTCTTGATGAAATCAAACTGTTTGATTGCATCATCGAATTGAAGATTCCAGCTCCGAGATGCTTGCTTTAGTCCATAAATAGACCTATGCAGCTTGCATACTCTGCCAGTATGTTGTGGATCTACAAAACCCTCAGGTTGTGTCATGTACACATCCTCGAGCAGGTTTCCATTCAGAAACACGGTTTTGATATCCATCTGCCAGATCTCATAATCATGGTACGCCGCAATAGTAAGCATGATCCGAATGGATTTAAACATTGCTACTAGAGAAAAAGTTTCATCATAGTCAATACCATGAATTTGCTTGAAACCTTTAGCTACCAAGTGACCCTTAAAAATAAGTCCTTCCATGTCAATCTTTCTTTTAAAGACCCACTTACACCCAATGGGTTGGACCCCTTCAGGTGGATCAACTAAAGTCCATACTTGGTTAGTGTACATGGATTCCATCTCATATCTCATATCCTCTAGCCATTTCTCGGAATCTGGTCTCATCACAACTTCCTGATAAGAGGTAGACTCATCCTCAATGAGCACAACGTCATCATGGTCAAACAAGAGAAATGAATATCTCTCAGGCTGACGACGTACCCTATCAGACCTGCGAAGAGGTAGGTCTGCTTGAACAGGTTGTTGTTCCTCAACTCCTTGTAGAACAACATCATCCACAACACTTTGTGGTTCTAGTTCAACTTCCATAAAGGCTTCAGTGCTATGGTTCACATCTTGAACTTCTTCAAGATTGAACGTACTCCCACTAGTCTTTCTAGAAACAAAATCCCTTTCTAGAAATACCCCAGTCTTAGCCACAACTGTCTTGTGTTGACTGGGAATGTAAAAGTAATATCTCTTCGTTTCCTTGGGATATCCAATAAAATAGCACTTATCAAATTTGGGTCCCAATTTGTCCGAGACTTGACGTCGAACGTAAGCCTCACAACCCCAAATCATCATAAAAGACACTGGGGCATCTCTCCCAGTCCATATCCTATATGGTGTCTTTATTACAGCCTTAGATGGAACTCGGTTGAGAATGAAGGCTGCTGTGTCTAGAGCATAGCCCCAAAGATACATGGGAAGATCTGTGTGACTCATTATAGACCGTACCATATCTAATAAGGTGCAATTCCTCCTTTCGGATACACCATTCCACTGTGGTGTTCCAGGAGGAGTGAGTTGAGATAGAATCTCACACTCAGCTAGATAGTCACGAAACTCATGGCTAAGGTATTCACCACCTCGATCTGATCGAAGTATCTTACACTATGTGAAAAACGACTTTTTACTTCGTCACGATTTACTTCATCAATTTAAATATACGAAGTAAAAGTGTATAATCAATTTCGCTAAAAAAACTGACGAAGTATATACAAATATAGACTTCGCAAATTTAAAAACGCGGGCTTCGCTTTAAACTGAAATAAGCTATTACTTCGGAAAGTTGTTAAATACCGAAGTAGTAACGTCGTGAATAGAATTTTTAGTGTTTACTCCGAAGTAATAGTACAAGAGTTAACTTTTATTTTGAGACCACTTTTATTTCCCCCCACTTTTTCGTTTTCTTGGGTTAGGGTTCCCTCTGCCGAAATAAGATTGGACCTCCTCTTCCTTCCCCTTCATTTCAGTCCTCTCCGTTCCCCCTCATTAGGGCTTCCGATTTGGAGTCTTAGGCAACAGAGACGAAGGTTTCCTCGTTAGGGCTTCCGAAATAAGGTTTGATAACTTAAACTTTCTTACGCAGGGTTTAGATTGCATGTGTTTGAGATATACAGTATGTTTTCTTTCCTTCGATTTCTTTTCCTTATTCTTCTTCTTTTTCTCCTCCTTTATTTTGCAAAATAAGGGGAGGCGCCCCGCCGCTCTCCGTCCCTCCGAATCTCCTCGCCGCTTCCCTCTTCCTCTTCTGTGAGTACGCCGGACTTCTTGACCTCTTGCTCCAGTTTCAAAGATCTGATTTTGCCGTTTGGTTTGTCGAGTTTGTGGTTTGATCTTGGCTCCGAGGGTTTTGCTGATGCTGGCTTGTCCCTTACCTGGGTCGGTGGCAAAATTTCGCGGTTTCGTGTGGTTGACTGAGTGGCGACGTTAGATTGCTCTAGAGAAAAACTAGTCGCGGAATTGGTGTTTGATTGGAAAGCTGTGTCTACGGGGTAGCCATGCGTTTGACTACCTTTTCCTGTGTAATTAAAGAGGAATTGAATAATGTGAAACCTAGTGTCGTGAAATCTGGTGATAGGTTAATTTTCTTCCTCGCGTTGGTTGTTATAGAAAGGTGAGCTTTTGTTAGGTGTAACGTAACTACCAAGTAGCTCAAAGTTATTGAGCGAAGTATGATTCATGTAATTTCTCTTGCAATAGAGAGTACCAGGAATGTTCACTTTCATTACAACGAGTTTATGTTATTTTTTTTTCTGTTCAGTATACGCAGTTGATCATTATGAAGAGCTATATGTTTCAGGTAAGTTGCTTAATCCTAAAATGTACTTGTCATTCAGGTCTACTGAACTTCTGCAATCTAGACAAAATATTGGTTAATAGCTTTGAACTAGCGAATAAGGTCATGGAGGCAAAGGAAACAAATTTATTGCCTGATACTTCTCCAAACAGTGCTCCACAACCTTTTATTCCTTTACTTGCTCCTTCCCCTATGGCAGCACCATTTTTCCACAATAGCACTCCAAAATTATCAGGTTTCTTTGGTTTCATGTATAACTGGCTAGATATAGATTGCAAGTATTCTTTTATTGTATGATCTTTTATTTGGTTTGTCATGTTGTTGTAGGACAATGTTCATTGAACTTTTCTGCAGTTGACAATTTGTTAAGAACAACTGCTGTTGATTGTTGGGCCTCCTTCGCTCCTTTCTTAGCCAATGTTATTTGTTGTCCGCAGTTCGAGGCTACCCTTGTTATTCTAATTGGACAAGCAAGTAAAGATTCAGGTTTACTTGCGTTGGACTCTGTTCATGCAAATTATTGCCTATCAGATATTCAACAGATTCTTGAAAGTCAGGGTGTCCCTAGTGACCTTCATGATATTTGTTCCATCCGCTCTTCTAACCTCTCTGAAGGATCCTGCCCAATTAATGATACCATTGGGTTTGAGAGTGTTGTTGACTCTTCTAAACTCCTTGCTGCATGTTCAAAGGTTGATGCTGTGAATGAATGCTGCAGACAAATCTGTCAAAGTGCCATCAATGAAGCTGCAAAAAACCTTGTCTTGAAGGATGGCGGATTGATGACGAATATGGAAATTAATGATACAACAGTGGAGTATTCATCTACTGTGAACAGCTGTAAAAGCATTGTCCTTAGGTGGCTATCTAGTAGACTTGATTCTTCATCTGCAAAGCAAGTGTTGAGAGGACTATCAAACTGTAATGTCAACGGAGGTAACTTTACAATTTCTTCTTCCAGACTCTTTGCCATCTAGTTTAGTAGTTTATTTGAGTTGCTTCTTGATTTGGATTCACAATCTGCTAGCATGAGTGAATGTCTAATTGTTGTTATGCTCTTTTGAGTAGAGTATGCTCACTGGACCAATAATCATGCTTTATGAGTTAGGAGTTTGGTAACTAAAAGATTAACACATAGTTAATGGAACATATAGAGTTGATATGGATGCTCAAGTAACAAGGAGCAATGGATTTTTTTTTTTATATTAAAAAATGCCATTATTATTTGTCTTAGTGGTAGCATGATAGATTATTGAATTATGAATTAATGTTGTAGGGCATGGTTTAAGTTGATCAATTGATTTCACAGTATTTGAGTTGAATAATGAAAGGTAAAGTGTTGCCAAACAAAATTTATATTTAATTATAAAGGAGATTCAGTATTAATGACATGGTGTGAAGAATAAGGGGAATGTGGTGGCATATGGCACGATAGTATCCGACGGAGGCCCAAATGTAATGCTGCACAATGCTCCACTTGGGGAAGGCAACTTAAAGGTGTCTGTTGATGTTGTTTTACAGGAGGAAGCAGAGCTTCCAATTCCACTTAAGTCGGGACCAACAGTAATGGTAGATGCTGTTGGAACTGTGGTTGGCTGGCCAAAAGAATTGGTGATATTTCCGACGACAAAGGTATTTTCAGTTCACTTTTCTGTTACTATAGTTATATATTTTGCTACAATTATTTAAAATTACAGAAAAAGAAGAAACCTGCACCACCATTTGCTATTTTGGAGGTTCCTGATTAGAAAAATAAATTCAAGGAAGTTGAAAGTGCTCTACCAATGCCATGCAAGTTTTTATATTCTTTTGTTGTTAGACTGATGACTGAGGAGGAGACCATTCCTATCGAATTTGATGAAGCCATGTTTGGACGTAATGTGAGTACATCGTTGTTGAGAGAGGATGCCATGCGCTGTATGGAAATGAGAGAGATAGGGTCCAGGCAAATTTTGGTTTACATGGGGTAAGTTATGTCTTATATACAATTCTTCTCTTTGCATGAGTTCATGTCTTAAGTAACCATGTTTTTTTATTACTTGAATGCAGTTACTTGTACAAGTACTTGAAGGAAACAAACAGGGCTAAGTATGTGTCGTTTGTGGATCCCAACAAAATACCAGCCACACAAGATGGTAGTACCTCTTCACAACACATTGCTAATCAGTTGAAAGCATCAAACGGAGATAGCATATGCCTTATCCCATACAACACTGGGTATATTTTTAATCCCTGCTCAATTCCTAATACATAGTAGCTTAGCTATATATTGACAATCGTGCAGGAACCACTGGATCTTGACCGTTATAAACGAGCATCTAATCACCATGCGATTGGAACTACTAAAACTTAAGGTTCAAAAAACTGTTGGATCATTTTTATTGCACATTTAATGAAATGTTATTGTTACTATAAGAGTGCATATAACAATACATATTTATTTATCTTATCATGCTTTTGTTAATTTAATTCATGATTTTTTTGTCAACTTATTGTGTTTTGATTTAAAGTTTTCAGTTACAAAACATAACATGATGGTTCTTTCTAAATTGCAGTTTGCAGGTTGTGTGAAGAACCAGTACTATACGCAGACACAATATGATGAAGTGAGAATTGAATGGAGTGAATTTGTGTACTCATATTTGAAGTGAATTACAGGTTGTGTGAATGAACCAGTACATGTTTTTGGTTTTTATGGCTTATTTTGATCATATTTAGGGAGATTTATTTTGTATAAACATATGCTGAAATCATGGCTTATTTTGATCAAGGCTTATGAAGTTACCTTTTGTGATGCTCAAAATTACTGAAGTCTAAAAATAATGAAATAAAAAGAGAAAAATTACTTCACTTTATTCATAAAATCCGAAGTAAAATCTACTTATAACTTCGAAGCAATACAATTTGTTGCTGTAAAATAGTATCAACTACTTCAGTTATTACCAAAAATTTCGAAGTAGTATCTATCTATTACTTCGATCCAGAACGAAGCTAAATGTAATTTAATCGATAATTACTTTAGGAATTAACGATATATGATGAAGTAAAAGTAATCCATTACTTCATTTTTAACCGAAGTTAAAGTAGGTATATTACTTCACAACAAATACTAAACGATGAAGTCGAAAAGGATTTATTACTTCGGTGTTTTTAAAAACCGATGAAGTTATACGCACTTTTTACTTCGTAATATGTCCGAACCCGACACCCAATACGACTTCGTTTTTTCTGGGCCTACGACTTCGGAGTTTATCCGAAGTAAAATAAATCTTTTTACTACACGCGTGTCTACTTCGGTAAAAACAGGTCTTTTACTTCAGGTAATCAACGAAGTAAAAAGTCGTTTTTCACTTAATACTCTTGCCAAGCTGGTTTTGTACTTAATTCTTGAATTCCTTGAACTTTTCAAAGGATTCTGACTTATGTGTCATCATATACACATAACCATATCTATTGAAATCATCAGTAAATGTAATGAAGTACCTATAACCACCCCTAGCAGCGACATTGAAAGGTCCACATATATCACTATGTATAAGTCCTAACAAGTCAATCGCTCTCTCGCTGTGTCCACTAAAGGGAGTCTTGGTCATCTTGCCCAGTAGGTATGACTCGCATGTCTCATAAGATTCATAATCAAATGAGTCCAGCAAACCATTTTTATGGAGCTGGGATAAGCGTTTGTCATTTATATGACCTAAGCGACAGTGCCAGATATAGGTTTGGTTCATGTCATTTGACTTGAACCTCTTGGTACTTATGTTATAGATAGGGTTTTCAAGGTCTAGAATGTAGAGTCCATTCATCAGAGGTGCACTACAATAGAACATATCATTTAAATAAACTGAACAACATTTGTTCTTTATTATAAATGAAAAGCCTTTCTTGTCTAAACAAGAAACTGATATAATATTCTTAGTCAAAGCAAGCACATAACAACAATCATCCAATTCTAGTACAAGCCCAGAGGGCAGAGATAGAGAATAAGTTCCTACAGCAACAGCAGCAACCATGCTCCATTGCCTACTCGTAGGTCCACTTCACCCTTTGTCAATGCCCTGCTATTTCTCAGCGCCTGCACATTAGTACAAATGTGGGAAGCACATTCGGTATCTAATACCGATGATGAAGAAATAGATAGATTGACTTCTATAACATATATACCTGGAGTGGAAGTCTCACTTCTCTTCTTCTTAAGATCTTCCAGGTACACTTTGCAGTTCCTCTTCCAGTGCCCGGTCTGACCGCAATGGAAGTAGGTAACATCCTTGGCAACCCCTCCTTTGGGTTTCAGTGCCTTGCCTTTACCCTTGGCTTGGGACTTTCCCTTACCTTTAGGCTTGCCCTTGCCCTTGTGTTTCTGAACCATCAGAATAGAGTTGGGCTTAACCTTCTTAAGGCTGAGCTCAGTAGTTCTTAACATGCTAAGCAGCTCGGGCAGTGGCTTATCAATTTCGTTCATGTTGTAATTTAGAACAAATTGACTATAGCTATTTGGCAAGGATTGCAAGATCAGGTCAGTGGCCAGCTCTTGGCCAAGTGGGAATCCCAACCTCTGTAGGTTTTCTATGTACCCAATCATCTTGAGTACATATGAGCCTACGGGAGTCCCGTCTTGCATCTTGCACTAAAACAGTATCTTTTCGATATCTCTCGTGCCTCGCTTGTCCTTGAAATTAAATTAAACATAAAAGTAAAAATTAAATTAAAATTTAAAAAAAAATTAAACTTAAACTTAACTTAAAATTAAAAATTAAATTAAACTTAAAATTTAAAAATTAAAATTAAACTTAAAATTAAAATAAAATTAAACTTAAACTTAAAAATTAAATCAAACTTAAAATTAAATTAAACTAAGAACTTAAAATTAAATTAAACTTAAAATTAAAAATTAAACTAAACTTAAAATTAAAAATTAAATTAAACTTAAAATTAAAAACTTAGAATTTAAAATAAAATTAAACCTAAACTTAAACTTAAAATAAAATTAAACTTAAACTTAAACTTAAAATAAAATTAAACTTAAACTTAAAAATAAATTAAACAAAGAACTTAAAATTAAATTAAACTTAAAATTAAAAATGAAATTAAACTTAGAATTAAAAATTAAATTAAACTTAAAATTAAAATTAAATGAAACTCAAAATTTAAATAAAATTAAACTTAACTTAAAATAAAAAATTAAATTAAACTTAAAATTTAAAAATTAAACTAAACTTAAAAATAAAAATTAAATTAAACTAAGAACATAAAATTAAATTAAACTTAAAATTAAAAATTAAATTAAACATAAATTAAAAATTAAATTAAATCATAAAATTTAAAATTAAATAAAATTGATAATTAAAAATTAAATTTAAAATTAAAAATTAAATTAAAACTTAAAATTAAACTTAATTTAAAATTAAAACTTAAATTAAAATTAAAACTAAAAACTTAAAATTAAAATTAAATTTAACTTAAAATTAAAATAAAGTTAAACTTAAACTTAAAAATTAAATTACACTAAGAACTTAAAATTAAATTAAACTTATAATTAATAATTAAATTAAACTAAAAATTAGTGTCAAGAAAAATAGAGTAGTTATATGTTTTGGTACATTTATTTGACAATTTGTATATTCTAAATCCAATAACTCCCACGATGAAACAAATGAAAATTAATAACACATCTTCTAATTCTAATAAGAGAAAGCAACCTTCGAAAATGTACTAAACATATCTTTGGCATCTAAGGATAGATCATATTAACTTAAGTAGGATTCAAAGGTTAATAGCTGATGGACCTTTGGGTTCAATGGTGGTGAAAAATTTTTCAACCTTCGAATCTTGCTTGGAAGGAAAAATGACCAAAAGACCTTTTGAGGCCAAGGGGTATAGAGCCAATGATATGTTGGAATTGGTTCATTCTGATTTGTATGGACCTATGACTATCCAGGCAAGAGGTGGTTTCGAATATTTTGTCTCTTTTATAGATGACTATTCGAGATATGAGTACATTTACTTGATGCGCCGCAAGTCTGAGTGCTTTGATAAGTTCAAAGAGTACAAGGCTGATGTGAAGAAACGTCATGGTAAAAGTATCAAGAAAATATGATCTGATCGTGGTGGCGAGTATCTCTTAGGAGAGTTTAGGAGTTACTTATAATAGGCCGGGATTCAATCCCAACTGTATACACCTAGTACACCCCAACAGAATGGTGTGCCAGAATGAAGGAATATGACTCTTATGAAAATGGTTAGATCAATGATGAGTTATTCAGAATTACCAAATTCATTTTGGGGATATACTCTAGAAACGACAGTGTATATTTTGAACTTGATACCTTCTAAGTCAGTACCCTCTACTCCCACAGAATTATAGAATGAGCGTAAGCCTAGTCTGAAGTATATTCGGATTTGGGGTAGTCCATGACATGTGTTGAAGGGAGACACTGATAAGTTGGAATCACGTACAGAAGTTCGCTTGTTTACGGGTTATTCCAAAGGAACGAAAGGTGGTTTATTTTATAGTCCTAAAGATCAGAAGGTCATTGTTAGCACCAATGCCCGATTTTTAGAAGAGGAGTATGTAATGAACCACAAGCCCATGAGTAAAATTATTCTTGAAGAAATAAGAGAAGACATGTCTACTTTAGTACCAATGGTACAAGATGAGATACCACGAGAAACTGCAATACGTGTCACAAATGATGCACAACTATAAGCAGTGCCACATCGTAGTGGGAGGGTTATTCGGCAACTTGATATATTCATATTTTTGGGAGAGTCTTCGGACTTGATCCCTGGTAAATATGAACCTGATCCCTGCACATATCATGAAGCACTCCAAGATAAAGATGCAGCATCTTGATAAAGTGCAATGAACTCTGAAATAGAATCTATGTATTTCAATCAAGTCCGGGAGCTTGTAGAACCACTAAATGATGTAAAAACCATTGGATGTAAATGGGTCTACAAAAGAAAAAGAGGGATAGATGGGAAGGTTGAAACTTTCAAAGCAAGACTTGTTGCAAAAGGGTATACTCAGAAAGAGGGAATCGATTATGAGGAAACCTTTTCGTCGGTAGTCATGCTTAGGTCTATCAGGATTCTTTTATCTATTGCCATTCATATGGATTATGAGATTTGGAAAATGGATGTCAAGACAACTTTTCTTAATGGAAGTCTTGAAGAAAACATCCATATGAAGCAACCAGAAGGATTCATTGCGAAGGGAAAAGAGCATCTTGTATGTAAGCTCAATCGGTCGATTTATGGACTGAAACAAGCTTCTAGATCTTGGAACATCTGGTTTAATGAAGTGATCCAGTCTTATGGATTCTTTCAGTGTCTGGATGAGTCTTGTGTATACAAGAAGAGTGACGGAAACGTGGTGGTATTTCTTGTACTATACGTAGATGACATTTTGCTCATTGGCAACAATGTCAAAGTGTTATCAGACTTAAGGGTATGATTGTCTAAACAGTTTGATATGAAGGACTTGGGAGAATGTGAACATATTCTTGGGATCAAAGTAATAAGGGATCGTAAGAAAAGAATGTTGTGATTATCCCAAGCTTCATACATCGATACTATCCTAGCTTGTTTTAGCATGCAAAACTCCAAGAAAGGGTTTCTACCTTTTCGGCATGGAGTACCTTTATCTAAGAGATATGTCCTAAAACATCAAAGGAGATAGAGGACATGAAAGCAGTTGCTTATGCTTCGGCTGTAGGAAGCCTAATGTATGCAATGCTATGTATGAGACCAGACATCTATTTTGCCGTGGACATGGTTAGCAGATATCAAAGTAATCCAGGACAAGGACATTGGATTACCATAAAGCATATATTAAAGTACCTGAGAAGGACTAGAGATTATATACTGGTTTACCAGGCAGATGATTTGCTTCATGTGGGTTACACAGATTCAGACTTCCAATCAGATAGGGACAATAGTAAGTCAATCTCAGGGTATGTGTTTACTTTGGAGGTGGAGCCATTACATGGAGGAGTGTTAAGCAGAAATACGTTACGGACTCCACCATGGAAGCTGAGTATGTGGTAGCCTCTGAGGCAACCAAAGAAGCTGTATGGCTCAGAAACTTTTTGATGGACTTAGATGTGATTCCTGATTTGCCCAAAATTATCACAATTTATTGTGATAATAGTGGTGTAGTAGCAAACTCGAAGGAACCATGAGCTCATAAGGCTAGTAAACACATTGAGCGCAAGTACCACCTGATACGAGACATCGTAAAGCGAGGAGAAGTTGTTGTCACCAAGATTACATCAGAAGATAACCTGGCAGATCCTTTCACTAAGGCCCTTCCGGCAAGAGTTTTAGATAGACATGTTGAGGGGATGAGAATTAGATGTATGACAGCATATAAGGCAGAATTGTCTTTTAGTATAAGTGGAAGATTGTTAGGATGTATACTAAAAGCCTAGATTTTTATATGAATATTTATTTTGTAATAAGAATCACATTGGTCAAATGTCTGCATTTAGTAAAATGCAGTTGCCATTTAATTTATATTGTAGATAACATGGTGTGTGGTGTTACACAGAAGATCATGTTATCAGTTCCTTATAAATTATAAATAGTAGCTCAAACCAAGATGGATTAGGACAAACCATTGGAATGGTTGTAGTGTAATTTGGTACTAGTTTATCTTGACTATAAAATTACACTAGTACACTATATGTGTATTGAGCAGGACCATTTGAGGTTGTTTCTTTTATACTGACTGCATAAAAGAACATAACCTCTGTTATTATGGATGTGCGTACTCTTAATCCCAATATAATAACAAGTACATATACTTAGTATTTATTCCTTTAATTTATCAATGGGTGAGATTTATTCGTTAAATCAATAGCCTCGATAAGTTGGGAAATATTATTATTTATATGGTGTGTTGTTGATTATAAAAGGAAACTATGTCCTAGTTAGATTGGTTGATGATGCCCCCTTGAGGAGCTCATAAGGATTATCATGTAAACTCTGCAGGTAGACTTAGTCCGGCATGATAATGAAGTTGAGTGATACTACTCTTGGAGCTAGATATTAATTAAGTGAGCTGTTAGTAACTCATTTAATTAATGGATATTCGATATCTTAAACACAGGGAGATTAATGCACTCATGATAAGATGGAGCCCATAATGTAATATGGGATTGGTGCGGTAGTTCAATAATGACTATTTAGTGGTATGAGTTATTATTGATGAACTTGAGTTGGGTGTTCGGGTCGAACACAGGAAGCTCAAGTCCATCAGGAGGCCAAAACTAATTCCTCCTCTAGGTCCCTGTTGTAGGCTCTTATTAAAAGTCTTTTTATCCACCCAAAGCCCAGCTTCTTACCCAAGCTAGGGGCTGGCCACATCCTTGCTTGGGCACCAAGCAAGGGGCTGGCCAAGCCCATCTTGGTGTCCAAGATGTGGCCGGCCAAGCCTTGCTTGGTGACCAAGCAAGGGGTCGACCACTAAAGTAATAAAAAGAGAGATTTTAATTTTTGTAAAAATCTTTCCTTTTATAGCAATCTACAAAGGATTAAAAGAGAGATTTTAATTTTAAAATCTTTCATTTTTTGAAGCCATCCACATGGTTTTAAAAGAGGGTTTTAAATTTTAAAATATTTCCTTTTTTGTTGCCATCTATATTGGTTTAAAAGAGAGATTTTAATTTTGATAAAACTTTCCTTTTTAGTAACCATGATTTAAAAGAGAAGTTTAATTTTAAGCTTTCCTTTTGTAGCCATCACAATAGGAAATTTAAAAGAGAGATTTTAATTAATATTAAAATTTCCTTTTTTGCCATGATTGGAATTAAAAGGAAGTTTTAATTATATTTATAACTTTCCTTTTTTGCATTTACCAAGGATTATAAAAGAGAGGTAGATGGTGCCTTATGGAACAACAACACGACCTAAAGTTCCCTCTTCTCTTTTCCTTGGTGGCCGACCCTTCTCTTTCTCTTCTCCCTTTGTTTTCTTCTCTCGAGGTCGGCGACACATCAAGCTCCATCTTCTTGTGGCCAGTTTGCTTGGAGGGGAAGAAGAAGAGAAGGAAGTTTCCTATTTCGGCATTCCTTGGATGGCCGAAACTTGTAGGCAAAGAAGAAAGGCTCGGGTGGATTTTATCTTAGTAGATCGTCGCCCACACGACATCAAAGAGGAGGAGAGGAATACAGCAGAAGATCAAGAGGTCTTTAAGATACAAAGAAAGGTATAACTAATTATTTGTTTCCGCTGCATAATTAGTTTATGTTCTTTATATGGATCCTGAAATACCAACACAAGAGGCTAGCGATTTTGTGTTTCTATTGTGGTCTCTATAGTTAAACCTAAGGTTACTGTAAGAAGTTTAAATATTTAATTTCTTTGAAAGGCTTTGTCTAGGAAGTGGTGGATGATCCCATACCCAAGAAGGCTGAGTGCCTCGCCATGTTAAACCTGGAAGTCAATCTTTGAAATAGATATTTAATCAACTTCTGTAATATGGTTTAACTTCTGAAGAACACATGGGTTGAACTTGGAGTAAAAATGTTAAATTTCGTTTCCAATCCAAGTTTAACTTCTGAAGAACAACTTGGATTAATAGTGTTAAGTTTCGTTTGCAATCCAAGTTTAACTTCTGTAAAGCACATGGGTTGCTTAGAAAAGTTCTTTTCTTGTACAATTTTTGAACAAGGGAAACAGAACGGAATTCCAAGTAACATCCAACAGTCTTGTCCTTGTGGAGTGGGGCCCAGCACCAGCTTGACCCGGATGTCGAGCCACAGCCAGATGTTGAGGGGGAGGAGGCAAGGGTGGATGAGTTCATGGTTGCGATTTTTTGCGATCCCCATGTACCACGTCCCATCCCTCGCACTCTAGCCGACCGAGTTACCGGCCTTGAGTTAGCTGTGACTAGCCTTCGACAGGATGTCACCGATCTTCGATGGGACTTGCGATAGGATGTCTCCGATCTTCAACGGGACCTATCCAGCTCTCACAAGGATGACTGGACTCGTCACATTGAGCTGATAGAAATGTTGCGCTCTCTGGGTTCCGGACCACCCTCCTCATCATCATAGTAGATTAGGTTACTATTGTCTACTTGTATTTTCCTTGATTATTATTACTATACATTGTACATTTTTGACTTACTATTTACAATCAGTTTTTCTCAGTTTATTTGTTACAATTAGGAATGTGCTTAATAGACAAGGACTCTTAATTTCAAAATTACCTTCAAAAATTATTTTTTAAAATTCTATGGTAAAATTCTTTATTTATTTTTCTCAAAACTTCCCTTATTTTTAGAATTTTCAAAATTACTTTTAGTCTTAGTGTAGATCAAACCCTAAAAAAGTATGCTCCTATAAATCTAGGACTTGAGCATATTACCAACACACTAGGACTACCTTGTTTGTGTATTGATAAACTTAGAAAGGGGTGAGATGCATAGGCAGATTATCTGGACTTAAGATGCTTATATCAGTGCATCAATACAAGTCTAGGCATTAAATACCAAACTAACAATAATCAGGTTAAGTTTTCCAGCTTAGTTAAACACTAGCTGGATAAATTAACTTAACCTAACTATGTTAGTAATTAGCCCTAAGAGGCAATTGATACGAACTCCACCAATAAATGTGATGGAACCCGAAACAAAGGTAGATAGAACCCCAAGAACTAAATGACAAGAGTGTGAGCCTTGACCCGTAACCAAGAATTGGCACGAACCAAGCCTACGAAGGAAAGAAACGACACACCTAGGGGTGATAAGTTTTGATAGGTTGAACGCCACGAGAGTAGACTCGATAAGTTTAGCAAGTTCTTTCAAGAACTAAGAGAGCACACAATCTCACCAAAAACTAAGTTGCTTCATACTAAGATGTCCCTCCCTTATATAATAGGAGTGAACAAGGAAAAATACAAGATAAGTACATGCACAATTAGAGTCCCAATGTTGCATGCCTCATGCAAGCTATCTAGAAATCCAAAACAAAATAAATGCATGCACCATTAGAGTCCCAAGTCGCATGCTTCATTAAACAATCTAAAATACTTAAGTCTTCATGCATAAACGAGTTCCCATGCTTCGCATGCTTATTAGCGTTCTTCCGTTAAGCGCGGCCAGTCATGGATGGTTATGCCCGATTACGTGGATTAGGCCACGACTAGTAGTTGTGATGTTGTGATTATCTTGGTTTCTCCTTGCTCATAGTCCTCCCAATGTTTTTTTATTAGCCCATTTAGTGCTTCCTTGAAACGCTTTGCCCGTAGTCTTGTAATTGGGCCTTTTAGAAGTGATAACCGATCTCTCCTATCTTCAGCCCTTGGGCATACATCATTCTCCCCTTCTTGAAAAGGATTTCTCCTCAAATCATCACCTGCATCAAACGGGGATAAGTCAGCAACATTAAAAGTGGAATGTATGCCATACTCACTTGGTAGTTCAAGTTTGTAGGCATTATCATTGATGCACTCTAATACTTGAAATGGGTCGTCCCCTCGAGGTAGAAGTTTAGAACGACGTTTGTCCAGAAATCGCTCCTTTCGGAGGTACAATCAAACCCATTCTCCTGGTTCAAACACAATTTTCTTGTGCCCCTTGTTAGCTTGTTACATGTATTGCTGAGTTCTTTTCTTAATATTCAGTCGTGCTTGTTCATGAATCTTTTTTAAGAATTTGGCCTTCTGCTTACCATCTAAGTTTATATGCTCACTTATAGCTAAAGGAATCAAATCTAATGGTGACAAGGGATTGAAACCATAAATAAATTCAAATGGAGAAAATTTAGTCGCAGAATGTATGCTCCTATTGTAAGCAAATTCAACATGAGGTAGACAATCTTCCCATATTCTCAAATTCTTGTTAATGACCGCACGAAGTAAAAAGGACAAGGTTCGATTGACCACTTCAGTTTGCCCATCAGTTTGGGGGTGACAAGTAGTAGAGAAAAATAATTTAGTTCCTAATTTCCCCCACAAAGTCTTCCAAAAATAAGTCAAAAATTTTGCATCCCCATGCAACCTAATAACCACTTTAAAGAACAATTCAGCTATATGCGATGCATAATCAGTTTTATGACATGGAATGAAATGCGCCATTTTGGAGAATCTGTCTACGACAACAAAAATTGAATCTCTCCCCCTCTTGGTCTGGGGTAATCTCAAAACAAAGTCCATTGAAATATCAGTCCAAGGTTCACTAGGTATAGGCAAAGGAGTATACAAGCCATGGGGTTTCAATTTAGATTTAGATTGTTTGCAAGTGATGCACTTCTCACAAATTCTTTCCACATCACGTTTCATATGAGGCCAAAAGAAATGATCCTGTAAAACCCCTAAAGTCTTAGTAACGCCAAAATGACCCATCAATCCACCACCATGGGCTTCCCTAGTGAATAATTCACGTAACGAACACATAAGCACACACAATCTATTTTCACGAAATAAAAACCCATCATGCCTATAGAACTTACCAAATGCAACCTTATCGCATGCTTTGAACACATCAGAAAAATCAGTATCGTTAGTATATAAATCCTTGATATATTCAAATCCAAGTAACTTCGTATCTAAAGTCGACAGTAAAGCATACCTTCGAGATAGTACATCAGCAACTACGTTCTCCTTTCCTTGCTTGTATTTGATCACATAAGGAAATGTCTCAATGAATTCTACCCATTTAGCATGGTGTCGGTTCAACTTATGTTGGCTCTTCAAATGCTTTAGAGATTGATGATCTGTGTGAATCACGAATTCTTTTGGCCATAGGCAATGTTGCCATGTCTCCAATGCTCTCACCAATGCATACATTTCCTTGTCATATGTGGGATAGTTGAGGGTGGCTCCACTCAACTTCTCACTGAAATAAGCAATGGGTCTCATTTCCTGTATTAGCACAGCACCTATACCAACACCAGAAGCATCACATTCGATTTCAAAGGTTTTAGAAAAATTTGGTAGGATTAGTAAAGGAGCAGAACTTAGCTTTTCTTTCAAAGTGTTGAAGGCCCTCTCTTGCTCCTCTCCCCACTTGAATGACTCATTTTTCTTGATGACGTTAGTAAAAGGAGCTGCAATATTGCTAAAATCATGAACAAACCATCGATAGAAGCTGGCCAAACCATGGAAACTCCTCACTTGGCTAATTGTTGTCGGTGTTGGCCACTCTTGGATTGCTTTCACCTTTTCCTCATCCATCTCAACACCTTTAGTACTAACAACAAAACCAAGAAACACGACTTTCTCCGTACAAAAGGTGCATTTATTGAGGTTAGCAAAAAGCTTTTCTTCTTTTACCACACTCAAAACTAACCTTAAATGTGTAACATGCTCTTTTAAGCTTCTGCTAAAAATCAAAATATCATCAAAATACACAACTACAAATTTTCCTAAGAAAGCACGTAAAACATGGTTCATTAAACGCATAAAAGTGCTAGGAGAATTAGTTAAGCCAAAAGGAATTACTAACCATTCATATAAGCCATGCTTAGTTTTAAAACTAGTTTTCCATTCATCACCTTCCTTCATCCTAATCTGATGATATCCACTCCTAAAATCAATTTTTGTGAACACACAAGAACCATGCAATTCATCAAGTATATCATCAATCCTAGGAATTGGATGGCGATACTTTACCTGTTAGCTAGAGTCCTAGAGCCAATCATTTGATGATTGTATGGACTCATTGTATCATATTCTTGTATATTAATAAAGGCATTTAGTTTGGTTATTATACTTACTTATATTGGTGCCAAATAAACTACGTAAATAGTGTCCTTGAGTAGAAGGTTCTCACCTATATCAATCGGTTAGTTGAACCGATAGTGAGATGATATAGGGAACACTACTCTAAATCATTCCTAGTCGAGTATTAACATTCAGGGATAATGTTAATGCGATAAGACTAGCATGTAGGTCAACTCGATGACTTGATCTCACAAGTCATGGATATGGAGATATCAAGTTGACACATGGGTATGCATTGGAGAATGTATACTGAATGACCCGCCATGAGAAAGTATCATGGATCGTTATATGAGTGTCATATACTTTCTCATGTGACTATTCGTATGACTATTAGTCCTTAGACCTGAAGTCACCATGGATCCCTACATAAGGAGTTATGTACTTTGGTTTCGTCAAACGTCACCCGTAACTGGGTGGACTATAAAGGCGATTACTGGGTATAAAACGAATTATGTAGAGGGATGTGAGTGATGTAGATGGGATCTATCCCTCCCATATGACGGGAGCGACATCGATATTCTTGATAGAGTGAGACCACTAAGTGCATGGCCATGCCCAAATGAGTCAACATTAGATGTTGAGCTCATTTGATCGAGTGAGTCTACTTAGAGTTCAAGATTTAGATTGATTAGAGGATGACACGGTCTATGCCTCTTATTGATCAATCTAGATGTCTAGGATAGAAGGACAATGTCACATATTGTGAAGAGTCACAATTAGTAGTCACAAGGTGATGTTGGATCTCAACATTCTTGTAACTTGGGTAGCAATGATGTATTGCTAGATGCCGCTCATTGCTTATGTTTCTAAAGGAGTTTAGAAACATTGCCAACGTTACAAGAACCTATTGGGTCACACACAAAGAACAAGTGGATGGAGATTAGGTTCATATGATGAACCAATTGGATTAGGTTCATATGATGAACCAATTGGATTAGGTTCATATGATGCACCAAAGATTGGATTCAAATTAGACTTATTGAGTTAGACTCAATTAGATTCAATTGTTGAATGAGTCTAATTTAAATTTGATTCATTGAGTCAATTTATATTAATGAATTGAGATTCATTAAATTGAAATTGACTTGAATCAAATGTTGGATTTAACTCAACAAGGAAGAAATTGGTCAATTTTGACTTGACCAAATGAAAGTTGAAACATCAAGTTTGACTTGATGCATTGCCACATCATGTAGGTTGACTCATCCTACATGGCATGAGACATCCTTGCCACATCATCACCACCTCATAATGGTGTGCCACCTCATGGAGGTTACACACCTATTCCTTTTAATGTGGCCGGCCACATTAAATGAGGGGGTTACATTTGTGTGGCCGGCCACACACTTGATGGTGTGTGAATGCAATTGATTTGCATTCATTCTTGCTTCTTCTTCCTTGGATGCTTGTTTCTCTTGGTGGTTGCCGTGACTTCCATGGTGGTGAGAAGGTGTTGAGTTTCATCCAAAAAAAGATAAGAGAGTGTGAAGGACACAAGAAGAGGATACTACTAGTTGAGTATGTGAGAGTCTTCTTGTTTTCTCTCTTTTCTCCCTTTTTCAATCCCATCCGAGAGCTCTAGAAAGTGCTAGCACACTTGGGGCTCTCTTCTCCATCCTTGAGTGCTAGAGAGCACTTCTTGTTCGTGTGGATATCACTAGAGAAGTATCTACCTTGATACTTTGGAGATCCGACACGTACCTTGGACGCTTTAAAGGTAAAAGTTCTCAACACATAGATCTAGGAGTAGATCTAAAGTTTTGAAACTCGTACTCGTATTTTTTTTTCAGTTTTTCCTTGCACGGATCTACGGCTTTGGGTGATTCGGGGTTTCCGCGACGCGAAAAAGCGGTTTTCGCGGCCCGAAAAACCCAACAGTGGTATCAGAGCCACGTGCAAGGCTTGTACGAGTTTAATTTTTTGGTTTTATGAAAACTAAAGTTTCTGTAATTTTCTGTAAAATTATGATTTTTGGGTTTTTATGAGTATTTTTCTCGAGTAATCGAAGCACAAGTGTTTAGACGCTTGTAGGCTTCGACTACTGGGAAGATTTTTCCAAAACGGTGATGTTTCGACCCAAACCCGTTTGGGACAGCGAGCGAAGGTGCTGTAGGATTGCTTAGGAGAAACTCACGATGGTTAGATCGTGGGTAGGGGCACTCCCCCTAACCCCGCAAGGGGATTTGCTTCGCGATTGCGCCCGAAATCGCTAATCGGGATCGCCGGGAAAATTCTTCTCAAAGGTTTCGTCCCAAATTGTTTTGGGACAGCGAGTTTAGGCGCTGTTGGATCGCAAAGGAACCCTCGCGATGGTTAGATCGTGGGTAGGGGATCCGTTCCGCGATTGCGCCCGTAACCGCTAAACAGGACTGCCGGGAAATTTTACTCGTAAAAATTGTAAAAATTAATTTTAAAATTATAGAAAATTATGAAAAATATATAATTTTGAATTATATATTAATTTTGTAATAGTCATGGCCCAAAAACCCAATATGATTGGATTGTGTTGTAATTCATAATACGGCCTGCGTGCCATTATGTGTTTGCGCGTGTTGTATGTTTTTATTTTCCGCGACCTGCGCATCGTGCCTTTCTCATATATTCTGGTTGTAAATTAGATTTAGACTCGAATGTAACTCGAGTTTCAAATTGTAATGTACAAATTGGAGCGGTGGAGGGTCCACACGAGACGGAGTTCCGAGGCGGGCACGAGCAACACAAGGTGGTCAAAGGGAGGAGCTTGGATAAGCTGTTGACCCTAGGTTGACCATTCGATCTTCTCATTGGCTTGAGAGGATTGTAGTAGGGCCATGACTAAATCACAAATATATTAATTAGTTAATTGCTTATGTATATGATGCATGTTTAATAAGTAATTAATTAATTAGTGCCTTACGATTAGATTAGATCTAAGTCGTGCACATGATGCACCCTTGCGATTAGATTAGATCTAAGTCGTGCACAAGATGCATCCTTTTCGATTAGATTAGATCTCGATCGAACCAACTCTAAATGCCTAACCGTGTCGTGATACCTATCACTACCTCGATCACATGTATTGTTGAATCTGCCAAAGCAGAGCAATACATATTATCTTGGTAGGGTACAGAGGGACAATCTTGGTCCCGCCTATCAACGCATGAGTGAATACAAACTCAATTAGATTGAGTATTCCTAGTTGCTCGGTTAGATCGAGTCAACTATAGGCATTCTTCCAACGGTTGGAAAAGATAGGTCAAAATCACATCTATATTAACTCTCGGGCGTATTAGCCAAAGCTAACTCGAGTTTTAATATAAATGCGGATATTGATTTTATAAACAAGAGTTGCATAGAGATGTAATTGGTAATCGTTACCTACCGATCATACTAAGCCTTGGGCGTATTAGCCAAAGCTAACTCAAGAGTTAGTATGATGTGGATCTTGTCCCACAAGAATTATAGAATTCAGTGGGAGCATCATTTTGTTAAAGGCCTAATTAAATGATTAAGAATATGATATTTATTTCTGCTTTTATTCTGTTGTAGATAACCATGACGTCAAATACGACACCTTCTCCCTGCGATCTATCCTTGAGAAGGACAAGCTCAACGGAGCAAACTTCCTGGACTGGTACAGGAACCTGAGAATAGTTCTCACTCAGGAACGTAAACTATACGTTCTGGAGCAGCCCATTCCGGAGGCTCCTCTTGCCACTGCCCCGCGAGCTGACCGAGATGCTTTCAAGAAGCATCAAGATGACGCATTAGATGTGTCCTGTCTAATGCTCGCGACCATGAACTCTGAGCTTCAGAATCAACACGAGTTGATGTGTGCTTACGATATGCTTGAACATCTTCGTCAACTATATCAAGGACAAGCAGGGCACTGGAAGAGGAACTTCACAGGATACTTGGAAGATCTTAACAAGAAGAGAAATAAGATTTCTACTTCAGGTATAAATGTTATAGAAGTCAACCTCTCTATTTCTTCATCGTGGGTATTAGATACCGGATGTGCTTTGCACATTTGTACTAATGTACAAGCACTGAGAAATAGCAGAGCATTGACAAAGGGCGAGATAGACCTACGAGTAGGCAATGGAGCATGGGTTGCTGCTGTTGCTGTAGGGACTTATTTTCTATCTCTGCCCTCTGGGCTTATACTAGAGTTAGACGATTGTTGTTATGTGCCTGCATTGACTAAGAATATTATATCAGTTTCTTGTTTGGACAAGAAAGGATTCTCGTTTATAATAAAGAACAAATGTTGTTCTGTCTATTTAAACGATATGTTCTATTGTAGTGCACCTCTGATGAACGGACTCTATATTCTAGACCTTGAGAGCTCTATCTATAACGTTAGTACCAAGAGGTTCAAATCGAACGATATGAACCACACCTATCTCTGGCACTGTCGCTTAGGTCATATAAATGACAAGCGCTTATCCCAGCTCCATAAGGATGGTTTGCTGGACTCATTTGATTTTGAATCATATGAGATATGCGAGTCATGCCTACGAGGCAAGATGACCAAGACTCCTTTTAGTGGGCACAGCGAGAGAGCGACTGATTTGTTAGGACTCATACATAGTGATGTATGTGGCCCTTTCAATGTCGCTGCTAGAGGCGGTTATAGATACTTCATCACATTTACTGATGACTTCAGTATATATGGTTATGTGTACTTGATGACACATAAGTCTGAATCCTTTGAAAAGTTCAAAGAATTCAAGAATGAAGTACAGAATCAGCTTTGCAAGAGTATTAAAATACTTCGATCAGATCGAGGTGGAGAATACTTAAGCCATGAGTTTCGTGACTATTTAGCTGAGTGTGGGATTCTATCCCAACTCACTCCTCCTGGAACACCACAGTGGAATGGTGTATCCGAAAGGAGGAATCGTACCCTATTAGATATGGTACGATCTATGATGAGTCACACAGATCTTTCGACATACCTTTGGGGCTATGCTCTAGACACGGCAGCTTTTATACTCAACCGAGTTCCATCCAAGGTCGTGATAAAGACACCATATAGGATATGGACTGGGAGAGATGCCCAGGTGTCTTTCATGAGGATTTGGGGTTGTGAGGCTTACGTTCGACGTCAAGTCTCAGACAAGTTAGGACCCAAATCCAACAAGTGCTATTTCATCGGATATCCCAAGGAAACTAAGGGATATTACTTTTACAATCCCAGTCAGCACAAGGTAGTTGTGGCAAAGACTGGGGTCTTTCTAGAAAGGGACTTTGTTTCAAGAAAGACTAGTGGGAGCGCGTTCGATCTTGAAGAAGTTCAAGATGTGAACAATATCACTGATGCCTCGATGGAAGTTGAACTGGATCCACAAAGTGTTGTGGATGATGTTGTTCCACAAAGAGTTGAGGAACAACAACCAGTTCAAGTAGACATACCTCTTCGCAGGTCTGATAGGGTACGTCGTCAGCCTGAGAGATACTCATTTCTCTTGTCTGACCATGATGACATTGTGCTCATAGAGGATGAGCCTACCACCTATCAGGAAGCTGTGATGAGACCAGATTCCGAGAAATGGCTAGAGGCCATGAGATCCGAAATGGAATCCATGTACACCAACCAAGTATGGACTTTGGTTGATCCACCTGAAGGGGTAAAACCCATTGGGTGCAAGTGGGTCTTTAAGAGAAAGACTGACATGGATGGACTTATCTATAAGGGTCGCTTGGTAGCTAAAGGTTTCAAGCAGATTCATGGTATTGACTATGATGAAACCTTTTCTCCAGTAGCGATGTTTAAGTCCATTCGGATCATGCTTGCTATTGCAGCCTACCATGACTATGAGATATGGCAGATGGATGTCAAAACCACGTTTCTGAATGGAAACCTTCTCGAGGATGTGTACATGACACAACCTGAGGGTTTTGTAGATCCACAGCATACTAGTAGAGTATGCAAGCTGCATAGGTCCATTTATGGACTAAAGCAAGCTTCTCGGAGCTGGAATCTTCGATTCGATGATGCAATCAAACAGTTTGGTTTCATCAAGAACGAAGATGTACCTTGTGTCTACAAGAAGGTTGTAGGGGATATAGTTGTCTTCCTCATATTGTATGTGGATGATATACTACTCATTGGGAAGGACATCCCTTTGCTTCAGTCTGTCAAGACCTAGCTAGGGAGTTGCTTCTCAATGAAGGACTTAGGTGAGGCATCCCGCATTCTAGGGATACAGATCTATAGAGATAGATCTAAGAGATTGCTTGGCCAAAGTCAGAGTACATACATTGACAAGGTACTCCTTCGGTTTGCCATGCAGAACTCCAAGAAGGGATTTCTGCCGATGTCACATGGCGTGAGTCTTTCGAAGACTCAAGGTCCCTCTTCTAGAGAGGAGAGAGACCGCATGGCTCAGATCCCTTATGCCTCAGCCATAGGATCGATCATGTACGCCATGCTATGTACTCGACCTGATGTCTCGTATGCTTTGAGCATGACGAGCAGATACCAGTCAGATCCAGGTGAAAGTCACTGGATAGCGGTCAAGAATATTCTTAAGTACTTAAGAAGGACTAAAGAATATTTCTTGATATATGGAGACAATGATGAGCTAGCTGTAAAGGGTTACAGTGATGCTAGCTTCCAGACCGACCAGGATGACTATAGATCGCAGTCGGGGTTCGTATTTTGCATTAATGGTGGTGTTGTCAGCTGGAAGAGTTCGAAGCAGGATACAGTAGCTGATTCTACAAAAGAAGCCGAGTACATTGCTGCATCAGAGGCAGCAAAGGAGGCAATTTGGATCCGCAAGTTCATCACTGAACTTGGGGTGGTTCCTAGCATCGCTGACCCAGTTGAGCTCTATTGTGACAACAATGGAGCTATAGCACAGGCGAAGGAACCTCGCTCACACCAGCGGACCAAACACATACTACGGCGCTTCCAGCTCATTCGAGAGATCATCGAGAGAGGAGATGTGAAGATTTGCAGAGTACCTACAGAGGCTAACATCGCAGATCCCTTGACCAAGGCTTTGGCACAGAAGAAGCATGATGGTCACACTAGGTCATTTGGGCTTAGAGCCTATACTGATTGGCACTAGTGCTTGTGGGAGATTATTAGCTAGAGCCCTACAGCCAATCATTTGATGATTGTTTGCACTCATTGTATCATATTCTTGTATATTAATAAAGGCATTTAGTTTGGTTATTATACTTACTTATATTGGTGCCAAATAAACTAAGTATAATAGTGTCCTTGAGTAGAAGGTTCTCACTTATATCAATCGGTTAGTTGAACCGATAGTGAGATGATATAGGGAACACTACTCTAAATCATTCCTAGTCGAGTATTAACATTCAGGGACAATGTTAATGCAATAAGACTAGCATGTAGGTCAACTCGATGACTTGATCTCACAAGTCATGGATATGGAGATATCAAGTTGACACATGGGTATGCATTGGAGAATGTATACTGAATGACCCGCCATGAGAAAGTATCATGGATCATTATATGAGTGTCATATACTTTCTCATGTGGCTATTAGTATGACTATTAGTCCTTAGACCTGAAGTCACCATGGATCCCTACATAAGGAGTTATGTACTTTGGTTTCGTCAAACGTCACCCGTAACTGGGTGGACTATAAAGGATATTACTGGGTATATAACGAATTATGTAGAGGGATGTGAGTGATGTAGATGGGATCTATCCCTCCCATATGACGGGAGCGACATCGGTAATCTTGATAGAGTGAGACCACTAAGTGCATGGTCATGCCCAAATGAGTCAACATTAGATGTTGAGCTCATTTGATCGAGTGAGTCTACTTGGAGTTCAAGATTTAGATTGATTAGAGGATGACACGGTCTATGCCTAATATTGATCAATCTAGATGTCTAGGATAGAAGGACAATGTCACATATTGTGAAGAGTCACAATTAGTAGTCACAAGGTGATGTTGGATCTCAACATTCTTTTAACTTTGGTAGCAATGATGTATTGCTAGATGCCGCTCATTGCTTATGTTTCTAAAGGAGTTTAGAAACATTGCCAACGTTACAAGAACCTATTGGGTCACACACAAAGAACAAGTGGATGGAGATTAGGTTCATATGATGAACCAATTGGATTAGGTTCATATGATGCACCAAAGATTGGATTCAAATTAGACTTATTGAGTTAGACTCAATTAGATTCAATTGTTGAATGAGTCTAATTTAAATTTAATTCATTGAGTCAATTTATATTAATGAATTGAGATTCATTAAATTGAAATTAACTTGAATCAAATGTTGGATTTAACTCAACAAGGAAGAAATTGGTCAATTTTGACTTGACCAAATGAAAGTTGAAACATCAAGTTTGACTTGATGCATTGCCACATCATGTAGGTTGACTCATCCTACATGGCATGAGACATCCTTGCCACATCATCACCACCTCATAATGGTGTGCCACCTCATGGAGGTTACACACCCATTCCTTTTAATGTGGCCGGCCACAATAAATGAGGGGGTTACATTTGTGTGGCCGGCCACACACTTGATGGTGTGTGAATGCAATTGATTTGCATTCATTCTTGCTTCTTCTTCCTTGGATGCTTGTTTCTCATGGTGGTTGTCGTGACTTCCATGGTGGTGAGAAGGTGTTGAGTTTCATCCAAGAAAAGATAAGAGAGTGTGAAGGACACAAGAAGAGGATACTACTAGTTGAGTATGTGAGAGTCTTCTTGTTTTCTCTCTTTTCTCCCTTTTTCAATCCCATCCGAGAGCTCTAGAAAGTGAGAGCACACTTGGGGCTCTCTTCTCCATCCTTGAGTGCTAGAGAGCACTCCTTGTTCGTGTGGATATCAGTAGAGAAGTATCTACCTTGACACTTTGGAGATCCGACACGTACCTTGGACGAGCGGGAATTTTGCGAGGGCACGCTTCAAAGGTAAAAGTTCTCAACACATAGATCTAGGAGTAGATCTAAAGTTTTGAAACTCGTACTCGTATTTTTGTTCGGTTTTCCTTGCACGGATCTACGGCTTTGGGTGATTCGGGGTTTCCGCGACGCGAAAAAGCGGTTTTCACGGCCCGAAAAACCCAACATTACCGTGATGTTGTTGATGGCTCAACAATCCGCAACCATCCTCCATGTTTCGTCCTTCTTGGGAACTAGTAACACAGGCACGGCGCAAGGACTCATGCTTTCTCGAACATATCCCTTTTCTAATAATTCATTAACTTGCCTCTGAAGTTCCTTTGCTTCCTCCGGATTGCTTCTATAGGCAGGTCGATTTGGAATGGATGCACCAGGTATGAAGTCAAATTGGTGCTCAATTCCTCTAATGGGAGGTAAACCATGCGGACCCTCTTTAGGAAAGACCTCCTCGAATTCCTGTAAGAGATAAACAATAACACTAGGCAAAGAATCGTTAATGTCGTTAGTGCTCAGGAGTGCCTCCTTATACAAAAGGATAAGGGGCAGCTGATTTGAAAACAAAGCTCGTTTAATGTCACTTTTTTTTGCATAAAAACTATTTTTCTTTCTCTCTCCTTTTTTTTCCTTGCCCACTCCTTTTGTCTCTTTCCTCGCATTTTTCTTTTCCTCTACTTCTTTTTTCTCAATTTTTTTTCTCTCAATTTCTCTTTCTCTCTTCTTTTCATTTGCTTTTTGTAATCTCAACTGGTCCTCCATAACTTGTCTTGGAGTCAATGGTACAAGAATAATAGGTTATCCCTTCATAGTAAAAGTATACCTATTTGTGAGGCCATCATGTGTTACCTTTCAATCGAATTGCCAAGGTCCCCCAACAATAGATGGCATGCATGCATGGGAACCACGTCACACAACAGCTCATCTTCATATTTGCCGATGGAAATTGCTACCAAGACTTGTTTTGTTACCTTGATTTCTACGCAATCGTTTAGCCACTGGAGGCGATAAGGTCGCGGATGTTTCCAAGTTGGTAGTGACAATTTCTTCACCAAATCAGTACTTGCCACATTGGTGCAACTCCCTCCATCAATAATAACACTGCAAACCAAGTTATTGACAAAGCAACAGGTATGAAACAAGTTTTCTCTTTGATTACCTTCCTCCTCCTTAGCTTTTAAATTGAGAACTCGTCGGGCCACCAAAAAGTCTCCGATAACAGCATGTTGTTCATCATCACTGTCCTCTTTTTGTGGCACTAATTGAACTATTTCATTCTCATCTTTCGACTCAAGTTCACCTTGGGCGTTTATTACCATCACCTTTTTGTTCACACATTGACTAGCTATATGACCATGCCCTTGATATTTAAAATACTTGATATCACGAGTTTTGGAGGAAATGGGCTCGCGATTACCTTGAGTAGTAGATGGTGTAGGTTTGGGCTTCTTGAAGGGTTCAAACTTTGGCTTATTTTGAGGTTGTTCCTCCTTTCTTGGAGTTGTCCGCCATGTGGCGTGAGTAGTCATTGGTTGTCCCTTCCTAGCGAATCCTCTCCGCTTGAGTTGTTCTTCCACTTTTTGTGCTTGGTAGACCATGTCCGACAGCTCAACATAATGCTGCAATTCAACAATATCAGCAATTTCTGGGTTTAAACCATGTAAAAACTTGGCCATAGTGGCTTCCCGATCTTCATTGACATTAGCTCGGATCACGGACAACTCCATGTCCTTGAAATATTTCTCCACACTTTTGGAGCCTTGAGATAACCTTTGAAGCCGCTGATATAAGCTTCTATAATAATGGCTGGGTACAAACCTCCTTCTCATGAGTACTTTCATCTCCTCCCAAGTGGATACAGGTTGATCTCTATTCCTTCTCCGAGTCATCACCACTTGATCCCACCAAACAATAGAGTAATCAGTGAATTCAATGGCAGCTAACCTTACCTTTTTAAACTCTGAGAATTCATGACAGTCAAATACCATTTCCATCTTAGTTTCCCATTCCAAGTAAGCTTCTGGGTCATTTCTCCCTTGGAAGGTTGGAATCTTCATCTTAATCCCTCCTAAATCATTATTTCTTCTAGTTCCATTTCTATCTCCTCAATATCCAATCCTGTTCCGATTGTAGTTTTGCTCATCAAAGTCTTCCTCAATAACCTCTTCATCTTCTTCGACATCAATCCCTTGGGCATGTCTTCGTTGTGGTCTAGTAATACGGTCTTGTTGATGTGTTCTTGGTATCCCATCCTCCACCCAATCCAACCTCTCATGGATAGATTCTAATTCACCCTCATCATCCGTTGCATCTCCCCCATCAATGCTTGCAATTGTAGGTTCGGAAGTGTCCTAGCCCCCTCATTTGCTCCATCGTCCTGGTTGTTGGACATGGTTGCAAAATGAAAGAAAAACCTCACAAGCACTCAACTCACGTTTGGGTGGTAGCTCTCAATTGATGATGTCTCTTAGTTCCAATCAGAATATCACGTAGCAATTCAAAAGATACCACCGAAACTTATAAAGGCAGAATTTTTAAGAGAAAATGAAAGAGTAGAAGTTTGAGAGTAAGGAAAACAAGAAAGGGATTGTTGAAGACAATTTACATCGATTCGCACTAGCAGTTTTTTTTTCTCTGCGCTTTCTTCTTCTTCTTCTTTTTTTGTCTTTTCATTGCGCGCTCTTTTTTTTCACGATTTTTTTTTTTTTGCTTTTGGCTGAACAAGTAAAGATAGATTTGCAATTGCCTTTGAACCGAAGCTCTGATACCAGATGATACGAACCCCACCAATAAATGTGATGGAACCCAAAACAAAGGTGGATAGAACCCCAAGAACTAAATGACAAGAGTGTGAGCCTTGACCCGTAACCAAGAATTAGCACGAACCAAGCCTACGAAGGGAAAAAACGCCACACCTAGTGGTGATAAGTTTCGATGGGTTGAACGCCACGAGAGTAGACTCGATAAGTTCAGCAAGTTCTATCAAGAACTAAGAGAGCACACAATCTCACCAAAAATTAAGTTGCTTCATACTAAGATGTCCCTCCCTTATATAATGGGAGTGAACAAGGAAAAATATAAGATAAGTACATGCACAATTAGAGTCCCAATGTTGCATGCCTCATGTATGCTATCTAGAAACCCAAAACAAAATAAATGCATGCACAATTAGAGTCCCAAGTCGCATGCTTCATTAAACAATCTAAAATACTTAAGTCTTCATGCATGAACGAGTTCCCATGTTTCGCATGCTTATTAGCATTCTTCCGTTAAGCGCGGCCAGTCATGGATGGTTATGCCCGATTACGTGGATTAGGCCACGACTAGCAGTTGTGATTATCTTGGTTTCTCCTTGCTCATAGTCCTCCCAATATTTTTTGATTAGCCCATTTAGTGCTTCCTTGAAATGCTTTGCCCGTAGTCTTGTAATTGGGTCTTCCGGAAGTGATAACCGATCTCTCCTATCTTCAGCCCCTGGGCATACATCACCAATCATGAGATGTTTAGGCTTTTTGGATTAATCATTGAGTTAGACTCGAATGAACCCACTCATTGGATTAAGTGTAATCCGAATTAGACTCATTGAGTTAGACTCAAATAAATCCAATTGTTGGATTGAGACGAATTGCATGGGAATCAATAGGTTAGACTCATTGGGTGAACTTGAGTTCACCAAGGAAGTTGAATGGTCAAAATTCAACCATTGGATTGAATGGTTGATTTTGAGCCATTGGATTAGAAGATGAAAGGGTGGAGACTCTTAGTATTCCATGGGATGACTATAAATATCATTTGGATGATATTTTTTATAAGATTTTCATCACTTAAGAAGGTGAAAGGTCTCTTTGCTTCTTATTCTTCCTCCTTTCCTTGCTTGGCTGAAATATACATTTGAGGTTGCTGGCACAACCTTGTGTGTTTCCTTCTCCATCTTGTTGAGTTTGTGAGACAAACGAAGGCAAGGCTTGTTCGTGTGGATACCATAGAGGCGCAAACGCTTGATCGTGCTGTGATCCGAGCTGTCGAGAGATCGTGAGCACGCTTCAAAGGTATAACTCTATCATGTCTTTAGATCTAACTTAGTATAAGATTATGTTTCCCTTCGCATGGATCTTCTGGAGGAAATAGGTTTTTCCGCTGCGCGTTTGCGTGTTTAAGAAACCTATTCTCTTACAAACTAACCAAGTGAAAACTGCTATCTTCTAATAGTTAGTAAGTAACTAATGATTAGACAGTTAAGGACATATTTTTAGTTGTCTATTTTAAAATAATGTCATGTCACGCCTCGAAGGTAAGGTTGTCCAACGAAAAATCAGACAACACCTCCCCTGTAGCAATGACAAATGAACCCAATATACATCGTCACATGGCTACTCACAAGCAACAACAACCCACACGGATAGATATAAACATAACCACGCAGTTTATAAGCAGTCCACTCGGCTGAAACAAAATAACAACAGAAGTCACAAAACAACCATCACAAAGCCACAAAACAACCACTTGCGAGTCGGCCTGGCTTGCCACAATACCAACAAACTAAAATACAAGCAATCATAAGACTAAGCATCAAATCCACATCAAATTATTACAGAACTAAGTTCATAAAATCAAACAAAAGCAAAGCCTCAACAAAACCCAAAAGTCTATCCCCGAATGTGACATGGGACCGATAGTCTGGATCTTCCAAGTGTCCTTGTATCATCTACCTGCTACCTAGCGAAAGAAAACCAATTTTGGGGTGGTGAGTACAGGGAATCAGTGGGTAATAGTTAGATAGTGCATGAGCATAATAAATATCCAACGATACAAAGGTATACAATCTCATAGAGAAGTTAGCAGATACTACATTAATATCATAATATATGTCCATACCTGGAACCATGTCCTAGACTAATAATAAAAGGTCAAGAGTAGTAAAGATCTGCTACAGTCCTGCTCATAACTACAAGGATAACATGTGAGGTATATACATACTTCTAACAAGTAAGCTAGTGACTAAGCACATGCAACAGATATATAACTTAACATATCTAAGCATATCACGTGAATATAATAAAACAACTGCATAGGTAGGCAATCAACAACATCAGTAGATATAATAATAACAATATATGCACGGATGGTCACCCTACCCACCCCTCTGTACCACGACCCCCTATATGGTTGAGAGGCCGGATCGATGACAACTATACGACATTCTTGCTGCCACTACTCTCGAGTGACCAAGTGGACAATTTGCGTAGTAGCTGAATAGCTATGTAGCACGGGGTCCCTGCTACTCGCAACTCCAGCCGCCACTACCCATGAGTGATCTAGTGGGAGCATGACATGACAAGCGGCATCTGCTCCAGCTACCACTACCCATGAGTGGTCGAGTGTGCAGCGTTGACGAACGACTCTTTCAACCATAAGGGAGACCAAGTCGTTAGTATGCATGTAATGGTATGATGTGCAACAATCATCATATATATATATATATATATATATAGTAAGACAACATGTTCGATAAGGTATTTGAATAAGAAGCAATTAAAGTAAGTAAATATGGTATCTAGTATCTGCTAAACATCATGGATAACAATGTGAGACTGTATAGACATCAAATTAATTTTCTCAAAGATCGAGTGGATAAAGTATCAAGCATGGGAGAAATATATGAGTGGAGTCAAGGTAAACTTAACAATTATCCGAATATAGTTCATGTACTAAGGTTAAATGACTAAAGAGACAAAACAAGAAATACCCGCTGATCCTGTCTGAGAAGCTGACCGTGAAGGAGATCCGGAAGAAGGAAACCCACTGTAATGATGAAGACTAATGCCGGTGAAACCTCGACCTGAGAAACCCAAAGCGGATCGGAAAAAAACCAGAATCACCGAAGGAAATCTGCTAAGTAGGAAGAAATCCCCGTCCAAATAGGAGAAAACTGAACTTTCAAGCTCTCGAAGCTCCCTGCGCACAAGATACCAACCAACGCTATCGTCAGTGACCTAAGACCGGGGTGGGAATCCCTGGCTAGGCCCTCCGATGCTCAAGTTAGTGATCTCACTTGATGTCCAGGAAGGAAGAAGATGAACAGTAGCCAGAAAATTAGCGATGTGCACTCACCTAGCCAACGGAGAGGATTCCCCCTTTTATACCACTTCATATAACCTCCGTAGTCATGAAGTGGACCCCGGTTTGTTAGAGTTTGTTATGACATTAGCTGCGTAATTGGGGAAGATGATTTTTAAGGAATCTTTTTTGTACCCCAGATGTACCTTCTTTGTCGTTTAGCGCCTGCAAGACAAGCTGAAAGCATATTTCCTGCTAAAATATATATTCTCTATCATGAATTATTCTATTCGGTATATTCATGTATGATTCTTCTTCATGTGACCTCTGTTTGTATCTTTGTTGTGTTAAAAAATAACATTTTATTCAACATGTTTCTAAGGTATTCATTGAAGGAACTACGCGGGTTCTTTGCTCGAAAGAACCCTCTTGACCGATATTGATCTATCTTTGCTTTGGAGTATGTATCGGTCGTTATTGGCTTACCTTCATACGACAAGCATGTATCGACCGATATTGGCCTATCTTCGCTCGGCAAGCATGTATCGACCGATATTGGTCTATCTTTGCTTCGGAGTATGTAGCGGTCGTTATTGGCTTACCTTCATACGGCAAGCATGTATCGACCGATATTGTCCTATCTTCGTTCGGCAGGCATGTATAGACCGATATTGGCCTACCTTCGTTCGACAGGCATGTATCGACCGATATTGGCCTACCTTTGTTCTGCAGGCATGTATCGACCGATATTGGCCTACCTTCGTTCGACAGGCATGTATCGACCGATATTGTCCTACCTTTGTTCTGGAGTATGCATCGGTCGTCATTAACTTACCTTCATATATTGGCCTACCTTCATACGGCAAGCATGTATCGACCGATATTGGCCTACCTTCGTTCGGCAGGCATGTATCGACCGATATTGGCCTACCTTCGTTCGGCAAGCATGTATCGAACGATATTGGCCTACCTTTTTTCGGCAGGCATGTATCGACCGTTATTGGCCTACCTTCGTTCGGCAGGCATGTATCGACCGATATTGGCCTACCTTCGTTCGGCAGGCTTGTATCGACCGTTATTGGCCTTCCTCCTTTGACTCTTTCTTCCTTTTCTTTCCTCATCTGAAGACCCACAAAACCTAACCCATATCACTAGCCTTCCCTTCAAGTCTAGTCGAAGGAGGTGTAGACGACTGACTAGACAGGAGTATGATCTTGTCTTTTCCTACCCGTGACTCTACTCCAGATTTTGAAATAACTTCACAGATTTTGTGTACCACTATCTTAATAGATTAAGTGTGGCCATACTATAAGCCTTTTTTCTCCTTTAAATAGGGCTACAACCTTCTCTTTACCCGCAACCCCTCTCAGTTCTTTTTCTTCCTTGCCACTTTTTGTTGCTAAGGCCATGGTCGTGGATCCTCCTTTTTGGAGGCAACTTTTGTTGGACCAGGTGAGATCTATATATGAGTTTATTGGGATTTTTGCTCCGGCTACTTCAAGGGTTCAAGGGATCGTCTTAAGAGAGGAAGCTTCACCATTCAAATCTTCTATCCAAACATGCAGGTGCTCTGAAGGACCCAAGAAACTTCAGAGAAATTTTTCCTACTTATAGGAGGGCAGCCAAATCACCCATGGGTGTTGTGTGAAGGGCACAACACATGATACCCTTGGGCTAAGATTGGTTGCTCCACTTGCTGAGCTCATATGGCTTGAGAGGGGAAGTGGTTTCTATATCTACTTTTCCATTATGGAATGAATCAATGTCCCCTCTTTCATTTCCCTTGAGCTCTTTGGCTTTTGTTTCTTTCTTCGTCCCGGGCAAAATATTGCCTCTTATGCGCCTTGACAAGCTCGGACGAAGTGGGCTATTTCCCTCTCTGCTCCATGGTAAGTTTGAATCCAGCGGGACTAAAATTTTCTGAGTGCCCTAAGAGCTTATGCTTGTAATATTTGTTATCTATTTGAGGTCTGTTGTTCCTGAGGAAATGTGACGCTATGTATTTGATCAGATTCTAAGTGTAAAGACAAAATTTTGTATCTAATCAAAGGCTTTTATTGAATCCCTCTATCATTTACAATGTGGTGTTGTGTTCATCATTTCTTCATGTATTCTATGTATCATTTATCATAGCTACGGTTATCTTAACTATTAGTATAGTTTGATATTATAACCACAATATTTATCTAACATAACCACAATTGCACTCGTTAATAAAAATATTTTCAGTAAATAGCAAGTCATATTCTACACGGATAGCTTAACATTTATCACTCTTCTAAACCTTTTACTCTTAAAATATTCTTGTCTTTAGCCTGGGTATGGTCAAAAAGTTCTATCCTTTCTATTTTATTAGGCCCGGCTGATCACGTCTTCTTTCAAAATTTTATAATCGGTGATTGGCTTTCCCTCGGGTGAGAGAATGTTCGAAGCATTACCAATCCCCTCGCGATTCGATTCGTCACGTCTGATATAAATGCCCCTTTTTTTTATGATGACCTGACACATGCCTTTTCTGATCACCACGTCACATAGGCCTTTTGCCTTTCTATTGCGATCCTCAGCGTCTGCTGAGCTACCAACGTCCTAATCTGACGACCGTCTTGCGTTTTTCCAACCCTAAACCTTTCGTCTCCTCTTTAAACCTCGTCCTTCCTTTTTCCTTCTCTAGAGCTCTCTTCCTGTTGCTGTCTTCAACCAGTCCTCGTGCTCGCCGTTCCACGACGATCCCCTTTCTTGTCTTCAGTAAGTAATCCATTATTGCTCTAGCCCATACCTTTGTCCATGGCTGAAGAAGCAATTGCTCCTTGGTATGTCCATATGTCTTCTATCTTTGATAAGAATGCTAGAGTATTCATCCGTCGCCAATATGAAATTCCTAAGGAATATAAAATGATACTCCCAAAACCGAATGATCGACCTCATCATCCCCCTGATAACTGCGTGACTTTTTTCAGGGACCAGTTGATAGGGGGCTTAAGGTTCCCCATTCCTCCTTTCTTAATTGAAATAAGTCCATATTTTGATATTCCTTTGCAATAATTTGCTCCTAATGCATTTCGTTATCTATGCGGTACTTATATGTTGTTTCGTCTACGAGATATTCCTCCCATTCCTCAAAATTTCTTCATGTTTTCCTACCCCAAGCTCTCGGAACTCGGTGTCTTCTTATTCCAGTCGAGAACTAAAATGGTCCTCTTTGAAGATATGCCATCGTCTCTTAAAGCCTGGAAATCTCGTTTTTTCTTTTTAAAGTTTCCGGAACCTATTCCTTGGTCTCATGCTTGGAAATCTTTCTTGCCTCCCTTACCCGATGTTAGAGAGTTTCATCTCCTTCCTACTTTTCCTATTTATTGTGAGAAGTTATTAGGTCACCGGCTCTCGATCCCGAGATGGTTGAAGGTCGAGCTTCTATACCTATTTGGTTTAAGCCCCGTCAAATCCGATACTCACATTTCTTTAGGTAACGTCTTGTTCCTTTCTTTTTGCTTATAACTGCCTAAATTATTTCTCTGTTCTATACAGTGGAGAGTTTTTATGATGCTTTGATTGATGAAGAAATACGCGTGGAAGAAGAATTGCTTCGAGACAAGGAGGCCGAATTTTTGGCCGCTATAGCCCCTCCACCGTCAATTGAAGAGCCGACTCCCTTAGTCGAAATACTTAGCTCTTCTGGGCTTCATGAGACTCCCGGAGGTTCTTCTAGGGATCCTGCTGCGCAGATCCTCCCCGATCCTGCTCCCGCTATTACGTCTCCCGCAGCTGTCACTGTCTCCCCATCTGCCTCTATTCCTCTTATTGAGCTTACATTCCCTGGTAGCTCTGATAAACCCTTAACTGAGATTTCTGCGGGCAAGCGTCCGGGACGCAAGCTAACCAGGGCTCCTCCTCCAAAGAGGAGGCTCATTCTCTCTGCCGAGGAGCTAACTTCAGCAGATTTTGTGTCACCTGATCTTCTTTTCGATGAGCCCTCATTAGCAGAACTTTATCCTTCATTGAATTTTCCCACTTCTCCTTTTCCTAAAACTAGTACTTCTGATGACGTTTCTTTTACTTTTCCTTTGTCTATTCTGACTTCAGGATCTCTACCCTCTCCGCCTTCTTCTTACTTGGTTTTTGCTCCACCATCTATCCCTACTTCTTCCTTCTCAGCTGGCTCTTCTGCCATTCCTGTTCTCCCCATATTACTGGGGGGTTCTTTTGCTAGTTCTTGGGATGAGGTTCGTCCCCTTTTCGAGAGACTTTCCATTCCTGAAGCAATTGACCGCTTTTCTCACAAAGAGAATAAGGTATGCTTATAGGAGCCTTCTGTTTTTGAGATATTATCTCACAGTTTTGAATATGCTCCCAGCGGTGGCTTGAGAACATGGGTTTCTCCCGACTATTACACATCTTATACACTGAGAACGAAAAGTTGAAATCGGAGAACAAAGGGTTGCGACAGCAAGTTACCGAACTGTCTTCTGCCGAGTTTTCTGCGGCCACCAAGAAGCAATTTGAAACTCAAATTGAGAGTCTTGAGGCCCGATTCAAATTGGTTACGGACCTTAATCAAGAGCTGACCTCAAAACTTGGCGAACTCATAGAGAATTATAAAGCATAATTGAGCGAAAAGTTGAAGGCCTTGCAACTAAAAGAAAATGAGGTGGCATCTCTAACCAATTCACTTGATTTAACAAAAATCGAAGTCGCTGCTAGGGAGAATGAACTGAAAACCTCTCAGATGGTGTTTGTGGTTTATAAGGAGCACGAAGATGTTCGGTACAAAGAACGAGCCACCGCCATGATCGAGTCTACTGAGTTCAACCGGCCGATTGTGAGATCCATCTTGTCTGCTTTTACGGCAGGGGCCAAAGGAGCAATTCGACAATTGGAAGAGGAGGGCTACTTAGCGTGCGTTCCTCCTCTCAATTTCCTAAATCGTCGCAGACTCATTGAAGAAAGACCTCCTGATTTGTACCCAAAACTAACTCTAACTTAATTTTTGGTTATTGTAGAGAAGGGGGATCGAGACTTTGCCATGATCCTCCAGCAAACTTATGTGTTTCTGAATGGTATCTCTGGATTGCTAATCTTACTTTATCTTTGGATAATTTGTCGGTTTCATGTAAATGTACCAAATGTCACTTGGCTTCTCAATGCTCAATCTTTCCCTATGGCTCACTCTTCAGTAACCCGGTCGATATATAAGTACCGTTCGATATTTCGATGGGACTTCCGATATCGATCGATTTATCTTAATCGATCGATTTTCCCCATTCTTCATTGACCCGGTCGATATATGTATAAGCATTGGTAGGTATCGTCAGATACTTCGAAGATACTTCCAATTATCCTCATTCTTTACTGACCCGGCCGATATAAGTAAAAACATCGGTAAGCATCGTCCGATATTTCGAAGGTACTCCCAATTATCCCCCATTCTTTATTGACCCGGCCGATATAAGTATAAACATTGGTAAGTATCGTCCGATATTTCGAAGGTACTCCCAATTATCGGTCAATTTTTTAGGATGGTTCGATTTAACCAGGTTGCTTCCATTAATCAATATTCAAGGCCTGACCCGTGCTTTGAATCTATATTTGTAGTACTAATTTTTGTTTTTCTCATCAAGTTTCTTCAAAAATTATTTCTAAGGAAATTTTACGTCTTTTCCGAGGTAGCTTATTTGACTTCATCTCTTTCCCTTGATTTTATTCTATGATATTATTACCTTTTATGACGATTGACATTCTGAGCACCTTTTATTTCCCTTTCGTCTCTTGTGTTTAGAGGTTTTAGCACAGGACTAGAAAAGGGACAAGGGTTTACGGAGTCTTATTATGCTTCCCTCCGTCCATCTTTTCGCTTCTCAATTCCTTTTCTTCTAACCTTCTCTCTTCATGGCGGTTTCTTCTCCGGCATGGTTCCTCTCGTGTTCTTCCGACCTCACAGATACAGAAGAAGTGGACTTACAAGCAACCTATGGTTTTCCCTCTTACATTGTCCGTCCTGCTCCTCATGAGGGTCCTCACCTTCCTCCCTTAGGATGTATCTCCATCTTTAGGGACCAAGTCTTGCAAGGTTTCAGATTCCCCCTTCACCCTTTCTTTTGTGAGGTTAGCCGGTATTTTGCTATCCCGCTCAACCAGTTCGTCCCTCAATCCTTTTCTATTCTAATGGGTTTCATTGGGGTATCGAAACTGTTGGATTTCCCCTTGTCTCCCCGTCTTTTTCATCACTTCTTTATTCTTCGCCGAGTAGATGTAGGCGTTTTCAAATTTCAGTCTCGTCCTAAGGCCATTCTATTTAACCGCATTCCTCCTCAAGGCGAATGGTATCATAAATTTTTCTATATGTGTCTACCTTCTCCACCTCCGTTTCCTATTCAATGGATACATGATCTGCCCTCGCTTCCTGACACTCAAGGTCTCCTCAATGATCCCTCTGTGGCCTCTGCCTTACCTAAACTGCGGGGAGCGAAATTCAGTTTGCCACATATAATTGAAGAGGGCTTAATGTTTTCCTTCGGGATAGGCAACATTAACACTCCTTTGGATAGTTCCTTTGGTGAGTATAATTATTTTACTTTGCCTTTGCTGATTAGTATATCTCTATAATAATGATGTTTATACTCTGTTTTTCAGCCGATGCTATTCTTCCGACTTTTATGTACAGGAATTCTACTATGACCAAGTCCTTTATCAATAATCTAGGTGAACAATGGTTACTGGCTCGCCGATCCGATCCCAATCCCTCTACCTTGGGCTTGCTTTCCGAAGAAGAACGACAAGCAGAGGGTGTCGCACTCATGGAAGAGGAAGAAGAAGAGCCTTTTGTTACTTTAGTTAAAAAGCCAAATCTTACCAAGGATTCTCCCTTTGGTGATTTCTTTGGTACTTTTGTGCAAACTTCTCTTGTTCCAGTGCCTATTTCTCTTGAGAGAGGTAAGGCACCGATGACTCCCACCAATATCATTTCCAATCCTGCTCTTCGAATGATGAGGCCCGGTCTGCTTATCTCTTCTTCTTCTATTGTTTCAGTTTCTCCTGCTTCTGCCTCTGAGATGGCCGCTATCTCTCTGCCTTCTACATCCTTGGCATTGGCCTTGCCTCCTTTGGCTTATAGGCCTCGAGCAAAATGAACACCTTGCCGGAGATCTTCTCCCATTGTCAGCCCTTCAGCCGTTAGTGTTTCCACAATTGCAACAACCCCTCCTACACTACTACCTTCTATTCCCTCTAGTTCCTACTCTGCTCCTCCTGCTTCTACTGTCCCTTTTCCTCACATTGCCTCCTCTTCTTCTCCATCTCCGGCTTCCTCTAATCTCCCTCCTTTATTTAGAGTGGCTGCGGGCTTACCTTCTCAATTGGGACAGCCTTCTAGTCCTCCTGGCTATAGCACTTTGCAACTGCAAGGTTTATTGGCTGAATCCTAGTCACAAGGTTATGAACAATTACGAGGCCTTAGTCTCCCACATCGAGCGGATCGCTATAGTCGTCAGGCAGTGGCTGTAAGTATTCCTAGTTATGGGTTTATTAGCTTTGTAACTGTATCTTTAACCTACATTATCCTTTTATTTAGTTTTTAGCCACAAGTCTGCATATCGATCAGCTACTCACAGCTAAAGATCATGAGAACACTAAGTTGAAAGCTCAACTAGAGGCATTGAAGGCTGCTTCGCCCTCTTCTAGTAGTGATAGGACTCAGTTGCAAGAGCAGGTGACCTTGCGAAATCAACAATTGGGAACCCTGAAGCAAGAATTGGAGGAATGTCAACAACTGTTGAAAGACAAAGAGCTTGCTAGGAAGACGTTAGAATTATAGGTGGAGAGGTTACACTCTGGTCTTCGACTAGAGATTGCTTTGAAAGAGAAAGCTCTTTTAGATGCTTCTCAAAAAAGCCTTATTTTAGAGAAATTAGAGAAGCTCCATAATGACTGTCTTTATGACCAAGCTCAGGACTTAGCTTCTCATGATTTCACTCTCCTACAGGAACAAGAGCAACGGAAAGCTCAAGAGATTGAATTGTCATCGCTTCAAAAGGAATTGGAGCAGCTTAGATCAGAGAAGAATGCTCTGACAACTCAGAACACCAAGCTACAAGCTGATTTTCAAAGTTATAAGGAGCAGGAAAAGAGTCGGTGGGAAGAATGGCGAGAAACTTACTTAAAGTCACCAGCATTTGCCCGGGAATTTGTTCGCAGGATAGTGGGTGCACTAAATCATTCCGTATCGGGGGTTCTTCAACAGCTAAAAGTGGGTGGATATCTACCCAGGGAACCTCCCCTCTCTTTCATAAATCGCCGCAGACTTAATGAAGAACTACCCTCAGATTTAAAAGGCCCTTTCCCGAATGTTTAAAGAATGTATTCATAAAAACTTGTAAAGCAAGAATTGACCATGAGAAAAAAGGTGCAGTTGGTACTGAGTAACTAAGTATTTGCAAGGTATAAGGAAATTTCAACACTTACTTGCTTCTTCTTCATGCCAGTTTGAGAATACCCCTTTTGGAATGCTATTGCTTGCTGAATATAAATTTTATTAAAAAATTCCTTATTCATCCTTCAAAGTGGAGCCTTATCTTGATGGATTCTTTTTTAAGTAACCTCCCGCGTGCTTTGTATCTCCCCGGGGATGAATAATCTCAGTTGAGACTGGATATGAAATTATATAAACCTATTGGCCTCCGAGCTGAATATAATATCCCAGACGACTTTTGAGTAAAGATTTTCACTTTCACATATCTGGGCTCCTCTATGGAATCCCCTCTCGAAATTAGGCTTCGAAGCCGGGAGATTCTCTGATTATTTATATCTTGCACGGGTTCAGAATCTTTGATCTCTTTTGTGAAGACTCGTCTGATGTATTTCATATAATTTCCCGATGGTACTGCTTCATATTGGTTTATAGTCTCCGGTTTCTCCAATGAAGGCTCGTCCGGGTTGCTTCATAGGATTTTGCCGATCGACTTTGGTTTATAGTCTCTGAGTCTTCCTATGAAGGCCCGATCGAGTTACTTCATAGGATTTTCTCGATCGACTTTGATCTGTCTTGGTTTATAGTCTCCGATTTTTCCTATGAAGGCCCACCGGGTTACTTCATAGAATCTTCCCGATCGACTTTGGTTTATAGTCTCCGAGTATTCCTATGAAGGCCCGCCGGGTTACTTCATAGAATCTTCCCAATCGACTTTGGTTTATAGTCTCCGAGACTTCCTATGAAGGCCCGACCGGGTTACTTCATAGGATTTTCTCGATCGACTTTGGTTTATAGTCTCCGAGTCTTCCTATGAAGGCCCGATCGGGTTACTTCATAGGGTTTTCTCGATCGACTTTGGTTTATAGTCTCCGAGTCTTCCTATGAAGGCCCGACCGGGTTACTTCATAGGATTTTCTCGATCGACTTTGGTTTATAGTCTCCGAGTCTTCCTATGAAGGCCCGATCGGGTTACTTCATAGGATTTTCTCGATCGACTTTGATCTGTCTTGGTTTATAGTCTCCGGTTTTTCCTATGAAGGCCCGCCGGGTTACTTCATAGAATCTTCCCGATCGACTTTGGTTTATAGTCTCCGGGTCTTCCTATGAAAGCCCAACCGGGTTACTTCGTAGGATTTTCTCGATCGACTTTGGTTTATAGTCTCCGAGTCTTCCTATGAAGGCCCGACCGGGTTACTTCGTAGGATTTTCTCGATCGACTTTGGTTTATAGTCTCCGAGTCTTCCTATGAAGGCCCGACCGGGTTACTTCATAGGATTTTCTCGATCGACTTTGGTTTATAGTCTCCGAGTCTTCCTATGAAGGCCCGATCGGGTTACTTCATAGGATTTTCTTGATCGACTTTGATCTGTCTTGGTTTATAGTCTCCGATTTTTCCTATGAAGGCCCGCCGGGTTACTTCATAGAATCTTCCCGATCGACTTTGGTTTATAGTCTCCGGGTCTTCCTATGAAGGCCCAACCGGGTTACTTCGTAGGATTTACTCGATCGACTTTGGTTTATAGTCTCCGAGTCTTCCTATGAAGGCCCGACCGAGTTACTTCGTAGGATTTTCTCGATCGACTTTGGTTTATAGTCTCCGAGTCTTCCTATGAAGGCCCGACCGGGTTACTTCGTAGGATTTTCTCGATCGACTTTCGTTTATAGTCTCTGAGTCTTCCTATGAAGGCCCGATCGGGTTACTTCATAGGGTTTTCTCGATCAACTTTGTTTTATACGAAAGTATAATACTTGCGCTAACCTCGTGTTGGCTTGTAATTTCCTGAGGGGAGCTGAATAGGCCTTTAGAATTTCCCCTTATTTTACTGCTTGAAAAATAGAAAGGAGGCTTCTCCTGATACTTATCAATTTGCATGAACCATATTTATTTCCTGTGTCAATATCTATCTTGCTTGACTTTCATCAAAGAAACAAAGTACATAAACTGCAAGTATCTCAATTCGCCTGGGAATTCCAATAACTATGAACATATTTAAAGTAATATGATCCAATCAGGCTCGATAGGGTTGCAAATGATTAGCGCTCCAAGGTCGTTCCAACATTCTTCCTTCGGCATCTTGGAGATAGTATGAGCCTGACGCGAGCTTTTCTATCACTTTATAAGGCCCTCCCCATTGTGGTGCCAACTTGCTGACATCTCCCACAGGCTTAACTCGTTTCCATACCAAATCACCTACTTGGAAGAATCGGGGAATGACCCTTTTGTTATAATTCTGTCTCATCCTCTGTCGATATGATATAAGACGAGTAGCAGCTTTATCCCTTATTTCCTTGATCAAGTCCAGCTCCATAAGTCATCTGTCTCTATTATCCTCATCATACAATTGTCTTCTGTCAGACTCTACTCCTACCTCAATGGGGATTACTGCTTCTCCTCCATAGACTAACTGGAAGGGAGTGATTCCTGTAGCTTCACGAGGCGTAGTACGATATGCCCAGAGAACACTGGGTAACTCGTTTACCCAGCTACCTCCGACATGATCTAGCTTAGTTTTCAGTTCTCTAAAAATCTCCCTATTAGTTACTTCTGCTTGACCATTGCTCTGCGGGTAAGCTACAGAGGTGAAGGCCTGGGTAATCCCATAACTCTGACACCAGTCTAGGATTCTATCGCCTTGAAACTGCCTTACATTATCAGAGACCAACTTATGAGGAATGCCAAACCGACAAATTATATTTTTCCATAAAAATTTAATGACCGCGTCTTCTGTAATTCTAGCAAGTGGTTATGCTTCCACCCATTTAGAGAAATAATCCACAGCCACCAACAAGAACCTCTTTTGTGCAGCAGCCATAGGAAATGGACCTACTATGTCCATACCCCACTGATCAAAGGGACACGAGACTATAGAGGTTCTTAATAACTGGGTAGGGTGATGTAATATATTCCGATGCTTTTGACAAGAAATACAAGTTCTTACCAGTTTAGCGGCATCTTCATGTAGAGTGGGCCAGAAATATCCCGCTAAGAGGATTTTACGAGCCAAAGATCTTCCTCCTATATGACTACCACAAGAACCCTGATGCACCTCCTGTAAAATAAATTGTGTGTCTTCTGTGCCTACACACTTGAGTAAAGGTCTGGAAAAATCCCTTTTATATAATTGCTCCCCCACCATAGTATATTGAGCAGCTCGTTTCTTAAATACCCTGGCTTGTTCTGTATCTCTCGGAAGAAGACCTTGTTGTAAATATAATATAATTTGAGCTCGCCAATCACCCTGAATTTCTATATCAGTCTGTCTTTCAATACAGGAAATTAACAGGGTCTGTTCCACTGGTCGATCAAGACTCCATGGCACTATAGCAGAGGCTAGTTTAGCTAATTCATCTGCCACCTGATTCTCCAATCGAGGAATTTTTTGTATGCTCACATCTTGAAATTGAGACTTCAACTTATCGAATGCCTCGACATATAACTTAAGCCTGTCATTATTGATTTCAAAATTACCTGATAATTGTTGGGCTGCTAGCTGAGAATCAGAATATATAAGGACTCGAGCTGCTCCTACATGCCGAGCAGCCTGTAAGCCAGCTATTAGAGCTTCATATTCAACCTCATTGTTGGTAGCTCTGTAATTTAATCTAATGGAGAGTTGAAGTCTATCTTCTCTTGGGGATACAAGAAGAATACCGATTCCACTGCCTTGTCTAGTTGTAGAGCCATCCACATAAACTTTCCAGGCATCTTCTTCTTCTGGGCCTTGAACCTCTATGATGAAATCTGCTCGAGCTTGTGCCTTGATGGTCGAGCGGGGTTGATATTAGATGTCATATTCCCCAAGCTCGGTTGTCCATTTGACTAACCGTCCTGATGCCTCTGGGTTGAGAAATACCCGTCCGAGAGTGCTATTGGTTAAGACAATAATCTCATGTGCTAAGAAATATGGGCGCAACCTCCGAGCAGTCAATATTAGAGCATAAGCCAGTTTTTCTAGTGTAGTGTATCTACACTACGCACCTTTTAATAAATGACTAGAAAAATATACAGGTTGTTGCTCCTTTTCTTCCTGTCTGACTAATACAGAGCCTATGACGTTTTCATTAGCCGACAAATACACCCACAGAGTCTCTCCTGCTATAGGTTTAGCCAACACAAGGAGGGTAGCTAAATAATCTTTCAACTCCTGAAAAGCCTTATCACATTCTTCATTCCATTGAAACTTATTAGCCTTTCTGAGTATTTTAAAGAAATGAAAACTGCGATCGGCTGATCTAGAAATAAATCTAGACAAGGCTGCGATTCGGCCTGTCAATCTTTGAGCTTCTCTCAGGTTGCGGGGTGGCTCCATGCTCTGCAGTGCTTTGACCTTGCTCGGGTTGGCCTCTATCCCCCGTTCGGACACCATATATCCCAGGAATTTTCCTCCCTTCGCACCGAACAAGCATTTGCTTGGGTTCAACTTGAGCCCATACTGTCTTAATGTCTTGCAAGTCTCCTCTATATCCCTGCACAGATCAGCAGCTTGAAGAGACTTAATTAAGATGTCGTCAACATATACTTCCATATTCCTACCAATCTGCTTCTGAAAGACCTTATTCATAAGCCTTTGATAGGTTGCTCCTGCATTCTTTAGTCCAAAGGGCATAACATTATAACAATAAGTGCCTTCAGACGTTATAAAACTAACCTTTTCTTGATCCTCTTTGGCCAAGGGGACTTGATGATAACCTTGATATGCATCCAGCATGGAGATATATTCGCATCCGGCAGTAGAATCAACCAGTTGATCAATCCTGGGTAAGGGATAATAGTCCTTTGGGCAAGCTTTGTTGAGATCCCGAAAGTCAATGCATACTCGCCATTTATTCCCGGGTTTAGAGACTAATACCACATTGGCTAGCCAGCTTGGGAATTGAACTTCCCTGATGTATCCGGCCTCCATAAGCTTGGCTATTTCTTCCTTGATAATCTGGTTCTGTTCCGCACTAAAACTCCTCTTTCTTTGCATGACTGGGCGGGCATCCGGGAAGACATGCAAGGAATGTTCCATAACAGCAGGAGAAATGCTCGAAACTTCTTTGGGAGTCCAGGCAAATACATCATTATTCTTCTTCAAACATTGCACCAACTCAGCTTTAAGATCAGGATCAAGATCGGCTGCAACGTAGGTGGTAGCTTCTGGCCGCCCAATCTGGATTTGAACTTCTTCCTTTTCTTCATAAACCTGGACGGGCTGCTTTTCGCGAATGGCATTAACTTCCATTCTTTGAATCTTCCGGGCGGTGTTGGCCTCAGTTCGAATGATTTCTACGTAACATTTCTGGGCTGTCTTTTGATCGCCTCGTACTTCTCCAACCTGATCCTCCACAGGAAACTTAATCTTTTGACAGAAAGTAGAAACGACCGCCCGGAACTCGTTCAAGGCAGGCCGACCCAATATCACATTATAAGAAGATGGAGCATCTACTACCATAAAACAGGATCTCCTAGTCCTCATCAGGAGTTCCTCTCCTAGAGAAATGACCAATTTTATTTGACCCAAAGGTTGCACTTCATTGCCTGTGAATCCATACAGAGGAGTTGCCATCGGTTGAAGTTCACTGGGGTCAATTTGTAGCTGATCAAAAGCCTTTTTGAATATAATGTTGACTGAGCTGCCAGTGTCTATGAAGGTATGAGCGACGGCGTAATTGGCTATCACAGCTTTGATGATCAATGCGTCGTCATGAGGTATTTCTACCCCCTCTAGATCTTTGGGCCCAAAACTTATTTCAGGACCGGCTGCTCGTTCCATGCTGCATCCTACTGCATGAATCTCCAATCTTCAGGCATGTGCTTTTCTGGCTCTGTTAGAATCCCCATCAGTGGGTCCGCCCGTGATCATGTTAATATTACCTAGAGCAGCATTGTTTCTATTCTCTTCCTAACGAGTCATTGTGGTTTCGGAAGGTGCTTTATCTAATACTTGGCTGGTACCAGCTGGGACCGGTATTGCTTCTTGCCGGGTTCCATCCGGGTGATATTCCGGTTTGAGCGGACTTTGCTGCCTGGGGTACTGTTGCCGGTAATAGTTCTGCCTCTGATAGCGCTCTTTATTGGCTCGTCTATTTCTCAAAACAAAATAGTCATCAGAGTGATGACTGCTAGTTTTATGATAAGTACACCATCTCCTTGGTGCCTCCGGCTGCATCTCTACATGCTGTACAGCTTGCGGACGATAATCTGGTTGCCGATGAGGTGGATGAGTGGTTCTGGGTCCTCTTGGTGGAGGTACCGGGGTCGGAGCCTTCTCCCTCGCATGAGTAGGAGAAGAGGGAACACCTTCTTTCCTACGAGCAGTTTGGGCTTCCTCTACGTTAATGAACTCAGTGGAACGTTCAATCAGGGAATCAAAATTAACAGGAGGATTTCTTACCAAATCTTTAAAGAAATCATTATCATTTAGACCCTGAGAGAAAGCACTTACTAATATTTCAGTAGTAGCATTAGGTACATCTATAGCTACGTGATTGAACCTTTTAATATATGCCCGGATAAATTCTTTAGACGCCTGCTTAATTGAAAATAGGCTCCATGGGGTCTTATGATACCTTTTGTTGCTGGAGAAATGATGCAGAAAGACTTTCTTGAAATCTTTAAATTTTCGAATAGACTTTTTAGGTAATCTTTTGAACCAGCGCTGTGCTGCTCCCCCAAGAGTAGTGAGAAACATCTGACATTTCACCCCATCGGAGAATTATTGCAACAAAGCTACATTCTCAAATTTCAACAAGTGATCTTCCGGATCTGTGGTTCCGGTATATTCTCCAATTTGCAGATTCTGATATCGCTTAGGAAGTGGGTCATCTAATACACTTTGTGAGAATGGGGAGATGACCTTTTCTGGTGAACTATCACTGGTTATCATTTTAATCTTACGCTTCTCTCTGTCCGGCGCCTCACCAGAGGACTCTTGGAACACAGGCTTCTTACCCCCTGGATCCAAGGGAGTACGGAGGAAGGCTCGTGGACGCCTGGTTGGAGAAATAGTAGCTGGAGGAAAATACAAAGGTTCTTCTTCTTCCATCTCCTTTCCTTTTCGATGCTCAGTAGTTGATATCGCCGGATGATGAGCCGTCGGCAGAGTGGCCCCAGTATGAGCTTGCAGTTGTTGTTGCTGTTGTTGTAGGGCTTTCTGAACGTGGGAATTAATGAGGAGATCTAAATCTTCGCGGCTGATAGTAAGTAGGTTCGACTTCCCAGCCTCTTCCATCACGTAGTCTCAGATTCAGGCGAAAGTTCCCACAGACGGCGCCAAATTTGATCCTGTCTGAGAAGCTGACCGTGAAGGAGATCCGGAAGAAGGAAACCCACTGTAATGACGAAGACTAATGCCGGTGAAACCTCGACCCGAGAAACCCAAAGCGGATCGGAAGAAAACCAGAATCACCGAAGGAAATCTGCTAAGTAGGAAGAAATCCCCGTCTAAATAGGTGAAAACCGAACTTTCAAGCTCTTGAAGCTCCCTGCGCACAAGAAACCAACCAACGCTATCGTCAGTGACCTAAGACCGGGGTGGGAATCCCTGGCTAGGCCCTCCGATGCTCAAGTTAGTGATCTCGTTTGATGTCCAGGAAGGAAGAAGATGAACAGTAGCCAGAAAATTAGGGATGTGCACTCACCTAGCCAACGGAAAGGATTCCCCCTTTTATACCACTTCATATAACCTCCGTAGTCATGAAGTGGACCCCGGTTTGTTAGAGTTCATTATGACATCAGCTGCGTACTTGGGGAAGATGATTTTTAAGGAATCTTTTTTGTACCCCAGATGTACCTTCTTTGTCGTTTAGCGCCTACAAGACAAGCTGAAAGCATATTTCCCGCCAAAATATATATTCTCTATCATGAATTATTCTATTCGGTATATTCATGTATGATTCTTCTTCATGTGACCTCTGTTTGTATCTTTGTTGTGTTAAAAAATAACATTTTATTCAACATGTTTCTAAGGTATTCATTGAAGGAACTACGCGGGTTCTTTGCTCGAAAGAACCCTCTTGACCGATATTGATCTATCTTTGCTTTGGAGTATGTATCGGTCGTTATTGGCTTACCTTCATACGGCAAGTATGTATCGACCGATATTGGCCTATCTTCGTTCGGCAAGCATGTATCGACCGATATTGGTCTATCTTTGCTTCGAAGTATGTAGCGGTCGTTATTGGCTTACCTTCATACGACAAGCATGTATCGACCGATATTGGCCTATCTTCGTTCGGCAGGCATGTATTGACCGATATTGGCCTACCTTCGTTCGGCAGGCATGTATCGACCGATATTGGCCTACCTTCGTTCGACAGGCATGTATCGACCGATATTGGCCTACCTTTGTTCTGGAGAATGCATCGGTTGTCATTAACTTACCTTCATACGGCAAGCATGTATCGACCGATATTGGCCTACCTTCGTTCGGCAGGCATGTATCGACCGATATTGGCCTACCTTCGTTCGGCAAGCATGTATCGACCGATATTGGCCTACCTTCGTTCGGCAAGCATGTATCGACCGATATTGGCCTACCTTCATTCGGCAGGCATGTATCGACCGATATTGGCCTACCTTCGTTCGGCAGGCCTGTATCGACCGTTATTGGCCTTCCTCCTTTGACTCTTTCTTCCTTTTCTTTCCTCATCTGAAGACCCACAAAACCTAACCCATATCACCCGCCTTAGATATAACGCGTATCAAAATTCCTATTAAACCAAGAAACCCTAATTCATCCATTAATCTCGGTTAACTAAATAAATCAAATCTAACCCGAAGCCTAGATTAGATCCAACGTTTTAACCTCAATTGTCTCCCTCTGGATCAGTTATCCCTAATCTTACTAGCATCAATTCAAATTTAAGTTAAAATAGGAATCATATTTCCATCATCTTACCCTATCACCAAATCTCCCCTGTTGACCCACTGCCAAGAGGAGTGGCTACCGAAAAATGCTAGCCAAATGTTACTGCTACCACAAATTTGTTGTCGACACTGCAAAGAAGCTACCACCAGGAACACCCATCTCAGTTAAAACCACATCCCATAAGCCCAAAGCTCTACGAATCTAGAACTCAAAATAACTTACCTAATCTTTGTACCAGCAGATTTCCTCTCCGATAGAAGACACTGCAAGCTAATGTTGAGATCGACAAGGAAGGAATCAACAGTTGTAGTTCGATATCAGGCTACAGGAGAAAGAAATAACTGTCTGGTAGGCCGACCACAACCAAACCCAGTGAAGCTAGAGCTCGGATTCTCCCCTTGGCTGGAGACCGACTTGTGTGGGGTGGCGATTCGAAGAGGAACATGGCTGGTGGCACTCCAGGTAAAAGGTAGAGGAGTTATGAGGCTCGGTCGACGCCGAGATGGGCAGCGCCGGAGCGATTGAGTGGCTGATGCGACATCGAAGCAGACACTGGTCGACGAACACGAGAGGGGAGGATCACACGGGTGAATCGGTGTTTCTAGGTTGTGTTGCAACCTTTAAAAAGGTAGGGTTAATTCACTCAATCGTCACTTAATCCTACATTAACCCCTAATCAACTTCCCCTTAATGGTAATTCTATAAGAAGCTTTACACCTAAATGATTCATCTCTTAAAATAATCATATGATCTCCACTTAAATTCCAAAAAATGTCCAGAAATTCCTAAAAATTCAAATAAGGTTATTTCTCCACAACACTTATTAATTAATCTGTCATATCTTATATGTCAGGTTCAGGGGGAGGATTAATAACTTAAAAATTATTTTAAAAATTACTTCATTTTTTTTACTACTAACATTTTCAAAACTATAAAGTTTGTAAACACTTCAACTTTATCACCCTTAGTATTTTTAAATGATAGCTTTGTAAATCAGTTTGACCACTATTTAGGTTTTTAAAATATTATTTTAAAATACATTTTGAAAAAAGGTTTTCAAATGTTTTCAAAAGTTATCTTAATAAAAACTTAGCTATTTTCAAAATATTTCTTGTTTTTATTTTGAAAAATAATTTTGAATTTTCTAATCTTTAAAGTTATTTTTAAAAAAACTTAGAATTATCAAATTTTTGTATCTTTTGGAAATCTTATATCTTGAAACTTTATAGATTTGGAAAATAATTTCAAAATCACCTTATTTTTGGAAATCCTAACATAAAGTTTTTACGTTTAAAAATCACTCTACAAGATGTCTTTAAAGATTCTTTTCAAGTTAATTTACTTATTTTCTAAGCTATTTTTAACTCCCCCAAGTAATCCTAAAAATTTTCTATTATTAATGTTTTTTTGGTTACTTAGCAAATTTTTTCCATGTATTGTCTATTCCTATTTTTTGATGAATGTCAAAGGGGGAGGGTTAGGTGGATTAAGTTAGCAAAATACCAAGCATAACATCAAAACAAGACTAACTTAAAAACTATGTCATATATTTTTGCATATTGTTTTTTCCTAACTTAATCCAAGTTGTCATTGCATCAAAAAGGGAGAGATTGTTGGTGCAGGTTGCACTAATGGTCTAACTCAGGTTTTGATGAATGACAAAGTAAGTTAAGATAGGTCGACGGGTTGATCAGATATCTGGCAAGAAATCCAGCTAGGTCAATGAGCTGACTGGATAGTTGGTACGAAGTCCAGATTGATCGACGGGCTGACTGGATATCTGGCACAAAGTCCAGCTTGGTCAATAGGCCGATCGGATAGTTGGCATGAAGTCCGGATAGGTCGACAGGCTGACCGGATGTCTAGTAAAGCGGTAAGTTAAGGTAAGTCATTAGAGGAGAGTGACTTGTGAGGATACATTCCCCATTTGAGGGAACAGTAGGAGTCGATCCAACTTAGATCCATTTGAGAAATCTAAGTTGAGATCTTGACTAGATTATGGTCTCGAGTGGATAGAATCTAATTACTACTCTTGACTATAATTCTACTAACACTTGTTTTGTAGGTTAATATAAGTTTTATTGTCTCGGATTAACTTCATTTTGTAGGAAATAAAAGCTGCTGGAAAAGTTGGTCCGGGAGATCGGAAGGGATCCAAGCACCCGAAGTGGTTCAGGCGCCCTGAATGCCCAAAATCAATCTGGTCACCAGCATGGAGCATGTTGATTGGATGGTTGACTTCACAGTCCAGGCGTCCAGAAGGGATCCAGGCACCCGAAACTGCCTATATAAGAAGCCTTCCACCAGGAGCAAAATACACAACTTCTCTCTACAACTATTTTCTTACGCGTTGCTCCAAAGATGCTCCTACGACAGTGTGAAGCTTCTCCGATAACCTGTGACTCATTTTTTATTTTCCTTGTTGTCGGTAACTTTATTTTATAGTTCTTGTACTTATTGTGTAACTTTTTTGTGAACTATTAGTGGATTGCCCAATGAAAGTACTCTCACGTACGGACCTTGGAGTAGGAGTTGACGAAGGCTCCGAACCAAGTAGAACTTGCTGTGTTAGCATTGCTTTCATTATTATTTTCCACTGCGTACTTTGACTTGATAACGATTTTTCAACGATCGCTATTCACCCCCCCCCCCCTCCTATAGCGTTTTTTTCGATCCAACAGTCACTCCCTAACCCAGTGCCTTAAAAAAAGGGAAATCAAGAAATTAAAGTTTGAAGAAATGAGAGAAGAAGAAAAACTCAAGTCAAGGGGGAGCTTCATGGGTAAGGGAGCTATAGGGCTAATTTGAATTGTAATTCAAATTGTTATTTTCCCATGCATGCTAGGATTGATAATGGTTATCATCATATAGCAATGAAAAATTTTAGTTTTAGTTATCATGAAAGAAGTCGGATGAACTTTGGAATTAACCCTAAGGTACCTATACATGATAAACCTAGACAAGTTAGATTCTCATTATCTAATGATAAGAAGGTAATAAATGATCTAGGAAAAAATTCCAAGAAGGGGAGGCACATGCCTAGAAAGATGGGTAGGTCTAGAAATGACCAAGGTGGACAACAAGAGTCTTGAATTAGGAGTCTAGAAAAGCAAAGTCAAGCTTTGAAGGAAAAGCTTGATAGTTTTGAGAAAATCCTAGAGAGATTCAATGTTGGATCTAAGGGATTAGGTATGATATTGGGTAGCCAAAGATTCAACAATAATAGATCGGATTTGGGATATCGATTTAGTCCCTCCAAGGCCAAAAAGAGATCATATGCTAGGGTGACACATGATAATAGAAAGGGAGGAGTAGTCAAGGGCAAGGGAGAGTCATCCAAGGCCAACAAGAAGAAATATGCAAGGGTTGCATATTATTATGGGGATGAGGTGTCCAAGCTTAAGAAAGTAAAGTGGTTAGACCAATCATCACCCAAGGTGCACCATTGTGATTTAGCTATAATAGAGAAGACATCTAAGAATGTGGCTAAGGTTAAGAGCTTTAGGGGGAGCTCAAAGAGTCAAATTGGGATCCATGGTCAATGGATCTCAAGTGGACCTTGCTTAGGATTCTAGATGGGTCATAATATGTGCCAAGTGATTTGGAGATGGACTTGAGTGTCAAACCCAAGGAATTGGCACAATTGAGTTTAGTTGTCATGCATGAAAACATGACATTGGGTTCATATTGCATGAAAATTGGTTTAGATGGATATATGTCATATAAACTAATGCTAAAGATGCATTATGGTTTAGTATGGACAATACATCAAGAGGACTAGGACTTTAGGTCAAGGTTTAATTAAACCATTTAGATAGTTTTAGATTTTATGTCAATCCTAGGATTCGTGATAAATATATTTTTAAATATATTTTTTTTTTCAAGAAGACAAGGGTAAAACATACATCCCCACAAAATTAAAAATTTTGGGAGGTCTGTGGAATTGTTAGTGCATTTTTAAAATTGGATTTAGAATGTATTTATGGCTGAAAATTGGTGCTAGTCGACTGCTATTAGGGAGCAGCCGACTGGTAATAATGTTCATCAAATACAGAATGTTTCTATGAGTTGAATTCTATGAGGGCAGTCAACTGGGGTCTATGGTAGTTGACTGATGCAATCTGAAATTATTTTTTAGAATTAGGAAATCACCAAAAAGGGTAATATACATGTTGTTGGATTAAGACACACGTGAGAGGGGGGGGGGAGGTGAATCACGTGGTTTTAAAAACTTTTCTTTTTTCATTTTTAAAACTATGTACGAGTTCAATGGAATAACGAGAAAATAAGAAAAAAAGGAAAACATGTTTGGTTTTATTTGGTTAAAAGGAAAACATGTTTGGTTTTATTTGGTTCGGAGCTTTTGCCGACTCCTACTCCAAGATCCAGGTCCCGCAGACCTATCGATAGGTAATCCACTAATAACCTCTTCCGAAATCGCCGAAAGAGGGGATCAAGTACAAAACGAATAGGAATAAGTGTGACACACTACACTTTTCCTTTTGTAATAATTAAGTACAGAATTAAACTTTGTTACCCAACACTTTCGAAGATGATTGGATCAGGCTTGGTGTAGATGGCTTCTCAGAAGCAGTCAGGCACAGAAATGTCATAGCAAAGTAGTAGCAGGAAGCTGGAGCAGTAAGAACATCAAACAGATGCATAGAAGATTATAGAAGAGATATGTGGGAAGCCTTGGTCGAGATGCTTTTTATTGAGCGTTGAGGGCGCCTTTAACCTCAAAACTTTATCCCGCAACTTCAACTTCTTATCATTGCCAAAGTCTTCTGCGTTATCTGACTGAACGTACCTTCCAAGCTCCTAAAGGAAGGCACCTTCCGTCACCTGGAAGGCGCCTCGGGTAGTATTCAACTGAGGACTTTTGTGCTCCCTTTGCTCTGTAAAATATGTTAGTCCAACACACAAATATTTAACCTGTAAAATAATGTTAATACAATAATAATATGATTAATTTATGACTTAGACCCTATCCTCTAAACCAGGATCTAGCTAGGGTCTCAATGTAGGTTTCTAAACTGCACCTAAATTAGGCCGACGCCTATTTTCTCCTCAATCGAGATGCGTCCTCAGTGAGTCACTCTCCTCCAATTACTTATCTCCACTTACCAAGTGTCAAATTACCTCCTTGACACCTAATCTAACCCACCAGGTCTTCCTACTGGAATCACATATCTAGACTTCGCCAACTGAGAGTCGAACATCCTGATCTCTTGCTGGAAATTGAACATCCCAACCTTCTGTCATAATCCCACATCTGGACTTCTTGCTTGGTATTAAGTTCTCTTGACCCATCAAGTTAATCAACCCTACACACTCGGTAACAAGGTTAGATCACTAACACTTCTAACTTTAATCTATTTATCATTCATCAAAACCTGAGTTTTATCATTGGTGCCACTTACACCAATAATCTCTTCCTTTTTGATGTAAAGACAACTTGGGTTAAAGTTAGAAAAAATATGCAAACTTAAAAAGAAATAACTTTAAGAGAAAACATGAAACAGATAAGTTTTGTTCTCTTTATCATTTTAGGATTAAGTTTTTTAGATTTTCTTTGGTTTTCTTACTTTAACACTAACCCTCCCCCTTTGACATTCATAAAAAAGAATAAGCAGATAAGTATACCAAATTATGAAATTATAAATACACAAGTAAGCATAGTAAGTAATAAATTGTTCAAAGTAATCACAAAAAACTTGTAGGTTTATTGGAGGGAGGGTTTAATAAAATTTTCAAAGTGTTTTGATAGAATTTTTTAGACTTTTCAAAAGGTTTTCAATATTTTAAAAATTAATTTTTCAAAATAGATCATTTGTAAAAATAAATTTTAAAAAATTATATAACTATTTTTCAAAACATATTTTAAAATATTTTTTTTTAAAAAAAACATAATTTGTTGCAAAGTAAATTTTAGAGTTTCAATTGTTCAAAGTGAAAAGATAACACCTTTGTAAGAATTTTATAAAACGTTTTAAAGTGTTTTCGAACCTATTTTTCAAAATATTTTTTAAAGTATTTTTAAGAAAATTTCAAAACACTTTGTAGTATTTTTCAAGTTTTGAAAGAAAGGTTTAAAATCATTTTAAACAAAATAGTTTTGAAAATATTTCAAAAGTTTTTAGAAGTAAGTTTTAGTATGCTTTCAAAAGATTTTTTAATCAACACTTTTTAACAAAAATTGTGAATTTTTTTCGTAAGTAGTTTTCAAATATCCCCCCTAAACCTAACAAAAAAATAATAATCATCTAAAATTTGTTCTTAAATATCTAACTGTTAGTTACAAACTAACTATAAGAAGATAACAATATTCACTTAGTTAGTCAGGTTATGCACTAATGTCCACTAATGTCCAGTTAGAAATTTATAAAAAAAGGACTACTTAACTTGATTAATGTACTAATTGTATTTTCCGCTCAGACCTATGTTGATGCACAGATATAAACATCTGAAGTCCAAGTAGAAGGCCTATGCATCTCATGTCATTCTAAGTTTTTGAATACACAATCAAGTTAGGTCTAGTGTGTTTGTGAGATGCTCGTTAATTAGATTTATAGGATCATGCTTTCTATGAATTTGATATAGACTAAGGCTAAAACACATTTTGTAGTAGAGAAATGTGAATTTTTAGAAAATAAAAGTAATAATTTTTTCTAAAATTTATAAATCACTTGAAAATTTATTTGATAATAACAGTCCTAGTCTATAATACATAATCCTAATTTTTGTCTTAAGTTGCTAAATTCGAGTTATGGTAATAGTTTAATAAATATGTCATCCAAATTCAATTTTGACCTAACATAGTTAAGTTCAATATCTTATTTGGCTACATGATTTATTACAAAATAGTATTTAACTTCAATATATTTGGTTCCTAAATGATGTACTGGATTTTTAGTTAAATTGATTGAACTTATGTTATCAATAAAAAATTTTGTATGTTTTTAATTTAAATTAAAATCTTGTAATGTGTGCGTCATCCATAATAATTATGCTACACACTCACTCATAGCTATATATTCTACCTCAGTGGTAGATAAAGCAATACAATGTTATTTTCTACTAAACCAGCTGACAAATGATGATCTAAGTAATTGACATCCACCACTTCTACTTTTTCTATCTAATTTACAACCAGTATAGTCTGAGTCAGTGTCACACCTCGGGGGAGTCCTTGCTAAAGGAAATTCTGGCAGCATCTTCCCTGTACGGGGTGACAATCTGATACTTGACTACATAGCCCGCAGGGCCTCACAATCCTCGGCCAACACGGCCGGAACATATACAATAATATAAACAAACAATCCACGCAGTTTATAATAAATCAGCCTCTAGCTGACTACACAACAAATCACAACATGCAGTTTATTATAAAACCAACTCCACTACTCGAGGAAAACACAACCTATAATGGAAAACCATCGCAGTGGAAAACAAGGGTAATAGACCAAAACTCTATATAACCTACACATCACACGCGTGTAGATCACAAAACAAGGAAACAAAGTCTGAAAGTAGGAAACCATATCTACACGAGGTGGGGGACTAGCGACTGGAACCTCCTGATAGCCTCAACCTGAAATAGAAATAAAGCAATGGGGTGAGTTCAATGAACTCAACAGGTATCAAACTGACATGCATAGTAAGATATATCTAATAGTAATAACCATGGAGTATAATCTCCTGATCAAAAATAGGAAATGCGAAAACTGAACAAGCAAAGAAGCTATACTCACAGGACCTCCTATCCGGATATAAGGGTCGTCAGACCAAACACATCATGTTTCTTGTATGCATGTCAATCATATGCAACTACAAAAAATGCAGCATCCAAAATGCAGCAATCACAAGCAATAAATACAATCCATGCATATGATGCAAATGTCCAGGTCACCTCTGATGCCATTCAGCCACCTCAAACACGATGGTAAGGTCAAGTGGGTAGGGTTGTGACAACTGTGCACTCTGCCATCACTACTCCTGAGTGATCGAGTGGACAGGATGTTGTCGGAGTATACCTATCCTCCTACCCCAAACATAGTGGGGGAGCTAAAGCTCTTATCTCCCTATGTCATAGTCAAGAGGAGGGATCCCTGCCCGCTACCACGTTACAGTCATCACTACCCATGAGCGGACCAGTGGAGCCCTGACAGAGCAAACTGCAACACACACCCTACCTGAAATACCACTAACCCATGAGTGGTTGTGTGTGTGCAGGTCATGTAACTGGTGATGTGCTCAACAACAATGGAGTCGACAATCGAACAATATGCAATCATGCAAAATGGTGCATGACACTAAGCATGTAAATCTCGAAAATACCAACCTCCTCATAATGTGTACCAAAAGGAAAACCAAGTCCATATCAATGATCTAGGTACACTTGCTAAGTAATTAACCTAGATACACATGCAAGATAGCAAACTAGGTATTAATGTCAAGTAAATATAGTAGCTAGACCTGTATCCAATAATGCATTGTATGTCACTACATAAGTACACAATGCAAGAATCAAGAGGACATAAACATAAATGCATAACAAATAACAATATGGTAAACTATGGTATCAAGTAGTGACATACCAAGCAGATATAAGGATAACTATTACTACTAGTTATAGCTCACTAAGCATATCAGAATGACAATATTAAAAAGATAAGTCAAAGGTACCCACCTCAAAAATATAAGATTGTATCCAGTAATCCAACGTCGAGACACCCGTCTCGAATCAATGTCCTACATATAGTATGCACAATATAGCTAAATTTTATTATAAACAAAATAGCTAAACAATCTGATTAGGAAATTGTAGTTTAATTCCATTTGATTATCCACATTTCCTTCTTAGCTAATCTCAGTATGAATAAATCTAATTTGATTAGCTAACCCCTTTTGTTAACACCAATTACCAAACCACTTACCAAATCCTCAGATGTACCGCTACTGATTCAAGATCGGAGAAGTTTGATGTCGCAAGGTAGGGCTGGAGCTAGATGAAGCTGTTGTCCACCAAACAATGTCCTCAAGTCAGCACCACATCAAACTTAATACCCTAAATCAAAAGCTAGGGTAGAACACCTACCTACCAGCGTGCGACGGAGAAACCAAATACCCTGGAGAATAAGGGAACACAAGATCAGTGTATGAGGGAGAATACGGAATCTACCTCTGCCCCCAACCCATCAGCACCTGTCGAGATCTTGTACTAATGGTCACGGCTTCGCTCTAATTCATGATATCGATGCGGCGATGGAAAGAAGATAAAAGGCTCAGCGCTGAAGCACGCATAAATGGGGGATGAGGAAGATCGGAGGAAACTAGCTCCCTCTCCAAGTTTCGCTGGTAAATCCATGCCTGCGATGTCGAAGAAGGGAGAGGAGTTAGCGAACAAGCGGTGCGCAAGTGCCAGCGAATGGTAGATCGGCGATCCAACAATCTAGGGCAGCGGCGCGAGATGAAGGCTCAGCACGGTTTGGTTAGCCCTTGTAGTGGTCGGAGTTGGACGAGGATCGGTTGCCTGCGCTAGGGCAGAGGAGAAGATAAGGAAGAGGAAGGGGAAGAGAAACGGGAAAAACATATGTTCCCCGGCTTCTTCCTTGGCCGATGGTTTTGTTCGCGATGGAGATGAGGCGTCGCGGCGATGCCGTCGGTTTGGGGGAAGAGGAGGAGAAGCGGAGATGAGAAGAGGAGGGGATGGGTTCGGGGAGGGGAGAAATAGGGCACAACACAATAAGAGGAAAAGAAAAAACACTAAATTAAAAATTTAAACATTTCCTCATTCAAATAGGGTAGCTTAAACAAGCTTTTCCCTAGCCCAATAATTGATCCCCTTAACATATGCCAGACGAGTTCCGAAAAATTCCTAGAAAATTTCTAAAATTTCTAAAAATTCTGTTAAGGTTTTCGTCCATTAAACCTTATTATTTTATTATTATTTTGTTACTGTATTTTATATTCTCCCCCACTAATAAAAATTGGTCCCCAAATTTTTGTTACTTCCATCAGCAAGTACTAGCAATAGATAAATAGTATAAATGCTGAACGGAAAACTAATCCACATACCTCAAGTAAAAAGGTGGGGGTATCAAGCTCGGATTGTATCCTCAAGCTCCCAGGTAGCCTCCTTATCAGAATGATACTGCCATCCGACTTTGACCAGTCGGATAGTCTTGTTCCGCAGCTAATGCTCTTTGTGGTCCAGAATCCGTACTGGAACCTCCTCGTAGGTAACGTCAGGATGAATGAGAACTGATATATCCACCACAAGAAAAAAGCTAATAGACAACGCTTTTAAAGCGTTGTCTTTGTGCCTGAAAAAGCGTTGTTAAAGGCACTGTTGTTAAAAGTCTGCGCAACGACAACGCTTTTAAAGCGTTGTCATTTGTAGCAAAGACAATGCTTTCGCAATGCTTTAAAAGCGTTGTCGGTTTATGCAAAGACAACGTTTTTGCAACGCATTTAAAGTATTGTTTTTGGTAGAAAAGACAATGCTTTTGCAACGCTTTAAAAGCGTTGTCGTTTTAAAGAAAAAAATAAATAAAAAATATTTAAAAATCATTATTTTTATATTTATGAAACTATTATTTTTCTTTTACCATGTCTAGATTCAAATTTTACATATAATCAACTCAGTTAATGATTTCAAACTCATACCAAAATAATAGAATTCTGACATTGAAGTAATATTAGTATTTAATTACATGAGAAGCTAGTAAATATCAAAATTAACACTAATTCTGTTTCAAAGTAGATAGTGATATTCACAAATAAAACAAAAGAGCACAAAATAATCTTGTGAGCAATTGGATTTTGTCTAGGATCTTTGTGAGCTTTGAACAAATTGAACAGTTGGCTTGAAATATAAACAAAAAATTACAGTCAATAGTTTGAACTAAAAAATTACTTCTACTAGCTATTTTCTATAAATGAACCAAAACTCATATCTCAGAAATGAAATGCTTGCAGAAAGAAAGAAAGAAAGAAAGCTTGAAGAAATGCAATGTTTCTTCAAACTACAGAAAGCACTGTTGTTGTAGAAATACAACGTTTCTTCAAACTGCAGAAATAAAGCTTGCAGAAAGAAACAACTATAATATGATAAACTGTGGTTCCATACATGAGCATTACTGATGGCTCTCAAAAGAAACAAAACAATCATAATAAACGAGTTCAAAATGTGAAACTTTACTAGAGAATCAACTATAATATGATAAACTGTGATTTGTAGTACTCAATATAACATCTATTTCTCAGTTTTTGTCTTATGTTGCATCTGTATTTTTTATTTCATATTTACATGGAGTATATATCTTGTAATACAAGCAAATATCCTGAAGTTCAATAATACAGATCTGTAGTAAGCTTCTACGCCTACAACCAATGAAGTTCTATAAGAACTTCTTATGAGACTTCAGTTGAGGTTTGTGTTGTTTACATTCCTTTCTAATTTTATTAGAGAATGATCATGGCCAGCATGCGAGTGAACAACTTCAAGGAAATTCAACAGCGTTATACTTTAACAAGGGCCTTAACTAGATTGAATAACTTACTTAAAAGAAGTAATGTCTACCTGAACATTGCTTTCTTCCATTAAAACCTCCTTAGCTTTTTCGCAAAGAACCCTAACCTAAAATTTTATTTAAAAACTTATAAATATAGTTATTAACTCACAATGATAAACTGCAAGAAATTCCAAATATTATTTTCATAGGGAAAAAAAGAACACTAACCAAACATTGGACTGCAAAAGCTAATGTCTTAACAATATGAACTCATTGTGAACTTTTAGCAATTAGCAAGACACAAGAAGGGAATAGAAGCATTTACCTCTATTCCTTGTTAATAGAACAAACAGTTAATGCATGTAACTAGAGGAGTCCTCCTATAACTTGAGTAATATTTCATAAATTTCCAGAGGCTTATGAAAAGATACAATAGAAACCTCTACGAATATTTTTTCTATATAACTTACAAGAAAAATCAGCTCAATCAAAAACTAAATTCCGAATGACATGCTGATCAGATAAACTATTTCCCATCGTCTCTAACAAATTAAAGCATTTATAATTGCATCAAGGAGAAATAATTAAGTCACATCGGATAAATAAATCATCAGATTATTCATTAACAAGAGACACTAACCCACGCCATAGTCCAACAAAGAATATCATTACAGTCTAGGAATGAAATATGGACTGGTCAGTTCTACATTAGCAGTTTCAAGTCTGGGAAGAGCTCAAATTTCTCTACAAACTCCATTTTTTAAAGCTTGAATCATAGGATATGTGGAACAATCCAGGGAACCGGATCAAAGACCTGCAACCAAACCAATTCGTTATGAAGAAAGATCGACTAAAGATTAAAATAGATCTAACGCCAATGTCTACCATTTTACATATACAAAGTATATAATTATAAACAAAAAATCAAAGCTAAAAAATGTTTGCTACTCTAGAAACAAAAAAGAAACATTGTAAGAAAAACATGAAGGGAGTCAGAGATTTCGAGTATACAGTGTCAAGTAGTGCTCCAAGGCGATCGCCAAAGGCTACCTCGACGATGGTTGCATCTGGGTTTGAGTCTTGATCAATTATCACTTTAGGTGTTGGAATTCTGTCAGTCTCTTTGGAACTGTCATCCTGTCACAATTGAATTCAGGGAAAATCAGAATGGATTTCCAGATAAATGCATCAAGCAGGTGCTTGAATACCTCAACAACAGTTGGGTATGTAGCTCTAGGAGTGTGTTGGGATGGACATCTGACAATATCCCATAATACAACATTAGCAGAAAATAAGACACACGCAAAGAACAAGCATATGCTCCAATCCAACAATCGAGGGTTAAGAACAAACACGACATGGTATATAGAACGATCACACATCAGTAACATCTTGATGTGCCTACAAGTTCTCGATTCATCCGTAAGAAAATCCTAGATTAACAAGAAGTCGAGATCTGTGTTTTTTGATCTATTTAATTGGGGATAAAAAAGCAAAGATTTCACATCCATGGAACATTTTTACACATGAATCTGTAAGGGGAAAAAAAATAAGTCTATAGCCAGGAATTAGGCCATGAACATTTCAGCCAGGTAATTTACATTAAACATAATTGGTCAATTCTCTTTGCTGGTCGGGATGCAACAATCGATGTACCTGTAAATGGATCTGCAATTGGGTCCATTTTCTCACTGGTGGGCTCAATACAATGAGTATGCTATTGGACTTTTGCTCTGCCAACAAGGGACAATTTTCTATAGCATAGACTTTGATCCTTGAGGATGTCAAACCTTGGTGGAAATTGAAACCAACAGAGAATGTCTAGATAGGTCAAATACTTCCATAGATTTTGCTTAATCAAGTCCACACATGGTTTAGGTTTCTTATATGGTTAATGGAAACGTCCTATTAGTTCGAGTTGCAACAATGGATGAGAAGTTAAATTCTTCTTCTGAAGAAGAGAGGTATAACAGATTGACACACTCATGCTTTGTTACAATGCATCATTAAACCTAGACAAACTTCCAGAAGAGGATACGAAAATGAAAAACGTTTATCGATGATAAAGCAACAGAAGAGCAGATCCTTCTAATCCATTTTGCTTGGAGTTATCAACAACAACAACAAAACTCTTAACGCTAAGGAGGAAGAACGAAACCTAACTTTAGGATAAAAAGAATGGATTAGGCCTATTCAAAACCCTAGCTCCGCTATTTACACTCAAAAGAAAAAAAAAATCCAAACTACGAGGATAAAGATCGAATCATTGAACTCAGAAGCCACAAGATCCAGTTCACCAAGTAGTCTATCTTCCGTGCAAAGAATCCATGAAAGAGGAGGTGGAGATTTACCTCCAAGAGATAGTCCGGAGCTGGATGGCGTCGGAGTGATCGGCCACTTTCCTGGCGAGCTCCTCGCACTCGGCACAGTAGAAGAGATTTACCTGCTTGTCCACTCTCTTAGCCATCGCCCACAACCCCACAGCCGCCGCCAAGGTTGCACCCTAGGACAAAATGAGAGAGTGACAGAGAGAGAGAGAGAGAGAGAGAGAGAGAGAGAGAGAGAGAGAGGAGAGATCAAGGTCTAGGTCGTCCACGACAAATCTTTTTGGCCGCTATTAAGGCAAGAAAAAAATGGCAGCCACTAAAATCATCAACTCTACGCTCTCAGGCATCGTATCCCTCGTGTGCTGTGATGCACGGTGCAGCGTCAGAGAAAGGCTGCTCCACTACGCGCAAAAGCGAGTGGCTCAAAAGGGTGGGCCACAAGCCAGCACCTCCCGGCTCCAGATTCAGACCAAGGCTCGGTCGGAGGACCCCGAAAGCCATCGCAAGCACCGTCATTCTTCTGCGTTAGCCTGAGAGGAGGAGCTTGAGCAGAAAACCCACTCAACCTCAGATCTGTAAAGAATACACATGAATCGAACAGAAAACCCCCCAAAACAAACATCCTGACCAGAGAAGGAATAAATCGAAGGAGCGATCGGACAAAAATAAGCAAGGGAAAGGGAGAGACGTAACCTCCTGTACGGCGAGCGGCTTGCACTGCATGAGCTGCGCGATCTGCTCATCCAGGTTGCCATGGGTGTCCGAGGCAGGCACTGGACTCACGCTCATCTTGTCCTCCTCATACCAGTCACCTCCTCAACGTCGGGGGAGAAGGAGGCTAAGAGATGGGTCGATCTGTCATGGTCGAGCGCCTCAACACCGGGATCTGTCGCTTGATGAAGGTGTGGTCTTGATGGAGAGTTCGGAGGAGTGGTTCGCCGGAGAGGAGTTGGATGGAGAAGGCCGCGTGAGATGTGGAGTTGGGAGTAGGGTTCGGGATCAAAAATGATCGGAAGATAGGAGTTGGGAGAAGGGTTTGGGTTTTCTACTCCTTACTTAGATCCAACGGTTTGTATTAATCAAGATTTAGATGAGAATTGAACAATAGACAACACTTTTTAAAAAATGTTGTCGTAGACACTAAAACAAAGTCTAATAGACAACGCTTTTTATGAAGTGCTGTCTTTGACCCGTAAAAATCACTAATAGACAACTGTTTTTAGAAAAGCGTTGTCTATTAATAAGAAAATAATGAAATAGACAACGCTTTTCACTAAAAGCATTGTTAAAAAAAAAATAGACAACGCTTTTTATAAAAAGTGTTGTCGTTTAAGTGTTATAGAATCCCAATTTTCTTGTAGTGAGAATACAAAAGATGTAACCAAACTAGAGATATACCTTACTTCCTATAGCTCGGAGATGTCTTGCCACTGCCTGGTCCCAAAACTCGAAGTTACATTGAGAAAAATCAAAACATGAAATCCCCAATATGGAAAACAGGTATCGCAAACCCGCTCTGATACCAAAAATTGATATCAGATTAACTCGAAAATCCAAAATCGAACCCGAGTCAAAATCTCAAAAACACAAAACTCAGCCTTTGACTCGAACCAAGCTCTGATACCAAAAATTGTCACGCCCCAGAGGAGTCCCTGCCAGAAAAAATCCGACAACATCTCCCCTGTACCGGTGACAATCTGAAGCATTTCTACATACAAAATATACATCAACCACATTCGGCTGGAATATATACACAACCATGCAGTTTATATCATCAACCCACTCGGCTGGAATAAAATAAACACAACCACGCAGTTTAATAAGCCTACACAGCTGAAAGTAAACACACAATAGCGTAAACGCAGCGGAAAACACAAAACAATACGAGCGTAAGACCAACAACGATAATAACAAAAATACCTGCAAGGCTGCAACCACCAGACTAGACTCCAAAAATCCACAGTGACTTGCTCAAAAGCAAAATACACAAAATTAACATACCACCCAAACAGTAACAAAACCCAAAAAGAAAACTATTCTCTAGTGTGACGTGGGACCGGTAGCTGAGACTCTCCAAGCATCCATGACTCATCTACTTGTTACCTGCCGAAAGAAAACCAATTTGCGAGGTGGTGAGTATTGGAACTCAACGGGTAAAGTTAAGATACTGCATGAACAAAATAAACCATTAGAGAATGCCAAAAGGAATACAGTCTCATAAGAAGAATAGCAGACACTAAAATAGAATCATAATAAATGCTCATACCTAAAATGATATCCTAAGCAAGGTATAGAAGGTCAGAAATGGTACTAATCTGTTACAGTACTGCTCATAACTACAGAGGTAATAAACAAGGTATATACAAATTTCCAATGAATAAACCGATGTCTAAACATCTACAATGAGAGTATATCTCAACATAAGTAAGCATGTCAGCATATGTGAACAACAGTAGTAAGTAAGCAATAACAGCATATGTAAACAGCAGCAACCAAAGCAAATATAATAACAGTGTATGCACGGATGGTCACTCCCGCCCACCTCTCTGCACCATGACCATTGTATGGTTGAGAGGTCGGGTCTGTGACAGACTGTACACCACTCCAGCTACCACTCTCACGAGTGACTGAGGGGACAGTTGCATAGTAGCTAACTAGCTACATCTGCGACAGGGGTCCGTGCTGCTAGTGCTTCAGCTATCACTGCCCATGAGTGGTCGAGTGTGGCACGACAGGACAAGCGACATCAACTCCAGCTACCACTCTCTCGAGTGGCCGAGGATGCGGCCCTGGTCAACGACTCTCTCGACCGCAAGGGAGAATTGGTCGTTGACATGCATGTCATGACATGATGCGCCAAATGCAACAATCATCATACAAATATAAGTAAAAGATTTAGGTATGCTACATGAAGCCAGCATGCTCAATATAGTACATAAATAAACAACAGTTAAAGCATACAAACATAGTATCTAGTATCAGCTATTGATCCAGGACAACAACAAAAGACTATATAGATATGGAAATGAATTTCTCAAAGATCGCGTGGAAGTATCAAGCGTAGGAAAATAAGAGTGGAGTCAAGGTAAAAATAATTCTTATCCAAATTAGTTCATGCACCAAGGTCAAAGTACTAAAAGAAACAAAGCAAGAAGTACCCGCCTTTATACGTAGATCCTGTCAAGTAGTCTCGCGTCAAGACGCTCGTCTCGAATCAACGTCCTACAAATAATATGATATATGATTTAGCTAATCACATATACAACAATTAGCTAAATCTCAAAATTCAATCCTAATTCGATTAGGTAATTGTTTAATTTCACCTAATAATCCAAATCCAACTAGTTGATAAGCTCATCTTTAATCCACCAATCAATTCAAGATCTACTCAAATTCACATATCACAATAGTATAATCCGCTTGTCAACTACTAAGCATTATGAACCCAACATACATAGTTCATCCACATAATCAATTGTTAGCTATCCATCCACTAACTAATCTAACTCATTAATCAATCTCCACTAATCGTCACACCAAATGAAATCCAATAAGCAACGAAGTTAATTCTAAAACTCACCTAGATCTGGATGCCCCGCTATAGGACTCTTAGCCGAAGAACCTGCTATCAAAATCATGGTCGGAGCTAGGTTGAAACGCTGATCTCCTAATTCGGTAAACCTAAATCACAAACAACATATTCACATCCAAGCATTAGACCTAATTCTTAACCCACAGCCTAATTCCAACATCTTACCCTTATGATAAGGTCTCCCCCTGTTGGCTTGCGGCTAGGAAGACTGGTTGCTGGATTGAAAGCTGGAGATAAACCAAAACTCAGAACCCTTTGAGACTGGCAGAACCTTGCCCGAAGGGGATGCAAGGGAGATAGCAAACCTTTTTGGAGAAACCACTCCATCGAAGTCCAGAGATCGTCGCTACTGTAGGTTCGCCAAAAATCACCATCGTCTTCTTTGTTGATGGTTGCTAGGGAGAAATAGGAAGGGGGCTTCGGGAAGAAGAGAGGAGTAGAGTCATGCATAGTAACCTCACCCGAGCCCCAAGACAAACCTCCACTGCTCAGCGGTGACCCACTGGAGGAAAGGTAGGCTGACGGTGAAGACCAAACTAGGGCAGAGGAGACGACGCTAGGACACAGAAGAGGGAGGCGGGGTGGCTTCGACTTTCGGCGAGTGCTTGGCATCTGCGATGAGAAGAGGCAACAGCTTTGTGGCTTCAATGCTAGGGCACAAGGATGACGTCCTGTGGTGCCTGCATTAGGAGGAGAGCCGACAGTGTGGCTCAAGGGAGAAGAGGAGAGTCGGCGGTTGCTGGGTTGCGCACGCGCGAGGAAGAGAGGGAAGGAGGAGTTCGGCGTTGTGAGTTAAGGCATGGGGAGGTGGTGGAGTTCGGCGACAGGGAGGAAGAATAGGGCACGAGAAATAAAACTTAAGGTAATTAATATAAACCTTAGGTTAATTAAAATAATCAACTCCCTAATAAATAGGTATTCCAAACATGCTTTTATCAAGCCCAGTAATGCATCCCCATTAAATACGTCGTACGAGCTCCGATTAATTCCAGAAAAATTTCTAAAAATTCTTTAAAATTCCATTAAAGCTATTTTCCTATTAAACCTTATTATTTAATTATTATTTGTTGCCGTATTTTACATATGTTGAGTTATATATTTGTTGCATGAGTTAGACCCTGGCTTACGTTTTAGTAGTGTATATATATCTCACATGTTACCCTTGTCATCATGAGCAGTACTATTGTAGTTCCTCACTACCCTTGACTTTCTATTACTAGCTTAGTATATGGATTCAGGTCCATATATTCATTATGTTACCTCTGTAGTTCATGATACTTTTCCCCTATGAGACTGTGTATCTTTAGCTCTCTCTATATATATTATGCTCATCCACTATCTGTCTATTATCCAATGTGTCCCAGCACACACCAACCCTTGAACTGGTATTTCTTTCACTATGAAACAGATAGATGGTATAATGACACTTAAGAGGACCCTGACTTCCAATACCATCTCGCATCCGAGGATGGTTTTCTTCCTTCTTTGTTGGTGTTTTGAATTTGTGAAATTGGTATTGTAATAACACGATGTGGACTTGGATTTTAACCTTGTGGTTTCTTGTATTAGGTTTAATGTTGTGATGTCAAGCCAAGCCGGTTCACAGTTAGTTATTTTATGGTTTTGCATTCATTATTTTGTGACTTCCGCTGTGTTTTATTTCAGCCATATGGGCAACTTATTATACAACTTTGTGGTTATGTTCTTTTTGTTCTAGTCATGTTGGTTGTGTATATAACTGTGTGGTTGTGTATGTTATAACCGTGTGGGCTATTGTTGATAGGTTGTGAGTAGCCTTGTGGCTATTGTTGATTTTCATCGGAGAACCTTACCCTCGGGGTGTGACAATTAATATTTAATTATTAAAACTTAATTTATTGTTAAAGTTAATTTAATTAAGGATTAATTTAAGGTTAAGTTTGATTAAGTTAATTAATTTCAAAATAAATAAAAATTAATGATTTAATTATTGTTTGAATTAATTAAATAAATTAGGTTTGAGATTAGATTTTTTATTTATTTAGTTTCTAATATATTGTATAATTTAAGATTAGTTAATTTAGAATTAGTTAATTTAGGAATAATTTAAAGTTGATTTTTAAGTTAATTATTTAAAATAATTTAATTAGTTTGAATTAACTTAAACTTAATTAATTTAGGGTTAGTAATTAATTATGAATTTATTAATTAAGAATAATCAATTCATTACCTGATTAAATTATATTAATTGATTAAGTTGATTAACCTAATTTAACTTTAATTGTTAATTTTAAATTTAATTAATTTGATTAATTAAGATTTAATTAATTAAATTAAATTAGTTTCATATTAGATTGATTTGATTTATATTATTATAATTGTTTGATTAGGTATTTCAATAAAAAGTTGGTTATCATTTTAAGTTAAGATTATTTTGGTTTGAGTTTAGGAAACTCAATTTTAATTAAAGTTATTAATTGATTAATTAAGGTTCAAATTAATTAATATTACTTAGAGTTAAGGGTTGATTTATAGTTTTAATTTAATTTAATTAATAATTTGATTATTGATTTAATAATTTATTTTATTTGATTTAGTTAAATATTATATTAAACTTGGATTGAGTTATCATTTAATTAATTAAAATAAATTCATAATTTGATTATATTGAGAATTTTAGTTTTGATTAATTTATAGTTAAATTAATTTATTTTGATTAAGAAGATTAATTTTGATCAATTTTTATTTAAATGTTTACTTTTAGATGATTAGTTAATTAATTTTGGATTAAAGTAATTTATTAAATAATTTTGAATAAAAAGTAATTTATTAATTTTAAAATTAATTGATTTTTTATTGATTATAAATTTGATTAATTATTAATTTTCTTAGTTGATTTTGTTTCATTAATTAAGGTTAAGTTTATATTAAATTAGTTTAAATTATTAAGAATTTTTGAAAAAGTTGTCTCTTGTTAGATTCAAACTTAGATTTGGGTTGATCAAGCAAACTTTCTAAGGATATGTTTTCAGTTAGTGGCGAGACATATAACCTTCTTATGTATCCACGATGGATCATTTTCTGAATACTTTCCAACATAATCCTACCGAAAGAACTTAATACTAATCTTGCCAAAATAACTTAATACTAGGTTTTAGTTTAACTAGTTTATATTTTATTGGAGTAGCTTCGGCTATATCCACTAAGTCTAGTGCATCAGGTAGAATACACATGATTCAGCCTAAACATGACTTCGACAAAGTTTCCTTGATGCACTATCATCCCAATCTATTTTGAATCTATGTTATTTGGGTTTGGTAAACCATTTTAACTAACCGTTATAAACTAAGAAGAAAAATAAACCTAAACCTAAACTTAAACATGCATATTTAGTCAATCAATTAGGTTGAACAATATTTCTATTTGCTCCCATTGAGTCATAATTTAGATATGATCTATATAAGAAATGAATTTAACTCTTAGGGATCAAATATTGGTTCAGTTTAATTGGTTTGGTTAAGCATGATTTAGAACTCATGCTTGAGCTTGATTTCTAACATTTTGATTAATTAATGATAGATATGGTTTTTTGGTTTTGTTTGGGTTATAACTATTGGTATAGCCCTAAGAGCCAATTATGAGATAATTAGTATTTTGGAGTTACTCATTGAGTTAGACTCAAATGAATCCACTCATTGGATTGAGCACTCATTGCATTGAGTCCAATCCAAATTAGACACATTGGATTAGTGAGTTAGACTCATTGGATTATTGGATTAATGGGTTAGACTCATTGGATTATTGGATTAATGGTTAATCTAATATAATAATCTAACCCATTAAGAGAAATATAAAGAGACAAAAATCCTTGGTATTAATTTGATGAAAATAAATAGGTTTTTGATTAGATTTTTTATTAGAGATGAAAAGTGTGACTCTTGATCTTCCCTTCTTCTTCCTCTTCTTCCTTCTTGGCTAAATCCCATTTTTGGTTGAACCCTCATGTGTGGCTAGCTCCATATTGGTGGTTATTCTCCAAATCGTGAGTTCGTGAGATGGACGGAACGTGTTCGTGTGGATACCATAAAGGCGCGGTCACTTGGCCACGTTGAGATCTACATCAAAAGAAAAGTTATTGTCGGAATTATGAAGGGTACGCAACAAAGGTATAACTTCCTCTCATGTAAAACTTAATATATGTGTTTTTATCCTTCACATGGATCTACTGGAGAGGATCCAGTTTGTTTTCTACTGTGCTTTCTACGTGTTTAGCATGCTAGATCCTTACAGTGGTATCAGAGTCACTTGCAAAGGCATATACTAAGTTGTTAGATTTTATATGTGATATAGAAATTGCATGAGATGTTTACTATGATTTGCATGATTATGAGTCTTTTTTTTGTTGGGATTGAAACAAAGTTGTTGTGAACAAAATGGTCTCGGCCAAACTAGGTCTCAACCATACAAGGTTTTGGCCAAACTAGGTTTCGGTCAAACTAAGTCTCGACCATCCAAAGGTCTCGGCCTAGACACTATTGTGAACAACAAGATTTTGGCCAAAGGTTTTGTGGGTAGCTAGGTCTCGGGTATAGCATCAACTCATACAATGAGTATGTGAAATATTTTTCCGTCGGGACCACCATGGCATTACGGCTCATAACTCTTTATTTAAATCATAGTAGATTTTATGTCATAAGGATATTGTGAATATATATGATATGGTGCATGGTTATGACCCTCTACCCTAATGTGATTGGATACGTGTGTGCGATGTTATAATTCATAATATCGTCTGTGTATCGTACCTTCATCTTTTATCACTCTTGTTGTAATGTTAGACTACCCTCGAATGTAACTCAAGATTTTTTTATATTTTGTAATGTAAAAATTAGAGAAAGAACCAGTCTATTGGACGATGGTAAAAAAGGGAGAAGGACAACAACACACAACGGCCAAGGAAACACTTGGAGAAGATGTAGGATCGAAAGCGCTAGAGGGGGTGAATAGTGCTCATGGCTTTCACGTTCATTTTAAAACTATCGAGTAAACACAGTGGAAATAAAAGAAACAATGCAAACACCAAGATTTACATGGTTCGGAGCCTGTGATGACTCCTACTCCAAGGCTAGCGATCGTTGATCGCTTTCAGTGGGCAATCACTATAAGTTTAGAAATTCTTTACAATTTGAAGTACAATATTAAAGCAGTAATAAAAATTATACCGAAAATGAAAAATAGTAAACTTGAAGCTTCTTGTCATCGGAGTCATGTTAAAGCTTTGTCGGATCGTTCTTTGAGCAGAGCATGGAAGGAAGACTATGATTTTGAGTTCGGTGTAAAGCCTCTGCTCGAGATAGGCTTATATAGCTTGTTGAGGATGCCTCCAACCCTGCCGAATCCGCAACGTCGATAAACCCCGCGTCACCCGCTGCTTATCTACCTGAGGGCGCCTCCAAGCCCATGGAGGGTGCCCTCCACCTAGTGTCCATGGTGCCTCCAGCTCCATGGAAGGTGCCTCGGGTATTATTCATCTGAGGCTTTAAGGCTTTTTCACTCCCTGCAAGATTTGTTAGTCTAAAATACAAAACATATCCTGCAAAACAGAGTTTAGCACAATAATATAAGAAATAATAAGTCATTTTGATAATCTCCGAACTGCCCGGTTCTGACTTCAGATTTCACCTCCAGAAACTCTAGGTCGAACCAATGCCTACTATTCCCCCACCGAGGAACGCGCCCTCACCTACTCCACTCAGGAGAGTTTACTTATTGCCAGCTTGGTCCTCCAGACCGACTGGACTTTTCGCCTAAGGTTACCACCCCCTAGGGTTTTCCTTCACCCAAGGTTACCACCCCCTTGGGCCTAAGGTTAACACCCCTTAGGGGTTTCCACCACCTAGGGTTACCACCCCTTAGGACCTAAGGTTACCGCCCCTTAGGATTTTCCATCACCTAGTATTACCTCCCCCTAGGACTTAGGGTTACCACCTCATAGGGTTTTCCACTTGCCTAACCGCAGCTAGGACTTTTGCCTAAGTACACTTAGGAATTTCCTGCAAACTCATTCAAACATGTTAGACCACAAATAACTATAACTTTGAATCCTTTGTCATTATCAAAACTCAGGTTCGATCGTTGGTTGTTTCCCGCACCAACAGAAGAGGCTTAGTCCTAGGTTGACTTTTCGCTCTTCTCATTAGTTTGAGAAGATCGTAGTTTATGGGGCCATAGCCATGTCACATTTAATTAGAGTATATGTTGATGTATGCCATGATATGCCATAACTGTATGCGATGTATGTGTAGCTAGCATAATTAGGTCCTTTTTATATACCTACCAAAGTTGGTGCTCACTACTACCTCGATCATCTGTAGTTAGGTTTTACTAAAATAAAGTGACTCATTTTATCTTGGTAGAGTGAGACATGACAATTGTGATGTCCAACTATTGGACTTTGGGTATGACTTAACTAAGTTATCTCAATTGGATTGAGAATTTAGAGGCATATCCCATGTGATGTAATTCAAATTATACTAGTCTTGGGTGATTAGCCAAAGTTAACTCCAGATGAGTTATACTATGGATTTCATAGGATGGGCAAATGAACAAATAGTCATGTTCACCCAATGATACAAGAGTTACATAAGATGTAATTGGTAAACGTTGTCTATGTAAGTTATACAAATCTTGGGAGATTAGCCAAAGCTAACTCAAGATAAGGTATAATATGGATCTTGTCCAATTGGTACATGTTGCCTACCTAAGTTATTCAAGTCTTGGGCGATTAGCCAAAGCTAACTCAAGATGAGGTATAATATGGATCTTGTCCCACTTAAATGTCTTTACTCCTAGGTTTAGAGCTAGTAGTGACTTTCTCCTACCAAGATTTAGAATTCAGTGGGAGAATCATTTAATTAAAAGCCTAATTAAATGATCTAAATATGATACCTATTTCTGTATTTTATTGTTATAGATCACCATGTCGTCTAGCACATCAAATACACTATCTCTGTGATCTGTCTTTAATAAGGATAAGCTCAATAGAACTAATTTCCTAGGCTGGTACTAAAACTTGAGAATAAACTCAAGCAAGAGAGAAAAGTATACGTCCTAGAGTAGCCCATTCCTGAACCACCCCTCCACTACTGCTACTAGAGCTGATAAGGATGCTTACAAGAAGCATCAAGATGATGCATTAGATGTATCATGCCTTATACTTACCACCATGAACTCTGAGCTTCAGAAGCAACATGAGAACATGGATGCCTATAATATGGTTGAACATCTTAGACAACTATATCAAGGACAAACAAAGCATGAAAGACTTGAGATCTATAAGGCTCTATTTTAATGCAAGAAGTAAGAAGGCAGTCTGATAGAACCATATGTACTCAAAATAATTGGATATGTGGAGAACCTATAAAGATTGGGATTTCCATTATGCTAAGAATTGGCCACTGACCTTATTCTGTAGTCATTTCCTAAGAGCTATGGTCAATTTGTAATGAATTATAACATGAATAAAATTGACAAATCATTGCCTGAGATATTGAGAATGTTGAGGATTACTGAACTCAACCTTAAGAAGACAAAGCCTAGCATCATTTTGATGATGTCAAAGGGCAAAGGCAAATGGAAGCCCAAAGGTAAGGGTAGAACCTAAGCCAAAAGAAAGGGCAAGACTTATTGGTGCAGGAAACATCCGACGATCGAACCTATGTTTTGATTATGTCAAAGGGTTCAAAGTTAAGTTGTCTTATTATCTAATGTGTTTGAATGAAATTACAGGAAAGTCCTAAGTATACTTAGGCAAAAGCCTTAACTGCAGTTAGGCAGGTGGAAAATCCTAGGGGGTGGTAACCCTAGGTCCTAGGAGGTGGTAACCCTAGGTCCTAGGGGGTGGTAACCCTAGGCAGAAAGTCTTGGCGGGTCGAGATCTTCGGGCAAAATCCTAGGGGGCGGTAACCCTAGGTTGAAAAGTCCTGGGGTCGTGAACCAGGTGGAAGTCTGGATGGGTCATAGAGCGAACATCCAACAGAAAGTCCTGGAGCCTCGGATGCTGAGCAAAAGTCTAGTTGGTCTGGAGGATCAACTGGCAATAGGTATACTCTCCTGAGTAGAGTAGGTGAGGACGCGTTCCCTGCTGAGGGAATAGTAGGCGTCGGTTTGACCTAGGGTTTTCGGATGAAAATCTAAATTCAGAATCGGACAGTCCGGAGATTGTCAAATACTTCTGTTATCATGTTTATAGTATGATAACTTTGTTTTGTAGGATATGTTGTTGTTTTGTGGACCAAAGTATCTTGCAGGAAGTAAAAAGAACTCAAATCCCCCGATGAACAGTGTCTAGGGCGCCTCCATGGAGCTTGGAGGTGCCTCGGATGCTTTGGTAGAAGCTGCGCATAAAGTCGGGTTGAAGGCGCCCTCCTGGAGTGTCGAGGCACCTTGGATAGACTTGGAGGCACCCTCAAGGGCATCGGAGGCACCCTCAAGAGGATAAGCAGTGGGAAAAGTGGAGCTTATCCATGCTGCGAATCCACCTATGATGGAGGTGCCCTCAAGGGCCTTGAAGGCGCCCTCAACGGCCTATATCAGCCAGTCTCGACTAGCAGCTTGACACAACACCATCTAAGCAATCCTTTATCAGCGCACTACTAACAAGACGATCCGACTGAGCTACAATAGGACACCGACGACCAGAAGCTTCGAATTTACGATTCCTTTATAGTCGGTATAATTTCTTTACAGCATTCTAAATTGTAAGACTCCTTTGTAAGATTTTCGAACTGATAATGAATTGCCCAAAGTAAACACTCAATGAGTGTGGGCCTTGAAGTAAGAGTCGCCACAGGATCCGAACCAAGTAAAACCAACCTACGTACTTGGTGTGTTTTTCTTGTGTTGTTTTCTTTTATTCCGCTGCGTTTACTCGATCGCTTTAAAAATGAAAGTGAAAGCCACGAGCGCTATTCACCCCCCCTCCCTCTAGCGCTTTTTGATCCAACAATTGGTATCATCACAGCGGGGTCGCTCTGAATCGGTACAACTACCATTCGAGCATTTTTTTGTCGCTTTTTCGTCCATTTTTGTTAAAAAAAATAAAACCTTACGTCTTTCATTTTTCCCTCCAAAACTATTTTTGAAAAATCTAGTTTTATCTTTTCACTGTTGGTCAGTGATATGGGTTTGGTTTCATGGATCTCCGATAAGGAAGGGAAAGGAGATAACCAAATGGAGAAGATAGATCAATATTGGTCGGGATATACCTCAAAGGAGGTAGGCCAATATCGAGCAGGACATATTTCTGAAGAGGAAGACCAATATCGGCCGGGATATACCTCAAAGGAGGTAGGCCAATATCGACCGGCATATACCTCAAAGGAGGTAGGCCAATAACGATCGGGATATACCTCAAAGGAGGTAGGCAAATATCGACCCAGATATACTTCAAAGGAGGTAGACTAATATCGATCGGGATATATCTCAAAGGAGGTAGGCAAATATCGACCTAGATATACCTCAAAGGAGGTAGACAAATATCAACCCAGATATACCTCAAAGGAGGTAGGCCAATATCTGTAACGCCCGCCCTCCCTGCTAACCCTAAGGGCATCTCCGGTAAGGCAGAACGACGCACATTTGACCTTCTCGTGTTCAGGCCAGTCCAGTAGTTCCATTATGCTCTCCACGGTCTTGAGCCAGTCTTGTGCATCCCATGGTTCACAGTTTCCCGAGAATACTTCCGGCTTAAGCCTTTGCCACTGAATCAGATAGGTCTCTTGTCGGACCATCGGAGTAGGGGCTGCCGGGGGTACTGGCGCGGCTGTAGGTATAACCGGTAGTGTTGACCCATTAAGGTAGTGATCAGCTGCTGTTGTTCTGTGATCTGATGCTGGAGGTCTGCGACTACCTGTGTCAGGTCTGGTGGAGTCACTGTCCCCTCGGTTCGGGCATTGCGTGTCCTAACCATGTTGATCTAAATAATGACAAATAGACTAGTGTAAGTGGTTATCGTTTTTAGCTAATCTAACGTACTGTTTTGTTTCTATCTATTTGTTCTGGTATTATTCCTAACCTACTAATATGTAATCCTAATTTAAATTATAACTAAAAGCATAGAATAAAGCATCAAACATAAGCAAGCAGAACATGAAACTAAAGCATAAGCATCATAAGGAAAAATAAAGAATAGAGTGACAAGCAATATAACATAAAGAAATAAAGCATGAGCAACATAAGGAAAAATAAAGAATAGAGTGACAAACAATATGACATAAGGAAATAAAGCATAAGCAATATAGCAAAGAAAATAAAACATAGGCAATATAACAAGGAAGAAAAATAAAGCATAAGTCATATCACGTGAAACTAAGCATAAGCATATAACAAGAAAATTAAACATAAACATTCTTACTTGGAGCGGCAGGTCGGAGGCTTGATGTGTGTGTAGTGAGCTGGCAAAAACTTTAGCTCTGATACCAACCTGTAACGCCCGCCCTCCCTGCTAACCCTAAGGGGCGGGGCTACGATACTCCATGTACAAATTTTTCTTTTTAAAATAGCGGAAGACTTAAAATAATTTTCTTAGTTTAATAAAAACTTTTCTTTTCATCAAATCCGAACTACACTATCACGACATCCATAACATGATATCAAAATTAGTAGAAACATAACATCAAGTCACACATACGGTACTACAAATCATGATACCAAAGCATAGTTCTTTAAAAGTTTTTAAAGCAGGTTCTTATTTGGTTGCCTAGCCACTACCACACACATCTCCTGGCCTCTCCTGCTGCTCCTTTAGCTCATCCAGCTTTTTCCTTTATCTGTGTTACAAGGAAAGTAAGCTATGAGCACTCATGGCTCAGTAAGTTCCTTTCCTACTCACTAAAACCGAAAATCATCACATGATCAAAGAATGTCTCAACATAACATGATCTCCACTAGTCATGGCATAACATATCATACTCTTTAAGCATATCATGCAACATAAAAAAATCATAACTAGTCATGGCATATCATCTCTTAAAGCATAGCATGAAACATAACATAATCATATCTAATCATGGCATATCATAGTATCATCATAAGGTGGCATGGCATATCAAGCTCTTAAAGCATAGCATGAAACATAACATAATCATATCTAATCATGGCATATCATAAATCATAGCATCATCACAACATGATCATAAGGTATATGCAATATGATTTTGAAAACATGTATCCGAAAAACATGTGTATGTCTCATGATCTTTAAAATCATTTCTTCTTACATATATACTTGAACAAAATATCAACAAAATCAGGGCCCTGGCTTGTACCACACATAGATAAATCACGTAGATATGCGCGCTTCCTAAGTATATCCAAGGTAGCAAGTCTTGAATCATACTAGGAACTAGGTCCGGATCACACAACCATAAACCTAGGGGCGTACTAAGGAGCCCATCCCTTTGTTTTTACTAGCCTGGATCACACAGCCAAAGGCCTAGGGGCTGATTAGGAGCCCACCCTTGGTACAAGCCTTACAAAGTAAAGTAGCATGTATAAAAATGCATCATTTAGTCACATAGCATATCATAGAAGTATGCATCACTTAGGCATACATTATGTCATAAAAGTATGCATCACTTAGGCATACATCATATCATAAATAGTATGCATCACTTAGGCATACATCATGTCATAAAAAATATGCATCACTTAGGCATACATCATGTCATAAAAGCATGCATATTTTCACCACATAGCATATCATGAGAGCATGCATATTTTAGGCACATAGCATATCATCAAAGCATGCATATTTCTATCCACATAGCATATCATAAAAGCATGCATATTTTAAGCACATAGCATATCATCAAAGCATGCATATTTCTATCCACATAGCATATCATGAAAGCATGCATATTTTAAGCACATAGCATATCATCAAAGCATGCATATTTCTATCCACATAGCATATCATAAAAGCATGCATATTTTAAGTACATAGCATATCATCAAAGCATGCATATTTCTATCCACATAACATATCATGAAAGCATGCATATTTTAAGCACATATCATATCATGGAAAGTATAAATCACAAGCATACATGTTTAAGCATAAGGGTGTATCATGTGATTATACTATCATAAGAAACATGGTAACATAGTTAGCTTGGGTTCTAAGCTTCATAATCCCTTGGGTTCTTATCATGGCCGAACCCCCCTTAGATCTCAATTTAGGTAAAAACAACCTCCAAGCATGTGGAACCTAAATTATCATCACATCAATTTCATAGGAAGCATTATAAGCATGATTAACTTGGTTTCTAAGTTCTCCAAGTCCCTAAACTTCATGTGGTCGAACCCTATCAGGTGTGAAACAAGGTCCCAAATGTCATGAAAGCATGGAAACCTTAAACCATATTTATAGCATTTTTTTCCAAGTAACATAGTAAGCATATTTGAGCTAGTTCCTAAGTTCTTCAAGCCCTTAACATATGTCATGGCCGAAATTTAACAAGTATTCATTAAGGCTAAAAGCAAACATACAAGCATGTGAACTTGAACTAACATCATGTATAAATTCATAATAAGGCATCATACAATGGGTATGGCCGAAACTTACCCTAGCCTCATTTTAGGTCATTAAACAACATATAGCATGAGAACTTTGGCTTTCTACTTATCATATTTCATGTAGAGTGACATGAGCATATTTAATTTTTGTTCTAGGGTTTCTAGGGCATCTATCCCTTCATGGCCGAAACATACAATGGTCCATTTAGGTCATGGAAAAATTATACAAGCATGTGACACAATCAACATATTATCATATTTCCATAAGAAGCATTTTTAACACAATTGGTTTCAATTCTAAGGCCTCTAGATCATTTAAACCCTACTTGGCCGAGACTCATCAATGTTCAAATTTGCTTCAAATATCCTAAAAGCATAGGAAGTCATACAAGTTTCATAGCATGTATAAAGACAAGCATAATAAACATACATGTGAATTGTGTCTTAGGCTTCCTAGGTTTCTTTCATTTTTATTTTATTTTTCCTCATGGCCGAAACCTACCAATCTATAAACTAGGTTTTAAGTGGCCTAAAGCATGGAAAACCTAAGTAAGTTTCATGGCAAAAATTACTAAGAACATCATATACAAATTTGGTTCATAAACAAGCAAGGACCCTTGTGATCTTACATGTCATACATCATGTAACTAAATTCTCTATACCCTAATTAAGCATGAGAGCATTAAACAACTTTTATATCTTAATATCACAGAGGTCTTGAGTATGTTAAAATTTTGTTTAAGCTTTTCTAAGTTATCCATCTTATCATGGCCGAAAATCTTAAGGAAGAGTTCATGAATTTCTAGCAATATTCGACATGCAATTCTTTAAGAGAACTCTATATTCTATCATATAAACATGGTTACCTAAATTTAAAGGTTTTCCTAACCCTAAGATCTTTTCTTGGCCAAAACATATGAGTGGATTTCTTTTGGTTCCAAGTAACTTTCAAGCAAGAAAAACCAATAAAAGACCCTTAGTAATTCATGGAGGGAATCTTGTACTAGTTTGGTTAAGCAATGATTTCCCTAACCTCTTTAAAATATTTTTGGCCGAAATTCTAGGGTTAGGTACTCCTCTAACCAAGCATCATATAGGTATAAAAATATGAAGGAAAACCTTCCTACATAGCATAGAAAAATATCATGAAATGAGGACTTGTTTAAACCTTCCTAGATTTGAAAACTCTTCTTTGGCCGAATTTTTTTCTTAAATTATATTCTAGGTTTTCTAATCCTCATAAAATCCGAAAAGCACATAAAACGCCTTGTACCATAGGTGAGGGGAAGCTTACATCCTTTTCGCTTGTGGATCTAAGGTGTGGTGATGGAAGAAGTAGCCTCTTCTTCTAGTTCCCTTCCCTTGATTCCCTTGCTAAGTCCTCCTTGTATCTTAGGCTTTCTTAGGAGAAAACCTTGGCTTGGGGCCGAAGATGGAGGAGAGGGGACTGAGGGTTCGGTGAGGGAGAGGGAGGATGAGGGAAATGAGAGAAAAATAAAATCTTCTCTTTACATACTCTCTTTTATGTTAAGGGGGAAGAGGTAGCAAAATTGGTTTTTGCTTTCCTTTTCCTTTAGCCCTTTTTTTCCATTTTTATTTTTATTTTATTTATTTATTTGTTCTCATCATTCATGATGAAACAAGGGGGAATGAATTGTTGGGGGATCGGTGGCCGGCTTGAAGGGGGGTTGGATAGACGGCACCCCCAAATCGCTCGCTTTCTACGTATTTGTTAGTTGCGCAGCGGAATACAAATAATACAAACACAAATACGAATGCTAAATACAAATACAAAGAACAAGAAAGAGCAAGCAAACCAACACGCGCCGATTTATGTGGTTCGGAGATGATGCTCCTACTCCACGGCTGTCCGTAAGGTGGACGATCCCTCAATCCGTCGGTGGATTAGTCCCCGGAAACTCCGGCTAGCTCAAACCGCTCCTTGTGGGTGGAGAAACCTCACCACAACTTCAACCAAGAACACTTGGACACAAGAGATCCTTGAGCACTTTGGTGACTACTAATTAGGCTTTAACCAAGTCTAATTTCGTCGCCTTGGCCGGCCATACCAATCTCCTTCTTATAGAGCTTGGAACAAATCAGAACCTGATTTGCCCGTTACCAGTCGACTGGTCCTTGCACCAGTCGACTGGTGCCAGCCAAACGGCACTCCAACGGCTATCTATCAGTCGACTGGTCTCATGACCAGTCGACTGATCCCAGCCATTTCGGGCACAGAATGCTTCTGTGCTCACCACCAGTCGACTGGTCCCAGTACCAGTCGACTGGTACAACCCTAAACTTAGGGTTTCCCATCCCGAGTACATTTCACTCGCACTCGGACCCTCACGACTCACTTGACTCTTCTTTGCAGCTTTGACCTCTTGCCTTCAAGCCTACTTCCTTTGGCTCTCGTCCCTCGGATGCATCCAAGCTCGCGGCTTGTCTCCAATGCCATCCTTCGCGTATGCCTCGAAGTCGCTTCCCTCGGCCCTTGTCCTTGCTGCCTTGTCCACGATCCCTCAGATGCATTCAAGACCGCGGCTTGTCCTCAATGCCATCCTTCATCGGACCCGAAGCCGTCAACCTGAGTCAAATGTGTCACCTGCAGTCCTGCACAACTCAAGTACACATATCAAATAACGAGGGTAAACCTAACTTAAACCCTTTGCCCAAACACCAAAACACATGGTCCCGCGGACCATTGGGATTGCTCCAACAATCTCCCCCTTTTTGGTGTTTGGCAATACGTTTAAGTTAGGGAAAACATATAGCAAATAAACATGCTAAAAACAAATGGACTTACGATGCCAAGGCTACACACTTGGACTTACTCCGCCGAATGGACTTACATTGCCAAGGCTACACACTTGGCAACCGCCGAAACAAGTATTGGGACCTATCACAAGGCTCCCCCTACACCTACGCTCCCCATTGAGCTAGGATTTTACCACGGGCTTTTTAAGAACCTATCACAAGGCTCCCCCTACGCAAAGGCACTAAAGGTTTTCCCAACTAAACCTTAATTCTCCCCCTTTGCCTAACATCCAAAAAGTTCTCCAACAATATCCCAATTGTTGAAAATTTCTCATCCAAACTGACCCTAAACTCATGTATTAATCCCCCTTGGATCCCATACATCTAAGTGAGTTGACATGGTCACAAACCAATGCTGAAAACAGTTTCAGACTGGTATCAGTCGACTGCCCCAAGTGCCAGTCGACTGCCCCCTTCGACAGAACCTTACAGAAGCATTCTATGGTCGAAAAATACTGTTACCAGTCGACTGGTATCGGCACCAGTCGACTGCCCTCGTCAAAATGAGCTTACAGAACCATTCTGTGCTCAAAAACATTGTTACCAGTCGACTGGTATCTGTACCAGTCGACTGGTACCCTATTTCTGAAAAAATCAGCCTTTTCAGGCCACCTTCAGAAATGCACCAGAAATTCCCTAGACCTCCAAAAATTCCCAAATTTTGTGGAGAGGTCTATTGTACCCTTGTATACTTGGGAAAAATATATTAAAAAATATATTTATTACCAATCCCAAGATTGACATAAAATCCAAAACTAGCTAAACGGTTCAATTGAACCTTGACCTAAAGTCCTAGTTTTGGCTTCCTGTTGATGTACTTGCCCATACCAACCCACAATGCATCCCTAGCATTGGTTTATATGGCATCTATACATCCAAAACCAATTATCATGCTATATGACCCCAAATGTCATATTTCTTGCATGAAACATAATCCATGTGTGCCAAATCCCTAGGTTTGAGACTCAAATCCATCTCCAAACCATTTGGCACACTCCATGGCTCCTCTAGACCCCCAAGTAGAACCCACCTGAGATCCATTGGCCATGGGTCCCAAATTGACTCTTGGAGCTCCCCCTAGAGCTCTTTACCTTAGTCACCTCCCTAGGTGACTCATCTATTGTGACCAAACCACAATGATGTCCCTTAGAAGATCTCCTTATCTTCTCGACCTTGGACACATCATCCTTGCCATAATCATATGCAACCCTAGCATATTTCTTTTTATTTGCCTTGGATGACTCTCCCTTGCCCTTATCATGTGCCACCTTAGCACATGGTCTCCTTTTGACCTTGGAGACACTAGATCGGTATCCCAAACCCGATCTATCATTGTTGGGTTTTTGACTCCCCAACACCATACTTAATCCCTTAGACCCAATAGTGAATCTCTTAAGGAATTTCTCTAAACCATCAAGCTTTGCCTTCAAAGCTTGATTCTCCCTTTCTAGGTTCCTAACCCTAGAGTCAACATGTCCACCTTGGACATTCCTAGACCTTCCCTTCCTAGGCATGTGTCTCCCCTTCTTGGGATTAATGCCTTGGTTCTCCATTACCTTCTTCTCCTTAGGTAATGAGAATTTAACGTGTCTAGGTCTATCATGTATAGGTCTCCTAGGGTTATGATCTACATTTACCCTATTTCTATCATGATATTTAAAACCAAAATTTTGCATGGGCATATAATGATTAACATTATTTTCCCTAGCATGCATGGAGGAGTTTAAATTTGACTTCAAATTTAAATTAGGGTTTACCTTACCCTTTACCTTTGGAGCTCCCCCTTGACATGAGCCTCCATTCTTCCTCCACTTCTTCTCCCACATCTTCAAATGCGCCAACTTCTTGAGCTCTTTCTTCTTTGGGCATTTGGTGTGGTAGTGCCCTATTTCACCACAAGTGAAGCATCTAATGTGCTTCTTCTCCTTCTTCTTCTTGGCATCATCATTTCTACAACCCACATTAGTATTCAAATCAACTTGAATGGGTTTAGAATTTACCTCTTTCTTACCCATAGGACATCTACTCTTGTAGTGTCCTTTCTCATGGCAACCGAAGCAAATGATATGGTCCTTTGACTTGACTTCGGTGGAGGTGCTTGCTAGGTTGATTTCCAAGACTTCTTCTTCTTCGCTTGTCTTGGATTGTTCTTCAATCATTGAGGATGTCTCCTCATCCACACTAGTGGATGGCATTTCTTCATCCTTCTCCTCAAATGTGACCAAATTCACTTCCTCTTCTTCTTTTGATGTTGAATTGATCTCCACATCCGATTGATCCTTCTCTATTTGAGCTTCTTCATCCGTTTCTTCGGATTTTTCTTTTTCTTCTTCTTCTTGTGTAGGCATGAGTTCTTCCCATTGAACCTTCTTTATCTTGCTCCATAAATCATGGGCGTTCTCATATTTACCTACACCACTTATCACATTAGGAGGCAATAAATCAATTAAAATTGCTATTACCTTTGAGTTTGCCTCCGATCGTGAGGTTTGCTCCTCCGTCCAATGTCGTGTTTGGAGCTTCTTTCCTTTCTTGTCCTTTGGGACTTTGAATGGCTCTTTGACCACCATCATTATGTCCCAATCCGTGTTGAAGAAAACCTCCATCCTCATCATCCAATACGTGATGTCCCCAAGGCTTCCTCCTTCAAATTTTGGAGGGACAATAAACCCGGCCATCTTGTGCTTCCTTGGCGGTTAGTCCAACGGAGAGCGTCCTTGCTCTGATACCACTTGTTGGGGGATCGGTGGCCGGCTTGAAGGGGGGTTGGATAGACGGCACCCCCAAATCGCTCGCTTTCTACGTATTTGTTAGTTGCGCAGCGGAATACAAATAATACAAACACAAATACGAATGCTAAATACAAATACAAAGAACAAGAAAGAGCAAGCAAACCAACACGCGCCGATTTATGTGGTTCGGAGATGATGCTCCTACTCCACGGCTGTCCGTAAGGTGGACAATCCCTCAATCCGTCGGTGGATTAGTCCCCGGAAACTCCGGCTAGCTCAAACCGCTCCTTGTGGGTGGAGAAACCTCACCACAACATCAACCAAGAACACTTGGACACAAGAGATCCTTGAGCACTTTGGTGACTACTAATTAGGCTTTAACCAAGTCTAATTTCGTCGCCTTGGCCGGCCATACCAATCTCCTTCTTATAGAGCTTGGAACAAATCAGAACCTGATTTGCCCGTTACCAGTCGACTGGTCCTTGCACCAGTCGACTGGTGCCAGCCAAACGGCACTCCAATGGCTATCTATCAGTCGACTGGTCTCATGACCAGTCGACTGATCCCAGCCATTTCGGGCACAGAATGCTTCTGTGCTCACCACTAGTACCCTCAACTTAGGGTTTCCCATCCCGAGTACATTTCACTCGCACTCGGACCCTCACGACTCACTTGACTCTTCTTTGCAGCTTTGACCTCTTGCCTTCAAGCCTACTTCCTTTGGCTCTCGTCCCTCGGATGCATCCAAGCTCGCGGCTTGTCTCCAATGCCATCCTTCGCGTATGCCTCGAAGTCGCTTCCCTCGGCCCTTGTCCTTGCTGCCTTGTCCACGATCCCTCAGATGCATTCAAGACCGCGGCTTGTCCTCAATGCCATCCTTCATCGGACCCGAAGCCGTCAACCTGAGTCAAATGTGTCACCTGCAGTCCTGCACAACTCAAGTACACATATCAAATAACGAGGGTAAACCTAACTTAAACCCTTTGCCCAAACACCAAAACACATGGTCCCGCGGACCATTGGGATTGCTCCAACATGAATCCCCTTAATTCCCCTCTTTAAGTCACGGCAAAAGAAGAAGGAGAGGGAGAGAAAAGAAGGAAGGCAAGTTGCCTTTCTCTTGCTCTTTTCTTGTTTTCTTTTGGCTAGCTTTTACTCTCACCCTTATCATGAGTTTCCCTCCTTTGCTATCAATATATTATTCCTATCCCAACTGGTTATTACCCATTAATCCTATCATTTACATCATGAGAGGTTCAAGGTTCAATCCTTGACCATTCCCTATTTTTATTTCTTTTTATTTATTTTTGGTTCAACATTCTACTAATATTTTTCTAAGGCAAATTCATCATTCTCTTATTTATCTTAAAAGCTTAGTGGGTGTTACAATATCGATCGGCATACACCTCAAAGGAGGTAGGCCAATATCGATCGGGATATACCTCAAAGGAGGTAGGCAAATATCGACCCAGATATACCTCAAAGGAGGTAGACAAATATCGACCCAGATATACCTCAAAGGAGGTAGACAAATATCGACCCAGATATACCTCAAAGGAGGTAGGCCAATATCGATCGGCATACACCTCAAAGGAGATAGGCCAATATCGATCGGGATATACCTAAAAGGAGGTAGGTAAATATCGACCCAGATATACCTCAAAGGAGGTAGGCCAATATCGAGCGGGACATGCCTTCAGGAAGGAAGGCCAATATCGGCCGGGATATACTTCCGAGTGAGTAGACCAGTATCGATCGGGACATGCCTTCGGGAAGGAAGGTCAATATCGGCCGGGATATACTTCCGAGGAGGCAGACCCATATCAATCAAGATATACCTCCAGGGAGGTTGGCTAAGATCGGCCGGGATATACTTCCAAGTAAGCAGGCCAGTATCGATCGAAATATACCTTCAGGGAGGAAGGCTAATATCGGCCAGGTTGAATAATACCTTAAAAAGATACTTGATAAAAATTACATACTTGATAAAATATAGCCAGTGCTGGCTGGGATAATAAGCATAGAGGGGCACGGACGGGCATTGCCCAAGGAGCCTCATGAGAGGTAATAATAATTGACCAAACCTAGTTAAGCTCAGCTGCGACCGATACAAGGAACATTGTTGTTATATTAAGCTATCTATGATATAGCAAAAATAGGAGGGGCGAGTAGGAACGATAGACACACTTTAAAAGGACTTATGAAACAGGATAGAAGTAAATATTTCAAATAAAGTAGTTAATGAAGATATCTGCAATATGTGATTATATAACAGGTGTTATATATTTGGCGGGAAATGTGTTTTTAGACTATTTTGCAGGTACTAGACGACAAAAAAGATACATCTGGGGTACAAAAAAGATTTCTTAAAAGTCATTTACCACAAGTATGCAGCTTACGTCATCTCATAACAAACTCTAACAAATCGGGGTCCACTTCATGACTACAGAGGTTATATGAAGTGGTATAAAAAGGGGAATTCTCTCCGTTGGCAAGGTAAGTTCACATCATTGTGCACACTCATAACCCTAATTTCCAACTACTGTTCATTATCTTCTTCTTCTTCCTTCTTCCACACCGAGAGAGATCACTGACTTGAGCGTCGGAGGGCCTAGCCAGGGATTCCCACCCTGGTCTTAGGTCACTGACGATAATGTTGGTTGGTCTCTTGTGCGCAGGAAGTTTTGGAAGCTCCGAATCTGGGTTTTCTTCTGTTAGATTTCTTTCTCGCCATTGGGTCTTTGCACCAGGAAGGTATTATGTGATTCTACTCTCCCTAATCCACTTTGGATTTCTCAGATTGGCATTCAGTCAGGTATCATTCTTCATCAAGGCAGTAGGTTTTTTCCTTCTAGCTCTCCGTTTTGTCAAGCTTCTCAGACAGGATCAGTCAGTATTAGCGAAATATCATATTTTTTTTAAATTTGTAAAAATATATATTTTTTAAATATTTTTATTAATATTTTATTATTTTTTTTGGAAATTACTGAATTGCTATTTTTATCTTTCTCCCGCACTACTAATCCAAGACCAAGTCTTGGGACATTATTTCTTTTTACTTTTTGTGTGTGAGATTCAGTTTAATGGCCTACCAAGATGGGTACAACACCACTCGCCTACCACTCCTATCTGGCGAGAATTTCGGGTACTGGAAAGACCAAATAGAGCACCAACTGAAGACCCAAGCAGAGATATGGACCATAGTCCAGATTGGATTCATTCTCCCCACAAAAGAAGGTGTACCGATCGCCTGTGACAAGTGGGATGCACAAACAATAAGAAAATTCGAGGCAAATGCAAAAGCAACATGGACTCTCCTATGTGGAATAACAAATTCAGAGCTTGATCGAGTTGGAAAGTGCAACAATGCTAAGGAGGTTTGGGAGAAATTATTGGTGCAATCGACCTAGGTTTTGATCGGTACGATCATAGTTTTGATGTGTGTGTCAAAGAGTTTAAGTTAGGTTCATCCTTGTATTTGATATGTGTATTTGAGTTGTGCAGGTTCGCAAGATACACATGCGACTCAGGTTGATGGCTTCGGGTCCGGTGAAGGATGAAGCATCCGAAGGACCGTGGACAAGGCAGCGAGGACAAGGCCGAGGGAAGCAATTTCGAGGCATACGCGAAGGATGGCATTGGGGACGAGCCGCAGGCTTGAATGCATCCGAGGGACGAGAGCCAAAGAAAGTATGCTTGAAGGTTCTGTTAAAGCTGCAAAGGAAGCATCAAAAGAGTCGTAAGGGTGAGGGTACGAGAGATTGTACTCGGAATAAAAGCATAAGTTTTAGGGTTTACTGTAGCAGCACTGTAGCAAAACTGTAGCGGCACTATAGCGGTACTGTAGCAGTCGACTGCATGTTTTGGCAGTCGACTGGTGCAGTCGACTGCGCAGTCGACTGGGCGCGAACAGAATGGTTATGTTCATTTGGTCGGTGTAGATCAGTCGACTGTAAGTTTTAGCACTCGACTGCACCAGTCGACTGCTAGTTTTAGCAGTCAACTGGTAAATGACCGTTGGTGCTGGAAAGTAGCCGTTGGCTACCTCTAACGGTAACACCAGTCGACTGATGGTTTTGCCAGTCGACTGGTGCCGAGATGAGTTGATATGATGATCAACTCTCTCCTCTTATTTATAGGAAGCTTTGGGGCTTGAAGGAGGTCACTCATGCTTATTGAATAACTCCTTGTCATTGCCCAAAAACTTCCAAGCCAACTCTCTTCCTCCTAAACCTAAGTTCATCATTGTAAAGAGGAAGAGATCCTTTGTGAGAGGTTTGCTCCACCGAGAAGGAGAAAGCTCTAGCCGGAGATTGCCGGGGACTGATCCATCGAAGGATCAAGGGCTCGTCCACCTCAAGGACACGCCGTGGAGTAGGAGCAAGCAATCTCCGAACTACGTAAAAGAATCGTGTTAGCGTTTGTGTTCTTACTCATTGCTTTCTTGTTTTAGTTTCATTTCCGCTTGCGCAAACTAACCGTGTAGAGAAGAAATCGAAGTTGGGGGTGACCTAGCTATCCAACCCCCCTTCTAGCCGGACACCGATCCCCTACAAGTGGTATCAGAGCAAGGACGCCCTTCAACGGACTAATCGCCAAGAAGAGCACTTCATCAAAATGGCCGGCTCAAACATTCATCCACCCAAATTCGAAGGGTACTTCTCTTGGTGGAAGAAGAGGATGGAGGTATTTTTCAAAACTGATTTTGACATAATGCTAATCATGGAAAATGGTTTCGAAGTGCCTAGGGATCAAGACAATAAGATACTTGAGAAAACAAGGTGGAGCAAGAAGCAAAGGGAAGAACATTTAGCAAATTCAAAAGCCATCCATCATCTACTAAATGTTCTTCCCCAACAAGAAGTAACAAGGGTGGGAACCTACTCAAGCGCCAAGGAGTTATGGGAAAAGCTAGTGGAGCTTCATGAAGGCACATCGGAGGCAAAATTGGCAAGAAGAGATCTTCTCCGAACTCAACTCAACAATGTAAAGCTCGAGAAGGGAGATAAGGTATCTACACTTCATGCTAAAATTAAAGAAATTTTAAGTGGACTAACAAGTGTAGGTGAGAAACTCTCCAACCGAGACATCATAATGAAAGCCATCAATGCCTTCCCAAGAAACTCGACATGGAGCTCTATTGTAGATTCATTCTACATTTCAAAGGATCTAGAGAAGAGCTCTCTAGATGAATTCTTCGCAACAATGGAGCTTCACGAAACAAGGGTTGAAGGATTAGAAGGAGAAGCAAATAGATCAAGAGGAGTAGCCCTTGTGGCAAACAAGGGAAAGGGTAAGAAGAAGAAGTCTTCATCCCCACCATCCTCCGACTCCGAAGAATCAAGTGCCTCAATGGATAGTGATCAAGAGGCATATATGGTAAGGAAGATGAGAAAAGCATTTAAATCTTTTTCTTCTAATAAATCACATGCTAGGAGAAGTTCAAGGGGCAAGAGTAGAAGAAGAAAGATCAAATGCTACAATTGTCAAGGAGAGGGACATATGAGAGATGATTGCCCTCTCTTGAAGAAGAAGGAAGGGAAGAAGAAGGAGAGAAGAAGACAAAAGAAAAGGGGAAGAAGGCTCAAAACCTAAAAGCAACATGGGATGATCCTTCATCATCATCGGAGGAAGAAGAGCACCATGTAGTAAATTTTTCTTTAATGGGAATTGATGATGTAGCCTCCACCTCATCCGAGCAAGAAGAAGGAAGGAGCTCAAGTGAAGATGAAGAGGGGAGCTCAAGTGAAGGGGGAGGTCAAACTTCGGATTCGGACTTCTCGGTAAGTGAGGTACATAATCTTCCTCCCCATATTTTAATTAAAATTATTTCAAGCACAAATGATGATTTGTTCAATGCAAAAAGGAGAAATAAATCCTTGAAACATGAGATTATGTGTCTTGAAGAAAAATTAGAATCCATGTCTTCTAAGGACAATGATATGCATGCTTCTTCTTCTTCAAATTCAAATGTATCATGTTTAGAAGAAGAAAATAAAGAATTAAGGGAAAAGGTAGAATACCTTACCAATGCCCTTAGGAAATTTGAAATTGGCTCTAAAACCCTAAATATGATCATTGGGAGCCAAAGGGCAAGTTTTAAGAAAAATGGGATAGGATACAATGAACCAAATAATGACAAGACCTATCATTGTCTACTTGCTAGGGGCAATCAAAAACCAAGACCATAGAACGAAAATGGATCCCCAAGGAATATTTGGTTAACCCAATTAGAAAGAATTTCTATTGGGTGCCAAAATCAATCCTCAAGGGTTAGAGGATTTTGAGTTTAGTCAACCAATGAAATCATAGTTCAAATCCTTGAAAAATGGTTGACTTGAGACCTTAAGGGGGAGCACTTAGCCTTGATAGAAATTCATGATCAATAGGGCTAAGTAGAGGTTACCTTTATCTCACAATGACTTGAATTATATTCTAACCATAAATGTGAGATACTAGGATGATACAAATAATTCACTTATGCTAATTGCATTTTGATGAGTTATGAAATGTATCAATTTTTAGTGATCATAGGCCAACTATGGGGAAAGTAAATGTTTAATTAATGGACATCTTGTCCATAGATCATAGTTGGACATTTCAAATGTTTTGAAAACAATTCTATGTTTTATTTACTGTGGTTTAGCTATTTTGAAACATATGATTGCAAAACAAGATTTCAAATGGATACAAACTTGATTGATTTTTAAAGTGTTTGAGTTTTTATCAAAACTTCAAAAATATGATGAATTTTCATGGAAACATATTTTTCCTTGTTAAAGAACATTATAAGAAATATGTTTTCAAAATTTCATGATTTTTCGAATTTTCTAGAAATTTTTATGCATTTCTGAAGTTGGCTTCAGAATGCTGAAATTTGGTTTTGGTATGTGCCAGTCGACTGCGACAGTTAACAGTCGACTGGTAGCTTTTTCCCAGCACATTCAAGAGCTGGTTTTGGGTATTTTTAAGTCCACATTGATACCATAGTATGTATACATGTTTGGTACAATTTTTGATGGTGTCAAAGGGGGAGAAATGCAAAGGTTTAAGTTAAAAACCTAACTATGTGCAAAACTTGAAAATTATGGTTGAGAGCATATGTTAAGGGGGAGCTTGGGTATTATGCTTTGCTTCTACTTTTCATGTTGATATTTATGCCTAACTTAAACATATTTCCACACATCAAAAAGGGTGAGATTGTTGGTGCAATCGACCTAGGTTTTGATCGGTACGATCATAGTTTTGATGTGTGTGTCAAAGAGTTTAAGTTAGGTTCATCCTTGTATTTGAGTTGTGCAGGTTCGCAAGATACACATGCGACTCAGGTTGATGGCTTCGGGTCCGGTGAAGGATGAAGCATCCGAAGGACCGTGGACAAGGCAGCGAGGACAAGGGCCGAGGGAAGCAATTTCAAGGCATACGCGAAGGATGGCATTGGGGACGAGCCGCAGGCTTGAATGCATTCGAGGGACGAGAGCCAAAGAAAGTATGCTTGAAGGTTCTGTTAAAGCTGCAAAGGAAGCGTCAAAAGAGTCGTAAGGGTGAGGGTACGAGTGCACGAGAGATTGTACTCTGAATAAAAGCATAAGTTTTAGGGTTTACTGTAGCAGCACTGTAGCGTTACTGCAACGTTACTGTAGCGGTACTGTAGCAGTCGACTTCATGTTTTGGCAGTCGACTGGTGCAGTCGACTGCGCAGTCGACTGGGCGCGAACAGAATGGTTCTGTTCGTTCGGTCGGTGTAGATCAGTCGACTGTAAGTTTTAGCACTCGACTGCACCAGTCGACTGCTAGTTTTAGCAGTCGACTGGTAAATGACCGTTGGTGCTGGAAAGTAGTCGTTGGCTACCTCTAATGGTAACACCAGTCGACTGATGGTTTTGCCAGTCGACTGGTGCCGAGATGAGTTGATATGATGATCAACTCTCTTCTCTTATTTATAGGAAGCTTTGGGGCTTGAAGGAGGTCACTCATGCTTATTGAATAACTCCTTGTCATTGCCCAAAAGCTTCCAAGCCTACTCTCTTCCTCCTAAACCTAAGTTCATCATTGTAAAGAGGAAGAGATCCTTTGTGAGAGGTTTGCTCCACCGAGAAGGAGAAAGCTCTAGCCGGAGATTGCCGGGGACTGATCCACCGAAGGATCAAGGGCTCGTCCACCTCAACACTACAAGAAAAAAGCCTTACAACAACACTCAAACGACAACGGTTTTATACCAAACCGTTGTCTTTTTGCCTTTTAACAACAGTTTTAACAAAAACCGTTGTCTTTTAGCAATTTTTTTGGCCTACGACAACGGTTTTTAAAAACCGTTGTCTATTTATGTTTTTTTAAGACTACGACAACGGTTTTTAAATGCTACAACAACAGTTTTTGAAAACTGTTGTCTATGTGCGCTTTTTTTTGGGATTACGACAACAGTTTTTAAAAGTCGTTGTCGATTAAGTGATGTTGAATACTGGTGTTTTTTTTCCTTCGTCGTTTTTTCCCCTTCGCTAATTTTTGCCCTGCTTTTTTTCTTTCCCTCTCCCCGAAAGTTTTTTGCCGCCGCATTCCACCCATTTATCTTCTCAATCCGTCCCTCTTTTCTCTTTTCTCACAATCTCTCGCTCACCGGAGCCACGTAGGAGCAGCAGCAGTCCACGAGTCCATTAAGGACGCCCTCACCGGCAAGACCTCCGACATGAAATCCACTAACAGTAAGTGTCCTCTACTTCTTCCTCCTGCATCTTCTCGTCGAAAACCCTAGATGCTCCACTGCCTTCCATCCTAGATGGGCCTCAGGTTCGCTTCTGCCATATGCGTCGCTGCCGCCTCAACTAAAAGGCCTCTCTATCATGCATTCTTCAACATGCGACTCAGTGATCAAACACAAACCCTAATGAAAACGAACCTGCGATGGAGGAAGAGATCTCTGCTGCTCTTGGACAAACTTCTTCTCCGCGTACTCGCCACTTTCACTGACACCCTTCGCCTCCCCGCCTCCCTCATTTTCAAATCATTTGAGGGGTTTTGTTCCTTACATATTTTTTATGCTTGTTTCTGGCCAAATAGAGTCCTTTTTGTGACCTATTTCTGCGTAAATTTTTAGTCACAAAATCTTCAATTTTTTGACTGATTTCAGGTCGATTCTTAGGGCTTCCAGTCGTGAGATGTTGGTGTTCAAGCTTAGTAGAGTTTTGAATCTACCCATCCCTTTTTCAATGATTTCCAGCATCAATTTGGATTTTTCTGGTGAGTATAGCCTCCTGCTCTATTCCAGCTTTCGGTATATCAAGTTTAAAGATTTTTAAGAGCTCACTTTCAACCTCTAGTGTGAAATTGCAGATGGGTTTCGTGAGGTATACAGGCTGCCAAAATGGGAATTTTTCCTACTTCGATTTAAATCTATTCACTGCAATGATTTAGCTCATGATCAAAGTAAACTTAAAGGATTAATCCAGAGCCTATGGGAACTTTCTGAATTCATTTTATTTAAGGTATTCTTTCCTTTAATGGTCATCCCTTTAGTTTTCCTTGTATCAGTATATTGTTATGTTACATATCTTTTTTTTGTGGGAATACTGAAGCTAGTTACATGATTATCTGTCATAATTACAAATAAAATAAAATTTTTATGTTTGGGGTGTTTTCTGTTGTCAGTCTTATTATTGGGGTACTTTCTGAATTATTTTTAGAGTTCAACCATGTGGAAGGAAAATGCATTTGGTAAATATATATACAACATGACAGAATATGTTGCTTGTTCTTGTGTTGGATTTATTATTAATTATGTTTTTTTTCATGGTGTTAAAATATATTCTAGTTTGCATTTTACTGCTTCACATCAACATATATATCTATATATATATTGACTTAAATTTTCTTGCAGCATCATTCTATCAGAAGACTGAAGCAAGGCAATCCCACTTATAACACTAACCCACTTATGCAGTCTAAATTACCAGAAGACAGGGAATCATGGTGTTGGAAAGGAGATAGAAAAAATTAAAAAATAGCATTTATAAATAGTGTGGTTGAGATGGCTCCTTTTCTATCTTTGACTACAACTTTTTTTTTGTTTTCTATTTTTTTTCCTTTCCTATAGATTCATCATTTGGAAATTCATGAGGTTGAGAGGATATTAACTATTGTCTGAATGAGAAGTCTGAGAAAACAAAAAGTGGACACAAACAAATGAAGCTCTTGCTAATATGGGTTCTTAGGTGGCAGCAAGCTGATATGACTATCATTGTTTTTCCAGAAAAAATTGATATTCATTCTATCCATTTTAGTCATAACATAAGTTACTTTAGCAATCATATATTTCCTATAGGTCCTCCCACCTCCAAACGTGATAGGTGCTCTTCATATAGGTCATGGTCTTACTGTTGCTATACAGGTGACTTTTATATTATGTTTTCCTTGTTACTTTCTATCTCGTGTTACTGTGTCTGTATCTGCCCTTTTATTTCTTTGTTTTATTTGGCATTTATATGGCTTGTTGTGCAATCTTAGGATACAATTATTCGTTGGCGGAGAATGTCTGGCTATAATGTCCTATGGGTGATAGGAATGGACCTTGCTGGTATAGCAATCCAGGTAGTAGTTCTTTTCATAATGCTCATGAACTATATCTAGGCTTGATTTTGTTCCATCTTGTTTACTCTGTAGGGCATGACTTTTTAGTTATGCAACATAAAAAATGATGAGTGAGGTGTCAATGCATCAATGCAATTGAGAGCAGAGTGCACATGTTTTTAGTTAAAATAGTAGGGCTTTGCAAGTTGTGTCTGTCAACTTTTAAGTTTGAGCAAAACCACCATTGGGTTCATTCTCAAGCTGTATGTAGTATGCTGAAACTGATTTTGATGACCACAATATCTTTTAGTAGTGTTGCTATTTGCCTGATCAGATCTTAAATTCTTTCTTATTTGCTATCATTTTCTATTATATTGGCTTCTGTGACAGTGATTTATAACCAAAGTTAGCTCCAAGGAGCAGCCTGGTATGCTTCTTTTTTTTTGTGTTTTTGTTTTCATTCCTTTTGAAGAGGATTGTGGCCAGCCTTCAAAAGTTCAGTGACTAGAAGTTTTAATTTGGACACTTCAGGTTGCATGGTGTCTGCAACGAGAATCCATTGGCATCTTGGATTGGAAGACTTGGTCTACCAATTTATCGAACTTCTGGTGACAATTCTGTCTTGTATGATCATGACTTGGAGAGGTAATGGTTAACTGAATAACTAACAGATATCACAGATCATGGAGACTATAATCTTATGGAGACAAATTTACTTCTATTTTTCAGCTACGCACTCTTTGATGGTGATGGACATCAAGTGCCTCAAGATCTAGTGGAAAAAGTTGGTAAGGTGTTTGAATCCATTCTGGAAGAGGCAAGTTCTTTATTAACCTTATATCTGCAGTGCTGATAACTTGGAAATATTTCTCTTGTGAAATGACTGTTCAAGGTTTACAGGCTAACAAACTTAGGTATGAAACAAATGAAGACATGTCTATAGCACAGGCTATAAGCTAGTCATGGAGAGGCATTCAATATGATGCATTATTAATGAATTAAGTCTACTTTATGAGATTTCAGATTTTTTTATTATTCATAGGCATTTAGTTTAGATCAAGTGACATTTCTTTATCTTCTTCTTACAGGTGGAGTTTGAAGGATTAGAAGAATTAAGAAGCAAGGATGAAGAAGATGAAGGATTAGGAGAATTAAGAAGCAAGGATGAAGAAGATGAAGGCATTTAGTTTATCTTCTTTCTTTATCTACTTGGTCCACTTCGATCCAAGTACGATGCAAACACGGCAAGGATGAAGAAGATGAAGTATTAGGAGAATTAAGAAGCAGTGTTTTGTTACTCTTCTAGTGTTGTACATGGTAAAAGTAGTTCAAATGATCCAACTCTTCAAAACTGGATATCAAGATTAGGATGTTGTGTTACTCTTCTAGGATTAGGATGTCGTGTTGTTCTACCTTTGTTTTAATAGTGTCGTTGTCATTTTGTTGGCTGTTTTTGAAATTTCTTCGGAATGTTGTAAATATTATTTTTGAATGTTAGAAAATTATATGTTAAATTTTATTTACAAATTTAGTATTTTGAATGATTTATAATACTAGAAAATTGTATAATAAATTTTAATTTTTTTTATTTTTTATCAAAAAAAGACAACGGTTTTTCACTGTTGTCGTAAATAGTTTAAAACTGTTGTTGAAGACCCTGTTATTAAAGGTAGACGCTCAAAGACAATGGTGAAAAACTGTTGTCTTTGAAGGAAAAGACAACAGTGTTTCACCGTTGTAAAAACTGATGTCTTTGTCTTCAAAGACAATGGTTAAAAACTATTGTCTTTGAGTACCCCCTTTAACAACACAGCCTTTAACAACAGTCCGAAAGGGGCTACGACAACGGTGAAAAACCGTTGTTGTAAGGCTTTTTTCTTGTAGTGCAAGGACACGCCGTGGAGTAGGAGCAAGCAATCTCCGAACCACGTAAAAGAATCGTGTTAGCGTTTGTGTTCTTACTCATTGCTTTCTTATTTTAGTTTCATTTCCGCTTGCGCAAACTAACCGTGTAGAGAAGAAATCGAAGTTGGGGGTGACCTAGCTATCCAACCCCCCTTCTAGCCAGACACCGATCCCCTACAGAAATTGCTTAAGTTTCATGAGATTCCTTTAGAGTCAGAAGATCAAGCCGAACCAGAGTTCGAATCTGAGTACAAATCTCCAGAGTCAGCCTCCGAACCAGACTCAGAAGAATCATATCAGACCGATTTCCTAGCACTGATGGCTAGAGAAGAGATAGCTAAATCTAAGTATGAATTTGAGACGGCAAAAGTCAAGGGGGAGGATCATGTCATGGATCTAAAAGGTAAAATTATAAATTCAAATTGTAAATTTCACATAATCTGTTTTAAGAGTAGGGAGAGAGGGCACTATAGAAACGAGTGCCCTACTCGTAAGATTTGGGTGACACAATCAGAGGAGAAGGAGAAAACGATCAGGGAAGGGAAGAAGCACATTGAATGCTCCAAGTGTAAATGAATGGGTCACTGCAAAAGATAATGCCCAAAAAGAAGACCCAAGAATTCAGGGGGAGAAATCAAGGTTAGTAAATTTACATTTCATGAAAATCCAATTTTTGCAACATATGCATGTGCTCTAACTAATCCTACTTGCTCTAGTATAGATTTCTCTTCAAAATTAGATATGCATGCAAATAATGTAATGAATAATGTTAATTCAAATCTAAATAAGAATAACTCAAAAATATTTAATAAACATAAGAAATTAACTTTTAGAAAATTAGAAATATAAAATAATATTTTAAAAGAAAAAATTGATAAACTAGAAAAGATTGTTAATAGTTTAACCAAATCACAAAATCTAGACTTGGATTACAAGTCGAAGGTAAAACTTAAACTCTACAAAGCAAGCTATAATCAAGTTCCTTTAATTATGAAACCATTCAATAAATTAATCGGTAAACCTAAAACTTAACCTAAAAGTTAACTTAAAATTGTAACTTGTTAACTAATAAACGCTTGACTTGTTTGATCTATGCATATAAGTAATTAATTGATAAATGTTAATCATGATTATTAATGGTATAATTTAGAAGGGTTAGATAAGGACCTAGGCGTGATTTACACTTGACAGTTAGACCTAGGGGTTATTGTAAGAAAATTAAATATTCAATTTCTTTGAGAGACTTTGTCTAGAAGTTGTGGATGATCTCATACCTAGAAAGGCCTAGTGCCTCGCTACAGCCTGAAAGTCCATCTTTGAATTGTATATTTAATTAACTTATTTAAAACCTGAGTCTAACTCAAATGTAAATTAATCCTTGGATAGAATTTAAATTTAAGATTAAAGTTAACCATCTCACAAAATTATTAAGGCTCCTTGATTGATAATTTAGAAAAAGGTGAGATGGGCCTAGGATTAAAATAGTGAATCAATTCAATCAAGTAAACTTAATTAATTTCAAAATATTAATTTTAATTTTAATTTCAATATTATACTTAATTTTAAAGTCATAATTAATTTTAAAATCTTAATCATAGTAAAGGTTCAAAAATCTTAATTATTATAATTACATTTTCAAATCATTAATTCTTAGACTTTCAAAAAACTTAATTAATTTTCATGATAACTAATTTTCAACTCATACTTAAGATTATCATTTCAAACTTAATTTTTAATATATTTTCAAAATCTTCAAAATTTTAAGTGTTTACTCAGTTGAAACACAAACTAATTGAAAATTTAAACTTATATTTTAAATCCCAATATTTTTCTTAAACATTGATAAAATTAAAATAAAGTCAACTCTATCTCACACTCACTCATAAGTTGAACATGCTTAATAACCTAGAATGGGTGAGATGGAAAATTAGGAAAATATAAAATAACTATTATATTTTTTTTACAAGCTTGGACTCTAGGACCCTAAGGATTTAATTTAGCATTAATTAAGGGGGAGTGCAAAGAAATTTAACACAGTAATTGTTGTTAAAACATTTTTTTTTCAAAGTTAAACTTTTCAAAAAGGTTCAAAATAATTTTTTAAAAAATATTTGATAAAGTATTTTAAGTTTCTTTAGCTAAGTATTTTTACAAGAAAATACTTTTAAAGCCAAGTCTTTTTAACAAAATATTCTTCAAGCTATGTGTTTATCAAAATATTTTTTAAAAAAAAACTGAAGTTTTTAAGCTAAGTAAAGTTTAAAAATATTCTTAAAAGTAAAGTATTTTTAATCTAATTCTTTTTAAGATAAGTACTTAACTAAGCTTTTTATTAACATCCATTTTAAGCTAAGTACTTAACTAGGTTTTGATCAATTTTTTTTGAAACTAAACTTTTATAAAAAAAATTTTAAAACCTCTTTTTAAAACCAAGTTTTTTTTTGAAAGTTTTTCAGAAAACCTAAGTACTTGACAAAGTTTTTTTTGAAAAAGCTAAAGTATTTTCAAAACATTTCAAAATTAGCTAAGTGTTTTTTAAAGCAATTATTTTTAAAAGCTAAGTTCCTATCAACTTATTTTGAAAGTTAAGTACTTGACAAAGTATTTTCAAAGAAATTAGCTAAGTATTTATACAAACAATTTTCAAAACATAAATATTAGCTAAGTTTGTTGTGTTATCTTTCAGGGGAGTTTAAAATAAAATGGACTATTGTTTTCTATCTTTTAAATAACCTTCTCTCTAGTTGTTTTTTTTATTTATGTCAAAGGGGGAGAGAAAAGTCAAAGTTAAGCAAAAGTCAAAGTTAAGAAAAAGTTAAGAATTTAGACATAATCTTTTAACTAAGGGAGAGCATAAAGAATTTTTTTTATGAATTAATTTTATACTCATTCATGCTTAAATTCCTTTATTATCTTACTATGTTTTACTTCACTTTAAACCATGTTGCCATAATAAAAAATGGGAAGATTGTTGGTGCAGAAAAAAGTTGACGATCGAACATATGTTTTGATATGTCAAAGGGTTCAAAGTTAAGTTGTCTAGTTTTCTAATGTGTTTGAATGAGATTGTAGAAAAGCCCTAAGTGTACTTAGGCAAATGCCCTAACTACGGTTAGGCAGGTGGAAAATCATAAGGGGTGGTAACCCTAGGTGAAGGAAAGTCCTAACTGTAGTTAGGCAAAGGGAAAACCCTAGGGGGTGATGACCCTATGTCCTAGGGGGTGGTAACCCTAGGCGGAAAGTCTTGGCGAGTCGAGAGCTTCGGGCAAAATCCTAGGGGGCGGTAACCCTAGGTTGAAAAGTCCTGGTGTCGCGAACCAGGTGGAAGTCTGGATGGGTTGTGGAGCGGACATCCAGCAAAAAGTTCTGGAGCCTTGGACGCTGAGCAAAAGTCCAGTTGGTTAGGAGGATCAACTGCAACAGGTATACTCTCCTGAGTGGAGTAGGTGAGGACGTGTTTCCCATTGAGGGAACAGTAGGCATCGGTTCGACTTAAAAGTTTCAGACAGAAATCCAAAGTCAAAATAGGACAGTCCGGAGACTATCAAATACTTCGGTTATCATGTTTATAGTATGCTAACTTTGTTTTACAGGATATGTTATTATTTTGTGGACTAACATATCTTGTAGGACATAAAAAGAACTCAAATCCTTGGATGAACAGTGTTTAGGGTGCCTCCATGGAGCTTGGAGGCGCCTTGGATGCTTTGGCAGAAGTTGCGCAGAAAGCCGGGTTGAAGGCGCCCTCCTGGAGTGCTAAGGCACCTTCGACGGACTTGGAGGCGCCCTCAAGGGCATGAGAGGCAACCTCAAGAGGATAAGCAGCGGGCAAAGTGGAGCTTATCCGCATTGTGAATCTACCTGTGATGGAGGTGACCTCATGGGCCTTGAAGGCGCCCTCAACAGCCTATATCAGCCAGTCTCGACCAGCAGCTTGACACAACACCATCTAAGCAATCCTTCTTCAGTGCATTGCTAACAAGACGATCCGGTTGAGCTACAATAGGACACCGATGACTAGAAGCTTCAAATTTATGATTCCTTTGTAGTCGGTATAATTTCTTTACAGCATTCTAAATTGTAAGACTCCTTTGTAAGATTCCCGAACTGATAGTGAATTGGCCAAAGTAAACACTCAACGAGTGTAGGCCTTGGAGTAGGAATCACCACAGGCTTTGAACCAAGTAAAACCAACCTGCGTACTTGGTGTGTTTTTCTTGTGTTGTTTTCTTTTATTCCACTGCGTTTACTCGATCGCTTTAAAAATGAAAGTGAAAGCCACGTGCGCTATTCACCCCCCCCTCCTGTAGCGCTTTTCGATCCAACAAGACTCATGTATTGAAACCCAAAGGTGCGGTTGTTAAAGAAGGAACATGTGTCAATTGTGGTGAGATGGGACACTGGAAGAGGAACTGCAAGTTGTACCTAGAGGAACTGTAAAAGAAAGAGAAGTGAGACTTCTACCTCTGGAATATATGTTATATAGGTCAATTTATCTATTTCTTCTTCATGGGTATTAGATACCGACTGCGTATCTCGCATTTGTATGAATGTGCATGAGCTAAGAAATAGTAGAACATTAATAAAGGGTGAAGTGGATCTGCAAGTAGGCAATGGCGCAAGAGTTACTTCAATAGCTGTAAGAACATATTCCTTATCTTTTCCCACTGGCTTGTTTTAGAATTTGAAGAGTATTGTTATGTGTCTACTATAACTAAGAACATTATCTCTGTTTCTTGTTTAGACAAGACAGGATTTTTATTTGTAATAAAGGACAAATGTTGTTCTATTTATTTCAATAAAATATTCTATTATAGTGCACATCTTGTGAATTGCATCTATATTCTAGACTTTGACAACCTAATCTATAACATAAATACCAAACGGTTCAAGTCTAATGATTTGAATTTAAAACATCTTTGGCATTGTTACTTAGGTCACAAAAATGATAGTCTCATATCTCAACTCCATAAGGATGGACTTTTGGACTCATTTGATTTTGAATCATATGAGGTATGCGAATCTTGTCTTCAAGGCAAGATGACAAAGACTCAATTTAGTGGACATAGTGAAAGAGCTAATGACTTATTAGGATTCATATATACTGATGTATACGACCCTTTAAGAATAGCAGCTAGGCTATCATTACTTTATTACTTTTACTGATGATTTCAATAGATGTGTATTTGATGAGACATAACTAAGAATCCTTTGAAAAGATCAAAGAATTCAAGAATGAAGTACAAAACTAACTTGGTAAGCATATTAAAATGCTTCAATCAGATCGAGGTGGAGAAAACCTTAGCCAAGAGTTTTATGACCATCTAGTTGAGTGTGGGATCATATCTCAACTCACTCCACCTGAAACACCACAATGGAATGGTGTATCAGAAAGGAGAAATCATACATTATTAGATATGGTATGATTAATGATGAGTCAAACAGATCTTCCTACTTCCTTCTGGCGGCATGCTCTAGAGACGGCTGCTTTCACACTTAATCGTATTCCATCTAAGGCTATCATAAAGATGTCATATACGATATGAACTGGGAAGAGTCCCAAGATGTCTTTCATGAAGATTTGGGGTTGTGAGCCTTACGTTTGATATCAAGTCTCAGATAAACTAGAACTCAAATCAAATAAGTACTATTTTGTATGATATTATCCCAAGGAAACAAAAAGAAATTACTTTTATCCCACATAAGGAAAAGTGGTTTTTGCCAGAAATGGTGTCTTTCTAGAAACGGAGTTTATTCTAGAAAAACTAGTGGGAGAAAAGTCGATCTTGAAGAAATTCAAGATACACAATGTAGCACCGAAGCCTTGATGGAAATTGAACAGGTATCACAAGATGTTTTGGACCATGATTTTGTTACACTGTAAGAAGTTGTTGTAACGACCCGCCTTCTACTAACTAAGCTGTAAGGCCGATTGTCACATTATGCTGTGCTAAACTATACCCTGACCATCATTAAATCTAGGTGCGGAAGCTGTACTAATTAAAATTTTGCTAAACTATCATCATTTCTTGGTTCTACATGTGCTAAGGGGTGTAATCTAAACTATTCATGACATATATTACATCCCCCAATGGTCAAGGAACTTAACTAAGAGTTTCTTGCTGATATAAGGCCTCCCAATCAATCCACGAATCGATTGGAATGGCCGGATCGATCCATTGATCGATCCAGGTGGCTATTGTATGTGGGGCTTAGGTTGGATCGATCCAGTGATCGATCCAGCACGCTACTGTACTCGGGCAATATTCTGGATCGATCGGCTGATCGATCCAGACTGGCCAATCGATCCAGTGATCGATCCCAGAGCCTTCTGTTCGCGAAAGAATTTGCTGGATCGATCGGCTGATCGATCCAGAGGCCTACTGTTCACGGTACGAACTTCTCAATCGATCGGCTGATCGATTGAGAAGCCTCCAATCGATCAGCCGATCGATTGGGGTTTCTGATTTTGTACCAGAAGTCTGATTTCAGCACTGTTTTGTACCTCAATCACACATACAAGTTCTAAAATGACTGGAAAACATTCTAACATCACATAACTAAGGTTCTAAGCATGGTAGAGTGCATAATTTACTAGTTCATGGCATTTAAACATACTAAAGTGCGAAACATGGTAAAATGCTAAAAAGTTCCAATGATTTAAACAAAACTTGATAGATCCCTAAGATCTTTATTCCAAGTTCCATCCACACACATCATTGCAGCATTGTCCTCCAGCCTCCGCTAGTCCATCTTCCCTTTACCTTTATCTGCAGTATAAGGAAAATAGTATCTGTAAGCTTGAGAGCTTAGTAAGAAACCATCTACCTCACAAAACATGCATACGATGCTATTTATGCTTTGAAAACATGCTATTTGAAAAGAACATACTGAATATGCTAAACATGGCATGGCATACAACACATAGAAAGCAAAACTGATCATAGCAATAGAGCTAATCATAAACTATCATGTTGTATCAACAGAAAGATATACTGATACCAAAGCTGAGCTAAGCTAATACTAATCTGATGCTAAAGCTGTACTGAATTCACATAATTATTTGTGATGTTTGAAAACTACATTCATAATAGATTAAAATAATAATCAAGCTGCTGTTTGGGCCCGACAACTGTACTTTTGTTGTGCGCGTATCCCTAACTAGACCCGGGTTTACAAGTCCCTGTTGGATTTTTCGGGCCGCGAAAACCGCTTTTTCGCGTCGCGGAAACCCCGAATCACCCTAACCACTGGATCTCGTGCAAAGGATAGATTTCAAAATTTACATGTATGAGTTTCTACTTAGATCTACAGTAGATCTATAAAGGAAAAACATTTTATACCTTTGAAGCGTGCCCTCGCAAATCCCGCTCGTCCAACGGTACGCCGGATCTCGAAGTTGTCAACGTAGACAACTCTCTAGTGATATCCACACGAACAAGATGTGTTCTCTAACACACAAGGATGGAGAAGAGAGCACCACAAGTGTGCTAGCACTCTCTAGGGCTCTCGGGTAGGATTGGAAGAAGAAGAAAGGAAAAGAAGAGAACACACTCCTCTAAAATCTCTATGTGACTTTCACTAACCCTTCTTCTTGGATTAGATTCACTCTCCTTTCTTCTCCCTTGCTTGAAACCCACAACCAAGAGAAGAGAAGGAGCAATAAGAGAGCTTAGGAGGAGGAAGATCACTTGAATGAGAGTTACTCTTGCAAAATGAAACTCTTTTCATCTAATTAAGTGGTTTGTAACCTCCATGGGATACCAAGAGTCACAACTCTTGGTAACTCCCATGAGGTGGCACTTCACTTAAGTAACCATGATGATGTGGAGCATCATCATTGGTCCACTTAATGCCAACTCACCAATGAGGTGGCATAAAGTCAAGTCAAACTTGACTCTTCATCTTCCTCTCAAGTCAAGTCAAACTTGACTTAATCTCTCTCATGGTTGATCTAATCCAACCATTTAATTCAAGCCAATTTAATATAATGAATCTAATTCATTTAATTAAATTGATTCAATGAGTCATAATCTAAATTAGACTCATTGAACACATGAATCAACTTGAGTCCAACTCAATTAGCCCAATTAGGATTACTCTTAATCCAATTTGATTCATCAAATGAATCTAATCCTCTTGGTTCATCATATGAACATAATCTCCATCCAGTTGTACTTTGTGTGTGACCCAATAGGTTCTTGTAACGTTAGCAATGCCCCTAAACTCATTTAGAAACATAAGTAATGAGCGGTATCTAGCAATACATCATTACTACCCAAGTTACAAGAATGTTGAGATCCAACATCACCTTGTGACTACTAATTGTGACTCCTCACAATATATGACAAGTGTCCTTCTATCCTAGACATCTAGATTAATCAATGTGAGGCATAGCCTGTCATCCTCTAATCAATCTAAATCTTGAACTCCAAGTTGACTCACTCGATCAAATGAGCTCAACATCTCATGTTGACTCATTTGGGCATGGCCATGCACTTCGTGGTCTAACTCTATCAAGAATACCGATGTCACTCCCGTCATATGGGAGGGATAGATCCCATCTACATCACTCACATCCCTCTGCATAATTCGTTATATACCCAGTAATCGCCTTTATAGTCCACCCAGTTACGAGTGACGTTTGACGAAACCAAAGTACATAACTCCTTATGTAGGGAACCATGGTGACTTCAGGTCTAAGGACCAATAGTCATACTAATAGTCACATGAGAAAGTATATGACACTCATATAACGATCCATGATACTTTCTCATGGCGGGTCATTCAGTATACATTCTCCAATGCATACCCATGTGTCAACTTGATATCTTTATATCCATGACTTATGAGATAAAGTCATCGAGTTGACCTACATGCTAGTCTTATTGCATTAACATTGTCCCTGAATGTTAATACTCGACTAGGAATGATTAAGAGTAGTGTTCCCTATATCATCTCACTATCGGTTCAACTAACCGATTGTTATAGGTGAGAACCTTCTACTCAAGGACGTTATTATACTTAGTTTATTTGGCACCAATATAAGTAAGTATAATAACCAAAAACCAAATACCTTTATTTATATAGAATATGATACAACAAGTCTAAAATACAATCATCAAAAGATTGGCTCTAGGGCTCTAGCTAACAGTCCCGAATTTAGTAGGGTTACTAGGTTAGCTGAACCTAGGGACGACTATGGGAGTCCAACCCAATGGATATCTAATCCAGTACAGTGCCACTGAGAAAGTAAAATACTGAACATAAGCTAATAAATTCTTGTCTTGCTTTTACTAGGTTGTCTAAACCCAGAACTAGGTTATCTAAACCTAGAGGCGACTGTGGGAGCCCACCCATTGGACATCTGGTCCTGTAAAAGCTGAAGCAAGACTAAATAGGCTGTGTAAATGCTTCTAGCGCATTTATCCAAGCTAATGAAATGCCTAATTTGCATTTGACTGTGCTAAACCTTCTATCGAGCACTTGGTGTACGCTAGTGCACACCTTATGTGCTGAAATTTGCATACGACTAAACTAATGCATAAAAATCACACGAATAGCTACTTATACCGCAGGTGAGGGGTTTCTTACCTCCTGTTCGTAATTTCTTACGATTCTAATCGCTAGGTTTTCCGGAGGAGATGATCCTTTCGACGATCTTCTCGCGTCATGCGTTCCTCTCGCGGAGGGGAGCGTCCTCGTGTCGAAGTCGTCGCCGGAAAGGTGCTCCTAGAGCCCTTAGGGCTTGGTGCGCCAAGAGAGGAAGAGGAGGGAGGAGGCGACGTGAGGTTAGGGTGAGGAGGAGAAAAGTCGCGAATAAATCTAATAACTCCTCACTTATTAATTCCCTATTTATATTAAGTGGTAATCTCGGCCCAACTTGAATATAAATTTAATTACTTCCCTTTCCTTTCAGCACGGCCCTGCTGGGTTCACTTGGTTACCATGGTTCACCATAAGTCATAGGACTCAATAGGTCTCGGGTTCAATTCCCGCGTAGGCTATTTTCGTTTTCTATTTATTTTTGCTACTTCCGCTACTCTAAAAATTCTGTAAAAATATCCTAAAATCCCAGAAAAATTATAGAATATTTCTAAAATAGGTTTGAGAATTTTTGGGCATTACAGTTGTTGAGCAACAACCTATTCAAGTAGCATAAGCTCTACGTAAATCTGATAGGACCCATTATCAACCTGAGAGATATTCATTTCTCTTGTCTGATCACAGTGATGTAGTGCTTGTTGGTCTCAATGAGCCTACATCTTTTCAGGAAGCTGTATAAGGCACAAATTCTGAGAAATGGTTAGAAGTCATGAGATCCGAAATGGAATCCATGTATACTAACCAAGTATGAACTTTGGTTGATCCACCTAAAAGGGGAAATCCTATTAGGTGTAAGTGGATCTTCAAAATAAAGACTAACATAGATGATCATTTGCTTACCTATAAAGGGTGATTGGTAGCTAAAGAATTCAGGAAGATTCATGGTATAGACTATGATAAAACCTTTTTATCAGTTGTGATGTTTAAGTCTATTAGGATTTTACTTGCTACTACAGGTTACTATGATTATGAGATTTGACAGATGGATGTCAAAACTGTATTTCTTAATAAAAATCTACTCGAAGATGTGTACATGACATAACCTGAGAGTTTTGTCAATCCAAAGCATGCTAGAAAGGTATAAAGTTGCAACGATCTATATATGGATTAAAGTAAGTTTCTAGAAGTTGGAATCTTCGATTCGATGATGTAATCAAAGCATTTGGTTTCATCAAGAATGAAGATAAACCTTGTATCTATAAAAGGGTTAGTGGGAGCACAATCATATTTCCCATATTGTATATAGATGACATACTTTTTATTAGAAATAATATCCCTACTCTTCAGTCAGCGAAGACTTAGCTTGGGGATTAGTTCTCTATGAAGGACTTAGGAAAAGTAGCCTACATTTTAGGCATCAAGATCTATAGAGATAGATCTAAGAGATTGCTTGGTCTAAATCAGAGTACATATCTTGATAAGGTGCTAAAACATTTTTCCATACAGAATTCCAAAAAGGGATTTCTGCTGATGTCACATGGTGTGAGTCTTTCAAACACTCAATCCCCTTCTTCTAAGGAAGAAAGGGACCTCATGGATCAGAATCCTTATGCATCTACTATTTGGTCTGTCATGTACATCATGCTTTGTACTTGCCTAGATGTCTCATATGCGTTAAGCATGTCGAGCAAATACTAGTCAGATCCAGGTGAAGGTTACTGGATAGTAGTCAAGAATATTCTTAAGTACTTGAGAAAAATTCAAGATTATTTCTTAATCTTTGGAGGCAATAAAGAGCTTTCTGTAAAGGGTTACACCAATACTAGCTTCCAAACTGATAAAGATGATTCTAGATCGCAGTCAGGGTATATATTTTACTTAAATAGTGATGCTGAATATTAGATATTTAGGTCGTTCCATCTCATTCGAGTGATCATCAATAGAGGATATGTGAGAATATGCAGAATATTGATCGATGCTAACATTACGGATGCTTTAACCAATGCTTTGACACAGAAAAAGCATGATGGTTACACTGTGTTAATAGATATTATATATTTCAGTGATTGACACTAGTGACTTAAGGAGATTGTTAGTGTAAGCCCTAAGAGGCAATCAAGAGTTAATTAATATAGGACATATTATATCATATTTTATTTTATTAATAAAAGGTAAAGTTAGTGATTATATTTATTTCAGTTTAGTACTGAATGAATAAGTATAATAATGTCCTAGGGTAATAGGTTCTAGTCTATAGTATATCAATTGGTTGAATTGATAGTGGGAGCCTGTAGTACATATAAACACTACTCTTAAATATTCCTAGTCAAGCATTGATATGCAAGGACAATATTAATGCATTGAGATTAGCATGTAGGTCAACGGATGACTTAATCTCACAAGTCATGGATATGAGATATCATGTTGAGTCATGGCTATATATTAAAGAATATGTATTGAATGACCCGTCATGAGAATATTTCATGGATCATTATATGAGTGTCATAAATATTCTTATAAGTGTGAATAGTCCTTAGACCTAAAGTAACTATGGTTCTCTACATAAGGAATTGTGTGCTTTGGTATCAGTGAACATCACCTGTAACAGGATGAACTATAAAGTCAATCACTGAGTATGCAATGAGTTATGTGGAGGGATGTGAGAGATGTAGATGAGATCTATCTCTTCCATATGACGGAAGTGATATGTGTGAGCCCCTTGATTAGTAGAACACAAAAATGTATGGCTATGCTCAAATGAGTCAATATGAGATATTGAGCTTATTTATTTTGAGTGTGTCTACTTAGAGATCAAGAAACACAAAGATTAATAAGAGAATTACACGGTCTATGTCTCATTGATCAATCTAAATATAAAGGATAGAGGGACTGAATCATACAAGATAATAGACACGGAAATGTTAAGTCGGATCTCGATATTCTCGTCACTTGGGTAGCAATGATGTCTTGCTAGATGTCACTCATTGTTTATGTATCTAAAATGGTTTTAGATACATTGCCAACATTATGAGAGTCTATTAGGTCACACACAAAGAACATATTGGTTTGGAGATGGGTATTTTAGTTTGACTAAAATATTGAGGATCTTAAGATTAATGAGTTAATCCAAAGTATTGGTGTCATCTCTATGGTGATTGGCACTAGTGCTAGTGGGAGATTATTGGTATTAGTTCTAAGAGCCAATTATGAGATGATTAGACTTTTGAGGTTGCTCATTGAGTTAGACTCAAATGAATCCACTCATTGGATTTAGTCTAATCTAAATTAGATACATTGGATTAATAGGTTAGACTCATTGGATTATTGAATTAATGGGTTAGACTCATTGGGTTATTGGATTAATGGTTAATTCAATATAATAATCCAACCCATTAAGAGGAATACAAAGAGACAAAATCCCTTGGTATTCACTAGATCAATATAAATAGGTTTTTTATTAGATTTTTCATTAGAGATGAAAAGTGTGACTCTCGATCTTCCCTTCTTCTTCCTCTTCTTCCTTCTTGGCCGAATCCCATTTTTGGCTGAACCTCCATGTGTGGCTAGCACTATAGTGGTGGTTCTTCTCCAAATCGTGAGTTCGTGAGACAGACGGATCATGTTCGTGTGGATACCATAGAGGTTCGGCCACTTGATCGCACTGAGATCTGCATCCAAAGAAAAGTAACTGTAACGATTGCGAAAGACATGCAACAAAGGTATAACTTCCTCTCATGTAAAGCTTAGTATATGTATTTTTCTTCTTCGCATGGATCTTCTGGAGAGGATCTAGTTTATTTTTCACTACGCTTTCTGCATGTTTAGCGTGCTAATCCTTACAATAGCCAAGTCCAGATTTATTATACATAGCTCATTGTAATCCAAGTACCATATTTAGACACTTGGATCCCAATTCAAACTTTTTCAACATTTTCTTGAGTCTCTCCACTTGACCTTTCAAGTTGGAATTTTTTTCTTCAAGTTTTGCAAATGAGTTGAAGTTCCGACTTACACTTGGATAGTCAAGTGACTCAACATAATTTGCTCCATAATGTGGTAAATTTCCTTAATACTAAGTATTTTGTTCCTCAGACTTTGCCAATTTTTTAAACAAATATTTTACTACTTTAAGTAAATTTAACTAGGAATAAAACATTACCATATCGGGACCTTCAAAAATGGATAAGGATCCATAGCTTCTCTCGAACTCAATGTCGGTCTCGGGCTCGTACTCTTCTTTAGTCTCGGAGTTTTCATTTCTTGCCATTAAGGCAAGATAGCTCGAGTGCTTCAGTTCTTCCTCTTCTGATTCCTACGAAGATGTCTTGTCCCACATCGCTTGGAGAGCTTTCTTCCTTCTTGTCAACATAGGCTTTTTCTCCTTCTAGTTTGGGCATTTGTATTTGAAATGCCCTTTCTTGTTACATCTGTAACAAATCATTTCTGATTTGTTTTGAGTCTGGTTGATCAGTGCCTTCTTAGTGTTCCTCTTGAACTTTTTCTTTGTTAATAATCTTCAGACCATGTTGACCAACTCTTCTTCATTTGTTGAGTCTGAATCTAACTCACTTTCTGGTTCACTTTTGGTTCTGGACTTTGTCTCCTTGCTTGGTCTTGCATGCAAGGCAATCCCTTTCTCGACTTGGTTCAAGTTAGATTGCTAGTATAATTCTAATTCGCAAAATAATTTATCTAATTTAAGAATTGAAAGATCCTTAGAAATTTTGTATGTATGTACTATCGATGCCCATAAAGCATTCAAGGGAAAGCATTTAGAGTGTACCTTATTATGTCACTGTTTTCCAGGTGGTATCCAATCAGGTGGAGGCAGTTGAAGATGTCTTTGACTCTATGTTTGGATGGGGTGAGCGAAGATTCATTAATAGAAGGGGAAGGGAGGGGAATGGAGGGAAAGGGAAGTAAAGTATTTATATTCTCCTTGTTTGGGAGGGAAGGAAGATTCATTAACGTAACATGTGTTACCGTGTTTGGAAGAAAAGTAAGGGTAATGAAAGTTAAATATATAAAGTTACAAAACTACCCTCACTTTTATTAAAGACATACACATTCAAAAGCCAGTGCATCTTGCATATATTTATTGGTTAAGACTTATGCATTCAAGCAATTATAGCTCATTTGTTAAAGTCAACATTGGAATCGACGTTGGCGTCGACATCGAAGTTAGTATAGGTGTCAGCATCGAAGTGTTGGTGTCAAAGTTGGCGTCATCGTCAGCATCAAAGTCGGTGTCAGCGTCAAAGTCAGCGTTGGCATTGACGGAGTGCAAGTGTTGGGCGGTGCGAGCAGGGCTATGCGAGTGTTTTTTGTCATAATGCAAAGAATATCCAAAATAATGATTTTTAGAATTAATATAATAAAACAGGAATAAAATTGGAACATAATTTTTTTAATTCCTCTTATCCTTCCTTACATCCCAAATCAGGGTGCAAGAAATTCTTTCATTTTATGGGTAAGGAACGTTAAAGCCTACCCTTCCTTGCCTTTCCTTTACGTATCTCACTTCCTCCCAAACAGTGTTTCAAGTTTCCCTTCCCCTTCTTTACCCTTCCCTTCCTTTCCCTCACCTCCTCTCAAACAATGTGTGAGTCATGCGTGCAGTCGGGTGGCCATCTCTCCATGAAGCATTTTAATATCAAATAAATTATTTAATAAAATATCTCTCTTATTTACCTTTGACTCATCGATTCCCTTATGTAGTTTTACTAGGTGATCCCAAAGTTCTTTTGCATTTTCATAGGGCCAGACTTAGTTTAGTTCCTCTATAGTCAGCCCTTACTGGAAGGTGTTAATCATCTTGTAATTCAGTTGTACCTTCTTGATCAATGGGGGAGTCCAGTATTTTGGTTCTAATGGCCTTCCGCCTTCCATTGGAGGTGTGTATCCTTTTAGTGTTGTGAACCAAAGCTTGATGTTGGACTTGAGGTAGCACTCCATTCTATTTTTCTAGTAGTTGAAGTTTATCCCTTTGAATAGTGGGGGGTAGGCAGTGTTGTAGCCCTCTTGGTAGGAGTTCGACATTCTTACAATCAAAGAATTAATAGAAGAAAAAAATTTCAAGACTCTCCTCTTGGGATTAGTAGTGTGAGATAAAGATAAATAAGTGTATAGATAAAGAAAAACTTTTTAAAGAATGAAAAAGTTTTTAAAATTACTCAAAAAAATACTAAGTAAATTCCTAGCGACCTGCTTTGAACCAATTGATAGATCGAAATGAAGCGATAGAGGGAGGTGAATATCGCTCGTTTTAAAAATCTTTTCTTTTGTATTTTTAAAAGAGTATCGAATGCAATAGAAATTAAATCTCAACAAGATGGGCTCGTTCAATTACTTGGTTCAAAGCTTATGTTGGCTTCTACTCTAAAACCTGCGATCCTTGACTGCACCGATGGACAATCTACTATAATTTTTCTTTCCAAAATCTTTAGGAAGAAGCAATGCATACAAATGCAAATAAAAGATAGCAACAAACTACTATCTTCTTTGAAATTAAATACAATGCAAGCTTTAATTAAAATATACCCAAAGAAGAATAAGGATGCAGCTCGTCAGAACTTCTTGAAGCAGTAGCTTGCCTATGAAGATGAGTAGGAGAGTAGTGGAAAAATAGGGAATATGCATAGAGATAAATCAAAATTGATGCATTGCCTCGGACCTCCAGCTCCCCTTATATAAACCTTATTCAGTCAATCGAAAAGTTGTTCAATCGACTGATCCTTTTAGTCGACTGATCCTTCTATTGATTGATTGAGCCACTTACTTTCCTTCTTCGCTGAGATCCAATCTTTGTGCATTTATGACCATTTATTGTTTGGTTAACTGAGTAGTTTCCCTCTTCACCGAGATTTGTCATTAATTCACCATTCCTACATTGACTATTTGGTCGACCGATCCTTGGTTTCGATCGACCCATCAGCTTGACTTCCATGTTTCCTTCTATGCGATCTCATCTCTATCACATCATCTAGGTTTGGTTAACCGATCTATGGGTTTGATCGACGGATCAAATCAGTTCCTACAAAATAGAGTTAAATAAATACCCCTACGAAATAAAGTTAGCACAATAATTTATGATGCATGAGTAGAAAAGTAAGATGCAAGGGAAGTAATAGACAGTAAACCTGTTTTGATCTCAACTTGGAAACCAACCGATTTTTTTAGTTGGATCTGCGACCTAAGGTTGTTCCTTTTCAGAACACAACCTCACTGTCGCTCCACTCTAGTTTCTTTCCTCAACCTACCTGCAAATCATTGGTCCTCCAGACATGTTTGGATACAAGTGTCCTCCAGAATTATTGAGCTTCCCTGCCAAGTGTTTGGTCCTCTCGACCCACTTGGACTTCCTGCCTAGCTTCCACGATCTGTAAGTACCCTGTGATAGTTTTGATCTGATCAACCAAGTCAAGTTAGGTCCTGTTATATTTTGATGTCTTGTATATAAGTGTGTAGGAATTTAGGAGCACAGGAAGTCGAGCGAAAGACACAGCTAGCGAAAAGGACGGCACGGGAGAGAGTCGACGGCCTCGGTGCGTCCAATGGATGAGGTGCTGCAAAAGAGTACACTGGTGGAAGAGAAAGAAGTGCATGGCGATTCCAAGGGACGAGAAGGCAGAGCGGAAGATTACGTGAGAAGGTCAGAAAATGAGTAGAGGTGAGCTCTATTATGAATGGATGAAATCACCCAAGCGAGCAGAGCCAGAGTGGAAGACCCAAACGAGAAGTCAACTAGAAGTTGACTTTAGTCAGGACGCCCAGAGCTACTCTTGTCCCTCGGAAGTGCGCGGTCGTTCCGAGGGACGAGAAGCCGAAGCGAAAGGTTACTTGAGAAGGCAAGAAAATGGGTTCAGGTGAGCCCTATTCCAGATGGCTGAAATCACCCAAGCTAGCAAAGTCAGAGCAGAAGACATGGACAAAAAGTCACCTAGAAGTTGACTTTGGTTAGGGCGCCTGGAGCTATTCCGGGTGCCCGAACTCCGAGCGCTCGGACTATCCGGGCGCCCAGATTACTTGGACCCAGGGCACCCAAGGATCATACCCTGATCTAGCTGGAACAGCTCGGTCTGAGCGCCCAGACCTGGTCTAGGCGCCCGAATCAGAAAGTTTATCTCTTTGCCAACTGTCGCGATCCGTTACTATATGGTTAAAAGTTTTATCCCCCTCTAGGCACTTCCAAGTACCCCGATTAGGGCTATAAATACATCCCTGATCCCAGAAGCTAAACATAACACTCGAAAATGATTCCATTTAAGTTTAGCTTTGTAATTATAAGCTTTGATTGTTGTAAAAGTCTACTCCACCCAAAGGAGATTTTTAGTGAGCTTAATTTCCTTGGATTAGCAATCCATTGATTGCAAACCAAGTAACTCTTTCTGTGTCTTTTCCTTTTAATTAAGTTCTTAATTCTTTTATGCAAGTGTTTATTTTAATCAAGCTAAAAGTTTTGATGAAGGTGTTTTGTTTGAATTTATTGTGCAGGCTATTCACCCCCCTCTAACTGGCCGCAAGGAACTTTCGATTAGTATCAAAGCTAGGACACGTTAAGAGGACTAACCGTCGATTTAAGCATAAGAGATGGCTCGGACCGAGTATCTACCCACCGAAGTTCAAGGGGAAATTCGTGAACTGGAAGAAAAAGATAGAGGTATTCTTTAAGATAGATTTTTATTTATTACTAATTGTGAAATTTGGTTTTGTAGCATCAGAGGGCAAAGAAGAATACCAATGGACAAAAAAGGAGCAAGTTGATTTTGTGGCAAATGGAAAAGTAGAGTTTCATCTAGTTAGAATTTTACCACCTCAAGAAGTCAACCGAATCGGAGCCTACAAGTCAGCCAAGGAGCTCTGGGAGAAATTCTTGGAACTACACGAAGGGACCTCGGAGGTAAAACTAGTGAGATGATATCTGCTCTGGAACTAGATCAGCAACCTCCAATTAGAAGAAGGTGAAAACGTTGCACACCTCCACTCAAGGATCAAGGAACTCATCACCAGACCCACGAATCTCACAGAAAAGGTAACCAACTGGAATTCTCTAAGGTACGCACTTAATGCCTATCCTAGGACTTCTGAATGAGTATCCTTAGTAGATGCATATTATATCTCCAAGGATCTAGAGGTAAGTACTTTAAAATAATAATTTTCTACATTTGAAGTTCATGAAACTAAATGTGCACATCTGAAGAAGGGGGCTAAGCACAACATTGCCTTAAAGGCAAAAATGGATGAACTAAAATTCGAAACGCCCCTCAATGTGTTAGTTAGAGCCCTAGAGCCAATCATTTGATTATTGTTGTATGGACTCATTATATCATATTCTTATATATATAAAGGTATTTGTTTATGGTTATTATGCTTACTTGTATTTGTGTCAAATAACTAAGTATAATAGCGTCCTTGAGTAGAAGGTTCTTACCTATATCAATCGGTTAGTTGAATCGATAGTGAGATGATATAGGGAACACTACTCTTAATCATTCCTAGTCAAGTATTAGCATTCAGGGACAATGTTAATGCGACGAAACTAGTATGTAGGTCAACTCGATGACTTGATCTCACAAGTCATGGATATGGAGATATCAAGTTGACACATGGGTATGCATTGGAGAATGTATACTGAATGACCCGTCATGAGAAAGTATCATGGATCGTTATATGAGTGTCATATACTTTATCATGTGGCTATTAGTATGACTATTAGTCCTTGGACCTGAAGTCACCATGGTTCCCTACATAAGGAGTTGCATACTTTGGCTTCGTCAAACGTCACCCGTAACTGGGTGGACTATAAAGGCGATTACTGGGTATGTAACAAATTATGTGGAGAGATGTGAGTGATGTAGATGGGATCTATCCCTCCTATATGACTGGAGTGACATCGATATTCTTGATAGAGTAAGACCACTAAGTGCATGGTCATGCCCAAATGAGTCAATATGAGATGTTGAGCTCATTTGATTGAGTGAGACTACTTGGGATTCAAGATTTAGATTGATTAGAGGATGACACGGTCTATGCCTCACATTAATCAATCTAGATGTCAAGGATAGAAGGACACTTCTCATAAATTAAGAAGAGTCACAATTAGTAGTCGCAAGGTGATGTTGGATCTCAACATTCTTATAACTTGGTTAGTAATGATGTGTTGCTAGATACCGCTCATTACTTATGCTTCTATATGGGTTTAGGAGCATTGTCAATGTTATAAGAATCTATAGGGTCACACACAAAGGGCAATTAGATGGAGATTAGGTTCATTTGATGAACCTAAAGGATTAGGTCCATGTGATGAACCAAATTGGATTAAGAGTAATCCAAATTAGGCTAATTGAGTTGGACACAATTTGGTTCATGTGTTAGATGAGTCTAATTTGGACTTAGACTCATTGAGTCAATTTAATTCAATGAATAGAGATTCATTAAATTAAAATTGACTTGAATCAATGGTTAGATTTGATCAACCATGGGAGAGAAGTGGTCAAGTTTGACTTGACTTGAGAGGAAGATGAAGAGTCAAGTTTGACTTGACCATTTCCCACCTCATTGGTGAGTTGGCAAAGAGTGGACCAATGATGATGCTCCACATCATCATGGTTGCTTAAGTGGGATGCCACCTCATGGGAGTTACCAAGAGTTGTGACTCTTGGTATTCCATGGAGGTTATTAACCTCATTCATGTGGTCGGCCACTTATGATTTTTGGTAGAGTTTCATTTCTTTTGTGTAACTATCATATTCTTCCTCAAGCTCTCTCTTCTCTCCCTCTCCTCCACCTTGGCTGAACCTTTCAAAGGTTCTAGCACACCTTTTGTTTGGTTTCTCCATCTCTTGCTTGTGTGGATACACATAGAGGAGTATCTACTTTGATACTCTCGAGATCTGGTGAACCTTGGACGAGTGGGATTAGTGAAGGGTATCGCATCAAGGGTAAACCTCTTCTCCTTTGTAGATCTAGTTTAGATCTAGGCTAGAAACTCGTACTCGAAGTTTTACGTAAATTTTATTTCTTCGTACGGATCCGGTGGCGGGGTTTCGGGGTTTCCGCAACGCAAAAGCCGGTTTTTGTGGCCCGAAAAACCCAACAGTGGTATCAAAGCCACGTGCGAAGCATGAACGAGTTTTTGTTTGTTTTTTTATGAAAAATATCAGTTCTGTAATATTCTATAAATTTACTATTTTTATAGATTTTATAGGTATTTTTCTCGTAGAAGCAAAGCACAAGAGTTTAGACACTTGTAGTTTTCGACTACCGAGAAAATTTTTCCGAAATGGCAAGGTTTCACCCCAAATCATTTTGGGACAGTGGGCTAAGGTGCTGTAGGATCGCTTAGGAACACTTACGATGGTTATATCGCGGGTAGGGGTGCTGCCTCTAACCCCGCAAGGGTCTTCGTTCCGCGATTGTGCACGAAAATCGCTAAACGGGGCCGCCAGGAATTTTTACTCATAAAATCATAAAATTATTACACAAAAATTACAGAAATTTATGGAAATTACATAATTTAGAATTGTATATCATTTTGTGATGGTCATGGCCCAAAAGACCCCAATTTGATTGGAAATTGTGTTGTAATTCATAATACAGTTTGCGTGCCATCATGTGATTGTGCGTGTTGTATATTTAATACGCGACCTGCGTGTCATGCCTTTCTATTTATTTATTCCTGTTGTAATAGTTTAGACTCGAATGTAACTCGAGTTTCACCTTTTGTAATGTACAAAATGAGGCGGTGGAAGGTTCACTCGAGACAGAGTTACGAGGAGGGTGCGAGCAACACAAGGTGGTCAAAGGAATGAGCTTGAGAAGCTGTTGACCTTAGGTTGACCATCTGATCTTCTCATTGGCTTGAGAAGATTGTAGTAGGGCCATGACTAATCACAAAATTAATTAATTGCTTGTGTGTGTATATGTGATGCATGCTAGACTAGTAATTAATTAGTGTCTTAACGATTAGATTAGATCTAAGTCGCGCACATGATGCACCTCCATGATTAGATTAGATCTAAATCGAGTATATGATACGCATCGTCGATTAGATTAGATCTCAATCGCGTAAACTCAAAAATGCCTACCATGCCGTGATACCTATCACTACCTCGATCACATGTTGTTGTTGAATCTGCCAAAGCAGAGCAACACATATTATCTTGGTAGTGTACGGAGGGGCAATCTTGGTCCCGCCTATCAACGCATGGGTGAGTAAAAACTCAATTAGATTGAGTACAACTAGTTAAATCAAGTTTAACTATAGGCATTTATCCAATAGTTGGAAGATGGGACAAAATTACGTTTATATTAACTCTTGGGCGTATTAGCCAAAGCTAACTCAAGTTTTAATATAAATGCGGATCTTGATCCTATATACAAGAGTTGCATAGAGATGTAATTGGTAATTAGTTACCTACCGATCATACTAAGTCTTGGGCGATTTAGCCAAAGCTAACTCAGGGCATAGTATGATGTGGATCTTGTTCCACTTGAATTATAGAATTCAATGGGAGCATCATTTAATTAAAAGCCTAATTAGATGATTAATTGGAATATGATATTTATTTCTCTGTATTTTTTAATTGTAGATTACCATGTCGTCAAACACGAACTCCTTCTCCCTGCGTTCTGTCCTCGATAAGGACAAGCTCAATGGAGCTAACTTCCTGGACTAGTACAGGAACCTGAGAATAGTTCTCACACAGGAACGAAAACTGTACGTCCTGAAGCAGCCCATTCCTGAGGCACCTCCTGCCACTACCACGCGAGCTGATCGTGATGCTTACAAGAAGCATCAAGATGACACATTAGATATGTCCTTTGTAATGCTCGCGACCATGAACTCTGAGCTTCAGAAGCAACATGAGTTGATGGGTGCTTATGATATGGTTGAACATCTGCGTAAACTATATCAAGGACAAGCAAGGCACGAGAGATTCGAGATCTCTAAGGCACTGTTTCAGTGAAAGATGTAAGATGGGACTCCCGTAGGCCCATATATACTCAAGATGATTGGGTACATAGAAAACCAACAGAGGTTGGGATTTCCCCTTGGCCAAGAGCTGGCCACTGACCTGATCTTGCAGTCCTTGCCAGAGAGCTACAGTCAGTTTGTCATGAACTACAACATGAACGAAATTGACAAGCCACTGCCGAGCTGCTTTGCATGTTAAGAACTGTTGAGCTCAACCTTAAGAAGGTTAAGCCCAACTTTATTCTGATGGTTCAGAAACACAAGGGCAAGGGCAAGCCCAAAGGCAAGGGAAAGTCCCAAGCCAAGGGCAAAGGCAAGGCGCTGAAACCCAAAGGAGGGGTTGGCAAGGATGCTACCTGCTTCCACTGCGGTCAGACCGGGCACTGGAAGAGGAACTGTAAAGTTTACCTGGAAGATCTTAAGAAGAAGAGAAGTGAGACTTCCACTTCAGGTATCTATGTTATAGAAGTCAATCTATCTATTTCTTCATCATGGGTATTAGATACCGGATAGGCTTCTCACATTTGTACTAATGTGCAGGCGCTGAGAAATAGCAGACCTACGAGTAGGCAATGGAGCACGGGTTGCTGCTGTTGCTATAGGAACTTATCATCTATCTCTGCCTTCTGGGCTTGTATTAGAATTAGATGAATATTGTTATGTGCCTGCTTTAACTAAGAACATAATTTCAGTTTCTTGTTTGGACAAGAAAGTTTTTTCATTTATAATAAAGAACAAATGTTGTTCAGTTTATTTAAATGATATGTTCTATTGTAGTGCACCTCTGATGAACAGACTCTATATTCTAGACCTTGAGAACCCTATCTATAACATAAGTACCAAGAGGTTCAAGTCAAAAGACATGAACCAAACCTATATCTGGCACTGTCGCTTAGGTCATATAAATGACAAACGCTTATCCCAGCTCCATAAAGATGGTTTGCTGAACTCATTTGATTTTGAATCATATGAGACATGCGAGTAATGCCTACTGGGCAAGATGACCAAGACTCCCTTTAGTGGACACAGCAAAAGAGTGATTGACTTGTTAGGATTTATACATAGTGATGTATGTGGCCATTTCAATGTCGCAGCTAGAGGTGGTTATAGGTACTTCATCACATTTACTGATGACTTCAGTAGATATGGTTATGTGTATATGATGACATATAAATCAGAATCCTTTGAAAAGTTCAAAGAATTCAAGAATGAAGTACAAAATCAGCTTTGCAAGAGTATTAAGATACTTCGATCAGATCGAGGTGGAGAATACCTTAGCCATGAGTTTCATGACTATCTAGCTGAGTGTGGGATCCTATCCCAACTCACTCCTCCTGGAACACCACAGTGGAATGATGTATCCGAAAGAATGAATCATACCTTATTAGATATGGTATGGTCTATGATGAGTCACACAAATCTTCCTATGTATCTTTGGGGCAATGCTCTAGACACAGCAGCCTTCATTCTCAACCGAGTTCCATCTAAGACTGTAATAAAGACACTATATAGGATATGGACTGGGAGAGATGCCCAGGTGTTTTTTATGAGGATTTGGGGTTGTGAGGCTTACGTTCGACGTCAAGTCTCGGACAAATTGGGACCCAAATCTGATAAGTGTTATTTTATTGGATATCCTAAGGAAATGAAGGGATATTACTTCTACATTCCCAGTCAACACAAGATAGTTGTGGCTAAGACTGGGTATTTCTAGAAAGACATTTTGTTTCTAGAAAGACTAGTGGGAGTACGTTCGATCTTGAAGAAGTTTAAGATGTGAACCATAGCACTGAAGCCTCGATGGATGTTAAACTAGAACCACAAAGTGTTGTGGATGATGTTGTTCCACAAGGAGTTGAGGAACAACAACCAGTACAAGTAGACCTACCTCTTCACAGGTCTGATAGGGTACGTCGTCAGCCTGAGAGATATTCATTTCTCTTGTCTGACCATGATGACGTTGTGCTCATTGAGGATGAGCCTACCTCCTATCAGGAAGCTGTGATGAGACCAGATTCCGAGAAATGGCTAGAGGCCATGAGATCCGAGATGGAATCCATGTACACTAACCAAGTATGGACTTTGGTTGATCCACCTGAAGGGGTCAAACCCATTGGGTGTAAGTGGGTCTTTAAGAGAAAGACTGACATGGATGGACTTATTTATAAGGGTCGCTTGGTAGCTAAAGGTTTCAAGCAAATTCATGGTATTGACTATGATGAAACCTTTTCTCCAGTAGCAATGTTTAAATTCATTCGGATTATGCTTGCTGTTGCAGCGTACCACGATTATGAGATCTGGCAGATGGATGTCAAAATCACGTTTCTTAATGGAAACTTGCTCGAGGATGTGTACATGACACAACCTGATGGTTTTGTAGATCCACAGCATACTAGTAGAGTATGCAAGCTGCATAGGTCTATTTATGGACTAAAGCAAGCTTCTCGGAGCTGGAATCTTTGATTCTATGATGCAATCAAATAGTTTGGTTTCATCAAGAATGAAGATGAATCTTGTGTCTACAAGAAGGTTGTTGGGAGAACAATTGTCTTTCTTATATTGTATGTAGATGACATACTACTCATTGGGAAAGACATCCCTTTGTTGCAGTCTGTCAAGACTTGGCTAGGGACTTGTTTCTCAATGAAGGACTTAGGTGAAGCATCCCGCATTCTAGGCATACAGATCTATAGAGATAGATCTAAGAGATTGCTTAGCCTAAGTCAGAGTACATACATTGACAAGGTATTACTTCAGTTTCCCATGCAGAACTCCAAGAAGGGATTTCTGCTGATGTCACATGGTATGAGTCTTTCGAAGACTCAAAGTCCCTCTTCTAGAGAGAAGAGAGACCGCATGGATCAGATCTCTTATGCTTCAGCCATAGGATCTATCATGTACACCATGCTATGTACTCGTCCTGATGTCTCGTATGCTTTGAGCATGACGAGGAGATACCAGTCAGATCCAGGTGAAAGTCACTGGATAGCGGTCAAGAATATTCTTAAGTACTTGAGAAGGACTAAAGAATATTTCTTGATATATGGAGGCGATGATGAGTTAGCTGTAAAGGGTTACAGTGATGCTAGCTTCCAAACTGATCAAGATGATTATCGATCGCAGTCAGGGTTCGTGTTTTGCATAAATGGTGGTGCTGTGAGCTGGAAGAGTTCGAAGCAGGACACAGTCGCTGATTCTACAACAGAGGCCGAGTGTATTGCTACATCAGAAGCAGCAAAGGGGGCAGTTTGGATCCGTAAGTTCATTAATGAGCATGGGGTGGTTCCTAGCATAGTTGATCCCATAGAGCTCTATTGTGACAACAATGAAGCAATAGCATAGGCTAAGGAACCTTGCTCACACCAACGGACCAAACACATACTACGGCGCTTCCATCTCATTCGAGATATCATCGATAGAGGAGATGTGAATATTTGCAGAGTACCCACTGAGGCAAACATCGCAGATCCCTTGACCAAGGCTTTAGCATAGAGAAAGCATGATGGTCACACTAGGTCTTTGGGCCTTAGAGCCTATACTGATTGTCACTAGTGCTAGTGGGAGATTGTTAATTAGAGCCCTAGAGCCAATCATTTGATGATTATTGTATGGACTCGTTGTATCATATTCTTATATATATAAATGCATTTGTTTATGGTTATTATGCTTACTTGTATTGGTGCTAAATAACTAAGTATAATAGCGCTCTTGAGTAGAAGGTTCTTACCTATATCAATCGGTTAGTTGAATCGATAGTGAGATGATATAGGGAACACTACTCTTAATCATTCCTAGTCAAGTATTAGCATTCAGGGACAATGTTAATGTGACGAGACTAGCATGTAGGTCAACTCGATGACTTGATCTCACAAGTCATGGATATGGAGATATTAAGTTGACACATGGGTATGCATTAGAGAATGTATACTGAATGACCCGCCATAAGAAAGTATCATGGATCGTTATATGAGTGTCATATACTTTATCATGTGGCTATTAGTATGACTATTAGTCCTTAGACCTGAAGTCACCATGGTTCCCTACATAAGGAGTTGCATACTTTGGCTTCGTCAAACGTCACCCGTAACTGGGAGGACTATAAAGGCGATTACTGGGTATGTAACAAAATTTGTGGAGGGATGTGAGTGATATAGATGGGATCTATCCCTCCTATATGATGGGAGTGACATCGATATTCTTGATAGAGTGAGACCACTAAGTGCATGGTCATACCAAATGAGTCAATATGAGATGTTGAGCTCATTTGATTGAGTGAGTCTACTTGGGATTCAAGATTTAGATTGAATAGAGGATGACACGGTCTATGCCTCACATTAATCAATCTAGATGTCAAGGATGGAAGGACACTTGTCATATATTGTGAAGAGTCACAATTAGTTGTCGCAAAGTGATGTTGGATCTCAACATTCTTATAACTTGGGTAGTAATGATGTGTTGCTAGATATCGCTCATTACTTATGCTTCTAAATAGGTTTAGGAGCATTGTCAATGTTATAAGAACCTATAGGGTCACACACAAAGGGCAATTAGATGGAGATTAGGTTCATTTGATGAACCTAAAGGATTAGGTCCATGTGATGAACCAAATTGGATTAAGAGTAATCCAAATTAGGCTAATTGAGTTGGACTCAATTTGGTTCATGTGTTAGATGAGTCTAATTTGGACTTAAACTCATTGAGTCAATTTAATTCAATGAATAGAGATTCATTAAATTAAAATTGACCTGAACAAATGGTTAGATTTGATCAACCATGGGAGAGAAGTGGTCAAGTTTGGCTTGACTTGAGAGGAAGATGAAGTGTCAAGTTTGACTTGACCATTTCCCACCTCATTGGTGAGTTGGCAAAGAGTGGACCAATGATGACGCTCCACATCATCATGGTTGCTTAAGTGGGATGCCACCTCATGGGAGTTACCAAGAGTTGTGACTCTTGGTATTACATGGAGGTTATTAACCTCATTCATGTGGCCGACCACTTATGATTTTTGGTAGAGTTTCATTTCTTTTGTGTAACTCTCATCTTCTTCCTCAAGCTCTCTCTTCTCTCCCTCTCCTCCACCTTGGCTGAACCTTTAAAAGGTGCTAGCACACCTTTTGGTTGGTTTCTCCATCTCTTGCTTGTGTGGATACACATAGAGGAGTATCTACTTTGATACTCTCGAGATCCGGCGAACCTTGGACGAGCGGGATTAGCGAAGGGCATCGCATCAACGGTAAACCTCTTCTCCTTTGTAGATCTAGTTTAGATCTAGGCTAGAAACTCGTACTTGAAGTTTTACGTAAATTTTATTTCTTCGCACGGATCCGGTGGTGGGGTTTCGAGGTTTCCGCAACGCAAAAAGCGATTTTTGCGGCCCGAAAAATCCAACACAATGATGAAAAAAGGGCATTCATGGTAAGAAAATTTAAAAGGTTGTTTAGAAATAATAAGTTTAGTCAAGTGTAGGATAAAAGAAGAAGAAAAAAGATAAGATGTTACCACTGTGATGAAGAAGGGTACTTCAAAGACAACTGCCCCAAATTGAAGAAAAAGGAAAAGAACAAGAAGTTGATCCAATCAAAATATAAAAATCTAAGAGCGACATTGGACAAAACATTGTCAAAGTCAGAGATCAAAGCCCAACCCGGACTTGCATTAATAGCAAGTTACCAAGAAGATGATGAAGCAAGCTCTTCTGCAATAAGCATTAAGAGCATCGATGAAGGGGGAGCAACATCAGAAGAAAGTAGCTCTACATGGGAAGTATCAAAAATCGATAAGGTAAGTTAAGTATGGTCTCTATCTCCTGACCAGTTATTTAAATTCATAAACATATTATCGACAAATGTGTGTAAATTAGAAATTCAAAATAGAAAATATAAAAAGGAAAATGATGAATTAAAACTAACCTTAGCAACATCCTATCGATTAGAAGATTTTGACACGATAAAAATTAAAAATGAAAAGTTGAAAATAGAAATAGAAAATTTGAAAAACTTTGCATGCTCAAATGTTCCACCAACTTGAAATTATTCAGGACTTAATTTGTATTATAGATATCATAAGAACCCAATCAGAAAACTATTACCAAAAAATATTATAAAAAAAATTCTTATTAATCAAGTAGGAAGGAATCTATTTTGGATTTCGAAATCATGCTTGGATTGAATTTTTATGCATGTCTTATATTTCAATTGATTTAATATCTTTATTGCTTAGAATTTGCTAAATAAAATTTTGCTATAATTTCTCTTTGAAATAAATTTGATACTAACTTTTCTGAGAAAAAAGAATTCAATACTCATCTATAGAAAAAATTTCATATTTTTTTACCAATGTATTATTTTTATATAAATTTTTAACAAAATCCAAAATTTTCAAAATAAAATTATTTCTTAAGGTTATCCTTGCTAACTTTATTTTTTTTGAAAATATATCATTTTCTCTACCTAAAAAATTTTCTAAATTTTTTTGATCGTTGGTAAATTTTCTATGAATTATTTATCTAAATGGAAATTTTTAATATTAAAAATTTTAAAAATTTTAATTCTTAAAAATTTATTTATTTTTGTAGAAATGCATGCCCTATTACATTATCAGAAAATTTCTCACAATTTTTTGAGCTAAGAACCCATTTTTAAGAAACTTTTAGCGAAAATAAATCTTTATATAGAAAATAATTTATTAATGCTTAAATTCAATCTAATATTTCATGAAAATTTTATTTTAGCTTTATATATTTAAGCTTAACAGTTAGAAAAATTCTCAAATTTTTTTAATAAATAAAAATAATTTTTAAAAAAAGTTAAATTGAAAATTTTAGATTTTTGAAATTTAAATGTTCATGATTTTTCTTGATAATAATCACCTTATTTTTATCACTCAAACTCTGATTTAAATTTATTTTCATGGAATACCCTATTTTTAATATGGTCAAAGGGGGAGAATTAAATATTAAGTCTATGGGGAGGGTACAATTTTTTTAAAATCATGTACTTGTAATTTTTTTTTACTGTTATTTATGGTTTACCCTAACTTAACATGAGATTACACACATCAAAAAGTGAGAGATTGTAAGTATCCTATGATAGTTTTGATGTGATCAACCAAGTCAAGTTAAGTCCTGTTATGTTTTGAATTCCTTATGTCTAAGTGTGCAGGAACATAGGAGCACATGAGGTCAAGTGAAAGACTCAGCTAGTGAGAAAGATGGCATGGGAGCGAGTCAACGGGCACGGTGCGTCTGAGGAACGAGGTGCTACAAAAGAGTACGCTGGTGGATGTGAAGGAAGCTTGCGACAGTTCTGAGGGACGAGAAGCTAGAGCAAAAGGTTGCTCGAAAAGGCCGAAAACTAGGTTCGAGTGAGCCATATTTCGGATGGCCAAAATCATCCATGCGAACAGAGCTGGAGCGGAAGACATGAACAAAAAGTCAACTAGAAGTTAACTTTGGCCAGGGTGCCCAGATCTATTCCGGGTGCCGAGATTGCTTGGACCTAGGATGCCCCGGGCTCACACCCTGGTCGAGTTAGAACAACTCGGTCCGGGCACTCGGACCAGAAAGTTTATCGCTTTGCCAACTATCACGATCCATTACGACGGGGATAAAATTTTATCCCCTCCAAGTTCTTGGAACCCTTCCAGGCACCCTGATTAAGGCTATAAATACAGTCCTGATCCCAGAAGCTAAACACAACACTTGAAAATGATTCTATTTGAGTTTAGCTTTGTAATTGTGAGCTTTGACTGCTCTAAAAGGCTACTCCGCCCAAAGAAAATTTGTAGTGAGATTTAATTTCCTTGGATTAACAATCCGCTGATTCAAACTTAATAACTCTTTCTATGCCTCTTCCTTTTAATTAGGTTCTTAATTCTTTTAATCAAGCTATAAGTTTCGAGGGAGGCATTTTGTTTGAATTTATTATGCAGGTTATTCATCCCTCCCCCCCCTCTAGCCGGTCGCAAGGGACCTTCACGATCTGCTAAGACTTCCTAGTTGAGAAAATATCCTACACACTTAGTTAACTTGTCAGATCACAACAAGACTTAACCTGAACTTTTTGTTGAAGATTGGAAGCCAGCTAGAAAGTGGTTAAATAGGTTAAGTCACCCCAAATCGATTACTTCTCTACAAGAAGGTTAGTGCATAGAGGAATATACTAAAACAATGAAAACAATAAAGAAAGAGCACAAACGCTAACAAGCTCAATGTAACGTGGTTCGAAGATTACTTGATCCTACTCCATGACTTGTCCTTGAGGTGGATGATCCCTTAATCCTTTGGTGGATTAGTCTCCGGCAATCTCCGGCTTGAGATTTCTCCTACTCGGTGGAGCAAACCTCTCACAAGTCACTCTTCTTCTTTTACAAGATGGAGATTAGGTTTTGGAAGAAGAGTGTAGGCTTTGGAAGCTTTGGATGAAGACTTAGGAGTATTACAATCACAACTAGTAAAACAAGTAACCTCCTTCATACCCCAAAGATCCGCTTAAATAAGAGGAGAGAGTTGAACAAAAATTCAACTCATCTCGGCACCAGTCGATTAGTGTAGCTGTTAGACACAGCCAACGACACTCCGCTTAATTTGAGATTCTTCCAACGACCATCAGCCAGTTCACTGGTGTCAACACCAGTCGATTGATCATCGTAGCTGATGTGTATAGAAACTTTTGTGCTCTTCATGAATTTGGAGTAGCTGGCTGGTCCTAGTACCAGTCGATTGGTACCTTACATTCACTCATACTCATTCTTTCTAGAGTCACCCTTGAAGCCCTCTTCCTCGTCCTTCGTCCCTCAGATGCACCCGAGCTCGCGGTTCCTCTTCGTGTCATCCTTCGCATTGCCTTGAAGTCCTCTTCCCTAGGATCCAATTTGTTCCTCATCTGATGCTCCCTCGGATGTCTTCCACACCATCCTTCACCGGCTCAAGGATCCAAGCCCTTGGATGAGCTTCCCAAACTTGGCCCCACCAAGTTCCTCATGTGTTTCAGTAAGTTCTGCATGACTCAAACACATATCAAATACATATAAAAGTCTAACTTAAAACTCTTTGACACACACATCAAAACAATGATTATATCGATCAAACCTAGGTCGATTGCACCAACAATCTCTCCCTTTTTGATGTGTGACAATATATTTAAGTTAGACACAAATAATAACTTTGAAAATTATAAGAAAAATGTAATCATTAAGCATAAATCCAAGCTCTCACTTAATATATGCTCTTTCATTTTAATTTTCAAGTTTCTTACTTAAAATTGGAGAAATAAAAGTTTCTAACTTAAACCTTCTCATTTCTCCCCCTTTGACACTATCAAAAAGATTGTTTCAAACAATCACACATACCATGGCATTAAATTTGGATTAAATTAGCCAAAACAAACTTCTAAAAGTGCTGGAACACAGATACCAGTCAATTGGTATCTAATGCAGTCGACTGGTGCATAAGTAGTTCAAATTTTAGCCATTTGAAGTCAACTTCAGAAATGCATAAATTTTTTTTAAAAATTTAAAAAATCATAAAATTTTGAAAACATATTTCTATTAAGGTCCTCTATCAAGAAAAAATATATTTCGATGAAAATTCAAAGTATTTTTGAAGTTTTGATAAAAATTCAAAAACCTTAAAAATAACTCAACTTTGTATTAATTTGAAATCTTATTTTGAATTCATATGTTTCAAAATAACTACACCACTGTAAATAAAGCATATAATTATTTTTAAAATTTTAAAATATCCAATTATGATCTATAGGTAAGATGCCCATTAATTAAATATATCCTTTCCCTATAGTTGGTCTCTGATCACTAAGAATTTGATACATTTCATGATTCATGAAAATACCATAAGCATATGTGAATTATGAGTATCATCCTATCATCTTATATCTATGTGTAGAAATATCATGCAAGTCATTGTGAGATGAAATGAAGATAGCTTCTACTTAGCCCTTGTTATCATAAATTTCTATCAAGGCTAGTGTTCCCCCTTTAGGTCTAAAATCAACCATATATAAAAAAAATTTGAATTATAGCTTTCATGGTCTTGACTAACTTAAAATCCTCTAACCTTTAAGGATTGACTCTGGCACCCAATAGAAGTTCTTCCTAATTGGATAACCAAATACTCCTTAGGAATTCATTTCTTATCTACGGTCGTTGTTTTTGATTGCCCCTAGCATGTAAACCATGATAAAAATTTTCATTGTTGGATTCCTCATACCCTAAACCCTTTTTGTTGAAAGTTGCCCTTTGGCTCCCAATAATCATGTTTAGGGGTTTAGAGCCAATTTAAAATTTTTCAAGGACTTTGCTAAGGTATTCTACCTTTTTCCATAATTCCTTAATTTTTTCTTCTAAACATGATGCATTTGAACTAGAAGAAGAAGCATACATGTCATTATCTTTAAAAGTCATGGATTCTAATCTCTCTTCAAGTATGCTAATATCATTCTTTTAGGATTTATTTTTCCTTTTAGCCTTAAACAAATCTTCATTTGTACTTGAAATAATTTTAACTAAGACATGAGGAGGAAGATTGTAAACCTCACTTACCGAGACGTCCGTATCCGATATTTGACCTCCCCCTTCACTTGAGCTCCCTTCTTCTTCACTTGAGCTCCTTTCTTCTTCTCTTTCAGATGAAGTGGAGGCTATGTCATCAACTCTCATTAAGGCAAAGTGGGAGACATGGTGTTCTTCTTCTTCCAATGATGATGGATCATCCCATGTTGCGAATAGACTTTTGACCTTCTTCCGTTTTTCTTTTGTCTTTTTTATTTTCTTCATTCTTCTTCTCTTCCTTTTTATTCAAGAGAGGACATTCATCTCTCATGTGTCATTCTCCTTGGAAATTGTAGAACTTTACCTTTCTTCTTCTACTCTTGCCCCTTGAACTTCTCCTAGGATGTGATTTGTTAGAATTAAAATTTTTAAATGCTCTTCTCATTTTTCTTACTATATATGTCTCTTGATCATTATCTATTGAGGCGCTTAATTCTTTGGAATCAGAGGATGGTGGGGATGAAGACTTCTTCTTCTTACCTTTTCCCTTATTTGCCACAAGAGCTACTCCTCATGATCTATGGGCTTCTCCATCCAAACCTTCAACTCGAGTTTCGTGAATTTTCATTGTTGAAAAGAATTCATCTAGAGAAAATTTCTCTAGGTCTTTTGAAATGTAGAATGAATTTACAATGGACATCCATGTAGTGGTTCTTGGGAAGGCATTGAGAGCTTTCATCATCATGTCTCGATTTGAAACTATCACACCTACACTTGTTAGTCCATTAATAATTTCCTTAATTCTAGAATGTAAAATTGATATTTCTCCTTTCTCAAGCTTGATGTTGTTGAGTTGAGATTAAAGGAGGTCACTTCTTGCAAATTTAGCTTCTGAAGTCCCTTCATGTAGCTCAACCAACTTTTCCCATAAATCCTTGGTACTTGTGTAGTTTCCAATTCTTGTCACTTCTTGTTGGGGAAGCACATTTAGTAGATGTTGTATTGCCTTTGAATTTGCTAAATATTCTTCCCTTTACTTTTTGGTCCATCTTGTTATATCGATTGTCTCATTGTGTTCATCCTTAGGTGTTTCAAAACCACTTCCCATGATTAGCATTATATCAAAATCGGTATCAAAAAATACCTCCATTCTTTTCTTCCACCAAGAGAAATCGCCTTCGAATTTTGGTGGGTGAATGCTTGAACCGGCCATTTTGATGAAGTTCTCTTCTTGACGATTAGTTCGTTGAAGAGTGTCCTTGCTCTGATACCACTTGTTGAAGATCGGTGGTCGGCTAGGAGGGGGTTGAATAGGCTAGGTCACCTCAAATCAATTACTTCTCTACAAGAAGGTTAATGCGTAGCAGAATATATTAAAACAATGAAAAAAATAAAGAAAGAACACAAATACTAACAAGCTCGATGTGACGTGGTTTGAAGATTGCTTGCTCCTACTCCACAGCTTGTCTTTGAGGTGGACAATCCCTTGATCCTTTGATGGATTGGCCCCCGGTAATCTTTGGCTAGAGCTTTCTTCTTTTTGGTGGAGCAAACCTCTCACAAGTCACTCTTCTTTTACAAGATGGAGATTAGGCTTTGGAAGAAGAGTGTAGGCTTTGGGAGCTTTGGGTAAAGACTTAGGAGTATTACAATCACAACCGATAAAATAAGAAACCTCCTTCATGCCCAAAGCTCCCCTTAAATAAGAGGAGAGAGTTGATAAATAATTCAACTCATCTCGGCACTAGTTGACTAGTTCATGCATCAGTCGACTGGTATAGCTGTTAGACAAAGCTCCCCTAAATAAGAGGAGAGAGTTAAACAAGAATTCAACTCATCTCAGCACCAGTCGACTAGTCCATGCACTAATCGACTGGTGTAGCCGTTAGACACAGCCAAGGGCACTCTGTAAAATCTAGGATTCTACCAACGACCATCTGCTAGTTGACTGGTGTCAACACCAGTCAACTGATCATTGAAGCTGATGAACATAGAAACTTCTGTGCTCTTCGTGAATTTGGACCAGTCGACTGGTCCTAGTACCAGTTGACTAGTACCGTACATTCACTCATACTCATATTTTTCGGAGTCATGCTTGAAGCTCTCTTCCTCAGCTTTCGTCCCTCAGATGCACCCGAACCCACGACTCCTCTCCGTGCCATCCTTCACATTTCCTTGAAGTATGCTTCTCTCGGCTCCACTTCGTTCCTCTCCCAATAGTCTCTCGGATGTCTTCCACACCATCCTTCATCGACTTAAGGATCCAAACCCTAGGATGAGCTTCCCAAACTTGGTCGCACTAAGTCACTTATGTGTTTCACCAAGTCCTGCATAACTCAAACACATATCAAATATGAAAGTCTAACTTAAACTCTTTGACACACACATCAAAATAATAATTGCACTGATCAAACCTAGGTCGATTGCACCAACACCTTTGACAATATCAAAACTCATATTTGATCCGGGTGTATCATACACCAACATTGAATAATTGTACTCGATGTAAAAACATTAATGTTAGGGTTTACCAATCGATTGGTATATGCCCCAGTCAATTGGTGGTTGAGAAACAGTAAGTGTGAGATTCTGTTTGCTCAGCTTAGGGTGACTAGTTGACTAGTAAGTTCATCGGTTGACTGGTCCTAGTTGATTGGTCAGTTTACTGAGAGATAATAGAATGTTTTTGTTCTCTTAATCGAAGTGGACTAGTCAACTGGTATCAAGTCATTGGGGTGTAAAATCAATTTTCCATAGAGGTCAATCGACTAGTGACTTTACCAGTCAACTAGTAGTGGTAAAATAGCTTGGATATTTTCCCCATCCTTTATATAATGGAGCTTGGGATGACTTGCTTGGGTAACGAAATTAGAGGTGGTTAACTCCTAATTAGAGTCTTCAAGCTCTCGTTGATCCAAGTATTCGTGATCAATATTGTTATGAGATTTCTCCACCAAGAATGAGTCGTTCACTAGTCGTATCAGGGATTGATCCACCAACGGATTGAGAGATCATTCACCTTATGAACATTCATGGAGTAGGAGTCATAATCTTTGAACCACGTAAATCAACGTGTTAGAGGATAGATTGCCTTGTTTATTGCATCAAGGTTTTAGTTTTCCTTTGTTTGTTTTGGTATTCCATTGTGCTAACAAACCTAGGAAGTGATCGAAGAGGGTGACTGTTTATCCCCCCCCCCCCCTCCACCCAGTCGGTGATCAAGGTCCCAACATTTTATTCCATGATGTATTATTCCATGATTTAATTATTAGTGTGCATTGTAGGATCGAGGAATGTGAGAGGGGGGATCTTGTGTGTTTTTCAAAATCTATCTTTTTGGCTTTATTAAAAAATGAGTGCATAGCAAAAGAAAATAAAACAAGAAGATGCAAACGATTTACTTAGTTCAGAACCTTCAACGATTTCTACTCCAAGACCAAGGCCCTTTGAACCTATCGATGGGTAATCCACTAAATTCTCTTCAGGAACCACTAGAAGAGTAATCTGAATATAAATAATCGGAGGAAATGTAACAATCCTACAATTCCTCTATTCAACAATAAACAATAAATAATTGCAACTTAAATTAAAATATATTGGCTTATAGTAAATGGAAGTCAAGGCTTGGATTTAATGTCACAACGTCCTAGCAGAATAGCAGTGCGGTCGGAATAGCAGAAGATATCATTTGAGCTCGTATATGAGTTATCTATCAAGTGTTAGTCGAATAGCTCTTTTAAAGAGTGTTGAAGGTGCCTCCAACCTCATTCAAAGCACCTCCAACCTCCAAAATTATCTTGTAAACTTCGGCTTTGATAAACTCCGACATCTGCGGTCTCTATCTACACGAGGGCACCTCCAAGCTCTTTGAGGTGCCTCTAATGCGCCTCTGAGGCTCCACTAATGTTCCTCCGAGGTGTCTCCAACGCGTCCAGGGCACCTCCGACCCACGAAATCTTATCTGCCAATTTAATCTCCTTAAGGGCACCTCTGACTAGTCTAGGGCGCCTCTAACACTGATCCAAGTCGCCTCCAAGCACCTTTGAGGCATCTCAGACATTTTCATCCGAGGTTGTTTTTGCTACTTCAACCCTATAAAATGCATTAATCCAAAACAAAGTGTAACCTGCAAAACAAAATTAGTACAATATAGAAATGCATTATTAATTAGATCATGTTTTCTCAAGACCAAGATCTATTCAGAGTCTCAGTTTAAGCTTCTAAAATGGACCTAAACTGGACCAGCTCCTAAAGTCCCATCAGGACTCGTCCTCATTGGATCACTCTCCTCTCTCGTGACTTACCTCACTTACTATTTGTCGTCCTCAACTTGCCTTTTAGCCCACCAGGTCTTCCCGTCAGTTGTTAGGCCCATAAATTGAACTGAACTTCGGCCAGCTGTTAGGTCCCGTGAATCTAACCGAACTTACCGTCAAATATCGGGTCACTTCTTGACCTATCCGGACTTCCCACTAACTCACAGGTCTAACATAAACCTAGCTAGATTTTAGCCTAATATCAGTTCCTTTAGACCTGTCAAGTTATGTACATTAGATGAAAAGGTTATATCAAAATAATATCAAACTTTAACTATTTGTCATTCATCAAAATATAAGTTTGATCATTGATGTCAACTACACCAACATGCATAACATGTTAATATGTCTTAAGGAACGTTAGCTTATGTTTGCATGATTAGAGTTTTAGATAGTGTTTTCTCTTGAAATGACTGGGATGAACCTTGATCTTGTATCTTGCATCAAAGCATAAGTTATAGTCATAAGGAGAGGAGGAAGGACTAAATTCTAATTTCGTACCTATAACAATTAGAATTGAAAGTTTATTAATGAAAATAATTTAAAACCTCTCGAGAGTATCATTGATTATCATGGAGTTTAATATGTTTATCTTGATTAGACGTCATAAAGTAAAATATAACATCTAGACAATCGTGAGCTAGCATGATAAGAGTATTTCTGAGAAAGTGATTATTTAAGTGAAGATGTATTAAAAGTTAACGCCGCATTTGAATAGATACACTAATATATTCTAAAAAGAACATATGGTACCTTAAGATAGATCACCTATTATAATTTGCAGACATCAGTTCTCCGTTCAATAGCATTCATATGTGATAATTGCTTCTGACCCATAATGACAGAAGTTGTTAATGTAGCTGTAGCTAAAGCACTACTAAACTGGAATTAACAGGAAACAATAAACAAGCTTTATTTATCTAGAATAGTGGTTATAATTTCTATATAATTTTTTTTCTTTATTTTCATGGTTGATAAAAAATTTCATAAAATTTAATCAGTCAATTCTAAAATTAGTAAAGAACTAAATACTTAAATTAAAAAAAAAATCCCCTTCTCACACCTATAAATACTCGAGTGTGCTCATTATCCAGGAAATTTTCATTCTTAGATTTTTTTTTATTTTTTTTATTTTCACTACACTTTAACGACTCAAGCACGGGGAGAGTTTTGCTAAGATGTCTTTGAGGTACTTAGACGTTTACTTTGTGTGTGCAGGCTACACTGTTTACGTCGGATAATGAGATGAGATGTGAGATGGATAGCCTCTTCACCTTGGCATTCATCTCGCTAGTAGATTTTTCTATTATCACTTATCAGTTTATATTGTAAGTATAAATTAATTTAGAAAACAATAAAGTTAGATTCTGAATATATTTTTATAATATAGGTATTTGGGTCTGGACAGTGGACTCAATTAATCTGATGGATGATTTTTTGGAAAAAATTTACATGCAGTTTTCAATAATAATTTAAATTTTACATGTAGTTTTTATATTAAAAAAATTTTATTTTCCCTTCCAAATTAAATATCATGGACATTAATTTATTTTATTATGTCCCATATGTTTTTGTAAAAAAGTTTTAAAAATATATAATTTTTCTTAAATTCATAAGATTTTCTTTAAATGATGTTAAATTCGATAGAAAATATATTAAATTTTCTTTAAATGATATTAAATTTAGATGAAATTATATTAAGCGGAAAAAAGTCGTGCTCAATTTAATAGAAAATGATCCGATGACAAGGTCGGACCCCGCCCCGCAGAGAGGTCAACGCCACGTGGAAGGTGGTCAACACCCCGAGCTAGCGTCCGATCAGGTGACCCCATCTGCCGATCAGACTAGGGAATGATCGGTCCGACGTTATTACAGCTCGGTCTCGCATCGAACTTCCGACGCTCAAAACTATCACCAAGGCAGGCACCGCCCGACAAGTCATTTACCGAGCAGCTGGGCATGTGCCGGGCGGACATCCAGATCGGCCACAGATTAGATCACAACCATCAAAGCGCAAACCCGACCCAGCAAACCTGGACAATGGAAGTAGTCGAACGGTCGTCTCGCTCGGCCCAGACAGCAGAATTAGCCGAGCGGCCTCCCCGCTCGGCCTGCTAACATACAAAAGCTGGTCGAGCGGCCCACCCGCTCGGCCCGCTAACATACAAAAGCTGGTCGAGCGGCCCACCCGCTCGGCCCACTAGCAGATAGAGGCAGGATCAACTAGTATCCTCCTCGAGCCCCGTGTCGCAGACAGACAACATGGTCAGACAGAGAATCGTATGACAGAAGTTTCCACTATCTTGTCAGGATATGCTCGAGCTGTTGAGGTATGGTGTCAGGTATACTTTTCTAACACGTCCTATCAAGGAGAGCTTTAAGATATGTGCACGCCTCGAGGAGCGTGCACACGCACCCCCGAGAGCCCTATATATAGGACCCCAAGCTTCGACGGAGGTATGTGCATTCTACTATAGCTACAGTTACAGTGCCACTTTCATTTCTTTGCTTACTTGTTACCTTCGCCGGAGATCTGACTTGAGCATCGGAGGGCCATCGCCGGGGAACCACTCCCTGGCTCGGTACTGACACTTTTGTGCTTGTAGGCTAGTCTCGCCGGAGGTCCACGCACGGTCAGCAGGAGCATCACATCCTCAGTATCGATCACCTCGATTCTCGGATAGGATCAAATTTGAAAGAAACTAGTTGCGCTAAACACGCAAACACGCAGCGGAAAATACTAGTTCCTCCAGAAGATCCATGCGAAGGGAAACAAGATTATATACTAAGTTTCTAAGAGCATGAAATTATACCTTTGTAGCGTGCACACGATCTCCCAATAGCTCGGATCTTAGCACGATCAAGCATCCGTGCCTCTTTCGGTATCCACATGAACAAGTGTTCCTCCGTTTGTCTCACAAACTCACAAAGATGGAGAAGAAAAACACTTATGGTTGTGCTAGCAACCAAGAGTGATTTCAGCCGAGAGAGGAAGAAGATGAGAAAGGATAATAAAAAGTGAGGAAAAATGAGAGTAAAATGGCTTAACTATTTTTCATCCAATGAAAACACTTAATGCCATTAATTCCATTAATGAGCCTTAATGAGTATTCACTCTCCATTAAGGGTCATTTTGAAATTCCTCATTTTTCATTCAATTTCAAAATTGAATATAATGATTCATTAAATTTCAAAAATTCAATGTATGTCTTCTCATTTATCCTCACTTAAGTCTAACTCAAGTATAACTACTCACTTGAGTCTAACTCACTTGAGTTTAACTCAAGTCTAATTCAATCGAGTCTTACTCAATTAATTCTCATGCAATTCAAATTCAATGAATCACTATTTCATTAATTTGAATTTACTTCCTCAAGTATAGTTTGAATTCGACTTGATCCAATAATTAGATCCAATTGAGTCTAACTCAATAAATCCAATTCGGATTAGACTTAATCCAATAATTCATCATATGAACCCATCTCCAAATTTACTTGTTCTTTGTATGTGACCCAATAGGTTCTCGTAACGTTGGCAATGTATCTAAATCAACATTTAGATACATAAGTAATGAGTGACATCTAGCAAGGCATCATTGCTACCCAAGTGACGAGAAAGTCGAGATCCGACCTAACCTGTCCGTGGCTATTATCTTGTATTACTTGGTCCCTCTATTCTTGATATCTAGATTGATTGATGAGGCATAGACTGTGTCATCCTCTTATTAACCTTTGTGTTTCTTGATCTCTAAGTAGACACACTCAATCAAATAAGCTCAATATCTCATATTGACTCATTTGTGCATGGTCATGCTTTCTTGTGTCCTACTAATCAAGGGGCCCACAGATATCGCTTCCGTCATATGGAAGGGATAGATCCCATCTATATCACTCATATCCCTCCACATAATTCATTGCATACCCAGTGATCGACTTTATTATCCACCTTGTTGCAGGTGACGTTTGCCGATACCAAAGTACACAACTCCTTATGTAGGGAACGAAGTGACTTCAGGTCTAAGGACTATTCATAACAATAGTCACATGAGAATGTTTATGACACTCATATAACGATCCATGAAATATTCTCATGGCGGGTCATTTAGTATATATTCTCTAATATATACCCATGTGTCATCCTGATATCTTATATCCATGACTTGTGAGATTAAGTCATCCGTTGACCTACATGCTAGTCTCAACACATTAATATCGTCCTTGTATATTAATGCTTGACTAGGAATAGTTAAGAGTAGTGTTATATATATATATCTACATATCTCACTATCAATTCAACTAATTGATATGTTGTAGATAAGAACCTACTACTCAAGGACATTATTATACTTATTCAATTGGCACTGAACTGAAATAAATATAATAACCAACTTTGCCTTTTATTAATAATGATATATGATACAAAATGAGTCATTTACAATCATTTCATAATTGATACTAGGCTAATACTAACAAAATTTGGCGCCATCTGTGGGAATCTAACCTGCATCCGAGCCGAGAGGATGAAAGAAGTTGGACGACTTCACATAGTGGCGCTCACTCAAGAGGAGCTCGACGCACTTGTATAATCGTGAGTGGCAAAATTAGTCGAGCAGCAACAGCAAAGAGTGCTAGCCGATCGGTTGGCTCAACAAGCAACATCGGCCTCGGGAGGCCGAGCGGCCCATGAAGACCAACCGGAGCAATTGCCCATCTGGGGCAGAATAAAGGGCTGACCGACACTCACGGGGAGGCTCCGCTCGCGCCTATTCCATTCCACCGATCCTTGTTTCAAACGCCCTCCGAGATTGCTCAAACCCATCAAGGAAGGGACTCTTCTTCAGATGAAGCACCCATGCGGGACGCAAGGAAAGGCAAGGTGCCCTGAGCTGATTCGTCACCCGAGTGGGTCAACCGTCAATTCTCTGAGGCAATCTTACAAGATCCGCTGCCAATGCACTACGCTCCTTTGGCGATTGGAGAATATAATGGGTCGACCGACCCGGACGACCATCTTGGTAAGTTCGATAACGCTGCCACTCTTCATTAGTACACAGAGGGAGTCAAGTGTCGAGTCTTCCTCACCACGCTCTCGGGCTCGGTACAACGATGGTTGAGAAGGCTGTCGGATGGGTCCATCCAAAGCTTCAAGGACTTTCGAACGACCTTCTTGCGCCACTTCGCAAGCAGCAGACGATACAAGAAGATGAGCGTCAGCTTGTTCTCCATAAAGCAAGGCCCCAGAGAGTCCCTCCGAGCGTACATCCAACGCTTCAATCAGGTGCCCATGGACATCCCATCGGTCTCGTCCGAGACCATGATGAATGCATTCACCCAAGGGTTCGTGGACGGAGATTTCTTTCAATCTCTCATCTGAAAGCCACCTCGGGACTACGACCACATGCTGAAGAAGGCCAACGAATACATAAACATGGAAGAGGCCCAGGCGGTGAGGAGGAAGGAAACGTCGTCTGAACCGTCAGCACCGACCAAACGGAGGTCGTTAATCAGCCATCAGCCACCACGAGGACCCCGAGCCGAAGGGGGTCGGCTACACTAGGAAGCAAGGCCTCATGCAGTTCAGCACGTGGCCACCGAGCGTCCAAAACCGAAAGGAAAGGTATGAACCCTTATGTTTTGTTCCTCCACTAGTCAACAACTCACAACACCCGTGACTGTCGCGGATTCAATTTGGTCACCCAACTGGCGCCCAAAAGTTATCGCCGTCGGTCCCCCTCTCCTGACCGGCGACACGGGCACCACTGTTAGCTAGAGCCCTAGAGCCAATCATTTGATGATTGTATTTTGGACTTGTTGTATCATATTCTATATAAATAAAGACATTTGGTTTTTGGTTATTATACTTACTTGTATTGGTGCCAAATAAACTAAGTATAGTAACGTCCTTGAGTAGACGGTTCTTACCTATATCAATCGGTTAGTTGAACCGATAGTGAGATGATATAGGGAACACTACTCTAAATCATTCCTAGTCGAGTATTAACATTCAGGGACAATGTTAATGAGACTAGCATGTAGGTCAACTCTATGACTTGATCTCACAAGTCATGGATATAGAGATATCAAGTTGACACATGAGTATGCATTAGAGAATGTATACTGAATGACCCGCCATGAGAAAGTATCAAGGATCGTTATATGAGTGTCATATACTTTCTCATGTGGCTATTAGTATGACTACTAGTCCTTAGACCTGAAGTCACCATGGTTCCCTATATAAGGAGTTATGTAATTTAGTTTCGTCAAACGTCACCCGTAACTGGGTGGACTATAAAGGCGATTACTGGGTATGTAACAAATTATGCAGAGGGATGTGAGTGATGTAGATGGGATGACACGGTCTATGCCTCACATTGGCCAATCTAGATGTCTAGGATAGAAGGACACTTGTCATATATTGTGAGGAGTCACAACTAGTAGTCACAAGGTGATGTTGGATCTCAACATTCTTGTAACTTGGGTAGTAATGATGTGTTGCTAGATACCGCTCATTACTTATGCTCCTAAATGGATTTAGGGGCATTGCCAACGTTACAAGAACCTATAGGGTCACACACTAAGGATAATTAGATGGAGATTAGGTTCATATGATGAACCAAGAGGACTTGATTCATTTGATGGATCCAATTGGATTAAGAGTAATCTAAATTTGGCTAATTGAGTTAGACTCAAGTTGATTCATGTATACAATGAGTCTAATTTAGATTATGACTCATTAGATCAATTTAATTTAATGAATTAGATTCATTATATTAAGTTGGCTTGAATCAAATGGTTAGATTAGATCTACCATGGAAGAGATTTTGTCAAGTTTGACTTGACTTGAGAGGAAGATGAAAAGTCAAGTTAGACTTGACTTTATGCCACCTCATTGGTGAGTTGGCATTGATGTGGACTAATGATGTTACTCCACATCATCATTGGGTGCCACCTCATGGAAGTTACAAAGCCATTCTCTTTAATAGCTTCACATTAATGACACTTAATGCATTAATGTGGAGAGTTACACACATGATGGTGGCCGGCCACTTGAATGAGAAGAATAACTTTTCATTTTGAAAATTATTCTCTCATTCATTCCTTCTTCTTCCTCCTTGAGTTCTTCTTGCTCTCCCTCTCCTCTTCTTGCCGTGGCCTATCAAGGTGCTAGCACACCTTTGTTTAGGTCTTCTCCACCTAAGTTGTCTGTGTGGATACTTCTAGAGAACCGTACGCTTGACGGTCTAGAGATCCGACATTTTGGACGAGCGGGATTCGCGTAGGGCGCGCATCAAGGGTATATACATCTTAACCTTTGTAGATTTAGTGTAAATCGAAGTTTTCTAACTCGTACTCGAAATTTTTCAAATTTATCCTTTGCACGGATCCGGTGGCATGGGTGATTCGGGGTTTCCGTGACGCGAAAAGCGATTTTCGAGGCCCGAAAAACCCAACAGTGGTATCATAGCCACGTGCAAAGCGAGTATGAGTTTCGTTTCATATTTTTATGAAAAATATAAATCTGTAAAATTTCTGTAAATTGATGTTTTTATAGTTTTAATGGGTTATTTTCTCGTAGTAACGAAGCACAAGTGTTTAGACACTTGTAGGCTTCGACTACCGAGAAGTTTTTCACGAAAAGGCAAAGTTTCGACCCCAAAACGTTTTGGGACAGCGGGCTTAGGCGCTATTGGATCGCTTAGGAGCAACTCGTGATGGTTAGATCGCGGGTAGGGGTACTTCCCTTAACCCCGCAAGGGGATTTGCTCAGCGATTGCGCCCGAAATCGCTAATCGGGACCGCCGGGAAAAATTTACCCATAAAATTGTAAAATTATGAAAAATTACAGAAAATTATGAAAAAATATATAATTTTGAATTTTATATTAATTTTATGATAGTCATGGCCCAAATGACCCAAATTAGATTTGGAAATTGTGTTGTAATTTATAATACGGCCTGCGCGCCGTCATTTGTGTTTGCGTGTGCTGTATATCATTCGCGACCTGCGCGTCGTGCCTCTCTTTTATATATTCTTGTTGTAAATTAGATTTAGACTCGAATGTAACTCGAGTTTCAAAAATTGTAATGTACAAAATTGGAGCGGTGGAAGGTCCACTCGAGACGGAGTTACGAGGAAGGCGCGAGCAACACAAGGTGGTCAAAAGGAAAGCGCTTAAGAAGCTATTGACCCTAGGTTGACCATCCGATCTTCTCATTAGCTTGAGAAGATCGTAGTAGGGCCATGACTAAATCACAAAAATTATTTAATTAATTGATTTTGTGTATGTGATGCATAATTTAGTAATTAATTAGTGCCTTACGATTAGATTAGATCTAAATCGTGCACAAGATGCACCTTACGATTAGATTAGATCTACATCGTGTACAAGATGCACTCTATCGAATAGATTAGATCTATCGTGTATTTGATACACATCGACGTTTAGATTAGATCTAAATTACGTCAACTCTAATGCCTACCATGCCGTGATACCTACCACTACCTCGATCGCATGCTGTTGTTGAATCTGCCAAAGCAGAGCAACACATACTATCTTGGTAGGGTACGGAGGGACAATCTTGGTCCCGCCTATCAACGCATGGGTGAATACAAACTCAATTAGATTGAGTATTCCTAGTTTACTCGGTTGGATCGAGTACAACTATAGGCATTCTTCCAATGGTTGGAAAGGTAGGACAAAATCACGTTTATATTGATTCTCGGGTGTATTAGCTAAAGCTAACTCGAGTTTTAATATAAATGCGGATTTTGATTCTATAAACAAGAGTTGCATAGAGATGTAATTGGTAATCGTTACCTACCGATCATACTAAGTCTTGGGCGTATTAGCCAAAGCTAACTCAAGGGTTAGTATGATGTGGATCTTGTCCCACATGAATTATAGAATTCAGTGGGAGCATCATTTACTTAAAGGCCTAATTAAATGATTTAGAATATGGTATTTATTTCTGCTTTTATTTCTGTTGTAGATTACCATGACGTCGAATACGAACACCTTCTCTCTGCGATCTGTCCTTGAGAAGGACAAGCTCAACGGAGCAAACTTCCTGGACTGGTACAGGAACCTGAGAATAGTTCTCCCTCAGGAACGTAAACTTTACGTTCTGGAGCAGCCCATTCTGGAGGCTCCTCCTGCCAATGCCCCGCGAGCTGACAAAGATGCTTACAAGAAGCATCAAGATGACGCATTAGATGTGTCATGTCTAATGCTCGCGACCATGAACTCTGAGCTTCAGAAGCAACATGAGTTAATGGGCCCTTACGATATGGTTGAATATCTTCGTCAACTGTATCAAGGTCAAGCGAGGCATGAGAGATTTGAGATCTCAAGGGCACTGTTTTAGTGCAAGATGTCAGACGGGGCCCCTGTAGGCCCATATGTACTCAAAATGATTGGGTACATTGAGAACCTACAAAGGTTGGGGTTCCCTCTTGGCCAAGAGCTGGCTACTGACTTGATCTTGCAATCCTTGTCGGATAGCTACAGTCAATTCATTCTAAACTACAATATGAACGAGATTAACAAGCCATTGCCCGAGCTGCTTAGCATGTTGAGAACTACTGAGCTAAACCTTAAGAAAGCTAAGCCCAACACTGTTCTGATGGTTCAGAAACATAAGGGCAAGGGCAAGCCCAAACGCAAGGGAAAGTCCCAAGCCAAGGGTAAAGGCAAGGCACTGAAGCCTAAAGGAGGGGTCGCCAAGGATGCTGCCTGCTTCCACTACGGTTAGACCGGGCACTGGAAGAGGAACTGCAAGGTATACTTGGAGGATCTTAAGAAGAAGTGAAGTGAGACTTCCACTTCAGGTATATATGTTATAGAAGTCAATCTATCTATTTCTACATCATGGGTATTAGATACTGGATGTGCTTCTCACATTTGTACTGATGTGCAGGCGCTGAGAAATAGCAGGGCATTGACAAAGGGCGAGGTGGTCCTACGAGTAGGCAATGGAGCACGGGTTGCTGTTGTTGCTGTAGGGACTTACTTTTTATCTCTTCCCTCTGGGCTGGTACTAGAGTTAGTCGATTGTCTTCCACTACGGTTAGACCGGGCACTGGAAGAGGAACTGCAAGGTATACTTGGAGGATCTTAAGAAGAAGTGAAGTGAGACTTCCACTTCAGGTATATATGTTATAGAAGTCAATCTATCTATTTCTACATCATGGGTATTAGATACTGGATGTGCTTCTCACATTTGTACTGATGTGCAGGCGCTGAGAAATAGTAGGGCATTGACAAAGGGCGAGGTGGTCCTACGAGTAGGCAATGGAGCACGGGTTGCTGTTGTTGCTGTAGGGACTTACTTTTTATCTCTTCCCTCTGGGCTGGTACTAGAGTTAGTCGATTGTTGTTATGTGCCTGCATTAACTAAGAACATTATATCAGTTTCTTGTTTGGACAAGAAAGGTTTCTCGTTTACTATAAAGAACAAATGTTGTTCCGTCTATTTAAACGATATGTTCTATTGTAGTGCACCTCTGATAAACGGACTCTATATTCTAGACCTTGAGAGCCCTATCTATAACATAAATACTAAGAGGTTCAAGTCAAATGACATGAACCAAACCTACCTCTGGCACTGTCGTTTAGGTCATATAAATGACAAGCGCTTATCCCAGCTTCATAAGGATGGTATGCTAGACTCATTTGATTTTGAATTATATGAGGTATGCGAGTCATGCCTACGAGGCAAGATGACCAAGACTCCCTTTAGTGGGCACAGCGAGAGAGCAACTGATTTGTTAGGACTTATACATAGTGATGTATGTGGCCCTATCAATGTTGCTGCTAGAGGCGGTTATAGGTACTTCATCACATTTACTGATGACTTCAGTAGATATGGTTATGTGTACTTGATGACACATAAGTCTGAATCCTTTGAAAAGTTCAAAGAATTCAAGAATAAAGTACAGAACCAGCTTGGCAAGAGTATTAAGATACTTCGATTCGATCGAGGTGGAGAATACCTTAGCCATGAGTTTCGTGACTATCTAGCTGAGTGTGGGATTCTATCCCAACTCACTCCTCCTGGAACACCACAGTGGAATGCTGTATCCGAAAGGAGGAATCGTACCCTATTAGATATGGTGCGATCTATGATGAGTCACACAGATCTTCCGACATACCTTTGGGGTTATGCTCTAGACACGGCAGCTTTTATACTCAACCGAGTTCCATCTAAGGCCGTGATAAAGACACCATATAGGATATGGACTGGGAGAGATGCCCAGGTATCTTTCATGAGGATTTGGGGTTGTGAGGCTTACGTTTGACGTCAAGTCTCAGACAAGTTAGGACCCAAATCCGACAAGTGCTACTTTATTGGATATCCCAAGGAAAGTAAGGGATATTACTTCTACATTCCCAGTCAGCACAAGGTAGTTGTGGCAAAGACTGGGGTCTTTCTAGAAAGGGACTTTGTTTCTAGAAAGACTAGTGGGAGCGCGTTCGATCTTGAAGAAGTTCAAGATGCGAACAATAGCACTGATGCCTCGATGGAAATTCAACTGGAACCACAAAGTGTTGTGGATGATGTTGTTCCACAAGGAGTTTAGGTACAACAACCAGTTCATGTAGACATACCTCTTTGCAGGTCTGATAGGGTACGTCGTCAGCCTGAGAGATACTCATTTCTCTTGTCTGACCATGATGACGTTGTGCTCATAGAGGATGAGCCTACCACCTATCAGGAAGCTGTGATGAGACCAGATTCTGAGAAATGGCTAGAGGCCATGAGATCCGAAATGGAATCCATGTACACCAACCAAGTATGGACTTTGGTTGATCCACCTGAAGGGGTAAAACCCATTGGGTGTAAGTGGGTCTTTAAGAGAAAGACTGACCTGGATGGACTTATCTATAAGGGTCGCTTGGTAGCTAAAGGTTTCAAGCAGATTCATGGTATTGACTATGAGGAAACTTTTTCTCCAGTAGCGATGTTTAAGTCCATTCGGATCATGCTTGCTATTGCAGCTTACCACGATTAAGAGATCTGGCAGATGGATGTCAAAACAGCGTTTATGAATGGAAACCTACTCGAGGATGTGTACATGACACAACCTGAGGGTTTTGTAGATCCACAGAATACTAGCAGAGTATGCAAGCTGCATAGGTCCATTTATGGGCTAAAGCAAGCTTCTCGGAGCTGGAATCTTCGATTCGATGATGCAATCAAACAGTTTGGTTTCATCAAGAACGAAGATGAACCTTGTGTCTACAAGAAGGTTGTAGGGGATATAGTTGTCTTCCTCATATTGTATGTGGATGACATACTATTCATTGGGAAGGACATCCCTATGCTTCAGTCTGTCAAGACCTGGCTAGGGAGTTGCTTCTCAATGAAGGACTTAGGTGAGGCATCCCGCATTCTAGGAATACAGATCTATAGAGATAGATCTAAGAGATTGCTTTGCCTAAGTCAGAGTACATACATTGACAAGGTACTCCTTCGGTTTGCCATGCAGAATTCCAAGAAGGGATTTCTGTCGATGTCACATGGCGTGAGTCTTTCGAAGACTTAAGGTCCCTCTTCTAGAAAGGAGAGAGACCGCATGGATCAGATCCCTTATGCCTCAGCCATAGGATCGATCATGTACGCCATGCTATGTACTCGACCTGATGTCTCGTACGCTTTGAGCATGACGAGCAGATACCAGTCAAATCCAGGTGAAAGTCACTGATAGCGGTCAAGAATATTCTTAAGTACTTAAGAAGGACTAAAGAATATTTCTTGATATATGGAGGCAATAATGAGCTAGCTGTAAAGGGTTACAGTGATGCTAGCTTCCATACCGATCAGGATGACTATAGATCGTAGTCGGGGTTCGTATTTTGCATTAATGGTGGTGCTGTGAGCTGGAAGAGTTCGAAGCAGGACACAGTAGCTGATTCTATGACAGAGGCCGAGTATATTGCTGCATCAGGATTCGCAAGTTCATCACTGAACTTGGGGTGGTTCCTAGCATTGCTGACCCTATTGAGCTCTATTGTGACAACAATGGAGCTATAGCACAGGCGAAGGAACCTCACTCACACCAGCGGACCAAACACATACTACGGCGCTTCCATCTCATTCGAGAGATCATCGAGAGAGGAGATGTGAAGATTTGCAGAGTACCTACAGAGGCTAACATCGCAGATCCCTTGACCAAGACTTTGGCACAGAAGAAGCATGATGGTCACACTAGGTCATTTGGGCTTAGAGCCTACACTGATTGACACTAGTGCTAGTGGGAGATTGTTAGCTAGAGCCCTAGAGTCAATCATTTGATGATTGTATTTTGGACTTGTTGTATCATATTCTATATAAATAAAGGCATTTGGTTTTTGGTTATTATACTTGTATTGGTGCCAAATAAACTAAGTATAGTAACGTCCTTGAGTAGAAGTTTCTTACCTATATCAATCGGTTAGTTGAACCGATACTGAGATGATATAGGGAACACTACTCTAAATCATTCCTAGTCGAGTATTAACATTCAGGGACAATGTTAATGAGACTAGCATGTAGGTCAACTCGATGACTTGATCTCACAAGTCATGGATAGAGAGATATCAAGTTGACACATGAGTATGCATTAGAGAATGTATACTGAATGACCCGCCATGAGAAAGTATCATGGATCGTTATATGAGTGTCATATACTTTTTCATGTGGCTATTAGTATGACTACTAGTCCTTAGACCTGAAGTCACCATGGTTCCCTACATAAGGAGTTATGTACTTTAGTTTCGTCAAACGTTACCCGTAACTGGGTGGACTATAAAGGCGATTACTGGGTATGTAAAAAATTATGCAGAGGAATGTGAGTCATGTAGATGGGATCTATCCCTCCTATATGACGGGAGTGACATCGGTATTCTTGATAGAGTGAGACCACGAAGTGCATGGCCATGCCCAAATCAGTCAATATAGGATATTGAGCTCATTTGATTTAGTGAGTCTACTTGGAGTTCAAGATTTAGATTGGTCAGAGGATGACACGGTCTATGCCTCACATTGGCCAATCTAGATGTCTAGGATAGAAGGACACTTGTCATATATTGTGAGGAGTCACAACTAGTAGTCACAAGGTGATGTTGGATCTCAACATTCTTGTAACTTGGGTAGTAATGATGTGTTGCTAGATACCGCTCATTACTTATGCTCCTAAATGGGTTTAGGGGCATTGCCAACGTTACAAGAACCTATAGGGTCACACACTAAGGACAATTATATGGAGATTAGGTTCATATGATGAACCAAGAGGACTTGATTCATTTGATGGATCCAATTGGATTAAGAGTAATCCAAATTTGACTAATTGAGTTAGACTCAAGTTGATTCATGTATACAATGAGTCTAATTTAGATTATGACTCATTAGATCAATTTAATTTAATGAATTAGATTCATTATATTAAGTTGGCTTGAATCAAATGGTTAGATTAGATCAACCATGGAAGAGATTTGGTCAAGTTTGACTTGACTTGAGAGGAAGATGAAAAGTCAAGTTAGACTTGACTTTATGCCACCTCATTGGTGAGTTGGCATTGATTTGGACTAATGATGTTACTCCACATCATCATTGGGTGCCACCTCATGGAAGTTACAAAGCCATTCTCTTTAATGGCTTCACATTAATGACACTTAATGCATTAATGTGGAGAGTTACACACATGATGGTGGCCGGCCACTTGAATGAGAAGAATAACTTTTCATTTTGAAAATTATTCTCTCATTCATTCCTTCTTCTTCCTCCTTGAGTTCTTCTTGCTCTCTCCCTCTCCTCTTCTTGCCGTGGCCTATCAAGGTGCTAGCACACCTTTGTTTAGGTCTTCTCCACCTAAGTTGTCCGTGTGGATACTTCTAGAGGACCGTACGCTTGACGGTCTAGAGATCCGACATTTTGGACGAGCGAGATTCGCGTAGGGCGCGCATCAAGGGTTTATACATCTTAACCTTTGTAGATTTAGTGTAAATCGAAGTTTTCTAACTTATACTCGAAATTTTTCGACTTTATCCTTTGCACGGATCCGGTGGCATGGGTGATTCGGGGTTTCCGCGACGCGAAAAGCGGTTTTCGTGGCCCGAAAAACCCAACAACCACGACGCCGTACGGGGAGAGTAAGCCATACAACTTCTTTGGCTGCCTCAGTGGCTGCCACATACTCAGCTTCCATAGTTGAGCCTGAAATGCATTTTTGCTTAACACTCCTCCATGCTATGGCTCCACCTCCTAAAGTAAACACATAGCCTGATGTAGACTTACTATTGTCCATATCTGATTGGAAGTCAGAATCCGTGTAATCCACAGGGAGCAAATCATCTTCTTGGTAAACCAGCATATAATCTCTAGTCCTTCTCAGGTACTTTAATATATACTTTACTGTAGTTCAATGTCTTTGTCCAGGGTTACTTTGATATCTGCTAACCATGCCCATGGCAAAACAGATATCAGGTCTCGTGCATAACAAGCATAGATTAGACTTCCTACAACTGAAGCATAAGGAACTGCCATCGTTTCTTCTATCTCTTTTGATGTCTTCAGAGACATATCTTTAGATAAAGATACTCTATACCTAAAAGGTAGAAAACCTTTCGTGGAGTCTTGCATGCTATAACGAGCTAGGATTGTATCGATATATGAAACTTGGGATAAGCACAACATTATTTTCTTGCGATCCCTTATTACTTTGATCCCGAGAATATGTGCACATTCTCCCTAGTTCTTCATATCAAATTGCTTGGACAACCATACCCTTACTTCCGACAACACTTTGATATTGTTTCCAACTAATAAAATATCATCTACGTATAGTACAAGAAATATCACCATGTTTTCATCACACTTCTTGTATACACAAGACTCATCCGGACACTAAATAAATCCATACGACTGGATTACTACTTCATTAAACCGGATGTTCCAAGACCTTGAAGCTTGCTTCAGTCCATAAATAGACCGATTGAGCTTACATACTAGATGCTCTTTGCCCTTTGTAATAAACCCCTCTGGTTGCTTCATATGGATGTTTTCATCGAGACTTCCGTTAAGAAAAACTGTCTTGACATCCATTTGCCACACCTTATAATCCATATGAGCAGCAATAGATAAGAGTATCCAGATAGACTTAAGCATTGCTACTGGCGAAAAGGTTTCCTTATCATCGATTCCCTCTTTCTGAGTATACCACTTCGTAACTAGCCTTGTTTTGAAGGTTTTCACCTTCCCATCTATCCCTCTTTTCATTTTGTAGATCCACTTAGATCCAATACTTTTACACTATTTGATGGTCCTACTAGCTCCCAGACTTTGTTTGTAACACCCCTAGAAAGCCTAGATAAAGTAAGGGCAATGAGAGTACGAATGTAATGAAAAGAATGTGTAGATAGTCTACGTTGAATGTTACGATGGGAAGGATTTAGATGATTAAAAACTTTATGAAAGAAAATAAAGTTGAGAATATAAAGTTCTATACATGATTTATAATGCAAGGAATTAATGTAAACAAAATAAATATGAGATATTATATATGCATGTATGAAATATTTATGCATAATGCATATACATGAATTATTTTATACATAAATATGTTAGGAGAAGGATTTGATCCTTGGTTCTCTTGTGGATGCATGCATGTGTTAACCAAGTGTGATAGGAGTGAATATTGTAAGAGGAGAGATGGGAAATATAATTAAAGGAAAGAAAGGAGAGAAATTAAGAGAAAGAAAAGAGAGAAACTCAAGAAGCATTTCTCTAGCATATTCTTTCTCATTAAGAGGAGAAGTAAATGAGGAGGATGAATCAAGTCAAGTTTTCCTCCCCTCACTTTAGTATAAATAGGCATGGAGGGGGTCATCCTCAAATCACTCTCCTCCTCTCCTCCATTTGTGCCAATCACTCTCCCTCCCTCTTTCCTCTTGTTGCCGAGAGCAACAACTCTCCCCCTTCTTTCTTTCTTTTTTGTTGCCGAGCAACACAAGAGGAAGAAGCCTCCTCTTCTTCCTCCTCCTCTCCACCAAAAGACCTAGCCACTTCTTCCTCCATTGGTGCCGAGCAAAGCAAGCAAGGAAGAAAGGTCCACAAGCAAGTTCTCAACTCTAGGAAACTTAAGCAAAGAATGTAAGCTTCCCCTCACCTGCGGTACAAGGCTTTCATGTGATTTTCGGATTTTTTTTCTAAGCCTTGAAAGAAAGTTTTCCCCTATGTTTTTATACATATATGATGCATGATCAGAGGTGTATGTAACCCTAGAATTTCAATCAAAAATATTGTAAATAGGTTAGGAAAATTATTGTCTAACCAAACTAGTGCAAGGTTCCCTCTATGAAATGCTAAGGACCTTCCTATGGTTTTCTTGCTTGGAAGTTGATTGGAACCAAAAGAACCCCACTCTCATGTTTCGGCCAAGAAAGAATTTAGGGTTAGGAGGACCTTGAATTTAAAATAACTATGCTTATATGACATGATATAAAGTTCTTAAGAGTTGTATACTTGTATGTTGAAAGAAACTCATGAACCTTACTCTTAATATTTCGGCCATGGTAAGGTGATGGTTTAGAGAAGCTTAAACAAAATTCTAATATGCTCAATGACCTCTGTGATATTATGTTATGAAAGATGATTAATGCCCTCATGTTTAATTGGAATGTAGAAAATTAGTTACATGATTTATGACATGTAAGATCACAAGAGTCCTAGCTTGTTTATGATCCAACTTTGTGTATGATGTTCTTAGTAAATCTTGCTATGAAATTTACTTAGGTTTCCCATGCTTTAGGCCACTTAAAGGAAGTTTATATTCTATGAATTTTGGTCAAGTAAGGTTTAAAGGACCTAGAGGCCTTGGAAATGAAACCTAAGGGGTTAAAAGTACTTCTTAAAACTTGATAATGTGTGAATGTGATACATGTTTGTATGACCTAAATGAATCATTATGTGTTCGGCCATGAAGGGATAGATGCCCTAGAAACCCTAGAACAAAAATTAAATATGTCTATGCCATGCTGTATGAAAATGATATGATAATAAGTTAGAATGCATGATTGCTTTAGTTACGAAATGATATGCATAATGAAGTTATATTATGAAATATGCCATGATGTGTTATAGCATAGAAAATGCTATACATAATGAAAAGAAATGAAGTTATGTTATGATATGTGATAGCATAGAAAATGCTATACATAATGAAAAGAAATGAAAAGAATAAATGCATGAAAGATTGTTAAGGACATGATATGATAGTTATGCATGATAAGTTATTTTTATGGTTTGTACCAAGGGTGGGCTCCGTAAACGCCCCGGGGTCGATGGAGTAAGACTCGGGCCTCGTCAGTAATGGGCCTTTGAGTGCCCTAGGTCGATGGAGTAAGACTCGGGCCTAGTATGTATGCATGGTAGGGCTCAAGACTTGCTACCTTGGACCTACGCATTATGTATGTGGTACAAACCGGGATCCCAAATGATGATGATATTAATTTCAAGTACTATTAAGTATAAGTTTTCAAATTCACGATGCATTGCCTACATTCATATGTGCTTGAATTATATGATGATATGATATAATGTCATGTGATATTATGATATGAATATGATGCCCTTGTATGTCTTATGCTTGTGATTTATTTGTTTTATGATATGATATTCATGCTTCTATGAAATGATATGTGAATAAGAAATATGCATGATATGTTTGAATAGAATGATATGTTATGTTATGATTAGTTGAGACGATGATATGTTGATCCATTCTTGATATACGATGATTCTCGGTTTTAGTGAGTAGGAAAGGAACTTACTGAGCCATGAGTGCTCATAGCTTACTTTCCTTGTACCGCAGATAAAAGAGAAAGCTGGATGAACAACGGAGCAGCAGGAGGAGCAGATAGTGATGTGTGTGGTGGTGGCTCGGCTAGGACGATTCGGACAAATTAATATTTTTAGTTATAAGTTCAATATATGCACATTTGAACAAATCAGAATATGTGATATTATGCTTAATAAATTAAATTCTTTAAAGTTTTTATTCTTCCGCTGTTATAGTAAAACATGTACGTAAGTAGTATAAGAACGTAGCGCCGCCCTTAGGTAAGAAGGGTGGGCGTTACAGGTGGTATCATAGCCAAGGTTAGCCAGCTCACTACACACACATCAAGCTCCTTCCTGCCGCTCCAAGTAAGTACAGTTGCATAATTTATTTGTATGCAAAATAGTATGAGACTCTAAGATACATGAATGGTAACCTAGGAAGGATACCTTAAGCTATACCCTAGAGAATGGTGCATGATGATAAGTAGGATGCATGAATGGTAGCCTAGATACAAGAACCTTAGGCTATAACATAAGAGGGTCATAACGCAAAAGACTGTCGCAAGAGCAAAATTAAATGCTACGACTATGGACTGGAAGGACATCTGTCTAGAGACTGCCCTACCAAAACTTAAGCACCACAGTATGTGCCGTACCAAGGTGGTCCCGCAATGTTACACCAACTGCAGACTTCTATTGAGGGACCTTCAATAAGTCAAGGGAGATTGGAAGCTCCACCAGTATCTAAGGAATCGGAGCAGAAATTGTTATTCTAAGTTCGGGGACGAACTTTCAATAAGTAGGGGAGTTTGTAACACCCCTAGAAAGCCTAGATAAAGTAAAGGCAATGAGAGTACGAATGTAATGAAAAGAATGTGTAGATAGTCTACGTTGAATGTTACGAAGGGAAGGATTTAGATGATTAAAAACTTTATGAAAGAAAATAAAGTTGAGAATATAAAGTTCTATACATGATTTATAATGCAAGGAATTAATGTAAACAAAAGAAATATGAGATATTATATATGCATGTATGAAATATTTATGCATAATGCATATACATGAATTATTTTGTACAAAAATATGTTAGGAGAAGGATTTGATCCTTGGTTCTCTTGTGGATGCATGCATGTGTTAACCAAGTGTGATAGGAGTGAATATTGTAAGAGGAGAGATGGGAAATATAATTAAAGGAAAGAAAGGAGAGAAATTAAGAGAAAGAAAAGAGAGAAACTCAAGAAGCATTTCTCTAGCATATTCTTTCTCATTAAGAGGAGAAGTAAATGAGGAGGATGAATCAAGTCAAGTTTTCCTCCCCTCACTTTAGTATAAATAGGCATGGAGGGGGGGGGGCTTCATCCTCAACTCACTCTCCTCCTCTCCTCCATTTGTGCCGAGCACTCTTCCTCCCTCTTTCCTCTTGTTGCCGAGAGCAACAACTCTCCCCCTTCTTTCTTTCTTTTTGTTGCCGAGCAACACAAGAGGAAGAAGCCTCCTCTTCTTCCTCCTCCTCTCCACCAAAAGACCTAGCCACTTCTTCCTCCATTGGTGCCGAGCAAAGCAAGCAAGGAAGAAAGGTCCACAAGCAAGTTCTCAACTCTAGGAAACTTAAGCAAAGAATGTAAGCTTCCCCTCACCTGCGGTACAAGGCTTTCATGTGATTTTCGGATTCTTTTTCTATGCCTTGAAAGAAAGTTTTCCCCTATGTTTTTATACATATATGATGCATGATCAGAGGTGTATGTAACCCTAGAATTTCAATCAAAAATATTGTAAATAGGTTAGGAAAATTATTGTCTAACCAAACTAGTGCAAGGTTCCCTCTATGAAATGCTAAGGACCTTCCTATGGTTTTCTTGCTTGCAAGTTGATTGGAACCAAAAGAACCCCACTCTCATGTTTCGGCCAAGAAAGAATTTAGGGTTAGGAGGACCTTGAATTTAAAATAACTATGCTTATATGACATGATATAAAGTTCTTAAGAGTTGTATACTTGTATGTTGAAAGAAACTCATGAACCTTACTCTTAATATTTCGGCCATGGTAAGGTGATGGTTTAGAGAAGCTTAAACAAAATTCTAATATGCTCAATGACCTCTGTGATATTATGTTATGAAAGATGATTAATGCTCTCATGTTTAATTGGAATGTAGAAAATTAGTTACATGATTTATGACATGTAAGATCACAAGAGTCCTAGCTTGTTTATGATCCAACTTTGTGTATGATGTTCTTAGTAAATCTTGCTATGAAATTTACTTAGGTTTCCCATGCTTTAGGCCACTTAAAGGAAGTTTATATTCTATGAATTTTGGTCAAGTAAGGTTTAAAGGACCTAGAGGCCTTGGAAATGAAACCTAAGGGGTTAAAAGTACTTCTTAAAACTTGATAATGTGTGAATGTGATACATGTTTGTATGACCTAAATGAATCATTATGTGTTCGGCCATGAAGGGATAGATGCCCTAGAAACCCTAGAACAAAAATTAAATATGTCTATGCCATGCTGTATGAAAATGATATGATAATAAGTTAGAATGCATGATTGCTTTAGTTACGAAATGATATGCATAATGAAGTTATATTATGAAATATGCCATGATGTGTTATAGCATAGAAAATGCTATACATAATGAAAAGAAATGAAGTTATGTTATGATATGTGATAGCATAGAAAATGCTATACATAATGAAAAGAAATGAAAAGAATAAATGCATGAAAGATTGTTAAGGACATGATATGATAGTTATGCATGATAAGTTATTTTATGGTTTGTACCAAGGGTGGGCTCCGTAAATGCCCCATGGAGTAAGACTCGGGCCTCGTCAAGAATGGGCCTTTGAGTGCCCTAGGTCGATGGAGTAAGACTCGGGCCTAGTATGTATGCATGGTAGGGCTCAAGACTTGCTACCTTGGACCTACGCATTATGTATGTGGTACAAACCGGGATCCCAAATGATGATGATATTAATTTCAAGTACTATTAAGTATAAGTTTTCAAATTCACGATGCATTGCCTACATTCATATGTGCTTGAATTATATGATGATATGATATAATGTCATGTGATATTATGATATGAATATGATGCCCTTGTATGTCTTATGCTTGTGATTTATTTGTTTTATGATATGATATTCATGCTTCTATGAAATGATATGTGAATAAGAAATATGCATGATATGTTTGAATAGAATGATATGTTATGTTATGATTAGTTGAGACGATGATATGTTGATCCATTCTTGATATACGATGATTCTCGGTTTTAGTGAGTAGGAAAGGAACTTACTGAGCCATGAGTGCTCATAGCTTACTTTCCTTGTACCGCAGATAAAAGAGAAAGCTGGATGAACAACGGAGCAGCAGGAGGAGCAGATAGTGATGTGTGTGGTGGTGGCTCGGCTAGGACGATTCGGACAAATTAATATTTTTAGTTATAAGTTCAATATATGCACATTTGAACAAATCAGAATATGTGATATTATGCTTAATAAATTAAATTCTTTAAAGTTTTTATTCTTCCGCTGTTATAGTAAAACATGTACGTAAGTAGTATAAGAACGTAGCGCCGCCCTTAGGTAAGAAGGGTGGGCGTTACAGGTGGTATCATAGCCAAGGTTAGCCAGCTCACTACACACACATCAAGCTCCTTCCTGCCGCTCCAAGTAAGTACAGTTGCATAATTTATTTGTATGCAAAATAGTATGATACTCTAAGATACATGAATGGTAGCCTAGGAAGGATACCTTAAGCTATACCCTAGAGAATGGTGCATGATGATAAGTAGGATGCATGAATGGTAGCCTAGATACAAGAACCTTAGGCTATAACATAAGAGGGTCATAAAGCAAAAGACTGTCGCAAGAGCAAAATTAAATGCTACGACTGTGGACTGGAAGGACATCTGTCTAGAGACTGCCCTACCAAAACTAAAGCACCACAGTATGTGCCGAACCAAGGTGGTCCCGCAAGGTTACACCAACTGCAAACTTCTATTGAGGGACCTTCAATAAGTCAAGGGAGATTGGAAGCTCCACCAGTATCTAAGGAATCGGAGCAGAAATTGTTATTCTAAGTTCGGGGACGAACTTTCAATAAGTAGGGGAGTTTATAACACCCCTAGAAAGCCTAGATAAAGTAAAGGCAATGAGAGTACGAATGTAATGAAAAGAATGTGTAGATAGTCTACGTTGAATGTTACGATGGGAAGGATTTAGATGATTAAAAACTTTATGAAAGAAAATAAAGTTGAGAATATAAAGTTCTATACATGATTTATAATGCAAGGAATTAATGTAAACAAAAGAAATATGAGATATTATATATGCATGTATGAAATATTTATGCATAATGCATATACATGAATTATTTTGTACAAAAATATGTTAGGAGAAGGATTTGATCCTTGGTTCTCTTGTGGATGCATGCATGTGTTAACCAAGTGTGATAGGAGTGAATATTGTAAGAGGAGAGATGGGAAATATAATTAAAGGAAAGAAAGGAGAGAAATTAAGAGAAAGAAAAGAGAGAAACTCAAGAAGCATTTCTCTAGCATATTCTTTCTCATTAAGAGGAGAAGTAAATGAGGAGGATGAATCAAGTCAAGTTTTCCTCCCCTCACTTTAGTATAAATAGGCATGGAGGGGGGCTTCATCCTCAACTCACTCTCCTCCTCTCCTCCATTTGTGCCGAGCACTCTCCCTCCCTCTTTCCTCTTGTTGCCGAGAGCAACAACTCTCCCCCTTCTTTCTTTCTTTTTTGTTGCCGAGCAACACAAGAGGAAGAAGCCTCCTCTTCTTCCTCCTCCTCTCCACCAAAAGACCTAGCCACTTCTTCCTCCATTGGTGCCGAGCAAAGCAAGCAAGGAAGAAAGGTCCACAAGCAAGTTCTCAACTCTAGGAAACTTAAGCAAAGAATGTAAGCTTCCCCTCACCTGCGGTACAAGGCTTTCATGTGATTTTCGGATTCTTTTTCTATGCCTTGAAAGAAAGTTTTCCCCTATGTTTTTATACATATATGATGCATGATCAGAGGTGTATGTAACCCTAGAATTTCAATCAAAAATATTGTAAATAGGTTAGGAAAATTATTGTTTAACCAAACTAGTGCAAGGTTCCCTCTATGAAATGCTAAGGACCTTCCTATAGTTTTCTTGCTTGCAAGTTGATTGGAACCAAAAGAACCCCACTCTCATGTTTCGGCCAAGAAAGAATTTAGGGTTAGGAGGACCTTGAATTTAAAATAACTATGCTTATATGACATGATATAAAGTTCTTAAGAGTTGTATACTTGTATGTTGAAAGAAACTCATGAACCTTACTCTTAATATTTCGGCCATGGTAAGGTGATGCTTTAGAGAAGCTTAAACAAAATACTAATATGCTCAATGACCTCTGTGATATTATGTTATGAAAGATGATTAATGCTCTCATGTTTAATTGGAATGTAGAAAATTAGTTACATGATTTATGACATGTAAGATCACAAGAGTCCTAGCTTGTTTATGATCCAACTTTGTGTATGATGTTCTTAGTAAATCTTGCTATGAAATTTACTTAGGTTTCCCATGCTTTAGGCCACTTAAAGGAAGTTTATATTCTATGAATTTCGGTCAAGTAAGGTTTAAAGGACCTAGAGGCCTTGGAAATGAAACCTAAGGGGTTAAAAGTACTTCTTAAAACTTGATAATGTGTGAATGTGATACATGTTTGTATGACCTAAATGAATCATTATGTGTTCGGCCATGAAGGGATAGATGCCCTAGAAACCCTAGAACAAAAATTAAATATGTCTATGCCATGCTGTATGAAAATGATATGATAATAAGTTAGAATGCATGATTGCTTTAGTTACGAAATGATATGCATAATGAAGTTATATTATGAAATATGCCATGATGTGTTATAGCATAGAAAATGCTATACATAATGAAAAGAAATGAAGTTATGTTATGATATGTGATAGCATAGAAAATGCTATACATAATGAAAAGAAATGAAAAGAATAAATGCATGAAAGATTGTTAAGGACATGATATGATAGTTATGCATGATAAGTTATTTTTATGGTTTGTACCAAGGGTGGGCTCCGTAAACGCCCCGGGGTCGATGGAGTAAGACTCGGGCCTCGTCAGTAATGGGCCTTTGAGTGCCCTAGGTCGATGGAGTAAGACTCGGGCCTAGTATGTATGCATGGTAGGGCTCAAGACTTGCTACCTTGGACCTCGCATTATGTATGTGGTACAAACCGGGATCCCAAATGATGATGATATTAATTTCAAGTACTATTAAGTATAAGTTTTCAAATTCACGATGCATTGCCTACATTCATATGTGCTTGAATTATATGATGATATGATATAATGTCATGTGATATTATGATATGAATATGATGCCCTTGTATGTCTTATGCTTGTGATTTATTTGTTTTATGATATGATATTCATGCTTCTATGAAATGATATGTGAATAAGAAATATGCATGATATGTTTGAATAGAATGATATGTTATGTTATGATTAGTTGAGACGATGATATGTTGATCCATTCTTGATATACGATGATTCTCGGTTTTAGTGAGTAGGAAAGGAACTTACTGAGCCATGAGTGCTCATAGCTTACTTTCCTTGTACCGCAGATAAAAGAGAAAGCTGGATGAACAACGGAGCAGCAGGAGGAGCAGATAGTGATGTGTGTGGTGGTGGCTCGGCTAGGACGATTCGGATAAATTAATATTTTTAGTTATAAGTTCAATATATGCACATTTGAACAAATCAGAATATGTGATATTATGCTTAATAAATTAAATTCTTTAAAGTTTTTATTCTTCCGCTGTTATAGTAAAACATGTACGTAAGTAGTATAAGAACGTAGCGCCGCCCTTAGGTAAGAAGGGTGGGCGTTACATTGTTAGAATACATAGATCTTATTTCTGAATTCATTGCTCTTTGCCAAGATGCTGCATCTATATCTTGGAGTGCTTCGTCATATATCCGGGGATCAGGTTTATTTTTACCTGGGATCAAGTCCGATGACTCTCCCAAAAATATAATCTTTCAAGTTGCCTAACAACCCTTCCACTACGACGAGGCACTCTTTGTTGTGTGTATCATTTGTGATACGTGTTACAGTTTCTTGTGATATTTCATCTTGCACTGTTGGTACTAAAGTAGACGTGTCCTCTCGCATTTCTTCTAGAACAATTTCACTCATGGGCTTATGACTCATTACATAATCTTTCTCTAAAAATCGAGCATTGGTGCTAACAATGATCTTCTGATTTTTAGGATTATAAAACAAACCACCTTTCATTCCCTTAGGATATCCTACAAACAGACAAACTTCTGTACATGATTTCAACTTGTCAGTATCTCCCTTTAGCACATGTGCTGGACTACCCCATATCCGAATATGACTCAGACTAGGCTTCCGCCCATTCCACAATTCCATGGGAGTAGAGGGTACTAATTTAGAAGCTACCATATTCAGAATGTACACTGCTGTTTCCAGAGCATATGCACAAAACGAATCTGGTAATTCTGAATAACTCATCATCGATCTAACCATTTCCATAAGAGTTCTATTCCTTCTTTCTCCCACACCATTCTGTTGGGGTGTACCAGGTGCTGACAATTGGGATTGAATCCCGGCCTCTGATAAGTAATTCCTAAACTCTCCAAAGAGGTATTCGCCATCATGATCAGACCGTAGTATCTTGATACTTTTACCATGACGTTTCTCCACATCAACCTTGTACTCTTTGAACTTATCAAAGCATTCAGACTTACGTCGCATCAAGTAAATGTACCCATATCTTGAATAGTCATCTATAAAAGGGACAAAATATTTGAAACCACTTCTTGCCTGGATAGACATAGGACCACACAAATCAGAATGAATCAGTCCCAACACATCTTTGGCTCTATACCCCTTGGCCTTAAAAGGTCTCTTAGTCATTTTACCTTCCAAGCAAGATTCGCAAGTTGGAATGTTTTCCAATACTAATGAACCCAAGAGCCCATCAGCTATTAGCCTTTGAATCCTACTCAAGTTAATATGACCAAGCCTTAGATGCCAAAGATATGTTTGATTCATTTTCGAAGGTTCCTTTCTCTTATTAAAATTAGAAGATGTGCTATTAATTTTCATTTGTTGCTTTATAGGAGTTATTGGATTTAGAGTATACAAATTGTCAATTAATATACCAAAACAGATAATTACCTTATTTTTCTTGACAACCACTTTGGCATCAAAAGAAAAAGTATACCCATCCACAAACAGTTTAGAAACTGAAATTAAATTCTTTCTAAAAGTTGGTACATAAAAACAATTTATCAAAACCAAAGTTCTATTTCTATCGAATGATAAGTAGACACCTCCCACTGCAACAGCCGCCACTTTCGTAGCATTGCCCATGTAGACGGTTATCTCTCCCTCATATAGTCGTCGAGTTTTCTGGAACCCCTGTAATGTATTGCAGACATGATCAGTGGCTCCTTTATCTACATACCAGGTGCTGGTAGATAACACCGCTAAACATGTTTCAACTACTAGAGAATAAGATATACCTTTATTGTTCTCTCTCTCCTACGAGGACAACCCGCCTTCCAATGTCCCGACTGCTTGCAGATGAAGCACTTGCCCTTTAGTTTCTTCACTCCAGCTTTTGGTCCAGTGCCTAGAGATCTATTCACCTTCTTTGTTGAGCCAGCCTGTTTCTTCTTCTTATTGCCTTTCGACTTAGAAGTAGAAATATTTTCAGCAAAGTGAATTTGAGAACTATGACGAAATATACCTTTTGCTGCCTGAAGTTCTGTCAGAAGTTTCGCCAACGTATAAGCCCTTTTGTTCATGTTATAGTTCAGGCGGAACTGCTCAAAACTTCTGGGTAGCATTTGGAGAATAATATCAATCTGGGTTTCCCCATCGATTTCAACTCTAAGGATTTGTATTTCGTTTAAATAAGTCATCATCTTTAGGATATGATTCCTTACGGGTGTCCCCTCTGACATGGTGGTTGTCATTAATTTTCTCATTGCCTCTTGCCTAATAGCCCGATTCTAGTGTCCGAAGAGTTTCTTGAGATTGTTCATCATGTCATAGGCAGTTGGCAAGTCATGATGCTGATGTTGCAGTACATTTGACATTGAAGCCAAAATGTAACACCGCGTTATCTCATCTGTCTTGACCCATTTCTTATGATGCTCAATCTCCTCTTCACTAGAATCGTCGTTAGGCACATTAGGGAAGACCTCTAACAGTACAAACTTATAGCCTTCAGCAGTTATGACAATGTCCAGGTTTCTTTTCCAATCTATATAGTTGGGACCAGTAAATTTGTTCTCTTTCAGTATAATAGCCAGTGGGTTGAAAGTCATCTTAAGAATCACAAAAAAACTTCTGGTCAAGAATCTAAATTTAGAATAATATTGATTCCTCAAACAATATTATTTAAATTTACCAACACCTCAAAACACCGTGAATTTTGCATGCCACGTTAGTGTGGACGTATACAAAATCAAACATTTGTAAGAGGATGTTTTACCCATTAATTTTATTCTTGTCATCCTAACTTTATGACAAATAAAATTAATAGTTGGTATTCCTTTGGTCACACAAATAATAGCAGTGACTCTGTTGGGAAGGATACTATTAAATGTGCCTAAGTATGTACCATTACTTGATACTTAGTCCATTAAATAAGATTGTGCCCCTTCAGTTGGAGAAGATCACACATTCCTAAATAATTTCCTATAATCATCCATTTAGGAAGTTTGATCTAGTGATCTGCAAACAAACTCATCCATTGTGGAGGGAGGCACTCAGAGCCAACACGTAAGTTTGTTGCATCACTTACAAACCAGTAATGGAGACCGTAGAATTTTTTACTAATCCCTCTCCCACTTACATTTTTAAGATGAGGATTTTATCATGCACACACACATCACAGCAAATAAAATAATAAATATGGAAAAATAATTTTCCAACTATTATGGTATTTTTCATCACTGTCCTCCATGTGCTTCCAACCCTAGCTGCTGCTATCTTTAGCCACCGCAATCGGGTCTAGTCGCCGCATCCATATTGCTTCCTTTTCCGCTGCGTCTCTCGTCCTCAAACAACACCACACCTCACAAGGATACGATCCACGACAACCATAGAAGTTTACATTTATCAATCCTATATTCCACGAAGGAATATACATGTAATCTAGATCGAAACAAAAATGTAAAATCCTAAAACTAATACAACTCTTGCTGTATTTAATACATACAATCATGCACACACATAAAAAAAATGACCTCGACATGTCCGAGGGTCCAATCACACACAATCACATTATGGCCATAATAGTTGGATCTAGGATGCTTGCAACTACAGAGTTAAATCTATTTGCACATCATACTATTATCCTACCTAAAATATGTATGACATGTGCATAATTAAATTGAAAACCAAATACACAGAGGCAAACCCTAGCTCTGATACCAGTTGTTGGTTGCTACTCGGAATATCATATCGGTTCCCCTGTACAAAAATTTTATACAAATCCTGAATCTTTCCTAACAACCTATTGTGTTATTTAGAAATTAAATTTGAAATCACAAACAGAACTTAACATTATTGATTCCAAATTCAACTTATCTGTTCTTAGAGATTTAAACTTTGATAGCAAACGATGCTTAACATTATTAATCCAAATCCACCTATGTTACAAATTTGATTAAATATTTATTTCAGATAACGGCTTCCAGGTTAAACATGGCGAGGCACTAGGCCTTCTTGGGTATGGGATCATCCACCACTTCCTAGACAAAGCCTCTCAACGAAATCCAATATTTAATCTCCTTATAGTAACCCTAGGTTTAACCATTAAGAACAATCGAATCACAAGATCGAAAAACAAAAGAAACACAAAATCGAAACATAAATTCAATAACATAGAATCGTTAGCCTCTTGTATTTGGTATTTTAAAATCCATAGAAGGAAAACTGGTATGATGCGAAACAAGACAACTAGTTATACCTCTCTTTGTAGCTTATAAACCTCACGATCTTCTATCGTATTCCTCTTCTTATCTCGAACGTCGTGTGGGCAACGATCTACCGAGATAAGAATCCACCCAAGCCTCCTTCTTCTCCTTGCAAGTTTCGGCCACCAACAATCTCCTAGAGATGAAGAACTTCGACAACCAACCAAGCTCCAAGGAATGCTTTCTTTCTCTTCTTCTCCACAAGCAACCACCCACCAAGATGAAATAAGAGCTCCAAGTGTCGTCGGCCTCAACAAAAGGAGAAGAGAGAAAGAAGAGAGGAGAGGGCCGACCACCACCAAGGAAAGGAGAGGAAAGAAATAGATGTCTTGTTGTAAGGTGAGGCCCCTCTACCCTCTCTTTTATATTCCTTGGTTTTGGAAAATAAGGAAACTTTTAAAACATAATTAAAACTTCCTTATTTTTAATTGAATATCGATCCTATGTAGACCGGTCGAGGTCCAACCAGCATACTGGCCTATCGGCCAAACAATCACCAGACTACCTTGTCCAATCAATCGGACTTGCCGCCTCCTTTGACTAGACTTGAGGGGGAGGCATGTGATCCGGTGACAAGGATGGCCTCGCCCCGCAGAGAGGTCAATGCCACGTGGAAGGTCAAAGTCAAGTCAGTCAACGCCCCGGGCTAGCTTCCGATCGGGCGACCCCATCTGTCGATCGTACTAGGCAATGGCCAGTCAGACGTTATTACTGCTCGGTCTTGCATCGAGCTTCCGACGCTCAAAACTATCACCAAAGCAAGCGCCGACCGACAAGTCATTTGCCGAGCAGCTGGGCATGTCCCGGGCGGACATTCGGATCGGCCACAGATCATATCACAGCCATCAAAGCGCAAACCTGACCCAACAAACCTAGACAATGGAAGTAGCCGAACGGTCGTCCCGCTCGGCCCAGACAGCAGAATTAGTCGAGCGGCCTCCCCGCTCGGCCCGCTAACATACAAAAGCTGGCCGAGCGGCCCACCCGCTCGGCCCGCTACCATATAAAAGCTGGCCGAGTGGCCCACCCGCTTGGCCCACTAGCAGACAGAGGTAGGATCAACTGGTATCCTCCTCGAGACTCGTGTCACAAATAGACAGCATGGTCCGCGGCATGATCAGGCAAAGAATCGTACAACGGAAGCTTCCACTGTTTTGTTAGGATATACTCGGGATGTTGAGGTATGGTGTCAGTTACACTTTTCCTACACATCCTATTAGGGAGAGCTTTGAGATGCGTGCACACCTCAAGGAGCGTGTACACGCACCCCCGAGAGCCCTATATATAGGACCCCAAGCTTCCACTGTTTCTTTGCTTCTTGTTGCCTTCGTCGGAGATCTGACTTGAGCGTCGGAGGGTCATCATCAGGGAACCACTCCCTAGCTCATCACTGACACTTTTGTACTTGCAGGCTAGTCTCGCCGGAGGTCCACGCACGGTCAACAAGAGCACCACATCACTAGCGTCCATAAACTCGACTCTCGGACATGATCAGAAAATATAATCGATTCTAATTTAAAGTATTAAATTTAAAAGAAATTATATTTATTTTTATTTTTATTTATTAAAAGAATCGAAGGATAATTAGATAATAATATTTATATAAGCAAGTAATTAAATTTTTAAAATTTATATTTATTTTTAAATTTTTTTATTAAAAAATGAACGACAATTAGATAATAATATTTATATGAACAAGAAAAATTTTACAGATAGAAAGTGAAAATAAAAGATTTTCAATATATAGACTACATACAACAACAACCAAGCCTTTTCCCACTAGGTGGGGTCAGCTGTATGAATCCTTTTATGCCATTGAGCTCTATCTCCTTTATATCATCATCTATATTTAAATAAATTTAATCTTGTTTTATTGTTGCTAACCAAGTATTTTTTGGTCTTCCTCTTCCTCGTTTGATATGCATGTTTATCATAGTTTCACATCGCCTAACTGGAGCATTTATTGGTTGTCTAAGTACATGTCCATACCATCTTAAACGTGTCTCTCGGAGTTTTTCCTCAATAAATGAAACTCTGACTTTCTCTCTAGTGCTCTCATTTCTTATTTTGTCTATCTTCGTATGTCCACACATCCACCTTAACATCCTCATCTCTGCAACTCTCATCTTCTGCTCATGTGCTCGAGTCATAGCTCAACATTCAGCTCCATATAACATAGCACGTCTAACTGCGATTTTATAGAACTTACCTTTTGTTGTATGCCCAAGGGTTGAAGATAGGAGAGATCAGTTATCACTTCCGAAAGGCCCAATTACAAGACTATGGGCAAAGCGTTTCAAGGAAGCACTAAATGGGCTAATCAAAAAATATTGGGAGGACAATGAGTAAGGAGAAACCAAGATAATCGCAATTGCTAGTTGTGGCCTAATCCACGTAATTGGGCATAACCATCCATGACTGGCTGCACTTAACGGAAGAACGCTAATAAGCATGCGAAGCATGGGAACTTGTTCATGAATGAAGACTTAAGTATTTTAGATTGTTTAATGAAGCATGCGACTTGGGACTCTAATTGTGCATGCATTTATTTTATTTTGGGTTTCTAGATAGCTTGCATGAGGCATGCAACATTGGGACTCTAATAGTGCATGTACTTATCTTATATTTTTCCATATTCACTCCCATTATATAAGGGAGGGACATCTTAGTATGAAGCAACTTAGTTTTTGGTGAGATTGTGTGCTTTCTTAGTTCTTGAAAGAACTTGCTGAACTTATCGAGTCTACTCTCGTGGCGTTTAACCCATCGAAACTTATCACCCCTAGGTGTGGCGTTTCTTTCCTTCGTAGGCTTGGTTCGTGCCAATTCTTGGTTACGGGTCAAGGCTCACACTCTTGTCATTTAGTTCTTGGGGTTCAATCCACCTTTGTTTCGGGTTCCATCACATTTTTTGGTGGGGTTCATATCATCTGGTATCAGAGCTTCGGTTCAAAGGCAAGTGCAAATCTATCTTTACTTGTTGTTCAGCCAAAAGTAAAAAAAAATCATGAAAAAAAAGCGCGCGCAACGAAAAGACAAAAAAAATAAAAGAAGAAGAAGAAAGCGCAGAAAAAAACCGCTTGTGCGAATCGAAGTAAATTGTCTTCAACAATCGCTTTCTTGTTTTCCTTACTCTCAAACTTCTACTCTTTCATTTTCTCTTAAAAATTCTACCTTTATAAGTTTCGGTGGTATCTTTTGAATTGCTACGTGATATTCTGATTTGTTCTAGAGTTTGCTTAAGAACTAAGAGACTTCATCAATTGAGAGCTACCACCCAAACGTGAGTTGAGTGCTTGTGAGGTTTTTCTTTCATTTTGCAGCCATGTCCAACAACCAGGAGGATGGAGCAAATGAGGGGGCTAGGCCACTTCCGAACCTACAATTTCAAGCATTGATGGGGGAGATGCAGCGGATGATGAGGGCGGAATTAGAATCTATCCATGAGAGGTTGGATCGGGTGGAGGATGGGACACCAAGAAGACATCAACAAGACCGTATTACTAGACCACAACGAAGACATTCCCAAGGGATTAATGTCGAAGAAGATAAAGAGGCTATTGTGGAAGACTTTGATGAGCAAAACTACAATCGGAGCAGGATTGGATATCAAGGAGATAGAAACGAAACTAGAAGAAATAATGATTTAGGAGGGATTAAGATGAAGATTCCAACCTTCGAAGGGAGAAATGACCCAGAAGCTTACTTGGAATGGGAAACTAAGATGGAAATGGTAATTGACTGTCATGAATTCTCAGAGTTTGAAAAGGTAAAGTTAGTTGCCATTGAATTCACTGATTATGCTATTGTTTGGTGGGATCAAGTGGAGATGACTCAGAGAAGGAATAGAGAGCAACCTGTATCTACTTGGGAGGAGATGAAAGTACTCATGAGAAAGAGGTTTGTACCAAGCCATTATTATAGAAGCTTATATCAGCGGCTTCAAAGGTTATCTCAAGGCTCCAAAAGTGTGGATGAATATTTCAAGGACATGGAGTTGTCCATGATTCGAGCTAATGTCAATGAAGATCTGGAAGCCACTATGGCCAGGTTTTTATATGGCTTAAACCCAGAAATTGCTGATATTGTTGAATTACAACATTATGTTGAGCTGTCGGACATGGTCCACCAAGCACAAAAAGTGGAAGAACAACTCAAGAGGAGAGGATTGGGTAGGAAGGAACAACCAATGACTACTCACGCCACATGGCGGACAACTCCAAGAAAGGAGGAACAACCTCAAAATAAGCTAAAGTTTGAACCTTTCAAGAAGCTCAAACCTACACCATCTACTACTCAAGGTAATCGCGAGCTCATTTCCTCCAAAACTCGTGATATCAAGTGTTTTAAATGTCAAGGGCATGGCCATATAGCTAGTCAATGTGTGAAGAAAAGGGTGATGGTAATAAATGCCCAAGGTGAACTTGAGTCGGAAGATGAGGATGAAATAGTTGAAGATGTGCCACAAAAAGAGGACAGTGATGATAAACAACATGCTGTTATCGGAGACTTATTGGTGGCCTGACGAGTTCTCAATTTACAAGCTAAGGAGGAGGAAGGTAATCAAAGGGAAAACTTGTTTCATACCCGTTACTTTATCAATAACAAGGTTTGCAGTGTTATTATTGATGGGGGGAGTTGCACCAATGTGGCAAGTACTGATTTGGTGGAGAAATTCTCACTACCAACTCGGAAACATCCGCGACCTTATCGCCTCCAGTGGCTAAACGATTGCGGAGAAATCAAGGTAACAAAACAAGTCTTGGTAGCAATTTCCATCGGCAAATATATAGATGAGCTATTGTGTGACGTGGTTCCCATGCATGCATGCCATCTATTGTTGGGGAGACCTTGGCAATTCGATCGAAAGTTAACACATGATGGCCTCACAAATAGGTATACTTTTACTATGAAGGGACAACCTATAATTCTTGTACCATTGACTCTAAGACAAGTTATGGAGGACCAGTTGAGATTAGAAAAAGCAAATGAAAAGAAGAGAGAAAAAGAAATGGAGAGAAAAAAAATTGAGAAAAAAGAAGTAGAGGAAAAGAAAAATGAGAGGAAAGAAGATGAGAGGAAAGAGTCAAAAGGAGTGGGCAAGGAAAAAAAAGGAGAGAGAAAGAAAAATAGTTTTTATGCAAAAAAAAAGTGAGATTAAACGAGCTTTGTTTACAAATCAGCTACCCCTTATCCTTTTATATAAGGAGGCACTCCTGAGCACTAACGACCTTAACGATTCTTTGCCTAATGTTATTGTTTCTCTCTTACAGGAATTCGAGGAGGTCTTTCCTGAAGAGGTTCTGCATGGATTACCTCCCATTAGAGAAATTGAGCACCAAATTGACTTCATACTTGGTGCATCCATTCCGAATCGACCTGCCTATAGAAGCAATCCGGAGGAAGCAAAGGAACTTCAGAGGCAAGTTAATGAATTATTAGAAAAGGGGTATGTTCGAGAAAGCATGAGTCCTTACGCCGTGCCTGTGTTACTAGTTCCCAAGAAGGACGGAACATGGAGGATGTGTGTGGATTGTCGAGCCATCAATAACATCACGGTAAAGTATCGCCATCCAATTCCTAGGATTGATGATATACTTGATGAATTGCATGGTTCTTGTGTGTTCACAAAAATTGATCTTAGGAGTGGATATCATCATATTAGGATGAAGGAAGGTGATGAATGGAAAACTGGTTTTAAAACTAAGCATGACTTATATGAATGGTTATTAATGCCTTTTGGCTTAACTAATGCTCCTAGCACTTTTATGCGTTTGATGAACCATGTTTTGCGTGCTTTATTAGGAAAATTTGTAGTTGTGTATTTTGATGATATTTTAATTTTTAGTAGAAGCTTAGAAGAGCATGTTACACATTTAAGGTTAACTTTGAGTGTGCTAAAAGAAGAAAAGCTTTTTACTAACTCGATAAATGCACCTTTTGTACGGAGAAAGTCGTGTTTCTTGGTTTTGTTGTTAGTACTAAAGGTGTTGAGATGGATGAGAAAAAGGTGAAAGCAATCCAAGAGTGGCCAACACCGACAACAATTAGCCAAGTGAGGAGTTTCCATGGTTTGGTCAGCTTCTATCGACGGTTTGTTCGTGATTTTAGCAATATTGCAGCTCCTCTTACTAAAATCATCAAGAAAAATGAGTCATTCAAGTGGGGAGAGGAGCAAGAGAGGGCCTTCAACACTTTGAAAGAAAAGCTAAGTTCTGCTCCTTTACTAATCCTTCCAGATTTTTCTAAAACCTTTGAAATCGAATGTGATGCTTCTGGTGTTGCTATAGGTGCTGTGCTAATGCAGGAAATGAGACCCATTGCTTATTTCAGTGAGAAGTTGAGTGGAGCCACTCTCAACTATCCCACATATGACAAGGAAATGTATGCATTGGTGAGATCATTGGAGACTGTTGGGACTGAAATGTAACTAAGGGGGGGATGAATAACTCTTCGCAATCTCGTGCTCGTCGTTGCTTGCCTCTTACAATGATGTGCAGCGGAAATACAAGAAAACAAACACACAACGCTAACTCTAGGGATTTACTTGGTATCCACTTGAAGAAGAGGTGACTAGTCCAAGGATCCACACACTCACGCACCCTCCACTATGAAAACACTCCTTCTTGGTAACTATGGAAGGTAGAGAAGCCCTACAACACTCTCAATACAACAAGAAACAAAGAGAAGCAAATACAAGGGAAAGCTTACACGGTTTACACAAGAAACCCTAACCTTAGCTTCTTCTTCTTACCGTAGATTCACCTCTTGACTTAGAAATGCTTCCAAGAACCTTGAAGATCTGGCGTGGGAGTGAAGAAAATCACTGTGGAGAACTGCTGTGATCGCCCATGGAGTGGAATCGAAGAAGTGCCGAAGAAACGCTCGCCAACGGCTAATATCTGCGCCAACAATCAGATCCCAATCGATTGGATTGCTCCCAATCAATTGGGGAGGCTTTGGATCGATTGGTCGATCGATCCAGAGAGCCTCTTTGCTCTCTGGAATTACCTGGATCGATCAGCCGATCGATCCAGGGCTTATTCCACGAAATCGCAGCTCCCAATCGATCGATCGATCGATTGGAGGTTCCCAATCGATCGACCGATCGATTGGAGGTTCCCAATCGATCGACCGATCGATTGGAGGCTTTTTGTGCGATCGGGAATTCTACCCAATCGATCGGCTGATCGATTGGGGAAGCCTTTGTCGCGGGGACTCACCCAATCGATCAGCTGATCGATTGAGCATGAGCCAATCGATCAGCTGATCGATCCAGCTCCTTGTTTTTGCCCAAAACCAAGTCCAAAGTCCCCTAAACCAACATCCGGTCAACCATGACCTATTGGTACATCATGCCTAGCATCCAGTCACCCTCAACCTGCTATGATTCCCTCACCAAGTGTCTGGTCAATCCCTTTGACCCACATGGACTTTTCTCCTCGTGCCAAGTGTCTAGTCATCCTTGACCCACTTGGACTTATCTCCACCAGGTGTCCGATCAACCTTGATCCACCTGGATTTTCCGTGCCTGGCTTCACTCACCAGGACTTCCCTTCTGCCTAGATTCACTCACTAGAACTTCTCATCTACCTGGCTTCACTCACCAGGACTTTCCTTATTTCCTAGCTTCACTCACTAGGACTTTCACCTGACTTCACTCACCAGGATTTTCTTCTTCCTAGATTCACTCACTAGGTCTTTCACCTGACTTCACTCACTAGGATTTTCTTCTGCCTAGCTTCACTCACTAGGACTTTCCATAATTTCCTGGCTTCACTCACCAGGACTTTCTAGTCTGCCTAACCTCCCAGTTAGGACTTTCACCTGGCTTCACTCACCAAGATTTTCCAGTCAAGTATCCAGTCAACCTTTACCTACTTGACTCTTTTTCATAATCTCCCCACATGAACAATTGTACCTGCAATCTCCATGTATTGTCAAACATCGAAATCCAAACATCAAGACTCGAGCTTGACTCAATTCAAGCTTAGTCAACCAGGTCAACCTTGACCTAGGGAATATTGCACCAACAGTCTCCCCCTTTTTGATGGTTGACAATACCTCCTTTAAGTTAGGTTAATCTCATAGCCTCAACTTCCTTCGTACCAATGTATAAATGAGGGTTTCCTTCATTCTCCTCCTTTCCTAGAGGGCAAATTTCCTCTTCAGGTAATGAAGGCCTAACTTAACCACACATTCTCCCCCTATTGGCACACATCAAAAACTCTCCCCTTGAAGAGTTACCCAACATTGTTTACAACTTCACTCGTTGTTCACAACATAATAACGAAGGTCCTATACCCTTCATTATTCTTAGCGCTCATCCTTGAGCATATACCACTTGGTATATTTATACACGATTCAAATGAAGGTCTCATACCCTTCATTGTCATCAAATGCTCATCTGTGAGCATACACCACTTAAATAATGAAGATATCCACTCTTCATTATATTCAAATGCCCAACCTTGAGCATTTTCGCTAAAGAAGGTTAACCACCTTCCAAGGTGTATGAAAAATAGATTTTCATGTCCTTAAAGAGTAACTCCCCCTAAAGACATGCACGTAACTTCTGTCATTGCACCAACAATGACTCGAAATCCCTAAACCTTTAGGAAACCCAAATTTTGAAGTTTTGAGGTTGAAAATTCAATATTGAAAGCAAACCTCAACCTAAACCTCTACTTAGTCTTCCTTGACCAATTCATCCTTGTTTTCATCATGAAAACTCCCCCTAAATGTATACGAATGTGTTTTGGGGGTTAGAAATGGTTACCTAGACTAAAGATGGTTCAAAATGCTGAAATCAAGCTTTCTCAGCCAAATTCAACATTCCCAATCGATTGGAGTTGGGTCCCAATCGATTGAACCTGTTTGAATCGATCCACTGATCGATTCAGCTAGTGTGGATCGATTGGTGGATCAATCCAGTGAGCTTTTGTTCGCGAGAAGCTCACTCTCAATTGATCGCCCGATCGATTGAGATGCTTCAATCGATTGGGTGATCGATTGAAGGTCTGAAGTTGTTGAAATTTCATTTCAGTCAACTTCAGAAACCCCTAGAAAATTCTACAAAATTCCAAAAATCATGAAAATTAATGTAGACATTATTTAGAGTATATATTATCAAGGAAAAATAGTTTTCTATGAAAATACTTTCTATTTTCAAAGATTGACACAAATTTGAAAACTTGGAAAAACCTTAGTGTTTTCTTCAAGTTTGTGTCTAACTATTCAATGATGATCACTATCAAAAGATAGTCTTCATCAAGGTTTTCCAAAAGCATTTTAAAATCATTTTCAAAACCAATTTCCAACCATGTTCTTTGGGCTCAATGCACATAACTTGTACATTAGCTTTCCCAATGATTGGAAAACACATAACTATGTGTTTTGATGAACTTAAAACTCAAAAGAATGCACTAAATCAGCATCTTGAGTTTTGTTCATCATCCTAACATCTCACTTGTATTCAATGTGTATGAAACCACATACAAGTCACCTTATAGTTCTTAGTGAGATGTAAACTTTGGTTTTGCCCTAATCTAAGGGTCCTGCATCTCTATCTAGGCATTTTGAGGTTATGAACATCCACCAAGGATGTTACTTATTGATAAATGTCATTTGTCCTTAATTTCAAGGAATTTAATGTTAGTCAGAGCCCTAGAGCCAATCATTTGATGATTATTGTATGGACTCATTGTATCATATTATTATATATATAAATAAAGGCATTTATTTTAGTTATTATACTTACTTGTATTGGTGCCAAATAATTAAGTATAATAGCGTCCTTGAGTAGAGCGTTCTTACCTATATCAATCAGTTAGTCGAACTGATAGTGAGATGATATAGAGAATACTACTCTTAATATAAGATATTGAGGTCATTTGATCGAGTGAGTCTACTTGGAGTTCAAGATTTAGATTGATTAGAGGATGACACGGTCTATGCCTCACATTGATTAATCTAGATGTCTAAGATAGAAGGACACTTGTCATATATTGTGAGGAGTCACAATTAGTAGTCACAAGGTGATGTTGGATCTCAACATTCTTGTAACTTGGGTAGTAATGATGTGTTGCTAGATACCGCTCATTACTTATGCTTCTAAATGAGTTTAGGAGCATTGCCAACGTTACAAGAACCTATAGGGTCACACACAAAGGGCAATTAGATGGAGATTAGGTTCATTTGATGTACCTAAATGATTAGGTTCATATGATGAACCAAATTGGATTAAGAGTAATCCAAAGTATACTAATTGAGTTGGACTCAATTTGGTTCATGTGTTAAGTGAGTTTAATTTGGACTTAGACTCATTTAATCAATTTAATTCAATGAATAGAGATTCATTAAATTAAAATTGACTTGAACCAATGGTTAGATTAGATCAACCAAGGGAGAGTAGTGGTCAAGTTTGACTTGACTTGAGAGAAAGATGAAGGGTCAATTTTGACTTGACCATTTGCCACCTCATTGGTGAGTTGGCATTAAGTGGTCCAATGATGATACTCCACATCATCATGGTTGCTTAAGTGGAATGTCATCTCATGGGAGTTACCAAGAGTTGTGACTCTTGGCATCCCATGGAGGTTACAATTCCCCTTAAAGTGGTCAGCCACTTTTGATGAGGAGTTAGTGCATTTGGTGTGCTTGTGTGAGTAACTCCATCATCTTCTTCCTCTCTAGTTTTTCTTCTTGCTCTCCCTATCCTCCATTACTGATCTCTAAGGTTGCTAGCACATCCTTAGAGGTTCTTCTCCATCGAGTTGTTCGTGTGGATACACATAGAGGAGTATCTACTTTGATACTCTCGAGATCCAGGACAACCTTGGACGAGCGAGATTACGAAGGGCATCGCATCAAGGGTAAACTCTTCTCCTTTGTAGATCTAGTGTAGATCTAGGTTAGATAAACTCGTACTCGAAGTTTTACAAATTTTAATCTTCGCACGGATCCGTGTCATGGGACTTTCGAGGTTTCCGCAACGCAAAAAGTGATATTTGCGGCCCGAAAAATCCAACAGTGGTATCAGAGCCACGTGCGAAGCGAGTATGAGTTTTAATTTATATTTTTATGAAAATTACAGATCTGTAAATTTCTGTGATTTTATGTTTTTATAGTTTTTATGGGTATTTTTCTCGTAGAAGCGAAGCACAAGTGTTTAGACACTTGTAGGCTTCGACTACCGAGAAGATTTTTCCGAAACGGCAAGGTTTCGCCCCAAATCATTTTGTGAAAGCGGGATAAGGCACTGTAGGATCTCTAAGGAACACTCGCGATGGTTATATCGCGGGTAGGGGTGCTGCCCCTGACCCCGCAAGGGGATTCGTTCTGCGATTGCACCCGAAAATCGCTAAACGGGACCGCCGAGAATTTTTACTCATAAAAATTGTAATAAAAATTACAGAAATTTATAGAAATTGCATAATTTAGAATTATATATTATTTTATGATGGTCATGGCCCAAAAGACCCAATTAGATTGAAAAATTATGTTGTAATTAATAATATGGCCTGCGTGCCATTTTGTGTTTGTGTGTGTTGTACATGATTCGCGACCTACGCGTCGTGCCTTCCTCTATTTTATATTTCCTGTTGTAAATTAGTTTAGAATCGAATGTAACTCGAGTTTCACTTTTGTAATGTACAAAATGGAGCGGTGGAAGGTCCACTCGAGACGGAGTTACGAGGAGGGCGCGAGCAACACAAGGTGGTCAAAGGGAGGAGCTTGAGAAGCTGTTGACCTTAGGTTGACCATCCGATCTTCTCATTGGCTTGAGAAGATCATAGTAGGGCCATGAATAATCACAAAATATTTAATTAATTGCTTGTATGTGTAAATGTGATGCATGCTAGAATAAGTAATTAATTAGCGCCTTAACGATTCAATTCGATCAATCACGTATATGATACACCTCGACGATTAGATTAGATCGAAATCGTGTACATGATGCGCCCTAACGATTAGATTAGATCTAAATCGAGTATATAATACACCTCGTCGATTAGATTATATCTTAATCACGACAACTCGTAATGCCTACCATGCCGTGATACCTATCACTACCTCGATCACATGTAGTTGTTGAATCTGCCAAAGCAGAGCAACACATATTATCTTGGTAGGATATGGAGGGAAAATCTTGGTCCCGCCTATCAATGCATGGGTGAGCAAAACTCAATTAGATTGAGTATAACTAGTTAAATCAAGTTTAACTGTAGGTATTTTTCCAATTGTTGGTAGATAGGAAAAATCACCTTTATATTAACTCTTGGGCGTATTAGCTAAAGCTAACTCAAGTTTTAATATAAATGTGGATCTTGATCCTATAAACAAGAGTTGCATAGAGATGTAATTGGTAATAGTTACCTACCGATCATACTAAGTCTTGGGCGATTTAGCCAATGCTAACTCAGGGCATAGTATGATGTGGATCTTGTCCCACATGAATTATAGAATTCAATGGGAGCATCATTTAGTTAAAGGCCTAATTAAATGATTAATAGAATATGATATTTATTTTCTGCATTTTTCTGTTGTAGATTACCATGTCGTCAAACACGAACTCCTTCTCCCTGCGTTCTATCCTCGATAAGGACAAGCTCAACGGAGCATACTTCCTGGACTGGTACAGGAACCTGAGAATCGTTCTTATACAAGAACGTAAACTATACGTTCTAGACCAGCCCATTCCGGAGGCTCCTCCTGTCAATGCCACGCGAGCAAACAAAGATGCTTACAAGAATCATTAAGATGACACATTAGATGTATCATGTCTAATGCTCGCGACCATGAACTCTGAGCTTCAGAAGCAACATGAGTTAATGGGTGCTTATGATATGGTTGAACATCTTCATCAACTATATCAAGGACAAGCGCGACACGAGAGATTTGAGATCTCAAGGGCACTATTTCAGTGCAAGAAGTTAGATGGGGCTCCCGTAGGTCCATATGTACTCAAGATGATTGGGTACATAGAGAATCTACAGAGATTGGGATTCCCACTTGGCCAAGAGCTGGCCACTACCTGATCTTGCAGTCTTTGCCAGAGAGCTACAGTTAATTTGTCATGAACTACAACATGAACGAAATTGACAAGCCAATGCCCGAACTGCTTAGTATGTTACAAACTGCTGAGCTCAACCTTAAGAAAGTTAAGCCCAACTCTATTCTGATGGTTCAGAAACACAAGGGCAAGGACAAGCCTAAAGACAAGGGAAAGTCCCAAGCCAAGGGCAAAGGCAAGGCATTGAAGCCTAAAGGAGGGGTCGCCAAGGATGCTACCTGCTTCCACTGCGGTCAGACCGGGCACTAGAAGAGGAACTGCAAAGTCTACCTGGAAGATCTTAAGAAGAAGAGAAGTGAGACTTCCACTTCAGGTATATATGTTATAGAAGTCAATCTATCTATTTCTTCATCATGGGTATTTGATACCGGATGTGCTTCTCACATTTGTACTAATGTGCAGGCGTTGAGAAATAGCAGGGCATTGACGAAGGGCGAGGTGGACCTACGTGTAGGAAATGGAGCACGGGTTGCTGCGGTTGCTGTAGGGACTTATTTTCTATCTTTGCCCTCTTGGCTTGTATTAGAGTTGGATGATTGTTATTATGTGTCTGCTTTGACTAAGAACATTATATCAGTTTCTTGTTTGGATAAGAAAGGGTTTTTATTTATAATAAAGAACAAATATTGTTCAGTTTATTTAAATGATATGTTCTATTGTAGTGCACCTCTGATGAACAGACTCTATATTCTAGACCTTGAGAGCCCTATCTATAACATAAGTACCAAGAGGTTCAAGTCAAATGACATGAACCCAACCTATCTATGGCACTGTCGCTTAGGTCATATAAATGACAAACGCTTATCCCAGCTCCATAAAGATGGTTTGCTGGACTCATTTGATTTTGAATCTTATGAGACGTGCGAGTCATGCCTACTAGGAAAGATGACCAAGACTCCCTTTAGTGGGCACAGCGAAAGAGCGACTGATTTGTCAGGACTTATACATAGTGATGTATGTGACCCTTTCAATGTCGCTGCTAGAGGCGGTTATAGGTACTTCATCACATTTATTGATGACTTCAGTAGATATGGTTATGTGTACTTGATGACACATAAGTTTGAATCCTTTAAAAAATTCAAAGAATTCAAGAATGAAGTACAAAACCAGCTTGGCAAGAGTATTAAGATACTTCGATCAGATCGAGGTGGAGAATACCTTAACCATGAGTTTCGTGACTATCTAGATGAGTGTGGGATTCTATCCCAACTCACTCCACCTGGAACACCACAGTGGAATTGTGTATCCGAAAGGAGGAATCGTACCTTATTAGATATGGTACGGTCTATGATGAGTCACACAGATCTTCCTACATTCCTTTGGGGCAATGCTCTAGACACAACAACCTTCATTTTCAACCGAGTTCCATCCAAGGCTGTGATAAAGACACCACATAGGATATGGACTGGGATAGATGCCCAGGTGTCTTTTATGAGGATTTGGGGTTGTGAGGCTTACGTTCGACGTCAAGTCTCAGACAAATTGGGACCCAAATCGGACAAGTGCTATTTTATTGGATATCCCAAGGAAACGAAGGGATATTACTTCTACAATCCCAGTCAACACAAGATAGTTGTGGCTAAGACTAGGTATTTCTAGAAAGGGATTTTGTTTCTAGAATGACTAGTGGGAGAACGTTCGATCTTGAAGAAGTTCAAGATGCGAACAATAGCACTGAAGCCTCGATGGAAGTTGAACTGGAACCACAAAGTATTGTGGATGATGTTGTTCCACAAGGAGTTGTGGAACAACAACCAGTTCAAGTAGACATACCTCTTCGCAGGTCTGATAGGGTACGTCGTCAGCCTGAGAGATACTCATTTCTCTTGTCTGACCATGATGGCGTTGTGCTCATAGAGGATGAGCCCACCTCTTATCAGGAAGTTGTGATGAGACCAGATTCCGAGAAATAGCTAGAAGCCATGAGATCCGAGATGGAATCCATGTACACTAACCAAGTATGGACTTTGGTTGATCCACCTGAAGGGGTCAAACCCATTAGGCGTAAGTGGGTCTTTATGAGAAATACTGACATGGATGGACTTATTTATAAGGGTCGCTTGGTAGCTAAAGGTTTCAAGCAAATTCATGGTATTGACTATGATGAAACCTTTTCTCCAGTAGCGATGTTTAAGTCCATTCGGATCATGCTTGCTATTGCAGCATACCATGACTATGAGATATGGCAGATGGATGTCAAAACTGCGTTTCTGAATGGAAACCTACTCGTTGATGTGTACATGACACAACCTGAGGGTTTTGAAGATCCACAGCATACTAGCAGAGCATGCAAGCTGCATAGGTCAATTTATGGACTAAAGAAAGCTTCTCGGAGCTGGAATCTTCGATTCGATGATGCAATCAAATAGTTTGGCTTCATCAAGAATAAAGATGAACCTTGTATCTACAAGAAGGTTGTAGGGGACATAGTTGTCTTCCTCATATTGTGTGTGGATGACATACTACTCATTGGGAAAGACATCCCTTTGCTACAGTCTGTCAAGACTTGGCTACGGACTTGTTTCTCAATGAAGGACTTAGGTGAAGCATCTCGCATTCTAGGCATACAGATCTATAGAGATAGATCTAAGAGGTTGTTTGGCCTAAGTCAGAGTACATATATTGACAAGGTACTCCTACAGTTTGCCATGCAGAACTCCAAGAAGGGATTTCTGCCGATGTGAGTCTTTCCAAGACTCAAGGTCCCTCTTCTAGAGAGGAGAGAGAGATGGATCAGATCCCTTATGCCTCAGCCATAGGATCTATCATGCACGCCATGCTATGTACTCGTCCCGATATCTCGTATGCTTTGAGCATGACGAGCAGATACTAGTCAGATCTAATAGTCAAGAATATTCTTAAGTATTTAAAAGGACTAAAGAATATTTCTTGATATATGGAAGCGATGTGAGCTAAGCATGAGAGGGTTCAGTTTCCGCAGAGCCGGGATGATTATCGATCGCATGATCGGTTCGTGTTTTGCATAAATGGTAGTCTTGTGGTGGAAGAGTTGAAGCAAGATACGATCCGGATTCTATGACGATGAGAAGTGTATATGCATCGAGCGTGGCAAGAAAGGAGGTAGTTTGGATCCGCAAGTTCATCACTGAACTTGGGGTGGTTCCTTGCATTGCTGACCCTATTGAGCTCTATTGTGACAACAATGGAGCAATTGCGCAGGCTAAGGAACCTCGCTCACACCAGCAGACCAAACACAAACTACGGCGCTTCCATCTCATTCGAGAGATTATCGAGAGAGGAGATGTGATGATTTGCAGAGTACCCTCAGAGGCTAACATCGTAGATCCCTTGACCAAGGCTTTGGCACAGAGAAAGCTTGATGGTCACACTAGGTCATTGGGGCTTAGAGCCCACACTAATTGGCACTAGTACTAGTGGGAGATTGTTAGTCAGAGCCCTAGAGCCAATCATTTGATGATTTTTGTATGGACTCATTGTATCATATTCTTATATATATAAATAAAGGCATTTTTTTATTATTATACTTACTTGTATTGGTTCCAAATAATTAAGTATAATAGCGTCCTTGAGTAGAGCGTTCTTACCTATATCAATCGGTTAGTTGAACTGATAGTGAGATGATATAGGGAACACTACTCTTAATCATTCCTAGTCGAGTATTAACATTCAGGGACAATGTTAATGTGACGATACTAGCATGTAGGTCAACTAGATGACTTGATCTCACAAGTCATGGATATGGAGATATTTAGTTGACACATGGGTATGCATTGGAGAATGTATAATGAATGACCCGCCATAAGAAAGTATCATGGATCGTTATATGGATGTCATATACTTTCTCATGTGGCTACTAGTATGACTACTAGTCCTTGGACCGGAAGTCACCATGGTTCCCTGCATAAGGAGTTGCGTACTTTGGCTTCGTTAAACGTCACCCGTAACTGGGTGGACTATAAAGGCGATTACTGGGTATGTAACAAATTATGTGGAGGGATGTGAGTGATGTAGATGGGATATATCCCTCCTATATGATGGGAGAGACATCGATATTCTTGATAGAGTGAGACCACTAAGTGCATGGCCATGCCCAAATGAGTCAATATAAGATATTGAGCTCATTTGATCGAGTGCGTCTACTTGGAGTTCAAGATTTAGATTGATTAGAGGATGACACGGTCTATGCCTCACATTGATCAATCTAGATGTCTAGGATAGAAGGGCACTTGTCATATATTGTGAGGAGTCACAATTAGTAGTCACAAGGTGATGTTGGATCTCAACATTCTTGTAACTTGGGTAGTAATGATGTGTTGCTAGATACCACTCATTACTTATGCTTCTAAATGGGTTTAGGAGCATTGCCAACGTTACAAGAACCTATAGGGTCACACACAAAGGGAAATTAGATGGAGATTAGGTTCATTTGATGAACCTAAATGATTAGGTTCATATGATGAACCAAATTGGATTAAGAGTAATCCAAAGTAGGCTAATTGAGTTGGACTCAATTTGGTTCATGTGTTAAGTGAGTCTAATTTGGACTTAGACTCATTTAATCAATTTAATTCAATGAATAGAGATTCATTAAATTAAAATTGACTTGAACCAATGGTTAGATTAGATCAACCAAGGGAGAGAAGTGGTCAAGTTTGACTTGACTTAAGAGGAAGATGAAGGGTCAATTTTGACTTGACCATTTGCCACCTCATTGGTGAGTTGGCATTAAGTGGTCCAATGATGATGCTCCACATCATCATGGTTGCTTAAGTGGAATGTCACCTCATGGGAGTTACCAAGAGTTGTGACTCTTGGCATCCCATGGAGGTTACAATTCCCCTTAAAGTGGTCGGCCACTTTTGATGAGGAGTTAGTGCATTGTTGTTTAGCTTTTTTCTTGTAGTGTCATCTTCTTCCTCTCTAGTTTTTCTTCTTGCTCTCCCTCTCCTCCATTACTGATCTCTATGGTTGCTAGAACATCCTTAGAGGTTCTTCTCCATCGAGTTGTTCGTGTGGATACACATAGAGGAGTATCTACTTTGATACTCTCGAGATCCGGCGAACCTTGGACGAGCGGGATTGCGAAGGGCATCGCATCAAGGGTAAACTCTTCTCCTTTGTAGATCTAGTGTAGATCTAGGTTAGATAAACTCGTACTCGAAGTTTTACGAATTTTAATCTTCGCACGGATCCATGGCATGGGACTTTCGGGGTTTCCGCAAAGAAAAAGCAGTTTTTGCGGCCCGAAAAACCCAACATTTAAAAATTATGCATGATGCGATATGACATACATCAAAGATAAATAATTTTTAAAAGAAAATTTCCTAGAATTACATGATGTATATATGGCATGGCATGGTATTTTTGTGTTTTTCATAATAAGTCATGAGTGCAAGAATAAATATGATGTCATGACATATGATGGACAAACAAAGCATAGCAAATTAGCATAAATAAAATACCTAGAATAACTATCTAAGTATCCTTAAACCTTAGCTAACTTAAAGTTTAAACCCTACATTACCCAAAATGTCCCAAGAAAATGTCAAAACTCAATTTTGACATTTCTTTTACTTTTCCTAATTTGTGTCAATTTAAATTAAGTATATTCCTCAAATTTTGACACATATTACTCTTTTAAAGAGTAACAAATTAAAATAAGGCTTAGATTTGCCTTTAACTTTCTAATAAAATGTCAACATCCCAACTTGGCATTTCTTTAGACTTGATTTCTTGTGCCAATTAAAGTTATATCCAAATACTCAAATTATGGCACATCTTACTCTTTCCAAGAGTAAGCCATTAATCCTTATCATTTTCAAAGGTTAACAATAACCTTGAAAATGCTCTTAGAGTGCCAACTTCATCATGATTGGGTTAACTACCCTTTCAATTAGAGTTGACACTCTCTAACCCATCTAAGGGATGGAGAAAATGCTCCTAGGAACCTAACACCTATTGGTGCTCCTTGGATGCTCTAGGTACTCACTAGGAATAGCCTCCCTAGATACCTTCCTAGTGACCTTGTTAGGCTTCTTAGGGGTCTTGGTCACATTTTCTAGGTCAACCCTAGGGATTGCTTCCCTTGTAACCTTCTTAGTAACTTTCTTAGACTTCTTAGAAGTCTCTGTCACGTTTGGTGTTGCAAAAATACTTCTAGGGATAACTCCCTTAGTAATTTTGGCTTGATCACTAGGTCTAGGGTTGGTTCCATAACTATATGGAACTTTATGGTAAGAAGTCACATCCTTTTTGGTTTTAGGTTTGTATCCCAAACATCTATGACCCTTGGATGACCCTTGGATGACCCTTGTTGTGCTAAACTTAGATTTTTCTCATTTTGCACTTTTAGGATATTTTCCATCCTTTTTAGGGTCTTTTCTAATTTATCAAGTATTGGCCTCAAGACTTAATTTTCTCTCATTAAATCCTAAGTTTTTGGTTTTTCATTTAATTCTTGAGAAATTTTATTTTTAGGCTTGTAACTAAAATCCTTAGAATTCTTGCCTAAATTTCTATCTACCTTCCTAGACCTAGGTGTGATCATTTTAGCATGAAGAGCTATATGTTTTTCCTTAATGCTATCATGCTTCCTATTTCTATGGTAAATAGCATTAAAATGATATAAATTAGAACTAACATACTTTTTACCATTATTTAACAGGGTAGGCTCAACAAATGATACCTTGCGTTTTACCTTGGAGGCTCCCCCTTGAGTTGTGCTTCCTCCTTGAGCCTTGACCGCTTTCTTCTCCTTGGGACATTGACTCCGATAGTGTCCCCTTTGATTGCAAGAAAAGCACACAATGTGCTCCTTGTTGGGTTATCGGGCCGCGAAAACCGCGTTTTCACGTCGCGGAAACCCCGAATCACCCATGCCACTCGATCTCGTGCGAAGGATAGATTTCAAAATTTTACATGTACGAGTTTCTACTTAGATCTACTCCTAGATCTACATGGAAAAAGGGTTATACCTTTGATGCGCGCCCTTCGCGTATCCCGCTCGTCCAAGGTACGTCGGATCTCGAGATTGTCAACGTAGAGAATCCTCTAGAAGTATCCACACGAACAAGATGTGTTCTCTAACACTCAAGGATGGAGAAGAGAGCACCACAAGTGTGCTAGCACTATCTAGGGCTCTCGGGTAGGATTTAAAAGGGAGAAAGGAGAGAAAGTAAAAGGAATCTCATACACTCCTCTAGGTACCCTCCTTTGTGACCTTCACTCCACCCTATTCTCTTGGAACTCAACTCACTCACCTTCACCTTGCTTGGAATCCACGGCAACAGCAGCAAAGGAGGAGGAAGAACCCAAGGAAGAAGATGCCACAATGAATTCACATCAATAGCACAAAACAAAACATCCACCCACATTAGTGTGGCCGGCCACATGTTGTAACTCCTCTCATTTAATGTGGCCGGCCACATTAAATGGAATAGATGTGTAACCTCCATGAGGTGGCACACCTTGATGAGGTGGAGATGATGTGGCAAGGTTAGTCATGCCATGTAGGATGAGTCAACCTTCATGATGTGGCAATACATCAAGTCAAACTTGATGTTTCAACTTCCATTTGGTCAAGCCAAAATTGACCAATTTTCTTCCTTGATGAGTTAAATCCAACCTTTGATTCAAGTCAATTTTAATTTAATGAATCTCAATTCATTAATATAAATTGACTCAATGAATCAAATTTAAATTAGACACATTCAACAATTGAATCTAATTGAGTCTAACTCAATAAGTCTAATTTTAATTAATCCGAATCCAATCTTTGGTGCATCATATGAACCTAATCCAATTGGTTCATCATATGAACCTAATCTCCATCCACTTGTTCTTTGTGTGTGACCCAATAGGTTCTTGTAACGTTGACAACGTTTCTAAACTCCTTTAGAAACATAAGCAATGAGCGGCATCTAGCAATACATCATTGCTACCCAAGTTACAAGAATGTTGAGATCCAACATCACCTTGTGACTACTAATTGTGACTCCTCACAATATATGACAAGTGTCCTTCTATCCTAGACATCTATATTGATCAATGTGAGGCATAGACTGTGTCATCCTCTGACCAATCTAAATCTTGAACTCCAAGTAGACTCAGTAAATCAAATAAGCTCAATATCCTATATTGACTCAGTTGGCATGGCCATGCACTTCGTGGTCTCACTCTATCAAGAATATCGATGTCTCTCCCATCATATAGGAGGGATAGATCCCATCTACATCACTCACATCCCTCCGCATAATTTGTTACATACCCAGTAATCGCCTTTATAGTCCACCCAGTTACGGGTGACGTTTGACGAAACCAAAGTACATAACTCCTTATGTAGGGAACCATGGTGACTTCAGGTCTAAGGACTAGTAGTCATACTAATAGCCACATGAGAAAGTATATGACACTCATATAACGATCCATGATACTTTCTCATGGCGGGTCATTCAGTATACATTCTCCAATGCATACCCATGTGTCAACTTGTGAGATCAAGTCATCGTGTTGACCTACATGCTAGTCTTATTGCATTAACATTGTCCCTGAATGTTAATACTCGACTAGGAATAATTAAGAGTAGTGTTCCCTATATCATCTCACTATCGGTTAAACTAACCGATTGATATAGGTGAGAACCGTCTACTCAAGGACGTTATTATACTTAGTTTATTTGGCACCAATACAAGTAAGTATAATAACCAAAAATCAAATGCATTTATTTATATATAGAATATGACACAACAAGTTCAAAATACAATCATCAAATGATTGGCTCTAGGGCTCTAGCTAACAATCTCCCACTAGCACTAATGCCAATCAGTGTAGGCTTTAAGCTCAAATGACCTAGTGTGACCATCATACTTCCTCTGTGCCAAAGCCTTGGTCAAGGGATCTGCGATGTTAGCCTCTGTAGGTACTCTGCAAATCTTCACATCTCCTCTCTCGATGATCTCTTGAATGAGATGGAAGCGCCGTAGTATGTGTTTGGTCCGCTGGTGTGAGCGAGGTTCCTTCGCCTGTGCTATAGCTCCATTGTTGTCACAATAGAGCTCAATAGGGTCACCAATGCTAGGAACCACCCCAAGTTCAGTGATGAACTTGCGAATCCAAACTGTCTCCTTTGCTGCCTCTGATGCAGCAATATACTCGGCCTCTGTCGTAGAATCAGCTACTGTCTCCTGCTTCGAACTCTTCCAACTCACAGCACCACCATTAATGCAAAACACGAACCCTGACTACGATCTATAGTCATCCTGGTCGGTCTGGAAGCTAGCATCACTGTAACCCTTTACAGCTAGCTCATCATTGCCTCCATATATCAAGAAATATTCTTTAGTCCTTCTTAAGTATTTAAGAATATTCTTGACCGCTATCCAGTGACTTTCACCTGGATCTGACTGGTATATGCTCGTCATGCTCAAAGCATACGAGACATCAGGTCGAGTACATAGCATGTCGTACATGATAGATCTTATGGCTGAGGCATAAGGGATCTGATCCATGCGGTCTCTCTCCTCTCTAGAAGAGGGACCTTGAGTCTTCGAAAGACTCACGCCATGTGACATCGGCAGAAATCCCTTCTTGGAGTTCTGCATGGCAAACCATAGAAGTACCTTGTCAATATATGTACTCTGACTTAGGCCAAGCAATCTCTTAGATCTATCTCTATAGATCTGTATCCCTAGAATGCAGGATGCTTCACCTAAGTCCTTTATTGAGAAGCAACTCCCTAGCCAGGTCTTGATAGACTGAAGCATAGGGATGTCCTTCCCAATGAGTAGTATGTCATCCACATACAAAATGAGGAAGACAACTATATCCCCTATAACCTTCTTGTAGACACAAGGCTCATCTTCGTTCTTGATGAAACCAAACTATTTGATTGCATCATCGAATCAAAGATTCCAGCTCCGAGAAGCTTGCTTTAATCCATAAATGAACCTATGCAGCTTGCATACTCTGCTAGTATGCTGTGGATCTACAAAACCCTCAAGTTGTGTCATGTACACATCCTCGAGTAGGTTTCCATTCAGAAACGCGGTTTTGACGTCCATCTGCCAGATCTCGTAATCGAGGTAAGCAGCAATAACAAGCATGATCCGAATGGACTTAAACATCGCTACTGGAGAAAAGGTTTCATCATAGTCAATACCATGAATCTGCTTGAAACCTTTAGCTACCAAGCGACCCTTATAGATAAGTCCATCCATGTCAGTCTTTCTCTTAAAGACCCACTTACACCCAATGGGTTTTACTCATTCAGGTGGATCAACCAAAGTCCATACTTGGTTGGTGTACATGGATTCCATCTCGGATCTCATGGCTTCTAGCCATTTCTCGGAATCTGATCTCATCACAACTTCCTGATAGGTGGTGGGCTCATCATCTATGAGCACAATGTCATCATGGTTAGACAAGAGAAATGAGTATCTCTCAGGCTGATGATGTACCCTATCAGACCTGCGAAGAGGTATGTCTACTTGAAATGGTTGTTGTTCCTCAACTCCTTGTGGAACAACATCATCCAAAACACTTTGTAGTTCTAGTTCAATTTCCATCGAGGCATCAGTGCTATTGTTCGCATCTTGAACTTCTTCAAGATTGAATGCGCTCCCACTAGTCTTTCTAGAAACAAAGCCCTTTCCAAAAAGACCCCAGTCTTTGCCACAACTACCTTGTGCTGACTGGGAATGTAGAAGTAATATCCCTTAGTTTCCTTGGGATATCCAATAAAGTAGCACTTGTCGGATTTGGGTCCTAACTTGTCTGAGACTTGACGTCGAACGTAAGCCTCACAACCCCAAATCCTCATGAAAGACACCTGGGCATCTTTCCCAGTCCATATCCTATATGGTGTCTTTATCACGGCCTTGGATGGAACTCGGTTGAGTATAAAAGTTGCCGTGTCTAGAGCATAGCCCCAAAGGTATGTCGGAAGATCTGTGTGACTCATCATCGATCGTACCATATCTAATAGGGTACGATTCCTCCTTTCGGATACACCATTCCACTGTGGTGTTCCAAGAGGAGTGAGTTGGGATAGAATCCCACACTCAGCTAGATAGACACGGAACTCATGGCAAAGGTATTCTCCACCTCGATCGAATCGAAGTATCTTAATACTCTTGCCAAGCTGATTCTGTACTTCATTCTTGAATTCTTTGAACTTTTCAAAGGATTCAGACTTATGTGTCATCAAGTACACATAACCATATCTACTGAAGTCATCAGGAAATGTGATGAAGTACCTATAACCGCCTCTAGCAGCGACATTGAAAGGGCCACATACATCACAATGTATGAGTCCTAACAAATCAGTCGCTCTTTCGCTGTGCCCACTAAAGGGAGTCTTGGTCATCTTGCCTCGTAGGCATGACTCGTATATCTCATATGATTCAAAATCAAATGAGTCCAGCAAACCATCCTTATGGAGCTGGGATAAGCGCTTGTCATTTATATGACCTAAGCGACAGTGCTAGAGATAGGTTTGGTTCAGGTCATTTGACTTGAACCTCTTGGTATTTATGTTATAGATAGGGCTCTCAAGGTCTAGAATAGAGTCCGTTTATCAGAGGTGCACTACAATGGAACATATCGTTTAAATAGACGGAACAACATTTGTTCTTTATTGTAAACGAGAAACCTTTCTTGTCCAAACAAGAAACTGATATAATGTTCTTAGTTAATGCAGGCACATAACAACAATCGACTAACTCTAGTACAAGCCCAGAGGGCAGAGATAGAAAGTAAGTCCCTACAGCAACAGCAGTAACCCGTGCTCCATTGCCTACTCGTAGGTCCACCTCGCCCTTTGTCAATGCCCTGCTATTTCTCAGCGCCTGCACATCAGTACAAATGTGAGAAGCGCATCCAGTATCTAATACCCATGATGTAGAAATAGATAGATTGACTTCTATAACATGTATACCTGAAGTAGAAATCTTATTTCTCTTCTTCTTTAGATCTTCCAGGTATTCTTTGGAGTTCCTCTTCCAGTGCCTTGCTTTTCCTTGATATAGGTGAAAAAGATGTTCAACCATATCATAAGCACCCATCAACTCATGTTGCTTCTGAAGCTCAGAGTTCATGGTCGCGAGCATAAGACAGGACACATCTAATGCGTCATCTTGATGCTTCTTGTAAGCATCTCGGTCTGATCGCGTGGCAGTGGAAGGAGGAGCCTCCGGAATGGGCTGCTCCAGAACGTACAGTTTACGTTCTTGGATGAGAACTATTCTCAGGTTCCTATACCAGTCAAGGAAATTTGCTCCGTTGAGCTTGTCCTTCTTAAGGACAGATCGCAGGGAGAAGGTGTTCGTATTCGACGTCAAGGTATCTACAACAGAAATAAATGCATAAATAAATATCATATTCTTAATCATTTAATTAGGGCTTTAACTAAATGATGCTCCCACTGAATTCTATAATTCATGTGGGACATGATCCACATCATACTAACCCTTAAGTTAGCTTTGGCTAATACGCCCAAGACTTAGTATGATCGGTAGGTAACGATTACCAATTACATCTCTATGCAACTCTTGTTTATAGTATCAAAATCCGCATTTATATTAAAACTCGAGTTAGCTTTGGCTAATACGCCCAAGAGTTAATATAAACGTGATTTTGACCTATCTACCAACCATTGGATAATGCCTATAGTTAAACTCGATCTAATTGAGTTAGCTAGTTACTCAATCTAATTGAGTTGTACTCACCCATGCGTTGATAGGCGGGACCAAAATTGTCCCTCCGTACCCTACCAAGATAGTATGTGTTGCTCTGCTTTGGCAGATTCAACAACAACATGCGATCGAGGTAGTGGTAGGTATCACGGCATGGTAGGCATTACGAGTTGACGCGATTTAGATCTAATCTAAATGATGATGCGTATCATATACTCGATAGATCTAATCTAATCGAAGGGTGCATCATGTGCACGACTTAGATCTAATCTAATCGTTAGGCACTAATTAATTACTTAATTAACTAGCATGCATCACATACACACAAAAGTAATTAATTAAATAATTTTGTGATTATGTCATGGCCCTACTACGATCTTCTCAAGCCAATGAGAAGATCGGATGGTCAACCTAAGGTCAACAGCTTCTCAAGCTCCTTCCTTTGACCACCTCGTGTTGCTCGCGCCCTCCTCGTAACTCCGTCTCGAGTGGACCTTCCACCGCCTCAAAATTTACATTACATTTTGAAACTCGAGTTACATTCGAGTCTAAATCTAATTTACAACAAGAATAAAAGAGAAAGGCACGACACGCAGGTCGCGAAAAAAAATAAAATACAACACACACATCACATCACGGCACGCAGGCCGTATTATGAATTACAACACGAATTATCCAATCGAATTGGGTCTTTGGGCCATGACTATCACAAAAATAATATATAATTCAAAACTATATATTTCTATAATTTTCTGTAATTTTTCTATAATTTTTACAATTTTTACGAGTCCCGCGATCTAACCATCGCGAGGGTTCCATTGCGATCTAACAGCACCTTAGCCCGCTGTCCCAAAATGTTTTGGGGCGAAACTTGGCCGTTTTGGAAAATTCTTCTCGGTAGTCGAAGCCTACAAGTATCGAAACACTTGTGCTTTGCTTCTACGATAAAAATACCCATAAAATCTATAAAAATCATAAATTTACAGAATATTACAGAACTGAAAAGTTTTCATCAAATACAAAATAAACTCGTATTCGTCTTCGCACGTGGCTCTGATACCACTATTGGGTTATCGGGCCGCGAAAACCGCGTTTTCACATCGCGGAAACCCCGAATCACCCATGCCACTGGATCTCGTGCGAAGGATAGATTTCAAAATTTTACATGTACGAGTTTCTACTTAGATCTACTCCTAGATCTACATGGAAAAAGGGTTATACCTTTGATGCGCGCCCTTCGCGTATCCCGCTCGTCCAAGGTACGCAGGATCTCGAGATTGTCAACGTAGACAATCCTCTAGAAGTATCCACACGAACAAGATGTGTTCTATAACACTCAAGGATGGAGAAGAGAGCACCACAAGTGTGCTAGTACTTTCTAGGGCTCTCGGGTAGGATTTAAAAGGGAGAAAGGAGAGAAAGTAAAAGGAAACTCATACACTCCTCTAGGTACCCTCCTTTGTGACCTTTACTCCACCCTATTCTCTTGGAACTCAACTCACTCACCTTCACCTTGCTTGGAATCCACGGCAACAGCAGCAAAGGAGGAGGAAGAACCCAAGGAAGAAGATGCCACAATGAATCCACATCAATTGCACAAAACAAAACCTCCACCCACATTAGTGTGGCCGGCCACATGTTGTAACTCCCCTCATTTAATGTGGCCGACCACATTAAATGGAATAGATGTGTAACCTCCATGAGGTGTCACACCTTGATGAGGTGGAGATGATGTGGCAAGGTTAGTCATGCCATGTAGGATGAGTCAACCTTCATTATGTAGCAATACATCAAGTCAAACTTGATGTTTCAACTTCTATTTGGTCAAGTCAAAATTAACCAATTTTCTTTCTTGATGAGTTAAATCCAACCTTTGCTTCAAGTCAATTTTAATTTAATGAATCTCAATTCATTAATATAAATTGACTCAATGAATCAAATTTAAATTAGACTCATTCAACAATTGAATCTAATTGAGTCTAACTCAATAAGTCTAATTTTAATTAATCCGAATCCAATCTTTGGTGCATCATATGAACCTAATCCAATTGGTTCATCATATGAACCTAATCTCCATCCACTTGTTCTTTGTGTGTGACCCAATAGGTTCTTGTAACGTTGGCAATGTTTCTAAACTCCTTTAGAAACATAAGCAATTAGCGGCATCTAGCAATACATCATTGCTACCCAAGTTACAAGAATGTTGAGATCCAACATCACCTTGTGACTACTAATTGTGACTCCTCACAATATATGACAAGTGTCCTTCTATCCTAGACATCTAGATTGATCAATGTGCGGCATAGACCGTGTCATCCTCTGACCAATCTAAATCTTGAACTCCAAGTAGACTCAGTAAATCAAATGAGCTCAATATCCTATATTGACTAATTTGGGCATGGCCATGCACTTCGTGGTCTCACTCTATCAAGAATATCGATGTCTCTCCCGTCATATAGGAGGGATAGATCCCATCTACATCACTCACATCCCTCCGCATAATTTGTTACATACCCAGTAATCGCCTTTATAGTCCACCCAGTTACGGGTGACGTTTGACGAAACCAAAGTACATAACTCCTTATGTAGGTAACCATGGTGACTTCAGGTCTAAGGACTAGTAGGCATACTAATAGCCACATGAGAAAGTATATGACACTCATATAACGATCCATGATACTTTCTCATGGCGGGTCATTCAGTATACATTCTCCAATGCATACCCATGTGTCAACTTGATATCTCTATATCCATGACTTGTGAGATCAAGTCATCGAGTTGACCTACATGCTAGTCTTATTGCATTAACATTGTCCCTGAATGTTAATACTCGACTAGGAATAATTAAGAGTAGTGTTCCCTATATCATCTCACTATCAGTTCAACTAACCGATTGATATAGGGGAGAACCATCTAGTCAAGGACGTTGTTATATTTAGTTTATTTGGCACCAATACATGTAAGTATAATAACCAAAAACCAAATGCCTTTATTTATATATAGAATATGATACAACAAGTCCAAAATACAATCATTAAATGATTGGCTCTAGGGCTCTAGCTAACACTCCTTGCTCTTCTTTATTCCAGGAGCGGTCTCTTTGGGCTTCTCCTTGCCCTTTGGTGCCACTTGGCCCTTCTTCTTGACCAATTTAGGGCACTTGCTCTTGTAATACCCTTTTTCCCTACACTCAAAGCAAATAATATGATCTTTATTATTAACAATTGAAATTGGTATACCTTTGCTTGTAGGGATGACTTCTTCTCCTTTTGATCCGGATGTAGAGGCTTCTTCTTGATCCACCAATGATGATCAACGCTCCCCCTCAATCCTAGAGGTGGAGGCTTCTACCTCTTCATTCTCGAACATTGAGTATCTCTTAACTTCCGAATCCTCATGCTCATGAAATAAGGAGTATACTCCTTTGTTTGTATCTTCATGCTCCATTGAGGATGGATCTTCTTCTTCTTCCTCTGGTGTTGAGCATCTCTCAACCTCGGAATTCTCCTCCTCTTGGTCTTGATCCACCGAGTCGCCCTCTTTGGATTCTTCATTATTTTGTACAGTGGAGGGGATCTCATGAATCTCGGCCAACTTTCTCCATTAATCTTTCTCATCTTCAAATTCACCAATTTTTCAAAGAATTGTGCTTGCCAATAAGTTAACCAATAATTTGGTTACCTTGTCATTCACCTCGCACCTTTGAATTTGTGCTTGACTCCATTTGTTTTTCTTGAGGATCTTGCCTTTTGAATTTCTTGGAGCTTCGAAGCCTTCCATGAGAGAAAACCATTGCTCTATCTCCATCATAAGAAAATTTTCGATTCTAGATTTCCAAGAATTGAAACTCGTGGATACATATGGTGGAGGCACCCTCGTGTGGAATCTGAATCCATCTCCGAATTCCATTTGAAGTTGAGCTTGATGATGAAGTCTTTGACTTGATAGAATTTGCTCCAACTTCTACACTCTCTAGCCTTGTTGCCCCTTCCGGCGATGATTCCGGTGAAGAGCGGCCTCGCTCTGATACCACTTGTTGGGACCGAAATGTAGCTAGAGGGGGGTGAATAGCTCTTCGCGATCTAGTGCTCGTCGTTGCTTGCCTCTTGCGATGATGTGCAGTGGAAATACAAGAAAACAAACACACAACGCTAACTCTAGGGATTTACTTAGTATCCACCTCAAGAAGAGGTGACTAGTCAAAGGATCCACACACTCACGCACCCTCCACTATGAAAACACTCATTCTCGGTACCGAAGGTAGAGAAGCCCTACAACACTCTCAATACAACAAGAAACAAAGAGAAGCAAATACAAGGGAAAGCTTACACGGTTTACACAATAAACCCTAACCCTAGCTTCTTCTTCTTGCTGTAGATTCGCCTCTTGACTTGGAAATGCTTCCAAGAACCTTCAAGATCTGGCATGAGAGTGAAGAAAATCGATGTGGAGAACTGCTGTGATCGCCCATGGAGTGGAATCAAAGAAGTGCCGAAGAAACGCTCACCAACGGCTAATATCTGCGCCAACGGTCGGATCCCAATCGATTGGATTGCTCCCAATCAATTGGGGAGGCTTTGGATTGATCAACCGATCGATCCAGAGCGCCTCTTTTCTCTCTGGAATTGCTTGGATCGATCGGTCGATCGATCCAGGGCTTATTCCGCGAAATCGCAGCTCCCAATCGATCAGCCGATCGATTGGAAGCTCCCAATCGATCGGCCGATCGATTGGGAGGCTTTCTGTGCGATCGGGAATTCTCCCCAATCGATCGGCTGATCGATTGGGGAAGCCTTTGTCATGGGGACTCACCCAATAGATCAGCTGATCGATCCAACTCCTTGTTTTTGCCCGAAACCAAGTCCAAATTCCCCTAAACTAATATCCGGTCAACCATGACCTGTTGGTACATCATGCCTAGCATCCGGTCACCCTCGACCTGCTAGGACTCCCTCACCAAGTGGATGGTCAATCCCTTTGACCCATTTGGACTTTTATCCTCGTGCTAATTGTCCGATCATCCTTGACCTACTTGGACTTATCTCCACCAGGTGTCCGATCAATCTTGATCCACCTGGATTTTCTGTGCCTGGCTTCACTCACTAGGACTTTCACCTGGCTTCACTTACCAGGATTTTCTTCTGCCTAGCTTCACTTACTAGGTCTTTCACCTGACTTCACTCACCAGGATTTTATTCTGCCTAGCTTCACTCACTAGGGCATTCCACAACTGGCTGGTTTCACTCACCAGGACTTTCTAGTCTGCCTAATCTCCCAGTTAGGACTTTCACCTGGCTTCACTCACCAGGATTTTCCAGTCAAGTATCCAGTCAACCTTAACCTACTTGACTCTTCTTCACAATCTCCCCACATGAACAATTGCACCTGCAATCTCCAAGTCTTGTCTCCATGTATTGTCAAACATCGAAATCCAAACATCAAGACTCGAGCTTGACCCAATTCAAGCTCAGTCAACCAAGTCAACCTTGACCTAAGGAATATTGCACCAACAGAAACATGGTAACATTACCTATGGCCAAAAAATTCGTGATTCACACAGATCATCAATCTCTAAAGCATTTGAAGAGCCAACATAAGTTGAACTGACGCCATGCTAAATGGGCAGAATTCATTTAGACATTTCCTTATGTGATCAAATATAAGCAAGGAAAGGAGAATGTAGTTGCTGATGCACTATCTCGAAGGTATGCTTTACTGTCCACTTTAGATACGATGTTACTTGGATTTGAATATATCAAGGATTGATATACTAACGATACTAATTTTTTTGATGTGTTCAAAGCATGCGATAATGTTGCATTTGGTAAGTTCTATAGGCATGATGGGTTTTTATTTCGTGAAAATAGATTGTGTGTGCTTATGTGTTCATTACGTGAATTATTCACTAGGGAAGCCCATGGTGGTGGATTGATGTCATTTTAGCGTTACTAAGACTTTAGAGGTTTTACAAGATCATTTCTTTTGGCTTCATATGAAACGTGACATGGAAAGAATTTGTGAGAAGTGCATCACTTGCAAACAAGCTAAATCTAAATTGAAACCCCATGGCTTGTATACTCCTTTGCCTATACCTAGTGAACCTTGGACTGATATTTCAATGGACTTTGTTTTGGGATTACCCCGGACCAAGAGGGGGAGAGATTCAATTTTTGTTGTGGTAGATAGATTCTCTAAAATGGCGCATTTCATTCCATGTCATAAAATCGATGATGCATCGCATATAGCTGAATTATTCTTTAAAGAGGTTATTAGGTTGCATGGCATGCCTAGGACCATTGTTTCTGATAGGGATGCAAAATTTTTTAGTTATTTTTGGAAGACTTTGTGGGGGAAATTAGGAACTAAATTGTTGTTCTTTACTACTTGTCACCCCCAAACTGATGGAAAAACTGAAGTGGTCAATCGAACCTTGTCCTTTTTACTTCGTGCGGTCATTAATAAGAATTTGAGAATATGGGAAGATTGTCTACCTCATGTTGAATTTTCTTACAATAGGAGCATACATTCTGCGACTAAATTTTCTTCATTTGAAATTGTTTATGGTTTCAATCCCTTGTCACCATTAGATTTGATTCCTTTAGCTATAAGTGAGCATATAAACTTAGATGGTAAGCAGAAGGCCGAATTCGTAAAGAAGATTCATGAACAAGCACGACTGAATATTGAGAAAAGAACTCAACAATACATGCAACAAGATAACAAGGGGCGCAAGAAAATTATGTTTGAACCAGGAGAATGGGTTTGGTTGCACCTCCGAAATGAGTGATTTCTAGACAAATGTCGTTCTAAACTTCTACCTTGAGGGGACGGCCCATTTCAAGTATTAGAGCGCATCAATGATAATGCCTACAAACTTGAACTACCAGGTGAGTATGGCGTACATTCCACTTTTGATGTTGTTGACTTATCCCCGTTTGATGCAGGTGATTATTTGAGGACAAATCCTTTTCAAGAAGGGGAGAATGATGTATGCCCAAGGGCTGAAGATAGGAGAGATCAGTTATCACTTCCGGAAGGTCCAATTACAAGACTACGGGCAAAGCGTTTCAAGGAAGCACTAAATAGGCTAATCAAAAAACATTGGGAGGACTATGAGCAAGGAGAAACCAAGATAATCGCAACTGCTAGTCATGACCTAATCCACGTAATCAGGCATAACCATCCATGACTGGCCGCGCTTAATGGAAGAACGCTAATAAGCATGCGAAGCATGGGAACTCGTTCATGCATGAAGACTTAAGTATTTTAGATTGTTTAATGAAGCATGCGACTTGGGACTCTAATTGTGCATGCATTTATTTTGTTTTGGGTTTCTAGATAGCTTGCATGAGGCATGCAACATTGGGACTCTAATTGTGCATGTACTTATCTTGTATTTTTCCTTGTTCACTCCCATTATATAAGCGAGGGACATCTTAGTATGAAGTAACTTAGTTTTTGGTGAGATTGTGTGCTCTCTTAGTTCTTGAAAGAACTTGCTGAACTTATCGAGTCTACTCTTGTGGCGTTCAACCCATCGAAACTTATCACCCCTAGGTGTGGCGTTTCTTTCCTTCGTAGGCTTGGTTCGTGCTAATTCTTGGTTACGGGTCAAGGCTCACACTCTTGTCGTTTAGTTCTTGGGGTTCTATCCACCTTTGTTTCGGGTTCCATCACATTTATTGGTGCAGTTCGTATCACCTTTAAGTTTAAGAGGTACTTTGCAATCACATAAACCACTCGACGCTCCCCTCCATTTCACCCATCCTGCTTGTATTTTATATAAGACATCTCTCTCAATCCCTCCATCATTTTATAAAAATGATCCTAAATATTTAAATCTCTCGGTTCCGGGCAACTCGTCCTCTCCTATCTTAACAATTGTTTCATTACTTCTAATATTGCTAAACTTAAATTCCATATATTCTGTCTTTAATCTACTAAGCTTAAAACCTTTACCTTCTAGTGTTTCCCTCCAAGATTCTAGCTTAGTATTTACTCCTTCACGTGTCTCATCTATCAAAATAATATCATCTGCAAACAACATGCACCACGGTACTGTGTCTTGAATGTGCACAGTGAGTTCATCCATAATTAGTGTAAAAATATAGGGACTTAGAGCTGATCCTTGATGTAACCCTATCTTTATTGGAAATGTTTCAGTTACTCCGCCTGAAGTCTTTACTCTGGTCGTTACATCCTCATACATATCCTTAATAAGTTCAATATATGTTACGCTAACACCTCTTTTTTCTAAAATTTTCCATATAATTTCTCTTGGAACTCTATCATAAGCTTTTTCTAAGTCAATAAATACTATGTGTAGATCTTGTTTTTGCTCCCGATATTTTTCAATTAATTGTCTAAGAAGATGTATAGCTTCTATTGTCGCCCTTCTAAGCATGAACCCAAATTGATTTTTTATCATTGTGGTCTTCTTCCTTAATCTTTTTTTCTATTACTTTTTCCCAAAGTTTCATAGTAACTCATTAGTTTAATACCCCTATAATTTGCACAATTTTATATGTCTCCCTTGTTCTTATATAAGGGAACTAGAGTACTTATCCTCCATTGATCAGACATTTTTTTTCGTTTTCAATATCATGTTAAATAATTTTGTAAGTTATTGAATACCTTGTTTCCCTAAGCACTTCCATACCTCTATCGGAATATCATCTAGTCCAACGGCTTTTCCATTGTGCATCTCATTTAAAGTTTGTTTTACTTCTGAAGTTTGAATTCTACGATAAAAATTAAAATTTCTATGCTCATTTGACCTAATTAAATTACCTAAGTTAAGTTGGTCACCTAAACCTTCATTAAAATGTTGATGAAAATACCTCTTCCACCGCTCTTTTATTTCTCTATCGTTTACTAATACCCTATTACATTCATCTTTAATACATTTTATTTGGCTAAGATATCTTGTTTTCCTTTCTCTCACTTTAGCTATTCTATAAATGTCTCTTTCCCCTTCTTTTGTATCCAATTTTTTATATAACCGTTCAAAAGTTTCATTTTTTGCTTCACTCACTACTTTCTTAGCTTCTTTCTTGGCTATTGTATATTTTTTTAAATTTTCCTCGTTCTTACAAATATATAATTCCTTATAAGCTATTCGTGTTTCCTTTACTTTCTCTTGTACTTTCTCATTCCACCATCAAGATTCTTTACTTAGTGGTGCATATCCCTTTGACTCACCGAGTACACTCTTAACTACTATTTTCAACTTTGATACCATCTTATCCCATGTTGTATTAGAGTCATCGTATATTTCAGCTAATGCTTGTATTTCTACCTTCTCCTTAAATATATTTTGCTTCCCATCCTTTAACTTCCACTACTTAATTCTAGGAATTGTATATATTTTCTTTCTATTGATACTATGTTTGAGGCGTATATCCAACACTACTACCCTATCTTGAGTAGTTAAGCTTTCTCCAGGGATGACTTTGCAATCTTTACAAATTTTTCTATCATTCTTCCTAACCATAAGAAAGTCAATTTACGATTTATTATTCCCACTTTTGAATGTGACTAAGTGTTCTTCTCTTTTATTAAAAAACGTATTAGCTAATATAAGGTCATATGCTATCGCAAAATCTAATATAGTTTTCCCTTCCTCATTACTCATTCCAAACCCATAACTCCCATGTACTCTCACATATTCCTCACTTTTCACTCCGACATGCCCATTTAGATCACCTCCTATTAAAATCATTTCATTTGGTAGAATATTTTATAATATTTCATCTAAGTCCCCCCAACATCTTGATTTGGTAGCTTCATCTAATCCTACTCGTGGTGCATATACGCTAATTATGTTCATAGTGTTGGTACGGTTAGCACTAACGGTCTAACTCAGGTTTTGATGAATGACAAATCAGGTTAAGTTAGGTTTGTAACACTCTGAACGAGTGTGCAGGCTAAAACCAGACAGGTCGATGGGCTGACCGGATGTCTGGCACGAAGTCCAAGCGGGTCGACGGGCTGACCGGACACTTGGCGAGAAGTCCAAGCGGGTCGACGGGCTGACCGGACGCTTGGCACGAAGTCCAAATGGGTCGAAGGGCTGACTGAACATTTGGCACGAAGTCCAGCTAGGTCGACGGGCTGACCAGATAGCTAGCGAGAAGTCCAGACGGGTCGATGGGCTGACCGGACGTCTGGCAGGTGAGTAAAGGTAAGTCACTGGAAGGGAGTGACTGTGAGGACGCGTTCCCAAGAAGGGAACATTAGGCGTCGATCCGGCTTATATCCATTTCGGATATCTAAGTCGAGATCATGACTAGATTCTGGTCTCGGAAAGACGGAATCTAAGTCATACTTTTTATGTTGAACTTATAAACTGTGCTAACACTTTGTTTTGCAGGAAATTCATTATATTTGCCTCGGACTAACCTTGTCTTGCAGGAGAAGGACCTGTTCTGGAGAAAGGTGGTCCAGGCGCCCGGAAGGGATCCGGGCGCCCGAGAGGCAACTTTTATCCTATCGCGTCGTCGCCACGTGGAGCTTGCTGGTTGGACCTGTCACGTCTCACGAGGGCGCTCAAAAGGGATCCGGGGTGCCCCGAGCCTCATATAAAAGGAGGGTCAGGGGTGGAGCTCAAAACAACAACTGAAAAGAAGATCTTCTACTACTTGCTCTGTGCTCCTACGATACTAATGAAGTTCCAACAACACAATTCTCCTTTTCAATTTATTCCTTTGTCGATATTTCTTTTAGTTTCATTAGCATTTCCTGTACGTAGTTTGTAATAAATTTCGAATTGCTAGTGATTGCCCACCGAAAGCACTCAAAGAGTGCGGGCCTTGGAGTAGGAGTCGACACAGGTACGAACCAAGTAAAATTGGTCTGTGTTAGCATTGCTTAAGTTTTCCGCTGCGTTTAACTCTTATCGAAGAATTTTTCGTAATCGATATTTGTTAGTTAGAGCCCTAGAGCCAATCATTTGATGATTGTTGTATGAACTCATCGTATCATATTCTTATATATATAAAGGCATTTGTTTATGGTTATTATACTTGCTTGTATTGGTGCCAAATAACTAAGTATAATAGCGTCCTTGAGTAGAAGGTTCTTACCTATATCAACCGATTGGTTGAATCGATAGTGAGATGATATAGGGAACACTACTCTTAATCATTCCTAGTCAAGTATTAACATTCAAGGACAATGTTGATGCGACGAGACTAGCATGTAGGTCAACTCGATGACTTTATCTCACAAGTCATGGATATAGAGATATCAAGTTGATACATGGGTATGCATTGGAGAATATATACTGAATGACCCGCCATGAGAAAGTATCATGGATCGTTATATGAGTGTCATACACTTTCTCATGTGGCTATTAGTATGACTATTAGTCCTTGGACTTGAAGTCACCATGGTTCCCTACATAAGGAGTTGCATACTTTGGCTTCGTCAAACGTCACCCGTAACTGGGTGGACTATAAAGGCGATTACTGGGTATGTAACAAATTATGCGGAGAGATGTGAGTGATGTAGATGGGATCTATCCCTCCTATATGACGGGAGTGACATCATTATTCTTGATAGAGTGAGACCATTAAGTGCATGGTCATGCCCAAATGAGTCAATATGAAATATTAAGCTCACTTGATTATAGTGAGTCTACTTTGAGTTCAAGATTTAGATTGATTAGAGGATGACACGGTCTATGACTAAAGTTAATCAATCTAGATGTCAAGGATAGAAGGACAATGCCACATATTGTGAAGAGTCACAATTAGTAGTCACAAGGTGATGTTGGATCTCAACATTCTTGTAACTTGGGTAGTAATGATGTGTTGCTAGATACCGCTCATTACTTATGCTTCTAGATGGGTTTAGCAGCATAGCCAACGTTACAAGAACTTATAGGATCACACACAAAGGGCAATTAGATGGAGATTAGGTTCATATGATGAACTTAGAGGATTAGGTTCATGTGATGAACCAAATTGGATTAAAAGTAATCCAAATTAAACTAATTGAGTTGGACTCGATTTGATTCATGTGTTCGATGGATCTAATTGTTAGTTAGAGCCCTAGAGCCAATCATTTCATGATTGTATTATGGACTTGTTTTATCATATTCTTATATAAATAAAGGCATTGGTTTTTTTGTTATTATACTTACTTGTATTGGTGCCAAATAAACTAAGTATAATAGCGTCCTTGAGTAGAGGGTTCTTACCTATATCAATCGGTTAGTTGAACCGATAGTGAGATGATATAGGGAACACTACTCTTAATCATTCCTAGTCGAGTATTAACATTCAGGGACAATCTTAATGTGACGAGACTAGCATGTAGGTCAACTCGATGACTTGATCTCACAAGTCATGGATATAGATATATCAAGTTGACACATGGGTATGCATTGGAGAATGTATACTGAATGACCCGCCATGAGAAAGTATCATGGATCGTTATATGTGTCATATACTTTCTCATGTGGCTATTAGTATGACTACTAGTCCTTAGACCTGAAGTCACCATAGTTCCCTACATAAGGAGTTATGTACTTTGGTTTCATCAAACGTCACCCGTAACTGGGTGGAGTATAAAGGCGATTGCTGGGTATGTAACGAATTATGCAGAGGGATGTGAGTGATGTAGATGGGATCTATCCCTCCTATATGACGGGAGAGACATCGACATTCTTGATAGAGTCAGACCACTAAGTACATGGCCATGTCCAAATGAATCAATATGAGATATTGAGCTCATTTGATTGAGTGAGTCTATTTGGAGTTCAAGATTTAGATTGGTCAGAGGATGACACAGTCTATGCCTCACATTGATCAATCTAGATGTCTAGGATAGAAGGACACTTGTCATATATTGTGAGGAGTCACAATTAGTAGTCACAAGGTGATGTTGGATCTTAACATTCTTGTAACTTGGGTAGTAATGATGTGTTGCTAGATACCGCTCATTACTTATGCTCCTAAATGGGATTAGGGGCATTGCCAACGTTACAAGAACCTATAGGGTCACATACAAAGGATAATTAGATGTAGATTAGGTTCATATGATGAACCAAGAGGATTAGATTCATTTGATGAATCAAATTGGATTAAGAGTAATCCTAATTGGGCTAATTGAGTTGGACTCAAGTTGATTCATGTGTTCAATGAGTCTAATTTAGATTATGACTCATTGAATCAATTTAATTAAATGAATTAGATTCATTATATTAAATTGGCTTGAATTAAATGGTTGGATTAGATCAACCATGAGAGAGATTAAGTCAAGTTTGACTTGACTTGATAGGAAGAGGAAGAGTCAAGTTTGACTTGACTATTTGCCACCTCACTTGTGAGTTGGCATTAAGTGGCCAATGATGACGTGTAACACCCACGAAATTATAAGATAAGTATATGGGTATTATTTTTCTTTAGAGCATAGAAATAAAAAGAATAAAAGAAAAGGGAAAATAGAAACCAAAATAGAATAAGAAGTGGTGAGGTCAAGGATTGAACCTTGAACCTCCCACAAATAATAGAGATAAATTGATGTATGATAACCACTAGAATAATGAATAATATATAGATAGAAAGGAATGAAAATTTAGTTAAAGGTGAGAAGAAAATAAAAGAAAACTAAGCAAAAGAGCAAGAGAAAACCAAGTTGCTTACTTCCTCTTCCTCTTGGTTAAGAGAAGAAGCAAGCAAAAGATAAATTGCCTACTTCCCTCCCTCTCTCTATTTTCATGGAAATTAAAGGAATGAGGGAAAAGAGGAGTTGAGGGAATGAATGAAGACATGTTTCATTTGCAAAGGAATAAATTGATTGGGAGAAGAAAAACAAGAGATTAAATTCTTTTTTCTTCCTCCTTCCTTCTCCTTCTTCATTCTAAACCGAAACCAAGAGCCCCTCCCTCTCCTTATTCCAAAAGCTAAGCTAAGTTCCTCTCCAAGAAAACTAAATTTCGAGAAGAAACCTTCAAGATCTATCCCTTCCAAGCAAGAGAAGCAAAAGGAGGTGCAAGAAGAAGAAGCTCTCTCCTTCCTTGGCACTTAGGATACCTTTTTCCTTAAGAAAAATCACAAGCGAAAGGATGTAAGTTTCCCTCACCTGTGGTACAATAGCTTGTGTATTTTCTATGAGATTTGGTTGCCTAAAAACCTAGGATACCTTCATGAAATTTTCGGCCAAGACAAGACTAAAAAGAAGGACCTAGGAAATGTAAAGACCTAAATTTTGACATGCTCAATATGCTTCTTGTAACATGTACCTTATGGTAGGGATTTATCTAATGTTCATATGCTAGAATGTTTGGTTAGAACTTAGAGTTATATCCCTAGACTCTCGGCCAAACATGAATAAAGGAAATAGGTAAGTTAAGACTCAAACCAAGCATGCTCCTTTTTGTTTTATGATATGTACTTCATGATGAGAAAGTTGTTAACATGATATGCTCATGCCTATATGATGATTGAACTTTATTCCATGCTCATAAGTATTCAGCCATGATAGGATTAGGGGCCTAGAAAAATTGTTAAACCTAAACTAATCAGGCCATGATCCTCCTTAAGACAAGATATGAAATTAATATGACATGCTCATGTTGTAGTGTGGTTAGAACTTGTTTTCATGCCCCATGAACTTTCGGCCACAACAAGTTTAAGGGCCTAGGGAACTTAGAACCTAACCTAATTATGCTCATGTTGTTCCTTGTAATAATTGCTATGAAATTGGTTTAGGGTTTCCATGCTCCAAGCCTTAAAGGTTTCGGCCACAACAAGTGTAAGAGCCTAGGAAACTTGGAACCTAACCTAATTATGCTCATGTTGTTCCTTGTAATAATTGCTATGAAATTGGTTTAGGGTTTCCATGTTTTTATGACCCTTGAAACCTAGTTCCAAGCCTTAAAGGTTTCGGCCACAACAAGTTTAAGGGCCTAGGAAACTTAGAACCTAACCTAATTATGCTCATGTTGTTCCTTGTAATAATTGCTATGAAATTGGTTTAGGGTTTTCCATGCTTTTATGACACTTGAAACCTAGTTCCAAGCCTTAAAGGTTTCGGCCACAACAAGTTTAAGGGCCTAGGAAACTTGGAACCTAACCTTATTATGCTCATGATGTTCCTTGTAATAATTGCTATGAAATTGGTTTAGGGTTTTCCATGCTTTTATGACACTTGAAACCTAGTTCCAAGCCTTAAAGGTTTCGGCCACAACAAGTTTAAGGGCCTAGGAAACTTAGAACCTAACCTAATTATGCTCATGTTGTTCTTTGTAATATTTGTTATGAAATTGGTTTAGGGTTCACATGCTTGAATGTTGATTTTAACCCAATGTAATGCTTGATAAGATTCGGCCATGATAAGTTTATAAGTTTAGGAAACCTAGAACCTAACCTAAACATTCTCATGATGTTTCCTTATGGTATATGATATGATATTGGTTTAGGGTTTACATGCTTGTATGTTGATTTTTAACCTAAGTCACAACTATATGTTTCGGCCACTATATGACATTAGGGTTAGAAATCTAAATATGATTCTCATGTATCTCACATGCAATGTTTTATGATGTGGTAAGAGCTTGCTATGCTTCTATGTTTAATTATGTATAATTATGATCTATGTATGTTGGTAACCCTTATGCTGGCTGTGTGCCCAAGTTATGCATGCTATTTATGATGAGCTGTGTGCCCAATTTATGAATGATATTATGATGAGCTGTGTGCCCAAATTATGCATGCTATTTATGATGAGCTGTGTGCCCAAACTATGCATGCTTTTATGATGAGCTATGTGCCCAAACTATGCATGTATTTATGATGTGCTGTGTGCCCAAATTATACATGCTATTATGATGAGCTGTGTGCCCAAATTTTGTATGGTATGATATGAAAAGAAATATGATGTGCAAGAAATAATAAGAACCATGATATGTATGACATGCTACTTTACTTTATATGGCTTGTACCAAGGGTGGGCTCCATAAGCGCCCCGGGGTCGATGGACTAAGAAACGGGCCTTGTTAGGGATGGGCTCCTAAGTGCCCCTAGGTCGATGGACTAAGAAACGGGCCTAGTATGTATGCCTTGTAGGGTTCAAGACTTGCTACCTTGGACCTACATAGGACGTGCGCATTTATGTATGTGGTACAAGCCGGGGCCCTAATCATGTTAAGATTATGTTTAAGTATGTATGTAATAAGTTTTCAAAAGACATGTTGCATATATTTTTGCATGAATCATGTTTTTGAAAGTCATCTCGCATAACACTTTATGATTATGTTATGATATGCCATGATGCTTATGATATTTATGATTATGTTATGCTAGGATGCACTTTATGATTATGTTATGATATGCCATGATACTTATGATTATGTTATGCTAGGATGCACTTTATGATTATATCATGATATGCCATAATGCTTATGTTTATGTTATGTTATGCTAGGATGCACATTATGATTTTACCATGATATGCCATGATGCTTATGACTATATTATGTTAAGCTAGGATGCATGATATGATATGCCATGATACCTTACGATTATGTTACGATATGATGCTTTTATACATGATATGATGAGTTGTCTTTATGCTTTATGCCTTGGAGATTAAGTTATGCTATACGATTTTTGTGAGTAGGAAAGGATCTTACTGAGCCTTGTGTGCTCACAGCTTACTTTCCTTGTACCACAGATAAGGGCAAAGAATGGATGTACTAAGGGAGCAGAAGGAGGGGCCAAGAAGGACGTGTGTAGTAGTGACTCGGCTAAAGAGAAAGACCTGCTTCTAGTTAATAAGAATTATGCTTATGTCTCTCTTTTATGACTCCATGACATTTCATCATACTCTTTAGTATTATGGCTTAAATTTATGTTAAGCATGTTATGTGACTCATATGATAGGTAGTTAGTGATGATGATTTGAAAAGTAAAGGAAAAGTTTTAAAAAAATATATACTATAGATAAGACTTCCGCTGTTTTAAGAAGAAAAGATAAGTAACCCCCGTCAGCTTGAGCAGGAAGGGGCGGGGCGTTACATGACGTGCCACATCATCATATTTAGCACATGTGTCTGCCACCTCATGGAGGTTACAAATCTCTTTAATGGTCACATTAAATGAGAATGGGGGTTACACTTCCCATTGTGGCCGACCACTTTTTATAGTGAATGAGATTGATTTTTTCATTCAAGTGAATTCAACTCATCTTCTTCCTTGCTCCAATTCTTCTCTCCCTCTCCTCTCCATTGTCGAGACCTTCTTGGAGTGCTAGCACACTCTAAGGTTCTCCCTCCATCGATTTGTTCATGTGGATACTTCTAGAGGGTTGTCTACTTTGACAACCTTGAGATCCGACACCTTGGACGAGCAGGATTTGCGAAAGGCATGCATCAAGGGTAAAACTCGTACTCTAATGTAGATCTAGAGTTTGTAAACTCGTACTCGTATGTTTTTCAAAATTTTATTCTTCGCACGGATCCGGTGGCGGGGGTTTCGGGGTTTCCATGACGCGAAAAAGCGGTTTTCGCGGCCCAAAAACCCAACAGTGGTATCAGATCCACGTGCGAAGCGAGTACGAATTTAATTTGATTTTTTATGAAAAATATACGTTCTGTAACTTTCTGTAATTTTATGGTTTTTATGGGTATATTTCTCGTAAAAGCGAAGCACAAATGTTTCGACACTTGTAGGCTTCGACTACCGAGAAGATTTTTCCAAAACGGCAAGGTTTCGCCCCAAAAATTTTTGGGACAGCGGGCTAAGGCACTGTAGGATCACTTAGGGACACTCACGATGGTTAGATCGCGGGTAGGGGCGCTGCCCCTGGCCCCGCAAGGGGATTCGTTCCGCGATTGTGTCCGAAAATCGCTAAACGGGACCGCCGGGAATTTTTACTCGTAAAAATTGTAAAAATTGTAGGAAAAATTACAGAAAATTATAGAAAATACATAATTTAGAATTATGTATTATTTTTATTATTTTGTGATAGTCATGGCCCAAAAAGACCCATCTGATTGGAAATGTGTTGTAATTCATATTACGGCCTAGGCGCCGTCATTTGTGTTGTGTGTGCTGTATATTTGATACGCGACCTGCGAGTCGTGCCTTTCTCCATTTATTCTTGTTGTAAATTATTTTAGACTCGAATGTAACTCGAATTTCAAAATTGTAATGTAGAAAATTGGAGCGGTGGAAGGTCCACTCGAGACGGAGTTACGAGGAGGGCGCGAGCAACACAAGGTGGTCAAAGGGAGGAGCTTTGAAGTTGTTGACCTTAGGTTGACCATCTGATCTTCCCATTGGCTTGAGAAGATCGTAGTAGGGCCATGACTAATCGCAAATAATTTAATTAATTGCTTGTGTGTATGTGATGCATAATTAGTAATTAATTAGTGCCTAACGATTAGATTAGATCTAAATCGTGTACAAGATGCACCCTCTCGATTAGATTAGAGCTCAATCGCGTCAACTCAAATGCCTACCATGCCGTGATACCTATCACTACCTCGATCACATGTGTTGTTGAATCTGTCAAAGCAGAGCAACACATATTATCTTGGTAGGGTACGGAGGGACAATCTTGGTCCCGGCTATCAACGCATGGGTGAGTAGAGACTCAATTTGATTGAGTACAACTAGTTAAATCGAGTTTAACTGTAGGCATTCTTCCAACAGTTGGAAAGATAGGACATAAATCACATTTATATTAATTCTTGGGCGTATTAGCCAAAGCTAACTCAAGTTTTAATATAACTGCGGATAATGATCCTATAAACAAGAGTTGCATAGAGATGTAATTGGTAAATCGTTACCTACCGATCATACTAAATCTTGGGTGTATTAGCCATAGCTAACTCAAGGGTTAGTATGATGTGGATCTTGTCCCACATGAGTTATAGAATTCAGTGGGAGCATCATTTAGTTAAAGACCTAATTAAATGATTAAAAGAATATGATATTTATTTTCTACATTTTTCTGTTGTAGATAACCATGACGTCGAATACGAACTCTTTCTCCCTGCGTTCTGTTCTTGAGAAGGACAAGCTCAACGGAGCAAATTTCCTGGACTGGTACAGGAACTTGAGAATAGTTCTCACCCAGGAACATAAACTGTACGTTCTGGAGCAGCCCATTCCGGAGGCACCTCCTGCCACTGCCACGCGAGCTGACCGAGATGCTTACAAGAAGCATCAAGATGATGCATTAGATGTGTCCTGTCTAATGCTCGCGACCATGAACTCTGAGCTTCAGAAGCAACACGAGTTGATGGGCGCTTACGATATGGTTGAACATCTTCGTCAACTGTATCAAGGACAAGTGCGGCATGAGAGATTTGAGATCTCAAGGGCACTATTTCAGTGCAAGATGTCAGATGGGGCTCCCGTAGGCCCATATGTACTCAAAATGATTGGGTACATAGAAAACCTACAGAGGTTGGGATTCTCGCTTGGCCAAGAGCTAGCCACTGACCTGATCTTGCAATCCTTGCCGGATAGCTATAGTCAATTCGTTCTAAACTACAATATGAATGAAATTGACAAGCCACTATCCGAGCTGCTTAGCATGTTGAGAACTGCTGAGCTGAACCTTAAGAAGGCAAATCCCCACTCTATTCTGATAGTTCAGAAACACAAGGGCAAGGGCAAGCCCAAAGGCAAAGGAAAGTCCCAAGCCAAGGGAAAAGGCAAGGCACTGAAGCCTAAAGGAGGGGTCGCCAAGGATGCTACCTGCTTCCACTGCGGTCAGACCGGGCATTGGAAGAGGAACAGCAAGGTGTACCTGGAAGATCTTAAGATGAAGCGAAGTGAGACTTTCACTTCAGGTATATATGTTATAGAAGTCAATCTATCTATTTCTTCATCATGATTATTTGATACCGGATGTGCTTCTCACATATGTACTAATGTGCAGGCGCTGAGAAATAGAAGGGCATTGGCGAAGGGCGAGGTGGGCCTACGCGTAAGCAATGGAGCACGGGTTGCTGCTATTACTGTAGGAACTTATCATCTATCTCTGCCCTCTGGGCTTGTATTAGAATTAGATGAATGTTGTTATAATCCTGCTTTAACTAAGAACATAATTTCAGTTTCTTGTTTGGACAAGAAAGGTTTCTTTTTTATTATAAAGGACAAATGTTGTTCTGTTTATTTAAAAGATATGTTCTATTGTAGTGCACCTCTTGTAACGCCCCGCCCCTCCTACTAAAGCGACATGGGTTACTTACCCATACATACCTACTTATTACAGCGGAAGTCTTATTTATAGAAGTAAAAAAAAACTTCCCTTTTCTTTAAAATCAACATGACTAATCACCTGGACATATAAAATCACATAGCATACTTAACATGATTTGTAAGTCATAATGCCCAAACACAAAATTAAATGTCATGGAGTCATAAAGTAGTAACATAACTAGGCATAGTTCTTATTAAACAAAAAGCAGGTCTTTCTCCTTTAGCCAAGGCACTACCACACACATCCTTCTAGCCCCTCCTGCTGCTCCCCTAGTTCATCCATTCCTTTCCTTTATCTGTGGTACAAGAAAGTAAGCTGTGAGCACTCATGGCTCAGTAAGTTCCTTTCCTACTCACAAAAACCGTATACCATATCAAAATCACAAGACATAATACATGGAGGCAATTCATCATATCATGCAGCATATCATGGCATATCGTAACATAAGCGTAAGGTATCATGGCATAACATAACATAATCATCAATTGCACCCTGACATATCATAACATCATCATAAATATCATGGCATAATCATAAGGTATATGCAAGGTGAATTCCTAAAACATGTATCATGAAAACATATGCAATATGTCCTTTGAAAACTTATAATATACATACTTCAACATAATCTTAACATGATTAGGGCCCTGGCTTGTACCACATACATAAATGCGTGCGTCCTATGTAGGTCCAAGGTAGCAAGTCTTGAACCCTACAAGGCATACATACTAGGCTCATTTCTTAGTCCATCGACCTAGGGGCAATTAGGAGTCCATCCCTAACGAGGCCCGTTTCTTAGTCCATCGACCCCGGGGCGCTTATGGAGCCCACCCTTGATACAAGCCATACATAAAGTAAAATAGCATGCTCTTACATATCATGGTTCTTATCTTTTCTTGTACATCATGTCACTTATCATATCATACCATATAGACTTTTGGGCACACAGCTCGTCATAATGGTATGTAAAGGTTTGGGCACACAGCACATCATATCTTTTATGCATAAATTGGGCACACAGCACATCATATATTTCATGCATAAATTGGGCACACAGCTCATCACATATATCAAGGATAAATTGGCACATAGCTTCATCATACAACATACACACCATAGCATAAGGGTCTCCATCATATATAGATCATAAGTGTGCACAATCAACATAGAAGCATAGAAATCATGGCATATAAGATACATGGAAAACATAATTCGATTTCTAACCCTAATGTCTTTTAGTGGCCGAACCATATAGGTTGGGTTTTTTTTTGGTAAACTTCATACCAACATGTGAACCCTAAGTAAGCATCATTTCTTATACCCTAAGAACTATCATGAGCAAGTTTAGATAGAGTTCTAGGTCACTTAAGCTTACAACTTATCATGGCCGAAACTTATCAAGCATACATTGGGTTAAAAAAAACTATCATTCAAGCTTGTGAACCCTAAACAACCTTCATAGCAAACATTTCAAGGAATAACATGAGCATGGTTGAGTTAAGTTCCAAGTTTCCTAAGTCCTACATCATGTAATGGCCTAATGTTATAGGGCTTAAAATTTAGGTTCAAGTGTCCTAAAAGCATGAGAACCTTAAACAACCTTCATAGCAAATATATCAAGGAATAACATGAGCATAGTTGAGTTAGGTTCTAAGTTTCCTAAGCCCTAAATCTTGAAGTGGCCGAAACATGTAGGGTTTAAAATTAGGGTTCAAGTGCCCTAAAAACATGAGAACCTTAAGCAACTTTCATAGCAAATATATCAAGGAATAACATGAGCATGGTTGAGTTAGGTTTCTAAGTTTCCTAAGTCCTACATCTTGTAATGGCCGAATGTTATAGGACTTAAAATTTAGGTTCAAGTGTCCTAAAAGCATGAGAACCTTAAACAACCTTCATAGCAATTATATCAAGGAATAACATGAGCATAGTTGAGTTAGGTTCTAAGTTTTCTAAGCCCTAAATCTTGAAGTGGCCGAAACTTGTAGGGCTTCAAATTAGGGTTCAAGTGCCCTAAAAACATGAGAACCTTAACAACTTTCTTAGCAAACATTTCAAGGAATAACATGAGCATGATTGAGTTGGGTTCTAAGTTTCCTAAGTCCTAAATCATGAAGTGGCCGAAGGTTATATAGCATGAATTTAATTTCCATACAACAATTAACATAAGCACATTAGATTAGCTACATAACATTTCATCAAGGAGATCATGAGCATCTTAGATTTGCTTTAAATTCTCCTAGGCTTTTTAAGAACAAAACATCCAACATAGCCGAACCTTCATGGACATGAAATAGAGTTCAACTTAACATATAATCATGGCATATCATAATAGTTTCATATCTTATCTTAAGGAGATCTTGGCATACTTAGTTTTAAATTAAAGCTCTCCTAGGCCCTTAGTTCTAACATGGCCGAATACTCATGAATCTAAGTTCTACCAAACATTTTAACATAGATAAATGCTTACCATAAAATACATGCTACAAGAGAAATATCAAGCATATAAATTTTAGATCCTTTCATTCTCTAGGTCCTTCCTTTGGTCTTATCTTGGTTAGAATTTCTTCTTGATCTTTTCTTAACCTTTTCATGTGACCGAATCTTCATAGAAAAATAAGAGCTATTGTACCACAGGTGAGGGGAACTTACATCCTTTCGCTTGTGGTTTTCCTTAGAGAGAAAAGTGTTCTAGGTGATAAGGAAGGTGGAAGCTTCTTCTTCTTGTACCTCCTCTTGTTTCCTTTGCTTGTAAGGGCTAGAACTTGAAGTTTCCTTCTCGGAAATTAGCTTTCTTGGAGAAGAACTTAACTTAGAAATTGGTATGAGGAGAGGAAAGGGGTTTCTTGGTTCGGTGAGAATGAAGAAGGGAGAAGGAGGAAGAAGAAAATGAATTAAATCCTTTGTTTTTCTTCTCTAACCCTATTTATCCCTTTGCCAAATGAGACATGTCCCCATTCATTCCCTCAACTCCTCTTTTCCCTCAGTCCTTTAATTCCCACGAAAATAGAGAGAGGGAGAGGAGTAGACAATCCCTCTTTTGCTTGCTCCCTTTTCTTAACCAAGAGGGAAAAGAAGGTAAGCAACTTGGTTTTCTCTTGTTCTTTTTGCTTAGTTTTCTTTTCTCCTTTAACTAAATTTTTCATTCCTTCCTATCCAATCATTTCTCCTTATCCTAATGGTTATCATTCATAAATTTATCTCCATTTATTGTGGGAGGTTCAAGGTTCAATCCTTGACCTCACCTCTTCTTATTCTATATTTTATTTTGTTTTTATTTTCCTTTTTCTCCTATTCTTTTCATTTCTATGCTTTAAGGAAAATAATATTCCTACACCTATAATTTCATGGGTGTTCTGATGAACAGACTCTACATTCTAGACCTTGAAAGCTCTATCTATAACATAAATACCAAGAGGTTCAAGTCAAATGACTTGAATCAAACCTATCTCTGGCACTGTCGCTTAGGTCATATAAATGACAAGCGCTTATCCCAACTCCATAAGGATGGTCTGCTGGACTTATTTGATTTTGAATCTTATGAGACGTGCGAGTAATGCCTACTAGGCAAGATGACCAAGACTCCCTTTAGTGGCCACAGTGAGAGAGCGACTGACTTGTTAGGTCTTATACATAGTGATGTATGTGGCCCTTTCAATGTCGCTGCTAGAGGCGGTTATAGGTACTTCATCACATTTACTGATGACTTCAGTAGATATGGTTATGTGTACTTGATGACACATAAGTCAGAATCCTTTGAAAAATTTAAAGAATTCAAGAATGAAGTACAGAACCAGCTTGGCAAGAGTATTAAGATACTTCGATCAGATCGAGGTGGAGAAAACCTTAGCTATGAGTTTCGTGACTATCTAGCTGAGTGTGGGATTCTATCCCAACTCACTCCTCCTGTAACACCACAGTGGAATGGTGTATCCGAAAGGAGGAATCGTACCCTATTAGATATGGTACGATCTATGATGAGTCACACAGATCTTTCGATATTCCTTTGGGGCTATGCTTTAGATACGGCAGCTTTTATACTCAACCGAGTTCCATCCAAGGCCATGATAAAGACACCATATAGGATATGGACTGGGAGAGATGTCCAGGTGTCTTTTATGAGGATTTGGGGTTGTGAGGCTTACGTACGAAGTCAAGTCTCAGACAAATTAGGACTCAAATCCGACAAGTGCTACTTTATTGGATATCCCAAGGAAACTAAGGGATATTACTTCTACATTCCCAGTCAACACAAGGTAGTTGTGGCAAAGACTGAGGTCTTTCTAAAAAGGGACTTTGTTTCTAGAAAGACTAGTGGGAGTAAGTTCGATCTTGAAAAAGTTCAAGATGCGGACCATAGCACTGAAGCCTCGATGGAAGTTGAACTAGAACCACAAAGTGTTGTGGATGATGTTGTTCCACAAAGAGTTGAGGAACAACAACCAGTTCAAGTAGACATACCTCTTCGCAGGTCTGATAGGATACGTCGTCAGCCTGAGAGATACTCATTTCTCTTGTCTGACCATGATGACATTGTGCTCATAGAGGATGAGCCTACCACCTATCAGGAAGTTGTGATGAGACCAGATTCCGAGAAATGGCTAGAGGCCATGAGATCTGAAATGGAATCCATGTACACCAACCGAGTATGGACTTTGGTTGATCCACCGAAGGGGTAAAACCCATAGGGTGTAAGTGGGTCTTTAAGAGAAAGACTGACATGGATGGACCTATCTATAAGGGTCGCTTGGTAGCTAAAGGTTTCAAGCAGATTCATGGTATTGACTATGATGAAACCTTTTCTCCAGTAGCGATGTTTAAGTCCATTCTGATCATGCTTGCTATTGCAGCATACCATGACTATGAGATATGGCAGATGGATATCAAAACCGCGTTTCTGAATGGAAACCTGCTCGAGGATGTGTACATGACACAACCTGAGGGTTTTGTAGATCCACAGCATACTAGCAGAGTATGCAAGCTGCATAGGTCCATTTATGGACTAAAGCAAGCTTCTCGGAGTTGGAATCTTCGATTCGATGATGCAATCAAACAGTTTGGTTTCATCAAGAATGAAGATGAACATTGTGTCTACAAGACGGTTGTAGGGGATATAGTTGTCTTCCTCATATTGTATGTGGATGACATACTACTCATTGGGAAAGACATCCCTTTGCTTCAGTCTGTCAAGACTTGGCTAGGGACTTGTTTCTCAATGAAGGACTTAGGTGAAGCATCCCGCATTCTAGACATACAAATCTATAGAGATAGATCTAAGAGGTTGTTTGGCCTAAGTCAGAGTACATATATTGACAAGGTACTCTACGGTTTACCATGCAGAACTCCAAGAAGGGATTTCTGCTGATGTCACATGGCGTGAGTCTTTCGAAGACTCAAGGTCCCTCTTCTAGAGAGGAGAGAGACCACATGAATCAGATCCCTTATGCCTCAGCCATAGGATCTATCATGTACGTCATGCTATGTACTCGTCTTGATGTCTCGTATGCTTTGAGCATGACGAGTAGATACCTGTCAGATCCAGGTGAAAGTCACTGGATAGCGGTCAAGAATATTCTTAAGTACTTAAGCAGGACTAAAGAATATTTCTTGATATATGGAGGCAATGATGAGCTAGCTGTAAAGGGTTACAGTGATACCAGCTTCCAGACCGACCAGGAAGATTATCGATCGTAGTCAGGGTTCTTTTTTTGCATAAATGGTGGTGCTGTGAGCTGGAAGAGTTCGAAGCAGGACACAGTAGCTGATTCTACAACAGAGGCCGAGTACATTGCTACATCAGAGGCATTAAAGGAGGCAGTTTGGATCCGCAAGTTCATTACTAAACTTGGGGTGGTTCCTAGTATCGTTAACCCTATTGAGCTCTATTGTGACAACAATGGAGCTATAGCACAGTCTAAGGAACCTCGCATACACCAGTGGACCAAACACATACTACGGCACTTCCATCTCATTCGAGAGATTATCGACAGAGGAGATGTGAAGATTTGCAGAGTACCTACAGAGGCTAACATCGCAGATCCCTTGACCAAGGCTTTCGCACAGAGGAAGCATGATGGTCACACTAGGTCATTGGGGCTTAGAGCCTACACTGATTGGCACTAGTGCTAATGGGAGATTGTTAATTAGAGCCCTAGAGCCAATCATTTGATGATAGTATTATGGACTTGTTGTTTCATATTCTTATATAAATAAAGGCATTGGTTTTTTGGTTTTTATACTTACTTGTATAGGTGCCAAATAAACTAAGTATAATAGCGTTCTTGAGTAGAGGGTTCGTACCTATATCAATCAGTTAGTTGAATCGATAGTGAGATGATATAGGGAACACTACTCTTAATCATTCCTAGTCGAGTATTAACATTCAGGGACAATGTTAATGCGACGAGACTAGCATGTAGGTCAACTTGATGACTTGATCTCACAAGTCATGGATATAGAGATATCAAGTTGACAAATGGGTATGCATTGGAGAATGTATACTGAATGACCCGCCATGAGAAAGTATCATGGATCATTATATGAGTGTCATATACTTTCTCATGTGGCTATTAGTATGACTACTAGTCCTTAGACCTGAAGTCACCATAGTTCCCTACATAAGGAGTTACGTACTTTGGTTTCGTCAAACGTCACCCGTAATTGGGTGGACTATAAAGGCGATTACTAGGTATGTAACGAATTATGCAGAGGGATGTGAGTGATGTAGATGAGATCTATCCCTCCTATATGACGGGAGAGACATCGATATTCTTGATAGAGTGAGACCACTAAGTACATGGCCATGCCCAAATGAGTCAATATGAGATATTGAGCTCATTTGATCGAGTGAGTCTACTTGGAGTTCAAGATTTAGATTGGTCAGAGGATGGCATGGTCTATGCCTCACATTGATCAATCTAGATGTCTAGGATAGAAGGACACTTGTCATATATTGTGAGGAGTCACAATTAGTAGTCACAAGGTGATGTTGGATCTCAACATTCTTGTAACTTGGGTAGTAATGATGTGTTGCTAGATACCGCTCATTACTTAAGCTCCTAAATGGGTTTAGGGGCATTGCCAACGTTACAAGAACCTATAGGGTCTCACACAAAGGACAATTAGATGGAGATTAGGTTCATATGATGAACCAGGAGGATTAGATTCATTTGATGAATCAAATTGGATTAAGAGTAATCCTAATTGGGCTAATTGAGTTGGACTCAAGTTAATTCATGTGTTCAATGAGTCTAATTTAGATTATGACTCATTGAATCAATTTAATTAAATGAATTAGATTCATTATATTAAATTGGTTTGAATTAAATGGTTGGATTAGATCAACCATGAGAGAGATTAAGTCATGTTTGACTTGACTTGATAGGAAGAGGAAGAGTCAAGTTTGACTTGACTATTTGCCACCTCACTTGTGAGTTGACATTAAGTGGCCAATGATGATGTACCACAACATCATGTTTAGCACATGTGTGTGCCACCTCATGGAGGTTACAAATCTTTTTAATGGCCACATTAAATGAGAATGGGGGTTACACTTCCCATTGTGGCCGACCACTTTTCATAGTGAATGAGATTGATTTTTTCATTCAAGTGAATTCAACTCATCTTCTTCCTTGTTCCAATTCTTCTCTCCCTCTCCTCTCCATTGCCGAGACCTTCTTGGACTGCTAGCACACTCTAAGGTTCTCCCTCCATCGATTTGTTCGTGTGGATACTTCTAGAGGGTTGTCTACTTTGACAACCTTGAGATCCGGCACCTTGGACGAGCAGGATTTGCGAAAGGCACGCATCAAGGGTAAAACTCGTACTCTAATGTAGATCTAAAGTTTGTAAAATCGTACTCGTATGTTTTTCGAAATTTTATTCTTCGCACGGATTTGGTGGCGGGGGTTTCAGGGTTTCCGCGACGCGAAAAAGTGGTTTTCGCAGCCCGAAAACCTAACACTAATTTAGATTACATTTTATTGAATCAATTTAATCAATGATTAGAGATTCATTATATTAAATTGATTTGAATCAAATTGTTAGATTTGATCAACCAAGGGAGATAAGAGATTCAAGCTTGACTTGAGTTGAGAGGAAAGATGAAGAGTCAAGTTTGACTTGACTACATGCCAAATCATTTGTGACTTGGCAAGGGCTAGCCAATGATGATGTTTCACATCATCAAGCCCACATAATTAGTATTCCCAATGCGGCCGGCCATATGAATGGAATAAGATTCATTTGACATGGAATGCATTAAATGCATTCAATGTGGCCTACCATATGATTGGAATAAGATTCATTTGGCATGGAATGCATTAAATGCATTCAATGTGGCTGGCCATATGTAGGGAATGAGTGATTGTCATTCATTTTTCATCGAATTGAATTTTCTTCCTCTCTTGAATTCCTCTTGCTCTCTCTCTCCTCCTTCTTGGCCGAAACCTTCAAGAGTGCTAGCACAGTCTAAAGGTTTTTCTCCACTCTTTTGTCCGTGTGGATACTTGTAGAGGAGTGTTCATTTGACACTCTTCGAGATCCGGCAAGAACTTTGGACGAGCGGGATACGCGAAGGGCATCGCTTCAAGGGTAACTTCTTTATCATTTAGATCTAATGTGGATCTCGAGTAGAAAACATGTATAAATTTATTTTATTAATTTCGCACGGATCCGGTGGCAAGTTTTTCAGGGTTTCCACAAGGAGGAGTTACGAGGAGGCTGAAGTCAACACATGGTGGTCAAAGAAGGTGCTTGATGAAGCGGCTAATCCTAGGTTGACCATCCGATCTTCTCATTGGCTTGAGAAGATCGTAGTAGGGCCATGATCTCATCACAATTTAATTAAATAGTTAATATATATATATATATATATATATATATATATATATATATATATATATATAGTTACGAGGAGGCTGAAGTCAACACATGATGGTCAAAGAAGGCGCTTGATGAAGCGGCTAACCCTAGGCTGACCATCCGATCTTCTCATTGGCTTGAGAAGATCGTAGTAGGGCCATGATCTCATCACAATTTAATTAAATAGTTAATTAATATATATATATATATATATATATATATATATATATATATATATATATATATATCATTGCTCTTGTATGTGATGAATGCTAATTTAGTGAAATTAGTGCCTTTATGTGTATTTGATACACATCCTCGATTAGATTAGATCATAATCGAATCAACTCGGAATAAAAAAAAAATGCCTAACAAGTTTTGATACCCATCACTACCTCGATCATATGCTGTTGTTGAATCTGCCAAAGCAGAGCAACGCATTTTATCTTGGTAGGGTGCGGAGGGACAACCTTGGTCCCGCCTATCAAAGCTTGGGTGAGAACAAACTCAATTAGATTGGGTCAAACTAGTTAACTCAATTGGATCGAGTAAACTATAGGCATATTCCAACCGTTGGAAATATAGGATAAAGTTCGCATTTATACTAAAACTTGGGCGATTTAGACAAAGCTAACTCAAGTTTTCTTATAAATGAGGGTCTTTATTCTATAAACAAGAGTTGCATAGAGATGTAATTGATAATTAGTTATCTACCGATCATACTAGGTCTTGGGCGATTTAGCCAAAGCTAACTCAAGGCATAGTATGATGTGGCTCTTATCACACGAGTATTATAGCTACTTGGTGGAATCTAGTAGTGTGGTTTGACCACATCCATGACTTGATTCTACAAAACCCTATAATTCAGTGGGAGCATCATTTAGTTAAAGGCCTAATTAAATGATAAAAAGGAATATGATATTTACTTTCTGCTTTAATTTCTATTGTAGATTGTCATGACGTCAAATACGAACTCTTTCTCCCTGCGTTCTATCCTTGAGAAGGGTAAGCTCAACGGAGCTAATTTCCTAGACTGGTACAGGAATCTAAGAATTGTTCTCACACAAGAACGTAAACTGTACGTTCTAGAGCAGCCCATTCCGGAGGCACCTCCTGCCACTGCCACGCGAGCTGACCGAGATGCTTACAAGAAGCATCAAGATGACGCATTAGATGTGTCATGTCTCGTGCTCACAACCATGAACTCTGAGCTTCAGAAGCAACACAAGTTGATGACTGCTTATGATATGGTTGTACATCTTCGTCAACTATATCAAGAACAAGCATGGCACGAGAGATTCGAGATCTCTAAGGCACTATTTCAGTGCAAGATGCAAGCTGGGACTCCCGTAGGTCCATATATACTCAAGATGATTGGGTACATAGAAAACCTACAGAGGTTGGGATTCCCACTTGGCCAAGAGCTGGCCACTGACTTGATCTTGCAATCATTGCCAGAGAGTTATAGTCAATTCGTCATGAATTACAACATGAACGAAATTGACAAGCCACTACCTGAGCTACTTAGCATGTTGAGAACTGCTGAGCTCAACCTTAAGAAGGTTAAGCCTAACTCCATTATGATGGTGAACAAGCATAAAGGCAAGGGCAAGCCTAAAGGTAAGCGAATGTCCCAAGCCAAGGGCAAAGGCAAGGAACTGAAACCTAAAGGAGGGTTTGCCAAGGATGCTACCTATTTCCACTGCGGTCAGACCGGGCACTAGAAGAGGAACTGCAAAGTATACCTGGAAGATCTTAAGAAGAAGAGAAGTGAGACTTCTACTTCAGGTATATATGTTATAGAAGTCAATCTATCTATTTCTTCATCATGGGTATTAGATACCGGATGTGTTACTCACATTTGTACTAATGTGCAGGCATTGAGAAATAGCAGGGCATTGACAAAGGGCGAGTTGGACCTACGAGTAGGTAATGGAGCACTAGTTGCTGCTGTTGCTGTAGGGACTTATTTTCTATCTCTGCCCTCTGGGATTGTACTAGAATTAGATGAATGTTGTTATGTGCATGCTTTAACTAAGAACATCATTTCAGTTTCTTGTTTAGACAAGAAAGGTTTTTCATTTATGATAAAGAACAAATGTTGTTCAGTTTATTTAAATGATAAGTTCTATTGTAGTGCACCTCTGATGAACAGACTCTATATTCTAGACTTGGAAAACCCTATCTATAACATAAGTACCAAAAGGTTTAAGTCAAATGACATAAACCAAACCTATCTCTGGCACTGTCGCTTAGGTCACATAAATGAGAGTCGCTTATCCCAGCTCCATAAAAATGATTTGCTGGACTCATTTGATTTTGAATCATATGAGACATGTGAGTTATGCCTACTGGGCAAGATGACTAAAACTCCCTTTAGAGGACACAGCGAAAGAGTGACAGACTTATTAGGACTTATACATAGTGATGTATGTGGCCCTTTCAATGTCACTGCCAGAGGTGGTTATAGGTACTTCATTACATTTACTGTTAACTTCAGTAGATATGGTTATGTGTATCTAATGACAAATAAATCATAATCCTTTGAAAAGTTCAAAGAATTCAAGAATGAAGTACAAAACCAGCTTGGCAAGAGTATCAAGATACTTCGATCAGATCGAGGTGGTGAATACCTTAGCCATAAATTTCGTGACTATCTAGCTGAGTGTGGGATTCTATCCCAACTCACTCCTCCTGGAACACCTGTAACGCTCGAAAATTCTCGAAACTGCATTATAAATATTCTATGATTTTTCTGGGATTTTTAGATATTTTTTTGGAATTTTCCGAGTAGCGAAAGCAGCAAAAATAATTAGAACCGCAAAATAGCTTAGGCTGGAATCGAACCCGGAACCCCTCGGATCTGATAACTTTTAGTTAGCCTTAGTAACCGGTGAACCCAGCAGGGCCGTGCTGAAAGAAAGAGGAATCAATTATACTTATATTAGAGTTGGGTTCAATTATCCACTTAATATAAATAGAAGAGTTAGGTTGGGTTTGGTTTATTTTAGAATTTGGTTCGGCAAACTCCTCTCCTCCAAACCCTCACGCCGAACACCCTTCTCCTCCTCCTTCTCTCGGCGCCAACCACAAGAGGACCTAGGGTTCTCTCCCTAGGGCCCCAAGGACATCTTCCGGCGATAACTCCGGCACGAGGATGCTCTCCTTCGCGAGGGGAATGCTTAGACGCGAGAAGATCGTCGAGAAGTCGTCTCCACTGGAATTCTAGCGAATAGAATTGTAAGGAAATTAGCGTACGAGGTAAGAAACCCCTCACCTGCGGTATAAGTAGCTTTCATTTGATTGCATGCCTTTAGTTTAGCTATATGCAGATTTTTCGGCACTCAGTGTGTGTTTAAACCCTCCTCGCAGATTAGGGATCTAGTTGAGCACCTCTAGATGAGCCAGACATGTTGTTCTCCTTTAGTTGGAGGCTCTAGGCGTTGTCGGGTGCCTAGAGGTGGTCTCCCTATTAGAGGGGAGAGTTGGAGCACACCAAGTGTTCGACAAAATGATTAGTGTAGCTAAATATTACCTCAGATATTTTTAACAGCTCAGTTAAATGTATTAGTAGCATTTAAATCAGTATATTAGTCTAGTTTCAGCTTACATGGGACTACGGTCCAATGGGTGGGCTCCCACAGTCGCCTCTTGGTTTAGATAACCTAACTCTAGGTTCAGATAACCTAGAAACAGCAAAATAAGAAATTAGTAGCTATATTCAGTATTTTATTTTCAGCGGCACTGTACTGGATTAGATATACATTGGGCTGGGCTCCCATAGTCGGTCCCTAGGTTTAGATGACCTAGTAAACCCTACTAAATGCGGGACTTACAAACCTGGGTCTAGTTAGGGACGCGCGCATAGCACGTACAGTTGCCGGGCCCAAACAGCAGCTTGTTTATGTATTTTCACCTATTATGTATGTAGTTTTAAACTCTCACAAAATAGTTAGGTGAAATAAGTGTAGTTTCAGCATTAGCTAGAATTAGCTCAGTTTATGCTTCAGTTCAGGCATTTTTTATGGTTATGTATGATAACACTATGCTCAGCTTTTGGTTACACAAGCTTTGGATGTTAGTATGCCATGTTTAGCTTTTGATTTCCATATATTGGTTGATAGCATGCCATGTTTTAGTTTAATCAGCACATATTTCAAATAGCATGTTTTAAAAGCATAAATGCATCGTATGCATGTTTTTGTGAGGTAGATGGTTTCTTACTAAGCTTTAAGCTTACAGATTCTACTTTCCTTATATTGCAGATAAAAGTAAAGGGAAAATGGACTAGCAGAGGAAGCTGGAGTTCAATGCAAAGATGGTGTGTGTGGCAGGAACTGGAATAAAAGATCCTCAGGGGTTTTAGCAAGCTTAAGTAGTTGAATTCTTAGTATTTCTTCTTTCATGCATTTTTAGACCTTAGAATGTTTAAACCATGGGAGATTTATTTAGTTTGTTAGTAATTATGTTAGAATACTGGTTAATAGTTGCTAGAATATATTTCAATTGATTTTAGAATTGTTGTGTGAGGTTTTGGCATGCCAGAGTGCTGAAATCAGAGTCGAAATCAGAGTCTCAGTGCGAAATCAGAAACTCCGATCGATCCACGGATCGATCAGAGTTGAGTTGTGCCACTGGATCGGTCAGCTGACCGATCCAGTCACGAACAGAGAGTTTATGGATCGGTCAGCCGACCGATCCAGAGGCGAACAGTGAGTGTAAAAGCTCACTGATCGGTCAGCCGACCGATCAGTGAGTCACTGGATCGGTCTACCGACGGATCAGTGCACTCCTGGATAGGTCGGTAGACCGATCCAGCTGCATACAGAAGCGGTGTAGCTTATGGATCGTTCAGCCGACCGATCCAGAGCTTCTTTCTGTGCCAGTATCAAGCTGGATCGATCACTAGATCGATCCGACAGCCCAATCGACCAATGGATCGATTGAAATGCCTGATTACAGCTAGCAGGACATCCAAGAGGCATAGAATATCTCCCCTAGCATGTGTACGACTCCTAGGTACACCTAGAATATTAAGTTCAGTTTACAGTAATCAGTTTAGTAAAATTTTAATCAATCCAGATTTTCCGCAATAGTAATTTAGCACAGCATAATGTAGCGATCGGCCTCGCAGCCTAGCCAGTAGAAGGCGGGTCGTTACAGAGTGGTATTAGAGCAGTGTTCCATACTTCCTACACACACATCAGCATTGAACCTGCAGCTTCCAAGTAAGAATGCCTCTACTTTATTTATGTTTCTTGCTTTCTTGTTATAGCTTATGTTTATAGATAACTGATGCATGTTAGTATGTGATAGTATATAACATGATAGCAATAGTTATACAATTATGATTGTATTAGTTATGCATGTCCTATCCTCTATGTCCTTAGAAATGGCACGAGGACGCCCAGTTAGAAGGGCACCAGCTACTGAGCCCCAGCATGAGGCAGGCAGTTCAGTGTCTCCCCAGACCTTACAGCAGCAGCTAGCTGAACAGCAACAGGAAATAGCCACCTTAAAGGCTAGTCAACAGAACACCCCCACAGTTACCCCGGAACCAAACTTAGCGACACCAGTAGTCTTAGAGGTTCCACCAGTCCAGCCCACAGCACCAGTAGCCCCAGCAACAGAGGCAAGGAGAGAAGTTCTATCTGATCTAGTGGCAGAGGGTCAAGCCAGAGAACTTCTCAGGCACTAGTGAACCATGGGATACACAAGCCTGGTTCAAAACACTGGAGAGTACGATGGAGCTTCTGGACTGGCCAGAACACGAGAAGGTGAAGTGTGCCTCCTTCTGTCTGACAGGAGATGCACGTATGTGGTGGGAGAGAATCAGAGCGAAGCGCCCAGTGAACCAGATGTTATGGCCTGACTTCGAGAAGGAGTTCTTTGAGGAATTCTTTCACATGCGGGTCACGAACCGCCACTACGACGAGTTCACAGAGTTTCGTCGGGACAACCTTTCAGTGGAGGAAGCCGTGAAGAAATTCAACAGGTTGGCTCGCCTATGCCCAGAACTAGTCAGCATAGAAAAAGAACGGGTCCGGTTGATGCTCAAGATGTTGAGGCCGGAAATAGCGATGAACGTGGCTGGCGGCATCCACAGGCCGCAAACCATCGAAGAACTAGTCAGCATCGCCTTGACCACTGAGCACTACCAGAATAGTATCAAGCAGCAGAAGCAAATCCCCTCAGAACTTAAGGGTCAAGGAGGCTCAGGTACTCAGAAGAAGCAGGGCCACAGCTCTCATGGCTCTAACTGGAAAGGGAACTCCAGTAACAAGCGCAAACCAGGGAGTTACCCAAAAGGAGGACCAGCCAGCAAGCAACCCAGTTATCCAAAGTGTGCTACTTGTGGGAAATTCCATCCTGGAGTTTGTCGTAAGGGCACACGAGGATGCTTTGAATGTGGACAAGAAGGGCACATGGCTAAGCAGTGCCCAAACAAGACCAGTCTTCCTCAGCCACAGTCGATTCAGTACGGAGGCCAGCCAGCACAGTTGCATCAGATGCAGGCCGCTCTAGATGGTCCACACATCAGCCAGGGCAGATTAGAAGCCCCTCCAGCTATGACCAATGCGAGGATCTACTCACTCACCAGAGAGGACGTAGCAAATGCCTCGACAGTTGTTATAGGTCAGATTAATATTTTACAGCAAAATACAACTGTCTTATTCGATACTGGGGCAACCCATTCATATATATCCAGGGCATTTGCAAAGAAATTAGCAATACCTCTAGAGGTACTCAGTAGTCAGTTTCTGACAATGCTACCTTCAGGAGAAATTATGGCATCCACGCACTGGCTCAGAGCAGTGCCAGTCATTATAGCAGACAGAGAACTCTTTTGTGATCTGATAGTGCTAAATATGACGGACTACGATGTCATCTTCGGAATGGACTTCTTGATCAAATACGGTGCCTCCATCGAGTGCCGTAAACAGAAAGTCATATTCCAACCTGAAGCGGAAGCACAGTTCGAATTCGTCGGAGAACCCAGGAGAAAGGCCAAGAAGTTTCTCTCAGCTATGAAGGCACAGAGTATTCAGGGAATATTTAGATAAGTTTGTCATCGTGTTCATCGATGATATTCTTATCTATTCAGGAACTCAGGAAGAACACGCAGAGCACCTGAGAACAGTATTGCAGACCCTTCAGCAGAACCAGTTATATGCCAAGTTCACAAAATGTAAATTTTGGTTAGATCAAGTGTCCTTCCTGGGTCATATCATCTCAAAGGATGGTATCATGGTAGACCCCAGTAAGATAGAAGCTGTGAGTAACTGGAAAAGCAAATAGGGTAGCAGACGCCCTTAGCAGGAAGTCCAGCGCCATGTCACCGCCCCTACAGAAGGAGATCTCAGATTTCGGTCTCGAGCTCATAGTCGGACAGCTCTCTACTATGACATTAGAGTCTACCTTGCTCGGTGACATCCAGACAGCTCAGGAGCAGGATCCTGAAATTCAGAGAATCAAGCAAGGTTTACAAGAATCAGAAAGTGGAGAGTTCAGAATATCAGATAGCGGGGTGTTGTATTTTGGTGACAGGCTATGTGTTCCGGATCAGGAGGAACTACAGAGGAAAATCCTAGATGAGGCTCACAAGACTCCCTATGCGATGCATCCCGGCTCCACCAAAATGTACCAGGACTTGAAGAAACGTTTTTGGTGGCCTGGGATGAAGAGGAGCATCGCTCGATATGTCAGCACCTGCCTAACCTGTCAGAGGGTTAAGGCAGAACATCAGAGACCAGGAGGAGTTTTGCAGCCCATTCAGATTCTAGAATGGAAGTGGGAAGACATTTCTATGGATTTTATAGTGGGACTACCCAGAACCACGAATGGTTTCGACACCATCTGGGTAATAGTCGACAGGTTGACTAAATCAGCCCACTTCTTAGCTATCAGGATATCCTACTCCATGGAACAGCTAGCTCAGTTATATCTCAAGGAGATCGTTAGATTACATGGAGTCCCATGAACCATTATTTCATACAGGGACAGTAGATTCACATCACACTTCTGGGAGTGTGTACAAACAGCTTTGGGCACGAAGTTAAAACTTAGCACAGCTTTCCATCCTCAGACAGATGGTCAGACGGAGCGAGTAAATCAGGTACTCAAAGATATGCTCCGAGCATGTACCCTAGACTTCAAGGGAAGTTGGTGCAAATATCTGAGCTTAGCAGAGTTTGCATACAACAACAGCTATCAGGCCACTATCGGTATGGCACCTTACGAGGCTCTCTACGGGCGGAGGTGTAGATCTCCAATTTACTGGTATGAGAGTGGTGAACAGAAAGAACTAGAGCTTCAGACAGATCTAGCCAGAGGATAGAGACAGCTCAGAGCCGCCAGAAGAGCTATGCTGATACACGGCGCAGACCCTTAGAGTTTTCAGTCGGGGATTCAGTGTTCCTCAGAGTAGCTCCCATGAATGGAGTAATGCGTTTTGGGAAGAAGGGCAAGCTAAGTCCCAGATATGTGGGACCATACCTTATCGGCAGAAGAGTGGGCAAGGTAGCATATGAGCTAGAGCTACCCCAGGAAATGTCGGTTGTCCACAACGTATTTCATGTCTCTATGCTGAAGAAGCATACCCCAGATGCCACCCAAGTGATTGAGCCCCAGTTGGTACAGATCCGCGAAGACCTCAGCTATGATAGTCGGCCTATTCAGATAATAGACCGAGCAGTTAAGAAATTATGGAACAAGGAAGTACCATTAGTCAAAGTCATTTGGCACAGTCACACAACAGAAGAGGCAACTTGGGAGACAGAAGTCAGCATGAGACAGAAGTACCCAGAATTATTCTAAGTTCGAGGATGAACTTTTTATAAGGTATGGGGGATTCTAACGTCCGAAAATTCTTGAAACTGCATTATAAATATTCTATGATTTTTCTGGGATTTTTAGATATTTTCCGGAATTTTCCGAGTAGCGGAAGCAGCAAAAATAATTAGAACCGCAAAATAGCTTAGGCGGGAATCGAACCCGGAACCTCTCGGATCCGATAACTTTTAGTTAGCCTTAGTAACCGGTGAACCCAGCAGGGCCGTGCTGAAAGAAAGAGAAATCAATTATATTTATATTAGAGTTGGGTTCAATTATCCACTTAATATAAATAGAAGAGTTAGGTTGGGTTTGGTTTATTTTAGAATTTGGTTCGGCAAACTCCTCTCCTCCAAACCCTCACGCCGAACACCCTTCTCCTCCTCCTTCTCTCGACGCCAACCACAAGAGGACCTAGGGTTCTCTCCCTAGGGCCCCAAGGACATCTTCCGGCGATAACTCCGGCACGAGGACGCTCTCCTTCGCGAGGGGAACGCTTAGACGCGAGAAGATCGTCGAGAAGTCGTCTCCACCGGATTTCTAGCTAATAGAATTGTAAGGAAATTAGCGTACGAGGTAAGAAACCCCTCACCTGCGGTATAAGTAGCTTTCGTTTGATTGCATGCCTTTAGTTTAGCTATATGCAGATTTTTTGGCACTCAGGGTGTGTTTAAACCCTCCTCGCAGATTAGGGATCTAGTTGAGCACCTCTAGATGGGCCAGACACGTTGTTCTCCTTCAGTTGGAGGCTCTAGACGTTGTCGGGTGCCTAGAGGTGGTCTCCCTATTAGAGGGGAGAGTTGGAGCACACCAAGTGTTCGACAAAATGATTAGTGTAGCTAAATATTACCTCAGATATTTTTAACAGCTCAGTTAAATGCATTAGTAGCATTTAAATCAGTATATTAGTCTAGTTTCAGCTTACATGGGACTATGGTCCAATGGGTGGGCTCCCACAGTCGCCTCTAGGTTTAGATAACCTAGCTCTAGGTTCAGATAACCTAGAAACAGCAAAATAAGAAATTAGTAGCTATATTCAGTATTTTATTTTCAGTGGCACTGTACTGGATTAGATATCCATTAGGCTGGGCTCCCATAGTCGGTCCCTAGCTTTAGATAACCTAGTAAACCCTACTAAATGCGGGACTTGCAAACTCGGGTCTAGTTAGGGACGCGCGCATAGCACGTACAGTTGGCGGGCCCAAACAGCAGCATGTTTATGTATTTTCACCTATTATGTATGTAGTTTTAAACTCTCACAAAATAGTTAGGTGAAATCAGTGTAGTTTCAGCATTAGCTAGAATTAGCTCAGTTTATGCTTCAGTTCAGGCATTTTTTATGGTTATGTATGATAACACTATGCTCAGCTTTTGGTTACACAAGCTTTGGATGTTAGTATGCCATGTTTAGCTTTTGATTTCCATATATTGGTTGATAGCATGCCATGTTTTAGTTTAATCAGCACATATTTCAAATAGCATGTTTTAAAAGCATAAATGCATCGTATGCATGTTTTTGTGAGGTAGATGGTTTCTTACTAAGCTTTAAGCTTACAGATTCTACTTTCCTTATACTGCAGATAAAGGTAAAGGGAAAATGGACTAGCAGAGGAAGCTGGAGTTCAATGCAAAGATGGTGTGTGTGGCAGGAACTGGAATAAAAGATCCTCAGGGGTTTTAGCAAGCTTAAGTAGTTGAATTCTTAGTATTTCTTCTTTCATGCATTTTTAGACCTTAGAATGTTTAAACCATGGGAGATTTATTTAGTTTGTTAGTAATTATGTTAGAATGCTGGTTAATAGTTGCTAGAATATATTTCAATTGATTTTAGAATTGTTGTGTGAGGTTTTGGCACGCCAGAGTGCTGAAATCAGAGTCGAAATCAGAGTCTCAGTGTGAAATCAGAAACTCCGATCGATCCATGGATCGATCAGAGTTGAGTTGTGCCACTGGATCGGTCAGCTGACCGATCCAGTCACGAACAGAGAGTTTATGGATCGGTCAGCCGACCGATCCAGAGGCGAACAGTGAGTGTAAGAGCTCACTGATCGGTCAGCCGACCGATCAGTGGGTCACTGGATCGGTCTACCGACCGATCAGTGCACTCCTGGATCGGTCGGTAGACCGATCCAGCTGCATACAGAAGCGGTGTAGCTTATGGATCGGTTAGCCGACCGATCCAGAGCTTCTTTCCGTGCCAGTATCAAGCTGGATCGATCACTGGATGGATCCGACAGCCCAATCGACCCATGGATCGATTGAAATGCCTGATTACAGCTAGCAGGACATCCGAGAGGCATAGAATATCTCCCCTAGCATGTGTACGACTCCTAGGTACACCTAGAATATTAAGTTCAGTTTATAGTAATCAGTTTAGTAAAATTTTAATCAATCCAGATTTTTCGCAATAGTAATTTAGCACAGCATGAACTGTAGCGATCGGCCTCGCAGCCTAGCCAGTAGAAGGCGGGTCGTTACAACACCACAGTGGAATGGTGTATCCACAAGGAGGAATCGTACCCTATTAGATATGATTCGATCTATGATGAGTCACACAGATCTTCCTATATCCTTTTGGGGATATGCTCTAGACACAGCAGCCTTTACACTTAACCGTGTTCCATCTAAAGCTGTGATAAAGATACCATATACGATATGGACTGGGAGAAATCCTAAGATGTCTTTTAAGAGGATTTGGGGTTGTGAGGCTTACGTTCGACGTCAAGTCTCGGACATACTGGGACCCAAATCCGATAAGTGCTATTTTGTAGGATATCCCAAGGAAACGAAGAGATATTACTTCTACATTCCTAGTCAGCACAAAGTGTTTGTGGCTAAGAATGGGGTTTTTCTAGAAAGGGATTTTGTTTCTAGAAAAACTAGTGGGAGTACGTTCAATCTTGAAGAAGTTCAAGATATGGACCATAGCACTGAGGCCTTGATGGAAGTTGAACTAGAACCACAAAGAGTTGTGGATGATGAGATTGTTGCACAAGGAGTTGAGCAATAACCAGTTCAAGTAGACATACCTCTTCGTAGATCTGATAGGGTACGTCGTCAGCCTGAGAAATACTCATTTCTCTTATCTGGCCCTGATGAAGCTATGCTCATTGAGAATGAGCCTACCACCTATCAGGAAGCTGTGATGAGACCAGATTCTAAGAAATGGCTAGAGGCCATGAGATCCGAGATGGAATCCATGTACACCAACCAAGTATGTACTTTGGTTGATCCACCTGAGGGCATCAAACCCATAGGGTGTAAGTGGGTCTTTAAGAGAAAGACAGACATGGATGGACTTATCTATAAAGGTCGCTTGGTAGCTAAAGGTTTCAAGCAGATTCATGGTATTGACTATGATGAAACCTTTTCTCCAGTAGCGATGTTTAAGTCCATTCGGATCTTGCTTGCTATTGCAGCATACCATGATTATAAGATCTGGCAGATGGATGTCAAAACCGCGTTTCTGAATGGAAACTTGCTCGAGGATGTGTACATGACACAACCTGAGGGTTTTGTAGATCCACAGCATACTAGCAGAGTATGCAAGCTGCATAAGTCCATTTATGGACTAAAGCAAGCCTCTCGGAGCTGGAATCTTCAATTTGATGATGCGATCAAACAGTTTGGTTTCATCAAGAATGAAGATGAACCCTGTGTCTACAAGAAGGTTGTAGGGAACACAATTGTCTTCCTTGTGTTGTATGTGGATGACATACTACTCATTGGGAACGACATCCCCTTGCTGCAGTCTGTCAAGACTTGGCTAGGGAATTGTTTCTCAATGAAGGACATAGGTGAAGCAACCCATATTTTAGGCATACAGATCTATAGAGATAGATCTAAGAGATTGCTTGGCCTAAGTCAAAGTACATATATTGACAAGGTATTACTACGGTTTGCCATGCAGAACTCCAAGAAGGGATTTCTGTCGATGTCACATGGCGTGAGCCTTTCAAAGACTCAAGGTCCCTCTTCTAGAGAGGAGAGAGACCGCATGGATCAGATCCCTTATGCCTCAACCATAGGATCTATCATGTACGTCATGCTATGTACTCGTCCTGATGTCTCGTATCCTATGAGCATGACGAGCAAATACCAGTCAGATCCAGGTGAAAGTCACTGGATAGCAGTCAAGAATATTCTTAAGTACTTGAGAAGGACTAAAGAAAATTTCTTGATGTATGGAGGCGATGACGAGCTAGCTATAAAGGGTTATAGTGATGCCAGCTTCCACACTGACCAGGATGATTATCGATCATGGTCTGGGTTCGTGTTTTTCTTGAATGGTGGTGCTGTGAGCTGGAAGAGTTCGAAGCAGGACACAGTCGTTGATTCTACAACAGAGGCCGAGTATATTGCTGCATCAGAAGCAACAAAGGAGGCAGTTTGGATCCACAAGTTCATTACGGAGCTTGGGGTGGTTCCTAGCATAGCTGATTGTTGGTGCAACCTTAGGTCAAGGTTGACCTGGTTGACCAGACTCGAGTTGACTTGACTCGAGTTGTGTTTTGATGTTTGACGAGTTATGTTTGACAATGTTTGACGTGAACAGAAAAGTTGTATCTTGATGTTTTATAAGGATACAAGCTTGGGAGATTGTGGGTGCAACCCGTGGTCAAGGTTGACCTGGTTGACCCGAGGTGAGTTGACCTGACTCAGAAAAGTCCAAGCAGGGAGCTTGGCACGAGAAAAGTCCAAGCAGGGAGCTTGGCATGGGAAAAGTCCAAGCAAGGAGTTTGGCATGGTGAAAAGTCCAAGCAGGGAGCTTGGCACGGGAAAAGTCCAAGTATGGAGACTTAGCACGGAGAAGTCCAAGTATGGAAGCTTGGCACATGGGAAGTCGGAGAGGGCTCGGTAGCTCGTTCTCCGGACTGTGGTCAGAGAGGGCTCGGGAGCTCGTTCTCTGGACCGGATGGAAGTCGGAGAGGGTTCGGTAGCTCGTTCTCCGAACTGTGGTCAGAGAGAGCTCGGTAGCTCGTTCTCTGGACCAGATGTGGAAAGTCCTGGTGAGTGAAGCCAGGCAGAGGGATAAGTCCTGGTGAGTGAAGCCAGGCAGTGGGAAAGTCCTGGTGAGTGAAGCCAGACAGTTGTGAAAATCCTAGTGAGTGAAGCTAGGTGAAAGTCCTGGTGAGTGAAGCCAGGCAGTGGGAATGTTCTGGTGAGTGAAAACAGGCAGTTGGAAAGTCCTGGTGAGTGAAGCCGGGAAGATTGGAAATCTTAGTGAGTGAAGTCAGGTGAAAACCCTAGTGAGTGAAGCTAGGTGAAAGTCCTGGTGAGTAAAGCCGGGTAAGGGAAAATCCAGATGGATCAAGGGTGATCGGACATCTGGTGTTGAGAAGGTCAAGTAGGTCAAGGGAGTGACCGGATACTTAACACGAAGAGAAAAGTCCAAGTGGGTCAAAGGGATTGACCGGACACTTGGTGGGGAGTCTTAGCAGGTCAAGGGAGTGACCGGATGCTAAGCATGATGTACCAAGAGGTCAAGGTTGACCGGATATTGGTTTGGACTTGGTTTAGGCAAAAACCAAGACCTGGATCGGTCTGGAGACCGATCGAAAGCGATCGATGTACCTCGTGAGCTTATCGATGCGGGACCGATCAGAGCTGATCGGTCCCGGACCGATTAGAATGCAGAGTTGGGCAACTCTGAGATTCTGATCGATGCAGGGACCGATCGGCATAGACTGATCGGTCTCCATGGCCGATCGGAAGAACTCTGGACCGATCAGGTGGAGCTGATCGGTCAGCTGTGACTCAAGCGGCTAGGTAATTTCGAACTTCGTGTTACGGCCATTTTGCTTGCGGTTCGCGAGTTGGCTCGGGATATCGGAGGTTATAAAAGGAGATCTGATTAATCTTCTTCAACTTCTCCGAAGCTTCTGCTTCTTCTTGATCTTCTTCTTGCTTCTGCAAGTTATTGCTTCTGCTGTTCTAGAGCTTTGTTAAGCTTGCTTCCGAAGCTTCGCGTGAGCTTCCTCGACTTCTTCGACTGGTTTCAGCTGCTGCTGTGATTCTGTGAAGTTGGTGCTTCATCTACAGATTTCAGTCGACGACGAGTAGGCAAGCAAGAGTTGTTACATTCATCTTTATATTTGTATCTTACTGTGCTTCTTGTACTTGTACTCTGATCTTGCTGTTGCAAGAGTTTGTGGTGAGGTTTCTCCACCCAGAAGGAGTTCTTATTAGCCGGTTTTCCGGGGACTCATCCACCGACGGATTGATAGGCTTCGTCCACCTTACGAACACGCCGAGGAGTAGGAGTTTCATCTCCGAACCTCGTTACATCGTCGAGTTCGAGTTTGAGGTTTGATCTTTCCTTTTTGTGTTTCTATTTAGTTATTTCCACTGCGCTAACCCTAATCGTAGGAAGAAACGAGCAATTTGGGGTCGACTATTCACACCCCCCTCTCTAGCCGCGACCATCGATCCTAACACTGATCCCATAGAGCTCTATTGTGACAACAATGGAGCGATTGCACAGGCTAAGGAACCTCGCTCACACCAGCGGACCAAACACATACTACGATGCTTCCATCTCATTCGAGAGATTATCGATAGAGGAGATGTGAAGATTTGTAGAGTACCCACAGAGGCTAACATCGCTGATTCCTTGACCAAGGCTTTGGCACAGAGAAATCATGTTGGTCACACTAGGTCATTAGGCCTTAGGGCCTACACTGATTGGCACTAGTGCTAGTGGAAGATTGTTAGTTAGAGCCCTAGAGCCAATCATTTGATGATTGTTGTATAGACTCATCGTATCATATTCTTATGTATATAAAGGCATTTGTTTATGGTTATTATACTTGCTTGTATTGGTGCCAAATAACTAAGTATAATAGCGTCCTTGAGTAGAAGGTTCTTACCTATATCAATCGATTGGTTGAATCGATAGTGAGATGATATAGGGAACACTACTCTTAATCATTCCTAGTCAAGTATTAACATTCAAGGACAATGTTAATGCGACGAGACTAGCATGTAGGTCAACTTTATGACTTGATCTCACAAGTCATGGATATAGAGATATCAAGTTGACACATGGGTATGCATTGGAGAATGTATACTGAATGACCCGCCATGAGAAAATATCATGGATCGTTATATGAGTGTCATATACTTTCTCATGTGGCTATTAGTATGACTATTAGTCCTTGGACCTGAATGTTGGTGCAACCTTAGGTCAAGGTTGACCTGGTTGACCCGACTCGAGGTGACTTGACTCGAGTTGTATTTTGATGTTTGACTTGGGAAGATTGTCGGTGCAACCTTAGGTCAAGGTTGACCTAGTTGAGTTGCATGTTGAAGTTTGACACTCGTGAGAGAGTTCTATTCTTGATGTGAGACAAGAATAGATGGTTGGGAGATTATTGGTGCAACCCTAGGTCAAGGTTGACCTGGTTGACCTGAAAAGTCCAAGTATGGAGACTTGGCACTGGAAAAGTCCAAGTAGGGAGCTTGGCACGCAAAAAGTCCAAGTATGGAGACTTGGCACTGGAGAAGTCCAAGCAGGGAGCTTGGCACGGGAAAAGTCCAAGCAGGGAGCTTGGCACGAGGGAAAGTCCTAACTGGGATGTTAGGCAGTTGGAAAGTCCTGGTGAGTGAAGCCAGGCAGTTGGAAAGTCCTAACTAGGATGTTAGGCAGTGTGGAAAGTCCTGGTGAGTGAAGCCAGGCAGTTGGAAAGTCCTGGTGAGTGAAGTCAGGCAGTGAGAAAGTCCTAACTGGGATGTTAGGCAGTGTGGAAATCCTGGTGAGTTAAGCCAGGTGAAAGTCCGGGTGAGTGAAGCCAGGCAAGGGAAAATCCAGATGGATCAGGGATGATCGAACATCTGGTGGTGAGGAAAGTCCAAGTAGGTCAAAGGGATTGACCGGACACTTGGCGGGGAATTCTAGCAGGTCAAGGGAGTGACCAGATGCTAGGGATGAAGTACCAATAGGTCAAGGTTGACCGGATATTGGTTTGGAAGGTTTGGGACTTGGTTTGGGCAAAAACCAAGCTCTGGATCGGTCTGCAGACCGATCCAGTGATACGTTTCTGATCGGTCCGGTGACCGATCGGATAACAAACAGAAGGCGATCATGGTTCGGTGGGCTTACTGATCGGTCTGGGGACCGATCAGCTTTACTATGGTGGGATCGGTCAGGGGACCGATCAGTATCAATCAGTAACTCACTGTGAGAAGTCTTGATCGGTCTGGGACCGATCAGTAACCCATCAGTAACGTTCTGAACAGGGCCTGATCGGTCCGTAGACCGATCAGGGTCCTAGCCGTTGCGTAGCAACGGCTAGTTTCTTCGCTGTCTTCTTCGCAGGTATAAAGGGGTCGAGGACTGCTGCTGTAGAAAGAGATCTTCAACTTCTTTTCTGCTAGAACTTCTGTTCTTCTGCTGCTGAAGCTTCTGCTTCAACTGAGCTTTGATTGAGCTCGCCTCCGAAGCTTCGCGTGAGCTTCCAGTCGTCGACCAGCTGCTGCGTTTGGGTTGTGAAGTTGCTGCTTCACCTCCAGTCGACAAGAAAGCAAGCAATTGGTAGAGTGCTATTGTATTCATATTGTATTGCTTTTCTTACTGTTCTTGTACTCTCTGTTTGCTGTTGCAAACGTTTGTGGCAAGGTTTCTCCACCCACAAGGAGTATATTGTATTAGCCGGTTCTCCGGGGACTCATCCACCGACGGATTGACTAGACTCGTCCACCTTACGGACACGCCGAGGAGTAGGAGCCCTAATCTCCGAACCTCGTTACATCCTTGTGTTAAGGTTTGGTTTTCTTCTCTTTCGTTTCTTTGTATTTTCCGCTGCGCTAACACGTTTTGTAGAAAGAAACGACGATTTGGGGTCGGCTATTCACAGCCCCCCTCTCTAGCCGAGTATGAACGATCCTAACACTGAAGTCACCATGGTCCCTACATAAGGAGTTGCATACTTTGGCTTCGTCAAACGTCACCCGTAACTGGGTGGATTATAAAGGCGATTACTGGGTATGTAACAAATTATGCGGAGGGATGTGAGTGATGTAGATAAGATCTATCCCTCCTATATGACGAGAGTGACATCATTATTCTTGATAGAGTGAGACCACTAAGTGCATGGTCATGCCCAAATGAGTCAATATGAGATATTGAAGGGGCGTTTGGTTCTTTCCTAGGAATAGGAATCGGAATGGGAATGGGAATCATTGTATTGTGGAATGGGAATGGGTATGAGCATGAATATCACTCTTAAAAGCAATGTTTGGTTAGTTGCATATTTTCTATCGGAATAAATCAAAATTTTTCTTTTTACCCTTAAAGGAAAATAAGAGAAAAAATTAGATGTGAGAGAAAGATGAATGTGAGAAAAAAATATGATGAAAAAGAATGATGAGGGAGAAAGTCTGATGAGAGAGAAAGTGTTATGAGAAAGAATGAAGAGAGAGAAAGTGCGATGAGAGAAAATGAGAAAAAAGAGTGTGATAGGAGAGATCATGATGAGAGAAGATGAGAGAGAAAATATGATGTGAGAGAAAGTATGATGGGAGAGGATGAAGAGGGAAAATATAATGAGAAAAATGAGGGAAGAGAGTGTAATGAGAGAGATTGAGGAGAGAGAAAGTATGATGAGAGAGAAAGTGTGATGAGGAAAAAAGAGAGCAGTGAGTGTGATGGGAGAGATTGAGGAGAGAGAAAGTATGATGAGAGAGAAAGTGTATTGAGGAAAAAAAAGAGGAGTGTGACAAGAGAGATTGAGGAGAGAGAAAGTGTGATGAGAGCGAAAATGTGATAAGAAAAAAAAGAAAAGATAGTGTGATGGGAGAGATTGAGGAGAGAGAAAGTATGATGAGAGAAAAAAAAGAAAGAGAATGCGATGGAAGAGATTTTGGAGAGAGAAAGTATGATGAGAGAGAAAGTATAATGAGAAAAAAAGAGGAAAAAGAGTGTTATAGGAGAGATTAAGGAGAGAGAAAGTGTGTGATAAAATGATGAGAGAAAAAATATGATGAGAGAGAACAAGGAGAGAGAAGTGATATGAAAAAAAATATATATATATATATTTTGATATTTAGTATTAAGGGAGAAAATTTTAGCTTTAGGTCAAGGATATTTTTGGAATAAGGAAATATTTTGATTAATGAAAATAGGGTAATGACTCATTGAAGGGGAGGTACATGGGAATGGGTTATTACCGAATTTCAAGGATTCATTCCCTTATTTGCATTCCTATTCCTATAATCCAAACATTAACAATGGCAATCAATGATTCTCATTCCCATTCCCCACTCATATTCCCCTAAACCAAACGCCCCCTGAGTTCATTTGATTATAGTGAGTCTACTTGGAGTTCAAGATTTAGATTGATTAGAGAATGACACAGTCTATGTCTCAAGTTAATCAATCTAGATGTTAAGTATAGAAGGACAATGTCACATATTGGGAAGAGTCACAATTAGTAGTCACAAGGTGATGTTGGATCTCAACATTCTTGTAACTTGGGTAGTAATGATGTGTTGCTAGATACCGCTCATTACTTATGCTTCTAAATGGGTTTAAGAGCATTGCCAACGTTATATGAACCTATAGGGTCACACACAAAGGACAATTAGATGGAGATTAGGTTCATATGATGAACCAAGAGGATTAGGTTCATGTGATGAACCAAATTGGATTAAGAGTAATCCAAATTAAACTAATTGAGTTGGACTCGATTTGATTCATGTGTTTGATGGATCTAATTTAGATTACGTTTCATTGAATCAATTTAATCAATGAATAGAGATTCATTATATTAAATTGATTTGAATCAAATGGTTACATTTGATCAACCAAGGGTGATAAGTGATTCAAGTTTGACTTGAGTTGAGAGGAAATATGAAGAGTCAAGTTTGACTTGACTACATGCCAAATCATTTGTGACTTGGCAAGGGCTAGCCAATGATGATGTTTCACATCATCAAGGCCACATAATTAGTATTCCCAATGTGGCCGGCCATATGAATGAAATAAGATTCATTTGACATGGAATGCATTAAATGCATTCAATGTGACCGACCATATGAATGGAATAAGATTCATTTGGCATGGAATGCATTAAATGCATTCAATGTGGCCGGCCATATGTAGGGAATGAGTGATTGTCATTCATTTTTCATCGAATTGAATTTTCTTTCTCTCTTGAATTCCTCTTGCTCTCCCTCTCTTCCTTCTTGGCCGAAACCTTCAAGAGTGCTAGCACACTATAAAGGTTTTTCTCCACTCTTTTGTCTGTGTGGATACTTGTAGAGGAGTGTTCATTTGACACTTTTCGAGATCCGGCAAGAACTTTGGACGAGCGGCATACGCGAAGGGCATCGTTTCAAGGGTAACTTCTTTATCATTTAGATCTAATGTAGATCTCGAGTAGAAAACATGTACAAGTTTATTTTTTTTAATTTCGCACGGATCCGGTGGCAAGTTTTTCGGGGTTTCCGCAACGCGAAAAAGCATTTTTTTTGCGGCTCGAAACGCTTACAATATTCACCCCCCTCTATCGAAATATCACGATCCAACACAGTTTATTTCACCACTATTATCTTAAGAGCGATAATTCTATCCCCTTTTCTAACTACTCCTGCAACTTCATCATTTAACAAATTATCCACAATAATATCCACTCCATTTTTTGCTTTACTCTTTCCAGTATACCATAACTTAAAACCCGAGTTCTCTATCATCTTTGCCTTCTCACCTGTCCATTTTGTCTATTGTACACATAAAATACTAATTTTTCTCCTAATCATTATATCTACTACCTCCATTGATTTACCAGTGAGAGTTCCTATGTTCCATGTTCCAAATCTTAGATTATCAGTCTTTCTATCATATTTGTTCTTATCTAACGTATGGTGTGAGAACTCTTGCCTATTTAACACTACACTCAAGTTCTCATGGAGATGTAGCGGTCCTTGTTGAGACGTTACAGTCGGACCCTATAACGCGAACTCTTACTTATTTATCATTACACCCGAGTTCTGGAGATGTAGCGGTCCTTGCCGAGATGTTATAGTCGGACCCTATAACGCGTTCTTTCCGTGGAACAATCTAGCATTAGCACAATAGTTTAATGGATTCATTCATTGAAAGTTTTAACTCCGCCCATGACGACCGATCATGGCCGATCCAAGCTCGAATAAAAAAGGAGAGTTGTATTAGGTTGTTAGTTAACATTAAATTATGAGAAATATTCAATGAATGAATATGTAAATTATATGTAAAATTAAAATTATAATTAAAAATTTTAAGATAATTTAATCTGATTTTTCCCCTGACTCGCCCCTCCCTCCCCAAACAAACGGGTAAATCGGGAGCACGACCGGTTCCAATCTTATGGACCAGATCCCTTTCCATAGAATTCAGCCTAGTTCCAATCTCAAGGGCCAGGCCCCTTTCGACCGAACCCAACCTACGGGCGTTGTGGCATTCCAGTAATTTTCTCAATGTCCGTGTCGAATTCTCTCACTCTATTCGGATAAATACGATACACTGTCTTTTATGGATTTTCATCTGCCCTTATCCACTCCATCGAAGACTAAAGCGGTATACCATGGATCTGAAGGTGATCTCATCGTCATCGGTGACTGCGAGGGCAAGGTCGGTGCTGAACCCGGACGCGGCGCCGTATGTGCCGGCGTCGCAGCGGTCCGTGGAGGATTTCTCGCCGGAGTGGTGGGCACTCGTGCAGTTCTCCCCCCAGTTCGGCCACTACTGGCTCCGCGAGTGTTTCCACGACGAAGGCGATATTGAAGACCCCGATCTGCCCGACGACATCAGCGATGCTCTCGATCGTAATCGCTGAGCTTCATCTCTCATGTTTCTCTTTCCGTGCTGGTTAACTAATACCGATTTGATTTGTTGAATGTTACAGGTAAGGAAAAGAATAGTGGGGGATGGCGGAGGGAGGTGGCGGTGTGGGGTGCGGAGAAGTGGAAGGCGTCGTTGCTGGGGTGCGCGGCTGAGGGAGCCAGGTACGCGGCCAAGGTGGCCAAAGTAGTCAACATGAAGAAGATGAGCCCCAGACTTATACAGCAGCCGCGGTGAATTAATTGATATAGTGAAACTGGAAATGGAATAGCAGAGGCAAGAAATGATCGCAGACTTTATTTGCTTGTTCGTGGAAGTTTCGTTTAGATCGAAAACTTCTTTTAAGATCTTTGTGTACATATTTCGGATATGCCAACAAATTTTATGGGCTGCTTTTTGCTCTAAAACAGTTCATTTCTTTCCTTCTTCCTGTGGAAGGAAGGATCTGAGTAGGAGAAATGAAAATTAAGTATCCTCTTCTGTCGATGGAATAGATTATTGATTGGGCAGATGTCTAACGTTATTTGGTAAATTTCCCAAAGACAAGAATTTATCAATTTTAACAAATTGTGCATTTCTCTTTATCAAATAATCATAAGGGTGTGTTTGGTTCAAGTCATCATGTATAACCTTGGTTATGTGATTACCAGGTAATCACATAATCAAGGTTATAGGGAATAAAACAAAATCAAATGTTATTTGGTTCAACTTAGGTAATGCAATAAAAATTTGTTTGTTTGAAGGTTGTTTCTCAAAATATTCAAGCAAATCGATTACCAACTAAATCAGCACGTATTTTTTTTTGCCTGAAGATGATTACGTCTCTTAGTCGTCAGTTTTCAGATTACGAAAGTAGATAGAATCAATTAATCAATTTATAAGGCTATGTTTGGTTGGTTTAATGTAATGGAGCTTGAAAGTAGATAGAATCAATTTATAAGGCTACGTTTGGTTGATTTAATGTAATGGATGGTTTAATGTAATGAAGTTTGTAATGTAATTAAATTTATAATATAATATAATATAATATAATCTTGATTACATTACTATGTTTGGTAATATAATATATGTAATCTTTGATTATAAGGGTGATTATATTTTTTTTGTTTGATGCCTATTATTTTTTATAAGGAATATAATTCTTCTTATTATAAAATGATAAAAATATCCTACGACTTTTATCGACGGGCCGTCGCACCTCTGTCAAAGCTTGCAGCAATCACTGGCAACTAGCGACCGTCACCACTGGTCGCTGCCGGCGGCGGGCGGGCAACCGACAGTGGGTGGGCGGCCTACGGCGACCGGCGGCGGGCGGCCGACGACTGACGATGGCAAGCGACAAGCGGTGGCGGAGGGGGGGGCAGCGACTGACTAGGGGTATATTCGACATTCAAATTTTAATTAAGCAGTGATCTCGTAATGTAATCGGATTACTTTGTAATCCAGATTACAAAACTTTACTATATTTTGTAATCGAGATTACATTACATTACAAGTTTAAAGTTAAACCAAACAAAATAGTCAGCCTTGTAATGTAAGCTTGATTACATTATAAGACATATTACACCCTACCAAACGTATAGTCTTCAGATTAATACTCACGTATTTTTTGGTCTGAAGATGATTACGTCTCTTAGACGTTAATTTTCATATTACAAAAGCATATAGAATCAATTTATAGTCTTCAGATTAATAGTCATACAAGGAAGATAAATTATAGAATCAATTTATAATGAATTCATGCCTTGCCCTAGAAGGTTTAGAATTTAAAAGCATTAAAAACCCTAGAAGGTTTAGAATTTAAAAGAAAATTAAGAATATTAAGAGCGCAACAATATTCATTTAACAAGAATGTTTTGGACTTAAATACTTTTGGCAAAACTGCATAACAATCTTATACAAGTCAAAATAAAGAAAATAAATATGAACAATTTCATTAACACTAAAGGTGGAATGATATATATTTGGTACAAAGCTAGGCTTGCAAGGTCATTAAATAATGTTTTACAACTACTAGGCAATTGAATGTGATTCAATCATTTGGATGTGTTTCTAATTGAGTAGATGCTGTTAGGAATATGAAGACCAACTAGACGGGGTGAACAACAATAGTAAATCTTCATGTTCGATCATAAACTACTCTTGCTATCAAAAATGAAGACACACACAATTAGGAATTACGTCGTTGACAATTGTATTTATGTGATTTGACAATCCTATGGACTCATACTACATGACTTATGGTCTGTTAATAGATCTTTATTGAAAAGCATAATTATCTTTTTTATTTATTTATTTTTTTTTTTTGTGTCAAGTGGAAAAACCTTTTACAAATGCAAATATTATAAGGATTATGTTAAGGCTTCAGAGTATTGATGTGTCTATCTAGGTATAAAAATATGTTTTCGAGGGCGGAAGTGTAGTAATTTTTAAAATTATTATAGTACACATCACATACATCAAAAAAAAATTGATAATTTTATCATTGATTATCTTTAGAGTGGCTGGTCCGGTCTCACAAATATTTTCTATCGGGCACCAGGGTAAATCGGAAAACGCACGCAGTGGTCATCCCAGAAGTCAGAATCCTTTTGTTGCACTCCCCCCCCCAATTTGGAGAAAAAATTTATACAAATACACTATAGCTAGGATCGAACCGCGGGGTACATGGATGATAACCTGGATATCCTATCATGGCACCATAGCCCCGGAGACACATCACACACATCCACAATAACATACATATGTAGACATAATCATAGAATAAATTTTTATTTAGAAATTACAATTGTCCAATGAACTTTAACAGAAATAATATCAACTAGTAATTCTCACAAAGCTTGCCTTTATATGTATCTACATCGAGATACCTTCAAGATGCCATCGCAAAGCCACAAGTTGTGTTTCCACTCTGGAACTAGCCAAAGGGAAGAGACGATGTGATCTGAAAAAGAACTCATAACTCGGTTTGGTGCCAGGCAGCAACATCAATCCGACGACACCAAATGAAGATGGAAGTAGCATTTTGGCTGCCATTCGATGGCTGAAGGAGTTGCTATCGATGGTGGGCCGGTGACAAATGGCTGGACGGGGCTGGGTGAGTCGGTGGCAAGGCTACCAATGGTTGGATGTGGGTAGTAGTGGCAGAAAAAGGGGTTGTCCCTTTTATTTGACGACAACAATAAGAGAGGGAGAGGAAGAGGATAAACCTAAAAAACTCTTATTATTTTTCTCCCATGGAGGGCCTTTTTATACACCTCCATCAGAGTTTGATAAGCAAGATCAAATACATACCCAATAATCTAGTTTGATCCATTAACATTAAGTTTAGTTTAAAATCAAACCAATTTGGTTGAAAACTAAACTAAATTTGGTTCATAACTAAATTAAAATGGATCCAATCTGCTTATAAGAGGCTTGGACCACTAATGCTTTCAGCCCAACAAATAATTTCAATATTTTTCCTTCATCTAGTACTACCACACTTAATCTATCTCAATTTGAGAATCTTATTCTCAAACTTATTTTACATCTTTCGGATATACTCATAGTGCATGTGACCCAATAGGTTCCCGATTATGTTGGCCATTCATAATTGACCATTTATCCGGTGATAAGGACGGGGGATCCTCGTTGGCGGAAGGTCAACGATGTGTGGAGGTCAGAGGTCAAGAGATTCAACCCTGAGACCGGCTGACCGCACGAAGCGGACCGACTGACCGGGTGATGTAGGCCGACCGGCCGTGAGTCCCCCGAACCGAATGAAGACAACCCGACTGGGGGTCGGGTTTCTGATGCTCAAGGTAAAAAGGTTTCAAGAGCCGAGCGGGTTGTCCGTTCGACCGGTGCACAAGGCAACACAGGCGGGAGCAGTCTCATCCGAGCATACGACCGATGCAGAAGTTATATGCCTACCGAGCAGCCTACCCGCTCGACCCTGGAGTAAACAGGGAATCAAGAGGACAAAGGAGAAAGGGGATAACATCATCCTCGAGACGCCTGCCGCCGACAAGCAGCAGAGTTGGCGGTCGAGCCGTACATAGGATCATACGGCGGAAGCTTCCACCATCGCATCCGGGATATGCTCGGACGATTGCGGAATGACGCCAAAGGTACTTTTCTGACAGAGGCTTGTTAAGGTATGTTTGGGGAAGCGTGCACGCATAGAGAAGCGTGCCCGCACCTCCCCGGGGTCCTATATAAGGACCCCCAGACGTCGACGAAGGTATGCGCAACACTTTACTGTAGCCACATTACGCTGCCTCTCTCATTGCCAGACTTGAGCGTCGGAGGGCCGTCACCGGGAAACCCCTCCCTGCTCGGCTTCTTTGCAGGTTCGCCGGAGAGCTACACCACTAGTCGGAGACAGCGGAGCGTGCCACGTCCCCAGCGTCCGTCGACTCAGTACTCGGACAGGATCAAATTGGCGCCGTCTGTGGGAACGCACCTGAATCCGAACCTAGAAGATGGAAGAAGCTGGACGTCAACTTCTGGTAGCGCTCTCTCCCGAGGAGCTCGAGGCACTCGTCCAAGCACGAGCAGCAAAAATCGTAGAGCAACAGCAGAAGGCTCAGGCCGATCGGGCAGCGCAGTAGGCGATATCGGCCTCGGGGGGCCGAGCCCCACCCGAAGACAGGCAGGAGCAGCTCTCAATATGGGGGCAAAATAAGGGGTCGGCCAGCACTCAGATGGGGGCGCCGCCCGCCCCAATACCTTTTCATCGGGCTCTGTTCCAGACACCCTCGGAGGTAGCGCAAGCCAATCAAGACAAGGGATCTTCATCGGACGAAGCACCCGTCCGGGACGTCAGAAAAGGAAAGGCGCCTGGAACAGACTCGTCACCCAAGCGGATCAACCGGCAGTTTTCAGACTCCATTCTTCGCGATTCGCTGCCGAAGCATTATGCGCCCCCCGCGATCAGGGAATACAACGGGACAACCGACCCAGACGACCACCTGGGTAAGTTTGACAGCACTGCCACTCTGCATCAATACACAAATGGTGTGAAGTGCCGAGTGTTCCTCACCACGCTTTCGGGATCGGCACATCGGTGGTTTCGGAGACTGCCGGACGAATCCATCACAAGTTTCAAGGAATTTTGAACGGCGTTCCTCCATCATTTTGCAAGCAGCAGGCGTCACCAGAAGACAAGCGTCAACTTGTTTGCTATCAAGCAAGGCGCGAGGGAGCCGCTCCGAGCGTACATTCAGCCTTCAACCAGGTGGCCATGGACATTCCAACGGTCACCTTGGAAATAATGATGAACGCGTTCACGCAAGGGCTCATGGACGGTGACTTCTTCCGCTCGCTCATCCGGAAGCCTCCCCGGGACTACGATCACATGCTGCATAAGGCCAACGAATACATCAATGTGGAGGAAGCCCAGGCGGCGAGAAGAAAAGAAGCCCTGAGTGACCAACTAGTTTCCGCCGAACGGAAGCAGCCCATCAGTCACCAGCCACCCAGAGGACCGCGAGCCGAAGCCGCCCGTCCTCATCAACACGCTTGGCCGCACGCCGTCCAGCAAGTTGCGGCTGATCGGCCCAAGCCCAGGGGGAAGGTATGGACCCCGATGTTTTGTTCACTCCATCAGTCGGCTACTCACAACACCCGCGACTGTCAGAGTCTCCCTCCCATCGCTCATCCCGCGCCGAGGAGTTACTGCCGCTGATCTCTTTCACCAGACCGGCAACATCGACAATGAAGCCCCGTTCGAAGGATAGAAAGAAGATCCCCTAAGCGGCAGTATCGTCAGGAGCCCGGAGCTCACCATCGGGCATCACACGAACGACCTCGACCTTCCGTTCGAGAGGAGGAAAATAGGGGCAACGCATCTCGGGGAGAGATCAACATCATCGCCGGAGGCCCGACCGGCGGAGATTCTAATAGAGCTAGAAAGGCACACGCAAGGCAGTTGAGGATCCACGCGGTAGGCTGCAGCCAGGAAAGGGCGAGCGGACCCGAGATCAGCTTCGGGCCCAGGGACCTCGAAGGAGTTGAAGTCCCTCACGATGACGCCCTGATCATTCGAGCGATAATAGCCAACTATATTATTCACCACAATTTCATTGACACAGGCAGCTCGGTCAACATAATATTCAAGAAGGCCTTCGACCAACTACAAATCGACCGAGCTGAACTACTGCCAATGACGACCCCCTCTACGGATTCATGGGGAACGAAGTCTTGCCGGTCGGCCAAGTCTGGCTGGCTATATCGCTGGGAGAAGAGCCACTCAGAAGGATGAGGACCACAAGCTTCATTGTGGTTGATGCTCCTTCGGCGTACAACGTTATCTTGCGACGACCGGCTCTCAACGAGTTCCGGGCAGTCGTCTCTACCTTCTGCCAGAAGATCAAGTTCCCGGTGGAAGATCAAGTAGGGCAGGTGTGGGGAGACCAACTAGCCGCTCGAAGATGCTATGTGGAGATGGTCCGAGCCGAATCCAAGTCTACTCGGAAAGTGCCGCGAGTCGAGGTAAATACTATAACTTAGAAACCACCTTCTTTGGTTTATGAAGAAAAAGAGGAGGTGTAGATTGACTCTTCCCGATCGGAGGCCACAACCTTCATAGCATCCGATCTGGAGGAGAAACAGAAGGAGAAGTTGATCAAATGCCTACGGCGAAACTGCGACGTCTTCGCTTGGTCGACCCATGAGCTGCCAGGGGTCTCGCCAAGCGTAGCGCAACATGAACTTCATGTCCGACCGGATGCTCGGCCAGTGAAGCAAAGGAAGAGGGACTTCAGCGCGGAGCAGAATGTTATCATCCGGGAGGAGGTAGAGAAGCTTCTGGAGGCCGGCCACATAAGGGAAGTGCAATTCCCAAGTTGGCTCGCAAATGTGGTTCTGGTCTCCAAGCCTGGCAACAAGTGGAGACTCTGTATCGACTTCCGAGATTTGAACAAGGCATGCCCGAAGGACTTCTACCCCCTGCCTCGGATCGATCAACTGGTGGACTCCACGGCTGGGTGCGAGTTGATATGCATACTGGATGCATACCAAGACTACCATCAAGTGCCGCTCACCCGAGAAGACCAGGAGAAGGTCAGCTTCATCATGGCGGACGACACTTACTGCTACAATGTAATGTCGTTCGGGCTGAAGAACGCAGGAGCCACCTACCAGCGTCTGATGAACAAGGTCTTCAGGGAGCAGATCGGACGCAACTTGGAAGTGTACGTGGATGACATACTTATCAAGTCTTTCCGGGCCGCTGATCTCTATGCGGACATGGAGGAGACCTTCCAAACATTGAGAAGATATGACGTCAAACTTAACCCTCAGAAGTGCCTGTTCGGAGCAAGAGGCGGGCGCTTCCTGGGTTATATTGTGATCGAGCGGGGCATAGAGGCGAACCCGAGCAAGATAAAGGCATTGCAAGACATGCCGCCCCCTAGAAATCTCCGAGAGGTACACAGCGTCTCACCGGTCGGATAACGGTGCTGTCAAGGTTTATCTCTAAGACCGCCGACCGGAGCTTGCCATTTTTCAAGATTCTCCGTAAAGCCACCAAGTTTCAATGGGACGAGGAGTGAGATCGGGCATTCGAGGAATTGAAGACTTACCTGAATTCCTTACCCGTGTTGGCGAAACCAGCCGTAGGTGAGCCGCTCCGCATTTATTTATCTTCAACTGAGCATGCTGTGGGCTCAGCATTAGTAAGGCCGAGCGGAGAGGCACAACCAGTGTACTTTTTAAGCCATATCTTAAATGATGCTGAGTCTCACTACACCGGTCTCGAGAAGTTGGCTTTCGCCTTGGTCCTTGTCGCTCAGAGGTTGCGCCCTTACTTTTTGGCGCACACCATTATTGTGATGACAAATAGCCCGCTAGCAAGGGTACTCCTAAACCCTGAAGCATCCAGACGACTCATCAAGTGGACGACGGAGCTAAGTGAATTTGACATCCAATACCAACCCCGCTCGGCGATCAAAGCACAGTCCTTGGCAGATTTCGTGATCGAGGTACAAAAGCCCGAGCCCGAAGCTACATGGAAAATATATGTGGACGGATCATCCACTCGGCTCGGAAGCAGAATTGGGATCATGCTACTTTCGCCTCAGGGAGAGCGGATGCATTTATTCGTTCGGCTGGACTATCGGGCAACAAATAATGAGGCAGAGTATGAAGCCCTCATAGCTGAATTGCAGGCCACACGGCATGTTGGAGCCAGTCGGGTGGTGATCCACTTGGATTCCCAGCTTGCCGCTCAGCAACTCATGGGCGCTTTTGAGATAAACAATACAAGACTCAGATTGTACGCGGAGGCCTTTGAAAAACTCAAGACCGGCTTCACCGAGGTAGTGGTCCTAAAGATACCCCGAGTGGAGAACCAGGCGGCAGATGAGTTAGCCAAACTCGCAAGCTCAATATCGCCGATCGTCATCCAGCAACCAATCGAGCAAGTATCTTTGGCAGCGCATGTGGACCGGATGGATGGCCTCACATTCCCGAGCGATTGGAGAGCAACCATCACGGAGTTTCTGCGCTCGGGTGCCACGCCATCCGATCGGGAGAAAGCCCAGCTACTGAGGAGGAGAGCTGGCCGATTCACGCTCATCGGAGATCATCTTTATAAAAAGGCGTTCTCCCGACCTCTGCTGAAGTGCGTCAGCTCGGAAAACGCAGAGTACATTATCCAGGAGGTAAACCAAGGATCTTACGGAGGTCATTCGGGCGGCCGGTCTCTAGCTAGGAAGGTCCTGCTGGCCGGATATTTCTGGCCAACGCTACATGAGGACGCCGCTCGGACCGTCGTGTTAGCTAGAGCCCTAGAGCCAATCATTTGATGATTGTATTTTGGACTTGTTGTATCATATTCTATATAAATAAAGGCATTTGATTTTTTGTTATTATACTTACTTGTATTGGTGCCAAATAAACTAAGTATAATAGCGTCCTTGAGTAGAAGGTTCTTACCTATATCAATCGGTTAGCTGAACCGATAGTGAGATGATATAGGGAACACTACTCTTAATCATTTCTAGTCGAGTATTAACATTCAGGGACAATGTTAATGCAATAAGACTAGCGTGTAGGTCAACTTGATGACTTGATCTCACAAGTCATGGATATAGAGATATCAAGTTGACACATAGGTATGCATTAGAGAATGTATACTGAATGACCCGCCATGAGAAAGTATCATGGATCGTTATATGAGTGTCATATACTTTCTCATGTGGCTATTAGTATGACTACTAGTCCTTAGACCTGAAGTCACCATTGTTCCCTACATAAGGAGTTATGTACTTTGGTTTCGTCAAACGTCACCCGTAACTGGGTGGACTATAAAGGCGATTACTGGGTATGTAACAAATTATGCGGAGGGATGTGAGTGGTGTAGATGGAATCTATCCCTCCCATATGACGGGAGAGACATTGATATTCTTGATAGAGTAAGACCACGATGTGCATGACCATGCCCAAATGAGTCAATATAAGATATTGGGCTCATTTGATTTAGTGAGTCTACTTGGAGTTCAAGATTTAGATTGATCAGAGGATGACACGGTCTATGCCTCACATTGATCAATCTAGATGTCTAGGATAGAAGGACACTTGTCATATATTGTGAGGAGTTACAATTAGTAGTCACAAGGTGATGTTGGATCTCAACATTCTTGTAACATTGGGTTGTAATGATGTGTTGCTAGATGCCACTCATTACTTATGCTCCTAAATGGGTTTAGGGGCATTGCCAACGTTACAAGAACCTATAGGTTCACACACTAAGGACAATTAGATGGAGATTAGGTTCATATGATGAACCAAGAGGATTAGATTCATTTGATGAATCAAATTGGATTAATAGTAATCCAAATTGGGCTAATTGAGTTAGAGTCAAGTTGATTCATGTATTCAATGAGTCTAATTTATATTATGACTCATTAAATCAACTTAATTTAATAAATTAGATTCATTATATTAAGTTGGCTTGAATCAAATGGTTAGATTAGATCAACCATGGAAGAGATTTGGTCAAGTTTGACTTGACTTGAGAGGAAGAGGAAGAGTCAAGTTTGACTTGACTAATTGCCACATCATAAGTGAGATGGCAAGATGTGGACCAATGATGATGCTCCACATCATCATGGTGTGTCACTTCATGGAGGTTACAAGCCTCCTTTCCCATTAATGTGGCCGGCCACATTAAATGAGTGGGAGTTACTCAAATGGCCGACCACACAAGATGATGAATGGGAATGAATTTTCATTCAAGACTCATTCATTCCATCTTCTTCCTCTAGCTCTCCTTCTCCCTCTCCTCCTCAACTTGGCCGAACCACACAAGGTGCTAGCACACCCTTTGTGTGGTTTTTTCTCGACCTACGTGTCCGTGTGGATACTTCTAGAGGGGTATCTATTTTGATACTCTCGAGATCCGGCACCGTTTGGACGAGCGGGAACGCGAAGGCCTTCGCTTCAAAGGTATAACCTTTTATTTTGTAGATCTAAGTGTAGATCTAGGTAGAAACTCGTATTCGTGTGTTTTTAAACTCTTTCTTTTCACGGATCCGTTGGCTAGGGGCTTTCGGGGTTTCCGCGACGTGAAAAAATGGTTTTCGCAGCCCGGAAAACCCAACAGTGGTATCAGAGCCACGTGCGAAGACGAATACAAGTTTATTTTGTGTTTTATGAAAACTTTTCAGTTCTGTAATATTCTGTAAATTTAGGTTTTTTTAGTTTTTATGGGTAATTTTCTCGTAGAAGCGAAGCACAAGTGTTTCGGCGCTTGTAGGCTTCCGCTACCGGGAAGATTTTTCCAAAACGGCCAAGTTTGGCCCCAAAACTTTTTGGGACAGCGGGCTAAGGTGCTGTTAGATCGCAATGGAACCATCGCAATGGTTAGATCGCGGGTAGGGGCGCTGCCCCTGGCCCCGCAAGGGGATTCGTTCCGCGATTGCGCCCAAAAATCGCTAAACGGAACCGCCGGGAAATTGTACTCGTAAAAATTATAAAAATTATAGAAAAATTACAGAAAATTATAGAAATATATAATTTTGAATTATATATTATTTTTGTGATAGTCATGGCCCAAAGACCCAATTCGATTGGATAATTCGTGTTGTAATTCATAATACGGCCTGCGTGCCGTGACGTGATGTGCGTGTCGTATTTTATTTTTTTTCGCGACCTGCGCGTCATGCCTTTCTCCTTTATTCTTGTTGTAAATTAGATTTAGACTTGAATGTAACTCGAGTTTCAAAATGTAATGTAAATTTTGAAGCGGTGGAAGGTCCACTCGAGACGGAGTTACGAGGAGGGCGCGAGCAACACGAGGTGGTCAAAGGAAGGAGCTTGAGAAGCTGTTGACCTTAGGTTGACCATCCGATCTTCTCATTGGCTTGAGAAGATCATAGTAGGGCCATGACATAATCACAAAATTATTTAATTAATTGCTTTTGTGTGTATGTGATGCATGCTAGTTAATTAAGTAATTAATTAGTGCCTAACGATTAGATTAGATCTAAGTCGTGCACATGATGCACCCTTCGATTAGATTAGATCTATCGAGTATATGATACGCATCATCATTTAGATTAGATCTAAATCGCATCAACTCGTAATGCCTACCATGCCGTGATACCTACCACTACCTCGATCGCATGTTGTTGTTGAATCTGCCAAAGCAGAGCAACACATACTATCTTGGTAGGGTACGGAGGGACAATTTTGGTCCCGCCTATCAACGCATGGGTGAGTACAACTCAATTAGATTGAGCAACTAGTTAATTCAATTGGATCGAGTTTAACTATAGGCATTATCCAATGGTTGGTAGATAGGTCAAAATCACGTTTATATTAACTCTTGGGCGTATTAGCCAAAGCTAACTCGAGATTTAATATAAATGCGGATTTTGATCCTATAAACAAGAGTTGCATAGAGATGTAATTGGTAATCGTTACCTATCGATCATACTAAGTCTTGGGCGTATTAGCCAAAGCTAACTCAAGGGTTAGTATGATGTGGATCTTGTCCCACATGAATTATAGAATTCAGTAGGATCATCATTTAGTTAAAGGCCTAATTAAATGATTAAGAATATGATACTTATTTCTGCATTTATTTCTGTTGTAGATTACCATGACGTCGAATACGAACACCTTCTCCCTGCGATCTGTCCTCGAGAAGGACAAGCTCAACGGAGCAAACTTCCTGGACTGGTACAGGAACCTGAGAATAGTTCTCACATTCTGGAGCAGCCCATTCTGGAGGCTCCTCCTGCCACTGCCCCGCGAGCTGACCGAGATGCTTTCAAGAAGCATCAAGATGACGCATTAGATGTGTCTTGTCTAATGCTCACGACTATGAACTCTGAGCTTCAGAAGCAACACGAGTTAATGGGCGCTTACGATATGGTTGAACATCTTCGTCAACTGTATCAAGGACAAGCGAGGCATGAGAGATTTGAGATCTCAAGGACACTGTTTCAGTGCAAGATGTCAGATGGGGCTCCTGTAGGCCCATATAAACTCAAAATGATTGGGTACATAGAGAACCTACAAAGGTTGGGGTTCCCACTTGGCCAAGAGCTGGTCACTGACTTGATCTTGCAATCCTTGCCGGATAGCTACAGTCAATTCATTCTAAACTACAATATGAACGAGATTGACAAGCCACTGCCCGAGGTACCCTTAAAGGCTAAGCCCAACATGAACATCGTTCGTCAACATATGCAAGGGCAAGCCAAGGGCAAAGGCAAGGCACTAAAGCCTAAAGGTATACTTGAGGATCTTAAGAAGAAGCGAGACTTCACGTATATATGTTATAGAAGTCAATCTATCTATTTCTACATCAGAAATAGCGGGCATTGACAAAGGGCGAGGTGGAAGGCAATGGAGCACGGGTTCTTGCTATTCTATCTCTGCCCTCTAGGCTTGTACTAGAGTTAGTCGATTGTTGTTATGTGCTTGCATTAACTAAGAACATTATATCAGTTTCTTGTTTGGACAAGAAAGGTTTCTCGTTTACAATAAAGAACAAATGGTGTTTCGTCTATTTAAACGATATGTTCTATTGTAGTGCACCTCTGATGAACGGACTCTATATTCTAGACCTTGAGAGCCCTATCTATAACATAAATACCAAGAGGTTCAAGTCAAATGACATGAACCAAACCTACCTCTAGCACTGTCGCTTAGATCATATAAATGACAAGCGCTTATCCCAGCTCCATAAGGATGGTTTGCTAGACTCATTTGATTTTGAATCATATGAGATATGCGAGTCATGCCTACGAGGCAAGATGACCAAGACTCCCTTTAGTGGGTACAGCGAGAGAGCGACCGATTTGTTAGGACTTATACATAGTGATGTATGTGACCCTTTCAATGTCGCTGCTAGAGGCAGTTATAGATACTTCATCACATATACTGATGACTTCAGTAGATATGGTTATGTGTACTTGATGACACATAAGTTTAAATCCTTTGAAAAGTTCAAAGAATTCAAGAATGAAGTATAGAACCAGCTTGACAAGAGTATTAAGATACTTCGATCAGATCGAGGTGGAGAATACCTTAGCCATGAGTTTCGTGACTATCTAGCTAAGTGTGGGATCCTATCCCAACTCACTCCTCCTGTAACACCACAGTGGAATGATGTATCCGAAAGGGGAAATCGTACCTTTTTAGATATGGTACGATCTATGATGAGTCACACAGATCTTCCGACATACCTTTGGGGTTATGCTCTAGACACGACAGCTTTTATACTCAACCGAGTTCCATCTAAGGCCGTGATAAAGACACTATATAGGATATGGACTGGGAGAGATGCCCAGGTGTCTTTTATGAGGATTTGGGGTTGTGAGGCTTACGTTAGACGTCAAATCTCAGACAAATTAGGACCCAAATCTAACAAGTGCTACTTTATTGGATATCCCAAGGAAACTAAGGGATATTACTTCTACATTCCCAGTCAGCACAAGATAGTTGTGGCAAAGACTGGGGTCTTTATAGAAAGGGACTTTGTTTCTAGAAATACTATTGGGAGCACGTTCGATCTTGAAGAAGTTCAAGATGCGAACAATAGCACTGATGCCTCGATGGAAGTTGAACTGGAACCACAAAGTGTTGTGGATGATGTTGTTCCATAAGGAGTTGAAGAATAACAACCAGTTCAAGTAGACATACCTCTTCGCAGGTCTGATAGGGTACATCGTCAGCCTGAGAGATACTCATTTCTCTTGTCTGACCATGATGACGTTGTGCTCATAGAGGATGAGCCTACCACCCATCAGGAAGCTGTGATGAGACCAGATTCTGAGAAATGGCTAGAAGCCATGAGTTCCGAGATGGAATCCATGTACACCAACCAAGTATGGACTTTGGTTGATCCACCTGAAGGGGTAAAACCCATTGGGTGTAAGTGAGTCTTTAAGAGAAAGAATGACATCGATGGACTTATCTATAAGGGTCGCTTGGTAGCTAAAGGTTTCAAGCAGATTCATGGAATTGACTCTGATGAAACCTTTTCTCCAGTAGCGATGTTTAAGTCCATTCGGATCATGCTTGCTATTGCAGCTTACCACGATTACGAGATCTGGCAGATGGACATCAAAACTGCGTTTCTGAATGGAAACCTACTCGAGGATGTGTACATGACACATCCTGAGGGTTTTGTCGATCCACAGCATACTAGTAGAGTATGCAAGCTGCATAGGTCCATTTATGGACTAAAGCAAGCTTCTCGGAGCTGGAATCTTCGATTCGATGATGCAATCAAACAGTTTGGTTTCATCAAGAACGAAGATGAACCTTGTGTCTACAAGAAGGTTGTAGGGGACATAGTTGTCTTCCTCATATTGTATGTAGATGACATACTGATCATTGGGAAGGACATCCCTATGCTTCAGTCTGTCAAGACCTGGCTAGGGAGTTGCTTCTCAATGAAGGACTTAGGTGAGGCATCCCGCATTCTAGGGATACAGATCTATAGAGATAGATCTAAGAGATTGCTTGGCCTAAGTCAGAGTACATACATTGACAAGGTACTCCTACGGTTTGCCATGCAGAACTCCAAGAAGGTATTTTTGTCGATGTCACATGGCGTGAGTCTTTCGAAGACTCAAGGTCCCTCTTCTAGAGAGGAGAGAGACCGCATGGATCATATCCCTTATGCCTCAGCCATAGGATCGATCATGTACGCCATGCTATGTACTCGACCTGATGTCTCGTATGCTTTGAGCATGACGAGCAGATACCAGTCAGATCCAGGTCACTGGATAGCGGTCAAGAATATTCTTAAGTACTTAAGAAGGACTAAAGAATATTTCTTGATATATGGAGGCGATGATGAGCTAGCTGTAAAGGGTTACAGTGATGCTAGCTTCCAGACCGACCAGGATGACTATAGATCACAGTTGGGGTTAGTATTTTGCATTAATGGTGGTGCTATCAGCTGGAAGAGTTCGAAGCAGGATACAGTAGCTGATTCTACAACAGAAGCCGAGTACATTGCTGCATCAGAGGCAACAAAGGAGGCAGTTTGGATTCGCAAGTTCATCACTGAACTTGGGGTGGTTCCTAGCATTGCTGACTCCATTGAGCTCTATTGGGACAATAATGGAGCTATAGCACAGGCGAAGGAACCTCGCTCACACCAGCGGACCAAACACATACTACGGCGCTTCCATCACATTCGAGAGATCATCGAGAGAGGAGATGTGAAGATTTACAGAGTACCTACAGAGGCTAACATCACAGATCCCTTGACCAAAGCTTTGGCACAGAGGAAGCATGATGGTCACACTAGGTCATTGGGGCTTAGAGCCTACACTGATTGACACTAGTGCTAGTGGGAGATTGTTAGCTAGAGCCCTAGAGCCAATCATTTGATGATTGTATTTTGGACTTGTTGTATCATATTCTATATAAATAAAGGCATTTGGTTTCTGATTATTATACTTACTTGTATTGGTGCCAAATAAACTAAGTATAATAACGTCCTTGAGTAGAAGGTTCTTACCTATATCAATCGGTTAGCTGAACCGATAGTGAGATGATATAGGGAACACTACTCTTAATCATTCCTAGTCGAGTATTAACATTCAGGAACAATGTTAATGCAATAAGACTAGCATGTAAGTCAACTCGATGACTTGATCTCACAAGTCATGGATATAGAGATATCAAGTTGACACATGGATATGCATTAGAGAATGTATATTGAATGACCCGTCATGAGAAAGTATCATGGATCGTTATATGAGTGTCATATACTTTCTCATGTGGCTATTAGTATGACTACTAGTCCTTAGACCTGAAGTCACCATGGTTCCCTACATAAGGAGTTATGTACTTTGGTTTCGTCAAACGTCACCCGTAACTGGGTGGACTATAAAGGCGATTACTGGGTATGTAACAAATTATGCGGAGGGATGTGAGTGATGTAGATGAGATCTATCACCCCTATATGACGGGAGAGATATCGATATTCTTGATAGAGTGAGGCCACGAAGTGCATGGCCATGCCCAAATGAGTCAATATAAGATATTGAGCTCATTTGATTTAGTGAGTCTACTTGGAGTTCAAGATTTAGATTGATCAGAGGATGACATGGTCTATGCCTCACATTGATCAATCTAGATGTCTAGGATAGAAGGACACTTGTCATATATTGTGAGGAGTTACAATTAGTAGTCACAAGGTTGTTAGAGTGTATACTAAAAGCCTAGCTTTTGGTATGAACATTTATCTAGAAATAAGAATCACATTGGTCAAATGTCTACATTTATGATAAATGTAGTTGCTCAATTAATTTATATTGTATATTTATATTGTAGATAACATGGTGTGTGGTGTCACACACAGAAGATCATGTTATCAGTTCCTTATAAATTATAAACAGTGGCTCACGACCATGATGGAAAGGAACAAACCATTGGAAGGTCGTAGTGTAATTAGGTGTTAGTTTATCTTAACTATATAATTACACTAGTACACTTAGAGTGTATTGAGTAGGACCATTTGAGGTCGTTTCTTTTATACTGACTTTATAAAGAAACAAAGACCTCGGTTATTATGGAAGTATTTGCTCTTAATCCTAATATAATAACAAGCACATATATTTGATATTTATTTCTTTAATTTATCAATGGGTGAGATTTAGTTCGATGAATCAATAAGCTCGATAAGTTAGAAAATGATATCACTTATAGTGTTTGTTGTTGATTATAGAAGGAAACTGTGTCCTAGTAATCTAGGTTGAGAATGTCCCCAAGAGGAGCTCATAAGGATTGTTATGTTAAACCCTGCAGGTGGACTTAGTCCGACATGACGATGAAGTTGAGTGGTACTACTCTTGGAGCTAGATATTAATTAAGTGAGTTGTCAGTAACTTACTTAATTAGCGGACATTTGTTATCTTAAATACAGGGAGACTAACACACTCATAATAAGAAGGAGCCCAAAATGTAATTTGGGATTGGTGCGGTAGTTCAATAATAGTTCTCTAGTGGAATGAATTATTATTGATAAAATTAAGTTGTGTGTTGGGGCGAGCACGGGATGCTTAATTTTATCGGGAGACCAAAACCAATTCCTCCTCTTGGTCTCTATCGTAGCCTCTTAATTATAGAGTACTATACCCACCTATACCCACCTTCTTACCCATCCTATAGGGGCCGGCCAAGCTAGCTTGGAGACCAAGCTAGGGCCGGCCATGGGTATGTTCATGGGTGAATTCATGTGGCCGTCCCTATTAAAATAAAAAGGAATTTTAATTTTAAAATTTTTCTTATGTGGATAATATAATTTAAAAGAGAGTTTAAAAATTTAAATCCTTCCTTTTATAAGATTCTACAAAAGATTAAGAGAAGAGTTAAAATCTCTTTCCTTATTTGTAAATTAAAAGGTTGATTTTAATTTTGGTAAAAACTTTCCTTTTAATTATATTCATGATTTAAAAGAAAGTTTAAAAATAAAAAAATTCTCTTTTATTAGTTTCTACAAAAGATTAAGAAAAGATTTAATATCTTTCCTTATTTGTAGATTGAAAGGAGATTTTAATTTTTAGAGATAACTTTCCTTTTTGGAAATTATCCACATGTTTAAAAGAAAGATTTTAATTTATAAAATTCTTTTTATTAACCAATCATGAAGGGATTAAAATTATTGGAGAAATTTTTATAAATTTTTAAAAACAAATTAGGAAGTTTTAATTTTTGTTTTAATTAAAACTCTCCTTGTTTTGGGGAGAAGAGTGGCCGGCCATTATAATTTGAAAAGAGAAAATTATTTTAATTAAATAAATTTTCCTTTTCAATGGCAAAAGAATTAAGGAAGTTTTTATTAAATTTTCCTTATTTGCCAAGACCAAGGATTATAAAAGAGGGGGTAGAGGAGGCTTCAAGGCTAATGACTCTATTCTTTTCTTTCCTCTCCTCTCCTTTGTGTGGCCGAAACCTTCTCATGGTGGAGATAGCTTTGGTGGCCGGATCTAAGAAGGAGAAGAAGGAGAGAAAAGAAGCCTCTTTTCTAGCATCCCTTGGAGCATGGTGGTGGTGGCCGAACCTCTTCATCCTAGGAGAAGTTTTGATGGCCGAAACTTGTAAGGAAGAAGAAGGTGCTTGGTGGTTCTCATCTCGGAAGATCGTTGCCCACACAACGTCCGAGGTTAGAAGAGGAATACGGTAGAAGATCAAGAGGTCTTTCTAAAAGGTATAACTAGTAATTTTTGTTTCCGTATCATACTAGTTATTTTTGGAAATAATACTAAATACAAGAGGCATACGATTCTAGAGTTTTGAATTTGTTTTCGATATAGTGTTCTTTTGTTTTTGTTTCCCTTGTGATTTGATTGTTCTTTTCGGTTAACCTAAAGTTATTTTAGGAAATTAAATATTAGCTTTCCATAAAAGGTTTTGTCTAGTCGGTGGTGGTTGCTCCCATATCCAAGAAGGCCATGTGCCTCGCCACGTCAGTACTGGGAACCAATTATGGAAATTAATATTTAATGGAATTAATAACTTAAGGTGATTTGGGTCGAACATGTTAAGTTCCGCAGGAGACCCAAGTCAAAACCTAAAAGAACAAATAGATTAAGTTTTGGATCAAACGTGTTAAGTTCCGCAGGCGATCCAAAATTTAATTTAAAAGAACACATGGCAGCTAGGAAAAGGTTCAGACCTTTGTACAAAATTTTTGTACAGTGGAACTTCTAGGTTTTCCGAGTAGCAACCAACAAAGGTGATGTTGGATCTCAACATTCTTGTAACATTGGGTAGTAATGATGTGTTGCTAGATACCGCTCATTACTTATGCTTCTAAATGGGTTTAGGGGCATTGCCAACGTTACAAGAACATATAGGGTCACACACTAAGGACAATTAGATGGAGATTAGGTTCATATGATGAACCAAGAGGATTAGATTCATTTGATGAATCAAATTGGATTAAGAGTAATCCAAATTAGGCTAATTGAGTTGGACTCAAGTTGATTCATGTATTCAATGAGTCTAATTTATATTATGACTCATTAAATCAACTTAATTTAATGAATTAGATTCATTATATTATGTTGGCTTGAATCAAATGGTTAGATTAGATCAACCATGGAAGAGATTTGGTCAAGTTTGACTTGACTTGAGAGGAAGAGGAAGAGTCAAGTTTACTTGACTAATTGCCACATCATAAGTGAGATGGCAAGATGTGGACCAATGATGATGCTCCACATCATCATGGTGTGCCACTTCATGGAGGTTACAAGCCTCCTTTCCCATTAATGTGGCCGGCCACATTAAATGAGTGGGAGTTACTCAAGTGGCCGTCCACACAAGATGATGAATGGGAATGAATTTTCATTCAAGACTCATTCATTCCATCTTCTTCCTCTAGCTCTCCTTCTCCCTCTCCTCCTCAACTTGGCCGAACCACACAAGGTGCTAGCACACCCTTTGTGTGGTTTTTCTCCACCTACGTGTCCGTGTGGATACTTCTATAGGGGTATCTATTTTGATACTCTCGAGATCCGGCACCGTTTGGATGAGCGGGAACGCGAAGGGCTTCCCTTCAAAGGTATAACCTTTTCTTTTGTAGATCTAAGTGTAGATCTAGGTAGAAACTCGTATTCATGTGTTTTCAAACTTTTTCTTTGCACGGGTCCGTTGGCTAGGGGCTTTCGGGGTTTTCGCGACACGAAAAAGCGATTTTCGCGGCCCGAAAAACCCAACACGTCGCAACGTGTCTTTCCTGTCAGAAGTACCACAGTTTCTCGCATAAGCCGACGGAAGAAATGAAAGTGTCCACAGTGTCCTACCCGTTCGACCAGTAGGGAATGGACATTGTAGGACCCTTCCCTATGGCGACTGGACAACGGAAGTTCTTATTGGTGGCAGTAGATTACTTCTCCAAGTGGGTGGAGGCTGAGTCATTAGCCAAGATAACCGAACACATGGTCAAGAAATTCATCTGGCAAAACATCATCTGTCGGTTCGGCATTCCGCATCGGCTTGTGTCGGACAACGGGCGGCAGTTCGTCAGAAAGTAGCTCGAGGAATGGTGCAATGGATATGGCATTGAGCAACACTTCATGCTTGTGGCGTATCCCCAAAGCAATGGTCAAGACGAAGTAGCCAACCGGGAGATACTCCGAATTCTTCGGGCTTGGCTCGACCACATGGGAGGAAGCTGGGTGGACGAGCTGCTGGGGGTCCTATGGGCAATCCGCACGACCCCTAAGGAGGGAACGGGAGTAACGCCGTTCCACCTGGTGTATGGAGGCGAGGCGGTCGTCCCGGTCGAAGTCGGCGTAGAGTCCACCCGGATCCAGAACTACGACGAAGATAATTCCGAGCGAAGGCAGCTAGAATTGGACTTGATCGACGAGGAGCGAGCCAAAGCGTCCGTCCGGCTGATGGCCTACAGGCAGAGAATGAAGCAGAACTACAACCGCCGTGTGATTCCTCGAGCATTCCAGGTGGGCGACTTGGTTTGGAAGAAAGTGAAGCCGGTCGGAGACGTAGGCAAGCTGGAGGCTCCCTGGGTGGGACCCTTCAAGGTCGTCAAGAAGCTCTGATCTGGAGCCTACTACTTGGAGGATGAGGATGGACGGCGGCTGGATAGGCCATGGAGAGCAAACCACCTCCAACCCTATCGGGCTGGATGAAAGGTGCGTCGATGTAACATATTTTCATGAATATTCTGTTCGGATGTATCTTTTGGCTGCAGGAATGAAAGTTATAAGAACAAAGCAAAGACATGAGCATGGTGCGCCCATTGGATGGATGTATAAAGGCATGATAAAGACCCCGTGCCATTTGGCAGGACGTATATTATCCGAGCCAAATGCTCGATGATGAAGACCCCGTGCCATTCGGCCGGGTGTATATTATCCGAGCTAGAAGCTCATTATTGAAGACCGTCGAGCAGCGACGTTAAATCTTAGAGTCGAACCGGCGACTATAAACCCCCCGGTCGGAAGACCGTCGAGCAGCGACGTTAAATCTTAGAGTCGGACCGGCGACTATAAACATCCCGGTCGGAAGACCGTCGAGCTCCGACGTTAAACCCTAGAGTCGAACCGGTGACTATAAACCCCCGGTCGGAAGACCGTCGAGCAGCGACGTTAAATCTTAGAGTCGAACCGGCGACTATAAACCCCTCAGTCGGAAGACCGTTGAGCAACGACGTTAAATCTTAGAGTCGAATCGGCGACTATAAACCCCCCCGGTTGGAAGTCCGTCGAGCAGCGACGTTAAATCTTAGAGTCTAACTGGCGACTATAAACCCCCCGGTCGGAAGACCGTCGAGCAGCGACGTTAAATCTTAGAGTCGAACCGGTAGAGTCGAACCGGCGACTATAAACCCCCCGGTCGGAAGACCGTCGAGTAGCGACGTTAAATCTTAGAGTCGAACCGGCGACTATAAACCCCCCAGTCGGAAAACCGTCGATCAGTGACGTTAAATTATAGAGTCGAATCGGCGACTATAAACCCCCCGGTCGGAAGACCGTGGAGGAACGACGTTAAATCTTAGAGTCAAACCGGCGACTATAAACCCCGCGATCGGAAGACTGTCGAGCAGCGACGTTAAATCTTAGAGTCGAACCGGCGACTATAAACCCCCTGGTTGGAAGACCATTGAGCAGCGACGTTAAATCTTAGAGTCGAACCGGCGACTATAAACCCCCCGGTCGGAAGACCGTCGAGCAGCGACGTTAAATCTTAGAGTCGAACCAGCGACTATAAACCCCTAGGTCGGAAGACCGTCGAGCAGCGACGTTAAATCTTAGAGTCGAACCGGCAACTATAAACCCCCCGGTCGGAAGATCATCGAGCTCTGACGTTAAACCCCAGAGTCGGGCTGGTGACTATAAACCCCCCAGATGAGGCAGCGTCGCGTCGAAGCACCTCGTCGAGGCATTGGCAAAGAAGCCATGAAAGAGTGGAGAGTCGTTTGACTGATCGGCGAAGTAAAGGGAAACACTAAGTTAAAAGCTCATAGAAATCCCTACTGAAAAGTCGTCTGACCGATCGGCGCGGTATATGCAAACACCCCGGCGACAAAATCATAGAAGTCCCAGGCATAGTGGGAGGTCGTTTAATCGGTCGGCGAAATTAAGAAAGCCTTTACGAAAAAAAAAAGTCTAGCGACCGGTCGGCATAGTCAAAAGGAACACTCGAAAGTAAAGGCTAACGCAACAAGAGTGGGCATTCATTTAAAGTTAGCATTTGAAGGTTACAGATGCCACATGAAAATTAAAGACTCGCCGATCGGAAGCATTACTGAAAATACATCATTCAAGGAAGTCAAAGATATGCTTTGGGATGGTAGTGAGAAGCGCAGCATGCTCCGTCGCAGGGATGACCACTAACTCGGGGAGCTGACCCTTGGTCTTCAGATAATCCGCCGTGGCTGTGATGGCCAACTCGAAGGCGATGACCAGCCGGTTGCACACCTTCTCCATGAACCCAGCCGAGCGGACGTAGTTTTGTCTCAAGGCGGCGACGCGGCCCGGCTCCGCCTCTTGGTACTCTTTGAAGGCAGCACGGGAAGCGTCAAGAGCTTCTTGCAGGTCCTTCAAATCACCCTTGAACTTAGTCACCTCCTCCGAGCGGCCTTTCTGCTCGCCTTCTAGCAGCTCGGCTAGCTCATTCACGCGCTGCTCCAAAGCACGGGCTTCCACGTTCTTCTTGTCCAGATCGGCGATGGCGGTGTTCTTCCGAGTGGTGGCCAGCTCAATCTTGCGGTCATAGGATTTGACCTTCTTGTCTAGCTGGTCCAACATGTAGGTCTGATCGGCCGTCTTCTTCCTCTCGGCCTCCAACAGAGCCTTGGTTTTGTCGAGCTCCTTCTGCAGTTCGGCATAAGAAGGGCCTCGGGAGGATGACGAGCCGCCCTGACTCTTCAGTCTCTTCAGCTCGTCCTCCACCATCGCCAAGCGGTTGGAGACAACAATCTCTTCCACCCATCGCTGATGTACAATAAAAGGTTAAGGAGGCCGATTGGGAAAACTACATAAAGAAGAAGTAAACCTTACCCCGGTGGATTGCTGCATGTGGCTGTCAGCCAGCTTGTCGAGCGGTATCATGGCTACCTGAGCCCGAGCGTCCGCCCACATCTCAGCTAAAGACCCCTTCATAGTGATCATATGCTCGGGGGTCGTCGGCCGATCGGACTCGGCCATGAACGCCTCGGTAGGGAGATGCAGAGTGGCCCTAACCGTACGGCGCCGGCCCGGAGTCGTCTGAGCAGACACCAGAGGATCAGAAGCGGGGCTGGACATGGTGGACAAAATGCCCGAGCGGAGGACTCGACGTGGTGCTGGAGGAAGGGAAGCAACCGAAACCGCTTCGAGGGGGACACAGGTGCCTCCAGTTGAGAAGGAGTCCGGTCAGAAGATAGAGCCTGGACCGATGGTGCCTGGCCGCGTGGGGAGGCGGTGCCCGTCTGCTCGGACGCTCGCACAGCAGAGGTTGCCGAACGGAGGAGCTTCTCAACTCTCCGTCTTTTCCTATTGAGTGGGAGCTCGTCCTCCGGATCGGAACTTTCCTCTCGAACGGCCGGTTCCTGGCCAGAAGTTGCACCGCCGGCAACATCCATAGGCGAAGGCTAAGAGGCCGACTCGCCTGCCAGTTAGCTAGAGCCCTAGAGCCAATCATTTGATGATTGTATTATGGACTTGTTGTATCATATTCTATATAAATAAAGGCATTTGGTTTTTGGTTATTATACTTACATGTATTGGTGTCAAATAAACTAAGTATAATAACGTCCTTGATTAGAAGGTTCTTACCTATATCAATCGATTGGTTGAATCGATAGTGAGATGATATAGGAAACACTACTCTTAATCATTCCTAGACGAGTATTAACATTCAGGGACAATGTTAATGCAATAAGACTAGCATGTAGGTCAACTCGATGAGTTAATCTCACAAGTCATGTATATAGAGATATCAAGTTGACACATGGGTATGCATTAGAGAATGTATACTGAATGACCCGCCATGAGAAAGTATCATGGATCGTTATATGAGTGTCATATACTTTCTCATGTGGCTATTAGTATGACTACTAGTCCTTAGACCTGAAGTCACCATGGTTCCCTACATAAGGAGTTATGTACTTTAGTTTCGTCAAACGTCACTCGTAACTAGGTGGACAATAAAGGCGATTACTGGGTATCTAACAAATTATGCGGAGGGATGTGAGTGATGTAGATGGGATCTATCCCTCCTATATAACGGGAGTGACATCGATATTCTTGATAGAGTGAGACCACGAAGTGCATGGCCATGCCCAAATGAGTCAATATGAGATATTGAACTCATTTGATTGAGTGAGTCTACTTGGAGTTCAAGATTTAGATTGGTCAGAGGATGAACGGTCTATGCCTCACATTGATCAATCTAGATGTCTAGAATAGAAGGACACTTGTCATATATTGTGAGGAGTCATAATTAGTAGTCACAAGTTGATGTTGGATCTCAACATTCTTGTAACTTGAGTAGTAATGATGTATTGCTAGATACCGTTCATTACTTATGCTTCTAAATGAGTTTAGGGGCTTTGCCAACGTTACAAGAACCTATTGAGTCACACACAAAGAACAAGTGGATGGAGATTTGGTTCATATGATGAACCAAGAGGATTAGATTCATGTGATGAATCAAATTGGATTAAGAGTAATCCTAATTGGGCTAATTGAGTTGGACTCAAGTTGATTCATGTGTTCAATGAGTCTAATTTAGATTATGACTCATTGAATCAATTTAATTAAATGAATTAGATTGATTATATTAAATTGGCTTGAATTAAATGGTTGGATTAGATCAACCATGAAAGAGATTAAGTCAAGTTTGACTTGACTTGAGAGGAAGAGGAAGAGTCAAGTTTGACTTGACTTTATGCCACATCATTTGTGACTTGGCATTAGGAGAACTAATGATGATGTGCCACATAATCACATGTGCCACCTCATGGAGGTTACAACTATTCTCTTTAATGGCCTCCACATTAATTGTGATTAATGTGAAGGGGGTTACACCACTTGATGGAAAAAGAGAAGTTTTTCTTTTGGTGAGTAACTCTCATTCAAGTGATCTTCCTCCTCCTAAGCTCTCTTCTTGCTCCTTCTCTTCTCTAGGTCATGGGTTTCAAGCAAGGGAGAAGAAAGGAGAGTGAATCTAATCCAAGAAGAAAGGTTAGTGAAAGTCACATAGAGATTTTAGAGGAGTGTGTTCTCTTCTTTTCTTTTCTTCTTCTTCCAATCCCATCCGAGAGCATCAAGAAGTGCTAGCACACTTGTGATGTTCTCTTCACCATCCTTGTGTGTTAAAGAACACATCTTGTTCGTGTGGATACTTCTAGAGAGTTGTCTACTTTGACAACTAGAGATCCGGCATCTCCTTGGACAAGTGGGACTCGCGAAGGGCACGCATCGAAGGTATAAAATTTTTCTCCATGTAGATCTAAGTGTAGATCTAGGTAAACTCTACTCGTAGTTTTTCAAAATTTTTCTTTGCACGGATCCATTGGCTAGGGAGTTTCGGGGTTTCCGTGACGCGAAAAAGCGGTTTTCGCGGCCCGAAAAACCCAACACTGCCTGCGCTTCGCTCTCGTCCTCATGAGAGACGACCGGAGCAATGCCCAGTTGCTCCATATCCTTGGCTGCTGCCCTTCGAGCGCGGCCGCTTTCTTCTTCAAAATTATGAACAGTACCGACTCCATTACGATGTTCGCTGCAAAGAAAAGAGAAGGAAATCAGTTAGAACTCAAGGCAAATGTATAGGTGAAGTCCTTACCGAAGCTGCTCGGGAGGGGGGTCCGGCTCGGACTCAAACCAAATATGTACATCACTCCTTCAGGTAGGAGCTTGTTGATGTCGAGCTTCAGACCGGCTAGCAGATTCGCTGCTTGAAGATAGTCCGATCGGGTCTTATTTCTTCAGCTCTAGCGAGATGGGTGGTCCGACCTGCCATTTTGTACGGAAGGAGAGCCGCCCGGGAACACGAAGGTAGAAAAAATTCTCCTTCCAGTGTTTGTTGGAAGATGGCAACTTATCAAAAAAGACTAAGCCGGGCCGGGCTTGAAACAAATAAGTGCCCAGCTCGGACTGTTTGGGGTAATAAAAATAATAGAAGATCTCCGGGCGGAGAGGAATGTTGTGTATCTTAAATAAGACCACAACCTCGCACAGGAGGCTAAAGGTGTTGGGAACCAGTTGGGTGAGCGGAATGCAAAAGAAGTTACAAACTTCAACAATGAAGGGGTGAAGGGGAAACCGCAGACCGGCTACGAATTGGTCGCGAAAATGACAAAAGGCGCCGCGCGGCGGCTTGTGCGGCCGAGTGGAAGGTGAAGGTAAAATTAGCTCAAAGTCGGAGGGGATATCAAAAGCATTGAACAGGCTTTCAGCATCGCGCCGATCGAACCACGACTCCATGGTAGTATACCATGGGCCGAGAGCCGGGTCCGCAGGCTGAGAGGATCTTGCCATCGCCAGAGCAATGGAAGAAGCAGGGATCGAAAGGGAAAGCAAATGCGCAAGCGAGAAAAAGAGCGAAACAGTAATCAAAGGACGAAACGCAGCTGAGAGCGCGAAGAAAATGCAGGAATGAAAGGGAGAAAGGAGAAGGGACCTTACAAAGGAGTTGAGGATCGAAGGAAGAAGGCGGAGGGCCGTCGGAGAAGGGTAAATTGAAGTCGCCGGAATGCTGGAGCACCGAGGAAGGATACGGGACACGCGAAAGCAAGGGTGCGACGGAGGAAGAAGGTGAAGCCTTTATAAGGTTAGGCCCGATCGGCCTCGACCGTCCGATGCAGGTCAGAGGAACCGAGGCCCACATCGGGCCGTTCGTTTCAAATCACCGATGTCCCATCGGACACATCGCCGAACCGTACGATGACGCCAGCGGAGGCGCCACGTGGCACCATGCCATAGGGGCGCATTTAATGAGCGCCATTACAGCACGCAGCGCGCGTGCTCGGTCTTAATGGAGAGGATTTGCATGAATTCCAAGGAGATCCGAAGGGCGTCAGCATTGACAGTCGACGCAGCAGTAACCCCGCTCTCGGAAGAAGCCGAGCGGCCGGGGGGGAGGAACATTCCAGAGTGGTAGGGCGAGGTCATTCAGGCCGACCGTGTAACGCCCGCCCTCCCTGCTACCCTAAGGGACGGGGCTATGATACTCTACGTATAAATTTTTCTTTTTAAAACAGCGGAAGACTTAAAATAATTTTCATAGTTTTAATAAAAACTTTTCTTTTAAATTTCTTTTGAACTATACTATCACATGACATCAAAATCATAACATCAAATCCAGTGGAACCATAATGTCAAGCCACACATGTTTAGGTATCACAAGTCATAAAATACCAATGCATAGTTCTTTAAAGAAACTTTAAGCAGGTTCTTAATTAGTTGCCTAGCCACCGCCACACACATCTTCGTTGCCCCTCCTACTGCTCCTTTAGCTCATCCAGCTTTTCCCTTTATCTGTGGTACAAGGAAAGTAAGCTGTGAGCACTCATGGCTCAGTAAGTTCCTTTCCTACTCACTAAAGCCAAAAATCAGCACATAATCAAGAATGCATCAACAAGTCATAATCTCAACTAATCATGGCATAACATAGCATTCTATTCAAGCATATCATGCATCATAATATAATCACAACTAGTCATAGCATATCAAACATCATCATGGCCGAAACATATACCTAGTGCATTGCATAAAACATAGCTAGACATGGCATAACAACCAAGTATCATGGTATATCAAAGCATGGCCGAAACATGTATATCAAAGCATCATAACTATGGCCGAACATGTACATCAAGGCATCATCATATCCATGGCCGAAATCTATATATCAAGCATCAACATATCCATGGCCGAAACATGTCTATAAGGTATAGCATGAACATAACATTATCATACCTTATCATGGCATATCATAATCAAGAGCATAGCATGAAACATAGCATAATCATAAGGTGTATGCAATATGATTTTGGAAAACATGTATCCAAAAAACATGTGTATGTCTCATGATCTTTAAAATCATTTTCTTTTACATATATACTTGAAAGTAATCTCAACATAAGGGGGATCCCGGCTATGTACCACTTACATATTACGCGCAACCTTGTAGGTCCAAGGTAGCAAGTCTTGAACCCTACGAGGCAAACATACTAGGCCCTTAGTCCTAGGGGCACTTAGGAGCCCATCCCTAACGAGGTCCTTAGTCCCCGGGGCGCTTATGGAGCCCACCCTTGGTACAAGCCACTCACACATAAAGTAAAGTACATGTCATATATATCATGTATCATAAAAGCATGCATCACTTAGGCACACATCCTATCATAAAAGTATGCATCACTTAGGCATACATCATGTCATAAAAGTATGCATCACGTAGGCATACATCATATCATAAAGGTATGCATCACTTAGGCATACATCATGTCATAAAGGTATGCATCACTTAGGCATACATCATATCATAAAGGTATGCATCACGTAGGCATACATCATGTCATAACAATATGCATCACTTAGGCATAGATCATAAAAACATGCATATCTTAAGCATAAAGCATATCATCAAGCATGCATGATTTAACCACATAGAATATCATGGAAGCATGCATATTTTAAGCACTAAACATAGCATTAAAGCATGCATAATTTAACCACATATCATAACATAAGCATGCATATTTTTAGCACAAAGCATATCATATCATAAAAGCATGCATATCATATCATAAGTCATAAATCACAAGCATACATATTGAGCATAAGGGTGTATCTTGTGATTATCCTATCATAGGAAACATGGTATCATATTTATCTTGGTTTTAAGCTTCCTAAACCCTTGTGGCTGAAACCCTTTAGAGCTCAATTTAGGTTAAACACAATATCCAAGCATGTGGCACCTAAATTATCATCATAACATTTTCATAGGAAGCATTATAAACATGATTAACTTAGTTTCTAAGTTCCTCAAGTCCCTAATTTCATATGGCCGAAACCTTAAGGTGTGAAACAAGGTTCCATATGACATAAAAGCATGGACAAATTTAAATCATATTTATAACATTTTTACCAAGGAACAAGGTAAACACATTTGACACATTTGAATTAGTTCCTAAGTTCTTTAAGCCCTTAACATATGTCATGGCCGAAATTTAACAAGTTCTCATTAGGGCTACAAACAAGCATACAAGCATGTGAACTTGGACTAACATTATGTATAAATTCATACAAGGCATCATCCAATAGTTATGGCCGAAACATACCCTAGCATCATTTTAGGTCATAAAACAACATATAGCAATTGAACCTTGGCTTTCTACTTATCATATTTCATGTAGAGTGGCATGAGCATATTTAATTTAAGTCCTAGGGTCCCTAGGGCATCTAAACCTTCATGGCCGAGACTTACAATGGTCCATTTAGGTCATGGAAAAATTATACAAGCATGTGACACAAGCAATAGGTTATCATATTTTCATAAGAAGCATTTTAACACCTTTGGTTTAAATTCTAAGGCCTCTAGGTCTTTTAAACCCTACTTGGCCGAAACTCACAGAATATAAACTTTCTTCAAATAGCCTAAAAGCATGAGAATTTATACAAGTTTCATAGCATGTATAAGGACAAGCATAATGAGTATACATATGAATTGTGTCTTAGGCTTTCTCGATTTCTTTTTCTCTTTTTCTTTTATTTTTTTCTCATGGCCGAAACCTACCATTCCTTAGCTAGGTTTTTAAGTGGCCTAAAGCATGAAAAACCTATGTAAGTTTCATGGCAAAAGTTACTAAGAAACATATATACAAATTGGTTCATGAATAAGCTAGGACCCCTTGTGGTCATACATATTATATGTCATGCAACTAATTTTTCTACACCCTAATTAAGCATGAGGGCATTAAACAACTTTCATATCTAAATAGCACAGAGGTCTTGAGCATATTAAAATTTTGTTTAAGCATTTCTAAACTATTCATCTCATCATGGCCGAAAAACCCTAAGAAGGAGTTCATGAAATTCTAGCAATATTCAAGCATACAAATCCTTTAAGATCTTTGTATTCTATCACATGAGCATGGTTATTTAAATTTAAAGGTCTTCCTAACCCTAAAACCTTTCTTGACCGAATCATATGAGTGGGTTTTCTTTTAGTTTCAAATATCTTCTAAGGAAGAAAAACTAATACATGATCCTTAATATTTCATAGGGAGAACCTTGTACTAGTTGGGTAAAACAATAAATTTCCCTAGCCTCTTAAGAATATTTTTGGCCGAAATTCTAGGGTTCAATACTCCTCTGATCAAGCATCATATAGGTATAAAAGCATGAAGAAGAACCCCTTTACATAGCATAGAAAAATCTATCATGTAGTGAAGACTAGTTAAACACCATTAGATTTTGAAAGCTCTTCTTGGCCGAATTTTCTCAAACTTGTTTCTAGGTTTTAAAATCTTCATAAAATCCGAAAAGCACATAAAAGCCTTGTACCACAGGTGAGGGGAAGCTTACATCCTTTTTGCTTGTGGATCTAAGGTATGGTGAAGAAGAAGTAGCCTCTTCTTCTAGTTCCTTTCCCTTGATTCCCTTGCTAAGTCCTCCTGGTATCTTAGGTTTTCTTAGGAGAAAACCTTGGCTTGGGGCCAAAAATGGAGGAGAGGGGGAACTGAGGTTTCGGTGAGGGAGAGGAGAGAATGAGAAAAATGAGAGAAAATAGAATTTTCCCTTTACATATTCTCTTTTATGTTAAGGGGGAAGAGGTAGCAAACTTAGTTTTTGCTTTCCTTCTCCCTTAGCCTTTTTTTCTATTTTATTTTTATTTTTATTTATTTATTTATCCTCATCATTCATGGTGAAATAAGGGGGAATGAATCCCCTTAATTAACGTCTTTTATTTTCGGCAAAATCAAAGAGGAAGAGGGAGAGGAAGGGAGGAAGGCAAGTTGCCTTTCTCTTGCTCTTTTCTTATTTTCTTTTGGCTAGCTTTTACTCTTACCTTTATCATAAGTTTCCCTCCTTTGCTATCAATATCTTATTCCTATCCCAACTGGTTATTACCCATTAATTCTATGAAATATAATATAAGAGGTTCATGGTTCAATCCTTGACCTCTTCCTATTTTTATTTCTTTTTATTTCCTTTTTAGTTCAACTCACTTCCTATTATTTTCTAAGGCAAAATCCCACATTCATATATTTATCTTACAAGCTTAGTGGGTATTACAGACCGGCAGTCCAGTCAGTCGGACTTAGCGCCTCCTTCGATTAGACTTGAAGGGGAGGCATGTGTGATCTGGTGATAAGGACGGGGGATCCTCGTTGGCGGAAGGTCAACGATGCGTGGAGGTCAGAGGTCAAGAGATTCAACCCTGAGACCGGTCGACCGGACGAAGCGGACCGACTAACCGGGTGATGTAGGTCGACCGACCGTGAGTCCCCCGAACCGAATGAAGACAACCCGACTGGGGGTCGGGTTTCCGATGCTCAAGGTAAAATGGTTTCAAGGGCCGAGCGGGCTGTCCGTTCGGCCGGTGCACAAGGCAACACAGGCGGGAGCAGTCTCATCAGAGCATACGATCGATGCAGAAGTTATATGCCTGCCGAGCGGCCTACCCGCTCGGCCCTGAAGCAGACAGGGAACGCAAGAGGACAAAGGAGACAGGGGATAACATCATCCTCGAGATGCCTGCCACCGACAAGCAGCAGAGTTGGCGGCCTAGCCGTACACAGGATAATACGGCGGAAGCTTCCACCGTCACATCCGGGATATGCTCGGGCAATTACGGAATGGCGCCAAAGGTACTTTTCTGACAGAGGCTTGTTAAGGTATGTTTAGGGAAGCGTTCATGCATAGAGAAGCGTGCCCACACCTCCCCGGGGTCCTATATAAGGACCCCCAGACGTCGACGAAGGTATGCGCAACTCTTTACTGTAGCCACATTACGCTGCCTCTCTCGTTGCCTGACTTGAGCGTCGGAGGGCCGTCGCCGGGAAACCTCTCCCGGCTCGGCTTCTTTGCAGGTTCGCCGGAGAGCTACACTACTAGTCGGAGACAGCGGAGCGTGCCACGTCCCTAGCGTCCGTCGACTCAGCGCTCGGACAGGATCAACCATCAATTATGAACAGATCACAAGTGACATTATATTGTGGACTTTATTATACATGATGAGATACCCACTAATTGTAATCAAATCATAATTTATCTCATGCTATGCATTATAGATTGTATTTCATTAATTGAGTTTAAGAACAAATCACATACATATAGAATATACACTCAAATAGTAAATTTATTTATCAAATAAATAATATAATATCTAGGACGATTGCCTTAGGATACTCTTAAATATAACATACTCTCACTTGGACTAATGCCAATCGCCTTGGTATCTAATACTAGAGGACTCAACATGCCTCTCAAACTTACTTTATGGTAGAAGTTTTGTCAAAGGATCTTGTAGGTTCCTTTATATGGGAATTTTCTCAATTTATATTTCTTTCTTACCTATGATCTCTCTAATCAAGTGATAGCAATGAAGCACATATTTAGATCATTGATGAAACCTAGGTTCTTTGGCCTGTGCAACAACCATTATTGTCATAGTAAACTGGTAATGCTTTAATCATACTCGCAATCACTCCAAGTTCAGTGATGAACTTCTTGATCCAAATCACTTCCTTTGCGTCTTCAGAAGTCACAATTTATTTTGCCTCAGTGGTAGAATTAGAAATGATTTCTTATTTAGAACTTTTCTAACTTATTGTGCCTCCATTTAAGATGAATATATATCCAGACTTGGACTTGGAGTCATCATTGTTCGTCTGAAAATTGACATCAATATACCCGTGTATGACCATATCACCATCTACATATATCAAGAACAAATTCTTAGTTCTTCTTAAGTATTTAAGGATTATCTTAATAACCATCCAGTGATCCATTTCTAGGTTCAATTGATATTGGCTCTAACACTCAAATCGTTTGATACATCAGTCTTGGTACATAACATAGAATACATGATCGTTCCTATAGTTGACGTATATGGGAACAGACTCATGCACATCCTCTCATCTTGTGTGCTCAGACACATAGATTTTTAAAGGTGAATCTCATATCTTATGGGAAGAAAACCTTTCTTGGATTTTAGCACTTTATCTATGTATGTAGACTGTGAAAGATTAAGCAACCATCTTAACCTATCTTAACCTATCTCTATAGATCTTAATCCCAAGGATATAGCTTTCTTCTCTCATGTCTTTCACGGAGAATGTTTTAGACAACCAAAAATTAACTAACTATAGAAAATAATCAGCTTTTGTAAGAGTAATATGTCATCAATATATAATATTAGAAACACGACCGCACTCCCACTAACCTTCATGTACATGCAAGATTCATCTGAATTTTATGAGAAATCAAACTCTTTGGTTACCTCATCAAAATGGATGTTCCAACTCCTAGATGTTTTCTTCAGTTCATAAATATACCATTGAAGCTTGTATACTTTATTTTTATCAATAGATATATGAAATCCTTAGGTTGTATCATATACACATCCTCAAATAGATTTCTATTAAAGAAAGATATTTTCATATCTATTTGACATATATTATAATCATAATGAGCAGTTATGGCCAGGAGTATCTGAATAGATTTAAGCATGGCTACTGATAAAAAGGTTTCGTCATATTCAATACCATATTTTTGATGATATTCTTTCTCTACCAATCATGCTTTATAGGTAATTACATTACCATCCATATCAATTTTCTTCTTGAAAATTCACTTGTACCTAATAGGTGTTGTACCTTCGGGTGGATCTACTAAGTTCCAAACTTAGTTTTCATACATGGAATCCATTTCCAATTTCATAGTTTTTAACCATTTGTCCCTTTCTAAACTTTTCAAGACTTCTTTATAGCTAGTAGGCTTCTTATCCTCAATCAATAATACATATTTTGATTCACTTATGAGAAATCTATATTTCTTTGGAATTTGACGTGTTTTACTAGATCTATGAAGAGGTGGTGTAACAATAGGTTCAACCATGATCTCATCCTCATGAGTAATCGACTGAGTTCTTAATTAAGCGTCTCTTCTATATCTATTAGAGTCTTTTAAACTACCCCAAGTTCAAACTCACTCCCACTATTTTCCTATAAGAGAAACTCTTTCTATATGAATATAGCATGTATTGAAATAAAGATCTTTTGTTTTAATGGATGATAGAATTAGTAACCCTTATTTTCCATAGGGTAACCAATAATAAATAGACACTTATCAGAATTAGTATCTAACTTATCTAATACAGTCATCTTCATATAAGCAGGGCAACCCCTTGTCTTTAAATAAGACAAATGAGATTTCTTACCAGTCCATATCTTATATGGAGTAGTAGAGACTACCTTAGTCGGGACCCTATTTCGCAAGTAAACAACTATCTCGAGTGCATAGATCCAAAAGGATTTGGGAAGATTTACATGATTCATCATCGACCTTGTTGGGTTCTTCGGGCCGCGAAAACCGCTTTTCGCGTCGCGGAAACCCCGAATCGCCCAAGCCACGGATCTCGTGCAAGATAAAACCGAACGAAAATACGAGTACGAGTTTGAAAAACTTTACGATCTACAGTAGATCTACAAAGAAAACACTTTATACCTTTGATGCGATGCCCTTCGCGTTCCCGCTCGTCCAAATGATGCCGGATCTCAAGACCGTCAAGCGCCGGTCCTCTAGAAGTATCCACACGGACACACTAGATGGAGATGACCAAAAACCAAGGTGTGCTAGCACCTATGTGGTTTGGCCAAGGGAGGAGAGGGAGAGGGAGAGCTTGAGAGGGAGAGGGAAGAAGATGCACACAAGTGAATGGAAAATGAATTTCTCACCCAAAAACCAAGTGGCCGGCCACTTTCAAAAATCACATTAATTGCATTAATTGCAATTAATATGAAACCATTAAGAGAGTGGCTTTGTAACTTCCATGAGGTGGCACCCATGATGATGTGGAACATCATTATTGGTCCACCTAATGCCAACTCACCAATGAGGTGGCAAAAGGTCAAGTCAAAATTGACCTTTGGTCTTCCTTCTCTAGTCAAGTCCAACTTGATCCAATCTCTACCATGGTTGATCTAATCCAACCATTTGATTCGAGCCAACTTAATATAATGAATCTAATTCATTAAATTAAATTGATTTAATAAGTCATAAGCTAAATTAGACTCATTAAATACATGAATCAACTTGAGTCGAACTCAAGTTAGCCCAATTAGGATTACTCTTAATCCAATTTGATTCATCAAATGAATCTAATCCTCTTGGTTCATCATATGAACCTAATCTCCACCTAATTGTCCTAAGTGTGTGACCCTATAGGTTCTTGTAACGTTGGCAATGCCCTAAACCCATTTAGGAGCATAAGTAATGAGCGGTATCTAGCAACACATCATTACTACCCAAGTTACAAGAATGTCGAGATCCGACATCACCTTGTGACTACTAATTGTGACTACTCACAAAATAATGACAAGTGTCCTTCTATCCTAGACATCTAGATTGATCAATATGAGGCATAGACCGTGTCATCCTCTAATCAATCTAAATCTTGAACTTCAAGTAGACTCACTCGATCAAATGAGCTCAACATCTAATGTTGACTCATTTGGGCATGGCCATGCACTTAGTGGTCTCACTCTATCAAGAATACCGATGTCGCTCCCGTCATATGGGAGGGATAGATTCCATCTACATCACTCACATCCCTCTACATAATTTGTTATATACCCAGTAATCACCTTTATAGTCCACCCAGTTACGGGTGACGTTTGACGAAACTAAAGTACATAACTCCTTATGTAGGGATCCATGGTGACTTCAGGTCTAAGGACTAATAGTCATACTAATAGCCACATGAGAAAGTATATGACACTCATATAACGATCCATGATACTTTCTCATGGCGGATCATTCAGTATACATTCTCTAATGCATACACATGTGTCAGCTTGATATCTCTATATCCATGACTTGTGAGATCAAGTCATCGAGCTGACCTACATGCTAGTCTTATTGTATTAACATTGTCCCTGAATACTAATACTCGACTAGGAATGATTTAGAGTAGTGTTCCCTATATCATCTCACTATCGATTCAACTAATCGTTTGATATAGGTATGAACCCTCTACTCAAGGACGCTATTATACTTAGTCTATTTGGCACTAATACAAATAAGTATAATAACCAAACAAATGCCTTTATTAATATACAAGAATATGATATACATGAGTCCATACAATCATCAAATGATTGGCTCTAGGGCTCTAACTAACAATCTCCCACTAGCACTAGTGCCAATCAGTATAGGCTCTAAGGCCTAATGACCTAGTATGACCATCATGCTTCCTCTGTGCCAAAGCCTTAGTCAAGGGATCTGCGATGTTAGCCTCTGTAGGTACTCTGCAAATCTTCACATCTCCTCTATCGATAATCTCTCGAATGAGATGGAAGCGCCGTAGTATGTGCTTGGTCCGCTGGTGTGAGCGAGGTTCCTTCGCCTGTGCTATAGCTCCATTGTTGTCAAAATAGAGCTCAACTGGGTCAGCGATGCTAGGAACCACCCCAAGTTCAGTGATGAACTTGCGGATCCAAACTGCCTCCTTTGCTGCCTCTGATGCAGCAATGTACTCGGCTTCTGTTGTAGAATCAGCTACTGTATCCTGCTTCGAACTCTTCTAGCTGACAGCACCACCATTAATGCAAAATACGAATCCCGATCGGTAATCATCCCGATCGGTCTGGAAGTGGCATCACCGTAACCCTTTACGGTTAGCTCATCATTGCCTCCATATATCAAGAAATATTCTTTAGTCCTTCGTAAGTACTTAAGAATATTCTTGATCGCTATCCATGACTTTCACCGGATCTGACTGGTATCAAGCATACGAGACATCAGGTCGAGTACATAGCATGGCGTACATGATCGATCCTATGGCTGAGGCATAAGGGATCTGATCCATGCGGTCTCTCTCCTCTCTAGAAGAGGGACCTTGAGTCTTCGAAAGACTCACGCCATGTGACATCGGCAGAAATCCCTTCTTGGAGTTCTGCATGGCAAACCGAAGGAGTACCTTGTCAATATATGTACTCTGACTTAGGCCAAGCAATCTCTTAGATCTATCTCTATAGATCTGTATCCCTAGAATGCAGGATGCCTCACCTAAGTCCTTCATTGAGAAGCAACTCCCTAGCCAGGTCTTGACAGACTGAAGCATAGGGATGTCCTTCCCAATGAGTAGTATGTCATCCACATATAATATGAGGAAGACAACTATGTCCCCTACAACCTTCTTGTAGACACAAGGCTCATCTTCGTTCTTGATGAAACCAAACAGTTTGATCGCATCATCAAATTGAAGATTCCAGCTCCGAGAAGCTTGCTTTAGTCCATAAATGGACCTATGCAGCTTGCATACTCTGCTAGTATGCTGTGGAACTACAAAGCCCTCAGGTTGTGTCATGTACACATCCTCGAGTAGGTTTCCATTCAGAAACGTGGTTTTGACATCCATCTGCCATATTTCATAGTCATGGTAGGCTGCAATAGCAAGCATGTGTTGGATCGAGACGCGCTAGAGGGGGGGGTGAATAGCGCTCGTGGCTATTTGTTCGATTATCGGAATCGTAAAACGTTCGTAGAGTAATTAAAGCAGCGGAAATAAAGGAAACAAACACAAGAACACAGTGGTTTACTTCGTTCGGAGCCTAGGTCGACTCCTACTCGAAGGCCCGCGATCCTTGATCGCTTTCCGTGGGCAACAACTATAATTTCGTATGAATATTACAGATTAATTACAAAATGTAACTGCAATTAAAATTATACCGACAACAGTAGTAGAAAAGAAATCTGAGCTTCGGGTCGTCGGAATGTTGCAACAGCACTTCGGAAGCAGCACTTGAGCAGAACACAGCAGAATGGAAGCTTGGAAGTTGTGTATTGAAGCTGCTGGTCGAGACCCCTTATAAAGGGGGTTCAAGGCGCCTTATATTGTTCACCAAGGCGGCTTGAACGAGCCGAGTCACCCGCGTGGATCAGCACGGACCTGGTCGAACTCTATCTGGTTCAAGGTGCCTTCAGCCTATCTAAGGCGCCTTCAACCTCCGGTCCAAGGCGCCTTGAACTCCAGTTTGCTGCGCTGGCCTTTTCCTGGCTCGCACCCGAGGCGCCTCCAAGCTCCATGGAGGCGCCTCGGACACTGTTCATCCGAGTTGTAACTTGATCCTTTGTTCCTGCAAAATGTGTTCGTCTCAAACACATACCCTGCAAAACAAAGTTAGCACAGAAACATAATGAATGATAAAAGTTTTGACAGCATTCGAACTGTCCGGGTCTGACTTCAGGTTTCCTCCCGGAAACCCTAGGTCGACCCGACGCCTACTGTTAACGCGTCCTCACCTACTCCACTCAGGAGATTTACCTGTTGCCAGTACGATCCTCCAGATCGACTGGACTTTTGCTCGGCACTCGATGCTTCCGGACTTTCTGCTGAACATCCGCTTCACCGGCCAGTTCAGACTTTCACCTGGTTCGCGACACCAGGACTTTCCACCTAGGGTTACCACCCCCTAGGACTTTTGCCTGAAGCCATCGACCTGCCAAGACTTTCCGCATAGGGTTACCACCCCCTATGACCTAGGGTTACCACCCCCTAGGGTTTTACCTTGCCTAACCGCTGTTAGGACTTTCCTGAAACACTCAGCAAAAGCTGTCAGATAACAAAGCACCTTAACTTTGAATCCTTTGCCATTATCAAAACTTAGGTTCGATCGTCGGATGCTTCCCGCACCAACAATCTCCCCCTTTTTGATTATGGCAACACGTAATTCAAAGTTAAGAAAAACAACATATGTAATAACTGCATAAAGTTAACCAAGCTTAAGTAAATAAACTTCAAATGCAATAACAGTTAAGCTGGAAACTTTTAACTTTGTAATATTAGACTCCCCCTTAATAAAAGCCCTCCTTTTATTAAATACTTTGAATTTTCCTTTAACTTTAATTTACCTACTCTCCCCCTTTGCCATATATCAAAAATAAACCAGTTTGAAAGTAGATTTGTCTTTTTCTGAAGGAAAATTTTCAAAGAGGGAAAAAGATAAATTTTCTTCTTAGCAAAAACGACTTAGCTTTTTGAATTTTGGAATATGCCAAATTTGAAAATACTTAGCTATATATTCAGCTTCAAAATGATTTGTATTGAAAAAATATTTTGCCAAATAGCTAAGTTTAGAGTACAATCTAACTAAGTCTAGTTAAAATAGTCTTAAAATTAACTAAGTTTGAAAATATGAGTATTTGAATTTTCAATAAAAGGATTTGCTTAGAAGTTATAAAATATGAGGTCATTTGAAAAACAATAACTTTAAAATGTTATAAAAAGGTGACTAGATTTGAAAGTATTTGAATACTCACTTACATGGATAAGTGTTTTGAAAAACTGTAATTAAGTTTTGAATACTTATTTTGAAGAAAATTTGATATTAAAAAAAAACTATTTAGTTTTAGGACAGAGGGAGTAGCAGTAGTTTGGTTTCTAGTCCAAGCATGAGTCAAATTAAATTATTGAGTTTAATTTGATTAAGTATCAGAGCCTTAAAATAATCAGGTAAGGTAATTTGATTAGAACCTTAAAGTACAATCATGCTTAAAAAAAATTGAAACACACTTTTCCCAATTGTCTAACCTTTAGCTACTTGCTGATTGCCTAGAGGGCAGTAGCTTTCACATGGTTAGTCAAATTAAGTTCATTTGGTCCAGTTAGAGTTGGCTAGAGTTGGAAGACTTGACTTGATTATTATTTATGATGTGTTTAACGCCCAGACTCATATCGATGCACAAATATAAGCATTCCTGAGTCCAGACAATACCCTATGCATCTCACGCCATTCTAAGTTTGTCAAACACAAGCAAGGTATACCTAGGTGATTGTGAGATGCTCTGGCTTTAATCTGGGGGTACATAATATCTAGGGGAAAACCTAAGCTAAATCTAAATTTTAAAAATCTAACAAAATTAGAGTTTTGAAAACTGTTTTTCCTAGAATTTTAAAAGCAAATGATAACTAATTTAAAAAACATTGTCTATTCTACCCAACACATTCCTATTTGTCTTCTAAGTGAGCTGAACTCAAGTTCAGGTAAGGGTTTTGTGAAGATGTCAGCTAGATTTGATTTTGACTCAACATAGTTGAGTATAATATCACCCTTAGCTACATGATCCCTTACAAAATGGTGCTTCACTTCTATATGTTTAGTCCTTGAGTGATGAATTGGGTTTTTTGTTAAATTTATGGAACTTATATTATCAATTGATATTTTTGTGTTATGATAGTTCAGTTGATAGTCTTTAAGAGTGTGCATCATCCAAAGCAATTGAGATGTGCATTCACCTAAGGCTATATATTCAGTAGATAAAGCAACACAATGTTGCTTTCTACTTGACCAACTTACTAGGCATTGTCCTAGAAATTGACAACTACCACTTGTGCTTTTTCTATCTAACTTGCATCCGGCGTAATCCGAGTCAGAATAGCCAAGAAGGTCAAAGGTGCAAGTTCTAGGGTACCAGAGTCCTATATTTAGAGTACCTTTAATGTACCTAAGTATTCTTTTAACATAGGTTAAATGTGACTCTTTTGCACAAGATTGGTATCTTGCGCACATACCAACCGCAAATAATATGTCGGGTCGGCTTGCAGTTAGGTAAAGCAAGCTTCCTATGGCACTCCTATAGTACTTTGGATCTACTGGTTTTCCTTCAGGGTCAGAGTCTATGTTAATGTTGGTTGCCATTGGAGTATTTATTATTTTTGAATTTTCCATGCAGAATTTTTTAATTAATTCCTTTGCATATTTAGTTTGATAAATGTATATTCCATCTTTAGTTTGTTTTATTTGTAAGCCTAAGAAAAAATTAAGTTCACCAACCATACTCATTTCAAATTCATTTTCCATTAATCTAATAAATTCTTTTAAAAATTTAGAGTTATTTGATCCAAAAATTATATCATCAACATAGATTTGAGCTATGAAGATGTCTTTTTCTACAGTTTTTACAAATAGAGTTGGATCTATTTGACCTTGGTTGAAACCTTTGGATATTAAGTGATTTGATAATCGTTCATACCATGCCCTAGGGGCTTGTTTAAGTCCGTACAAGGCCTTTTTTAACTTAAATACATGATTAGGATATCCTAAGTCCTCAAATCCTGGGGGTTGGCTTACATATACTTCCTCCTTAATAAATCCATTTAAGAATGCTGACTTGACATCCATTTGGTATAGTTTAAATCCTTTGTTTGCATAGGCTAACAACATTCTAATGGATTCGAGTCTAGCTACTGGGGCATAGGTTTCATCATAGTCCAAACCTTCAACTTGGCTAAATCCTTTAGCTACAAGCCTAGCCTTATTTCTAATTATTTCGCCTTGATCATCTAGCTTGTTTCTAAATACCCATTTTGTATCGATTATTGATTTATTTGAGGGTTTAGATACAAGTTCCCAGACTTGATTTCTCTCAAATTGGGCTAACTCTTCCTGCATAGCTATGATCCAGTCCGGGTCAGGTAGTGCTTCTTCTATTATTTTTGGTTCGATTTTAGAAATTAGGGCAATCTGACTGTGGATTCTATAGGAGGATCTAGTTCTGACTCCTAGGTTTGGATCACCCAAAATTTGATCAGATGGGTGAGAGGTACTGGCCCTAGTTGGTCTTATAAGTGGGTCAGGGGCTGGTTCCTCTGGTTTATTAAGATTTGGTTGAATTTCATCATCTTCTATATTTCTTGGATCAATATCACCATTCTCATTTATATTTGGTAGATTATTTTCTTCATCAAATATTATATTAGTTGTTTCTTCAACTTTTAGGGTGTTTTGATTGTAGACTCTATAGGCTCGACTGTTTGAGGAGTATCCTAAAAATATTCCTTTGTTAGATTTGGGTGTGAATTTTCTTAAATAATCTTTAGTATTTAAAATGTGAACTTTACATCCAAATACTTTTAAATAATTTAAGTTAGGAATTTTATGATAATATAGTTCATAAGGAGTTTTCTTGTGAAATTTGTTGATCAAGATTCTGTTTTGAATATGATTTGCAGTATTTATTGCTTCAGCCCAAAATTGGTGATTTAAATTATATTCATTTAGCATGGTTCTAGCGGCTTCTTGTAGTGTTCTATTTTTACGTTCCACTAGACCATTTTGTTGGGGGGTTCTAGGACATGAAAATTCATGTTGATATCCATTTATTTCAAAAAGTTAGGTAAACCTATGATTTTCAAATTCTCCCCCATGATCACTTCTTATTCGTTTAATTTTAGTGTCTTTTTCATTTTCTACTAATTTGCAAAAATTACTGAATATTTCATAGGTTTCATCTTTTGTTTTTAGAAATTTTACCCATGTGAACCTAGACTAGTCATCAATTATCACTAAACAATACTGGTTTTTGTTTAGTGACTTGGCTCCATGTGAATCAAATAGGTCAAGGTGAAGGAGCTCAAGTAAAGTGTTAGTTCTTTCTAGATTGGTTGACTTGGTTTGTTTTCCTTGTTGACAAGCATTACAGATTGAGTTTTCAATAAATTTTAATTTGGGCAAACCTCTAACTAGACCATTATGACTCATTTTTGAAATGAGTCTAGTGTGAGTGTGACACAATCTTCTGTGCCACAAATCAGTTTCCTCTTCTTGTGTTAGAAAACACTTTCTTGAGGATGTCGGTAGATTAATTGAATACATATTATTTATCCTAAGTCCTTTAAGTAAGATTTCAGGATTTTCAATGTTTTTAACTAAACACTTGGTTTTGTCAAAAGTTACTAAGTATCCGCTATCACACAATTGGCTTATACTTAGTAAATTAAACTTGAAATTTTCAACTAAAAGGACTTTTCGAATAATAAAATCGGAATTGAGTTCGATATTAACTCTTCCGATTACCTTAAGTTGACCTTCGTTATCGAATGCAACTGATCCTAAGTTCTTGTACGTGAATTTAGTAAACTTCAATTTATCTCCAGTCATGTGTCTGGAGCAGCCACTATCCAACATCCATTGATCCAATTCCTACATAGGAAGTGGTTGAATTGTTTTAATGGATTTCACGATAGTTAAATTGAAGTAAACTTGTTAGAGATAAATTTTGAAATTGAGTTTTAAGGATAATTTTGAAATTGAGTTTTAAAGTAATTTTGAAATTGAGTTTTGAAATTGAGTTTTAAAATAATTTTGAGTTTTGAAAATAATTTTGAAATGATTTTGAAAGGAATTTTCAAATGAATTTTATTACTTAGTCATCTCACCCGATCTAAATTTTCAATCAGGGAATTCTATGATTGATGTGAGATGATTTATTGTTGAATTCAGGAGTTTGGTTTAACTTTGTGTTAGATTCAGATTTGGCTTTGGGTTCACCAAGTAAGCATTCTTTGGATAAACTTCTGGGCTATGGTGAGTCACAAGGAGCTCATTAAAGTAACCATGCCTTCGAGGTTTTCCAAATAGTCCTACCCATTGAACTTAATACCAATCCTTGGTCTAACTAGTCAGGATCCATTTAAGGGTAGCTTCGGTCAGTTCTACTTGGCCAAATGCACCAGGTCGAAGCCATATCTTCCTAGACATGCGATGCTCAAGCTTCCCTAACGTACTATTATCCAAAAACTTCACCAGTACTGTGGTTTAAGTTAACCTTAGTCCGTTTTAATCTAACCTTAATTACCCTGCCGGGTAATCTACTCATGTTTTACCCATTTCGGGTAGATTAGGTTCAGTTACCCTGCCGGGTAGCTTAGTTGGGGGTGCCAGCGAGTCTGGATCCTCCATCTTTATTTTAATTTAATTTCGAATCTTGAATTTATCACTTAATTTTGAAGTTGATTTTAATTTTGAGTTTTGAATTTATAATTTAATTTTGAATTTCAATTTCGAATCTTGAATTTAATTTTAATTTTAATTTCGAATTTTGAATTTTAATTTTAATTTTAATTTCGAATTTTGAATTTTGAATTTAATTTTTAATTTTAATTTCGAATTTTGAATTTAATTTTTAATTTTAATTTCAATTTCGAATTTAATTTTTTTTTTTAATTTTAATTTCGAATTTTGAATTTTGAATTTAATTTTTAATTTCAATTTTGAATTTTGAATTTAACTTTAATTTTTAATTTCAATTTCGAATTTTAATTTTAATTTTAATTTCGAATTTTGAATTTTAATTTTAATTTTAATTTCGAATTTTGAATTTAATTTTTAATTTTAATTTCGAATTTTGAATTTAATTTTTTAATTTTAATTTCGAATTTTGAATTTAATTTTTAATTTTAATTTCGAATTTTGAATTTAAATTTTTAGGATTGTTTTTCTTTTTGCTCCCCCTGGATCATGGCCTCGATATGGTCTATCGAGGTAGTATATTTGATTCTTCGGAACCCAGTATTGGCCAAGTCCAACTTGATTGACCAAGTTAGACTTGGAGACCCATGCTTGGACTGATTTAATACTTTGTTTGTTTATTAGTGATAAATAAGATCTATATTTACTTTTGTATCCCAACCCAGTTCTGTTGTAGACGGCTCTTTGTGTCCCAAGAATCAAGTCCAAATTCTTGGAGCCCAAAGTAAACCGTTCTAAGGTATTTTCTAAATCTTTAACCTGATTTGTTAAACTTGAATTTTCTTCCTCAAGTTTTTGAACTTGAGTTGAAATTCAGTCTGACTCTGGTCAGGTAAGGGTTTGGTGTTAGCCACTTCTTTAAGGACACTTACTTCCTTTAGAAGTGACTTAACTTTCAGGTTTGACTTAGCTAATTTGCGCAATAAATAGCTAACTAAAATGTTCAACCGGGAGATACTTACAGCGGGGTCTGGTCCTTCGGAAACGGATACGGATCCGTGGCTTTGCTCGGACTCTGCCTCAGACTCGCTCTCGCATCCGTATTCGACGACTTGGTCCCGGGCCATTAATGCGAGTAGACTCTTTTGTTCGAGCTCGTCGTCGTCGTCCTCCGATGAAGATTCGTCCCATGTTGCCTTAAGGACCTTTTTCCTTCTTTGCTTTTTGACCTCCTTCAGGTTAGGGCAGTTGGATTTGATGTGCCCTCTTTGGTTACACCCGTAGCATGTAACTTCAAACTTCATCTTTGTATTTTGTGGGCCTTCCTTTGATTTTACTGCCTTCTTTAGATCCCTTTTGTCGAATCCTTTCGTCTTGTAGAGCTTCTTCACGAGGTTTACCAGCTCGGTTGTAATGTCACCTTCTTCATCGTCAGAGTCTGGTTCAGCTTCCGATGCTGGTTTGGTTCTCCGTCATGGTCTCGGTTCCCGGGTTCGGCTTGTACCTGCAACCAACGCAATACCTTTCTCGGTTGGTTGTGCATTAGTCTGCTCATGAAGTTCAAATTCACTAAAAAGTGTTGGAGCAATCTTGCTCAAGACATTACTCATTGTTGATGTTTGGTTAAAATAGTTTAAGCTAGGCATTAATTGTGATCTAACATAAGTATTGAGTGAGCAGATACAAAGAAAAGACCAAGTATGAAGTTTTGGCAAGGAAAGATCCGGAGGTGTGATCTATTGGCAAAAAGGAGACTTAGCATGACAGAGCCAAAGGTAGCCCTTGAAGGCAAGCGCAAGGATGAGGAGTCGTGGAGACAGAAGCATCCTAGGGGCGTAAGGCTGAGGGAAGGTGCTTGGAGGCTTGAAGTCTAAGCTAAGGAAGTAAATTCAAGTGTATAAAATAATGTAAAACTGAGACGGTACAAAATGCTGTAATTTTCAGAAGTATAAGGTACCAGTCGACTGATACTTACACCAGTCGACTGGTACCAAGGCACAGAATGGACAGAATGTCGCCAGGGTAACTGGAGGCAAGTACCAGTCGACTGGTGATGGTACCAGTCGACTGGTAGATGACCGTTATGAAGTGGCGGCTCAAAATCTCGTCAAATCCTTAGTGCCGTTAAAGCCCATCAGTCGACTGATAGGTATACCAGTCGACTGATGTCGGGAAAACTATAAAAGCAATTCTTAAGAGCTTGGAGAGGATCAACTGTTCTAAAACTGAAAAGTGCTCATCAAGTGATCCTCAAGCCTACAGACACTCATACTCTTCCTTCTGATCCTAACTTTCACTTTGTAAAAGGAAGAGGAGATTGTGTAAGGGTTTCTCCACCTTCGATTGTCATTCGAGAAGGAGAAGTCTATAGTGGAACTTCATTGTGTGGGTGTGTGCGCCTTGGATTAGTCACCTCAAGGAGGTGGAGACCAAGTAAACAAAGGGAGTTAGCATTGAACTTTTGTTTTCATACTTGTTCATTTGTTTCCTTTATCTTCCACTAACAAGTTGTAGGTGAAAAACGAAAGAAAGGCTATTCACCCCCCCTCTAGCCGAACACAAAGATCCTAACAATTGGTATCAGAGCAAGGAACGCATCGGAAGAACTCATCGTCAACCGAAGCATCGAAATGGCGTTTCAAGAGGGATATAGCACCGCTAGACCACCCTTCTTTGATGGCAATGACTTTGCATATTGGAAAGGTAGAATGGAATACTATTTAATGAATGATATTGAGAATTGGTTTAGTGTTGTAGATGGGTTTGAAAAGCCGAAGGATGGATCGGGAGCACCTCTTCCTACCAAGGAGTGGACAAAGGAGATGGCAAAGAAGGCCCAAGCTAATGCAAAAGCCACAACAACCCTACAATGTGGACTTTCAAAGGAGCAACTAAGCAAAGTAGGACCTTTCGATTCCGCCAAGGAGCTTTGGGAGAAACTCATTGAGTTAAATGAAGGATCAAGCGAGTCAAGAAGGGTCAAGAGAGATCTTTTGTTGGGACAACTTCAAACCTTCACTATGAAGACAAATGAAACCGTAAGTCAAATGCACGGTAGATTCAAGGAAATAGTAAATGGTCTTCATGTTATAGGTGAGAAAATTGACAATAGGGACCTAGTAAGGTATGTTCTTCAATCCTTTCCTAGAACCACCTTATGGGCCTCAATGGTTGATGCGTATAAGGTTTCTAGAGACCTTTCTTTAGTTAAACTTGATGAATTATTTTACGAATTTGAACTTCATGAGCAAGCTAATGCGGTTTTAAAAGAGAAAGGTATGGCTCTTGTTGTAGAGAAGAAGGAAAAGAAAAAGAAGAAGGAAAAGAAGGTGGAATCGTCATCATCCGAATCCGAGCAAGAATCATCGGATAGTGATGATGAAATGTCGGCAAGTGAAGTGGCTCACTATGTCAAAAAGATGATGGGAAGATCAAGAAAATTCACAAGAAAGGATGTGAAGAAGATGTTTCAACCCTCAAAAGGTAAGAGTAGCCAAAGTTCGAACTTTAATACTAATGTCACTTGTTATGGATGTAACAAGAAAGGACACATCAAGCCGAATTGCCCGGAATTAAAGAAGAAAGAAGAAAAGGAGAAGAAGAAAAAGGAGAAAAAGAAGGAAGCCATGATGGCCCAAGCTACATGGGATACACCAAGCATTGACTCATCGGATGAAGATGAGCTATGCCATGTTACTCGACATATGGCCTTTATGGCTTTTGAAGAGGGCAAAGATGAATCAAGTCAAGAGGAGGTGTCAAGTGAAGAGGAGTCATCAAATGAAGAGGAATCAAGTGATGAATCATCATCAAGTGATGATGATGAGGTAAAAGAATCTCCCAAAGTAGAATTTCTTTACAAAACTATTGCTCATCTCAAAAATGCTTTTGTTAAATCACAATCTAAGGTAAAAACCTTGAAGGGAAAGCTTAAGCTTATTAAAATTGATGCATGTTCATCTAGTGAGTCAAGCATGCTCAAGGAAGAAAACGAAAAATTGAAGAATGATGTGATTGAGTTAAGAGCATGTCTAGTGAAGTTTACAAATGGATCCAAATACTTAGATATGATCATTAGAGACCAAAGAGCCGTTTACAACAAAGCCGGTATAGGATATAGACCTAAAGAAAAGGAAGTTGCATACATGTCTCTAATTAATGGCACTAGAAGTGATAGAAACAATGTTAAGAAGAATGCTAAAGGAAAGGCAAGACAAGCTTGGGTGCCTAAGAAATATTTGAATGATATTTCCGAATCAAGTGCATGGGTACCAAAGAATTGTGTGTTTTATGTTGTCTAGGTAGAAGAGAAAAAGGATGCAAGTATGTGGATTGTGGATAGCGGTTGCTCAAGACATATGACCGGTGATGTGAGCAAGTTCTCCACAATAAACTATATAAAGAAAGGAACGGTATCATTTGGGAATAGTGGGAAGCTCAAGATTATAGGTAAAGGTACAATTGAGGTATCACCCAAAATTATCATTCATAAAGTCTTGTTGGTTAAAAATATGGGATTTAATTTGCTTAGTGTTAGCCAACTATGTGATGCCGGATATAATGTAGAGTTTCACCCAAATAAGTGTATAGTTAAACACAAGAATCTTGAGAATGTGATGCTAGAAGGATTTAGAAAGGCAAATCTCTATTATGTTGATCTTTCATATGCTTCTAACCCCTCTATTAAGTGTTTGATGTCTAAAGAAGAAGAAGGATGGCTATGGCATAGAAGACTTGGACACATCAACATGAAGAACATAGCCAAGGTAGCCAAGATGGAGCTAGTTAAGGGGCTACCAAAAATCAAGTACATCAAGGATAAACTATGTGATGCATGCCAAGAGGGTAAGCAATCAAGGTCATCACATAAAGGTAAAACCTTAACTAGCACTTCATTACCATTAGAATTATTGCATTTGGATCTTTTCGATTGTCATAGAACACCCTCTTTAACGGGTAACAAATATTGTTTGGTAATAGTAGACGACTACTCTAGATATACTTGGGTTCATTTCTTAAAACACAAAGGGGAAACTTTAGACACTATTATAGGGTTTACCAAGAGGGTAGAAAATGAAAAGAACATCAAAATTGATAGAATTAGGAGTGATCATGGTGGAGAGTTCGAGAACTTGAACTTTTCTAAATTTTGTTTGGATAACGGTTATAAACATGAATTTTCTTGCCCAAGAACACCTCAACAAAATGGTGTAGTGGAGAGGAAAAATAGGGTCTTACAAGAAGCGGCTAGGACCATGCTCAATGCATACTCCTACCTAGCTATTTGTGGGCCGAAGCGGTTAATACCGCATGTTATATCCAAAATCGTGTTTTGATTCATAAGTTTTTAGGGAAAACACCATTTGAATTATGGAATGGCACAATTCCTACAATTCACTATTTTAAGGTCTTTGGTTGTAAGGTTTATATTCTCAATACCAAAGATGACTTAGGAAAATTTGAGCCCAAGTCTAATGAGGGAATTTTAGTTGGATACTCATCCACTAGTAGAGGATATAGAGTATACAACAAAAGGACTCAAATGGTTGAGGAATCATCTAATGTTGAGTTTGATGAGTCTACTAGGACTTACCCTAGAAAATCCTCTATTGACAAGGATATAATTGAAAACAATCAAAACATCACTCAAGAAATGCAAAATCTACAATTAGGAGGTATTGATCTAGGGGGAGAAAGAAATGGCTCGGATGATGAAAGAAACAATGTAAACAATGATACTTCCAAAAATGATGATTCCATTACCCCAAGGACCTTAAGGCACCATCAAGATCATCCTATTAATCAAGTAGTTGGAGATGTGGCACAAGGGGTAAGGACTAGATCCTACTTTAGGGATCATACTAGTCAAATTGCTCTAATATCACAACTTGAACCAAAAACAATTAATGATGCTTTACTTGATACGGATTGGATTTTAGCAATGCAAGAAGAGTTGAACCAATTTGAAAGGAGTGATGTATGGGAGTTGGTTCCAAGACCTAATGGGAGTACAATCGTCACAACAAAATGGGTTTTTAGAAATAAGTTGGATGATCAAGGGAGAGTCACTAGAAATAAGGCTAGGTTGGTAGCTAGAGGTTTCAATCAAGTGGAAGGACTTGATTATGATGAAACCTATGCTCCGGTAGCTAGGTTAGAGTCCATCCGAATATTATTAGGATATGCCGCTTACATGGGTTTTAAACTCCACCAAATGGATGTAAAATCGGCTTTCTTAAATGGTTTCATTAAGGAAGAGGTTTATGTAGAGCAACCACCCGGATTCGAAAATATAGATTGCCCAAACCATGTTTATAAGCTTAAGAAAGCATTATATGGGTTAAAACAAGCACCTCGGGCTTGGTATGAGAGACTTTCATCCTTCCTAATCTCCAAGGACTTTAGAAGAGGAACAATTGACCCAACATTATTTCTAAAGTCTAAGGATGGGGAAATTTTTGTTGCACAAGTCTATGTTGATGACATCATTTTTGGCTCAACAAATAATGAACTTCTTCATGATTTTATCAAACACATGGAAAGTGAGTTTGAAATGAGTCTTGTTGGAGAATTGAGTTTCTTTTTGGGATTACAAGTCAAGCAAACTAGCGAAGGAACCCATGTTTACCAAACCAAATTTGCTAAAGAACTTATTAAGAAATTTGGGTTGGAAAATGCTAAAGGAGCATCTACTCCTATGGGGACTAATACCAAGATAGATAGTGATCAAGAAGGGAAATTAGTTGATCCAAAACTATATAGGAGCATGATTGGTAGTTTGCTATACCTAACCGCTAGTAGACCGGATATAATATTTGCCGTAGGAATGTGTGCAAGATACCAATCATGTGCCAAAGAATCACACTTAGTAGCGGTAAAGAGAATTTTGAGATACATCAAGAGTACTCTTAATGTAGGTCTTTGGTATCCTCGGACTAGGAATTTTGAGTTGATTGGGTATACCGATTCCGATTATGCGGGTTGCAAATTAGATAGAAAAAGTACTAGCGGTGGTTGTCAATTTCTTGGACCTTCCCTTGTAAGTTGGAGTAGTAGAAAACAACCTTGTGTGGCCTTATCCACAACCGAAGCCGAATATGTGGCCATGGGTAGTTGTGTAGCTCAATTGCTTTGGATGATGCATACTTTAGAAGATTATGAGTGTCACTATTCTAAAGTTAAGGTGTTGTGTGATAATATTAGCACCATCAACTTAACCAAAAATTCGGTGCATCACTCTAGGACAAAGCACATTGAGGTGAAACATCATTTTATTAGAGATCATGTGGCAAGGGGAGACATTGAACTACTTTATGTTGAATCTCAATCTAATCTTGCCGATATTTTTACCAAGCCTTTGCCCGAAGTAGAGTTCACCTCTATTAGGAGGGAACTTGGTATGTGTCTTGTAGAATAGTGAGTATAGCATCGCATGTTGTTACATCACATTATGTTCTTTTTCTTCTCACATAGCCCTAAGGAGCCTTGCTTGTGTATTTCTTCAATTAGAAACCATGTGAGATGTTTAGGATGATGTCCTTGGTTCCACATGTTTGTCATGATACATGACTTTGGGCCAATATGACATCTAGTCACATTAATCCTTAAGTGGACCAATCATTGGGAAGGCTTGTGCACAATCAATGTGTACATAGCTCTTTGAACATGATTGGATATTTCTTTCAAATCCAAATATCACAACCTATTGTATGAAATTTAAGATGATATGGAAAATACCATATAAAGAAGTGTAAGAAAGAAGCCTTGTTCTAATATAGGTACAGCACCTATAGGGAAGTTCAAATTGAGACTTTCACTCACTGATATACTACATAATCCAACTAGTGTTAAAGCATGTGTCAATCTTAGGATCTATGATAGACATATTTTTCTACATATTTTTCCCGAATAGACAAGGTTAAAATATACTTCTTCACCAAATTTGAGAATTTTTGGAGGTTGGTATAATTATCTGTAGGTTTCTGAAATTCGGGCAGAATAAGGGCAGAATTGGTATCAGTCGACTGGTTCAGGTACCAGTCGACTGGTAAGCACCAGTCGACTGATGAAAGCATCAGTCGACTGGTACTCGCGTTTTTATATACCCTTCCGCGTGCAGTGGCCCGATGGAAACCCTAGTTTCATCTGCCGCCTGCTGCCGCCTGGATTCCAGCGCGGCTCGTCGCCGTTTCTTGTCCTCTCCGGCCGTCTAAACCTCCTTCTCTTTCTCGATCTGTCCTCATCTTCCCTCATTGCTCAGTTTGTTTCTCCTGCGGCCTCTCCACACCAGTCGGCTCGTGTCCTCACCACACCTCTTTCTTCCTCGGTTCTGCCTTGGTTTCGTGGCTATGGAACGCAGGTAATCCTTCTCCTTCATCTTTTCTCAAGATCAAGTGTGATTTAACCCTAATACCTTGCTGTTTTTGCTGTTTTTGCTGTGATTCTGTGCTCTTCTCCCTGTTTTGGGGTTATTTTTGGATCATATGCATTGCATTACCATATTTAGGGTTAGGCAAAAACGCAGGGCTGGTGAGGGAACCTCCCGGCAGTCTGCTCCCGTTCCCTCGGGGGATCGATTCCGAACCGAAGCCGCACGACAACAATTTGCGGCTACAGATTTCGCTATGATACCCTGTCGGTATCTGAATCAGACCTATTTTACTACAATTGTGCCAGATGTCATGGAGATCATTGAGTATTTTGGTTTAGATAAGTTAGTGCATTGCACGCATTTAGTCAATCTGGATTTATGTAAGGAATTCTACATCAATTTGCATCCTAGAGGTAGTGGAGGTCATACATGGGTATCTCGTGTAGGTTGTGTCGATATTGAGTTCACTCCCAGCATTCTCCAGTCTTTTCTAGAGTGTCGGGCTTCTGAGAGCTCCTTTGCGGGTTTTCCTACAATTGTTGGGCCATTCACCGATTCACTCTCTCATTTGTCCATTGAAGTGATACATCAGTATTACTTCAATGCCCCCCGAGCTCCTCTGCGACGCATCTTCAATGCTACCCGTATGTCTGCCCGCAGCAACATCCTTTATAAGGTTGTTATTGGGTGTATCTTACCTATAGTCACTCGGGGGCAAGCCAAGATTCGGCTGCCCCATCTGGTCATGATGTATGCTTTGGAGCACCGGCTCGACATCAACATCGCTCTTCACGTCTTTGAGTCCATCGTGCACTTCTCTAGTCCTTCTAATGAGAAGTTGTACATGCCTTACTGTCACATCCTGACGTCTTTCTTTGCTTCTCGGGGTCTCGATGTCATGAGGGGTCAACTGCATCAATTATCTAAGGACTATGATCAGATTGGGGCCCGCCAGATGTCTCTTGCAGGTATTGAGCGACGCCAGGGGGAGATGGTATGGCGTGCTCAGGAGGCGGATGATTCTGACGCTGAGGAGGCTGACGTACCTCCTCCTGCATTGGCACCGCATCCAGTCCCTATGACTATCGAGGCTCGATTGACTCAGCTGGAGGAGACAGTACGCCAGGGGTTTCAGGAGTTTCGGGGGTTCCGGCAGGACTGGACTGCTTCTCAGCAGCGTCAGGCGGATATGTATGCGATGCTGCAGCGCTGGGATCTGACATACCAGGCTCCTCCACCTCCTCCTAGTGATGATCACTAGGACTATGCTTCTGGTTTTCTTTGTGTGGTGATGTCGAGATGTGTTTTGGCTTAGACAGTGCTATATTTTGTTCATCTCGAACATTTAGCTTCCTGACTATGATGTACGCTTGGTGTTATGACATTATGTGACTCGTGCTTATTTTTCTTGCTAGTTTGTCAGCTCCTTTATATTCGCCTATGTCTTCTGTTATTATCTGTCATTTGTGTCTTCCTATCCCTTGCTCTTAGACGATATCATGGATTAAGGGGGAGTTGTAACTTTTTTTGTGTGTGGCAAAAAGGGGGAGATGTGGATATCTTAAGTTAGATATTTCGTATGCTTATGCTTCATTCATGATTCATGTTATATGAAGATATTTTGTATGCTTATACTTTCTATGCTTATACTTCATTCATGTTATATGAAGATATTTTGTATGCTTATGCTTCGTGAATATCATCATACTTTCTAGATGTTGTATATTTAAAGACCTAACTTAAACACATTTTGCCAAACATCAAAAAGGGGGAGATTGTTGGAGCAATCTTGCTCAAGACATTACTCATTGTTGATGTTTGGTTAAAATAGTTTAAGCTAGGCATTAATTGTGATCTAACATAAGTATTGAGTGAGCAGATACAAAGAAAAGACCAAGTATGAAGTTTTGGCAAGGAAAGATCCGGAGGTGTGATCTATTGGCAAAAAGGAGACTTAGCATGACGGAGCCAAAGGTAGCCCTTGAAGGCAAGCGCAAGGATGAGGAGTCGTGGAGACAGAAGCATCCTAGGGGCGTAAGGCTGAGGGAAGGTGCTTGGAGGCTTGAAGTCTAAGCTAAGGAAGTAAATTCAAGTGTATAAAATAATGTAAAACTGAGACGGTACAAACTGCTGTAAATTTCAGAAGTATAAGGTACCAGTCGACTGGTACCAAGGCACAGAATGGACAGAATGTCGCCAGGGTAATTGTAGGCAAGTACCAGTCGACTGGTACTGGTACCAGTCGACTGGTAGATGACCGTTATGAAGTGGCGGCTCAAAATCTCGTCAAATCCTTAGTGCCGTTAAAGCCCATCAGTCGACTGATAGGTATACCAGTCGACTGATGTCGGGAAAACTATAAAAGCAATTCTTAAGAGCTTGGAGAGGATCAACTGTTCTAAAACTGAAAAAGTGCTCATCAAGTGATCCTCAAGCCTACAGACACTCATACTCTTCCTTCTGATCCTAACTTTCACTTTGTAAAAGGAAGAGGAGATTGTGTAAGGGTTTCTCCACCTTCGATTGTCATTCGAGAAGGAGAAGTCTATAGTGGAACTTCATTGTGTGGGTGTGTGCGCCTTGGATTAGTCACCTCAAGGAGGTGGAGACCAAGTAAACAAAGGGAGTTAGCATTGAACTTTTGTTTTCATACTTGTTCATTTGTTTCCTTTATCTTCCACTAACAAGTTGTAGGTGAAAAACGAAAGAAAGGCTATTCACCCCCCCTCTAGCCGAACACAAAGATCCTAACAAAAAGTTCATCTAGTTTTAAAGAAGATAAATCCTTGGAAACTTTGTAGGCATCTACCATTGATGCCCACAATGTATTCCTTGGAAACGAGTTTAGCGCATACCTTATTACGTCCTGATTTTCTATCTTCTGGCCAATTCCGTGAAGAGAGTTAAGGATGTCTTGTATTCTCGCGTGAAGAGAACTCGCCGTTTCGCCTTCCTGCATTTTTAGATTATATAATTTATTAAGTAAAAGATCTCTTTTACTTACCTTGGTGTCGTCAGTGCCTTCGTGAAGTTCGATTAGCTTTTCCCAGAGCTCCTTTGCAGAGGAGAACGGGCCAACTCTGTTGAGTTATTCCTTGGTAAGACCACACTGGAGGGTGCAGGTAGCTTTGGCGTCGGCTTCCACCTTTTTTATTAGAGAGGCGTCCCACTTCTCGCAGGGTGTAGTTTTGCCGTCGTCATCGACTGGCAGTTTCAGTCCCGTCTTTATGATCATCCACGTTTCGAATTGTATCTTTAGATACGTTTCCATTCTTCCCTTCCAGTAGCCAAAATCCTCTCCGGAGAATAGCGGGGGGCGTACAGTGCTGAAACCCTCTTGTTGGGCCATTTATAATATGTAACAAAAGAAAACAACAGAATATGTTCCAAGACTAAGTCTTGGATTAGTAGTGCTGGAATAAAGAATAATAAAAACGAACTCGAGTGGTGTTGCACCTACTTCGAGCAAAAGTCGATTCGAGGGAAACAAAAAATTAGAATATAGCTATAAGGCTAAATTCTAATTCGACTCCGAAAACGAAAAAACTGCGAAAAATTTGTTTTGAAAGGTGGTTGCACCAATTCAAAACGACCCCGCTCTGATACCAATTGTTGGATCGAGACGCGCTATAGGGGGGTGAATAGCGCTCGTGGCTATTTGTTCGATTATCAGAATCGTAAAACGTTCGTAGAGTAATTAAAGCAGCGGAAATAAAGGAAACAAACACAAGAACACAGTGGTTTACTTCGTTCGGAGCATAGGTCGACTCCTACTCGAAGGCCCGCGATCCTTGATCGCTTTCCATGGGCAACAACTATAATTTCGTATGAATATTACAGATTAATTACAAAATGTAACTGCAATTAAAATTATACCGACAACAGTAGTAGAAAAGAAATCTGAGCTTCGGGTCGTCGGAATGTTGCAACAACACTTCGGAAGCAGCACTTGAGCAGAACACAGCAGAATGGAATCTTGGAAGTTGTGTATTGAACTGGTGAGACCCTTATAAAGGGGTTCAAGGCGCCTTATATTGTTCACCAAGGCGGCTTGAACGAGCGTGGATCAGCACGGACCTGGTCGAACTCTATCTGGTTCAAGGTGCCTTCAGCCTATCCAAGGTGCCTTCAACCTCCGGTCCAAGGCGCCTTGAACTCCATTCAAGGCGCCTCCAGTTTGCTGCGCTGGCCTTTTCCTGGCTCGCACCCGAGGCGCCTCCAAGCTCCATGGAGGCGATCCTTTGTTCCTGCAAAATGTGTTCGTCTCAAACACATACCTGCAAAACAAAGTTAGCACAGAAACATAATGAATGATAAAAGTTTTGACAGCATTCGTGACTTCGGATTTCCTCCGGAAACCCTAGGTCGACCCGACGCCTACTGTTCCGGGAACGCATCCTCACCTACTCCACTCGGAAGATTTACTTGTTGCCAGTCCGGATCGATGGACTTTTTTCGGCTTTCGATGCTTGGACTTTCTGCTGAACATCCGCTTCACCGTCCTGGTTCGCGACACCAGGACTTTCCACCTAGGGTTACCACCCCCTAGGACTTTTGCCTGAAGCCATCGACCTGCCAAGACTTTCCGCATAGGGTTACCACCCCCTATGACCTAGGGTTACCACCCCCTAGGGTTTTACCTTGCCTAACCACAGTTAGGACTTTCCTAAAACACTCAGCAAAAGCTGTCAGATAACAAAGCATCTTAACTTTGAATCCTTTGCCATTATCAAAACTTAGGTTCGATCATTGGATGCTTCCCGCACCAACAATTGATACCAATTGTAAGATCGAAAAGAATTTAGATATCTCCCCAATAGCATGATATTGTCCACTTTGGGCCTAAACCCTGATTGTTTTGCTCTTGGGCTCTCCCCAAAAGGCCTCATGCCAATGGAAATATCTTTTCTCTTATAAACCTATGATCTTTTCCATGTGTTTTCAATATGGGACTATGTTTGCATCCTTGCAACCCCAACAATCCCCCCCTCAAACAAAGGACCATAGGCTTCCCACGTCCGATCATTGACCCACCAGGTCTTCCTGCCCCTCGGTCCACCCGACCTACTAGGACTTCCTGCCTGGTGTCTGGTCCTCTTGATCCGAACATAGGAGCCCCACTTTCTTTGTTCAAGGTCAATATTGTATCCACATGGCTCGATCAGACCATAGCTCTTGTGCACAGTCGGCGGTTAAACCTTCTGGCAGTCCGGGCTCTAATACCAATTGTAAGATCGAAAAGAATTTAGATATCTCCACAATAGCATGATATTGTCCACTTTGGGCCTAAGCCCTCATGGTTTTGCTCTTGGGCTCTCCCCAAAATGCCTCATGCCAATGGAAATATCTTTTCTCTTATAAACCTATGATCTTTTCCATGTGTTTTCAATATGGGACTATGTTTGCATCCTTGCAACCCCAACATCATGATCCGAATGGACTTAAACATCGCCACTGGAGAAAAGGTTTCATCATAGTCAATACCATGAATCTGCTTGAAACCTTTAGCTACCAAGCGACCCTTATAGATAAGTCCATCCATGTCAGTCTTTCTCTTAAAGACCCACTTGCACCCAATGGGTTTTACCCCTTCAGGTGGATCAACCAAAGTCCATACTTGGTTGGTGTACATGGATTCTATATCGGATCTCATGGCTTCTAGCCATTTCTCAGAATCTGGTCTCATCACAGCTTCTTGATAGGTGGTAGGCTCATCCTCTATGAGCACAATGTCATCATGGTCAGACAAGAGAAATGAGTATCTCTCAGGCTGACGACGTATGTCTACATGAACCGGTTGTTGTTCCTCAACTCCTTGTGGAACAACATCATCCACAACACTTTGTGGTTCCAGTTCAATTTCCATCGTGGCATTAGTGCTATTGTTCGCATCTTGAACTTCTTCAAACGCGCTCCCACTAGTCTTTCTAGAAACAAAGTCCCTTTCTAGAAAGACCCCATCTTGCCACAACTACCTTGTGCTGATGGGAATGTAGAAGTAATATCCCTTAGTTTCCTTGGGATATCCGATGAAATAGCACTTGTCGGATTTGGGTCCTAATTTATCTGAGAAAGACATCTGGGCATCTCTCCCAGTCCATATCCTATATGGTGTCTTTATCACGGCCTTTGATGGAACTCGGTTGAGTATGAAAGCTGCCGTGTCTAGAGCATATCCCCATAAATATGTTGGAAGATCTGTGTGACTCATCATAGATCGTACCATATCTAATAAGGTATGATTCCTCCTTTTAGATACACCATTCCACTGTGGTGTTCCAGGAGGGGTGAGTTGAGATAAAATCCCACACTCAGCTAAGTAGTCACGAAACTCATGGCTTAAGTATTCACCACCTCGATCTGATCGAAGTACCTTAATACTCTTGCCAAGCTGGTTCTGTACTTCATTCTTGAATTCTTTGAACTTTTCAAAGGATTCAGACTTATGTGTCATCAAGTACACATAACCGTATCTACTGAAATCATCAGTAAATGTGATGAAGTACCTATAACCGCCTCTAGCAGCAACATTGAAAGGGCCACATACATCACTATGTATGAGTCCTAACAAATCAGTTGCTCTCTCGCTATGCCCACTAAAGGGCGTCTTGGTCATCTTGCCTCGTAGGCATGACTCGCATATCTCATATGATTCAAAATCAAATGAGTCCAGCAAACCATCCTTATGGAGTTGGGATAAGCGCTTGTCATTTATATGACCTAAGCGACAGTGCCAGAGTTATGTTTGGTTCATGTCATTTGACTTGATCCTCTTGGTACTAATGTTATAGATAGGGCTCTCAAGGTCTAGAATATAGAGTCCGTTTATTAGCGGTGCACTACAATAGAACATATCTTTCAAATAAACAGAACAACATTTGTCTTTTATTATAAAAGAGTATCCTTTCTTGTCTAAACAAGAAACTGAAACTATGTTCTTAGTAAGAGGCACTTAACAACAATCATCTAAATCTAGTACAAGCCCGGAGGGCAGAGATAGAACAATAGCAGCAACACGTGCTCCATTGCCTACTCGTGGGTCCACCTCGCCCTTTGCCAATGCTCTGCTATTTCTGTACACAAGTACAAATGTGAGAAGCACATCCGATCTAATACACATGATGTAGAAATAGATAGATTGATTTCTATAACATATATACATGAAATCTCACTTCGCTTCTTCTTCAGATCCTCCAAGTATACCTTGGGTTCCTCTTCCGGTCCGCAATGGGCGGTAGCATCCTAGTGACCCTCCTTTGCTTCAAGGCCTTGCCTTTGCCCTTAGTTTGGGACTTTCCCTTACCTTTGGGCTTGCCCTTGCCCTTGTGCTTCGGACCATCGAATGGGCTTAACCTTCTTAACTTGCTAAGCAGCTCGGGCAGTGGCTTGTCAATCTCGTTCATATTGTAGTTTAGAACGAATTGACTATAGCTATCTGGCAAGGACTGCAAGATCAAGTCAGTGGCCAGCTCTTGGCCAAGTGGGAACCCCAGTCTTTGTAGGTTCTCTATGTACCCAATCATCTTGAGTACATAAGGACCTACAGGAGACCCGTCTGACATCTTGCACTGAAACAGTGCCTTTGAGATCTCAAATCTCTCATACCTCGCTTGTCCTTGATATAGTTTGCGAAGATGCTCAACCATATCAAAAGCGCCCATCAACTCATGTTGCTTCTGAAGCTCTGAGTTCATGGTCGCGAGCATTAGACAAGACACATCTAATGCGTCGTCTTGATGCTTCTTGTAAGCATCTTTGTCTGCTCGCGGGGCATTGGCAGGAGGAGCCTCCGGAATGGGCTGCTCCAGAATGTACAGTTTACGTTCCTGGGTGAGAACTATTCTCAAGTTCCTGTACCAGTCCAGGAAATTCGCTCCGTTGAGCTTGTCCTTCTCAAGGACAGATCGCAGGGAGAAGGAATTCGTGTTTGACGTCATGGTTATCTACAACAGAAAATTTGCAGAAATAAATATCATATTATTTAAAAATCATTTAATTAGGCCTTTAATTAAATGATGCTCCCACTGAATACTATAATTCTTGTGGGACAAGATCCACATTATACTAATCCTTGAGTTAGCTTTGGCTAATACGCCCATGATCGGTAGGTAACGATTACCAATTACATCTCTATGCAACTCTTGTTTATAGAATCAATATCCACATTTATATTAAAACTCGAGTTAGCTTTGGCTAATACACCCGAGAGTTAATATAGATGTGATATTGACCTATCTTTTCAACTATTGGAAGAATGCCTATAGTTGACTCGATCCAACCGAGTAACTATGAATACTCAATCTAATTGAGTTTGTATTCACCCATGCGTTGATAGACGGGACCAAGATTGTCCCTCCGTACCCTACCAAGATAATATGTATTGCTCTGCTTTGGCAGATTCAACAATACATGTGATCGAGGTAGTGATAGGTATCACGGCACGGTTAGGCATTTAGAGTTGGTTCGATCTAGATCTAATCTAATTGAGAAGGATGCATCTTGTGCATGACTTAGATCTAATCTAATCGCAAGGGTGCATCATGTGCACGACTTAGATCTAATCTAATCGTTAAGGATCTAATTAATTAATTAACTATTAAACATGCATCAGATACATAATAATTAATTAATTAATCTATTTGTGATTTAGTCATGGCCCTACTACGATCTTCTCAAGCCAATGAGAAGATCGAATGGTCAACCTAGGGTCAACAGCTTCTCCAAGCTCCTCCCTTTGACCACCTTGTGTTGCTCGTGCCCGCCTCGGAACTCCGTCTCGTGTGGACCCTCCACCGCTCCAATTTGTACATTACAATTTGAAACTCGAGTTACATTCGAGTCTAAATCTAATTTACAACAAGAATAAAAGACGAGGCACGACGCGCAGGTCGCGAATAATAAAATAAATACAACACGCGAAAACACATCACGGCACGCAGGCCGTATTATGAATTACAACACAACCAATCATATTGGGTTTTGGGCCATGACTATCAAAAAATTAATATATAATTCAAAATTATATATTTTCTTATTTTCTGTAATTTTAAAAATAATTTTTTACAATTTTACAAGTAAAATTTCCAGGCGGTCCCGGTTAGCGGTTTCGGGCGCAATCGCGGATCGGATCCCCTTGCAGGGCCAGGGGCAGCACCCCTACCCGCGATCTAACCATCGCGAGGGTCCCATTGCGATCCAACAGCGCCCAAACCCGCTGTCCCAAAACGATTTGGGCCGAGATATTGCCTTTTCGGAAAAATCTTCCCGGCGGGTTCGTTTTTAGCGATTTCGGGTGCAATCGCGGAGCAAATCCCCTTGCGGGGTTAGGGGCAGTACCCCTACCCACGATCTTGTTAGTTAGAGCCCTAGAGCCAATCATTTGATGATTGTATGGACTCATGTATATCATATTCTTGTATATTAATAAAGGCATTTGTTTGGTTATTATACTTATTTGTATTAGTGCCAAATAGACTAAGTATAATAGCGTCCTTGAGTAGAGGGTTCATACCTATATCAATCGATTAGTTGAATCGATAGTGAGATGATATAGGGAACACTACTCTAAATCATTCCTAGTCGAGTATTAACATTCAGGGACAATGTTAATGCAATAAGACTAGCATGTAGGTCAGTTCGATGACTTGATCTCACAAGTCATGGATATAGAGATATCAAGCTGACACATGGGTATACATTGGAGAATGTATACTGAATGACCCGCCATGAGAAAGTATCATGGATCGTTATATGAGTGTCATATACTTTCTCATGTGGCTATTAGTATGACTATTAGTCCTTAGACCTGAAGTCACCATGGATCCCTACATAAGGAGTTATGTACTTTAGTTTCGTCAAACGTCACCCGTAACTGGGTGGACTATAAAGGCGATTACTGGGTATATAACGAATTATGTAGAGGGATGTGAGTGATGTAGATGGGATCTATCCCTCCCATATGACGGGAGCGACATCGGTATTCTTGATAGAGTGAGACCACTAAGTGCATGGCCATGCCCAAATGAGTCAACATTAGATGTTGAGCTCATTTGATCGAGTGAGTCTACTTGGAGTTCAAGATTTAGATTGATTAGAGGATGACACGGTCTATGCCTCATATTGATCAATCTAGATGTCTAGGATAGAAGGACACTTGTCATTATTTTGTGAGTAGTCACAATTGGTAGTCACGAGGTGATGTCGGATCTCGACATTCTTGTAACTTGGGTAGTAATGATGTGTTGCTAGATACCGCTCATTACTTATGCTCCTAAATGGGTTTAGGGCATTGCCAACGTTACAAGAACCTATAGGGTCACACACTTAGGACAATTAGGTGGAGATTAGGTTCATATGATGAACCAAGAGGATTAGATTCATTTGATGAATCAAATTAGATTAAGAGTAATCCTAATTGGGCTAACTTGAGTTCGACTCAAGTTGATTCATGTGTTAAATGAGTCTAATTTAGATTATGACTCATTGAATCAATTTAATTTAATGAATTAGATTCATTATATTAAGTTGGCTCGAATCAAATGGTTGGATTAGATCCACCATGGTAGAGATTGAGTCAAGTTTGACTTGACATGAGAAGGAAGACCAAAGGTCATTTTTGACTTGACCTTTTGCCACCTCATTGGTGAGTTGGCATTAGGTGGACCAATAATGATGTTCCACATCATCATGGGTGCCACCTCATGAAAGTGACAAAGCCACTCTCTTAATGGTTTCATATTAATTGCAATTAATGCAATTAATGTGATTTTATGGTTTCACATTAATTGCAATTAATGCAATTAATGTGAATTTTGAAAGTGGCCGGCCACTTGTTTTGTGAATGAGAATTTGATTTTTCATTCATGACTTGTGTGCCTCTTCCTCCTTCTCCCTCTCAAGCTCTACCTCTCCCTCTCCTCTCTTGGCCGAACCACATAGGTGCTAGCACACCTTGGTTTTGGTCATCTCCATCTAGTGTGTCCGTGTGGATACTTCTAGAGGACCGGCGCTTGACGGTCTTGAGATCCGGCATCATTTGGACGAGCGGGAACGCGAAGGGCATCGCATCAAAGGTATAAATGGTTTATCCTTATGTAGATCTACTGTAGATTAAAGTTTTCAAACTCGTACTCGTATTTTCGTTCGGTTTTACCTTGCACGAGATCCGTGGCTTGGGCGATTCGGGGTTTCCGCGACGCGAAAAGCGGTTTTCGCGGCCCGAAAAACCCAACAGTGGTATCAGAGCCACGTGCAAGGCTTGTACGAGTTTATTTTTATTTTTATGAAAAATAAAACCTTCTGTGATTTTCTGTAAAAATTAGTTTTTTATGGTTTTATGGGTAATTTTTCCTTATAGGCGAAGCACAAGTGTCTCAGCACTTGTAGGCTTCGGCTATCGGGAAGAATTTTCCCAAACGGCTTCGTTTCGACCCAAAATCTTTTGGGACAGCGGACTCGGGTGCCTTTAGATCGCAACGGAGCAACTCACGATGGTTAGATCGTGGGTAGGGGCGCTGCCCCTAACCCCGCAAGGGGATTTGCTCCGCGATCGCACCCGAAATCGCTAAAAACGAACCCGTCGGGAAGATTTTTTCCGAAACGGTAATGTCTCGGCCCAAATCGTTTTGGGACAGCGGGTTTAGGCGCTGTTGGATGGCAAAGGAACCCTCGCGATGGTTAGATCGCGGGTAGGGGCACTGCCCCTGGGCCCCGCAAGGGGATCCGCGAAACCGCTAAACGGGACCGCTGGGAAATTTTACTCGTAAAATTGTAAAAATTAATTTTAAAATTATAGAAAATTGTGAAAAATATATAATTTTGAATTATATATATTAATTTGTGATAGTCATGGCCCAAAGCCCAATATGATTGGTTGTGTTGTAATTCATAATACGGCCTGCGTGCCGTGATGTGTTTTCGCGTGTTGTATTTATTTTATTATTCGCGACCTGCGCGTCGTGCCTCGTCTTTTATTCTTGTTGTAAATTAGATTTAGACTCGAATGTAACTCGAGTTTCAAATTGTAATGTACAAATTGGAGCGGTGGAGGGTCCACACGAGACGGAGTTCTGAGGCGGGCACGAGCAACACAAGGTGGTCAAAGGGAGGAGCTTGGAGAAGCTGTTGACCCTAGGTTGACCATTCGATCTTCTCATTGGCTTGAGAAGATCGTAGTAGGGCCATGACTAAATCACAAATAGATTAATTAATTAATTATTATGTATTTGATGCATGTTTAATAGTTAATTAATTAATTAGTGCCTTAACGATTAGATTAGATCTAAGTCGTGCACATGATGCACCCTTGCGATTAGATTAGATCTAAGTCGTGCACAAGATGCATCCTTCTCGATTAGATTAGATCTAGATCGAACCAACTCTAAATGCCTAACCGTGCCGTGATACCTATCACTACCTCGATCACATGTATTGTTGAAAGCAGAGCAATACATATTATCTTGGTAGGGTACGGAGGGACAATCTTGGTCCCGCCTATCAACGCATGGGTGAATACAAACTCAATTAGATTGAGTATTCATAGTTACTCGATTGGATCGAGTCAACTATAGGCATTCTTCCAACGGTTGGAAAAGATAGGTCAAAATCACATCTATATTAACTCTCGGGCGTATTAGCCAAAGCTAACTCGAGTTTTAATATAAATGCGGATATTGATTTTATAAACAAGAGTTGCATAGAGATGTAATTGGTAATAGTTACCTACCGATCATACTAAGCCTTGGGCGTATTAGCCAAAGCTAACTCAAGGGTTAGTATGATGTGGATCTTGTCCCACAAGAATTATAGAATTCAGTGGGAGCATCATTTAATTAAAGGCCTAATTAAATGTTTTAAAGAATATGATATTTATTTCTGCAAATTTTCTGTTGTAGAATATCCATGACATCGAATACGAACATTTTCTCCCTGCGATCTGTCCTTAAGAAGGACAAGCTCAACGGAGCAAATTTCCTGGACTGGTACAGGAACCTGAGAATAGTTCTCACCCAAGAACGTAAACTGTACGTTCTAGAGCAACCCATTTCGGCTACCTAGATGCTTACAAGAAGCATCAAGATGACGCATTAGATGTGTCTTGTCTTATGCTCGCAACCATGAACTTTGAGCGAAGCAACATGAGTTTATGGCGCTTACGATATGGTTGAACATCTTTGTCACCTATATCAAGGACAAGCAAGGGAAGAGGAACTCCAAAGAATACCGAAGATCTTAAGAAGAGAAATAAGATTTCTACTTGTATAAATGTTAGAAGTCAACTCTCTATTTCTTCATCGTGGGTATTAGATACCGGATGTGCTTCGCACATTTGTACTAATGTACAAGCGCTGAGGAATAGCAGAGCATTGACGAAGGGTGAGATAGACCTACGAGTAGGCAATGGAGCACGAGTTGCTGCTATTGCTGTAGGAACTTATCATCTATCTCTGCCCTCTGGGCTAGTACTAGAATTAGACGATTGTTGTTATGTGCCTGCCTTGACAAAGAACATAATATCAGTTTCTTGTTTGGACAAGAGAGGATACTCGTTTATAATAAAGAACAAATGTTGTTCCATCTTTTTAAACGATATGTTCTATTGTAGTGCACCTCTGATAAACGGACTCTACATTCTAGACCTAGAGAGCCCTGTCTATAACATAAATACCAAGAGGATCAAGTCGAATGACTTGAACCAAACTTACCTCTAGCACTGTCGCTTAGGTCATATAAATGACAAGCGCTTATCCCAGCTCCATAAGGATGGTTTGCTGGACTCATTTGATTTTGAATCATATGAGATATGCGAGTCATGCCTACGAGGCAAGATGACCAAGACTCCCTTTAGTGGGCATGGCGAGAGAGCGACTGATTTGTTAGGACTCATACATAGTGATGTATGTGGCCCTTTCAATGTTGCTGCTAGAGGCGGTTATAGGTACTTCATCACATTTACTGATGATTTCAGTTGATACGGTTATGTGTACCTGATGACACATAAATCTGAATCCTTTGAAAAGTTCAAAGAATTCAAGAATGAAGTACAGAACCAGCTTGGCAAGAGTATTAAGGTACTTCGATCAGATCGAGGTGGTGAATACTTAAGCCATGAGTTTCGTGACTACTTAGCTGAGTGTGGGATTTTATCTCAACTCACTCCTCCTGGAACACCACAGTGGAATGGTGTATCCAAAAGGAGGAATCGTACCTTATTAGATATGGTACGATCTATGATGAGTCACACAGATCTTCCGACATATGCTCTAGACACGGCAGCTTTCATACTCAACCGAGTTCCATCAAAGGCCGTGATAAAGACACCATATAGGATATGGACTGGGAGAGATGCCCAGGTGTCTTTCATGAGGATTTGGGGTTGTGAGGCTTACGTTAGACGTCAAGTCTCAGACAAATTAGGACCCAAATCCGACAAGTACTTTTTCATTGGATATCCCAAGGAAACTAAGGGATATTACTTCTACATTCCCAGTTGTGGCAAAGACTGGGGTCTTTCTAGAAAGGGATTTTGTTTCTAGAAAGACTAGTGGGAGCGCGTTCGATCTTGAAGAAGTTCAAGATGCGAACAATAGCACTGATGTCTCGATGGAAATTGAACTGGAACCACAAAGTGTTGTGGATGATGTTGTTCCACAAGGAGTTGAGGAACAACAACCAGTTCAAGTAGACCTACCTCTTCGCAGGTCTGATAGGGTACGTCGTCAGCCTGAGAGATACTCATTTCTCTTGTCTGACCATGATGACGTTATGCTCATAGAGGATGAGCCTACCACCTATCAGGAAGCTATGATGAGACCAGATTCTGAGAAATGGCTAGAGGTCATTCTCAGAGCTGGAATCTTCGATTCGATGATGCGATCAAACAGTTTGGTTTCATCAAGAACGAAGATGAGACTTGTGTCTACAAGAAAGTTGTAGGGGACATAGTTGTCTTCCTCATATTATATGTGGATGACATACTACTCATTGGGAAGAACATCCCTATGCTTCAGTCTGTCAAGACCTGGCTAGGGAGTTGCTTCTCAATGAAGGACTTAGGTGAGGCATCCCGCATTCTAGGGATACAGATCTATAGAGATAGATCTAAGAGATTGCTTGGCCTAAGTCAGAGTACATATATTGACAAGGTACTCCTTCGGTTTGCCATGCAGAACTCCAAGAAGGGATTTCTGCCGATGTCACATGGCGTGAGTCTTTCGAAGACTCAAGGTCCCTCTTCTAGAGAGGAGAGAGACCGCATGGATCAGATCCCTTATGCCTCAGCCATAGGATCGATCATGTACGCCATGCTGTGTACTCGATCTGATGTCTCGTATGCTTTGAGCATGACGAGCAGATACCAGTCAGATCCAGGTGAAAGTCACTAGATAGCGGTCAAGAATATTCTTAAGTACTTAAGAAGGACTAAAGAATATTTCTTGATATATGGAGGCGATGATGAGCTAGCTGTAAAGGGTTACAGTGATGCCAGCTTCCAGACCGACCAGGATAATTAAAGATCGCAGTCTGAGTTCATGTTTTGCTTGAATGGTGATGCTGTGAGCTGGCAGAGTTCACAGCAGTTCTACGACGTTTCCATCTCATTCGAGAGATTATCGATAGAGGAGATGTGAAGATTTGCAGAGTACCTACAGAGGCTAACATCGCAGATCCCTTGACCAAGGCTTTGGCACAGAGGAAGCATGATGGTCACACTAGGTCATTAGGCCTGAGAGCCTATACTGATTGGCACTAGTGCTAGTGGGAGATTGTTAGTTTGAGCCCTAGAGCCAATCATTTGATGATTGTATGGACTCATGTATATCATATTCTTGTATATTAATAAAGGCATTTGTTTGGTTATTATACTTATTTGTATTAGTGCCAAATAGACTAAGTATAATAGCGTCCTTGAGTAGAGGGTTCATACCTATATCAATTGATTAGTTGAATCGATAGTGAGATGATATAGGGAACACTACTCTAAATCATTCCTAGTCGAGTATTAACATTCAGGGACAATGTTAATGCAATAAGACTAGCATGTAGGTCAGTTCGATGACTTGATCTCACAAGTCATGGATATAGAGATATCAAGCTGACACATGGGTATACATTGGAGAATGTATACTGAATGACCCGCCATGAGAAAGTATCATGGATCGTTATATGAGTGTCATATACTTTCTCATGTGGCTATTAGTATGACTATTAGTCCTTAGACCTGAAGTCACCATGGATCCCTACATAAGGAGTTATGTACTTTAGTTTCGTCAAACGTCACCCGTAACTGGGTGGACTATAAAGGCGATTACTGGGTATATAACGAATTATGTAGAGGGATGTGAGTGATGTAGATGGGATCTATCCCTCCCATATGACGGGAGCGACATCGGTATTCTTGATAGAGTGAGACCACTAAGTGCATGGCCATGCCCAAATGAGTCAACATTAGATGTTGAGCTCATTTGATCGAGTGAGTCTACTTGGAGTTCAAGATTTAGATTGATTAGAGGATGACACGGTCTATGCCTCATATTGATCAATCTAGATGTCTAGGATAGAAGGACACTTGTCATTATTTTGTGAGTAGTCACAATTGGTAGTCACGAGGTGATGTCGGATCTCGACATTCTTGTAACTTGGGTAGTAATGATGTGTTGCTAGATACCGCTCATTACTTATGCTCCTAAATGGGTTTAGGGCATTGCCAACGTTACAAGAACCTATAGGGTCACACACTTAGGACAATTAGGTGGAGATTAGGTTCATATGATGAACCAAGAGGATTAGATTCATTTGATGAATCAAATTAGATTAAGAGTAATCCTAATTGGGCTAACTTGAGTTCGACTCAAGTTGATTCATGTGTTAAATGAGTCTAATTTAGATTATGACTCATTGAATCAATTTAATTTAATGAATTAGATTCATTATATTAAGTTGGCTCGAATCAAATGGTTGGATTAGATCCACCATGGTAGAGATTGAGTCAAGTTTGACTTGACATGAGAAGGAAGACCAAAGGTCATTTTTGACTTGACCTTTTGCCACCTCATTGGTGAGTTGGCATTAGGTGGACCAATAATGATGTTCCACATCATCATGGGTGCCACCTCATGAAAGTGACAAAGCCACTCTCTTAATGGTTTCATATTAATTGCAATTAATGCAATTAATGTGATTTTATGGTTTCACATTAATTGCAATTAATGCAATTAATGTGAATTTTGAAAGTGGCCGGCCACTTGTTTTGTGAATGAGAATTTGATTTTTCATTCATGACTTGTGTGCCTCTTCCTCCTTCTCCCTCTCAAGCTCTACCTCTCCCTCTCCTCTCTTGGCCGAACCACATAGGTGCTAGCACACCTTGGTTTTGGTCATCTCCATCTAGTGTGTCCGTGTGGATACTTCTAGAGGACCGGCGCTTGACGGTCTTGAGATCCGGCATCATTTGGACGAGCGGGAACGCGAAGGGCATCGCATCAAAGGTATAAATGGTTTATCCTTATGTAGATCTACTGTAGATTAAAGTTTTCAAACTCGTACTCGTATTTTCGTTCGGTTTTACTTTGCACGAGATCCGTGGCTTGGGCGATTCGGGGTTTCCGCGACGCGAAAAGCGGTTTTCGCGGCCCGAAAAACCCAACAGATCTAACCATCGTGAGTTGCTCCTTTGCGATCTAATGGCACCCGAGCCCGCTGTCCCAAACGGATTTGGGGCAAAACGAAGCCGTTTTGGGAAAATCTTTCCGGTAGCCGAAGCCTACAAGTGCCGAGACACTTGTGCTTCGCTTCTACGGAAAAATTACCCATAAAAACTATAAAATCATAATTTTACAGAAAATTACAGAAACTTTAGTTTTCATAAAACCAAAAAATCAAACTCGTACAAGCCTTGCACGTGGCTCTGATACCACTGTTGGGTTCTTCGGGCCGCGAAAACTGCTTTTCGCGTCGCGGAAATCCCGAATCGCCCAAGCCACGGATCTCGTGCAAGATAAAACCGAACGAAAATACAAGTACGAGTTTGAAAAACTTTACGATCTACAGTAGATCTACAAAGAAAACACTTTATACCTTTGATGCGATGCCCTTCGCGTTCCCGCTCGTCCAAATGATGCCGGATCTCAAGACCGTCAAGCGCCGGTCCTCTAGAAGTATCCACACGGACACACTAGATGGAGATGACCAAAAACCAAGGTGTGCTAGCACCTATGTGGTTCGGCCAATGGAGGAGAGGGAGAGGGAGAGCTTGAGAGGGAGAGGGAAGAAGATGCACACAAGTGAATGAAAAATGAATTTCTCACCCAAAAACCAAGTGTGACCCCGACCAACAAGATTCTATTTTGCCTGTGGTGTGTATGACGGAGTCCATTGAGACAATATACCATTGTCCCTGAGATAATCCTAAAACTCTTGGCTTAAGTACTTGTCACCTCGATCTAATCATTAATACTTTTTCTAAGTTCACTACAAGAAAAACGTCATTCAACAACACTCAAACGACAACGGTTTTATACCAAACTGTTGTATTTTTACCTTTTAACAATGGTTTTGACAAAAACTGTTGTCTTTTAGTAATTTTTTTGGCCTATGACAACGGTTTTTAAAAACCGTTGTCTATTTATGTTTTTTTTGGGGATACGACAACGGTTTTTAAAGGGTACGACAATAGTTTTTTAAAACTGTTGTCTATGTGCACTTTTTTGGGATTACGACAACGGTCTTTAAAAACCGTTGTCTATTAAGTGTCGTTGAATGCGATTGTTTTTTCTTTTGCCACTTTTTCTCATTTTTCTGTCTATTAAGTGTTGTTTATGCCTTGTTTTTTTTCTGTCTCTTTCCCAAAACCCTACTCTTCGCCGCCTCCTCCTCACCACCCTCTTCGTCGCCTCCCTCCTCACCACCCTCTTCGCCGCCTCCCTCCTCACCACCCTCTTCGCTGCCTCCTACCTCGCCGCCCTCTTCGTCGCCTCAACTTTCGGCCTCGCCACCTCCTCCTCGCGGCAGGCACGAAAGCGGACGCTGGTACGGAGGAGCCCAGAAAGATGAACAAGAAGGAAAAGAAAGCAAAGGTTAAGAAAGACAAATGGGGGCAGCCACTGCTCGTCCCTGTCGACGACGCCGAACAAGCGAGTGAAGACGAGCAGTTTCAGTGGACCGTTGGGGAGAAGGTGGTGGTGCCGGAAGAAGGTACCGAATCTCATGAACTTACCAAGGTGGTAGTCAGTGGTATGCCCTACTCCGCGACTGAAAAATAGATCAGGGACTTGTTCAAGGACATTGGTCCCGTTGCTCAGCTTCAGCTCTCTCGATTCCCAGACTCTGGAAACTTCCGTGGCCTCGCCATTGTCACTTTTCAGGTTCCTACCATCTACTTACTCTGAGGGATAATTCTCGAATTTTGCTCCATCATAACTTTTCTCCACATTATCGAACTATTATATTTTACTTTAATGGAGAAAAATAGTGGCAGGGATATACTGGCTGTAAAGAGTTTATGGCAACATAGAACAACCAATTCTATGAAATAACAGTAGTGGAATGCCCATACAGTTGCTGTCCGCATAAAATCAATCATCTTCTATGAAAAATAAAAACTATTAATACAATTTTCAAATTTAAGAAATCAAAGATTAAAACTAGAGAATAGAGAAAATTTTCACATACTAAAGTTTAATCTCTACATTTGTCAATATCATGAAGGAAAGAATGAAGAACACACAACTAGTTGAATTAGATCTGGAAATAGATAGTAGACCCATAAAAATTGTTTGTTTATGTAAAGGGGTGCAATTTAACAAACAAATACAAAAATTCAGCAGACTCAATACCTATAAATGAATTCATTATTAGTAAATTTTATTCTGAAAAGGAAAATTTAAGCAAAATACATTTGCAGAAAAGCAAAAACAAAAAAGAGTCAAAACCAACAAAATTTAAATTTTAAGAAGCTATGAAAATGTGCTAGTTGTTGTAAGATTTTTACTGAAAATGTGTGATAATACATATAGTTTGTCAGGAGTAGGTTTATTTGCTGAAATCACTCATTTTACAATTTAACAATATTTAGGAAGTGCATTTCTCGGTGCTCTAGCATTATGTTTAGGCAAACTTAGGGAATTAATTTCTATTTTTTTATCTAACAGAAGTGTTAAGTAATTATCTTTACAATCTTTTATTCTTGGACTTTCGTTTACAAAAGTATTTATCCTCTGTTGATGGTAATTTTCTTAGCAGATGAACTATCCAATCTGGCTAACCGGTCATTGTGCATACCTAGTCTTAGCGTTCATCTTTATTTTTAAATTAATAATAAAAGATTCAGTTTAAGTCTAGTCAATCAGTGTCAGTTCCAGGATTGTGGATACTATTTTTGTGCCATCATCAGACAATCTAATTCAAGTTTATGATTGCTTCCAGGGTCATTTTGATGACGTTGAAAGAGCACCTATCTTGCCATCTAAACCCCCTAAGGAGACCAAAGAGATGGTAATTTTCTTGTTCTGTCTAACTTTGGCAACATTAAGATATATAAATTGAACACTTCTAAGTGGGAACAATGTCATAATGGACTTTTTAATAGGATGAAAATAAGAGTAAGAAGGGTCTTGCCGAGATATATGAGGTTTGCTGCTTCATTCATGCAAATCATTTTTATTAATCAGTTAATGTGTGATACATAGACTATGCTCACTTTTCTCTCTCTCCTTTTTTTTTGTAATTTAGGAAGAATATGCGCAGAAGACGGGTCTAGCTCCAGCTCTTCTTTCTGCTTCTGATAAACTTAAGATTGAGGTATTTTACTTGTCCACTTATTTACTATTCCTATGTGGTAAATTTTGTCATAAAAATTCAAACTGAACCCTAGCAATTAGTAGATATTTTTACCAAAATTATCTGCAATTTTTTCAATTTCTAATTTCAGCTGCTGGTAGGATAGTAATCATAGTTTAGTGATTGATGGCTGATGAGAATGAGAATTTATATGTCTTAGGTGTCAGTTTATAAGTCTTCATCGACGTATTTTCTTTAAGCTCCTTACAACTATTGTATTCTCACTATTGAGAAATTATATTGAAACCTCTCAAGCTCTTTGGGTTTTCCCTCCTTTCTGTTTGTTTGCCTGGGAAACTTTCTCAGAAGTCCTGATGGAAGATTATATTATCGATAGATGTCTTTCTTACTGATGCATATAATGACTTTACTTTATAGCCAAAAAAAACTGACATTGGGATATCTGCAATCTGAATTTGTTAATAATACAGATCCACTAGATCTATTGTATTGATCTGCGATAACATCTGGCTGCTTGTGTAGCTTCTCAGCTTTTCTCATACACTTTTTCTTTTATGCCTGCAGGCAACAATGCTATTCAAAAAGATTTCCTTAAAGTTGGATGCGCTGTCTCACTTCCATTTTGCTCCAAAGCCGGTTAGCAATAAAGCTTATCAAGTGTTTAATTCTTTTAGTATTTATTTCTTGATTGACCATAAGTTATGATGTAGGTTATTGAGGACATGTCTATACAAGTCAATGTACCTGCTCTAGCAATGGAAGAGGTAAAAATATCTTTTGGAGTTGTCTTTTAGTTTATGGTAAAAACAGTTTCGAGTCACTGAAATACAATGGTTTTGCAGGTTGCTCCATTGGCCGTCTCAGATGCGGCTATGCTTGCCCCTGAGGAGATTTTTCATGGAAAAGGAAACATCAAAGAAGAGGCAGAGTTAACAAAAGAAGAGAGGAAAAGGAGACGGGCCAACCAGAAAAGAAGATTTAGATGATTGAAAGGTATCCTTTATTCGCTTATATTTATGGTTCTGCTTATTTTCATGCTTGTCTACAATCTGTGCATAATGGTAAAAAAAAATAGTGGTGAACTTGTGACAGACATGATCCACGTACCACTTAGAATTACATAGTTCTTGTGCACAGGATTGCATAATTTCATTCTACTCTTTTTAGGTGTCCTCGAGAGTATTGGGAAGAATGCCGATAAGCAAAAAAAAATGAAGAGACTTTAACAAATTAAGGAGCACTAGGAGCTGCAATCCCTCCTCTTCACCGACATCTAAGTAGAAAATCTTATGTTATATTGTTCTACTTTTGTTTTAATAGTGTTATCATTTTGTTGGTTGCTTATGAAATTTTGTTGGTTGCTTATGAAATTTCTTCAGAATGTTATAGATATTATTTTTGAATGTTAGAAAATTGTATATTAAATTTTATTTTGAAATTTAGTATTTTGAATGATTTATAATATTGGAAAATTGTGTACTAATTTTTTTATATTTTTTTCTAAAAAAGATAACGGTTTTCCACTGTTGTCGTAGATAGTTTAAAATTGTTGTTGAAGACCCTGTTATTAAAGGTAGACACTCAAAGACAACGGTGAAAAACTGTTGTCTTTGAAGGAAAAGACAACAGTTTTTCACTGTTGTAAAAATATTGTCTTTACCTTCAAAGACAACGGTTAAAAATTGTTGTCTTTGGGCACCCCTTTTAACAACACGGCCTTTAACAACAGTTCAAAATGGGCTACGACAACGGTGAAAAACCGTTGTTGTTGGGCTTTTTTCTTGTAGTGGTTGTTTCTCTACTTCATGTCTATATTCTTTGATTTTTTTTAAAAACCTCATACTTGTATCTTAACTAATACACATACCCAAATCATGAGCGACCATCATGAAGGTAGTGAAGTAGCCATAACCTCCTCGTGCATGAGTTGACATAGGTCTACATATATCAGCATGTATAAGGCCCAATATATCATTGTCTCATTTATCTTTTCATTTTAAAAGTTAACTTAGTCATCTTGTCTTTTAAGTATGAAGCACATGGATCAAATGAATTTAATTCAAAAACTATAAAAATACCAACCTTCTGTAATTTGATCATAGGTTTCTTACTTATCTGGCCAAGGCGACAATACCATGTGTAGGAGGTTAATTAATCATCTCTTTGAGAGTGTTTGTTTCTCATTTCGATATTGACTACATCATTGGATATATCTAACTCATAGATCTTATTCCATAATATTGTAGTTCCAAAAAGAACATCATTTAAAGTTATGTAATAACAATTGTTACTAAAAGTCAAATGAAAGACTTTTCTATTTAAATAAAAAAATATAAATAATGTTCTTTATTAGCGAAGGAACATAAAAAAGTATCCAATTCCAAAACCAGTCCACTTGGGAGTTTTAACAAATAAGTTTCTATGGCTATACCCGTAACCTTTGCTCCATTGACAACTCATAGATTTACTTCTCCCTTGACCAGTCTTTTACTATTTCTTGCCCCTATATGTCATTATATATATGTGAAGCACACCATGTATCCAATACTCAAGTGTCTAAAGAAATAGTATGACATTCAATAATGAAGATACCTGCAGCAGATAGGGCATCAAATGTCATCTTCTTCTTCAATGACTCAAGATAAATCTGTTAGTTTCTTCTCTAATGTCCCATCTTGCCACAATGGTGACATGGGCCCTTTGGTTCCAGTTCTTCTTTATTATCCTTCTTCTTCCCTTTGGCTTGAATTTTTGACTTCCTCTTAGAACCTTTCTTAGAAGAGTCAAACAACATCATAGCTTTTAGTTCTTTCTTAACCAATGTCTCTACTATCTTAATCATGCAGATCAACTTAAGAATTGTAGATTTAAGTGGGTCCATCTGATAGTTCATCACAAACTGTGAATAGCTATGTGGCATACTATTGGTGCGGGAAGCATACGACGATCAAACCTTTGTTTTGATAATGACAAAGGAATTCAAAGTTAAGCTTATTTGTGATCTAACATGTCTGATTGAGCTTGTAGGAAAGTCCTAAGTATTCTTAGGCAAAAGTCCTAGCTGCGGTTAGGCAAGAGGAAAACCCTAGGGGGTGATAACCCTAGGTGGAGAAAAATCCTAAGGGGGGGAAACCTTAGGTCCTAGGGGGTGGTAACCCTAGGTGGAGAAAAACCCTAGGGGCAGTAACCCTAGGTCCTAGGAGGTGGTAACTGTTAGGACCTTCGGATGCGGCTAGAGAGGGGGGGTGTGAATAGCCGACCCCAAATTCGCGTTTCTTTCTACAAATCAAGTTAGCGCAGCGGAAAAATAACAACAGAAACGTAAATGGAGAAATCAAACCTCAAGCACAGCGATGTAACGAGGTTCGGAGATGATACTCCTACTCCTCGGCGTGTCCGTAAGGTGGACGAAGCCTATCAATCCGTCGGTGGATGAAACCCCGGATAACCGGCTAATATGAACTCCTTCTGGGTGGAGAAACCTCACCACAAACTCGTTGCAACAGCAAAACAGAGGAGTACAACAATAGAGGAAACAAACAAGAACAATAGAAGTTGTAAACACACTTGCTTGCCTTCTCGTCGGAGTCCGTTGATGAAGCAACAGCTTCACGGCTCCAGCAGCTAGAAAACCAGCACGAAGCTCACGCGAAGCTTCAGCAACCGAGAGCTCATCAAAGCTCAAGAGGAAGAAGAAGAATTAGCAGAAGCAGCTCTTCCAGTGTAGAGGCCTTATATCATCTGGTATCTCCCTGCAACCTGCGAAGAAGAACAGACGAAAACAGACGAAGCAGAGATAACCGTTGTGTCACAACGGCTAGGCCTGGACCGATCAGGCTCCATCCTGATCGGTCCAGGAGGTCCCTGATCGGTCCCTAGACCGATCAGCCAACTCTCTGTGAGAGTTGGCCTCGTCTCTGATCGGTCTGTGGACCGATCAGGACTCAGGTGGATTGGTCCACAGACCGATCCCCCCTCTTTCTTCTCCCGATCTTTTTCGCTTCTGATCGGTCACCAGACCGATCAGGTAATTCACAGAAACACACTGTTTGGTTACTGATCGGTCACCAGACCGATCAGTCAACCAGCGTATCACTGGATCGGTCACGATCCGGTTTAGACTCCCCTAAACCCTACCTAGTCCGGAGAACGAGTTACCGAGCCCTCTCCGACTTCGTCTGGTCCAGAGAACGAGCTACCGAGCCCTCTCTGACCTAGTCCGGAGAATGAGCTACCGAGCCCTCTCCGACTTCATCCGGTCCAGAGAACGAGCTCCCGAGCCCTCTCTGACCTAGTCCGGAGAACGAGCTACCGAGCCCTCTCCGACTTCCACGTCCGGTCCAGAGAACGAGCTCCCGAGCCCTCTCTGACCTAGTCCGGAGAATGAGATACCAAGCCCTCTCCGACTTCCCATGCCAAGTTTCCATACTTGAACTTTTCCCGTGCCAAGCTCCCTGCTTGGACTTTTCCGTGCCAAGTCTCCACACATGGACTTTTCACCAGATGTCTAGTCAACCTTGACCTATCTGGATTTCCCTTGCCTGACTTCACTCACCAGGACTTTCCAACTGTCTGGCTTCGCTCACCAGGACTTTCCCTTGCCTGGCTTCACTCACCAGGACTTTCACCTGGCTTCACTCACCAGGATTTCCCGAATCAGGTCGACTCACCTCGGGTCAACCAGGTCAACCTTGACCAAAGATTACACCCACAATCTCCCAAGTTTGTATTCTGTCAAACATCAGAATACAACTTTTCTATTCTCGTCAAACATCAGAATAGGACTTTTCTATTCTCGACAAACATCAAAATAGAACTTTTCTATTCTCGTCAAAACATCAAAATACAACTCGAGTCAGATCAACTCAAGTCAGGTCAACCAGGTCAACCTTGACCTAAGGTTGCACCAACAGTAACCCTAGGCGAAAAGTCTAATCAGGTCTAGAGGACCGTACTGGCATCAGGTAATCTCTCCTGAGGGGAGTAGATGAGGATGCGTTCCCCGGAAGAGGGAACAGTAGGCGTCGGTTCGACCTAGGGGTTCCGGTTGAAAATCCGAAGTCAGAACCGGACAGCCGGGAGACTGTCACACTTTCATATTCTTACTATTGTTATGTGCTAACTCTGTGGTGCAGGGTATTTTGGGACTAACATAGTTGCAGGTACCAAAATAACAAAGTTTGTCTCGGATGAACAGTGTCCGAGGCGCCTCCATGGAGCTTAGAGGCGTCTCGGGTGCAAAGGAGCTGAGTTTGGCACAGCAGAGCTGGAGGCACCTCAGACTGAGCTGGAGGCGCCTTGGAGAGCTTGGAGGCAACTTCAAGGTTGATGGAGGCGACTTCAACCGGATTAGCGAAGAAGATTTCAGCGGTTATCCGTGCAGTTGACTCGGCGGGTTTGAGGCACCTGAGTGAACCATTGAGGCGCCTCCAGCAGGTTATATAAGGGGGTTCGAGCAACACCTTTGAAGAGCAAGTTCACAAGTAATCCAGCTATTGTTTGCTGCTCAAGAGACGCCCTGAAGTGCTATTGCAAATCCCCGACGACCCCAGACCTCTAGTTTCAATATTTTTGTTGTCGGTATAGCCTGTTAATTATTGTTTTCTAATACATATTTGTAACCTTGCGCTTTAATAGTGAATTGCCCAAAGTGAACGCTCAACGAGCGTGGACCTTGGAGTAGGAGTCGCCCAAGACTCCGAACCAAGTAAAACCACTTGGGTCCTTCTGTGTGTTTTATTATTTCCGCTGCGCTTTCTCGAACGATTTCCGAATTACGAAACACGAATAAGCCACGAGTGCTATTTACCCCCCCCCCCCCCCCCTCTAGCACGATCTCGATGCAACAATTGGTATTAGAGTGGGGTAGTTTAGATTTGGTGCAACCACCAATCAAGCAATTTTTACGTGGTGTTTTCAATTTTTCGGAGTTAATTGGAATTAATAGAGTTGCTACATTCCAATTCTTTATCTATTCGAATCGTTTTTGCTCGAAGTCGGTGCAACACCACTCAAGTTTGTTTTATTATTTTCATACCGCATTGTTAATCCAGGATCAAGTCCTGGGACATTGTTTCTCTCATCTTTTCCCGTGCTAGATTAAATGGCTTTCCAAGAAGGTTTTAGCACTGTTGGGTTTTTCGGGCCGCGAAAATCGCTTTTTTGCGTCGCGGAAACCCCAAAGCTCCAAGCCACCGGATCCGTGCGAAGTAGAAATAAAACAAAAATATGAGTACGAGTTTCTAATCTAGATCTACACTAGATTTACAAAGAGGAAACCTTTTATACCTTCGATGTGTGCCCTTTTTCGTATCCCGCTCGTTCAAGGAGATGCCGGATCTCAAGTTGTCAAAATAGACAACTCTCTAGAAGTATCCACACGAACTAATTAGGTGGAGAAGACCAAACAATAGGTGTGCTAGCACCTAGATAGTGTTCGGACAAGAGAGGAGAGGGAGAGCAAGAGGAAGAAGATGATGTGAATTGCCTTGAATGAAAAATGAATTCTCATTCACCACAAAAATGGCCGGCCACAAGCACAAGTGTAACTCCCATTCTCATTAAATGTGGCCATTAAAGAGAATAGATTTGTAACCTCCATGAGGTGGCACACACATGTGCTAACCATGATGATGTGGCACATCATCATTGGCCACTTAATGGCAAGTCACAAATGGTGTGGCATAATGTCAAGTCAAACTTGACTCTTCCTCTTTCTATCAAGTCAAGTCAAACTTGACTTAATCTCTCTCATGGTTGATCTAATCCAACCATTTAATTCAAGCCAATTTAATATAATAAATCTAATTCATTTAATTAAATTGATTCAATGAGTCATAATCTAAATTAGACTCATTGAACACATGAATCAACTTGAGTCCAACTCAATTAGCCCAATTAGGATTACTCTTAATCCAATTTGATTCATCAAATGAATCTAATCCTCTTGGTTCATCATATGAACCTAATCTCCATCTAATTATCCTTAGTGTGTGATCCTATAGGTTCTTGTAACGTTGGCAATGCCCCTAAACCCATTTAGGAGCATAAGTAATGAGCGGTATCTAGCAACACATCATTACTACCCAAGTTACAAGAATGTTGAGATCCAACATCACCTTGTGACTACTAATTGTGACTCCTCACAATATATGACAAGTGTCCTTCTATCCTAGACATCTAGATTGATCAATGTAAGGCATAGACCGTGTCATCCTCTGACCAATCTAAATCTTGAACTCCAAGTAGACTCACTAAATCAAATGAGCTCAATATCTTATATTGACTCATTTGGGCATGGCCATACACATCGTGGTCTCACTCTATCAAGAATATTGATGTCGCTCCAGTCATATAGGAGGGATAGATCCCATCTACATCACTCACATCCCTCTGCATAATTTGTTACATACCCAGTAATCGCCTTTATAGTCCACCCAGTTACGGGTGACGTGTGACAAAACCAAATTACATAACTCCTTATGTAGGGATCCATGGTGACTTCAGGTCTAAGGACTAGTAGTCATACTAATAGCCACATGAGAAAGTATATAACACTCATATAACGATCCATGATACTTTCTCATAGCGGGTCATTCAGTATACATTCTCCAATGCATACCCATGTGTCAACTTGATATCTCTATATCCATAACTTGTGAGATCAAGTCATCGAGTTGACCTATATGCTAGTCTTATTGCATTAACATTGTCCCTGAATGTTAATACTCGACTATGAATAATTAAGAGTAGTGTTCCCTATATCATCTCACTATCGGTTCAACTAACCGATTGATATAGGTGAGAACCTTCTACTCAAGGACGCTATTATACTTAGTTTATTTGGCACTAATATAAGTAAGTATAATAACCAAAAACAAATGCCTTTATTTATATAAGAATATGATACAATAAGTCCATAATACAATCATCAAATGATTGGCTCTAGGGCTCTAACTAACAATCTCCCACTAGCACTAGTGCCAATCAGTGTAGGCTCTAAGCCCCAATGACCTAGTGTGACCATCATGCTTCCTCTGTTCCAAAGCCATGGTCAAGGGATCTGCGATGTTAGCCTCTGTAGGTACTCTGTAAATCTTCACATCTCCTTTCTCGATAATCTCTCGAATGAGATGGAAGCGTCATAGTATGTGTTTGGTCCGCTGGTGTGAGCGAGGTTCCTTCGCCTGTTCTATAACTCCATTGTTGTCACAATAGAGCTCAATAGGGTCAGCGATACTGGGACCCACCCCAAGTTCAGTGATGAACTTGTGGATCCAAACTACCTCCTTTGCTGCCTTTGATGCAGCAATGTACTCGGCCTCTGTCATAGAATCATAGTCAATACCATGAATATGCTTGAAACCTTTAGCTACCAAGCGACCCTTATAGATAAGACCATCCATGTCAGTCTTTCTCTTAAAGACCCACTTACACCCAATGGGTTTTACCCCTTCAGGTGGATCATCCAAAGTCCATACTTGGTTGGTGTACATGGATTCCATCTCGGATCTCATGGCCTCTTGCCATTTCTCGGAATCTGGTCTCATCATGGCTTCCTGATAGGTGGTAGGCTCATCATCTATGAGCACAACTTCATCATGGTTAGATAAGAGAAATGAGTATCTCTCAGGCTGATGATGTATCCTATCAGATCTGCGAAGAGGTATGTCTACTTAAACAGGTTGTTGTTCCTCAACTCCTTGTGGAACAACATCATCCACAACACTTTGTGGTTCAAGTTCAACTTCCATCGAGGCTTCAGTGCTTTTGTTCGCATCTTGAACTTCATCAAGATCGAACGTGCTCCCACTAGTCTTTCTAGAAATAAAGTCCCTTTCTAGAATGACCCCAGTCTTTGTCGCAACTACCTTGTGCTGACTAGGAATGTAGAAGTAATATCCCTTAGTTTCCTTGGGATATCCAATAAAGTAGCACTTGTCGGATTTGGGTCCTAACTTTTCTGAGACTTGACGTCGAACGTAAGCCTCACAACCCCAAATCCTCATGAAAGAAACCTGGGCATCTCTCCCAGTCCATATTCTATATGGTGTCTTTATCACGGCCTTGGATGGAACTCGGTTGAGTATAAAAGTTGTCGTGTCTAGAGCATAGTCCCAAAGGTATGTCGGAAGATCTGTGTGACTCATCATAGATCGTACCATATCTAATAGGGTACGATTCCTCCTTTCGGATACACCATTCCATTGTGGTGTTCCAGGAGGAGTGAGTTGGGATAGAATCCCACACTCAGCTAGGTAGTCATGAAACTCATGGCTAAGGTATTCTCCACCTCGATCTGATCGAAGTATCTTAATACTCTTGCCAAGCTGGTTCTGTACTTCATTCTTAAATTCTTTGAACTTTTTAAAGGATTCAGACTTATGTGTCATCAAGTACACATAACCATATCTACTGAAGTCATCAGTAAATGTGATGAAGTACCTATAACCGCCTCTAGCAGCGACATTGAAAGGGCCACATATATCACTATGTATAAGACCTAACAAGTCAGTCGCTCTCTCACTGTGCCCACTAAAGGGAGTCTTGGTCATCTTACCTAGTAGGAATGACTCACACGTCTCATAAGATTCAAAATCAAATGAGTCAAGCAGACCATCTGTATGGAGCTGGGATAAGCGCTTGTCATTTATATGACCTAAACGACAGTACCAGAGATAGGTTTGATTCAAGTCATTTGACTTGAACCTCTTGGTATTTATGTTATAGATAGGGCTTTCAAGGTCTAGAATGTAGAGTCCGTTCATCAGAGGTGCACTACAATAGAACATATCTTTTAAATAAACAGAACAACATTTGTCCTTAATAATAAAAGTGAAACCTTTCTTGTCCAAAAAAGAAACTGAAATTATGTTCTTAGTTAATGCAGGCACATAACAACAATCATCCAACTCTAATACAAGCCTAGAGGGCAGAGATAGAAAATAAGTCCCTACAGCAATAGCAGCAACCCGTGCTCCATTGCCTACGCGTAGGTCCACCTCGCCCTTCGCCAATGCCCTGCTATTTCGCAGCGCCTGCACATTAGTACAAATGTGAGATGCACATCCAGTATCTAATACCCATGATGAAGAAATAGATAGATTGACTTCTATAACATATATACCTGAAGTGGAAGTCTCACTTCGCTTCTTCTTAAGATCTTCCAGGTACACCTTTGTAACACCCACGAACTTCTTAAGCTAAGTATGTGAAGATTTTCTCTTAAGAATAAAAGAAGATAAGATGGAAAAAAAATATATATGTATATAAAAAGAATTGGTCAAGGATTGAACCTTCTTAAGCTAAGGATTTTGGAATTACCACTAGACCATCATGAATTATTGTTAAATAGAGAATGGATATTATAGATAAAGATAAAACCATGATTAAGAGAAGGAAGCAAGAAAACATCAAGTAGCCTTCTTCCTCCTTCTCTTGATTAAGAAGAAAACAAGAAAAAAGACAATTGTCTTCTTCTCCTTCTTTTTCATTTTCGTGGATGACAAGAGAGAAGGAGAGGAGAGGAAGTAGGGGGATGAATGAAGACATTTCTTCATCATTAAGAGAATAAAAGATGAGTTAAGAAGAGGGGAAAGCAAAGCCTCTTTTTATTTCTTACTTCCACCTAGCATAAGAGGGAAAATCAAGAAGGGACTTCATTTTTTCTTCCCTTCCCTCACCTTGCCGTGACCTAGAGCATCCTCTCTTCTTTCCCGAAAATCCAACTAAGGTTTTCTACCTAAGGAAACCAAACCACAAGAAGGAACCCTCAAGATCTACCTCTCACAAGCAAGAGAAACAAAAAGGAGCACTAGGAGGAGAAGCTCTCTTCATTCTTTTCACAAAGGGTACCTTCTCTTAGGAAAAGACCAAGCAAGAGGATGTGAGTATCCCCTCACCTGTGGTACAAGTGGCTATATGATTTTTGGTTTGGGTTTATATGAATTTATAACCTAGAGTTTCCTTTAGAAATTTTGGTTAGGATACTTGTAAAGTTTATGGAAGTTTAAAACCAAAACCAATATGTTTAAGTTTTCCTCATGATATGTTATGAATATGACCTTGATATTTCATGCTGGTATAAGGCTTGGAGTTAGGTAATACTCTACCTTAGGGTTCGACCATGAAGAGGCTTAAAACCTAGGGAAGCTCAATTTAAAAACTAACATGTCTATGATCTCTTCTATGATATTATATGGATATTTTCCTTGATGTTTTTACTTGTATGTTGCTTAGAACTAGTAGGACCCTACTTTAAGGTTTCGGTCATGAAGGGATTTAATATCTTAATAAGGCTCAACCTCAAATCTAGCTTGCTATGTTTTACCTTATGAAAAGATATGAAAAATAACATAAAGCCCTTGAGATTCATGTTGCTTAGAGTTAAGTTTTCACATGTTGAACATTCGGCCACCATGAAATGTAGGGCTTAGATGTTAGCTAGAGCCTTAGAGCCAATCATTTGATTATTGTATTTTGGACTTATTGTATCATATTCTATATAAATAAAGGCATTTGGATTTTTGGTTATTATACTTACTTGTATTGGTGCCAAATAAACTAAGTATAATAATGTCCTTGAGTAGACGGTTCTCACCTATATCAATCGGTTAGTTGAACCGATAGTGAGATGATATAGGGAACACTACTCTTAATCATTCCTAGTCGAGTATTAGCATTCAGGGACAATGTTAATGCAATAAGACTAGCATGTAGGTCAACTCGATGACTTGATCTCACAAGTCATGGATATAGAGATATCAAGTTGACACATGGGTATGCATTAGAGAATGTATACTGAATGACCCGCCATGAGAAAGTATCATGGATAGTTATATGAGTGTCATATACTTTCTCATGTGGCTATTAGTATGACTACTAGTCCTTAGACCTGAAGTCACCATAGATCCCTACATAAGCAGTGCTTTAGTGTGTGACCCTATAGGTTCTTGCAACATTGGCAATGCCCTAAACCTATTTAGGAGCATAAGTAATGAGCAGTATCTAGCAACACTGTTGGGTTTTTCGGGCCGCGAAAACCGCATTTTCGCGTCGTGGAAACCCCGAATCACCCTAGCCATTGGATCTCGTGCGAAGAAAAATTTCGAAAACACGAGTACGAGTTTTAAACTACGATTTACAGTAGATCTACAAAGGAAAAACATTTTTTACCTTTGAAGCGTGCCCTCGCAAATCCCGCTCGTCCAACGGTACGCCGGATCTCGAAGTTGTCAACGTAGACAACTCTCTAGTGATATCCACACAAACAAGAGGTGTTCTCTAACACTCAAGGATGGAGAAGAGAGCACCCAAGTGTGCTAGCACTCTCTAGGGCTCTCGGATAGGATTTAAAAAGGGAAGAAAGGAGAGAAAGAAAAGGGATCTCACATAATCCACTAGGTACCCTCCTTTGTGACCTTCACTTCACCCTTTTCTTGAAACATAACTCATACACCTTCTTGCCTCCCTTGAAACCCACGGCAACAGCAAGAGAAAGGAGGAAGAGAGCTAGGAGGAAGGAGAAGCATTCAACACCACTTGAATGACACAAAATGAAACCACCTACACCATTAGTGTGGCCGGCCACACACATGTAACCTCCCCATTTAATGTGGCCGGCCACATTAAATGGAATGGGAGGTGTAACCTCCATGAGGTGGCACACCTCATGAGGTGGAGATGATGTGGCTGCCATGTAGGATGAGTCATCCTCTATGAAGTGGCAATACAACAAGTCAAACTTGATGTTTCAACTTCCCATTTGGTCAAGTCAAAATTGACCAATTTTTCTTCCTTGTTGAGTTGAATCCAACCTTGACTCAAGTTAATTTCAATCTAATGAATCTCAATTCATTAATATAAATTGACTAAATGAATCAAATTTAAATTAGACTCATTCAACAATTGAATCTAATTGAGTCTAACTCAATAAGTCTAATTTAAATCAATCCGAATCCAATTGGTTCATCATATGAACCTAATCCAATTGGTTCATCATATGAACCTAATCTCCATCCACTTGTTCTTTGTGTGTGACCCAATAGGTTCTTGTAACGTTGGCAATGTTTCTAAACTCCTTTAAAAACATAAGCAATGAGCGGCATTTAGCAATACATCATTGCTACCCAAGTTACAAGAAATGTTGAGATCCAACATCACCTTGTGACAACTAATTGTGACTCCTCACAAAATATGACAAATGTCATTCTATCCTAGACATCTAGATTGATCAATATGAGGCATAGACCGTGTCATCCTCTGATCAATCTAAATCCTGAACTCCAAGTAGACTCACTAAATCAAATGAGCTCAATATCTCATATTGACTCATTCAGGCATGGCCATGCACTTCGTGGTCTCACTCTATCAGGATTACCGATGTCTCTCCCGTCATATAGGAGGGATAGATCTCATCTACATCACTCACATCCCTCCGCATAATTTGTTACATACCCAGTAGTCGCCTTTATAGTCCACCCAGTTACGGGTGACGTTTGACGAAACCAAAGTACATAACTCCTTATGTAGGGAACCATGGTGACTTCAGGTCTAAGGACTAGTAGTCATACTAATAATCACATGAGAAAGTATATGACACTCATATAACGATCCATGATACTTTCTCATGGCGGGTTATTCAGTATACATTCTCTAATGTATACCCATGTGTCAACTTGATATCTCTATATCCATGACTTGTGAGATCAAGTCATCGAGTTGACCTACATGCTAGTCTTATTGCATTAACATTGTCCCTGAATGTTAATACTCGACTAGGAATGATTAAGAGTAGTGTTCCCTATATCATCTCACTATCGGTTCAGCTAACCGATTGATATAGGTAAGAACCTTCTACTCAAGGACGTTATTATACTTAGTTTATTTGGCACCAATATAAGTAAGTATAATAACCAAAAACCAAATGTCTTTATTAATATAGAATATGATACAATAAGTCCAAAATACAATTATCAAATGATTGGCTCTAGGGCTCTAGCTAACAGTGATCGAGGTAGTGATAGGTATCACGGCACGGTAGGCATTAGAGTTGACGTGATTTAGATCTAATCTAATTGTTGATGTGTATCAAATATGTGATAGATCTAATCTAATCGAGGGGTGCATCATGTGCACGACTTAGATCTAATCTAATTGTTAAGCACTAATTAATTACTTAATCATGCATCACATATACACAAGCAATTAATTAAATTTATTTGTGATTAGTCATGACCTTACTATGATCTTCTCAAGCCAATGAGAAGATCAGATGGTCAACCTAGGGTCAACAGCTTCTCAAGCTCCTCCCTTTGACCACCTTGTGTTGCTCGCGCCCTCCTCGTAACTCTGTCTCGTGTGGACCTTTCCATGGCTCCAATTTTGTACATTATAATTTTGAAACTCGAGTTACATTCAAGTCTAAACTAATTTACAACAAAAATACAAAATAGAGAAAGGCACGAAACGCAGGTCGCGAATCAAATGTACAACACGCACAACACAAATGACGGCGCGTAGGCGGTAATATGAATTACAACACAAATCCAATCAGATTGGGTCTTTTTGGGCCATGACTATCACAAATTATACATAATTCTAAATTATGTAATTTTCTGTAATTTTAATACTAATTTTTACGAGTAAAATTTCCCGACGGTCCCGTTTAGCGATTTTCGGGCGCAATCGCGGAACGAATCCCCTTGCGGGGCCAGGGGCAGCACCCCTACCCGCGATCTAACCATCGTGAGGGTTCCTTAGCGATCCTACAGCGCCTTAGTCCGCTGTCCCAAAAAGTTTTGGGGCGAAACCTTGCCGTTTCGGAAACCTTCCCAAAAAGTCCGCCTTAGTCCGCTGTACAAGATTCGCACGTGGCTCTGATACCACTGTTGGGTTTTTCGGGCCGCGAAAACCGCTTTTTCACGTCGCGGAAACCCCGATGCCCCAAGCCACCGGATCCGTGCGAAGTAGAAATAAAACAAAATATGAGTACGAGTTTCTAATCTAGATCTACACTAGATTTACAAAGAGGAAACCTTTTATACCTTCGATGCGTGTCCTTTTTCGTATCCCGCTCGTCCAAGGAGATGCCGGATCTCAAGTTGTCAAAATAGACAACTCTCTAGAAGTATCCACACGAACTAATTAGGTGGAGAAGACCAAACAATAGGTGTGCTAGCACCTAGTTAGTGTTCGGCCAAGAGAGGAGAGGGAGAGCAAGAGGAAGAAGATGATGTGAATTGCCTTAAATGATAGTGTTCGGACAACTCTCTAGCCATTTCTCAGAATCTGGTCTCATCACAGCTTCCTGATAGGTGGTAGGCTCATCATCTATGAGCACAACGTCATCATGGTCAGACAAGAGAAATGAGTATCTCTCAGGCTGACGACGTACCCTATTAGATCTGCGAAGAGGTATGTCTACTTGAACAGGTTGTTGTTCCTCAACTCCTTGTGGAACAACATCATCCACAACACTTTGTGGTTCCAGTTCAACCTCCATCGAGGCTTCAGTGCTATTATTTGCATCTTGAACTTCTTCAAGATCGACCGTGCTCCCACTAGTCTTTCTAGAATCAAAGTCCCTTTCTATAATCAAACTCTTCCTTCATTTTCTTGTTGTTTATTTTAATTATACTATTGCTAATAATCTGAATTGAATGATCGAGAAAGGTTTTGTTTTACTTTTTGATAGATAAAGTCAACCCCTTCTTGTCAGCCCTAACTGGTCCAACAATTACTCAAGATTCGCATGGATAAAATTTTTAAAAAATAAAGATGAAACATTTGAAATATTTAGTGATCTTTATAAATAAATTGAAAATGAAAAAGACTTAAAAAATCAAAAGAATTAGGAGTAAACTCTGCTTAGAAAATGGTACCATCAAGAATTCTTGTGTCCTAATACATCTCAACAAAACAGAATAGTTGAAAGAAAAAATTAAAACCAAGAAGCCACTAGGACAATGATTAATGAATACCAACTACAAAATATTTTTGGGTTGAAGCCGTTAATACAGCATGCTATGTATAAAATATAACAACAATAAATAAGAAACATAATAAAATCCCATTTGAAATCTACTATAATAGATTACCTAATATTAAATATTTTAAAGTATTTGGATCTTCAGTCTACATATTATATATAAGAGAATGGTTAAGAAAATTTACATCCAAAGTTGAAAATGGAATTTAGGATATTCATTAAATAATAGAGGACATAGAGTTTATAATAAAAATACCCTAAGAATTAAAGAAACAACAAATATAAAATTTGATGAATCTAACCCTAGGGAAACTAACTTAAATCAAACTCAACCACAACCAATTGATTTTGTTAGAGCTAGCACTGATCTAGGGGGAGCAAGTGAAATAGACGAACACGAACATGAACAAATTTCAACCATAAGAAAATGAACAAACATAAACTGAATCTAGAACAATAAGAGTCAGCTTAAACCACTAAATTAAACAAATAATAGGTGACCCAGAATTGAGGGTTCAAACTAAAGCATCATTTAGAAACCTAAGTCAAATATCTTTAATTTCTAAAGTTGAACCCAAAATAGTAAAAGAATCCTTGTTTGACCTAAACTAGATTATTGACATGTAGGAAGAACTGACCCAATTTGATAGAAATAAAGTTGGGACTTAGTTCCTCTACCCAAAAATAAAAAATTCATTGAAACTAAATGAGTATTTAGGAATAAGTTAGATGAAAAAGCAAATATTCTAAGAAATAAAGCTAGATTAGTAGCTAAAGATTTTATTCAAGTAAAGGGACTTGACTATGATAAAACCTATGCCCTAGAAGCCTGACTTAAGTCTATTAGAATACTACTAATCTTGCACCCCATAAAGGATTTAAACTCTACCAAATGGACATCAAATCAGCCTTCTTAAATGTATTAATAAAAAAAGAAGTATATGTAAATCAAGCATGGATTTGAGAACCTTGAACAACCTAATTATATGTTCAAATTTTAAAAAGGCCCTAGAGCTTAGTATGAATGATTATCTGTCTATCTATCTAATCTCAAAAGAATTCAAACAAGATCGAATTGATCCAACTCTATTAGTAAAAACCTTTAAATCTAATATTTTTGTCGGCCAATTTTATTTTGATTACAATTTTTGGATCTACAAACTCAGATTTTCTGCAAGAATTTATAAATCTAATGGAACAAGAATTTGAAATGATTCAAGTAGGTAAGTTAACCTTCTTCTTAGGCTTACAAATTAAACAAACTAATGAAGGTAACTATGTCTATCAAGAAAAATATATAAAGAAATTACTTAAAAAATTTAGAATAGAAAATTTTAAAGAAACAAAAACACCCATGGAAACAAATGAAAATATAGACAGTGATCCAAATAGAACACCAATAGACCTAAAGTATTAGAGAAGTGTTATAGGTAATCTGTTATACCTAACTGCAAGCTGACCTGACCAGATATATTATTTGCAGTTAGTATGTGTACTATATATCAAATCCGTGCTAAGGAATCCCATCAGAAAAATATTTTAAAAAAAATTTAGATATCTAAAAGGTACGCAAAATATAGGAATATGGTACCCTAGGATAACTAATTTTGAACTCTTAAGATATTCTGAAAGTAAAATACAGTAATAAAAGAATAATAAAAGAATAAGGTTTAATGGAAGAAAAACCTTAACAAAATTTTCAGAAATTTTCTAGAAATTTTTCGGAGCTCGTCTGACGTATGTTAAGGGGATCAATTATTGGACTAGGGGAAAGTCTGTTTAAGCTACCCTATTTGAATGAGGAAATGTTTAAATTATTTTTTAGTGTGTTTCTTTTCCTCTTATTGTGTCGTGCCCTATTTCCCCCCTCATCGAACCCATCCCCTCCTCTTCTCATCGCTGCTTCTCCTTCTCTTCCCCCAAACCGATGGCGCCGCCTCGACGCCTCGTCTCCATCGCCAACAAAACCATTGGCCAAGGAAGAAACCGGTGCACATCTATTTTTCCCATTTCTCTTCCACTTCCTCTTCCTTATCTTCTCCTCTGCCCTAGCACCAGTAGTCGATCCCCATCCACCTTCGGCCACTACAAGGGCTAGCCAAACCATGATGAGCCTTCCTCTAACGCCGCTGCCCAAGATTGCTGGATCGCCGATCCACCATTCGCCGGCACTTGCGCACCACTTGATCGCCGACTCCTCTCCCTTCTTCGGCATCGAGAGCGTGGATTTACCAGTGGAACTTGGAGGGGGAGCTAGTTTCCTCCGATCTTTCTCATCCCTAGGGCTGTAAACAAGCCGAGCCGAGCTTTGGGGTGTTCAAGCTTGTTTGATAAGATAACCTAGCAGAGCCGAGCTTAAAATGAACCAAGCTTTTGAAATGAGTGTTCAAGCTTGGCTTGGTTTATTTTTTATGAGCTTGAGCTTGTTTGAAGCTTAACTTGAGCTTGGTCCATCTAGAGATGCATACAAGAGACATGATATGTTTGGTCTGACGACTCTTATGTCCGGATAGGAGGTCTTGGTGAGTACAACTTCTTTGCTTGTTCATTTTTCGCATTTCCTATTTTTGATCAGGAGACTGTACTCTATGGTTATTACTGTTAGATATATCTTACTATACATGTCATCTTGATACCCGCTGAGTTCATTGAACTTACCCCATTGCTTTATTTCTATTTCAGGTTGAGGTTGTCAAGAGGTTCTTGTCGCTAGTCCCCCACCTCGTGTAGATATGGTTTTCTACTTTCAGACTTTGTTTCCTTGTTTTGTGATCTACATGCGTGTGATATGTAGATCTTGTACTCGTGGATGTTATATCGAGTTTTGGTCTACTACCCTTGTTTTCCGCTGCGATGGTTTTCCGTTGTGGATTGTGTTTTCCTCGAGTAGTGGACTAGGTTTTATAATAAACTACGTGTTGTGATTTGTTGTGTAGTCAGCCAGAGGCTAATTTATTATAAACTATGTGGATTGTTTGTTTATATTATTGTATATGTTCCAGCCATGTTGGCCGGGGATTGTGAGGCCCTGCGGGTTATGTAGTCAAGTATCAGATTGTCACTCGTACAGGGGAGATGCTGCCGAAATTTCCTATGGCAAGGACTCCCCCGGGACATGACAATTTATTTGGTATCAGAGCCTAGTTTTGCGAGTTAATCTAGGTATTTTTGGATTTGTATGGATTTCTGTCAATTTTCAAGTTTCAGAATTTTGAGGTATTGTTAAACAAGATCATATTGGGGACTTGGCAGCGACGGAACATCTCCAGATGGCAAATAGGTATGATGATTGATTTTATAATTTTGGCACTTGTTGTAATACCTGTGTAATGATTTAACAGATATGAAGAAATCTACACGTGTTCCCACTCCAAAACATGGTGCAGGATATCCATGCAGTAGGACGATGGAATCCCTGGTGACGGAGTCGCCAGAGATGTCTACTGGGGTCGAGCCTGTCGGTCAGGGACAAACTCCACATGGTACTATAGGCGTGTCGGGCTCTCAGAATCCGATGGTTTTAGAGGTACCTACCTCGACCATACCTGTTGTACCCACTCCTATAGTATTCACAGTGCCTCTAGCGGTACCACCTATAGTGAAACATCCCGTAACCAACCCTCAGTTTTTTTTTTCTTTTTTTTTTTCATTTCATCAACCCACCAAACACAAACTAAGCATATACTTATGACATGATACTAAATCAAACATTTATTTTATCGGAAGTAAAAGCCATCATCCCACACCAGAGTTTAACAAAGAGAAAACCCCACCAAGAACTCTCGACAACACCAAAGCAAAAAACCCTTCCCATGGAGAACATAAGCTCAACACTCCTAATTCCCGGACAATGCCATGCATCCATCCCGCCTCCTCGCCTACTCCGTCCATAAGCCCTCCGTCGTGTCCAGAGACACATCCTCACCTGTAATGTAGTCATCATGAGCCTACAACCCAGCAAGTATAATCTCATGTGATGAAACATGACATCCATAAAGTAATAGGGATAGGGGCTAGATAGTAAACACATATCCAAAATGCTGTATAACAGAGAAAGAAAATGTGGTAAATAAAGTTCCTACACAGCTAATAAAGGTGAATATATTGCATATCCGGTAACCACAATTAGAGTCAATCAATCTAGTCCCATGATCCTAGAGGTACCTCCTAGAGAACATGCAATCATATAGCCGAAGCTAACATAAATTCCAGTATCAGTCAAGTTTGGATGGGCCCTCCCCGGAGCTCATCCCGGGTCACCCATCCCGTACTGCTACCACATATGCACATATTCAACCAACTAGCCACATAAAACTTATTCTACCCATATATATCAGAGACATAACATTAGCTCCATTCATTAAATTCTGTAACATGTCCGTTTACCATAGTTATCTGTATCCACAACACAATCATAACTTAAATCCAATTTCATTAAGTTCAGTAAATATGTACATTTACCATATTCAATATAAATATATATAACATAAGTAAGAGACAAGCAGCTATAAAGTCCATATGAATTGAGGAAACTGATATATTGCAAACAAAACTTGCTACGCTAGACTAAGTGCTTTAAGGAAAAGAAATCATTACCCATGGCGATTATCACTCCAGCAGGAACCAACACAAAATTTTATCACTAAGTGCAAACTACAAAATTTAACAATTCATTCTATGAATTCTCTACCAAACCGTGTCCACACAAATAAATTCTAACAGCATAATTCTTCAAACAAAAAAAAACTTGCTAACCAGTCTACTCAATTCCAGATGTAACACGAAATACATAAACACAATAGAGTCAGCTAAATCCCTCTTTTACACATACAGAAACGGAACAACCAAAATTTCCACCGAGCGAAATAATCAAAAACAAGCCCACAAATCCCACACACCAACCTCCGAAACGAAAGGTTCACAACATCTTCCCGAAACCCCAAATCAAAACATGTAAACGTTAACATTCACATAATAAAGGTATCGGATAGATCTGCCCAAAGATTTCAAAGAGAAAACAAAACCACAGAACTCACAAAACCAAGTCCAGATCCTCACGAAAAGCCTTATCCAAATCCCAAAACTTCATTCAAAGCTCAAATCACACCATTAACTCTATCTAACATTAAAACAAACAAGTGTCATGCAGCCTAACGCACAGCACACTAATCCCCATTCATCACGGAAATCTCAAAATTTCAACCTCGATTCAAAACTCGTCGAATGCTAAACAAACCTTCAGCCAAATCCTCAAACCAAAACACAACTCTACAGTGACAAAGCTAGTCCGAAACATTCACAAGAAAAACCGATCGGATGCGTCCACAAGAAAGACAATCGAAAGCATATACAAATGAACCAATCGGAATATCTCGAAGGAAATCCCATCATAACAGCCACAAGAAGAAAACCATCGAAATCCCTACCAAAACTCACCTTCCCTAGATGTTCCATCCCACCCTACCTCACAGATCTCAAGCTATCACCGTGAAATACACTTGCCTTTCTTGCCTTTCTCTTCCTCGTGTCGCTGTAGAATCCCTCGCTCAATGATGTCACGCCAGTAGAAATGTGTTTGGAGACCTCCGCGTCCGGTCGTTGAGCCCTCCACCACTCGCCGACTTGAGAAAAGGAGTCAAATCGGAGCTTAGGGTTCAGCGAGCAGTTCCGTCGAGATCGGCGGGACTGAGCAGGGAATGGAGAAGCGGTGAGGTTTGGGGAAACAGTGAATGAATCGGTGATAAACTTGGACTTTATACCTAGATATTAGAGCTCTAACTTAGGACAATTAATCCTAATCTGGGATAATTATCGTCAATCAGCTCCCAACTTAATTAGGTATTATATATATTTCCCTCAAATTTAATAATTCTATCCCCTAAATTATGTCATACGAGTTCATTTTAATTCCCAAAAAAAATCCCTAAAATTTCGTAAGAAATTTAGTAAATAAATTCCTTTATTAACGCTCGTGATACCTTAATTTGTTATTATTATTATTATTTTAAAATTAAATTCCTTAAAACGTGTCATACATGTTTATTTAAAATTCTGAAAAAGTTCTATAATTCGTAGAAAATTTTATTGATTAATCCCCTAATTAATGTTCATGTGACCTTAGGAAATTCTATAAATAATTTCCTTAATTTCACTCGTGGGACCTTACATATAGTACCAGCTCCAGTGGTTCTGCCAGTTCCCACGACGATCCCTACTTACCTTACTGATATAATTGCGGCACGAGCTCGAATCCCAACTTTGGCAGAGTCGATGAAGAGCTGATTCACGCTATTCCGCGGAGAGACCGATCCGAGTGTGGCTCAATCTTGGATAGAGACCTTGGAGTGGACTTTCTTCTATATGGCTTGGTCTGAGTGGAAGAAGGTAGAGCTGGCTGCTTACCATTTACGGGACAAGGCTGATATCTGGTGAGATACGCAACGCTCGATTATAGGTGAGCATCACATCACCTGGGCGAGATTTAGAGAGGCTTTTGAGAGCCGATACTTTCCACGGTCATATCAGATGACACGCCGGCAGGATTTTCTAAGTCTTCGGTTAAATAACCACACGGTGACGGAATACAATGCTTAATTTAATCAGTTGGCCAGATTTTGTCAAGAGTTAGTTGCTGAGGACAGGTCTCGTATGCTTCAATTTGTCCAGGGATTGGATGGGTATCTACAATTAAAGATTGCCGATTTTGGTAATTTATCTTACATAGAGGCATTGGGCATAGCCCTTATGATTGAGTTGGCTCAGCAGAGAGTGTATCCGGATAAGAAAAGGAGGTAGACAGACCGAGCTTTAGGATAGACCCGGCAACCACAGGCTATCGGACCGCAACAGAGTGGTCGCATTCAGGCGGGTCAGGGTACTTCTGGGGCATCTGGCCAGCCTCAGAAATTAGGGCGGACTTCATCAGGACATTCTCGGTCTTCTCAGCAGAACCGGAAACAGTCCTCTAGTGACATGCACTACACCCGATGTGGGTCCAAAGGTCACATCACATCAGCCTGCTCCCTGGGACAGTCAGTTTGCTATTATTGCAAACTGCCAGGGCACATGAGTTGAGATTGTTCGCTGAAGGCTAAACATGCGGCTTCCGGGGGTTTTGTTCAGGGAGGTCAGTGTAGTCAGATAGGGTCAGCGAGGGAGGTAGAAAGCCCAAACTTCGCATCGCCAGCAGAGGATAGCCCCTGCAGTAGCTACATATGGCATGCACGAACAGGAGTACTCCAGTGCCCTTGCGGTATCACAAAGTTCCGTTTCAGGACCTCAGTATCTGACGTAAGGGCAGTACTAGTCGCAGCCGCAGCCACTAGACTAGTATCAGCTGCAGTCTCATCCACTAGTGCAGTTTCAGCTGCAGCCTCAGCCACTGGTGCAGTATCAGCCGTAGCCCTATCCACCGGTTCAATTTCAGGCGTAGCCCTCATATCCATCTCTGGTACAGTATCCAGCACCGCCTTAGTGGCAGGCTCAGGCTCAGACGCAGTAGCCTCTGGCATTACTACCACATCCACCTCCACCAGAGACTGGACATATTCACTCAGTTACCACAGAGGATGCGCAGCGGGCTGACGGATCTATTTTCTGTGGTACGGTTTTACTTTATGCATTTTCAGCCGATATGCTAATTGGTACTAGTAGTTCGCATTCCTTTATTTCTCGTGCATTTATGAGGGAGATTGGTAGACTACCTATCCTTAGACCGTGGCGGCTGTCCATCACTCTACCCTCCGGTGATGCATTAGATGTCACTCAGGGGGTTAGAGGATGCCCATTGGACTTCGGTAACAATATACTCATTGTAGATTTATTAGTACTGGAAATGGTCGAGTTCGACATTATCCTTGGCATGGATTAGCTCTCAGTATATCATGCCATGGTTGATTGCTAGATGAGGGTGGTCACATTCTGACCTCCAAACCAACCCTCGTGGGATTTCACTGGCATCAGGGATGACGGTATATCGACCATTTTTGTGATTCAGGCTCAGAAATTGCTGTCACATGGCTGTTAGGGATTTCTATTGTCGTTAATTAATGCTGACAACAGTAGTAGTTCTCAGCTCTCAGACGTTCCAGTGGTCCGAGAGTATCCAGATGTATTTCCAGATGAGCTACCAGGCTTGCCTCCCCGAAGGCAAGTGGAGTTTGCTATTGAGCTAATTCTGGGGACCGCACTGACATTGAAAGCTCCTTACTGTATGACACCGAAAGAGTTGGACAAGCTAAAGGTCAAACTCCAGGAGTTATTGGACCATGGATTTATTCACTCTAGTGTATCTCCATGGGGTTCTTCGGTATTGTTCGTCAAGAAAAAGGATAGTACTCTGAGATTGTGCATTGATTATAGACAGCTGAATGCAGTGACCGTCAGAAATAAGTACCCCTTACCACAGATCGAGAATTTCTTTGATCTTCTCAAAGGTACATCAGTGTATTCTAGGATTGATCTGTGATCAGGATATCATCAGCTGAGAGTTAAAGATTCTGATGTTCAAAAGATAGCATTCCACACTAGATACAGATATTATGAATTTTTGGTAATGCCATTTGGGCTTACCAATGATCCAGCGATATTTATGGATTTGATGAACCGCGTCTTCCTGGAGTATCTAGATCAGTTCGTTATCGTCTTCATTGACGACATTTTGGTCTACTCGCGTTCTGAGGAGGAACATGCACAGTATCTTCGCATAGTCTTGGAGACTCTTCGACAACATTGACTATATATGAAGTTCAGCAAGTGTACTTTTTGGCTATCCTTAGTCAGTTTTCTGGAACACGTGGTTTCTAGTCGAGGTATTTCCGTAGACCCTCAAAAGATCGAGGCTGTCACCAGCTGGGAGCAGCCGAAGTCAGTGCAGGAGATCCGCAATTTCTTGGGATTGGTCGAATCTTACAAACGGTTTGTTGAGGGTTTCTCCTGCATTGCTATGCTGCTGACACATCTGACCAGGAAAGGCATGAAGTTCACGTGATCAGAAGCCTGCGAGACTAGCTTCCAGGAGTTGAAGCGGAGATTAGTGTCGGCACCAGTTCTGGTTTTACCTTCCGGAGAGGACAAATTCGTACTCTACACCGACGCTTCTTTACATGGTTTGGCCACTGTGTTGATGCAGCACGACTGGGTAGTCTCCTATGCTTCTCGTCAGTTGAAGGAGCATGAGCAGAACTACCCGGTACATGATCTGGAGCTGGCCGCTATTATCTTTGCTTTGAAGATTTGGCGGCATCATCTGTATGGTATTACATTTGAGATTCTCACTGATCATAAGAGTCTCAAATATCTTTTCATCCAGAAGGAACTCAATCTCCGATAGAGGAGATGGATAGAGTTCCTGAAGGATTATAATTATACCATTAGCTACCACCTAGGGAAAGCTAATGTAGTTGCCGATGCATTTAGCCAGAAGTCCGGAGGGACTTTAGCATGTCACCGAGGTTTGGTCATGGAATTGATTCAGGGTTTCTTCGAGTTGGGCCTTGAGGAGCAGGGACAGACAGAGCAGGGTATTCTAGTTACCATGATTGCTCAGTCGTTGATCAGGACGAGGATCTAAGAGGCCCAGGCTGGTGATCAGTGCTTACAGTCCATTGACAGCCGGATAGCTTCTGGGCAGCAGACAGAGTTCACTCGAGATGATGAGGGTATTCTTTATTTTCGAGGCAGGTTATGCGTACTTCAATCTCATCCGATTATGGAGGAGTTACTTTAGGGGGCTCATCGCTCTCAATTTGCGATCCACCCAGGCGGAACTCGCATGTATCAAGATTTGAGGCGTTCCTATTGGTGGAACGACATGAAGAAAGACATCGCGGAGTTTGTAGCTAGATGTCTAGTCTATGAGCAGGTGAAGGCTGAGCACCAGAGACCTGCCGGTTTACTTCAAAGGATTCCTATTCCGGAGTGGAAATGGGAACACATTACCATAGATTTTATGGTGGGATTGCCTAGGACACGACGTGGCTATGACGCGATTTGGGTAATCGTTGATCGATTAACCAAATCTGCACACTTCTAAGTGATTCGGAAGATAGATTCGCTATTGTCGGGAGATCATCAGGTTGCATGGTGTTCCCTTGAGCATTATATCAGATAGAGACTCAAGGTTCACGTCCTGGTTTTACGTTAGGAATTTCGGAGGCTGCTGGGAGGACCACTTTCCCTTAGTAGAGTTCGCCTACAACAACAGCTATCATTCCGCTATCCAGATGACACAATTTGAAGCGTTGTATGATAGACCTTGTCGGACACCTACCCCCTGAGAGGAGGTTGGGGAGGCTTAGCTGCTAGGACCTCAGAGAGCTTAGTAGGAGGCAGAGTTGGTCCGCACTATCAGATGGAGGATGTCAGAGGCGCAGGACTGCCAGAAGAGTTATGCGGATCGAAGACGTAGACCCCTGGAGTTCTCTACTGACGACCATGTATCTTTGAGAGTCTCACCCATGAAAGGGGCGAAGAGATTTGGTCTCCGAGGTAAACTAGCTCCACGATACATTGGGTCTTTCAAGATCTTGGAGAGGATTAGAGCGGTAGATTATCATCTGGCGCTACCACTTGCTATGGCAAGCATTCACGATGTATTTCATGTGTCTATACTGAGGAGATATGTGTCTAACCCAGCACATGTTCTGTCAGATTAAAGATTGTTGCTACCCATACTGTACTTTCACACACATAATATCCTATCTTGGAAAGCAACAAATCTAGGAGATTGCGCTATGTGCACTTGAACCTACTTACTCTGATGAGAAACTTATACCTATAGTGGCCATCGAGATATAACTTCCAAGGTGGGGAAGAGACAAACTGAAGCAATCTTAGCTAAAAGTGAGGAAATGAATACGGGTGTGACAACTTTGATTCTCAATGAGAATTTGTGTTTTTGTCACTTGATAATTCTAATATGCAATTTAGGAGGATGCATTCTCGTTCACCATCACTAGGCAGATCTAAGGCCAGGTATTATAGAACATCTTTCATGATCTTTTTGCCTAATCAAGAGTTGAGATTAAACCATGTAGCAGTCTTCATTCTTGACCTTTCTTCGCATTTCACTTGTATATATAGTTCTTTCTAGGGAAGTTTTATCCTTCTAAGTTGTTCGGAATATAAATGTATTTTTATATTGGTTAGTCAAACCCACTTTAACATGGTTATGCAATAGGAGTCTCTAAGTTTGAATCCTCCCCATGTCACTATCATGCATGTGATGGACTTAGGCCCATAAGTTTACTTTGTCGTTGACACATGAAAAGAGAGGAGAGGGTATTGAGAATATACCGATCACTTCAGAGTTGAGCATTGTGACAAGTCATCAGCCAATCAACCTTAACATGAGTATTGAATTTTCAGTTGTCCAATTTGCACATGCTCATTAAATAAACTAGTAAGATTTTACTAACACTAGATGTAGGTCATTTTAGTTGATTTGGGGATTTACTGTATCTCTTTCAAGACTTACTAGTCTAACATGTGAAAAATAATGGTATAAGCTGGAGGTTGAGAGACCTTAATCAAGCTTCTGGAAGATCAATGTTTAAGTTAGCTCAACAAATTTATATGATGGAAGAATTGTGAATTGGTGATGCATGCTTGTTTCTGTAATTGTTGGAAATTTCGTTATAGATTTGGGAATGCCAAGTTAATTTTGAAGTTGTGCTGTTTTTCTTCGATTGCTGGAATCTTAAGATAGCTTTGGAAAATATCAAGCATGCCAAATTGCCAATAGTTGTAATGATACGACTGGATAGTGCACATGGTGCTTGAGGAGCTTGTTGACTTGAAGAGATTGAGTGGTGGACTTAATGATCATAGATATCATGTGCTCAAGATTAGAGACTTAAATTGGTTGGATTGAGGAATTGTTTGGAAAGTTTGTGAGGGACTTCCTGATCAAAGAGGTTCGTTGCTAGTGTGTGTTATGGATTTTGGTGGCAGTTGATTACCCACAGTTGTCTAGATAGAAGTGTGGGAGAAGCGGAAGCAGGGTGAGCTCATAACCCACAGAGTCATTCTTTGAGGTTGGAGATTTGTTCATGATACTATGATAGAGTAATATATATGTATGCTGCTTAGTTGTTACCCTTAGATGAGGATTCTTGGGTTGAGCAGTAAATTTGGGGACCAAATTTTTATTAGTGGGGGAGAATGTAAAATACGGCAACAAATAATAATTAAATAATAAGGTTTAATAGGCAAATAGCCTTAACGGAATTTTTAAGAATTTTTAGAAATTTTTATAGAATTAATCGGAGTTCGTACGATGTATTTAATGGGGATGCATTGCTGGGCGTGATAAAAGCCTGTTTGGAATACTTATTTATTAGGGAGTTGATTATTTTAATTAACCTAAGGTTTATATTAATTACCTTAAGTTTTATTTCCCGTGCCCTATTCTTCCTCCCTGTTGCCGAACTCCACCACCTCCCCATGTCCTAACTCACAACGCCGAACTCCTCCTTCCCTCTCTTCCTTGTGTGCGCGCACCCCAGCAACCGGCGACTCTCCTCTTCTCCCTCGAGCCACACCGTCGGCTCTCCTCCTAACGCAGGCACCACAGGCCGCCGTCCTTGTGCCCTAGCATTGAAGCCACAGAGCCGCTGCCTCTTCTCATCGTGGATGCCAAGCACTCGCCGGAAGTCGAAGCCAACCCCGCCTCCCTCTTCTGTGCCCTAGCGTCGTCTCCTCTGCCCTAGTTTGGTCTTCACTGTCTGTAACGCCCACCCTTCTTACCTAAGGGCGGCGCTACGTTCTTATACTACTTACGTACATGTTTTACTATAACAGCGGAAGAATAAAAACTTTAAAGAATTTAATTTATTAAGCATAATATCACATATTCTGATTTGTTCAAATGTGCATATATTGAACTTATAACTAAAAATATTAATTTGTCCGAATCGTCCTAGCCGAACCACCACCACACACATCACTATCTACTCCTCCTGCTGCTCCGTTGTTCATCCAGCTTTCTCTTTTATCTGCGGTACAAGGAAAGTAAGCTATGAGCACTCATGGCTCAGTAAGTTCCTTTCCTACTCACTAAAACCGAGAATCATCGTATATCAAGAATTGATCAACATATCATCGTCTCAACTAATCATAACATAACATATCATTCTATTCAAACATATCATGCGTATTTCTTATTCACATATCATTTCATAGAAGCATGAATATCATATCATAAAACAAATAAATCACAAGCATAAGACATACAAGGGCATCATATTCATATCATAATATCACATGACATTATATCATATCATCATATAATTCAAGCACATATGAATGTAGGCAATGCATCGTGAATTTGAAAACTTATACTTAATAGTACTTGAAATTAATATTATCATCATTTGGGATCCCGGTTTGTACCACATACATAATGTGTAGGTCCAAGGTAGCAAGTCTTGAGCCCTACCATGCATACATACTAGGCCCGAGTCTTACTCCATCGACCTAGGGCACTCAAAGGCCCATTACTGACGAGGCCCGAGTCTTACTCCATCGACCCCGGGGCGTTTACGGAGCCCACCCTTGGTACAAACCATAAAATAACTTATCATGCATAACTATCATATCATGTCCTTAACAATCTTTCATGCATTTATTCTTTTCATTTCTTTTCATTATGTATAGCATTTTCTATGCTATCACATATCATAACATGACTTCATTTCTTTTCATTATGTATAGCATTTTCTATGCTATAACACATCATGACATATTTCATAATATAACTTCATTATGCATATCATTTCGTAACTAAAGCAATCATGCATTCTAACTTATTATCATATCATTTTCATACAGCATGGCATAGACATATTTAATTTTTGTTCTAGGGTTTCTAGGGCATCTATCCCTTCATGGCCGAACACATAATGATTCATTTAGGTCATACAAACATGTATCACATTCACACATTATCAAGTTTTCATAAGAAGTACTTTTAACCCCTTAGGTTTCATTTCCAAGGCCTCTAGGTCCTTTAAACCTTACTTGGCCGAAATTCATAGAATATAAACTTCCTTTAAGTGGCCTAAAGCATGGGAAACCTAAGTAAATTTCATAGCAAGATTTACTAAGAACATCATACACAAAGTTGGATCATAAACAAGCTAGGACTCTTGTGATCTTACATGTCATAAATCATGTAACTAATTTTCTACATTCCAATTAAACATGAGAGCATTAATCATCTTTCATAACATAATATCACAGAGGTCATTGAGCATATTAGAATTTTGTTTAAGCTTCTCTAAACCATCACCTTACCATGGCCGAAATATTAAGAGTAAGGTTCATGAGTTTCTTTCAACATACAAGTATACAACTCTTAAGAACTTTATATCATGTCATATAAGCATAGTTATTTTAAATTAAACATAAAAAATTTAAAAAAATAATAAAATAAAAAACACATAAAAAATGTAAAAAACAAGAAAAGTAAAAAAAGAGATTTTTTTTTAAAAAAAAATAGAAAAACATTAAAAAAAGAAAAAAAATGAAAAAAGTAATATGTATGGTTAGTTTTGTAACTAAGGGTAATACAACAAAATATTAAACTAGGTTATTCATTAAAACCTTCAAATAAATAAGTTTTTATTGTATTACCTAGGTTGAATAAAACAACATTTGGTTATATTTAATTCCCCATAACCTTGGTTATACATGATAACTTGAATCAAACGCACTCTAGTAGTCTATAGCTTAATAGAAGATCATACATCATCTCCTTTAGAGTGCGATTCTTTTACTTAGCAACTCCATTTTGCTTAGGAGTATAAGGAGATGTTGTTTAATGTCTGATCTAATGTTTAGCACACAACTCAGTGAATGGTGATATATATTCACTACCTTGGTTAGTTTGAACCACCTTAATCCTTTTATTAAGTTTATTTTTAGCCTCATTTTATAGAGAATGAATTTTTATAGCTTCATGCTTACTTTTGAGTATATACACATATAGTATTTTATGTAATTATCTACAAAAGTGATAAAGTACTTATTCTCACCATGTGACCGAATACCTTTTATGTCGTATACGTGGTGTGAATTAAATTAAGTAGTTCGTTGCTTCTTTCAATATGTTGAATGACCTTGTCATTTTTACTTTAACATACATCTCACACTTGTGTTTTGAATCAAGGTAGATTTTATGTATGTATTGCATGTTAATTAATCTATACAATACATCTTAGTTAACATATCTTAGTTTACCATGTCACAAATACGAAGACTCAAGTATATAAACAAAAGATTTTTTAATTTTATTAACCTTAGGTCTAATAACCATTACACTAACCTTGAATAGTCCATCGGTTTCTAACCCTTTCCTAAAAATACTCTATTTTTAGATAGAACAACTCTGTCCAACTCAAAAATAATATGGAAGCTATGCTTGCTTAACAATGATCCAAACACTAGATTCTTCCAAATCTTCAAAACATATAACAATTGTTGAGAGTCAACTCTTTGCCCGAGATCATCTTCAATACCATTTTTCTTAGCCCATAATGTCTGAGGTTGTAGAATTCCCCATGAACAGTTTGTCCCCATATTTGATTTCTTTAAAGTTGTGGGGAAGCTCCTTGTTACAGCATATATGTCTGGTGGCATCGATATTGATCCACTATTACTGAATGTTTGAAACCACCAGGTCCAGTTTGGAGACCATAGTATAGAGGTTGCCCATTTCTTGTCCCTCGTTCAGGTTGGACACTTTCTTCTTCTTTGCCTTTCTTTACTCTGAAGATTTATGATCGACTCTGTCACAATTGAAGCACTTCCTAGAGGACTTATTTTTGATTATGCCTACTCTGGGTCACATTTTGGAGGACTTGGGATTCTTTCATTTTGAGTTTTGACCATGATTGACCTTGTTGGTTTTCATAGTAGCTTGAGAGAACAACTTTCTTTCAGAAATCTTATTGTCTTCCTCAATTCGAAGTCTAAGAATGAGCTCTTTCACGTTCATCTCCTTCTGCTTGTGTTTTAAGTAGTTTTTGAAGTCTTTCTAGCTGAAAGGAAACTTCTTAATGATAGCAGCTACTTGTAAGGTTTTATTTAGAACCATGCCTTCTGAATGAATTTCATGTAGGATCACCTGAAGCTCTTAGACTTAGCTGATCACCATCTTGGAGTCAACTATCTTGTAGTCTAGGAATCAATCCATAATGAACTTCTTGGCCCCTGCATTATCTGTCTTGTACTTCTCATTCAGGGACTCCCACAACTCGTTCGTTCTCTTCTTGTTGTACACAACATATAATGTGTTGACAAGGTAGTTGATGATATAATTTCGATATAGGAATTTAGAATGAGTCTATGCTTCTATTGCACTGATGGTCTAGATATCAGTAGCATCCTTCATAAAATTGTACTATTGTGATACGATATCAAAGAATTAAGTACCGAATCTATCTACGCTAGTATAACATAGGGTCAACTCGAGTCGTCTCCCAACGAATGCAATGATGGAATGATAACTATAGGATTGTATGTTATTTATATTTTTAGATTTTTGATATAGAAATAAGATGGTACGGACATGTACTTAGACGACCAATAAATGCTCCAGTTAGGCGATGTGAAACTATGATAAACATGCATATCAAACGAGGAAGAGGAAGACCAAAAAAGACTTGGTTAGCAACAATAAAACAAGATAAAATTTATTTAAATATAGATGATGATATAATAGGAGATAGAGCTCAATGGCGTAAAAGGATTCATACAGCCGACCCCACCTAGTGGGAAAAGGCTTGGTTGTTGTTGTGATATGGAAATAAGGGTGTGTTTGGTTGAGGGTTATTCTTGATAACCTTGGTTATCCATCCAAGGTTATCAACAAAAACCTTGTTTGGTTTAGGTATTCAATGATTCCCGAGTAATGTTCCATGCCTGACACGTCAGCAAAAGGGTCATGCAGCCCGGAATCGGAAAACCTCATAAAACTAAAGTTTTTCTTGATTCCGGGGTTAACGAATTTTTTTTACCAAAAATACCCTCCGATAAGAAAAAACATGAAAAAAAAGAGAAAAAATGTAAAAAAAATATTTAAAAATGTAAAAAAATAAAAAAAATGTTTAAAAAAAATTATAATTTAATTTTTTTTTAAATAAATAATTTTTAAAAAAAAATTAAAAATAAAAATTTTAAAAAAAAAAAAATTTAAAAATTTTAAAAATTAAAAAATTTAAAAATAAAATAAATAAATAAAAATTAAAATTAAAAAATGTAAAAAAATATAAATATAAATAATATAAAAAATATAAAAACATTAAAAAATAAAAAAAACACATAAAAAAGTAAAAAAATATACCAGAAAAAGAAAAGTAAAAAATATTAAAAAATAAATAATTATAATAATAATAATAATAATATTATTATTATTATTATTATTATTATTATGTATAGTTGGTTTTGTAACTAAGGGTAATACGGTAAAATATTAAACTAGGGTATTCATTAAAACCTTCAAACAAATAAGTTTTTGTTGCATTACCTAGGTTGAACCAAACAACATTTGGTTATGTTTTCTTCCCCATAACCTTGGTTATGTGATTACCTGGTAATCACATAACCAAGGTTATACATGATGACTTGAACCAAACGCACCCTAAGGGTTTTGGATTTTGATCATAAACCAAACAAATGAGATAGCAAAACAAGTATGAAATTTACCTTAATGAAATGAACAACATCCTATCTATCCATTAATAGTAATCTCACAACGCATTGTCACTTTATACTACAATTTCACAATCAATAGAATTAATGATGGAGTCAAAGAAAGAGAGCAACAAGCTAACGATATGGATCATGGTCAACCCACTCTAGATATTAATGATGATCCATTATGCATCAAGGGAGGGTCAATTACAAGGGCTAAGGCTAGAAAGATGAAGGAAGCATTTAATGTACTAATTGAAAATGTGAAGGCCAAAGCTACCATTAAATAAGGTTTGACCAAGAGCAAGTCATTCGACATAGTCAACCTAATTCAAGCCTTAGATGAGCTTAATTAGCACTTAAGTATCATGTCTATGTAGTAGGGATATGTAGGCTCAATTTAGATTCAATTTCTACTTTTATTTGAGTTGTAATAAAGTCATAAGCTTAAAATGACTAAGTAGTCTACATAGGCCTTTACTAAATGAGTTTTCTTTTGGCCTTTTAGGGTTTTTTGGTCACCTTATAGCTATAAATAAAGGGGTGACGGCCACACATGTATCTTTGACATATTTTCAATCTAAAGTACGATGAGGCTCTCATATGTTGGTTCTTCATTGAATTATAACTTATCAAGGCATTTCCTTGTGGCGTTCGAAGACTTATCAACCTCCATCCCAAGGTTGTGGCGTCTTGCATCTTCTATACCAAGGTTCATGCTTTCCTAAGCATTGGGTCAAGGTTCTTTTCATCAATCTTATCGATTTAGTTCTTTCTTTTTTTCTTCCATTCGTTGTGGGTTCTTGAGATATTTTTCTCTTTGGATTCACATCAATTAAATTAAGGAATAAAATAGCAAAGCATTAAATGAAACATAATCTAGTAAATGAAAGACAATGCAAGTAAAGGAAAGTTAAGTCTAACCTAACTATAATTGCAGAAAATAAAAGACAACATAAAGTAAAGTAAGCATAGTAACGAAACCTAACTAAGCATAGAACGAAGCCTAGAGCATGTAACGAAACCTAAGCTAATCTATCCTAATTGCATTAAATCAAAACTAGAACTTAAAGAAATTGGAAGAATAAGACAAAGCAAGAATTAAAAAAACTAAAATGCATCAAATTAAGCTTAACTAATGGTTGAAACAATTCATCGAACATACTGTGTGCTTAAAACTATTTAAGCATAGTGCGTGCAATTCAAACATGGGGAATTAAGTTCAATACAAGCATTCAATCATAATTACTAAACATCAACATGAATAAAACTAAGTTACCACTCCACAATTCACACTCAACTTTTAATTCCAAATGACTACCCTTGCCATCACACAAGGGCCCGGAGATCAAACCTCTAACTCCGATGAACAGTAGCTCACTGTCAGTCTGTTGCTTACTTCGACAACAACGATGGATGACTCTTCACTTAAAGAAAGCCTTAGTGCTCGCCGCGCGGAGACTTCTCCCATACTTCCTCGCTCACTCGATAATCGGGATGACCAACAATCCCTTGGAAAGAGTCCTTCTCAATCCTGAGGCGTCCGGCTGGATGATCAAATGGATGATGGAGCTTAGTAAATTCGACATCCAATATCAACCCCGTACGGCTATCAAGGCACAATCCTTGACATATTTTGTTACCGAAGTCCAAAGCCCTGAGAAAGAGGTCGTTTGGAGGATATACGTGGATGATTCGTCCACTTGGCAGGGCAACGGGATTGACTTAGTCCTCATCTCGCCTCAGGAAGATCGGATGCAGCTGCCCGTCTGGCTAGACTACCGAGCTACTAATAACGAAGCAGAATATGAGACACTGATAGCTGGCCTACAAGCAGCTCGGCACATGGGAGCGGATAAAGTCCTCATCCACTCAGACTCCCAGCTCGCCGCTTAGTAACTATCCGGGACCTTTGAAATAAGTAGCTCGCAGTTAAGGCTCTATGCAGAGGCTTTTGAAAAGCTGAAGGTCAACTTCCAAGAGGTGGTTATCCAAAAGATCTCTCGATCGGAGAACCAAGCGCCGGATGAACTAGCAAAGCTGGCCAGCTTGTAAACGCCGATCGTCATAGGTCAATCGATCGAACAAGTATTGCTAGTGGCTCACATCAACTGTATGGAGGGAATCACCTTTCCAAACGACTGGAGGACATGCCTAACAGAGTTCTTGTGTTCGGGGATTGTACCTATCGATCTGGAGGATGCTCGCCTGATAAAGAAGAGAGCTGGTCGATTCACCTTGATCGGCGACCAGCTCTATAAGAAGGCTTTCGCCAGACCTTTACTCAAGTGTGTGGGGTCAAATGACGTCGGCTACATACTATAAGAGGTGCATCAAGGATCCTGCGGAGGGCATCCGAGCGGCCGCTCACTAGCGAGGAAAATTCTGCTGGCCGGATATTTTTGGCCGACCCTCCAAGAGGATGCTGCTCGGATGGTGGCCACGTGCTTATCCTACCAGAAGTACCACCACCTCTCGCACTGGCCTACAGAGAAAATGAAGGTTTCCACTATCTCTTGTCCGTTCAACCAATGGGGCATGGACATCGTAGGACCATTCCCAATGGTGACCGATTAGTGGAAGTTCCTGCTCGTTATGGTGGACTACTTCTCCAAGTGGGTTAAAGCCGAGCTCCTAGCCAAAATAACTGAACAGATGGTGATGAAGTTCGTATGGCAGAACATTATCTGCCGGTTCGGCATCCCTCGCCGGTTTGTCTCAGGCAATGGAAGACAATTCGTCGGTCAAAGGCTCAGGGAGTGGTGCGAGGGATATGGTACCCAACAGGCCTTCACTTCCGTGGCCTATTCGCAGAGCAACGGGCAAGCTAAAGTCACCAATCAGGAGATCCTTTGAATCTTGAGCGCTCGGCTTGACCACATGGGGGGGGGGGCAGCTGGGTGGATGAGATCTCCAATGTATTGTGGGTGCTCCGTACGACCCCAAAAGAGGCGACCGACGTAATCCCATTCAAATTGGTATACGGTGGCGAAGCAGTCATCTCGGTGGAGGTCGAAATAGAATCCGATCGGGTGCAGTATTACGACGAGGGGAACGTCGAGCGGAGGATGATAGAGCTTGACTTGGTGGACAAAACAAGGGCAAGAGCCGTCATTCGCCTAACAGCCTACCGGCAATGCATAAAGCAGAATTATAATCAGCGGGTGATCCCTAGATCCTTCCACGTATGTCGAGGACCTCGTCTGGAAGAAAGTGAAGTTGGTTGGCGATGTCGCCAAGCTCGAGGCACCATGGGTAGGACCATTCAAGGTCGTGCAGAAGCTCCGTTCGGGCACCTATTATTTGGAGGGCGAATAGGGGAGGCAGCTCGAGAGGTCCTGGAGCACGAACTATCTACAACCCTACAGGGCGGATGAGAGGTGCGCAAGTGAATCCTAAACTTTGCAGCTATTATGTGTTTGCCAAGTGCAGGGAAAATTTTGAATAAAAAGAGCAAAGACCTCTCTTAAGTGCGTTTCCATAAACGGGCGAGCGGCGACCTTAAACCCGAGTGCAAATATATACAAATCGTCGAGCAACGATGTTAAACGCGGGTCTTCACCAAATTGTCGTGCGGCGACGTTAAACGCGGGTCTTCGCCAAATCGTCGAGCGGCGATGTTAAACGCGAGTCTCCACCAACGGTTGAGCGGCGACTTTAGACCCTCGCCTCCACCAACGGTCAAGCGGCGATCTTAAACCCTCGTCTCCACTAATTGTCGAGTGGCGATGTTAAACACAAGTCAACTAGACAAGCGGCAACGACAGACCCAAGACTACGCAGGCGGTCGAATGACTGATTGCAGATAAGGGTTGTCCAAAAGCCCCCAAGAGGGAAAATGAAAGGCCCATTAAGAACGCCCCAGAATACTTCAGGCCCAACGACTTGAAAAGAAAGGCGAATCTAGTGGGCGCGCATAAAAATCACGGTCGGACGGAAGAATTATGAGGCTACAATACGGTTAGAGGAAGAACGGAACGAGAAAACAATAAGAAAAAGTCACGCTGAACGACGAAGCATGCATTAATACTTGGAAAAGCTTACAAAAGGGGGATTACAAAGATCAAGCTCTCAGCCTCACTCTAAGTAGTCTAACACGTCGTCGGGTAGAGCGGCTGTAAGCTTATCCCGACTTATGACTTTGCCCGTCACAGCGGTCGGTAAGTGGGCCCCCTCGTGAAGCTGGCCGATCGTCCCTTCGATCGCCAAGTCAAAAAGTCGAAGGGCTCGAACAGTGAATCTATCGCAAAATGCGTCCAAACAGAGGTAGGCTTGCTTCATGATTTCAAACCTGCTCCCCTCGGCGTCCTGGTAGGTACGTAGGGCCGCCCGGGAGCCCTCCAGCTCGTCCTTGGCGACGGCTATCTGGTCCCAAAGGGATTTTGTTTTGGTCGAGCGGCTGCTCCGCTCAGTCACTATAAAATCTTCGGCCTCCTTGAGCTTCTGGGCGAGCCTCCTAGCCTCCTGGTTCTTCAGCTCGAGGTCATTGATGTTCCGTTGCTTCCGGGTGGTAGCCGACTCTATTTTCTTGTCAAAGGTGGCGACTTGTTTTTTATATTCAGTCAGCATCACCTCTTGGTCGCCAGCCTTTTTTCGCTCAGCCTCCAGAAGCTTGTTACTCTTCTCCAGGTTAGCTTTCAGTTTCTCGATCTCGGAGATGGATGGCTCTTGGGAGGAAGAGGCGCCGCCCGAGACCTTCAGTTTCCTAAACTCATCCTCCAAATGGGCCAGCCTGTGGCACATGGCCAAACTCTCCACCAGTACTGCAGGTAAACTAAAGAAGGTCAGGGTCGAACGGAGGTAAGCGATGAATTTGCAATAAAGAACTTACTCCGGTGGTCATTTGAGTATGACTGTTGGCTAAGGCACTTGGAGGGAGCATCGCCACATGGGCCTGGGCGTCCTCCCAAACTTCGACGAGTTGCCCCCGGATGAGGATCCGGTGCTCGGGAATCCGAGACTGGGCGTTCGACTCGTTGTAATCCTCCATTGGCAGATGGAGAATCGCCATGAAAGATCGGCGGCCTCTCGGAGTCGAGTGGGAGGAGGCCGCTGGACCAGAAACCGGTAAGATTCCAGACTGTTGGACTGCTACAGGCTTTGGTGGTGGCGGCAGGAAGGCCACAGGCGCTGCAACCATGGCCCCTTATGGCAGCTCGGCCAAGGAGGGCGTCCGATCGGACAATGATGCCTCCACAGTTGCTAGGAGCGGAGTCAGAGTCGAAGTCTCGACCCTCTTGACCGATTGCGCGCCCGAGGTAGCAGAGCGCGAGGACGCCTCCGCTCGACGCCTCTTGCGTCGAGTTAGCGGCATGTCGAAGGAGCCCAATTGAGAGGGTTCCTCAGCAGGAATGATGGGGCGCTGCTCCATCTGAAGCTGGGAGCTCAGGGTGGCCCCTCCACTCAGCGCATGGCTGCCCGTGCTTTCGCCCACCTCTACGGGTGTTTCTTTGCTAAGCCTGAGTGGGTCTTCGTGAGGCCTGACTGGTTGTAGACCTCGGCCCGTCAACTCTTCAGTGGCCACCGCCTCGATCGCAGCGTCCAAAAGCTTCACTTTTCCGGGCACCCATGCTCACATCATGACTTCGGTTGCAGAAGAAAAAGAAAAAATAGTTAGCATCGAAGGGAAAGGATAAAGTTGTGGCATACCTAGGCTGGTCGGCAGCCGGGTGCGAATCGGGCTAAGCTCGTCCGATCGGGGGATTGTTGGGCCGATCGGACGAAGTGGGTAGGACGATCTCATGCCCGAGAGGGAATTCAAAGGTATTTTTCAGAGCTTCCGCGTCACCTGCATCAAACCAGGACTCCATATTGGTATAACAGAGTCCAAGAACGGCGACCGACAGTTGCAAAGAGCTCGCCATTGCGATGGAAAGCAAAAACAACAAAAGAAATGCGACCAAAGGAGCGAAGAGACCACTGGAAAGTCACTAGGAAGAAAGAGAGGTCGAAGATCGAAAGAGAATGAGGGAAGGAAGCTTACGGGATGAGGATCCAGAAATGGTCGAAGAAGACGCGCAGAAGGCCGCCAGAGGAAGAGAACGAAGGATTGCCGGAGAACGCACACAGGATCGCTGGAGAGCACAAGGAGCATGAGCACGAAGGTTGGGAATGCGATAGCAAAAGTGTGGAGAAGGAGGTGGGGCAGCGAGCTCATATCCCCTGGGCTCGGCTAACCAGAGTCGTCCGATCTAGGTCGTGAAAACCTATGTGAAGATCTGACCGTTGAATTTAAACCGCCAAACATCTCCATCAATGCCTGTCACATCAGGCGTGCGGAGGTTGTGGGCGTGACACATGGCGTGCTACCATGGGTCGGCAATTAAGGCTGACATGGGAACATGCTCCACCTTAATGAAAAGGGATTAGCACGCTTCCCGAGAAATCGGGGTGACGTTAGGCCAGCCTGCATTCGCCCGAGATAGACGGATGAAAAAGTCTACAAGTGTAGCCCTTTGATTGTCCGATCGGATCAAAGGAGCATACTCATGACCGAGCGACCACCTTCAAAAGGTCGATTGGCAAGGGTCAGGTCTAGCCTAATCAGGTCATACGGAAAGGAAGGCCGAGAGTACATTCATCTGCTCATGTAATAGTCCAGTCAGTTGGACCATATCCTCCTTTTACTAGACTTGAAGGGGAGGCATGCGATACGGTGATAAGGAGGGGCCCACCTTGGGAAAGGTCTTCGCCACAATGGAGGTCAAAGTCAAGGCAATCAATGCCTCCTATCACAGGCTAGGCGGGCGAACAGTTCGCCCGACCAAGATATGAAAGGTTCAATCCGACATCATCACTAGCTCGACCATCGGCTGAGCTAAGACGCTCTAGACATGAATGGATGTCAAGTGTCCGCAGAAGCATGCCGAGCGGCCACCCCGCTCGATTTTACATCAATGACTAGATCAGCAAAGTAGAGTCACGACCGAGCGAGCCACACGCGGACAATGCTACTACAGCCGAGCGGCTATCCCGTTCGGTCTAGACATGTAGCAACCAAATAGTGGAAGTATCGATCGAGCGGCTATCCGGCTTAGCCAAGTAGTAGATTCATCAGCCAGACTCCAGCCGAGCGGCCACCCCGCTCGGCCCAGCAACGAACGACACGGGGACAAGGAACTCCCAGCCGAGCGGTCGTCCCATTCGGTTGAGCAACAGACACCAGAGAGATATCCTTTAACATCCTTTTGGGAGTTAGAGTCGTCGACGGGTAGCGGGGTCAGGCAGAAGATCATACGGCGAAAGCTTCCATTGTCACTTCAGAGATATGCTCGGCTCATTAAGGTACTGTATCAAGGACATTTTACCGACATGACTATTCACGGAAGGTTTGGGACAGTTTGTTGGTGCAACCTTAGGTCAAGGTTGACCTGGTTGACCCGACTCGAAGTGACTTGACTCGAGTTGTATTTTGATGTTTGACTTGGGAAGATTGTCGGTGCAACCTTAGGTCAAGGCTGACCTAGTTGAGTTGCATGTTGATGTTTGACACTCGTGAGAGAGTTCTATTCTTGATGTGAGACAAGAATAGATGGTTGGGAGATTATTGGTGCAACCGTAGGTCAAGGTTGACCTGGTTGACCTGATTCGGGAAAAAGTCCAAGTATGGAGACTTGGCACTGGAAAAGTCCAAGCAGGGAGCTTGGCACGCGAAAAGTCCAAGTATGGAGACTTGGCACGGGAAAAGTCCAAGTATGGAGACTTGGCACTGGAAAAGTCCAAGCAGGGAGCTTGGCACGCGAAAAGTCCAAGTATGGAGACTTGGCACGGGAAAAGTCCAAGTATGGAGACTTGGCACGGAAAAGTCCAAGCAGGGAGCTTGGCACGAGGGAAAGTCCTAACTGGGATGTTAGGCAAGTGGAAAGTCCTGGTGAGTGAAGCCAGGCAGTGGGAAAGTCCTAACTGGGATGTTAGGCAGGTGGAAAGTCCTGGTGAGTGAAGCCAGGCAGTGGGAAAGTCCTAACTGGGATGTTAGGCAGTTGGAAAGTCCTGGTGAGTGAAGCCAGGCAGTGAGAAAGTCCTAACTGGGATGTTAGGCAGTGTGGAAACCCTAGTGAGTGAAGCTAGGTGAAAGTCCTGGTGAGTGAAGCCGGGCAAGGGAAAATCCAGATGGATCAAGGATGATCGGACATCTGGTGATGGGAAGTCCAAGTAGGTCATAGGAGTGACCGGATACTTGGCACAAAGAGGAAAGTCCAAGTGGGTCAAAGGGATTGACCGGACACTTGGTGGGGAGTCTTAGCAGGTCAAGGGAGTGACCGGATGCTAAGCATGATGTACCAATAGGTCAAGGTTGACCGGATATTGGTTTGAAAGGTTTGGGACTTGGTTTGGGCAAAAACCAAGCTCTGGATCGGTCTGCAGACCGATCCAGCGATACGTTTGTATCGATCGATCCGGTGACCGATCAGATAACAAACAGAAGGCAAAGCGCAGTTCTGTGCGCTTACTGATCGATCAGCATGAAGCCTGATCGGTCTCCACGACCGATCAGAGACGCAGCCGAGAGAGGTGGGATCGGTCTGTCGACCGATCCAGCTGTGTCCTGATCGGTCTACAGACCGATCAGGAAACGAACAGAAAGTTGGGCACTTTCTGTGGAGCAATCTGATCGGTCTAGGGACCGATCAGCCTAGGACCTGATCGGTCCTGGATCGATCAGGGTGGAGCCTGATCGGTCCACGATTCGACCGTTGAGTCACAACGGGTCGCTCCGTCTTCTCCGCTGGCTTCTGTTTTCAGTTATAAAAGGAGATCAAGGCTTTGGTGCAACTACTTCTTCTTCTCTTCTTTCTTCTCTTCTGCTGAAGATTTGTGGGCGGTGATAAGAGCTCTGTTTGAGTTCCTTCCGAAAGCTTCGCGTGAGCTTCCCCGACTGGAACAGCTGCTGCTGTTAGGGTTTTTGAAGCTGTTGTTTCATCCGGACTCCAGTCGACGAGAAAGCAAGATTGGTAGAGTGCTTGTGTATTCTTATTGTATTTCTTGCTTATTCTTTGTACTTGTACTCCTGTTTGCTGTTGCAAACAAGTGTGGCGAGGTTTCTCCACCTAGAAGGAGTTTTTATTAGCCGGTTTTCCGGGGACTCATCCACCGACGGATTGATTGGGTTCGTCCACCTTACGGACACGCCGAGGAGTAGGAGCATCATCTCCGAACCTCGTACATCACTGTGTTAAGGTTTGACATTCTTCCTTTCGTTTCTAGTTTATTTTTCCGCTGCGCTAACGAATTGTAGGAAGAAACGAGCGATTTGGGGCGGCTATTCACACCCCCCTCTCTAGCCGAGTACGAAGAGATCCTAACAAGTGGTATCAGAGAAAGGTCGCTCTTCGCCGGATTAACACCCGAGGGAGCACAAGCTAGAGATGGATCAACTCGGAGAAGACATCACCATTCCACCCTTCTACGATCGCGACGACTTCGCGTATTGGAAGGTAAGGATGAAGTATTTCCTTATGACTAACATTGAAAATTGGACTTGTGTACAATTAGGTTTCACTCTTCCGATGGATAAAGAAGGAAAACCTTTTGAGAAGAAGAAGTGGACGAAGGAGCAAATCCACCAATCCACAATCAACGACGAGGTAATGAAAATATTTGAATTCTCATTACCTAACGATATATTGTGTAGGATAGATGGATACAACAATGCCAAGGAGTTGTGGAACAACTTGGCTAAGTTCCATGAGGGGAACTCCACTTCAAGCCATGAAGAGGAGTCAAGTGAGCCAAGTAGCTCACATCATGGAGAAGAGGAATTAGAAGTTGAGGGCTACTCAACATCTAAGGAAGAAGAGGAGGAGAGTTCTTCTTCAAGAATGAAGCAAGAGGAAGAAGCTTCTATCTCCGGAAGGGATGAAGAAGAAAGCATACATCCCACCTCAACCCTAGGTAACTCAAGCATTTCAATTTCAAATAAATTACACATAATGTGCTTTGAGTGTAGGGAGTATGGACATTACAAGAGTAAATGTCCAAAGAGGGTTAGAAAGACTCCACCGGCACCAAAGGTCAAGGAAGCCGGAGTCCCAACACGCAAGGGCAAGGAGCACGTGATGTGCTTCCAATGCAAGCGAAGGGGACATTATCGGAGCCAATGTCTGAGAGGGAGGCAATCTCACAAGGACAAGAGATCGAGCACATGTATAGGGGGAGCTAGGGCAAACTCTAAGGTAATCTCTAAGGCACATTCTTGCAATTCTAGTAGGATGCATGCTAGTAGCCTTATTGCTATTGTCAAGAATGATAAGCATGTTAATTATAGAAATCGATACACATGCTTAGGTGCCAAACATGTGAGCCTAGATAAGGATAACACTAGGAAAGTCAACCCTAGAATTAACTCATCTAAGGCTAAGGAAAATCTAGGTAGAAATCCCAAATCATCTAGACATATGCCTAGGAATATCTCAAAGAAAAATGACAAATTAACACTTGAGGTATTAGAGAGGGAAAATCAAGTCTTGAGGTCAAGACTTGATAATTTAGAAAAGGCTCTTAAAAACATGGAGAAGTCATCTCTAGGGTTTAAGAGTCAAAAACCCAAGTCCAAGGACAAGAAAGGTTTGGGTCACAAACCTAAGTCACAAGTGGTCAAGCCCACTTATCATAGTGTTCCATTCGATTATGGAACAAAACCTAGGGCTAGGAAGACCACCACCAAGGTCACAAGGGGAGTCACCCCTAGAGTTGATCTTGATGAGTCCCAAATGACCAAGGCTTCAAAGCCTAGGAGGGTCATTAGGAGGGTTGCTAGGGAAGTCATCCCTAGTGAATATTTAGTGAACCCAATGAGCTCACATAGATATTGGGTTCCTAGGAGCATCTTCTCTATCCCATAGATGGGTTAGAGAGTGTCAACTCCAATTAGAATGGTACTTAACCCAACTTTGAGGAAATTGACACTCAAGGAGCATTTTCAAGGTTTTGATAACCTTTGAAAATGAAAAAGAATTATTATTTACTCCTTGAAGAGTAAAGTGTGTCATATTTGAAAAATATCGATTTTAATCTTATTTGGCATAATTTAAGAAAACCTAGAGAAATACCATAATTGGGATTTTGGTTTTCTCTTAGGGATATATGGGCAATCTAGGGTTAGATTTTAAGTTAGCTAAGGCTAAGGATACTTAGATAGGGAATTTAGGTATTTTATTTGTGCTAACTTGTCATGATTGGTTGCCATATGTCATGCCATGACATCATATTTAGTTTATTATCATTTGAAATGTCATGATAATGCTTAGGCTAGTTTATATGTCATGCTTTATTTAAGTTTTCAAACTTTATGCCATGACATCATGACATTAGCACATATTTTTACTTATGATATCATTATATGCCATGTTATCATCTCTTGCATTATAATCAATGAAATTGATTTAAGGACAAACATATAATTTGATATTGAGATCAAATTAGTGTTTAGAAAATGCATGAGAACTTAGCCTAAGTTGACCTTAACCCATATCTCACATCAAATTGACTTGAATGTGGTTTGATACACCTTAGATGTGTGTGAGATATTAGGATCATGAGTTAGGATCAAGGTGCAATGTCCTTGTACCTAGATGACCCTAATTTAAGAAATTAAGGATCATAGGGAAAGCTTGTGTACAAGTCATGTACATCTAGCCCTAAGATTATGGTCCTAAATTCAAATGGTTTTAAAAGTATTTTAAAATTGATTTGAAAAACCTTGATGAAGCTTTCCTAGTGATAGCATTCATCATTGAACATTGTGATACAAAGTTGAGTTAAACTTGAACGATTTCAAAGTTTTTGAACTTTGTATCAAGATTGAAAAATGGAAGTTATTTTCATAGAAAACTATTTTTTCCATGATAGTATATGTTATGAGGAATGTATCCTCAAAATTTCACAATTTTTCGAATTTTCTATAATTTTCTGTGAGTTTATGAACTTCTCCCGGGGAGAAAATCAGAAGTTCTGATTTCAGTGGCTGGATCGGTCCGGGGACCGATCCAGGGAAGATCTGATCGGTCTGCGGACCGATCCAGTGAGTTCCAGTAGCACGAGTGCGATCTGGTGAAGGGCTGATCGGTCCGGTGACCGATCAGGCGTGCCGAATTTCTGATTTTTCAGCTGTTGTCTGAAATTTCAGTTATGGAAGTGGTGTTGTTGGAACTCTCAAAGACATTGTTGGTACAATGGTCAAAGGGGGAGTTGACCTTTAGGGGGAGTTTTACCTAATTGTCAAGGGGAAGTTGACTTTTAGGGGGAGTTTTTACTCCTTAAGACTTTTGAGGATTAGTGATATGGGATTATCACTAAGTTGATTGTTGAGTTTAGTATCAAGGGGGAAATTAAGAGTTTCAATGAAAGGTATGGGACTTTCATTAGGAAGAAACTCTTGACCTTGATACCCTCCTTTTTCTTTTTGACGTGTGTCAAAAAGGGGAGAGTGTTCATTGGAGAATTATTGGAGAACCTAAGTTAGGTTATCGGGTTAACCTAAGCTAGGGGAAGAATGTCAAGGAATGTTCAAGGAAGAACATTGGAATTCTTTTTGATGTGTGTCAAAAAGGGGGAGAATTATTGGAGAACCCAAGTTAGGTTATCGGGTTAACCTAAGGGGAGAATGTCCAGAGAATGTTCAAGGAAAGAACATTGGACATTGGAAGATGGTTGGAAAACCTAAGTTAGGTTATCAGGTTAACCTAACTTGATTATGGGTTTTGTCAAACATCAAAAAGGGGGAGATTGTTGGTGCAACCTTAGGTCAAGGTTGACCTGGTAGACCCGACTCGAAGTGACTTGACTCGAGTTGTATTTTGATGTTTGACTTGGGAAGATTGTCGGTGCAACCTTAGGTCAAGGCTGACCTAGTTGAGTTGCATGTTGATGTTTGACACTCGTGAGAGAGTTCTATTCTTGATGTGAGACAATAATAGATGGTTGGGAGATTATTGGTGCAACCGTAGGTCAAGGTTGACCTAGTTGACCTGATTCGGCAAAAAGTCCAAGTATGGAGACTTGGCACTGGAAAAGTCCAAGCAGGGAGCTTGGCACGCGAAAAGTCCAAGTATGGAGACTTGGCACGGGAAAAGTCCAAGTATGGAGACTTGGCACTGGAAAAGTCCAAGCAGGGAGCTTGGCACGCGAAAAGTCCAAGTATGGAGACTTGGCACGGGAAAAGTCCAAGTATGGAGACTTGGCACGGAAAAGTCCAAGCAGGGAGCTTGGCACGAGAAAAGTCCTAAGCTGGGATGTTGGCAAGTGGAAAAGTCCCAGTGAGGAAGCCGGCATGGGAGGTCCGAGAGGGCTCGTGTTGGAGTGTATACTGAAAGCCGAAGCGGTGGAAAGAGTCCTAAGCTGGGATGTTAGGCGGTTGGAAAGTCCTGGGTGAGGCGGTGAGAAAGTCCTAACTGGGATGTTAGGCGGTGTGGAAACCCTAGTGAGTGAAGCTAGGTGAAAGTCACAGTGAGTGAGCCGGGCAAGGGAAAATCCGGATGGATCAAGGGTGATCGGACATCGGTGATGGGAAGTCCAAGTAGGTTATAGGAGTGACCGGATACTTGGCACGAAGGAGGAAAGTCAAGTGGGTCAAAGGATTGACCGGACACTTGGTGGGGAGTCTTAGCAGTCAAGGAGTGACCGGATGCTAAGCATGATGTACCAATAGGTCAAGGTTGACCGGATATTGGTTTGAAAGGTTTGGGACTTGGTTTGGGCAAAAACCAAGCTCGGATCGACCGATCAGTGATCGTTGTGTATCGATCGATCCGGTGACCGATCGGATAACAAAAAAGCGCTGAGCTTCGATCGGGGGACCGATCAAGCTGATCGGTCTCCACGGACCGATCGAGACGCAAGAGAGGTGGGATCGGTCGTGGACCGATCCGGTGGCTGATCGGTCCACGATCGATCAGAAACGAAAAGTTGGGCACTACGTGGAGCAATATGATCGGTCTAGGGACCGATCAGCCCAGGGCCTGATCGGTCCCCAGGATCGATCAGGGTGGAGCCTGATCGGTCCACGATTCGACCGTTGAGTCACAACGGGTCGCTCCGTCTTCTCCGCTGGCTTCTGTCTTCGCTGTGCAGGTTCGCAGGTTATAAAAGGAGATCAAGGCTTTGGTGCAACTACTTCTTCTTCTCTTCTTTCTTCTCTTCTGCTGAAGATTTGTGGGCGGTGATAAGAGCTCTGTTTGAGTTCCTTCCGAAAGCTTCGCGTGAGCTTCCCCGACTGGAACAGCTGCTGCTGTTAGGGTTTTTGAAGCTGTTGTTTCATCCGGACTCCAGTCGACGAGAAAGCAAGATTGGTAGAGTGCTTGTGTATTCTTATTGTATTTCTTGCTTATTCTTTGTACTTGTACTCCTGTTTGCTGTTGCAAACAAGTGTGGCGAGGTTTCTCCACCCAGAAGGAGTTTTTATTAGCCGGTTTTCCGGGGACTCATCCACCGACGGATTGATTGGGTTCGTCCACCTTACGGACACGCCGAGGAGTAGGAGCATCATCTCCGAACCTCGTACATCACTGTGTTAAGGTTTGACATTCTTCCTTTCGTTTCTAGTTTATTTTTCCGCTGCGCTAACGAATTGTAGAAAGAAACGCTACGAAGAGATCCTAACACAGTTCACCCGCTTTAAGAAGCATGCACACACGCTACAGGAACCCTATATAAAGGGGGGGGTCCAAGCATCGATGGAGGTATGCTTTTCTTGCGATCTCTACAGTTGCGCTATATTTTCCTTTGCTTCTTGCTTCGCCAGAGACTGACTTGAGCATCGAAGGGTCATCGCCGGAGATCCCTTCCCTAGCTTGGAACTGATGCTGCTTGTGTTGCAAGCAGAAGCAAAGTCCCTCGGAGATCAACAAGAGTGCCACGTCCCCAACATCCACCTCTTCGACTTTCAGACAGGATCAGTAAATTTTCCATTGTTTGATAGATGATAACAACAATATATAAAAGAGTTGTATTACTTCAAACAATGATTAATCAGGTTGGGTAGTGTCAAGTCTGGGATGACCGGTCCAGCTCCACGAAAATTTTCCACCGGCTACTAGGATAAATCGAGAAGCACTTGCGGCGAACAGACCAAAAACCCAATATCCCTTAGTTGCAAGTCCTATTTGGAGAAAAAAAAATCCCTACAATTATGTTATAGCCTATATTACTTCAAACAATAACATAACTTTGGGACAATATTTTGTCATATCACATAATGCCAAGTTAAAGTCATGACATCCATATGGAGTATAGAAGCTTAAAATTTATTTTAAGTAATTTTATTGTACACCATTATACTTTTCTTTCACATGTGATCCATTGTCATACCCCTTCGCTCATATATAATCAATCAAGCTCAAGACTTCTCAACACATTTTTAGTTTAGTAAAAAGTCAATATCTTGATGTATCATCTACCTTTGAAAATATTATCCAATATCCTTTAGGACCCCCAAGAAGAGACATTTGTTCTTCATGATTTTTAGTTTAGTAAAAAGTCAATAACTTGATGTATCATCTACCTTTGAAAATATTATTCAATATCTTTACCTCCCAAATATTATCCAATATCTTTACCTACCAAGAAGAGACATTTGTTCTTTCTTCATGATTTGCATCTAAAATATAATCTAGTATAACCAGATAATATTTTGCTTTTTAACTTTTACAATAATGGTATTTTTCACTTCAGTTGTCAATGTGTTTATCAATTTATTTTGAATTTTAAATCCAAGATATGTACAATGCATCTCTTGTGTTTATACAACGAATGTGCTCTTGCACAATCATTTGCAAGAGGTTACCATCCTTCTCAACATAATTTTTTTTAAAGTAAATTTTTTTGCTAGCCTATGCTCAATATGTATTATCCGTTTTAATACTAATCTCCCATGCCCTTGTCTTTGTTAATTTCTATTTGAAAGCTTTTATCAATTGTTTTATTTCTTTACAATCTTATTGTAATACAATCTAATTAGTTATACAACTTATATGCTCCTCACTCGTTTCATCATAGTAAACAAATAATTACACTCATTCTAAATGCTCCTCACAATATATTCTCAGATTATATGAAAGAAAATACATCTCGAGGTTCAACTTCATGCATTTTTAAGACGTCGATTTAAATTACGTCAATCTTTAATCTTTATACCCTTCGTTAGTTAATTAACCGATTTTATCTATGACACATTCAGTTTTAAACAACTGGTAACAAAAGTAAAACACTCTATAAAAAAAAACAAATAAACTAATTATTTTCTATCACTTATTACACATTTTAAGCAATAGCTTATAGTGCAAGGTATCAAAATGTCTACTAATACTATTTTAGGAAACAAGATATCATCCATTCTAATTTATCCCTTTTCAACTTAAAAAGTCCCTCATATATTGATTATTGATGAATTTTATCTCAATTCTCTGAATTATCAAGATTCAGAATATTTTTTACAATATTAGTATTATCTTCATCATCAAATTCATTTACAATAAGAGGTTGACTCAATAATTATTTCTTCCAGGGCATTTTATTGTTGTTTACAAAATATTTATAATATCACAATTAATAATTTTTTCCTTTAGTTAGGTGATTATATTCAGTAAAATATTAAAAATGTATTAAAACACACAAATTATTAAAAATTTATAAATTACCCAAATACTTCGAATATAACTTAAGAAATCGGCATACATTATACATAAATATACCCAAGAAAAAGAAACTTAAAAAATTAAAGTACATTATAGCGATAAAATATAATGAATCTTTCTAATTATTTTTTTTTAATAATTTTTTAAAAATTTCAGTACCCAACTTTTTTACAATTCAGCTTTGCTAAGTAAAAAAGATGCATATTTTAAATAATAATATATAAATTAATATGATAACATTTTGCTGTAACTATTTTAAAATTTTTTGTAATTTTTATGCATATTACCGAATACAATTTTAAATTGTGAGACAAGTGCTTTAGAAAGTAAATTTAATATTAAAATTATCAAACATTAAGTAATTTTCACAAATGTCCCCCAACCAAAAAAAACACAATATATTTTTCAACCATATTTTAAATGGTTATATAAACCTTTTTTTTCTCTTAAAGAAAAGAAAAAAAAGATAAGGGTGCGTTTGATTTGCACCGTTTTCATTTTCATTTTTTAGAAAACGCGCGTTTTCTAGAAAACAGAAAATGACTTTTTGTCATTCTCTGTTTTTCTAGAAAACGATAGCCAATTTTTTAGAAAACGCGCGTGAAAAACGCAAACCAAACACCGTTTTTCAGAAAACGCGCATTTTCCAGAAAATGAAAATGGAAAACGCGCGTACCAAACACCCCCTAATAATTTAGACAAGTGGTCTTGATCTCAGATCTAAGCAAGTGAAAATTTTCAATAAGATGTTTTGTCTCGAGTATATTGCCATCGAAACACCATCAAAGCACCTGATGAAGCACATCAATATAATCTGAAGGAGGTAAAGACTGATATCAAATAAATATTTATGAGAAATTATACTGCTTATGCATATCAAGAATTAGAATAACTAAAAATAGCTATCAAAGATTTGCAACAATTCACATTGATACAGAGGATGTGCCTGTAGTTGGGGAGAAGGGTGTCAAGGATTTACCATACTTATAGATCCTGAACTGAATCATCATCCATCCCTGCTGCTTGCTTTCCGAACAACTTCAGTGCAAGTGCATAGACATGTTTCCTTCTTGCTGATGTGCCCCCGGTAACCAATTTCACCGCCTGAAAGTACAATAAAATTAGGATAAAATATAGTGCAACACAGTGTAGTAGTGAAAGGGCGATAGCATTCAACTAATTGATTGTGCATGTCGGAATAGGAAGAAAATATAACAACAATAAGTCTTATCCTATTAGATGGGGTCGGTTTGGAACATAAAAAAAATGTAGGCTAAAATATAGCATAGAAAGGTTTTTGCTGTCGTACCACAATCTTAAATGACAGCTGTGTCAATTTTATCAAAGATTAGCGTTTTGATACTGAAGATCTAAAGATATATGACCATATAACAAATATAAGAAGATCGTGCTTTAAATAAATACTTGAATTTTCACTTGAAGATGTGACTTGAACATCCAAGCAAATGGTAGAAAGATTTAAACTATTTAAGGCAACAGTGGGTAAGAAATTGGAAACAGGTTATACTCCTTGAAGGTGTCTCTAAGTAAAACGCAATATTACCAACATGAAAATGCAACGAGGCGACTTGAGGATAGCATAGAGAAGGAAAAATTTTGATTAAAAATCAATTTAGATTGTAGTCAAAATTCTTCTGTTACTACTAGAAACCTAAGAATCTGACAATTACAATCGCTGATCAAATGAAGTTGGTAGGACCATCTATCTAACTCATGTTAAATATGATCAAAATTGCTATAAAAATAAGAAAAAGTTAAATTAAATGATAAGAGGCAATATGGAATCTTCAATCATTCTTTAGCATAGCTTCCCTAAGAGAAACATAAGATTTGCAGATACACTCTTTTCATACCTTCTTTTTTGCAGCCATCTTACAATTACCATCCTCATTAAGTCAAGTAGATCTATATTGACATGATCTTTAAGAATTCAGAATATATGAATCACATTTTATTTGAGAAAATATGTGTAAAAATGAAAAAACAGTGCAAGAATGTATAACGTTGTCATTATGACTCATTCCATAAGTACAGAAATAATGGATATATCATATATTCGCATTAAAGTAAAAATAGAACATTTGAACTACCAGAGGATAAGGTATGAGATTCAGCCATCACCAGCACAATTATCAAAGCAGATAAGACAGTGATCCACTTGAGCTCTTAATCGCTTGGTTCTAACCATGTGGAATATATATTGTCACACAGAAATCTTTACTGGATGCATAAAAATATTATATAATGTAAATGACAAAATATAAAATATACTACAAGAACAAGAAGTGCAAATGGTTTTATAAATATGCTACTCAGTTGTATTAGCGGCAGCAGAATTGAAGGATACATTATCATACTCTCCAACTATTTTTTAGAAATATGTGGATAATATTAAAATTAAATTCTTAGCCAATTTGAATGAAATATTTTTGTTTTAAGGACCTGTTTTGTTGTTGCACAAGTTCAAACTATGTTGGCAAATTAATGAATAGATGGATTGCCAACCAATGAAAAAGAAATACAGAAGTAAAGCAACAGAAGCACAATACCAACCACGGAAAGACTATGGCCTTTTGAAATAAGTTCTTTAAGTTCAAGCTCAAGTTGGTCATCAGTTAACTCATTCTCATCAGAAGCCATCTTTCCCTCAATCAAAAGTGTTATTTCTCCCTTTGGCTGCTGAGTTGAGCATATCTTGTTTGCTTCACCCAATGTGCCTCGCCAAAACTGAAATGGACATTATTTTATTACAGAAAATGAGCAAATTCTAGTTCAAGAACACAACAACCCAAATATTGTATGCCACATGTATATAGCTCGTTTACTCAAAACACCCCAACTTATGCATTAATATATTGTTAACAATTTTATCTTGTTATCCATTATCTGTTAGATCTTTTTTAAAAAAAAATGAGAATGAAGGTTAAGTGTATTGTTAAAATCATTAAATAGTTACATAAATTGTCAAATATAAGGTCATTGTTGTTTTCTCATTTGTCACCAATGCATCTTTGCATCATTCTAACCGACAACACTTTCTAATAAGTTCAAGCTTTCCCTCATCCAAGTTGCAGATAATATTGTGGATGGCTCACTGTTGATGAGGGAAGTTTTATTGGTGATTGCATTGTTCCCAATGGCATAACAGTGACAGTGAAGAATGTTGCATTTAGTAAAAAAAACCTAGCCAGAAGCAAGGAGCTCCTTGAGTTCATTAATGACCTCCCAGTGCACCAAATCTGCAACCTTCCAAAAGTAACAATCCTTGAATGTGTTGACTCCCGGGAAAACCAAAACATGAGTTTCAATTTGTCTTCTCCTCTTTAGGTCAAAGGAATAGCACTTAAGTCTAATCCCAGCATAGCCAGTGAGCAGAAGAAAAAGAGGCTGTATGATGAGGAAATCTTCTGCTTGAGGCAACTCAACTACAGCAAATATCACTTTTTATTTCACGATGGTTCAAGTTGGAGGAACTTCAAGCTTTTGTCTTTCACTGGCTCTTCAATCTCTAAAATTCTTGCACGTTTGAGGCATATCTTGATGTGCAGAGTTGGTAAATTTTTATATTTTGTTTTCCCAAATAGAATGCAAAGATATCCTCTATGGTCATTCTCAACCTCATTGTGTTGTGATGCAGAATGAAAATATCTGCAAAAGAAGATCTAAGGCCTCAAAGTCATCAAAGAAGAAAAATATTATTACCTGAAAGATGATTCATTACATGGGACCCCTAACGTCTTTTATAAACTATTAATGCAATCTCTAAATATAGCAAATTTTTATAAAACTTAAAATGACTCTTAAACATTATATAAATTCATAGAAACTTTAAATTTTAAAAATTTTAAAATAAATCCTAATTTTATCCCAAAATTTGACTTGTGTCATTCTAAGTGACCAAGGAGAATTCAGCTCCAAGCAAGTTATCATATGTCAATGTTTCTATGTGCAAGTAATGTTTGCCTCATGATGTCTGTTAAACATGAATTATTTATTATGCTATCCTGGGCGATCCTTCCAATGAATTAGGGTTCTTTCTAATTTTAATTTTTGCAAGATTCAGCATTGATTTTGTGCTCTTACTTTTAAGTTATCCTTTCTAATAAGTCAAAAAATATTCCCTATCATATCTGTGGAACTACTGATATGACTTCCTTATGGATTGTAAGCGAACTAATGCCTTTAGATGGTATTATCACGTCTTATCTTAGTCTCTAATGGTTTAGACACATCGCTAACAAATTTTAACAGATCCACTAAGTACAAATTTGATAAATCATTCTCATTTAGTAGAGGTTATGTTATATCGGTCAAAATAATTTTCAATATCGTCTGTCAATCAAGAAATATAATAGGTTCACCGTTCTACATACAAACATAGGTGCATATGTTCTAGCACACAGATATACAATAATTATCATTTTCAGAAAAATAATGAAATTATTCTCTTGTTTGCGTTAGTTTATTTGATATCCTTATCCTAAAATCTATATTAGATGTAATTGTGGTAGTTTCTTGTCATGCCAATTAACTATAGACCAGTAATGATAATTATAAAATTAAAATAAAATGATGTTATATGAGTTTTAACTTTCTCTCTCTTATTTATTTTTCATTGTTTTCCTTTTTTGTTTTTTGTTTTTTTGATAAGTTTAACTCCGTCAGTGACGAACCAATCATGACTGGTCCCAAGCTTGGAAAAAGGAGGGAGGTTGTGTTAAGTTGTCAAGCATCGTTACAACTATGACAAATATTTAATGAATGGATCCGTTAAACTATTGTACTAATGCTAGGTTATTCCCCGGAAGAAACGCATTGCAGGATCCGACTATAACGTCTCAACAAGGACCATTACATCTCCAGAACTTAAGTGTAGTGTTAATATGCAAGAGTTCGTGATGCAAATCCGAATATAACATATCGACAAAGACCGCTACATCTCTATGAGAACTTGGGTGTAGTATTAAATAGGCAAGAGTTCTCACATCATACGTTAGATAAAAACAAATATGATAAAAAAACTAATAATCTAAAATTTGGAACATAGGAACCCTCACTGATAAATCAATAGAGATAGTAGATATGATGATTAGAAGAAAAATTAGTATTTTATGTGTACAAGAGACAAAATGGGTAGGAAAGAAGGTAAACTAATAGCGAACTCAAGTTTTAAGTTATGGTACACAGGTAAGAGTAAAGCAAAAAATGGAGTAGGCATTGTTGTAGATAGTTCGTTAAATGAAGAAGTTGTAGGAGTAATTAGAAAAGGGAAAAGAATTATAGCCCTTAAGATAATAGCAGTGAAAGAAACTATGAATATAATTAGCGTATATGTACCGCAAGTAGGATTAGATGAAACTACCAAATCAAGGTTTGCAGACGACTTAGATGAAATATTATAAAATATTCCACCAAATGAAATGATTTTAATAGGAGGTGAACTAAATGAGCATGTCGGAGTGAAGAATGAGGAATATGAGAGGGTACATGAGGTTATGGGTTTGAAATAAGAAATGAGGAAGGAAAAACTATATTAGATTTTACGATAGCATATAACCTTATATTAACTAATACGTTTTTTTTAAAAAGAGAAGAACACCTAGTCACATTCAAAAATGGAAATAATAAATCGCAAATTGACTTTCTTATGGCTAGGAAAAAGGATAGAAAGATTTGTAAATATTGCAAGGTCACCCCTGGAGAAAGTTTAACTACCCAACATAGGTTAATAGTGTTGGATATACGCCTCAAGCATAATATCAATAAAAAGAAAAAATATACGACTCCTAAAATTAAGTGGTGGAAGTTAAAGGATGGAAAGCAAAATATATTTAAGGAGAACGTAGGAGTACAAGCATTAGGTGAAATATATGGTGATTTTAATACAACATGGGATAAGAGAGTATTAAAGTTAAAAATAGTAACTAAGAGTGTACTCGGTCAAAGAGACATGCACCACTAAGTAAGAAATCTTGGTGGTGGAATGAGAAAGTACAAGAGAAAGTGAAGGAAAAATGAATATCTTATAAGGAATTATATATTTATAAGAACGAGGAAAACCTAAAAAAATATACAATAGCCCATAAAGAAGTTAAGAGAGTAGTGAATGAAACAACGAATAAACTTTTGAACGATTATATCAAAAATTGGATATAAAAGAAGAGGAAGGAGACATTTATAGAATAGCTAAAGTGAGAGAAAGGAAGACAAGAAATCTTATCCAAATAAAATGTATTAAAGATTAATGTAATAGGGTACTAGTAAATAATGGAGAAATAAAAGAGCGATGGAAAAGGTATTTTCATCAACTTTTTAATGAAAGTTTAGATACCAACTTAACTTAGGTAATTTAAGTAAGTCAAATGAACATAAAAATTTAAATTTTTATCGTAGAATTCAAACTTTAGAAGTAGAATAAGCTCTAAATGAATACACAATGGAAAAGTCTTTGGACCAGATGAAATTCTGATAGAGATATAGAAGTGCCTAGAGAAACAAGGTATTGAATGACTTATAAAATTATTTAACATGATATTGAAAATAAAAAAAAATATTTGATCAATGGAGAATAAGTCCTCTAGTTCCCTTATATAAGAACAAAGGAAACATACAAAATTATACAAACTATAGGGCCATTAAACTAATGAGTCATAGCATAAAACTTTGGAAAAAAGTAATAGAAAAAAGATTAAGGAAACCACGGTGACCGAAAATCAATTTGAGTTCCTGCATGGAAGATCGACAATAGAAACTATACATCTTCTTAGACAATTAATTGAAAAATATCAGGAGCAAAAATAAGATGTACACATGGTATTCATTAACTTAGAAAAAACTTATGAAAGAGTCCAAGAAAAATTATATGGAGAATTCTAGAAAAGAGAGGTATTAGAGTAACATATATTGAACTAATTAAAGATATGTACGAGGATGTAACGACTAGAATAAAGACTTCAGGTGGAGTAATTGTAACATTTCCAATAAAGATAGGGCTACATCAAGGATCAACTGTAAATTCCTATCTTTTTATATTAATTATGAACGAACTCACTACACATATTCAAGACACAGTACCGTGGTGCATGTTGTTTGCAGATGATATTATTTTAGTAGATGAAACACGTGAAGGAATAAATGCTAAATTAGAATCTTAGTAGGAAACACTAGAAGGAAAAAGTAATATATGGAATTTAAGTTTAGCAATAATAGATATAATAAGACAATTGTTAAGATAGGAGATGACAAGTTGGCCGGAACCGAGAGTTTTAGATATTTAGGGTTATTTTTACAAAATGATGGAGGGAGTGAGAGATGTTTGACATAGAATACAAGCAAGATAGTTGAAATGGATGAGAGCATCGGGTGTTTTATGTGATAGTAAAGTACCTCTAAAACTTAAAGGAAAATTCTATAAAACCGCAGTTGGACCTGTTATGTTATATGGAGCTGAATGTTGGGTTATGACTTGAGCACATGAGCATAAGATGAGAGTTCCAAAGATGAGGATGTTAAAGTGAATGTGTAGACATGCGAGAATGGACAAAAAAAAAATGAAAACATTAGAGAGAAAGTCAGAGTTGCATATATTGTGGGAAAACTCTGAGAAACACATTTAAGATGGTACGACCATATACTTAGACGACCAATAAATACTCCAGTTAGGCGATGTGAAACTAGGATAAACACGCATATCAACTGAGAAAGAGGTAGACCAAAAAAGACATGGTTAGCAACAATAAAACAAGATAAAATTTATTTAAATATAAATGATGATATAGTTGGAGATAGAACTCAATGATGTAAAATGATCCATATAGTCGACCTCATCTAGTGGGATAAGCCTTGGTGGTTGATGTTGTTTCTTTTGATAAGTTTTTCCATTTTTCACTATTTCTTTAATTTCTCTTTTTTTGCTATTTTTTATCCATTACTATTGCAATAGCAACAACATAAATTTTAAAAAGGATTAATATGAAATTTTAAAAGTTTGCAGACTAAATTCTAAAATGATATATTAGGGTTTCAATCAAATCTGAAGCCTATTCTGGCATCATCTTTGGTTCGGAAGGATCAATGGTAGTTTGAACATTGATAACGCCGGAGAGAGACGTTGGCTGGACCAATCAAATTGTCAATGTTTAGTGGCCACATAACAATGAGATTATAATCTAGTAATCAACAGAGTCATCATCAAGCAACTTTATTGGTGTTGGCATTGGCACAAAGGGAGAGCTGCTCCTCGAGAATGTAGTGGAAGGGAATGGGTGGCAAGGAATGGTGATCAGAGAAGAGGAAGGAGGTATAGAACCAAATCATGTTTCAACTGTGATGTCAATTAACATAGCATCAAAAGCGAATTCTATCCTCAAATCATTCAAAAGATTACGATGAAAATGATGGAGTAAAGGGGATAAATATATGAGAAAGAGAAAATAAAAAACTCACCCACATGAAAATCTCTCTCCCAAATAGATCTAACACCAAATAAAAAGAAAATTTATTAATTTAAATTTGTTTGAATATATGAGACACTAACGACTTTTTCTTCGTAAATAAAAACTCTAATTTAACATCTTTTAAACATTATTTATATATATTTTAGAAATATAAAAAATAATAAAAAATTTTAAACAACTTAGCCAACTTTAGAATTTTCATCGATTTTAAATAGGATTTGAAAATCTTGACGGTATTAATCCCAATTTTGATAAGCTTGCTCTACAAGTACAATAAACATTGATAACCAAGAAACATGAAGAAGACAATTAAATTGCAACCAACTTGATTAATCACAAACAATAAGCAGATTTGTTTTTCCCATTATTTCAATATTTAATAGGTCGCTAACCTCACTGACTAAAACTACGCACTTTATGATGAGTACTAATTGACTTCAAGCTGTCTCTGATCTAGTTTTTAACCCTCTCATTACTAATTCTGTTAGATATCATGTTCAATTCAGTGAATGTTTCATCAATTTCAAAAGTTGGATAACCTTCTCCAAAAGTATCAGCATTAATTATCATTTTTTATAAATTTTTATTTTTTGTTGGAAGTTAAAAAATAAGGTTTAAAATTTCGACCCGTACCGAGGTTTCGGTCCTGGACTGGAATAATACGGTTTTGGTACCGTATCGTGTCAATATAATTTCGATATTTTTAAATATAAAATATATTAATTAAAAACTAAAATATTTAACATAAATATTTAAAAAATAAACAAGATAAAAAATAATCTTTTTAAAAAAATATGAAAATAGATAAATAAATAAATAAATAAAAATTTTATTATAATTTTTAAATTAAAATAAATGAAATATAAAATTAATTAGATAATTTTATTAGGGTTTAATAAAGTTTCTTTAGATTATCTCCACCATAACTAAGAGTTGAATAAAAAAATTAACCTAAGTTTAATTAAAAAAAATCTGAAATCCGACATCACTCGCGAGCCCGCACGATTTCGGTGTTGTCGCAGGGTTGCGCGAGCAGCCATGGCCGCGGAGATTGCATGACTCCTTCGGCGCGACCACGTTGGTTGTGCGACCCCTCTGCAATGCGGTCGCACGATGCCTCCACGACGACAGCGGAAGGGTTATGCAATCTCTTCGTTACTGTTATATGGTCAAGCGACCCCTCTGCTAAGACCACGGGGTCGCGCAACACGTCGCACCTGTCGCACCTGTCGTGGGTCTGGTGCCAGGGTCGTGCCGGTGTCTGTCACCGAGCGGAACGAGACGTTTCGCCCGTTTCAACCTTTTCGACATGGCACTTTAAACCATGCTAAAAAGTACGCATCATAAATTTAAACTCTAACTACTTATTCTCGATTTAGTTAGATGCTATCAAATTTCTAAGAAAGTCAATCCCCTCCCTGCTTTTAACTATTTGAAAAATATTCAAATGTGATCTGAACATAGTTCAAAATTTCGTTCCGTGCCAGGCGGAACGGACAAAACTTACTGTTCCGCCCGCGCACCGAAACTGGCACCGAACTACGGAAGATTTCGTCGTGTCATACGTCGCTCGTCGTCGCACGGCAGCATGGACAGCGTCGCCAGAATCTTCCCGTGCCGGCAGAAACGTCGCAAGGCGCCAAAAGCTTCGGGGGCGACGGAGGCGTCGCGACGCGATGTTTCTGGCGACGCCGAAAGCGTCACGGGACGCTTTCGGCACCACCGAAAGCGTCGTCGGACTCCTCCGATGTTGCCGGAGGTGACGCCAGACGCCTCCGGCGCCGTCGGAGGCGTCCGCGCGGCGTCGGATGGGTCGCGACGTCGTGGGTGAGTCGCAGCTTCGGCGTGGTTACTATGCAAAATTAATTTTGCAATTTAAATAAATCAAACAATTCTCATTCCCACTTAATTGTGATATTTTAAAGAGGCTTTTGTAAACCCTAATTAAATTATCCAAATAAAATATAAAAAAATATATTTAAATTTTTTTAAAAAAATAAATTTTATTAAATAATATTCTGAAATTTTTTTTACTATTTTAAAAAATCTAAAAAATTCTAAAAAAATTTAAAAAATTCTAATAAATCAAATTTTTATTCTTATATATTTTTTTAATTATTTTATATTTTTTTACTGTTTTAATATTTAATTGATATTCTAGTTTTTTTACTATTTTAAATATATATTATTTAAACTATTAATTAATTAAATAAACATATAGTTAATTTATATGATTATTATATATAAAATAGTATTTTGTATTAATTTATATAATTATGATTATTTACTCTGGACATTGGAGAACTATAAAGGTTATCTAAGTAAAATATTACAAGAATCATTGCTTCCATTTAACATATTATATTATGATGTATCAATTTTAATTAAAATTATTTATACATCAATTGTTTTTTTAAAAAACCTATATTTAATTATTTTTTATAACAATATTAAGTTATTTAATAATGGAGAACTTATATAAAATCAATATATAACTTATTTTTAAATTATACACAATAAATATATTTATCTAATAATTACTATATATATATATATATATATAATACCGAAACTGTATCGGCACGCCACGATACGATTCCGAAACCGTATCATTCCGGTCTAGGACCGAAACCTCGGCACGGGTCAAAATTTTAAAGCTTGGATCTGAATATAAAAAATACGAAGATTAATATTATTGAAAAACAAACAACAGGAAGACAAATATTTGACCTCGAAAAGAAAATGAAATTGATCTTGCAAAATGGAAATTCGATTGCTTCAAATATCTGATTAGATTCATCAATAAAATTGATTAGAACTAGAAATGCAGTATAATTTTCTGAAAACCAAAACTATGAAAAAAATTTCAATAAATTCTGTGAAAAAGTGCTCACAAGTCACACCTTAAAGTTTGTGCAAGTGTCGATAGAAGCCAATGAGTGAATAATGTCGTCACCAAAGAGGTGGTCCTGCTGTCACAACAAAGGTGGTCATCTGTGTTTGCCACTTCGCAAAGAGGGAGACTAGGAGAGAAGGATCGTGGGATCATGTTGTTGGCTTGACAAGTTGTGAAGGTAGACATTGTAAGAAGGCTAGGCCATTAACATAGTAGACACCTAATTCTATTAGTGTGTTAACAACCACCACCACCACCGCCAAAAAAATGCAATAACAACCAACCCTTTATTTCACTAAGTGGGATCGGCTATATAGATCCTCCTATGCTATTGAACTATATCCCCTACTATATCATCATGTATACTTAAACGAACTTTATCCTCTTTTATCCTTCCTAATCAAATCTTCTTTGGTTTCTCTTCGTCGATTAAAGTGTGTATTTGTCATGGCCTCACGTCACTTAACTAAGACATTTATTGGTCTCCTAAATATATATCGGTATCATCTTAAACATGTCTCTCGAAATTTTCAATCAATAGGCATTACTCCGACTTTATCTTGTCCATCCTTTTATGTTCACACATCCATCTTAATATCTTCATCTCTACAACTCACATTTCTTGCTTGTGTAGTCGTTTTCTAGTCCAACATTCAACTTCATATAACATAGTAGGTTTAACTGTCATTTTATAAAATTTCTCTTTAAGATTTAGAGCTACCTTACGATCACAAAGAACATCATATGTCCTACTCTATTTTAGTCATTCTTCTTGTATTCTATATAAAACATCTCTATGAATGCCTCCATGATTTTGCAAAACAAGTTTAGATACTCAAAGCTCTTAGTTATAAGTCCTCTCCTATCCTAACAATTTTCTTACTATGTCTAATATTCATAGATTCAATCTTTACTCTACTATGCCTAAAACCTTTTACTTCTAATGTTTCTCACCATGATTCAAGCTTATCATTTACTTCTTCATGCGTTTCATCAACTAGAATAATGTCATCACCAACAACATACACCATGATAACTTGTTTAGATGTGTCCAATTTACCAACTAGTGTAAAAAAAATAGACTTAGAAATAATCCTTGGTATAACTCCATCGTAATGGAAAACAATTCGTAACCTGCTCGGACTCTTCATTCTTGCGTTACATCCTCGTACATATCCTTTATTTCAATATACGATATGCTAACACATTTCTTTTCTAGAATTCTCCATATAAGCTTCTGTTGTAAACCTTACAAGTGTGAATTTAAATTGATTTTCAATCACCTTAACCTCCTTAATTTTTACTATCACTTTTTTCCAACGTTTCATAATATGACTCATTAGTTTAATGTTAGTGTAATTTGCATAATTTTATGTCTCGGTTTTTATATCAGAGACATTGTACATTTTCTTCATTTTCAATATCAGATTGAATAACTTCATAAATCGTTTAATTCCCTACTTCCGTAGGCACTACTTCTATTTGATGGATTCATATATAATATGTCTATGTTTTACATTGATAGACAATCTAACATAACCATCCTCCTATATTCGAACTTGGAATCGACCATGACAATATTCGTCATGGGCGGGCTTACTACCACCCCAAAAAATAATAAAAATTATAATAAATTTTAAAACAAAACAAAAGATTCTAAATTTTGATAGGACACCGAAGTACCTTATTTTTTTCCCATAATCATAGAAAGCATATGCCTTGCGCTAAATGGCACATTCAATGAAGCTTGACAATGATTGATGTAGGCCTAGAACCTAGTTGTGATGGCCTTACATTTAAGGATTTTATTAAATCTTTAATGATTAGGCAACCCAGTCGACTTCCTAACAAAGGGTACAAATGTGTTATGTTAAAAATGTACAACTCGATGCAAAAAATGAACACAAATCAAAGTTGCGGATAACTGCACCAAACCTACAAGCAGGGTGTTGTTTGGCTTTCATGATTATGACCAGGATAATGAAAAGAGCTGTGATAAATGGAAGTGTCCAATGTATTATTAGCATAGATCGCCTTTAGTTGCACGCATTGAAAACAGAAGACAATGTACTTCCAACAAAAAAAAAACAAAAGAAGCAAAAAAAAAAAGAAATGAAAAGAAAAGGAGGTAGATTGTTCCTTAATAAAACTGGGTTAAGGTTGAATTGATTCCAGAAGATGATGGGATACAAGAAACGTTCAAATATATATTGAAAATTTTTCTATATATAGAACCAGTGATTAAAATCTCGCGCCAAACCACCCATACCGAGTGAACATTTTGTTCCACTCGAAGACCGAAATCGGCACCGGCACTCCAAAAGTTACAAGGCCCACGGCCGGCCTTAGAGGCATTGTGCGAGCCCCGCAGCCACAGCGAACTCATCGCGCAAGCTCGTGGCAAACTTGTTGTGCAAGCCCTGCAATGGCCTCGTCGCTAAAGCCCTACGGCCACGGTGGACTCGTCGCATGTTGCGACGGGTGGCAGACTGATCAACAATCGGCATAACAATTGTAAAATTAAATAAACTTATTTTAATAATTTTAATCAACTCCTAGTTATAGTAGGGATATTTTAAATAAACTCAAATAAACCCTAATAAAATTATCCCATTAATTATATATATTTTAAAAATATTTTTATTTATATTTTTGTATTTTAAATATTTAGATTATTTTTTATTCTTAATTAATATATTTTATATTTAAAAAAATACTGAAACTATATCGGCACAACACGATATGATACCGAAATCGTATCATTCTTCAAGATTGAAATCTTGGCACAAGTCGACATTTTAAACCTCGTATAGAACTGAATCTAGACTCCAAACAAGAAAAATAACTTGTGACTAAATCTTGGCACAGATCAAGATTTTAAACCTTGTATTAGAACTAAATCTAGACTCCAAACAAGAAAAACAACTTGTGACTACTTTATCATTATTCATAGAACGAATGCTTAAAACATGAATGGAAAGCAATAGAATTAATAAGAAAACAAGGTATGTTAAGAAATTTAATACCAAGAACAGATCCACCTCGATACATGGTGGACATCAAATACCTCTTCATGAATTTTTGTCATTTCCCGTGCAATAACACATGACCTGATTGTAGTCCAGAATAATTTCATCTTAGTACTTTATTCACAATGTTCATAGAGAGAATGACACTAAATGCACAATAATAAGCAAAGAACAGATAAAATTTGTTTGGTCATATTGAACATCAATGGCACTTTTGTCATTTTATTATAAGTTGTCATACATAATAAATGTGGGTTGTATGTCCCCTGAGAATCAAAAGAAGTATATTTGACTATCCATGAGCCTTTTGTGTTATTTATTATAAAAGGATTTAACAAAAATTACATCTTACTTCAAATTCATGCAAAATACACAGAATATTAATTATTTGAATAAAGTTCATTAATGATAATGGTTCTTCGATTGAGTGGGAACATTTCCACTTAGGATATCACAATAGTGAGGCATTATCCCTATAGCTAAATCAAAATAGTAGGAAGCTATTTTTCATGTTTATTGACTATCTAGCTCACGTCTCTACCAACAAATTCAGCCTTTTGTGGTCCGTACATAACCCAATAGACTGTTGAAGTTTTTGTTGACTAATATTTTCATATCATCTCTTTGAAGTTTTCTTAACAAACTACCTATCTATATGTAACACCCAAAATGATTATGAAAATTTGCACAAGCTCAACCATCATTCAACAGAAAGGTAAAAAGGAATCAATTATAACAAAGAAACAATCCAAAAAGTTGCAAAAAAACAAAAAACAAAAAAATATTACTCGTATGGTTAAACCCCCAAAACCTAATTAACATGGGTCAACTTTCGTATAGACCACTATTGAAATCCTTGATGATTTTCTTGTAGATCACCCTCCCTTCACACCAAAGTTCTTTTGCTAAACCCACAAAAGATTTATTGTTATGCTTCATTTTTCTTGTGGTCTATTATTGTAATTATTGATGATTAAAATTCCTGTAGATGTCTCTTCTGCATCTTCGAATCTGTTAATTTATAAACCACCTTTCTCACACGATAGAAAAGCCAAGATTACAAGATATGTGCAAGGAAAAGGAATTAGCATAATATACATGGATGCGTAGCATGGGAAATTTTTTTGAAATTTTGCACTAGCAACAACTTCTATCTCCATTCAGCACAAACATGTAAAACAATCAATTGTACAAATGAAATAATCACACTGATCGGTCAACAAGAATGTACGAGAAAATGTTCCTAGTCACAAATAAGAATTTCTTATCACATGACTAAATGTATCAAGGTAACAAGACTTTCTTGTGAACAATTCGGTTCAATTCTCAGTTTAACCACTATGGAGACTAATTTACCATCAAAAATAACCAGCAACAAACTGTTAGCACTTTGCAATGTTCCAACCACAAGGCATCATAAAATATGACAAGATAATTGAGAAAAAACAAAGATCAGACAGATTTTAAATGACATCTGGAATTATAAACTACCTTGCATCTCCAAAAATTAGGGACGCTTCCTCAAGAAATTGATGAAGCTTATGGGGAGGTACAAAGAATATTTGTGTTGCAGTATCAGCAGCAGAAACTTTAAGTTTTTCTCTTCTTGTCCGTGCATGCTTGGATAGAAATCCAACTGCATGCCAAAGAAGTGTAAGAACAAAAGGCCTTAAAGAAAAATCTCACACATAAAAGTAATGTTATAAATAGTTGTCCAGACATATGGGCATATGGATGGTTACCAAATTTGAATTCATCAGTAGACAAGCCACAAGCTGAAAGAGCACAAACTAAAGCTGATGGCCCGGGGATAGGAACAACAGGTATATTTTCTTTCACACATACCTTTGCCTGAAATACAATTCCTTCATTATTTCACAGCATTCAAACTGACAACTTCAAACCATGAACTAAAACTCTTGGTAGCTGATATCGACAAACTTCCAATATTTTTTCAATCAACAAAGATCTTAAAAGGTTAACTAACCAGTTCCATACCAGGATCACTGATGCATGGGGTACCAGCATCACTAATTAGTGCAATGACTTCACCTAGTCGAAGCTTTTGTAATATCGAACGTTCACGTTCAGACTCATTGAATTTATGATAACTAAGCTACAAAACAAAATTTATATTCAGAGAAAGATAAGTTGATAATATACAATTCCAGATCATGGGAATGCAAAATAATTATAAGTAATGCTACAAACTCACAAGTGGAGTTGTAATTCCATAGTACAGAAGCAACTTCCTAGAATGTCTTGTGTCTTCAGAAAGTATTAAATCTGCAGATTTAAGAATGCGCAATGCCCTGTATTTTGTGTGAATTCATTGTTATGGTAAGAACTAAGATAGGATTTTACATTTTGACAAGAAAACCCAAAAGAAGATGAAATTCTCACAAATAATAATTTATTGTTTGTGTATGTTTTATGTTCCCAATGGAAAAAATCTTACCACGTGTGAGGATTACACAGATTGCATCACAAAAAACTAGATAATTCCTATATGTACAAAAACACACTGTTTTGTATCTTCTTCTCACCCATGGTGCACAACATACCTCCAAAACCTAAAAACACAATTAATTATTCTGCTACTACATTTTTGTAAGAGCTTAAACAAGATCTTTCTTCAAAAACAAATATGAACAACCAAGCCTGTTTACTCTCCTATTTCCTTCAAAGACTTGAAATCAAATTCACATTAGATGCACTACTAAGTTTAAATATCATCCACATATATATGAGCTATATCTCATTAATCCACCATATTAAAAAGGTATTTTGATCTTTAATTTTCAGTTTTCATCAAGTTCAACGTCTTCAGATTTAAAAGATTGTCTGACAAAATCCCTGTCATTTTTAATCTCATCTTATAAGTAACTTATCTTCATATAAGAATCATAATTAGACTTTTAAATTTAACAACGATTTACCAACAGATCAAATCCATTGCTGATATGTGAGAGAATCAGCTGACTGTGTACATAATATATGATGATCTGGTAAATGTTCTAAATAATGCCCATGAGATTATATAAGATATGCACTGATAATAAATAGATTTTGACAACCCCATAACTCACCGTAAGGTGATATCTTCAAGATTTCCAATTGGCGTTGCAACTAGGTATAAACCAGATTTTACAGGTCCCTGAAAGTTCAAATATTGCACTGTTCAGAAAATGAAAAGTACGGATACTGTGATACAGAATTAGTTAGACTAAGTACATCCATCAACAGAATGATCCCAAAAAACAAATCATAGAATTCAGAATGCACAAAGACAAGTTCACAGGATTAATATCATGGCATTCTAACATGGCTCCTACCACCAAGTTACTTGAGGTATGGTGAGTTTCTTATAAGTCTACAGTACATCATCCAGTGAAAACCACTTCATCGTCAAGCAGGTTAACTAACCATCTTGAAGACGCTAGCAAATTTTTTTTAATTTAATTTGGAGGTCTCTCTGCAACATCAGCTTCGGGCGATTTTATGTGAGAAAGTCTTGTATTCGATGCGTTAAGGCCAGCCCAGGGAATAGTAGCCTTTAGGGAACCCAAAGGGGATCAAAAATTTTAATTATAATATCTTATCTTGGAGACTAATATCTTATCTCGGAGAAGCGCTTTTTTGCGCGGATTTGCCACTATGGAAGGAAAAAAATAAAAGGAGAGGCGCGCAGAGAGCACACCTTGGGCGAAGTGCACTGCGGCAGGCCAAATGCAGCGCAGCGGAATGAACAATTGAAGTGCAGCGGAATGCACAATTCCACAAATTCTAACACTTTGGGTGCATAAAATATCAAATTTTCCTATTACAAACCCAACTTTGACACACCTATCCACATTCTTAACAATTTCATGTAGTATGCTACTACTCAAAAAGAAAGGAAGGGTTTTACTTTACAAGAAAGCAAATAAGGAGAAATAAACCACACCAATTTCGAGGAAACGCCATGTCCATGCTCTTCTTGACGATGCTGCTGCTGGACGTTGGCACCAGAGGTGGAAGATGAGAGACCAAGAAAGTGAGAGGAAAAATGAAGACTACGGAGGGAGTAGGAGAAGTGAGGGGCGGAGGTGGGCACGAAGAACCCAACAATGGCGGACGAAGGCTGCAGAAAGCGTGGGAGCATCGGAGGAACAAATAGGTCTTCTTCGGGACTAGACCGGGAGGTTGCTTGCGTTCAGGATGCCTTTGGTTTTCTCTCTCATCCCCGGAAAAACTAAATCGAATTTAGTTTTGAAAAAAAAAAATAAAACAAAGTGCATTCCAATTTTAAAAATATCAAAATAATACTCTCATTTTTAAAAAAAATTATTGAACTACTGATACATTAAAACATTTTATAATTTAATTAAAATTATATTAACTTATATTATTGTATCGGTTTGTTTATTATAATAAATTTAATTAAATTATCTTATGCTATAGTAATCTTGAATAAAATTATTATAAATAATATTAAAAAAAATATTTTTAGATATAATTAGATGCTCTTTTTTAAAATAATAATAATAATAATAATAATAACAAGGCACCTTTAATTTTTATCAAATATTTTATCTAAGGACAATTTATCAAATAATGTAGGTAAATATATATTTTCCCCAAATATGAATATGATTTTAGAAATGTCCAAATAATATAGTCTTTCTTCTTTTTACGATTCACCTGACAAAAATTACATGCAACCACTCTAAACATTTCTCTCTTTCGTATGCATACAATAAAAAATAAATTTCTCTTTTTTCTACTTACCAATCAGCACCATTGTGTTACTAAATTTTGAAAATCAACAACACAATGATGAAAAAAATTAGAAAAAAAAATTATATTGTTGATTTCTTTATATTGTTCATCCAAAAAAAATCTTGAACCATTTTTTATTTTGTTGTTGATTTCTAAAACTTAGTAACATCGTTGATACGATGCATAAAGGTGGGGTCTGATAAGGCCAGACAGTTAGGAGCCAAGGGGACGTGGTAGTCAGAAGTCAAGGGGGCATGACATTCAGAAGTCAAGGGGACGTGACAGTCAGCAGTTGGGAGAAAGAATGAGTTAGACCATCTGACGTTATCAGCCACATAATTCTCAGGCGGGTACTGACAGATCAGAATCCCAGATCAGAGACATAAGATGCAGCCTGGAGTAAGGTTTGACCTTCCCTCCCTGGCTGGTCTGGTTTTCTCAACCTGATTTGCATAGACAAATCTGGTGCTTTCAGTAAGACAACTCTCGATCAGCCCTTTAGTACTCTAAGCGTGAAAACCCCTCCTCGTCGTAACTCGTCTCCCTCACCAAAACTCGAGACAAGCGCCACACCCTAACAGTCAGCCCGAACGGCTCGTAGCTAAACTTGGGCGGGACAGCAGGCACTAGGCGACAACAATGTCAGAGAATCGTAACCGCATGTCAGGGAATAACGACCATATGTCAGGGAATATTCCAATTATCTGCTGTCATCTGCGAATAGAACCTTCTCTCAATCCATAAGAGGGTGTCACATGTCTTCCATCACCCGAAAGGCCCTGACACCCTACATTCTTTGACATCGGTCATGCTCCAAAGGTACACATGGTAATATAAAAAGGGAGGTCATCTCCCTTGAGCAGGTACACGCACATTCACACTTGTTTTCTACAGTTCTTTTCCCTTCGTACACTGTTCTTCTGAGAAAAAAATACCTGACTTGAGCATCGGATGGCCTGCGTCGGGGACTTTTCCCTTGATTTCTAGTCTCTAACACTTCGTGCGCTTGTTTGAGTGTGCACAGAGACCAAGTACCGCCGGTTTAATCACCGTCGTCCGCCAGTACCATGTGGAGGGTCCATTTTCCTAAGCACACACGCTAGGGGTGTCCGAGTTGTCTCTCCGTCAACACCAACGACATCTCAGCTGACTTTCGTTTGACTCAGATTCCGAACAGGATTAATTTAGCGTCGCCTGTGGGAACTTCCTTCACCTGCTCCGGAATGTGATGATGGAGGAGACTAGAAGAATCAACGTCACCATGACAATAGGAGAATACGAACTATTCAAGAAGGTCAAGAGGCAAACGGCTTCCGAAAAATACACCACTGCTTCACATCCACATAAGATGCATGTAATTTCCAAGGACTATACCCATGTCTCATATCGGGGGTCTAAAAGAAAACAACCCAAGAATTTCCCTCAAGCCTTCTATCGGGAGCCCTGCCTGGACCATTATAACAAGGGTTCAGACTATTATAATAAAAAAGAGCAACCACATGCTTCCATGGCCGAGAGTTCTCTGCCTAGAGATTTAAAGAAGGGGAAAGTCATAGTCCTCCGGGAGGAGCCTAGGGAAGTGCCTGAGGAGCAAGTGTCCTTCTCTCTAAGGGTACTCGAGAAAAAACTACAAAACAGGTACAAGCTCCCAGCTATTGGAGAGTATGATGGTAGCAAGGATGTGGACGATCATCTCCGAAAATTTCAGAACGCTACGTTGCTGCACCAATACAACGACGCCATCAAGTCCAAGTGTTCTTAAACACTCTGTCCAAATCGACACAAAAATGGTTCGATGGATTGCCGAACGGGTTCATCACCTTTTTCCAAGACTTCAAGACTGTTTTCCTGCGCCATTTCGCCAATAGCAGGAAGTATAAGAAGACAGACCATTGTCTCTTTGCCCTTAAGCAAGGGTCCATCGAGAATGTTTCAACCAGGTAGACTAGGGCATCCCGTCTGCTACCTCGGAGATATTGATGAGCGTCTTCTCCCATGGCATGGTGGAGGGGGAGTTCTTCAGGGCTCTCATCTGAGAGCCTGTGAAGAATTTTGATGAGATACTGGGGAAGGCAGCTAACTACATCAACGTAAAAGAAGTCCAAGCGGCTCAGCGGAAAGCAGACAAGGTGCCTGCTACTGCCAACAAGCCAGAGAAAAGGTCGTCCCAACCTCCAGCTCGGCCTTTTCCCCACCACAAGGATACCCGACAAGGATTTTCGCATGGTCAGGACTCCAAGACAGCTCAATGGGTAGAAGCTATCCAAGCCCCCAGACCCGGTTAGTAGGGGCCCCGCTATTGCACTTACCATAGGTATCACACCCATTCCACTGGAGATTGCATCCAGTTCGCCCATGACTCTCGGCGTGCAACTGAACTAGGTCTGCCTCCACCCGAGATCGTGCCCAAGCTTCAGAGGCTGCTGGCTAGCCAGCCTACTATAGTAGGTTAGTCAAGTAAATCCCTGTCCAAAAATATAGGTCAGGGAAGCCAGCAGCCACGCCAGGATAAGGAGCAAATAAGATCCCCTGAGGAGGAGAACAGGAGAAATGCCGTCATCCGAGAAATCGGTATGATCTCTGGAGGACCCACTGATGGGGACTCCACCCGAGCCCGGAAATCTCATGAACGCCGCTTGGAGATACATGCGATAGGATGCAGTCGGGAACAAGCTGCAGGGTCAGGGAAGCCAGCAGCCACGCCAGGACAAGGAGCAAATAAGATCCCTTGAGGAGGAGAACAGGAGAAATGCCGTCATCCGAGAAATCGGCATGATCTCTGGAGGACCCACTGATGGGGACTCCACCCGAGCCCGGAAATCTCATGAACGCCGCTTGGAGATACATGAGATAGGATGCAGTCGGGAACAAGCTGCAGGACCCATTATCAGTTTCGGGCTACAAGACCTGGAGGGGTTGGAGCTCCCGCATGACGATGCCCTAATAATCAAAGCGATCATCGCCAACAGCCGCATGGCCAGGGTTTTCGTTGACACCGAAAGCTCTGTCAATGTGTTGTTTAAGAATGCGTTCGAGGGCATGCAAATCGACGTTAGTGAGCTCCATCCCATAGCTACTTCATTGTATGGGTTCGCCGGCAATGAGATAAGACCAATGGGCTAAATCAAGCAAGCTATATCTCTGAGTAGCGAGCCCTGGTGAGGACGCGGAAAAGCACTTTCATCGTGGTGGACTCACCATCTTCTTATAACGTCATCCTAGAAAGATCAGCACTGCATGAGTTCCGAGCGACCATCTCCACCTTCTATTAAAAGATTAAATTCCATGTGGGAGACCAGGTCGGGGAAGTTAGAAGCAAGCAACTGGTCTCTCAAAAGTGTTATATCGACATGGTGAAGGTAGAGGCCCGTAAGGCTCAGAGAACCCAGGATGGCGGAATCACGTCATCCAAGATGAACCCCTTCCTATAGCTGAAGAACTTATTCCTTGAGAGAAGGTCCAGCTCTATCGAGAGCGTCTAGAGAGCATCACCCGCATATCAGGCGATCTGCCGATCAAAATCAAGACAAATCTGATTAAATGTCTGACACGCAATAGGGACGTCTTCGCCTAGTCCCCCGAAGAGCTACCGGGGGTCAAGTCTGAGGTAGCTGAGCATAAGCTACACCTCCTGTCTGATTCTCGGCCGGTCAAGTAGAAGAAACGAAACTTCTCGACTGAACAAAATAAGATCATCCGAGCTGAAGTGGATCAACTCTTGAAAGCAAGACACGTTAAAGAGGTACAGTTCCCATCCTATCTCTCTAATGTGGTCTTGGTGTCCAAACCTAATAATAAGTGGAGAGTCTGCATCGACTTCCGAGACCTCAACCGAGCTAGCCCTAAGGATTGCTACCTGCTACCAAGGATCGATCAAATGGTGGACTCAACCTCTGGCTGCGAGAGGATCTGCATGCTGGATGCTTATCAATGATACCATCAGATCCCTCTCGCCCAGGAGGATCAGGAGAAAGTCAGCTTCATCACAGCCGACGACACTTTCTGTTATACAGTTATGTCATTCGGTCTACGCAATGCAGGAGCTACCTATCAGCGGATGATAGATAAGATCTTTTGGGAGCAGATAAGGCAAAACGTAGAGGTCTACATAGATGACATCCTCATCAAATCCACCTTGGCAATAAATTTGATTTCTGACATAGAAGAGACATGCGGCACGCTAAGGCAATATAGGCTGAAATTAAATCCATTAAAGTACCTATTTGGAGCTTGAGGGGGAAAAGTCCTAGGGTACCTCATTACTGAGCAGGGAATTGAAGTCAACTCAGAAAAGGTTCAGGCCCTCTAGGACATATAGGCACCCAGGAATCTGAAAGAAGTATAGAAGCTAGTGGGTAGGATTATGATGCTCTCTCGGTTCATATCCCGATCAGCAGATAGAGCCCTCCCTTTCTTTAAGGTACTCCGAAGAGCTGCTAAGTTTTAGTGGGATGAAGAATGCAGCAAGCTTTTGAGGAACTGAAGCAATATCTGGAGACCTTGCCTTTATTTTTAAACTTATTATTGGGGAGCCGCTCTAGGTGCACTTGTCAGCTACCCCTGAGGCCGTGAGGGCAGTTCTGGTGAAAGAGCAAGATGATGTATAGCTGCCAGTATACTTCTTCAGCCACTTATTGAAAGGGGCCAAGTCCCGATACACGTCCCTAGAGAAATTGGTTTATGGATTGGTCCTCATGGCTCATCGTTTAAGACTGTACTTCTTGGCACACCCAGTTACTGTCCTAACCAATAGCACTATGGGGAGGGCTCTTACTAACATGGAGATAGCCAGCCGTCTCAACAAATGGGTGACTAAGCTAGGGTAATATGATATACAATATCAACCCCGAATAGCAATTAAAGCACAAGCCCTGACAGACTTTTTGACGGAGGTCCATCAGCCTAACTCTGAGGAAACATGAAAAATATATGTGGATGGGTCATCCACTCAACAAGAGAGAGAAGTAGGGATACTTCTAATATCCCCTCAGGAAGACATCATGCAACTAGCCGTTAGGCTAAATTTCAGAGCTACCAACAATGAGGTGGAGTATGAGGCACTACTGGTAGGGTTACAGGCAACCTGGCACGTCGGGGCAATCCGAGTAGTCATTTATTTAGATTCTCAACTGGTAGCTCAACAAGTGACCGACAACTTCGAAGTCAACAATGAGAAGCTGCAGTTATATAGAGAAGTATATGAGAAAATGAAGGAGGGATTCAAGGAAGTCACAGTGACCAAGATTCCCCGAGCGGACAACTAGAGAGCAAATGAATTAGCTAAAATGGCTAGTTCTCTAACCACTTGAGTTCTGGACAAGTTAATAGCCCATATCTTCTTGATAGCTCAGATTAACATAAAGAATAATTTGGAAGAGGCAATCGATTAGAGAGCTCTAATAATCATTTATCTTCAACAAGGCATCTTACCTACCGAGGCAAAAGAGCCAGATCGATCAGAAAAAGAGCTCATGCATATACATTGATCGGGGACCAATTATACAAGAGGGCATTCTCTCGACCACTACTTAAATGCTTAGGCTCGAACAAGCTCGAATATGCCCTGTAAGAAGTTCACAAGGATGTTACAGTAAGTTAACCACGTAAGAGGAAGGACGTTGGTTCGTAAGGTACTCCTAGTCGGGTATTTTTGGCCCACCCTGCAAAGAGATGCTCATCAGTTAGTAACCACCTGTCTCTCTTGCCAAAAGCATCAGAACCTGACCCATCGGCCGACCGAGACTTTGAGAACCTCAATAGTCTCTTGCCCCTTCGACCAATAGGGTATGGACATCGTAGGACCTTTCCTTATGGCTCCCGGGCAAAAACATTTTCTACTTATGGCGGTGGATTATTTCTTCAAGTGGAGGTAGAAGCCCTGACCGGGATAATAAAAGGTGTTGTCATCTAGTTCCTATGGAAGAACACCTTGTGTCGATTCAGAATCCCTCACAAGTTGGTCTTAGAAAATGGTCGACAGTTCTAAGGACGAAAGATTCAGGAATGGTGCCGAGGATTTGACATCACTTAAGCTTTCACTTCCGTGGCCTATCCGCAAATTAATGGACAGATGAAGGTCACTAACAGGGAGATAGTTCGCGGGCTGAAGGTTAAGTGTAATGACTCGGTCCTTTGGCCTCTTGGGTGACCCTTGTGGCGGCCCAACTGGAGGCCCTTATGTCATCGGCTCATTTGGTGACCTCTCATGTCGTCGACCGACGACCCTTGGCCGTGCCGTTACTCACTAGGACTTTCCACCCCTGGCCAGTGGATTTTTGCCTCCCCCAGGATTCGAACTCTAGACCTCCAGGCTTAAGTACTAGAGTTTATGAATCCTGGTAGCCAAATAAGCGTCTCACTTGGCTACCAGGATTCATAAACTCTAGTACTTAAGCCTGGAGGTCTAGAGTTCGAATCCTGGGGGAGGCAAAAATCCACTAGCCAGGGGTGAAAAGTCCTAGTGAGTAACGGCACGGCTAAAGGTCGTCGGTCGACGACATGAGAGGTAGCCAAATGGACTGACGACATAAGGGCCGCCAGTAGGGCTGCCACAAGGGTCGCCCAAGAGGCTAAAGGGCCGGGTCGTTACAATAAAAAACCCGGCTAACCATGTGCAGGCCTCGGGGCCGGGCATGTCGTCGACCGTCGTCCCTTATGTCGTCGGCCCATTTGGCGACCTCTAATGTCGTCGACCGACGACCCTTGGCCGTGTCGTTACTCACTAGGTCTTTCCACCCCTGGTAGTGGATTTTTGTCTTCCCTAGGATTCAAACTCTAGACCTCCAAGCTAAGTAGTAGAGTTTATGAATCCTGGTAGCTAAGTGAGCGTCACTCACTTAGCTACCAGGATTCATAAACTCTAATACTTAAGCCTGGAGGTTTAGAGTTCGAACCCTTGGGAAGGCAAAAATCCACTGGCCAGGGGTGGGAAGTCCTAGTGAGTAACGGCACGGCCAAGAGTCATCGATCGACGACATGAGAGGTCGCCAAATGGGCCGACGACATAAGGGCCGCCCAAGAGGCCAAAGGGCCGAGTCGTTACAATAAAAAGGCGCCTTTTATTGTAACGACCCAGCCCTTTGGCCTCTTGGGCTGCCCTTGTGGCGGCCCTTATGTCGTCGTCTCATTTGGCGACCTCTAATGTCGTCGACCGACGACCCTTAGCCGTGCCGTTACTCACTAGGACTTTCCACCCCTGGCAGTGGATTTTTGCCTCCCCCAGGATTCGAACTCTAAACCCCCAGGGGTGGAAAGTCCTAGTGAGTAACGATATAGCCAAGGGTCGTCGGTCGACGACATTAGAGGTCGCCAAATGAGCCGACGACATAAGGGCCGCCACAAGGGCAGCCCAAGAGGCCAAAGGGTCGGGTCGTTACATTAAGTTAGATCATGTGGGAGGCGATTGGGTCGAAGAGCTCCCTAACATTCTTTGGGCATACTGCACGACTCCACGAGAGAGTATGGGACTCACTCCCTTCCATCTAGTCTACGACAATGAAGCAGTCGTGCTGGTTGAGGTTGGGGTTCTGTCCGACCGACAGTTACTGTATGACCCTGAGAATGCTGAGCGACGACTCCTAAAACTGGATCTAATCAGTGAAACCCAGAAGAGGACGACGGCCCAGTTAACTGCGTATTGGCAAAGGATCTGGCAGACCTATAACAAGAAGATGATCCCCCGTTTCTTCGGAGAAGGGAATTTAGTATGGAAAAGGATCAAACCGGTCGAGAGATAACTAAGTTAGCACCTCAGCGGGACGACCCTTATAAGGTCGTTAAGAAACTAGCGTCCAGCGCCTACTACCTACAGGACACCCGGGGTGGAGGGTTGGACCACCCATGGAGTGCTAACTATCTCCAGCCTTATTATGTCTGAAAATGTTACCCCATTGTAACAGTAGTTGATTGAGGGAAAGATCTAAGGCCGGGGAGTGATCACTACAAGCATATGTGCAAAAACCCAGGTCAGGTAATCCTGACCTGGATTAAGCTTAATTCCTTTAGCGAGGCACTCCAAAAGTCCTCAAGTCATAAATGCAGGGCTTAGTTAAGTCCTACCACACTCCTTGAGCAAGCCTCAAATAAAGCTCTTCTAAAACCTACCTGACTACCTCAGCCAGGACGGGCAAAGATTTAAAAGGTCTCTCACAACAAGCTCTTTGAGCTCACAAGCTATACCTCACTTACACACACGAATCTAGCCCAAGGAAAGTAGGAAACCCCCTATAGAGAGCAAGTACTAGTGAGCCATAAAACAAGCTTTTATAAATAGGAAACAAGAAATACAATATGTTAAGACAAACAGTCATTTAAATTTAGAAAAAACATCATCGGATATTTCTTTAATAATCCGATGATGGTCCAGGAAATCCTCAAGGGGGTCAAACGACAAGTATCTATTGGATCGAGATGCGCTAGAGGGGGGTGAATAGCGCTCGTGGCTTTCACGTGTTTCGGAAATTTACGAGTAACGCAGTGGAATAAAACAACACACACAAACAGAGAAGAGCATACCAAGATTTTACTTGGTTCGGAGCCTAGGATGACTCCTACTCTAAGCTCCACGCTCGTTGAGTGTTTACTTTGGGCAATACTATAATCGCGCAAAATGTACAGGAGATTGTTACAAAAATAATACCGAAAAAGTATACCGATAACAAGAGTTAGAAGAATCGCAGCTTTAGGTCGTTGGAGTCTCCTTGTAGCTCAACCGAAATGTCTTGTTCAGCAGCAAGTTGACGAAAGATCGCTTTTCTGATTGTTGTTTGAAGTGCTGCTCGAGATATCCTTTTATTGGACGTTAAGGACGCCTCCATGCCGATCCGAGGCGCCTCCAATCTTGCCGAGTTAGCCGCGCGAATCGGAACAGAACTGGTCCCAACTTATCCTGTTGAAGGCACCTCCATCACCCTCTGAGGCACCTCAAATCAACAGTCCAAGGCGCCTCCAATGACCATTGAGGCGTCTCTTGCTCCTCTTCGCAACCAGCTCACAGTCTGCACCCGAGGCGCCTCCAAGCTCCATGGAGGTGCCTAGGATACTGTTCATCTGAGGCACACTTGGTTCTTTTTGACCCTTCAAGACATGCTAGTCCTAAAAACACACACACATATCCTGCAAGACAAGGTCAGTACATCATAATAACATATTTATAAATGTTTGAAAGTCACCGAACCGTCTGGTTCTGACTTCAGATTTCCGACCGGAAACCCTAGGTCGAACCGATGCCTACTGTTCCCTTTTCCGGGGAACGCGCCCTCACCTACTCCTATCGGGAGAGCATACCTGATGTCAGTCCGGTCCTCCAGACCGATTGGACTTTCTGCCTAGGGTTACCATCCCCTAGGACCTAGGGTTACCATCCCCTAGGACCTAGGGTTACTATCCCCTAGGACCTAGGGTTACCACCCCTAAGACCTAGGGTTACCACCCCTAGGGTTTTTCTCCACCTAGGGTTACCTCCCCCTAGGACCTAAGGGTACCCCCCCTTAGGATTTATCCTCCACTTAGGGTTACCACCCCCTAGGACCTAGTGTTACCACCCCCTAGAGTTTTTCCTCAACGTAGGGTTACCACCCCTAGGACCTAAGGTTACCGCCCCTTAGGATTTTCCACCTGCCTAACCGTAATTAGGACTTTCTTGCAAACTCATACAGGCATATTAGATAACAATTAAACTTAACTTTGAATCCCTTTTTCCATTATCAAAACTAAGGTTCGATCTTCGGATGCTTCCACACCAACAATCTCTCCATTTTTGATTATGACAACTGATATTCAAAGTTAAGCAAAAGAATGAAAAGATACAAAGCATAAGCAAAAATTTAGCACAAGCAGATTAAAGCTCCCCTTTAATAGAAGCTTCCCCTTAATAAAAGCTCCCCTTAAGTCTAAAAAATTTCAAGCAAGCTTTCTTTAATTTTCTTTGAATTTCTTTATACTCTCCCCCTTTGCCATATATCAAAACAATTTTAAGGGAGCATAAGACAAATGATAAATTTAGTTAGTTTGGAGAGTGATCTTAGTTTTCAAAAATAGGGTGTTTAACTAAACACTTAGCTTTTAAGGAGAGAATGAAAGTTTAATAAACATAAAAGTTTTTAAGTAGAGGATTAAACATACTTCGGAAAACACTTAATGTTCTTTGTAAAACTTTTAGCTAAGTGAAGTTTTTGACTTTGAAAAGTAACTTAGTTTTTGAAGTAGTTTGCCAAATTTAATAAGCATTTGAAAGATCCATAGCACAAAAAAAAAAAATGGAATTGCTTTAAACGTTAAGCTTGAAAGACTTAGTCAAAATTTTGGAAAAAATTTTGTTTTTCCTTTTTGGAAATAATTAAAACAAATGCTTAACTTGAAAAACTTGTAAAATTTTAACTAAGGTTATTTTCACTTTGGAGAATAAAACCAAAAAATATATTCCTAAAGTCCAAGCATGAGTAATTTTAAAGGTAAATACTTGAATTCCTTGGCCACATGTCTAACCATTAGTTACTAGCTGATTACCTAGAAGGCAACAACTTTCACTTAGTTGGTCAAGTTAAGCTAGTGATCTAGTTATATTTGACTAAGTCTAGATAACTTAACTTGATTACTGTAATTTGGTATTTATTATCCAGACTTACTGTGATGCATAGAAATAAGCATACTGAAGTCTAGATTGTACCCTATACATCTCACCCCATTCTAAGTTTATCAAACACAAACAAGTTAAGCCTAGTGTGCTTGTGAGATGCTCTCACTGAAATCTAGGGGAACATGATTTCTAGGGGTAAATTCCTAGGCTAAGTCCAAAATTTGAAAGTCTAAGAAATTGGGATTTTTTTTTGAAGATGTCATTTTTCCTAGAAATTGAAAACCAAGTTGAGCGTAACGAAGATCAATTAAGTACTAACATAGAGGTACTATTAAGCAGAAAGACAACTAATCAAATATCTAAGCAGACAAAGTACTAGTGAGATGTCCAGAACTAATATACAATGCATGGATGTCCAGGACCAATATACAATGCATGTAAGGATAGAGTCAGGTAGAAGAATCGTCAGCTGGTGGTGGGGGCTGCTCGGGTGCAAGCTGTCCCTGACGAAGAGAAGAAAAGCCGGAGGCTATCTCTACGCGAAGCATGCAAAATTCATCCAGGATAAGCCGTCGTGTCTGTGCAGACTGAATCTCGAGACACATAAGTCGGTCCTCGATCGATAAGGAGGTGGATGGTTGTGTCGAGGTCGAGGGCCCTGCCGAAGTGGAGGGCTGTCCATGAATATCCTCGGTTGTAAACTCTAACTAGTCCTCTCCCTCGGCTGGAATAAAGAAGGCAATAAACTCGTCGGCTGCCTCGGGCTCTATCAGAGCAGCGACTGGTGTGCTAGGATCCCCTCAACGGTGACGTCAATGCGGGCTAATATAAGATTACGCTGCCCTAACTCATCATAAGGTCCTAGAGGGACAATTGCCCCTGGGTGGTATCAATCTCAAGGGTCGAGAAAATGGATGTCAAAATGTGACAGTAGAGCATGTGGATCTCAAGGGACGTGACTAGACTGGATGCATGAACGATGTTATGGAACATATGTAATGCTATATCGATGTCTAAGCGCTGGCATAATGCATACAGAAAAAAGGAATGTGAAGGTCGCATCTTCAGGACATCCCGAGATGTGGCAAAATACATGTTGTCAGGACTCTGTACATAACATAGCCCTGAATCCTAAGGGAGAGTGACCTGAACTCAGTCAGGACCTCTGGTCTCTCCTCCCCAAAGAAATACATGTAGATGGTGTCTAATGTGATGTGTGAATAAGGGTCACCAAATGGCAAATCCCTAGCCGGGTAACACAAAAAGGGACATGCAGATGATCTAAGCTCTAGACTAGTGCAAATCAAAGAAGGGGTAAACTGGATATCCTGTCCACCAACTCTGGTGGAGTAGGTCAGGTCGTCAACCTGCTCGAGGTTATTGAAGAACTGAGCACATAGGTCCTGATTTACTGCATGATTGCAATAAACCAGTTTACTAAGATGATAATGCTCTATCATCTGGACTGTAGGCTGACAAAACTGAGCAAAAATGACCTACTCAAGTACTTAGGTTTAATAGGGGTAAACTTATGTCTGGTGAACTCAATCCTATGTCGCTCTGAGGGGTATCTAGGATTGGTGGAAGGTATGCTAGCGGGAGCAGGATCAATGTTTCGACGTTTCCTATTTTGATTCAAGCAATTCATACAGCAAAGAAATGAGCAAAAGTAATATATACGAACAATAGATAAGTTAAGATTATACCTAGGAGGCATCCTGAGGTTTTAATGGAGGTAGAAGGTAGAAAACCAGGGTTGAAGGTGCCTTGGATCGTCGGCGTTCAGCGAAAAATTGATTTGCAGCGAACTCTCTGTTCGCTGCATATGTCGACATTGAGGGCGCCTTCAAGCTCTTTGAAGGCCCCTTCAATGTCGTGTTGAGGGCGCCTCGGACTTGGTCCGAGGCGCCCTAGTGGTTTTTGGCGGGAATTTTCCCGCCGAGAATTGTTTGTTTGTTTTAAATAAGTTTTTAAAATAATTTTTTAATAAGTTTTTAAAAGATTTTAAATAAGTTTTTAAAATGATTTTTAATATGTTTTTTAAAATGATTTTTTAATATGTTTTTAAAACAATTTTTTAATAAGTTTTTAAAACGTTTTTTAATAAGTTTTTAAAATGAGTTTTTAATAATAAGTTCAGCCTAGATCTAAATTTGAAATTAATTACTTAAGTTAATTGATTAATTAAATTGAATTGAGTTCAACCTGAATTCATCTCACCCGATTCTAAGTTATCAATCAAGGAACCTTAAGTAGTTTTGTGAGATGATTATCTTTGATTTATATTATTTCTAAGGATTAATTTACATTTGAGTTAAACTTAGGTTTTTCAATTAGTCAATTAAGTATGTATTTCAAGGATTGGTTCCCAGGTCGTGGCGAGACACTAGACATTCTTGGGTATGAGATCATTCACCACTTCCTAGATAGAACCGCTCAAAGAAATGTCATATTTAATTCTCTTTTTGAAATGCCTAGGTTTAATTGAACAAGTGTAAATTATGCCTAGTCCTTAATCTATCTTAGTATAACCATGCATATTAACAGGAGAGTAAATAAACAATCATCAAACAATTCTATTTATTTATTAAGATAGTTTTTCTATTGGCTCTGTTGGTTGCTACTCGGAATATCATGCCGGTTCCCCTGTACAAAAATTTTGTATAAGTCCTGAACCATTCCTTACAACCTATTGTGTTTTTTAGAAATTAAACTTGGAATCGTAAACGGAACTTAACATTATTGATTCCAAATTTAACTTATCTGTTCTTAGTGGTTTAGACTTGGATCACAAATGATGCTTAACATTATTCATCAAAATCCACCCATGTTACAAATTCAATTAAATATTAATTTCAGAAATCGGCTTCCAGGTTAAACATGGCGAGACACTAGGCCTTCTTGGGTATGGGAGCATCCACCACTTCCTAGACAAAGCCTTTCAACGCAATTTAATATTTAATTTCCTTATAGTAACCCTAGGTTTAACCAAAAGAAACAATCAAATCACAAGTTCGAAAAAAACAAAAGAAACACAAACTCGAATCACAAATTCGAAACCTAGAATCATATGCCTCTTGTGTTTGGTATTTCAAAATCTATACAAAGAAAACTAGTAGATGCGGAATAGAATTACTAGTTATACCTTTCTTTATAAGCAATAACCTCTTGATCTTCTATCGTATTCCTCTTCTTATCTCGGACGTTGTGTGGGCAACGATCTACCGAGATGGGAACCACCAAGACACCTTCCTTCTTGTAAGTTTCGACCACCAACCTTCAAGCTCCAAGGGATGCTAGAACAAAGCCTCATTTCTCTCCTTCTTCTCCTAGCAAGAACCGGCCACCACAAGAACTCCAAGAGAGGGATGCACCGACCACTAAAGAAGAAGAGAAAAGGAAGAGTATAGGGTCGGCCACACCAAGGAAGAGAAGGGAGAAATAATAGAAGATATGTTATGAGGTGAGGCACCTCTACCCTCTCTTTTATATTCCTTGGTCTTGGCAAATAAGGAAATTTAATTATTATTAAAATTCTCTTATTTTCCTTACCATTGGTTAGTAAGGAAAATTTAATTAAAAATTCCTTTTAACCCTTCTCATGGACGACCCCTACAAGTGCTCCAAATAAGGCAAGTTTTAAACACAAAATTAAAACTTCCTTATTTGTTTCCAGAAATTTTAAAAATAAAATTTCTCTTTAAAAATTCCCTTCATGGTTGGTTATAAAAAGAAACTTTTATAAATTAAAATCTCTCTATTTACACATGTGGATGATTTACAAAAAGGAAAGTTTTCTTTAAAATTAAAATCTTCCTTTCAATCTACAAATAAAGAAAGATATCAAATCTTTTCTTAATCTTTTGTAGAAACTATAAAAGGAAAGATTTAATTTTAAAACTCTCTTTTAAATCATGAGGATGGTTACAAAAAAGGAAGTTTTATCAAAAATTAAAAATTTTCTTTTAACTATAAATAAGGAAAGATATCAAACTTTTCACTTAATCTTTTGTAGAAAGCTATAAAAGGAAAGATTTAAATTTTAAACTCTCTTTTAAAACCATGGCTTCCACATAAGAAAATTTTTTTTAAAAAAAAATAAAATCCTTTTATTTTAATGTGGCCGACCACACCAAGCTTGAGTTCAAGCTAGGGCCGGCCACCTCTCACCTTGGTTTGACCGGCCCTAGCTTGGGCTCCAAGCTAGGCTTAGCCGACCACCTTAGGGTGGGTAAGAAGGTGGGTATGAGTGAGTATAATAATTTATAAATAAGAGGTTACGATAGGGACCGAGAGGAGGAATTGGTTTTGATCTCCCGATAACTTGAGTTTCCCGTGTTCGCCCCGAACACACAACTCAAGTTCATCAATAATAACTCATACCACTAAAGAGTTATTATTGAACTACCGCTCCAATCCCAAATTATATTTTGGGCTCCTTCTTATCATGAGTGTGTTAATCTCCCTGTGTTTAAGATGTTGAATGCCCACTAATTAAATGAGTTACTGACAACTCACTTTAATTAATATCTTAGTCCAAGAGTAGTACCACTCAACCTTATCATCATGTCAGACTAAGTCCACCTGCAGAGTTTACATGACAATCCTTATGAGCTCCTCTTGGGGACATTATCAACCTAGATTACTAGGACACAGTTTCCTTCTATAATCAACAACACACACTATAAATAATATCATTTCCCAACTTATCGGGCCTCTTGATTTATCGAATTAAATCTCACCCATTGATAAGTCAAAGAAATAAATACTAGATATATGTGTTTGTTATTATATTAGGATTAAGAGCACACACTTCCATAATAACAAAGGTCTTGTTCTTTTATTCAATCAATATAAAAAAAACTTACCTTAATTGGTCTTGCTTAATACACTTAGAACGTACTAGTGTAATTTTATAGTTAAGATAAACTAATACCAACTTACACTACGACTATTCCAATGGTTTGTTCCTTTCCATCTTAGTCGTGAGCTACTATTTATAATTTATAAGGAATTGATAACATGATCTTCTGTGTGTGACACCACACACCATGTTATCTACAATATAAATTAATTAAACAACTACATTTAGCATATAAATGTAAAAATTTGACCAATGTGATTCTTTATTTCAAAATAAAATATTTACAAAAGGCTAGGCTTTTAGTATACACTCTAACAGGCTCCCCCTGGATCATAGCCTCGATATGATCTATCAAGGTAATGTACTTAATCCTTGGGGACCCAATATTGACCAAGTCCAACTTGATTGACAAAGTCCGTTGACTATCTTACTATTCGGTCTGTTAATAAGTGATAAATAAGACCAATATTTCTTTTTAGCTTTATATCCTAGTCCGGATAGATTGTATACGACTTTCTGTTTTCCAAGAATCAAGTCAAGATTCTTGGAACCCAATGTAAACCGTTCCAATGTAGTCTTCAAATCCTTGACTTGACTTTTTAGGCTGGAATTCTCTTCCTCAAGTTTTTAGACTTGAGTTGAGGTTCCAGTCTGAACTGGGTTAGCCAAGGATTCAGTATTAGTCACTTCTTTAAAGGATATTACTTCCTTTAGAAGTGACTTGATCCGAACATTAGACTTAGCTAATTTACGCATTAAGTAATTAATTAAATTGTATAACCGACTTGTACTTATAGTGGGGTTTGACCCTTCAAAAACGGATACGGATCCGTGGCTTCTCTCAGACTTAGCTTCCGACTCATCCTCGCTTCCTGATTTGTTGATGTAGTCTCGGGCCGACAACGCGAGAAAACTCGTCTGTTCGAGTTCTTCGTCATCAGGCTCTTCCGAGGATGACTCATCCCAAGTAGCCTTCAGGGCCTTCTTCTTCCTTGGTTTCTTCGGATCATTCTGGTTCGGGCAGTTCACCTTGATGTGCCCTTTCTGGTTACACTCGTAGCACGTCACCTCGAACTTTACCTTTGGTTGGGCTTCCTTGGACTGAATGACCTTTCTGACATCCTTTTTGTTGAAGCCCTTCTTCTTCTTGTAGAGCTTTTTTACTAGGTTGACGAGCTTAGTCGTGAGTTCGTCATCGTCGTCATCTGAATCTGGTTCTTCTTCTAGTTCTGGTTTGGTTTTTCGTCTTGGTTTTGATTCACGTGTTCTGCCGGTACCTGCAACCAAAGCTATACCCTTTTCGACCGGGCGTGCATTAATCTGCTCATGCAACTCAAATTCAGAGAATAACTCATCTAATTTAATAGAAGAAAGGTCCTTAGAAACCTTGTAAGCATCTACCATGGATGCCCACAAGGTGTTCCTTGGAAAAGCGTTCAGAGAGTACCTGATTATGTCACGGTTCTCCACTTTTTGTCTGATCGCATGAAGCTCATTGAGGAGATCTTGGATCTAGGCGTGGAGCTGGCTAACCGTCTCACCTTCTTGCAATTTTATTTTGTACAATTTATTAAGAATTAAATATCTTTTGCTTACCTTGGTGTCAGATGTTCCTTCGTGAAGCTCGATCAGCTTCTTCCACAGCTCCTTGGCGCTCAAGAATGGGCCGACGTGGTTCAGCTCCTCCTTCGTCAATCCGCATTGGAGGGTGTAGGTTGCCTTGGCGTTTGCTTCTACCTTTTTGATTAGTGTCGCGTCCCAGTCCTCGTATGGTAGTTGCTTGCCGACGCCATTAGTTGGTAGTTGGAGCCCAGTTTTGACGATCATCCAGATTTCAAAATGAGTCTGGAGATACGTCTCCATCCGACCCTTTCAGTACCCGAAATTGTCTCCGGCGAAGAGTGGTGGTCGAGCGGTGCTATATCCTTCTTGAAGCGCTATTTTAAAACTTGCACATAAAGAAAGGAAAAAAAATTGTTCCAAGACTTGGTCTTGGATTAGCAGTGCGGGATGTATAATAAAAGAAAAGTGAACTCGAGTGGTGTTGCACCAACTTCGAACAAAAATTGATTCAAACGAAAAAAAATAGATTGGAATGTAACAATTGTGCTAATCCCAATTGACTTTGAAAAATTTAAAAGACACCACAAAAAATTGCTTGATTAGTGGTTGCACTAAATTGAAGCTACCCCGCTCTGATACCAATTGTTGGATTGAGATGTGCTAGGGGGGGTGAATAGCGCTCGTGACTTTCACGCGTTTCAGAAATTTACGAGTAACGCAGTGGAATAAAACAACACACACAAATATAGAAGAGCACACCAAGATTTTACTTGGTTCGAAGCCTAGGGCGACTCCTACTCCAAGGCCCACGCTCGTTGAGCGTTTACTTTGGGCAATACTATAATCGTGCAAAATGTACAGGAGATTTTTACAAAAATAATACCGAAAAAGTATACCGACAACAAGAGTTAGAAGAATCGCAGCTTTAGGTCGTCGGAGTCTCCTTATAGCTCAACCAGAATGTCTCGTTTAGCAGCAAGTTGACGAAAGATCACTTTTCTGATTGTTGTCTGAAGTACTGCCTGAGATGTCCTTTTATTGGACGTTGAGGGCGCCTCCATGCCGATCCAAGGCGCCTCCAATCTTGCCGAGTCAGCCGCGCGGATCATAACAGAACTGGTTACAACTTATCCTGTTGAATGCACCTCCATCACCCTCTGAGGCGCCATCCGAGGCACACTTGGTTCTTTTTGACCCTGCAAGACATGTTAGTCCCAAAAACACACACACATATCCTACAAGAGAAGGTCAGTACATCATAATAACATATTTATAAATGTTTGCCAGTCACCGGACCGTCCGATTCTGACTTTGGATTTCTGACCGGAAACCCTAGGTGTAACCGACGCCTACTGTTCTCTCTTCCGGGGAACACGCCCTCACCTATTCCTCTCGGGAGAGCATACCGGATGCCAGTCCGGTCCTCCAGATTGATTAGACTTTCTGCCTAGGGTTACCATCCCCTAGGACCTAGGGTTACCACCCCCTAGGGTTTTTCTCCACCTAGGGTTACCTCCCCCTAGGACCTAAGGTTACCCCCCCTTAGGATTTATCCTCCACCTAGGGTTACCACCCCCTAGGACCCAGGGTTACTACCTCCTAGGATTTTTCCTCAACCTAGGGTTACCACCCCCTGACCTAAGGTTACCACCCCTTAGGATTTTCCACCTGCCTAACCGCAGTTAGGACTTTCCTGTAAACTCATACAAGCATATTAGATAACAATTAAACTTAACTTTGAATCCCTTTTTCCATTATCAAAACTAAGGTTCGATCGTCGGATGCTTCCCGCACCAACAGTATCCTCCCTCTTGAAGTTGTTGAACTGCTCATACTGCTCCATAGGCCAGTGATCAGACGAAGCAATCTCCTACTTGGGAGCCATACTCGAAGAGCGTAGGTACTCTGCCCGATCGGTCAAATAATGCTCATTCTTCCTCGCCTTATAAGTCTCCAAGGCATCAGCTAAGTGAGACAGGGTAGATCGGGCTTGAGATAGGTCCGCCTGTAAGGAGCCCAGTTATGTAGCTTGAGATTCCAAATCCCTTCTATGGTCAATGAGGAGCACGTCCTTAGAGTTAAGTTCCTTGGCTAGGCGGCCCATCTCTTGCTTGTGCATGAGCCTGAAGTCCTCTAAGGCTGCGGTTTGTTGAGCCAGCTCTGACTATGCTTTATCCTTAAGGGATAGCTCCTCTTGGTATTTAGCCTCACATGATTGGTGGAGAGCTTCCAGTTTCTTCTAGTCATCCCATAACCGGTTAGCCTCCCGTAGGGCTTCACCCAGGTTCTATTCGTGGGATGCATTTACCTTTCTCAAGGTCTCTACCTTTGCCTTTAGTTGGGACATGACCGAAGAGGGGTCAGAAAGTTGAGACTCCAGGTTAGTAACACAATCTTTTAAGATCTTATTTAGCCAATGTATATATGAGAAAGTCTGACTCAATAGTATTGACTCGGCAAAAATCAATTCATATAAACAGGAGGTTAGGATAAGAAGAAAGGAGCAATAAGAGAAAGTAGAGGCTTACCGCGGTGGCCCCGTCAGAGAACCGGTCCACTTGAGCCGACAGCGTGAGGGTGTCCATTCGCTGCATAGTCTATGTTAGAATGTATACTAAATGCCTAGCTTTTTGTATGAACATTTATTTTGAAATGAGAATCACATTGGTCAAATATCTATATTTAGTTAAATGCAGTTGTCCATTTAATTTATATTATAGATAACATGGTGTGTGGTGTCACATGGAAGATCATGTTATCAGTTCCTTATAAATTATAAATAGTAGCTCACAACCAAGATGGATTGGGACAAATCATTGGAATGGTTGTAGTGTAATTTGGTATTAGTTTATCATGACTATAAAATTACACTAGTACACTATGTGTGTATTGAGCAGGACCATTTGAGATTGTTCCTTTTATACCGACTGCATAAAAGAATAGAACCTCTGTTATTATGGATGTGCGTACTCTTAATCTCGATATAATAACAAATATATATACTTAGTATTTATTTCTTTAATTTATCAAAGGGTGAGATTTATTCGTTAAATCAATAGGCCCGATAAGTTGGGAAATAATATTATTTATATGGTGTGTTGTTGATTATAGAAGGAAACTGTGTCGTATTTATTAGGATGATGATGTTCCCTTGAGGAGCTCATAAGGATTGTCATGTAAACCCTGCAAGTGGACTTAGTTCTGACATGACAATGAAGTTGAGTGGTACTACTCTTGGAACTAGATGTTAATTAAGTGAGTTGTCAGTAACTCATTTAATTAATGGACATTCGATATCTTAAACATAGGGAGATTAATATACTCATAATAAGAAGGAGCCCATATTGTAATATGGGATTGGTACGGTAGTTCAATAATAACCCTTTAGTGGTATGTGTTATTATTCATAGACTTGAGTTAGGTGTTCGGGCTTAGCACGGGAAGCCCAAGTCCATCAGGAGGCCAAAACCAATTCCTCCTCTAGGTCCCTGTTGTAGCCTCTTTATAAAAAAAACCTTGTATCCAACCAAGTCCGCTTCTTACCCAAGTAATGGGTCGACCACATCCTTGCTTGGTGCCCAAGCAAGGGTCGGCCAAGCTTTGCTTAGAGCCCAAGAGGTGGCCGGCCAAGCCTTGCTTGGTGCCTATGCAAGGGCCGACCACAAGGAATTAAAAGAGAATTTTAATTTTTTAAAATCTTTCCTTTTATAGCCATCCTCCAAGGGATTTAAAAGAGAGATTTTAATTTTAAAATCTTTCCTTTTATAGTCATCCTCCAAGGGATTTTAAAAAAAATATTTTAATTTTTAAAACTTTCCTTTTATAGCCATCAACAAAGGGATTTAAAAGAGATATTTTAATTTTAAAATCTTTCCTTTTTAGTAGTCATCCACAATGATTTAAAAGAGAGATTTTAATTTAAAATTTTTCCTTAATTGTTGCCCAAATAACGGTTTTAATTTTAAATATTTCCTTTTTGCATTCACCAAGGATTATAAAAGAGAGGTAGATGGTGTCTTATGGTATAACACAACCTAAGTCTCTTCTTTTAATCCTTATTTTGGTCAACCCTCTTCCCTTTCTATTCTCCCCTTGTTTCCTTTACCAAGGGCCGACGACATCAAGAGGCTCCATCTTCTTGTGGCCGGTTACTTGGAGGAGAAGAAGAAGAGAAGGAGACTTCCTATTCTAGCATCCCTTGGTGGCCGAAAATCTTGGAGGCAAAGAAGTGGTTCGGGTGGTGTTGTCTTGGAAGATTGTCGCCCATACGACGTCCAAGAGGAGGAGAGGAATACAGCAGAAGATCAAGAGGTCTATTGAAACAAAGAAAAGGTACAACTAGTTAATTATTCCACTACGTATTAGTTAGTTTATTTTCTTTGTATGGATCCTGAAATACCAACACAAGATGCTAGCGATCTTGTGCTTTGATTGAGGTCTCTGTAGTTTAACCTAGGGTTTACTGTAAAGAGTTTAAATATTCAATTTCTTTGAAAGGCTTTGACTAGGAAGTGGTGGATGATCCCATACCCAAGAAGGCCGAGTGCCTCGCCAACGACTTAGAAGCCAATCCTTGAAATAGATATTTAATCAACTTCTGTAATATGGTTTAACTTCTGATGAACACATGGGTTGAACTTGGATTAATAATGTTAAGTTTCATTTGCAATCCAAGTTTAACTTCTGAAAAGCACATGGGTTGCTAGGAAAAGTTCTATGCTTGTACAAATTTTTGTACAGGGGAAACAGAATGGAATTCTGAGTAGCACCAACAATTGGTATCAGAGCTAGTTTTCTGCCTCTGTGTGTTTGGTTTTCAGTTAAATTATGCACTTTTCATACATAAATTTAGGCAGGATAATAGTAGGATGTGCAAATAGATTAACTCTGTGGTTGTAGGCATCCTAGTTCCAACTATTATGACCCTATTGTGTTTGTGTGTGATTTGGACCCTCGGGCATGTCGAGGGCATTTTATATGTGTGCATGATTGTAATTATTAAATATAGTAGGAGCTATATTAGTTTTAGGATTTTATATTTTGTACGATCTAGATTATATGTACATCCCTTGTGGAATATAGGATCGATAAATGTAAAATTTTATTTTTATCGCGGATTGTATCCTTGCGAGGCGTGGTGCTATTTAAGGACCAGAGGCGCAGCGGAAAAGGAAGCAAGATATATGCAATGACATGACCCGTTGGTGGCGGCTAGGGTTGGTGGCACACGGAGGACAGCTATGGATGAGGCCATAATAGTTGAAAAATTATTTTTCATATTTATTGCCTTTTATGCTGTTTATATGTGCTCTGTGTGTGTGTGTGTGCATGTTAAAATTCCTCTTTTTAAATAGCTAAGTGGGAGATGAATTATTTAAATTCCATGGTCTCCATTACTGGTTTATAAGTGATGCATTCAAACTTGCGCGTTGGCTTTGAGTGCCTTCCTCCACATCGGATGAGTTTGTTTGTGGATCACTAGATCAAACTTCCTTTATAGATGATTATAGGAAATTATTTAGGTTTGTGTGATCTTCTCCATCTGAAGGGGCACAATCCTATTTAATGGATTAAGTATCAAGTAATGATATACACTTAGGCGCATTTAATAGTATCCTCTCGATCGGAGTCACTGCTATTATTTGTGTGACCAAAGAAAAATCAACTATTAATTTTATTTGTCATAAAGTTAGGTTGACAAGATAATAAAATTAATGGGTAAAACCCCCTCTTACAAATGTTTGAATTTGTATACGTCTACACTATCGTGGCATACAAAATTCATGGTGTTTTGAGGCGTTGATGAATTTAAATGATATTGTTTGAGGAATTAATATTATTTTAAATTCTAAAGTTTTAACCAAATATTTTGTGATTCTTAGGATTTCAAATGACTTTCAATCCTCTTGCTGTTATATTGAAAGAAAACAAACTTACTGGTCCTAATTACATTGATTGGAAACGAACTTGAACATTGCCTTAACTGTTAAAGGTTGCAAGTTCGTACTTTTTGATATCTGTCCAAGCCTGCTTAATAGCGATTCTAGTGAAGAGGAGATTGAGTATCATAATAAATGAGTCAAGGCAGATGAGATGGCGCGGTGTTACATTTTGGCTTCTATATCAAATGTGCTCAACATTAACATCAGGCCATGCCTACCGCTTATGACATGATGCACAATCTCAAGGAACTCTTCGGACACCAGAATCGGGCTGCTAGGCAGGAGGGTATAAGAAACTTGATGACGACTTCCATGACTGAGGGGACACCCGTAAAGGATCATATCCTCAAAATGATGGCTCTTTTGAATGAGATGGAAGTTTTTGGAGCAGAAATCGATGGGGAAACCCAGGTCGATATTATTCTCCAAACGCTGCCTAAAAGTTTTGAGCAGTTCCGCCTGAACTACAACATGAACAAAAGGGTTTATTCGTTGACAGAACTTCAAGCAGCAGAAGGGCTATTTCGTCAAAGTTCTCAAATTCACATTGCTGAAAATGTTACTGCTTCTAAGCCGAAAGGCAAAAAGAAGAAAAAAAACAAGTTGGTTTAGCAAAGAAAGTGAATCAATCTCTAGGGACTGGGTCGCATGCAGGTGTGAAGAAGTCGAAGGGCAAGTGCTTTACATGCAAGCAGTCTGGACATTGGAAAGTGGATTGTCCTCGCAGAAAGGAGAACAATAAAGGTATATCTTATTCTCTAGTGATTGAAACATGTTTAGTAGTATTATCTACCGGTACCTGGTGTGTAAATATGGGAGCCACTGATCATATCTGTAATTCATTGCAGGGGTTCCAGGAAACTCGACGACTACATGAAGGGGAGATTACAGTCTACATGGGCAATGCTACAAAAGTGGTGGCTGTTGTAGTGGGAGATGTTTATTTATCTTTTGATAGAATTAAGACATTGATTTTGAGAAATTGTCTTTACGTACCATGTTTTAGAAAGAATTTGATTTCAATTTCTAAACTATTTATGGATGGATATTTTGTTTCTTTTGATGACAAAGTAGTTGTCAAGAAAAATAGGGTAGTTATCTATTCTGGTACGTTGGTTGACAATTTGTATACTCTAAATCCAATAACTCCCACGATACAACAAATGGAAATTAAAACACATCTTCTAATTCTAATAAAAGAAAGCAACCTTCGGAAATAAACCAAACATATCTTTGGCATCTAAGGCTTGGTCATATTAACTTGAGTAGGATTCAAAGGCTAATAGCTGATAGACCTTTGGGTTCATTAGTGGTGGAAAATTTTCCAACCTGCGAATCTTGCTTGGAAGGAAAAATGACCAAGAGACCTTTTAAGGTCAAGGGGTATAGAGCCAAAGATGTGTTGGAATTGGTTCATTCTGATTTATGTGGACCTATGACTATCCAGGCAAGAGGTGATTTCGAATATTTTGTCTCTTTTATAGACGACTATTCGAGATACGGGTACATTTACTTGATGCGTCACAAGTCTAAGTGCTTTGATAAGTTCAAAGAATACAAGGTTGATGTGGAAAAACGTTATGGTAAAGGTATCAAGACACTACGGTCTGATCGTGGTGGCGAGTACCTCTTAGGAGAGTTTAGGAGTTACTTATCAGAGGCCTGGATTCAATCCCAACTGTCTGCACATGGTACACCCCAACAGAATGGTGTAGTAGAACGAAGGAATATGACTCTTATGGAAATGGTTAGATCAATGATGAGTTATTCAGAATTACCAAATTCATTTTGGGGACATGCTCTGGAAACGACAGTGTACATTCTGAACTTGGTACCTTCTAAGTTAGTAACCTCCCACAGAATTGTGGAATGAGCGCAAGTCTAGTCTGAAACATATTCGGATTTAGGGTAGTCCAACACACGTGCTAAAGGGAGATGCTGATAAGTTAGAATCACGTATAGAAGTTCTCTTGTTTGTGGGTTATCCTAAAGGAACGAAAGGTGGTTTATTTTATAGTCCTAAAGATCAGAAGGTCATTGTTAGCACCAATGCCCGATTTTTAGAAGAGGATTATGTAATGAACTACAAGCCCATGAGTAAACTTATTCTTGAGGAAATAAGAGAAGACACGTCTACCTTAGTACCAACGGTACAAGATGAGATACCACAAGAAACTGCAACACGTGTCACAAATGATGCACAATTACAAGTAGTGCCTCGTCGTAGTGGGAGGGTTGTTAGGCAACCTGATAGATTCATGTTTTTGGGAGAATCTTCGGACTTGATCCTTGGTGAACATGAACCTGATCCTTGGACATATGATGAAGCACTCCAAGATAAAGATGCAGTATCTTGGCAGAGTGCCATGAACTCTGAAATAGAATCTATGTACTCTAATCAGGTCTGAGAGCTTGTAGAACCACCAAATGGTGTAAAAACCATTGGATGTAAATGAGTCTACAAAAGGAAAAGAGGGACAGACGGAAAGGTGGAAACCTTCAAAGCAAGGCTTGTTGCAAAAGGATATACTCAGAAAGAGAGAATCGATTGAGGAAACCCTTTAGTGGTATGAGTTATTATTGATGGACTTGAGTTAGGTGTTCGGGTTGAGCACGAGAAGCCCAAGTCCATCAGGAGGCCAAAACTAATTCCTCCTCTAGGTCCCTGTTGTAGCCTCTTTATAAAAAAAACCTTGTATCCAACCAAGTCCACTTCTTACCCAAGTATTGGGCCGGCCACATCCTTGCTTGGTGCCCAAGCGCTGGCCAAGCTTTTCTTGGAGCCCAGGAGGTGGCCGACCAAGCCTTGCTTGGTGCCCAAGCAAGGGGCCGACCACAAGGAATTAAAAGAGAGTTTTAATTTTTTAAAATCTTTCCTTTTATAGTCATCTTGCAAGGGATTTAAAAGAGAGATTTTAATTTTAAAATCTTTCCTTTTATAGTCATCCTTCAAGGGATTTAAAAGAGAGATTTTAATTTTTAAAACTTTCCTTTTATAGCCATCCACAAAGGGATTTAAAAGAGATATTTTAATTTTAAAATCTTTCCTTTTTTGTAGCCATCCACAATGGTTTAAAAGAGAGATTTTAATTTAAAATTTTTCCTTAATTGTTGCCCAAATAAGGGTCGACCACACATAATAGGAATTATAAGAAAGGTTTTAATTTTAAATCTTTCCTTTTTTACATTCACCAAGGATTATAAAAGAGAGGTAGATGGTGCCTTATGGTATAACACAACCTAAGTCTCTTCTTTTAATCCTTGTTTTGGCCGACCCTCTTCCCTTTCTATTCTCCCCTTGTTTCCTTTACTAAGGGCCGACGGCATCAAGAGGCTCCATCTTCTTGTGGTCGGTTACTTGGAGGAGAAGAAGAAGAGAAGTAGGCTCCTTATTCTAGCATCCCTTGGTGGTCGAAAATCTTGGAGGCAAAGAAGTGGTTCGGGTGGTGTTGTCTTGGAAGATCGTCGCCCACACGACGTCCAGGAGGAGGAGAGGAATACAGCAGAAGATCAAGAGCTCTATTGAAACAAAGGAAAGATACAACTAGTTAATTATTTTGCTGCGCATTAGTTAGTTTATTTTCTTTGTATGGATCCTGAAATACCAACACAAGAGGCTAGCGAGCTTATACTTTGATTGAGGTCTCTGTAGTTTAACCTAGAGTTTACTATAAGGAGTTTAAATATTCAATTTCTTTGAAAGGCTTTGACTAAGAAGTGGTGGATGATCTCATACCCAAGAAGGCCGAGTGCCTCGCCAACGACTTGGAAGCCAATCCTTGAAATAGACATTTAATCAACTTCTGTAATATGCTTTAACTTCTAACGAACACATGGATTGAACTTGGATTAATAATGTTAAGTTTCATTTGTAATCCAAGTTTAACTTCTGAAAAACACATGGGTTGCTAGGAAAAGTTCTGTGCTTGTACAAATTTTTGCACAGGTGAAATAGAATGAAATTTCAAATAGCGCCAACAGTCTCCTCCCAATGAGTCACTAGTTGTCCCCGTAGTAGGATATAGCTAGCTGGGGCAGTGGGGTTGCGACGCAATCCCCACTCTAAGGGTTTAGTAGAACGGAAACAGAAATGTTGGGATAGGGATGATCCAAGAGTGGTCCCACTAAGGCCAGGTTGAGTAGAAGTAGATGGTCGAGGGGGAGAAGGCTCGGTCGGGGCGATTGGGGAGGAGCACCCCTCCATATTAATCTCTCCTTTAACGACCGGGGACTTCTCTCGATCGACTCCTGGTCAGGGTTCTGGAGAAATAATAGGGTTGTCCGGGTGTTGTGGATCATGGATAGAAGTTGGCGTTGTCTGGGGCAGTGGGGTCATAGGATGTGCCTCGGCTACCGACGAGATCCAACAGGTCTGCACCTTGGTCGACGAGAGAGTTGTTGATCGTTTGAGTCAGACCCCTCTTTTGGAGTCCGGGGGCGACGAGGGGGAGGAGCTGGATGAGTCTGGCTCGCAGGCTCTGGAATAGAGTATGTAGGAGGTGTCGCCTAAGGGGCAACAAGATGAGAGACAGTAGTAGCAGCCACCCCGGAAGTGGATGAAGTGGAATGTGGAAGACCCCACCTACCCAAGATTATGTTCCCTTGGCGATTTATTTCCAAAGTGCTTAGGGGGAGGGGCCTGGTCAAAGATGACCGGGCAAGAGTCTCGGCTGTAGCAAAAGGAAGGTTAGCTAGAAAGGTAAGAGAAAGTTAAGGTGAAGATAATTCTTACCAAGGGAGTGCGGTAACTCTGAGGGAACGAGACTGAGCCTAAATAAATATAGCATATCTTCCATTAACAAGACACTCATGTCAAGCACCAGCCCTCTAGCTGCGACGACACCTCCACAAAAATAGGATATGAGCGATAGTCTCCCAGAGGAGGTGTCAAAGGGATAGAGAAGCGTCGCTCAGTAGGCCACTCCACAACAGAGGGAAAGACAAAGAAGAAGTATTTATCTTTCCACTCCATTCTCGTAGGGGGTAAGGGTGCAAAAAGGTTGGTCTGGGTACGAGCCTAGAAGTGGAAAATACCCTCACTATGACATCGGAGAGTGAAGAAGTAGTGAAATAGGCGAGGAGTCCAATGAATATCACATAAGTCATAGATGAGAACGAACCATGATTCGAATAGAATTGTGGGTGAGTTGGCAAAGGGAAATGCGAAAGTAGTGGCTCACATTAGAAAAGAAGGGTCGATATGAAAACGAAGACCGGCCACAACCTCTTCTTTGAAAAAAATCACATAGTTCTGAGGTGGTCTGAAGAGTCGATGGACCTTAGAGGGAATAATGATGCGCATAGTTGTGGATACTTCATACACGAAGCGGAGATCATCCAAATCTACACTGCTAAAGGTTGAGACTCCAGGAGCATACCTAGGTATGGGAGAATTCATGGAAAGGGCAAGGTTGCAAATAAAAGGCCGGAAAACAAAAGCATAGAAGGAAGAAGAGAAGGGAAGATGACTTTAGCTATTAACGAGAAGCACAAATGAGTGAAGCAGACTATTTATAGTAGTCAAGCGAGATGCTTGGAAGAATGCCTTGACATCAGCACCAATCATGTGATCCATAGACGGGGTAGCTAGCGTCAGCCATAGGCGTAGAAGTAATGTTGGTCGTTGGATCATCTTGGAATATTGTGCGGAAGTGGTCTTGTCAGAAGAAGGCGGATAAAAAGACATGTGGCAAAATACGAGTGGAAGTTTATATAACATCGAAAATAAGCGAGGCTACAATGAGCTCACCCGGGCTAGTGGGCTGACTCGGAAATTGTTGTGGCTCACGATCGATCAAGTAGGTATACTACATAAACCGTTCGGGGAGAGATAGTGGTCAGTGAGGATTAAACGCCCGATTAGGTGAAATAACCCTTACAGAGGTCTGCCCGGGTGATAAACTAACCAGGCATCCACGAAGGGGTCAGACACTTGACAAGTTACTTAGTCATATAAAGTAAAATGTCTTAAGGTCTTGGACGAACTCCCTTAGACATTCCAGCACTACATTTCACATTGATAACATGTGTTGGTGCGGGAAGCACCAGATGATCGAACTTGTGTTTTGATTATGTCAAAGGATTCAAAGTTAAGGTTATTTATGGTCTAGCAAGTTTGAATGAGATTGTAGGAAAGTCCTAAGTGTACTTAGGTAAAAGTCCAAGTTGCGGTTAGGCAGGTGGAAAACCCTCAGGGGTGGTAACCCTAGGTTCTAGAGGGTGGTAACCCTAGGTGGAAATTCTTGGCAGATCGAGAGATTTGGGCAAAATCCTAGAGTCGGGGACTCTAGGTTAAAATCCTAGTGTCGCGAACCGGGTGGAAGTCTAGACGGGCCATGGAGCGGACGTCCAGCATGAAGACCAGGAGCCTCGGGCCTTGAGAAAAAGTATAGTCGGTCTGGAGGACCAGTCTGGCAATAGGTAAACTCTCCTGAGTGGAGTAGGTGAGGACGCATTCCCCAATGAGGGAACAGTAGGTGTTGGTTCGACCTAGAGTTTCTTAGAAATCCAAAGTCAGAACCGGACAGTCCGATGACTGTCAAATACTTATATCATTTGTATTTTATTGTGCTAACTTGGTTTTGCAGGGTATACTTTGTTTGTAGGCTAATATGCCTTGCAGGAATGAAGTTGCCCAAGGGAAGCCTCGGATGAATAGTACCCGAGGCACCCTCCATGGAGCTTGGAGGCGGCTCGGGTGCCTTGGATAAAAGCCTCGCAGCACTGAGTGAAGGCACCTTCCAAGGAGATGGAAGATGTCTTGAACGCTGGATGGAGGGCGCCCTCCATGGAGCTTGGAGGCGCCTTCGGGTGGATAAGCAGCGAACGCCACGGAAGCTTATCAACATTGTGGACTCGGGCTGGAGGCGCCTCCTATGGAGGTTGGAAGCGCCCTCAACAAGCTATTTAAGCCTGGTTCGAGTAGAAGCAGGATAACAACAATTCTACAAGCAATCTTCAAAGCTGCGCTCTACGCCGAAATGACTCAAAGACGCTCAGTTGCTGCTCCGACAATCGACGACTACTTCCATAATCTTTTATTGTCAGTATAATCTTTTTAAGTTCAGTACTTGTAATTAATCCTGTAAAGATTCTCAAGCTTATAGTGATTACCCACCAAAAGCGATCAATGATCACAGACCTTGGAGTAAGAGTCGACACAGGCTCCAAACCAAGTAACCAAAAGTGTTTGCGTTGCTTTAGTTTACTTCTATATTTCGCTGCGTATTTACGAAACGAACAAATTAGCCACGAGTTCTATTCACCTCTCCTCTAGTGCTTTTCGATCCTACAATTGGTATCAGAGTGGGGTCACTTCGAATTGGTGAAACCACCATTTAAATATTTTTTCCGTGGTATTAATTCTTTTTGTTTTATTTAATCAGAGTTGGTATAATTACCTTACTCTGATCATTTTATCGCTATTGAAAATTCATTTGTATCGAAGCTGGTGTAACACCACTCGAACTCGCTTATTTAATTATTTTCTACTGCACTACTAATCCAAGACCAAGTCTTGGAACATTCGTAATTTTTTCTTATGTGCGAGTTTCTATTTCAATGGCCCATCAAGAAGGCTATAGCACAGCCCGCCCACCCTCTTTTCCGACGAAGACTTCAGCTATTGGAAGAATCGAATGGAGTACCACCTCCAGACACAAGTTGAGATGTGGATGATCATCAAAACAAGCCTCTCACTTCCACTCGACGGTGCAGGAAAATCAGTATCATGCGAGAACTGAGACACAAGTATGATGAAGAAGATCGAGGGCAATGTTGATGCTACATGTGTTGGTCGGTCCTAGGAAGATCGTACCGGCTCCACTGTACAAAAATTTTGTACAAGTGTCGAACTTTTCCTAAACAACCTATTGTGTTCTTTAGAAATTAAATTAGGAATCGCAAACGGAACTTAACATTATTGATTCCAAATTTAACTTATCTATTCTTAATGGTTTAGATTTGGATCGCAAACGATGCTTAACATTATTGATCCAAATCCACCTATGTTATAAATTCAATTAAATATTAATTTCTAAAATTGGCTTCCAGGACTACATGGCGAGGCACATAACCTTCTTGGGTATGAGAGCATCCACCACCGTCTAGACAAAGCCTTTTAAGGAAAGCTAATATTTAATTTCCTTATATAACTCTAGGTTTAACCAAAAAGAATAATCGAATCACAAATTCAAAAAACAAAGAAAAACACAAACTCGAATTACAATTCAAAAAACTAGAATCTAATGCCTCTTGTGTTTGGAATTTATACAAAAGAAAAACTAGTATGATGCGGAAAATAATTACTAGTTATACCTTCCTTTGTATGCAACGACCTCTTGATCTTCTACCGTATTCCTCTTCTTATCCCAGACGTTGTGTGGGCAACGATCTACTAAGATGAGAACCACCCAAGCCTTTTTCCTTCCTCCTTGCAAGTTTCGGCCAAACCAAGAATCCTCCAAGGATGTAGAATTTCGGCCACCACCACCAAGCTCCAAGGGATGCAAGAAACAAAACCTCCTTTCTCTTCTTCTTCTCCTAGCTAGAACCGGCCACCATCAAAAGCTCCAAAAGAAAGATGAAACTGGCCACTAAAGAAGAAGAGAAGAGGAGAGGGAGAACCTCTAGGGCCGGCCACACCAAGGAGGAAAAGAGAGGAAGAAATAGAATAGAGTCATTTTTCTTGAAGGCACCTCTACCCTCTCTTTTATAATCCTTGGCCTTGGCAAATAAGGAAATTTAAATAAAAACTTCCTTAATTCCTTTGCCATGAAAAGGAATTTTTTTTTAATTAAAAACAATTTCCTCTTCTTAATTATAATGGCCGGCCACCTATAAGCTCCAAACAAGGAGAGTTTTAATTAACACAAGAATTAAAACTTCCTAACTTGTTTCTGGAAATTTATAAAAAATTTCTCCAATAATTTTTCCCTTCATGGTGGGTTATAAAAGGAAATTTTATAAATTAAAATCTTTCTTTTAAACTTGTGGATGATTTTCAAAAAGGAAAGTTTTCTCTAAAATAAAATCTCCTTTCAATCTACAAATAATGAAAGATATCAAATCTTTTCTTAATCTTTTGTAGAAATTTTTAATTTTAAAACTCTCTTTTTAAATCATGAACAAGGTTACAAAAAGGAAAAGTTTTATCAAAATTAAAATCTCCTTTCGATCTACAAATAAGAAAAGATTTCAAATCTTTTCTTAATCTTTTGTAGAAAGCTATAAAAGAAAAGATTTAAATTTTAACTTCTCTTTTAAAATCATGATATCCACATTAAGAAAAGATTAAAAATAAAATCCCTTTTAATATGATGTGGCCGGCCACACCAAGCTTGGGTTCAAGCTAGGGCCGGCCACACCAACTCAACTCATCCTATTTACTTGGCCGACCCAAGCTTGGGTTCCAAGCTTGCTTGGCCGACCCCATTAGGATGGGTATAAAGGTGGGTAAGAAGTGGGTATGTGGTGGGTATAAATCTCTATATACAAGATGCTACGATAGGGACCGAGAGGAAGAATTGGTTTTGGTCTCCCAATGAAATTAAGCTTCCCATGTTCGCCCCGAACACCCAACTTAATTTCATCAATAATAATTTATACCACTAAAGAATTACTATTGAACTACCGCACCAATCTCAAATTACATTTTGGGCTCCTTCTTATTATGAGTGTGTTAGTCTCCCTGTGTTTAAGATGTCGAATGCCCACTAATTAAATGAGTTACCGACAACTCTCTTTAATTAATATCTTAGTCCAAGAATAGTACCACTCAACCTCATTGTCATGTCGGACTAAATCCACCTGTAGGGTTTAACATGACAATCCTTATGAGCTTCTCTTGGGGACATTATCAACCTAGATTACTAGGACACAGTTTCCTTCTATAATCAACAACACACACTATAAGTAATATCATTTCCTAACTTATCGGACCTTTTGATTTATTGAGCTAAATCTCACCCTTTGATAAGTTAAAGAAATGAATACTAAATATATGTGCTTGTTATTATATTAGGATTAAGAGCACATACTTTTATAATAACTAAGGACTTGTTCTTTTATTAAGTCAGTATAAAAAAAACTTTCCTTAAATGGTCCTGCTCAATACACTTAAAATGTACCAGTGTAATTTATTAGTCAAGATAAACGAATACCTAATTACACTACGACTATTCCAATGGTTTGTTCCTTTCCATCTTAGTCGTGAGCTACTGTTTATAATTTATAAAGAACTGATAACACGATCTCTTGTGTGTGACACCACACACTGTGTTATCTACAATATAAATTAATTGAACGACTACACTCAGTATATATAAATGTAGATACTTGACCAATGTGATTCTTATTTCTAAATAAATGTTTATACAAAAGCTAAGCTTTTAGTATATACTCTAACAACATCACTCTTCAATGCGGCTTAACCAAAGAAGAGTTGAACCGAGTCGGCCCGTTCTCAAGTGCAAAAGAACTATGGGAGAAATTGATCGAGCTACATGAGGGAACTTCCAACACGAAGGTAAGCAAACATGACTTAATATTAAATAAACTGTATAACATAAAAATGCAGGAAGACGAAACGGCAGGCCAACTTCACGCGCAGATTCAGGACCTTCTAAACGACCTTCATGCAATCAGACAAAAAGTGGAGAACCGTGACATCATAAGGTATGCATTAAATGCATTTCCGAGGAATGCCTTGTGGGCATCCATGGTAGATGCTTACAAAGTGTCTAACGATTTGTCATTAATAAAATTAGATGAATTATTTTCTAAATTTGAGCTTCATGAATAAACTAATACTACTCCGACCGAGAAAAGTATTGCTTTGATTGCAGGAACGAGCAGAACGCGAGAATCAAAAGCAAAGCCCAGAACTGAACCCGAGTCCGAAGATGAACCGGACCCAGAAGATGACAAAGACAAGATAGCAGCCGAACTCATCAACCTTATACAAAGCTCTACAAAAAGAATAAAGGGTTCACCAAGAAAGACATCAAGAAAGTGATTCAGTCCAAGATGGTGCAATCAAGTCCAAAAGTGAAGTCCGAGGTAACCTGCTATGGTTGCAACAAGAAGGGACACATCAAAGCTAACTGTCCGAACCAAAAGGAAACAAAGAAGAAAAGGAAGAAGAAAGTACTGCAAGCAACATGGGATGAGTATTCTTCAGAAGACTCTGATGAAGAGCTCGAACAGACGAGCTTCCTTGCGCTTACGACCCGGGAACAAGTCGACGAATCTGATACCGAGAGCTAGTAGGAAACAGAATCCGAGAGAAGCCACAGATCTGTATCCATTTCCGAAGGGCCTAACCCTACTGTAAGAACCTCTCAATTAAATAAATTACATAATTTAGTTAACTATCTCATGCGCAAGTTAGCTAAATCCAACATCTGGGTCAAGTCACTTCAAAAGGAAATAGCAATCCTTAAAGAAGTGGCTAACCTAAGCTCATTGACTGACTTCATTCAGACTGGCACTTCAATTAAAGTCCAAAAGCTTGAGGAAGAAAATTTCAGCATGAAAAGTCAAGTCAAGGAACTTAAGGACACGTTGGAACAGTTCACCCTGAGTTCCAAGAATCTTGATATGATTTTTGGAAAACAAAGAGTCGTTTATAATCGATCCGGACTTGGATTTAAGGCTAAACAAAGATACAAATCTTACTTATCACTTGTAAATAGAACAAATAAAAAAAATAGTCCAAGCATGGGTCCCCAAGTCAAACTTGATTAATCAAGTTGGACTTGATCAATATTGGGTCCCCAAGGATCAAATCCATTACCTTAATAGACCCTATCGAGGCTATGATCTAGGGAGAGCCAATAGAAAAATCATTTTTATCAATAAATAGATTTATTTGATGCTTGTCTTATTGCTTTCATTATGCATGCTTAGACTAGGATAGATAAGGACCTAGACTTGGTTTACACTTGACTAGTTAGACCTAGGGGGTTTAGAAAGGAAATTAAATATCCAATTTCTTTGAAAGATTTTGTCTAGAAGTGGTGGATGATCTCATACCCAAGAAGGCCTAGTACCTTGCCATAGCTTGAAAGTCAATCCTTGAAATGAATATTTAATTGGCTGATTGTAAAACCTGAGTCTAACTCAAATGTAAATCATGTTGGTGAAATCATGCCCTAGGTGTTTTCAATGTGTTGACAACTATTTAAGTTTAGGTTAATACGTTTGGATCTAACGTGTGCTGCAAGTTTTGTAGGAAGAAGTCCAAGAAGGTCGAGTACCGGAGTCTTGGCAGGAGAAAGTCCTTGCAGGTCAGAAGACCAGGTGTAAGGCAAGAGAAGTCCAAGGAGGTCGAGGACCGGAGTCTTGGCAAGAAAGTCCAGGGATGCGTTTATCTGGCACGAGGTATTGGTTGGGAAACCAGCAAGCAATCAATTGGTAAATCGATTGAAGCACATAACTGAACAGAATACTATTGAATCGATCAGCCGATCGATTGATGGTCTCTGCGCGAGAGCACAGAATGAACTTGAATCGATCAGCCGATCGAATGGAGTAATCCAATCGATCGGTCAATCGATTCAGATGCTTTCTGCACAAGAACACAGTGCGAACCTGGATCGATCAGCTGATCGATTGGAGATACCCAATCGATAGGTCGATCGATTCACAAGGTTTCTGCACGAAGGAGTAGTGCGATTTCGAATCGATCAGCCGATCGATTGGAGGTAACCAATCGATCGGCCGATCGATTGAACCCACTTCTGTACCTATGAATTATGCGGCTGAATCGATTCAGTGCTAGTCCAATCGATCGTGACGATGCTCAACGACTATATTTGAATTGAGCAGCTGCCATAGGAAATGGGCCAACTATGTCCATACCCCATTGATCGAAGGGACATGAGACTATAGAGGTCCTCAATAACTGTGTAGGATGATGTAAGATATTTTGATGTTTCTGACAAGAAATACAAGTTCTTACCAACTTGTTGGCATCCTCGTGTAAAGTAGGCCAGAAATATCCTGCTAGTAAGATTTTACAGGCCAAGGATCTTCCTCCTATATGACTACCACATGAACCTTGATGAACCTCCTGTAACATAAATTGTATATCTTTTGTGCCAATACACTTGAGCAGAGGTCTAGAAAAAGCCCTTTAATATAATTGTTCTCCTATCATAGTGTATTGAGCAGCTCTTTTCTTAAATATCCTTGTTTGTTCCGCATTACTTGAAAGAATACCCTGCTGTAGATATAATATGATTTGGGCCCTCCAATCACCGTGTATTTCAGCATCAGCTTGTCTCTCGATACAAGATATTAACAAAGCTTGCTCCACAGGCCGATCCAAATTCCATGGTGTTATAGCGGAGGCCAGCTTAGCTAATTCATCTGCTACCTGATTCTCAGATCGAGGAACTTTTTGTATATTTACTTCTTAAAACTGGGACTTCAACTTATCAAATGCCTCAGCATGTAACTTGAGCCTGTCATTATTAATTTTAAAATTACCTGATAGTTGTTGGGCTACTAATTGAGAGTCAGAATAGATGATGACCCGAGCTGCTCCTATATGCCGAGCGGCTTGCAATCCAGCTATCAATGCCTCATATTCTGCCTCATTGTTAGTGGCTCTATAGTTCAACCTGATAGAAAGTTGGAGTCTGTCTTCCCTTGGAGATATGAGAAGAACACCAATTCCGCTACCTTGCCTGGTTGAGGAGTCATCCACATAAACTTTCCAGATATTTTCTTCCTCAGGGCCTTGAACTTCTATAATGAAGTCTGCTAGAGCTTGTGCCTTGATGGCCGAGCGGGGTTGATATTATATGTCATATTCACCAAGTTCAGTCGTCCATTTGATCAGCTGATCTGATGCCTCTGGGTTGAGTAACACCCGTCCAAGGGTACTGTTGGTCAATACAACAATTTCATGTGATAAGAAATATGGACGCAACCTCTGAGCAGTCAACACTAATGCATAAGCTAACTTTTCTAGTGTAGTATATCTACACTCAGCTCCTTTTAATAAATGGCTAGAGAAATATATAGGTTGTTGTTCCTTTCCCTCCTGCCTAACTAATACAGAGCCTACTGCGTTTTCATTAGCTGACAAATATACCCAGAGGGTCTCTCCTATTATAGGCTTAGCTAATACAGGAAGAGTAGATAAGTAATCTTTTAACTCTTGAAAGGCCTTATCACATTCCTCATTCCACTGAAATTTGTTTGACTTTCGGAGTATCTTAAAGAAGTGGAAGCTACGATCGGCCGACCGGGAAATGAACCTAGACAAGGGTGTAATCCGGCCAGTAAGTCTTTGAGCTTCTCTCATGTTGCGCAGAGGCTCCATGTTCTGAAGTGCCTTGACTTTGCTCGGGTTGGCCTCTATTCCTCGCTCGGACACCATATACCCCAGGAATTTTCCCCCTTTTACTCCAAATAAACATTTGCTTGGGTTCAGCTTGAGCCCATATTGCCTCAATGTCTTGCAAGTCTCCTCTACATCCCTGCACAAATCAACAGCTTGAAGAGACTTAATTAAAATATCATCAACATATACTTCCATATTTCTTCCAATCTTCTTCTGGAAGACCTTGTTCATAAGCCTCTGATAAGTTGCTCCTGCATTTTTCAATCCGAAGGGCATAACATTATAACAATAAGTACCCTCAGATGTTATAAAACTGACCTTTTCTTGATCCTCTTTAGCTAGGGGGACCTGATGATAGCCTTGATAAGCGTCCAGCATAGAGATGTACTCACACCCAGCAGTGGAGTCTACCAATTGATCGATCTTAGGTAATGGATAATAATCTTTTGGGCAAGCCTTGTTGAGATCCCGGAAATCAATGCATACTCTCCATTTGTTTCCTGGCTTGGAGACTAGAACTACATTAGCTAGCCAGTTAGGAAATTGTACCTCCCTGATGTAACCAGCCTCCATGAGCTTAGTTATTTCTTCTTTGATGATTTGGTTCTGTTCCGCGCTAAAATTTCTTTTCCTTTGCATGACCGGGCAGGCATCTGGGAAGACATGTAGAGAATGCTCCATGACTGTAGGAGACACGCCCGAGACCTCTTTGGGCGTCCAGGCAAATACATCATTATTCTTCTTTAGACATTGCACTAGTTTGGCTTTCAAAGTGGGGTCAAGATCAGCTGCAACATAAGTAGTAGCCTCAGGTCGCCCAGTCTGAATTTGGACTTCTTCCTTCTCTTCATAAACCAGCACAGGCGTCTTTTCTTGGATGACATTGACTTCCATTTTTTGAATTTTTCGGGCAGCATTAGTTTCAGCTCGAACGATCTCTACATAACATTTTCTAGCTATCTTCTAATCACCTCATACTTCTCCAACCTGATCATCAATAGGAAATTTAATTTTTTGACAGAAAGTAGAAACGACCGCCCTAAACTCGTTTAAGGCTGGTCGACCCAGTATCACATTATAAGAAGATGGGGCATCCACCACCATAAAATAAGACCTTCTTGTTCTCATTAGGGGCTCCTCCCCTAGAGATATGGGCAGCTTTATTTGACCAAGCGGTTGCACTTCATTACCCGTGAATCCATATAAAGGAGTTACCATCTGTTGAAGCTCGCTCGGGTCGATCTGTAATTGATCAAAGGCCTTCTTAAAGATAATATTGACAGAACTACCAGTGTTAATAAAGGTACGAGAAACAGTATAATTGGCTATCACGGCCTTGATTATCAATGCATCATCATGGGAAATTTCTACTCCCTCCAAATCTCTAGGTCCAAAACTTATTTCTAGGCCAGTTGCTCGTTCCATACTACATCCTATAGCATGAATCTCCAGTCTTCGTGCATGTGCTTTTCTGGCTCTGTTAGAATCTCCATCGGTGGGCCCGCTCGCGATCATATTGATATTACCCCGAGTGGCATTACTCCTATTTTCTTCTTGTCGGGTTGTCGTGGCTTCAGAAGGAGCCTTTTTCCACACCTGGCTCGTACCGGCCGGGGTAGGCAATGTCTCTTACTGAGGTTCGACCGGGCGATATTCCAATTTAAGCGGGCTTTGCTGCCTGGGGTACTGCTGCCGATAATAATTTTACCTTTGGTAATGCTCCTTGTTTGCTCTTTTATTCCTTAAAACAAAACAATCTTCGGTGTGATGACTACTAGTTTTATGATAAGTGCACCATCTTCTCGGTGCTTCTGGCTGTATCTCTACATGCTGTACTGCTTGCGGGCGATATTCTGGATGGCACTGAGCTGGATGAACTGCTCGAGGTCCTCTAGATGGAGGAACAAGAGTAGGAGCCTTTTCCTTAATCGGAGTAGGAGAAGAAGTGGTGCCCTCTTTTCTGCGGGCAGCTTGAGCTTCCTCAACATTGATAAATTCAGTGGCTCGTTCAATTAAGGAGTCAAAATTGGTAGGAGGATTTCTTGCTAGATCTTTAAAAAAATCATTATCATTTAAACCCTGAGAGAAGGCGCTCACTAAGATTTTAATAGTAGCATTAGGTACATCGATAGCTACCTGATTGAACCTTTTGATGTAGGCTCGGATGGACTCTTTAGATGCTTGCTTAATTGAAAATAGACTCCAAGGAGTCTTATGATACCTTTTGTTGATAGAAAAGTGATGCAAAAAAACTTTCTTGAAGTCTTTGAATTTTCGGATAGACTTTTCTGGCAGTCTCTTGAACCAGCGTTGTGCGACTCCTCCGAGGGTAGTAAGAAACATCCGACATTTCACCCCATCAGAGAATTATTGTAATAATGCTACATTCTTGAATTTTAAAAGATGATATTCTGGATCTGTTGTTCCAGTGTACTCGCCGATCTGAAGATTTTGATACCGCTTAGGAAGCGGATCATCTAGTACACTTTGAGAGAATAGGGAGATGACTTTTTCTGTTGAGCTATCACTAATTATCATTTTAATCTTACGCTTTTTTTTGTCTGGTGCTTAGCCAGAAGATTCTTGGAACATGGGCCTTCGACCCCCCTGCTCCATGGGAGTGCGAAGAAAAGCTCGTGGACATCTTGTCGAAGAAACTGCAACTGGAGGGAAATACGCATGTTCTTCTTCTTCTGGTTCTTTTCCCTTTCAGTGCTCAATAGTTGAAATCGCTGGATTATGAACTGTTGGCAGGGTAGCTCCAGTATGCGCTTGAAGTTGTTGTTGTTGTTGTTGCAGGGCTTTTTATACGTGAGAATTAATGAGGAAATCCAGATCCTCACGGCTGATGGTGAGTAGGTTTGATTTTCCGGCCTCTTCCATCTTGTAGTCTCAGATTCAGGTGAAGTTTCCCACAGACGACGCCTTACCTCTTATGAGGTTCCTGGGACAATGCCCATCCGGGCTTCTTTATGTTTATTATTCTAGCTAGCACTAGACTATATTGGTCTTCCTTCTTGAAGGCATGTCTCGGTCGATATTGGTCTACCTCCTTTGAGGTATATCCCGACCGACATTGGTCTACCTCCTTTGAGGTATATCTTGACCGATATTGGACTCCCTTCTTGAAGGCATGTCTCGGTAGATATTGGTCTACCTCCTTTGAGTTATATCCCGACCGATATTGGTCTACCTCCTTTGAGGTACATCCCGACCGATATTGGCCTACTTCTTTTGAGGTGTATCCCGGCCGATATTGGTCTTCCTTCTTGAAGGCATGTCTCGGTCGATATTGGTCTACCTCTTTTGAGGTATATCCTGACCGACATTGGTCTACCTCCTTTGAGATATATCCCAACCGATATTGGACTATCTCCTTTGAGGCATATCTCGGTCGATATTGGCCTATCCCCCCGGAGGTATGTCCCGGCCGATATTGGCCTATCCCCCTGGAGATATATTCCCTTTCCCTCCTTTATCGGGGGTTCATAAAACCTAACCCATATCACTAGCCTTCCCTTCAATCTAGTCGAAGGAGGAGTAGACGATTGACTAGACACAAGTTTGATTTTTGTTTTTTCCCTGCCCGTGACTTTGCCACAGGTACCGAAGTGACCTTACAAATTTTGTGTACAACTATCTCGTGGACAGTAATCCCGTGAACCTTAGTACAGTGATTCCTTGGGTTCATTGATCCTTTAAATAGGGCTACAATCCTCTCTTCGTTCATCACCCATCTCAGTTCTTCTCCTTCCTTGCTAACTTTCCCTGCTAAGAGTATGGTATGGGATCCCCCTTTTTTTGGGGGTGATTCTTGTTGGACAAGGCGGGATCTATGTATGAGTTTATTCAAGTTTCTACTTCGGCTAACTCTAGGGTTCGAGAAACTCTCCCAAAAAGCGACGTTTCTTGAGATTTAACGTCTCTAACCAAATGCGCAGCTGCTCTGAAGACTCAATGAGCTTCAGAGGAATTCTCCTTACTAACGGAGGACCAACAAAATAGCTTATGGGTGTCTCTACGAACGCGTAGCCCATGTTACCTTTGGGCTAGGGTTGGTTGCTCTAGTTGCAGAACTCCGGGGCTCGAACAGGGGAGAGGCTCTTTCAGTCACCTTTGCACCACGGCCTGAATAGATCTATCCCCTTCCCCTTGCCCTTGAGTCTTTCTGCTTCATAGTTTTCTTCGTCCCGGGCAAAATATTGCCACTTCTGATGCCCGGGCAAGCTTTTTTCGTGCCAGGTAAAATATTCCCACTTCTGCTCCATGGTAAGTTTGACTCCAATGGGATTGAAATTTTCTAAGCCTCCCGGGAGCTTATGTTTGTAACTTTGGTTATCTGTTTGAGGTTTAATGTTCTGAGGGGAAATGTAATGTTATGTATTTGACCAGATTCTAAGTGTAAAAATAATCTTTTGTATTGAATCGAATGATTCTATTGAACCCTTTTAATTCCTAAGAATAGATGTGATGTTGTGCTCCCTAATATTCACTCATTGTTACTTTAACAAATATTCCCTTGTTTTATTATAAACAAGGTTGTCTCGGTCCATGTTACATTTATTGTGGCTAATCGTTATATCGACCGATACTCGCTTGTTTATTACAAACAAGGTTATCTTGACCGACATTATACTTATCTATTATAGCTAAAGTTATGTCATTCAATATGAACAAAAAATCATCTCGATCAATGCTAGTTTATACTACATAATGACATTAATTTAAAACATGTTATACGCCTAAATAGCTTTCCTTAATTTTTCTTGTTTCTAACCTGGACTTAGTCAAACTCAGTCTCTCTCCCTTTATTATGTCTAGTAAACTACGTCTTCTTTCAAAACTTCCTGGTTTGTGATTGGCTTTTTTCTCCGGTAAGAGAATGTTGGAAGCATATAACGAGGTGTTACCAACCCCAGCGTGATCTGATCTATCGCATCCAGCATAAATGTTTCTTTATGATTATGTGACACATACTTTCTCTCTCTTCTACGTCATGTAAGCCTTTGCCCTTATAATCCTCAGCGTCTACTGAGATAAAAATGTTTTGATCTGACGACGGCTGTGTGTTTTTCAAACCCTAAACCCTTTGTCTTCTTTTCGACTTTGTCCCTTCTTTTCTTACCTTAGCGTTCTTTTCTTGCTGCAGTTTTCGATCAAACCTCGTGCTCACCGTTTTTCGGCGATCTCTTTCCTTGCTTTCAGTAAGTAATCTGTTGTTCTGCTAGCCTTTACTCTTGTCTATGGCTGAGGAAGCAATTGCTCCTTGGTATGTCCAAATGTCTTCTTCCTTTGATAAAAGTGCTAGGCTCACCATCCGTCGTCAATATGAAATCCCCAGGGAGTATAACATCTTAATCCTGAAACCAGATGATCATCCTCATCGTCCCCCAGCTAATTGCGTGACTTTTTTCAAGGATCAGTTGATAGGAGGTTTAAGGTTTCCCATTCCTCCTTTCCTAATCGAAATAAGCCAGTATTTTGACATTCCTTTGCAACAGTTTGCCCCTAACGCCTTTCATTATCTATGTGGTGCTTACATGCTATTTCGTCTGCTAGATATCCTTCCTACTCCTCAAAACTTCTTCATGTTTTCTTACCCCAAGTGTTCGGAACCTGGTGTTTTCTTGTTCCAGTCCCGGACTAAAATGGTTCTTTTTGAGGATATGCCTTCGTCTCTTAAAGCTTGGAAATCCCGCTTCTTCTTCATAAAGTTTCCAGGACCCATTCCTTGGTCTTATGCTTGGAAATCCTCCTTACCCCCCTTGCCCAATGTCAGGGAGTTTCATCTCCATCATTATTTTCCTATCTATTGTGAAAAGTTGTTGAATCGTCGACTTTCTATTCCCAAGTGGATGAAAGTCGATCTTCTATACTTGTTCGGCCTAAGCCCCGTCAAGCCTGATACACAAGGCTCTTTAGGTAAAACCCTGTTTCTTTCTCGTTGATTTTAACTAACTAAACTATTTTTCTTTTCTATGTAGTGGAGAGCTTTTATTCTTCTTTGCTCGACGAAGAACTGTGTCTGGCGGAGAACGCAATTCGCGTCAAAGAAGAAGAGCTTCTGGCTGCTATTACTCCACCACCTCTAATCGAAGAGCCGACTCCTTTAGCTGTGGCACCCAGCTCTTCGGCGGTTCCTGAGGCTCCCAAAGGTGTTCCTGCAGAAATCCCTGTTGTTTCTTCACCTGCTGTTGCTTTACCAGTGGTTGCTGCTACCTCATCAGCTGCCACTCTTCCTATTATTGAACTTACGTCTACTGGGAGCTCTGGTAAATCAACAACTGAAGTTGCTACCTGTAAACGCCCTGGGCGCAAACTTACTAGGGCTCCCCCCCCCCCCAAAAGGAGACTCATCCTTCCTGGCGATGAGCTGGTTTCAGAAGGTTTTACTCCTACCGACCTTCCTTCTGACGAACCTACTTTGGCCGAGCTATATCCTTCTCTAACCTTCACTGCCTCACCTTCTTCCAGCACCAGTGCCCCTGGTGATGCTTCTTTCACCTTCCCTTTATCTATTCTAGAATTCGGATCTTTACCTTCCTCGCCCTCTTCTTATTTAGTCTTTGCTCCTCCATCTATTCCTACTTCCTCCTTCTTCGTTGGTCCTTCTGCTATTCCCGTCCTCCCCATATTACTAGGAGGTTCCTTTGCTAATGCTTGGGATAAAGTTCATCCCATTTTTTAAGAACTCACCACTCCCGAAACAATTGATCATTTTTCCCATAATGAGAATCAGGTATGTTTATTAACGTCCGCTTTCTATTCATTAGCGATTATCTCATGACCCTTTACTATATTTCTAGTGATGGATAGAAAATATGGGCTTGTCTCGGCTAATGCACAATTTATACAACGAGAACAAGAAGCTGAGATCCGAGAACGCCAAGCTGAAACAATAAGTTACTGAGTTATCTTCTGCTACATTTTCTGCTGCCTCCCAGAAACAACTAGAAGTCCAAATTGAAATTCTTCAGACATAATTCAAATCAGCTACGGATCTTAACTAAGAATTAACTTCCAAGATTGGCAAATTAAAGGCTGATTATAAAGCGGAATTGGCTGAGAAACTTAAAGCCTTGTAGTTAAAGGATGATGAAATAACTTCTTTAAACACCTCGCTAAATTCAGCTAAAACCGAGGTTTTTGTCAAAGAAAATGAACCGAAGACTTCCCAGACGACTTTGGTGGTCTACAAGGTGAACGAAGATACTCGCTACAAAGAAAGGGCCACCATCATGATTGAATCCACTGAATTCAATAGGCCGATCGTGAAGTCAATCTTAGTAGCCTTTACTGCGGGAGCTAAAGGGGCGGTTCAACAATTGCGAGAGGAAAACTACTTATCTCGTGATCCCCCTCCCAACTTCCTAAATCGTCGCAAACTTATTGATGATAGGCCTCCTGATTTATTCCCTTAGCTGACCTTTTCTTACTTATATTCGAATCCCTGTAAAGGGGGACTGGGACTTTGTGATGACAATCTTAGTGAACTTATGTAAAGTGGATCCTCTCTTTTTCATTGTTAAATCTGCCTTTCCTCATGATGATTGTTTGTTTTGTTTAAATATATTGGATATCACTTGGCCGACTATCATAAACTCCGCCCAACCTCTTATAATATTTTCTATTTCGACCGCTCTTATCATGACCGGCCGGTATATACCAATGCTGACAAATATCGTTCGATATTTTACAGCTAATTGTATCCCGTTTGATTTAGTGCAACCCTATTGTCGTATTTTCGATATTGGTAGATTTGTTATACTCGACCAATTTATACTTACATCATCTTATGTATTATATTTTGATCAAATTTCATATGGTGGATGTTACCTGGCTTACCATTACAAACCTTTGGTCGACATATCTGAATAGCATTTATCTCGGCCGATCTTACTATGACCGACCGATTCATATTCACACTTGTGAATCTCGTCCGGTATCCTTTAATCAAGTCCTGTCTATCAACTAATGTCTCATACCTAGATTTCGCCCGGTATATTATGCTCATTTGGGTTTATTGTTTTATTAAACAAATAATCCAAACTTACAGTACCTGACCGATTTTTCTTATATCCGTCGGACTTTCTTAAGAATTAAAATTATATCTAGGGAAACTTTTCGCATTTTTCGAGGAAGATTACTTAACTCCACCTCTTTTTCTTGGGATTCATTCCCCTTTTTGGAATTTGATTTTATCCTTTAATGTTGTCACCCTTTTATGACGATTGGCATTCCGAGTGCTTTTTCTTTATGTTTCTTCTACTATCTTTATTTGGGGGTTTTAGCACAGGACCGAAAGGAAAACAAGAGTTTTAAGAAGTTCTCTCCCGCTTTCCCACTTTTCTCTTCATCTCCTTCGATTCATCTTCCTTCTACTGTTTCACCATGACAACTTCCCCTCCTGCATGGTTCCTTTCATGTGCTTCTGATCTTACGGAGACAGAAGAGGTGGATTTGAAGGTGACTTATGGTCTTCCTTATTATATCGTTCGCCCTACTCCACTAGATAGTCCACATCTTCCTCCTTTAGGGTGTATATTTATCTTCCGAGAACAAGTCCTACAAGGTTTTCGATTCCCTCTTCATCCCTTTTTATCTGATGTTAGTGTATACTTCAATATTCCCCTTAACCAGCTTATCCCTCAGTCTTTTTCTATTCTCGTGGATTTCATTGGAGTATCTAAACTGCTAGATTTTCCTTTATCATCTTTTTCATCACTTCTTCGTTCCGCGTCAGATAAACATGAGTGTCTTCAAGTTTCAGTCTCGCCCTAAGGCTATTTTGTTTAACCGCATTCCCCCTCAAGGGGAATGGCGCCATAATTTTTTCAGTATGCGTCTCCCTTCTCCTTCTCCTTTTCCTATCCAATGGATATGTGATTTACCTCCGGTTCCTAGTACTCATAATCTCCTTAATGATCCCTCTGTTGCCTTTGCTTTATCTAAATTGAGGGGAGCAAAATTCAGCTTGCCACATTTAATTGTGGAGGGTTTGATGTTTCCTTTCGGGATAAGCAATATTGACACCCCCTTGGATGGCTCTTTCGGTACGTATAAACGTTTTACCCTACGTTTACTGATTAGTATATCTTCTTTATAATGGTGCTTAATTCCTATGTTTCAGCTGATGCCCTTCTCCCGGCTTTCATGTACAAGAACCCTACTATGACTAAGTCCTTTGTGAATAATCTCGGAGAAGAGTGGCTGCGAATTCGACGAGCTAATCCTAATTCCTCTACCTTGGGCCTACTGTCTAAAGAAGAACAACAAGTAGAAACTGTTGCAGCCATGGAAGAGGAAGAAGAACAGCCTTTCGTTGCTTTAATCAAAAAGCCAAGGCTTACTGAGAATGTACCCTTTGGTGATCTTTTTGGTACTTTCGTGCAAGCTCCTCTTGTTCCGACGCCTTTTTCTCTTGAGAGAGGTAAGCAAATCTTTATTATGTTGTGCTAAAAGGATTTAGAAAAGCAAATCTTTATTATGTTGATCTTTCATATGCTTCTAACCCTCCTATTAAGTGCTTGATATCAAAAGAAGAGGAAGGATGACTATGACATAGAAGACTTGGACATATCAACATGAGGAACATAGACAAGGTAGCCTAGATGGGGCTAGTAAAGGGACTACCAATGATCAAGTACATCAAGGACAAGTTGTGTGATGCATGTCAAGAGGGTAAGTAATCAAGGTCATCACACAAAGGTAAAACTTTAACTAACACTTCATTACCATTAGAGTTATTGCATTTGGATCTTTTTGATTGTCATAGAACACCTTCTTTGATAAGTAACAAATATTGTTTGGTGATAGTTGATGATTACTCTAGATATACTTGGGTGTATTTCTTGAAACATAAGGGGGAAACCTTGGAAACAATCATAGGATTTACCAAGAGGGTAGAAAACGAGAAGAACCTAAAAATTGATAGAATTTGAAGTGATCATGGTGGAGAGTTTGAAAATTTGAACTTTTTTAAATTTTGTTTGGAAAATGGCTATAAGCATGAATTTTCTTGTCCAAGAACACCTCAACAAAATGGTGTAGTGGAGAGGAAAAATAGAGCCTTACAAGAGGCGGCTAGGACCATGCTTAATGCATATTCCTTACCTAGCTATTTGTGGGCCGAAGTGGTTAATACCGCATGTTATATCCAAAATCGTGTCTTGATTCATAAGTTTTTAGGGAAAACACCTTTTGAATTATGGAATGACACAATCCTACAATTCACTATTTTAAGGTCTTTGGTTGTAAGGTCTATATTCTTAATACCATAGATGACTTAGGAAAATTTGAGGCCAAGTCCAATGAGGGAATTTTAGTTGGGTACTCATCTACTAGTAGAGGATATAGAGTATATAACAAAAAGACTCAAACTGTTGAAGAATCATCTAATGTTGAGTTTGATGAGTCTACTAGTACTTATCTTAGAAAATCATCTATTGATAAGGATATAATTGAACATAATCAAAACATTACTCAAGAAATACAAAATCTACAGTTAGGGGGTATTGATCAAGGGGAAGAAAGAGAGGGTTCGGATGACGAAAGAAACCATGTAAACAATGATCCTTCCAAAGACAATGACCCCATAACTTCGAGGACCGTAAGGCATCATCAAGTTCATCCTATTGATCAAATAGTTGGAGATGTGGGTCAAGGGGTAAGGATTAGATCCTACTTTAGAGATCATACTAGTCAAATTGCCCTAATATCACAATTTGAACCAAAATCAATTGATGAAGCCTTAATTGATTCGGATTGGATTCTAGCAATGCAAGAAGAGTTGAATCAAATTGAAAGAAGTGATGTATGAGAATTAGTTCCAAGACCAAATGATAGTACAATTGTCACAACAAAATGGGTCTTTAGAAACAAATTGGATGATCAAGGAAAAGTCACTAGAAATAAGGCTAGGTTAGTAGCTAGGGGCTTCAATCAAGTTGAAGGACTTGACTATGATGAAACCTATGCGCCAGTTGCTCGATTAGAGTCCATTCGGATACTACTAGGATATGCCGCTTATATGGGTTTCAAACTTTATCAAATGGATGTAAAATCGGCTTTCCTAAATGAGTTCATTAAGGAAGAAGTTTATGTAGAACAACTACCCAGATTTGAAGTCATAGATTATCCAAATCATGTTTATAAACTTAAGAAAGCATTGTATGGGTTAAAATAAGCCCCCCCCGAGCGTGGTATGAGAGACTTTCATCATTTTTAATCTCTAAGGATTTTAGAAGAGGAACAATTGACCCAACATTATTTCTAAAGTCTAAGGATGGAGACATTTTTGTTGCCCAAGTCTATGTTGATGATGTTGGTGCAAGCTGCACCAGAATCAAACCTGAGTTTTGATGTTGTCAAAGGATCAAGTTAAGTCTTGTTATGATCTAACAAGTTGACTGAGTATGCATGATATTTACTCAACCGGGAAAGTCCTAGCTGGAGGCTAGGCGGAGAAATTTTAGCAGATCGTGGAGCCCAGGTGCAAGTCCAAGTGGGTCGAGGGGACCCGAAGCTTGGCAGAGTGATCGAGAGGTCTGGAGGACCGAAGATCGAAGGAAAAGTCCTAGGGAGCCGATCAAGGCTGAGTGAAAAGTCCAAACTAGATCTGGAGGATCAAAGTTTGGCAGGTAGGTTGAGGTAAACAAACAAGAGGAGCGATAGTGAGGTCAAGTTCCCGAAGGGAACAACCTTAGGTCGCTGATCCAACTAAAGAAACCGGGAAGGTTTCTAAGTTGAGATCAAGAATAGTTCTACTGTTCTTTTATTTCTCATTATTATACTATTGTGCTAATATCTGTGTTGCAGGTCTAACATCTATGTTGCAGGTTATTTTGGTCTAACACTGTCTTGCAGGTTAAGTTGGAGAGGATCGGTCGACCGAACCAGAGGATCGGTCGACCGAACCAGAGGATCGGTCGACCGAACCAAGTAAGATCAGCACATAAGTCAGTCCAGATCAGAACTGAGCCAGAATCGGATCAAAGCCTGATCGGTTGACCGAATCGTAAGATCGGTCGACCGAACCATGATGACTCAGCCTAGCAGTTCATCAACACCGATCAACAGCAAAGGAAAGATGGGCTGATCGGTCTACCGAACCCAGGGATCGGTCGACCGATCCAATCAACATTAAAGCTGCATTAAATCAAGATCACGGTAGATTCTGACGAACAAGGAAAAAGCTTGTTCGATCGATCGAAAAAGGGGTTCGATCGACGAACCATTAAAGACCAGTAAATGCAAAAGATCGAGCCAGCTTCGAACTTCAGCCAGGAAGGAAGGGAGCGGGTTCGGTCGACCGAACAGTAGGATCGGTCGACCGAACATCCAGTATATCTATAAAATCAGGCTCAAAGACAGAGGACAGTGTAACAACTTTCTGATAAAAAATTCCTGCTCTGCAAGCAACTCGTCCTCATCCATGCAGCAAGCTACACCATCAGGAAGTTCCGACCTAAGCTATATCTTCATTTTAAGTTGTCGGTAAAATTTATTTTAAGCTTGCATTTGTAATTCATTTAAGCAAGATAGTAGGGTGTTACTATCTTTCTCCATTGTACGAATTGCTTCTTTCCGAAGAATTTCGGAAAGAAGAGTTATAGTAGTTTGCTCACCGGTGCGGTCAAGGACCGTGAGCCTTCGAGTAGGAGTCGAGTTAGGCTCCGAACGAAGTAAACAAACTGTCTCTATTTACTTTCCGCTGTGCATGACTTTGATTTGAAAGAAAAGAATAGTTTTTAAAAAAGTGCGATATTCACCCCCCCTCTATCGCTCCAAACGATCTATCAATTGGTATCAGAGTCGGTTAGCTCTGAAATTTCTTAACCGATTTTCAAAGCATTTTTAAAACTCTTTCTTTTCCTTTTAGAATATTTTTTCTTCAAGCACTACTAATTCCAAGACGAAAGTCTTGGAAATATTTTGTTCTTTAACTTTTTCTTGCAAGGATGTTGAACTAATATCAAGAAGGCTATAGTACAGTCCGACCTCCACTATTCAAAGGAGAGAATTTCAGTTACTGGAAGAATAGGATGGAGTGCTACTTAAAGTCTGACATTGAGCTTTGGTTCACAGTTTTGAAAGGCTATACTCCCCCAATGAAGGACGGAACAACCCTAGAACCAGAAGAATGGACTCCTCAGATGATCAAGAAGGCACAACTGAACTACAAAGCAATCAATACCATTCAGTGCGGGCTCATGATGGAGGAGTTGAATAGAGTTGGTCCCTATGACAACGCCAAAGAATTGTGGGACTCGATAGTCAAACTACACGAAGGAATGGACGACTCGAAGGTAAACAAACGAGACCTACTTTTAAACAATTTGTTAAATATAAAAATGTTTCCTGGAGAGACGGTCTCGCAACTATACGCTCGACTTAAGGACATCCTCAACAGTCTTCACCTGATCGGACACAATCTCGAAAATCGTGACACAATAAGGTACGCTCTGAACGCTTTTCCGAGGAATGCTTTGTGGGCATCAATTGTAGATGCTTACAAAGTTTCTAAGGATCTTTCAATTCCTAAGTTAGACGAGTTATTTTGTGAATTAGAACTACACGAGCAATCTAACATGAGCTATGGCGAGAAAGGTGTTGCTTTGTATGCAGGGCCGAGCAAGGAGACAAAATCAAAAACGAAGATCGAGTTAGAAAGCGAGTCAGACTCTGAGTCAACTAACGAAGAAGAATTAGTCAACATGGTCCGAAGACTGTTGACTAAGAAGAAGTTTAGAAGAAGCACTAAAAATACTCCACCAAACCAGATCCAAAACAAATCAGAAATGATTTGTTATGGATGCAACAAGAAGGGGCATTTCAAAAATGAATGCCCAAATCGGAAAGAAGAAAGACCCAAATCAACAAGACGGAAGAAGGCTCTTCAAGCGACATGGGACGAAACCTCTTTCGACGAATCCGATGCGGAACAAATGAAGCACTCGAGCCATCTTGCATTTATGGCAAGAAACGAAGATTCTGACTCCGAGTTCGAAGAAGAATACGAGTCCAAGATCGACCTCGATTCCGAGAGAAGCCCCGGATCGGAAGATCCAAATATGCTAACGATTTATTCCAAATCTAATTTTCTTAAAGTAGTTAAATGTTTGTTTAAAAAATTAGCAAAATCGGAAACACAAAATGACTTGTTACTTAAAGAAATAGACCACCTTAAGCAACAAGTTAACTTGAGTGACTCGACTAACCAAGTTCAAGTCGGAACTTCAACTCAAGTTGAAAAACTTGAGGAATAAAATTCTGATTTGAAAGGTCAAGTCAAGCGACTCAAGAAAACTTTTGAAAGGTTCGAAATGGGATCCAAGTGTCTAAATATGGTACTTGGATCGCAACGAGCCGTGTACAACAAATCGGGGCTTGGCTATAAACTGAACAAAAAAACAAATCATACATGTCTTTAATCAATCAAAATACTAGAAGTCAAGTCCAAGCATGGGTTCAAATAAAATTATTAACCAAACAAATTGAACCAAACCACTACTTGATTCCCAAGAGTCAAATCCATTACTTAGATAGACCTTATCTAAGCTATGACTCAGGGGGAGCAAATAGAAAAACAATCCAACCAACTTGATTAAACCAAACTCAATATTTAGGCTTAGGATTATTTTTTTGCTTAGAACAGTTAGATGAAAAAGGTTTACCAAACCCTACAACATAGCACCGAAATGGATTAGGATGATAGTACGTCAAGGAAACTTTATCGAAAGCATGTCTAGGCTGAATATGGAATTCTACCTGGTGCACTAGACTTAGTGGTTATGACCGAAGCTACCCCAGTCAAACATGGGCTAGTTAGACCAAAATTTAGTATTAAGTTTTTTGAGAGGGAACAGTTTGGAAAGCCTTCAGCAAGTGGTCTAATGATATTCAAGTAGGTCGTATGCCTTGCCACTGAACTGAAAGCTTATCCTTAGGATGTCTGCTTGATTAACCCAAAGCTAAGTTTGAATCTAACATGGGTTCAATAACCTCTTTTAATAAATTCAAAATTAATTGAAATCTAATTCAAATCTAATTTGAAATTAATTAAAATTATTTTAAAACTTAATTAAAATCATTTTAAAAACTTAATTCAAATTATTTTAAAACTTAATTAAAATTATTTTAAAACTTAATTAAAATTACTTTAAAACTTAATTAAAATTATTTAAAAACTTAATTAAAATTATTTTAAAAACTTAATTAAAATTATTTTAAAAACTTAATTAAAATTATTTTAAAATTTAATTAAAATCATTTTAAAAACTTAATTCAAATTATTTTAAAACTTAATTAAAATTATTTTAAAACTTAATTAAAATTATTTTAAAAAAAACTTAATTAAAACTATTAAAACTTAATAAAATTTTTTTAAACTAATTAAAAATTATTTAAAATTATTAAAACTTATTAAAATTATTTTAAAACTTATTAAAATTATTTTGAATTTATTAAAATTATTAAAATTGTTTTAAAACTATTTTAACACTTATTAAAAATTTATTTTAAATTATTCAACTTTATTAATTTTTTTTTTAAAAAAATTTCCGTCGACCGAACAAATGGTTCGGTCGACCGACTACTTTTAATCTCACTTTAAGACTGATTCAATTATTCGGTCGACCGAATAGGTTTATCAGTCGACCAAAGACATAAAATCTCATCCGTTCAACTACTCTCCACCCACCCTATATCTGTGCCAAAATAAAAATATCGGTCGACCGAACAGTTTTATCGGTCGACCAAACACATAAAATCTCATCCGCTCAACTACTCTCCACCCACCCTATATCTGTGACAAAATAAAAATATCGGTCGACCGAACGTCTGCTCACCGGTCAAAAGCACGAGAAATTTAAGGGATCGGTAGACCGAACCCCTTATCGGTCGACCGATCAACCTCTATAAATACAGGTTTCGGCTGACCGAAAATCTCATCCCCCAAAATTCTCTTCTTTCTTTCTTTCCTGTATACGGAGCTTTTTCGCCGGTTTCAGTTCATCTAGCAACCCGACAATGCCTCGTTAACGATTTCTTTATTTTAAATCTTTTACAATATTTATGCACAATTATTTATTATTATTCTTTTATAGTGAAAAAAGTAGAGCTATTGCACAACGAGAGGTTAGCTCTCTTAATCCCAGCCAAGATCCTAGGTTCTCTTCCGAAGAATTGTGTCAATCTTTTCCTAATAAAAAATTTAAGGTTATAGGTACTCGTTGTTTGGATCTCCAATTCTACCAAACCTTTTGTCCTGAGGCCATAGAGATCAATCAACACTATCAACTTGATAGCATCATCTTTTGTAGACATGTATACAATCCTATTCTCTGTTCGGAATTTTACCACAACTTGTGCGAGCTTGACCCCCATCACTATAGGACTAGGGTCGCCACTAGAGAAATGCTCTTTGATCTGGATATGTTTCTTAGGTTTTTACGAATACGACCCTCAGTTAATCGTATCTTTTTCAGTGCTTCTATTCCAAATCCATTACCTGCTCCATTTACTCATCTTACTCTTGATATTATGTATGCTGACTTCTTTGAGGGACCACATCCTAAAAAGATGTCTACTGTACCACTTAGTCCAAGAGACAATGCTTTTTATAAGATGATTGTCTCCTGCATTCATCCCCTGTCATCTAGAGATCAGGGTGTTTTACGACCGGTCCATCTTTTTCTGATGTACGCCTTACGACATAGACTAGAGTTTGACTTAGGTTACTGGGTGTTTCGGTCCATTATCTATTATTCGGGGTATAGCACCTCGAATAAAGTTCATATGATCCAGTGTCATATTCTTACTGCCTATATTGCTTCTCTGGGTGTGGGTGTTCATTGGGGTGAGTTGATTGAGTTATTAGATTTTGATCTTGTCAGGGTTAGGCAATTGTCCTTGGCTGGGATTAAGACGAGCGCCGAAGGGCTTGTGTACAAACGAACTCATCCACACTACATCCCACCGGCTGTCGACGACTCTATTGATGAGGATGATTCGATCCCAGTTACTGCGCCTCCTCCTGTGGTTATTGATCCTGGATTTGCCATGGCACCCTTCTTTGATTTTCCTCAAAGTAATTCATATTCTCCTCCTCCTCCTCCAACTAGTGACTTCTTTACCTGTCTGCAAGATGATATTTTTAGTCGATTTGACTCCTTGGAAACAAAAATGGATGATCAGTACAGCTCTCTTCAGGGACAAATTGCTGATTTTCGTCAAAAGATGATAGAGAGTACTGATGCTTTAGAGAAGGAGCAGCGGAGGATGTTTGATTATTATCGAGATGATGAGGATGAGTGATTCTGGGGATCTGTTGTTTGTAAGTTTTTAACTTGAATTATGACTATGTTTAATCTTGAGGAATTTCTAGTTAATCATGTTTTTTTTTCTAAATTTTATAGAATAGGTTTGTTTGTTTTGGAAATTATTACTTAGTTTATCTTTCAAAATTATTTTTGTAAAAATTCTCTTTCAAATTTTTTGTTTTCAAACTTTCTTTCAAATTATTTTTTCTGGAGTAGCTTAGGATCTACCGTAGAATTGCATGATCCTATAGTACTAGGAGCCAGCATCTCAAAAGCACAGTAGGATCCCTTGTTTGATAACTTAGAATGGGTGAGATGCTTAGGTCTTAGCCCTAGATTTCAGATGCTTATGTTAGTGCATTGCTATAAATCTGGGCTTTAAAACAACATACATGAATCAATTTGGGTTAACTAACAGGTAAAAACCCAGTTAGTACTAAATACTCAAATTGACCAACCTAAGTCATTTGCTACTATCTTGTGGTAGTTAGCCTTGAACAGAGGTTGGACATTTCATCATAAGGATAATTTTTCCTTAGTTTTTCTATACCCATGCTTGGACTTATAGAAATTTGTCAATTTTAGGGGGAGCTTCAAAACAAGATTTTTTAAGCTTATATTATTTTTACTTAGTGATCAAATTATTTTAGAATTCATTCTTTTCAAAATATTTTAGAATTCATTCTTTTCAAATTTTTTTTTTAAAAAATTCATTCTTTTCAAAATATTTTTTAAATATTCATTTAAAAAAAAACAAAAAAAAATTCATTCTTTTCAAAATAGTATTTTTCAATTTTTTTTTAAAAATATCCTTTTAAAAATGTTTTCAATATTCAAAAGTTTTTTTTAAATGTTTTTCGAAATTCATTCCTTTTCAAAATATTTTTTTTCAAAATGTTTTTCAATATTCAAAATATAATTTTTCAAAATGTTGTTAAAAATTTATTCTTTTCAAACTATAAAATTTCAAATGTTTTAATTTTCAAAATATCTTTCAAATTTTATTCTTTTCAACATATAATTTTTAGATATTTTCAAAATATTTCTTGACTTAGTAAATTTTTTAGTAACATTTTTCAAAATATTAATCAAACTTAGTATTATGTTTGAAATTTACTAGTTTTTTTGTTCTGCCCCTATTTTTGATGTGTGTCAAAGGGGGAGAGATAGTGAATTTAGGGGGAGTTATTCAACTCAGGGGGAGAAAAATTTCTTATTTATTTACTTGTTGCATATTTTAACTTAACTTTGAACCTTGGTTGCCAAACATCAAAAAGGGGGAGATTGTTGGTGCAAGCTGCACCAGAATCAAACTTGAGTTTTGATGTTGTCAAAGGTTCAAATTAAGTCTTGTTATGATCTAACAAGTTGACTGAGTGTGCAGGATGTTTACTCAACCGGGAAAGTCCTAGCTGGAGGCTAGGCGGAGAAATCTTAGTAGATCGTGGAACCCAGGTGTAAGTCCAAGTGGGTCGAGGGGACCCGAAGCTTGGCAGAGTGATCGAGAGGTCTGGAGGACCGAAAATCGAAGGAAAAGTCCTGGGGAGCCGATTAAGGCTGAGTGAAAAGTCCAAACTAGATCTGGAGGATCAAAGTTTGGCAGGTAGGTTGAGGTAAACAAACTGGAGGAGCGACAGTGAGGTCGGGTTCCCGAAGGGAAACCCCTTAGGTCGCTGATCCAACTAAAGAAGCCGGGAATGTTTCCAAGTTGAGATCAAGAACAGTCCTACTGTTCTTTTATTTCTCATTATTATACTATTGTGCTAATATCTGTGTTGCAGGTCTAACATCTGTGTTGCAGGTCTAACATCTGTGTTGCAGGTTATTTTGGTCTAACACTGTCTTGCAGGTTAAGTTGGAGAGGATCGATCGACCAAACCAGAGGATCGGTTGATCGAACCAAGTAAGATCAGCACATAAGTCAGTCCAGATCAGAACTGAGCCAGAATCGGATCAAAGCCTGATCGGTCGACCGAACCGTAAGATCGGTCAACCGAACCATGATGACTCAGCCTAGCCAGTTCATCAGCAAAGGAAAGATGGGCTGATCGGTCGACCGAACCCAGGGATCGGTCGACCGATCCAATCAACATTAAAGCTGCATTAAATCAAGATCACGGCAGATTCTGCCGAACAAGGAAAAAGCTTGTTCGGTCGACTGAAAAAAGGGTTCGGTCGACCGAACCATTAAAGACCAGTAAATGCAAAAGATCGAGCCAACTTCGAACTTTAGCCAGGAAGGAAGGGAGCGGGTTTGGTCGACTGAACAGTAGGATCGGTCGACCAAACATCCAGTATATCTATAAAATCAGGCTCGAAGACAGAGGATAGTGTAACAACTTTCTGATAAAAAATTCCTGCTCTGCAAACAACTCGTCCTCATCCGTGCAGCAAGCTACACCATCCGGAAGTGTCGACCTAAGCTATATCTTCATTTTAAGTTGTCGGTAAAATTTATTTTAAGCTTGCATTTGTAATTCATCTAAGCAAGATAGTAGGGTATTACTATCTTGCTCCATTGTACGAACTGCTTCTTTCCGAAGTATTTCGAAAAGAAGAGTTATAGTGGTTTGCTCACCGGTGTGGTCAAGGACCGCGAGCCTTCGAGTAGGAGTCGAGCTAGGCTCCGAACGAAGTAAACAAACTGTCTCTATTTACTTTCCGCTGTGCATGACTTTGATTTGAAAGAAAAGAATAGTTTTTAAAAAAGTGCGATATTCACCCCCCCTCTATCGCTCCAAACGATCTATCAGATGATATCATTTTTGACTCAACAAATAATGAACTTCTTCATGATTTTATCAAACACATGGAAAGTGAGTTTGAAATGAGTCTAGTTGGAGAATTGAGTTTCTTTTTAGGATTACAAGTTAAACAAACTAGTGAAGGAACCCATGTCTACCAAACCAAATTCGCTAAAGAACTTATCAAAAAATTTGGGTTGGAAAATGCTAAAGGAGCATCTACTCCTATGGGGACCAATACCAAGATAGATAGTGATCAAGAGGGTAACCTAGTTGATTCAAAGCAATATAGGAGCATGATTGGTAGTTTGCTATACCTAACCGCTAGTAGACTGGACATATTATTCGCGGTAGGAATTTGTGTAAGATACCAATCATGTGCCAAAGAGTCGCATTTAGTAGCGGTAAAGAGAATTTTGAGATATATCAAGAGTACCCTTAATGTAGGTCTTTGGTATCCTAGGACTCGAAATTTTGAGTTGATTGGGTACACTGATTCCGATTATGCGGGTTGCAAATTAGATAGAAAGAGTACTAGCGGTGGTGTCAATTTCTTGGATCTTCCCTTGTAAGTTGGAGTAGTAGAAAACAACCTTGTGTGACCTTGTCCACAACCGAGGCCGAGTATGTGGCCATGGGTAGTTGTGTAGCTCAATTACTTTGGATGATGCATACTTTAGAAGATTATGAGCTTCACTATTCCAAAGTTAAGGTGTTGTGTGATAATGTTAGCACCATCAACTTAACCAAAAATCCGGTGCACCACTCTAGGACAAAGCACATTGAAGTGAAACATCATTTCATTAGAGATCATGTGGCAAGAGGAGACATTGTACTCAATTATGTTGATTATAAATCAAATCTTGCCGACATATTTACCAAACCACTACTCGAAGCGGAATTTACTTCCCTTAGGGGAGAACATGGTATGTGTTTTGTAGAATAGTGAGTATAGCATTACATGATCCCATATCACATTAAGAATTTACCTCATTGCATCTCACAATAGACCTAAGAAGCCTTGCTTGTGTATTTCTTCAATTAGACATTATGTGAGGTGGTTAGGATGATATTTTTGGTTCAACATGTTAGTCATGATACATTACTTTGAGCCAATATGACATCTAGTAACATTAATCCTACATTACCTTGGTCCAATCATAGGGAAAACAAGTGTAAAAATCATGTACACTTAGCCCTACGATTATGATTGGAAATTTTAACTTTACAATATGTATAAAACTTATTTTTGAAACCTTGGTTGAAGTTTGTGTTTGGATGGTAGTTACCATTGAATAGTTAGATACAAACCTACAAAAATATTGAAGTTTTCGACGATTGTCAAATTTTGTGTCAATCTTCAAAAATAAGAGTCATTTTTTTCCCTTATGTTTCCTTGAGCATATGAGCCATATATAGTGTCTAAATGAAATTTCATAATTTTTGGGGTAGTATACATTTAGTTATGCATTTTCAAAACTTGGATCTGAAAATTTTCAGAAATGCAGTAATATCAGAATCCCCAATCGATCGGTCGATCGATTGGGGAGTTCGTACTTCACCACAGAAGGCGTCTGAATCGATCAATGGATCGATTCGGAGTACTTCGATCGATCAATGGATTGATTGAAGTACCTTTTCGAAATGCACAGAGGCCATCTGAATCGATCAGTGGATCGATTCAGTATGTTTCAATCGATCGATGGATCAATTCAGAGCAGTTAATTGATCGATGGATCGATTGCGATGCATTTCTGATTTTGCACAGAGGCTTTGTGAATCAATCGACCGATTGATTCACTTCCTCTCAATCGATCGGTCGATCGATTGGGGAACTCGAAATCCAACTTAAATCACTGTTGTACTAAGTCCACTCTCACTTCATTCCTTTCTCTCCTTCAACTCGTTCCGTGCCCTAATCTGGGCGATTCTCTCGGCGACTCTCCCGCCTGCATTTGCCGTCCTCTCCGACGGTTCTCTCCGGCGAAGAACGCTCTTCCACCTCTCTCCCGCTTCCCTTCTTCCTCTCTCGATGCACGGGGCTGACTCTTCTTCCTCATTTCCGCGTCGCACAATGAGGAATCCAAACCCTAGGTAATTTCTTCCCTCTTTTCTCATTTTTCTCTTTGACTCTTGCTCCTATACTTGGATTGCTAATCTCCATGTGTCTTGTGTGTTTTGTGTGTGCCGCATTGCATTTCTCTCTTGCATTACATTCTCTGCTTCGGTATTGCATTTTTCTTGCATCTTCTTCTCTGTATTTTTCTGTTGCACTGCCAATTGTCTTGCCATTGCTTGTTCCTTTCCATTGGTTACACTTAGGAAGAAACAGAAGGTCCACGAGTCGGGTGAGGGTCCATCTCGGCCACCTTCTCGCCCTCATCCTCCCACTGATCAGAGATTCCCTAATGCTGCTATGCAGCAGGCCTTTAGCAAGCTTACCTTCAAACTAATAACCCCTAGGTCTGTTGATCTTCAATTCTATAGGGACTCTTACTTTGATGTCTATTCCCGGTTCAGGCACTATAAACTTGAGTTGATGTTATCTTGTGAGAGGAGTATCAATGTAAGCCTTGTCTCTGAATTCTATAACAATTTGCATACTTCTGATGGTGTCAACTATCGCACTCGCGTTGCGAAGCAGAGTTTGGACTTTTCCTATGAGATCCTTCAGTTATTTCTAGAGTGTCTACCATCCGAAAATGATTTTGTTTTTTATCCCTCACTTCCTGATGAGTTGCCTCCACCATTTGAGCATCACAGCATTGCATCTATGCATCAGTCCCTTTTTGGTCGTCCTCGTCCGGATGGGCCGAATGCATAGATCACTACTTTCTCTTCTCTTAAGTTATCGGCTGAGAACACCGCCCTGTTTAAGGTGATCATTAACTATCTCTTTCCCATTGTCTCACATGCCTTAGCCGCTCTTCGACCCCCTCACATGTTTGCCCTATATGCCATTCGACATTCCCTTGACATCAACATTATTTTGAACATATTTCATTGCATCATTCATTTTACTCAGCCAGTGCAGCAGACGGTTCACATGCCTTTCGGTCATCTCATCACTGACTCGCCGGAGTTCATGAAGATAGATGTCTCTTGGGGACGGTTGGAAACCATGACCGTTGCCTACTCTTGGATTTCTTCTCGTTCTTTCATGAAGATGGGCTTAGCGGCTGGTCTAGGGGGAGTCCAATGGCGCGATGGGCGTGCTCTTGGTGAGGGCCCTAGGGCTCGCCAAAGGGAGGCCACGCAAGCACTAGTTCCTGTGGCGCCTGATGTTGAGGAGGATATTGCGGAGCCTGCTTCTTTGACATTTGAGGAGTCTGTGGATACCCATCTCGAGGAGTTGCATATCGAGATGGCTACCTTGACCACCAAGGTTGACACGATGCAGGTGACTCTGGATACTCTGGTGGGTTTGGTGAGCTATTGGGTGACGAGTCACCCGTCTTCGTCTATTCCTCCTGTTGCGGATGTTCCTGCGGATGCTCCTGCTGCTGTTGTTGCATCTGCTGATGCTTCTGCTCCTGCTACTACATCTGCTCCTTCTGATCCTGTTCCTACTCCTCTGAGAGATGGTATCATTGAGTTTTATGTATCTCTATGACCCGTGCTCTTGTATGTTATGTGGATGTTTGTTGTGGAGTCCCTCCTATGAACTTCACTTTCTTTTGGGTGTCTGATATACTACTTTTCTATATTATCTTTCATTTCTAAATTTCTGATTTTTATATTATGTTGATATATGTGTGATGTAGGGGGCATACCTGTAACACCCATGGAATACTTAGCAGGATTTTAGATATATTTTTATCATAATAAAAATAAATAGGCCTTATGTGTACATTTGCAAAAATGATAAAACAAAATAGATGACCAAGGCTTGAACCTTGGATCTCTTATTAGATATATGTAGGTGTAAACCAATAGACCAAGAGAAGTTATTATTAAAGAGAGAAGTAACAATATAGTTAAGAGTAAGAGAAGAGTTTTTCATTGAGAAAGAGAAGTTAGAGTTGCCTTCTCCCTCTCAAAAGAAAAGAGGATTCTTGCTTCCTCTTTTCATTAAGGAGAAATAAAAGAAAGGAGAAGGAAAAGTACATTTTCCCTTCCTTCTCTCATGATGAATAAAAGGGAAAATTAAAGAGGAAAACTCATTTTCTCCTCTTCCTCCTCCCTCCTTCTCCTCACTGTGACCAAGACCTCTCCTCACCTCTCCTTGCCGAAATCCAAAAACAAAGGAAGACCCCTCTCTAGGAAGGCTCCACAAGCAAGATATTTCCCTTAAGTAAATCAAACAAGGATGTAAGTATTCCCTCACCTGTGGTACAAGTCGCTTACGATATTTCGAAAGATTTAAACTCTTGAAATTTAAAATAAAAAGAGAAGAAACCATGCTCATGAATCCTAGTAGGTTATGATATGAATTTAGTTAGAAAAAAATTATGTGTATGATATTTTAAGCTTGATCTTCTTATGAATATGTTTATTGACCTTCTCTTTTCTTTATAAGGTTTGACCATGATGAAATTGTAGGGTTCATGAAGCTTAAAACTTAATTTAATATGCTCATGGACTTATTTATGATGTGTTATGAAATTAACTAGAGATTCATGTTTATAGGTTGTCTAGAAGTTATTTTCTTGCTTGAGGAAGTTTCGGCCATGATGAATTTGTAGGGTTCATGAAGCTTAAAACTTAATTTAACATGCTCATGGATTTATTTATGATGTGTCATGAAATTAGCTAGAGATTCATGTTTATATGTTGTTTAAAAGTTTAACTCTTGCTTGAGAAAGTTTCGGCCATAATGGAAATTTTAGGGTTCATGAAGCTCAAAACCTAAGCTAGTATGCTCATAGATCTCCATATGATATGTTATGAAATTAGTTAGAGATTTATGTTTACATGTTGCTTATAAGTTTACTCCTTAGCTGATGAAGTTTCGGCCATGATAGAGTTTTAGGGTTTCATAAAGCTCCAAACCTAATTTAGCATGTTCATAGGCTTCCTTGTGATATGTTATCAAATTGGCTAGGTATTCATGTTCAAAGGTTGCTTAGAAGTCTACTTCTTGTTGTATGATGTTTCGGCCATGATAAATTTTTAGGGTTCAAGAAGCTCAAAAACCTAAGTTAGTATGCTCATAGACTTTTTATGATATGTTATAAAATGTGCTAGAAACTCATGCTTATATGTTGCTTAGAAGTTCATTTCCTACTTGATGAAGTTTCGGCCATGATGAATTCTTAGGGTTCATGAAGCTCCAAACCCAATTTAGTATGCTCAGACTTCTTTATGATATATGATGGAATTAGCTAGGTGTTCATGTTACATGTTGCTTAGAAGTGTATATTCTTGACTTATGAAGTTTCGGCCATGATAAGGTTTTAGGGTTTCATAAAGCTCAAAACCTAATCTAGCATGCTCATAGGACTTCTTTATGATATGTTATCAAATTGGCTAAGTACTTATGTTCATATGTTGCTTAGAAGTTTACTTCTTGTTATATGATGTTTCGGCTATAATGAGGTTTTAGGGTTCATGAGACTCAAAACCTAATGTAGTATGTTCATAGACTTCTTATGATATGTTATGAAATTTGCTAAGTATTCATGTTGTATGTTGCTTAGAAGTTATCTTTTGTTATGAACTCTCGGCCATAACTATAACCTAGGATTCAAGAAAGTTTAAACTTAAACTTAGCAAGCCATGAATTTTCCTTATGATATGACATGAAAGTAGTTTGTTGTTTTATGCTCATGTAGAACTTAATTCCATACTCTTAGAGGTTCGACCACAACTAAGTTGAAAGGGCTAAGAAGCTTAGAACCTACTACCCATGCTCATGACATTCTTATTAGCTTATGACATGAATTTGATTTAAGGTTCACATGCTTATATGTAGTTGTAACCTAAAACTTAGCATGGAGACTCTCAGCCACCATATAAAACTAGGGTTAGAGACCCAATCATGACTTTGCTAGGTGTCTCACATACTAGAATATGAACTAGGAGATACTAGTAAATGTTTTCCATGTATGATTATGGTTGCCTACGATAATTTATGTACTTAATTAAGGATGCTCATGAATTATGCATGATGATGACCCTTATGATATGTTTTATGTTAAGTATGCATGCTTTATGACAAGACCAGTAACATGTTTGATTATGTATGTTATGAATTATGCATGATATGATTCTTATGATGACTATGTACTCAAGCATGTATGATTTCAAATATGTTGCATGCTCATTATGTAAGCTTATGAACCAAGCATGATAATGGTTTTATATGATGGCCATGTGCCAAGAATGTATGCCTTATGATATGATAAGAAAATGACAAAGAGTTGCTTCCCTTAAGTTGGGATTAAGAGCACTCTTCATGTTAAGACAAGAGCATGACATCTATGATGATATGATATGACAGTTATGATGATATGATATGCATGACATGTACTTTACTTTGTATGGCTTGTACCAAGGGTGGGCTCCATAAGCGCCCCTAGGCCGACGGACTAAGAACGGGTCTAGATCCCTAGTAGGATCGGGGCTAGCTACCCTGTCCTAGGGATTGCACGCATTTATGTATGTATGTGGTACAAGCCGGGCCCTCATGATGATGATATTATGTTTAAGTATTAAAAGATATATTTAAAGACATCTTGCACTCGACATGGCATATGTTTTAAAAGGATATTTTGCATAATGCACCCATTCATATATGATATGTTTCTTCTATGCTTCATGTAATCTGATGATATGCTATGCTTCTCATGACTCTCCTCATATGATTCCTTTATTTATGATATGTTAGAAACATGGTTTATAAGGATATGTTATGATCAGAAATTATGCTCACATTATATATTGATAGATGATTATGTTTTCAATGATGATATGCTTATATGATTATGCTTGAGATATGGTTTTTGTGAGTAGGAAAGAATCTTACTGAGCTCGTGTGCTCATAGCTTACTTCCTTGTACCACAGATAAAGGCAAGGGATGGATAACCTAAGGGAGCTGCAGGAGAGGCAAGGAGGTGTGTGTGGCAGTGGCTCGGCTGAGACAAATAAGACCTGCTATAATATTTTGTTATGTTTGACATGAACCATTTGTATTTATGTTACATTCCAGTATAACTTTATGACATTTCCGCTGCTTTATGTTATAAGAAAGAAATTTTAAATATGCATGTATCCTGGAATAGTTAAGTAAGTAAGTAGCCCCGTCCCTTTGAGTAGCAGGGAGGGCGGGCGTTACAATACCCCTCGAGTTTATAGTGCTTGCTTAGTGCACAAATTGAGGGGGAGTTTTATTTTTGATCTTTGACAAAGGGGGAGATGTAAATTGAAGTTTATGTTTAATTAAGAAGGAAATTCATGCTTAGTCATATATGATTTGCTATTATTGCTTATGATCAAGTAAAATGACTTTTATGCCTAGTTAATAACAATATTGTATTTACTGTTAGCTCATGCTTGTTGCTATTTACTGCTTATCGTCTTATTATTATGATGTGTTGAAAATTAGCCTAAACTCAAATAGATTGTCAAACATCAAAAAAGGGGGAGATTGTTGGTGCAATCATGCCCTGGGTGTTTTCAATGTGTTGACAACTATTTAAGTTTAGGTTAATACATTTGGATCTAACGTGTGTTGCAAGTTTTGCAGGAAGAAGTCCAAGAAGGTCGAGTACCGGAGTCTTGGCAGGAGAAAGTCCTTGCAAGTCAGAAGACCGGGTGTAAGGCAAGAGAAGTCCAAGGAAGTCGAGGACCGGAGTCTTGGCAAGAAACTCCAGGGATGCGTTTATCTGGAACGAGGTATTGGTTGGGAAACCAGCAAGCAATCGATTGGTAAATCGATTGAGGCGCATAATTGAACAGAATACTGTTGAATCGATCAGCCGATCGATTGGAAGAAACCAATCGATCGGCCGATCGATTGATGGTCTCTGCGCGAGAGCACAGAATGAACTTGAATCGATCAGCCGATCGATTGGAGTAATCCAATCGATCGGTCAATCGATTCAGATGCTTTCTGCGCAAAAACACAATGCGAACCTGGATCGATCAGCCGATCGATTGGAGATACCCAATCGATCGGTCGATTGATCCACAAGGTTTTTGCACGAAGGAGTAGTGCGATTTCTAATCGATCAGCCGATCGATTGGAGGTAACCAATCGATCGGCCGATCGATTGAACCCACTTCTGTACCTATGAATTATGTGGCTGAATCAATCCAGTGCTGGTCCAATCGATCGTGACGATGCTTAACGACTATATTTGAATCGATTGGAGATGTGCTCAATCGATCGAAGGCGATGGTTATGTGAGAAACGACTACTTTCAAAGACATATAAAAAGGGAAAACAACTGTAGAAAAATACATCTAATATACTTATTGTGCTAAGCAAAAAGAGAGCTCTCCAAGTGATTTCAAAAGAAAAAGATTTGAGTCCCTTCCTCCTAAACCTAGATCTCATCTTGTAATAGGAAGAGGTTGTTGGGTTTTTCGGGCCGCGAAAACCATTTTTTTGCGTCGCGAAAACCCCGAAAGCCCCTAGCCAACGGATCCGTGCAAAGAAAGAGTATGAAAAACACATGAATACGAGTTTCTACCTAGATCTACACTAAGATCTACAAAAGAAAAGGTTATACCTTTGAAGCGAAGCCCTTCGCGTTCCCGCTCGTCCAAACGGTGTCGGATCTCGAGAGTATCAAAATAGATACCCCTCTAGAAGTATCCACACGGACACGTAGGTGGAGAAAAACCACACAAAGGGTGTGCTAGCACCTTGTGTGGTTTGGCCAAGTTGAGGAGGAGAGGGAGAAGGAGAGCTAGAGGAAGAAGATGGAGTGAATGAGTCTTGAATGAAAATTCATTCCCATTCATCCTCTTGTGTGGCCGGCCACTTGAGTAACTCCCACTCATTTAATGTGGCCGGCCACATTAATGGGAAAGGAGGCTTGTAACCTCCATGAGGTGGCACACCATGATGATGTGGAGCATCATCATTGGTCCACATCTTGCCATCTCACTTATGATGTGGCAATTAGTCAAGTCAAACTTGACTCTTCCTCTTCCTCTCAAGTCAAGTCAAACTTGACCAAATCTCTTCCATGGTTGATCTAATCTAACCATTTGATTCAAGCCAACTTAATATAATGAATCTAATTCATTAAATTAAGTTGATTTAATGAGTCATAATCTAAATTAGACTCATTGAATACATGAATCAACTTGAGTCCAACTCAATTAGCCCAATTTGGATTACTCTTAATCCAATTTGATTCATCAAATGAATCTAATCCTCTTGGTTCATCATATGAACCTAATCTCCATCTAATTGTCCTTAGTGTGTAACCTTATAGGTTCTTGTAACGTTGGCAATGCCCCTAAACCCATTTAGGAGCATAAGTAATGAGCGGTATCTAGCAATACATCATTACTACCCAATGTTACAAGAATGTTGAGATCCAACATCACCTTGTGACTGCTAATTGTGACTCCTCACAATATATTATAAGTGTCCTTCTATCCTAGACATCTAGATTGATCAATATGAGGCATAGACCGTGTCATCCTCTGATCAATCTAAATCCAGAACTCCAAGTAGACTCACTAAATCAAATGAGCTCAATATCTCATATTGACTCATTTGGGCATGACCATGCACTTCGTGGTCTCACTCTATCAAGAATATCGATGTCGCTCCCGTCATATAGGAGGGATAGATCACATCTACATCACTCACATCCCTCTACATAATTCGTTACATACCTAGTAATCGCCTTTATAGTTCACCCAGTTACGGGTGACGTTTGACGAAACCAAAGTACATAACTCCTTATGTAGGGAACTATGGTGACTTCAGATCTAAGGACTAGTAGTCATACTAATAGCCACATGAGAAAGTATATGACACTCATATAATGATCCATGATACTTTCTCATGGCGGGTCATTCAGTATACATTCTCTAATGCATACCCATGTGTCAACTTGATATCTCTATATCCATGACTTGTGAGATCAAGTCATCGAGTTGACCTACATGCTAGTCTTATTGCATTAACATTGTCCCTAAATGTTAATACTCGATTAGGAATGATTAAGAGTAGTGTTCCCTAAATTGTCACGCCCCGGAGGAGTCTCTGTCCGAAGAAATTTCGGCAGCATCTCCCCTGTACGGCGGACAATCTGAAACTTTCTACATATCCACATATACCTCAGCCACATGCGGCTGGAATAATAACATGTAAATATAACACAAACACACAGACATCCACGCAGTTATATATAATCAAACAAAGCAATAATACTCTGACTCAAAAACCACCCTACTCAACTACACTCGTAAAACACAAATCCGATAAACTTACCTCTTCTGCCGTCCAGGCAGGCGTGAAGTAAAACATATCCAAACCATACCAAAAATCCATCAAACGATAAGAATCCATACAAGATCCATAAATAAAACCAATACAAGACTAAGACATAGTCTGATAAAGAAAACTAAAATAACATCTCATGATCAGCAGAGGTCTAGCACTACGTGCAGTGGGGACTAGCGACTGGAACTCCCTCCCGACAGCATCAACCTGAAAATAACAACAATGGAGGCGGGGTAAGTCCAACACTCAGCAGGTATAATTGATATGCAAAGTAAAGAAATAACACCTAGCACTAATCATGCGTACAGTCTCCTGATAAAAATAAAGATAAATGCAAATCGAAGTAGACAGGAGAGAATCTGTACTAACCAGGACCCGGTATAAGGACAAACAGTCCGAAAGGCATAGAAGACCTGTATGCATGTCAAACATAGGTATCCAAACAATATGCAGCATATAAATGCAGCAAACACAATCACAAACAATAAATGCATCATGCATATGATGCCAATGTCATGGTCACCCCTGACGCCAGTCAGCCAACTCATAACAAAAGTGGGACCGAGTGGGTAGAGCTGTGACAACCGTGCACTCTGCATCACTACCCCTGATGAGTGACCGAGTGGACGGGATGTTGTCGGAGTACACACGTACTCCTACCCCAAATCATAAATGGGGGAGTGTAATGCTCTCATCTCCCAGTACGCTATGACGGGAAGGGATCTCTAACGTGCTACACGCTGCGTCACACTACCCATGAGCGGACCAATGGAGCAGGGAGGGACCCCGGCGTGCTACCACGCTTGTCACGCTACCCATGAGCGTCACAGCGGAGCACCAACGGTGAAACTGGCAATGTGCTCAACAATAATGGAGCAATCTATCGCACAGCATGCGATCATTCAAATGGTGCATGTCACTAAGCATGGTAATATACTAAACCAACCTCTGGACATATAACAATGGGCACCATCATGAATAAATCATATCAAGATATACTGATCAATAAGGTATCAAACCTAGGTCCTGAACATGTGAAACATGGTTATATCACTACCCATGAGCATGAAAAATCAGGTACGAGATCAATACGAGATGCAAACAAACAACCAATCAAACAGGTAACATGTATTGGCAGTGATTAACCGAAACAAATAAGAAACACAATTAATGCAACATGTTAATTTCATTACTAAGCATATCAAAGACAATAAGTCAAAAGTTCCCGCCTCCAATCGAAATGGTCCAGTCCGACAAATCGAAATACTCGTCTCGAATCAAAGTCTTGTGTCAAACAAATAAATCTTTTTATTTAGCTACACTCCAAACGAATAGCTAAATAAAATCCTTAACAACAATTCAGAGCAAAAACCCTAAATATTTCCTTCGTTTAGATTAACCCTAACGATCAAGGTGAACAACATTTAACCATATAAATCCTAATTCACCACAAAACGTATCACAAGCCTGCAATTTACCAAATTCCAAAACTCAGCCAAATCCGTATACTTTGTCATTAATTTGTCGAGGATGCACCCGTTGCCAAAACTGTGGCTGGTACTAGATTTAACCACTAACCTATACATCAAACACCCAAAATTCATAGTCAATACATTCACCTCTGTGAATCAAACCTTAACATTAAATTCACAGTCTTTAAACCAACAACTTACCCTAAACCAAATGCTCGGTAGATCCCGAGGCAACAACTCATGCAAGGGGTGAGGCTCGGCTATGGCAGAAGGAAAGGGTCGGCTCTGCTCGGACTGAGGGACGGCGGTAACCAGGGTGCTAGGGCATCGGTGATGGCTCAAGTGCCAGCCAGAGGAAGAGCGATCGCCTCTGGTGGTCCTGTGACCGGTGGTTCAGCGTCGGCGTGCAGGTCCGAAGAGGGGAAAGGGCGGCGCCAGTAGATGTCGGGCGACGCTCAACGGTGTGCGAAGGAGGAGAGGCTAAGAAGAAAAAGGGGCACAGTGCTAGGGCTCGGCACAGAGGAAGAAGTTGGCGTCGCTGGAGTCGGGGCAGAGGCTAGGGCACCGGTGATTGGGATCGGCGTCGGCTTCTATGGTCGGCATCGGCTTTTGTGGTGAAGACAAGGAAGAAACTGCTGTGGCAGTTAGGGCATTCGGCGTGAGAGAAGAAGAGAAGAGGGAGTTTTCGGCAAGGATGAGAGAATCGGCGAGGATGAGAGGAAATAAAGGAAAAAAAGAAAAAGGAATATAAAATAAACATTTCCTCGCTTAAACGGGTCGCCTAAACAGGCTTTTTTTTCCGGCCCCGTATTTATCCCCGCTAACTCGTCCGTACGAGCTCCGAAAAATTCTCGAAAATTTTTCAAAAATTGCGAAAAATTCCCTTATTAATATTCGCCTATTTCCGGTATTTTACATTCTCCCCCACTAATAAAAATTTGGTTCCCAAATTTCGTTATCTACCATCAGCAAGTACTAACAATAGACAGAAAGTATAAATGCTGAACGGTAAACTGAATCACATACCTCAAGTGAAAAGATGGGGATATCGAGCTCGGATCATATCCTCGAGCTCCCAAGTAGCCTCCTCGTCCGAATGATGCTGCCACTCGACTTTAACCAGCCGGATAGTCTTGTTCCGCAACTGACGCTCTTTCCGGTCGAGAATCCGTACCGGAACCTCCTCATAAGTAATGTCAGGCTGAACTGGAACTGGGATATCTGCCAGCACATGCGTCGGGTTGGGCACGTATCTCCTCAGCATCGATACGTGGAATACATCGTGAACGCCTGACAGGGACGGTGGTAGTGCCAGTCGGTAAGCTACGGCTCCGATCCTCTCCAAGATCTCGAAAGGGCCAATGTACCACGGAGCTAGCTTACCTCTGAGGCCAAATCTCTTCACCCCTTTCGTGGGTGAAACTCGCAGAAATACATGGTCGCCAACAGAAAACTCTAGTGGTCTACGTCTCCGATCAGCATAACTCTTCTGGCGGTCCTGCACCTTTGACATCCTCCGTCTGATAGTACGGACCAACTCTGCATCCTGCTGAACTCTATGAGGTCCCAACAACTGGGCCTCTCCAACCTCATCCCAGAGGATGGGTGTCCGATAAGGTCTACCATACAATGCCTCAAACGGTGCCATCTGGATAGCGGAATGGAAGCTGTTGTTGTAAGCAAACTCTACTAACGACAGATGGTCCTCCCAACTGCCTCCGAAATCCATAACACATGACCTCAGTAGATCCTCTAAAGTCTGAATGGTCCGCTCTGACTGTCCATCTGTCTGTGGATGGAAAGCTGTACTAAAACGGAGCTATGTGCCCAAGGCCTGCTGCAGACTCTGCCAGAAACGAGACGTGAACTGTGGATCTCTATCCGAAATGATACTCAACGGAACACCATGTAGTCTGATAATCTCTCGACAATACAGATCTGCCAATCGATCCAGGGGATCAGTCCTCCGAATTGCTAAAAAGTGTGCGGATTTGGTTAATCGATCAACGATTACCCAAATCGCGTCGTGACCTCGTCGTATCCTCGGCAACCCTATCACAAAGTCCATGGTAATGTAATCCCACTTCCACTGAGGAATAGGAATCCGCTGAAGTAATCCTGCAGGTCTCTGGTGCTCAGCCTTCACCTGCTGACAGACAAGACATCTAGCTACAAAATCCACGATGTCTTTCTTCATACCGTTCCACCAGTAGGAACGCCTCAAGTCTCGATACATGCGGGTCCCGCCTGGATGGATCGCAAATAGAGAACGGTGCGCCTCCTGAAGTAGCTCCTGTAAGACCGGATGAGACTGAGGTACGCATAATCTGCCTCGGAAGTATATAATACCCTCCTCGTCTCGTGTAAACTCGGTCTGCTGCCCGGAAGCTATCTAACTGCTAATGAACTACAAATGCTGATCTACAGCCTGTGCCTCTCGGATCTTCGTCCTGATCGACGACTGAGCAACCATAGTAACAAGAATACCCTGCTCTGTAGATCCCTTCTCCTCCAGGTCTAACTCAGAAAAACTCTAAATCAAGTCCGTGACCGAAGTCCGGTGGCAAGCCAAAGTCCCTCTGGACTTCCTGCTGAGTGCATCGGCAACCACATTAGCTTTCCCCGGGTGGTAGCTAATGGTACAATCGTAATCCTTCAGGAACTCCATCCATCTCCTATGTCGGAGATTAAGCTCCTTCTGAATGAAAATATATTTGAGACTCTTATGATCAGTGAGAATCTCAAATGTAATACCGTATAAATGATGCCGCCAAAGCTTCAGAGCAAAGATGATGGCAGCTAACTCCAAGTCATGAACTGGGTAGTTCTTCTCATGCTCCTTCAGCTGACGAGAAGCATAAGAGACTACTCAGCCGTGCTGCATCAGAACAGTGCCCAAACCCTGTAAAGAAGCGTCGGTATAGAGTACAAATCCATCCTCTCCAGAAGGTAAGACCAAAACTGGTGCCGACACTAATCTCCGCTTCAGCTCCTGAAAGCTGGTCTCGCAATCCTCGGACCATGTGAACTTTACGCCTTTCCTGGTAAGGCATGTCAATGGCATAGCAATACGCGAGAAACCCTCGACAAAACGTTGGTAATATCCGGCCAATCCCAGAAAACTGCGGACCTCCTGAACTGACTTCGGCTGCTCCTAACTGGTGACAGCCTTGATCTTCTGAGGATCAACTGAAATACCTCTGCCAGAAACCACATGTCCCAGAAAATTGACTGAGGATAACCAGAATGCACACTTGCTGAACTTCGCGTACAGCTGATGCAGTCTAAGAATCTCCAAGACTATACGAAGATGCTGTGCATGCTCCTCCTCGGAATACGAGTAGACCAATATGTCATCAATGAAAACGATAACAAACTGATCCAGATACTCAAGAAAAATGCGGTTCATCAAGTCCATAAACACCGCTGGAGCATTGGTAAGTCCAAATGACATTACCAAAAACTCATAATGACCGTATCTGGTACGGAAAGCTGTCTTCTGAATATCTGAGTCTCTGACTCTCAGCTGATGATATCCTGATCGCAGATCAATCTTAGAATACACTGATGTACCTCTGAGCTGATCAAACAAATCCTCGATCTGTGGTAAAGGATATTTATTTCTGACGGTCACTGCATTCAGCTGTCTGTAGTCAATACATAACCTCATGGTTCCGTCCTTTTTCTTGACAAATAATACCGGAGAACCCCATGGGGAAACACTAGGGAGAATGAATCCCCTATCTAAAAGCTCCTGGAGTTGAACCTTCAGCTCGTTCAACTCTTTTGGTGCCATACGATAAGGAGCTTTCGATGCCGGTGCGGTCTCCGGAATCAGCTCAATAGCGAACTCCACTTGCCTTCTGGGAGGCAAACCTGGTAGTTCCTCTGGAAACACATCCGGATACTCTCGGACTACTGGAACGTCGGAGAGCTGCGAACTACTGCTGTCGTCTGTACTAATCAAAGATAATAGGAAACCCTGACAGCCATGTGACAACAGCTTCTGAGCCTGAATCGCCGAAATGATCGATATGTCATCATCTCTGATGCCAGTGAAATCCCACGAGGGTTGGTTCGGAGGCCGAAAGGTGACCACCCTCGTCTGGCAATCAACGGTAGCATGATATACTGACAGCCAATCCATGCCAAGAATGATATCAAACTCAACCATCTCCAATACTAAAAGATCTACCGTAAGTATCATGTTGCCAAAGTCTAAAGGGCAACCTCTGACCTCCTGGGTGACATCTAATGTATCACCGGACGGTAGGGAGACAGTCAATCGCTGCAATCTAACAGTAGGTAATCTACCAATCTCCCGCATAAAGGTACGGGATATAAAAGAGTGCGAGCTACCAGTATCAATCAATATATCAGCGGAAAATGCATAAATGGAAATCATACCACGGAAAACGGATCCGTCGGCTCGTTGCGCATCTTCTCTGGTAATCGCATGAACACGTCAAGTCTCTGGTGGAGGAGGAGGTGGTAACGCTGCCAGCGGCTGCTGCGGCTGGGCAGAAGCCTGCCACTGAGGCGCTGCTGGACAATGTGCCAAAGAGGACTGAGAGGATGGTAACTGATACTGTGCAGCTGGCTGGGACTGAGTCTGGTACTGCCCCTGAGTCGGATAATAAGGTCCTGGAACAAAACTCTGGGGTGCTACAGAAGCACTGGAGTACTCCTGTCCAAGCATGCCAAATGCTGCTGCTGAGGGAGCTGCTCCCTGCTGACGCTGTGAGGGTGAGAATCTCCGCCCTCCTCATTGAGACACTGACTTATTAGACTGTCCCCTCTGCTCTGACCCTCCGGAAGCCGTGTGCTGAGCCTTCAGCTGACAATCTCGGCTCTGGTGCCCAGGCAGTTTGCAATAAAAGCAAACTGACTGTTCCATAGTGCAGGCTGAAGTGATGTGGTCTCTGGAACCACATCGGAAACACTGTATATCACTGGTGGACTGTTTCCGATCCTGCCGAGGAGACCCGAAATGTCCTGAGGAAGACTGTCCTGACTTCTGAGGCCTACGAGATACCCCAGAAGAACTCTGACCTGACCGTCTGCGACTACTCTGATGCTGTCCTATCGCTTGTGTCTGCTGGATCTGCCCTGATGTCTGACCCGTATGCTTCCTTTTCCTGTCCGGATATGCTGTCTGCTGAGCTAACTCTATCATCAAAGCTCGATCCAGTGCATCAGAGTAAGATGTGATCCCTAAACTGGCAAGCCGTACATGCAGATAACCATCCAGTCCCTGAATAAACTGCATCATGCGAGTTCTGTCCTCCGCAACTAACTCTGGACAAAACTTAGCCAACCGGTGGAATTCAGTATTATACTCGGTCATTGAGCGGTTGTTCTGCCTCAGACTCATAAAATCCTGTCGGCGAGCCATCTGATAAGACAGTGGAAAGAAGCGGCTCTCAAAAGCCTCTCTGAACCTGGTCCACGTGACGTTGCGCTCACCAATAATAGAACGCTGAGTAATCCACCAGGCATTAGCTTCATCCCATTAATGGTAGGCAGCCAGCTCTGCTTTCTCCTACTCGGAGTAAGCCATATAGAAGAAAGTCTGTTCCATAGTCTCTATCCATGACAGAGCCATACTCGGATCGAGATCTCCGCGGAAAAGAGTAAAACGAGTCTTCATCGACTCAGCCAATGCTGGAATCCTAGCTCGTGCAGCGACAATATCAGTGAGCTGTGTCGGGACGGCTGCAAGAACTTGCGGCGGTGCTGTTGTATATACTGAAGTATAAGCCGTCGGTGGTACTGCCGGGTGAACATAAGTGGCCGCAGCTGGAGGTACGGTAGGTAATGGTACCGGATATGATGCAGCTGCTGCTACTGTAGGCACTGGGGGCACAGGTGCCACTGGTGTCGGGTACACTGTAGATCCAAGTGGCGGTGGTACTGAATACGCTGTAGGCTGCACTGGAGCAGATGCCGGGTACGCCATTGGTACCCCTAATGGTACCGGAACTACTGTAGGGATAGGTACGCTCGGCACAACCGAGGTAGGTACCGCTATAGGAGCCGTCGGGGTCTGAAAGCCCAACGTGCCCGTAGCATGCTGAGTCAGTCCCTGACTGACAGGCTCACTAACAGTGGGCATCTCTGGCATATCCAGAGATCCCGTGGTCCTCGCACGTGGTCGTCCAGCACCACGTCTCGCAGCAATACGAGTAGATCGTCTCATATCTATTAAATTAAATTACAGATATTACTACAAGTATAAAAATCATAAAAAAAAGCATCATACCTATTTGCTGTCTGGAGATGTTCCGTCGCTGTCCAGTCCCCAACTTTTGACCTCAAAATTCCGAACGAGAATATCGCCGGAAATCCAAATAAATCCGAAACGGAAATCCGAAACATAACCATATCGAAAATCCGAAAATGCCCAGTTTGACTCGCAAACCTGGCTAACCCAAATATCCAGAATACCAACAACAGGTATCCGATAAATCTCCAGAACACCAAAAACAGGTATCATAACTTGCTCTGATACCAAATAATTTGGTATCAGATAAATCCCGAAAAATCTAGAACACATAGAAAGTATCGTAAACTTGGCTCTGATACCACTAAATTGTCAGGCCCCGGAGGAGTCTCTGTCCGAAGAAATTTCGGCAGCATCTCCCCTGTACGGCGGACAATCTGAAACTTTCTACATATCCACATATACCTCAGCCACATGCGACTGGAATAATAACATGTAAATATAACACAACCACACAAACATCCACGCAGTTATATATAATCAAACAAAGCAGTAATACTCTGACTCGAAAACCACCCTACTCAACTACACTCGTAAAACACAAATCCAACAAACTTACCTCTTCTGCCGTCCAGGCAGGCGTGAAGTAAAACATATCCAAACCATACCAAAAATCCATCAAACGATAAGAATCCATACAAGATCCATAAATAAAACCAATACAAGACTAAGACATAGTCTGATAAAGAAAACTAAAATAACATCTCATGATCAGTAGAGGTCTAGCACTACGTGTAGTGGGGACTAGCGACTGGAACTCCCTCCTGACAGCATCAACCTGAAAATAACAACAATGGAGGCGGGGTGAGTCCAACACTCAGCAGGTACAATTGATATGCAAAGTAAAGAAATAACACCTAGCACTAATCATGCATACAGTCTCCTGATAAAAATAAAGATAAATGCAAACCGAAGTAGACAGGAGAGAATCTGTACTAACCAGGACCCGGTATAAGGACAAACAGTCCGAAAGGTATAGAAGACCTGTATGCATGTCAAACATAGGTATCCAAACAATATGCATCATATAAATGCAGCAAACACAATCACAAACAATAAATGCATCATGCATATGATGCCAATGTCATAGTCACCCCTGACGCGAGTCAGCCAACTCATAACAAAAGTGGGACCGAGTGGGTAGAGCTGTGACAACTGTGCACTCTGCATCACTACCCCTGATGAGTGACCGAGTGGACGGGATGTTGTCGGAGTACACACGTACTCCTACCCCAAATCATAAATGGGGGAGCGTAATGCTCTCATCTCCCGGTACGCTATGACGGGAAGGGATCTCTAACGTGCTACACGCTGCGTCACACTACCCATGAGCGGACCAACGGAGCACCGGAAGAGCCAAACTGACGTGCTACCACGCTGTGTCACGCTACCCATGAGCGTCACAACGGAGCACCGAACAGTGATGAAACTGGCAATGTGCTCAACAATAATGAAGCAATCTATCGCACAGCATGCGATCATGCAAATGGTGCATGTCACTAAGCATGGTAATATACTAAACCAACCTCTGGACATATAACAATGGGCACCATCGTGAATAAATCATATCAAGATATACTGATCAATAAGGTATCAAACCTAGGTCCTGAACATGTGAAACATGGTTATATCACTACCCATGAGCATGAAAAATCAGGTACGAGATCAATACGAGATGCAAACAAACAACCAATCAAACAGGTAACATGTATTGGCAGTGATTAACCGAAACAAATAAGAAACACAATTAATGCAACATGTTAATTTCATTACTAAGCATATCAAAGACAATAAGTCAAAAGTACCCGCCTCCAATCGAAATGGTCCAGTCCGACAAATCGAAATACTCATCTTGAATCAAAGTCCTGTGTCAAACAAATAAATCTTTTTATTTAGCTACACTCCAAACGAATAGCTAAATAAAATCCTTAACAACAATTCAGAGCAAAAACCCTAAATATTTCCTTCGTTTAGATTAACCCTAACGATCAAGGTGAACAACATTTAACCATGTAAATCCTAATTCACCACAAAACGTATCACAAGCCTCCAATTTACCAAATTCCAAAACTCACCTAAATCCGTATACTTTGTCGTTAATTTGTCGAGGATGCACCCGTTGCCAAAACTGTGGCTGGTACTAGATTTAACCACTGACCTATACATCAAACACCCAAAATTCGTAGTCAATACATTCACCTCTGTGAATCAAACCTTAACATTAAATTCACAGTCTTTAAACCAACAACTTACCCTAAACCAAAGGCTCAGTAGAACCCGAGGCAATAACTCATGCAAGGGGTGAGGCTCGGCTATGGCAGAAGGAAAGGGTCGGCTCTGCTCGGACTGAGGGACGGCGGTAACCAGGGTTCTAGGGCACCGACAACGGCTCAAGTGCCGGCCAGAGGAAGAGCGATCGCCTCTGGTGGTTCTGTGACCGGTGGTTCAACGTCGGCGTGCAGGTCCGAAGAGGGGAAAGGGCGGCGCCAGTAGATGTCGGGCGACGCTCAACGGTGTGCGAAGGAGGAGAGGCTAAGAAGAAAAAGGGGCACAGTGCTAGGGCTCGGCACAGAGGAAGAAGTTGGCGTCACTGGAGTTGGGGCAGAGGCTAGGGCACCGGCGATTGGGATCGGCATCGGCTTCTGTGGTCGACGTCGACTTCTGTGGTGAAGAAAAGGAAGAAACTACTATGGCAATTAGGGCATTCGGCGTGAGAGAAGAAGAGAAGAGGGAGTTTTCGGCGAGGATGAGAGGAAATAAAGGAAAAAAAGAAAAAGAAATATAAAATAAACATTTCCTCGCTTAAACGGGTCGCCTAAACAGGCTTTTTTTCCGGCCCCGTATTTATCCCCGCTAACTCGTCCGTACGAGCTCCGAAAAATTCCTGAAAAATTACCAAATATTTTGAAAAATTCCCTTATTAATATTCGCCTATTTCTCGTATTTTACAGTTCCCTATATCATCTCACTATCTATTCAACCAATCGATTAATATAGGTAAGAACATTCTACTCAAGGACGTTATTATACTTAGTTTATTTGGCACCAATACAAGTAAGTATAATAACCAAAAACCAAATGCCTTTATTTATACAGAATATGATACAACAAGTCCAAAAATACAATCATCAAATGATTGACTCTAAGGCTCTAGCTAACAGAGGTAACCCTTGTAGAGGTTTCTCCACCTTCGTTTGTGATAACGAGAAGGAGAAGTTCATATTGGAGCTTGATCGTGTGGGTGTGTGCCTTGGATTAGTCACCTCAAGGAGGTGGAGACTACTGGGATTTTCGAGCCGCAAAAATCACTTTTTGCGTTGCGAAAAACCTCGAAATCCCATGCCATCGGATCCGTGCGAAGAAAATAATTTCAAAAACTTTACGTGTACGAGTTTCTAAACCTAGATCTACTCTAGATCTACATGGTAGAGAGATTACCCTTGATGCGAAGCCCTTCGCTTATCCCGCTCGTCCAAGTTTGCCGGATCTCGAGAGTGTTCAAGTGGACACTCCTCTATACGTATCCACACGAACGATTAGGTGTAGAAAAACCAAACAAAAAGGTGTGCTAGCACCTTTTAAAGGTTCGGTCAAGGTGGAGGAGAGGGAGAAGAAGATGAGAGGAGGAAGAAGAAGGAGGTTACAAAACCAAAATGAAACTCACACAAGAGTGTTAAAGTGGTCGTCCACTTCAATGAAGGCTTTTAAACCTCCATGGGATATCAAGAGTCACAACTCTTGATCTCCCTCATGAGGTGGCACACACATGTGCTAGCCTTGATGATGTTGCACATCATAATTAGCCCACTCAATGTCAACTCATAAATGAGGTGGCAATGGTCAAGTCAAACATGACCTTTCATCTTCCTCTCAAGTCAAGTCAAACTTGACCACTTCTCTCCCATGGTTGATCAAATCTAACCATTGGTTCAAGTCAATTTTAATTTTATGAATCACTATTCATTGAATTAAATTGGCTCAATGAGTCTAAGTCCAAATTAGACTCATTTAACACATGAACCAAATTGAGTCCAACTCAATTAGTTTACTTTGGATTACTCTTAATCCAATTTGGTTCATCACATGAACCTAATCCTCTTGGTTCATCAAATGAACCTAATCTCCATCTAATTGCCCTTTGTGTGTGACCCTATAAGTTCTTGTTGTAGGACTGTTAGATTCAAAAGAGGGGGGGGGGGTGAATATCGATTCAAAAACTTAGAGTGTAAACGCAGCGGAAAATTAAAATAGACACAAATGTTTTACTTCGTTCGGAGCCTGTGACGACTCCTACTCGAAGGCCCGTGGTCCTTGACCACTTTCGTTGGGCAATCACTAGCAATTCGAAATGATGATTACAAAAGAACCGTACAGTGAATGATAATGAAAACTGAAAACAAATACCGACAAGAAGGGAAAAGAATGGAGCGTAATGTCGGAGCTTTGTTGGCGTCGCACTGAACGTTGAGCAGCAAGACCAGCAGTAGAAGAATTCTCAGCTAAATTGATTGATATGAAGCTCTTGTCTGGGGCTTCTTTTATATGCTGTTCCAGGCGCCTGGATCCCCTCCGGACGCCTGGAATGTGACGTAGCTGCACAAACCATGATGCTCCACGTGGCGACGACTCGGCTGGATAGATTCGCCTTCCGGGCGCCCGGATCCCTTCCGGGCGCCCGGACCTCAGGGGGCCCGGATCCCTTCCGGGCGCCCGGATCCCCTCCGGGCGCCCGGACCACCTTGTTCCAGAAAACTCCCTTTTCCTGCAAAACAAAGTTAGTCCGAGGCAAATATATATCCTGTAAAACAGATTGTCAGCACAGTTAAAGTTCAACGGATAAATAAAAAGAGTATAACTTAGATTCCGTCTTTCCGAGACCGGAATCTAGTCACGATCTCGACTTAGATATCCGAAATGGATCTAAGTCGGATCGACGCCTAATGTTCCCTTCCCGGGAACGCGTCCTCACAGTCACTCCCTTCCAGTGACTTACCTTACTTACCTGCCAGACGTCCGGTCAGCCCGTCGACCCATCTAGACTTCTCGCCAAGCGTCCGGTCAGCCCGTCGACCCGCTTGGACTTCTCGCCAGCTATCCGGTCAGCCCGTCGACCTAGCTGGACTTCTCGCCAAGCGTCCGGTCAGCCCGTCGACCCGCTTGGACTTCTCGCCAGCTATCCGGTCAGCCCGTCGACCTAGCTGGACTTCTCCTGTACACTCGATCAAAGTGTCAGACAACAACAAAACTAACTTAACCTATTTGTCATTCATCAAAACCTGGGTTAAATCGTTAGTGCTAACCGCACCAACAATGTCCCCCTTTTTGATGGAATGACAACCTGGTTAAGTTAGTGTTAACATATGCAAGAAAGTTTTTAAAGTTAGTTTGTATTTTCAAATTGGTTTAGCTAACTTAACCACCTAACCCTCCCCCTTTGGCATTCATCAAAAATAAGCAAGGGTAAACAATCATAGTGTAGAGTTTTAAAATTAATTTAAAATTAAGTTAACGAAACACCAGTTTTAAAATTAATTATCGAACCAAAAAAATTCACCCCCTGTCTGATTGGTGGTTGCACCAAATCAGAGCGGTACCTGCTCTGATACCACTTGTAGGACCGTTAGATTCGATAGAGGGGGGGGGTGAATATCGATTCGAAAACTTAGAGCGTAAACGCAGCGGAAAATTAAAACAGACACAAATGTTTTACTTCGTTCGGAGCCTGTGACGACTCCTACTCGAAGGCCCGTGGTCCTTGACCACTTTCGTTGGGCAATCACTAGCAATTCGAAATGATGATTACAAAAGAACCGTACAGTGAATGCTAATGAAAACTGAAAAAAAATACCGACAAGAAGGGAAAAGAATGGAGCGTAATGTCGGAGCTTTGTTAGCGTCGCACTGAACGTCGGCAAGCAGTAGAAGAATTCTCAGCAATTGATTGATATGAAGCTCCTGCGGGGCTTCTTTTATATCTTGTTCCATGCTTTGGATCCCTCCGGCGCACGGAATGTGACGAGCTGCACAAACCATGATGCTCACGTGGCGACGACTCGGTGGATATAATTCGCCGGCGCCGGATCCCGGCGCCGGACCTCAGCGCCGGATCCTCTCGGGCGCCGGACCACCTGTTCGTAAAACTCCTTTTCACGCAAAACAAAGTTAGTCCGAGGTAAATATATATCCTGTAAAACAGATTGTCAGCACAGTTAAAGTTCAACGGATAAATAAAAAGAGTATAACTTAGATTCCATCTTTCCGAGACCGGAATCTAGTCACGATCTCGACTTAGATATCCGAAATGGATCTAAGCCGGATCGACGCCTAATGTTCCCTTCCCGGGAACGCGTCCTCACAGTCACTTCCTTCCAGTGACTTACCTTACTTACCTGCCAGACGTCCGGTCAGCCCGTCGACCCGTCTGGACTTCTCGCCAAGCGTCCGGTCAGCCCGTCAACCCGCTTGGACTTCTCGCCAGCTATCCGGTCAGCCCGTCGACCTAACTGGACTTCTCGCCAAGCGTCCGGTCAGCCCGTCGACCCGCTTGGACTTCTCTCCAGCTATCCGGTCAGCCCGTCGACCTAGCTGGACTTCTCCTGCACACTCGATCAAAGTGTCAGACAACAACAAAACTAACTTAACCTATTTGTCATTCATCAAAACCTGGGTTAAATCGTTAGTGCTAACCGCACCAATACTTGTAACGTTGGCAATGCTCCTAACCCATTTAGAAGCATAAGTAATGAGCGGTATCTAGCAACACATCATTGCTACCCAAGTTACAAGAATGTTGAGATCCAACATCACCTTGTGACTACTAATTGTGACTCTTCACAATATGTGACAATGTCCTTCTATCCTAGACATCTAGATTGATCAATGTGAGGCATAGACCATGTCATCCTCTAATCAATCTAAATCTTGAACTCCAAGTAGACTCACTAAATCAAATGAGCTCAACATCTCATATTGACTCATTTGGGCATGGTCATGCACTTAGTGGTCTCACTCTATCAAGAATAATGATGTCACTCCCGTCATATAGGAGGGATAGATCTCATCTACATCACTCACATCCCTCCACATAATTTGTTACATACCCAGTAATCGCCTTTATAATCTACCCAATTACAGGTGACGTTTGACAAAGCCAAAGTATGCAACTCATTATGTAGGGAACCATGGTGACTTCAGGTCCAAGGACTAATAGTCATACCAATAGCCACATGAGAAAGTATATGACACTCATATAATGATCCATGATACTTTCTCATGGCGGGTCATTCAGTATACATTCTCCAATGCATACCCATGTCTCAACCTGATATCTCTATATCTATGACTTGTGAGATCAAGTCATCGAGTTGACCTACATGCTAGTCTCGTCGCATTAACATTGTCCCTGAATATTAATACTTGACTAGGAATGATTAAGAGTAGTGTTCTCTATATCATCTCACTATCGATTCAACCCATCGATTGATATAGGTAAGAACGTTCTACTCAAGGACGCTATTATACTTAGTTATTTGGCACCAATACAAGTAAGTATAATAACTATAAACAAATGCCTTTATATACATAAGAAATATGATACAATGAGTCCATACAACAATCATCAAATGATTGGCTCTAGGGCTCTAACTAATAGAGACCAAGTAAACCAAGGAGTTAGCATTGCTTTCTTGTTTTCTTGCTTTTCATTTCTTTCTATTTGCTTCCGCTAACAAGTTGTAGGTTAAAAATCGAAGAAAGGCTATTCCCCCCCCCCCCCCCAGGCAAACATAAAGGTCCTATCAAATCAATCCTTATATGATAATCTAAATTAAAGATAAAATTAACCATCTCACAAAAACCTATAAGGTTCTCTGATTGATAATTTAGAAAAGGGTGAGATGGACCTAGGTTTAAAATAGTTAACCAAACCCAAATTAATTAAAATCATTCAATTAAGTTAACTTAATTTATTTCGAAAAATTAATTTCAAAATCATAATTATTTACAAAATCATAATTACAATTATTTATAAAATCATAATTAATTTCAAAATCATAATTAATTTCACAATTAATTTTAAAATCATAATGAATTTCAAAAATCTTAATTATTTGATTATTAATTTTCAAATCATAATTAAATTTCAAATTATTAATTCTTAGATTTTCAAAATCTTAATTATTAATTTTCAAATCATAATTAATATGTAAGTTTATAATTTCAATTATTTTTCAATATATTTTCAAAATCTTCAAAATTTTAGTTAGTATCAAATTTTTAAATCTAATTAAACTCATTGAAAACTCAAACCTATTTTTAAAAAATCTCAATATTTTTTAAAAAAATAAACTTAACTCCGTCTCACAGAAACTCATAAGCTTTATATATTTGATAACTTAGAAAAAGGTGAGATGGAAACTCAGGAAAATAGAAAACTACCTTGGAAAATTAGAAAACTAGATAATTTCTTTTTTCTTATACATGCTTGGACTCTAGGATCCTCAAAATTTTTAAGGCATTAATCAAGGGGGAGCGAAAGGAGTTAAGTTAAGTTAATTTTTTTTTAAAAAAAAGTTAAAGTATTATTTTTCAGGATTTCAAAGTTTTTTTTCTCAAAATTTCAAAGTTAATTTTTTTAAAAAAGTTCAAAATATTTTTGAAAAAGGAAGTTCAGTAAACCTTATTTGAAAAAGTAAGTTCAAATATTTTTGAAAAAGTTTTAAGTAATTAACTATTCTTTTTATCTAAAAACCTTTTTAAAACCTAAGTTTTCATCAAACTAAGTTTTTATTATCTTTTTAAAGCTAAGTACTTAACTAAGTTTTGATCAAATTTTTTGAAACTAAGTTTTTATCAAAATATTTTCAAAAGCTAAGTACTTACTAAGTTTTGATAAAGATAAATATTTGATAAAGTTTCTTTCTAGAAAAAGAATTCATCTTCTTAGCTAAAGTATTTTTACAAGGAATTCCTTTTAAAGTTAAATGTTTTATCAAAATCTTTTTCAAACCTAAGTGTTTATCAAAATTCTTAAAGCTAAGTTTTTCTCTAACTCTTTTTCAAAAGTAATTATTTTCAAAAGCTAAGTTTAGCTAAGTTTTTTTTTTTTAAAAAAAGGCAAGTCATTTAAACTCTTAAAATTAGTTAAGTTTTTTTGTGTGCTACCCTTCAGGGGGAGTTTAAAATTAAGCAGAGTATTTTTTCTCTATCTTTATATGTTAAATAACTTTCTCTCTACTTATTTTCTCTTTGATATATGTCAAAGGGGGAGAGAAAGGTTAAAGTTAAGTGAAACATAATTTTTGTGAAAGGGGGAGCATAAGAAAGTTTTTTTTACAAACTATTGTATTTAATGCTTATGTTAAAATTCCTTTAATTATCGTTATATTTTACTTAACTTTGAACCAGATTGCCATAATCAAAAAGGGGAAGATTGTTGGTGCGGGAAGCACCAGACGATCAAACATGTGTTTTGATTATATCAAAGGGTTCAAAGTTAAGGTTATTTGTGGTCTAACGAGTTTGAATGAGATTGTAGGAAAGTCCTAAGTGTACTCAGGCAAAAGTCCTAGATGCGGTTAGGTAGGTGGGAAACCCTAGGGGCGGTAATCCTAGGTCCTAGGGGTGGTAACCCTAGGTGAAAAGTCTTGGTGGATTGAGAGCTTCGGGTAAAATCCTAGAGTCAGGGACTCTAGGTTGAAATCCTGGTGTCGCGAACCGGGTGGAAGTCTGGACGAGTCATGGAGCGGATGCCCAGCATGAAGACTGGGAGCCTTGGGCGCTGAGCAAAAGTCCAATCAGTTTGGAGGACTGGTCTGGCAACAAGTAAACTCTCCTGAGTGGAGTAGGTGAGGATGCATTCCCTGGTGAGGGAACAGTAGGCGTTGGTTCGACCTAGGGTTTCCAAGAAATCCGAAGTCAGAACTGGATAGTCCGATGACTATCAAATACTTATATTATTTATATTTTATTGTGCTAACTTAGTTTTGTAGGGTATACTTTGTTTGTGGACTAATATGCCTTGCAGAAATGAAGTTACCCAAGGGAAGCCTCGGATGAATAGTACCTGAGGTGCCATCCATGGAGCATGGAGTTACCTCGGGTGCCTTGGATAAAAGCCTCGCAACATGGAGCGAAGGCACCTTCCAAGGAGATGGAAGGTGCCTTGAACGCTGGATGGAGGGCGCCCTCTATGGAGCTTGGAGGCGCCTTCGGGTGGATAAGCAGCGGATGCTGCGGAAGCTTATAAACATTGTGGACACGGGCTAGAGGCACCTCCTATGGAGGTTGGAAGTGCCCTCAACGGACTATTTAAGCCTGGTTCGAGTAGAAGTAGGATAACAACAATTCTACAAGCAATCTTCGAAGCTGCGCTCTACGCCGAAATGACTCAACGACGTTTAGTTGTTGTCGTTGGATCGAGACGCGCTAGAGGGGGGGGAGGGTGAATAGCGCTCGTGGCTTTCACTTTTCGTTTTGGAAATCTTATGAGTAACGCAGCGGAAATAAATAAGATAACCAACACACAGAAGACTCCAAGATTTACTTGGTTCGGAGCCTAGGGCAACTCCTACTCCAAGGCCCGCGATCGTTGATCGCTTACTGTGGGCAACAACTATATCGTGCAAAAGTTTGTACAACTGAGAATTACAATAAGTGCAATAATTAAAGTAAACTTATACCTTACGATAGAATATTAAAATCGCGGAGCTCCGGGTCGTCAGAAACTTGTAGCAACACTTCAGGGTATTTTTGAGGCAGCGCGTTGTAGCTTAATCGCTTGGAAGATGATGTCTTGAGCTTCTGCCTCGCACCCCCTTTTAAACAGTGCTGGAGGCGCCTCCAAGCCTATCCGAGGCCCGTCTAGGCCGCCGAGTCGCACGCATGGATCAGCTCTGATATGGTCGCGCCTCTTCCCACTGAAGGCGCCTCCATGCTGCTCCAAGGTGCCTCCAACGCCTGGTCCAAGGCAACTCCAGTGACCTTCGAGGTGCCTCCAGCGTCTCTGGACAGCTGGCTTCGGCTAGCACCCGAGGCGCCTCCAAGCCCCATGGAGGCGCCTCAGACATTGTTCATCCGAGGTCCAAATTGCTTCTTTGTTCCTGCAAAATGTGTTAGTCCCAAACACAAACCCAACAAAACAAAGTTAGCATAGAAACAATATGATAGATATAATTGACAGTCATCGGACTGTCCGGGTCTGACTTCAGATTTCCAACCAGAAACCTTAGGTCGACCCGACGCCTACTGTTCCTTCTACGGGGAACGCGTCCTCACCTACTCCACTCAGGAGATTTACCTGTTACCAGTGCGATCCTCCAGATCGACTGAACTTTTGCTCAGCGTTCGAAGCTTCCGGACTTTCTGCTCGGCTTCCGCTTCTCGGCTCGTCCAGTCTTTCACCTGGTTCGCGACACCAGGACTTTCCACCTAGGGTTACCCCTAGGACTTTTGCCTGAAGCTCTCGACCCGCCAAGACTTTCCGTATAGGGTTACTACCCCCTATGACCTAGGGTTACCATCCCCTAGGGTTTTCTATCTACATAACCACAGCTAGGACTTTCCTGAAACACTCAATTAAGTGCATTAGATCACAAAACAACTTAACTTTGAATTCCTTTGCCATTATCAAAACATTGGTCAATTATCGGATGCTTCCCGCACCAACAATCTCCCCCTTTTTGATTATGACAACTGAAATTCAAAGCTAAGTAAAATAGACGCTTAAAGTTTAAGTAAGAAAGCTTAATAAATTAGAATGCAAGCATGGTTAAGCTAAAACTTAAACTTTGTCAGGCTCCCCCTTAATAAAGGCTTTCTTTATAAAATTAACCTTTCTTTTGAATTTCTCTACTCTCCCCCTTTGCCATTCATCAAAAAATAAGCACATTTGAAAAAAATCTTAACTTTTTATGAAGATTTGTAGGAAAAGGTAAGAGAAAAATCTTAACTTTCTTGTAAATAAAATTCACTAAGTAAAATAGTTTGAGCTCGAAGTTGGTTTTCGAAAACTTTATCAATTAATTTTGTTGGAGAAGGATTTTTCTTTTGTAGCATAGCAAACGCAGTTTTAGTTTTAAACAACTTAGTTAAAATTTTGGAACCTTAGGCTTTTAAAGAGGAAAAAATATTTTAGTAACACTTAGCTTTTTATGATTAATATCTTTAGCTAAGTGAAGTCAAGGTCTAAAGAACAATTTTTCTTTCAACTGGATTTGAAAGGCTAATAAAAAGTCGACTTTGAAATGTAGCTTTTAGCCAATTTTGAAACCTAGTTAAATTCTTTGAAAACATGTTTTTGAAAGTCTTAGCTAAATTTTGTGAATCTATTACAAAACACTTAGCTAAATTTTCAAAATACTTAGTTAAGGGAAAGTGTGTTTTGAAGAGATTTGAAAGACTTAGATTTAAAAGGAATTTTGACAGCTTAGTCTAAAAAGAAAAAACTTTTGAAAATTAAAGTTTTGAAAACTTAGTTAACTTTGAAAGGATTTTTCTTTTGGACAAATAATCAATTTTAAACTTTTGAAGGCAAGGGAGGAGCTTAAATCCTTAATGTCCAAGCATGAGTTGAGTTAGATTGATTGTAAATTAGCTAATTTTTCTTTGAGTAAGGAATCAGAGCCCTAATGTTCATGTCTGAGTGAAAAAAAAGGTTTAAAAAATCAAGCACGTAGGTTCGCGGCCACATGTCTAACCATTTAGCTACTAGCTGATTACATAGAGGGCAACAACTTTCACTTGGTTAGTCAAGTTAAGTCAATAGATCTAGTTAGATTTGACTAGGGCTGGAAGACTTAACTTAATTACTGTTAATTAGGTGTTTAACGCCCAGACTCATATTGATGCACAGATATAAGCATTCTTGAGTCCAGGCTGTACCCTATGCATCTCACGTCGTTCTATATTTTTCAGACACAAGCAAGGTAAACCTAGGTGTCTGTGAGATGCTCTGGCTAAATTCTAGGGGAACATGATTTCTAAGGTAAAGTCTAGGCTAAGTCCAAATTTAAAAATCTAGTAAAATTAGAAAATCAATACTTATTCTAACCAGCACATTCCTATTTGCCTTCTAAGTGCACTGAACTCAAGTTCAGGTAAGGGTTTTGTGAAAATATCAGCTAGGTTTGATTTGGACTCAACATAGCTGAGTACAATTTCTCCCTTAGCGACATGATCCCTTACAAAATGGTGTTTTACCTCTATGTGTTTGGTCCTAGAGTGGTGAATTGGATTTTTGGTTAAGTTAATTGAACTCATATTATCAATTAAAATTTTTGTATTCTAGCTGATAGTCTTTTAGTGTATGCATCATCCATAAAAGTTGGGAAGCACATTCTCTTAGGGCTATGTATTCAGCTTCAGTAGTGGATAGAGCAACACAGTGTTACTTTCTGCTTGACCAAATTACTAGGCACTGACCTAGAATTTGGCAGCTACCACTTGTACTTTTTCTATCTAATTTGCACCCAGCATAGTCTGAATCAGAATAGCCAAAAAGGTCAAGGGTGTAAGTTCTAGGGTACCAAAGTTCTACATTTAGGGTGCCCTTAATGTACCTAAGTATCCTTTTAACATATGTTAGGTGTGACTCTTTTGCACAGGATTGGTATCTTGCGCACATACCTACTGCAAATAAGATATCGGGTTGAATTGCAGTTAGGTAGAGTAAGCTACCTATTATACTTCTATAGTACTTTGGGTCTACTGGTTTTCCTTCTGGGTCAGAATCAATGTTGATATTTGTTGCCATTGGAGTGTTTATAATTTTTGAGTTTTTCATGCCAAATTTTTTAATTAGTTCTTTAGCATATTTGGTTTGATAAGTATAGATTCCATCTTTGGTTTGTTTAATTTGTAAGCCTAAGAAAAAATTGAGTTACCCCACCAAACTCATCTCAAATTCGTTTTCCATTAAATTAACAAATTCTTTTAAAAGTTTAGTGTTGGTTGAGCCAAAAATTATGTCGTCAATATAGATTTGGGTAATAAAAATGTCTTTTTCTATGATTTTGACAAATAGGGTCTGATCTATTTGACTTTGGTTAAAGCACTTGGATATTAGGTAATTAGATAACCGTTCATACCATGCCCTAGGTACTTGTTTTAGTCCATATAAGGCTTTTTTAGTCTAAATACATGGTTTGGATGATCTAAGTCCTCAAAACCTGGGGGTTGACCTACATATACCTCTTCCTTAATAAATCCATTCAAAAAGGCTAACTTGACATCCATTTGGAATAATCTAAATCCTTTATGTGCTGTATAAGCCAGCAGCATCCTAATAGATTCGAGTTTAGCTACTGGTGCATAGGTTTCGTCATAATCTAAACCTTCAACCTGACTGAAACCTTTGGCTACTAGTCTGGCCTTGTTTCTAACTATTTCACCCTGATCATCCAATTTGTTCCTAAATACCCATTTGGTGTCAATTATGGACTTATCTATGGGTTTAGGTACAAGTTCTCAGACTTGGTTTCTATCAAATTGGGCTAGCTCTTCCTGCTTAGCAATGATCCAGTCTGGGTCAGGTAGGGCTTCTTCTATCGTCTTAGGCTCAATCTTAGAAATAAGGTCAATCTGACTCAGGTTTCTATAAGAGGAACTAGTTCTAACTCCTAGGTTTGGGTCACCCAAAATCTGGTCAGGTGGGTAAGAAATACCTATTCTCATTGGTCTTATATTTGTGTTAGGAGTTAGTTCCTCTAGTTTGCTAGTATTAAGTTGAATTTCATCATCTTCTATAATTCTTGGGTTAATGTCTACATTTTTACCTATATTTGGTAGATGATTTTCTTCATCAAATATTACATTAGTTGTTTCTTCAACTTTTAGTGTATTTTGGTTGTAGACTCTATAGGCCCTACTGGTTGTAGAGTATCCTAAAAAGATTCCTTGGTTTGATTTGACTGTAAATTTTCCTAAGTAGCCTTTGGTGTTTAAAATATGAACTTTACATCCAAATACTTTTAAGTAGTTTAAGTTGAGAATTTTATTATAATATATTTCATAAGGGGTTTTATTATAAAGTTTGTTAATTAGAATTCGATTTTGAATATAGTTTGCCATATTTATTGCTTCAGCCCAAAATTGATGATTTAGATTATATTCGTTTAGCATGGTTCTAGCGGCTACTTGTAAGGTTCTATTTTTCCGTTCTACTAGCCCGTTCTGTTGGGGGGGGGGGGGATTCTAGGGCATGAAAATTCATGTTTGTATCCGTTGATTTTACAAAATTGGATAAATATATGATTTTCAAACCCCCCCCCCCCCCATGATCACTTCTAATCCTTTTAATTTTAGTATCTTTTTCATTTTCTGTTAATTTACAAAAATTACTAAAGACTTCAAAGGTTTCATCTTTTGTTTTTAGAAATTTTACCCAGGTGAACCTGGAGTAGTCATCAATTATAACTAAGCAATACTGGTTCTTGCTTAGTGACTTGGCTCCATGTGAATCAAATAGGTCTAGATGAAGGAGCTCAAGTAAAGAGTTAGTTCTATCTAGACTGGTTGATTTGTGAGTTGACTTGGTTTGTTTTCCTTGTTGACAGGGATGACAAATTGTATTTTCTAGGTTTCTTAATTTGTGCAATCCTCTAACTAAGCCGTTTTTGTTGATGCAATCATGCATTGGAAGTTTCAATGTATTGACAATTACTTAAGTTTAGGTTAATACATTGGATATAACATGCATTGTGAGTTTACAGGAGGAGTTTCTTGCAGGTCGGAAGACTAGATGCAAGAGAAGTCCAAGAAGGTCGATGAGGACTGGATTCTTGGCAAAAGGAAGTTCTTGCAGGTCAGAAGACCAGATGCAAGGCAAGAGAAGTCCAAGAAGGTTGGGGACCGATTCTTGGCAAGAGAAGCTCCTGCAAGTCAGAAGAATGGATGTGTGTTATGCCCACTGTGTTTATAAATCGTTTCAGACATAACTGTGAGGCAGAATGCCTCTGAATCGATCAGCCGATCGATTGAAGGGAAGTCAATCGATCGGCCGATCGATCAGTAAGGTTCTGTGCAAAGCACAGAATCGTCCTGAATCGATCAGCCGATCGATTCAAGGTATTAAATCGATCGACCGATCGATCAGTGAACGATCTGTGCAAAGCACAGATTCCTCCTGAATCGATCAGCCGGTCGATTCAAGGTATTGAATCGATCGGCCGATCGATCGGTGAATGATCTGTGCGAAGCACAGATTCCTCCTGAATCGATCAACCGATCGATTCAAGGTATTGAATCGATCGGTCGATCTATTCAAAGAGGCTCTGCGATTCTGCGATGAAGCACTGCACGCCTAAATCGATCAAGGAAAAATCCCAATCGATTAAGGTTCAAATCAGATAATCTACGTCGTTGATCTTAACATGACAACACTCAACGGATACCTTTGAATCGATTAGAATACAAGCCCAATCAATTCTTGGCGACGGCTACGTGAGAAACTGCTAGTTTTCTCGACGTTTAAAAGCGTGGAAGAAGAAAAAAAATAGATTATCCAAAAACAAAATACTATTCCATTGCTCTCAAAGGTTTTCAGAAATCCTTCAAGTGATCAAGATTTGAAAAGTGTTCAAGCTCTCCTCTCCGCCACTTTCTGAAGTCTCACTTGCAAAGAAGAAGCCGGTTAAAGTTTGTGATCCTTCTTCTCTTCTTCTTTGTAGTGTTTGTGATCTTTACTTTGGAGAGGGAGAGTTGTAATCTTGTAAGGTTTCTCCACCTTCGGTGTGATTCCGAGAAGGAGGGTTTTGATAGTGGAAGAGTGGTGAGTGGTGTGGATCCTTGGACTAGTCACCTCCTTGAGGAGGTGGATACCAAGTAAATACAAGAGTTAGAATTGCCTTCAAGCGTCCGCTGCGAATGAGTAAATTGATCAAGAAAACGAAGTTAGCCATTCACCCCCCCTCTAGCTCAACCGATCCTAACAAGTGGTATCAGAGCGTTGGTTTGCTTTTGAGGATTCATCGCCAAGAAAGCACAAGTTAAAGAGCTACAGGATGTCATTGAAGGAGGGACATAGTACTTCACGACCACCATTTTATGAAGGCAGTAATTTCTCTTATTGGAAGAGTCGCATGGAACACTATCTCATGACCGAAATTGACATGTGGTTCTCAATCACGGAGGGATTCACGACGCCAACCGAAAATGGAAGAATGCTTGAATCATCAAGGTGGACCGTTGAACAAAAAATGAAGGCTCAAGCAAATGCAAATGCGATTGTGACTCTTCAATGTGGATTAAGCTCGGAACAACTCAACAAGGTTGGACCTTTCAAGAGTGCCAAGGATTTATGGGACAAGCTCATTGAGCTAAATGAAGGCACCAAGGATTCAAGAATTGCAAAGAGAGACCACTTGATAAATCAACTTCAAAATTTCACAATGAAGGATGGAGAAACGGTAAGTTCACTACATGGGAGGTTCAAGGAACTCTTAAACAGTCTTCATTCAGTTGGAGAGAGTGTAGAGAACCGAGATCTCATAAGGTATGCCCTGAAATCTTTCCCAAGAAACTCATTATGGTCATCCATGGTGGATGCCTATAAGGTATCAAGGGATTTGTCAATAGTAAACCTTTCAAGAGTGCCAAGGATTTATGGGACAAGCTCATTGAGCTAAATGAAGGCACCAAGGATTCAAGAATTGCAAAGAGAGACCTCTTGATAAATCAACTTCAAAATTTCACAATGAAGGATGGAGAAACGGTAAGTTCACTACATGGGAGGTTCAAGGAACTCTTAAACGGTCTTCATTCAATTGGAGAGAGTGTAGAGAACCGAGATCTCATAAGGTATGCCCTGAAATCTTTCCCAAGAAACTCATTATGGTCATCCATGGTGGATGCCTATAAGGTATCAAGGGATTTGTCAATAGTAAAGTTGGATGAATTATTTTGTGAACTTGAATTGCATGAGCAAGCTAACACAAGCCACAAAGAGAAAGGTATAGTCTTGATTGCAGGTGAAAAGAGCAAAAAGAAGCACAAGGAAAAGAAAAAGAGAAGAAGGAGTCATCTTCAGAATCTTTGCAAGATAGTGATAGTGATAGTGATGAAGAGCTATCTTCTAGTGAAATGGTGAACTTTGTTCGAAGAATGATGAGAAATTCAAGGAAGTTTGACAAAAAGGATGTTAAGAATATTTTCAATGATGAAAAGAAAAAAAGTAAATCTCTTGTGGATTCTAAGACTAAGACTGATGTAATTTGCTATGAATGCAAGAAAAAGGGGCACTACAAAACGGAGTGTCCAAAGTTGAAGAAGCAAGAAGAAAAGATCAAGAAAAAGAAGAAGGCTTTGAAAGCCACTTGGGACGACTCATCATCAAGCTCATCGGAAGAAGATGAAAGGAAGAGCTCAAAGCACATGACTCTCATGGCCTTAAGCCATGTTGAAGATAGTGAAGATGAAGATAGTCATGGAGAGGATGTGGAGTCTTCAAGTGAGTCATCATCTAGTGATGACGAGGTAATTTCTCCCAAGTATGATAAGATGTATGCCACCATTGCATGCTTAACCAATGCACTAGCTAAATCAAAAGGGAAGGTTAAAAAATTGCAAAATGAATGTAAATCACTTATAAATGAAATTGTGCCATGTGAAATTTGCATGCTTCATGAAAATGACAAAGATGATTTTGATGATCTTAAAAAGGAAAATGTATCGTTGAAATCACAAGTTGATGATCTTAGAAGTGCTCTAGAAAAATTTACTTCAAGCTCAAAATACTTAGACATGATTCTAGGCGTTCAAAGAGGTGTGTACAACAAAGCGGGACTAGGTTTTAAATCACAAGATAAGGAAGTTAAATTCATGTCTCTAATTAGTAGAAATCATGCTTCAAGGGTTAAGTTTGTTCAAGCTTGGGTACCCAAGCAATTTGTTATTGATGCTACCGGACCCAAGGTTTGGATACCAAAACATTTGGTTTATCATGTTCAAACAGGCATGCGCCAAGGGGGAGCATCCAACAACATGGTTCGTAGATAGTGGATGTTCTAAGCATATGCCGGGGGATTCTTCAAAATTCTCATCATTTAGACACAAAAGTAAAGGTACCATTTCTTTTGGTAATAGTGGTGAATTAAAAGTTATAGGAATAGGAGATATTAGAATTTCAGAAAAATTTGTAATAAGAAATGTGTTATTAGTGAAAGGCATGGTCTTCAATCTTTTAAGTGTTAGTAAATTATGTGATTCGGGTTATGGAGTTGAGTTCAACTCATCTCAATGTCTAATCAAGCATAGTGAACTAAACACCAATATTCTCATAGGCCATAGAAGAGAAAATATTTATCAAGTTGAACTATTTGGTGCTACTAATGTGTTTGCTAAGTGTCTCATGTCCAAAGAAGAGGAGACGTGGCTTTGGCACCGGAGACTTGCTCACACCAACATGAGGAATATCAAAAACCTTTCAAAGAAGGAGTTGGTGCAAGGATTTCCAAAGTTGAAGTTTCAAAAAGATAAAATATGTGATGCATGTTAAATGGGTAAGCAAACCAAAGCTACTCATAAAGGTAAAAATGTTGTAAGTACCTCAAATGCTTTGGAGCTCATTCACATGGATTTATTTAATAGTAATAGATATATTTCTTTAAATGGTAGTAGATATTACTTTGTGATTGTGGATGATTACACTAGATATACATGGGTGTTTTTCTTGAAACATAAGGATCAAACTCTAGATACCTTGATTTCTTTTTGTAATAGAGTAGAAAATGAAAAGGCTCATAAGATAAACAAGATAAGAAGTGATCATGGAGATGAGTTTGAAAATGATAGATTCACAAATTTTTGTATAGAAAAAGGATATAAACATGAATTTTCCACCCCTAGGACTCCTCAACAAAATGGAGTTGTTGAGAGGAAAAATAGGGTTTTGCAAGAGGCCGCTCGGAGCATGTTAAATAAATATTCACTTCATAGTTTCCTATGGGCCGAAGCAATTAATACGACATGTTATGTGCAAAATCGAACATTAATACATAGGTTTCTAGGAAAAATACCTCATGAGTTGTGGTTTGGTAAACCACCTACAATTAAGCATCTTAGAGTGTTTGGATGTAAGGTCTATATTTTAAACACCAAAGATCACTTGGGAAAGTTTTTCGCTAAGGCGGATGTTGGGATCCTTGTAGGTTACTCAAGTCATAGCAAGGCGTATCGAATTTACAACAAAAGATCAAAATTAGTTGAAGAATCGCTAAATGTTGTCTTTGAAGAAAATCCTTCTTTGAACTCTATAAGAACAAACGATGAAGAAATACGTTTTGAGTTAGAGAAATTAACACTGGATGGAGTAGATCATCAAGGAGAACAAAATCAAGAAAGTGATGGTGAGAAAAATGAATCTTTGCCACTTGAACCCGAAATTATAATAAATCAAGAATCAAGACCTACTAGGATCCATGTAAATCATCCCTTAGATCAAGTAGTAGGAGACATCACTCAAGGAGTGAGAACTCGATCTTACTTTAGAAATGAAGGAAGCCAAGTCGCCTTGATATCTCAAATAGAACCAAAAACCATTGATGATGCCTTGTTTGATCCCGATTGGATCTTAGCAATGCAAGATAAACTATCTCAATTTGAGAGAAGTCAAGTTTGGGATTTAGTACCTAGGCCTACAAACAAATCGATTATTGATACAAAATGGGTTTTTAGAAACAAACTTGATGATAAGGGGATAGTTGTGAGAAACAAAGCTAGATTGGTTGCTAGGGGTTTCAATCAAGTAGAAGGGTTAGACTATGATGAAACTTATGCACCCGTAGCAAGATTGGAGTCAATTAGGATGATGTTGGCATTTGCCGCCCACAAGGGGTACAAATTATACCAAATGGATGTAAAATCAGCATTTTTGAATGGTGTTATAAAAGAATAGGCATATGTTGAGCAACCACCTGAGTTTGAAAATTTGGAGTGTCCAAATCATGTATATAAACTTAAAAAAGCCTTATATGGGCTAAAACAAGCTCTCCGGGCTTGGTATGAAGATTGCCAACATTTCTAGTATCAAAAGGGTTTCATAGAGGAAAAATTGATCCCACTTTATTCTTGAAAAATAGTGGTAATGATATGTTTGTGGCCCAAGTATATGTAGATGACATTATTTGTGGTTCTACAAATAAAGATTATTTAAATGAATTCATTAATCACATGGAGAGTGAATTTGAAATGAGTTTGGTTGGTGAATTGACATTTTTCCTAGGGTTACAAATTAAGCAAACAAAAGAAGACATTTACATTCATCAATCTAAATATGTCAAAGAGCTATTTAAGAAATTTGGAATGGAAAATGCAAAGGAAATATCTACTCCCATGGCCACTAGTACTAAATTGGATAAAGATGTTGAGGGGAAAGAAGTTGACTCTAAGGTGTATCGTAGTGTTATAGGGAGCCTTCTCTATCTTACGGCTAGTAGACCCGACATACTTTTTGTCGTAGGTATATGTGCACAGTATCAATCTTGTGCCAAGGAGTCACATTTGAGTGCCGTTAAGCGAATTCTTCGTTATCTCAAGGGGACTCAAAATGTTGGTCTTTGGTATCCTAGAACCGAAGCTTTTGACCTAGTGGGCTATACCGATTCCGATTATGCCGGATGCAAATTGGATCGCAAAAGTACTAGTGGTAGTTGTCAATTTCTAGGATTTTCTTTAGTAAGTTGGTCAAGTAGAAAACAACATTGTGTAGCTCTCTCCACAACCGAAGCGGAATATATTGTCATGGGAGAGTGTGTATCACAATTATTGTGGATGACTCATACTCTAGAGGACTATAAACTTACCTATAACAATGTTCAAGTTCTTTGTGATAATGTGAGTACAATCAACTTGACCAAAAATCCCGTTCATCATTCAAGAACGAAACACATAGAGGTTAAACATCATTTTATTCGTGATCATGTAACTCGAGGTGATATCATTTTAAATTATGTTGGATCAAAATCAAACATAGCCGATATCTTCACTAAATCTCTTCCCGAAGTTGAATTTAGCTTTCTTAGAAGGGAATTGGGAATGTGTTGTATTGATTAAATCACATCCTCCATGATCACTTTACAGGTAAAGCACTTTAGGCTTTTCTTCACCTTAAGTTTTGCCTCTCACAAAAACATAGGATTTCCCTCTTAATGTGATTTAGATGGGGGTGAGAGGTTAGGGACATTTATCTTGGTCATAATGCTTGTTATGATGCATTATTTTGGTCAAGAAAAATGGTTTTCATATGAAATATTCATTTGTCCAATCATAGGGAAAGCAAGTGTACAAATCATGTGCACTTTGCCCTACGATTATGATTGGAAATTTTCAAATTACAATATGTATAAAACTAGTTTTTAATATCCTGGTTGACATGTGTGATTGGATGCGAGATATCATTGAACAATTAGATAAGGACTTACTCAAATTATTGAAGATTTCCGCAACCTTCGATTTTGTGTAAGTTTTCACTAAGACGAGTTAATTTTTGTTAAACTTTATTTTTCATTGATAATATGAGACATATATAGTGTCTACACAAAGTTTCGTGATTTTTAGAGGAGTGTACAATTATTTGTGCATTTCCAAAACTTGGATCTGAAAATCTTTTCAAAAGTGCAGTAATATCAGACTTCCCAATCGATCGGTGGATTGATTGGGAGGCTCGTATTTCACTTCGGAAAGCATCTGAATCGATCAATGGATTGATTCAGAGAAGGTGAATCGATCAATGGATCGATTGGGACACCCTTTCGATTTTCACAGAAGGTATTTTAATCGATCAATGGATCGATTCATCCCGTTTGAATCGATCGTTGGATCGATTGAGATGCATCTCCCAATTTTCACAGAAGCTTCGTGAATCGATCGACCGATCGATTCACCTGCTCTCAATCGATCGGTCGATCGATTGGGGATTTAAAACCCGTCTTAAAACCTGATTACCTTAGTTTTTCTCTCACTCCACCTCATTTTCTCTCCCGACGCTTTTCGTGCCCTAGCTCTGAGGTGATTTCCCCAGTGACTCTCCCGCTTGCATCGGTCGGTCTCTCCGTCAGTTTTTCTCCAGCGAAGGGCGCTCTTCAACCTTCCTCTAGCTTCCTTTTTCCTCTCTCGACGACTAGGGCAGCCCCTTTTCTTCTTCTTCGCGTCGCTCCCACACAATGCGAACTCAAAACCCTGTCTTTACTTCTTTCTCATTTTTCTTTGGTTCTTGCTCCTATACTTGAACTAATCCACTTATGTCTTGTGTGCTTTTGTGTATTGTTTTGCATTATCCCTCATGCATTGCATTACCTGCACTGTCCTTGCATTTTTGCATATCTTTCGCTGCATCTTTCTGTTGCACTGCAAAATCGTGTGCCACCTCTTGTTCTTTTTCATCTCCTATCCCACAGAAAGAAACAAAAAGTTCGTGAATCGGGCGAAGGATCGTCTGTACCTCCATCACGTCCTCAACCTCCTACTGATCCGAGATTCCCTAATGCTGCTATGCAGCAAGCCTTTAGCAAACACACCTTCAAACTCATAACTCCTAGATCTGTTGATTTTCAATACTATAGGAAGTCTTGTTTTGATACCTATAACCGGTTCAAACACTATAAACTTGACTCATTGTTAACCTGTGAGAGGGATGTCAATGTAAGTCTTGTCTCCGAATTTTATAATAATTTGCACACTTCTGATGGTGTAAATTATCGCACTCGCGTTGCGAAACGGAGCTTGGACTTCTCCTATGAGATTCTTCGATCTTATCTCAACTGTCTACCATCCAACAATGATTTTGTCTTTTATCCCAATCTTCTCAATGAGTTGCCTCCACCTTTTGAGCATATCAGCATTGCATCCATGCATAAGTTCCTTTTTGGTCGTCCTCGTCCGGATGGGCCAAATGCTCAAATCACTAAATTTTCTTCGCTTGAGTTATCGATTGAGAACACCACCTTGTTTAAGGTGATCATTAACTGCCTTTTTCCCTTTGTTTCTCGTGCCTTAGCCGCTCTGCGACCCCCTCACATGTTTGTCCTATATGCCATTTGTCATTCCCTTGACATCAACATCGCTCTGAACATCTTTCATTGCATCATTCATTTTACCCAGCCAGTGCAGCAGACGGTCCACATGCCTTTCGGGCATCTTATCACCGACTGGCTGGAGTCCATGAAGATAGATGTCTCTCGGGGATGACTGGAGCACATGACTATTGCTTATTCTCGGATTTCTTCCCGCTCCTTCATGAAGACGGGCTTAGTTGGTGGTCCAGCGGGAGTTCGATGGCGCGATGGATGTGCTTTTGGTGAGGGACCCAGGGCTCGCCGCAGGGGGGATGCACAGGCATTGGTTCCTACGGCGGATGATGCTGAGGAGGATATCCCCGAGCCAGCTTCTCCGACATTCGAGGAGACTGTCGACAATCGCCTGGAGGAGCTGACCATGGAGGTAGCCGACCTGCGTTCCACGATGGAGACCATGGTCCATCGACAGACTTCGATGTAGGCGACTATGGATACATTAGTGGATTTAGTGAGCTCCTGGGTGACGGGTCATCCGTCTCAGTCTGTTCCATCCACAGCTCCCGTTCCCAATGCTAAGGATGCTGCTGGTGCTGACTCTGCGGCGGTTCCTGCTCCAGCTACTACGTTTGCTCCTCCTGCTACTGCTGATCCCCCTCCTTTGGGGGATGATCTTATTGAGTTTTATGTCCCTTTCTGACGTGTTATTGTACGTTATGTGGATGGTTGTTATGGAGTCCCTCTGTGAACTCTATTTTATTTTGGATATATGCTATGCTACTTGTTCTACCTTTTATTTTGTTTCTACGATCACCGTTGTTATATTATGTTGATATCTGTGTGTTTTAGGGGGAGTACCCCTTGGACTGATTGTGTTTTGTTTAGTGCACATTTTGAGGGGGAGTTTGTTTTTTTTTTTTTTGATATTTGACAAAGGGGGAGATATATGTTGAAGTTCATGCTTAATCAAATTGAAATTGAAATTCAAGTTTACTTACTTACTGCTTATGCTTAATTCAGATGATTTTCAGCGTAGTTACAATCATTATTTATCATTGTATTATTATGGTATGTTGGAAATTAGCCTAAACTTAAATAGATTGTCAAATATCAAAAAGGGGGAGATTGTTGGTGCAATCATGCCTTGGAAGTTTCAATGTATTGACAATTATTTAAGTTTAGGTTAATACATTGAATTTAACATGCATTGTGAGTTTGCAGGAGCAGTTTCTTGCAGGTCGGAAGACCAGATGCAAGAGAAGTCCAAGAAGGTCGAGGAGGACTGGATTCTTGTCAAAAGGAAGTTCTTGCAGGTCAGAAGACCAGATGCAAGGCAAGAGAAGTCCAAGAAGGTCGGGGACTGGATTCTTGGCAAGAGAAGCTCTTGCAAGTCAGAAGAATGGATGTGTGTTAAGCCCACTGTGTTTGTAAATCGATTCAGACATAACTGTGAGACAGAATGCCTCTGAATCGATCAGCCGATAGATTGAAGGGAAGTCAATCGATCGGCCGATCGATCAGTAAGGTTTTGTGCAAAGCACAGAATCGTCCTGAATCGATCAGCCGATCGATTCAAGGTATTGAATCGATCAGTCGATCGATCGGTGAACGATCTGTGCAAAGCACAGATTCCTCCTGAATCGATCAGCCGATCGATTCAAGGTATTGAATCGATCGACCGATCGATCGGTGAACGATCTGTGCAAATCACAAATTCCTCCTGAATCGATCAGCCGATCGATTCAAGGTATTGAATCGATCGGCCGATCGATTCAAAGTGGCTCTGCGATTCTGCGATGAAGCACTGCACGTCTGAATCGATCAAGGAAAATCCCAATCGATTAAGGTTCAAATCAGATGATCTACGCCGTTGATCTTAACGTGACAACACTCAACGAATACCTTTGAATCGATTGGAATACAAGCCCAATCGATTCATGGCGACGACTACGTGAGAAACGACTAGTTTTCTCGACGTTTAAAAGCGTGGAAGAAGAAAAAAAAATAGATTATCCAAAAACAAAATACTGTTCCATTGCTCTCAAAGGTTTTCAGAAATCCTTCAAGTGATCAAGATTTGAAAAGTGTTCAAGCTCTCCTCTCCGCCACTTTCTGAAGTCTCACTTGCAAAGAAGAAGCCGGTTAAAGTTTGTGATCCTTCTTCTCTTCTTCTTTGTAGTGTTTGTGATCTTTACTTTGGAGAGGGAGAGTTGTAATCTTGTAAGGTTTCTCCACCTTCGGTGTGATTTCGAGAAGGAGGGTTTTGATAGTGGAAGAGTGGTGAGTGGTGTGGATCCTTGGACTAGTCGCCTCCTTGAGAAGGTGGATACCAAGTAAATACAAGAGTTAGCATTGCCTTCAAGTGTCCCCTGCGAACGAGTAAATTGATCAAGAAAATGAAGTGATCCATTCACCCCCTCCCCCTCTAGCTCAACCGATCCTAACAGTTTTGACTCATTTTCGAAATAAATCTAATATGAGTATGACCCAGTCTTTTGTGCCACAAGTTGGTTTCCTCTTGTTGTGTCAAGAGACACTTTATTGAGGGTAGGTCAATTGTATAGATGTTATTTTTCCTAAGTCCTTTAAGTCTGATTTTGGGGTTGTCAACGTTTTCAATTAAGCACCCAGAATTATCAAAGGTAACTAAGTATCCACTATCACTTAATTGGCTAATACTCAATAGGTTAAAATTAAAATTTTCAACTAATAGCACTTTTTGAATGACAAAATTGGAGTTAAGTTCGATGTTACCTCTTCCGATTACCTTAAGTTTATTGTCGTTGCCGAACGCAACTGACCCTAGGTTCTTCAGTTTGAGCTTAGTGAACTTCAACCTATCTCAAGTCATATGTCTGGAGCATCCACTATTTATCATCCATTGATCCAATTCCTACACATAAAGTAGTTGACTTGGATTCTTTTAATGGATTAAAAGATAGTTTGATTGAATTAAGCTCTCTATTTTTTCATTTCGCCCATACTAGGTTTTCAATAGTTATTAGGTTAGTTAATTTGAAAAATATTTTAAGTTGATACATTTTTTTTAAAGTTAATTTGTTTTAAAGATTAGATTAATTAAGAAATAAGTTAATTAAATTTTGAAAAATATTTTATCAGTGAAAAAATGATTTTAAGTTAATTAATTTTTGAAAAATAATTTTAAGTTAATTAATTTTTGAAAGATAATTTTAAGTTAATTAATTTTTGAAAGATAATTTCAAGTTAATTAAATTTTTGAAAAATAATTTCAAGTTAATTAAATTTTTGAAAGATAATTTCAAGTTAATTAATTTTTGAAAGATAATTTCAAGTTAATTAATTTTTGAAAAATAATTTTAAGTTAATTAATTTTTGAAAAATAATTTCAAGTTTATTAAATTATTGAAAAACTAATTTAAGTTGATTAATTTTTGAAAAGTAATTTTAAGTTGATTAATTTTTGAAAAATAATTTCAAGTTAATTAATTTTTGAAAAATCATTTTAAGTTAATTAATTTTTGAATCAAATTTCGAATTTCAATTCGAATTTTGAATATGAGTTTGAATTAATTTCGAATTTAATTTTTAATTTGAATTTGAATTAATTTTATTTACGAGTTTAATTTTGAATTTAAATTTATTTAAATTTGAATTAATTTTAATTACGAGTTTAATTTTGAATTTGTATTTGAGTTTATTTAAATTACTATTCCTTAGTCATCTCACCCGATCTAAATTTTCAATCAGGGAACGCTATAATTTGTGAGATGAATTAGATTCAATTTTTGGGTTTGGTTTAACTTTGTGTTAGATTCATGTTCAGCTTTGGGTTCAACAAGTAGGCATTTTTCGGATAAATTTCTGGGTTATGGTGAGTCACAAGGATCTCATTAAAATAACGATGCATTCGAGGTTTTCCAAATAGTCCTACCCATTGAACTTAGTACAAAACCTTGGTCTAACTGGTTAGGATCCATAAAGGGTAGCTTCGGTCAGTTCCACTTAGCCAAATGCACCAGGTCGAAGTCATATCTTCCTAGACATGCGATGACTAAGCTTCCTCAACGTACTATCATCCAATACTTCACCAGTACCGTGGATCAAGTTAAACCTAGCCCATTCTAACCTTAATTACCCTGCCGGGTAGTCTACTCTTGATTACCCTTATCAGGTAGATTAAGTTCGGAGGTGCCAGCTATTCTGGAGCCTCCATCTATTTTGAATTTTTGTTTACTTTTGATTTTATTTTGATTTAATTTTACATTTGAATTGATCTTTTAATTTAATAGTTTTTGTGTTTACTCCCCCTGGATCATAGCCTCGATATGGTCTATTGAGGTAATGTATTTGATCCTTAGGAACCCAATATTATCCAAGTCCAACTTGATTGATCAGGTTGGACTTGGGGACCCATGCTTGGACCATTTTTCTATTTATTTTTTTGTATAAGTGATAAATATGACTTATATTTCCTTTTTGATTTGAATCCTAGTCCAGTTCTATTGTAGATTGCCCTTTGTGTTCCAAGAATTAGGTCAAGGTTCTTGGAACCCAAAGAGAATCGTTCTAATGTTTTCTCCAGATCCTTGACCTGAGTTTTCAGGCTGAAATTCTCTTCCTCAAGTTTTTGGACTTGAGTTGAGTTTCCCATTTGAACCGGTTCAGTCAAAGATTCGGGGTTAGTCACTTCTTTAAGGACAACTACTTCCTTTAGAAGTGAATTAATTCTAAGATTAGACTTAGCTAATTTTCGTAACAAGTAATTGACTAGATTGATTAGTCGAGGGATACTTACAGAGGGATCGGGACCTTCGGAAATGGATACGGATCCGTGGATTCTTTCCAATTCTGCTTCCGACTCGCTCTCGCTCTCGGACACATCGATCTGGTCTCGGGCCATCAGGGCAAGAAGGCTCGTCTGTTCGAGCTCGTCGTCAGTATCCTCTTCTGAAGATTCTTCAAAGGTTGCTTTTAGCACCTTCTTCTTCCTCTGCTTCTTTGCATCCTTCTGATTGGGGCAGTTGGCCTTGATGTGCCCCTTCTGGTTGCACCCATAACAGATCACCTCAAACTTGACCTTTGAGCTGGGTTGAACCTCCTTTGATTGTACGGTTTTCTTTAGGTCTCTCTTGTTGAATCTCTTTTTCTTCTTGTAGAGCTTCTTCACAAGATTCACGAGTTCGGAGGTCAATTCGTCGTCTTCATCGTCTAAGTCGGGTTCGACTTTCGATTCAGGTTCAGTTCTTCGCTGTGATCTTGGTTCGCGTGTTCGACTGGTACCTGCAACCAAAGCAATACCTTTCTCGATTGGCTGTGTATTAGTTTGTTCATGCAATTCGAATTCTGAAAACAATTCATCTAGTCTAATGGAAGTTAAATCATTGGAGACTTTGTAGGCATCTACCATCAATGCCCACAATGTGCTTCTCGGAAAAGCATTAAGTGCGTACCTTATAATGTCCCTGTTCTCGACCTTTTGCCCGATAGCGTGGAGGGAGTTGAGGATGCCTTGAATCCGTGCATGGAGTTGACTTGCTGTCTCTCCTTCCTGCATTTTCAGATTATATAATTTATTGAACAAAAGATCTCTCTTGCTTACCTTGGTGTCGGAGGTACCATCGTGGAGTTCGATCAGCTTCTCCCAAAGCTCTTTTGCGCTGGAGAACGGTCCAACTCTGTTGAGTTCCTCCTTGGTCAGTCTGCATTGGAGGGTGCAGGTCGCTTTGGCATCAGCTTCTACCTTCTTGATTAGGGTCAGTTCCCATTTTTCGCAGGGTGTCGGTTTGCCGTCTTCGTCAGTTGGCAATTGTTTTCCAATCTTGATAATCATCCACGTGTTGAACTGTGTCTTGAGAAAGGTTTCCATTCGCCCCTTCCAATATCCGAAGTCTTCTCCGGAAAAAAATGGGGGGCGAACGGTGCTGAAACCCTCTTGTTGGGCCATTAGCGATATGCAAAAATAACGACAAGGTAGAAATGTCCCAAGACTAGGTCTTGGATTAGCAGTGCGGGAAATAAAGTTAAGAAATAGCGAACTCGAGTGGTGTTGCACCGGCCTCGAGCAAACCCGATTCGAAAAAAAATAATTAGAATATAGCTATTAAGCTAATTCTAATTGACTCCGTAAAACTGAAAATACCACAAAAAATTGCGTGATTGGTGGTTGCACCAGATCAACCCGACCCCGCTCTGATACCAATTGTTGGATCGAGACGCGCTAGAGGGGGGGGGGTGAATAGCGCTCGTGGCTTTCACTTTTCGTTTTGGAAATCTTACGAATAACGCAGCGGAAATAAATAAGATAACCAACACACAGAAGACTCCAAGATTTACTTGGTTCGGAGCCTAGGACGACTCCTACTCCAAGGCTCGTGATCGTTGATCGCTTACTGTGGGCAACAACTATATCGCGCAAAAGTTTGTACAACTGAGAATTACAATAAGTGCAATAATTAAAGTAAACTTATACCGACGATAGAATCTTAAAATCGCGGAGCTCCGGGTCGTCAGAAACTTGTAGCAACACTTCAGGGTGTTTTTAAGGCAGCGCGTTGTAGCTTGATCGCTTGGAAGATGATGTCTTGAGCCTCTGCCTCGAACCCCCTTTTAAACAGTGCTGGAGGCGCCTCCAAGCCTATCCGAGGCGCTTCCAGGCCGCCGAGTCGCACGCATGGATCAGCTCTGATCTGGTCACGCCTTATCCCACTGAAGGCGCCTCCATGCTGCTCCAAGGCGCCTCCAATGCCTGGTCCAAGGCACCTCCAGTGACCTCCGAGGCTCCTCCAGCGTCTCTAGACAGCACCCGAGGCGCCTCCAAGCCCCATAGAGGCGCCTCAGACACTGTTCATCCGAGGTCTAAATTGCTTCTTTGTTCCTGCAAAATGTGTTAGTCCCAAACACAAACCCTACAAAACAAAGTTAGCACAGAAACAATATGATAGATATAATTGACAGTCGTCGGACTGTCCGGGTCTGACTTCGGATTTCCAACCAGAAACCCTAGGTTGACTCGACGCCCACTGTTTCCTCTACGGGGAACGCGTCCTCACCTACTCCACTCAGGAGATTTACCTGTTACCAGTGCGATCCTCCAGATCGACTAGACTTTTACTCAGCGTTCGAAGCTTCTGGACTTTCTGCTGGACTTCCGCTTCCCGGCTTGTCCAGTCTTTCACTTGGTTCGCGACACTAGGACTTTCCACCTAAGACTTTCGCCTGAAGCTCTCGACCCGCCAAGACTTTCCGCATAGGGTTACTGGCCCCTATGACCTAGGGTTACCATCCCCTAGGGTTTTCTACCTGCCTAACCGCAGCTAGGACTTTCCTGAAACACTCAATTAAGTGCATTAGATCACAAAACAACTTAACTTTGAATTCCTTTGCCATTATCAAAACAATGGTCAATCGTCGGATGCTTCCCGCACCAACACCCTGGCCGATTCATGGAAAAGTATTGCCGACCAGATTTTAGAATGCCCCTAACTGGACTTAGCCGACCAGTTCTCCCAACGACTAGTGTTAGTAAGTTTTATCTGCTTCCTTTTTATATCCTTGAAATACTGCTAATCCTACCCGCGCTCTTGATAGACCTGTGTCATAGGGCTGAGCCTCTCCTAGACGTGGCCGGTCTGCATCGGGAGAACGAGTCCTTGAGGGCTCACATTCAAGAGATGGCGTCTCCTACGACTGTTGGTCGCGTTTTTGACCTAACAACCATTGGGAGCTTGCTCCAATCTCACCTGCAGATGGTGGAGGAGCAAAAGCGAACTACCAGGGACATGGCTCACACAGAGTCAGAGAAGGTGCAATCCTTGAAGATCACCCTGAAAACTAGCGAGTCCAAGTTTAAGTCTGAGGGCCTGAGGCGCGTCCAGATCCTGGCTGACTTGGAAGCGAAGGAGACAGAAGTGACCACCCTTTCTTTGCAGCTGCGGGAGCTCCAAGAGGCACACACCTCTCTGAAGACAGACCTGGCGGCTAAAACGATAGATCTGTCTACCAGCACTGATTGGGAGGCTGCCCTACAGAAGCAGTTAGAGGTGGCTCAGGTTGATCTCAAATCTGTGCAGGTGGAGCTTTCAGCGGCTAAGGCAGAGATAGTAACTGCTCACCATGAGGTGGCCAAGGCACGGGATGATATTGACAAAGCTAGGGAAGAGCTGAAGGATTACCAGGAGGGCGAGAGCTCCCATCTAGCATCTCACAAGACCTCCTTTCTAACTTCCAAAGAATTTAGATCTAAGATAGGCAATCTCATCGACCAAATGCTTTGTTATGGTGGCGCAGGGGCCTTGCTGCAGCTGCAAGAGAAAGGCCTGATCCGGTCGACTCCTCCTGAAAACTTCCTGGACCGAACTCGTCTCCTGAATGAGCTGCCTGACGAAGCTTTCCCTGCCTTTGAATAGTTTATGTTCCCTTGTGGCTGCCTCTATTTTGAGTGATGATGTAAAACTTCAAACTCCTGGGTGACTTTAATCTTGAAATTTCTTTTTTTTTTTAAGAAGTTGTGTAAGGCTTACGTGGGTGGACATGTTGTAGGATCAAAAAGCGCTAGAGGGGAGGTGAATAACGCTCGTGCCTAATTTTTCCAATTCATAAATACGCAACAGAATATAGAAGTAAACTAAAAGCAATCGCTAACACTTTTGGTTACTTGGTTTGGAGCCTGTGTCAACTCCTACTCCAAGGCCCGCGATCGTTGATCACTTTCGGTGGACAATCACTATAAGCTCGAGAATCTTTATAAGATTAATTACAAGTATTGAACTTAAAAAAATTATACCGACAATAAAAGATTATGGAAGTAGTTGTCGATTGTCGGAACAACTGTTGGGGTTGCAAGGTTGTAAACATAGTCCCACATTGAAAACACATGGGAAAGATCATGAGTTTATAAGAGAAAAGATATTTCCATTGGAATGAGGCCTTTTGGGTAGAGCCCAAGAGAAAAACCATGAGGGCTTAGGCCTAAAGTGGACAATATCATGTCATTGTGGAGATATCTAAATTCTTTTCGATCCTACAATTGGTATCAGAGAGCCCGGACTACTAGAAGGTTTAATCGCTAACTGTGCATAAGAGTTATGGTTTGATTGAGCCATGTGGGTACAATATTGACCTTGAACAAAGAAAGTGAGAGCTCCTATGTTCAGATCAAGAGAACCAGACACCAAGCAGGAAGTCCTAGTTGCGGCTAGGCAAGGAAGTCCTAGTAGGTCGGGTGGACCGAGGGGCAGGAAGACCTGGTGGGTCATCGGACGTAGGAAGCCTATGGTCCTTTGTTTGAGGGGGGGATTGTTGGGGTTGCAAGGTTGCAAACATAGTCCCACATTGAAAACACATGGGAAAGATCATGAGTTTATAAGAGAAAAGATATCTCCATTGGAATGAAGCCTTTTGGGTAGAGCCCAAGAGCAAAACCATGAGGGCTTAGGCCCAAAGTGGACAATATCATGCCATTGTGGAGATATCTAAATTCTTTTCGATCCTACACAGGGCACCATGAAGTTGCACCTGATCACAGTTGGGGGAGGTACTGGTAGAAGAAAGGGGACCCATCACTTGAAGGGATGGCAGTTGGAATGAAGAAGTGAAGGCATATCACCCTTTAAGGCGTTCCTTGGGGCAAGAAGAGGAAGCAGGAGCCGAAGTCGAAGGCAATTGCTGGCTCGAGGACGGAGGAGTAGAAGGTGTAGCAATCCTGGGTTGGACTTTTGCTTGGGTGGTCGCCTGCTCCTGGATGGGAACAGGAGCAGGAGAAGAGGGTGTAGTCTATGAGGAAAGTAGAGTAGTCACCCGGGCAGGAGTTTTGGCCTTTGAGGATGGCCGCGACTTAGGCAACCTCTGGGGTGATGATTGGATTGATGGAGTAACACGCCGTCTTTTGGGTTGAAGGTGTAGGCACTGCTCGGGAGCTGGAGAGGGAGTCCTCTCAATAGCAGCTACCTCACTGGGAAGTGATTCATCTTCAGGGGCCTCAGGGTCCCCTGACTGTTGAGCAGTAGCCCCTGCTGAGGCACTGGACTGGGAAACCTCCTGGCCAGCCATGATCTCTATACGTTGCTTCCGTAGGACTGCACTGGGCATCATGAAAGAGTCGAGGGCGAAGGCTTGAAACATGACAACTTCTGTAGATAAAGGAAAATACCTTAGTTATTGGAGATATGCAAGGAAAGTCGAGTGATCTTACCAAAAGGTACACTTAGAGGCATCTAGATGGGGCTTAGCCCGAACGTATACAACACGTTCTCCCATAGTAGAGAAGAGAGTCACAGTCACACTCCGTTCAGTTTTTCAGAGGCGGTCAAACAAACAGGCTGGTGCTGATGATCTCTCAACTCAAAGGGAGAGGGAAGATTGAGGCGCTATTCAACATGCCAGGTTATAGACTCGGGCAATTGGAAATAAAAAACGTGAGACTTCCAACCCTTATGGGAAGATGGCATGCCCTAAAAAAAATCTATACCCGGTCCTGGATTGCACCATGAAGAAGCCCGGCTCTGAGCGCTTAAGGGATTAGAAATGGTGAAAGAGTTGAGGAGTCAAGGGGATCTCATACAGACGACACAAAGATTACTATTCCACACATAGCACGGAAGGCATTAGGAGCAAACTGGGATAAAGGGATACCAAAATACCGACTCAAGGAGGAAAAGAAAGGATGGATAGGAAATGGAGACCGCTGAGAAGCTGATCTTTAAAGAAGGTCACAAAGCCGGTGGGAGGAGGATAAGGATGGTCATTGGGTCCGGGAACGCGAAGTTGGTATGCTTCAGAGAGCTGCAAACTAGATTGTATAGACTTGAGGCCACTCCTATCAAAATCCAAACGAAAATATGCGTACCATGGTACTACTATCTCGCCGGCCATTATCAAATCAACAAGCAAAGGAGCAAAAGATAAGGGAGAAGAATCACTTACACGGAAGGGAAAGTGACAAGCAGAAGCAAGCAAAGGAGGGAAGGTTGAAGGAAGACGAAGCGCTGATGGACAACTAGTAGAGGGCTTTAGGGTTTTTAAACCAAAACCCTTAAGGAGCATCGTGATTCAAGCTGGACAATTGAAACGACGGGCACACGGTAGCCGTAAGATCAAGAGGGGGAAGCGCCCTTGGGTTGTGTGTATAAAGCATGCGTCAGACATCATAACAAGAAAAGTTCATGGGACACGTGTCAGCTCCCTATGAAATGATATTTATGATGGAAAGGACAAGAAAATCATGGAGTTGATATGCAAATAGTGGCACCATACCTCACGAAGACCATGCCTCGAGGATAAAAAATTCAATGCGGCTATCTCGGGAAATAGAGTAGAAGGCGGTGGGAAGCGTCGATAAAAATTTAGCACCTTATCCCCACCTCGGAATCAGAGTAAGATTCAAATTTAACTAATGACTTATGTAATATGCTTCATGATAGTAAGAGGATTGGGCTAAGTCCACGAGCGCATCTCCTTCAGTCCCCAACGACCCCTCGGTCAGGATTCCAGACTCTCATCCCAGCGTGAGTTATAAGTGAGCATGCTCTCACGACCAACGACTTCTCGATCGAGACTCCAGGCTCTCACCCCAGCACGAGTTATAAGTGAGCATGCTCTCACGACCAATGACCACCCGGTCAGGATTTTAGACTCTCACCCTAGCACGAGTTATTAGTGATCATACTCTCACACCTCCATACTCTCGCCCTAGAGCGAGTTATAAGTGAGCATGCTCTCACGCCCCCAGACTCTCACCCTAGCATGAATTATAAGTGAGCATGCTCTCACGCCCCTAGACTCTCGCCCTGTTGGAGTGTATACTGAAAGCCTAAGCTTTGTAAACATTCATTATGAATAAAGAATCACATTTGGTCTAATTATCTACATTTGTTTTGTAGTTGTTCATTTAATTTATATTGTAGATAACATAGTATGTGGTGTCACATACAGAAGATGATGTTATCAGTACCTTATAAATTATAAACAGTAGCTCACGACCAGAATGGAAAGGAACAAACCATTAGAAGGTCGTAGTGTAATTAGGTATTAGTTTATCTTGACTATATAATTACACTAGTACACTCAGAGTGTATTGAGTAAGACCATTTGAGGTCGTTCCTTTTATACTGACTTTATAAAGGAACAAAGACCTCAGTTATTATGGAAGTGTGTGCTCTTAATCCTAATATAATAACAAGCACATATGTTTGATATTTATTTCTTTAATTTATCAATGGGTGAGATTTAGTTCGATGAATCAATAAACCCGATAAATTGGGAAATGGTATCACTCATAGTGTGTGTTGTTGATTATAGAAGGAAACTGTGTCCTAGTGATACTAGGTTGATAATGTCCTCAAGAGGAGCTCATAAAGATTGTCATGTTAAACCTGGACTTAGTCATGATAATAAGGTTGAGTGGTACTACTCTTGGACTTAGATATTAATTAAATGAGTTACTCACTAATTAGTGGACATTATCTTAAACAAGACTAACACACTCATAATAGAAGGGCAAAATGTAATTTGGGTAGTTCAATGATAGTTCTCAGTGGAATGAATTATCATTGATAAAATTAAGTTTGTGTTATGGGATGTTAATTTTAAGAAAACCAATTCCTCCTTGTCCCTCTTATTTATAGAGTACTATACATATACCCACCTTACCCACGGAACCAAGCTAGCCTTGCCTGAACCCAAGCTAGTATAATTAAATAAAAAGAAATTTAATTTTAGATTTTATTATTATGTGGAAGATATAATTTAAAGAAATTAAAATTAAAATATCTCTCTTGTAAAAGATTTAAAGATTAAAGATTAGATCTCCTTATTTTAGATTGAGAGTTTTTATTTTCTTTAAAATTATTCACATGTTAATAAAATTAAAATTATAGATATTTCATTAACCATGAAGAGATTTAAGAGAAATTTATTTTTAAATTTCGAGGAAAGTTTTAATTGTTGATTAAAACTTAATTCTTCTCTTGATGCCATTAGAGTTTATTTGAAATTTTATTTTATTTTTCTCAAATAAATCATGACAAAATTAAAAATTTTATTGTAATTAAATTTCTAATTTTAGGAATATAAAGAAGTGAGGTGCCTACAAGACACAACTCTATTGTTTTCTCCCCTTGGTGTTGTGCTCTCTTCCTCTTGTGGTTACTTCATCTCTTGGAGTTCTTGTGGGGATACTAGAAGAAGAAGAAAGAAAGCTAGCATCTCTTGGAGCTTTAGTATTTTGATTTTCTTAAAGTTCTTCCTTTGTAACCTTGCTTGGAGAAGAAGAAGGTGGTTGGTGGTTTCTCATCTTGGTAGATCGTTGCCCACACAACGTCCGAGGTTAGAAGAGGAATACGGTAGAAGATCAAGAGGTTTTTCTACAAGGTATAACTAGTAATTTCTATTTCCGCATCATGCTAGTTATTTATGGAAATAATACCAAATACAAGAGGCTTACGTTCTAGTATTTCGAATATGTTTTTTCGAAGTTGTGTTCTTTTGTTTCTTTCTTTTCCTTGTGATTTGATTGTTCTTTTTGGTTAACCTAAAGTTATTTTAGGAAATTAAATATTAGCTTTCTATTAAAGGTTTTGTCTAGTCGGTGGTGGTTGCTCCCATATCCAAGAAGGCCATGTGCCTCGCCACGTCAGTACTGGGAACCTTTTATGGAAATTAATATTTAATGGAATTAATAACTTAAGGAGACTTCGTGTTAAGTTCGAGATCCAAGTCAAAACCTAAAAGAACAAATAGATTAAGTTTTGGATCAAACGTGTTAAGTTCCGCAGGAGATCCAAAATTTTAATTTAAAAGAACACATGGTAGCTAGGAAAAGGTTCAGATCTTTGTACAAAATTTTTGTACAGTGGAACCTATAGGCTTTCCGAGTAGCAACCAACAAGTGGTATCAGAGCTAGGGTTTTGCCTCTGTGTATTTGGTATTTAGTTTAATTATGCACATGTCATACATAATTTAGGCAGGTTAATAGTAGGATGTGCTAACTCTATGGATGCAGGATCCAACTATTATGGCTTTTAGTTAATTATGTGTGTGATTGGACCCTTGGACATGTCAAGGGCAATTTATATGTGTGTGCATGATTGTATTAAAATAGTTTAGTTATTAGGATTTTATTTGATCTAGATACATATCCTTTTATGGAATATAGGATCAAATGTTTCTATTTATGTCGATCGAATCTTAAGCGTGGAACCTTCTAAGGACGGAACAGCAAGATGGATGACTGGTGAAATATGATGACAACGAGTTAAAGATGCTAATAGTTGAAAATTAGATTTTTATTTATTGCTTTTATATTGTTTCATGTTAGTACAAGTTTAGTGCTAGTTAAAATTCCTCATTTATAAATAACTAGTGAGAGAGTTTAAATCGGTCTCATTACTGGTTTGTAAGTGATGCAAACAAGCTTGCGCGTTGGCTCTGAGTGCCTTCCTCCATAACGGATGAGCTTGTTTGTGGATCACTAGAACAGACTTCCATTTTTGGATGACTATAGGAAGTTAATTAAGAGCGTGTGATCTTCCCCAACGGAAGGGGCATAATCTTATTAATGGACTTAGTGTCAAGTAATGGTGTACACTTAGACACATCTAATAGTATCCTATCGGAGTCACTGCTATTATTTGTGTGACCAAATAATACCAACTATTAATTTTATTTGTCAAAAGTTAGGTTGACAAGATAATAAAATTAATGGGTTTAAACCCTCCTTTTACAAATGTTGAATTTGTATACGTCCACACTAACGTGGCATACAAAATTCACGGTGTTTTAAGGTGTTGGTTAATTTAAAATAGTATTGTTTGAGGAATCAATATTATTCTAAATTTAGAGTTCTGACCAAAAGTTATTTGTGATTCTTAGATGACTTTCAACCATCATACTCAAAATACTTAAATTATAGATTGGAAAAGAAACGATATTGTTCTCCAAGCTATAAATTTCATTGCATGCAGTGAATCTACAAGAGGAGATTGAATATCATAGGAAATTGAGATGTGTTACATTGCTCAATGTCAAATGTACAACATCTAAAGATTACAATGATATAAACAATCTCGGAACTATCGATAGGAGACAAGAAGCTATGAGAAAGATAATAACCATGCAGAGGGTACTCGATCATATCCAAACATGATGCAAATCCGAGGAGAAATTGATGTCGAATGATCCTCAACCCTACTAAGTTTGGCGAACTATAATGAATAGGATTTATTCATGAACTACGAGGTGATCACAATGCTCAAATTCACTAAATGGTTCTACAGAAGGAAGAAGAAGAAATAAAGAAAGTGAATAAATCTCGGATGAAAAACAGTGCTTCATCGAGAGCTAAGAACCAAAACAAAGGTATATCTCATACTCTAGTTGTTGAAACATGTTTAGCGGTGTTATCTACCAGCACCTGGTGTGTAGATACGGGAGTCACTGATCATGTCTGCAATTCCTTGCAGGGGTTCCAGAAAACCCGACGACTATCTGAAGGAGAAATTACCGTCTACATGGGCAATGCTACTAAGGTGGCAGCTGTTGCAGTGGGAGACGTCTACTTATCTTTTAGTAGAAATAGGAATTTGGTTTTAAGAAATTGTCTTTATGTACCCAGTTTAGAAAGAATTTAATTCTAAACTAGATGGATATCATGTAGTTATTAAAATAAAGTGATTATTGCATTAGTTATTATATTTAAATCCAAATTAAAAGCAAAACATGAAATTTATAATTCATCTTCTAATTCTAATAAGAGAAAGAACCTTAAATGCATATCTAGCTATTAAGTAGGCATGGACTTAGTTCATTAGAGTTGGAAAATTCCAACTTAATCTTAAGGTAAAAGAGCAAGGGTATGAGCCAAAGTTAGAGTTGGTTACTTCGCAAGAGGAGGTTTTGAATATTTTGTCTCTTTCCGATTATTCAAGATATGGATACATTTACAAGCAGGTGCGATAAGTTCAAAGAATACTGTAGAAGAAGTAAAGTATCAGACACTATGTATTAAGAGTTTAGAATTACTTATCGAGGGATTCACGACCAAATGGTGTAGAATAGGACTCATGGAGATGGTTAGATCTGATGAGTTATACTTGGGATATGAATGAACTTAGTACTTCTAACTCCCATAGAATTGTGGAATGGATAAGACATATTGATTATGTAAAATGATAAGTTAGAATCTCAGGTTCTGTTGAGGATATCCCAAAGGGGGTGGTTTATTTATAGTCCTAAGGTCATTGCAATGTTTGAAGAAGCTATAAATGGATCTAAAGAAGAACTAGAGACATGTACTACACAAGATGAAGTACCAGAGAACCGGTCATGATACCCCTGTCAGGGCAAGATTCATGTTTTGGAGAGTCTTATCCAAAATGAAGATCCTAAGGCACAAGATATAGATCATCGGCAAAATAGAGTCCATAATAAGAACCACGATGGTGGCGGATGCAAGTGGATCTACAAAGGAAAAAAACAGGCTTGAGTACACAATCCTTTTCACAGATGAAGTCTATCATACTTATCCATTTATGGATTGAAAATGGATGTCAATTCAATGGAAGTAAGACATCCAAATTTATTGAAAAGCAAATCTGTAGCTCAATTCCATTTATGGACAAAGCATCTTAACATCTAATGTAATTGGATTTATTCAATGAGTCTTATAGGTATTTTACGATATTTTGTTAATTCACAATGGTATTTAATATTGTCCAAACAATGATAGGGAGATGGAGGATGAGAATGTGAATCTGAAGACGGTTTCTGAATGGAAGAGATGTCTCAGATAGAACATGGGAATGTAAGACGAATTTATCGGTAACAGTAAAAGGACTAGAGATTATATGCTAGTTTACCAAGCAGATGATTTACTCCCTGTGGGTTACACGGATTCCGACTTCCAATCAGATAGGTACAATAGTAAGTCTACATTAGGCTATGTGTTTACTTTAGGAGGTGAAGCCATTACATGGAGGAGTGTTAAGCAGAAATGCGTTTCTGACTCAACCATGGAAGCTGAGTATGTGGCAGCCTCTGAGGCAACCAAAGAAGCTGTGTGGCTCAGGAACTTCCTAATGGACTTAGATGTGATTCCTGGTTTGCCCAAAATCATCACAATTTATTGTGATAATAGTGGTGTAGTAGCAAACTCGAAGGAACCACGAGCTCATAAAATGAGTAAACATATAGAGCGCGAGTACCACCTGATATAAGACATCGTAAAGCGAGGAGAAGTTGTTGTCACCAAGATTGCATCAGCAGATAACTTGGCAGATTCTTTCACTAAGGCCCTTCCGGCGAAAGCTTTCGATCGGCATGTGGAGGGAATGGGAATCAGATGTATGGTAGAAGATATGGCAGCTTAGTCATTAGTATAAGTGGGAGATTGTTGGAGTGTATACTGAAAGCCTAAGCTTTGTAAACATTCATTATGAATAAAGAATCACATTTGGTCTAATTATCTACATTTGTTTTGTAGTTGTTCATTTAATTTATATTGTAGATAACATAGTATGTGGTGTCACATACAGAAGATGATGTTATCAGTACCTTATAAATTATAAACAGTAGCTCACGACCAGAATGGAAAGGAACAAACCATTAGAAGGTCGTAGTGTAATTAGGTATTAGTTTATCTTGACTATATAATTACACTAGTACACTCAGAGTGTATTGAGTAGGACCATTTGAGGTCGTTCCTTTTATACTGACTTTATAAAGGAACAAAGACCTCAGTTATTATGGAAGTGTGTGCTCTTAATCCTAATATAATAACAAGCACATATGTTTGATATTTATTTCTTTAATTTATCAATGGGTGAGATTTAGTTCGATGAATCAATAAACCCGATAAATTGGGAAATGGTATCACTCATAGTGTGTGTTGTTGATTATAGAAGGAAGTGATACTAGGTTGATAATGTCTCCCTAAAGATTGTCTTAAACCGGACTTGATAATAAGGAGTGGTACGATAGATATTAATTAAATGAACTCAGTGGATATCTTAAAGAGAACACTTGTAATTTGATTGTTGATAGTTCTGTGGAATGAATTATCATTGATAAAATTTTTCATGGATATTTTAAATCCTCATAGCCTCTTATTTAATACATAACCTGGAGAAAATTTTAGATTTTATTATGAAGATATAATTATTAAAATTAAAAGATTTAGATTAAAGATTATTGGAGAGTTTTTTATTTTCTCTTTAAAATTATTCACATGTTAATAAAATTAAAATTATAGATATTTCCTTTTATTAACCATGAAGAGATTTTAAAGAGAAATTTTATTTTTTAAAATTTCCGGAAACAAATAAGGAAAGTTTTAATTGTTGATTAAAACTTGTCCAATTTGCTTCCTCTTGATGTGGCCGGCCATTAGAGTTTATTTGGGAAATTTTATTTTATTTTTCTCAAATAAATCATGACAAGGAAATTAAGGAAATTTTATTGTAATTAAATTTCCTAATTTGCCTAGGCCAAGGAATATAAAAGAAGGGGTGAGGGTGCCTTCACAAGACACAACCTCTATTGTTTTCTCTCCCTTTCTCCTTGGTGTTGTGGCCGGCCATTACCCTCTCCCTTTCTTCCTCTTGTGGTGGCCGAATACTTCATCTCTCTTGGAGTTCTTGTGGTGGCCGGATACTACTTGGAGAAGAAGAAGAAGGAGGAGAGAAAGCTAGCATCTCTTGGAGCTTGGTTAGTATTTTGATTTTCTTCTTTGGTAAAGTTCTTCCTTTGTGGCCGAACCTTGCTTGGAGAAGAAGAAGGTGGTTGGTGGTTTCTCATCTTGGTAGATCGTTGCCCACACAACGTGGTTAGAAGAGAAGATCAAGGTATAACTAAATTTCTAATCATGCTAGTTATTTATACCAACAGCTACGTTCTAGTATTTCGAATATGTTTTTTCGAAGTTGTGTTCTTTTGTTTCTTTCTTTTCCTTGTGATTTGATTGTTCTTTTTGGTTAACCTAAAGTTATTTTAGGAAATTAAATATTAGCTTTCTATTAAAGGTTTTGTCTAGTCGGTGGTGGTTGCTCCCATATCCAAGAAGGCCATGTGCCTCGCCACGTCAGTACTGGGAACCTTTTATAGAAATTAATATTTAATGGAATTAATAACTTAAGGAGACTTGGGTCGAACGTGTTAAGTTCCGCAGGAGATCCAAGTCAAAACCTAAAAGAACAAATAGATTAAGTTTTGGATCAAACGTGTTAAGTTCCGCAGGAGATCCAAAATTTTAATTTAAAAGAACACATGGTAGCTAGGAAAAGGTTCAGATCTTTGTACAAAATTTTTGTACAGTGGAACCTATAGGCTTTCCGAGTAGCAACCAACACGCCCTAGCGCCAGTTATAAGTGAGCATGCTCTCATGACCAACGACCTCTCGATCGGACTCTAGACTCTCGCCCTAGCACGAGTTATAAGTGAGTATGCTCTAACACTCCCAAACTTTTGTCCCAGTGCGAGTTATAAGTGAGCATGCTCTCACGCCCCCAGACTCTCGCCCCAGCACGAGTTATAAGCGAGCATGGTCTCACAACCAACGACCTCCCGGTCGAAATTCAGACTCTCGCCCCAGTGAAAGTTATAAGTGAGCATGCTCTCACGACCAACGACCTCCCAGTCAGGATTCCAGACTCTCGCCTCAGCACAAGTTATAAGTGAGCATGATCTCACGCCTCTAGACTCTTGCCCCAGCACAAATTATAAGTGAGCACGCTCTCACAACCCCAGTCTCTCGCCTCAACATGAGTTATAAGTGAGCATGCTCTCACGCCCACAGACTCTCGCCCCAGCACGAGTTATAAGTGAGCATGCTGTCATGACCAACGACCTCTTAGTCGGGCTCCAGACTCTCATCCCAGTGTGAGTTATAAGTGAGCATGCTCTCATGCTCCCAGACTCTTGCCCTAGCATGAGTTATAAGTGAGCATGCTCTCACGCTCCCAGACTCTTGCCCCAGTGCGAGTTATAAGTGAGCATGCTCTCACGACCAACGACCTCGCGGTCAGGCTCCAGACTCTTGCCCCAGTGCGAGTTATAAGTGAGCATGCTCTCACGCTCCTAGACTCTCGCCCTAGCATAATTTATAAGTGAGCATGCTCTCACGCCCCCAGACTCTCGCCCCAGTGCGAGTTATAAGTGAGCATGTTCTCACGCCCTTATAACGATGACTGTATGGTATGATGCCAGAGAGTTCCAGTGGAAAAGGAGCAAAGAGACACGAATGAAGACTGAAACCTAATTAAATCTATAGTTACTTGATAAAATACAGGGGGCGCCCCTCAAAATCTCATTCTTACATCTGTACATCTGTAAAGGCATAAAGGGCATCTAAGCATTCAAAATTCTCTTCCAATACTAGCCGCAAGTCGGCACCTCCGGCAAAAGCGTTCTGCCTGACTTACTTGCTCCAGATGAATTCGAGCCTTTGCCAGCTCAGCGTGAGTCAACTGAATAACACGTCATTGTTGAGCGATGGTTTCATCTTTAATCCAGGCTTCTTCCTAAAGAAGGGATATAGAAGAGGCGTGTTTCTCTTTCAAATAGATCAGAAATTGGGCTTGGCTCTCCAGGTCTACATAAGCTTTATGTTTTAGCGCTACCTCAGCCCTGGCTTGATATTTAGTAGTTAACCAAAGTTCCTCAATTTCTCGGTGAAGGGAAGAGTGAAGATCCCTATCCCGCGTCATCTACCCTTTTGGGTAAGCAGTTAGGTCATATGATCCAATTGTTAATGGAGGTGTTGCAGTTCATCGAACTCATAGTTCAAATCCATGATTAAGGGGCATCAGTTAGAGGAAAGGAGGTAAACTTCTTTTAAAGAGGAGGAAGGGGGAAGTCAACTTTTATAGAAATTAAAGTGACCCTTCCCCCAAGGTTGATTGGGCAATTAAACAGGTTACAATATTGATGGTCTGGGAAAAAGAGCAGCATTTATAGTCATAATGATGAAGTAAATGAAATTAGGGTTTGGGTCTAGTCAATCGCGACTAGACTTAGAGGGAGGCTTGTGATACGGTGCATAAAGGTGGGGTCCGATAAGGTTAGGCAGTCAGGAGTCAAGGGGACGTGGTAGTTAGAAGTCAAGGGGGCGTGATAGTCAGAAGTCAATGGGATGTGGTAGTTAGAAGTCAAGGGAGCGTGATAGTCAAAAGTCAATGGGATGTGGTAGTTAGAAGTCAAGGGGACGTGAAAGTCAGAAGTCAAGGAGACGTGACAGTCAGCAGTTAGGGGAAAGAAGGAGTTAGACCACCTGACGTCATTAGTTGCATAATTCTCTGGCGAGTACTGACAAATTAGGATCCCAGATCAGAGACATGAGATGCAGCCTGGAGTAAGGCCTGACCTTCCCTCCCTGACTGCTCTGGTTTCCTCAACTCGATCTGCGTAAACAATCTTGGTGCTTTCAGTAAGACAACTCTCGGTTGACCATTCAGTACTCCAAGCATGAAAGAGGGGACCCTCGTCGCAGCTCGTCTCCCTCACCAAAACTCGGTCTAGGCGCCACACCCTAACAGTCAGCTTGAATGGCCCGTAGGCAAATTTGGGCGGGACAGAAGGCACTAGGTGACAACAATGTCAGGGAATCATAACTGTCTGTCAGGGAATAACGATCATATGTCAGGGAATATTCCAATGGTCTGGTGTCATCTTGAATAGAACCTTCTCTCAATCCATAAAGAGGGTGTCACGTGTCTTCCATCACCCAACAAACCCTGACACCTGATATTCTCTGACATCGGTCAGGCTCCAGAGGTACTCATGGTCATATAACAAGGGAGGTCTTCTCCCTTGAGCAGGTATGCACACATTTGCACTTGTCTTCTACAGTTTTTTTCCTTCCTACACTGTTCTTCTGGGGAAAAAGTACCTGACTTGAGCGTCGGAGGGCCTGTGCCGGGGACTTTTTCGATGGTTTCTGGTCTCTAACGCTCTATGTACTTGTCTAAGTGTGCGTAGAGCCCAAGTACCGCTGGTTTAATCACCATCATCTATCAGTATCACGTGGGGGTCTGTTTTCCTGGGCACATACGTTAGGGGTGTCACGCCCCCAAAGGAGTCTCTGCCAGACAAAAATTCGGCAACATCTCCTGTGTACCGGTGATAATCTGAAGCATAAGTACAAACAAAATATACATCAGCCACATGCGGCTGGAATATATACACAACCACGCAGTTAATAATCTCAGCCGACACGGCTGGACAAATATAACAACAACCACGTAGTTATATATATTTCTATCAGCCCACTCGGCTGAAATCAAAACCAACACAGCGGAAAAACATAAAACAAGCTCATACAAAACACATCAAGACACTGCTAGCCGGCTAGGCTTTATACAACAACCACAACAACACAAATACAACAACGCCAAATACACCAAATACACCGAATGCACCAAATAACGAATACAAGAAAACATAAGCGGAAACCCGAAACGCTCTTCGGATGTGACGTAGGACCCGGCAGACAGGATACTCCGAGCGACACTCCAACCATCTACCTGAAAACATAAAGATATACATGCGGTGGTGAGTATAGGTAACTCAGCGGGTAATAGAAAAGATAGTGCATGATCTATAAATAAACATAGAGATCAAAGGTATACAGTCTTAGTAGGGAATCAAAGAACATGATCCTACTATCATAATCAATGCATCTGAACATATCAGACCTACTAACCTGACATACATACTGTACAAACCACAACTGACATAATGATAGATACATACCCAATCTGGAATCGACACCTGGTACAATGGTCAGTAAACTCACCAGATCTGCAACAGATCTACTCGTGACACCTGTGCAATATAAATACGACTGCAAATACATGTAAAATAAATGACATGTATGCAGCATGACAACTATATGCAACAATCATATCGCAAACAAATGCAACATACCACAAACACATGCAACTAGTATCTACTAGGCATGTATGCAAATATATCTCCAACAATGCACCGCGCATCAAATGCAATGTGCATGCATGCTCCATGGTCACCCCCGCCACCTCTCTAGACACCACGACCCCTATATGGCCGAGAGGCTTGGGTCCGTGACAAACCGTACTAGCCTCTAGTACATGCACCGCTATAGGCGGTCGAGCGGATTGTCAGCTAAGTAGTTATATAACTACACAGCTAAGGGTCCCTAACCACTCATAACTCAAACCCTCTGACTACTATACCCTCAAGACCCACTACTCCAGAGTGGTCGAGGCTGACAGAACACTGAGCGGCTGAATGAGCGTGACAGGACTAGCTCCACTCCTAACTACCACTCTCCAACAGTGGTCGAAAGGACGGCTATAAACAACTGACGACTCTCTTAACCACAAGGAAGACGATAATCGTTAGATGCAATGAATGATGAACATGATATATATACATATATAATCATGATACCGACACTGTCATCATCAATGCAACCTCCAAACCACATGAGTACCCCACAATATGAGTATAATCATCATGATACCTCCATATATACTACCAACCACATGCGCACAACTACGCATGTATAATCAACCAAAGATCTCTAATAACCCCACAAGACACATGTACACAGAACATAAGTAAAATCAACCTATATCCTCCAGTAAAAACACATCAGACACATGTATATACAACAAATATACAATCAACACAACTCCTCCAATCATCACACCGGACAAATGTGTACACGACATACAAATGGACAATCATCCTATGAACACTGCAATGAACCATACACTACCATACACACTCTACATGTGCACAAATACCACAGAGTATAGATAATCCAAAGTGTAGACTGTATAAGAATTAAATAGATCATCACAAGGGTCAAGCATAAGTATCAAGCAGGAAAGTAACCAACAAACACGATATAAGGTAAAGCAGCCTAAATCATCACATAATAACCATGCACTAAGTTCAATAAAAATCTACATAGAGCCAAGGAAGAAATACCCGCCTTAAAATGTAGATCGTGCCAAGTAATCCCGCGTCGAGATGCTCGTCTCGTATCCAAGTCTTGCATCAATTAATATATATATATATATATATATATATATATATATATATATATATATATATATATATATATATATATATATATATATCTATATATATATATATATATATATATATATATATATATTATTTAGCTAAATTCATATGAATTAAATATCTAAATAAAATCTCTAATCCAATTAAGATCACTCCAATCAAATCGAATCTCTTACTAATCCCCCAAATCAACATATCATTTAATCCAATAACAATCTCCACATAATGATATCAAACCACAATAACCTATCATAAAAATCAAATCTCCATCATAAGTCCACAACCACCAAACATCCTCATCAACAACTAATCAAACCACCACATCTGATAATGCAATCAACAATCAATCCAATGATCCTAAGAATGATCACATAACAATCTACATCAACCAATCACCATATCCACAATTCCAACCCAATACAAACCCTAATCACTCCAACACATACCAATAACGATCATGTATCCATTTATATAAATCGTTCACCCAATAACCATTATAAGTCAACTCCAAAACTCACTTATCAAACACTACTCAAACCTCCTTAAAAATCCTTCAATCTTTCCAAACACAATCTACAATCCATCTACTAATCCAAACCAATGTGGAAATTAAATCAATCTTCAAAAACTCACCTAAAACCGGATATAGTTGATAGTGTTTCACCGCCATCTCTAGAGCTACTGCTGCCCCCTCCCACTCCCATCACCTACTAACCAAACAGCCCAATCCAGATTTAAAATCTTAACCAACAAAGGAGCAACGATCGGATATCTATACCTCATCCATGATCTGTTGGAGCCGTTCCTTGTCCACCAGAGAATCCATCCAGGCAGAAGAAGTGAGATCAAGCTCTCTGCCAAAAGGTATAGTCATAGAGAGGAACTCGTTCCATCAGGGCAGACGACGCCAGGCAGAAGGGGGAAACAGAAAGGCAATAGATCAATCAGCTATAGAACGATTTGAAATGTGATAATCGAATATAAAATGAGGAACAATCCATGCTAGGGCTCACCTTTATCCCCCCCCTCTTGGCCAAAGACTAACCTATGTAGCCGGCTATGCGATGGCAATGGAAATCTGGAGCTAGGGCACGACCGAATAGGGGCTCGGGTGCTCGATGCCCGCTGAGATACGAAGGCTCAGTCGAGGGTGGTCGAACGACAATAGCATCCGAAGAGGGGCGGCTTAGCTCCGGCATCTCGAGGATCGACAGATCTCAATGGTACGAGAGAGAGAGGGAGGAGGGAGGCTCGGCAACGACGATCGGGATGGACATCACCGGCGCGATCAAGAATCCCCGACATCAAGGTGGAGATGTGGTGGAAACCGAGAGAGAGGAGGAAGAGAAAGGTCGGGGAAGAGCCTCTGTCGGTGTCGGCGATCGACCGGAGAGGAATCACACGAGAAAGCCTCGGGAGGAAGAAAGCTCGCGCGTGAAGGGAAAACAGAATTGGGAAAGAAAGGAAAAGAAATAGGGATTATATACTTAGGTTTAAGTAATTAAACCCTAAGTCGATTTCTCAATCAAATCCCACCTTAATTGGGTATTCCAAACCGGCCTCCGTTGTACCCCGAATTTATTCCTTCAAAACGGGTCGTATAGACTCCGTTTAATCCCCAAAAATTTTCTAAAAAATTGAGAAAAATCCAATAAGATTTTTCGTCCAATAATATTAATTATTAAATTTTTTCGTTATCTTACAAGGGGTGTCTGAGTCGTCTCTCCGTCAACACCAATGACATCTCAATCGACCTTCGTTTGACTCAGATTCTAGACAGGATCAACCGTAAAATGTGATTTAGAATTTATACTCCATAATGTTATTGAAAATCAATAACACGACAACATAAGGTTGATTTTTTGTGTTTAAGTGTTGCTAATTTTTTGTGTTACTGATTTTCGAGAATTAGCAACACACAACAATAAGAAAATCAGCACCATTGTGTTGTTGATTTTCATAGCAACACAGAAAAATCAATCCTGTGTGACTGAATTTTAAAAATCAGCAACACAAATAGTGCTAATTCAATGATCACGTATGTGGTTTTGGAAATATCCAAATAACATAGTCTCTTTGTTCTTTTTTACTTATCTCTCTTTCCTATTTACTTCTCTCTTCTTTTTTACGGTTCATCAGGAAAAAATTACTTACCACTTTTTTTACTATGTTGTGATTTCGAAAAAACAGTAATATAATATTGTTACTAAAAATCAGCACAACATTGTGTAACTGATTTCAAAATTGGCAGCAATATTGTATAACTAATTTCAAACAGTAACACCATTGTGTTGATTTCCAAAATTAGCAACACAATGTTACTAATTTTTCAAAAATCAACAATAAAATGTTGTTAATTTTTCAACAACACAATATTGATGATTTTCGAAGGTGTTGCCAATTTAGGAAATCAGCAACACCGTATTACTGATTTTTGAAAATCAGTAATACAGAAAAATCTTTCAAATCATTTTTTTACTGCGTTGCTGATTTAAAAAATCAGTAGCATAATATTATTAATTTTTTAGTAATACAATGTTCCTAATTTATGAAATCAGTAATACATTATTGCTGTTTTTTAGAAATCAACAACACAATGTTATTGATTTTCGAAAACCAACAACAACATTGTTATTAATTTAAAATTTGAGAGATAATAACTTTTGATTCAGATTAAACTATATGACACATAATATATCAAATCAAAGCTCAATATCTTTGATTTTATATGTTATGTGTCTCATAGTTTAATTTGAATTAAAAGTTACCACCTCTTAAAGTTAAACTTGTAGTTATAGCAATTACAATTTTGTAGCTGCTACAACGTGTATATTGAGTAAATTTTGAGAGGTTATAACTTTTGACTTAAATTTAACCAGGGAACGCACAATATATCAAATTGAAGATCTCTGAATGAACCTCAATTTGATATATTATGCACCCGTGATTCAATTTCAGTCAAAAGTTATGCTCTTTTAAAATTTAAGTCAACAATAATATTGTTGCTGGTTTCTTAAAATCAACAACACATTGTAGTAACTATGAAATCGTAGTTGTTATAACTATAAATTATAACCGTGAAAGGTCATAACTTTTAATTCAAGTTGAACTGCAAGACGTATAAAATATCAAATTGAAGTTCATTCAGAGATCTTCGATTTGATATATTGTGCATCCCATGGTTAAATCTGAGTCAGGAGTTATCACCTCTTAAAGTTGAATTTGTAGTTATAACAACTATGATTTTATAGCTATTACAACGTGTATACTAAATAAATTTTGATAGAATATAACTTTTGACTCAGATTTAACCATGAGACATAATATATCAAATCAAGAATCTCTGAACGAACTTCGATTTGATATATTGTATATCTTGTGATTCAATCTCAATCAAAAGTTATGGTCTCTTAAAATTCAAGGCATCAACAATGTTGTTGCGTGTTTCTTAAAATCAGCAACATGTAGCAATTATAAAATCATAATTGCTATAACTATAAGTTATAACTTTGAGAGGTCATAACTTTTAATTCAGGTTGAACTATAGAATGCATAATATATCAAATCGAAGTTTGTTTAGAGATCTTCGATCTGATATATTGTACGTCACATGGTTAACTCTAAGTCAAAAGTTATAACCTCTCAAAATTTACTCAGTATATACGTTGTAGCAGCTACAAAATCGTAGCTACTACAACTACAAGTTCAACTTTAAAAGGTGATAATTTTTTATTCAGATTGAACTATGCAACACATAATATATCGAATTGATGATCTTTAAATGATCTTCTATTTGATATATTATACATCCTATAGTTCAACCAAATCCAAAGTTATGGCCTCTCAAAGTTATAACTTATAGTTGTAGCAGCTGCGATTTCATAGTTGCTATAACTTGTTACTGATTTTAAGAAACTAGTAACAACATTGTTGCTAACTTAAATTTTGAAAGACCATTATTTTTAACTGGGATTGAACCACAAGACACATAATATATCAAATCAAAGTTTGTCTAGAGATCTTTAATTTTATATATTATGTATCTTATGGTTAAATCTGAGGCAAATGCTATAACCTCTCAAAATTTACTTAGCATACATGTAGTAGCTATGCAATCGTAGTTGCTACAACTACAAGTTCAAATTTAACAGGTGATAACTTTTGACTCATATTTAACCATGAAATACACAATATATCAAATAAAAAATCTTTGAATGAACAATGATTTGATATATTATATGTTCTATACTTCAACCCAAATCAAAAGTTATAGCTTCTTAAAGTTATAACATAAAGTTGTAGCAACTATGATTTCGTAGCTGCCACAACGTATTGCCAATTTTAAGAAACCAACAATAATGTTGTTGCTGGATTAAACTTTGAGAGATCATGACTTTTGACTGGGATTGAATCACAAGACACATAATATATCAAATTGAAGTTCATTCAGAGATCTTCAAATTGATATATTATAGTACCATGGTTAAATCTGAGTTAAAAGTTATGCCCTCTTAAAATTTACTCAGAATACATGTTGTAGCAGCTTTTAAACCATAGTTGCCACAACTACAAGTTTAACTTTAAGAGATGATAACTTTTGATTCAGATTGAACTATGAGATACATAATATATCAAATTGAAGAGGTGATATATTATGTGTAACGACCACCCTTCTTACTACTACTCTCTAAGGGTGACCGTTACTTAACTACTATAAATTCTTACTTAACTAGTATGCCAAACTGTACTTAACTTTTTTTTTTTCCAGAAACTTAAAATTTCGACAGAGTGTATGCAGTACAGCAGGACTAAAATGCAATACAATACTGACATGCATATATAACAGATAATAACAGAAACTATACACACTATATCTCAATGCAAACACAACAGTATCTACTTATTAATTAGAACTCATCTCAGCATGCAATCTAAAACAAGAATGAACTCAAACGACATGGAGTATAAAATACAATCTCAAATGTTTCTTATCCACTAAAACATAAAAACTCAATAACATCCCAAGTCTCTCCCAAAGTCCTGGCATCACACACCATCCGCACCTCCTCGTCGCCTTCCTTTGCTAAGCTTTTCCTTTCCTTTATCTGCAGTAAGAGGAAATGCAATCTATAAGTAAAATTGCTTAGTAAGCGCTATCTAACTCACAAAATCTCGATATGCATGTACATATATCTATAACATAAACTAACTGAATGCTTACTGAAAACTACTCATGCTCATCTAATAGTAAGGAATCAAACAGGCTGATATGCTAAACATGTAAAGCTGCTCATGCTCATCTACTAGCAAATAACAGCAAGCTAATCTAAATAACATGCTAGCATGAAAGAAAACTAAAAGTTGTTGATTTTAAAATAAAGTGAAACTTATTTCATTTGTTCTAAACTTATTCTTTTATTTCACTTGTTTGAAAACTTATACTTTAATACTTTAAAATAATAATCAACTTCTCTTGGGCCCAGGCGTAGTACCAAAGCGCGCTCCCTAATAGAGACTGTGGTAGCTAGTCACAAGTCCTACGAGGGTAAAGACCTTGGTCTTACCAGGGCCAAGACCTTGGAATTGGTCACCTGGATCTGTTTAACGACAACCTTGGAAGTCGGGTACTAGCCTCTTCAAAGTAAAATATCTTAATTATTTCTTCTTTAAATGTCTTGACATTTTAACAAGCACCTTTTGTGTCAAAATTCCTAAAGTCTTGACTTTGGGATCTACTTAAGGCCTTGGCCTTTTTCTTTCTTTTCTTTATCTTTCTTATCCTTGTTAATACCTCTAATAAAAGGATGTCTCATACAAAACTGCACTAAAATTCTTATTAACATTGCACTGAAATGCTTAACAGAATTGCATGGAAATACTTAATAAAACTGTACTGAAATACTTAATAAAATCTACTCTAAGATTGGAGTTCTACATATATGTAACGACCACCCTTCTTACTATACTATACTACTCTCTAAGGATGACCATTACTTAACTATTACTCTACTTACTAGTGTCACTTATGCTATTATTAGCAACACTTAAATTTATCACGGCCCCAGAGAAGTTCCTACCGAAAAATTTCGGCAGAGTCTCCCCTGTACCGGTGACAATAATCATCAATACATGCAAAATAAACCATCAGCCATATGCGGCTGGTATATATATTTCACAACCACGCAGTAATAAGACACAACAACTTAAAAATAACTATTCTAGCAATAGCAAATGAATAAAGCTCAACAGTGGAAAACAACCAAACTAACAATGCAGAATAGACTCAATTAGCAACATAGAAAAAGAAACAACTCTTTAACAATCTCAACTTTTCTAATAACATTAAAGAAGGACTCTAAACAACTTCTTAGCCAAGTCCCGAGGCTTCCATAGTTCAACATCACACACCATCCATCACGCATCCTCCTTGTCGCCTTCCTCTTTATACTTTAGCTTTTCCTTTATCTGCAGTAGGAGGAAAATAAATCTATAAGCGAAATGCTTAGTAAGTACTAAACTATCTCACAAAAACTCGAAAGTGCATAAGATACAAAGGATGCTAAAACTGAAATGCTAAAAAGAAAAGCTACACATGCTCATCTAATAGCAAAGCACTAAAATAATCTGCATACTCATGATATACAAGAATAAATCTGCATGCTGGAAATAAAGCTAATCATGCTCAATAAACTCATAAGGAAAGCAAATGAAAACCAATACTGTATGCTTAGAATTATAAGAGCTAAACTTTGCTAGTTCTAAACATAGGTGATACTTGTTTCATTTACTAATAGCCTTATACTTGAAATTAATATTTAACTTTCTTCTTCTCTTTCTTTAGGCCCAGGCTTAGTACCAAATGCGCGCTCTCTAATAGAGACTGAGGTAGCGAGCCTCCAGTCCTATGAGGGTAAAGACCTTGGTCTTACCAGGGCCAAGACCTTAGAATTGGTCACCTGGATTTGTTTAACGACAACCTTGGAAGTCGGGTACTAGCCTCTTACTTTAAATTACTTGTTATCTTTTCTAACTAGACCTTGGTCTTTTCTCTACTCATAATCCCCTAAAAAGGTTTAATAGATCACATAATTGTTCCACTAAAATACATGGCTGCTCATGCTGGTTAAAATAGTAAATGAAAACTAAAGAACCTGCTCATGTATATCTAGTAATAAAGAAAGCTGGCCATGCTCAACTTATGGCATATAAAAACTAGGAAATAGATCTGCATGCTCATCTAGATAGTAGCAAGTAAAGCATATCTAAACCTTATGCTAGAATAAAGAAACTCAAATCTGTATCCTAGAATGAATGTATCAAGAAAGCATATTTAAACTGCACTTAATGAAACATGCTCTTAATGAAATTCTGCACTCAATGGAATATAACCGCACTGAATGAAAAGAAAACTGCACTGCTAAAGAACAAGATGCTTAAGTAAATTCTGCACTTAATGAACAACAAAACTGCACTGCTAAATGTATTGTTCCCGCCTAATTGCCTACTACAATTACCAAAGAACCAAACTTAACCGTAAGTTCCAAATGGCCCGGTTCATGCCTGCAGAAATGCAAAAGGAATGGGGCTGTTCTAAGCTCCAAATGAAGCTGTTCGTGCCCCTATCGTAGCGTAGATTAAACTAAGGTACTACACAATACAACTAAATTGTATGCTCCAACTATCATAGCTATTTGGACTCAGCTATATAGGTTTTATCCCCCATTAAGCCCATTGAGACGTATGAGGCTATATTGCTAGTAATATTCACATCAACTGAATTTAATCTCTTTTGGCAACAATTCAACTAGATAGGAATCAGGATTCATCAACACAAATATCCAAAAGAGACAAGATAACAACACAAACCATAGTGCCCTAACAGTAGTCCCCAATTCGTCCATCAACCATACTAGGATCACAAACAGAACATAATCCAACAAATCCGAAGCAAGCAACTCACGGCAGCAAACCCTAGCAACAATCTGATTCTATACAGCCTTCCAAAAACAAAGGAAAGATTCAAAAACTCTTAGAAATCTCGAATTTCTGTACAGCATGTTCCAAAGCAACGAGACAAGAATCCGAAACCCCATTTCATGGCAGATTCAAAAACAAGGAGAAATACAATCCGAAAACCCTAAGTTCGGAGCAACTCCTACCACAGGTGAGTAGTACTTACTAGGTTTTCTTGGACTTACAACCGAAGGAGAAGACTTCTAAGGTTCGGAGAAGTGAAGATCTCGGCCACTTCCTCACCTCTATGTGCTCTCCTCGACGAGGTGATTGTGATAGTGAAGAAAACTTCTTGGAGGCCACCTTAGCCGACGGCCGGAGACGCCCTAGCTTCCAGCTGCGATTTCGCCCATGAAGAGGAAGAATGGAGCCGTCGGGAGAGAAAGGTGAGGAAAGGTTTAGGTTTTGGAAAATAATCCCTAAGTTCTCCCTTTAATAACTAACTATTTCTATTATCAACTACCCTTTAAATATATATTGTCCCTTATTTGATCAACATCACCCGCTGGTACACTTGGTTAGCTGCATTCGATTAAGGCTCGAGTTCGGCCGAGGTTGCTGGTTCGAACCTCGGCTTGGACATTTTTTGTCAAAACTTCTTTCGTTTAGTAAAAATACCAAACGACCTCCAAAAATTACAAAAAAATACTCTAAAAATTCCTAAAAATCTCTAGAATATTTCTATAGCATTTCTAAGTATTAATAAGGACTTTTAGAAGTTGAAATAAGGAAAATTAGGTCGTTACAATATAATACATATCAAAATCTGCATGTCATACTTATCAAAATCTGCATAGCAAAGAAATCTAGAGATCTAAAATCGATACTGCTCATGCTTGAATCTATAGCAAGGAAATAGCAATATAGTTCAATACTGCCCATGCTCAAACCCATAACAAAGAAATGGAAATAAGATCCAATACTGCTCATGCTCAAGTCTATAGCAACGAAATAGAAAAATGAAAGTTGATCATGCATATTCAATAGCAAAGGGAAAAGCTAGAAAAAGATACTGCTCGAGCTCTACTAGTAGGAAGGTGGAAAAATCTGACTTCTTCAAGTATGCTACAACAGAATTAAATAAATGAAACCACATCTGAATTCCTTATGCATGCTTCAAAATAAGAATCAAAGAATCTACCCATTCTAAATTAATTCCAACCGAATTCCACAGAAGTTTCAAAAGAAGCGACTTTTTACCCTTTTTCCATTGCCCAATACCAAGTTAAGTTTGCTGTAATGCTTTAACATAAAGACCTATACAAAAACTTATTCACAGCTTATGTTTTTTTTATAGAGTAAAGGAAACTTTAAGCATGCTTCAAAACAAACTGAAACCGAGCAATGACAATGAACCAAACTACATGTTAAAAATTAATCTAACTCATATGCCTTATCTATGCACTATATTTATTTTCTTTTCTTTTCCTTTGAGGTTCACAGCAGCAATCATCTAAAACAAGGAAGCTCACGGCAGATTAGTATACTCTGCCTAATATCAATTCCCCTCTTGTATCCTTAATGAAGCTCACGGCAGAGACCTTTTAAAAACCATTCATCTTCACGGCATACTCAAAAATACAAGGAAAACACCAAATCAAATTCGGAACAACTCTTACCGCATGTGAGTAGCAACTTACCGAGGTGTTCTTGGACTTACAACCGAAGGAAAGGACTTCTAATGCTTCTAGGGTTTTGGTTGGCTTGCGATTTTGGCCTCCTCTTCGTGCTCACATCTTCCTTCTTGACAAGAGGAGCTCAGATCCGAGAAGAGCTCGCGGAGATCCTCCTTGGTCGGCCGCCGGAGACGAAGCTAGGGCTTCATTTTTCTTCGCTCGGGCAGAATCGACGCAAGCAGAAGAGGAAGAAGGGAGAAGGAATTAGGTTAGGTAACGGTAAAACCTAAGTTCCCTCTTTATAACTAGGGCATTCTGTTATCTAACTATTACTTAAGTATATTTCACTTCCCTTCTTATTAAGAAACATCCGCTTGATCACTTGGCTATTGCGCTTCGCTTAAGGTTCGGGTCGGCTGGGGTTTGTGGGTTCGAATCTCGGCATGGACATTATTTTTGTTGAAACTTCTTTCGTTTAGTAAAAATACTAAACGACCTCCAAAAATTACATTAAAATACTCTAAATATTTCTAAAAATCTCTAGAATATTTCTATCGCATTTTCAAATATTTTTAAACCACAATTAGAACTCTAAATGAGGAAATTCGGGTTGTTATAATTCCCCATACCTTATAAAAAGTTTGTCCTCGAACTTAGAATAATTCTGGATACTTTTGTCTTATACTGTCCTCACGCTCCCAAGTAACTTCCTCATGCTTCTGGTTCTGCCAGATGACCTTCACTAGTGGCACTTCTTTGTTTCTTAATCTCTTAACTTCTCTGTCCAATATCTGTGTAGGTCTGCTCTCATAGCTAAGATCCTCCTGGATCTACATTGACTGAGGCTGAATCACTTGGCTAGGGTCGTGAAGACACTTCTTTAACATGGAGACATGAAATACATTATGTATTGCTGATATGTCTTGAGGTAAGTCCAGCTTGTATGCTACCTTCCCAATCCTTTCTGTGATCAGGTAGGGTCCCACGTAGCAGGGACTTAACTTGCCCTTCTTGCCAAATCTCATCACCCCCTTCATCAGAGCAACTTTGAGAAAAACTGAATCCCCTACTTGGAATTTCAGTGGCCTACAGCGTGTGTCAGCATAACTCTTCTGTCTACTCTGGGCAGTCTCAATTCTCTGTCTGATCTTCTGGATAGCCTGAGTAGTCTCATCTATCAGCTCTATCTGAATGCCCAGTTCCACTTCCATTTCTTTTCTTTCACCTACTTCTTGCCAGCAAATGGGTGATCTGCACTTTCTTCCATACAACGCCTCATAAGGTGCCATCTTGATGGTGGCCTGATAGCTATTGTTGTAGGCAAACTCGGCTAAGCATAGATACTTGCACCAACTTCCCTTGAAATCTAGTGCACAAGCTCTGAGCATATCTTCTAAAATCTGATTTACTCGCTCTATCTGTCCATCAGTCTGAGGATGGAAGGCTATGCTGAACTTGAGTTTGGTGCCTAGTGCATTCTGAACACACTCCCAAAAATGAGAGGTGAAGCACCCATCTCTATCAGACACAATAGATTTTGGAACTCCGTGAAGTCTGATCACTTCCTTAACATATAGTTGTGCCAACTGCTCTATAGAATGGGACACCTTGATGGCTAGAAAATGGGCAGACTTGGTCAATCTATCCACTATTACCCATATTGCATCATATCCATTCGTGGTTCTTGGAAGACCTATCATAAAGTTCATGGATATATCTTCCCACTTCCATTCTGGTATTGGGAGAGGTTGTAACATTCCTCCTGGTCTCTGGTGCTCTGCTTTGACTTTCTGGTATGTCAGGTAGGTACTGACATACTTTGCAACATCTCTTTTGAGTCCAGACCACCAGAATCTCTATTTCACATCTTGATACATCTTGGTTGAACCAGGATGCATGGAGTAAGGTGTACTATGAGATTTTTCTAAAATTTTCTTTCTTAACTCTTCATCATTGGGGACACAAAGGCGGTTCCCCTGATAGAGGATTCCACTGTCTGATACTCAAAACTCTGAATTGTCTTCTTCTTGTATTCCTTGCTTGATCCTTTGGATATTTGGATCTTCCCTTTGCTTTCTCTGTATATCCTCAAGCAGGGTTGACTCTAAGGTCAATGTAGAGAGTTGCCCATAAATAACTTCAAGTCTGAAATCTGACAACTCCTTCTGCAGTGGCAAGGATAATGATGACAAAGACATCAGGAGTGCACTGGACTTTCTGCTCAGTGCATCTGCCACTCTGTTAGCTTTGCCTGGGTGGTAGAGGATTTCACAGTCATAATCTTTAACCAACTCTAGCCACCTGCGCTGTCTCATGTTTAAGTCTTTCTGGGTGAAGAAATACTTTAAACTCTAATGGTCTGTGAAGATTCTGCACTGGACTCCATACAAGTGGTGTCGCCAGAGTTTCAGTGCAAAGACCACGGCTGCCATCTCAAGATCATGAGTGGGGTAGTTCTTCTCATAGTCTTTGAGTTGTCTGGAAGCATAAGCTATAACTTTTCCTTCTTGCATGAGTACAACTCCTAGGCCCATCTTGGAAGCATCGCTGTAGATGTCAAAACTCTTGTCACTTTCTGGAACTGTCAGAATGGGAGCACTGGTCAGTCTCTTCTTTAGCTCTTGGAAACTCTGCTCACATTTGTCTGACCATTCAAACTTCTTGTCCTTCCTCGTTAGGGCTGTTAGTGGAGAGGGTATCTTGGAAAAATCCTCCACAAATTTTCTGTAATACCCAGCTAAACCAAGGAAACTTATGATCTCTCTAACGTTCTTGGGCCTATGCCAATTATTGACAGCCTCTATCTTGGTAGGATCCACTTGGATGCCTTCTTTAGAAATAATGTGACCTAGAAACGCCACCTGATTTAACCAGAACTCGCACTTCAAGAATTTGGCATAAAGCTGTTTTTGCTGTAGGGTCTGCAGGACTATTCTCAAGTGCGTGTCATGCTCCTCTAGGGTTCTAGAATAGAATAGAATGTCGTCGATGAACATGATGATAAATTTGTCAAGGTATTCTCTGAACACTCTATTCATCAAGTCCATGAAGACTACAGGTGCATTGGTCACTCCAAAAGGCATGACTACAAACTCATAGTGTCTATATCTGGTCCTGAAAGCTGTCCTGGGTATATCACTTTCTTTAACCTTCAGCTGGTGATATCCCGAGCGTAAATCTATCTTAGAGAAAACTGTTGCTCCTCTTAGCTGATCAAAGAGATCATCTATTCTGTGATGAGGGTACTTGTCCTTAACTGTTACTTTGCTCAATGCTCTAAAATCTACGCACATCCGCATAGATCCATCTTTCTTCTTAACGAACAACACTGGAGCTCCCCAGGGTGAATGACTAGGGCGGATGAAACCCTTGTCAAGCAACTCCTGGAGTTGTTCTTGTAGCTCTTTCAGCTCTGCTGGAGACATGCGGTATGGAGCTTTTGAAATTAGACCGGTACCAGGAACCAATTCAATTTCAAACTCCACTTCTCTGTTGGGAGGTAGTCTAGGTAGCTCTTCTGGGAATACCTCTGGATACTCACAGACTACCCGAACATCTTCCTGCTTGGGTCCTTTTTGTCCTTCTGTTCTGCTTACTTGCTTGGGGTTTCTGGTTCCCCACTGTCTTGTCTTCGATCTTGACTGGCTTGTGTTGCGCTCGTTGTGCCTTGATGCTGTTTAGATAGTGCTCAGCGACTAATGCTCTACTGACTAGCTCTTCGCCAGTCTGGGGCTGGTGAGTTCCACTATTCACATTAAGTGCTATCACTGGTCTCAGCATCCTGAGTATCAGTCTGACTCGTTCCTTCTCTGTACTTACTAGCTCTGGACAGAGACGAGCTAGCCTATTGAATCTTTTAACTGCTTCTTCCACTGACAGGTCACCTTGTCTGAATTCTATAAACTCTTCATAGTGTTTATTTGTGATCCGTTGGTGGAAGAATTCTTTGTGAAACTCTGTCTCGGAGTCAGTCCAGCTCATCCGATTAACTACTCTCTTGCTCTTAACTCTCTCCCACCACATACGAGCATCTCCAGCCAGGCAGAAGGAGGCACACTTGACCTTCTCGACTTCTGGCCAGTCAAGAAGCTCCATTGTGCTCTCTAGTGTCTTGAACCAAGCTTGAGCATCCCAAGGCTCAGTCGTGCCTGAGAAGTTTTCTGGTTTCAGCTTCAGCCACTGGATGAGATATGCTTCTTGCCTTTGAGGTGCTGTGGCGACTTCCTGAGTAACTGGTGGGTCCTCAGTCACCAATGGAGTCCCCACATTTATGGTTGGGGAAGTGGTAGGAACTGACTGCTGATTAGCCATCAGATTGACAATCACTTATTGCTGCTCTACTACTTGTCTCTGGAGTTGAGCAACAACTTCAAAAAGATTGGTCTCAATTGTTCTGGGCTCCTCGTTCTCCTGAGCTCGGTTTTCAGTACGAGTGGTACGGGGATGCCCTCTTCTTGACATCTCGTCATGCAGAGGGAAAACTTGAAATCATCACTATACTTTCTAGATATATCTTACTTAAGCATGATTCTTGACTTTAAACACATATGAGCAGGTACTTCTAAACATTTCTCTATACTGCAAGCACTAAAGGAAAAGCATAAAAGAAAGTATAAATACATTCTTACTTGAAGACGGCAAGGCTGGTGCTGATGTGTGATGCTGGAGAATAGGAACTGCTCTGATACCAACTGTAACGACCACCCTTCTTACTACTACTCTCTAAGGGTGACCGTTACTTAACTACTATAAATTCTTACTTAACTAGTATGACAAACTGTACTTAACTTTTTTTTTTCTAGAAACTTAAAATTTCGGCAGAGTGTATGCAGTACAGTAGGACTAAAATGCAATACAATACTGACATGCATATATAACACATAATAACAGAAACTATACACACTATATCTCAATGCAAACACAACAGTATCTAGTTATTAATCAGAACTCATCTCAGCATGCAATCTAAAACAAGAATGAACTCAAACGACATGGAGTATAAAATACAATCTCAAATGTTTCTTATCCACTAAAACGCAAAAACTCGATAACATCCCAAGTCTCTCCCATAGTCCTGGCATCACACACCATCCGCACCTCCTCGTCTCCTTCCTTTGCTATAGCTTTTCCTTTTCTTTATCTGCAGTAAGAGGAAATGCAATCTATAAGCAAAATTGCTTAGTAAGCGCTATCTAACTCACAAAATCTCGATATGCATGTACATATATCTATAACATAAACTAACTGAATGCTTACTGAAAACTACTCATGCTCATCTAATAGTAAGGAATCAAACAGGCTGATATGCTAAACATGTAAAGCTGCTCATGCTCATCTACTAGCAAATAATAGTAAGCTAATCTAAATAACATGCTAGCATAAAAGAAAACTAAAACTTGCTGATTATAAAACAAAGTGAAACTTATTTCATTTGTTCTAAACTTATTCTTTTATTTCACTTGTTTGAAAACTTATACTTTAATACTTTAAAATAATAATCAACTTCTCTTGGGCCCAGGCGTAGTACCAAAGCGCGCTCCCTAATAGAGACTGTGGTAGCTAGTCACAAGTCCTACGAGGGTAAAGACCTTGGTCTTACCAGGGCCAAGACCTTGGAATTGGTCACCTGGATCTGTTTAACGACAACCTTGAAAGTCGGGTACTAGCCTCTTCAAAGTAAAATATCTTAATTACTTCTTCTTTAAATGTCTTAACATTTTAACAAGCACCTTGTGTGCCAAAATTCCTAAAGTCTTGACTTTGGGATCTACTTAAGGCCTTGGCCTTTTTCTTTCTTTTCTTTATCTTTCTTATCCTTGTTAATACCTCTAATAAAAGGATGTCTCATACAAAACTACACTAAAATGCTTATTAACATTGCACTGAAATGCTTAACAGAATTGCATGGAAATACTTAATAAAACTGTACTGAAATGCTTAATAAAATCTACTCTAAGATTGGAGTTCTGCATATAATACATATCAAAATCTACATGCCATACTTATCAAAATATGCATAGCAAAGAAATCTAGAGATCTAAAATCGATACTGCTCATGCTTGAATCTATAGCACGGAAATAGCAATATAGTTCAATACTGCCCATGCTCAAACCCATAACAAAGAAATAGAAATAAGATCCAATACTGCTCATGCGAAAGTCTATAGCAACGAAATAGAAAAATGAAAGCTGATCATGCATATTCAATAGCAAAGGGAAAAGCTAGAAAAAGATACTGCTCGAGCTCTACTAGTAGTAAGGTGGAAAAATCTGACTTCTTCAAGTATGCTACAACATAATTAAATAAATGAAACCACATCTGAATTCCTTAAGCATGCTTCAAAATAAGAATCAAAGAATCTACCCATTCTAAATTAATTCCAACCGAATTCCACAGAAGTTTCAAAAGAAGCGACTTTTTACCCTTTTTCCATTGCCCAATACCAAGTTAAGTTTGCTGTAATGCTTTAACATAAAGACCTATACAAAAACTTATTCACAGCTTATGTTTTTTTTATAGAGTAAAGGAAACTTTAAGCATGCTTCAAAACAAACTGAAACCGAGCAATGACAATGAACCAAACTACATGTTAAAAATTAATCTAACTCATATGCCTTATCTATGCACTATATTTATTTTCTTTTCTTTTCCTTTGAGGTTCACAACAGTAATCATCTAAAACAAGGAAGCTCACGGCAGATTAGTATACTCTGCCTAATATCAATTCCCCTCTTGTATCCTTAATGAAGCTCACGGCAGAGACCTTTTAAAAACCATTCATCTTCACGGCATACTCAAAAATACAAGGAAAATACCAAATCAAATTCGGAACAACTCTTACCGCAGGTGAGTAGCAACTTACCGAGGTGTTCTTGGACTTACAACCGAAGGAAAGGACTTCTAATGCTTCTAGGGTTTCGGTTGGCTTGCGATTTTGGCCTCCTCTTCGTCCTCACGGCTTCCTTCTTGACAAGAGGAGCTCAGATCCGAGAAGAGCTTGTTGGTGCAATATCCCTTAGGTCAAGGTTGACTGGGTTGACCAAGCTTGAGTCTTGGTCATAGTTTCGATGTTTGACAATACATGTAGACACATGGACAATGCAGGTGCAGTTGTTCATATGGGGAGATTCTGATCAGGGACTGATCAGTGTTGAATGAAGAAGAGTCAAGTAGGTATACTTGACTGGAAGGAAACCCTGGTGAGTGAAGCCAGGTGAAAGTCCTAGTGAGTGAAGCTAGGCAGATGGAAATCCTGGTGAGTGAAGCCAGGTGAAAGTCCTAGTGAGTGAAGCTAGGCAGATGGAAATCCTGGTGAGTGAAGCCAGGTTAAAGTCCTAGTGAGTGAAGCTAGGCAGAATGAAAACCCTAGTGAGTGAAGCTAGGTGGAAGTCCAAGTAGGTCAAGAGAGTGACCGGATACTTGGCATGAAAGAAAAGTCCAAGTGGGTCAAAGGAATTGACCGGACACTTGGTGAGGGAGCCCTAGCAGGTCAAGGGAGTGACTAGATGCTAGGCATGACGTACCAACAGGTTAAGGTTGACCGGATGTTGGTTTGGGACTTGGTTTTAGGCAAAAACCAAGTGCTGGATCGATCCAGACCTTTCCCAGTGAACAGAAAGCCTCTGGATCGATCAGTGGATCGATCCAGAGGTCCCAATCGATCAGTGGATCGATTGGGACGCTGCTGCTTCGCGCGATAAGCGCTGGATCGATCCGTGAATCGATCCAGGCGTTTTTCCATAGCACAGAGGCGCTCTGGATCGATCTGTGGATCGATCCGTGGATCGATCCAAAGCCTCCCCGATCGATTGGGAATAATCGAATCGATTGGGATCCGACCATTGCGTCGTATTTGAGCCGCAGGCGAGCGTTGTCTTCGGAATCTCTTCGCAGATTCATTTCAGATCTTCACCAGCTCCTCCACAGTTCTTCTCAAGCTCGAGATCGCCAGTTCTTGAAGGTTCTTGGAGGCTCTTCCAAGTCAAGAGGCGGATCAAAGCAAGAAGAAGAAACTAGGGTTAGGGTTTGTGCACTCATTGTAAGCTTGTATTTCTTTACTACCCTTTCTTCTTCTTGTATTGAGTCTTGTAGGGCTTCTCCGCCCTTGGTAGTTACCATAAAGGAGAGTTTCATTAGTGGAGGGTGCGTGTGTTGTGTGGATCCTTGTATTAGTCACCTCCCTTGGAGGTGGATACCAAGTAAAATCCAAGTGTTAGTGTGTTTGTATTTGTTTCATTGTATTTCCGCTGCGCATCCTTGAAGAAACAAGCAATGCCAAGCAACGAGCACGCGAAGAGCTATTCACCCCCCCCCCCTCTAGCTACTTTTGGTCCTAACAAGTGGTATCAGAGCCAAGTTGCTCTTCACCGGAATCATCGCCGGAAGGGTCAAGCATAATAAGGAAAGCTAGAGGGTAAAGAAGTTGGAGCAAATTCATCAAAAGTCAAAGAATTCAAGAAGCTCAACTTCAAGATGCAATTCCAAGATGGGCTTGGATTTGACACAAGGGTGGCTCCACCATACACATCGGCAAGCTTCGATTCTTGGAGATCAAGAATCGAAAATTTTCTTATGATGGAGATAGAGCAATGGTTTGCTCTAATGGAAGGCTTCAAAGCTCCAACAAACTCCAAGGGCAAGCTTCTCAAGAAAAGCAAATGGAGCTCGGAGCAAGTCCAAAGGTGCGAGGCAAATGACAAAGTGACCAAGCTTTTGGTCAATTTATTGCCAAGCACCATCCTTTGCAAAATTGGAGAATTTGAAGATGCAAAGGAATTATGGAGCAAATTGGCCAAGCTTCATGAAGAGATCCCCTCCACTGTACAAGAGCAAGAAGTATCCAGAGAGGGTGACTCTTTGGAGCAAGACCAAGAGGAGGACTCCAAGGTTGAGAGATGCTCAACCTCCGAAGAAGAAGTCCAAGAAGAAGCTTCATCCTCAAGGGAATGCATTGAAGGGAACAAGGAGGGAGCATACTTCTTGTTTCATATTCAAGATGATGAAGCCTCCACCTCTAGGATTGAGGGGGAGCGATCTTTGGTGACGCCGGATCAAGAAGAAGGAGAAGCCTCTACATCCGGGTCAAGAGACGAAGAGGAGGAAGAAGATTCTACCTCCACAAGTCAAGAAAAATCAAATGGAGGAGAATCAAGGTCCGATCAAGAGGAAGCTTCCACCTCCGGATCCAAAGGAAAAGATGCCACCCCTACAAGCAAAGGTATAAATATTTCAATTAATAATAAAAATCATATTATATGCTTTGAATGTAGGGAACATGGGCACTACAAGAGCAAGTGCCCCAAATTGGCCAAGAAAAAGGGCCAAATGGCACAAAAAGGCAAGGAGAAGCTCAAGGAGACCATCCCCGGAACAAAGAAGAGCAAGGAGCACATTGTGTGCTTCTTGTGCAACCAAAAGGGGCATTACCGAAGTCAATGCCCCAAGGGGAAGAAGATGGTCAAGGCTCAAGGAGGCATTAGTCAAGGGGGAACCTCCAAGGTAAAGAAGAAGGTAACATTTATTGAGCCTACCCCTTTACATTATGGTAAAAAGCATGATAGTTCAACTTTTTTTCATTTTAATGCAATTTACCATAAGAATAGAAAGTATGAGGGCTTTAAGGAAAAGCATGTGGCCCTACATGCCAAAACTACCCAACCTAAGGTTAGGAAGGTAGATAGACACTTGGGCGGGAACACTAAGGATAATAGATACATGCCCAAGAACAAAAATGCTCATGGACCAAAACCTAAGGATTTAATGATAGAAAATCAAGTCTTGAGGTCAAGACTTGATAAAATGGAAAATACCCTAAAAATGATGGAAAATATCCTACAAGGGCAAAATGAGAAATACCTAGGGCTAGGAAAATCAAAGTCATCCAATGGCCATAGAGGGTTGGGATACAAACCAAAGGCTAAGAAGGATGTGCCCTCGTACCATAGAGTTCCATATAGTTATGGAACAAACCCTAGGTCCAGTGGTCAAGCCAAGAATACTAGGGAAGTCATCCCTAAGAGTATTTTTGCGATAAATGTGACTAAGACTTCTAAGAAGTCTAAGAAAGTCACTAGCAAAGTCACAAGGGAGGCTATCCCTAGAGTTGACCTAGAAAATGTGACCAAGGCTTCTAAGAAGCCAAACAAGGTCACTAGGAAGGTATATAGGGAAGTTATCCCTAGTGAATACCTAGAGCATCCAAGGAGCACCAATAGGTTTCGGGTTCCTAGGAGCATTTTCTCTATCCCATAGATGGGTTAGAGAGTGTCAACTCTGAGAAGAAGGGTAGTTAACCCAACTTTGAAGAAATTGACACTTAAGGAGCATTTTCAAGGTTTTTGTTAACCTTTGAAAATGAAATAGAATTATTATTTACTCTTTGAAAGAGTAAAATGTGCCTAATGGTGGAAAAATTGATTTTATCTTAAATGGCATAAATTGAGCAAACCTAGAGAAATACCAAGTTGGGATTTTGGTATTCTCTTAGAAATTTAAGGCAATCCGGGCCTTGATTTACGTTTTTACTCTTGAGGAAAAATGGAATATGCCAACATTTGAGGATATGCTTAATTTTTAAGTGGCATAAACAAATCAAGAGATTAAAGAAATGTCAAGTTGGGTTTTGGCATTTTCTTAAGAAATTGGGCGATCTAGGGTATATGCTTTTTGATTTAGCTAAGTGGTTAAGGATACTTAGATAGGTAATCTAGGTATATTTTATTTATGCTAAACCTTGCCATGATTGTTTGCCCATCATATGCCATCACATCATGTCTATTTTTGCATTCATGTTTTATTATGAAAAATCCAAAAATACCATGTCATGACATTCATACATCATGTAGTTATAGGATATTTTCTTTTGAAAAATTATTTCCTTTTGATGTATGTCATAACAGAATCATGCATTAAGTTTAATTCCTTGTAATTAAGGACAAATGGCATTTAACAACACTTATTAACAAGTGACATCCTAGGTGGATGTCTAATATCTCTAAAATGCCTAGATAGATATGGATGATCCCTAGAATAGGGCAAAACCAAAATCTCACATCTCACAAGGACTATAAGGTGACTTGTATGTGTTTTAGTGCACATTAAATACAAGTGAGATGTTAGGATGATGAAGAAAACTCAAGATGTTGATTTAGTGCATTCGTTTGAGTTTTTAAGTTCATCAAAATACATAGTTATGTGTTTTCCCATCATTGGGAAAGCTAATGTACAAGTCATGTGCATTAAGCCCAAGGAACATGGTGGGATATTGGTTTGAAAATGTTTTCAAAATAATTTTGGAAAAACTTGGTGAAGGCTATCTTTTGATAGCAGTCACTATTGAATAGTTAGACACAAACTTGAAGAAAAACACTAAAGTTTTTGCAAGTTTTCAAGTTTATGTCAATCTTTGAAAATTTGAAGTATTTTCATAGAAAACTATTTTTCCTTGATAGTAAATGCCCTAAATAATGCCTACACGAAATTTCATGATTTTTGGATTTTTGTAGAATTTTCTAGGGGTTTCTGAAGTTGGCTGATTTTGAAATTCAGCAACTATCAGAGCTCCGATCGATCCATGGATCGATTGGAGTTCCTGAATCGATCCGTGGATCGATTCAGAAGGCAAGTCTCCCGCGAGCAGAAGCTCGCTGGATCGATCAGCCGATCGATCCAGGAAGTCTGAATCGATCAGTGGATCGATTTAGAAAGGTTCAATCGATTGGAACCCAACTCCAATCGATCCAAGTTGCTGATTTTGGCTGGGAAAGCCTGATTTCAGCATCTTTAAACCTAATTTAGTCTAGATAACCTTTCCAAACCCCTAAAAATACATGTGTATACATAAAAAGGGTGTTTTCATGTCAAAACAAGGATGGATTGGTTAAGGAAGGCTAAGTTAAAGTTTAGGTTGAGGTTTGTTTCAGATTTTGAATACTTGAACCTCAAAACTTCTACAATTGGGTTTCCTAAAGTTTTAGGGATTCCAGGTCATTGTTGGTGCGATGACAGAAGTTACCACCATGTTTTTAGGGGGAGAGACTCTCTAAAGGCATGAAAATTATTTTTCATCAACCTTGGAAGGTGGTTAACCTTCCGTTAAGTGGTTAATGCTCAAGGATGGGCATTTGCCTACATTGAGGAAGATTGTAGGGTTAAGGAGAAATGAAGGGTATGGGACCTTCATTTGGGTCATTCGACCATGTTAATGCTCCAGAGCGAGCATTATTTGAAAATGAAGGGAATGGGTCCTTCATTATCGTGTTGGTCACAACGAGTGAAGTTGTGAACAACGATGAGCAACTCTTCAGGGGGAGAGTTTTCAACAATGGAGCATTTGTTGAAGAGTGCCCAAAATTGAGGCACGGGTTGATGTGTGCTCAAAGATGGGCTGATGTGTGCCAATAGGGGGAGAATGTGTGGTTTAAGTTAGACCTTCATTACCTATGGGGGAGGTCATAAGGGGAGAATGAAGGGAACCAACATTCATACTTTGGAATGAATGGAGTTAAGGCTATGGGATTAGCTTAACTCAGAATGGTCCAAACTTAAAGGTATTGTCAAACATCAAAAAGGGGGAGATTGTTGGTGCAATATCCCTTAGGTCAAGGTTGACTGGGTTGACCAAGCTTGAGTCTTGGTCATAGTTTTGATGTTTGACAATACATGTAAACACATGGACAATGCAGGTGCAGTTGTTCATATGGGGAGATTCTGATCAGGGACTGATCAGTGTTGAATGAAGAAGAGTCAAGTAGGTATACTTGACTGGAAGGAAACCCTGGTGAGTGAAGCCAGGTGAAAGTCCTAGTGAGTGAAGCTAGGCAGATGGAAATCCTGGTGAGTGAAGCCAGGTGAAAGTCCTAGTGAGTGAAGCTAGGCAGATGGAAATCCTGGTGAGTGAAGCCAGGTTAAAGTCCTAGTGAGTGAAGCTAGGCAGAATGAAAACCCTAGTGAGTGAAGCTAGGTGGAAGTCCAAGTAGGTCAAGAGAGTGACCGGATACTTGGCATGAAAGAAAAGTCCAAGTGGGTCAAAGGAATTGACCGGACACTTGGTGAGGGAGTCCTAGCAGGTCAAGGGAGTGACTAGATGCTAGGCATGACGTACCAACAGGTTAAGGTTGACCGGATGTTGGTTTGGGAGGTTTGAGACTTGGTTTTGGGCAAAAACCAAGTGCTGGATCGATCAGTGGATCGATCCAGGATATGGATCGATCAGTGGATCGATCCAGAGGTCCCAATCGATCAGTGGATCGATTGTGACGCTGCTGCTTCGCGCGATAAGCGCTGGATCGATCCGTGAATCGATCCAGATATTTTTCCAGAGCACAGAGGTGCTCTGGATCGATCCGTGGATCGATCTAAAGCCTCCCCGATCGATTGGGAATAATCGAATCGATTAGGATCCGACCGTTGCGTCGTATTTGAGCCGCAGGCGAGCGTTGTCTTCGGAATCTCTTCGCAGATTCATTTCAGATCTTCACCAGCTCCTCTACAGTTCTTCTCAAGCTCGAGATCGCCAGTTCTTGAAGGTTCTTGGAGGCTCTTCCAAGTCAAGAGGCGGATCAAAGCAAGAAGAAGAAACTAGGGTTAGGGTTTGTGCACTCATTGTAAGCTTGTAAGCTTGTATTTCTTTACTACCCTTTCTTCTTCTTGTATTGAGTCTTGTAGGGCTTCTCCGCCCTTGGTAGTTACCATAAAGGAGAGTTTCATTAGTGGAGGGTGCGTGCGTTGTGTGGATCCTTGGATTAGTCACCTCCCTTGGAGGTGGATACCAAGTAAAATCCAAGTGTTAGCGTGTTTGTATTTGTTTCATTGTATTTCCGCTGCGCATCCTTGAAGAAACAAGCAACGCCAAACAACGAGCACGCGAAGAGCTATTCCCCCCCCCCCCCCCCTCAAGCTACTTTTGGTCCTAACAGAGCTCACGGAGATCCTCCTTGGCCGGCCGCTGGAGACGAAGCTAGGGCTTCATTTTTCTTCGCTCAGGCAGAATCGATGCACGCAGAAGAGGAAGAAGGGAGAAGGAATTAGGTTAGGTCACGGTAAAGCCTAAGTTCCCTCTTTATAACTAGGGCATTCTGTTATCTAACTATTGCTTAAGTATATTTCGCTTCCCTTCTTATTAAGAAACATCCGCTTGATCACTTGGCTATTGCGCTTCGCTTAAGGTTCGGGTTGGCTGGGGTTTGTGGGTTCGAATCTCGGCATGGACATTATTTTTGTCGAAACTTCTTTCGTTTAGTAAAAATACTAAACGACCTCCAAAAATTACATAAAAATACTCTAAAATTTTTTAAAAATCTCTAGAATATTTCTATCACATTTTCAAATATTTTTAAATCACAATTAGAACTCTAAAGGAGGAAATTCGGGTTGTTACATTATGCATCCTGTAGTTCAGCCTAAATCAAAAGTTATTGCCTCTTAAAGTTTAAGTCAGCGATAATGTTATTACTGGTTTTCAAAAATCAGTAATAATGTGTTGTTGATTTCATAAATCAACAACATTATATTGCTGAAAAATTTAGCAATACTGTGTTGCTTATTTAAAAAAATCAATAACACGGTGTTGTTGATTTTGAAAATTAGTAACATAGTAAAAAAAAATAGTTCAAAATATTTTTCATGTTGTTGGTGTTGCTTCACCTTCAAAAATTTGCAACATTGTGTTGTTTATTTAGGAAATTTGCAACGCAGTAAAAAAAAAAGTGGTTATGAGTTTTTTCATATAAACAATAAAATGGTATAGAGAGAAGTAAAAAGGAAAAGAGAGAAGTAAAAAGAAAGAGAGAGACTAGGTTGTTTGGATATTTAAAAGACCACATATGTGATCAAGGAAATAAGCATCACTGTGTTGCAGATTTTTAAAATTCAACACAGTGATGCTGATTTTGAAAATCAACAACATTGTGTTGCTAAATTTTAAAAATCAACAACACAATCGTACTGATTTTCTTATTGTTGTGTGTTGTTGATTTTTGGAAATCAACAACACAAGAACACAAGAAATCAACCATGTGTTGTTGATTTTTGAAAATCAGCACACCGTGTGCTGATTTTTAAAAATTAACAATTTTATGAAGTATAAACTCCAAACCATTTTTTATGGTGTTGCTGATTTTTGGAAACTAACAACATAGTAAAAAGTTATTCAAATTTTTTTCAAATGAACAATAAAAATAAAATCAATAACATGGAATTTTTTTTGGATTTTTTTCTCCATTGTATTGCTAATTTTTGAAATCCAGCAACATAATGGTGTTAATTGCCTGGAGAGAAAAGACAAAAAAAATTATTGCATGCATGCATATAAAAGAGAGAAAAGAGGAGAGAGATTGCATATAATTTTTATCAAATGAAAAGAAAAAAAATGAGATAGACTGCATTATTTAGATATTTTCAAAACCATATACGTGTTTTGAAAAAATACATATTCGCCTATATTGTCTAGTAAATCACCCTTTTTTTATTTAGTTAGACATTATTAATTTAGTTTTATTTAGTGAGGTTTGATTTTGACAATTTGATTATATACTTTAATTTAGTTTTAATTTTTTTACAATTAATTTGAACTTAAAAACAAAATACAATTATATATTTTATGCATGAAAAATTAAAATACAACATTATTTTTATAATAGATAGATTATCTTTCTTTTGATTTGTCTACTAGATAAATTTGAAATATAATTTATATACATTCAAAAGTTGATCTTTAGAATATTCATATATATTAAGATTCAAACTCTAATCCTATTAGTATTTTGAGATCTATTTTGGATTGACCCAAATAATGCACTTCCAATTATTAAATCTTAATTAATAATTAGTCTAATTTCTATTAATGGCAGATATTATGGTTATCAATTATGAAATTTATTTTACAATATTTATGCTATTAGATGTGTATATATTATTACCTAAAATAGATTATCTATAATTAGTATATTAGTTGTATATATTTTCTTACTCATAATAGTTTATACAACAATTCCTATTTAATGGAAAGGATCTCAAGAGGAAGGCATTCAGTGAGTTACTCAAATTTGGCATGGTATCATAGCCTACCTCTCAAATTCATAGTTGAATCTTTGGATTTCTAACAGTTTTGCTTTTGTCCTTCAAAGTTTTTTTGGCTTTTCTTGTTATTTTTTTGGGTTGATTAATTTCTTATCAATAACTTTTTTTTTAGATTTTTTTGGTTAACAAACTTGTGATTGAGAAGATTTCTAGTTCAAATTTTTTTCGAATGGTTATTAAGAATTATTTTTGGAAGAATATGATGCAACATTGACCATAAAAGACCTACCCAACTTTAAAAGGCAATTACTTTTAACTTAGGTATTAGAACAAGATGTTGTTTGACTTGAATCAAAGCTCGTTCAAATACCTAGATTTGTTAAAGGGTGGAACATATACCACCAAATTTCAAATCCAAAAAATATCATTTAGGGTCTTTTTGGAGGCTCCATACATCTAGTTTACTATTTTTAGTATTTTTAGCAATTTTACCTGTTATGAGTTAGAATTTATCTATATAAGCATATGTTTAACTATTTGAGGAATTATCCTCTATTATTGAATATTTTTTTGGAAAACCTTGCGAACAATGATTTCTCTTCTTGTTTTCTTCAAAAATCCTTCTTCTTGTCAGCTCAGATGATAATCGTTATCAAGTCCATCGTTAGAATACCTATAGAGATCTTGGCTATCAAATTTACAAGAAAGAATTATGAAGCATAAGAATTTTAATTCAAAATGTTTCTGAAAAGGAACAAGTTTTGGAGTCACATTTGTTAGTATTAGCCCTAGTACCAATTATGAGATGATTGTAAAGGGATCCTTTTATATCATATTTCATTATTAATAAAGGTAAAGTTGATTATTATATTTACTTCAATAAGTGTCGAATGAATAAGTATAATAATTTCATAGAGTAGGAGATTCTAATCTACAACATATTAATTTGTTGAATTGATAGTAAGATATTGTAGATATACATAGAACATTACTCTTAACTATTCCTAGTCAAGCATTAATATGCAAGGATAATATTAATGCGTTGAGACTAGCATGTAGGTCAACGGATGACTTAATCTCACAAGTCATGAATATGAGATGTCAGGTTGACACATAGGTATATATTAGAGAATATATACTGAATGACCCGCCATGAGAATGTTTCATGGATTATTATATGAGTGTCATAAACATTCTCATGTGATTATTAATATGAATAGTCTGTAGACCTGAAGTCACTATGGTTCCCTACATAAGGAGTTGTATACTTTGGTGTTGACAAACGTCATCCATAACAAGATGGACCATAAAGTCGATCACTTGGTATGTAATAAGTTATGCGGAGGGATGTGAGTGATGTAGATGGAATCTATCCCTTTCATATAACGGAAGTGATATCTGTGGGCCCTTGATTAGTAAGATACAAGAATGCATGGTCATGCTTAAATGAGTCAATATGGGATATTGAGCTTATTTGATTAAGTGTATCTAAATAGAGATGAAGAAACATAAAGATTGATAAGAGGATGACATAGTTTATGCCTCATTGATCAATCTAGATATCAAGTATAGAAGGAACATGTCTTTTGTATCATGTCTTATGCTTACCACCATGAACTCTGAGCTTCTAGATTGGATGTATGTGTTATAATTCATAATATGGCTTGTGTGTCGTGCCTCTCCCTTTTCTTTCTTGTTGTAAATTTAGACTACCCTTGAATGTAACTCAAGGTTTTTTTAGATTTTGTAATATACAAATTAGAGAAGAATAAGTCTACTGGACGACGGTGAAAAAGGGAGGAGGACAACAACACATGACGACCAAGGAAGCACTTGGAGAAGATGCTTTGACCTAGGTTGACCTTAAGATATTCTCATTGGCTTGAGAGGATCATAGAAAATAGGGCCATAACCATGTCACGTTTTATTTGTACATATATATGATGTATTTCATGATATGCTATGATTGTATGTGATGCATGTGTAGTTTAATCATAATTAGGTCTCTTTTAAATATGCCTACCAAAGTCCGGTACTCACTACTACCTCGATCATTTATAGTCAAGTTTGCCAAAGCAAAGTGACTTATTTTATCTTGGTAGAGTGTGACAAGATAATAGTGATGTCCGACTATTGGACTTTGGGTGTGACTTAACTAAGTTGCCTCAATTAGATTGAGAACTTAGAGGCATATCCCATATGATGTGATTCAATTATACTAGTCTTCGACGATTAGCCAAAGCTAACTCAAGATGTGTTATAATGTAGATTTCATAAGATGGGTAAATAAACAAATAGTCTTGTTCACCTAATGATACAAGAGTTGCATAGGATGTAATTGGTAAACGTTGTCTACCTAAGTTGTACTAAGTCTTGGGTGATTAGCCAAAGCTAACTTAAGATGAGGTATAATATGGATCTTGTCCAAATGGTAAATGTTTCCTACCTAATTTATACAAGTCTTGGGTGATTAATCAAAGCTAACTCAAGATGAGATATAATATAAATCTTGTCCCACATGAATGTCATCGCAATTGGATTTAGAGCTAGTAGTGACTTACTTCTACCAAGATTTAGTATTCAGTGGGAGAATAATTTAATTAAAGGCCTACTTAAATGATCTGAGTATGATATTTTTCCTGCATTTTATATTGTAGATCACCATGTCATTTAATATGTCGAATACACTCTCTCTATGATCTGTCCTTGATAAGGACAAGTTCAATGGAGCTAACTTCCTGAACTGGTACAAAAACTTTAGAATAATTCTCAAGCAAGAGAGAAAACTGTACATCCTAGAGTAGCCCATTCCTGAAACACCCTCCACTACTGCCACTAGAACTGATAAGGATGCTTATGAGAAGCATCAAGATGATGCATTAGATGTATCATGTCTTATGCTTACCACCATGAACTCTGAGCTTCAGAAGCAACATAAGAACATGGATGCTTATGATATGGTTGAATATCTTAGATAACTATATCAAGGACAAGCAAGACATGAGAGATTTGAGATCTCTAAGGCACTGTTTCAAATCAAGATGCAAGTGTTGGAGTGTATACTTAAAAGTTTAGCTTTTGTACACATTTATTTTGAAATAAAGAATCACATTAGTTAAATGTTTACATTTATTTGTTAAATATAATTGTTCAATTAATTTATATAGTAGATAACATGGAGTGTGGAGTCACACTTAGAAGATCATGTTGTCGGTTCTCTATAAATTATAAACAGTTGCTCACGACTAAGATGGAAAGGAACAAACCATCAGAATAGACGTAGTGTAATTAAGTATTAGTTTATCTTGACTAATAAATTACACTGATACACTTTAAGTGTATTGAGAAGGATCATTTAGGTAAGTTCTTTTTGTACTGACTTAGTAAAAGAACTAGACCTTAGTTATTGTGGAAGTGTGTACTCTTAATCCTAATATAATAACAAGCATGTATATTTAATATTTATTTCTTTGACTTATCAAAGGGTGAGGTTTAGCTCGATAAATCAATATGCCCGATAAGTTGGGAAATGATATTACTTATAGTATGTGTGTGGTTGATTATAGAAGGAATTTGTGTCCTAGTTATCTAGGTTGAGAATGTCCCCAAGAGGAGCTCATAAGGATTGCCATGTTAAACCCTGCAAGTGGATCTAGTCCAACATGACAATAAAGTTGAGTGGTACTACTCTTGGAGCTAGATATTAATTAAATGAGTTGTCAGTAACTCACTTAATTAGTGGACATTCGTAATCTTAAACATAGGGAGACTAACACACTCATGATAAGAAGGAGCCCATAATGTAATTTAGGATTGGTGCGGTAGTGCGGTAATAAACCTCTAGTGGAATGAGTTACTATCGATGAACTTGAGTTGTGTGTTCGGGGCGAGCACGGGATACTCAAGCTCATCAGAAGGCCAAAACCAATTTATCCTCTAGGTCCCTGTTGTAGCCTCAATAAATCCTCAATTCCATCGAAAGAAAAGCCTATCTTGGTGTCCAAGAAGGGGCCGGTTCATTGCTTGGTGACCGAGCAATGGCCGGCCACATATTCTCTAGAAGTGGCCGACCCTTGCCTTAGGCAAGGGGGCTGGCCGCAATATTTAAATTAGGAAGGTTGTTTTTGAATTTTTAAATTTCCTCAGATATTTACAATTTGTAAAAAGAGAGATATTAAAAATTTATAAAAATTTTCTAATTTAAATTAGGCCACAAGGTTTTAAAAGAGAGTTGTAAAATTTATAAAACTTTCTTTAAAAAAAAAAGAAATATTATTAGAGATGTTTAAAATTTTAAAACTTGGTTTTAAATTTAAAATTTTCCTTTTAATATCCACATTAGAAAAAAAAAAAGAGAGAGTTTGTAAAAAATTTTCTTTCTTTCCCTTTTAATAAGTGGCCGACCACCTTGCTTGGTGCCCAAGCAAGGGGCCGGTCAAATAATTAACATCAACAAATAGTTGTTTAATTAATAAATCAATCTAGGATTGATTAATTAAAAGGAAAGAAAAAGAAAAAAAAAGGAAATAGGAATGAGTCTAATTTTTTATAAAACTCTTTCCATAATTTTCCGTTGGGAAACTAATATAAAAAGGGGGGAAGGGGAGGCCTTGAAGAACATAACAATTGATATTGTGTTGTTGGAGATCATCAAGTGGTCGGCCCCTCTCCCTCTCTTCCCTTTGCTCTCTTTTGCTCCTTTGTGGTGGTGGTGGCCGAATTCTAGAGAAGGAGGAGAAGCTTTCCGGGTGGTGTTCATCTTGGAGGATCGTCGCCCACACGATGTCCAAGAGGAGGCGAGGGATACGGCAGAAGATCTCGAGATTTTTAGCATACAAGGAAGAGGTATAACTAGTATTTAATTTCTACATCATACTAGTTAATTTTTCTTTGTATAAATACCAAATACAAGAGACATTAGATTCTTGTTTTTTCGAATTTAATTTCGATGTTGTGTTCCTTTTCTTTTTTCCTTGTGATTTGATTGTTCCTTTTGGTTAACCTAGAGTTATATAAGGAAATTAAATATTAACTTTCCTTAAAAAGGCTTTGACTAGTCGGTGGTGGTTGCTCCCATATCCAAGAAGGCCAAGTGGCTCGCCATGCAGTACTGGAAGCCAATTTTGGAAACTAATATTTAATTGAATTTATAACCTAGGTGATTTGGATCAAATGTGTTAAGTTCCGCAGGAGATCCAAATCTAAACCTAAAAGTACATATAAGTTAAACTTGGAATCAAACGTGTTAAGTTCCGCAGGAGATACAAGTTTAACTTAAAAGAACACATGGTAGCTAGGAAAGGTTCAGATCACGTACAAAATTTTTGTACAGTGGAGCCATTGGGTTTTCCGAGTAGCGACCAACAAGTGGTATCAGAGCGTGGTTTTGCCTCTGTGTATTTGGTATTAGTTTAATTATGCACATGTCATATATAATTTAGGCAGGTTAATAGTAGGATGTGCTAACTTTGTGGATGCAGGATCAAACTATTATGACTTATAGTTTTTGTGTGTGTAATTAGACCCTTGGACATGTCAAGGGCATTTATTATGTGTGCATGATTGTATTATAAAATACAGCAGGAGCTGTATTTAGTTTTATTAGGATTTTATTTTTTGATCTAGTTACATGTACATTTCGTTTATGGAATATAGGATCGATGGATGTAAATTTTTATTTTATGTTCGATCTAGTTCACATGTACATTCCTTTGAGGAATATAGGATCAAAAAATGTAAAATTCTATTTATGTCACGGATCGAATCTTGCAAGGCGTGGAACCTTTTTGAGGACCAGAGACGCAGCGGAACAAGGGGCAAGATGGATGCGACAACTAGACCCGGTGGTAGTGGCCAAAGATGACAGCAGCTAGGGTTGGTGACACACGGAGGACAGCAATAGATAAAAGCCATAATAGTTGAAAATTAGTTTTTATATTTATTGCTTTTTATGCTGTGACTGTGTGTGCTTGTTAGTATGCATGTTTAGTAGGCTAGCATAGTCAAAATTCCTCACTTTAAATAACTAAGTGGGAGAGGGATTTATTTTTAAATAAATTCCACGGTCTCCATTACTGGTTTATAAGTGATGCAACAAGCTTGAGTGTTGGCTCTGAGTGCCTTCCTCCATATCGGATGAGCTTGTTTGCGGATCACTAAATTAAACTTCCATTCTTAGGATGACTATAGGAAGTTAATTAAGAGCGTGTGATCTTCCCCATCGGAAGGGGCACAATCTTATTAATGGACTTAGTGTCAAGTAATGGTACACACTTAGGTATGTCTAATAGTATCCTCCCCATCGGAGTCACTGCTATTATTCGTGTGACCAAAGTAAACCAACTATTAATTTTATTTGTCAAAAAGTTAGGTTGACAAGATAATAAAATTAATGGGTAAAACCCTCCTTTTACAAATGTTGAATTTGTATACGCCCACACTATCGTGGCATACAAAATTCACGGTGTTTTGAGGTGTTGGTTAATTTAAAATAGTATTGTTTGAGGAATCAATATTATTCTAAATTTAGAGTTCTGACCAAAAGTTATTTGTGATTCTTAGGATGACTTTCAATCCACTGGCCATCATACTAAAAGAGAACAGACTTACTGGTCCTAACTACATAGATTGGAAAAGGAACTTGGACATTGTTCTTACTGCTGAGGGCTATAAGTTTGTACTGTCAGAGGAATGCCCAGAAACACCTAGCAATGATTCTACCCCAGAGGAGATTCAGTATCATAGTAAATGGGTAAAAGCTGATGAGATGACGCGGTGTTACATCTTGGCTTCGATGTCAAATGTATTGCAACATCAGCATCAGAACTTACCAACAGCCTATGATATAATGAACAATCTCAAGGAACTCTTCGGACATCAGAATCGGGCTGCTAGGCAATGAGAAAACTGATGACAGCCACCATGACTGAGGGGACTCCCGTGAGGGATCATATTCTCAAGATGATGGCTTACTTAAACGAAATACAAGTTCTTAGAGGGGAAATTGATGGGGAAACCCAGGTCGATATCATCCTCCAAACGCTGCCCAGAAGTTTTGAGCATTTTCTCCTGAACTATAATATGAATAAAAGGATGTATTCATTGGCGGAACTTCTGACAGAACTTCAGGCAGTCGAAGGGTTGTTTTGTCAGCATTCTCAAATTCACTATGCTGAAAATGGTTCTACTTCTAAGCCGAAAGGCAAGAAGAAGAAGAAACAAAATGGCTCAGCAAAGAAGGTGAATAAACCTCAAGGTGCAGGACAAAAAGCTGGAATAAAGAAGCCGAAGGGCAAGTGCTTTATTTTCAAGCAGACTGGACATTGGAAGGTGGACTGTCCTCATAGGAAACAGAACAATAAAGGTATATCTCATACTCTAGTTGTTGAAACATGTTTAGTGGTGTTATCTACCAGCACCTGGTGTGTAGATACAGGAGCCATTGATCATGTCTGCAATTCCTTGCAGGGGTTACAGGAAACCCGACGACTATCTGAAGGAGAGATTACCGTCTACATGGGCAATGCTACTAAGGTGGCGGCTGTTGTAGTGGGAGATGTCTACTTATCTTTTAATATGAATAGAAATTTGGTTTTAAGAAATTGTCTTTATGTACCCAGTTTTAGAAAGAATTTAATTTCAGTTTCTAAACTATTTTTGGATGGATATTTAGTTTCCTTTAGTAACGATGTAGTTATTAAGAGAAATAAAGTGATTATCTGTTCTGGTGCATTAGTTGGCAATTTGTATACTTTAAATCCAATTTCTCCCACAAAGCATAATATGGAAATTAATAACACATCTTCTAACTCAAATAAGAGAAAAGAACCTTCGGAAATGAACCAAGCATATCTTTGGCATCTAAGGCTTGGTCATATTAACCTAAGTAGGATTCAGAGGCTTATAGCCGATGGACTCTTGGGTTCATTAGAGTTGGAAAATTTTCCAACTTGTGAATCTTGCTTGGAAGGTAAAATGACCAAGAGGCCTTTTAAGGCCAAGGGGTATAGAGTCAAAGAAGTGTTAGAATTGGCTCATTCTGATTTGTGTGGTCCTATGTCTGTCCAGGCAAGATGTGGTTTTGAATTTTTTATCTCTTTTATAGACGATTATTCAAGATATGGATACATTTACCTAATGCGCCGCAAGTCTGAATGCTTTGATAAGTTCAAAGAGTACAAGGCTGATGTGGAGAAACGTCTAGGTAAAAGTATCAAGACACTACGGTCTGATCGTGGTGGCGAATACCTCTTAGGAGAGTTTAGGAATTACTTATCACAGGCCGGGATTCAATCCCAATTATCCGCACCTGGTACACCCCAACAGAATGGTGTGGCAGAACGAAGGAATAGGACTCTTATGGAGATGGTTAGATCGATGATGAGTTATTCAGAATTACCAAATTCGTTTTGGGGATACGCTCTGGAAACGACAGTGTACATTCTGAACTTAGTACCTTCTAAATCAGTTTCTTCTACTCCCACAGAATTGTGGAATGGGCGAAAGCCCAGTCTAAGACATTTTCGGATTTGGGGTAGTCCAGCACATGTGCTGAAACCAGATGCTGATAAGTTAGAATCTCGTACAGAAGTTCGCGTGTTTGTGGGGTATCCCAGAGGAACGAAAGGTGGTTTATTTATAGTCCTAAAGACCAGAAGGTCATTATTAGCACCAACACCCAGTTTTTAGAAGAAGACTATATAATGGATCACAAGCCCAGTAGTAAAATTGTTCTAGAAGAACTTAGAGAGGACACGTCTACTTCAGTACCAACAGTACAAGATAAAGTACCACAAGAGACCGCAACACGTGTCACACATGATACACAACCACAGACAGTGCCTCGTCGTAGTGGGAGGGTTGTAAGGTAGCCTGATATATTCATGTTTTTGGGAGAGTCTTTGGACTTGATCCCGGGTAAACATGAACCTGATCCCCGAACATATGACGAAGCACTCCAAGATATAGATGCAGCATCTTGGCAAAAGACAATGAATTCTGAAATAGAGTCTATGTACTCTAATAAGGTCTGGGAGCTTGTAGAACCACCCGATGGTGTAAAAGCCGTTGGATGCAAGTGGATCTACAAAAGGAAAAGAGGGACAGACGGGAAGGTAGAAACCTTCAAAGCTAGGCTTGTTGCGAAAGGGTACACTCAGAAAGAAGGAATCGATTATGAGAAGACCTTTTCACTGGTAGCCATGCTTAAGTCTATCCCGATACTCTTATCCATTGCTGCTCATATGGATTATGAGATTTGGCAAATGGATGTCAAGATAGCTTTCCTTAATGGAAGTCTTGAAGAGAACATCCATATGAAGCAACCAGAAGGGTTCATTGAAAAAGGCAAAGAGCATCTAGTGTGCAAGCTCAATCGATCCATTTATGGACTGAAGCAAGCTTCAAGGTCTTGGAACATCCGGTTTAATGAAGTAATTCAATCATATGGATTTATTCAGTGTCCGGATGAGTCTTGTGCATACAAGAAGTGTAATGGAAACGTGGTGGTATTTCTTGTACTATACGTAGATGATATTTTGTTAATTGGCAACAATGTCAAGGTATTATCGGACGTAAGGGTATGGTTGTCCAAACAATTTGATATGAAGGACTTAGGAGAATGTGCACACATCCTTGGGATCAAAGTTATAAGAGATCGCAAGAAAAGAATGTTGTGTCTGTCCCAAGCTTCATATATAGATACAATCCTTGCTCGTTTTAGCATGCAGGATTCCAAGAAAGGTTTCTTACCTTTTAGGCATGGAGTAGCTCTATCTAAAGATATGTCTCCGAAGACATCAAAGGAGATAGAGGACATGAAAGCAGTTCCTTATGCTTCAGCTGTAGGAAGCCTAATGTATGCAATGCTATGTACGAGACCTGATATCTGTTTTGCTGTGGGCATGGTTAGCAGATATCAGAGTAACCCTGGACATGGACATTGGACTGTGGTAAAGCATATATTAAAGTACCTGAGAAGGACTAGAGATTATATGCTAGTTTACCAAGCAGATGATTTGCTCCCTGTGGGTTACACGGATTCAGATTTCCAATTAGATAGGGACAACAGTAAGTCTACATCAGGCTATGTGTTTACTTTAGGAGGTGGAGCCATTGCATGGAGGAGTGTTAAGCAGAAATGCGTTTCGGACTCAACCATGGAAGCTGAGTATGTAGCAGCCTCTGAAGCGGCTAAAGAAGCAGTATTGCTCATGAACTTTCTAATGGACTTAGATGTGATTCCTGGTTTGCCCAAAATCATCACAATTTATTGTGATAATAGCGGTGCAGTTGCAAACTCGAAGGAACCACGAGCCCATAAGGCAAGTAAACATATAGAGCGTAAGTACCACCTGATACGAGACATCGTCAAGCGAGGAGAAGTTGTCGTCGCCAAGATAGCATCAGCAGATAACCTGGCAGATCCTTTTACTAAGGCCCTTCCGGCGAAAGCTTTTGATTGGCATGTGGAGGGGATGGGAATCAGATGTATGGCAACAAATATGGCAGCTTAGACTTTTAGTATAAGTGGGAGATTGTTGGAGTGTATACTTAAAAGTTTAGCTTTTGTACACATTTATTTTGAAATAAAGAATCACATTGGTCAAATGTTTACATTTATTTGTTAAATGTAATTGTTCAATTAATGTATATAGTAGATAACATGGAGTGTGGAGTCACACTTAGAAGATCATGTTGTCGGTTCTCTATAAATTATAAATAGTTGCTCACGACTAAGATGGAAAGGAACAAACCATAAGAATAGACATAGTGTAATTAAGTCTTAGTTTATCTTGACTAATAAATTGCACTGATACACTTTAAGTATATTGAGAAGGATCATTTAGGTAAGTTCTTTTTGTACTGACTTAGTAAAAGAACTAGACCTTAGTTATTGTGGAAGTGTGTGCTCTTAATCCTAATATAATAACAAGCATGTATATTTAATATTTATTTCTTTGACTTATCAAAGGGTGAGGTTTAGCTCGATAAATCAATATACCCGATAAGTTGGGAAATGATATTACTTATAGTATGTGTTGTTGATTATAGAAGGAATCTGTGTCCTAGTTATCTAGGTTGAGAATGTCCCCAAGAGGAGTTCATAAGGATTGCCATGTTAAACCCTGTAGGTGGACCTAGTCCAACATGACAATAAAGTTGAGTGGTACTACTCTTGGAGCTAGATATTAATTAAATGAGTTGTCAGTAACTTACTTAATTAGTGGGCATTCGTAATCTTAAACACAGGGAGACTAACACACTCATGATAAGAAGGAGCCCATAATGTAATTTGGGATTGGTTCGGTAGTGCGGTAATAACTCTCTAGTGGAATGAATTATTATCGATGAACTTGAGTTTTGTGTTCGGGGCGAGCACGGGATACTCAAGCTCATTAGAAGGACAAAACTAATTTCTCCTCTAGGTCCCTGTTGTAGCCTCAATAAAGCCTCAAGTCCATCCAAAGAAAAGTCTATCTTGGTGTCCAAGAAGGGGTCGGTTCGTTGCTTGGTGACCGAGCAATGGCCGGCCACATATTCTCTAGAAGTTGCTGGCCCTTGCCTTGGGCAAGGGGGCTGACCGCAATATTTAAATTAGGAAGGTTATTTTTAAATTTTTTAATTTCCTCAGATATTTACAATTTGTAAAAAGAGAGATTTTAAAAATTTATAAAATTTTCCTAATTTAAATTAGGCCACAAGGTTTTAAAAGAGAGTTATAAAATTTATAAAACTTTCTTTAAAAAAAAAAGAAATATTATTAGAGATGTTTTAAATTTTAAAACTTGGTTTTAAATTTTAAAACTTTCCTTTTAATATCCACATTAGAAAAAAAAAGAGAGTTTGTAAAATTTTATTAGAAGTTTTCTTCTTTTAAAATTTTAGAAAATTTTTTTTTTCTTTCTTTCCCTTTTAATAAGTGGCCGGCCACCTTGCTTGGTGCCCAAGCAAGGGGCCGGTCAAATAATTAAACATCAACAAATAGTTGTTTAATTAATAAATCAATCTAGGATTGATTAATTAAAAGGAAAGAAAAAGATAAAAAAGGGAAATAGGAATGAGTCTAATTTTTTATAAAACTCTTTCCATAATTTTCCGTTGGGAAACTAATATAAAAAGGGGGGAAGGGGAGGCCTTGAAGAACATAACAATTGATATTGTGTTGTTGGAGATCATTAAGTGGCCGGCCCCTCTCCCTCTCTTCCCTTTGTTCTCTTTTGCTCCTTTGTGGTGGTGGTGGCCGAATTCTAGAGAAGGAGGAGAAGCTTTCCGGGTGGTGTTCGTCTTGGAGGATCGTCGCCCGCACGACGGCGAGGGATACAGCAGAAGATCTCGAGGTTTTTAGCATACAAGGAAGAGGTATAACTAGTATTTAATTTTCGCATCATACTAGTTAATTTTTCTTTGTATAAATACCAAATACAAGAGGCATTCGATTCTTGTTTTTCGAATTTAATTTCGATGTTGTGTTCTTTTTCTTTTTTCCTTGTGATTTGATTGTTCCTTTTGGTTAACCTAGAGTTATATAAGGAAATTAAATATTAACTTTCCTTAAAAGGCTTTGACTAGTCGGTGGTGGTTGCTCCCATATCCAAGAAGGCCAAGTGCCTCGCCATGCAGTACTGGAAGCCAATTTTGGAAACTAATATTTAATTGAATTTATAACCTAGGTGATTTGGATCAAACGTGTTATGTTCCGCAGGAGATCCAAATCTAAACCTAAAAGAACATATAAGTTAAACTTGGAATCAAACGTGTTAAGTTCGCCGGAGATACAAGTTTAACTTAAAAGAACACATGGTAGCTAGGAAAGGTTCCGATCACGCACAAAATTTTTGTACAGTGGAGCCATTGGGTTTCCCGAGTAGCGACCAACTGCAAGAAGGCAATCTCGTAGGGCCTTATATGCTCAAAATGATCGGGTATGTGGAGAATCTACAAAGGTTGGTATTTTCATTAGGCCAAGAATTAGCCACTGACCTTAATTTACAGTCATTGCCCGAGAGCTATAGTCAATTTATCATGAACTACAACATGAATGAAATTGACAAACCATTGCCTTAGATGTTAAGTATGTTGAGAACTACTGAACTCAACCTTAAGAAGGCAATGCCTAGTACCATTTTGATGGTGCAAAAGGGTAAAGGCAAATGGAAACCCAAAGGTAAGGGTAAGACCCAAGCCAAAGGCAAGGGCAAGACTCATGCATTGAAACCCAAAGGTGAAGTTGTTAAGGAAGGAACCTTCTTCCACTATGGTGAGGCCGGACACAGGAAGAGGAACTGCAAATTGTACCTAAAGAAATTGAAAAAGGAAGAGAAGGAGACTTCTACCTCAGGTATATATGTTATAGAGGTCGATCTATCTATTTCTTCTTCTTGGGTATTAAATACCGCTAATGTGTCGAGGCTGAGAAATAGTAGATCATTGACAAAGTGTGAAGTGGACCTACGAGTAGGTAATGACGCAAGAGTTGCTGCTATAGCTGTAGGAACATATTCCTTATCTTTACCCACTAGGTTTATTTTAGAACTTGAAGAGTGTTGTTAGGTGTCTTCCTTAACTAAGAACATCATCTCTATTTCTTGTTTGGACAAGAAAGGATTCTCATTTGTAATAAAGGACAAATGTTGTTCCGTTTATTTCAATGAAATGTTCTATTGTAGTGCACATCTTGTGAATGGACTCTATATTCTAGACTTTGACAACCCAATCTATAACATCAATATCAAATGACTCAAGTCTAATGATTTGAACCAAACATATCTCTGGCATTGTCGCTTGGTTTACATAAATGAGAGTCGGATATCCCAACTCCATAAGGATGGACTTTTGGACTCATTTGATTTTGAATCGTATAAGGTATGTGTTGGTTGGTCCTAGGAAGATCGTACCGGTTCCACTGTACAAAAATTTGTACAAATGTTGAACATTTCCTAAACAACCTATTGTATTCTTTAGAAGTTAAATTAGGAATCACAAACGGAACTTAACATTATTGATTCTAAATTTAACTTATCTGTTCTTAATGGTTTAGACTTAGATCGCAAGCGGAACTTAACACTATTGATCCAAGTCCAACCTATGTTACAAAGTTAATTAAATATTTATTTGTAAAATCGACTCCCAGGTCAAACATGGCGAGATACTAGGCCTTCTTGGGTATGGGATCATACACCACTGCCTCGACAAAGCCTTTAATAGAAATTCAATATTTAATTTCTTAAAATAACATTAGGTTTAACAAAAAAGAACAATCGAATCACAAATTTGAAAAATAAAAAAAAAAGAAACACAAATTCGAAACAAATCCGAAAACTCTAGAATCATATGCCTCTTGTGTTTGGTATTTCCAAAAATAACTATACAAAGAAAACTAGTATGATGCGGAAAATAATTACTAGTTATACCTTTCTTTGTAAGCAAATAACCTCTTGATCTTCTACCGTATTCCTCTTCTAATCTCAGACGTTGTGTGGGCAACAATCTTCCAAGATGAGAACCACCCAAGCCCTTCTTCTCCTAGCAAGTTTCGGCCACCACAAAAACTCCAAGAGATGTGAGGTTCGGCCACCACCACCAGGCTCAAGGGATGCTAGAAACAAAACCTCCTTTCTCTCCTTCTTCTCCTAGCTAGAACCGGTCACCATGGACTTCTCTTGTGTTGATGCCGCCGACCACAAAGGAGGAAGAGAAGAGAAGGAAAAGAGGCCCTAGGCCGGCCACACCAAGGAGGAAAAGAGAGGAAGAAAATAGAATAGAGTCGTTAACTATGAAGGCACCTCTACCCCCTCTTTTATAATCCTTGGTCTTGGCAAATAAGGAAATTTAAATAAAAACTTCCTTAATTCTTTTTCCATGAAAAAGAAAATTTAATTGATTTAAAATCAATTTCCCTTTTCTTAGACAACATGGCCGGCAACTTTAATCTCCAAAACAAGGAGAGTTTTAATTAACACAAGAATTAAAACTTCCTAATTTGTTTCCGGAAATTTATAAAAAATTTCTCCAATAATTTTCCCTTCATGGTGGTTTGTAAAAAGGAAATTTAATAAATTAAAATATTTCTTTTAAATATGTGGATGATTTCCAAAAAGGAAAGTTATCTCTAAAAATTAAAATCTCCTTTCAATCTACAAATAAGGAAAGATATCAAATCTTTTCTAAATCTTTTGTAGAAACTTATAAAAGAAATATTTAATTTTTAAACTCTCTTTTAAATCATGAACATGGTTAAAAAAGGAAAGTTTTCTTAAAATTAAAATCCACCTTTCAATCTATAAATAAGGAAAGATTTCAAATCTTTTCTTAATCTTTTGTAGAAAGTTATAAAAGGAAAGATTTAAATTTCAAACTCTCTTTTAAAACCATGATATCCACATAAGAAATAATTTTAATAAAAATTCCTTTTTATTTTCTAGTGGCCAGCCACCTAAGCTTGGGACCCAAGCTTTAGCCAGCCACCTAAATTGGCTCCACCATTAGCTTTGGCCGGCCCTAGCTTGGGCTCCAAGCTAGCTTGACAGGCCACCTTAAGGTGGGTAGAAAGGTGGGTATAATTCTCTATATACAAGAGGCTACGATAGGGCCGAGAGGATGAATTGGTTTTGGTTTCCCGATGAAATTAAGCTTCCTGTGTTCGCCCCGAACACACAACTTAATTTCATCAATAATAATCCATACCACTAAATAATTATTATTGAACTACCGCACCAATCCCAAATTATATTTTGGGTTCCTTCTTATTATGAGTGTGTTAGTCTCCCTATGTTTAAGATGTCGGATATCCACTAATTAATTGAGTTACTGAAAACTCATTTTAATTAATATCTCAATCCAATAGTAGTACCACTCAACCTTATAGTCATGTCAGACTAAGTCCACCTGCAGGGTTTAACATGACAATCCTTATGAGCTCCTCTTGGGGACATTATTAACCTAGATTACTAGGACACAGTTTCCTTCTATAATCAACAACACACACTATAAGTAATATCATTTCCCAACTTATCGGGCTTATTGATTTATCAAGCTAAATCTCACCCTTTGATAAGTTAAAGAAATAAATATTAAATATATGTGCTTGTTATTATATTAGGATTAAGAGCACACACTTCCATAAAAACTAAGGACTTGTTCTTTTTGTTGGGTTTTTCGGGCTGCGAAAACCGCTTTTTCGCGTCGCGGAAACCCCGAAACCCCGCCACCGGATCCATGCAAAGAATAAAATTTTGAAAACATTACGAGTACGAGTTTCTTACACTAGTTCTAAACTAGATCTACAAGGAAGAAAGGTTATACCCTTGATGCGAAGCCCTTCGCAATCCCGCTCGTCCTCGGTTCGCCGGTTCTCGAAAGTGTCAAAGTAGACACTTCTCTATGTGTATCCACACAAGCAAGAGATGGAGAAAAATCTCTAAGGATGTGCTAGCAACCTTCGAGATCAGTAATGGAGGAGAGGGAGAGCAAGAAGAAAGCTAGAGAGGAAGAAGATGGGAGTTACCAAAAAAAATGAAACTCTCCACATGAAATCAAAGTGGCCGGCCACTTTAGTGGAGGTTGTAACCTCCATGCGATACCAAGAGCCACAACTCTTGGTAACTCCCATGAGGTGACATCTCACTTAAGTAACCATGATGATGTGGAGCATCATCATTGGTCCACTTCTTGCCAACTCACCAATGAGGTGGCAAATGGTTAAGTCAAACTTGACTCTTCATCTTCCTCTCAAGTCAAGTCAAACTTGATCACTTCTCTCCCATGGTTAATCAAATCTAACCATTGGTTCAAGTCAATTTTAATTTAATAAATCTCTATTCTTTGAATTAAAGTGATTCAATGTGTCTAAGTCCAAATTAGACTCATTTAACACATGAACCAAATTGAGTCCAACTCAATTAGCATAATTTGGATTACTCTTAATCCAATTTGGTTCATCACATGAACCTAATCCTTTAGGTTCATCAAATGAACCTAATCTCCATCTAATCGCCCTTTGTGTGTGACCCTATAGGTTCTTGTAACTTGGCAATGCCCCTAAACCCATTTAGGAGCATAAGTAATGAGCGGTATCTAGCAACACATCATTACTACCCAAGTTACAAGAATGTTGAGATACAACATCACCTTGTGACTAATAATTGTGACTCCTCACAATATATGACAAGTGTCCTTCTATCCTAGACATCTAGATTGATCAATGTGAGACATAGACCGTGTCATCCTCTGACCAATCTAAATCTTGAACTCCAAGTAGACTCACTCGATCAAATGAGCTCAATATCTCATATTGACTAATTTGGGCATGGCCATGCACTTAGTGGTCTCACTCTATCAAGAATATAGATGTCTCTCCCGTCATATAGGAGGGATAGATCTCATCTATATCACTCACATCCCTTTGTATAATTCGTTACATATCCAGTAATAGCCTTTATAGTCCACCCAGTTATGGGTGACATTTGACGAAACCAAAGTACATAACTCCTTATGTAGGGAACCATGGTGACTTCAGGTCTAAGGACTAGTAGTCATACTAATAGCCACATGAGAAAGTATATGACACTCATATAACGATCCATTATACTTTCTCATGGCGGGTTATTCAGTATACATTCTCCAATGCATACCCATGTATCAACTTGATATCTCTATATCCATGACTTGTGAGATCAAGTCATCGAGTTGACCTACATGCTAGTCTTATTGCATTAACATTGTCCCTGAATGTTAATACTCGACTAGGAATGATTAAGAGTAGTGTTCCCTATATCATCTCACTATCAGTTCAACTAACCGATTGATATAGGTAAGAACCTTCTACTCAAGGACGCTATTATACTTAGTTTATTTGGCACCAATACAAGTAAGTATAATAACCAAAACAAATGCCTTTATTTATATAAGAATATGATACAACAAGTCCATAATACAATCATCAAATGATTGACTCTAGAGCTCTAACTAACAATCTCCCACTAGCACTAGTACCAATCAGTGTAGGCTCTAAGCCCCAATGACATAGTGTGACCATCATGCTTTCTCTGTGTCAAAGCCTTGGTCAAGGGATCGGTGATATTAGCCTCTGTGGGTACTCTGTAAATCTTCACATCTCCTCTCTCGATAATCTCTCGAATGAGATGGAAGCGCCGTAGTATGTGTTTGGTCCGCTGGTGTAAGCGAGGTTCCTTCGCCTGTGCTATAGCTCCATTATTGTCACAATAGAGCTCAATAGGGTCAGCGATACTAGGAACCATCCCAAGTTTAGTGATAAACTTGCGGATCCAAACTGCCTCCTTTGCTGCCTCTGATGTAGCAATGTACTCGGCCTCTGTTGTAGAATTAGCGACTGTGTCCTACTTCGAACTCTTCCAGCTCACAGCACCACCATTTATGCAAAACACGAACCCTGACTGCGATCGATAATCATCCTGGTCGGTCTGGAAGCTAGCATCACTGTAACCCTTTACAGCTAGCTCATCATTACCTCCATATATCAAGAAATATTCTTTAGTCCTTCTTAAGTACTTAAGAATATTCTTGACTGCTATCCAGTGACTTTCACCTGGATCTGACTGGTATCTGCTCGTCATGCTCAAAGTATACGAGACATCAGGATGAGTACATAGCATGGCGTACATGATAGATCCTATTGTTGAGGCATAAGGGATCTGAGCCATGCGGTCTCTCGCCTCTCTAGAAGAGGGACCTTGATTCTTCGAAAGACTCACGCCATGTGACATCGACAGAAATCCCTTCTTGGAGTTCTGCATGGCAAACCGAAGGAGTACCTTGTCAATATATGTACTCTGACTTAGGCCAAGCAATCTCTTAGATCTATCTCTATAGATCTGTATCCCTAGAATTCGGGATGCTTCACCTAAGTCCTTTATTGAGAAACATGTCCCTAGCCAAGTCTTGACGAACTGTAGCAAAGGGATGTCTTTCCCAATGAGTAGTATATCATCCACATACAATATGAGGAAGACAACTATATCCCCTATAACCTTCTTGTAGACATAAGGCTCATCTTCTTTCTTGATGAAACCAAACTGTTTGATTGCATCATCGAATCGAAGATTCCAGCTCCCAGAAGCTTGCTTTAGTCCATAAATGGACCTATGCAGCTTGCATACTCTGCTAGTATTTTGTGGATCTACAAAACCCTCAGATTGTGTCATGTACACATCCTCGAGTAGGTTTCCATTCAGAAACGTGGTTTTGACAACCATTTGCCATATCTCATAGTCATGGTATGCTGCAATAGCAAGCATGATCCGAATGGACTTAAACATCGCTACTGGAGAAAATGTTTCATCATAGTCAATACCATAAATTTGCTTGAAACCTTTAGCTACCAAGCGACCCTTATAGATAAGTCCATCCATGTTAGTCTTTCTCTTAAAGACCCACTTACACCCAATGGGTTTTACCCCTTCAGGTGGATCAACCAAAGTCCATACTTGGTTGGTGTACATGGATTCCATCTCGGATCTCATGGCCTCTTGCCATTTATCAGAATCTGGTCTCATCACAGCTTCCTGATAGGTGGTAGGCTCATCACCTATAAGCACAACGTCATCATGGTTAGCCAAGAGAAATGAGTATCTCTCAGGCTGACGACGTACCCTATCAGACCTGCGAAGAGCTATGTCTACTTGAATTGGTTGTTGTTCCTCAACTCCTTGTGGAACAACATCATCCACAACACTTTGTGGTTCTAGTTCAACTTCCATCGAGGCTTCAGTGCTATGGTCCGCATCTTGAATTTCTTCAAGATTGAACGTACTCCCACTAGTCTTTCTAGAAACAAAGTCTCTTTCTAGAAAGACCCCAGTCTTTGCCACAACTACCTTGTGCTGACTGGGAATGTAGAAGTAATATCTCTTAGTTTCCTTGGGATATCCAATAAAGTAGCACTTATCGAATTTGGGTCCTAATTTGTCTGAGACTTGACGTCGAACGTAAGCCTTACAACCCCAAATCCTCATGAAAGATACCTGGGCATCTCTCCCAGTCCATATCCTATATGGTGTCTTTATCACAGCCTTGGATGGAACTCGGTTGAGTATAAAAGTTACCGTGTCTAGAGCATAGCCCCAAAGGAATGTCGGAAGATCTGTGTGACTCATCATAGATTGTACCATATCTAATAGAGTACGGTTCCTCCTTTCGGATACACCATTCCACTGTGGTGTTCCAGGAGGAGTGAGTTGGGATAGAATCTCACACTCAGCTAGATAGTCACGAAACTCATGGCTAAGGTATTCTCCACCTCGATCTGATCGAAGTATCTTAATACTCTTGTCAAGCTGGTTCTGTACTTCATTCTTGAATTCTTTGAACTTTTCAAAGGATTCAGACTTATGTGTCATCAAGTACACATAATCATATCTACTGAAGTCATCAGTAAATGTGATGAAGTATCTATAACCGCCTCTAGCAGCGACATTGAAAGGGTCACATACATCACTATGTATAAGACCTAACAAGTCAGTCGCTCTCTCACTGTGCCCACTAAAGGGAGTCTTGGTCATCTTGCCTAGTAGGCATGACTCGCACGTCTCATAAGATTCAAAATCAAATGAGTCCAGCAAACCATCCTTATGGAGCTGTGATAAGCGCTTGTCATTTATATGACCTAAGCGACAGTGCTAGAGATAGGTTTGGTTCATGTCATTTGACTTGAACCTTTTGGTATTTATATTATAGATAGGGCTTTCAAGGTCTAGAATGTAGAGTCCGTTTATCAGAGGTGCACTACAATAGAACATTTCATTTAAATAAACTGAACAATATTTGTTCTTTATAATAAATGAAAACCCTTTCTTGTCCAAACAAGAAACTGATATAATGTTCTTAGTCAAGGCAGACACATAACAACATTCATCTAATTCTAGTACAAGCCCAGAGGGTAGAGATAGATAGTAAGTTCCTACAGCAACAGTAGCAACCCGTGCTCCATTGCCTACTCGTAGGTCTATCTCGCCCTTCGTCAATGCTCTGCTATTTCTCAGCGCTTGTACATTAGTACAAATGTGAGAAGCACATCCGGTATCTAATACCCACGATGAAGAAAATGAGAGGTTGACTTCTATAACATTTATACCTGAAGTAGAAATCTTATTTTTCTTCTTCTTAAGATCTTCTTGTTGGATCGAGACCGCGCTAGAGGGGGGGGTGAATAGCGCTAGTGGCTATTTCGTTCGATTATCAAAAAATTATCGGAGTAATTAAAATGCAGCGGAATAAAATAAAGACAAAGACACAAAGGGATTTACTTCGCTCGGAGCCTAAGGCGACTCCTACTCGAAGGCACGCGATCCTTGATCGCTTCCGGTGGGCAACAACTATAAGCTCGATAAGAATTACAAATTACAAATGTAACAGCAATTAGAATAACTTTGTACCGACAACTTAAAGAAGAGAAAAACGAAGCTCCGGGTCGTCGGAATGTTGTAGCAGCACTTCGGAATGACTTTGTTAGCAGCACGTTGAAGAAGGAAAGCTCAGAACTTGATTCGTTGAAGTGCTGGTCGAACCCCCCCCCTTATAAAGGGTGTTCAAGGTGCCTTGAAGGTTGTTCAAGGCGCCTCCATGATGCCTGGTCTTCCGCGTGGATAACATCTGATCTGGTCGAACTTCATCCTCTCAAGGCGCCTTATAGCCCTCTCAAAGCGCCTTCCAAGGCGCCTTCTGCCTGCTTCAAGGCGCCTCTAGTGGTGCTTCGTAGCCAGCACAGCTTTTGCACCCGAGGCGCCTCCAAGCTCCATGGAGGCACCTCAGACACTATTCATCCGAGGCTTTAGGTTGCTCCTTTGCACCTGCAAGATACGTTAGTCCCAAACACTATCCTGCAACACAAAGTTAGCACAATAAACATGATAAATGAAGTATAGACAGTCTCCGGACTGTCCGAGTCTGACTTCGGGTTTCCAACCGGAAACCCTAGGTCGACCCGACGCCTACTGTTCCCTCTACGGGGAACGCGTCCTCACCTACTCCACTCAGGAGATTTACCTGATGCCAGTCCGATCCTCCAAACCGACTGGACTTTCCGCCTAGGGTTACCGCCCCCTAGGACCTAGGGTTACCGCCCCCTAGGGTTTTTCTCCACCTAGGGTTACCACCCCCTAGGTCCTAAGGTTGCCGCCCCTTAGGGTTTTCTTTCACCTAGGGTTACCGCCCCCTAGGACCTAAGGTTGCCGCCCCTTAGGGTTTTCCTCCACCTAGGGTTACCGCCCCCTAGGACCTAAGGTTGCCCCCCCTTAGGATTTTCCTAGGTTACCGCCCCCTAGGACCTAAGGTTACCCCCCCCCCCCCCCCCTTAGGATTTTCCTTCACCTAGGGTTACCACCCCCTAGGACCTAAGGTTACCCCCCTTAGGATTTTCCCCTGCCTAACCGCAGTTAGGACTTTCCTGAAACCTTATTTAACCATGTTAGATAACAAGGAACCTTAACTTTGAATCCCTTTGCCATTATCAAAATTGAGGTTCGATCGTCGGATGCTTACTGCACCAACAATCTCCCCCTTTTTGATTATGGCAATCGAAATTCAAAGTTAAGTAAAAATGCAATAGAGATGCGCATAAATAAGCACAGGCATAAATAAAGCATAGGCACATTCACAACAAAATTTTTGTTTTAATTTTCTTTGAATTTTAATTTATAATTTTCTTTGAATTTCTTCCTACTCTCCCCCTTTGCCATATATCAAAATACCCAAGAGAGTGAAGAAAATCTAGGCCTTAGCTTAACTTTCAAAGATAATTTTCAATCTTATCTTTCAAAGAGAAAAATAGAGGGTTAAGCATACTTTTGTAAGACTTTTAGCTAGGTGAAATCATAATTTTGAAAGCAAAATTCTTCCTTTAGTTAGAGAGATACTTTTAGCTGAGATAAAGTTATTTTATCTTTAAACAGTAACTTAGCAAATTTTTGTGATATCAAAAAGATTTAGTTTTTCAAAAAAAATTATTTTGATGAAGTTTTGAGAATGCTTTGGAAAATACTTAGCATTTTCAGCAGAACTTAGTATTTGAAAACAATTGCTTTGAGAGACACTTTAGCTAAATTTTTTGTTTTAAACACTTTAAAAAGTACTTAGCTAAATGTTTTTGAAAAAAATATTTAGCTAACTTTGAAAATACTTAGCTATGTTTTCAGCTTAAAAATGATTGCGTTGAGAAAATATCTTGCCAAGATAATATAAAAGTTAGGTCATAAATAATTTTAATTTTAAAGATAAGTTAAAAATAGCTTGAATTTTCGAAGATATGCCAAAAATAGTTGTTAATTTTAAGGTCAAGTCAAAAAATTTTAAAAGAAAAACTAATTTTAAAACCGACTCAAAATCACTCCCCCTTAATTAATGCCTTAATAAATTTTTGAGTTCAGGAGTTCAAGCATGAGAGGTTAAAAAATTATTTTCCTAATTTTCCATCTCACTCATTCTAGATTAACAAGCATGTTTAGCATATGAGTGAGTCTGAGATAGAGTTTACTTTAATTTACAGCATTGAAAATATCATATAGAATTCCAAATAAGTGACCATTATTTTGAAGATTTAAAAATTAATTGAGTTTAGAATTTCAAAGAATTTAATAACTTCTGAAAAGGGTTTTGAAATTAATTTTTCAGAGGATATTTCAAATGATTTTTCAAATAATTTTTTAAGTAGTTTTGAAATAATTTTTAAATTAATTTTTCAAGGGATTTTTCAAATGATTTTGAAATTATCATTTTCAAATGATTTTACAAATAACTTTTGAAATTAAGTTTTAAAAGATTTTTAAAATGATTTTAAAAATATTTTTCAAATAATTTTGAAATGAAGTTTTAAGATTTTGAAATGATTTTAAAAATATTTTTCAAATAAATTTGAAATTAAATTTTAAAGATTTTGAAATGATTTTGAAAAGATTTTTCAAATAAATTTTAAAAGAATTTTGAAATTAAGTTTTAAAGATTTTGAAAAGATTTTTCAAATAAATTTTAAAAGAATTTTGAAATTAAGTTTTAAAGATTTTGAAATGATTTTGAAAAGATTTTTCAAATAAATTTTAAAATGAATTTTGAAATTAAGTTTTAAAGATTTTGAAATGATTTTGAAATGATTTTGAAATGATTTTTAAATAATTTTGAAATTAATTTTGTAAAGATTTTAAAATAATTTTGAAATGAATATTGAAAAGATTTTAAAATAATTTTGAAATGAATTTTAAAAAGATTTTTAAATAATTTTGAAAAGATTTTAAAATAATTTTGAAATTAATTTTGAGAAGATTTTTAAATAATTTTGAAATTAATTTTGAAAAGATTTTAAAATAATTTTGAAAATATTTTTAAAATAATTTTGAAAAGATTTTTGAAAGGATTTTTAAATAATTTTCAAATTATGTTTTAAATCAATTTTAATTTCTTAGTCATCTCACCCGATCTAAATTTTCAATCAGGGAGCCCTATAATTGTTGTGAGATAAATTGAGGTTCAATTTAAGGGTTTGGTTTAACTTTATGTTAGATTCAGGTTTAGCTTTGGGTTCAACAAATAAGCATTCTTTGGATAAACTTCTGGGCTATGGTGAGTCACAAGGAACTCATTAAAGTAACCATGCCTTCGAGATTTTCCAAATAGTCCTACCTATTGAACTTAATACTAAACTTTGGTCTAACTAGTTAGGATCCATTTAAGGGTAGCTTCGGTCAGTTCCACTTGGCCAAATGCACCAGGTCGAAGCCATATCTTCCTAGACATGCGATGCCCAAGCTTCCCTAACGTACTATCATCCAAAAACTTCACCAGTACCATTGGTTAAGTTAAACTTAACCCATTTTAATCTAACCTTAATTACCCTGTCGGGTAATCTACTCTTATTTACCCTTATCGGGTGGATTAATTTCGGAGGTGCTAGCTATTCTAGAGCCTCCTCCTATGTTATTGATTTACGTTTTATTAAGTTAAATAAATAAAAGGTACTTGATTATAACTTGGTTTGTACTGTTTAAGTTTTACTTTAGACTTATAACCCAAGTCTAGATTTCATGATTTGACTAAATTATTAACAATCTTCTCTAATTTATCAATTTTATCTTTTAAAATATTATTTTGTATTTCTACTTTTCTAAGAGTTAATTTCTTATTTTTATTTGAATTAATTTTGTTCATTACATTATTAGCATGCATATCTAATTTTGAAGAGAAATCTATACTAGAGCAAGCAGGATTAGTTAAGCTAGTGTGATCATGTGTTGCAAAAACTGGATTTTCATATAATGTAAATGTACTAACCTTGATTTCTCCCTCTGGAATCTTGGGTCTTCTTTCTCGGCATTGTCTTTTGCAGTGACCCATTAGTTTGCATTTGGAGCATTTGATGTATTTCTTCCCTCTCCTGATCATTTTCTCCTTCTCCTCCGATTGTGCTGGTCGAGTCTTACGAGTGGGGCATTCGTTTCTATAGTGCCCTCTCTCCCTACACTTAAAATAGATTATGAGAGATTTACAATTTGAATTTACAATTTTACCTTTTAGATCCGTGATAGGATCCTCCCCCTTGACTGTTGCCATTTCAAATTCTAATTCAGATTCAGATATCTCATCTTTGGCCATCAGTGCTATGATATCGGTTTGCTCTGATTCTTCTGAGTCTGGTTCGAAGGTTGACTCTGAGGATTCAATTTCAAATTCGGACTCAGGTTCTATTCGATTTTCTAACTCTGAAGCGATCTCATAAAGCTTGAGCACTTTCTCCCAAAGCTCCTTAGCATTGTTGAACTTTCCAACTCGATCAAGATCTGAATTTGTTAGTCCGCATAGGAGAATGTAAGTTGCTTTTGCATTTGCCTCGAATGTCCTTATTGTTTGTGCATCCCACTTGTCACAGGTGATGAGTACACCTTCTTTTGTGGGGAGAGTGAATCCAATATGGACTATGGTCCATATTTCTGCTTCGGTCTTTAATTGATGCTCCACCTGGTCTTTCCAGTATCTGAAGTTCTCGTCAGACAGCAGTGGTAGGCATGTGGAGTTGTACCCATCTTCGTAGGCCATTAGAAGGAATCTCGTAAAATAAACACAATAAAACTTATTCCAAGACTTAGTCTTGGATTAGTAGTGCGGGAGAGAAATAAAGATAGTAATTCAGGAATTTTGAAAACAAAAATAATACAATATTATTAAAATATTATTAAAATAATATAAAAAAATATTACCACAAGTTTTTGAAAATGCAATATTTCGCTAATTCCAACCAATGGTGAAAAGATGAAAATTAATTTTTCAAAAGCAGATTTGGAGGGAAAAAACGAAAGGCGTTTTTAACCTATACAAACGACAAAGCCACGAAAAATGCTTGAATGGTGGTTGCACCAGTTCAAAGCGACCCTGCTCTGATACCAATTGTTGGATCGAGACCGCGCTAGAGGGGGGGCTGAATAGCGCTCGTGGCTATTTCATTCGATTATCAGAAAATTATCGGAGTAATTAAAATACAGCGGAATAAAATAAAGACAAAGACACAAAGGGATTTACTTCGTTCGGAGCCTAAGGCGACTCCTACTCGAAGGCCCGCGACCCTTGATCGCTTCCGGTGGGCAACAACTATAAGCTCGATAAGAATTACAAATTACAAATGTAACAGCAATTAGAATAACTTTGTACCGACAACGTAAAGAAGAGAAAAATGAAGCTCCGGGTCGTCGGAATGTTGCAGCAGCACTTCGGAATGACTTTGTTAGCAGCACGTTGAAGAAGGAAAGCTCAGAACTTGATTTGTTGAAGTGCTGGTCGAACCCCCCTTATAAAGGGTGTTCAAGGCGCCTTGAAGGCTGTTCAAGGCGCCTCCATGCTGCCTGGTCTTCCGCGTGGATAACATCTGATCTGGTCGAACTTCATCCTCTCAAGGCGCCTTATAGCCCTCTCAAGGCGCCTTCTGCCTGCTTCAAGGCGCCTCCAGTGGTGCTTCGCAGCCAGCTCCATGGAGGCGCCTCGGACACTGTTCATCCGAGGCTTTAGGTTGCTCCTTTGCACCTGCAAGATACGTTAGTCCCAAACACTATCCTGCAACACAAAGTTAGCACAATAAACATGATAAATGAAGTATAGACAGTATCCGGACTGTCCGAGTCTGACTTCGGGTTTTCAACCGGAAACCCTAGGTTGACCCGACGCCTACTGTTCCCTCTACGGGGAACGCGTCCTCACCTACTCCACTCAGGAGATTTACCTGATGCCAGTCCGGTCCTCCAAAACGACTGGACTTTCCGCCTAGGGTTATCGCCCCCTAGGACCTAGGGTTACCGCCCCCTAGGGTTTTTCTCCACCTAGGGTTACCACCCCTAGGACCTAAGGTTGCCGCCCCTTAGGGTTTTCTTCCACCTAGGGTTACCGCCCCCTGGGACCTAAGGTTTCCACCCCTTAGGGTTTTCCTCCACCTAGGGTTACCGCCCCCTAGGACCTAAGGTTGCCCCCCCTTAGGATTTTCCTTCACCTAGGGTTACCACCCCCTAGGACCTAAGGTTACCCCCCCCCCCCCCTTAGGATTTTCCCCTGCCTAACCGCAGTTAGGACTTTCCTGAAACCTTATTTAACCATGTTAGATAACAAGGAACCTTAACTTTGAATCCCTTTGCCATTATCAAAACTGAGGTTCGATCGTCGGATGCTTACTGCACCAACACTTCCAGGTATCCTGTGCAGTTCCTCTTCCAGTGCCCTGCTTGTCCTTGATACAGTTGACGAAGATGTTCAACCATATCATAAGCGCCCATTAACTCGTGTTGCTTCTGAAGCTCAGAGTTCATGGTCACGAGCATAAGACAGGGCACATCTAATGCGTCATCTTGATGCTTCTTGTAAGCATCTCGGTCAGCTCGTGTGGCAGTGGGAGGAGGAGCCTCCGGAATGGGCTGCTCCAGAACGTACAGTTTACGTTCTTGGGTGAGAACTATTCTCAGGTTCCTGTACCAGTCCAGGAAATTTGCTTCGTTTAGCTTGTCCTTCTCAAGGACAGAACGCAGGGAGAAAGAGTTCGTATTCGACGTCATGGTTATCTACAACAGAAAAATGCAGAAATAAATATTATATTCTATTAAATCATTTAATTAGGCCTTTAACTAAATGATGCTCCCACTGAATTATATAATTTTTGTAGAATCAAGTGAGTGATGTGGTCAAACCACACTTACGAGATTCTAACCAACTAGCTATAATTCATGTGGGACAAGATCCACATCATACTACGCCTTGAGTTAGCTTTGGCTAAATCGCCCAAGACTTAGTATGATCGGTAGGTAACTAATTTACCAATTACATCTCTATGCAACTCTTGTTTATAGGATCAAGATCCGCATTTATAGTAAAACTCGAGTTAGCTTTGGCTAATATGCCCAAGAGTTAATATAAACGTGATTTTGTCCTATCTTCCAACTATTGGATAAATGCCTACAGTTAAACTTGATTTAACTAGTTATACTCAATCTAATTGAGTTTTACTCACCCATGCATTGATAGGCGGGACCAAGATTGTCCCTCCATACCCTACCAAGATAATATGTGTTGCTCTGCTTTGGCAGATTCAACAACACATGTGATCGAGGTAGTGATAGGTATCACGACATGGTAGGCATTTTAGAGTTGACGCGATTTAGATCTAATCTAATCGACGATGTGTATCATATACTCGATTTAGATCTAATCTAATCGTAGAGGAGGTGCATCATGTGCGCGACTTAGATCTAATCTAATCGTCGAGATGTATCATATACGCGATTGATCGAATCGAATCGTTAAGGCGCTAATTAACTACTTTACTAGCATGCATCAAATACACACACACAAGTAATTAATTATACTATTTGTGATTAGTCATGGCCCTACCACGATCTTCTCAAGCCAATGAGAAGATCAGATGGTCAACCTATGGTCAACAACTTCTCAAGCTCCTCCCTTTCACCACCTTGTGTTGCTCTCGCCCTCCTCGTAACTCCGTCTCGAGTGGACCTTCCACGGCTCCAATTTTGTACATTACAATTTTGAAACTTAAGTTACATTCGAGTCTAAACTAATTTACAACAATAATATAAAATAGAGAAAGGCACGACGCGCAGGTCGCGAATCAAATGTACAACACGCACAACACAAATGACGGCGCGCAGGCCGTAATATGAATTACAACACAAATCCAATCAGATTGGGTCTTTTTGGGCCATGACTATCACAAATTATACATAATTATAAATTATGTAATTTCCATAATTTTTTTTAATTTTAATACTAATTTTTACAATTTTTACGAGTAAAATTTCCCGGCGGTCCCGTTTAGCGATTTTCGGGCGCAATCGCGGAACGAATCCCCTTGCGGGGCTAGGGGCAGCACCCCTACCCACGATCTAACCATCGCGAGTATCCCTAAGCGATCCTACAGTGCCTTAGTCCGCTATCCCAAAAAGTTTTGGGGCGAAACCTTGCCGTTTCGGAAAAATCTTCTCGGTAGCCGAAGCCTACAAGCGTATAAACACTTGTGTTTCGCTTCTACGAGAAAATTACTCATAAAAATCCATAAAAACTTAAATTTACAGAAAATCACAGAAGCTATATTTTTCATAAAACTCAAAATAAATTCGTACTCGACTTCGCACGTGGCTCTGATACCACTATTGGATTTTTCGGGCCGCGAAAACCGCTTTTTCGCGTCGCGGAAACCCCGAAACCCCGCCACCGGATCCGTGAAAAGAATAAAATTTCGAAAACATTACGAGTACGAGTTTCTTACACTAGTTCTAAACTAGATCTACAAGGAAGAAAGGTTATACCCTTGATGCGAAGCCCTTCGCAATCCCGCTCGTCCTCGGTTCGCCGGATCTCGAAAGTGTCAAAGTAGACACTTCTCTATGTGTATCCACACAAGCAAGAGATGGAGAAAAATCTCTAAGGATGTGCTAGCAACCTTAGAGATCAGTAATGGAGGAGAGGGAGAGCAAGAAGAAAGCTAGAGAGGAAGAAGATGGGAGTTACCACAAAAAATGAAACTCTCCACATGAAATCAAAGTGGCCGGCCACTTTAGTGGAGGTTGTAACCTCCATGGGATACCAAGAGTCACAACTCTTGGTAACTCCCATGAGGTGACATCTCACTTAAGTAACCATGATGATGTGGAGCATCATCATTGGTCCACTTCTTGCCAACTCACCAATGAGGTGGCAAATGGTCAAGTCAAACTTGACTCTTCATCTTCCTCTCAAGTCAAGTCAAACTTGACCACTTCTCTCCCATGGTTGATCAAATCTAACCATTGGTTCAAGTCAATTTTAATTTAATAAATCTCTATTCATTGAATTAAATTGATTTAATGTGTCTAAGTCCAAATTAGACTCATTTAACACATGAACCAAATTGAGTCCAACTCAATTAGCATAATTTGGATTACTCTTAATCCAATTTGGTTCATCACATGAACCTAATCCTTTAGGTTCATCAAATGAACCTAATCTCCATCTAATCGCCCTTTGTGTGTGACCCAATAGGTTCTTGTAACTTGGCAATGCCCCTAAACCCATTTAGGAGCATAAGTAATGAGCGGTATCTAGCAACACATCATTACTACCCAAGTTACAAGAATGTTGAGATACAACATCACCTTGTGACTAATAATTGTGACTCCTCACAATATATGACAAGTGTCCTTCTATCCTAGACATCTAGATTGATCAATGTGAGACATAGACCGTGTCATCCTCTGACCAATCTAAATCTTGAACTCCAAGTAGACTCACTCTATCAAATGAGCTCAATATCTCATATTGACTAATTTGGGCATGGCCATGCACTTAGTGGTCTCACTCTATCAAGAATATCGATGTCTCTCCCGTCATATAGGAGGGATAGATCTCATCTACATCACTCACATCCCTCTGTATAATTCGTTACATACCAGTAATAGCCTTTATAGTCCACCCAGTTATGGGTGACGTTTGACGAAACCAAAGTACATAACTCCTTCTGTAGGGAATCATGGTGACTTCAGATCTAAGGACTAGTAGTCATACTAATAGCCACATGAGAAAGTATATGACACTCATATAACGATCCATGATACTTTCTCATGACGGGTCATTCAGTATACATTCTCCAATGCATACCCATGTGTCAACTTGATATCTCTATATCCATAACTTGTGAGATCAAGTCATCAAGTTGACATACATGCTAGTCTTATTGCATTAACATTGTCCCTGAATATTAATACTCGACTAGGAATGATTAAGAGTAGTGTGCCCTATATCATCTCACTATCGGTTCAACTAACCGATTGATATAGGTAAGAACCTTCTACTCAAGGACGCTATTATACTTAGTTTATTTGGCACCAATATAAGTAAGTATAATAACCAAAACAAATGCCTTTATTTATATAAGAATATGATACAACAAGTCCATAATACAATCATCAAATGATTGGCTCTAGGGCTCTAACTAACACTTTTATTAAGTCAGTATAACAAGAACTTTCCTTAAATGGTCCTGCTCAATACACTTAGAGTGTACTAGTGTAATTTATTAGTCAAGACAAACTAATATCTAATTACACTATGACCATTCCAATGGTTTGTTCCTTTCCATCTTAGTCGTGAGCTACTGTTTATAATTTATAAAGAACTGATAACACGATCTCCTGTGTGTGACACCACACACCGTGTTATCTATAATATAAATTAATTGAACGACTACACTCAGTATATATAAATGTAGACACTTGACCAATGTGATTCTTATTTCTAAATAAATGTTTATACAAAAAAATAGGCTTTTAGTATACACTCTAACAATCTCCCACTTATACTAAAAGACTATGCTGTCATAAATGTTGTCATACATCTGATTCCCAACCCTTCAACATCGCCATCAAAAGCTCTTGCTTTAAGGACCTTAGTGAAAGGATCTACAGGTTATCACCTGATGCAATCTAGGCGGCAACAACTTCTCCTCGTTATACGATGTCTCGTATTGGGTGGTATTTGTGCTTTATTGTGTTTACTTGCCTTATAGACTTATGGTTTTTTCGAGTTTGCTACTGCACCACTATTATCACAATAAATTGTATTAATTTTTGGATAAACTAGAAATCATATCTAAGTCCATCTTGAGGTTACTGAGTCATTTAGCTTCTATGGCTGCCTCTGAGGCTACCACATACTCAACTTCCATAATGGAGTTAGAAAAGCACCTATGCTTAACACTCCTCCATAATTATGGTTTTACCTCCTAAAGTAAACACAAAACCCCGAGGTTGATTTACTATTATCCCTATATGATTAGAAGTCAAAATCCATGTAACCTACAGGGATTAAACTATCTGCCTTATTGGCTAGCATATAATCTCTAGTCCCTTTAAGGTACTTTAACATATGCTTTACGAAAATCTAGTGTCCTGGTCCTAGGTTACTTAGATATCTACTAACTATGCCCTGGGCAAAACAGATATCCTGTCTCGTACACAACATAGCATACATTAGGCTTCCTACATCCGAAGCATAAGGAACTGCCTTCATATCATCTTTCTATTTTGATGTCTTCAGAGACATCCTTTCAGATAAGGATTCTCCATGTCCAAAAGGTAGAAAAACCTTTCATGGAGTCTTGCATGCTTAAACGAGCTAGGATAGTATGAAGCTCGGGATAAGCACAACATTCTTTTCTTGTGATCCCTTTGATCCCGAGAATATGTGCGCACTCTCCCAAGTTCTTCATATTGAATTGTTTGGACAACCATACCCTTACTTCCAACAACACTTTGATATTGTTTCCAACTACAAAAAATGTCATCTACATATAGTACAAGAAATACCACCACGCTTACATCACACTACTTGTATACACAAGACTCATCTGGACACTGAATAAATCCACAGGTCTGGATTACTTCATTAAACCAGATGAACCAAGACCTTGAAGCTTTTCTTCAGTCCATAGACTGATTGAGCTTGTACACAAGATGCTCTTTGCCCTTTGCGATGAACCTTTCTGGTTTCTTTATATGGATATTTTCTTCAAGACTTCCATTAAGGAAAGTTGTCTTGACATCCACTTACCAAATCTCATAGTCCTTATAGATAAAAGAATCCGGATAGACTTAAGCATGGCTACCGGCGAAAAAGTTTCCTTTTTCAACAAGCCTTGCTTTGAAAGTTTCCACCTTCCTGTCTATCCATCTTTTCCTATTGTAGACCTATTTAGACCCAATGGCTTTTATACCATTTGGTGGTTCTACAAGCTCCCAGACTTTATTAGAATACATATATTCTAATTCTGTATTCATTGCTCTTTACAAAGATGTTGCATCTTTATCTTGGAGCGCTTTGTTATAGGTCCGGGAATTAGGTTTATGTTCACCAGGGATCAAGTCCAAAGACTCCCAAAATATGAACATTTTAGGTTGCCTAACAACCCTCCCACTACGACGAGGCACTTTCTGCAATTGTGTATCATCTGTGATATGTGTTGTAGTTTCTTGTGATATTTCATCTTGTACAGTTGGTACTAGATTAGACATGTCCTTTATTATTTCCTTAAGAACAAATTTACTTATGGGCTAGTGGTTCATTACATAGTCCTCTTCTAAAAATCGGCCATTGGTGCTAACCATGACCTTTTGATTTTTAGGACTATAAACCTTCTTTCGTTTCTCTAGGATAACCCACAAACAAGTGAACTCCTGTCCAATATATCAGTGTCTCCCTTCAGCACATGTGCTGGATTACCCCAAATCCAAATATGCTTAAGATTAGGCTTAAGATTAGGCTTACGCCTATTGTGCAATTCTATGGGAATAGAGAGTTCTGACTTTAGAGGTACTATGTTCACTTCCGTTTCCAATGTATATCCTCAAAATAAATTTTGGTAATTCTGAATAACTTATCATTGATCTAACTATTTCCATAAGAGTCCTATTCCTTTATTCTACTACACCATTCTGTTTTGGTGTACCAGGTGAAGTCAGTTGGGATTGAATCCCGACTTCTGATAAGCGACTCCTAAACTCTCCTAAGTGGTGCTTGTCACTACGATCTCACTGTAGTGTCTTGATACTTTTACTTTAACGTTTCTCCGCATCAGCCTCGTACTATTTGAACTAATCAAAGCACTTAGACTTGCAGCGCATCAAGTAAATGTATCTGTATCTCGAATAATTATCTATAAAATAGATGAAATATTCGAAACTACCTCTTGTCTGGATAGTCATAGGATCACACAAATCAAAATGAACCGATTCCAACATATCTTCGGCTCTATACCCCTTAGATTTAAAAACTTCTTGGTTATTTTTCCTTCCAAGTAAGACCCGCAGGTTGGAAAGATTTCCACTACCAATGAACCCAAGAGTTCATTGGTTATTATCCTTTGAATCCTACTCAAGTTAATATATCCTAGCCTTAGACTACCAAAGATGTGATTGGTTCATTTCCGAAGGTTGCTTTCTCTTATTAAAGTTAGAAGATGTGTTATTAATTTCCATTTATTGCATCATGGGAGTTATTGGATTTATAAATTGCCAACCAACGTACCAGAACAGATATCTTTCCTATTTTCTCGATAACAACTTTGTTATCAAAATAGACACAATATCTATTCTTTAATAGTTTAGAAATTGAAATTAGGTTCTTTCTAAACTTAGTATATAAAGACAATTTCTGAAAATCCATATTTTATTCCTATCAGAGGATAAACATCTCCCACTGCAATAGCTGCTACTTTTACAGCAGTGCCCATGTGGACGGTGATTTATATAGTTGTCGGGTTTCCTGGAACCCCTGCAATGAATTGCAGACATGATCAGTGGTTCATGTATCTACACACCAGATACCGGTAGATAACACCACTAAATATGTTTCAACAACTAATAAAATACACCGTTATTATTCTCAGTTCTGAGAGGACAGTCTACCTTAATGTCCAAGTTTTCCAATCATTACAATTGGGACTACTAAGTCTATTCTATAGTATAATAACTAGGGGATTGATTAACATTTGAAATTCTAAGAATCACAAAAATATTTGTTCAAGACCAACATCTCAAAATCCCGATGAATTTTGTATGTCATGATAGTGTGGACATATACAAATTCTAAAAGGAGATTTTATCCATTAATTTTATTATCTTGTCAACTTATGACAAATAAAATTAATAGTTGGTCTGTCTTTAATCAAATATTTGGTCAAGACTCTAAATTTAAAATAATATTGATTCCTCTAACAATACAATTTAAATTTACCAACACCTCAAAACACCGTGAATTTTGCATGTCATGTTAGTGTGTACGTATACAAAATCAACATTTGTAAGAGGAGGGTTTTACCCATTAACTATCTTGTCAACGTAACTTTATGATAAATAAAATTATCTCAAACACCGTTAATTTTGTATGCCACGTTAATGTGGACGTATACAAAATCAATCATTTGTAAGAGGGGTTTTAACCCATTAATTTTATAATCTTGTCAACCTAGTTTTATGACAAATTAATAGTTGGTTTCCTTTTGGTCACACAAGTAATAGCAGTGACTCCGTTGGGGAGGATACTATTAGATGCATCTAAGTGTATACCATTACTTTGATACTAAGTCCATTAAATAGAATTGTGCCCCTTTAGTTGGAGAAGATCACACACATCCTAAATAATTTCCTATAACCATCCATTAAGGAAATTTGATCTAGTGATCCACAAACAAATTCATCCGTTGTGGAGGGAGACACTCAGAGCTAACACGCAAGCTTGTTGCATCACTTACAAATCAGTAATGGAGACCGTGGGATTTATATATCAATCCCTCTCCCACTTAGTTATTTAAAATGAGGAATTTTAACCTATGCTAGCATATAACACATGCACACACACAGTAAATAAAAGAAATTAATTTTTCAACTATTATGGCATTTTCATCACTGTCCTCCGTGTGCTCCAACCCTAACTGCTGCCATCTTTAGCCACCGCCATTGGGTCGAGTTGTCGCATCTATCTTGCTTCTTATTCTGCTGCGCCTCTGGTCCTCCGATAGCACCACGTCTCGCAAGGATACGATCCGCGACAAATATATAATTTTACAAACATCGATCCTATATTCCATAAAGGAATGTACATGTATTCTAGATCGAATAAAAATAAAATTCTAAAAATAACACAGCTCCTGCTGTATTTGATACATACAATCATGCACACAAAATAATGCCCTTGACATGTCCAAGGGTCCAATCACACACAATATCTATATGACATAATAGTTGGAGCCTGCAACCAAAGAGTTAGCACATCCTACTATTATCCTGCCTAAATTATGTATGACATGTGCATAATCTATTTGAAAACTAAACACACAGAGGCAAACCCTAGCTCTGATACCACTTGTTGGTTGGTCCTAGGAAGATCGTACCGGTTACACTGTATAAAAATTTTGTACAAGTGTCGAACCTTTCTTAAACAACCTATTATGTTCTTTAGAAGTTAAATTAGGAATCGCAAACGAAACTTAACATTATTGATTCCAAATTTAACTTATCTGTTCTTAATGGTTTAGACTTAGATCGCAAGCGGAACTTAACACTATTGATCCAAGTCCAACCTATGTTACAAAGTTAATTACATATTTATTTCTAAAATCAGCTCCCAAGTCAAACATGGTGAAGCACTAGGCCTTCTTGGATATGGGATCATCCACCACTGCCTCGACAAAGCCTTTAATAGAAATTCAATATTTAATTTTCTAAAATAACATTTAGTTTAACCAAAAAGAACAATCGAATCACAAATTTGAAAAATAAAACAAAAGAAACACAAATTCGAAACAAATATGAAAACTCTAGAATCATATGCCTCTTGTGTTTGGTATTTCCAAAAATAACTGTACAAAGAAAACTAGTATGATGCGGAAAATAATTACTAGTTATACCTTTCTTTGTAAGCAAATAACCTCTTGATCTTCTACCGTATTCCTCTTCTAATCTCGGACGTTGTGTGGGCAACGATCTTTCGAGATGAGAACCACCCAAGCCCTTCTTCTCCTAGCAAGTTTCGGCCACCACAAAAACTCCAAGAGATGTGAGGTTCGGCCACCAGATGTGAGGTTCGGCCACCACCACCAGGCTCCAAGGGATGCTAGAAACAAAACCTCCTTTCTCTCCTTCTTCTCCTAGTTAGAACCGGCCACCATGGACTTCTCTTGTGTGGATGCCACCGGCCACAAAGGAGGAAGAGAAGAGAAGGAAAAGAGGCCCTAGGGCCGGCCACACCAAGGAGGAAAAGAGAGGAAGAAAATAGAATAGAGTCGTTAGCCATGAAGACACCTCTACCCCCTCTTTTATAATCCTTTGTCTTGGCAAATAAGGAAATTTAAATAAAAACTTCCTTAATTCTTTTGCCATGAAAAAGGAAATTTAATTGATTTAAAATCAATTTCCCTTTTCTTAAACAACATGGCCGACCACTTTAATCTCCAAAACAAGGAGAGTTTTAATTAACACAAGAATTAAAACTTCCTAATTTGTTTCCGGAAGTTTATAAAAAATTTCTCCAATAATTTTTCCCTTCATGGTGGTTTGTAAAAAGGAAATTTTATAAATTAAAATCTTTCTTTTAAACATGTGGATGATTTCCAAAAAGGAAAGTTATCTCTAAAAATTCAAATCTCCTTTCAATCTACAAATAAGGAAAGATATTAAATCTTTTCTTAATCTTTTGTAGAAACTTATAAAAGAAATATTTAATTTTTAAACTCTCTTTTAAATCATGAACATGGTTAAAAAGGAAAGTTTTCTTAAAATTAAAATCCACCTTTCAATCTATAAATAAGGAAAGATTTCAAATCTTTTCTTAATCTTTTGTAGAAAGCAATAAAAGGAAAGATTTAAATTTCAAACTCTCTTTTAAAACCATGATATCCACATAAGAAATAATTTTAATAAAAATTCCTTTTTATTTTCTAATGCCCGGCCACCTAAGCTTGGGACCCAAGCTTTGGCCGGCCACCTAAATTGGCTCCACCATTAGCTTTGGCCGACCTTAGCTTGGGCTCCATGCTAGCTTGACCGACCACCTTAAGGTGGGTATAATTCTCTATATACAAGAGGCTACGATAGGAACCGAGAGGAGGAATTGGTTTTGGTCTCCCGATGAAATTAAGCTTCTCGTGTTCGCCCCGAACACACAACTTAATTTCATCAATAATAATTCATACCACTAAATAATTATTATTGAACTACTGCACCAATCCCAAATTACATTTTGGGCTCCTTCTTATTATGAGTGTGTTAGTCTCCCTGTGTTTAAGATGTCGGATGTCCACTAATTAATTGAGTTGCTGACAACTCATTTTAATTAATATCTCAGTCCAAGAGTAGTACCACTCAACCTTATCGTCATGTCAGACTAAGTCCACCTGCAGGGTTTAACATGACAATCCTTATGAGCTCCTCTTGGGGACATTATCAACCTAGATTACTAGGACACAGTTTCCTTCTATAATCAACAATACACACTATATGTAATATCATTTCCCAACTTATCGGGCTTATTGATTTATCAAGCTAAATCTCACCCTTTGATAAGTTAAAGAAATAAATATTAAATGTATGTGCTTGTTATTATATTAGGATTAAGAGCACACACTTCCATAATAACTAAGGACTTATTCTTTTATTAAGTCAGTATAAAAAGAACTTTCCTTAAATGGTCCTGCTCAATACACTTAGAGTGTACTAGTGTAATTTATTAGTCAAGACAAACTAATACCTAATTACACTATGACTATTCCAATGGTTTGTTCCTTTCCATCTTAGTCGTGAGCTACTATTTATAATTTATAAAGAACTGATAACACGATCTTTTGTGTGTGACACCACACTCCATGTTATCTACAATATAAATTAATTAAACGACTACACTTAGTATATATAAATGTAGACACTTGACCAATATGATTCTTATTTCTAAATAAATGTTTATACAAAAGCTAGGCTTTTAGTATACACTCTAACAGTATGAGAATCTTATCTTCAAGGCAAGATGACAAAGACTCCATTTAGTGGACATAGCGAAAAAGCTAATGACTTGTTAGGACTCATACATACTAATGTATGTGACCCTTTTAGAATAACAGCTAGTGGAGACTACTATTACTTCATTACTTTTACAGATGATTTCAGTAGATTTGACTATATGTATTTGATGAGACACAAGTCAAAATTCTTTGAAAAATTCAAAGAATTCAAGAATGAAGTACAAAATTAACTTAGAAAGAGTATTAAGATGCTTCGATGAGATCGAGGTAGGATCATCTCATTGAGTGTGGGATCATATCTCAACTCACTCCACCTGGAACACCATAATGGAATGGAGTATCAGAAAGGAGAAATCATACTTTATTATATATGGTACAATCGATGATGAGTCAAACAGATCTTCTTACTTCCTTCTAGGGTCATGCTCTAGAGATAGCCACTTTCACACTTAACTGTTGGTTGCTACTGGGAATATCATACCGGTTCCCCTGTACAAAAATTCTGTACAAGTCCTGAACCATTCCTAACAACCTATTGTGTTCTTTAGAAATTAAATTTGGAATCACAAACAGAACTTAATGTAAAATACCGTAAATAGGCGAATATTAATAAGGGAATTTTCTGAAATTTTTGAAAAATTTTTGGGAATTTTTCGGAGCTCGTACGGACGAGTTGACGGGGATTAAAATAGGGCCCGGAAAAGCCTATTTAGGCTACCCATTTAAGCGAGGAAAAGTTTGCTTTTATTTTATTTCTTTTCTTTATTTGTTTTTCTTTTCCTCCGGTTTCTCTTTGTCGCCGTTTCCCTCTTCCCCTGCCGAAGCTCTTGCGCGCCCGAGCCTCACTCGCGTGCCCTAATCTCTCTTCTCCTCGCGCCGAGTCGCCGACTCCTTGCCCTAACCGCAGGCGGCGGTTACTCCTCCTCGAGCATACAACCCCTCCGCCAAGCCCTCTCTTCTTCTTCTCCATTTTTGTTTTCCTCCCGAGCCGCACACCCGACGCCATTGTCGCTGCTCATCCTCCTCGTCGAGCGACAACGCCGATCGTCGGCCAGCCGTTTCCCCCTCAACCCTAGCACCGTGCCCCTCATCCTCATAGATCTCCACTAGCCGGCCGACCCGTGACACCCTCACCCTTACGAGGCATCGCCGTTCCTCCTCAGCATTGGCGCCGACCCTTCTTCTCCTTTCCCGAGTGGAGGTTGTCTCCACATTGTGCTGTTCAGTGGGTTTAGGAATTAGGGTTTGCTGTGGGTTGTTCTTGGGTCCGACAGCCACCTTCCAGCGGCTGCCTTTCTCTGGCAGCAACGTCCCTGTTGCGAATTGAGGTAAGATGAGTAAATTATTTTCTTGAATTTAGGTTGTTGCTGGAATAATATGGTTGAATCCCAAATCTGATCCGGGGTCTCCACTCTTGCCATTACCTTTGATCAGAACAGTATACTGGAATCCTGAAAAGAAGTGGTTGTTGTGGGTTGTTTCTTGGTCCTGCAGTCGCATTCTGGACTGTGTATCAGTTGAGGAGGGTGAGAAGTGAGATCTTGATCTCTTAGTTGCGGTGGTGAGTTGTAGATTGACTGCTATATTTTAAGGTGAGCATCTGTGCAGGGATAAATTTTAAGTTAGTTAAGTGTGGATTATTGATGTAGGGTATTTGATTTAGAGGGAAACACCATTTACCTCGCTTCGGTCAGGGTTACTAGCAGCAAGAACGGCTGAGAAGTAAGGTAAGGTGTATAGCATTTGATACATGCTACAGATCATTGTTTTGATTCGAATATTTTTAGATGGATGATCATGTGTAGTTTAATTCTTGTGTACAGGATGATGGTCATGTGATTAGGAGTTTACCCTAACTTAGGGTTAGAGATTTTTATTTAGCTATTTATAGGAGTGTAGTTAAATAAAAAGATTTATTTGTTTGACACAGGACTTTGACGTGAGACGAGTATCTCGGAGTCAGATTTGGACCATTATATCGGAGGCAGGTACTTTTGACTTTATGTCGTTTGATATACATAGTAGTGAATTTAATAAATTGCATTAATTATGTTCCTCATTCTCTTTCGGTTAATCACTACCCAAAACTTGTTACATGCTTGATTGATTGCTTGGTTTGCATCTCATGTATACTTTACCTGTTTATACATGTTTGTAGGGGTAGTGATATACCATGCTTCACCATGTTCAGGACCTAGATTGTATACCTTATCTGATTTGTGTACCGTTGTTTTGATTCATTGACTTATGGTGCACTTTCTATATATATACATGGTTTAGCTCAGGATATTTTATGGTTAGTGCCATGCACCATTTGCATGATTGTATGCTGTGCGATAGTCCACTCCATTATTGTTGAGCACATCGCCAGTTACATGGATCTGCACACACCATCACTCATGGGTTAGTGGTCGATTCAGGCAGTGTGTGTTGCAGCAGGGACTTTGTTTGGCTCCGTTGGTCCGCTCATGGGTAGTGTGATGCAACGTATTAGCCGGCAGGGATTCCTCCCCGTCATCGTGTACCGGGAGTTGAGAGCATTGCACTCCCCCATTTATGATTTGGGGTAGGAGGATAGGTGTACTCCGACAGCAACCCGTCCACTCGGTCACTCATCAGGAGTAGTGACGACAGAGTGCACGGTTGTCACAACCCTACCCACTCGGCCTCACTATTGTGTGTGAGATGATCGACTGGCATCAGGGGTGACCAGGACGCATCATTGGCATCATATACATGATGCATTTATTGCTTGTGTTTGTGTTTGCTGCATTTATATGCTGCATATTGTTTGGATACCTATGTTTGACATTCATACAGGATTTCTATACCACTCGGACTATTTGTCCTTATACCCAGGTTCTGGTTAGTACAGTTTCTCTCCTGTTTATTTCAGATGCATTTTTATCTTTCTTATATCAGGAGACTGTACGCATGATTAGTGCTAAGTGTTATTTCCCTACTTTGTATATCAGTTGTACCTGCTGAGTGTTGGACTCACCCCGCCTCCATTGTTATTATTTTTCAGGTTGATGCTGTCAGGAGAGAGTTCCAGTTGCTAGTCCCCTGCAAACCACGAGGACTTATTGATCTTTTGGTTTTTTTTTCTTCTTTACTAGACTATGTTTTGAACTTTTTATGTTTTGGATACTTTGGATCTTGTATGGATTGTTTTACTTATGGATGACTTGTATTTGGATTTGCTTTTACTACATGCCTGTCTAGATGGCAGAAGAGGTAAGTTGGTATTATCGTCGGATTTGAGCTTTACGAGTGTAGTGGAGTAGGATATCGGTTTTAAGCTTTATGAGTGTAGTTGAGTAGGGTTGTTTTCGAGTCATTGTACTATTGTTCAGGTTGATTATTATTAAACTGCGTGGTTGTGTCAGCCAGAGGCTGAAATTGATATTAACTACGTGGTGATGGTTTTATTATTGTTATTATTCCAGCCGCATGTGGCTGAGGTATATAGTGTTTGTAGAAAGTTTTAGATTGTCCGCCGTACAGGGGAGATGCTGTCGAAATTTCTTCGGACAGGGACTCCTCCGGGGCGTGACAATTTATTTGGTATCAGAGCGCAGTTTTACGATCTTTGTTTTCATATTTTGGCTATTTGGAATAACCTGATACCAATTTATTGGTATCAGAGCGCTAGGTTGGCGATACTTGTTTGATTTCTGTGTGTTGGATTTTCGAGATTTATCTGATACCAATTTATTGGTATCAAAGCGGGTTATGATACCCGCTTTTGGTGTTCTGGATATTCGGACTTCCGTTTCGGATTTATATGGATTTTCGGCGATTTTATCGTTCGAAATTTTGAGGTCAATTTGGGGACTGGACAGCGACGGAACATCTCCAGACAGCAAATAGGTATGATGTTTATTTTATTATTATTATATTGGTAGTAATATCTGTAATATAACTTAACAGATATGAGGAGATCTATGCGTATTACGGTGAAACGTGGTGCTGGACGACCACGTACGAGGACCACGGGATCTCTGGATATGCCAGAGATGCCTACTGTTTATGAGCCTGTCAGTCAGGGACAGACTCAACATACTGCGGGCGCGTCGGGCTCTCAGACCCCGACGGCTCCTATAGAGGTACCTACCTCAGTTATGCCGAGTGTACCTATCCCTACTGTAGTTTCGGTACCATCAAGGGTACCATTGGCGTTTCCGATAGCTGCTCCAGAGCAGCCCAAGGCGTACTCGGCACCACCGCCACCTGGACCTATAGTGTACCCGACATTAGTGGCATATGTGCCCCTAGTGTAATACCCACTAAGCTTGTAAGATAAATATATGAATGTGGGATTTTTCCTTAGAAAAATAATAGGAAGTGAGTTGAAGCAAAAAGAAATAAAATGAAATAAAAAGAAGAGGAGGTCAAGGATTGAACCATGAACCTCTTATATTATATTTCATAGAATTAATTAGTAGAAACCAATTGGGATAGAGAGAAGATATTGATAGCAAAGGAGGGAAACTCATGATAAAGGTAAGAGTAAAAGCTAGCCAAAAGAAAACAAGAAAGGAGCAAGAGAAAGGCAACTTTCCTTCCTCCCTTTCTCTCCTTCTTCCTCTTTGTTGTTGCCAAAAATTTAAAGAGGGAATTAAGAGGATTCAATCCCCCTTATTTCATCATGAACGGTAAGAATAAATGAATAAATAAAATAAATAGGAAATAGGAAAAAAAAGGCTAAGGGAGAAGGAAAGCAAAAATCAATTTTGCTACCTCTTCCCCCTTAACATAAAAGGGAGCAAGAAAAGAGAAGGTTATTTTTCTCTCATTTTCTCTCATTCTTCCTCTTCCTCACCGAAACCATCAGTCCCCTCTCCTCCATCTTTGGCCCCAAAGCCAAGGTTTTCTCCTAAGAAAGCCTAAGATACAAGGAGGACTAAGCAAGGGAATCAAGGGAAAGGAACTAGAAGAAGAGGCTACTTCTTCCATCACCATACCGTAGATCCACAAGCGAAAAGGATGTAAGCTTCCCCTCACCTGTGGTACAAGGCTTTTTATGTAATTTTCGGATTTTATAAGGATTAGAAAACCTAGGAAGGAATTTAAGAAAAATTCGGCCAAAGAAAGGGTTTTCAAATCTAGGAAGGTTTAAACAAGTCCTTATTTCATGATATTTTTCTATGCTATGTAGGAAGGATTTTCTTCATGTTTTTATACCTAAATGATGCTTGATCAGAGGAGTACCTAACCCTAGAATTTCGGCCAAAAATATTTTAAAGAGGTTAGGGAAAATATTGTGTAACCAAACTAATGCAAGATTCTCTCCATGAACTATTAAGGATCTTTTATTGGTTTTCTTGCTTAAAAGTTACTTGGAACCAAAAGAAATCCATTTATATGTTTCGGCCAAGAAAAGGGCTTAGGGTTAGGAAGACCTTTAAATTTTAAGTAACCATGCTTGTATGATAGAATATAGAGTTTTCTTAAAGAATTTGCATGTTGATCATTGCTAGAAATTCATGAACTCTTATTTTAGATTTTCGGCCATGATAGGATGGATAGTTTAGAAAAGCTTAAACAAAATTCTAATATGCTCAAGACCTCTGTGATATTATGATATGAAAGTTGTTTAATGTTCTTATGTTTAAATTGAGTATAGGAAAATTAGTTACATGATATATGACATGTAAGATCACAAGGGTCCTAGCTTGTTTATGAACCAACTTTGTATATGATGTTCTTAGTAATTTTTGCCATGAAACTTACTTAGGTTTCCATGCTTTAGGCCACTTAAAACCTAGTTTAAAGAATGGTAGGTTTCGGCCATGAGGAAAAATAAAAGAAAAAGGGAAAGAAACCTAGGAAGCCTAAGACACAATTCACATGTATGTTTATTATGCTTGTCTTTATACATGCTATGAAACTTGTATGATTTCTTATGCTCTTAGGCTATTTGAAGTAAGTTTATATACTGTTGAGTTTCAGCCAAGTAGGGTTTAAAAGACCTAGAGGCCTTAGAAATGAAACCAAATGTGTTAAAAGTGCTTCTTATGAAAATAGGATAATGTGTTGATTGTGTCACATGCTTGTAAAATTTTTCCATGACCTAAATGGACTAGTGTATGTTTCGGCCATGAAGGAATAGATGCCCTAGAAACCCTAGAATAAGAATTAAATATGCTTATGTCACTTTACATGGAATATGATAAGTAGAAAGACAAAGTTCCCATGCTATATGTTGTTTAATGACCTAATTGAGGCTAGGGTAAGTTTCGGCCATACATGTTGTATAATGTTTTGTTATGAATTTATACATGATGTTAGTTCAATTTCACATGCTTGTATGTTTGTTTTTAGCCCTCATGAACACTTGTTAAAAGTTTGACTATGACATATGTTAAGGGCTTGAAGGACTTAAGAACTAGCTCAATATGCTTACTATGTTACTTGGAAAAAAATGCTATAAATGAGGTTTAAGGTTTCCATGCTTTCATGACATTTGGGACCTTGTTTATATACTGATAGGGTTCGGCTACATGAGTTTAAGGACTTGGAGAACTTAGAAACCAAGTAAATCATACTTATAATGCTTCCTATGAAATTCATGTAATGATAATTTAGGTTTCACATGCTTGGAGGTTGTTTTTACCTAAATTGAGACCTAAGGGGGTTTGACCATGATAGGAACCCAAGGGTTTAGGAAGCTTAGAACCCAAGTTAACTATGTTACCATGTTTCTTATGATAGTATAATCACATGATACACCCTTATGCTTAACCATGTATGCTTGTGATTTATACCTTTTTATGATATGATATGTGGATAGAGATATGCATGTTTTATGATATGATATGTGTTTATAAATATGCATGCTTTGATGATATTTTATGTGCTTAGAATATGCATGCTTGATGATATGCTATATGCTTAGAATATGCATGTTTTTATGATATGATATGTGTTTAGAAATATGCATGCTTTGATCATATGTTATGTGCTTAGAATATGCATGCTTGATGATATGCTATATGCTTAGAATATGCATGCTTTTTATGATATGCTATGTGGAAGGAAATATGCATACTTTGATGATATGCTATGTGCTTAAAATATGTATGCTTTTATGATATGCATGTTAATATGATGTATGCCTAAGTGATGCATACTTTTATATGATGTATGCCTAAGTGATGCATACTTTTATGACATGATGTATGCCTAAGTGATGCATACTTTTATATGATGTATGCCTAAGTGATGCATACCTTTATGACATGATGTATGCCTAAGTGATGCATACTTTTATATGATGTATGCCTAAGTGATGCATGCTTGTATGATGTATGATATGTATAAGTATGACATGTATTTTACTTTGAATGGCTTGTACCAAAAGGGTGGGCTCCTTATGCACCCTAGGTCCCGGCCTAGTAAAGGGTGGGCTCCTTACGTGCCCCTAGGTCGAGCTACGGGCCTAGTTTCCTAGTAGGATCAAGACTAGCTACCTTGGATCTACTTAGGATGCACGCATTATGTATGTATGTAGTACTAAGCCGGGATCCCCAATATGTTGATATTATGTTCAAGTATATATGTAAGAAGAAATGGATTTAAAGATCATGAGACATACACATGTTTTTCGGATACATGTTTTCAAAATCATATTGCATATACTTTATGATCATGTTGTGATAATGCTATGATTTATGATATGCCATGATTAGATATGACTATGATATGTTCCATGCTATGCTTTAAGGGATGAGATGCCATGATTAGATATGATTATGTTATATTTCATGCTATGCTTTAAGAGATGATATGCCATGACTAATTATGATTTTGTTATGTTGCATGATATGATTAAAGAGTATGATATGTTATGCCATGACTAGTTGAGATCATGTTATGTTGATATATTCTTTGATTATGTAATGATTTTTGGTTTTAGTGAGTAGGAAAGGAACTTACTGAGCCATGAGTGCTCACAGCTTACTTTCCTTGTACCGCAGATAAAGGAAAAAGCTGGATGAGCTAAAGGAGCAGCAGGAGAGGCAAAGAGATGTGTGTGGCGGTGGCTAGGCAACCAAATAAGAACCTGCTTTAAGAACTTTTAGGAATTACACTTTGGTTTCATAAATTGTAGTACTACATGGTTGACTTGATGTTATGTTTTTATTTAACTTGTTATCATGTTATGGAAACCATATTAGTGTAGTTCGGTTTTTATTAAACAAAGAAAAAAAATGATTTTAAGTCTTCCGCTGTAATATCTACGTAGAGTATCGTAGCCCCGTCCCTTAGGGTTAGCAGGGAGGGCGGGCGTTACACCTAGTGCCTACAGTAGCAGCAGCTGCTCCACATCCGGTACCATTACCTACTGTACCTCCAGCTGCGACCACTTTTGTTCACCCGGCAGTACCACCAACGGCTTATGCTCCAGTTTATTCAGCAGCACAGGGAGTACCTCCTCTGGTTTATTCCGCGGTACCACCTGTAGCACTAGTTCCAGTGGTTCCGCCAGTTCCTGCAGCCGTCCCGACACAGCTCACTGATATGGTCGCAGCACGAGCTAGGATTCCAGTATTAGCAGAGTCGATGAAGACTCGATTCACACTCTTCCGAGGAGACCTTGATCCGAGTATGGCCCTGTCATGGATAGAGACTATGGAGCAGACCTTCTTCTATATGGCTTGCTCCGAGTGGGAGAAAGCAGAGCTGGCTGCTTTCCACTTACGGGATGAGGCTAACGCCTGGTGGATTACTCAGCGCTCTATCATCGGCGAGCGGAACGTCACTTGGACCAGGTTCAGAGAGGCTTTTGAAAGCCATTTTTTTCCCACTATCATATCAGATGGCTCGCCGGCAGGATTTTATGAGTTTGAGGCAGAACAATTGCACGGTGACAGAGTATAATACTGAATTCAACCGGTTGGCTAAGTTTTTGTCCAGAGTTAGTTGCGGAGGACAGATCTCGTATGATGCAGTTTATACAGGGACTGGATGGTTATCTGCAAGTACGGCTTGCTGGTTTAGGGATCGTATCTTACTTAGATGCACTGGATCGAGCTTTGATGATAGAGTTAGCTCAGCAGAGAGCATTTCCGGACAGAAAGAGGAAGCATATGGGTCAAGCATCAGGGCAGATTCAGCAGGCACAGACGGCCGGACAGCAGCAGAGTAGTCGCGGTCGGTTAGGTCAGGGTACTTCTGGGGTATCTCGTAGGCCTCAGAAGTCAGGGCGGTCTTCTTCAGGACGTTCCCGGTTTTCTCAGCAGAATCGGCAACCACCTTCCAGCGATACTCACTGTTTCAGATGTGGGTCCAGAGATCACCTTACCCTAGCTTGCTCTCTGGGACAGCCAGTTTGCTTTTATTGCAGACTGCCTGGGCACCAGAGCCGAGATTGTCAGTTGAAGGCTCAGCACACGGCTTCCGGAGGGTCAGGTCAGAGGAGACAGTCTAGTCAGTCAGGGGCATATCGAGGAGGGCAGAAAGCCCAATCTTCACATCGTCAGCAGGGGATAGCTTCACTGCGGCTTTGGCATGCTTGGGGAGTACTCGGTGCTTCCATAGCACCCCGAGTTCCGTTGAACTTATTATCCGACGCAGGCGATGTCGGATCGACCTCGGCCTCTAGGCGATGCAGACTCCCCACTCCGACGACGCCACCGTCCCTCGGTCTTCTACGGCACATTATCCGGTACCACCTCGGCTTACCCGGCTACCACCTACTCCTCCGCCAGAGGCGGACGTGTTCATGCGATTACGAGAGAGGATGCGCAGCGGTGATCCGTTTTCCGCGGTACGATTTCCATTTATGCATTTTCCGCTGATATATTGATTGATACTGGTAGCTCGCACTCTTTTATATCCCGTACCTTTATGCAGGAGATTGGTAGATTACCTACTTTTAGACTGCATCGATTGACCGTCTCCCTACTTTAGACGTCACCCAGGAGGTCAGAGGTTGCCCGTTAGACTTTGGCAATATGATACTTACGGTAGATCTTCTAGTATTGGAGATGGTCGTGTTTGATATCATTCTTGGCATGGATTGGCTGTCAGTATATCATGCTACTGTTGATTGCCAGACGAGGGTGGTCACCTTCCGGCCTCCGAACCAACCCTCGTGGAGTTTCACTGGCATTAGAGACGACGACATCTCGATTATTTCAGCGATTCAGGCGCAGAAGCTGCTGTCTCACGGCTGTCATGGTTTCTTTTAATCTCTTATTAGTACTGAGGATAGCAGTAGTTCGCAGCTCTCCGATGTTCCTGTAGTCCGGGAGTACCCAGATGTATTTCCAGAGGAGCTGCCAGGTTTGCCTGCCAGAAGGCAAGTGGAGTTCGCTATTGAGCTGATTCCGGGGACCGCACCGGCATCGAAAGCTCCTTATCGTATGACACCAAAAGAGTTGAACGAGCTGAAGGTTCAACTCTAGGAGCTTTTAGACAGGGGATTCATTCGCCCTAGTGTTTCCCCATGGGGTTCTCCGGTATTATTTGTCAAGAAAAAGGGCGGCACTATGAGGCTATGTATTGACTATAGACAGCTGAATGCAGTTACTGTCAAAAATAAATATCCTTTACCATGGATCGAGGATTTGTTTGATCAGCTCAGAGGTACATCAGTGTATTCTAAAATTGATCTGTGATCCGGATATCATCAGTTGAGGGTCAGAGACTCAGATATCCAGAAGACAGCTTTCCGTACCAGATACGGTCATTATGAGTTTTTGGTAATGCCATTTGGGCTTACCAATGCTCCAGCGGTGTTTATGGACTTGATGAACCGCATTTTTCTGGAATATCTGGATCAGTTTGTTATCGTTTTCATTGATGACATATTGGTCTACTCGCATTCCGAGGAGGAGCATGCACAGCATCTTCGTATAGTCTTGGAGACTCTTAGACGGCATCAGCTGTACGCGAAGTTCAGCAAGTGTGCATTCTGGTTATCCTCAGTCGGTTTTCTGAGACACGTGGTTTCTAGCAGAGGTATTTCAGTGGATCCTCAGAAGATCGAGGCTGTCACCAGTTGGGAGCAGCCGAAATCAGTACAGGAGATCCGCAGTTTTCTGGGACTAGCAGGATATTACAGACGATTCGTCGAGTGTTTCTCACGTATTGCTATGCCATTGACACGTCTTACCAGGAAAGGCGTGAAGTTTACATGGTCCGAGGATTGCGAAACCAGCTTTCAGGAGCTGAAGCGGAGATTAGTGTCGGCTCCAGTTTTGGTTTTACCTTCTGGAGAGGACGGATTTATACTCTACACCGACGCTTCTCTTCAGGGTTTGGGTGTTGTTCTTATGCAGCACGGCAAAGTAGTCTCTTATGCTTCTCGTAAGTTGAAGGAGCATGAGAAGAACTACCCAGTTCATGACTTGGAGTTAGCTGCCATCATCTTTGCTCCGAAGCTTTGGCGGCATCATTTATATGGTATTACATTTGAGATTCTCACTGATCATAAGAGTCTCAAATATATTTTCACTCAGAAGGAGCTTAATCTCCGACAGAGGAGATGGATGGAGTTCCTGAAGGATTATGATTGTACCATTAGCTACCACCCGGGGAAAGCTAATGTGGTTGCAGATGCACTCAGCAGGAAGTCCAGAGGGACTTTAGCTTGCCACCGAGTTTCAGTTACAGACTTGGTTCAGGGTTTCTCTGAGTTAGACCTTGAGGAGTAGGGATCGACAGAGCAGGGTATTCTGGTTACCATGGTTGCTCAGTCGTCGATCAGGACGAGGATCCGAGAGGCCCAGGCTGGTGATCAGCATTTGCAGTTCATTGGCAGTCAGATAGCTTCCGGGCGGCAGACCGAGTTTACACGCGACGAGGAGGGTATTATATACAACCGAGGCAGGTTATGTGTACCTCAGTCTCATCTGGTCTTACAGGAGCTACTTCAGGAGGCTCACCACTCTCGATTTGCAATCCATCCAGGTGGGACCCGTATGTATCGAGACTTGAGGCGTTCCTACTGGTGGAACGGCATGAAGAAAGACATCGCGGATTTCGTAGCTAGATGTCTTGTCTGTCAGCAGGTGAAGGCTGAGCACCAGAGACATGCAGGATTACTTTAGCGGATCCCTATTCCTGAGTGGAAGTGGGATCACATTACCATGGACTTTGTGGTAGGGTTGCCGAGGACACGACGAGGTCATGACGCGATTTAGGTAATTGTTGATCGATTAACCAAATCCGCGCACTTCTTAGCGATCTGGAGGACTGATTCCCTGGATCTATTGGCAGATCTATATTGTCGAGAGATCATCAGACTACATGGTGTTCCGTTGAGTATCATTTCGGATAGATATCCACGGTTCACGTCTCGTTTCTGGCAGCGTCTGCAGCAGGCTTTGGGCACACAGCTCCGTTTTAGTACAGCTTTCCATCCACAGATAGATGGACAGTCAGAGCAGACCATTCAGACTTTAGAGGATCTGTTGAGGTCATGTGTTATGGATTTCGGAGGCAGTTGGGAGGACCATCTGCCGTTAGTAGAGTTTGCTTACAACAACAGCTTTCATTCGGCTATCCAGATGGCACCGTTTGAGGCGTTGTATGGTAGACCTTGTCGGACACCTGTCCTCTGGGATGAGGTTGGAGAGGCCCAGTTGTTGGGACCTCATAGAGTTCAGCAGGATGCAGAGTTGGTCCGTACTATCAGACGGAGGATGTCAGAGGCGCAGGACCGCCAGAAGAGTTATGCTGATCGGAGACGCAGACCACTAGAGTTCTCTGTTGGCGACCATGTATTTCTGCGAGTTTCACCCACGAAAGGGGTGAAGAGATTTGGCCTCAGAGGTAAGCTAGCTCCATGGTACATTGGCCCTTTCGAGATCTTGGAGAGGATCGGAGCGGTAGCTTACCGACTGGCACTACCACCGTCCATGTCAGGCGTTCACGATGTATTCCACGTATCGATGCTGAGGAGATATGTACCTGACCCGACACATGTGCTGGCAGATATCCCAGTTCCAGTTCAGCCTGACATTACTTATGAGGAGGTTCCAGTACGGATTCTCGACCGAAAAGAGCGTCAGTTGCGAAACAAGACTATCCGGCTGGTTAAAGTCGGATGACAGCATCATTCGGACGAGGAGGCTACTTGGGAGCTCGAGGATACTATCCGAGCTCGATATCCCCATCTTTTCACTGGAGGTATGTGATTTAATTTACCGTTCAGCATTTATACATTATATCTGTTGTTAGTACTTGCTGATGGTAGATAACGAAATTTGGGGACCAAATTTTTATTAGTGGGGGAGAATGTAAAATACCGGAAATAGGCGAATATTAATAAGGGAATTTTCCGGAATTTTTGGAAATTTTTCGGGAATTTTTCGGAGCTTGTACGGACGAGTTGACAGGGATTAAAACAGGGTCCGGAAAAGCCTGTTTACGCTACCCATTTAAGCGAGGAAAAGTTTGCTTTTCTTTTATTTCTTTTCTTTATTTGTTTTTCTTTTCCTCCGGTTTCTCTTTGTCGTCGTTACCCTCTTCCTTTGCCGAAGCTCTTGCACGCCCGAGCCTCACTTGCGTGCCCTAATCTCTCTTCTCCTCGCGCCGAGTCGCCGACTCCTTGCCCTAACCGTAGGCGGCGGTTACTCCACCTCGAGCATACAACCCCTCCACTAAGCCGTCTCTTCTTCTTCTCCATTTTTGTTTTCCTCCCGAGCCGCACACCCGACGCCATTGTCGCTGCTCATCCACCTCGCCGAGCGACGACGTCGATCGTCGGCCAGCCGTTTCCCCCTCAACCCTAGCACCGTGCTCCTCATCCTCTTAGCCTCTCCACTAGCCGGCCGACCCGTGACTCCCTCACCCTTACGAGGCATCGTCGTTCCTCCTCAGCATTGGCGCCGACCCTTCTTCTCCTTTCCCGAGTGGAGGTTGTCTCCACGTTGTGCTGTTCAGTGGGTTTAGGAATTAGGGTTTGCTGTGGGTTGTTCTTAGGTCCGACAGCCACCTTCCAGCGGCTGCCTTTCTCCGGCAGCAACGTCCCTGTTGCGAATTGAGGTAAGATGAGTAAATTATTTTCTTGAATTTAGGTTGTTGCTGGAATAATATGGTTGAATCCCAAATCTGATCCGGGGTCTCCACTCTTGCCATTACCTTTGATCAGAACAGTATACTTGAATCCTGAAGAGAAGTGGTTGCTGTGGGTTGTTTCTTGGTCCTGCAGTCGCATTCTGGACTGTGTATCAGTTGAGGAGGGTGAGAAGTGAGATCTTGATCTCTTAGTTACGGTGGTGAGTTGCAGATTGACTGCTATATTTTAAGGTGAGCATCTATGCAGTGATAAATTTTAAGTTAGTTAAGTGTGGATTATTGATGTAGGGTATTTGATTTAGAGGGCAACACCATTTACCTCGCTTCGATCAGGGTTACTGGCAGCAAGAACGGCTGAGAAGTAAGGTAAGGTGTATAGCATTTGATACATGCTACAGATCATTGTATTGATTCGAATATTTTTAGATGGATGATCATGTGTAGATTAATTCTTGTGTACAGGATGATGGTCATGTGATTAGGAGTTTACCCTAACTTAGGGTTAGATATTTTTATTTAGCTATTTATAGGAGTGTAGTTAAATAAAAAGATTTATTTGTTTGACACAGGACTTTGACGCGAGACGAGTATCTCGGAGTCAGATTTGGACCATTATATCGGAGGCGGGTACTTTTGACTTTATATCGTTTGATATACATAGTAGTGAATTTAACAAATTGCATTAATTATGTTCCTCATTCTGTTTCGGTTAATCACTACCCAAAACTTATTACATGCTTGATTGATTGCTTGGTTTGCATCTCATGTATACTTTACCTGTTTATACATACTTGTAGGGGTAGTGATATACCATGCTTCACCATGTTTAGGACCTAGATTGTATACCTTATCTGATCTGTGTACCGTTGTTTTGATTCATTGACTTATGGTGCACTTTCTATATGTATACATAGTTTAGCTCAGGATATTTTGTGGTTAGTGCCATGCACCATTTGCATGGTTGCATGCTGTGCGATAGTCCGCTCCATTATTGTTGAGCACATCGCCAGTTACATGGATCTGCACACACCACCACTCATGGGTTAGTGGTCGATTCAGGCAGTGTGTGTTGCAGCAGGGACTTTGTTTGGCTCCGTTGGTCCGCTCATGGGTAGTGTGATGCAACGTGTTAGCCGACAGGGATTCCTCCCCGTCATCGTGTACCAGGAGTTGAGAGCATTGCGCTCCCCCATTTATGATTTGGGGTAGGAGGATAGGTGTACTCCGACAGCATCCCGTCCACTCGGTCACTCATCAGGAGTAATAACGACAGAGTGCACGGTTGTCACAGCCCTACCCACTCGGCCTCACTATTGTGTGTGAGATGATCGACTGGCGTCAGGGGTGACCAGGACGCATTATTGGCATCATATGCATGATGCATTTATTTCTTGTGTTTGTGTTTACTGCATTTATATGCTGCATATTGTTTGGATACCTATGTTTGACATGCATACAGGATTTCTATACCACTCGGACTATTTGTCCTTATACCCAGGTTCTGGTTAGTACAGTTTCTCTCCTGTTTATTTCAGATATCTTTTTATCTTTCTTATATCAGGAGACTGTACGCATGATTAGTGCTAGGTGTTATTTCCCTACTTTGTATATCAGTTGTACCTGCTGAGTGTTGGACTCACCCCGCCTCCATTGTTATTATTTTTCAGGTTGATGCTGTCAGGAGAGAGTTCCAGTTGCTAGTCCCCTGCAAACCATGAGGACTTATTGATCTTTTGGTTTTTTTTTCTTCTTTACTAGACTATGTTTTGAACTTGTTATGTTTTGGATACTTTGGATCTTGTATGGATTGTTTTACTTATGGATGACTTGTATTTGGATTTGCTTTTACTACATGCCTGTCTAGATGGCAAAAGAGGTAAGTTGGTATTATCGTCGGATTTGAGCTTTACGAGTGTAGTGGAGTAGGATATCGGTTTTGAGCTTTATGAGTGTAGTTGAGTAGGGTTGTTTTCGAGTCATTGTACTATTGTTCAGGTTGATTATTATTAAACTGCGTGGTTGTGTCAGCCAAAGGCTGAAATTGATATTAACTGCGTGGTGATGGTTTTATTATTGTTATTATTCCAGCCGCATGTGGCTGAGGTATATAGTGTTTGTAGAAAGTTTCAGATTGTCCGCCGTACAGGGGAGATGCTGCCGAAATTTCTTCGGACAGGGACCCCTCTGAGGCGTGACACTTAACATTATTGATTCCAAACTAAATTTATCTGTTCTTAGAGTTTTAGACTTGCATCGCAAACGATGCTTAACATTATTGATCCAAATCCACCTATGTTACAAATTCAATTAAATATTAATTTCAGAAATCGACTTCCAGGTTAAACATGGCGAGGCACTTGGCCTTCTTGGGTCTGGGAGCATCCACCACTTCCTAGACAAAGCCTTTCAATAAAATTTAATATTTAATTTCCTTATAGTAACCCTAGGTTTAACCAAAAGAAACAATCGAATCACAAGTTGGAAAAAACAAAAGAAACATAAATTTTAATCACAAATTTGAAACCTAGAATCATGTGGCTCTTGTGTTTGGTATTTCAAAATCTATACAAAGAAAACTAGTATGATGCGGAATAGAATTACTAGTTATACTTTTCTTTGTAAGCAACAACCTCTTGATCTTCTATCGTATTCCTTTTCTTATCTCGGACGTTGTGTGGGCAATGATCTACCGAGATGAGAACCACCACCACCTTCCTCCTTACAAGTTTCGGCCACCAACCTTCAAGCTCCAAGGGATGTTAGAAACAAAACCTCCTATCTCTCCTTCTTCCTCTAACAAGATCTGGCCACCACCAAGCTCCTTGAGATGAGATGCCACCGGCCACCAAGGAAGAAGAATAGGAGAAGATGAAGGATGAGAGGGCCGGCCACACCACCAAGGAATAGAAGAGAGGAATACTAGAATATGTGTTGTAAGGTGAAGCACCTCTACCCTCTCTTTTATATTCCTTGGTCTTAGCAAATAAGGAAAGTTTAATAAATAAAATTTCCTTATATTCCTTGCCAATGTTTAAGAAGGAAAATTTATTTAAAATTTCCTTATCAAAGCCGACCACCTTATTCCCTCCAAACAAGGAAAGTTTTAATCACAAAATTAAAACTTCCTAATTTGTTTCTAGAAATTTTAAAATAAAAATTTCTCTATTAAAAGTTTCCTTCATGGTTGGTCATAAAAGGAGACTTTTATAAATTAAAATTTCTCTATTAAAACATGTGGATGATTTACAAAAAAAAAAGTTTTCTCTAAAATTAAAATCTTCCTTTCAATCTACAAATAAGGAAAGATATCAAATATTTTTTTAATATTTTGTAGTAACTATAAAATGAAAGATTTTATTTTAAAACTCTCTTTTAAATCATGAGTATAGTTACAAAAAATGAAAGTTTTATCAAAAATTAAAATCTTCCTTTTAACTACAAATAAGGAAAGATATCAAACCTTTCACTTAATCTTTTGTAGAAAGCTATAAAAGGACAGATTTAAATTTTAAACTCTCTTTTAAAATCATGGTTTCCACATAAAAAAAAAAGATTTTAAAAATAAAATCCTTTTATTTTATTTTTGGCCGGCCCACCTAGCTTGAGCTCTAAGCATGGGTCGACCACTAACTTGCACCCATTAGCCTTGTTTTGGTCGGCCCTAGCTTGGGCTCCAAGCTAGCTTGGCTGGCCACCTTAAGGTGGGTAGAAAGTGGGTATTTGGTGGATATAAAATTTTATAATAAGAGGCTACGATAGGGACCAAGAGGAGGAATTGGTTTTGGTCTCCCGATGAAAATAAGCTTCCCGTGTTCACCCCGAACACCCAACTTAATTTCATCAATAATAATTCATACCACTAAATAATTATTATTGAACTACCGCACCAATCCCAAATTACATTTTGGGCTCATTCTTATTATGAGTGTGTTAGTCTCCCTGTGTTTAAGATGTCGGATGTCCACTAATTAATTGAGTTACTGACAACTCATTTTAATTAATATCTCAGTCCAAGAGTAGTACCACTCAACCTTATCATCATGTCGGACTAAGTCCACCTGCAGGGTTTAACATGACAATCCTTATGAGCTCCTCTTGGGGACATTATCAACCTACATTACTAGGACACAGTTTCCTTCTATAATCAACAATACACACTATAAATAATATCATTTCCCAACTTATTGGGCCTCTTGATTTATCGAACTAAATCTCACCCATTGATAAGTCAAAGAAATAAATACTAGATATATGTATTTATTATTATATCAGGATTAAGAGCACACACTTCCATAATAACAAAAGGTCTTGTTCTTTTATTCAGTCAGTATAAAAAGAACTTTCCTTAAATGGTCCTACTAAATATACTCAGAGTGTACTAGTGTAATTTTATAGTTAAGATAAACTAATACCAAATTACACTACAACTATTCCAATGGTTTGTTCCTTTCCATCTTAGTCGTGAGCTATTGTTTATAATTTATAAGGAATTGATAACATGATCTTCTATGTGTGACACCACACACCATGTTATCTACAATATAAATTAATTGAACAACTACACTTAGCATATAAATATAGACATTTGACCAATGTGATTCTTTATTTCAAAATAAAATGTTTACAAAAAGCTCGACTTTTAGTATACACTCTAACAATCTCCCACTTATACTAAAAGACTATGTTGATTTTGTTACACTATAAGAAGTTGTGGAGCAATAAGCTATTCAAATAGCACAAGTTCTACGCAAATCTGATAGGACTCGTCGTTAGCCTGAGAGATATTCTTTTCTCTTATCTGATCATGGATGTAGTGCTTGTTGGTCTCAATAAGCTACATCTTATCAGGAAGCTGTATGAGGCCCAGATTTTAAGAAATGGCTAGAGGCCATGAGATTCAAAATGGAATCTATGTACACTAACCAAGTATGGACCTTGGTTGATCCACCTGAAGGAATCAAACCCATTGGGTGTAAGTGGGTCTTCAAAGTGAAGACTGACATGGATGGTCATATGCATACCTATAAAGGTAGATTGGTGGCTAAAGGATTCAAGCAAATTCATGGTATAGACTATGATGAAACCTTTTCACCAATAGCAATGCTCAAGTCCATTTGGATTATGTTTGCTATTGCAGGTTACTATAATTATGAGATCTAGAAGATGGATGTCAAAACTGTATTTCATAATGAAAATCTACTAGAGGATGTGTACATGACACAACCTGAGGGTTTTATAGATCTAGAGCATGCTGGAAAGGTGTGTAAGTTGCAACGATCCATATATGGATTAAAGCAAGCTTCTAGAAGCTGGAATCTTTGATTTGATAATGCGATCAAAGAGTTTGGTTTCATCAAGAATAAAGATGAACCTTTTGTCTACATAAAGGTTAGTGGGAGCACAGTTGTCTTTCTCATATTGTATGTAGATGACATACTTCTCATTGGAAATGATATCGCTACTCCTCAATCAGTGAAAACTTGGCTTGGGAATTATTTTTCAATGAAAGACTTAGGTGAAGCAGCCTACATTTTAGGCATCAAGATCTATAAAGATACATCTAAGAGATTGCTTGGTTTAAGTCAAAGTACATATATTGACAAGGTGCTTAATTGTTTCACTATGCAGAATTCCAAGAAGGGATTTTTGCAATGTCACATGGTGTAAGTCTTTTGAAGACTCAATCCCCCTCTTAGAAGAAAGGGACCACATGGATCAGATTCCTTTTGTATTTGCTATAGGGTATATCATGTATGCCATGCTTTGTACTCACCTAAATGTCTCGTATGCGTTAATCATTATGAGAAGATACCAGTCAGATCCAGGTGAAGGTCACTAGACAATAGTCAAGAATATTCTTAAGCACTTGAGAAGAACTCAAGATTATTTCTTGATCTTTAGAGGCGATGAAAAGCTTGCTGTAAAGGGTTACAGCGGTTACTATAAAGGGTTACAGTGACGCAAGCTTCCAAATTGACAAAGATGATTCTAGATCGTAGTTAGGGTATGTATTTTACTTAAATGGTGGTCCTGCGTATTGAATACTTTAGTGATTCCATCTCATTTGAGAGATCATCGATAGAGGAGATGTGAGGATATATAGAGTACCGACCGATGCTAACATTGCGGATCCCTTGACCAAAGCTTTGGCACAAAGGAAATATGATGGTCATACTAGGTCACTAGGTATTAGATATTTCAGTGATTGACACTAGTGCTAGTGGGAGATTGTTAGTATTAGTCCTAGTACCAATTATGAGATGATTGTAAAGGGCTCCTTTATATCATATTTCATTATTAATAAAGGCAAAGTTGGCTATTATATTTACTTCAATTCAGTGTCGAATGAATAAGTATAATAATGTCCTAGAGTAGGAGGTTCTAATCTACAACATATCAATTGGTTGAATTGATAGTGAGATATTGTAGATATACATAGAACACTACTCTTAACTATTCTTAATCAAGCATTAATATGCAAGGACAATATTAATGCGTTGAGACTAGCATGTAGGTCAACGGATGACTTAATCTCACAAGTCATGGATATGAGATGTCAGGTTAACACATGGGTATATATTAGAGAATATGTACTGAATGACCCGCTATGAGAATGTTTCATGGATCGTTATATGAGTGTCATAAATATTCTCATGTGACTATTAGTATGAATAGTTCTTAGACCTAAAGTCACTACGGTTCCCTATATAAGGAGTTGTATACTTTGGTATCGACAAACATCACCCGTAACAGGGTGGACCAAAAGTTGATCACTGGGTATGCAATAAGTTATGCAGAGGGGTGTGAGTGATGTAGATGAGATCTATCCTTTCCATATAACGGAAGTTATATCTATAGGCCCCTTGATTAGTAGGACACAAGAATGCATGACCATGCTTAAATGAGTCAATATGCGACATTGAGCTTATTTGATTGAGTGGGTCTACTTAGAGATCAAGAAACACAAATATTGATAAAAGGATGACATGCTTTATGCCTTATTGATCAATCTAGATATCAAAGATAGAAGGATTGAGTCATACATGATAATAGCCATGGAAAGGTTAGGTCGGATCTCGACATTCTCGTCACTTGGGTAGCAATGATGCCTTGCTAGATGTCACTCATTGCTTATGTACCTAAATATTGATTTGGATGCATTGTCAACGTTATGATAACCTATTGGGTCACACACAAATAACATGTCAATGGAGATGGATTCATATGATGGATCATTGAATAAGTCTAATTCAAATGGGACTCATTAAATTAGACTCAATTAGATCCAACTATTGGATTGAGTCTAATTCAAATTAGACTCATTGAGTCAATTGGATTGATGATTAATGAGTTAGACTCATTAAGTGATTTTATGAATTTGAATTCATGAAGAAAGAGGAGTGTACAACTTGAATTATTCATGCATTGGATGCATTTGATGAAGAGTGAACAATTTGAATTACTTATGCATTGGATGCATTGAATTCATTGGATGAAGACAAATATTAATGTCAATTAAGGCAATTGACATTAAGACATAAGTCAATTTCATGAATCTATAAAAGGGGATTTGTGGATTATTTTGATAATGAGTTTTTGGTGTTCTTGCTCTGCTTCCTCCTCCTCTCTTCACTTGGCCGAAAACTCCCAAGAAGGGTTGCTAGCATAACCTTTGGTTGTTTCATTCTCCACTTTGTGAGTTTGTGAGACAAATGAGCCTTCTTCGTGTGGATACCATAGAGGCGCAACCACTTGATCGCGCTAAGATCTGCATCTAAAGAAGCGTTGTTGTCGGGATTGCGAAGGGCATGCAACAAAGGTATAACTCCCTCTCATGTAAATCTTAGTATATGATTTCCTTTCGCATGGATCTTTTGGAGGAACTTGATGTTTTCAGCTGCACTTTCATGTGTTTAGCACCCTAGTTCTTTACAATATTAATGGATCTTCCATGGCTCTTGAAGATGCTAATGAACTCAGCCAATGGGAGATAAAGGATACTCAAATTATCTCTTAGATTTTAGGATCTATTGAAGCTCATATGGTGAATAATTTATGCTCCATTAGTACAACTAAGAAGATGTGGGATCATCTGAAGTGAATATACCATTAAGATAATACTACAAGACGATTTCAACTATTGTCAAATGGCAAAAATGGTCAAATTTGAGTAAATGGTTGATTATCTTCCTCTTAATGACCCCTTCCATAAAATAGGAATTATTGTACAAGCTATTTTGGGTAAAAAAATATACAACTAATTATATACTAATTACAGATAATCTACTTTAGGTAATAATATATACATAGCTAATAGCATACATATGGTAAAACAAATTCCATAATTGATAGTCCATAATCTCTACCATTAATATCTCCTCTCAAATTGATGTTGAGTGATCAACACGCATTAATTTGTCAGCAAGAAAGTGATGGTGGTGTAGAGAGAGAGCCTTAGTAAACACATCAGTAGTCTAGAGTGTTGGTGCGGTTAGCACTAATGGTCTAACCCAGGTTTTGATGAATGACAAAATAGGTTAAGTTAGTTTTGTTGTTGATCTAACACTTTGATCGAATGTGCAGGAGAAGTCCAGACAGGTCGACGGGCTGACCGGATGTCTGGTACGTAGCCCAGCTAGGTCAACGAGCCGACCGGATAGCTGGCATGAACTCCAAACGGGTCGACGGGCTGACCGAACATTTGGCACGAAGCCCAACTAGGTCGACGGCCTGACCGGATAGTTGGCAAGAAGTCCAGACAGGTCGAAGAGCTGACCGGACGTCTGGCAGGTAGGTGAAGGTAAGTCACTGGAGTTGAGTGACTGTGAGGACGCGTTCCCGGGAAGGGAACTTAGGCGCCGATCTGACTTAGAGCCATTTCAGAACTCTAAGTCTAGATCTTGACTAGATTCCGGTCTCAGTAAGATGGAATCTAATTACTATTTTATATCTATTATGTTTTCTGTTCTAACTCTGTCTTGTAGGAGATTAACCTTTTTGTGCAGGGTTAGAATTGACCAGGATCGGTTGACCGAACATCTGGATCGGTCGACCGAACCAAAGATGGTCGTCACTGGATTCAGGCCAGGTTGATCAGGTCAGAGAAGACTGATCGGTTGACCAAACCTGTTTATTAGTCGACCGAACCTAGATAAGAGCTGACCCAGATGAAGCGGAGTGAACGGATCGGATGAGGTGGAAGTCATCTGATCAGTCGACCGATCTGCTTCGGGTCAAACTTGATCCCGAACTTCGAGGATCTAGATCAGCATTGCAGAGCCTATAAAAGGGAGCCTCGGGGTGCAACCTCTTCAATCAATTCGAACAGAACACCTGTGCTCTTGTACGTTGCTCCGAACGCAGCAATTACGCCCAACTGCTCCGACAACTGACAACTTGTTCTCTTCACCCTTTTTTTATTGTCAGTATTTTATTTCATTATTCAGCACTTGTACTTTAGAATTGTAATAGATTTTCAGATTGATAGTGATTTCCCACCAAAAGTGGTCAAGGACCACGGGCCTTGGAGTAGGAGTCGACCTAGGCTCCGAACCAAGTAAAAATCTTGGTGTCTTTGTCCTCTTTGTTTTTCGTTGTTTTAATTTCCGCTGCGTATTCTACGAAAATTTGTAAATCACTATTCACCCCCTCTAGTGAACACATCGATCCAACAAGTGGTATCAGAGCAGGTACCGCTCTAATTTAGTGCAACCACCAGTCAGACAAGGGGGTGACATTTTTTTTTACTTTTTTGTCGGCTTTTGGGTTTTTCGCATAATTCCAAAATGCTATTATTACCTTTTTGGAAATATTTTCTCGTTGTAGTTAATCTAAATTGGTGCAACACCAATTTAGTTTTTCTCTATTATTTCTATTTCCTCCCGCACTACTAATCCAAGACCAAGTCTTGGTACGTTGCTTATATAGCTACTCTCTTGTGTGCAGGATGTCTCAGATCGAAGACTTCAGTATGGTGCGTCCTCCCCTATTCAATGGGAATGATTTTTCGTACTGGAGGAAAAGGATGGAGGTCTACCTGAAGATGGACTTCGACCAATGGTTGAGCATCACAGAAGCCTACCGAGCACCAGTTGACAACTCCGGGAATCTACTTGATCCTGAACAATGGATGCCAGACATAAAGAAGAAGGCATCAATGGAGAACAAGGCGATCAACACGTTACAATGCGGATTGACAAGGAAAGAGCTGAACCAGGTAGGACTGCACCAGAACGCTAAAGAGTTATGGGACAAGTTGATCAAACTGCACGAAGGGACCAATGACGCTAAGGTAACGAAACGAGAGTTGCTATTAAATAGAATATTTAATATAAAAATACAGGAAGGAGAAACGGCGAGTCAACTTCACGCAAGGATCAAGGACATTCTCAACGGGCTCCACGCGATAGGCTACCAGATGGATAACAGAGATTTGATAAGGTACGCGTTAAACGCTTTTCCGCGTAATAGTTGGTGGGCATCTATCGTAGATGCCTACAAAATTTTAAAAAATTTATCAAAATTAAAATTAGACAAACTTTTTTGTGAGTTAGAACTACACGAATAAACTAACGCTAGATCCAAGAAAAGTATAGCTTTGTTTGCAGGTTCCTCCAAAGAAAAGAAGAACAAGCCTGAACCTGAAGAAGATTCTGACCATAACTCTGAAGATGAAGAGCACCTGGTGAACCTGTTAAGGAAGATGTTCACCAGGAGGAAGAGGAGCTTTAGCAAGAAGGACCTTCAGAAGATCAATTCTCCAACAGAATCAAGGAATGTGACGTGCTTCGGATGCAACAAGAAGGGCCATTACAAGAATGAGTGCCCGAGATTGAAGAACGACAAACCGAAGATGACCAAAAAGAATGCCCTCAAAGCGACATGGGACGACACCTCCTCGGATGAATCGGAGGCCGAAGATCAGAAGCACCAAAGTCATCTTGCGCTAATGGCCTACGAAGATGAGTCGGAAGGCAAATCAGAAGATGGGTCCGAACCCAAATCGAGCCACGAGTCCGTACTCATTTCCAAAGGTCCCGAAGAGGTATATCTTAACTTAAATAAAAAATTCTTTAAAATTATTTTGTGTTTGAATAATAAATTGGTTAAATTAGAAAAAGTAAATGAATTACTCCTTGAAGAAAATCAAAATCTCAAGGAACAACTCACGAATAACAATCCAACTCAAGATCTAACACTTGAGGAAGAAAATTTGACACTAAAATTAGAAATTAACAAATTAAAAGATATGTTATAAAAATTCACAACAAGATTTAAGAACTTAGATCTAATTTTGAACAACCAAAAAGCAACTTACAATAAAACCGGACTTGGCTATAAGTCAAGCTCAAATAAAATATTTAAATCATTAATAACCCAACACAAATCAACAAATAAAGCTTGGGTTCTGAAAGCGTGTTTAATCACGCAAGTAGGACTTAACCAATACTACATACCTAAAGAGAAAATATACTATATAAAATCAGATAATTCAAATCAAAAACCTAAATATAAATCTAAATCAACAAATTCAAAAACTAAACATTTTAAAACCCACCAAATTTAGAATATCATGAAGTTAAATATAACTATAAAAGAAATAGACATAAACATAAAAATAAAAATTAAATTAAAGGCCAATAATTCAGGGGGGACTCCAGAATAGCTGGCACCTCCAAAACTAACATACTTGAAAGGGTAACCCAAACTAATCTACCCGGCAGAGTACTTAGGACTAATTGGAAAGGGGTTCATGTTTAACTTGAAAAATGGTACTGGTGAAGTTTTGGATGATAGTACATCAGGGAAGCTTAGTCTATACATGTCTAGGAAGATATGGCTTCGACCTGGTGCATTTGGCTAAGTGGAACTGGCCGAAGCTACCCTTTATGGATCCTAACCAGTTAGACCAAGGTTTTGTACTAAGTCCAGTGGATAGGACTATTTGGAAAACCTCGAAGGCATGATTACTCTAATGATGTCCAAGTGACTCACCATAGCCCAGAAGTTTATCCAGAGAATGACTATCTATTGAACTCAAAGCTGAACCTGAATCTAACACAAGGTTAAAACCAAACCCTAAAATTGAACCTAATTCATCTCACAAAATCATAGTATTTCCTGATTGAAAACGTAGATCGGGTGAGATGACTAAGGACTCAATTAAAATTAAATTAAATTAAATTAAAATAAAATTAAAACAATAAATTAAATCAAATTGAATTTAAAATCAAAATTAAAAATTAAACTTAAAATTTTTTTTAACTTAAAAATTTATTTTAAAATTAAAACATAAAAAAAAAATTAACTTAAAAATGTATTTTAAACTTAAATTTTTTTTAACTTAAAATTTTATTTTAAAATTAAACATAATTTTTTTTAACTTAAAAATTCATTTTAAAATTAAACTTAAAATTTATTTAACTTAAAAATGTATTTTAAACTTAATTTTTTTAACTTAAAAATTTATTTTAAAATTAAACTTAAAATTTTTTTTAACTTAAAAATTCATTTTAAAATTAAACATAAATTTTTTTTAACTTAAAAATGTATTTTCAACTTAAATTGTTTTTAACTAAAAAATTTATTTTAAAATTAACATAATTTTTTTTTTAACTTAAAAATTCATTTTAAAATTAAAAATAAAAAAAAATTAACTTAAAAATGTATTTTAAACTTAAATTTTTTTTAACTTAAAAATTTATTTTAAAATTAAACTTAAAATGTTTTTAACTTAAAAATTCATTTTAAAATTAAAACTTAAAAAAAATTAAATTAAAAATGTATTTTAAACTTAAATTTTTTTAACTTAAAAATTTATTTTAAAATTAAACTTAAAATGTTTTTAACTTAAAAATGTATTTTAAACTTAAAATTTTTTTAACTTAAAAATTTATTTTAAAATTAAACTTAAAATTTTTTTAACTTAAAAATTCATTTTAAAATTAAACTTAAAAATTATTTTTAACTTAAAAATGTATTTTAAAATTAAACTTAATTTTTTTTAACTTAAAAATTCATTTTAAAATTAAACTTAAAAAAAAAATTTAACTTAAAAATGTACTTTAAACTTAATTTTTTTTTAACTTAAAAAGTTATTTTAAATTAAACTTAAAAAATTTTTTAACTTAAAAATTCATTTTAAAATTAAACTTAAAATTTTTTTAAACTTAAAAATGTATTTTAAAATTAAATTTAATTTTTTTTAACTTAAAAATTAATTTTAAAATTAAACTTAAAATTTTTTTAACTTAAAAATGTATTTTAAAATTAAACCTAATTTTTTTTAACTTAAAAATTCATTTTAAAATGAAACTTAAATTTAAAAATTTTATTTTAAAATTAAAATTTAAATCTTTTTAATTTATTTTAAAATTAAATTTAAGATTATTTTAACTTAAAATTTTATTTTAAAAAATTATTTTTAAAACTAAAGATTTATCTTAAAATTAAACTTTAATTCTGCTTGCTTGAGAATTAACTCAAATTCTTACATAAAATGACCAACCTTGAAAATAATCTTAAAGGAATAAAATAAAACTAATTTTAACTCTTACCTATTGTAGGAAACCAGGTGGATCTTGGACAGTAGTTTCTCCAAGCATATGACTGGAGATCACACCAAGTTCACTCAACTTACTTACAAGAGTCTAGGAACAACTGCCTTTGGAAACAATGACAAACTCAAGGTAATTGGTATAGGTAATATTGAATTAAAAATATATTTTATTATTATAAATGTCTTACTTGTTGAAAATTTTAAATATAATCTCCTAAGTATAAGTTAATTGTGTGACAGTAGGTATAAGGTTAAATTCTTATCTATAAAATGCTTAATCAAACACCTAAATAATCCTACTATAAGTCTAAAAGGCTTTAGAAAAGACAACATCTATACAATTAACTTAACCACTTCTTCAGTTAAGTGCTATTTAACACAAAAAGAAGAAACTTGGTTATGACATAAAAGAATGTCACACACAAATTTTAGAAATATAAGTAAATTAAATGGATTAGTTAGAGGCTTACCAAAGTTACCTAACTTAGATTCAACCATATGTAATGCATGTCAACAAGGTAAACAGACAAAATCTACTCATAAACTAACTAATCAATCACAAACCAACTCAATATTAGAACTTCTACACCTAGATCTATTTGACTCCCATGGAGTCAAATCAATAAATGGAAGTTTATATTGTCTAGTCATAATAGATGACTACTCTAGGTTCACTTAGGTCAAATTCTTAAAAAATAAAGATGAAACTTTTGAAATATTTACAAACTTTTGCAAACAAGTTGAAAATGAAAAAGACCTTAAAATCAAAAGAATCAGAAGTGACAATGGGGGAGAATTTAAAAATCATAACTTTTATAAATTTTGTCTTGAAAATGGCTATCATCGCGAATTCTCATGTCCTAAAACTCCCCCACAAAATAGAATTGTAGAAAGAAAAAATAGAACTCTGCTTGAAGCATCTAGAACAATGCTGAATGAATATAACCTACCTAAGTATTTTTGGGCAGAAGCTGTTAGTACAGTCTGCTACGTGTAAAATAGAACAACACTAAACAAATTACATAATAAAACCTTTTTCGAACTTTATTATAATAAACAACCCAATATAAAATACTTTAAAGTATTTGGGTGCCCAGCCTTCATCTTAAACACAAGAGAATACTTAGGAAAATTCACTTCTAAAATAGAAAATGGAATTTTTGTAGGATACTCCCTAAATAGTAGAGGTTACAGAGTTTATAATAAGGTTACCTTAAGAATTGAAGAAACTACTCATGTAAAATTTGAAGAATCCAAACAAAACCAAGAACAAACCCAACTTCAACCAATTAAATTTGTTCAAGAAAATAATAATTCTGAAGGCACCAATCAATTTCTAAATCATGAAGAGGAAGAAGAACCTCAAGAGAGGCAACCTCCTAGAACTATTAGAGTCAACCCAAATCATCCAACTAGTCAAATAATTGGTGATCCAGACTTAAGGGTTCAGACTAGATCGTCCTTTAGAAATCTAAGTCAAATTTCCTTAATTTCAAAAATTGAACCCAAAACCATAGCTGAATCATTACTTGACCCAGACTGGGTCATAGCCATGCAAGAGGAACTAGCTCAATTTGAACGCAATGAGGTATGGGACTTAGTACTCCAACCAAAAATAAGAAAGTAATAGAAACAAAATGGGTATTTAGAAACAAATTAAGTGAAACTGGGGAAATTACAAGAAACAAAGCTAGGCTAGTTGCTAAGGGGTTTAGTCAAGTTGAAGGACTTGATTATGATGAAACCTATGCCCCAGTAGCTAGATTAGAATCCATTAGAATGTTACTAAGTTATGCAGCCCACAAAGGGTTCAGATTGTATCAGATGGACGTTAAATCTGCCTTCCTTAATGGACTAATAAAAGAAGAACTCTACGTAGGACAACCACCTAGGTTTGAAAGTTTAGAACACCCTGACTATGTCTTTAAATTAAAGAAAGCTTTATATGGACTTCAGCAAGCACCTAGGGCATGGTATGAAAGACTAACTTCTTACCTAATCTCTAAAGGGTTCAACCAAGGTCAAATTGACCCAACCCTATTCGTTAAGACAATAAAGGAAGATATTTTTATAGCCCAAATCTATGTAGATGACATTATATTTGGTTCAACAAACTCAGAATTTTTAAATGAATTTACAAGTCTAATGGAACAAGAGTTTGAAATGAGTTTAGTTAACATATTTTTTAGGATTACAAATCAAACAAATAAATGAAGGAAACTACATTTATCAACAAAAATACACTAAGGAGTTACTTAAAAAATTTAGAATGGAAAACACTAAAGAGATAAAAACACCCATGACAGTGAACACAATCCTAGATGATGACCCCAATGGACAACCAGTTTATTTAAAATACTATAGGAGTGTCATAGGTAGCTTACTATACTTAACAACAAGTTGACCAGATATTCTATTTGCAGTTGGTATGTGTGCTAGATACCAAACCTGTGCTAAAGAATCCCATTTGACTCAAGTCAAACGAATCTTTAGATACCTTAAAGGAACAACAAATGTAGGAATTTGGTATCCTAGAACCAACAACTTTGAATTGATAGGATATTCTAACTCAGATTATGTCGGGTGCAAGTTAGATCGCAAAAGCACAAGTGGTGGATGTCAACTACTAGGTCCATCACTTGTTAGCTGGTTTAGTAGAAAGCAACACTGTGTTGCGCTATCTACAACTGAGTCAGAATACATAGCTATTGGAGAATGTGTTGCATAACTATTATGGATAATGCGCACTTTAAAAGATTTTAACTTAAACATTACAAATGTAAAAGTATTAATTGACAATATTAGTTCAATTAACTTAACAAAAAATCCAGTGCATCATTCCAGAACCAAACACAATGAAATTAGACATCACTTTATCAGGGATCATGTCACTAAAGGTGACATCGAACTCAAGTACATTGAGTCCAAGTTAAATTTAGCCGACATATTCACCAAACCACTCTCTAAAAGTGAATTTAGCAATCTATGAAGAAAATTAGGGATGTGTTTAATAGACTAGGATTTTCAAAATTTAAAATTAGGGATGTGAGATCTCGGAAAATTTAATTAATAGGGTTATTTGGAAAATAGCCTTATAGAATTTTTCCGGAATTTTTAGAAATTTTCTAGGAATTTTTCGGAGCTCTTAAGACGGGTTTTGAGGGGATCAATTAACAGGTACGGATAAAGCCTGTTTGGGATACCCATTTAGGTGAGGAAAAGGTTTAATTATAAATTCCTTTTTATTTCCTCAACCAAACGCCGTTTCCCGAATCGAGCCCTCTTCCTCCTTTTTCCCGATCTCCCCTCCCTTCTCTCTGTTCTCTCTTGCGGACAGTCGACGCCGACACCGACAGGATTAGGGCTCCAGCTCCGGCGATCGTTGGTGTCACTTGAGGAGGAAGCTGCTGGATTGAGCGCAGATCCGGCCGACGCCTTTCATCTCCGGGCTGCAGACATGCGCGTCCTCTTGCGCCGATCACTGAGGCCATTGAATCGAGCGAGATCCACTCGGTTGCCAAAGTGGAAGAGCAATTAGGGATTCAAGGGTAAGCCATCGAACCTTATTCCTTCTACTTCTTTGATTTGTGCCCTAGTTCGAGTCTTCTTCTCCGGTTCTTGCTCGCCTTCTTACTGATGGTTGGCGATCTCAGGTTAGGTCATGGATTTCTTCCTTGTTCTTGTTGATTGAAGGTCAGAGAAGTCCCTGGTGTGCAGAATCTAATCGAGCGACACCTTCTGGAGACAATCGATTGAGGTAAGATTAAGGTGTTGTATGATCTGTGATTTCCATTGTTTGATCCCTTCACTTGATCCGATCCAATGAGATGAGGTGGAGTTTGTTCTGATTAGTGAGTTGTGTTTGGGCTGTAGGGCAAAGACTAGAGGGGTTGATGCTTGATCAGTAGTCTTACTGCTTTATTCCTTCTTGATCCGAATTGTGGAGTGGAATCAAGCACCTTGCTGTTCTGTTTATGGTGTACCTTGTTTCCATAGCTACTCATCTCACGTCCGGCAGCAACCTATCCAGTGAGGTGAATCCAGTGAGGATTTGTGAAGGTAATTTTGGTGTCCAGCAGCATTTCTAGTTTTGGCAGCAACCTTATTTAGCAGATTGCTTGGTTTCAGCAATCTACAGCAGCTTGATCAAGGTAAGGTGTATAGGTTTTGTTCTTTGTTTTAGATATGATTTGATTTCATGAACAGATGTAGATTGGAATTAGGGTTATACTTAGTTGTTTATGTGTAGAATTATTTAGCTTAGAATTAGTTTAATGGAATGATTAGGGTTAAGGTAATTAACCCTAGTCAACCGTTGGATTTCTAATCTAATGGGAGATTAGGGATTTGATAACTAATCCTAATTGAACGTTAGATTTAATTAGATAGGATAAGGTTGTGTGATTAGGGTTTTGCCCTAATTTAGTTTTGGGAATTTTATTTAGCTATTTCATTTGGATTTAGCTAAATAAAATATATATGTTGTTTGACACAGGATTCTGATTCGAGACAGGCGTCTCGACGTTGACTTGGGATTGTACCTTCTATTTGAGGCGGGTACCCTTTGACTTATCTTTTGATACTGTCTTATGATATGTATAGTTTATATATAATTACTAGTGATAGATGGTAGATTTATTTCTTCCCTGGTCTTAGCTTAGTTGATACCTATCACATGCTTCTACTGTTAGATGCTTTACATTAGTCTGGGTTACTTTTATCTCTTGCCATGTGTATATGTGTTTGTGGTTATGGTTACTTATAGTGCTTATCTACCCTTGATTAGATGCTGGAGATACTTGTTATATATTGTTGGATTCATGTTGTTATATCTCTGTTAAATATCTGCGTTTACCTTTTTGGCACCTACGTATATGGAGGATGATACGTTCAGGTATGACATTCTGTAGCCGCATGCACCATACCACATGATTGCATGCTGGGCGATGGACGACTCCATTATTGTTGAGCTCGTCGGCCGGCTACATGAGGGCCTGCACACAACGTGTCTACTTCATGGGTAGTGGCACAGCACTCAGGGTGTGTATAGCAGGTTGCTCGGTGGTGCACCGCCGGGGTGCTCATGGGTAGCACGACACAGCGGGGTTGCAGCCGGGATCCCTCCCCATCATCGCGTACCGGGAGTTGAGAGCATTGCGCTCCCTCACTATGTTTGAGGTAGGAGGATAGGTGTACTCCGACAGCATCCCGTCCACTCGGTCACTCTTCAGGGGTAGTGATGGCAGGTGGTGTCACAGCCCTACCCACGCGGTCTCACCATTGTGTGTGAGATACAGACTGGCGTCAGGGGTGACCATGTCATATTGCATCATATGCACAGATTGCATTTATTGTGATGGTTGCATATTGGATGATGCACTTGGGTGACTGCATATGATTGACATGCATACAGGATACATGCGTATTTGTTTTGACTATCTTTATCTGTGTATGTCCACAGTCATTCGCCCAAGCCTCGCAGGTGAGTACAGTTTATTTCAGTTATGCATTTCTTATTATTCTTGCTGTAAACTGTATTACATGCTTCTGGTTACTCATTACAGTTTATTCAGCTATGCATACCTGTTATATTGTTAGGAGACTGTACTGTAGGTCCTATGATTTAGGAGACTGTACCTTAGGATATTACTGGTAGTTATATATTGTTGTACATCTCTATTGGATTACCTGCTGAGTTCTTTGAACTCACCCCGTTGTTACTATTTTTCAGGTTGAGGCCGTCAGGAGAGATTCCAGTCGCTAGCCCTATTATCGCGAGGATTTTCTTTGTCGGATTATATTTTGCTTTTGCATCTTATATACTTGTATTGTGGGTTTGTATTGTGGACTTTACATTGAACATTCGGGTTTGCTACTTTTATTTTCCGCTGCGGTTGTATTTCCATTACTTTGTGGATTTGTTTCTTCGTTGTAGTGGAGTAGGCTGTTTACATATATCTTCGAGGTTCTATATCGTCTTTCCTTATTAAACTGCGTGGATTGATCATATATTATATCTGTGTGGAATGCTGATATAAACTGCGTGGGTTGTTTCTTAATTGTATTGTATTATTCCGGCCGTGTGTGGCCGAGGTATAGAGATATATGTATACTGAGCTTCATATTGTCCGTCGTACAGGGGAGATGCTGCCGAAATTTCTTCGGACAGGAACTACCTGGGGGCGTGACAAATTTGGTATCCTAGAACCAACAACTTTGAATTGATAGGATATTCTAACTCAGATTATGTCGGGTGCAAGTTAGATCGCAAAAGCACAAGTGGTGGATGTCAACTACTAGGTCCATCACTTGTTAGCTGGTTTAGTAGAAAGCAACACTGTGTTGCGCTATCTACAACTGAGTCAGAATACATAGCTATTGGAGAATGTGTTGCATAACTATTATGGATAATGCGCACTTTAAAAGATTTTAACTTAAACATTACAAATGTAAAAGTATTAATTGACAATATTAGTTCAATTAACTTAACAAAAAATCCAGTGCATCATTCCAGAACCAAACACATTGAAATTAGGCATCACTTTATCAGGGATCATGTCACTAAAGGTGACATCGAACTCAAGTACATTGAGTCCAAGTTAAATTTAGCCGACATATTCACCAAACCACTCCCTGAAAGTGAATTTAGCAATCTATGAAGAAAATTAGGGATGTGTTTAATAAACTAGGATTTTCAAAATTTAAAATTATTTTCAAAATAAGTGTTTTAAATTCTAGGTTAAAATTGTTTTTCAAAACTTTTCTATTTTTAGAATTTCAAAAACAGTTTTAACCTTAGACTAGCTCAAATTCCTTAGAAAGCATGCACCCATAGGACTAGTATTTGAGCATCTCACCAACACCCTAGGTTTACCTTGCTTGTGATTGACAAACATAGAAAGGGGTGAGATGTATAGGCTAATTGCCTGGACTTAAGATGCTTATTTCAGTACATTGACATGAGTTTGGGCGTTAAATACAAAACAGACATTAATCAGGTTAAGCTATTCAGTTTAGTCAAACACTAACTGATGACAATTACACTTGACCTGACTAGCCAAGTGAAAGTTGCTATCTTATGATAGTCAGTAAGTAGCTAACTGGTTAGATAGTGGTTTTAATGTCAGGTTCAGGGGGAGGATTTAGCTAAACTATTTTCTGGTCTCTAAAATTTTTTCTCTATCAATGTTGTTTTGAAAATTGAATTCTTCAAAACCTGATTTTACTTAGTTGGACTTTTAAACTTTATTTTGAATTCACAAAATGGTTTTCCTTAAAAATTAAATCTTTTCAGCTTACAAAAGTATTTTGAAACTTTTGTAACATTATCTTCATAGAACTTTAAACTTATACTTAACTTGATTAACTTTAAACTTATACTTGTAAAATTAACTATATTTCAAAACTACTAAGTTATGTTACTAAATCAGATATCTTTCAAAACTTAGTCATTTTACAAAGGTTAAGAAATAAAAGCAAAATTATCTATGTTTTAAAATCTAAACTCCCCCAAGTCAACTTGACATTATTGCAATTTTTACAACGTCTTTCCTGTCTCTTGCATTCTTATTATAACTGTGATTACTTGATCCATGTTTATTTTGACAAATGCCAAAGGGGGAGGATTAGGTGGTTAAGTTAGCCAACCAAAATTAAAAATAAAAACTAACTTAAAAACTTGTTAATACTTGTTTTACTTGCATTTTACATTAACTTAACCAGGTTGTCATTCCATCAAAAAGGGGGAGATTGTTGATGCAGTTTGCACTAACGGTCTAACCCAGGTTTTGATGAATGACAAAATAGGTTAAGTTAGTTTTATTGTTGATCTAACACTTTGACCGAGTGTGCAGGAGAAGTCCAGACAGGTCGACGGGCTGATCGGATGTCTGGTACGAAGCCCAGCTAGGTCAACGGGTTGATCGGATAGTTGGCACGAAGTCCAAACGGGTCGACAGGCTGACCGGACGTTTGGCACGAAACCCAGCTAGGTCGACAGGTTGACCGGATAGCTGTCACAAAGTCCAGACGGGTCGAAGGGTTGACCGGACATTTGACAGGTAGGTGAAGGTAAGTCACTGGAGTTGAGTGATTGTGAGGACGCGTTCTCGGGAAGGGAACTTAGGCGCCGATCCGACTTAGAGTCATTTCAGAACTCTAAGTCGAGATCTTGACTAGATTCCGGTCTCGGTGAGACGAAATCTAATTACTATTTTATATCTATTATGTTTTCTGTTCTAACTCTGTCTTGTAGGAGATTAACATTTTTGTGCAGGGTTAGAACTGACCGGGATCGGTCGACCGAACGTCTGGATCAGTCAACCGAACCAAGGATGGTCGTCACTGGATTCAGGCCAGGTTGATCGGGTCAAAGAAAACTGATCGGTCGACCGAACCTGTTTATCGGTCGACCAAACCTGGAAAAGAGCTGACCGAGACAAAGCGGAGCGAACGGATCAGATGACGTGGAAGTCATCTGATCGGTCGACCGATCCGCTTCGGGTCAAACTTGATCCTGAACTTCGAGGATCTGGATCAGCATTGCAGAGCCTATAAAAGGGAGCCTCGGGGTGCAGCCTCTTCAATCAATTCGAACAGAACACCTGTGCTCTTGTACGCTGCTCCAAACGCATCAATTACGCCCAGCTGTTCCGACAACTGACAACTTGTTCTCTTCACCCTTTTTGTATTGTCCGTATTTTATTTCACTATTCAACACTTGTACTTTAGAATTGTAATAGTTTTTCAGATTGATAGTGATTGCCCACCGAAAGTAGTCAACGACCACGGGCCTTGAAGTAGGAGTCGACCTGGGCTCCGAACCAAGTAAAAATCTTGGTGTCTTTGTCCTCTTTGTTTTTTGTTGTTTTAATTTCCGCTGCTTACTCTACGAAAATTTGTAAATCGCTATTCATCCCCCCCCCTCTAGCGAACACATCGATCCAACATAGAGTTCAGTGGTGATATGCAGAAGAGTGATGATGTGGGTATCATATGCTTCACGAATAGAGTGACAATCTACTTCAATGTGCTTAGTGCACTAGTGAAATACTGAATTAGTAACAATTTGAATAACACTAGAATTATCTGAATGGAGCAGAGTAGACTCAATTCGGGAAAACCCAAGCTCACCCAACAGTCTCTGAAGCCAAATTATTTTAGGATAGGTAGAGGACATAGCATGATACTTTAACTCTGTGGAAGACTTAGACATTCAAGTTTGCTTCTTACTTTTCAAAGCAATGAGAGAGGTACCAAGAAGCATGCACTAACTTGTAACTAAACATTGAGTATAAAAACAACCAACCTAATCAACATCACTATATGCAATCAAATGAATAGGAGAACCCACAGAAAAAAGACCCTCGGTAGAAGTGCCTTACAAATAGCAAATAATGCATCGAACAATAGCTAAGTGGAGGTGCTTAGTTGTCTGTAAAAATTGACTAACTTGTTGAACAACAAAGAAAATATTAGACTGAGTGATAGTCAAATAGGTCAAGCTCCCCACTTGTTGTCTATATAAAGAGGGATCAGAAATAAAATCACCCTCATCATAGTGATATTTAACATTCACTTCTAAAGGGGTATCAACAGAATAATCATATAGCAGACCAACTAAAATGACTATCTCCAAAAGGTATTTATGTTAGTATAAGAAAATTCCAATTGAGGTATAATTTACCTCAAGGCCTAAAAAATAGTGTCGATGACTTCTTTTTCCACTCACTTGGGCTCCTCCTCTCTAGAAAGATTAGATATGTCTTCTAACTTGTGAGATCTAATATCCTGAGATGTAACATAGATTAGAGTTTAGGCTGGCTTGCCAAAATAGCCCCTTCGACGCTTAAGTTAGCCATATATCAAATGAAGAAGAAGATGAAAGAAAGAAGATGAAGAAGAAGAGGAGGAGAGTTTGAAGAAGTAGAGTTGCCTCTTCTTGCGATAATAAGAAAACCAATGTACCTGTACCGAACCTCTCATGGTGTTTATATAGACATTTGAAGGGAATCTCCACTTCATTTTCCTTCGTGTCTTTTTACCTCTTCTTGCTTAAGTGAAGATGAGGTTTCTAATAATTTGTTATTATTCCTCCACTCATTGATTACCACGCAAACTAAGTAAGGAATCAAAGGAGCCACCTGTGACACCCATTATATGTTTCTCCATTCACTAGTCACCATGTAAGATAAGGAAGGAACCACCTCTAACACCCACTATGTACTTACCCATTCTCCCACCACCATGCTAGCAACCAGAATTTTCATAACACTCTAATGTTTGATAAGCCCTACTTATGTTACTTCCAAGAGATCCAGTCATATTGCTCAGAAGAGTATAACTGTATTGGTTGAGGGAGTTTAATTAATTCATGGTGATAAATCCCATCATATTGCTCAAAGAAGCTTAATAATATCACTCTACAGAACTCAGTTGTGTTACTCTGCTAAACTCAATAATATTGTCCTACAACATTTTAAGGAATATTTCTCTACGACACTTTGGTAATATTACTTTGCAGCACTTTGTAATATTGCTCTATGAAACATTAGATGCATTGCTCTATGACACTCAAACCCCACTATATTGCCTAGAAGAACCTTGTTATATGACTCAAGGGCAAACCCAACTACCATTAGATGCTTCTCCTTCAAGTCAAACTGAAAAGAAAAGTCAAATAAAGTCCAACTAAGTGTGTGTTCAAAGATAACATCTTCAGGAGAAAAATTCAACTACCATCAGATGCCCCTCCTTCATGTCGAACTGAAAAGGAAAGTCAAATGAAGTCCGACTAATACGAGAAGTTTACTATTTCCTTGATCTGTTGTTTCTATAGTCATAACATCGCTTGTGCTTTTTATATTTATTTCTAGGAAGGTGTCTTTGTTGACAATATAGAGATCAATATCTTTTCATCATTAAGGAGGTCCTTACTTTGTCTAAATAACTCATAGAGATAAACAAAGTTATGTTTTTATAAATCTAGAATGAATATGACTAAATTGAATTGATATGTTATGAGAAAGCTTTACAAGATAGGTATTACCAGTATTTTTAAGAAATGTGATGATGCATAACCAAAAAGAATCAATGAGATCTAAATATAGTCACAGTGAAATTTTGAGGTTTTTTTATATCCAGCATATTAATTATTAGTGTGGTCCTCAAAAATAAAAATTTAAATATATTTGACACATTGACTATTATTAATGGTTCAGAAGCACTAATTACTCGACACTTAGGTCATTATAATGATGCTCGGAAGCAATAAAGATGATGTTTAGGGATAGTAAGAATATATTTTCCATATTGATCATTACTAGAGGCTTGAAAGTACTAGTTACCTAGCACTTAGGTCATTATAATAATACTCAAAAGCAATAAAGCTAATGCTTAGAGGTAGTAAGGACATATTTAGTGCATTGTCTATTACTAGTGGCTTAGAAGTACTAGTTACCTGACACTTTGGTCATTATAATGATGCTCGAAAGTAGTAAAGCAGATGTCTAATGTAGTAAAAATATATTTGATACATTGGTCATTATTAGTGACTCAAAAGTACTCGATAATTGACACTTAGCTCAATATAATAATGCTTAGAAGCAGTGAAGTTGATGCTCGAAGGTAGTAAGTATATATTCGGCACATTGACTGTTATTAGTGACTCAGAAGCAGTAGTTACCTGACACTTATGTCATTATAATGATGATCAAAAGCATTAAAGATGATGTTTTTATCTTCTACATAACAATAATTTTGAACTATGAAAAATAGATATATGCTAAGACATTCATGTGAATAGCAAGGTAATTTATTTGATATCCTAATTACTTGATTCTGCAATTTTAATTTGAATAATGAATTACCTTGGTCAAAGTAATTTCTTACCCATGTTTTTCCTACAAATGTTCAAATATGTTTTTAGTTCCATGCAAATCTATCATGGGATTAATCCTTTGACCATTGTTGTAACTTTGAATTTACTGTGCCTTTCACTAGTTTTGTGTGAGCCTCCACTTCTACCATTAATGTTGCGCTTATTTCTTCATGATGCTATAAAACTCTTTAGGTTTCCTTCATTCTCTTTATCCCTTAGTCTTCATTTTCCATCTTATTTGCATAGCTTCATAGTGTACATGGCCGATTGTGTTCTACTCCATTCTCGGAGGGTCATCCCTCATTATATGTGGTAACACTATTTTCTGTAGTTATGTATACACTCCTTCTAACTTCTATCTTTGTGTTCAAGAACATACTATACATTCATCTCATCTCCTACTCACAACCTGGCAGACAAATATGCCCAAGTTGTAGATGATCTGATGGAATCTTGACTCAAGGAGGGTGCTGCTTTACTACAAGTACCTAGGCTCAAAATTCAAGTGGAGAGGCTAAAGGAACAGCTGAAGGAGGGCAACTTTGTGCCTACAATCCCTTAATTAATTATATTTGTTGGAGGACTGGTTTGTTTTAATGCATCGTATTTCTTAGGGTCAGATAAATTGGCCATTTATTTTTGTACCGAACCCTTTATTTCTATTAATGACTATCATCTATTATTTTTTATTTGATCATTATGATTTCATATATTTGTATTGGTTCCTGTGATGCTTAAGAGAGCATGAAATCCCCTTATTTTTCTTTTTTTTTGGGTACACGAATAAGATTTCATTAATGTCTTCCAATAAATTTACCTTTTAGCGCTTATTCTTCCTACTTTCACAACCCTTTGTTTTCAAATTTCAAAAAAAAAAAATCTGAAATATTTAATATTCCCACTTCCTTTATAATCCCTTTGGCCTATAAATTATTCTTAATATGGGTTAGTAGAATCCCAATTTTTCTTCTGTTTTCTCCTTATCCAACAACCCCCTTGTGTGACCACGCGATGAGGTAGGAAAAAAATTCAACCTTCATCTTCTATCAATCAATCGATTCTCCAATTGTCACAATAACAAGTTCAAGCTAGTCTAAAGAAAGCTAAGAAGAAGGTTGATCAATTGGCCTTGTTGCCTAAGAGACAATCCATGTGCATCATGTCTCATCCAAAGCTCGTCTCTTTGATAACTCCTTCCTCTCCTATCCAACTATATGAAGATTCTTTTGAGGATTTGCGTGAAGAATCCCTTGAGGTGTCGATTCCTCTTTCCCCTTTAAGGATTATCACTATTTTTAAAATTTTTGTAAGATAGTGAGTCTCTGTAATAATTTTGTACTTTTCTTAACTAACATTTCTTAGGTAATACAGGAATCTGCCAAGATCTAGTTTGCAACTGTAGGACCTAGCGATCATCTACGTCTCCATCCTTATCCGAACAATATCCCTGATCACGAATCTCAACTTCGATTGATGACAACCAGAGCAGAAACCTTGGACAAGCTACATTCTCAAGCAATTGCCGCCTTAGATGAGGCACTCCAGTGGGAAAAAATGCTACTCCAAGAACTCAACCTACTACACAACTATCAAATAAATGAGAAATAAATCCTCCATCCAACTTCTGATATTATATTTTGTATGTTTATCTAATGTTCGTTAGTTGGTCCATGAGATTTTTTGTCAATCTTTTGTTTCTCATGCATGATCACAATGTTGCTCTAAGTGAGAATATTATAATGTTAATCTTCTAATCTCAACTTTGTGCGTGTTACAAGATATTAATATGTTTATTCTAGAATATGGATGAGGAAAGGAAAGAAATCAACGATAGAAAGTTATCTTTGGAAGAAGAGAAAAGAAAGGGTGAAGAAATCTTTTCCTTTACACACTTGTTTACCTTGATAGAGGAAGGTGAATACTTATGATGTAATTTTGTAAATAAAAAAGGGTGCATGCGTCATTTTTTTTGGTACATAGTATAATTTTGTGAGTTAAAAAGGCTACATGCGTCATTTTTTTTTGTATATGGTGTAATTTTGTGAATACAAAAGGGGTACATGCGTCATTTTTTTTCCCATCCGCTACTTTCCGTCCGATTTTGAGGTGATCGATTTTGGCTTCAAAATTATCCGCTGATGGATTGCGTTACTTTTCCTTCGGAAAATTTTAATGAAGTAAACGACGGAAACTTTTCCACCGTGAAAACTTTTCCTTAATTTTACTTTTCACTCTCCTAAGTAACATAGACTCCGTTTGATATGCATGATAGGATAGGATTATATTTTTTAAAAAAAATTAATCAAGCGTTTGATAGAGTTGATTAAAAATAGAATTATGGATGATTAAAAATAAAATTCACAATCTCTTCATCTCAAGAAATATTATTTATCTTATCTTTAATTTTATTTTAATCAACCCAATTCTATCCTATCATATATATCAAACGGAGCCTAAGACTCACATTTATATTGCTTTTACTTTTTCTTCTATCAAAAAGTTTCTTCTTATATTTTCAAGGAAATAATTTAACTTTCTCTTGAAGTCATATCCCATCAAGAGTAGACAAGACTAACACATTTTCCTTATAAAAGCATACGTGGTGTCATCCTTTCGTCCTCATCTCTTAATTTGTCCTCTATTTTATACTCTCTTATTCTTTACTCCTTTTCTCACTGGCTTGGATGATGCAAGACCACTTGTAAGATCATATGAAAACTATAGAAACTATGATATACAGGAGTAGTCATAAAACTAGACCTTCTGAGGCTGATATCAAAGCACCTTCTTCCCTAGGAGAGTCCTCAGAGGACTCTACTCCGGTTTCTTTGGTTTCTGTAGAGTCCTCTATTTCAGACATTTCTTCCACTTTTCGGTGATGTTCCATGACATCCTACTTTGTCGCTTGATCAACTCATTTCATTGGTGTATTCATTTTTAAATTTAACCTTAAATCTTGACGTGCCTCATGAAACAGGACTTTTCATCAAAACTGCAAACCGGATACGACTTCATCTCGTATAAAAATCTTAACTCAACAACAAGATCAATCTTGACATGCCTTAAAGCTGCCCACCAAAGAGAGGGAATGTTAAAAACCAGATGTCAATTTTAATGGATTAAGTTTGATTTTAATCGATTAATATTATTTTTTTAATTAAGTTTATTTTAATGTTTCTTTATAAAAAAATGAAAAAAAATTTCTGTTTCGTTGAAACAGGATTCGAGAAAAAAAAATGCTATTGTTTCATTGAAACAGTAAAAGAAAGAAAAAAAATTAATATTTTTCTTAAAGAAATAATTAAGGGATTAAATTGTATTAAATAATATTATTAATTAATTATAGAACTCGAAGCTTTAACTTCTTAAGGAAGGATTCTATGTATAATCACGTAGTTGCATATAGTAGATTTTCGAATCGATTGAGATAATCGATTGAATCATACTAATCGATTATCATAAGGTATCAATCGATTAATAAGTCTAATTTTATATTGGTAAGGTTGATTAAGTAATTTCTGTTCGAATTAAGTTCCTAGTATTTTCTTGGGTCTATCTACACAACGTGCTACTAAGTTGAACTAATGTGTCGGCACAAAGGAAGGCACCTTAGGTAGGTTTAGTGCATTTTGTGTTGGTAGACGTATATCTATGCTAAAAGTAATCGACCCAAAGGAAGGTTACTTTTATGCCAGATATATACATAAGGTAACTTACAACTATAGAACAAAATATTATTTTGTTCAGATCATGCACAAAATATGTCAGCACAAAGGAAGACATATTTTGTGGTCGATTAAGGTTGTTGTAAGCTATGGACCAAGATATAACTCATATAAAGTATTATATTATGTGCACAATGGGTCGACCCAAAGGAAGACACACTGTGTGACTAATTAAAGTTTGAGTTATATTAGAGAGTATCGCTAACAAATAATGTGTCGACCCAAAAGAAGGCACATTATGTTGTACTTGGTATCTCATAAAGAGCCCATTTATATGCATTTAAAATTTTATTTTATTTGCATAATTTTATATTACTTATATGTTCTTTGCTTTAGTTAAATCGTGAGCTTAAATAAATTTCTCTTCTTAATTTCAGTGCAATCTGTAACTGCCAGCATTAATAACATTCCAATACTAACTAGTTCGAATTTTGCTGAATGGAAAGAATATGTGACCGTAGTCTAGGCTGCATGGACTTAGACTATGCATTAAGGAATGATCGCCCCACACCTTTGACCAGTGCTAGCACTATAGAGCATAGGGCTGAATTTCAGTTGTGGGAGAAATCAAATCGTATGTGTTTAAGTATCATGAAGCTTTCCATACCGACACCAATAAGGGCTCAATAACAGAGGGAGAAGATGCTAAGAGTTTCCTGGACCAATTAGCAGACCGATTCACCTCAAATGAAAAGGTTGAGACTACCACACTTCTTACGAAGTTGGTAACCATGTGGTATAATGGTAAAGGAAACATAAGGGAGTACATTATGGAGATGTTCAATATAGCGACAAGTTTGAAAGCACTAAAACTCGATATGTCTGAGGGTATATTAGTGCATTTCGTCTTGATGTCTCTGCCTGCACGGTTCACTCCTTTTAAGATATCATATAATACTCAAAAGGAAAAGTGGACATTGAATGATCTTATTGCCTAATGCATGCAAGAGAAGGAGAGACCAAAGATTGAGACATCTGAGAGTGCTCACTTAGCATATGGTTCTCAAAGTACAAGCAAGAAACGAAAGAGGATCAATAAGAAAGAAAAAGGAAAAGAAACTGCAGATTCTGGAGGCATTGGCCATAAGGAGCACAAGAAACAAGATAAGGAATCCACTTGTTTCTGGAGGCATTGGCCATAAGGAGCATAAGAAGCAGGATAAGGAATCCACTTGTTTCTTTTGCAAAAAGAAAGGTCATATGAAGAAAGACTGCCTTAAGTACGCTAATTGGCGTGTAAAGGTAAACTTCTCAATTTTGTTAGTTCGGAAGTCAATCTAGCTATTGTACCCACTGACACTTGGTGGATAGATACCGGTGCTACTACTCACATAAGTGTCACTATGCAGGGTTGTCTCAGGAGCTGACTTCTGCTTGATGGTGAAAGATACATCTATACAGGAAATGGAAAGAAGGCTAAAGTCGAGTCGATTGGTGTTTTTAGGCTTTGTTTAGGAACCAATGTCTTTCTGGATTTAGAAAATACATTTATTGTACCGTCTTTTCGACAGAATTTAATTTCAATTTCTTGTTTAGACAAATCAGGTTATTCTTATTCATTTATAAATGGAATTTTCAGTATTTTCTTTAATTCAATGTTGGTTGACAATGGTTCCTTGGTTGATAAGCTTTATAAATTGAACACCTTTACTCCTACAGTTGACAACGTGATAATGCATAGTATAGGTACAAAACGTAAATTGACTAACGAGAATTCTTCCATATTGTGGCATAGGCGTTTAGGACATATATCCAAACAACGCCTAGAAAGGTTAATGTCACATGGAATTCTCGATTCCCTTGATATGTCAGACTTTGATATCTGCATAGAGTGTATCAAGGGGAAGACCACTAACAAAAAGAATAAGGGGGCTAGCCGTTGTAGTGATGTTTTGAAGGTAATACATACGGATATTTGGGGGGCATTCCCTAAGGTATCTTGGAATGGACACACATATTTTATTAGCTTCATAGATGACTATTCCAGATTTGGCTATTTGTACCTTATTCATGAACATGTTTAAAATTTTCAAAGTCAAAGTTGAACTTCAACTAGGTAAGAAAATTAAAGCTGTCCGATCCGATCGTGGAGGTGAATATTAAGGTCGATATGATGGATCAGGTGAACAACGTCCAGGACCTTTTGCGAACTACCTTGCTGAGTGTGGAATTGTACCTCAGTATACCATGCTTGGTACACCCAGTCAGAATGGTGTAGCTGAGCATCACAATCGAACCCTAAAAGACATGGTAAGAAGTATGATGGCTTTCACATCTCTACCAGAGTCCTTGTGGGGTGTTGCACTAAAGTCTGCAGTTTACCTACTTAATAGAGTATCTAGTAAGACAATAACTAAAACCCCATTCGAGATGTGGACGGGTAAGAAGCCTAGCCTTAGGCACTTAAACGTCTGGGGTTGTCCAGCTAAAGCTAGGCCTTACAAGCCTAATGAAAGGAAACTGGACTCAAGAATGGTTAGCTGTAATTTTATAGGATATTTTGTGAAGTCAAGAGGGTATAAATTTTGTAATCCCTCTAATAGATCCTTCTTCGAAATGAGAAATGTCAAGTTTATTGAGGACAATGGGAGTAATAAAATTAGGGAAATATCTTTTGAGGAAAGCATTTGCGATCCTTCTATAGTTACTACTAGTGTGATCAGTAGCGGTATGGTTACCATACCACACATTATGGGTATCACACATCCAGTGAGCGTAGTGAACCAAGATATTCCCATGACATCTCCAATGCAATTGGAGGAACCTGCCACTCAAATTGAAGTATTGCCTCATATTGATGAGCAAGTACCTCAACCACCTCAAACACAAGTGCCTTTAAGGCGATCCACAAGGGAATGGAGAACCACGAATTCTCGTGATTATGTTTGTATCCAAGAGCATGATTTTGGCATAGGGTTGGAGAGTGATCCTACATCTTTCCAATAAGTCAAACAATACTCTAACCTTGAAAGGTGGATTAACGCCATGCAAAAAGAGTTAAAGTCTGGTGGATTAACGCCATGCAAAAAGAGTTAAAGTCTGGTGGATTAACGCCATGCAAAAAGAGTTAAAGTCTGTGGCGGACAATGACGTTTGGGAACTTGTCGAATTGCCTAAAAGAAAGATGTCCGTTGGCTGTAAATGGATATATAAAACTAAGCGGGATTCAAGGGGCAATGTCGAAAAGTATAAGGCTCGTCTTGTTGTCAAGGGATTCACCCAGAAAAAAAACATTGATTACAAGGAGACTTTCTCACTTGTGTCGACGAAAGACTCCCTTAGGGTAATCATGATACTTGTAGCTTATTATGATTTTGAGCTACATCAAATGGGCGTAAAGACTGCATTTTTCAATGGAGACATGGAGGAGTTTGTTAGGATCCTTCGTACTCGGCTAGAGAGGGGGGGTGTTAATAGCCGCCCCAAATTACTCGTTTCTTCCTACAATTCGTTAGCGCAGCGGAAAAATAAAATAGAAACGAAGGGAAGAATATCAAACCTTAACACAGCGATGTACGAGGTTTGGAGATGATGCTCCTACTCCTCGGCGTGTCCGTAAGGTGGACGAACCCAATCAATCCGTCGGTGGATGAGTCCCCGGAAAACCGGCTAATAAAAACACTCCTTCTGGGTGGAGAAACCTCGCCACAGACACTTCTTGCAACAACAAGAAAAGAGTACAAGGAAAACAAGAAATAAAGTACAATACAAATGTAAACTTTCTTGCCTTCTCTTCGACTGGAAGAAGCAGTCGCTTCCAAGCGCCTACAACAGCAGGTGACCCAGCCGGAAGCTCACGCGAAGCTTCAAAGCAGCTCAACAAAGCTCAACAGCAAGCTTAGCAGCACCAAGAACAGGAAGAAGGAAGAAGAAGAATTCTGTAGAGTCGCTCGAATCCTTATATAACCTGTGAACCTGCAAGCCAAAAAGCCAGAAACACAGGAGCCAAAAATAGCCTAGCCGTTGTCTCTCAACGGCTAGGGCTAGACCGATCAGGCATCGCCCTGATCGGTCTGGAGCTATCCTGATCGGTCCGAGAGACCGATCAGGCCCCAGTCTGATCGGTCCCCGGACCGATCCCACCTCTCTTACAGAGAGGTGGCTGCGTCTCTGATCGGTCGTGGAGACCGATCAGGCTTCATGCTGATCGGTCCCCAGACCGATCAGTAAGCTCACAGAACTGCGCTTTGCCTTCTGTTTGTTATCTGATCGGTCACCAGACCGATCAGATATACAAACGTATCACTGGATCGGTCTGCAGACCGATCCAGAGCTTGGTTTTTGCCCAAACCAAGTCCCAAGTCTCCCAAACCAACATCCGGTCAACCTTGACCTGTTGGTACATTATGCCTAGCATCCGGTCACTCCCTTGACCTGCTAGCACTCCCTGCTAAGTGTCCGGTCAATCCCTTTGACCCACTTAGACTTTTCCACACCAGATGTCCGATCATCCCTGATCCATCTGGATTTTCCCTTGCCTGGCTTCACTCACCCGGACTTTCACCTGGCTTCACTCACCAGGATTTCCACACTGCCTGGCTTCACTCACCAGGACTTTCCAACTGCCTAACATCCCAGTTAGGACTTTCCCACTGCCTGGCTTCACTCACCAGGACTTTCCACACTGCCTAACATCCCAGTTAGGACTTTCTCACTGCCTGGCTTCACTCACCGGGACTTTCCACCTACCAGGACTTTCTCACTGCCTGGCTTCACTCACCAGGACTTTCCAACTGCCTAACATCCCAGTTAGGACTTTCCCACTGCCTGGCTTCACTCACCAGGACTTTCCACACTGCCTAACATCCCAGTTAGGACTTTCTCACTGCCTGGCTTCACTCACCAGGACTTTCCACCTGCCTAACATCCCAGTTAGGACTTTCTCCAGTGCCAAGTCTCCATACTTGGACTTTTCGCGTTCCCGTGCCAAGCTCCCTGCTTGGACATCTCCAGTGCCAAGTCTCCATACTTGGACTTTTCGCGTGCCAAGTCTCCATACTTGGACTTTTCAGGTCAACCAGGTCAACCTTGACCTACGGTTGCACCAATAATCTCCCAAACATCTATTCTTGTCCCATATCAAGAATACAACTCTTCCACGAGTGTCAAACATCAAAATACAACTCAACTAGGTCAACCTTGACCTAAGGTTGCACCAACAATCTTCCCAAGTCAAACATCAAAATACAACTCGAGTCAAGTCACCTCGAGTCGGGTCAACCAGGTCAACCTTGACCTAAGGTTGCACCAACAATCTCCCCCTTTTTGATGTTTGACAAAACCCATAATCAAGTTAGGTTAACCCGATAACCTAACTTAGGTTTTCCAACCATCTTCCAATGTCCAATGTTCTTTCCTTGAACATTCTCCGGACATTCTCCCCTTAGGTTAACCCGATAACCTAACTTGGGTTCTCCAATAATTCTCCCCCTTTTTGACACACATCAAAAAGAATTCCAATGTTCTTTTCTCGAACATTCCTTGACATTCTTCCCCTAGCTTAGGTTAACACGATAACCTAACTTGGGTTCTCCAATAATTCTCCAATGAACACTTTCCCCTTTTTGACACACATCAAAAAGGAAAAAGGAGGGTATCAAGGTCAAGAGTTTCTTCCTAATGAAAGTCCCATACCTTTCATTGAAACTCTTAATTTCCCCCTTGATACTAAACTCAACAATCAACTTAGTGATAATCCCATATCACTAAACCTCAAAAATCTTAAGGAGTAAAAACTCCCCCTAAAAGTCAACTCCCCCTTGACTAATAGGTAAAACTCTCCCTAAAGGTCAACTCCCCCTTGACCATTGCACCAACAATGTCTTGGAGAGTTTCAAACCTTTAGAAACCCGAAACTCAACTCCCACAGCTGAAATTTCAGACCATAGTCGAAATTCAGCAAGTTCAGCACACTTGATCGGTCACCGGACCGATCAGGACCCCTCTGGATCGGTCCCCAGACCGATCCAGCCTTCCCTGGATCGGTCCAGTGACCGATCCAGCTTTGGATCAGGCGATTTCTGATTTCTTCTCTCCCGAAATTCAGAAACTCACAACAAATTCCAGAAAATTCGAAAAATTGTGAAATTTTGAGGATACATTCCTCATACCATATTCTATCAAGGAAAAATAGTTTTCTATGAAAATAGCTTCCATTTTTCAATCTTGATACAAAGTTCAAAAACTTTGAAATAGTTCAAAGTTTAACTCAACTTTGTATCACAATGTTCAATGATGAATGCTATCACGAGGATGGCTTCATCAAGGTTTTCCAAATCAATTTCAAAATGATTTTAAACCTTTTAATTTAGGACCATAATCTTAGGGCTAAATGTACATGACTTGTACACAAGCTTTCCCTATGATCCTTAATTTCTTGAATTAGGGTCATCTAGGTACAAGGACTATGCACCTTGATCCTAACTCATGATCCTAATATCTCACACACATCTAAAGTGTATCAAACACATCCATGTCAATTTTGATGTGAGATATGGGTTTAGGTATCTTAGACTAAGGTCTCATGCATTTTCTAAACACAAATTTGATCTCAATATCAAAATGTGTTTTTCATCCTTAAATCAATTCAATTGATTACTAATGCAAGAGATGATGACATGGCATAAAATGGTATCATAAATGAAAACATGTGCCAATGTCATGATGTCATGGCATAAAGTTTGAAACTTAAATAAACATGACATAAAAACTAGCCTAAGCATTATCATGACATTTCAAATGATAATAAAATAAATATGATGTCATGGCATGGCATATGGCAACCAATCATGGCAAGTTAGCACAAATAAAATACCTAAATTCCCTATCTAAGTATCCTTAGCCTTAGCTAACTTAAAATCTAACCCTAGATTGCCCATATATCCCTAAGAGAAAACCAAAATCCCAATTATGGTATTTCTCTAGGTTTTCTTGAATTGTGCCAAATAAGATTAAAATCGATATTTTTCAAATATGGCACAATTTACTCTTCAAGGAGTAAATAATAATTCTTTTTCATTTTCAAAGGTTATCAAAACCTTGAAAATGCTCCTTGAGTGTCAATTTCCTCAAAGTTGGGTTAACTACCCTTCTAATTTGAGTTGACACTCTCTAACCCATCTATGGGATAGAGAAGATGCTCCTAGGAACCCAATACCTATTAGAGCTCATTGGGTTCACTAAATATTCACTAGGGATGACTTCCCTAGCAACCCTCCTAATGACCCTCTTAGGCTTTGAAGCCTTGGTCATTTGGGACTCATCAAGATCAACTCTAGGGGTGACTCCCCTTGTGACCTTGGTGGTGGTCTTCCTAGCCCTAGGTTTTGTTCCATAATCGAATGGAACACTATGATAAGTGGGCTTGACCACTTGGGACTTAGGTTTGTGACCCAAACCTTTCTTGTCCTTGGACTTGGGTTTTTGACTCTTAGGCCCTAGGGTTGACTTCTCTAAATTTTTAAGGGCCTTTTCTAGAGTATCAAGCCTTGACCTCAAGACTTGATTCTCCTTTTCTATTATCTCAAGTTTTGATTTGTCGTTCTTTCTTGAAGTGTTCCTAGGCATGTGTCTAGTTGATTTAGGGTTTCTACCTAGGTTTTCCTTAACCTTAGAAGTGTTAATCCTAGGGTTAGCATTCCTAGTAGTATCCCTATCTAGGTTGACATGTTTAGCACCTAAGCACATGTATTGATTTCTAGTGTTAGCATGCTTATCATTATTGACTAATGCACTAAAATTACTAGCATGTATCCTACTAGAATTGCACGAATGAGCCTTAAATGTTACCTTAGGGTTTGCCTTAGCTCCCCCTATCAAAGTGCTCGGTCTCTTGTCCTTGTGAGATTGCCTCCCCCTCGGACATTGACTCCGATAATGTCCCCTTCGCTTGCATTGAAAGCACACCACGTGCTCTTTGCCTTTGCGTATCGGGACTCCGGCTTTCTTGACCTTTGGCGCCGGTGGAGTCTTCCTAACCCTCTTTGGACACTTACTCTTGTAGTGCCCAAATTCCCTACACTCAAAGCACATTATGTGTAATTTGCTTGAAATCACAGTGTTTGAGTTACCTAGGGTTGTGGATGTAGATGAGCTTTCTTTTTCATCCCTTCCGGAGGTAGATGCCTCTTCTTGCTCCGATCTTGAACAAGAGCTCTCCTCCTCTTCTTCCTTGGATGTTGAGTAGCCCTCAACTTCCAATTTGCTTCCTCCATGATGTGAGCTACTTAGCTCACTAGGCTCCTTTTCATGGAATTTTGCCAAATTGTTCCACAATTCCTTGGCGTTGTTGTACCTATCTATCTTGCACAAAACATTATTAGGCAAAGCAAATTCAATAATTTTTGTTACCTCGTCATTGATTTCGGATTGTCGGATTTGCTCTTTCGTCCACTCCTTCTTCTTGATAGGTTTTCCTTCCTCATCCATCAGAGGGGAAAACCCTTCTTGTACACAAAACCAATGTAACATATTAGTTCTAAGAAAATACATCATCCTTACCTTCCAATATGTGAAGTTGTCGTGAGACTCGTAGAAGGGTTGAATCGTGACATCTTCTCCATAGAGATCCATCTCTAGCCCGTGCTCCCCCGGGTGTTGATCCGTCGAAGAGCGGCCTCGCTCTGATACCACTTGTTAGGATCCTTCGTACTCGGCTAGAGAGGGGGGGTGTGAATAGCCGCCCCAAATTACTCGTTTCTTCCTACAATTCGTTAGCGCAGCGGAAAAATAAAATAGAAACGAAGGGAAGAATATCAAACCTTAACACAGCGATGTACGAGGTTTGGAGATGATGCTCCTACTCCTCGGCGTGTCCGTAAGGTGGACGAACCCAATCAATCCGTCGGTGGATGAGTCCCCGGAAAACTGGCTAATAAAAACACTCCTTCTGGGTGGAGAAACCTCGCCACAGAAACTTCTTGCAACAGCAAGAAAAGAGTACAAGGAAAACAAGAAATAAAGTACAATACAAATGTAAACTTTCTTGCCTTCTCTTCGACTGGAAGAAGCAGCCGCTTCCAAGCGCCTACAACAGCAGGTGACCCAGCCGGAAGCTCACGCGAAGCTTCAAAGCAGCTCAACAAAGCTCAACAGCAAGCTTAGCAGCACCAAGAACAGGAAGAAGGAAGAAGAAGAATTCTGTAGAGTCGCTCGAATCCTTATATAACCTGCGAACCTGCAAGCCAAAAAGCCAGAAACACAGGAGCCAAAAATAGCCTAGCCGTTGTCTCTCAACGGCTAGGGCCAGACCGATCAGGCATCGCCCTGATCGGTCTGGAGCTATCCTGATCGGTCCGAGAGACCGATCAGGCCCCAGTCTGATCGGTCCCCGGACCGATCCCACCTCTCTTACAAAGAGGTGGCTGCGTCTCTGATCGGTCGTGGAGACCGATCAGCTTTGATCGGTCCGACCGATCGCAAGCTGCTGTCGCTTTCCGACCGATCGGTCACCAGACCGATCAGATATACAAACGTATCACTGGATCGGTCTGCAGACCGATCCAGAGCTTGGTTTTTGCCCAAACCAAGTCCCAAGTCTCCCAAACCAACATCCGGTCAACCTTGACCTGTTGGTACATTATGCCTAGCATCCGGTCACTCCCTTGACCTGCTAGCACTCCCTGCTAAGTGTCCGGTCAATCCCTTTGACCCACTTAGACTTTTCCACACCAGATGTCCGATCATCCCTGATCCATGTGGATTTTCCCTTGCCTGGCTTCACTCACCCGGACTTTCACCTGGCTTCACTCACCAGGATTTCCACACTGCCTGGCTTCACTCACCAGGACTTTCCAACTGCCTAACATCCCAGTTAGGACTTTCCCACTGCCTGGATTCACTCACCAGGACTTTCCACACTGCCTAACATCCCAGTTAGGACTTTCTCACTGCCTGGCTTCACTCACCAGGACTTTCCACCTGCCTAACATCCCAGTTAGGACTTTCTCACTGCCTGGCTTCACTCACCAGGACTTTCCAACTGCCTAACATCCCAGTTAGGACTTTCCCACTGCCTGACTTCACTCACCAGGACTTTCCACACTGCCTAACATCCCAGTTAGGACTTTCTCACTGCATGACTTCACTCACCAGGACTTTCCACCTACCTAACATCCCAGTTAGGACTTTCTCCAGTGCCAAGTCTCCATACTTGGACTTTTCGCGTTCCCGTGCCAAGCTCCCTGCTTGGACTTCTCCAGTGCCAAGTCTCCATACTTGGACTTTTCGCGTGCCAAGTCTCCATACTTGGACTTTTCAGGTCAACCAGGTCAACCTTGACCTACGGTTGCACCAATAATCTCCCAAACATCTATTCTTGTCCCATATCAAGAATACAACTCTTCCACGAGTGTCAAACATCAAAATACAACTCAACTAGGTCAACCTTGACCTAAGGTTGCACCAACAATCTTCCCAAGTCAAACATCAAAATACAACTCGAGTCAAGTCACCTCGAGTCGGGTCAACCAGGTCAACCTTGACCTAAGGTTGCACCAACAGAGTTGATATATATGGTGCAACCAGAGAACTTTGAGTCTAACGACTCAAAGCACCTAGTATGTAAATTAAAGAAGTCCATTTATGGTTTAAAATAGGTATCCCGTTAGTGGTATCAGAAATTTGATCAAATGGTTACCTCATTTGGATTTAAAGAGAACCCCGTTGATTAGTGCATATATGTCAAGTTCAGTGGGAGTAAGTTTGTTATACTTGTTTTGTATGTGGACGATATATTGCTTGCGAGCAATAATAAGGGTATGCTGCAACAAACCAAGTTATTTCTATCTGGTAATTTTGAAATGAAAAATCTTGGTGAAGCATCCTTTGTTTTAGGCATACAGATCTATCGTGATCATTCAAGAGGCATTCTTGGACTTTCACAACAGACCTATATTGAAAAGGTGCTTATAAGGTTTGGTATGCAGAACTGTACACCTGGTGATACACCTGTGTCAAGAGGTGACAAGTTCAGCTTGCAGCAGTGTCCACAGCTTGAACTTGAAAAAAAGGAGATACAGCAATTCCCATATGCGTCAGCAGTGGGAAGTCTCATGTATGCACAAGTTTGTACTCGACTAGATATAACATTTATAGTGGGGATGTTAGGCAGATATGTTAGTAACCCAGGACCATCACACTGGAAAGCGGTAAAGAGAGTGATGCGGTATTTGCAAAGAACTAAAGGACATATGCTTACGTATCGGAGATCAGATCATCTGGAGGTGATTGGATATTCAGACTCCGATTTTGCTGGATGCTTAGATTGCAGAAGATCTACTTCAGGCTATATTTTTATGCTTGCTGAAGGGGCTATATCTTGGAAGAGCGTCAAGCAGACGTTAATAGCCACTTCTACTATGGAGGTAGAGTTGATAGCATGCTATGAAGCGTCTAATCACGGGATTTGACTGCAGAACTTCATCACAACATTACAGATCGTTGATGGCATTGACAGACCACTGAGGATCTACTGTGATAATAAAATCGTAGAACTTTATGCTAAGAACAACCGTAGTTCGTCGAAGTCTAAATATATCGACATCAAGTTTCTAGCGGTTAAAGAAAGAGTTTAGAGTTGTCAGATTATGGTAGAGCACATCAGAATAGATTCCATGTTGGCCGATCCACTCACCAAAGGCTTGGTGCCTAAGGTGTTTCATGCGCATGTTGTGGATATGAGAGTCCTTCTTATTGAAGATGAACTTATCGGAGTCTGTATTTATTTTTATTGCTCTACATTTAATAATAAAGACAAACATTTTGTTTTGATTATTATACGTACTTAAAGTTCAAAACATTAATGGAAATTTATATGTTTGTTTGACACTCTGACTATGTTATCATATTTACTACTGCTGTTTAGCATTTGGTGTTTGTAAATATGATATAGATTCCTTTTGGAATCATACATTTTGGATCATGATTTGTTATTGCAGTTTAGCATAAAGTATTTTGCAAATATGATCTGACCTCTTTTGAGGTCATCTTAGGACCAGTTGGAAATTGACATGTATTGATCACATGTCATGTAATTTTCACTCTACACATCCACATCTTGATCTATGTCATTAATGATATTGGTATTGTGATTACTGTTAGGGCTTGTTACAATCATATACAGTAGTTATGACCTTTTTAGTCCTATACCAATAAAGTTAATGGACCAGATTGTTTATAAGGGTATTATATACCAATAAAGTTTGATATCAACTAAAGTTTTACTTGTATTTCACGTACAACTCACATATAGCCCAAGTGGGAGATTGTTGGATTTAATTATCCCTATTAGGTGAGCTTATTTGTAAGTTGCACACGTGAATACGATCCGAACCCTTAAAGGTGATCTAACTTATGTCCAGTAGGTTTCGGGTAATTGGATGTGGATTTCATATGTGTAGAACCTTTAGTCCTGTATCTATTATCATCTATTTGTTGATAATAGATGTTCAATATATATGGACTTATAGTCTCACATCTATTATTATCGATAGGCTAATAATATATGTCCACTATATATAGGGTTAGTCCCCATGAGCTTAGGTAGATCATGATATAACTTTTGGTTCCCCATTGACCTAAAGCTTTTCGGCGCCGTCATCCCCTAAGTCCCTTGGAAGACCTACCTTTTCTTTCTGCTACTTCTTTTTCCATAGGATCTTCTGGACGACGTTAAAGGACAAAGATATGATTCTTTAATCAGGTTCTTTGTCATTATGTTTATGTATTATTAGTTTCTTATGTCATGTTCTCGACGAAACCAAGATCTATGCTTATATATTGTTGTCTTTCCTATTGAATTCTTATTTCGATTGTTTAGAATTTATGCGGCTTAGGTTTTACGAGAACTTTCACTACTTCATTACCTCTTCTCGAAACATCCTTCATCAATAGTTTTTTAAGCTTTTTATCTACAAATATGTGTTCCTTGAAGATTGATGTTAATACTGTTGTCTAAAACTTTATTTGGTGATTCACCAATACTTTTTTCATCTTGCCTTTGGATTTGGCATATCTCATATCTCATCAAGTCTCATTTTTTTAATGAGTCACATATATTCTTATCATCATATTTTTAAGTTTGTGATCTGAGAATGCTGATAATTATATTCTCATCTTCTTTGTTGTATCAAAATCACCTCCAAAGACACAAATCTTAATCACTAAAAAATTATCCGAGCAATATAATGTTCCTAATCTCGCTTGAGACAACAAATTTATCGATTTGAGCATTTGAGTTAAATCCAAGCGTTCACCAAGCAACCGAGAAGATATTTTAAATTAAATCCAATTATTTGCCTAGCAATTGAGAAGACTTTTGAATTAAATCCAATTATTTACCGAGCAAATAAGAATATTTTTAATTAAATCTAATTTTTTATCGAGCAATTGAGAAGGCTTTGATTCTTAGTCATTGTTTTGTCTCAAGATTCACATCTTCACTTTTTGATATAAGTGAAAGGCATTCTCTGCTGCCTTTCTATTCATCATCGTTTATCCCCCTTTTAACCCCAACTTTCACCATCTTGCTTGTGCCTGTGTTTTTACCGTTTGTTACTTCTCCTGCTGATTCTTGCCTTTCCTTCTCAATAAGTACTCTCTTTTCCATTTGTGATTATTAAGTCAACATGGTTGCTTCTTCTTCTCATCCTCGAGCTAAAAATCCTTACATCCCTCTTCACCCTTGGTGTGAAAGGGTAGAAAGTTTACTAACCCCTTTGCATTCTTTTGTCCATTATAGTTATAAATATTCTGCTGGGGGATTACCCATAATATATCCTTCCTTTACTCAACATCCTCATAAACCACCTCTGGGTCTGACTATCTTTTTTTTAGATTAGTTTGAAAGCAATTTGTGGCTGCCAGTACCCCACATATATCTGGATATTCTTTCTTTCCTGCAAATTTCTCTATATCAATTGGCCCCAAATTCTTTAGAATTTTGGCCGACACTGGAATGGTTTTTCAATATCATAGAATTTCCCTCACTCTTTTATATTTTATCGTTTCTATTATGTTAAGACTACTAAACCTGAGGTTTTCCATTTTTTGGCTCGTAAGAGTTGAAATTTCCTAGTTGATCTTCCCTCGTCACTAAAAGGATGGAAAGAATTATTCTTTTACACTACTTTGAATCATTTTCCTTTTAATTCTGAATAGTGGCTCCTTCATCTCCCTGATCTACTAGATATAAAGGAAGCTCAAACAATTTGTCCCTTTTCTTCAGTATGGCAAGAATTGAAAGATAAAAACTACAACATGCCTTGTTAAATGGATAGTTGTCTCACATCTCATTTCGATTTATCTCCTTTCAAGATCCCCAGTTCTGAACCTATGGTACATGAATATCTTTATCTATTGAAATGACTATTATTTTATGTCTAAGTTTTTCTTATTGTTTCAGCCGACCTCATGAAGTCCTCACTATCAAAAATTCTGAAGAAGAGGAAGAAAGAAAAATCTACAGAAATATTCCAGGCTTATAGGTCAAGCAAGCGCCCATCTTCTATTGGCGGGTCATCCATGACCCCAATAATTCCCTAAAACAAACCTCTTGCATCACCTCAACCACCTTTTGAATCGACTCCTATCATGATTTCTGATAAAATCCCTGGTTCCTCCCTTGAAGGACCTCATCAAGCAATGATGAATCCAATATCTATTCCTGCCCAATCGAGTTCTCATTCTTCCATGGATGAAAATACTCCTCTGAGCATACTTTACCCAAAGATTAGTGTATCTAAATAGATAGTTGTTTTTGACATTCCCGCAGATTTGTCCTTTATTCCTGAGATTTCTATAGAGTTTTTCCCAGAACTAGTAACATATCTTGTCTCCTCCCCTACCCTTAGCCTTAAAGCATGGAGCATTGAGTCTCCTACCCCACCTGATTCCATCGTTCCTATTATATATACGATATTATCAACCCTTCCTCCTCCTACATGCATAGATCCTTTTTCCTGAGCATTAGTTCCCTATTCTTCTTCTCCTGCAGCAACTTTGAGTGCATATCCTAGCTTACAACCCTCCTCTTTATTGATAAATGACTTACCGGAGCAATATCACTTGTTTACTGAGGAAGACCAACCATTATCTTTTCAACAATTGAATCAAGTTGTAGATGTAGTAAGTTAATCTGCCATCGTTTGATAATTTGTATTTTTTTTTTTTGACTAAATCTATGCTTGACAAATTATTTTTGGTTGAGGGGAACTCTGAAGATATTTTTGATGAGTTCAGTCACGAGCTCACCAATGATGTACCGTTCTAGAGGATCAACTACCACAAGCATGTGCCATGATAGCAAAAAAAGAACAAAAATGGGAACATCAATAGACTGTGTTCTTGTATCATCATTGATATGCGTAGATTTTATACACTTGTTTAGCATGTTTTGACACGCATTCCTATATTTTATGCATGCTTTATCTATGCATTTTCATACTCTTTGCTTTACTTTTAGCATATTTACTCTTTTTTATTCGGAGATCTGTTCTTGTATATTTTCTATCTATAGGAGTCAAATTTGGAGAGAAAATGATGTTCTTGGCGATTTTGATCAACGAACAAAGTCAGCGCTAGTCATGTGTGCCACACGACCATGTCAAAAGAACTGAAAGGAAAATGGTCTTGGCCATGTGGAGCAGACTGGGTGTGCAGCATCAATAGGAGAGGGGGCTGACATGGCCAGGTAGTATCACACGGTCGTGTCACTTGAAGCAGAATCAGAACACGGTCGTGTAGATCTATACGGTCGTGCAACCTTTCCAGAGACCAAGCATTGCCAGGCCGTGTGTGCCACACGGTCGTGCAACCTTTCTAGAGACCAAGACTGGCACGGACGTGTGTGCCGCAAGGCCGTGTGAGCCGTCCAGAGGTGGAGCATGACATGACCATGTGAATCTCACACAACCATGTGACTCTGCTAGAGAGCAAAACAAGCGAGGTCATGTGAGATCCACACAGTCGTGACGCGAGTCGTGTGGCGCCCAAACCCCCTGCTTTATATAAAGGGTTCTTCCCTCTTTGAAAGGAGGAGGCTCTCCCTTTGGGGAGATCTAATATGAAGGTTCTTCTCCATCTTTGGGTGTCAATTCGGCGATCTAAGTATGTCTCCATTCCCAATTCGATTCCGGTAGCAAGGATTGGTTCTGAAGATTACTCGTCGTCTCTAGATAAGCATTTCTTTTCCATCTTCTTGATTTGGATCGAAATGTTTACGATTATCTTGTCTTCGGATCTTTCCCCTTGTTTCATAGAGTAGATCTTTTTGTTCTGAGATGGAGGGAGTATTTGTGATGTGAATTCATGTATGAATTCAAGGATTTGCCAACTTCCTATTTCAATGATGTTGTTATGTTTTGTATCAATTCAATCTTGTGTGGATTGTTGTGTTTGGATCAATTACCATTCTTGATTGGGTGCTTGTAATTCTTGTGGATCTTGTAGAGGAATTCTCTAGATTGTATGATCGAGGGGGCATCGTGATAGGGTGAAGCAATAATCTACAAAGAAGTGGGATAGATAGATGAATTGATCCCTATATCTTGATGTGAATTGATTAGTAATGTGTTTCTATGTTGTATGACCGAAGGGCGTCGTGACAGGACTGCCCCCCTAACGGACATCATAGGGATTATGACTATTTAGTTGCTTAAAGTATAGATATAAGTCCCTTGTCGGTGTTTTCTGTAGGAGATAACCGATGACTTCTTACGAATACATAACAATTGAGGATATAATTCGTAAAATCATATTACATTGATAAGTATCACAAAGAAATCAAATCTCCTTGAATTTTCATAAAACCTAGTTTCCGCATTACTCTTCTATTTCCATTTTCAAGTTGCTTCTTAGTGCGTGTGATTCCTAGTTGATTGTTTAGCTAATTCTCTTTGAGATATCTTTAGTGGTTATAACCAGTCCCTGTGGATATGATATCTTTTATATTACTGACGACGTAACAGTGCACTTGCGGTGACGTAACAAGTTTTCGGCACCGTTGCCGAGGACTGCGTCTATAACATTAGAGATTATCATTTGAGTTATACTAAACTTTTCTTTATTTTTCTCACATCTAACTTGTAACTAGTTTTGTAATTCTATTCTTTAATTTTTCTTTGCATTCTTTTATTCTTTTTGTTTGTGAATCAAATTCTGTATTTTGTTCTTGTATACGAAGATCTAACTTCATAGGTGATCTATTACCTTTTGATCCCGAAATTGATAGAACCTTTCATAAAAGGAGAACCTCACAAAGACATTCAGAAGAACAAGTACATTCAAATATGACAAACAAACCGCTTAAAGATTACGCAGCACCTTATGTTAGAGGATTTCGTTCTAGCATTACAAGACTCTTTGTTGAAGTTAATAATTTTGAGATCAAGCATTTGATAATTAGTATGGTCCAACAGAATCAATTTGGGGGTGGACCACATGAAGATCCTAATCAACACTTGGAAGTTTTTTATGAAATCTGTGGAACGATGAAGATGAATGGTGTTCCATCTAAAGCTGTGAGACTATTATTGTTTGAATTTTCTTTAAGAGATAGAGACAAGCAATGGTTAAATTCACTACCAGCAAATAGCATTATCACTTGGGAACTATGTGAGCAACAATTCCTTGATAAATTCTATCCTCCAAGCAAGACATCTCATATGAGAAATCTTATTGCAAGCTTCAGAAAGTCAGACTCAGAATCTTTATTCAAAGCATGAGATAGATACAACAATATGCTCAGACAATGCCCACATCATGGATTGGAGAAATGGCTAGTGTTGCATACATTTTATAACGACATCAATTATCATACTAAGGTGTCCTTAGATTTTGCTGCTGGAGGGGCACTTATGAATAAAAGTTTGGATAAAGCCGAAGATATCATTGAAAGTGTAGCACAAAACCATCATCAGTGGGCCACAAAAAGAAGTGGAGGCTATTCCTTTTCAAACCCAACTAAAGTATCAGGAAAATTTGATGTGGATGCAATTACTATGATGTCCACAAAAATGGATGCTCTTACAAAGAAGTTAGAAAATATGGGAGAAAATACTAGCACGATCAATGCTATAGTATGTTGTTGTGAAACTTGTGGAAGTTCTGATCATACCCAAGACTCATGTCCTTTGGGAGCTATTTCTGCATAAATTAATCAATTGGAACAATGTGATGCTATCATGAGTTATAATCAAAGACAGAACAATCCATTTTCAAACACATACAACCCTGGGTGGAAAAATCATCCCAACTTTTCTTATCATAACAATCAAGCGCAAGGACCATCCATGGGGACTAGACCAAATTTCCAATCTGGACAACAAAACTTTTAACAATAACAGTCTTCTCAGAATTATCAACTTTCTAAATTAGAGAAAAGGCTTGAAGAAGTTATTTCCAATCAAAATGAAATGAAGCAGGAAATTAAGTTGTTGACTCAGAGAATGGATAATTCTGACAAACATCAAAAGATCTAAGATAGCCCAATTGCCCAGATTGCTTCATCACCTTCAAGAACACTTGGCTAATTTCCTAGAAAGTCTGATATTAATCCAATAGAGCACTGCAATAGAATTGAGTTTAGGAGCGGACGGACTTTGGGAGATCCCCAAATGACTGCTCTAAAAGGGATGAAAATTAAAGAAGAGCTCCTTTAACTCCTGACCCAATTCAAATTCAAGAAGAAGAGGAGAATACCAAAAAGGTTGAAGAGACTTTTCCACTTTACTCACAAAGTCAAGCAACCCCTTTTCCTCAAAGATTGATCATGTTAAAGAAAGATGAAGAGTTCGGCAGAGTTCTTGAGAAAGTTAAAGACATTTGTGTTGAAGTTCCTTTGATTGATGTCATTCAACAAATGTCGAAGTTTGTCAAATTTTTGAAGGACATCTTGTCCAATAAGAGAAAGAAAGGAGATGTCGAGACTATAGCTCTAACTGAGGAATGTAGCGCTTTGATTGAGAAGAACACTTCCCCGAAACTCAAAGATCCAGGAAGCTTTTATATTCCTTGCACTATAGGAACTGAATTTATAGAAAAAGCTTTTTGTGATTTGGGGACAAGTGTTTGCCTCATTCCTTATTCAATTTGTAATAAGTTAGGTCTCAAAAACTTTAAACTTACAACCATGACACTACAATTAGCTGATCATTCTTGTAGGTACCTAATAGGTATTGTGGAAGATGTGCCGGTAGAAGTTGGAGAGAGTATTATTCCCACAGATTTTGTGGTACTTGACATGGATGAAGACCTGAAAATTCCAATCATATTAGGAAGACCCTTCCTTGCAACAGTTGAAGCAATAATTGATGTGAAAATCATAAGCTTTCATTGGTAATTGGTAAGGAAAGGTTAGAGTATTATTTGACTAATTCTTCTAACCATTTTTCTTCTCTTTTTGTGAGTGTTTGCAATGGGGTGGACACTTACAAATTAGAGGATTGGAATTTCCATCCTCATGGGAGGCCGCCAGATGAGGAACACGATCCGACAAGCATTGGGAGTGTTGGGATGTATACTATAAGCCTAGCTTTTGTATGAATATCTATTTTGAAGTATTTTGAAATGAGAATCACTTTGGTCAAATATTTGTATTTTATATATGTCAATGTAGTTGTCCATTTAATTTATATTGTAGATAACATGGTGTGTGGTGCCACACAGAAGATCATGTTATCAGTTCCTTATAAATTATAAATAGTAGCTCACAACCAAGATGGATAGGGACAAATCATTGGAACAGTTGTAGTGTAATTTGGTATTAGTTTATCTTGACTATAAAATTACACTAGTACACTATGTGTGTATTGAGCATGACCGTTTGAGGTTGTTCGATTTGTACTGACTACGTAAAAGAATAGAACCTCTGTTATTATGGATGTGCATCCTCTTAATCCCTATATAATAACAAGCACGTATACTTAGTATTTATTTCTTTAACTTATCAATGGGTGAGATTTATTTGTTAAATCAATAGGGTCGATGAGTTGGGAGATAGTATTATTTATATGGTATATTGTTGATTATAGAAGGAATCTGTGTCCTAATTATTTAGGCTGATGATGCCCCCTTGAGGAGCTTATAAGGATTATCATGTAAACCCTGCAGGTGGACTTAGTCCAGCATGATAATAAAGTTGAGTGGTACTACTCTTGGAATCAGATGTTAATTAATTGAGTTGTCAGTAACTCAATTAATTAACGGACATACGATATCTTAAATACAAGGAGATTAACACACTCATGATAAGAAGGAGCCCATATTGTAATATAGGATTGGTGCGGTAGTTCAATAATAACCTTTTAGTGGTATGAGTTATTATTGATGGACTTGGGTTGGGTGTTCGGGCCGAACACAAGAAGCCCAAGTCCATCAGGAGGCCTAAACTAATTCCTCCTCTAGGTCCCTGTTGTAGCCTCTATATAAAGCCTCACATCCACCCATCCATAACTTGGTTTGGTTTAACTTGGTTTAGTTTAACTTGGTTTGGTTTAACTTGGTTTTGGTTTGATTTTCTCCATCCTCCTAGGGTCAGCGGCAAGGTTATAGAAAGGGAGATTTTTTCTAAACAGAATTCTGTTATTTTTTTTTCTTTGTAACCGACGACAAAGGTTATAACAGGAGTAGGTGGTGCCCCCTAAAACCTAATTTCCACAATTCTCTTCTCTCCCTTGTCTAGGGTCAGCGCCCCTCCTTGGTGGTCGACACCCCTGACCTCCTCCCTCATTATGGCTGGCGCCCCTCCTCTTCTCTTTGCTTAGGGCCGGCAACCCCCTCCTCCTTGCTTAGGGCTAGTGCCCCTTCTCTCTTGGTGGACGGCGGCTTGAAGAAGAGGAAGAAGATTAGAAGGTGTCACATCCTCCTTTTGTGGCCGATGGGTTTGGAAGAGAAGAGAAGAAGGGTGGTTCTGTCTTGGTAGATCGTCGCCCATACGACGCCCAAGAAGAGGAGAGAAATATGGCAGAAGATTAAGAGGTCTTTAGCTACGAAGAAAGGTATAACTAGTTATTTAATTCCATTGCATAATTAGCTAGTTTTCTTTGTATCGATTTTGAATACCAACACAAGAGGCCAACGATCTTGTACTTCGATCAAGGTATGCTTTGATCATTCAAGAACTTGCTTGATTGATCAAACACATGTTTGATCGAACATGCGGGTTGCTAGGAAAAGTTCTATTCTTGTATAATTTTTTGTACAGGGAAATTGAAACAGAACGGAATTTCAGCGCCTTCAAGTGGTATCAGGGCAAGTTTTCTGGTTTTGTGTGATTGGTTTTCGGTTAAATTATGCACTGCTCATATATAAGTTTAGGCCGGATAATAGCAGGATGTGCAAGAAAGATTAACTCTGTGGTTACAGGCGTCCTAAGTCCAACTATTATGGTTTTGTGTGTTTGTGTGTGATTTGAACTCTCGGGCATGTCGAGATTGTTTTGTGTTCATGATTGTAATAATTAAATACGGCCGGTTACCGTATTATTATTATTTTTACATTTTGGTCAATGTAGATTACATGTAAATTCCTTTGTGGAATATAAGATCGATAAATGCAAATTTTTATTTCTTTTTGTTGCGGCTTGTATCCTTGCTATGCGTGGTGCTATTTTGAGGACCAAAGGCGCGGCGGAGAAGGAAGCGAGATAGACGCGACAGCTTGATCCATTGGCGGCATATTGGAGGGCAGCGTTGGATGAGTCCATAATAGTTGGAAATTTATTTTCATATTTATTGCCTTTATATGTTGTTTGTGTGTGCTGTGATTATGCTATTTTTATGTGCTGTGATGTGTGTGCATGTTAAAATTTCTCAATTTAAATAACTAAGTAGGAGAGAGATTATTTAAATAAATTCCATGGGCTCCATTACTGGTTTGTAAGTGATGCATTCAAACTTGCGCGTTGGCTTTCGGTGCCTTCCTCCATATCAGATGAGTTTGTTTGCGGATTACTAGATCAAACTTCCTCTATGGATGATTATAAGAAATTATTTAGGTATATGTGATCTTCTCCATCTGAAGGAGCACAATCCACAATCCTAATTAATGGACTAAGTATCAAATAATGGTATATACTTAGGCACATTTAATAGTATCCTCCCCATCGGAGTCACTGTTATTATTTGTGTGACCGAAGATGAACCAAAAATTAATTTTATTTGTCATAAAGTTAGATTGACAAGATAATAAAAAATTAATGGGTAAAACCTCCTCTTACGAATGTTTGAATTAGTATACATCCACACTATCATGACATACGAAATTCACGGTGTTTTGAGGTGTTGGTGAATTTAAATTATATTGTTTGAGAAATCAATATTATTTTAAATTCTAAAGTTTTGACCAAATATTTTATTTTGTGATTCTCAGGATTTCAAAATGGCTTTCAATCCTCTTTCTGTTATTTTAAAAGAAAACAAACTTACTGGTCCAAATTATATTGATTGGAAATGAAACTTGGACATTGTCTTAACTGCTGAAGAATACAAGTTCATACTTCTTGAAGTCTGTCCTAGCATGCTTGATAAGGATTCTAGTGAAGAGGAGATAGAGAGACATAGGAAATGAGTCAAGGAAGATGAGATGGCACGGTGTTACATTTTGGCTTTTATGTCAAATGTGTTGGTGCAACCTTAGGTCAAGGCTGACCTGGGTGACCCGACTCAAGTTGACTTGACTCGAGTTGTATTTTGATGTTTGACGAGAATAGAAAAGTTATATTTTGATGTTTGACAAGAATATAAACTTGGGAGATTGTGGGTGCAACCTTTGGTCAAGGTTGACCTGCTTGACCCGACTTGAGTTGACCTGATTCGGGAAAAGTCTAAGTATGGAGACTTGGCATGGAAAAGTCCAAGCAGGGAGCTTGGCACGGGAAAAGTCCAAGTATGGAGACTTGGCATGGAAAAATCCAAGCAGGGAGCTTGGCACGGGAAAAAGTCCAAGTATGGAGACTTGGCACAGGAAAAGTCCAAGTATGGAGACTTGGCACGGAAAAGTCCAAGCAGGGAGCTTGGCACGAGAAAAAGTCCAAGCATGGAATCTTGGCACACGAGGTCAGAGAGGGCTCGGTAGCTCATTCTCTGGACCGGACGAAGTCGGAGAGGGCTCGGTAGCTCGTTCTCCGGACTAGGTCAGAGAGGGCTCGGTAGCTCGTTCTCTGGACCGGACGAAGTCGGAGAGGGCTCGGTAGCTCGTTCTCCGGACTAGGTCAGAGAGGGCTCGGTAGCTCGTTCTCTGGACTGGACGAAGTTGGAGAGAGCTCGGTAGCTCGTTCTTTGGACCGGACGTGGGAGTCGGAGAGGGCTTGGTAGCTCATTCTCTGGACTAGGTCAGAGAGAGCTCGATAGCTCGTTCTCTGGACCGGACGTGGAAGTCGGAGAGGGCTCGGTAGTTCGTTCTCTGGACTGGATGGAGTCGGAGAGGGCTCGGTAGCTCGTTCTCCGGACTAGGTCAGAGAGGGCTCGGTAGCTCGTTCTCTGGACCGGACGAAGTCGGAGAGGGCTCGGTAGCTCGTTCTCCGGACTGGGTCAGAGAGGGCTCGGTAGCTCGTTCTCTAGACTAGAAAGGCTTTAAGGTTTAGGGCTGGGAAGCTCTAAAACTAACAGAGGCATTGGATCGGTCTATTGACCGATCCAGTGATACTTTGGCTGTCTGGATCGGTCTGTCGACCGATCCAGTGATACCTTGGTTATCTGATCGGTCTCGTGACCGATCAGTAACCACACAACAGCTTTCTATGGGCTATCTGATCGGTCTGGTGACCGATCAGATAGAAGCGATGGATTCAGAAAACAATAGGGGGATCGGTCTGTGGACCGATCCACCTATAGGCTGATCGGTCCACAGATTGATCAGGGATTTCCTGGACTGATCAGGCCATAGTCTGATCGGTCCGGGCCTAGCCGTTGAGTCACAACGGCTAGATTTCTGTGTCTTCTTTGTCTTCTTCGCAGGTTCAGTATATAAATCGAGGTTGAAGGCCTCTACAAAAAAAAGAAGGTGATAAAGTGTAGCTGACTTCTTGCTCCTACGATCTGAGCTTTTCTGAGCTCTCCACTGCTGAAGCTTCGTGTGAGCTTCCCTCGGCTGGACTCCAACTGATCAGTTGCTGCTGTTGTTGGCATCCGTGAAGTGGTTGCTTCATCACCAGTCGACGAGAAGGCAAGCAAACTAGTGTTTTTACATTCATATTGTTCTTGGCTTCTTGCTTTATCTTTGTACTCCAATCTTGCTGTTGCAAGAGAGATTGTGGCGAGGTTTCTCCACCCAGAAGGAGTTTTTATTAGCCGGTTTTCCGGGGTCTCATCCACCGACGGATTGATAGGATTCGTCCACCTTACGGACACGCCGAGGAGTAGGAGTATCATCTCCGAACCTCGTTATATCGTCACGTTTGAGGTTCTATATTCTCCTGTTTCATTTCTATCTTTTATTTCCACTGTGCTAACTAAAATTGTAGGAAGAAACGTGAATTTGGGGTCGGCTATTCACACCCCCCCCTCTCTAGCCGCATCCGAAGGTCCTAACAAGTGGTATCAGAGCGAGGTCGCTCTTCGTCGGATTAACACCTGGGGGAGCACGAGCTAGAGAATGGATCAACTTGGAGAAGACGTCACGATTCCACCCTTCTACGATCGCGACGACTTCGCGTATTGGAAGGTAAGAATAAAGTAATTTCTTATGACTAACCTAGTAAATTGGAATTGTGTACAAGTAGGTTTTATTCTTCCGGTGGATAAAGAAGGAGAACCTCTCGAGAAGAAGAAGTGGATGAAGGAACAAATCCACCAATCCATAATCAACGACGAGGTAACGAAAATCTTTGAATTTTCATTACCTAATGATATCTTGTGTAAGATAGGTGGATACAACAATGCCAAGGAGTTGTGGAACAACTTGGCTAAGTTCCATGAGGAGAGCTCCAATTCAAGTCATGAAGAGTAGTCAAGTGAGCCAAGTAGCTCACATCATGGAGGTATGGAATTAGAAGTTGAGGGCTACTCAACATCTAAGGAAGAAGAGGAGGAGAGTTCTTCTTCAAGACTGGAGCAAGAAGAAGAAGCCTCTACCTCCGGAAGGGATGAAGGAGAGAGCTTATATCTATCCTCAACCCTAGGTAACTTAAGCAACTTAATTTCAAGTAAATTACATATAATGTGCTTTGAGTGTAGGGAATATGGGCATTACAAAAGTAAATGTCCAAAGAGGATTAGGAAGACTCCACCGGCACCAAAAGTCAAGGAAGTCGGAGTCCCGATACGCAAGGGCAAGGAGCACGTGGTGTGCTTCCAATGCAAGCAAAGGGGAAATTATAGGAGTCAATGTTCAAGGGGGAGGCAACCTCACAAGGACAAGAGACCAAGCACATCTATGGGGGGAGCTAAGGCAAACCCTAAGGTATCCTTTAAGGCACATTCTTGCAATTCTAATAAGACACATGCTAGTAGTTTTATTGCAATTGTCAATAATGATAAGCATGATAACCATAGAAACCGATACATGTGCTTAGGTGCCAAACATGTTAGCCTAGATAAGGACAATGCTAGAAATGCCAACCCTAGAGTTAATCTAAGGTTAAGGAAAACCTAGATAGGAATCCCAAAACAACTAGACATATGCCTAGGAATACCTCAAAGAAAAATGGAAAATTAAAGCTTGAGGTATTAAAGAAGGAAAATCAAGTCTTGAGGTCAAGACTTGACACTTTAAAAAAGACTCTTAAGAATTTGGAGAAGTCAACTCTAGGGTCTAAGGGTCAAAAATCAAAGCCCAAGGACATGAGAGGTTTGGGTCACAAACCTAAATCTCAAGTGGTCAAGCCCGCTTATCATAATGTTCCATTCGATTATGGAACAAGACCTAGGGCTAAGAAGACCATCACCAAGGTCACAAGGGGAGTCACCCCTAGAGTTGATCTTGATGAATCCCAAATAACCAAGGCTTTAAAGCCTAGGAGGGTCATTAGGAGGGTTGCTAGGGAAGTCATCCCTAGTGAATATTTAGTGAACCCAATGAGCTCAAATAGGTATTGGGTTCCTAGGAGCGTGATTCCTTCACGCTAGATGGTTTAGGGTGTGCCAACCTTAATTGGATAGGTAGTTAACCTACTCATGGCAAAATGTGGCATTTTAGGAATTTTCAAGGTGTAATCAAGCCTTGAAAATGAAATTAAAAATTATTCGTAAGGTGATTAGGATGTGTCAACCACATGTGAGGAGTTTTCTAGGGTCAATCTAATTGGCACATAGTGATCTAAAAATCTTTAGTATATGATTTTAGGTCTATTACACTTAGGAATATAGACTTTATGGTAAAATGATCAAAATTATCAAAAATGGCAACTAAGGCTAGAATTAGGTATTTTCTATACCTTTATATGTTATTTGCCATACATTGTTTGTCATATGCCATGTCATGACATCATATTTAACTTATTATCATTTGAAATGTCATGATAATACTTAAGTTAGTTATATGTCATGCCTTATTTAAGTTTCATACTTTATGCCATGACATCATGACATTGGCACATATTTCCACTTATGATATTATTTTATGTCATGTCATCATTTCTTGCATTTATGATCAATTAAATTGATTTAAGGATAAAAACACAATTTGATATGGAGATCTAATTGTTGTTTAAAAAATACAAGAGAACTTAGCTTAGGATGACCTAAACCCATATCTCACATCAAAATTGACTTGGATGTGTTTGATACACCTTAGATGTGTGTGAGATATTAGGATTATGAATTAGGATCAAGGTGCATAGTTCTTGTACCTAGATGAGCCTAATTCGAATTTGAGGATCATAGGGAAAACTTGTGTACAAGTCATATACATTTAGCCCTAAGATTGTGGTCCTAAATTGAATGGTTTAAGATCATTTCAAAATTGATTTGAAAAACCTTGATGAAGCTTTTCTAGTGATAGCATTCATCATTGAGCAAGTTGATACAAAGATGGATTAACCTTGAGCTATTTCAAAGTCTTTCGAACTTTGTATCAAGATTTAAAAATGGAAGTTATTTTCATAGAAAACTATTTTTCCATGATAATATATGTTATGAGGAATGTATCATCAAAATTTTACAATTTTTGGAATTTTCTGTAATTTTTTAGGGGTTTCTGAATTTCGGGAGAAAAATCAGAAATTCTTATCAGAGAATTGTGGACCGATCAGAGAAGATCCTGATCGGTCCAGGGAAGTCTGGATCGGTCACTGGACCGATCCAGGGCAGTGTGGATCGGTCTGGTGACCGATCCAGTGGAGTTCTGATCGGTCTGGTGACCGATCCGAGCGTGCCAAAATGCTGATTTTCGACTGTTATCTGAAATTTCAGCTATGAAAGTTGGTGCTTTAGATTTCTAAAGGGTTGAAACTCTCCAAGACATTGTTGGTGCAATGGTCAAGGAGGAGTTGACCTTTAGGGGGAGTTTTACCTAATGGTCAAGGGGGAGTTGACTTTTAGGGGAAATTTTTGCTCGTCAAGTTTTTTTTTGATAAGTGATTATCACTAAGTTGATTGTTGATTTTAGTATCAAGGGGGAAATTAAGGGTTTCAATGAAAGGTATGAGACTTTCATTAGGAAGAAACTCTTGACCTTGATTCACTCTTTTTGATGTGTGTCAAAAAGGGGGAGAATGTCCAGATAATGTTCAAGGAAGAACATTGGAGTTTGGGGAGAATGTTCAGAGAATGTTCAAGGAAGAACATTGGAGAACTATTGGAAAACCTAAGTTAGGTTATCGGGTTAACCTAACTTGATTATGATTTTTGTCAAACATCAAAAAGGGGGAGATTGTTGGTGCAACCTTAGGTCAAGGCTGACCATGGGGAGAATGTTCAGAGAATGTTCAAGGAAGAACATTGGAGAACTATTGGAAAACCTAAGTTAGGTTATCGGGTTAACCTAACTTGATTATGGTTTTTGTCAAACATCAAAAAGGGGGAGATTGTTGGTGCAACCTTAGGTCAAGGCTGACCTGGGTGACCCGACTCGAGTTGACTTGACTCAAGTTGTATTTTGATGTTTGACGAGAATAGAAAAGTTGTATTTTGATGTTTGACAAGAATACAAACTTGGGAGATTGTGGGTGCAACATTTGGTCAAGGTTGACCTGGTTGACCCGACTTGAGTTGACCTGATTCGGAAAAAGTCCAAATATGGAGACACTGCCGAGCCTTCCGAGCCTTGGGAGGAAGGGATTTGGCACAGAATTGGGTATGTATGGTTGAGATCAGTGAGGTGAGTTTTGGATGCTGGCTTGAATTGAGAATGGTAGGGAAGAATCCAAGAGAGGAGATTCTGTGCTGCGGAAAGTAGGTGGATGATGAAAGGAGGCGGGTACTTTTGACTTTTTGTCTTTGATATGCTTAGTAATGAAATTAACATGTTGCATTAATTGTGTTCTTATCTGTTTCGGTTAATCACTACCCAAATCTTGGTACATGCTTGATTGGTTTGCATCTCATGTAAATTTTACCTGCTTATACATGCTTATAGGGGTAGTGGTATACCATGCTTTACCATGTTCAGGACCTAGGTTTTATACCTTCTGTGTACCTTTGGATTGTTTTGATTCGTTGACCTATGATGCATTTTTTTATATATATGGATTAGGTCAAGATGTTTATATGGTTATTGCCATGCATCATTTGCATGATTGCATGCTGTGCGATAGTCCGCTCCATTAGGTCAAGGGGGAGCAGAGGTTTCTTCTTTGCATATCAATTGTACCTGCTGAGTGTTGGACTCACCCCGCCTCCATTGTTGTTATTTTCAGGTTGATGCTGTCAGGAGGGAGTTCCAGTCGCTGGTCCCCACAGCACGTAGTGCTACTCCTCTGCTGGTTTTTGAGTTGTTGTTTTATTTTAGTTTTCCGCTATCAGACTTTGTTTTAGTTTTGTTTTGGACTTTACATATGGATATTGTATGGAAATCTTTCCGTTGGATGGAGTTTTGGTATGATTTGGATTTACTCTACTACATGCCTGCCTGGACGGCAGAAGAGGTGAGTTCGTCGGGAGCTCGGTAGCTCATTCTCTGGACCAGACGAAGTCGGAGAGGGCTCGGTAGCTCGTTCTCCGGACTAGGTCCGAGAGGGCTCGGTAGCTCGTTCTTTGAACCGGACGTGGGAGTCGGAGAGGGCTCGATAGCTCGTTCTCTGGACTAGGTCAGAGAGGGCTCGGTAGCTTGTTCTCTGGACTAGGTCAGAGAGGGCTCGGTAGCTCGTTCTCTGAACCGGACGTGGGAGTCGGAAAGGGCTCGGTAGCTCGTTCTCTGGACTAGGTCAGAGAGGGCTCGGTAGCTCGTTCTCTGGACCGGACGTGGAAGTCAGAGAGGGCTCGGTAGCTCGTTCTCTGGACTGGATGGAGTCGGAGAGGGCTCGGTAGCTCGTTCTCCGGACTAGGTCAGAGAGGGCTCGGTAGCTCGTTCTCTGGACCGGACGAAGTCGGAGAGGCCTCGGTAGCTCGTTCTCCGGACTGGGTCAGAGAGGGCTCGGTAGCTCATTCTCTAGACTAGAAAGGCTTTAAGGTTTAGGGTTGGGAAGCTCTAAAACCAACAGAGGCATTGGATCGGTCTGTTGACCGATCCAGTGATACTTTGGTTGTATGGATCGGTCTGTCGACCGATCCAGTGATACCTTAGTTATCTGATCGGTCTCGTGACCGATCAGTAACCACACAGCAGCTTTCTGTGGGTTATCTGATCGGTCTGGTCACCGATCAGATAGAAGCGATGGATTCAGAAAACAATAGGGGGATCGGTCTGTGGACCGATCCACCTATAGGCTGATCGGTCCACAGACCGATCAGGGATTTCCTGGACCGATTTGGCCATAGCCTGATTGGTCCAGGCCTAGCCGTTGAGTCACAACGGCTAGATTTCTGTGTCTTCTTTGTCTTCTTCGCAGGTTCAGTATATAAATCGAGGTTGAAGGCCTCTACAAAAAAAAAGAAGGTGATAAAGTGTAGCTGACTTCTTGCTCCTGCGATCTGAGCTTTGCTGAGCTCTCCACTGCTGAAGCTTCGTGTGAGCTTCCCTCGGCTGGACTCCAACTGATCAGTTGCTGCTATTGTTGGCATCCGTGAAGTGGTTGCTTCATCACCAGTCGACGAGAAGGCAAGCAAACTAGTGTTTTTACATTCATATTGTTCTTGGCTTCTTGCTTTATCTTTGTACTCCGATCTTGCTGTTGCAAGAGAGATTGTGGCGAGGTTTCTCCACCCAGAAGGAGTTTTTATTAGAGGATTTTCTGGGGTCTCATCCACCGACGGATTGATAGGATTCGTCCACCTTACGGACACGTCGAGGAGTAGGAGTATCATCTCCGAACCTCGTTATATCGTCGCGTTTGATGTTTGATATTCTCCTGTTTCATTTCTATCTTTTATTTCCGCTGCACTAACTAAAATTGTAGGAAGAAACGTGAATTTGGGGTCGGCAATTCACACCCCCCTCTCTAGCCGCGTCCGAAGGTCCTAACAAAATGTGCTGCAACTTCAGCATCAAGCCCTACCCATTGCCTATGACATGATGTTCAATTTTAAGGAACTCTTCAGACACTAGAATCGAGCTGCCAGGTAGGAGGCCATGAGAAACTTAATGACGACCACCATGACTGAGAGGACACCCGTAAGGGATCATATCCTCAAGATGACGGCTCATTTGAATGAGATGGAAGTCCTTGGAGCTGAAATCGATGGGGAAACCCAGGTCGATATCATTATCCAAACGCTGCCCAAGAGTTTTGACCAGTTTCGCCTGAACTATAACATCACTACAACAAAAACCCTCATAGACATCGGTTTTCCACCGGTGTCTATTACATTTTCGACCGATGTCTATGAAGGCGATGTAAAAGGTCTGCCATTTTAGACATCGGGTTAAAACCGGTGTAGTATCACTTAACGACACCGGTGTTCGAATCGTTTATTAACTGGTGTAGTATCACTTAACGACACAGTTTCATCAACGGTGTAAAATCGATGTAATATTATATGTTAATAACACCAGTTTTGGCAGCGGTATACGACCGATGTAAATATTAGTTAATGACACCGGTTTTGCAGCAGTGGAAAACCGATGTAATATCAGTATTTTTTAACAACACAAATTTGATTTCCGAAACAGTGAAAAACCCACAGTAAGAAAAAAAATACACAAATATTCACAAATTACACAAATATTCTTCATTCAATAGGATCCATAAAATACACAAATATTCACAAATTACATAAATATTATTCTTACAACAGTATCAATAAAATACACACAGATTCTTTTTACATCAAAAGCTAATAGATATCAGAATCAAGGTAGAACATTCTTTTAACAACACATCAAGGTAGAACATCTTGAGTCAAAAATCAAGCTGAGGCTACATTAAATTATGAGAATCAGAATATGTTTAACTTGCTATCTTGCTCCATTCTTCTTGCGCCTTTCATTTCCCTAATCTCACCGCTTTTCACCTTCAAATGCCTAGTTTTCTGAGTTAATACATCCACTGTTCTAATCTGTCAAACAAAAGTATCATTTGGTCTACTTAACTACAGCAAAGAACAAAAACAGAAGAATTATACATGCTGCAGAGTGAGGCCATATTGATAACAGGTAGTCGAAGATTGCAAACCTCAAATTTCATTCCCATGCTCTGATGAATCAAGGTATAGCAAGATTTTAAGATTTACGAACTACTAAACAAAAATATCATGAGGAAGAATCTATAGAAGTACTTGGACAACATGGGAAAATTCATTAAGGAATACATTTTGTGTGGCTAGGGACAGATGACTGCAAGCCAAAACCTCCAGCATATGCTTGATAGCCAAATCAAGAACTCCAATAAAAGAATACCTCGTAAGTAAATGGAAGGAGATAAGGTCAAAAGCATCAAAGATAAATGCACAAATATACAAACAAAGCATAGAGAACCTTCCAACATTGTAGTGAACATGATTAGATATATAACTCCAACCATTTTCTCTTTAAACGAAGAGTGCATTCCTGTAAGCTCGAATCACATGTTGTCTCTACATTTTACAGAATGAATGTTTTACAATTAGCACATAAAACTTTGAACATGCTTTAAATATCTGAGACAAGTTTCAATATGAAGATGAATTTGACATGCAATCGAGTACCTGATCAGAAATGTAGTAATGATTTCCAGACAAAACAAGATGAAAACCATACTTGCGTAACATTGGTGGAATGGAAAGCAAATAGCAGTAGGATGCTTGTTCAAGCATCACAGCTACATGCAGAGAAGGCTCCTGATGAAATATGTACATTAGTTGCACGCTTAGACACTCAGGTTTAGTCAATTTTATTTACACGCTTATAAGATACTGGTTGAGAAAGACAATGGGAACCATATGACATTATAAGAAATGAAATAGGATTTACCTATTCTAGACTCTAGCTGAATCACTTATTGTTCTAACTTCTAACTATGGCTCATTTATGAAAATAGATATTAATGTAATGTGTTTTTTTAAAAATATTATTATGATGTAGATACGAATAATTGGCATAATGTGCTTTTAGAAAATACTATTCTGATATATTGATGATGTATAAAGGAATTAAATGGACCAAAAGAACAAGTGTAATCAAATATAATTTTTTTTTTAGGCAATAGGATAGTGTTTAACTATGAGGCTTTGAAATGACAACCAAACCCGATAAATTCAACATGTGGGAATCAAATTATCATTAGCAGGATAATAATATCATAAGGAACATTACATGAACACTCTTTTGACACATCCAAAGGCCAAAAGAATCATGTTTACGGATTTTTCACACAAGTATATCAAATTGTTTGGTTTTACAAGCAAGATACTCTCAGTTTAAAGTAGAAAATATACCAAAACTATGTAATATCAGATCTTAATATATTACAGAACATGGAAAAAAAATTAAGAACCCAGACTTCTAGAAAATCAACATAAATACCTCATTAGAAGGTACTTTTAAGCATGCCCGCAATGCTGGATTCTCCAATTTCTGAAGTAATACCCCAAGAGAAGGAAATCCTAATTTTGCCAAAAAAAAATCAAAAAAATCTAACTGTCATTTATAAAAAAAATATGATACACACACGCACATCAATACTAGAGGTGCAAATGAATCAAGCCAATTCGCGAGTTTTTCAAGCTAGCTCAAAAAATATTTGATTCGTATTCGAAATTATTGATTTCGAGCAGAACTCCAACATGTTCAATAATTTTTTCGGGCCAAATTCGAACCCATAATATTTTGTTAGATTGTTCACGAGCTGCTCGCGAGCCGAACTCAAATTGAATTCTAATTATTTTAACATTATTTTAACTTAAATATATTCAAATTAAGATTTGAATAATTGGAACAAAATTTGAATTTAAGTCATTTCGAATTATAGTTCGAATATGCTCAAATCAAGGTTCGATCAATTCAAATCGAACTCGAGCTCGAATTTTATTTTGAATCGAGCTCGAGACAAAATTATTTGTATTTTCAAGCTTCGAATATCATATATATTTTTTGAGTTTGAACTCAAATATCAATATTTTCATATTATTCGGCTCGATTTGATTCATTTGCACCCCTAATCTATACATGCATTTATTAAAGTGAATAACTCCAATATGATGTGAGAAGAAAAAAAAAAACCTATATTACCTTAAATAACATACAAAGAATTAATTCAACAACCAAACTGACAAAGGTATAAATTTAAATCTTTATGAAGACACAAGTCATAATCACGCGAAGTGGACCCAGGTAGTCTAACTAGCATACTTACAGCTTAATCAGAATAGCCATAGGTATCAGAGGTATTGCATTCTCTATATCAATTAGCTAGGAACTCCAATCAAACTAGTGGAAACATTAGATAATTATATCTAACAATCATTCTGAACTAGATCTATCAAAATAGAATCTTTCAGATGTCAGCTTACCAGTATACTTTCCATTTCTTTCATAATCATCAAGAAAATGAGAAACCACAGTGGTTGGAATAACATATCCAATATTTTCAATGTCTTCGGATCTGAAAACCTAAATGAAATATCTAGTGGGATATGAAAGAAGGTAGAATGCTAATTTAGGTGCAAAAGCAGTACTCAGATGCATTTCCATTAAACATTATTCTGGGACAAAGTTAATCTATAAAAGATTTTTGAAAAGTTTGGAATAGATAAAGTAGGGAAAATAAAATGCAGATTTAGCAGAAGGAATACCTAGAATGACACACCAATACACTCACCAAGATCATTGAAGGCAGGACCACCACTGTTTCCTGCAAAACAAGTATGTTTCTTTGACAACATTAATATGCTTTTACAAGAATATATCTGTACCTTGCCAAAGAAAGTGGTGCAATAACATCCAACTATCTAAAAAATAAAATGCTATCTTTCTAGCAAGGAAACTAGGTTGAGTTACCAACCAGGGTTTATTGCAGCATCAATCTGAATACCAAGCAGATCAGAGAATCCATGAGCATACTAACCTGAAACAGAAGCAAAAAAAAAGTGATTAATATTAAAAAACTCATTTGGACACCATGTTCTAAAATTTTCAACCAACTTAAAATTGATAACATTTAAGTCAGCAATTTATCATCTATAAAACAATCTCAGCAAGAATATAAAATTCACCAAAAAAATACTAAAAGCTTATGATCACAATTTCATGAAATCAAACCTCAATTCGTGATACCACACCCTTTGTCATAGAGATTGTATCTCCACCAAGTGGATATCCTACAACAGTTACTGAATCCTGTGTATCATATAACTTGTTAGTTTGATGAATTATGGAAGAACAACTAGATTAAATAACCCTATAGAAAAGAGAGCCTTAGAAAATGTGAAGTGCTTTAACTTTGTGAAGCACTTGGGGGCGGTACATGGACCGGTTGACGAGGGCCCTCAGATCGTCCGCCTTCTGCGGCAGCAGCAGCTCGCACACGTCTCTCTTCTCTTTTGCAGACATCACCCTCAACTGCTCCGGCGACATGCAGATTCCAGCGGTGAGAATCGCCACGCGCTCCACTGACTCCGCCTCCATCTCCGCCAGGCGGAACGCCACGAACCCGCCGTAGCTGATCCCCATCACAGAGTACCGAGCGACCCCGAGGAGGCGCATCGCCTCCGCGACGCACCACCCCTGGTAGCCCACGGAACGGTCGGCGCAGGAGGAACGGGATCTATCGAAGAAGAGGAGGTCCAGGATATAGAGATCGAAGGAGCGGGATAGGGCCCCGATCTGGCGCTCCCATTGCCACGTTGAGTTGCCGCCGAAGCCGTGAATGAGGAGGAGGGCAGGCTTCCGGCTGGCACGACGGGGGTTGGGGCCCCTGATGTGCAGCGACACGTGGCCGAGGTCGAGCGTGACGGGTCGGAGACCCAGCGGAGGAAGGAGAGGTGAACAAACAACTTGCACAGGGAGACGAAGGAGAGTAGGCATCGGGCGGCGGCGACGACTCGGCGGAAGAGGGAGAGGAGGGCGACGGCGAGGAGCAGAAGCAGGTGGCGAAAGGATTTCGTGGATGCCATCACGATAGAGATCGATGGGAATGGGTTTAGGTTTGGGGGGAGAGGAAGGTAGGAGGAGAGGCGTTGTGTGGCAGACGGTTCGAGTCGCGGTTACGCCAGACTGCCACTGCCTGCCCGCTTCACATTAATAAAACCTGCTTACGATATTGGTTTAGGTTTGGAGATAACTTTGTGAAGTGTTATAAATTTGGGCTGGTGGAAAAATTAAATTATTATTTTTGGTTCATTAACACCGGATTTTAAAAATCGCTGTTAAAATCGGTGTCTATTAACAAAAAAAGGCGCTCATAGACATCAGCTAAAAAATCGATGACTATGAGCGAAAATCTATGCTCATAGACACCGATTTTTGGAAAAACCGGTGTAAAATACTCAAAGACATCGATTTTTGCTTAAAACTGTTGTTGTTCCACCGATGTCTATGAGGGTTTTTCTTGTAGTGCATGAACAAAAGGGTTTATTCGTTCGCGGAACTTCTGACAGAACTCCAAGCGGTAGAAGGCCTATTTCGTCAAAGTTCTCAAGTTCATATTGCTGAAAATATTTCTGCCTCTAAGCCGAAAGGCGGAAAGTGATGTGAATCTAAAGAGAAAGATATCTTAAGAACCCACAACGAATGGAAGAAGAAAGAAAGAAATAACTAAATCGATAAGATTGATGAAAAGGACCTCGACCCAATGCTTAGGAAAGTATGAACCTTGGTATAGAAGATGGTAGACGCCATAACCTTGGGATGAAGGTTGATAAGTCTTTGAACGCCACAAGGAAATGTCTTGATAAGTTCTAATTCAATGAAGAACCAACAAGTGAGAGCCTCACCGTGCTTTAGATTGAAAAATATGTCAAAGATACATGTGTGGCCGTCACCCCCCTTTATTTATAGTTGTAAGGTGACCAAAAACCCCTAAAAGGCCAAAAGAAAGCCCATTTAGTAAAGACTTCTGTAGACTACTTAGCCATTTTAAGCTTATGGCTTCATTACAACCCAAATAAAAGTAGAAATTGAGTCTAAATTAAGTCTACATATCCCTACTACATAGACATGAGACTTAAGTGCTAATTAAGCTCATCTAAGGCTTGAATTAGGTTGACTATGCCAAATAACTTTCTCTTGGTCAAACCTTCTTCAATGGTAGCTCTGGCCTTCACATCTTCAATTAGTACATTAAGTGCTTCCTTCATCTTTCTAGCCTTAGCCCTTGTAATTGGGCCTCCATTGATGCATAATGGATCATCATCTTGAGTGGGTTGACCATGCTCCATATCGTTAGCTTGTTGCTCTCTTTTTTTGACTCCATCATTCCCCTTTTCCCCAAAAGGATTCATCCTCGAATCTTGATCACCTACATCAAAGGAAGAAAGATCAGAAACATTAAATGTAGCACTCACATTATACTCACCTGGCAAGTCAAGCTTGTATGCATTATCATTGATTCTAGCAATTATTCGAAATGGACCATCTCCTCATGGATGTAACTTAGTACGACATTTAGTAGGGAATCTTTCCTTCCTCAAATGAACCCAAACCCAATCTCTGGGTTCAAAGATCACTTTCTTTCGTCCCCTGTTAGCTTGCGTAGCATATTGTTCAGTTCTCCTTTCAATTTGCAATCAAACATTTTCATGTAGTTGCCTCACAAACTTAGCTTTTCTGGTACTATCTAAACTGGCACGCTCAGAGATAGGCAAAGGTGACAAATCTAAAGGAGTTAAAGGGTTGAACCCATATACCACTTCAAAAGGTAAAAAATTAGTAGTAGAATGCACAGATCTATTATAAGTAAATTTAACATGTGGTAAACAATCTTCCCAACCTTTTAAATTCTTTTGAATGATAGTTCTCAATAAAGTAAATAAAGTTTGATTTACTACCTCAGTTTGTCCATCTATTTGTGGATGACAAGTTGTAGAAAACAAAAGCTTTGTTCCCAATTTTTCCCATAGTTTCTTCCAAAAGTAGCTTAGAAACTTTGCATCATGATATGAAACTATGCTCCTTGGTACTCCATGAAGCCGGACAATCTCCCTAAAAAATAGATTCGCAATATGGTTAGCATCGTCTGTTTTCTTACAAGGAATAAAATGAGTCATTTTAGAAAATCTGTCCACAACGACAAAAATGGAATCCATACCTCGTTTAGACCTTGGTAGTCCTACAACAAAGTCCATGGAAATATCAACCCAATGTTCACTAGGAATTGGTAAAGGTGTATACAATCCATGAGGTAAAGATCTAGATTTTGCTTGCCTACATGTAATACACTTCTCACAAAATTTGACTACATCTCGTTTCATGTATGGCAAAAAGAAATGCTCTACTAACACTTCTAGAGTTTTTCTTACTCCAAAATGTCTCATTAGTCCCCCACCATGAGTTTCTTGGATTAATAATTCCCTTAATGAATTATTAGGGACACACAACCTATTCACTCTAAAAAGAAAACCCTCATGCCTATAAAAACTTCCCAAATGCAGTATGTTCACAAACATCAAACATATTTCCAAAGTCAGGATCATTAGAATATAGATCTTTAATGTATTCAAATCCTAACAATTTAGTGTTCAAAGTAGAGATCAAGGTATACCGTCGAGACAAAGCATCTGCAACAATATTTTCCATACCTTGTTTATATTTGATCACATAAGGGAATGATTCAATAAACTCCACCCATTTTGCATGACATCTATTCATTTGGTATCAGAGCTTTGGTTTTTCTAAATCGATTTCATTATCCTTTTTCTTTTGTATAACTTAGTTAATTACCTTATGCATAAATTAGCTAAGTCCAATGTTCGGATCAAATCACTTCTAAATGAGGTAACATCTCTTAAAGAAGTGACTAACTCCGAATCCTTGACTGACCCTATTCAGACTAAAACCTCAACTCAAGCTCAAAAGCTTGAGGAAGAGAATTCTAACCTGAAAACTCAAGTTAAGGATTTGAAGATCACATTGGAACGGTTTACACTGGGTTCCAAGAATCTTGATTTGATTCTTGGAAAACAGAAGGTCGTATACAGTAGATCCAGACTAGGATTTAAGACTAAAAGGAAATACCGTTCAATCTATCACTTGTTAATAGACCAAATAAAATGTAACGCCCGCCCTTCCAGGTAGCACTAAGGCCACCCCAGAGGGACGGACTTCACTAAAATATAGACATCAATTATACTAACGCATATGGATTCATGGCAGCGGAAGACATATATAATTAATTGTTTTTTTTCATATCATAACATATACCATATGCATCTAGTTCTCTTAACATGGCATGTGAAGTCAAACGTACCAACATAACATGAGTAGGATATCATACTAGCTGAACATTATCATAAGCATAGGTCCAACATTGTTCACATGCATAACTTAGATAATTCAAAAACTTAAATAGATCTATCCACCAGCACTTCCACACACATCCTCATTGCCTTTCCTGCTCTGCTCCCCTTAAACAATCCATTCCTTGCCTTTATCTGCAGTACAAGGAAAACGTATAGCTATAAGCCAAAGGCTTAGTGAGATCCTTGCCTACCCATAAATCCGAAAAACACATAACATAACATAACATAACATGTAGAAACCATAGCATAGCATAACATAGCATGGAGAATCATAACATAGAACATATCTTATCATGTAAAAACCATAACATCTCATAACATAACATGAGGGAAAACAGAACATAATATATCATATCACATAAGGAGCATAACATATCAGAGTATAGCATGTGAGTGTATATCATGATTCATATCACATTTTGTAAGCACATATCATGAAGCCTATCATATCATGTAAACATGTATCATAACTCATACCTGTTCATAAGGGTGCATAAACATAATTTCATAAATGTGTGCATATAGATGCAATATGTATATTTTTAAAACATGTATCATGGAATGCACATATGCATCATGCTTCTTTCAAAACATATAGTATACATACTTGAATATCATATCATCATCATGAGAAGGGCCCCGACTTGTACCACATGTAAACATAAATGCGCGCAATCCCTAGGACAGGGTAGCTAGCCCCGAACCTACTAGGGATCTAGGTCCGTTCATAGTCCGTCGACCTAGGGGCGTACTGAGGAGCCCATCCCTTAACGAGGTCCGTTCATAGTCCGTCGACCCCGGGGCGCTTATGGAGCCCACCCTTGGTACAAGCCATACAAAGTAAAATATCATGCATATCATATCTCATCATATCATACATGTCATAATTCTTGTCATATCATGAAGAGAGCTCTTGATCCCCAACTTAAGGGAAGCATCTCTTTACCATAGCATGAAGAGTGCTCTTGATCCCAACTTAAGGGAAGCAACTCTTTTTCATAACATGAAGAGTGCTCTTGGTCACAACTTAAGGGAAGCACTCTTGGTCCCAACTTAAGGGAAGCAACTCTTTTTCATAACATGAAGAATGCTCTTGGTCCCAACTTAAGGGAAGCAACTCTTTAGGCTTTTCTTCTTACATAAGCCATTCACACATGCATTATATAACATGTTCTTATCATAACATAAAGTATAACATGTTATTTTCTTATCATCAAACTTGGCATATGATCTCATGAACTTAGCATAACATATCATGAACATGGCATATCATATCATGAGTCTAGCATATCATATCATGACCATAGCCTATCATGTCATAAGTCTATCATATCATATCATAAACATGGCACATCTTATCATAAGACATAGAAATGCAACATATCGTAAAGCATATTTTCATCACATCATAAAGCATGAAAGCTTAATCTACTTATATATCAAAGGCTACATATCATGAAAATGCATAAGCATGTTTGGTTAGGTTTAAACTCTTTTCTAACCCAATTAATCCATCTTGGCCGAACCATATCAGTAGGTTTCAACCTCATTTCATTCCATATGAAGCATAGAACTTATCCACATAACATGTAAACTTGATCTAAGCACATACAAGGCATTATACTTCATGAATAAGCATGTTTGAGTTCAAAACTCTAACCTTAACCCATTTATCTCAATTTGGCCGAAACATATCAGTAGGGTTCTTATATCATTTGGTTCCATATGAAGCATAGAACTTATCCACATAACATGTAAACTTGATCTAAGCACATACAAGGCATTATACTTCAAGAATAAGCATGTTTGAGTTCAAAACTCTAACCCTAACCCATTTATTTCAATTTGGCCGAAACATATCAGTAGGGTTCTTATATCATTTGGTTCCATATGAAGCATAGAACTTATCCACATAACATGTAAACTTGATCTAAGCACATACAAGGCATTATACTTCATGAATAAGCATGTTTGAGTTCAAAACTCTAACCCTAACCCATTTATTTCAATTTGGCCGAAACATATCAGTAGGGTTCTTATATCATTTGGTTCCATATGAAGCATAGAACTTATCCACATAACATGTAAACTTGATCTAAGCACATACAAGGCATTATACTTCATGAATAAGCATGTTTGAGTTCAAAACTCTAACCCTAACCCATTTATTTCAATTTGGCCGAAACATATCAGTAGGGTTATTATATCATTTGGTTCCATATGAAGCATAGAACTTATCCACATAACATGTAAACTTGATCTAAGCACATACAAGGCATTATACTTCATGAATAAGCATGTTTGAGTTCAAAACTCTAACCCTAACCCATTTATTTTCATTTGGCCGAAACATATCAGTAGGGTTTCATGTCTTTTTATTCCATAATAAGCATAAGACTTAAACATGTAACATGCACATTTAATCTAAGTACCTATAGAGCATTGTACAAGTACCTACAAGGCACTATACTTCATGAATAAGCCTATTTGAGTTCAAAACTCTAACCCTAACCCATTTATTTTCATTTGGCCGAAACATATCAGTAGGGGTTCATATCATTTTATTCCATAAGGAGCATAAAACTTAAACATATGACAAGCCCATTTAATCTAAGTGCATACAAGGTATTGTGCTTCATGATCTAAGCATATTTGAGTTCAAAACTTTAACCCTAACTCATTTATTTCAATTTGGCCAAACATATCAGTAGGGGTTCATACCATTTTATTCCATAAGAAGCATAAAAACCTTGGTTATAAATATGGAAAAATTCATACATCACAAAGAGGTACAACTAGTATGGTTTCTATCTAAAATTCTTGACCTAAGGCCTTATAATCAATTTTGGCCGAACCATATAGATAGGTATCTCTTTTTTTTTCACAACATGAAGAATGAAGACTTAACTAACAACATGTGAAATTCATATATCATAGAGTAGAAAAATTAAGCATGTGATCAAAGAAGACTTGTTCTAGGTCCTCTCTTCCATCCTTGGCCGAAACATGCAATAAGGCTCTAAATTTCTATTTTTCTTTTTCTATAACATGAAGCATCTCTTATCACTTGTTAACCCTAAGTGACTACCTATTCTTTATCTTGACCACATTCTTGCAAGAAAATTTTTAGAGTTTCGAAAAACATTTTAAACCGAAGCTACTTGTACTGCAGTGAGGGGATACTCACTTCCTTGCGCTTGTTTTCCTTAGAGATTTAACCTTTGTTGTGGATCCTTCCTAGAGAGGGGAAGCTTCCTTGCTCCTTGGTCTCGGCAAGAAGAGGAAATGGTGAAGAAGAGGTCACGGTGGAGGAGGAGGGAGTAGGAAGGTGAATGAGGAAAAATGCCAACTAATTTTAATTTCCTCCTTTTATTCATCATGAGAGGAGGAAGGAAAAATATATTTTTCTTCCTCCTTTCTTTTACTCTCTTCATAATTAAGAGAAAAGTCTAGATACATCCCTTCTTGGTGAGTAAGAAAAGAATATTCTAGAGCATCTCTTCATTAGAGAGGAAGAAGACAACTCTCACTTCTCCTTCTAAGAGAAGAGCCTTTTCTTCTTACATTTAATTATGGTTTCCCTCTCTTTTCTAACAATAATTTCTCTTAGTCTAGTGGTTATCTTATTCAGACATCTAATGAGAGATCTAGAGTTCAAGTCCTAGACCTTATATATTTTTATTTCTATTTTATTTGTTTAAGTGTTCGGCTAGGAGCAAAATTTAACTAAAGCATATATATTTTTTTCTTTATTTATGATAAAATATTCTAGAATTTTGCTAAGGACCCTATGGGTGTTACATAAAAAGGTAGTCCAAGCATGGGTATCTAAGTCTAACTTGGTCAATCAAGTTAGACTAGGTCATTACTGGGTCCCCAAGGATCAGATACATTATCTTGATAGACCATATCGAGGCTATGATCCAGGGGGAGCCAGTAGAAAAACTATCTTTATAAATAAATAGAATTGTTCGATGATTGCTTTATTATTTTTTTTCTTTTATCATGTGCTTAGATTAGGCTAAATTAAGGACTCAGGCGTAATTTACACTTGATTAGTTAGTCCTAGGAGTTTCAAAAGGAAAATTAAATATATAAATTCTTTGAAAGACTCTTTCTAGAAATGGTGGATGATCCCATATCCAAGAAGGCCTAGTGCCTCGCCACAGCCTGGGAGCCAATCCTTGAAATGCGTATTTAATTGACTAATTGAAAAATCTAAGTCTAACTCAAATATAAATTAATCCTTAGATATAATCTAAATTAAAGTTAACCATCTCACAAAAATACATAAGGCTCCTTGATTGATAACTTAGAATTGGGTGAGATGGATCTAGGATGAACTTAGTCGAATTTAATCTAATTCAATTTGAACTTTCAATTTTATACAATTTAAATCTCAAATCAAATTAACTTAACCTAATTAATTAACTTAACTATTTAATTAACTTAATCAAATTAATTAACTTAACTATTTTAACAAACTTAACTTAATTTAACAACTCAATTAAATTTTTCTAATAAATTAAAAATAACTTAATTAATAACTTAATTAAAATGATTTTACAACTACTTAATCTAACTTAACTAATTAATTTAACTTAACCTAATTAATTAACTTAACTAATTAATTTACTTAATCAAATTAACCTAATCTAATTCATAACTTAAACCTAAATAACTTAATAAACCATCTCATAATCACCCATAGGAATACCATGTTTGATCATCTAGACTGGGTGAGATAGAACATTAAGGAGTTGATTTCAATCAAACTATCTCTTGAATCCATTAAATTGACCCAAATCAAATACTTTATGTATAGGAACATAAAGATTTGGATCAATGGATGCTAGATAGTGGATGCTCCAGGAACATGACTAGAGATAGATTGAAATTTATTAAGCTGAAACTCAAGAACCTAGGGTCAGTTGCATTCGGCAACGACGGAACTCTTAAGGTAATCGGAACAGGTAACATCCAATTAAGTTCCCATTTCTATATTCGAAATGTTCTACTGGTTTATCAATTTAATTTTAATTTACTTAGTATTAGTCAGTTGTGTGACTCAGGATACTTAGTCACATTTTCAAAATCTGAGTGCTTAATTAAAAACATTGAAAATCTTGAAATCACACTTAAGGGAATTAGGAAAAAAAATTATTTATACAATTAACCTACCATCCTCTTCACTAAAGCGTCTATTGACACAACAAGAGAAGACTAAATTATGGTACAGAAGATTGGGTCACACTCATACTAGACTCATTTAAAAAATGAGTCAAAATGGCTTGGTTAGAGGTCTGCCCAAACTAAAATTTATAGAAAGTTCAATTTGTAATGCTTGTCAACAAGGTAAACAAACCAAGTCAACCAACAAGTTAACCAACTTAAATAGAACTAATTCAATACTTGAGCTCCTACACTTAGACTTGTTTGATTCACATGGAGCCAAGTTACTAAGCAAAAATCAATATTGCTTAGTGATAATCGATGACTACTCAAGATTTACTTGGGTAAAATTTCTAAAAACTAAAGATGAAACCTACTAAGTCTTTAAAAACTTTTGTAAATTAATAAAAAATGGAAAAGACACTTAGATAAAATGAATTAGAAGTTGTTGGGACTTTCGAGCCGCAAAAACCGCTTTTTGCGTTGCGAAAACCTCGAAGTCTTGCCACGGATCCGTGTGAAGATATATAAAATAAATCATGTACATGTTTCTAACCTAGATCTACCTTAGATCTACATGAATAAGAAGCGTTACCCTTGTTGCGAAGCCCTTCGCTTATCCCGCTCGTCCAAAAGGTTGCCGGATCTCGAGAGTGTCAAGCGTACACTCCTCTATACGTATCCACACGGACAAGAAAATGGAGAAAACACCTTAGAGTGTGCTAGCACCCCAAAGGAGTCACGACAATGGAGGAGAGGGAGATCAAGAAAGAAGAGAGGAGGAAGAAGAAGGCTTGAATGAGAATTCACTCACCACACTAATGTGCACTAATGTGGTCGGCCACTCAATGAGGGGTTTTAAACCTCCATGTAATACCAAGAGTCATGGCTCTTGATCTTCCTCATGAGGTGGCACACAATGATGTGGCCTTGATGATGTGGAACACCATCATTGGCCGACCCATGCCAAGTCACTCATGAGTTGGCATTTGGTCAAGTCAAACTTGACCCTTCATCTTCCCTCTCAAGTCAAGTCAAACTTGACCCATTTATCTCCCATGGTTGATCAAATCTAACCATTGATTCAAGTCAATTTGATTTAATGAATCTCTATTCATTAAATTAAATTGATTCAATGAGTCATAATCTAAATTAGACTCATTCAATACATGAATCAAATTGAGTCCAACTCAATTAGTCTAATTAGGATTACTTTTAATCCAATTTGGTTCATCACATGAACCTAATCCTCTTGGTCCATCATATGAACCTAATCTTCATCTAATTGCCCTTTGTGTATGACCCTATTGTTGGAACCCCAAGGTTGTTTTGGTGTGATCAACAAGTTAAGTTAGGTCCTGTTTGTTTCTAACCTAGTGTCTAAGTGTGCAGGAGCTTAGGAGCACAGGTAGTCGAGCGGAAGACGCAGCCAGCGAGAAGGATGGCACGTGGTGCGTCCGAGGGACGAGGCGCTGCAGAAGAGTACACCGGCGGACGAGAAGGAAGCGCACGGTGGTTCTAAGGGAGAAAGCCGGAGCGGAAGATTGCTCGGGGAGCAAGAGACGCAGCTAGCGAGAATGACGGCACGCGGTGCGTCCGAGGGATGAAGACTGTGGATGAGTACGCCGGTGGATGAGAAGGGAACACGCGGCGATTCTGAGGGACGAGAAGCCGGAGGGAAGCCCGCTCGAGAAGACTGGAAGTTGGGTTCGGGTGAGCCCTTTTCCGAGTGCCAGAGATCACCCAAGCGAACGGATCCGGAGTAGAAGACTCAGACCGAGGCGAACTGAACCGGAGCAGTGGTCCCCAGATGAAAAAGTCAACATCGGTTGAATTTAGGCTCCGGGGCGCCAGGAGCAGCCCGGGGTGCCCGGAACCCTTCCGGGCGCCTGGACTCGGTTTGTTGACCAGATCACGTCAAACGCGATCTGAATATTGGGGATAAAGTTTTATCCCCGTAGGGTGCCCGGAACCCCTTCCAGGCGCCCCGACCAAGGCTATAAATATAGTCTTAGTCCAGAAGCTTTCAATCAACTAAGTGCATTCCATTTCCAACACTTGTACGCTACTATTCTAGATTAGCTTCTCTATTTTACGCTTTCACTGCTGTAAGAGACTTCTCCGCCTGAAGGAGATACTAGTGCGACATTCCATGGATTAACAACCTTCTTGGTTGTAACCAAGTAAAAACCTTCTGCCTCTTTCTTTCTGCTTTTCATTTACTGCTTTAATTTGATACAAGTGTACTGTTGAGAGTTCGAGAAAGGGTTGTCTTATTTTTGCAGGCTATCCAACCCCCCCTTCTAGCCGGCCGCAACGATCCTACACCTATAGGTTCTTGAAGCATTGGCAATGCTCCTAAACCCATTTAGAAGTATAAGTAATGAGCGATATCTAGCAACACATCATTACTACCCAAGTTACAAGAATGTTGAGATCCAACATCACCTTTGTGACTAATAATTATGACTCTTACAATATGTGACAATGTCCTTCTATCCTTGACATCTAGATTGATCAATGTGAGGCATAGACTGTGTCATCCTCTAATCAATCTAAATCTTGAACTCCAAGTAGACTCACTCTAATCAAATGAGCTCAATATCTCATATTGACTTATTTGGGCATGGTCATGCACTTAGTGGTCTCACTCTATCAAGAATTATGTTGTCACTCCCATCATATAGGAGGGATAGATCTCATCTACATCACTCACATCTCTCCGTACAATTTGTTACATACCCAGTAATCGCCGTTATAGTCCACCCAGTTACGGGTGACATTTGACGAAGTCAAAGTATGCAACTCCTTATGTAAGGAACCATGGTGACTTCAGGTCCAAGGACTGATAGTCATACTAATAGTCACATGAGAAAGTATATGACACTCATATAACGATCCATGATACTTTCTCATGGCGGGTCATTCAGTATACATTCTCTAATGCATACCCATGTGTCAACTTGATATCTCTATATCCATGACTTATGAGATCAAGTTATCGAGTTGACCTACATGCTAGTCTCAACGCATTAACATTGCCCCTGAATGTTAATACTTGACTAGGAATGATTTGTAACACCCACAAAATTATGAGATAAGTATATGGGTGTTAGTTGCTTTAGAGCATAAAGGTTAGAAGAATCAAAAAGAAAAAGAAATAAGAGAAATAAAAGAAGAGGTGAAGGTTTGAACCTTGAACCTCTCACAAAGGATGGAAATAAAATTATGTATGATAACCACTAGGATAATGAATAACATGTGAATAGGAAATGATGGGAATTGTAGTTAAAAGTAAAGATATAATTAAGTGAGGGAACAAGAGAAAATCAAGTAACTTTCTTCCCCTTGTTTACCTCTTGGTTAAGAAAAGGAGTAGCAAAAGACAAGCTGTCTTTCTTCCTTTTTCTTCTCTATTTTCGTGGAGTTTAAGAGAACAATGAAGAGAAGAGTTAAGGGGAAGGAATGAGGACATATTCACATTAGAAAAATACATGCATGAATTAAGGAGGAAAGGAAGCAAAGTTCATCTTTGTAACTTCCACCCACATAGCATAAAAAGGAAAGGAACTAAAGGATTTCATTTTTTTCCTCCCCCCCCACCACCACCCCACCATTGCCGAAACTAGAAGCCTCCTCCCTCATCTCCACAAGCCAAGTTTAGGTTTCTCCCTAAGAGAAAACTAAACTACAAGAAGGAGCCTTCAAGGTGTACCCTTCCAAGCAAGAGAAATCAAAAGGAGTGCTAGAAGAAGAAGCTCCCTTCTTCCTCTTCACCAAGGGTACCAATTCTTTAAAGATTAACAAGTGAACACTAGGTAAGCTTCCCCTCACCTTTGGTACAATAGTTTATATGGTTTTCCATGAAGAGAGATAGCTTAAAAACTTAGGACTTGCTTTATGAAAATTCGGCCAAAAACAAGAAGAAGAGTCTAAGAAATTTGTAACTATTTATGCTTATGATTTTTCTTATGACATGTATTTTATGTAAGAGGTTAATCTAAGGTTTCCATACTAGAGTGAATAATGAAAACTTAGATCCATGAACCTTAGACTCTCGGCCAAGCATGAACAAGAGGACTAGGTAAGCTTAAGACTCAACTAGGCATGTTTCCTTATTCTTGTATTATGTACCCTATGATAATGATGTTGTTAACCTTCCCTCTTACTTGTATGTTATTTGAAACTCCATTTCCATGCTCATGAATGTTCAGCCATAGAAGAACTAAAGGCCTAAGAGAGTTTAAACCTAAAAACTAAGCATGCTAAGATTTCTCCTAAGACAAGACATGAAGCTAAAATGTTATGCCATGATTGTATGTTAGTTATGAATCTTCTTTCATGCTTATGAAGATTCGGTTATGATGAGATTTGAAGTCTAGGAAAGTTTAAACCAAGGTTAGGAGGCTCATGACCTTCTTGATAAATGATATGAAACTAGTTGATGTTTTTATGGTTGCTTGTTACATAGAATTTTGGTTACATGTAACTTTCGGCCACATTAAGTTTTAAAGCTAGGATGTGTAGATTTTTAACTAAGTTTACTCATGTTGTTCCTTGTTATGATGCCATGAAAATTGTGTAGGGTTTTCCATGCTTTTAGGCCATATGAAAAACAAAACCAAGCTCACATGTTTCGGCCACCTTTGGATTAAAGGCCTAGGAAAACTTAGAACCCAACTTATATATGTTCATGATGTTTCTTGTGATAAGTACTATGAAATGTAGTTGTGGTTTCCATGCTCTTATGCCACTAGAAACTTAGCTTCATGCTTGATAGGTTTCGGCCAATACTAGTGTAAAGGCCTAGAGAAATTTTGAAACCAACTTACATATGTTCATGATGTTTCTTGTGATAAGTACTAGGAAATGTAGTTGTGGTTACCATGCTCTTATGCCACTAGAAACTTAGTTTCATGCTTGATGTGTTTCGGCCACTACAAGTTTAAAGGCCTAGAGAAAATTTAGAACCCAACTTATATATGCTTATGATGTCTTGTGATGTATGCTATGAAATGTAGTTGTGTTTTCCATGCTCTTATGCCACTGAAAACCTAGTTCCATGATAGATATGGTTCGACCACTACAAGTTAATGGGTCTAGGAAGTTTGAAATTTAAAACAAATGTGCTTATGTTGTTCCTCATGAAAATGTATAAGATATTGGCTTAAGGTTCAACACTTCCATGCTACTTGTAACCTAGAATGAACATGCTAGGGTTCGGCCATGATAAGATTAGGAGCTTAAGGAACTTAGAACCCAAACTAAATATGCTTAGGTAGTTCCTTATGAAATATGATATGATATGGGTTTAGGGTTTACATGTTTGCATGTTGCTTAGAACTTGATTTCTCTTCATGAAAGGTTTCGGCCATGGAAGAATTGGAAACCTAGGAGGGCTTAAAAATTTAGGTTAACATGCTTATGACCTTTCTTATGCTAGTATGTGAAGATAGCAGGAGATTTTTATGTTTGTATGTTGTCTAGAGATCATGCCTCTACTCATGACTTTCGGCCATATGGGTTTAGTGACCTAGATGTACTTCACATGCTATGAATGAATCAAGAGATGTTATTTAATGATTCCATGAATGGTTATGTCTTTTTATGATAAGTGATATGCTCTTTTATGTATGCTTATGATCCATGTATGTGCTATGTGTTCAATCATGCATGCTTTAAGATATGATAAAATGATATGTTCATTATGCAAGCTTATGATTCATGCATGTGCTGTGTGCCCAAATATGCATGCTTTATGATATGATAAGTGATATGTTCATGTTGTATGCTATCATTCATGCATGTGTTGTGTGCCCAAAAATATGCATGTTTTATGATATGTCAAGAAACATGATATGCATGAAAGAATAAGAACTATGATATGTATGACATGCTACTTTACTTTATGTATGGCTTGTACCAAGGGTGGGCTCCATAAGCGCCCCGGGGTCGATGGACTAAGAAACGGGCCTCGTTAGGGATGAGCTCCTAAGTGCCCCTAGGTCGATGGACTAAGAAACGGGCCTAGTATGTATGCCTTGTAGGGTTCAAGACTTGCTACCTTGGACCTACATAGGACGCGCGCATTTATGTATGTGGTACAAGCCGGGGCCCCAATCATGTTGAAATTATGTTTAAGTATGTATTGTATAAGTTTTCAAAAGACATGATGCATATGTTGCATGATATATGTTAGGAGTTTACCATGTTTATACTTTATGATTATGCCATGATAGTTATGATGATGTTATGCTATGACAGGATACGTTTGATGATCATGTTATGTTATGCCATGATACTTTATGTTATGTTACGATATGTCATGATATGCTCTTGACATGATACATTTGTCTTTATGCCTTATGACTTGTGATTTTAATATGTTTTACGGTTTTTGTGAGTAGGAAAGGAACTTACTGAGCCATGAGTGCTCACAGCTTACTTTCTTGTACCACAGATAAAGGCAAGTAATGGTTGTACTAGGGGAGCAGCAGGAGGGGCTTGAAGGATGTGTGCGATAGTGGACTGGCTAAAGGAAAAGACCTGCTTTTTGTTTAATAAGAAATATGCCATGTTGATGTTTTTATTTCATAACTCCATGACCTTAAGTATGTGTTTGGGTATTAAGACTCAAAAAAAATTATGATAGGTATGTTATGTGGTTCTTTGATGTCTATGGTGATTTTTAAGTAAGAAAAGGTCTTTAAATTCTCTAAGTAAGACTTCCGCTGTGTTAAGTATGTATGTGTCGCAAGTAACCCCCGTCGCCTTAGCAGGAGGGGCGGGGCGTTACATGATTAAAAGTAGTGTTCTCTATATCATCTCACTATCAATTCAACCAATCGATTGATATAGATAAGAACCTTCTACTCAAGGACACTATTATGCTTAGTTATTTGGCATCAATACAAGTATAATAACCATAAAGAAATGCCTTTATAAGTATATAGGAATATGAGACATCAAGTCCATATAACAATCATCATATGATTGGCTCTAGGGCTCTAACTAACAGAAGTGACCATGGGGGAGAATTTGAAAATCACAAATTTATTGAATTTTGTGAAATAAATAGATATAAATACAAATATTCATGCCCTAGAACTCTCCAACAAAATGATCTAGTAGAACGTCAAAACAGAACCCTACAAGAAGCTGCCAGAACCATGCTAAATGAATATAATTTATCTAATCAATTCTTAGCTGAAGTAATTAACACAACCTGTTATATATGTAATACCCACTAAGCTTTTAAGATAAATATGAAAATGATGAATTTGCCTTATAAAAATATTAGTGGAATGTTGAACCAAAAATAAATAAAAAGAAATAAAAATAGGGAATGGTCAAGGATTGAACCTTGAACCTCTTATACTATAATTTATAGAATTAATTAGTAGAAACCAATTGGGATAGAGAGAAGATATTGATAGCAAGGAAAGGGAATGCATGATAAAGATAGGAGTAAAGATCTAAGAAGAGAAAGCAAGAAAAGAGCAAGAGAAAGGCAACTTGCCTTCCTCCCTTCCTCTCTCTTTTCCCTCTCTTGTCGTGACCTTAGATTAAGAATTAAGGGGATTCATTCCCCCTTATTTCATCATGAATGATGAGAATAAATTAGAAAATAAAATAAATGAAAGAAAAATAGAAAATGGGTTAAGAGAGAAGGAAAGCAAAAACCAATCTTGCTACCTCTTCCCCCTTAACATAAAAGGGAGCAAGAAAAGAGAAGTTTATTTTTCTCTCATTTTCTCTCATTCTTCCTCTCCCTCACTGAAACCATCAGTCCCCTCTCCTCCATCTTCGGCCCCAAAGCCAAGGTTTTTCCCCTAAGAAAGCCTAAGATACAAGGAGGACTTAGCAAGGGAATCAAGGGAAAGGAACTAGAAGAAGAGGCTACTTCTTCCATCACCATACCTTAGATCCACAAGCGAAAAGGATGTAAGCTTCCCCTCACCTGTGGTACAAGGCTTTTTATGTGATTTTCGGATTTTATGAGGATTAGAAAACCTAGAAAAGAATTTTAGAAAATTCGGCTAAAGAAAGGGTTTTCAAATCTAGGAAGGTTTAAACAAGTCTTTATTTTATGATATGTTTTCTATGCTATGTAGGAAGAATTTTCTTCATGTTTTTATACCTAATTGATGCTTGATCAGAGGAGTGCCTAACCCTAGAATTTCGGCCAAAAATATTTTAAGGAGGTTAGGGAAAACATGGTGTAACCAAACTAGTACAAGATTCCCTCCATGAACTACTAAGGGTCTTTTATTGGTTTTCTTGCTTGAAAGTTACTTGGAACCAAAAGAAATCCATTTATATGTTTCGGCCAAGAAAAAAGGGCTTAGGGTTAGGAATACCTTTAAATTTAAGTAACCATGTTTGTATGATAGAATATAGAGTTCTCTTAAAGAATTGCATGTTGAATATTGCTAGAAATTCATGAACTCTTATTTTAGATTTTCGGCCATGATAAGATGGATAGTTTAGAAAAGCTTGAACAAAATTCTAATATGCTCAAGACCTCTGTGATATCATGATATGAAAGTTGTTTAATGCTCTCATGTTTAATGGGAGTATAGAAAATTTGTTACATGATATATGACATGTAAGATCACAAGGGTCCTAGCTTGTTTATGAACCCACTTTGTATATGATGTTCTTAGTAATTTTTGCCATGAAACTTACTTAGGTTTTCCATGCTTTAGGCCACTTAAAACCTAGTTTAAAGATTGGTAGGTTTCTTCCATGAGGAAAAATAAAAGAAAAAGGGAAAGAAACCTAGGAAGCCTAAGACACAATTCACATGTATGATTATTATGCTTGTCTTTATGCATGCTATGAAACTTGTATGATTTCTTATACTTTTAGGCTATTTGAAGCAAGTTTATATACTGTTGAGTTTCGGCCAAGTAGGGTTTAAAAGACCTAGAGGCCTTAGAAATGAAACCAAAGGTGTTAAAAATGCTTCTTATGGAAATATGATAATGTGTTGATTGTGTCACATGCTTGTACAATTTTTCCATGACCTAAATGGACCATTGTATGTTTCGGCCATGAAGGGATAGAGGCCCTAGAAACCCTAGAACAAAAATTAAATATGCTTATGTCACTCTACATGAAATATGATAAGTAGAAAGATAAAGTTCCTATGCTATATGCTGTTTAATGACCTAATTGAGGCTAGGGTAAGTTTCGGCCATACATATTGTATAATGTCTTGTTATGAATTTATACATGATGTTAGTTCAAGTTCACATGATTGTATATTTGTTTTTAGCCCTAATGAACACTTGTTAAAAGTTTGACCATGACATATGTTAAGGGCTTGAAGGACTTAAGAACTAGCTCAATATGCTTACTATGTTACTTGGAAAAAAATGCTATAAATGTGGTTTAAGGTTTCCATGCTTTCATGACATTTGGGACCTTGTTTCACACCTGATAGGGTTTGGCCACATGAAGTTTAGGGACTTGGAGAACTTAGAAACCAAGTAAATCATACTTATAATCCTTCCTATGAAATTCATGTAATGATAATTTAGGTTCCACATGCTTGGAGGTTGTTTTTACCTAAATTGAGATCTAAGGGGGTTCGGCCATGATAATAACCCAAGAGATTAGGAAGCTTAGAACCCAAGCTAACTATGTTACCATATTTTTTATGATAGTATAATTACATGATACACCCTTATGCTTAAACATGTATGCTTGTGATTTCTACTTTCCATGATATGATATGTGCTTAGAAATATGCATGCTTTGATGATATGTTATGTACTTAAAATATGCATGTTTTTATGATATGATATGTGTTTAGAAATATGCATGCTTTGATGATATGTTATGTGCTTAGAATATGCATGCTTAATGATATGCTATATGCTTAGAATATGCATGTTTTTATGATATGATATGTGTTTAGAAATATGCATGCTTTGATGATATGTTATGTGCTTAGAATATGCATGCTTTATGATATGCTATATGCTTAAAATATGCATGCTTTTTATGATATGCTATGTGGAAGGAAATATGCATACTTTGATGATATGCTATGTGCTTAAAATATGTATGCTTTTATGATATGCATGTTAATATGATGTATGCCTAAGTGATGCATACTTTTATATGATGTATGCCTAAGTGATGAATACTCTTATGACATGATGTATGCTTAAGTGATGCATACTTTTATATGATGTATGCCTAAGTGATGCATACTTTTATGACATGATGTATGCCTAAGTGATGCATACTTTTATATGATATATGCCTAAGTGATGCATGCTTGTATGATGTATGATATGTATAAGTATGACATGTATTTTACTTTGAATGGCTTGTACCAAAAGGGTGGGCTCCTTATGCGCCCCTAGGTCGAATTATGGGCCTAGTAAAGGGTGGGCTCCTTACATGCCCCTAGGTCGAGCTACGGGCCTAGTTTCCTAGTAGGATCAAGACTAGCTACCTTGGATCTACTTAGGATGCGCGCATTATGTATGTATGTGGTACTAAGCCAGGGCCCTGAATATGTTGATATTACGTTCAAGTATATATGTAAGAAGAAATGATTTTAAAGATCATGAGACATACACATGTTTTTCGGATATATGTTTTCAAAATCATATTGCATATACCTTATGATCATGTTGTGATGATGCTATGATTTATGATATGCCATGATTAGATATGATTATGTTATGTTTCATGCTATGCTTGATATGCCATGCTACCTTATGATGATGCTATGATATGCCATGATTAGATATGAGTATGGTATGTTTCATGCTATGATTTATGATATGCCATGATTAGATATGACTATGTTATGTTTCATGCTATGTTTTAAGAGATGATGTGCCATGATTAGATATGATTATGTTATGTTTCATGCTATGTTGTAAGAGATGATATGCCATGATTAAATATGATTATGTTATGTTGCATGATATGCTTAAAGAGTATGATATGTTATGCCATGACTAGTTGAGATCATGTTAAGTTGAGACATTCTTTGATTATGTGATGATTTTCGATTTTAGTGAGTATGAAAGGAACTTACTGAGCCATGAGTGCTCATAGCTTAATTTCCTTGTACCACAGATAAAGGAAAAAGCTGGATGTGCTAAAGGAGCAGCAGGAGAGGCAAGGAGATGTGTGTGGCGGTGGCTAGGCAACCAAATAAGAACCTGCTTTAAGAACTTTTAAGAATTACGCTTTGGTTTCATAAATTGTAGTACTAAATGGGTGACTTGATGTTATGTTTCTATTTATCTTGTTATCATGTTATGGAAACCATATTAGTGTAGTTCGGATATGCAAACAAAAGAAAAGTTTTATTAATCTAAGAAAAATTATTTTAAGTCTTCCGCTGTAATATGTACGTAGAGTATCGTAGCCCCGTCCCTTAGGGTTAGCAGGGAGGGCGGGCGTTACAGGTTGGTATCAGAGCCAAAGTTTTTGCCAGCTCACTACACACACATCAAGCCTCCGACCTGCCGCTCCAAGTAAGAATGTTTATGTTTAATTTTATATGCTCATGTTTATTTTCTTGTGTTATACTATTTGCTTGATTTATTCTTTGAATTTCTTATATGCTTATGCTTAGTTTCACGTGATATGACTTATGCTTTATTTTTCTTCCTTGTTATATTGCCTATGTTTTATTTTCTTTGCTATATTGCTTATGCTTTATTTCTTTATGTTATATTGTTTGTCACTCTATTCTTTATTTTTCCTTATGATGCTTATGCTTTAGTTTCATGTTCTGCTTGCTTATGTTTGATGCTTTATTCTATGCTTTTAGTTATAATTTAGATTAGGATTACATATTAGTAGGTTAGGAATAATACCAGAACAAATAGATAGAAACAAAACAGTACGTTAGATTGGCTAAAAACGATAACCACTTACACTAGTCTATTTGTCATTATTTAGATCAACATGGTTAGGACACGCAATGCCCGAACTTTAGAGGACACATTCTTAACAACCTTACCATCCGGGGAGATTATGCCATCGGACCATATGCTGCAAGCAGTACTCATTCGGATCGCAAACAGAGAACTCTACTGCAATCTGATAGTACTTGATATGCAGGATTATGATATAATTTTGGGCATGGATTTCCTTAGCAAGTACGACGCTTCAATCGAGTGCCGCAAAAGGAAAGTGATTTTCCGACCCGAAAATGAACCAGAGTTTGACTTTTTCGAGGAATCAAAAGGAACGAAGAAGTTATTGTCATCTATTAAAGCACAAGGGATGTTAGATAAAGGATATATGGGGTTTCTAGTGCACGTGGTTAACACCAATCAGGTCAAAGACCAGAAATTAGAAGATGTCAGAATAGTATGCAACTATCCAAGAGTATTTCCTGATGAACTACCAGGGTTGGCCTCTGACAGAGAGATAGAATTCGGAATCGAATTGATTCCTGGTACTCAGCCGATTTCAAAAGCACCTTATCGTATGGCTCCGACTGAATTAAAGGAGCTTCAGGAACAGTTATCCGAATTGCTTGACAAGGGACTTATTCGTCCTAGTCACTCTCCATGGGGAGCTCCAGTGCTGTTCGTAAAGAAGAAGGATGGGTCTATGCGAATGTGTATAGACTACCGAGCGCTGAATAATGTGACGATCAAGAACCGGTACCCACTCCCACGAATCGATGACCTGTTCGATCAACTGAAGGGTGCGACCGTTTTCTCAAAGATAGATCTACGATCCGGTTATCATCAAGTGAAGGTGAAACCAGATGATATACCAAAAATAGCATTTCGAACCCGATATGGACACTATGAGTTCATAGTTATGCCTTTCGGAGTAACCAACGCTCCTGCAGTATTTATGGACCTGATGAATCGAGTATTTACAGCATATCTTGATAAATTTGTAATCGTCTTCATTGATGATATACTTATCTACTCGAGAACCCCAGAAGAACATGCTGAACACCTGAATACTGTACTACAGATCCTCCAAGAGAAACAACTATATGCAAAATTCTCCAAATGCAAGTTTTGGCTTGACCAGGTAATATTCCTAGGACATGTCATCTCCAAGGATGGAGTTATGGTGGATCCAAGTAAAATCGAAGCTGTAAATAACTGGAACCGACTAAGGAATGCCAGCGAAGGCAGGAGTTTTCTCGGACTAGCAGGCTATTACAGGAAATTCGTAGAGAATTTCTCCAAAATCGCAGCTCCTATGACAACCCTCACCAAGAAAAATACAAAGTATGAATGGACAGAAGCTTGCGAGGAGAGTTTCACAGAATTAAAAAGGATACTGACCAGTGCTCCGATTCTTACTCTTCCGGAAACCAACAAAGGCTTCGATATGTACAGCGATGCTTCCATCACAGGACTCGGAGCTGTACTCATGCAAGATGGCAAAGTTATTGCCTACGCTTCAAGACAACTTAAAGAACATGAGAAGAATTATCCCATTCACGACTTAGAACTAGCAGCCGTGGTCTTCACTCTCAAAATATGGAGACATTATTTATATGGAGCTCAGTGTAAGATTTATACCGACCATCAGAGTCTGAAATATTTCTTCATGCAAAAAGACCTAAATATGAGGCAACGCCGATGGCTCGAGTTAGTCAAAGATTACGATTGCGAGATTCTTTATCACCCAGGGAAGGCGAACAAAGTGGCAGATGCACTAAGCCGAAAGTTCAGTGCCACCTGATGTAACTATTTTAAAGTTCGAGGATGAACTTTTTATGAGGTACGGGGTATTGTAATACCCACTAAGCTTTTAAGATAAATATGAGAATGATGAATTTGCCTTAGAAAAATATTAGTGGAATGTTGAACCAAAAATAAATAAAAAGAAATAAAAATAGGGAATGGTCAAGGATTGAACCTTGAACCTCTTATACTATAATTTATAGAATTAATTAGTAGAAACCAATTGGGATAGAGAGAAGATATTGATAGCAAGGAAAGGGAATGCATGATAAAGATAGGAGTAAAGATCTAAGAAGAGAAAGCAAGAAAAGAGCAAGAGAAAGGCAACTTGCCTTCCTCCCTTCCTCTCTCTTTTCCCTCTCTTGCCGTGACCTTAAATGAAGAATTAAGGGGATTCATTCCCCCTTATTTCATCATGAATGATGAGAATAAATTATAAAATAAAATAAATGAAAGAAAAATGGAAAATGGGTTAAGGGAGAAGGAAAGCAAAAACCAATCTTGCTACCTCTTCCCCCTTAACATAAAAGGGAGCAAGAAAAGAGAAGTTTATTTTTCTCTCATTTTCTCTCATTCTTCCTCTCCCTCACCGAAACCATCAGTCCCCTCTCCTCCATCTTCGGCCCCAAAGCCAAGGTTTTCCCCCTAAGAAAGCCTAAGATACAAGGAGGACTTAGCAAGGGAATCAAGGGAAAGGAACTAGAAGAAGAGGCTACTTCTTCCATCACCATACTTTAGATCCACAAGCGAAAAGGATGTAAGCTTCCCCTCACCTGTGGTACAAGGCTTTTTATGTGATTTTCGGATTTTATGAGTATTAGAAAACCTAGAAAAGAATTTTAGAAAATTCGGCTAAAGAAAGGGTTTTCAAATCTAGGAAGGTTTAAACAAGTCTTTATTTTATGATATGTTTTCTATGCTATGTAGGAAGGATTTTCTTCATGTTTTTATACCTAATTGATGCTTGATCAGAGGAGTGCCTAACCCTAGAATTTCGGCCAAAAATATTTTAAGGAGGTTAGGGAAAACATGGTGTAACCAAACTAGTACAAGATTCCCTCCATGAACTACTAAGGGTCTTTTATTGGTTTTCTTGCTTGAAAGTTACTTGGAACCAAAAGAAATCCATTTATATGTTTTGGCCAAGAAAAAAGGGCTTAGGGTTAGGAATACCTTTAAATTTAAGTAACCATGTTTGTATGATAGAATATAGAGTTCTCTTAAAGAATTGCATGTTAAATATTGCTAGAAATTCATGAACTCTTATTTTAGATTTTCGGCCATGATAAGATGGATAGTTTAGAAAAGCTTGAACAAAATTCTAATATCTCAAGACCTCTGTGATATCATGATATGAAAGTTGTTTAATGCTCTCATGTTTAATGGGAGTATAGAAAATTTGTTACATGATATATGACATGTAAGATCACAGGGGTCCTAGCTTGTTTATGAACCCACTTTGTATATGATGTTCTTAGTAATTTTTGCCATGAAACTTACTTAGGTTTTCCATGCTTTAGGCCTCTTAAAACCTAGTTTAAAGATTGGTAGGTTTCGGCCATGAGGAAAAATAAAAAGAAAAAGGGAAAGAAACCTAGGAAGCCTAAGACACAATTCACATGTATGATTATTATGCTTGCCTTTATACATGCTATGAAACTTGTATGATTTCTTATGCTTTTAGGCTATTTGAAGCAAGTTTATATACTGTTGAGTTTCGGCCAAGTAGGGTTTAAAAGACCTAGAGGCCTTAGAAATGAAACCAAAGGTGTTAAAAATGCTTCTTATGGAAATATGATAATGTGTTGATTGTGTCACATGCTTGTACAATTTTTCCATGACCTAAATGGACCATTGTATGTTTCGGCCATGAAGGGATAGAGGCCCTAGAAACCCTAGAACAAAAATTAAATATGCTTATGTCACTCTACATGAAATATGATAAGTAGAAAGACAAAGTTCCTATGCTATATGCTGTTTAATGACCTAATTGAGGCTAGGGTAAGTTTCGGCCATACATATTGTATAATGTCTTGTTATGAATTTATACATGATGTTAGTTCAAGTTCACATGATTGTATATTTGTTTTTAGCCCTAATGAACACTTGTTAAAAGTTTGACCATGACATATGTTAAGGGCTTGAAGGACTTAGGAACTAGCTCAATATGCTTACTATGTTACTTGGAAAAAAATGCTATAAATGTGGTTTAAGGTTTCCATGCTTTCATGACATTTGGGACCTTGTTTCACACCTGATAGGGTTCGGCCACATGAAGTTTAGGGACTTGGAGAACTTAGAAACCAAGTAAATCATACTTATAATGCTTCCTATGAAATTTATGTAATGATAATTTAGGTTCCACATGCTTGGAGGTTGTTTTTACCTAAATTTAGATCTAAGGGGGTTCAGCCATGATAAGAACCCAAGATATTAGGAAGCTTAGAACCCAAGCTAACTATGTTACCATATTTCTTATGATAGTATAATTACATGATACACCCTTATGCTTAAACATGTATGCTTGTGATTTCTACTTTCCATGATATGATATATGCTTAGAAATATGCATGCTTTGATGATATGTTATGTTCTTAAAATATGCATGTTTTTATGATATGATACGTGTTTAGAAATATGCATGCTTTGATGATATGTTATGTGCTTAGAATATGCATGCTTGATGATATGCTATATGCTTAGAATATGCATGTTTTTATGATATGATATGTGTTTAGAAATATGCATGCTTTGATGATATGTTATGTGCTTAGAATATGCATGCTTGATGATATGCTATATGCTTAGAATATGCATGCTTTTTATGATATGCTATGTGGAAGGAAATATGCATACTTTGATGATATGCTATGTGCTTAAAATATGTATGCTTTTATGATATGCATGTTAATATGATGTATGCCTAAGTGATGCATACTTTTATATGATGTATGCCTAAGTGATGAATACTCTTATGACATGATGTATGCCTAAGTGATGCATACTTTTATATGATGTATGCCTAAGTGATGCATACTTTTATGACATGATGTATGCCTAAGTGATGCATACTTTTATATGATGTATGCCTAAGTGATGCATGCTTGTATGATGTATGATATGTCTAAGTATGACATGTATTTTACTTTGAATGACTTGTACCAAAAGGGTGGGCTCCTTATGCGCCCCTAGGTCGAATTACGGGCCTAGTAAAGGGTGGGCTCCTTACGTGCCCCTAGGTCGAGCTACGGGCCTAGTTTCCTAGTAGGATCAAGACTAGCTACCTTGGATCTACTTAGGATGCACGCATTATGTATGTATGTGGTACTAAGCCGGGGCCCTGAATATGTTGATATTACGTTCAAGTATATATGTAAGAAGAAATGATTTTAAAGATCATGAGACATACACATGTTTTTCGGATACATGTTTTCAAAATCATATTGCATATACCTTATGATCATGTTGTGATGATGCTATTATTTATGATATGCCATGATTAGATATGATTATGTTATGTTTCATGCTATGCTTGATATGCCATGCTACCTTATGATGATGCTATGATATGCCATGATTAGATATGAGTATGTTATGTTTCATGCTATGATTTATGATATGCCATGATTAGATATGATTATGTTATGTTTCATGCTATGATTTATGATATGCCATGATTAGATATGATTATGTTATGTTTCATTCTATGTTGTAAGAGATGATATGCCATGATTAGATATGATTATGTTATGTTGCATGATATGCTTAAAGAGTATGATATGTTATGCCATGACTAGTTGAGATCATGTTAAGTTGAGACATTATTTGATTATGTGATGATTTTCGGTTTTAGTGAGTAGGAAAGGAACTTACTGAGCCATGAGTGCTCATAGCTTACTTTCCTTGTACCACAGATAAAGGAAAAAGCTGGATGTGCTAAAGGAGCACCAGGAGAGGCAAGGAGATGTGTGTGGCGGTGGCTAGGCAACCAAATAAGAACCTGCTTTAAGAACTTTTAAGAATTACGCTTTGGTTTCATAAATTGTAGTACTAAATGGGTGACTTGATGTTACGTTTCTATTTATCTTGTTATCATGTTATGGAAACCATATTAGTGTAGTTCGGATATGCAAACAAAAGAAAAGTTTTATCAATCTAAGAAAAATTATTTTAAGTCTTTCGCTGTAATATGTACGTAGAGTATCGTAGCCCCGTCCCTTAGGGTTAGCAGGGAGGGCGGGCGTTACAATATACAAAATAGAATTTTAATTAATAAAATTCAAAATAAAACACCATATGAATTTTATTATAATAAAATTCCTAACTTAATCTATTTAAAAGTATTTGAGTGTAAAGTTCACATACTTAATACCAAAGACTACTTAGGTAAATTCACATCAAAATCAACCCTAGGAATCTTTTTAGGGTACTCCACAACTAGTAGAGCCTACCGAGTTTATAACAAAGAGACCCTAAAAGTTGAAGAAACAACCAATGTGATTTTTGATGAAGAAGATAAAATGCCTAACCTATTAAATGAAAATATTAATACAGAAAATATTAACTCAAGAAATATAAAAGATGATGAAGAAATTCAACTTAAACCTAGAGAATCACAAGAACGAGTTACTGACCCAAATATAAGACCAACAACAACAAGTACCAATCACCCATCCGACCAAATTTTGGGTGATCCAACTTTATGAGTCATAATTAGATCATCTTATAGAAACCTAAGTCAAATAGCCCTTATTTCCAAAATTAAACCCAAAATTATAGACAAACCCCTATCAGACCCAGACTGGATATTAGCAATGCAAGAAGCGTTAGCTCAATTCGAAAGAAACCAAGTTTGGGAACTTGTACCTAAACCCATTAATAAAATCATAATTGACACTAAATGGGTATTTAAAAATAAATTGGATGATCAAGGTGAGATAGTAAGGAACAAAGCTAGGTTTGTAGCAAAAGGGTTCAGCCAAGTAGAAGGGTTAGACTATGATGAAACCTATGCACCTGTAGCCAGACTTAAATCTATTAGGATCCTGCTGGCCTATGCAGCACACAAAGGATTCAAGTTATACCAAATGGATGTGAAATCTACATTCTTAAATGGGTTCATCAAAGAAGAAGTCTATGTAAGTCAACCCCCAGGATTTGAGGATTTGAACCATCCAAACCATGTCTTTAGGTTAAAGAAAGTCTTATATGGACTAAAACAAGCACCTAGGGTGTGGTATGAACGACTATCAAATTATCTAATATCTAAAGGGTTTAACCAAGGTCAAATAGATCCAACCCTATTTGTAAAAATCTTAGAAAAAGATATTTTTATAGCCCAAATTTACGTAGATGATATAATTTTTTGTTCAACCAACACTAAATTTTTAAAAGAATTTACCAAGTTAATGGAAAATGAATTTGAAATGAGCCTAGTAAGAGAACTTAATTTTTTCTTAGGCCTACAAATTAAAGAAACCAAAGATGATATTTATATTTTCCAAACAAAATATGCTAAGGAATTAATTAGAAAATTTGGAATGGAAAAATTCAAAAAATATAAATACTCCAATGGCTACTAACATTAAAATTGACTCTAACTTAGAAGGAAAACCAGTAGACTTGAAGTACTATCGAAGTGCGATAGGAAGTCTACTGTACCTAACTGCGAGTCGACCTGACATCTTTTTTACAGTAGGTATATGTGAAAGATATCAATCTTGTGCAAAAGAGTCACACTTAACAAACGTTAAAAGAATACTTAGATATATTAAGGGCACCCTAAATGTAGGACTCTGATACCCTAGGACTTGCACCTTTGATCTAATTGGCTATTCTGATTCAGACTATGCTGGGTGCAAACTAGATAAAAAAAAGCACAAGTGGTAGCTGTAAATTTTAGGTCAGTGGCTAGTAAGTTGGTCAAGCAGAAAGCAACACTATGTTGCTTTATCTACTACTGAAGCTGAGTACATAGCCCTAGGAGAATGTGCATCTCAACTATTATGGATGATGCATACCCTAAAAGACTATCAACTAGAATATCAAAATATGAAAATTTCAATTGATAACATAAGTTCAATCAATCGATGTCGCTCCCGTCATATAGGAGGGATAGATCCCATCTACATCACTCACATCCCTCTGCATAATTCGTTACATACCCAGTAATCGCCTTTATAGTCCACCCAGTTACGGGTGACGTTTGACGAAGCCAAAGTGCATAACTCCTTATGTAGGGATCCATGGTGACTTCAGGTCCAAGGACTAGTAGTCATACTAATAGCCAAATGAGAAAGTATATGACACTCATATAACGATCCATGATACTTTCTCATGGCGGGTCATTCAGTATACATTCTCCAATGCATACCCATGTGTCAACTTGATATCTCTATATCCATGACTTGTGAGATCAAGTCATCGAGTTGACCTACATGCTAGTCTCGTCGCATTAACATTGTCCCTGAATGTTAATACTCGACTAGGAATGATTAAGAGTAGTGTTCCCTATATCATCTCACTATCGGTTCAACTAACCGATTGATATAAGTAAGAACCCTCTACTCAAGGACGCTTTTATACTTAGTTTATTTGGCACCAATACAAGTAAGCATAATAACCAAAAAATCAAATGCCTTTATATATAAGAATATGATACAATGAGTCCATACAACAATCATCAAATGATTGGCTCTAGGGCTCTAACTAACATTTTGTTCGCTCTTTTTACAGTAATTTGTTTTCTAAGTTACTTTTCAAAGTCAACAAACTTAGATAAAAACTTCTTTCCAAACTTAGTTTCTGAAATTTTTTTAAGGAAAAAGTTTTGTTAATCTAAGTACTTTCTCAAAAAATAGATCATTTTTAAACTAAGCTCCCTACTTAACTTTTGACAAAGGTTTTCTATTCATTCACTTAGCTAAAAAGTCTACAAGAAAATTTATTCTAAAAGCTAAGTATTTATCAAAATGTTTTCAACCTCCTATTTAAGCTAAGTTAGTTTTAGCTAAAATATTTCCTCTTTAAGGTTTTAAAAATATTTCTAAAGCTAAAATTTTTACAATTCATCTATCTTTCTATAGCTAAGTTTTTTGATAGCTAAGTTTTGGTTCTTTAAACCTACTGAAAAGCTAAGAAAATTCTCCACTTCTCTGTTCTTATTTACTTTACTTTCTTTTTGCTATTTCTTTTGATATATGACAAAGGGGGAGAGTATAAGAAAATTCAAATCTAAAAATCTATATAAAGAAAATTTAGGGGAGCTTTTATTAAGGGGGAGCTTTGTGCATAAATTTATTTATGCTTGTACTGTTCAATTATGCTTGCACTGTCATTGAAATTCTTTACAGCATTATTTCTTTATTTCTTTATGTTTTTTTACTTAACTTTGAATTTCTGTCGCCATAATCAAAAAGGGAGAGATTGTTGGTGCGGAAAGCATCCGACGATCGAACCTGGATTTTGATAATGACAAAGGATTCAAAGTTAAGATTATTTGTGATCTAATGTGTTGAATGAGTGGTGTTAACCTTTTCACATGTCACTTGGCACATCAAATTAATAAAGATTAGGAACTCAATTAACTAAATAAAATACGTGTAGTAAGGAGTCCCAAGTCATATTTTTCCAAGGATAACTAGTGAGTAGTGCGTAAATTCTAGAATTGACTCAAATTGAATTATTACATCAACTAGATCAAAGAATAAGATCAAATAAGGTTCATTCTCATCTAAACATGATCCATTTCCTTCTCATCAGATTAGTTTCTATTTAATTCAGATTCCAACATTCACAATTCAGCAACAATGAATCTAATCACCAATCAAACTTATAGAAGCCAAAATAGCATTCCATTCACATTTATAATCAACATCAACAATTAAACTCAAATTCTCTAACCAAAGAATGTTGAATAGGAGTTACAATCCAAACTTAAACCAAGCATTCAAAACCTTAAACAACAGATTCCAGTGATAATAGATCTAGTGCAGATATCAAAGTCAAGCTAACTAAATACCCTCAACTAAACTAACCAATGCTAATCAGAATTTCTACTTCAAATCAGAATCGAATTTGCATACAAATTGAGAAGTTTAACAAGATTCAGATTGCAAATATTCTACAATGTCAGAATTTCAAGTTAGAAATCAGAACTGGGGATTACAAAAGAAAATTCAATCAAAAATTGAAATAGGAACTGGAAAATACAATCTACTCTTTCAGATCTTAAGATCTGAGCAAATTCATGGATGATTGAAAGACTAGATAAAGTAAAAAAAAACCCTAGCATTCCACAAACCAAATCCGTAGCAAAAACTCCTCCAATCTGCTGTAAAACAGAGTCACCTCTGGAAAACATCCTTCAGGCAACCAACAGCGAAGAACCAAGCTTCCAACTAATCCAGCCGACTCCTCACAGCATCTGGGAAACATCCTCGATCCCACAATCGGCTGGAGTTTTCAACGCACGAAGAAACAGCGCTGAGTTCTAGAATTTGTGACTTTAATTGATTGATCAAAGCAATGTGGAGTTGCTGATGGGATGGATAAACGGAAGTGTGATCGAAGCTTCTGGGAAACACCCTTGAGAGCTCCGATGCTGATGGAAATCCAGATCTGGGAAACACCCTCGAGCTGGATTGTGGCGGACAGAACAAGCAATGCGGACTGGGAAACACCCTTGACCACTCTCTATGACCTCGGACGAAGATCGCCGGAGCTCAGAAATTACCGCCGGTGAAGAACTCTAGCTTGCGGATCTGGAATCGGGAATGGGAACTCGGCCGCGGAGAAGAAGAAGACGATGACACTGTAGCAACAATCGCGAAGCCGAACCCGTCTTCTTCACTGTAGCTTCTCGCTATTTAGACAACTCCTCATCTGATCGGATGGTCCAGATTGTTTCTAGCTTGATCAACAGCTGGATCAACTCAGATCTGGATCAAAACCCTTAGATCTTCATCTATGGCTGTGATGTGCTTCCTCATAGCTCTGATGGACCAGATCCTTGACAAATGGCTCAGATCTCTCTGATCTTCAATGGATGGTCCAAACCACTCCAAGGCTTGATCGACTTGATTAGCCCTTGATTCGAGCCCAAGTGTGGTCTGATTTGATCAGTTCCATGACCCTTTTGATGCCTACAAAATAATAAACAAATATTAGCATCAAATACCATGATTATTAGCTAATTTACAATTAAGTCCAAGATAAAATGAAATTATGAAATATAGAGTCAATATGACTTTAGGCTATGAAAATATCATTAAAAACATGCATTATGAATCAAGATAATATAGCCAAAATCATGGTTATCAATGAGCTTGCAGGAAAAGTCCTAAGGTATCTTAGGCAAAAGTCCTAGTTGCGATAGGCAGACAGGAAAACCCTAGGAGGTGGTAACCCTAGGTCCTAAGGGGTGGTAACCCTAGGCGAAAAGTCTTGGCAGGTCGAGGTCTTCGGGCAAAAGTCCTAGAGTCGGGGACTCTAGGTGGAAAGTCCTGATGTCGTGAATCAGGTGAAAGACTGGGTGGGTCGTGGAGCGGACGCCCAATGGAAAGACCTGAAGACTCGGGCGCTGAGCAAAAATCCAGTCGATCTGGAGGACCGATTTGGCAATAGGTATACTCTCCTGAGTGGAGTAGGTGAGGACACGTTCCCCGAAGAGGGAACAGTAGGCGTCGATTCGGCCAAGGGTTTCTGGGTCAGAAATCTAAAGTCAGAACCGGACAGTCCGATGACTGTCAGACTTTTATATTCATGTTATTATTTTGTGCTAACTTTGTGTTGCAGGGTATTTTTGGGACTAACATATATTGCAAGGACAAAGGAGCAAGCTTTGCCTCGGATGAATAGTACTCGAGGCACCCTCCATGGAGCTTGGAGGTGCCTCGGGTGCAAAGGCTGAGGGGTGCACACAGGGAAGCTGGAGGCGCCCTCATGGAATGAAGGCACTTCGGACGGCATTAAAGGTGCCCTCCAGGAGGTTGGAGGCGCCCTCAAGTGGATGAGCAATGAAGAAGTCAGGCCTTATCCACGCGCGGCTGGCACGGTGATTGGAGACGCCCTCAACAACCTTTATAAGGCAGTCTCGACTAGCAGCTTGTATCAATCACATTCTGAGCCATCTTTTAGCTGTGCACTGCCAACGAGACAATTCGACTGAGCTACAACGAGACCCCGATGACCCGAAGCTGCAAAGTTTCATTTCTTTGTTGTCGGTATTATTTTTCTATTACTGTTATTGTAATAACTTTTGTAATACTTGCGCGATTATAGTGATTGCCCAAAGCAAGCGCTCAACGAGCGTGGACCTTGGAGTAGGAGTCGCCCAAGGCTCCGAACCAAGTAAAAATACTTGGGTCTTTTTGTGTTGTGTTTTATATTTCCGCTGCATTTACTCAATTGTTTTTTGAATACGAAAAGTGAAAACCACGAGCGCTATTCACCCCCCTCTAGCGCATCTCGATCCAACACATATTGCTTCATAATGTCCAAACAAAATAATTATACTTTTGAAAAAAAATGGTGATATTAAAATTGAGAGTGAGTCCGAAGATGATAATGTCATGTCACCATTGATGGAAAGTGATATAGAAGAGTAACCCGTCGAAGGTGAAGCCCTTGTCACTAAGCGTGCTCTAAATGTGCAAGTGGAGGAAGATAATGAAGAACAACGAGACAACATATTTCATACCCGTTGCCACATCAAAGACAAGGTATGTAGTATGATTATAGATGGGGGAAGTTGCACTAATGTCGCTAGTATTATCTTGGTTGAGAAATTGTGCTTACCTACCACTAAACATCCTAGACCTTATAAACTACAATGGTTGAATGATTGCGGAGAAGTTAAGGTCACTAAGCAAGTGTTGGTTTCATTATCCATTGATAGGTATCATGATGATGTTCTTTGTGATGTAGTACCAATGCATGCAAGTCATTTTCTTTTAGATAGACCATAACAATTTGATAGGAGGGTCATGCACGATGGCTTCACAAATAAATATTCTTTTAAGATGCATGGTACACTTGTAACTCTTGTACCATTAACGCCTAAGCAAGTATATGAAGATCAATTGAGGATAACAAAAGAGAGTGAAAAAAGAAAAGATTGTGAGAGGAAAAAAATGAAAAAGAAAAGGAGTGTGAGAAAAGAAAAAGTGAGGATGAGAGTAGTGAAAAAAAGAATGAAAAAGAAATAAAAAAAATAGAGCAAGAGAGTAAAAAAGGGAGCTTTTATGCAAAAGAAAGAGAGGTTAAGAGAGCTTTTTATTCTCAACAGCCGATGATTGTACTTTTGTACAAGGATGCTTATTTCAACACTAACAATCTTAACCTTTCTTTGCCTAGTGTTGTTAAATCTCTTTTGCAGGAATTTGATGATGTCTTTCCTGAAGAAGTTCCTGATGGATTGCCACCACTTAGGGGAATAGAGCATCAAATTGACTTCATCCCAGGAGCAGCCATTCCTAATCGACCAACCTATAGGAGCAATCCTATGGAGATGAAGGAGCTTCAAAAGCAAGTTGAAGAGTTGATGAGAAAAGGGTATGTCCAAGAAAGTTTGAGTCCTTGTTCAATTCCTGTTTTGCTTGTGCCTAAGAAGGATGAAACTTGGAGAATGTGCGTTGATTGCAGGGCTATCAACAAAATTATGGTAAAGTATCGTCATCCTATTCCTAGATTAGATTATATGCTAGATGAACTATATGGTTCTTGCATTTTCTCTAAAATTGATTTGAAATCTGGCTATCATCAAATTCGCATGCATGAGGGAGATGAATGGAAAACTACTTTTAAGACTAGGTATGATTTGTACGAATGGTTAGTCATGTCATTTGGGCTAACTAATGCACCTAGTACTTTCATGAGATTAATGAACTATATTTTGTGTGCTTTTATTGGGAACTTTGTTGTAGTATATTTTGATGACATCTTGATTTATAGTAAGAATTTAGATGAGCATGTCAATCATTTATAAAAAGTTCTACTTGTTTTATGAAATGAAAAATTGTATGCTAACCTTCAAAAATATTCTTTTTGCACTAGTCAAATAGAGTTTCTTGGTTATATTGTTAGTGCTAAGGGAATAACAGTTGATGAAGAAAAAGTTAAGGCAATTCGTGAGTGGCTAACACCAAAAATGATAACTGAGGTATGTAGCTTTCACGAGTTAGCAAGTTTCTATAGGAGGTTTGTTTAAAATTTTAGTTCTATAACTGCACCCTTGACTGAAGTTGTTAAAAAGAATGTTGGGTTTCATAGGGATAGTGAACAAGTTGCAGCTTTCAACTTACTTAAGGAGAAGCTAAGTTCTGCACCATTACTTGCATTACCTAACTTTGCTAAAACTTTCAAAATTGAGTGTGATGCATCAGGAATAGGTATTGGAGCTATGCTAATACAAGAAGGTCGACCTCTTGCTTATTTTAGTGAGAAACTCAGCGAAGCAGCTTTAAACTATCCAACTTATGACAAGAAGATGTATGCATTGGTGAGGGCTTTAGAGACTTGGCAGCATTACTTGTGGCTCAAAGAGTTTAGCATTCACACTGACCATGAATCATTGAAGCATTTGAAGAGCCAAAGTAAGTTGAATAGACGTCATGCAAAATGGGTGGAGTTTATTGAATCATTCTCTTATGTGATCAAATATAAACAAGGTATGGAAAACATTGTTGTAGATGTTTTGTCTTGAAGGTATACCTTGATCTCTATTTTGAACACTAAATTGTTAGGATTTGAATACATTAAAGATCTATATTCTAATGATCCTGACTTTGGAAATATTTTTGATGTTTATGAACATACTGCATTTGGGAAGTTTTATATGCATGAGGGATTTCTTTTTAGGGTGAATAGGTTGTGTGTCCCTAATTGTTCATTAAGGGAATTATTAATCCAAGAAGCTCATGGTTGGTGACTAATGGGATATTTTGGAGTAAGAAAAACTCTAGAAGTGTTGGTAGAGCATTTCTTTTGGCCACACATGAAACGAGATGTAGTCAAGTTTTATGAGAAGTGTATTACATGTAGGCAAGGAAAATCTAGATCTTTACCTCATGGATTGTATACACCTAATTATCAATTCCTAGTGAACCTTGGGTTGATATTTCCATGGACTTTGTTGTTGGACTACCAAGGTCTAAACGAGGTATGGATTCTATTTTTGTTGTTATGGACAAAATTTATAAAATGACTCATTTTATTCCTTGTAGGAAAACAGATGATGCTAACCATATTGCAAATCTATTTTTTAGGGAGATTGCGCGACTTCATGGAGTATCGAGGAGCATAGTTTTAGATCGTGATGCAAAGTTCCTAAGCTACTTTTGAAAGACACTATGGGGAAAATTGGGAACAAAGTTTTTATTTTATACAACTTGTCATCCACAAACAGATGGACAAACTGAGGTAGTAAATTAAACTTTATCTACTTTATTAAAAGCTATCATTCAAAAGAATTTAAAAGGTTGGGAAGATTGTTTACCACATGTTGAATTGCTTATAATAGATCTGTGCATTCTACTACTAATTTTTCACCTTTTGAAGTGGTATATGGGTTCAACCCTTTAACTCCTTTAGATTTGTCACCTTTGCGTGTCTTTGAGCGTGCCAGTTTAGATGGTACCAGAAAAGCTGAGTTTGTGAGGCAACTGCATGAAAATGTTCGATTGTAAATTGAAAAGAGGACTGAATAATATGCTACACAAGCCAACAGGGGACGAAAGAAAGTGATCTTTGAACCCGAAGATTGGGTTTGGGTTCATATGAGGAAGGAAAGATTCCCTACTAAACGTCGTATTGAGTTGCATCCACGAGGAGATGGTCCATTTCAAGTCATTGCTAGAATCAATGATAATGCATACAAGCTTGACTTACCAGGTGAGTATAATGTGAGTGCTACATTTAATGTTTTTTATCTTTCTCCCTTTGATGTAGGTGATCAAGATTCGAGGACGAATCCTTTTTGGGAAAGGGGGAATGATGGAGTCAAAGAAAAAGAGCAACAAGCTAACGATATAGATCATGGTCAACCCACTCTAGATATTAATGATGATCTATTTGTTAGAGTGTATACTAAAAGTCTAGCTTTTTGTATGAACATTTATTTTGAAATAAGAATCACACTGGTCAAATGTCTACATTTATGCTAAGTGTAGTTATCCATTTAATATATATTGAAGATAACATGGTGTGAGGAGACACACAGAAGTTCATGTTATCAGTTCCTTATAAATTATAAATAGTAGCTCACAATCAAGATGGAATGGGACAAACCATTGGAGTGGTTGTAGTGTAATTTGGTATTAGTTTATCTTGACTATAAAATTGCACTAGTACACTATGAGTGTATTGTGCAGGACCATTTGAGGTAGTTTCTTTTTATACTGACTACATAAAAGAATAAAACCTCTGTTATTATGAAAGTGTGTACTCTTAATCATGATATAATAACAAGCACGTATACTTAATATTTATTTCTTTAATTTATCAAAGGGTGTGATTTAGTTCGTTAAATCAATAGGCCCGATAAGTTGGGAAATGATATTATTTATATGGTGTGTTGTTAATTATAGAATAAAATTGTGTCCTAGTAATCTAGGTTGATGATGCCCCCTTGAGGAGCTCATAAAGATTGTCATGTAAACCCTGCAGGTGGACTTAGTTCGACATGACGATAAGGTTGAGTGGTACTACTTTTGGAGCTAGATATTAATTAAGTGAGTTGTCAGTAACTCATTTAATTAGTGGGCATTCAATATCTTAAACACAAGGAGACTAACACACTCATGATGAGAAGGAGCTCATATTGTAATATGAGATTGGTGCAGTAGTGCAATAATAACTCTTTAGTGGTATGAGTTATTATTGGTGAACTTGAGTTGAGTGTTCGGAGCGAACACGGGAAGCTCAAGCTCATCGGGAGACCAAAACCAATTCCTCCTCTTGGTCCCTGTTATAGCCTCTTATTAATAAAGCCTTATATCCACTTAGAGCCAAGCTTCTTACTGTTGGGGCTTTCGGGCCGCAAAAACCGCTTTTTGTATTGCGGAAACCCCGAAGTCTTGCCACCGTATCCGTGCGAAGATATTTAAAATTTTACATGTACATGTTTGTAATCCTAGATCTACCTTAGATCTACATGAAAGAACGTGTACCTTTGATGCGAAGCCCTTCGCTTATCCCGCTCATCCAAGGTTCGTCTAATCTCAAGTGTGTTCAAGTGTACACACCTCTAGAAGTATCCACACGGGACAAGAGATGGAAGAAAAACACCTAGAGTGTGCTAGCACTCTTGGATGTTTCGGCCAAGGAGGATGAGAGGGAGAGAAGAGAAGAGAGGAGGAAGAAGAAGAAATGAATGAGCACACAATGCTCTTGATTCCTCAATTAAAGTGGCCGGCCACTTATTGGAAGGTTATAAACCTCCATGGAATATCAAGAGTCAAGGCTCTTGATCTCCCTCATTAGGTGGCACACCTTGATGATGTGGAACACCATGATTGGCCGGCCCATGCCAAGTGGTTTTGGTCAAGTCAAACTTAACCAATGAAGTGGCATTTGGTCAAGTCAAACTTGACCCTTCACCTTCCCTCTCAAGTCAAGTCAAACTTGACTCATTTATCTCCCATGGTTGATCAAATTCAACTATAGATTCAAGTCAATTTGATTTAATGAATTTCTATTCATTAAATTAAATTGATTCAATGAGTCATAATCTAAATTAGACTCATTGGACACATGAATCAAATTAAGTCAAACTCAATTATTTTAATTTGGATTACTCTTAATCTAATTGGGTTCATCATATGAACCTAATCCTTTTGATTCATCATATGAACTCATTCTCCATCTAATTGCCCTTTCTGTGTGACCCTATAGGTTCTTGTAACATTGGCAATGCTCCTAAATCCATTTAGAAGCATAAGTAATGAGCGGTATCTAGCAACACATCATTACTACCCAAGTTACAAGAATGTTGAGATCCAACATCACCTTATGACTACTAATTGTGACCCTTCACAATATATGATAATGTCCTTCTATCCTTGACATCTAGATTGATTAAATTGAGGCATAGACCATGTCATCCTCTAATCAATCTATATCTTGAACTCCAAGTAGACTCACTCTAAACAAATGAGCTCAATATATCTCATATTGACTCATTTGGGCATGACTATGCACTTAGTGGTCTCACTCTATCAAGAATGATGATGTCACTCCCATCATATAGGAGGGATAGATCCCATCTACATCACTCACATCCCTCCGCATAATTTGTTACATACCCAGTAATCGCCTTTATAGTCCACCCAGTTACGGGTGATGTTTGACGAAGCCAAAGTATGCAACTCCTTATGTAGGGAACCATGGTGACTTCAGGTCTAAGGACTAATATTCATACTAATAGCCACATGAGAAAGTATATGACACTCATATAATGATCCATGATACTTTCTCATGGCGGGTCATTCAGTATACATTCTCCAATGCATACCCATGTGTCAACTTGATATCTCTATATCCATGACTTGTGAGATCAAGTCATCGAGTTGACCTACATGCTAGTCTCATCGCATTAACATTATCCCTGAATGTTAATACTTGACTAGGAATGATTAAGAGTAGTGTTCTCTATATCATCTCACTATCGATTCAACCAATCGATTGATATAGATAAGAACCTTCTACTCAAGGACGCTATTATACTTAGTTATTTGGTACCAATACAAGTAAGTATAATAACCACAAAGAAATGCCTTTATTTATATATAAGAATATGATACAACGAGTCCATACAACAATCATCATATGATTGGCTCTAGGGCTCTAACTAACACTTACCCATCTCTTTGTGACCGGCCAAGCCAAGCTTGGAGCCCAAGCTCGGCCAAGCCAAAGGATGGAGCCAAGATTATGGTCGGCCAAGCTTAGAGCCCAAGCAAGGTGGTCGGCCACATTAAAATAAAAGGGTATTTTAAAATATTTTCTTATGTGGAAGTCATGATTTTAAAAGAGAGTTTTAAAATTTCAAAATATTTCCTTTTATAACTTTCTACAAAGGATTAAGAGAAATGTTTGATATCTTTTCTTATTTGTAGTTAAAAGGAAGATTTTAATTTTTGATAAAACTTTCCTTTTTTTGTAACCATCCACATGTTTTAAAAGAGAGATTTTAATTTATAAAATTTTCCTTTTATAACTAACAAGGGATTTAAAAGAGAATTTTTTTAAAAAAAATTTCTTAACGGAAACAAATAAGGAAGTTTTAATTTTATGTTTAAAACTTTCCTTGTATGGAGCACAAGGAGGTGGCCGACCATGACAAGTATAAAAGGAAGCTTTAATTTTTGTTTTAAAACTTTCCTTTTAAGTCATTGGCAAGGAATATAAGAAATTTTTAATTATGTTTAAAACTTTCCTTTTTTGCCAAGACTAAGGATTATAAAAGAGAAGGAGGGGATGTCTCAACCAACAACACATCTTCTATTCTTCTCTTCCAATTCCTTGGTGGTCGTCCCTATTCTTTCTCTTCTCTCCTTTTGTTTTCTCTCTTGGAGGTCGGCGGCATCAATTGTGGGAGATCTCTTGGTGGTCGGTTGCTTGAAGGAGAAGAAGAAGAGAAGGAAGCTCTCTTGTTCAGCATCCCTTGGAGGTTAGTTAGTGGTCGGATCTTGGAAGCAAAAAAAAAGCTTGGGTGGATTTCCTCTTGGAAGATTGCTGCCCACACGACGTCCAAGAGAAGGAGAGGAATACAATAGAAGATCAAGAGGTCTATAAGCTACAAAAGGTATAACTAGTTGTTAGTTTCCGCATCATAACTAATTCATCCTTTTGTATAGATCTTGAAAAATCAAACACAAGAGGTTATCGGTTTTAAGTTATCATTTTTGTTATTGATTTTATTTTTCTATTTCATGTTTCGATAATGTGCTTCTATTGAGATCTCTATAGTTAAACCTAGTTTACTGTAAGAAGTTAAATATCCAATTTCTTTGTAAGGCTTTGTCTAGGAAGTGGTGGATGATCCCATAACCAAGAAGGCCTAGTGCCTCACCATGTTTAACTTGGAAGTCGATCTTAGAAATAGATATTTGATAACTTCTATAATATGGTTTAACTTAGGAAGATCACATCGGTTGAGCTTGGAGTAAGAATGTTAAGTTTCGTTCCCAATCTAAGTTTAACTTCTAAAGGGAAATTTGGATTAATAATGTTAAGCATCGTTTGCAATCCAAATTTAACTTTAGTAGAGCACATGGGTAGCTAGGATAGTTTTATGCTTGTACAAATTTTTGTACAGGGGAACTAGGACGGTATTCCGAGTAGCAACCAACACTATTATGCATTTATGGAGGCCCAATTACAAGGAATAAGACTAGAAAGATGAAGGAAGCACTTAATGTACTAATTGAAGATGTGAAGGTCAAAGCTACCATTGAAGAAGTTTTGACCAAGAGCAAGTCATTCGACATAGTTAACCTAATTCAAGCCTTAGATGAGCTTAATTAGCACTTAAGTCTCATGTCTACGTAGTAGGAATATGTAGGCTCAATTTAGACTCAATTTCTACTTTTATTTGGGTTGTAATAAGCCATAAGCTTAAAATGGCTAAGTAGTCTACATAGGCATTTACTAAATGGACTTTCTTTTGGTCTTTTAGGGTTTTTTGGTCACCTTATAGCCATAAATAAAGGGGGTGACGACCACACATGTATCTTTGATATTTTTCAATCTAAAACACGGTGAGGCTCTCACTTGTTGGTTTTTCATTGAACTAGAACTTATCAAGGCATTTCCTTGTGGCGTTCGAAGACTTATCAACCTCCATCCCAAGGTTGTGGCATCTACCATCTTCTATACCAAGGTTCATGCTTTCCTAAGCATTGAGTCGAGGTTCTTTTCAGCAATCTTATCGATTTAGTTCTTTCTGTCTTTCTTCTTCCATTCATTGTGGGTTCTTGAGATATCTTTCTCTTTGGATTCACATTAGTTCCTATCTAGAAGATCCATGCAAAGGAAACCATATACTAAGTTTTTTTAAAAGATATATAACTTTGCTACGCGCCCTTCGCAATCCCGATAGCAACGTTTCATTAGGATGTAGAACTCAACGCAATCAACATGTTCGTGCCTCTACGGTATCCACATGAAAATATTCTCCATCCATATCACGAACTCACGAAATGGAGAAAGAAACAACCAAAGTTTGTGCTAGCAATGTCTTGTGGAAGTTTCAGCCAAGAGTGGAAGGAGGAAGAGCAAAAACAAAGAAGATCACACCACCCAAAAGGTCACTTCATCTATATAAGGTGACTTCACAGAAGGATTACTTTACCAAATAGGTTACTTCACCAAAAGGTTACTTTACCAAAAAGGTTACTTCACCTAAAGGTTACTTTTACAAATGGTTTTTGTATTCATCCAATGAATACAAAAATATTTTTCTCTCTTGATCTTCCTTTTGATTAATGATAATATATTAATCTCTATTAATATTCATTAATCTTAATGAGTTGAATTTAGAATATTGGATTAATCATTAACTCAATAAACTAATGAGTCTAACCCATTCCTCAATAAGTCTAATTCGAATTCATTCGAGTCTAACTCAATGTGTATAATTCGGATTAAACTTAACCTTATAATCCATTTCCAAATCAACATGTTCTTTGTATATGACCCAATAGGCTCTGTAACGTTGGCAATGTATCTAAAATTATTTTAAATACATAAGCAATGAGTAGCATCTAGCAATGCATCATTGTTACCCAAGTGATGAGAATGTCGAGATCCAACCTAACCTTTCCGTGTCTATTATCTTGTATGACTCAATCCTTCTATCCTTAATATCTAGATTGATTAATGAGGCATATAACGTGTCATTCTCTTATCAATCTTTATGTTTGTTGATCTCTAAGTAGACACACTTAATCAAATAAGTTCAATATCGCATATTGACTCATTTGAGCAGGACCATGCATTCTTGTGTCCTACTACTCATGGGATCTATATCCCTTCCATTATATGGAAGGGATATAGATCTCATCTGCATCACTCACATCCCTCCGTATAACTTATTGCATACCCAGTAATCGAATTTATAGTTCACTTTTTTATAGGTGACGTTTGTCGATATCAAAGTACACAACTCCTTATGTAGGGAACCGTAGTGACTTCATGTCTAAGAACTATTCATACCAACAGTCACATGAGAATGTTTATGACACTCATATAACAATCCATTAAATATTCTCATGACGGGTCATTCAGTATATATTCTCTAATATATATATACCTATATGTCAACCTGATATCACATATTAATGACTTGTGAGATTAAGTCATCCGTTGACCTACATGCTAGTCTCAACGCATTAATATTATCTTTGCATATTAATGATAGAGAGTGATAGAACTTTCGAGCCGCAAAAAACCGCTTTTTTGCTTTGCGGAAACCCCGAAGTTCTTAGCCACTGGATCCGTGCGAAGATAAAAATTTTCATGTACTTAGTTTTCTACTCTAGATCTACTTTAGATCTACATGTTAAGGAGTATACTTTTGAAGCGAAGCCCTTCGCAAATCCCGCTCGTCCAAGGTTCTTCGGATCTCAAGTGTGTTCAAGTGTACACACCTCTAGAAGTATCCACACGAACAAGAAGTGATTCTCAAACAACTCTAGATGGAGAAGAGAGCACCACAAGTGTGCTAGCACTCCCTAGGGCTCTTGGGTAGGATTGAAATAAGGTGATAAAAAAGAGAACGTAAGAAGAAGCAATGAATCTCATACACTCCTCTAAGTACCCTCCTTGTGACTTTCACTCCACCTTATCTTCTTGGAACTAAACTCACCTTCACCTTGGTTTGGAACTCACGGCCAACTCAAGAGAAGGAGGAAGAAGAAAACCAAGGAAGAAGATGCAACTCAAAATTACATTCAATGTCAATGAATCATGCATTCATATGGCCGGCCACATATGGAATGCCAAGGGTCTATGACTCTTGACATTCCATGCCTCTTGCTCTCCCTTGATGATGTCGAGATGATGTGGCAAGAATGTATTTGTTGCCCATGCCATGTAGGATGAGTCATCCTTCATGAAGAGGCATTTAGTCAAGTCAAACTTGATGTTTCAACTTCCCATTTGGTCAAGTCAAACTTGACCACACATCTTCCTTGTTGAGTTAAATCCAATCTTTGATTCAAGACAATTTCAATTTAATGAATCTCAATTCATTAATATAAATTGACTCAATGAATCAACTCTAAATTAGACTCATTCAACAATTGAATCTAATTGAGTCTAACTCAATAAGTCTAATTTGGATTACTCTTAATCCAATTTTGGTTCATCATATGAACCTAATCCAATTGGTTTATCATATGAACCTAATCTCCATCCACTTATTCTTTGTGTGTGACCCAATAGGTTCTTGTAATGTTGGCAATGTTTCTAAACCCATTTAGAAATATAAGTAATGAGCGGTATCTAGCAACACATCATTACTACCCAAGTTACAAGAATGTTGAGATCCAACATCACCTTTGTGACTACTAATTATGACCTTCACAATATATGACAATGTCCTTCTATCCTTGACATCTAGATTGATCAATTGAGGCATAGACCGTGTCATCCTCTAATCAATCTATAACTTGAACTCCAAGTAGACTCACTCTAATCAAATGAGCTCAATATCTCATATTGACTCACTTGGGCATGGTCATGCACTTAGTGGTCTCACTCTATCAAGAATCATGATATCACTCCCGTCATATGAGAGGGATAGATCCCATCTACATCACTCACATCCCTCCACATAATTTGTTACATACCCAGTAATCGCCTTTATAGTCCACCCAGTTAAGGGTGACGTTTGACAAATCCAAAGTATGCAACTCCTTATAGAGGGAACCATGGTGACTTCAGGTCCAAGGACTGATAGTCATACTAATAGTCACATGAGAAAGTATATGACACTCATATAACGATCCATGATACTTTCTCATGGCGGGTCATTCAGTATACATTCTCCAATGTATACCCATGTGTCAACTTGATATCTCTATATCCATGACTTGTGAGATCAAGTTATCGAGTTGACATACATGCTAGTCTCGTCGCATTAACATTGTCCCTGAATATTAATACTTGACTAGGAATGATTAAGAGTAGTGTTCTCTATATCATCTCACTATCGATTCAACCAATCGATTGATATAGATATGAACCTTCTACTTAAGGACGCTATTATACTTAGTTATTTGGCACCAATACAAGTAAGTATAATAACCATAATGAAATGTCTTTATAAGTATATAGGAATATGATACATCGAGTCCATACAATAATCATCATATGATTGACTTTAGGGCTCTAACTAACAATCTCCCACTAGCACTAGTGCCAATCAGTGTAGGCTCTAAGGCCCAATGACCTAGTGTGACCATCATGCTTTCTCTGTGCCAAAGCCTTGGTCATGGGATTAGCGATGTTAGCTTCTGTGGGTACTCTGCAAATCTTCACATCTCCTCTATCGATAATCTCTCGAATGAGATGGAAGCGTCGTAGTATGTGTTTGGTCCGTTGGTGTGAGCGAGGTTCCTTAGCTTGTGCAATTGATCCATTGTTGTTGCAATAGAGCTCTATGGGATCAGCTATGCTAGGAACCACCACAAGCTCAGTAATGAACTTGCGGATCTAAACTGCCTCCTTTACTGCTTCTGATGCAGCAATATACTCGGCCTCTATTGTAGAATCAGCAACTGTGTCCTGCTTTGAACTCTTCCAGCTCACAGCACCACCATTCAAGCAAAACACGAACCCAGACTGCGATCTATAATCATCCTGGTCAGTTTGGAAGCTGGCATCACTGTAACCCTTTATAGCTAGCTCGTCATCGCCTCCATATATCAAGAAATATTCTTTAGTCCTTCTCAAGTACTTAAGAATATTCTTGACCGCTATCCAGTGACCATCACCTGGATCTGACTCGTATCTGCTGGTCATGCTCAAAGCATACGAAACATCAGGATGAGTACATAACATGGCGTACATGATAGATCCTATGGCTGAAGCATAAGGGATCTTATCCATGCGGTCTCTCTCCTCTCTAGAAGAGGGACTTTGAGTCTTCGAAAGACTCATACCATGTGACATTGGCAGAAAACCTTTTTTGGAATTCTGCATAGCAAACCATAGTAATACATTGTCAATATATGTACTGTAACTTAGGCCAAGCAACCTCTTAGATCTATCTCTATAGATCTTTATGCCTAGAATACAGGCTGCTTCACCTAAGTCCTTCCTTGAGAAACAATTCCCTAGCCAATTCTTTACAGACTGCAGCAAAGGGATGTCGTTCCCAATGAGTAGTATGTCATCCACATACAACACAAGGAAGACAACTGTGTTCCCTACAACCTTCTTGTAGACACATGGTTCATCTTCATTCTTGATGAAACCAAATTGTTTGATCGCATCATCGAATCGAAGATTCTAGCTCCGAGAAGCTTGCTTTAGTCCATAAATGGACTTATGCAGCTTGCATACTCTGCCAATATGTTGTGGATCTACAAAACCCTCAGGTTGTGTCATGTACACATCCTCGAGCAAGTTTCCATTTAAAAACGCGGTTTTGACATCCATCTGCCAGATCTCATAATTGTGGTATGCTGCAATAGCAAGCAGATCCGAATGGACTTAAACATCGCTACTGGAGAAAAGGTTTCATTATAGTCAATACCATGAATTTGCTTGAAACCTTTTGCTACCAAACGACCCTTATATATAAGTTCATCCATGTCAGTCTTTCTCTTAAAGACCCACTTACACCCAATGGGTTTGACGCCTTCAGGTGGATCAACCAAAGTCCATACATGGTTGGTGTACATGGATTCCAACTCGGATCTCATGGCTTCTAGCCATTTCTCAGAATCTAGTCTCATCACAGCTTCCTGATAGGAGGTAGGCTTATTCACAACGAGCATAACGTCATCATGGTCAAACAAGAGAAATGAGTATCTCTCAGGCTAACGACGTACCCTATCAGACCTGTGAAGAGGTATGTCTAATTTAACTAGTTGTTGTTCCTCAACTCCTTGTGGAATAATCTCATCATCCACAACACTTTGTGGTTCCAGTTCAACTTCCATCAAGGTTTCAGTGCTATGGTCCATATCTTGAAATTCTTCAAGATTGAACGTACTCCCACTAGTTTTTCTAGAAACAAAGTCCCTTTCTAGAAATACTCCAGTCTTAGCCACAACTACTTTGTGTTGACTGAGAATGTAGAAGTAATATCCTTTCGTTTCCTTGGGATATCTAATAAAATAGCACTTATCGGATTTGGGTCCCAGTTTGTCCGAGACCTGACGTCGAACGTAAGCCTCACAACTCCAAATCCTCATAAAAGACACCTGGGCATATCTCCCAGTCCATATCCTATATGGTGTCTTTATCACAGCATTGGATGGAACACGGTTAAGTATGAAGGCTGCTGTGTCTAGAGCATAGCCCTAAAAAGATATAGGAAGATCTGTGTGACTCATCATAGATCGTGTTGGATCGAGACGCGCTAGAGGGGGGGTGAATAGCGCTCGCGGCTATTTTGATCGTATCGGAATCGTAAAACTATCAAAGTAAATATACGCAGCGGAAATAACGAATGCAATCACAGAGGGACACAAGAAGTTTTACTTCGTTCGGAGCCTAGGTCGACTCCTACTCGAAGGCCCGCGATCCTTGATCGCTTTCGGTGGGCAACACTTATAAGTACGAAAAGGAGTACAAGATTTACAATTAGTACAGTAATTAAAAACAAGTATACCGACGACAGAATCATAATCTCGAAGCTCCTGGTCGTCGTGGACTCGTAACAGCACTTCAGGGTCGTTGATTGAGCAGCACGCAGCACAAGGATCGCTTGGAAGTTGTTGTCCTTCAATGCTGCTCGAAGTCCCCTTATAAAGGGCATCCAAGGCGCCTTGAAGGCCTCTGAAGGCACCTTCAAGGCTCCGAGTCCACCGTGCAGATGAGCGCTGACCAGTTTGAGCTTATCACCTTTGAGGGCGCCTTCAAGGGCCTTCAAGGCGCCTTCCAAGGCGCCTCCAGAGCCAGCTGAGGCGCCTTCAACCCTATTTCGCGGCCAGGTCATCTTTTGTACCCGAGGCGCCTTCAAGCTCCATGGAGGCGCCTCGGACACTGTTCATCCGAGGAATTAGGTTGCTCCTTTGCACCTGCAAGATACGTTAGTTCCAAACACAATCCTGCAACACAAAGTTAGCACAAAACACATGATAAATAAAGTATAGACAGTCTCCGGACTGTCCGAGTCTGATTTCGGGTTTCCGACCGGAAACCCTAGGTCGACCCGACGCCTACTGTTCCCTCTACGGGGAACGCATCCTCACCTACTCCACTCAGGAGATTTTACCTGTTGCCAGTCGATCCTCCAGATCGACTGGACTTTTGCTCAGCACCCGATGCTTCCGGACTTTCTGCTGGACATCCGCTTCCCGGCCAATCCAGTCTTTCACCAGGAATTTCCACCTAGGGTTACCACCCCCTAGGACTTTTGCCTGAAGACATCGACCTACCAAGACTTTCCGCATAGAGTTACCACCCCCTATGACCTAGGGTTACTGCCCCCTAGGGTTTTCCCTTTGCCTAACCGCAGCTAGGACTTTCCTGACATCCTCAAGTAGACTTGTTAGACTACCAAACATCTTAACTTTGAATTCTTTGCCATTATCAAAACACGAGTTCGATCGTCGGATGCTTCCCGCACCAACAATCTCCCCCTTTTTGATTATGGTAACTCAAATTCAAAGTTAAGTAAACAAACGAATAGAAATTTTTAACACAGGCAAATCTGCTAAGTATAGATGTCCAAAATAACTAAAGTAAATTTGCCTTATATGCTCTCCCTTAACTTTTGCTCCCCCTTAACTTTTGCTCCCCCTTAACTTTTTGTTTTTACATTTTTGCTACTCTCCCCCTTTGCCATATATCAAAAATGGGTAATAATAAATGTTTGATTGGGTTGTACATGATTTTACTAAGGTTAACAGGTTAGCTAAGTTCAACAGGGTTTGAAAGTTAATGTCAATTGGAACTTAGTTTCAATAAAGTTTTAAGACAAGGTTATTCATTTAAGTTCAGTTGGTCCTTAAGTCCAAGCACAAGACATGTTCAATAGATTGATTTATTAGGTATCAGAGTCATAAAGAGCAAAAACATTCCTTAAGAAGAAAATTGAGTATCCCTTACCAACTGTCTAACCTTTAGTTACTTGCCGATAGTCTACAGGACAATAGCTTTCACTAGGTTAGTCAAGTTAAGTTATTTTGGTCCAGATAGACATGACTAGAGTTGGAGAACTTAACTTGATTAATGTTTATTGCATATTTAACGCCCAGACTCATATTGATGCACAGATATAAGCATTCTTGAGTCTAGGCTATACCCTATGCATCTCACGTCGTTCTATGTTTGTCAATCACAATCAAGGTAAACTTAGGTGCTTTGTGAGATGCTCTGGCTTAATTCTAGGGGAACATGATATCTAGGGGGAAAAACCTAGGCTAATTCCAGAATTTTAAAATCTAGGAAAAAAATTGGAGTTTTGAAAACTGTTTTTCCTAGAATTTAAAAAAAAAACAATAAAACCTATGCTCATAACACATAAAACTGAGTAATAATATGTCTAATCAATTTAAAGCATCCAAGATATACATCAAAAGCTGAGTAAGAGAAAGATCCCAGATGTCAATAATATGTCAAGGCAGGTGAACAGATAGAATCAAGCAGGTGGATCGTCGGCTGGAGGATCGGCTAGGTGCTGCTTAGGTGGTGGCTGAGGTTGTCCCTGACGCCGAAGCTCGCCTCGAAGAGATGCGAATCCAGCAGCTATCTCAGATCGCATAGTCCGAAGAAAACGATGCGTCTGTGTGGACTGGATCTCAAGTCGAGTGAGTCTATCCTCGACAGAGAGTGGTGCTGAAGATGACGGCCCAGCTGAAGAGGAGGGTCCGGCAAAGGTGGAAGGATCTGCGAAGAAGTCCTCTGCCAGGAAATCTGGCCACTCTTCATCTGCATCAGGTGCGCCCTCGGCCTCTGGAGCACCAGGGGCAGCAGCTGGTGGTGGTCGGCCCTTCCAGGCCAGAATCCCCTCGGCAGTGATCTCTGCCCCTGCTAATCTAAGGCTAAGCTGACCGACCTCATCATAGAGGGTAAGTGGGATGAGAACCCCTCTAGTAATGTCTATCCTAGAGCTAGAGAATATCTGGGTCAGGATATGACAATAAGGCATATGAATTACTCCAGATGTGGCTGTGTTAGATGCAAGGATAATATTATGAAACATATTGATGTGCGTAGATTATATACTCTTTTATGCATGTTTTTACGCACATTTACATACTTTGAGCATGCTTGATCTATGCATTTTTATACTTCCAGCTTTCCTTTTAGCATATTTACTCTTTTTGTGCATTTTGTAAGAGTCGATTTGGTGAAGAATCTACATCTTGGGCATGCATTGGAGGAAACGAAGGGAGAAAGCACGGGCGTGACTCACGGCCATGAGATCATGGCCGTGTGAACCTCACACGGCCGTGTCAAGATTTGAAGCCAACCAGAGCAGAAGCCTTACATGGCCGTGTGGATCTACACGGCCGTGTGAGACTTCCAGAGACCAAGCAGGCTGTGGCCGTGTGCACCACACGGCCGTGTAGCATTTCCAGAGAGCAGAGGGGTTCTGGCCACACGGGGCCGTGTGGCGCCCGATTCCCTCCTCTATTTAAACCCTTCTTCATGAATTGAAAGGGGATCTCTCCCCCTTTGGGAGAAAGCAAGATTTGGTGGTTTCCTCCCATTCTTGGGAGGATTTCTGGGCGATTCTAAGGGAGATCTCGACGATTTCGACTCCGGAGCGTGGATTGGATCCGAAGACGAAGCTTCTTTGTAGATAAGTTTTCTCTTTTCCCCTCTTCTTGTTTTCTTGGATTGGGGATTCAAGGAATGCTTGTAATCTCTATTCTTTCGGGTTTTCTTCCTCGATTCATGGAGTAGATCTTGTATTCTAGGATTAAGGGAGTATTTGTATGATGGATTGATGTAATCTCTTATGGATTTGCCATCTTCTTGTTTCAATGACATTATCTTGCTTGTATCAATTAGATCTTGAATGATTGATGGTGGTTTGTGCTTAATTCTCATTCTTGATTGATTGTTTGGATTTCTTATGGACTTGGTAAGGATAAACTCTCACTCGATCATCCGAGGGATCCATGTGACAAGTGCAAGCCCGTGTAAGGACGTTTGAGAGATAATCTTGAAGAGGAAATAGGAATATTCAAGAGAGTAGGATGGATTCTATGATTAGCTTCTTGTATCTTTATAGATTAATAAGTTGTGGGCTTCTATGTTGATATCCGAGGAAGGCATAGTAATAGGTGCGCTTATGTGTAAGGACAACGTAGGTTCATGTCTAATTAATCCTATTTAGATACATTTCTCAGTCCTTAGCCGGTTGTCTATTGCAAGAGGGAACCGACAACTTTCTACATGTTTGGAAATTGTGGAATAAGAATTGGTGAACCATTTACATTCAAGAAATCTTACAAAGAAACCGAAACTCCTAGAATCTCCCTTTATCATAACCCAAAACACTAAACTCTTGTTTGTTGATCTCTAATATTAGATTTGTTTACCTTTACTTTGCTTTTGAAACGATTGGATAGTTGTTTAGCTAATTCGCATTGAGACATTTCTAGTGCTTATTCCAGTCCCTGTGGATACGATAATCTTTTATATTACTACATTCGTACACTTGTGGGCGTGTTGCCGGGGACTGCGCTATAACATTAGGAATTATCAATTGAGTTAGACTAAACATAATTTTTTTTTTCTTTTGATTTGCATAGTTATAACTAATTGTTAGAATTCTGTTTTCGTAAGTTTTTCCTTTCTTGAATAACATTCTTGATAACTCTTTTTGTTGGAATTCTAATTCTAATTCTAACTTTGCATTCTTGATTTCTAGTACTCTAATCTAACTTTTCTCTGTTTTCTCTTTTGATCTTGTTTTTTTTCTTTTCTTTTGTAAACATATCTTGCAATTTTTAGCATATGAATTATTCTAGATATTTTTCTTTTTCCTTTTATCTTTTCTTTCTTGTTTTCATTATGCACTTTCTTTCTTGCAATTTAAATTCTGCATTTGCTTTCTTGCTTTTCATATTGCATTTTATTTCTTGTTTTTGATTCTTGATAATTTTCTTTTTCTTCTTGAATATCCATGAGCACTAACATGTCAAGCAGGCCCATGAGAAATTTTTCTACACCCTTTTCTGCAAGATTTTTATCTCCCATTGTGCAACCTCAAATTGAAGCAGAAAGTTTCCAACTAGACCCAAAGATAATTTTCATGATACAAGGTCACAAATTTGGAGGAGAAGTATCAGAAAGTCCTTATCTGCATCTTGAAACATTTTTAGAGTTTTGTGATTTGGTGAAATGTGAAGGAGTATCAGCAAATGCAGTTCGATTTATGACATTTCCTTTCAGTATCAAGGATAAAGCAAGGACTTGGCTATATTCTCTCTGTCCTCAAAGCATCACAAGTTGGGAACAATTGGAGAAGCAATTTCTAAATCATTTTTTCCCTCCTAGTAGAACGGTGTATATGAGGAATTGCATAACAAATTTTGCTCAGGGATATGGAGAATCATTATTTGAAGCATGGGATAGATTCAAGAGTCTTCAAAGACAGTGCCCTCATCATGGTTTTGAAAAATGGTTGATTTTGCACATATTCTATGGGGGAATTTCTTTCTCAGACAAGAGTTTATTGGATTCATCAGCTGGAGATTCTTTTATGGACAAAAGTGTAGATGAAGCTTATTCATTAATTGATCAAGTGACATTGAACCTCCATGAATGGTCGAACAAAAGTTGGATGGAATTTCCCTCAGATATTCAAAAAGTGCAAGCTATAAATGTAAGAGAGCATGTCAAACAAAATGAAATTCAACCACCTAAAAATGTTGAAATTCACAAGTCACAGAGTGAGGAGTTCAAACATTTGGGGCAAAGCTTGATAGTATTGTTTCAAAATGGTTTAAAGAAGATCCCCCTCCTACACAGTCAAGATCCAATGAAAAGTGTGATGATGTTGGGTTGAGAAGTGGAAAAAATCATGAAGAACTTCTGAAGAACGACATGTTTAGAATTGAGGAGAAGAATAATAGAAGATCACAAGAACTCAGTTCCATTTCTCTGGGAAGTTCCCAAAGGCCAGAAGTACCTTTCCCTCAACGATTAATCACACCAACATTAGATAAGCAAGTTGGACCTCCTCCAAAAGCCCAAAGGGAATTTCGGAAACAGCGAGTTCAGTCTCTCCCCGGACCCTCACTACAGGTTCCTTTTCCACAAAGGTCACTGGCGGTAAATGCACATAAAGCCTTCGCCAAAACCTGTGACACTAATATGGTTGAGTGTAGATTTTTGAATATATATGAAGATGAAGATTTTTCAGATGAGGATTTTATTGATAATGTAGTGGTAAATAAGTTTTCAGATCTATCTCAAAATTTTATAAGGTGTTATAGTGACATTGAATTTTCAGATGATGAATGTGATGTGGTAGATCAACTTAAAACTGCAAGTGAAGTTATTGATCCTCTTGTTATTGATTCTCCTATTGAGGACATAGATGTTGGTTTATTTTTTGATGTATGTGTTGATGATGATGATATGGAAGTGTAGGGAGCTGTGTTGTGGAAGCAGCATCTCAAGGATCACCACCTTTGTCAAGACAACCCTTAGAGGTTTTAAGAATTGATCATGTTGTGGAACAATGTGTAGGGACTTATACAGAGCTAGTAGAGTCTCGAGAATGACCATCATTGATATCATCAACACCTAAGCTAGAGCCAGAACCATCATTTGATTCAGAGGAAGTCACATCTACATGTTTAGAAATTTCAGGTATTTCTCAACAAGGTAAGGTTAGTATTTCTTGTGATCTTTTGGAAAACTTTATGGAGGTACCTATAATTGACTTTGTTGGATGTGATTCAGTTTTTATTACTTATTCATCTTATCTTGATATGGTTCTAGCTCTATACTATATAACATGCTTGTGGGAGATTTGTTTTTCTTTTGGATGTGCAGATTTCACATGGCCCAATAATTGGAAGCTCAATCTGAACCGTCTTCGACCACCTGAAAAAATTTCCAAGAAGACGAAGATGGAGAGAGTTATACTTTACTTTGTAGTTCCTTTGATGAAAGCTCCCTCCATAATAAGAGCCCTTGGTAGGAGGGTTCTAAAATATCTTACCCCTCCAAGAGCAAGATTTAGATGAATCTAATGAGGTGGTCGAGCTAATGACCTTAAACAAGCGCTTCTTGGGAGGCAACCCAAGTTCATTTTCCTTATTTTCTTTTATGTCTTTAGTTCTCTCTTTATAATAAACATGTATCCTCTACTTAATTTTTCTTGTCTATCTTATTGTTGTAGAATTCAAAGTTGTGGAGGAATGTGAGTATTGGATGGAGGAGTATCTTTAAAAACATGAACGTCAACCATTTGGAGCTCATCACTTGGTAACTTCTTTTAAAATCTCCTCCACATTGTTTTTAGTTTTCATTGGGACAATGAAAAATTTAAGTCTGGGGGGATGCATTTGATTTGCTTTGTTTGTTTTTGTTTTTGCTTATGTCTTGCATTGTGTTTTGATTTTTTGTGGCATACATCTTGAGAACATCAAATCTTCACTTATATGCTTTCTTGGATTCAAGCGAAATGTTAGCACGATTATTGTCTCGATTCATGATGTTCGCATGATGCTACTAGTAAACTTTGTGTAGTTCTTTTTTCTATCTTGGGAAGCATTAATAAGCTAAGAATCTTATGGTGATGAGTTTTAGTTTTGGTTCAACCGTAAGGATTTTATCTTCACTACACTTGTGCTTGATGATTGAATAGTTGATGTCATTGAAATAGTCATGATTCATCTTGTTTGCTTAGTACTTGGTTTCCATGGTGATTTCTCAACTTTCATTTTGGTTACTGGATGAGTCTCAAATCATTAAAGCTCATTTGGAAAAATCAAAATATCCCAACATGTGTGCTAAAAGTACATTTGTGAATAAGTTTTGCACAATGCAAACACTTATAAAAAAAAAAAAAAAACACAATAAGGGATATAAAAAACAGTTGTCATGAGTGGAATCTAGCAAGTCACCCCTTTGAGACCGAGTTAGGTTACTGGGGAAATGACTGTTTAGCTTCTCTTGAGATTGAGCACACCTTTGAGACCTTGGGTTAGTTGAGAAATATGAACCAAGTGAATGGTAAGTAAGTGTCTATCACTGGTTACTTGTCTTTCACTGGAAACATTAGGAATTCAAATTTGATAACGACTTGACTAGGACATGGATTGAAACTTGAAGGGTGTTGAGTTACTTTTACACTGCGCACAAGATTCTTATGCTTGAACCATACTTTACTTGTTTCCATGATCATGCTTGTTAATGAAACTTTTTGATAGAATTAGGAAAGTGCACTGGGTTTTATGAATGTGTTGTAGAACATATGAATTTAGACTGCAGCATTTTGCTTGAGGACAAGCAAAGGTTTAAGTCTGGGGGTGTGATGTGCGTAGATTATATACTTTTATGCATGTTTTATGCACATTTACATACTTGAGCATGCTTGATCTATGCATTTTAACTACTTTCCTTTTAGCATATTTACTCTTTTGGTTCGGAGATCTGCTTTTTGTGCATTTTCTGTACACAGGAGTCGATTTGGTGAAGAATCTACATCTTTGGGCATGCATTGGAGGAAACGAAGGGAGAAAGCACCGGGCCGTGTACCTCACACGGCCATGCACTGGGATGGAGCTCGGGCCGTGTGGAGTTTGGCACCAACAGAAGAGGAAGATGACATGGCCGTGTGAACCTCGCACGGCCGTGTCAAGATTTGAAGCCAACCAGAGCAGAAGCCTTACATGGCCGTGTGGATCTACACGGCCGTGTGAGACTTCCAGAGACCAAGCAGGCTGTGGCCGTGTGCACCACACGGCCGTGTATCATTTCCAGAGAGCAGAAGGGTTCTGGCCGTGTGGAGTCACACGGCCATGTCACGGGGCCGTGTGGCGCCCGATTCCCTCCTCTATTTAAACCCTTCTTCATGAATTGAAAGGGGATCTCTCCCCCTTTGGGAGAAAGCAAGATTTGGTGGTTTCCTCCCATTCTTGGGAGGATTTCTGGGCAATTCTAAGGGAGATCTCGATGATTTCGACTCCGGAGCGTGGATTGGATCCGAAGACGAAACTTCTTTGTAGATAAGTTTTCTCTTTTCCCCTCTTCTTGTTTTCTTGGATTGGGGATTCAAGGAATGCTTGTAATCTCTATTCTTTCGGGTTTTCTTCCTCGATTCATGGAGTAGATCTTGTATTCTAGGATTAAGGGAGTATTTGTATGATGGATTGATGTAATCTCTTATGGATTTGCCATCTTCTTGTTTCAATGACATTATCTTGCTTGTATCAATTAGATCTTGAATGATTGATGGTGGTTTGTGCTTAATTCTCATTCTTGATTGATTGTTTGGATTTCTTATGGACTTGGTAAGGATAAACTCTCACTCGATCATCCGAGGGATCCATGTGACAGGTGCAAGCCCGTGTAAAGACGTTTGAGAGATAATCTTGAAGAGGAAATAGGAATATTCAAGAGAGTAGGATGGATTCTATGATTAGCTTCTTGTATCTTTATAGATTAATAAGTTGTGGGCTTCTATGTTGATATCCGACGAAGGCATAGTAATAGGTGCGCTTCTGTGTAAGGACAACGTAGGTTCATGTCTAATTAATCCTATTTAGATACATTTCTCAGTCCTTAGCCGGTTGTCTATTGCAAGAGGGAACCGGCAACTTTCTACATGTTTGGAAATTGTGGAATAAGAATTGGTGAACCATTTACATTCAAGAAATCTTACAAAGAAACCGAAACTCCTAGAATCTCCCTTTATCATAACTCAAAACACTAAACTCTTGTTTGTTGATCTCTAATATTAGATTTGTTTACCTTTACTTTGCTTTTGAAACGATTGGATAGTTGTTTAGCTAATTCGCATTGAGACATTTCTAGTGCTTATTTCAGTCCCTGTGGATACGATAATCTTTTATATTACTTGCGACATTTCCGTACACTTGCGGAGCGTAACACATATGGAGGGCTATGTCTATATCCAGGTGCTGGGTGAGGGCGTACAAGAAAAACGAGTGGGACGGTCGCATCGTCGAGACATCCCGAGTTGATAAGGGTAGAATACAGGCTGTCAGGACTCTGTACATAGCATAATCCTGAACTCGAAGAAGAGTGGATCTGAACTCAGTCAGGCCTAAGGGTCTCTCCTCCCCATAGAAATGCATGTAAATGTCGTCTAATGTAACGTGGGAATAGGGGGCACCAAAAGGTAGAGGCCTACTCGGATAACATAAAAATGTACACTCAGACTCCCTAATCTCTAAGCTGGTGCGAAGTAGTGATGGAGTGAACTAAATGTCTGTACCTCCTACCCTGGTGGTATAAGTTCTATCATCAACCTTTTCAAGGTTGTGATAGAACTGGGCACATAGGTCTTGATTGACAGTTGTGGTGCAATCAACCAGTTTATCTAAATGATAATGGGTTATCATTTGGATAGTGGGTTGACAATTTTGTGACAAAAACTCCCTACCAATATATCTAGGTTTGATTGACTCAAAGGTAAACCTAGAGAAATCTATCCTATGTTGTTCCGAGGGGAATCTCGGATCCGTGGAAGGGGCCCGTGCTGGTGTGGTATCCACAATACGACGCTTCCTATTATGCAAGAAAAATTGCAAAACTAAAAAATATAGGATTTAAGCACTTAAAGAAGGGTTTAGATTGTACCTAGGAGGCATAGCTTGGATTTAAAGGGAAGGAGATAGGTAGAAGGCGCCTTGGTTGGGAAGAAACCGAAGAGATCGGTGGCTTGCGGCGAGACACGAACAGAAGCAAAAATGCTTCTGTTCGTGACAAAAGAGAGGTTTTAAGGCGCCTTAAGTGAGCGGCGGGAAATTTCCCGCCGCTGCTTGAGGGCGCCTCCTCTTAGATGGAGGCGGCTTCGGATGCTATGTGTCCCAATATTTTTTTTTTTTTAATCGACACATTCTTTAAGGTTTAGTTTTGATAAAAACAATATGGTTTTAGAAAATTAAGTTTTAAAATCATTTTGAAATTTAAGTTTTTCAAATAATTTTGAAATTTAAGTTTTTCAAATAATTTTGAATTTTAAGTTTTTCAAATAATTTTAAGTTTAAAATAATTTTGAAATTGATTTTGAAAATTTTTTTAAATAATTTTGAAGTTGATTTTGGAAAGATTTTTTAAATAATTTTGAAATTAATTTTGAAAATATTTTTTAAATAATTTTGAAATTGATTTTGAAGAGTTTTTTAAATAATTTTGAAATTGATTTTGAAAAGTTTTTAAAATAATTTTGAAGTTGATTTTGGAAAGATTTTTTTAAATAATTTTGAAAACATTTTTTAAATATTTTTGAAATTAATTTTGAAAACATTTTTTAAATAATTTTGAAATTGATTTTGTTTCTTAGTCATCTCACCCGGTCTAAATTGTCAATCAGGGAATCCTATAATTGATGTGAGATGATTTATTGTTGAATTCAAGGGTCTGGTTTAACTTTGTGTTAGATTCAGGTTTAGCTTTGGGTTCAACAAGTAAGCATTCTTTGGATAAACTTCTGGGTTATGGTGAGTCACAAGGAGCTCATTAAAGTAACCATGCCTTCGAGGTTTTCCAAATAGTCCTACCCATTGAACTTAATACTAAAACTTGGTCTAACTAGTTAGGATCCATTTAAGGGTAGCTTCGGTTAGTTCCACTTGGCCAAATGCACCAGGTCGAAGCCATATCTTCCTAGACATGCGATGCCCAAGCTTCCCTAACGTACTATCATCCAAAAACTTCACCAGTACTGTGGTTCAAGTTAAACTTATCCCGTTTTAATCTAACCTTAATTACCCTACCGGGTAATCTATTCTTGTTTTACCCATTTTGGATAGATTAGGTTCAGTTACCTTATCGGGTAGTTCAGTTGGAGGTGCCAGCTAGTTTGGATCCTCCATCTAGTTTTCAATTTAATTTTGAATTTTTAGTTTAATTTCGAATTTTAAATTTTGAATTTTTTTATTTAATTTCGAATTTTAATTTAATTTCGAATTTTAAATTTAGAATTTGATTTTTTAATTTTTAATTTTTAATTTAATTTCGAATTTTAAATTTAGAATTTGATTTTTAATTTTTAATTTTTAATTTAATTTCGAATTTTAAATTAAGATCGTTTTCATTTTAGCTTTCCCTGGATCACGGCCTCGATATGGTCTGTTGAGGTAGTATATTTGATCCTTCGGAACCCAGTATTGGCCAAGTCCAATTTGATTGATCAATTTGGACTTGGGGACCCATGCTTGGACTGATTTACTACTTTGTTTGTTTATTAAAGATAAATAAGATTTATATTTCCTTTTATTTTTATATCCTAGCCCAGTTCTATTGTAGACGGCTCTTTGTGTCCCAAGAATTAGATCCAAATTCTTGGAGCCCAGAGAGAACTTTTCTAAAGTAATTTTTAAATCTTTTAACTGATTTTTCAGATTTGAATTTTCTTTCTCAAGTTCTTGTACTTGAGTTGAATCTTCAATTAAAGATGTTGAGTTAGTTACTCCTTTAAGGATGGTTACTTCTTTTAAAAGTGACTTAATTTTCAAATTTGACTTGGCTAATTTGCGAAGTAAATAATTGACTAAATTATTAAGCCTAGGAATACTTACAGCGGAGTCTGGCCCTTCGGAAACGGATGCGGATCCGTGGCTTTGCTCAGAGTCGGCTTCTGACTCGCTCTCGGATTCGCTGATCTGGTCCCGGGCCATCAATGCGAGTAAACTCGTTTGGTCGAGTTCGTCGTCTTCGTCCTCCGAAGAAGATTCGTCCCAAGTTGCCTTTAGTGCCTTCTTTCTTCTTTGCTTCTTGGCTTCCTTCGGGCAGTTGGCTTTTATATGCCCCTTCTGGTTGCTCCCGTAGCAAGTGACTTCGTACTTTGCCTTTGAGTTCTGTTGAACCTCCTTGGATTGAACTGCCTTCTTTAGATCTTTCTTGTTGAATCCCTTCTTCTTCTTGTAGAGCTTCTTCACGAGATTTACTAGTTCGCTGGTCAGTTCATCCTCTGAATCTTCTGAGTTGGGTTCGTCTTCTGATTCCGATTCAATCTTTCGCCGTACTCTTGATTCCCTTGTTCGACTTTTACCTGCAACCAAAGCAATGCCCTTCTCGGATGGCTGTGCATTAGTTTGTTCATGGAGTTCAAATTTACTAAATAATTCGTCTAATTTTAAGGAAGACAAATCCTTAGAGACTTTGTAGGCATCTACCATTGATGCCCACAATGAGCTCCTAGGAAATGAGTTAAGAGCATACCTTATTATATCTCTGTTTTCTACCTTTTGCCCGATTCCATGAAGAGAGTTCAGAATATCTTGGATTCGAGCGTGTAGAGAACTTGCCGTATCGCCTTCCTGCATTTTCAAATTGTATAATTTGTTAAGTAACAGATCACGCTTACTTACCTTGGTTTCCGAGGTGCCCTCGTGAAGTTCGATCAGCTTCTCCCATAGTTCCTTTGCGGAGGAGAATGGACCGACTCTGTTGAGCTCTTCTTTGGTCAGACCGCACTGGATGGTGCAGGTGGCTTTGGCGTCGGCTTCCACTTTTCTGATAAATGCGGGCTCCCAGTTCTCACAGGATGTAGGCTTACCGTCTGTACCAGTTGGTAGTTGCAGTCCTGTTTTGACGATCATCCAGGTGTCGAACTGGATCTTTAGATATATCTCCATTCGCCCCTTTCAATATCCGAAGTCTTCTCCGGAAAATAATGGGGGACGAACGGTGCTATATCCTTCTTGTTGGGCCATTTAGATCTACAAAAAAAATAGAAACAACAAGATCTATTCCAAGACTAAGTCTTGGATTAGTAGTGCGGGAGGAAGGAAAAAATAATAGGCTCAAGTGGTATTGACCAACTTTGAGCAAAAAATCGATTCGTAAAAAGAAATTAGAATATAGCTATGAGGCTAAATTCTAATCGACTCCGAACAAAACCACGAAAAAATTGTCTCGAATAGTGGTTGCACTGATTCAAGACGACCCCGCTCTGATACCAATTGTTGGATCGAGACGCGCTAGAGGGGGGGAGGGGTGAATAGCGCTCACGGCTATTTTGATCGTATCGGAATCGTAAAACTATCAAAGTAAATATACGCAGCGGAAATAACGAATGCAATCACAGAGGGATACAAGAAGTTTTACTTCGTTCGGAGTCTAGGTCGACTCCTACTCGAAGGCCCGCGATCCTTGATCGCTTTCGGTGGGCAACACTTATAAGTACGAAAAGGAGTACAAGATTTACAATTAGTACAGTAATTAAAAACAAGTATACCGACGACAGAATCGTAATCTCGAAGCTCCTGGTCGTCGTGGACTCGTAACAGCACTTCAGGGTCGTTGATTGAGCAGCACGCAGCACAAGGATCGCTTGGAAGTTGTTGTCCTTCAATGCTGCTCGAAGTCCCCTTATAAAGGGCATCCAAGGCGCCTCCAGAGCCATCTGAGGCGCCTTCAACCCTGTCCACCGTGCAGATGAGCGCTGACCAGTTTGCGCTTATCACCTTTGAGGGCGCCTTCAAGGACCTTCAAGGCGCCTTCCAAGGCGCCTCCAGAGCCAGCTGAGGCGCCTTCAACCCTGTTTCGCGGCCAGGTCAGCTTTTGTACCCAAGGCGCCTTCAAGCTCCATGGAGGAGCCTCGGACACTGTTCATCCGAGGAATTAGGTTGCTCCTTTTCACCTGCAAGATACGTTAGTTCCAAACACAATCCTGCAACACAAAGTTAGCACAAAACACATGATAAATAAAGTATAGACAGTCTCCGGACTGTCCGAGTCTGACTTCGGGTTTCCGACCGGAAACCCTAGGTCGACCCGACGCCTACTGTTCCCTCTACGGGGAACGCGTCCTCACCTACTCCACTCAGGAGATTTTACCTGTTGCCAGTCGATCCTCCAGATCGACTAGACTTTTGCTCAGCACCCGACGCTTCTGGACTTTCTGCTGGACATCCGCTTCCCGGCCAATCCAGTCTTTCACCTGGTTCGCGACACCAGGACTTTCCACCTAGGGTTACCACCCCCTAGGACTTTTGCCTGAAGACATCGACCTACCAAGACTTTCCGCATAGGGTTACCACCCCCTATGACCTAGGGTTACCGCCCCCTAGGGTTTTCCCTTTGCCTAACCGCAGCTAGGACTTTCCTGACATCCTCAAGTAGACTTGTTAGATTACCAAACATCTTAACTTTGAATTCTTTGCCATTATCAAAACACGAGTTCGATCGTCGGATGCTTCCCGCACCAACAGATCGCACAATATTTAATAGGGTACGATTCCTCCTTTCAGATACACCATTCCACTGTGGTGTTCCAGGAGGAGTGAGTTGGGATAGAATTCCACACTCAGCTAGATAGTCACGAAACTCATGGCTAAGGTATTCATCACCTCGATCTGATCGAAGTGTCTTAATACTTTTGCCAAGCTGGTTTTGTACTTCATTCTTGAATGCTTTGAACTTTTCAAAGGATTCAGACTTATGTGTCATCAAATACACATAACCATATCTACTGAAGTCATCAGTAAATGTAATGAAATACCTATAACCACCTCTGGCTGTGACATTGAAAGGGCCACATACCTCATTATGTATAAGTCCTAGCAAGTCAGTCGCACTTTCGCTGTGTCCACTAAAGGGAGTCTTGGTCATCTTGCCCAGTAGGCATGACTCGCATGTCTCATATGATTCAAAATCAAATGAGTCCAGTAAACTATCTTTATGGAGCTGGGATAAGCGTTTGTCATTTATATGACCTAAGCGACAATGTCAGAGATAGGTTTGGTTCATTTCATTTGACTTGAACCTTTCGGTACTTATGTTATAGATGGGGTTCTCTAAGTCTAGAATATAGAGTTCGTTCATCAGAGGTGCACTACAATAGAACATATCATTTAAATAGACAGAATAATATTTGTTCTTTATTATAAACGAAAAACCTTTCTTGTCTAAATAAGAAACTGAAAAATGTTCTTAGTAAGACCAGACACATAACAACATTCATCTAATTCTAGTACAAGCCCAGAGGGTAGAGATAGAAAGTAAGTTCCTACAACAACAGCAGCAACCCTTGCTCCATCGCCTACTCGTAGGTCTATCTTGCCCTTCGTCAATGTCCTGCTATTTCTCAGCGCCTGTACATTAGTACAAATGTGAGAAGCACACCTAGTATCTAATACCCACGATGAAGAAATAGAGAGATTGACTTCTATAACATGTATACCTGAAGTAGAAATCTTATTTCTCTTTTTCTTAAGATCTTTTAGGTATCCTTTGTAGTTCCTCTTCCAGTGCTCTGCTTGTCCTTGATATAGTTGACGAAGATGTTTAACTATATCATAAGCAGTCATCAACTCGTGTTGCTTCTGAAGCTCAGAGTTCATGGTTGTGAGAATGAGGCATGACACATCTAATGACTCATCTTGATGCTTCTTATAAGCATCTCGGTTTGCTCGCGTGGCAGTGGCAGGAGGTGCCTCGGGAATGGGCTTCTCCAAGACGTACAGTTTTCTTTCTTGTGTGAGAACAATTCTTAGATTCCTGTACCAGTCGAGGAAATTAGCTCCATTGAGCTTGTCCTTGTCAAGGACAGAATGCAGGGAGAAGGTGTTCATGTTTGTCGACATGACAATCTACAACAAAAATAATGCAGAAAATTAATATCATATTCCAACTAGCATTTAATTAGGCCTTTAATTAAATGATGCTCCCACTGAATTATAGAACTTTTATAGAATCAAGTCATGGATGTGGTCAAACCACACTTACTAGATTCTAACCAACTAGCTATAATTCTTGCGGGACAAGATCCACATCATACTACGCCTTGAGTTAGCATTGGCTAAATCGCCCAAGACTTAGTATGATCGGTAGATAACGAATTTACCAATTACATCTCTAAGCAACTCTTGTTTATAGGATCAAAAATCTTATTTGTAAGTTAGAGCCCTAGAGCCAATCATATGATAATTGTTGTATGGACTCATTGTATCATATTCCTATGTATATAAAGGCATTTATTTTGGTTATTGTACTTACTTGTATTGGTGCCAAATAACTAAGTATAATAGCGTCCTTGAGTAGAAGGTTCTTATCTATATCAATCGATTGGTTGAATCGATAGTGAGATGATATAGAGAACACTACTCTTAATCATCCCTGGTCAAGTATTAACATTCAGGGACAATGTTAGTGCGATGAGACTAGCATGTAGATTAACTCGATGACTTGATCTCACAAGTCATGGATATAGAGATATCAAGTTGACACATGGGTATGCATTGGATAATGTATACTGAATGACCTGCCATGAGAAAGTATCATGGATCGTTATATGAGTGTCATATACTTTCTCATGTGGCTATTAGTATGACCATTAGTCCTTGGACCTGAAGTCACCATCGTTCCCTACATAAGGAGTTGCATACTTTGGCTTCGTCAAACGTCACCCGTAACTGGGTGAACTATAAAGGCGATTACTGGGTATGTAACAAATTATGCGGAGGGATGTGAGTGATGTAGATGGGATCTATCCCTCCTATATAACGGGAGTGACATCGTTATTCTTGATAGAGTGAGACCACTAAGAGCATGGTCATGCCCAAATGAGTCAATATGAGATATTGAGCTCATTTGATTATAGTGAGTCTACTTGGAGTTCAAGATTTAGATTGATCAGAGGATGACACCGTCTATGCCTCAAATTGATTAATCTAGATGTCAAGGATAGAAGGACATTTGTCATATATTATGAAGAGTCACAATTAGTAGTCACAAAGGTGATGTTGGATCTCAACATTCTTGTAACTTGGGTAGTAATGATGTGTTGCTAGATACCACTCATTACTTATGCTTCTAAATGGGTTTAGGAGCATTGCCAACGTTACAAGAACCTATAGGGTCACACACAAAGGGCAATTAGATGGAGATTAGGTTCATATGATGAACCAAGAGGGTTAGGTTCATGTGATGGACCAAATTGGATTAAGAGTAATCCTAATTAAGCTAATTGAGTTGGACTCAATTTGGTTCATGTGTTAAATGAGTCTAATTAGATTTGGATTCATTGAGTCAATGTAATTCAATGGATATAGATTCATTAAATTGAATTGGTTTGAATCAAATGGTTATATTTGATCAACCATGGGAGAGAAGAGGTCAAGTTTGACTTGACTTGAGAAGGGAAGATGAAAGGTCAAGTTTGACTTGACCAATGCCACCTCATTTGTGAGTTGGCATAGAGCGGGCCAATGATGATGTTCCACATCATCAAGGATAGTACATGTGTGTGCCACCTCATGAGGGAGATCAAGAGTTGTGACTCTTGGTATTCCATGGAGTTTAAAAGTCCTCATGAAGTGGTCGGCCACATTATTGTGTGGGTTATAATTTTTGTGCTCATTCACTCCTTCTTCCTCCTCTCATCTTCTTCTTTCCCTCTCCTCCACTTTGGTCGAAACCTCCTTGAGTGCTAGCACACTTAAGAGGTTTTTCTTCACCTAATTGTTCGTGTGGATACACATAGAGGGGTGTTCACTTGACACCCTTGAGATCCGGCATCTTCTTGGACGAGCGGGATAAGCAAAGGGCTTCACATCAAAGGTATAAATCTCTACCATGTAGATCTAGAGTAGATCTAGGTTAGAAAACATGTACACAAAATTTTTATCTTCACACGGATCCGGTCGTATGGGACTTCGGGGTTTCCGCAACGCAAAAAGCGGTTTTTGCGGTTCGAAAGTCCCAACAGTGGTATCAGAGCCACGTGCGAAGCGTGTACATGTTTTATTTTGGTTTTTATGAAAAACTACAGATCTGTAAGTTTCTGTATATTTACTATTTTTATGTTTTTTATGGGTATTTGTCTCGTAGAAGCGAACCAACAAGTGTTTGGTCACTTGTAGGCTTCGACTACCGAGAAACACCTTCCGAAACGATAAGGTCTCGCCCAAAATATTTTGGGACAGCGGCTAAACGCGTTGTAAGATCATCGTGGGACACTCGTGAGACTCATTTCGTGAGAAGGGGCGCTGCCCCTAACCCCGCAAGGGGCATTGTCTAGCGATCGCACCCGAAAATCGCTAAACGGGACCGCCGAGAAGTTGTGACTCATAAAATCATAAAATTAATAGTAAAATTATAGAAACTTATGGAAATTATATCATTTAGAATTATTTATAATTTTTGTGATGGTCATGGCCCAACTACCCAATAAGATTGGACAAAATGTGTTGTAATTCATATTATGGCCTGCGCGCCATTTTGTGTGATGTGCGTGTTGTATTTTCTATGCGACCTGCGTGTCGTGCCTTTCTATATTTTAATATTCCTATTGTAAAATAGTTTTAGACTCAAATGTAACTCGAGTTTCAAATTTGTAATGTACAAAATTGGAGCGGTGGAAGGTCCACTCGAGGAGGAGTTACGAGGAGGGTGCGAGCAACACATAGCAGTCAAAGGGAGGAGCTTGGAGAAGCTGTTGACCCTAGGTTGACCATATGATTTTCTCATTGGCTTGAGAAGATCGTAGTAGGGTCATGACTAATCACAATTTAATTAATTGCTTGTGTATGTGTATGTGATGCATGCTAGAGTAGAGTAATTAATTAGTACATTAACGATTAGATTAGATCTAAATCGCGTATATGATACACCACGATTAGATTAGATCTAAATCGCGTATGATACACATCAACGATTAGATTAGATCTTAATCGCGTCAACTCAAAATGCCTACCATGCTGTGATACCCATCACTACCTTGATCACATGTTGTTGTTGAATCTGCCAAAGCAGAGCAACGCATATTATCTTGGTAGGGTGCGGAGGGACAATTTTGGTCCCACCTATCGATGCCTGGGTGAGTACAAACTCAATCAGATTGAGTAAAACTAGTTAAAGTCAATTGGATTGGGTTTAATTATAGGCATTTTCCAATGGTTGGTAGATAGGTCAAAATCACATTTATATTAACTCTTGGGCGATTTAGCCAAAACTAACTCAAGTTTTAATATACATGCGGATCTTGATCCTATAAACAAGAGTTGCATAGAGATGTAATTGGTAATTAGTTACCTACCAATCATACTAAGTCTTGGGCGATTTAGCCAAAGCTAACTCAAGGCGTAGTATGATGTGGATCTTGTCCCGCAAGAATTATAGCTAGTTGGTTAGAATCTAGTAAGTGTGGTTTGACCACATCCATGACTTGATTCTACAAAAGTTTTATAATTCAGTGGGAGTATCATTTAGTTAAAGGCCTAATTAAATGATTAGTGGAATATGATATTTATTTTCTGCATTTTCTATTGTAGATTGTCATGTCGTCAAACACGAACACCTTCTCCCTGCGTTCTGTCCTTGATAAGGACAAGCTCAATGGATCTAATTTCCTGAACTGGTACAGGAACCTGAGAATTGTTCTCACTCAGGAAAGGAAATTATACGTCCTGGAGACGCCCATTCCCGAGGCACCTCCTGCCACTGCCACGCGAGCTGACCGTGATGCTTATAAGAAGCATCAAGATGACGCATTAGATGTATCCTGTCTCATGCTCATGACCATGAACTCTGAGCTTCAGAAGTAATACGAGTTGATGGGTGCTTATGATATGGTTGAACATCTTCGTCAACTATATTAATGATAAGCTAGGGACGAGAGATTCGAGATCTCTAAGGTACTATTTCAGTGCAAGATGCAAGACGGGACTCCCGTAGGTCCATATGTACTCAAGTTGATTGGGTACATAGAAAACCTACAGAGGTTGGGATTTCCCCTTGGCTTAGCGATGGCCACTGACTTGATCTCACAATCCTTGCCAGAGAGCTACAGTCAATTTGTCATGAATTACAACATGAACGAAATTGACAAGCCACTGCCCGAGCTGCTTAGCATTTTGAAAACTGCTGACTTCAACCTTAAGAAGGTTAAGCCCAACTCCATTTTGATGGTGCAAAGGTACAAAGGCAAGGGCAAACCTAAAGGTAAGGGAAAGTCCCAAGCCAAGGGCAAAGGCAAGGCATTGAAACCCAAAGGAGGGGTTGCCAAGGATGCTACCTGCTTCTACTGCGGTCAGACCGGGCACTGGAAGAGGAACTGCAAAGTTTACCTGGAAGATCTTAAGAAGAAGAGAAGTGAGACTTCTACTTCAGGTATATATGTTATCAAAGTCAATTTATCTATTTCTTCATCATGAGCATTAGATACCGGATGTGCTTCTCACATTTGTACTAATGTGCAGGCATTGAGAAATAGTAGGGCATTGACGAAGGGCGAGGTGGACCTACAAGTAGGCAATGGAGCACGGGTTGCTGCTGTTGCTGTAGGGACTTACTATCTATCTCTGCCCTCTGGACTTGTACTAGAATTAGATGAATGTTGTTATGTGTCTGCTCTTACTAAGAACATTATTTCAGTTTCTTGTTTGGACAAGAAAGGTTTTTCGTTTATAATAAAGAACAAATGTTGTTCAGTTTATTTAAATGATATGTTCTATTGTAGTGCACCTCTGATGAACGGACTCTATATTCTAGACTTAGAGAACCCCATCTATAACATAAATACCAAGAGGTTCAAATCAAATGAAATGAACCAAACCTATCTCTGGCACTATCGCTTAGGTCATATAAATGACAAACACTTATCCCAGCTCCATAAAGATGGTTTGCTGGACTCATTTGATTTCGAATCATATGAGACATGCGAGTCATGCCTATTAGGCAAGATGACCAAGACTCTCTTTAGTGGACACAGCGAAAGAGCGACTGACTTGTTAGGACTTATACATAGTGATGTATGTGACCCTTTCAATGTCGCTGCCAAAGTTGGTTATAGGTACTTCATTACCTTTACTGATGACTTCAGTAGATATGGTTATGTGTATTTGATGACAGATAAGTCAGAATCCTTTGAAAAGTTCAAAGCATTCAAGAATGAAGTACAAAACCAGCTTGGCAAGAGTATTAAGATACTTCGATCAGATCGAGATGGAGAATACCTTAGCCATGAGTTTCGTGACTATCTAGCTAAGTGTGGGATTCTATCCCAACTCACTCCTCCTGGAACACCACAGTGGAATGGTGTATCTGAAAGGAGGAATCATATCCTATTAGATATGGTACGGTCTATGATGAGTCATACAGATATTCCTATATCTCTTTGGGGCTATGCTCTGGACATAACAGCCTTCATACTCAACCGTGTTCCATCCAAGGCTGTGATAAAGACACCATATAGGATATGGACTGGGATAGATGCCCAGGTGTCTTTCATGAGGGTTTGGGGTTGTGAGGCTTACGTTCGACGTTAAGTCTCAGATAAACTAGGACCCAAATCCGATAAGTGCTATTTTATTGGATATCTCAAGGAAACAAAGGGATATTACTTCTACAGTCCCAGTCAACACAAAGTAGTTGTGGCTAAGACTGAGGTATTTCTAGAAAGGGATTTTGTTTCTAGAAAAACTAGAGGGAGTACGTTCAATCTTGAAAAAGTTCAGGATATGGAACATAGCACTGAAGCCTTGATGGAAGTTGAACTGGAACCACAAAGTGTTATGGATGATGAGATTGTTCCACAAGGAGTTGAGGAACAATAGCCAGTTCAAGTAGACTTACCTCTTCGCAGGTCTGATAGGGTACGTCGTCAGCCTGAGAGATACTCATTTCTCTTGTCTGACCATGATGACGCTATGCTCATTGAGAATGAGCCTACCTCTTATCAGGAAGCTGTGATGAGACCAGATTCTGAGAAATGGCTAGAGGCCATGAGATCCGAAATGGAATCCATGTACACCAACCAAGTATGGACTTTGGTTGATCCACCTGAAGGGGTCAAACCCATTGGGTGTAAGTGGGTCTTTAAAAGAAAGACTGACATGGATGGACTTATATATAAGGGTCATTTGGTTGCTAAAGGTTTCAAGCAAATTCATGGTATTGAATATGATGAAACCTTTTCTCCAATAGCGATGTTTAAGTCCATTCGGATCATGCTTACTATTGCAGTATACCATGATTATGAGATCTGACAGATGGATGTCAAAACCGTGTTTCTGAATGGAAACCTACTCGAGGATGTGTACATGACACAACCTGAGGGTTTTGTAGATCCACAGCATACTGGCAGAGTATGCAAGCTGCATAAGTCCATTTATGAACTAAAGCAAGCTTCTCGGAGCTGGAATCTTCGATTCGATGATGCGATCAAACAGTTTGGTTTCATTAAGAATGAAGATGAACCTTGTGTCTACAAGAAGGTTGTAGGGAACACAGTTGTCTTCCTTGTATTGTATGCGGATGACATACTACTCATTGGGAATGACATCCCTTTGCTGCAGTATGTAGAGACTTGGCTAGGGAATTGTTTCTCAATGAAGGACTTAGGTGAAGCAGCCTGCATCCTAGGCATAAAGATCTATAGAGATAGATCTAAGAGATTGTTTGGCCTAAGTCAGAGCACATATATTGACAAGATATTACTACGGTTTGCCATGTAGAACTCCAAGAAGGGATTTCTGCCGATGTCACATAGTGTGAGTCTTTCGAAGACTCAAAGTCCCTCTTCTAGAGAGGAGAGATACCGCATGGATACGATCTCTTATGCCTCAGCCATAGGATCTATCATGTACGACATTCTATATACTCGTCCTGATGTTTCGTATGCTTTGACCATGACGAGAAGATACCAATCAGATCCAGGTGAAAGTCACTGGATAGCAATCAAGAATATTCTTAAGTACTTAAGAAGGACTAAAGAATATTTCTTGATATATGGAGGCGATGATGAGCTAGCTGTAAAGGGTTACAGTGATGTCAGCTTCCAAACTGACCAGGATGATTATAGATCACAGTCTAGGTTCGTGTTTTGCTTGAATGGTGGTGCTGTGAGCTGGAAGAGTTTGAAGCAGGACACAGTTGTTGATTCTACAACAGAGACCGAGTATATTGCTGCATCAGAAGTAGCAAAGGAGGCAGTTTGGATCCACAAGTTCATTACTGAGCTTGGGGTGGTTCCTAGCATAGCTGATCCGATAGAGCTCTATTATGACAATAATGGAGCAATTGCATAGGCTAAGGAACCTCGCTCACACCAGCGGACCAAACACATACTACGACGCTTACATCTCATTCGAGAGATCATCGATAGAGGAGATGTGAAGCTTTGTAGAGTTCCCACAGAGGCTAACATTGCTGATCCCTTGACCAAGGTTTTGGCACAGAGAAAGCATGATGGTCACACTAGGTCATTGGGCCTTAGAGCCTACACTAATTAGCACTAATGCTAGTGGGAGATTGTTAATTAGAGCCTTAGAGCCAATCATATGATGATTGTTATATGGACTCATTGTATCATATTCCTATGTATATAAAGACATTTGTTTTGGTTATTATACTTACTTGTATTAGTGCCAAATAACTAAGTATAATAGTGTTTTTGAGTAGAAGGTTCTTATCTATATCAATCGATTGGTTGAATCGATAGTGAGATGATATAGAGAATACTACTCTTAATCATTCCTAGTCAAGTATTAACATTCAGAGACAATGTTAGTGCGATGAGACTAGCATGTAGGTCAACTCGATGACTTGATCTCACAAGTCATGGATATAGAGATATCAAGTTGACACATTGGTATGCATTGGAGAATGTATACTGAATGACCCGCCATGAGAAAGTATCATGGATCGTTATATGAGTGTCATATACTTTCTCATGTGGCTATTAGTATGACTATTAGTCCTTGGACCTGAAGTCACCATGGTTCCCTACATAAGGATTTGCATACTTTAGCTTTGTCAAACGTCACCCGTAACTGGGTGGACTATAAAGGCGATTACTGGGTATGTAACAAATTATGCGAAGGGATGTGAGTGATGTAGATGAGATCTATCCCTCCTATATAATGGGAGTGACATCGTTATTCTTGATAGAGTGAGAACACTAAGTGCATGGCCAAACCCAAATGAGTCAATATGAGATATTAAGCTCATTTGATTATAGTGAGTCTACTTGGAGTTCAAGATTTAGATTGATCAGAGGATGACACCGTCTATGCCTCAAATTGATCAATCTAGATGTCAAGGATAGAAGGATATTTGTCATATATTTTGAAGAGTCACAATTAATAGTCACAAAGGTGATGTTGGACCTCAACATTCTTGTAACTTGGGTAGTAATGATGTGTTGTTAGATACCGCTCATTACTTATGCTTCTAAATGGGTTTAGGAGCATTGCCAACGTTACAAGAACCTATAGGGTCACACACAAAGGGCAATTAGATGGAGATTAGGTTCATATGATGAACCAAGAGGGTTAGGTTCATGTGATGAACCAAGTTGGATTAAGAGTAATCCTAATTAGGCTAATTGAGTTGGACTCAATTTGGTTCTTGTGTTAAATGAGTCTAATTAGATTTGGATTCATTGAGTCAATTTAATTCAATGGATACAAATTCATTAAATTAAATTGGTTTGAATCAAATGGTTAGATTTGATCAACCATGGGAGAGAAGAGGTCAAGTTTGACTTGACTTGAGAAGGGAAGATGAATGGTCAAGTTTGACTTGACCAATGCCACCTCATTTGTGAGTTGGCATAGAGTGGGCCAATGATGATGTTCCACATCATCAAGGATAGTACATGTGTGTGCCACCTCATGAGGGAGATCAAGAGTTGTGACTCTTGGTATTCCATGGAGTTTAAAAGTCCTCATGAAGTGGCCGGCCACATTATTGTGTGGGTTATAATTTTTGTGCTCATTCACTCCTTCTTCTTCCTCCTCTCATCTTCTTCTTTCCCTCTCCTCCACTTTGGTCGAAACCTCCTTGAGTGCTAGCACACTTAAGAGGTTTTTCTTCACCTAATTGTTCGTGTGGATACACATAGAGGGATGTTCACTTGACACCCTTGAGATCCGGCATCTTCTTGGACGAGCGGGATAAGCGAAGGGCTTCGCATCAATGGTATAAATCTCTACCATGTAGATCTAGAGTAGATCTAGGTTAGAAAACATGTACATGAAATTTTTATCTTCTCACGGATCCGGTGGCATGGGACTTCGGGGTTTCCGTAACGCAAAAATTGATTTTTACGGCTCGAAAGTCCCGACATTATTTACATTAAAACTTGAGTTAGTTTTGGCTAAATTGGATCCGGGAGTGTGGATTGGATCCGAAGACCAAGCTTCATCTTATATAAGTTTTCTTTCCCTCCTCTTCTTGGATTCGGGGATCAAGAAATGCTTGTAATCTTTGTATTTTCGGATTTCTCTCTTCGATTCATGGAGTAGATCTCTTTGTTTTAGGATGGAGGGAGTATTTGTATGATGAATTGATGTAAACTCTTGTGGATTTTCCATTTCCTTGTTTCTATGATATTGTCTTGTTTGTATCAATTCAATCTTGAATGAATCATTGTGTTGTGGACTTAATTCACATTCTTGATTGATTGTTTGAATGTCCTATGGATCTTGTAGAGATTATCTCCCACTGGATTTTCTGAGGGAAGCACGCAAAAGGTGCAAGCCCGTATAAGGACGTTTGAGGGATAAGATTTAGGGAGAAATAGGGTAATTCAAGAGGGTAGGATAGATTTAGGGATTAATCTTTATATCTTATGGGGTTGAGAAGTATGATCTTTGTGTTGATTATCCGAGGGATCTTCGTGACAGGAACATGCCCGTGTAAAGACAACACAAGTTCATATATAATTGATCACATTTAGGTATAGATTTCAGTCCTAAGTCGGTTGTCTATTGCAAGAGAGAACCGGCAACCTTCTATAAATGTTGGACAACTGAGAAATAGGGTTTGGTAGATCATTTACATTGAGGAATCTTACAAAGAAACCAAAACTCCTAAAACATTCCTTTATCATAGCCTATAATCTTGTTTATTAATCTTTCATTTTTATGTTTACTTTTCATTAGTTACATTTAGCTTTTGGAAACCAATTGATTAGTTGTTTGGCTAACTCGTGTTGAAACATTTCTAGTGCTTATTCCAGTTCCTGTGGATACGATAATCTTTTATATTACTTGCGACATTTTCGTACACTTACGGAGAGCGAACAAGTTTTTGGCGCCGTTGTCGGGGACTGCGCTATAACATTAGGAATTATCAATTGAGTTAGACTAAACATAACTTTTCTTTCTTTCTTTTCATTTGCATAGTTGTAATCTAACTTTTAGAATTTTGTTTTCATAAGTTTTTCCTTTCTTGAATAACATTCTTGACAATTCCTTTTGTTGCAATTCTAATTTTAATTCTAACTTTGCATTCTTGATTTCTAGCACTCTAATCTAACTTTTCTCTTTTTTTTTTTTATTTACTCTTTCTCTGTCTTTTTCTTTTGTAAACATATCTTGTCATCTTGTTCTTGTGTATGCAAAGATCTAACTTTGTAGGAGAACTTCTTCCTTTAGACCCTGAGATAGACAGAACATTTCATAGAAGAAAAATTCTACAAAAACAACAAGAAGAACAAGAACACTCTATTATGGCGAACATACCACTAAAGGATTATGCAGCACCTTATGCTAGGGGTTTCGATCTAGTATTTCAAGGCCTTCAGTTGAGGCAAATAATTTTGAGATCAAACCTACAATCATATCTATGGTGCAGCAAAATCAATTCGGTGGAGGACCGCATGAAGAACCAAATCAACACTTGGAGGTCTTCTATGAAATATGCGGTACAATAAAAATGAATGGTGTTCCTTCAGAAGCAGTGTGTCTACTATTGTTTGGGTTTTCTTTGAGAGATAGAGCCAAGCAATGGTTGAATTCTTTAGCTCCAAATAGCATCACCACATGGGAACAATGAGAGCAACAATTTCTTGACAAATTCTATCCCCCTAGCAAAATAGCTCATATGAGGAATCTTATTACAAGCTTCAAACAAGCGGACTCAGAATCTTTATTTGAAGCATGGGATAGATACAATAACTTGCTCAGACAATGCCCACACCATGGTTTGGAAAGATGGTTAGTGCTACACACGTTCTATAACGGCATCAACTATCACACAAAAGTGTCCCTTGATTCAGCTGCTGGAGGGGCACTTATGAACAAGAGTTTAGATGAAGCCGAGGAGATAATCGAGAGCATAGCACAAAACCACCATCAATGAGCTAATGAAAGAAGTGGTGGCTATTCTTGTATGAACCCAACAACAAAAGCATCAGGAAATTTGATGTTGATGCAGTGACCTTGTTGACTGCAAAACTGGATGCTCTTACAAAAAAATTTGAGAATATGGGAGCTAGCTCAAACACAGCCAATGCCATTGTTGCTTCTTGTAAAGTATGTGGAAGTTCTGAACATCTAAGTGACTCATGTCCATTGGGGGCTATAACTGCACAAAACAATCAATTAGAGCAATGCGATGCAATCATGGGTTACAATCAGAGGCAGAACAACCCCTACTCAAATACCTACAACCCTGGATGGAAGAGTCATCCTAATTTCCCTTATAGAAATAACCAAGATAAAGGATCATCCATGGGGGCAAGGCCTAATTTTCAATTCGGGCAACAAAATTTTTAGCAACAATCTTCTCAAAGCTTTCCTATGTCCAAAATTGAAAAGATGTTTGAAGAAATTATGTCCAGTCAGAATGAAATGAAACAAGCTCAGAACGAAATGAAACAAGACATTTTGAAGCTTACTCAGAGAATGGATAATTCTGATAGACATCAAAAGATTTTGGAAAGTCAGATTGTCCAACTAGCTTCCTCATCTTCTAGAGCGCCAGGACAATTACCAGGAAAGCCTGATGTTAATTCCATGGAGCACTGTAATAGAATTGAGCTTAGGAGCGGATGGACCTTGGGAGATCCCCAAGTGACTGCTCCAAAAGGGATGCGCAATGAAGAAGAGATCTCTCCTCCATCACCAAATCATATTCAAGTTGATGAGGAGAGTACCACTAAGGTTGAAGAGACTCTTCCACTCAACCATCAAAATATAGCAGTCTCTTTTCCTCAAAGATTGATCATGTTAAAGAAAGATTAAGAGTTTGGTAAATTCTTGGAGAAGGTGAAAGAAATTTGTGTGGAGGTACCACTTATTGATGCAATTCTCCAAATGCCCAAGTTTGTCAAATTCCTGAAGGACATCATGTCGAATAAGAGAAAGAAATGAGACATAGAGACCATTGCACTTACAGAGGAATGCAGCGCTCTTTTGGGAAAGAATACTTCCCCAAAGTTGAAGGACCCCGGAAGCTTTTATATTCCTTGCAATATAGGAACTGAATTTATTGAAAAAACTTTTTGTGATTTGGGGGCAAGTGTTAGGCTCATTCCTTATTTTATTTGTAATAAGTTAGGTCTCAAAAACTTTAAACTTACTACCATGGCACTACAACTTGCTGATCACTCCTGCAGGTACCCTATGGGTATTGTGGAAGATGTGCCGGTAGAAGTAGGTGGGAGTATAATTCCCACTGATTTCGTTGTGTTAGACATGGAGGAGGACCCAAAAATCCCTATCATATTGGGAAGACCATTCCTTGCTACAACAAGAGCTATTATTGATGTTAAAAATCATAAACTTTCTTTGGTGATTGGTAAGGAACGGTTGGAATATGATTTGTCTAAAGCCTCTAACCATGTCTCTTCTCTCTTGAATGCTTGTAGTTGGACAAGCATTTACAAATTGGAGGAATGGAATTTCCATCCTCATGTAAGGCCACCAAATGAAGATAACTATGTGGTGGAAGATGTTGGGAGGAGACCTCCCAACAAAAATGACAAATATGTTTGCCCTCCAAGGGCAAAGAAAAGAGAGGAGTAATTAGATTGGTGAGCTAAAGACCTTAAACAAGCGCTTCTTGGGAGGCAACCCAAGGGTTTCTTTTTAGTTAATTTCATTTCATGTCTCTATTCTTCTTTGTTAGTGTTTTTACTTGGTTATTGTTCTATTTTCAGGTTGAAATTTCACTTCCATGAGTTGGCCATGACTTCTTCATGGGCATGGAAGTGTGGGAGTAGCTAGAATGGAGGAGAAGTGTCAATTGGAGCAAAACAGAGCATGGTCGTGTGTTGCACACGGCCAGGCTTACGGTGCAGAAAGTGGAGATGCTTGGGTCGTGTCTACATGACATGACCGTGTGGAGTTTCCAGAGAAGAGAAGGTATGTGGCCATGTCTCCGACACGACCATGTGAAGAATCCAAAGGAGGAAGTTGTTGGGGCCGTGTCCTAGACACGGCCGTGCATGGATACCAGTGAGGAAGAAGGAGATGGTTGTGCCAATTGGCACGGCCATGTGACTCAACCTGAGAAGGAGAGGGATAGGGTCGTGTAGATCTACATGACCCGTGTGGGGAAACTCTGCCAAGCCTTGTCTACTATACATGGCCAGATCCAGACCGTGTCCCCCACACACCCCCTTCATCTTTGCACCGCCTTCTCTCCAAAACTCCTCTTTCCTCAAACCTATCTTCCAAGTTCTCTCAGATCTAGTTCTAAACCCTTCTCTTCTTCATAAATTTCTCCTAGATCTAGATCCTTCTCTTCTCCTAGATCTAAGATCTCCATTTCCTTAACCTAAGATCTTGTTCTTTGAGACTCATTTCCTCAAGATCTAATTCCTCTAAGCATAAATAGTACCCACCCCTACTTAAGCTAGACATTATGTCCAATCTTTTGAAGAAACTACGCAAGGGAGGTGGTGGTTCAAGTGGAGACAAAGGGAAGGAGCCAAGCAAGGACAAGGGGAAACAACCAGTCAAAGGCAAGGGAAAGAGGACATCACGCGACGAAGGTAATGACAATGAATTCAATATTGTATTTAGAAATGATGATCAAATAACTAGATTTGCAATTCTTGTCAATAAAAAGATTGTGTGTACTCGGTATATGGACCCAATTATTTTAGATATGATGGGAATTAGGGACGATATAGATTGGATGATAAGGTTCTTAGATTGGAGTGATATGTTGTACTCACATCTACCAACTTATCCTCGCCTTATTCTGGAGTTTCTGAGTTCGTTAGATGTCCATTTTACCAATGAGGATGATTATGTTGGCAAAATAACTTTTAGATTAATGAATCAAGAATTTCAATGGACATTTAGTGACTTTAATACTTGTTTTGAATTGTCTTCCGGTAACTCTCGAAGGTTTGATTCTAGGTTTAATTGGAACCATTTTTGGAATTCAATTACTGGATTAGATCATCCTTATGAGCCCTCTAGAGCCAAGGCTTCTCACATGCAAAACCCTATTTTTAGATATCTATATAGAATTATGATAAGGTTGATTTTGATTCCAGTTTTCATTTCTTACAAACCTTAGTGAGAACTGCGAGGGCATCTTCGGGATCAATAGTGCTTGGTGGTTTGATTACCCAAGTAGTCATTAACTTGGAACTTGATTTAGAAGGGTTAGAAATTATTCATGGCAACGATATGATTGACATGGATACATGTCTTGCCATGAAGATGATTGTTCGGGATGAGAATGAGTTTGCATTTCCTAGGAGGAATGGTTTTCGTCTACCTCTTCCTTGTCCTGAACGAACGTCTATTCGTAACCCTGCTAATTGGGTAATCACCGATGTCGACCCCGAAAATGTTCCCTCTATATCCGGAGACACAGAACCGCACATTGAGCCCTCGACATCTGGATACCCACAGCCTTCCAGACATCCGGATCCTGCTAGGCATTCTTTTGCCTATGGTACGGGTCCCTCCAGATTTGACTTTTCTGATTTTCGTACTTCTCTAGAATCACTTCACGAGAAGCATGATGCACAATGAAGAATGTTGGAAGGCTGCTTCTCCTTATCAAATAATCAGTTTAGAGATGTACAAGAGCACTTTCAGTTTACAAGGAACTTTCAGGGTCAAGTGGCCGAATTTGTCCAGGATTATGATACGGATCAAGCTAGAATGAGAGATTTTATGCAAAGCATGAGTGTCACTAGCCAACAAGTAGATGCTTTGTTTGAGTATCATATAATCCTGAGTGAAACTCTAGGTTTTCCTAGTTTTCCCGTTAGTCAGCCACGTCGTAGGCACCCTTTTCCTCGTCCCCCTCCACCTCCACCTCCACCATATTGATTTCATCGGGACGATGAAAGGTTTGAGTTTGGGGGGGTGTCAAACCTGATTTCTTTTTGCGTTCTAGTTTTCAGTTTTTGCTTGTTTTCTTGTTTTCTGCATGTCTAGCTTTTATTTTGCATTCTATTTTGATTGTCTTGCTTGAGTGTTTGTTTTGATAGTCATTTGATTATCTTTTGAAATCTTGTGGCATACATCTTGAGAACATCAAACTTCACTTATATGCTTTCTTGTCTTCAAGATAAAATGTTAGCATGTTCATTATCTAGATTCATGATGTTGTAAATGATGCTAGTAGTATGCCTGGTGTACCTCTTTTCTCTATCTTGAGTAGCATGAAATAAGCTAAGTATCTTTTGGAGATAAGTTTTAGTCTTGGCTTGACCTTAAGGATCTTACTTTCACTACACTTTGACTTGATGCTTGAATGGTTGATATCATTGAAATAGTCATGATTCATCTTGTTTGTTTAAAACTTGGTTTCCATGGTAATTTTCAAACTTCATTTTGGTTACTGGATGAGGTTCAACTTATGCAAACTCATTTGGAAAAATCAAAATATTCCAACATTTGTGCTAAAAGTACACTTGTGAAATAAGATTTGCACAATGCAAATGCTTATGGAAAAAAATTGAAAAAAAAAACAATGAAAAAAAAGTGAATATGAGATATAGAAAATAGTTGTCATGAGTGGAATCTAGCAAATCACCCCTTTGAGACCGAGTTAGGTTACTGGGGAAATGACTGCTTAACTTCTCTTGAGATTGAGCACGCTTTTGAGACCATGGGTTGATTGAGAAATATGAACCAAGTGTTTGGCAATTAAGTGTCTATCACTGGTTACTTGTCCATCACTGGAAACATTAGGAATTTAAATTTGATGACGACTTGACTAGGACATAGATTGAAACTTGAAGAGTTTTGAGTTGTCTTTGCACTGTGCACAAAATACTTATGCTTGAGCCATACTTGACTTTGTTTTCATGATCATGCTTGTTAGTGAAACTTTTTGATAGAGTTAGGAAAGTACATTATGGTTTATGAATGTGTTGTAGAACATATGAATGTAGATTGCAGCATTTTGCTTGAGGACAAGCAAAGGTTTAAGTCTGGGGGTGTGATGTGCGTAGATTGTATACACTTATTGGCATGTTTTGACGCACATTCACATTGAGCATGCTTGATCTATGCATTTTCGTACTTTCAGCTTTCCTTTTTAGCATATTTACTCTCTTTGTTCGGAGATCTACTTTTGTGCATTTTTTGTACACAGGAGTCGAAATTGGTGAAGATTTCGTGTTTGAAGCCAAATCTATGAGCAAAGCAAAGGGAAGAAGGTGCCCTACCTAAACCACACAATGCCCTGCTCTGGGGGGTTGCCCAGGCCGTGTGGAGATCACGGGCCAGAAGGCTGCAACAGGAAACAAAGAGGTCATGGCCGTGTGAACCTCACACGGCTGTGCAAGGATCTGAAGAACCCAGATTGAGAAGGAGCCTAGGTCGTGTGCACCACACGGCCATGTGAGTTTTCCAGAGCAAGGAGAAGCCTCGGCCGTGTGTCTCACACGGCCGTGTGAGGTTCTCAGTGGCAAGGAAGGAAGTAGGTCATGTGCATCACACGGCCGTGCCAGATTTCCAGAGGCTAAGACAGTTCAAGCTGTGTAGATCTACACGGCCGTGTAAAGGGGCTATTGGGGATGTTTGCCACGGCCGTGTCTCACACACGACCATGCAAGGCTGGCAGAGAGGAGAGTGGGCAGGGTCGTGTGAACCTCACATGGCCGTTCCACGGGGCCGTGTGGCGCCTAAACTTCACCTCTATTTAAACCCTTCTTCAAGATTTGAAAGGCGATCTTCTCTCTCTTGGGGAGAGAGCGAGATTTGGGTGTTTCCTCTCAATCTTGGAAGGATTTCTGGGTGATCTAAAGAAGGATCTTCAACGGAATCGACTCCGGGAGTGTGGATTGGATCCGAAGACCAAGCTTCATCTTAGATAAGTTTTCTTTCTCTCCTCTTCTTAGATTGGGGGATCAAGAAATGCTTGTAATCTTTGTATTTTCGGATTTCTCTCTTCGATTCATGGAGTAGATCTCTTTGTTTTAGGATGGAGGGAGTATTTGTATGATGAATTGATGTAAACTCTTGTGGATTTTCCATTTCCTTGTTTCTATGATATTGTCTTGTTTGTATCAATTCAATCTTGAATGAATCATTGTGTTGTGGACTTAATTCACATTCTTGATTGATTGTTTGAATGTCCTATGGATCTTGTAGAGATTATCTCCCATTCGATTTTCCGAGGGAAGCGCGCGAAAGGTGCAAGCCCGTATAAGGACGTTTGAGGGATAAGATTTAGGGAGAAATAGGGTAATTCAAGAGGGTAGGATAGATTTAGGGATTAATCTTTATATCTTATGGGGTTGAGAAGTATGATCTTTGTGTTGATTATCCGAGGGATCTTCGTGACAGGAACATGCCCGTGTAAAGACAACACAAGTTCATATATAATTGATCACATTTAGGTATAGATTTCAGTCCTAAGTCGGTTGTCTATTGCAAGAGAGAACCGGCAACCTTCTATAAATGTTGGACAACTGAGAAATAGGGTTTGGTAGATCATTTACATTGAGGAATCTTACAAAGAAACCAAAACTCCTAAAACATTCCTTTATCATAGCCCATAATCTTGTTTGTTGATCTTTCATTTTTATGTTTACTTTTCATTAGTTACATTTAGCTTTTGGAAACCAATTGATTAGTTGTTTGGCTAACTCGTGTTGAAACATTTCTAGTGCTTATTCCAGTCCCTGTGAATACGATAATCTTTTATATTACTTGCGACATTTCCGTACACTTGCGGAGAGCGGACAATCACATACACACAAGCAATGAATAATTAAAATTTTGATTAGGTCATGACCCTACTACGATCTTCTCAAGCCAATGAGAAGATCAGACGGTCAACCTAGGGTCAACAGCTTCTTCAAGCTCCTCCCTTTGACCGCTGTGTGTTGCTCTCACCCTCCTCGTCGTTCCTTCTCGAGTGGACCTTCCACCGCTCCAATTTTTGTACATTACAAATATGAAACTCGAGTTACATTCGAGTCTAAAACTATTTTACAACAGGAATATAAAAATGAGGGAGGTACAACACGCAGGTAGCATAATATATACAACATGCACATCACACAAAATGGCGCGCAGGCCATATTATGAATTACAACACAAATTTGTCCAATCAAATTGGGTTTTTGGGTCATGACCATCACAAAATCATACATAATTCTAAATTACATATTTTACATAAATTTCTGTAATTTTACTACTATTTTTACAATTTTATGAGTAACAATTTCCCAGTGATTCCGTTTAGCGATTTTCGGGCGCGATCGCGAGACAATGCCCTTTGCGGGGTTAGGGGCAGAGCCCCTTCTCGTGAAATGAGTATCACGAGTGTCTTACTACGATCTAACAGCGCCTTAAGCCGCTGTCCCAAAATAATTTAGGCGAGAACTTGCCGTTTCGGAAAAATTTTCTCGGTAGTCGAAGCCTACAAGTGTCCTAGCACTCGTTGCTTCGCCTCTACGAGAAAAATACTCATAAAAACCATAAAAATCATAAACTTACAAAAACTTACAGATCTGTAATTTTTTATAAAATTTAAAATAAAACAAGTACATGCTTCGCACGTGGCTCTGATACCACTGTTAGAACTTTCGAGCAGCAAAAATCGCTTTTTTACGTTGCGAAAACTCCGAAGTTCTTAGCCACTGGATCCGTGCAAAGATAAAAATTTTCATGTCCTTAGTTTTCTACTCTAGATCTACTTTAGATCTACATGTTAAGGAGTATACCTTTGAAGCGAAGCCCTTCGCAAATCCCGCTCGTCCAATGTTCTTCGGATCTCAAGTGTGTTCAAGTGTACACACCTCTAGAAGTATCCACACGAACAAGAAGTGATTCTCAAACCACTCTAGATGGAGAAGAGAGCACCACAAGTGTGCTAGCACTTCCTAGGGCTCTCGGGTAGGATTGAAATAAGGTGAGAAAAAAGAGAACGTAAGAAGAATCAATGAATCTCATACACTCCTCTAAGTACCCTCCTTGTGACTTTCACTCCACCTTATCTTCTTGGAACTAAACTCACCATCACCTTTCTTTGGAACTCACGGCCAACTCAAGAGAAGGAGGAAGAAGAAAACCAAGGAAGAAGATGCAACTCAAAATTACATTCAATGTCAATGAATCTTGCATTCATATGGCCGACCACACATGGAATGCCAAGGGTCTATAACTCTTGACATTCCATGCCTCTTGCTCTCCCTTGATGATGTGGAGATGATGTGGCAAGAATGTATTTGTTGCCCATGCCATGTAGGATGAGTCATCTTTCATGAAGTGACATTTAGTCAAGTCAAACTTGATGTTTCAACTTCCCATTTGGTCAAGTCAAACTTGATCACACATCTTCCTTGTTGAGTTAAATCCAATCTTTGATTCAAGTCAATTTCAATTTAATGAATCTCAATTCATTAATATAAATTGACTCAATGAATCAACTCTAAATTAAACTCATTCAACAATTGAATCCAATTGATTCTAACTCAATAAGTCTAATTTGGATTACTCTTAATCCAATTTTGGTTCATCATATGAACCTAATCTAATTGGCTCATCATATGAACCTAATCTCCATCCACTTATTCTTTGTGTGTGACCCAATAGGTTCTTGTAACATTGGTAATGTTTCTAAACCCATTTAGAAACATAAATAATGAGCGGTATCTAGCAATACATCATTACTACCCAAGTTACAAGAATGTTGAGATCCAACATCACCTTTGTGACTACTAATTGTGACCTTCACAATATATGACAATGTCCTTCTATCCTTGACATCTATATTGATCAATTGAGGCATAGATCGTGTCATCCTCTAATCAATCTATATCTTGAACTCCAAGTAGACTCACTCTAATCAAATGAGCTCAATATCTTATATTGACTCACTTGGGCATGACCATGCACTTAGTGGTCTCACTCTATCAAGAATTATGATGTCACTCCCATCATATGAGAAGCATAGATCCATCTACATCACTCACATCCCTCCGCATAATTTGTTATATACCCAGTAATCACATTTATAGTCCACCCAGTTACGGGTGACGTTTGACGAAGCCAAAGTATGCAACTCCTTATGTAAGGAACCATGGTGACTTCAGGTCCAAGGACTGATGGTCATACTAATAGTCACATGAGAAAGTATATGACACTCATATAACGATCCATGATACTTTCTCATGGCGGGTCATTCAGTATACATTCTCCAATGTATACCCATATGTCAACTTGATATCTCTATATCCATGACTTGTGAGATCAAGTCATCGAGTTGACCTACATGCTAGTCTCGTCGCATTAACATTGTCCCTGAATGTTAATACTTGACTAGGAATGATTAAGAGTAGTGTTCTCTATATCATCTCACTATTGATTCAACCACTCGATTGATATAGATATGAATCTTCTACTCAAGGACGCAATTATACTTAAGTTAGTTAGAGCCCTAGAGTCAATCATTTGATGATTGTATTATGAACTTGTTGTATCATATTCTTATATATAAATAAAGGTATTTATTTTAGGTTATTATACTTACTTGTATTGGTGCCAAATAAACTAAGTATAATAGTGTCCTTGAGTAGAAGGCTCTCACATATATCAATCGGTTAGTTGAACCGATAGTGAGATGATATAGGGAACACTACTCTTAATCATTCCTAGTCGAGTATTAACATTCAGGGACAATGTTAATGCAATAAGACTAGCATGTAGGTCAACTCGATGACTTGATCTCACAAGTCATGGATATAGAGATATCAAGTTGACACATGGGTATGCATTGGAGAATGTATACTGAATGACCCGCCATGAGAAAGTATCATGGATCGTTATATGAGTGTCATATACTTTCTCATGTGGCTATTAGTATGACTACTAGTCCTTAGACCTGAAGTCACCATGGACCCCTATATAAGGAGTTATGTACTTTGGTTTCGTCAAACGTCACCCGTAACTGGGTATGTAACGAATTATGCAGAGGGATGTGAGTGATGTAGATGAGATCTATCACTCCTATATGACGGGAGCGACATCGATATTCTTGATAGAGTGAGACCACGAAGTGCATGGCCATGCCGAAATGAGTCAATATGAGATATTGAGCTCATTTGATTTAGTGAGTCTACTTGGAGTTCAAGATTTAGATTGGTCAGAGGATGACACGGTCTATGCCTCACATTGATCAATCTAGATGTCTAGGATAGAACGACACTTGTCATATTTTGTGAGGAGTCACAATTAGTAGTCACAAGGTGCTGTTGGATCTCAACATTCTTGTAACTTAGGTAGTAATGATGTGTTGCTAGATACCGCTCATTACTTATGCTCCTAAATGGGTTTGGGGCATTGCCAACGTTACAAGAACCTATAGGGTCACACACAAAGGACAATTAGATGGAGATTAGGTTCATATGATGAACCAAGAGGATTAAATTCATTTGATGAATCAAATTGGATTAAGAGAAATCTTAATTGGGCTAATTGAGTTGGACTCAAGTTGATTCATGTGTTCAATGAGTCTAATTTAGATTATGACTCATCGAATCAATTTAATTAAATGAATTAGATTCATTATATTAAATTGGCTTGAATTAAATGGTTGGATTAAATCAACCATGAGAGATATTAAGTCAAGTTTGACTTGACTTGAGAGGAAGAGTCAAGTTTGACTTGACTTTATGCCACATCATTTGTGACTTGGCATTAAGTGGCCAATGATGATGTGCCACATCATCATGTTTAGAACATGTGTGTGCCACCTCATGGAGGTTACAAATCTCCTCCTCATTTTAATGGCCACATTAAATGAGAGGAGTTACAAGATAGTGGCCGACCACTTTTGTGTGATGAATGGAATATTGATTTCATTCAAGGCATTATTCCATCATCTTCTTCCTTGCTCCAATTCTTCTCTCCCTCTCCTCATCTTGCCGAAACCTTCTTGGAGTGCTAGCATACTCTAAGGTTTTCCCTCCGTCGAGTTGTTCGTGTGGATACACATAGAGAGTTGTCTACCTTGACAACTTGAGATCTGGCACCTTAGATGAGCGGGATTCACGAAAGGCACGCATCAAGGGTAAAAACTCATACTCTAATGTAGATCTAGAGTTTATAAACTCGTACTCGTAAGTTTTTCGAAAGTTTTATTCTTCGCACGGATCCAGTGGTGGGGCTTTCAGGGTTTCCGCGACGCGAAAAAGCGATTTTCGCGGCCCGAAAAATCCAACAACTTAGTTATTTGACACCAATACAAGTAAGTATAATAACCAGCCTTTATAAGTATATAGGAATATAATACATCGAGTCCATACAATAATCATCATATGATTGACTCTAGAGCTCTAACTAACAGAGAGAAGTGTAGGATTGAAAAGAATTTAGATATCTCCACAATAGCATGATATTATCCACTTTGGGCCTAGACCCTTATGGCTTTGCTCTTGGGCTCTCCCCAAAAGGCCTCATGCCAATGGATATATCCTTTTTCTCTTATAAACTCATGATCTTTCCCTTGTGTTTTCAATATGAGACTATGTTTGCAACCTTGCAACCCCAACAAGAAGTATACTTGATGAATTGCATGGTTCTTGCGTGTTCACAAAAATTGATCTTTGGAGTGGATATCATCAGATTAGGATGAAGGAAGGTGATAAATGGAAAAGTGGTTTTAAAACCAATCATGGCTTATATGAATGGTTAGTAATGCCTTTTGGCTTAACTAATGCTCCTAGCACTTTTATACGTTTGATGAACCATGTTTTGCGTGCTTTCTTAGGAAAATTTATAGTTGTGTATTTTGATGACATTTTGATTTACAGCAGAAGCTTAGAAGAGCATGTTACACATTTAAGGTTAGTTTTGAGTGTGCTAAAAAAAACCTTTTTGCTAACCTCGTTAAATGCTCCTTTTGTACGGAGAAAGCCGTGTTTCTTGGTTTTGTTGTTAGTACTAAAGGCGTTGAGATGGATGAGGAAAAGGTGAAAGCAATCCAAGAGTGGCCAACACCGACAATAATTAGCCAAGCGAGGAGTTTTCATGGATTGGTCAGCTTCTATCGATGATTTGTTCGTGATTTTAGCAATATTGCAGCTCCTCTTACTAAAGTCATCAAGAAAAATGAGTCATTCAAGTGGGGAGAGGAGCAAGAGAGGGCCTTCAACACTTTGAAAGAAAAGCTAAGGGTGCGTTTGGTTTGCACCGTTTTCATTTTCATTTTATGGAAAACGCGCGTTTTCTAGAAAACAGAAAATGACTTTTTGTCATTCTCTGTTTTTCTAGAAAACGATAGTCAATTTTTTAGAAAACGCGCGCGAAAGACACAAACCAAACACCGTTTTTCAGAAAATGCGTGTTTTCCAGAAAATGAAAATGAAAAACGCGCGTACCAAACGCCCCCTAAGTTCTGCTTCTTTACTAATCCTACCAGATTTTCTAAAACATTTGAAATCGAATGTGATGCTTCTGGTGTTGGTATAGGTGTTGCGCTTATGCAGGAGATGAGACCCATTGCTTACTTCAATGAGAAGTTGAGTGGAGCCACTCTCAACTATCCCACATATGACAAGGAGATGTATGCATTGGTGAGAGCATTAGAGACATGGCAACATTACCTATGGCCAAAAGAATTCGTGATTCACACAGATCATGAATCTCTAAAGCATTTGAAGAGCCAACATAAGTTGAACTGACGCCATGCTAAATGGGTAGAATTCATTGAGACATTTCCTTATGTGATCAAATACAAACAAGGAAAGGAGAACGTAGTTGCTGATGCACTATCTCAATGGTATGCTTTACTGTCCACTTTAGATACGAAGTTACTTGTATTTGAATATATCAAGGAATACTAACGATATTGATTTTTCTGACGCATTCAAAGCATGCGATAAGGTTGCATTTGGTAAGTTCTATAGGCATGATGGGTTTTTATTTCATGAAAATAGATTGTGTGTGCCTATGTGTTCGTTACGTGAATTGATCATTAGGGAAGTCCATGGTGGTGGTTTGATGGGTCATTTTGGCATTACTAAGACTTTAGGGGTTTTACAAGATCATTTCTTTTGGTCTCATATACAATGTGACGTGGAAAGAATCTGTGAGAAGTGCATTACTTGCAAACAAGCTAAATCTAAATTGAAACCCCATGGCTTGTATACTCCTTTGCCTATTCCTAGTGAACCTTGGACTGATATTTAAATTGACTATGTTTTAAGATTACCCTGGACCAAGAGGGGGAGATATTCAATTTTTGTTATGGTAGATAGATTCTCCAAAATTGCGCATTTCATTCCATGTCATAAAATCGATGATGCATCACATATAGCTGAATTGTTCTTTGAAGATGTTATTAAGTTGCATGACATGCCTAAGACCATTGTCTCTGATAGGGATAAAAAGTTTTTGAGTTATTTTTGGAAGATTTTGTGGGGGAAAATGGAACTAAATTGTTGTTTTCTACTACGTGTCACCCCCAAACTGATGGGCAAACTGAAGTGGTCAATCGAACTTTGCCCTTTTCACTTCACGTGGTTATTAACAAGAATTTGAGAATATGGTAAGATTGTCTACCTCATGTTGAATTTGCTTATAATAGGAGCATATATTCTGCGACTCAATTTTCTCCATTTGAAATTATTTATGGTTTCAATCCCTTGTCACCATTAAATTTGATTCCTTTAGCTGTAAGTGAGCATATAAACTTAGATGGTAAGCAGAAGGCTAAATTCGTAAAGAAGATTCATGAACAAGCAAGATTGAATATTGAGAAAAGAACCCTGGCAATACATGCAACGCTAACAAGGGGTGCAAGAAAATTATGTTTGAACTAGGAGAATGAATTTGGTTGCACCTCCGAAAGGAGTGATTTCCGGATAAACGTCGTTCTAAACTTCTACCTCGAGAGGATGACCAATTTCAAGTATTAGAGCGCATCAATGATAATGCCTACAAACTTGAACTACCTGAGTATGGTGTATATTCTACTTTTAATGTTGCTGACTTATCCCTGTTTGATGCAAGTGATGATTTGAGGACAAATCCTTTTCAAGAAGGGGAGAATGATGTATGCCCAAGGGCTGAAGCTAGGAGAGATCAGTTATCACTTTCGGAAGGCCCAATTACAAGACTGCGGGCAAAGCGTTTCAAGGAAGTACTAAATGAGCTAATCAAAGAACATTGGGCAGATTATGAGCAAGGAGAGACCAAGATAATCTCAACTGCTAGTCGTGGCCTAATCCACTTAATCGGGCATTACCATCTATGACTCGGTCGCGCTTAACAGAAGAACGCTAATAAGCATGAGAACTCGTTCATGCATGAAGACTTAAGTATTTTAGATTGTTTAATGAAACATGCGACTTGAGACTCTAATTGTGCATGCATTTATTTTGTTTTGGGTTTCTAGATAGCTTGCATGAGGCATGCCACATTGTGACTCTAATTGTCCATGCACTTATCTTGTACTTTTCCTTGTTCATTCCCATTATATAAAGGAGAGACATCTTAGTATGAAGCAACTTAGTTTTTGGTGAAATTGTGTGCTCTCTTAGTTCATAAAAGGACTTTCTGAACTTATCGAGTTTACTCTCGTGGCGTTCAACTCATCGAAACTTATCACCCCGGGTGTGACGTTTCTTTCCTTCGTAGGCTTGGTTCGTACCAGTTCTTAGTTACGGGTCAAGACTCACACTCTTGTCATCTAGTTCTTGGTCTACCTTTGTCTCTGGTTCCATCCCATTTATTGGTGGAGTTCGTATCAGACTTTGCCCGACCGAGCTTAAAGGCACTCAGCCTTATATAGCTTTCAGTATATTACCGGTCAAGTGAAGGCTGAGCGAGCACAAGTGTGCTTATATGTGCTCGGTTAGAAAAAACCCAACCGATTTTAAAGGCACTCAACCTTATAAAGCTTATAGTACATGACTGACCGAGACATGCTTAACAGAAGGTGTTCTCAATATATATACGACCAGTTTTAATGACCGACCGAGACATATTAAATGGAAGATGGTGTACAAGTAGTAAATAACTCTATGATAGCTTGGCAAATTTGACGAAAAATATTCTCTAGAAGCTTTTTCAGTTACAGGGACATATTCCTATTTATATTTCATCAGGAATATGAACCATAAACAACAAAAGAGGTACTCTGAGGTACAAAAAAATTCCTTGAAGGATTATTGTATACAAAGCCTAAAGTGGTACTTCATCTTCTAACAAAGTTTAACAAATGGGGGTCACCTCACAATTACGGAGGTTATGTAAGGTAGTATAAAAAGGAGAAATCTTTCCGCTGGTAAAGGAGGTTGATGCTCACAAACTCTAGCATCCAAAACTCTATTTCTTCGTACTTTCATTACTGTACTTCTTCTTCTTCTTCCACCTTCAAGAGAGAGAACTGACTTGAGCGTCAGATAGCCTAATCAGGGATTGTCACCCTGGTCTTACACTACAATAATTACTGTATTTTGGGACGAATTTTGGGACGAATTTATGAAAAAAATTCGTTGCAAAAGATTTGGGGACGAAATTTGGGACGAAAAATTTTTCGTCCCAAATAGGTTGATGCCAACTTTTGGAACAAATTTATGTTTGTTACAAAATTGGGGACGAAAATAATTTTCGTCCCCAAATTCGTCGCAAAATTTGTAACATACACCGCAGAAGTTTATAGAATTTTGGGATGAAAAATTTTTTTGTTGCAAACTTAGCAACGAATTTGGGGTCAAAAAATTTTGTCGAATTTTTTTTTGTTGCTAATTTTGTCCCAAATTTTGCGTATGATTTTCCAACGAATAGTAATTTTGTTGCAAAATCGGCAACGAATTTGGCAACAAAATTTAGCAACGAATTTTATTTTCGTTGCCAAAGCCGTCGCCAAATTTGCAACAAAACCCCTTATTTGTTGCAATATTTCATACAATTTTGGGACCAAAAATTTTTTTGTTGCAAACTTAGCAACGAATTTGGGGTCAACAAATTTTATCGAATTTTTTTTTGTTGCTAATTTTGTCCCAAATTTTGCGTATGATTTTCCAACGAATAATAATTTTGTTGCAAAATCGGCAACGAATTTGGCAACAAAATTTAGCAACGAATTTTATTTTCGTTGCCAAAGCCGTCGCCAAATTTGCAACAAAAACCCTTATTTGTTGGAATATTTCATACAATTTTGGGACGAAAAATTTTTTTGTTGCAAACTTTGCAACGAATTTGGGGACAAATCTAGTGACGAATTAATTTTTGTTGCTAAGTTAGTCCCTAATTTTCCAACGAATAAGATATTTGTTTCAAATTTGGCAACGATTTTGGCAACGAATTAAATTTTCGTTGTCAAATCCGTTGCTTTTATATATCGGATTCTAGGACGAATCCACATATTCGTCCCAGAATCTAGGACGAAATTACGATAGATTGGCAACAAAAATTATTTATTGCCAAATTCGTTCCTACTATCAAAACTGCATTCCAGATATAGCTGATTTCTACAATTCAATCCATACATACATATGCAACAAATTCAAATAACACATTCAACACATCCTAATTAACATTAACACATCTTAATTAATTCACATACATATATTCATTCAAACTCAACAAGTCATACAATATCATAATTTGTTCTTTAAGCTACTCAAAAATATTTCACAAGTTCAACACTCCAACAAGTTTCCATACAAGTCCATCAATCCAAGAAGGTCCATCAATCCAAGAAGGTCCATCAATCCAACAAGTTAAAAAACTAAGATACATCAAGTTATCTTCTTATTCCACAAAAGCTTTCATCCCCATCAAGTCTTCTTTTCCTACATAAAAACAAACAAATAAACTAGATTATATGTAACCAGAAAACTAATTAATTACTTAAAATGTAACAGTATCATAATTAGTTTGCTTGCATGGGAGTGTGACATCACAAACTTGGTTTGAGGCTTGGTGCTTGCGGATGTTATATAACTTGTATTGTTGGCATAAAACAGATCCAACCAGTAGCCCTAGTATTTGAAGATATCAAACACACATAAAAGATGTAGAGGGAGAAAGTATTAATCCGAATTATATTGAGTAGTGTAACAAAAGGGAAACAATCGATCAGAAATTCTTCTTATAAGTTGGAACCTGAATCTTACAAACCCAACCATGAGATGCTCATTTTAATGGGATGTGACAAGTAGGAACTTGTAAAGCAATGTTGTATTATGTGATGCCAATATATAAGTTCACAGTCCTGCTGTGCTTTATCAGAGAAAAAAAGTAACAAATTGAGGAAACATGAATGATATGAGTTTGGTATTAATTGTTATACAGTAGAGTTAACACACTATTACTAAGACTATCATAGATTCCCTAGGTAAAAGATCAATTGTATGCAGAATAAGTGAAGCCCGACAAAATGTACAGAAATGAATCAGAGATCTTGTAGCTACAAATTGATAGAGAGGACTAAAGCTTGGTTTGATATTTCAAACTAATAAGAAGACAAGTCAAAATTAAGACAGGTCAAAAACTTTTAATTGCCCATGGACTGAAGTTAGCAAACTCAAGACAATTACTCTTAAACACCTTTATCCAAGCAATCAGAAATTCCTTGAACATTCAAAAAAAGGCCCTATTTATCAACGGTATCAACTATCCATTTCATAGCAACGGTAAATTAAAATATAAGAAGTATCTTGAAGCTAGCTAACAGTTTCTTAAATATAATACATCCTATTTCACCATAGCAAATAAAAGCTACAAATATCCTATTTCCATTTGGCATGAATAGCATGAGATGTATTCTTAAAAATCCTAACATATGAAAATATCTCAAATGAATAAAACACAAACTAGTTAATATCAAATTGGTTCCAAACACCTTCCTCATTGATTAAAGACATCACTGAATTAGTTTGTTTCAAATATAATCAATCAAATGACCTCCAGAAGATATGGTTGACAAATCCGTCAATATATAATGCAGTAGTAGCAAATCCGTCTATATCAATCTAATTTGATAAAATTTTAAATGATTTCATTCTTTCTTCGTGCTGAACTAATTTTAATTGATTCCCTCCTATGTGAACTAATAATGCAGTAGTAGCAAATTTTAATAAATTTTTAAAAAGAATGATACCCTTATTTAACTTTTCAAATGAACATGAAAAATATAAATAAATCAATAAAATTAGATTACATAATACTTACTTTTTTCTCCAGCATACATTTCGTCTCACCAGCCCTGTTAAAAACAAATCAATCATATTAATTAAAATAAAAATGAGAGAAGTTAAGAAACTATTAATTAATGTTGAAAACACTAATTAGGAGACATTTAATCAGCGTACATAATTAAAATCAGGAACAACCATCACCACCATCATCGTTATCATCATAGCCATCATCATCGTCGTCATTGGAAGGAACCTGACTTTGAGCGGAGGTCAACTGAAGGTGTCGCATGATAAATTCTTGTTGTCGACGCAATGCTCTCATATCTTGCTCCATTTTCGCCCTTTCTTGGTCTCTTTGTACCCTTTCTTGGTCTCTTTGTGATATTATTTCCTTCAGATTGCTAACCTCATCAGTCAAGGTATTTACTTGGGTCCTAAGTGTTGTTGAGGAGGAAGATGATCCAACTATTCTTTGGGTTCTGCTCAAGGAACCCATTCCCAAAATCCTTCCCCCTTTTGGTCCTCCACTAGCCTCCAACCATAAACTCAAATTATTGCCAACAGACTCCTCAGACCCCTGACTATCGACAACAGCTTGTGAGCATGATTGGGCTAGCTCGAGTTCATCATATTTGTCCTATTTTTTAAAAAACATAAAGATATTGATTAGATATAATAGAAACACATATAATATTAAGACATCTACCTAGAGTACAATTAAGTAAATAAATATTTATTCAAACCTTGACTGCTTTTGCTCTCGCCCCACTCCAAGTGTTATTTTTTTAAAAAAAAGTGCGGGTGAAAGTATCAATGAAAGAGGGCTCCTTCCCTAGCTCCTTGGTCTAAAAAAACATAATTACAAATAATGAAATAATTTGATATAAATAATTAATTTGTGGAAGAGTTAAAAAATTACCAATCTCCGTCTATGCTCATCTATGTTAATGGAGCCTCCCGCATATATAGCAGATGAATCACCAGAATTATGAGATTGATTCATTCTATTCAGGTCACTCCTTTGCTTACTCTCCTCTGTTTCCCAAAACTGGGTGATCCTCTCCCAATTTTCTTCTGTGATGAAGTTTGGTTTTTTCCCCCGATGCTTGGCGTGACTTAATACATGTCTGATGTGATCGCCACATTTTTTAAAAAATATTCTGCGGATCTCCATTTCATCATTAGGGTCCCAATTATTTAGCCGCTGAAATGGAAATTTTTTTAATTATATATTAATTTTAAATTTGAATTAAATTCAAGAAAATATACCTTGAACTCGCTCCACCATAGTTGTTTTGTGGCTGGTGGGGTGCTTGAATATGTCATCGACTCTCCTCCCCAATGGTTATTCACAATTCTATTAATCTCGCGAACAACTTGTACAGGATTTTCAAATCTACATTAAATTACAAACAAATTATGTTAAATAATTAAGATAAATAAAAAAATAAAATATTTTATAGTACTTACGAATCTCCGATGGGGACTAAAAATTCTCTATCATTTCTAAACTCAGCAAATGAGCTTCTTGCAGAGTCAGGAAGATTTGTGGGGGCTGGTAAATGCGCTGGGGATGGTAATGGCGGCGGCGAATTTGAAGCCGGTGGAGATGGTACATGTGATGGTCCTACCTGATCAGGGGGTGGCATAGGTACACTGGCAGGTGATGAATTTGTTTGGTCCTGTGAGCTCCGTCTACGCCCACCACGTCGAAATATATGCTGAAAATTCCAACAATATAGGATAAAGTAAATTATAGATATGATACATAAAAAAAGGACATTTAAAAACCTTACCATTTTTACATAAAGCTTATAGAATAAGGAGGAAAAAATATGAGATAGTCACCTCTAATGACCTGTAGGAACAAATACAATGTATTAACAAATAAAATAAATAAAATTATAAATGAGACACTATAAAAAAAATATGGTAATTTTCTTTTAATAATCTAACAAAACTTACCCATCATCAAAAATCAAAGTCATCATTATCGTTATCATCATCCTCCCCCTCCTCCTCCTCCTCCTCCTCCGACTCCGACTCCTACTCCTCTTCCTCTTCCTCTTCCTCCTCCTCCTCCTCCTCCTCATCATCATCATCGTCAACATCATCAATTTCACTTCTATCCACGTTTATCACTACACCGCTGGGATCTCGTAAAGTTGGAATAATAAATTCCTCAGTCTGAAAGGTGTTTGCAATTTCCTCTTGTTGATATGCAATGTTTTCCCAACGTGCCTCAATTTTTTTTCGTGCTTTGGTTTTACAAACAGCCCACCAATCAATCTTATCACGTTTTAAACTTGGGTATGCAGAATAAAATACTTGGATTGCTTGTTGTTCCAATACAAATGGTTCATATCTATTATAAAATCTCTTATGATTTATTTCAACCAAATTATAATGTGGATGCACCTTCATCCCTCTAACAGGGTCAAACCAGCGACACATAAATAATATAACTTGCATTTGTGGCCCTGGGTATTCTACTTCTATAATTTCATCCAACAAACCATAAAAATCATTGCTTGGACCTCCTTCATTAGATGACGATACACACACCCCACTATTCATGGTATTCTTTCCCATTCCATATTCTTGAGTATGAAAATTATATACATTTATGAAATATGCTGGCCAAGTGCGTACGAATGATTTTGGACCCCATGACAGATGGAATAGCCATTCTTGCTCAAGGTGAGCTTGATTACCTTGAACCTAAGGTCAAAACACCAATTGTTAAACATATGCATATGATTCAACCAAATAGATATTATTTACTTACATATGATTTGAACCATGCAGTAAATTCTTCTTCGCAAAATGTATCGAACTCTTGTGGCGACAATTCAGAATATAAGTTTTGAAATATCCTACTTAAAAAAAATATATTATTACACAACCAATTTACGGCATAAAAAGAATTAAAATATAAATATATACTTACTCGTAATACGACGATACTTCTGGATAATTTAGTAAAATATAGGTTTGGGCTGCCCACCATTCTTTACCAGTTAAATATCTTTGTTTACATGGTCAACTTGGTCGACCAAGGTGATTAAAGATTGAAAATGAGTTGACATTTGGATCAATAGGACCCTCATCATTTCTGCCCGCTTTTCGCCTTTTGCTAGGGACATGAGATTCAAAATAATATGATGCAAAAGTTGTTACTTCCTCCACAATGTATGCATTAACAATAGAGGCTTCAACACGTGCTTTATTTTTCACTTTTTCTTCAAATGATATAAGAATCTGTTGAAAATTTAATAAATTATGTTAACTATTAATACATAATCCAGCATAATTAGTAATATTTTTCCATTCAAAGAGTTAAAGTATAGGAAAAAAGAAATTCTACCTTTCAAATGGATACATCCACCGAAAATGGACGGGTCCTCCAACTTTAGCCTCATATGGAAAGTGAACCAAAAGATGTTCCATGGAATCAAAAAAAGAGGGTGGAAATATCCTTTCCAAATTGCACAAAATGATTGGAATGTCTCTCTCTAACTTCTCCATGTGTGAACGTCTCAAAACTATTGAACAAATATCATGTAGGAAAATACTTAACTCCGTAATCGCTCCCCATACAAATTGTGGTAAGAGTTCCTTAAAAGTAATAGGAATCAATCTTTGCATTATTATATGACAATCATGACTTTTCAAGCAAAATAATTTGCATTCTTTGATATCAACACATCTTCCAAGATTAGAGGCATACCTATCTGGAAATTTCAAAGACTTCAACCATTCACATAGGACACGTCGTTGATCCTTATTTAATGTATGAACTACCTTTGGCTTTGGTCCCCTACTATTTTCATCAACATCAAGAGTGGGTCTTTTACAAATGAGTCGCATATCTTTTCTTGCATTGAGATTGTCTTTTGTTTTTCCATTGATATCCATCACTGTATTTATCAGATTATCAAAAACATTCTTCTCAATATGCATTACATCGAGATTATGATGTATCAAATGACTAAACCAATATGGCAAATCCCAAAATATACTCCGTTTAGTCCATTTATGTGTATGCCCATAATCATATGTTGTACCATGAGGGTTTTCAATAATAGATGGAAAGTGAAGCACTTGTTGATACAGTCTGACCTGGCTATTGTTTTGATGTTGACACTGATTTAAGTTTGTATCAGATATTAATTAAACTCAGACTGATTGATGATCAAGGTTGATCATGAGGAGAGGAAAAGTCCAAGTACGGATACTTGGCACGCAAAGTCAGAGAGGGCTCGGTAGCTCGTTCTCTGGACCGGACGAAGTCGGAGAGGGCTCGGTAGCTCGTTCTCCGGACTAGGTCAGAGAGGGCTCAGTAGCTCGTTCTCTGGACCAGACGAAGTCGGAGAGGGCTCGTTCTCTGGACCGGACGAAGTCGGAGAGGGCTCGGTAGCTCGTTCTCCGGACTAGGTCAGAGAGGGCTCAGTAGCTCGTTCTCTGGACCAGACGAAGTCGGAGAGGGCTCGGCAGCTCGTTCTCCGGACTAGGTCAGAGAGGGCTCAGTAGCTCGTTCTCTGGACCAGACGAAGTCGGAGAGGGCTCGGCAGCTCGTTCTCCGGACTAAGTCAGAAAGGGCTCGGTAGCTCGTTCTCTAGACCAGGAAGACCTTAGGGTTTAGGGTGGGAGCTCTAAAACTAACACAGGGAGCTATGGATCGGTTTGTTGACCGATCCGGTGAAACTCTGTGTGACTGGACGGTCCTAGGGCTACTGAGGCTACTGCTACTGCTGGTGCAGTTACTGGTCCTAGGGTTGCTCCTGCTTTAGGCGCTCTTAGGGCTCCCACTGTTAGTGAGTCCAGGGTTGCTGAGTACACTGTTGCTGCTGGTGCAGTTACTGGTCCTACTGGTGAGGCTTTAGAGTACACTGTTGCTATTGTTAGAGTTCCCAGTGTTAGGGTCTTCCTTAGGGTCTTCGCCTTTTGAGTTTGACTAAAGGTAAAAAGCACAAATAGGAGCTACTGCTTTGGATATTCAATCCAAAGCCTACGGGCGCTACACGTACAGAAATTAATTACTTAGTTATACTTTTTGAGTTACAGGTTGCAGGTATCATGACGATGCTTGAATTCAAATTAAGGTCTATCAGAGGAATAAGACAAAATGATTTTTCTACTGTGCTTGGTTGCAAATGGTGCATTTGAAGCATCAACGGATACTGGCGATCTGGGTATGTTCTGGCTGCAATCAGCTTGACTCCTTGGCATTGGTTCGAGCTCAGAAGGCACCAGTGAAGACCATGGATGGTATTGGTGTGAGTTCAGAGGACCAGATGAGGAGGAGGAGTGATTGGCGACGCCTGAGTTGATTGCAGTGATTCGATACAGGTTGCAGCGATTCTATGCAGCTTGCAGTGATTCGATGCAGGCAAACGCAGTGAAGAAAGCAGAGAAATAAGAAGGAGAAAGAAGAGAGGTTGGGGTAATGTTTTTGCATTGCAAACTCTCTGTCGCCGATTAAGCAAGGGCGCTATGTGTTTGAGCTCTTGGCTGAGGAATCCTTCTGTCTTTGCGCGTTGTTTTCATTGTGGCTGTGAGTTCATTTGTTCATTCCTTTAGCCACAAAGCTCTGTAAGTCTGTGCTTCATTTCATATCATTTTCTGTGACTTTTGTGGAGAGGTTGCTCCACCGAGAAGGAGAAATACTTAGCCGGAATATGTCCGGGGTGTGATCTACTGAAAGATCAAGGGATCGTCCACCTTACGGACACGCTGAGGAGTAGGGGCAAGTTATCCCCGAACCTCGTACATCATTTTGTTAGTGTTGGTTGGTTTTCTTTCCTTGCATCAGTTTTTGTTTTGTTTATTTTCGCTGTGCTAACCAAGTTTTGTGAGGAAATTCTTTGAGTTTTAGTAGTGGCTATTCACACCCCCCCCTCTCTAGCCATCCGAAGATCCTAACAAGTGGTATCAGAGCAAGGCGCTCTTCATCCGGATTAACACCCTAAAGAGCAAGAAGATGGCTATGAAGGAAGGTTTTAGTACCAATCGCCCACCCTACTTCGATGGAGCGGATTTCCAATATTGGAAGAGTCCTATGGAGTATTATCTCAAGACCGACATCTCCATGTGGTTCTCAGTCAAGGAAGGTTTCACACCTCCGAAGGATGAAGAAGGTAACGAACTAGAGTCGTCGAGGTGGTCCGCCGAGCAAACTCACAAAGGACAAGCCGATGCCAAGGCGGTGGTCACACTACAATGTGGAATAGCCAAAGATCAGCTTGTCAAGGTAGGTCCATTCATGAGTGCAAAGGATTTGTGGAACAAGCTCATCGAGCTCCAAGAAGGAACTCGAGACTCTCGGATCGCCAAGAGAGACTTGTTCCTAAACCAACTACAAAACCTCACCATGAAGGAGAGCGAAATGGTAAGTGAACTACACGGAAGGTTCAAGGAGATCATCAATGGTCTTCATTCCGTGGATGAACGCGTAGAAAATCGTGATCTCATAAGGTACGCTCTCAAAGCTTTTCCAAGGAATGCCTTGTGGTCATCTATGGTAGATGCCTACAAGGTCTCCAAGGACCTCTCAATTGTTAAGTTAGATGAATTCTTTTGTGAAATGGAACTTCATGAATTTGCTAACAAGGGTCAAAAAGAGAAAGGTATTGCTTTAGTTGCAGGAGAAAAGAGCAAGGATGGAAGGAGGAAGAAAGAAAAGAAGAAGGAGAAAGAAATTCCTACATCCTCATCCTCCTCCGAGTCCGATGATGAAGGAGGATCATCATCAAGCGAGATGGCCAACTTCGTGAGAAGAATCATGAGAAGGAGCCGGAGATTCAAAGGGAAAGGTAAGTCTATTGATCAAAATATTGATAAAACTAACGTTACATATTATGAGTGTAGCAAGAAAGGACACTATCGGAGCGAGTGTCCAAAACTCAAGAAGAAGGAGGAAAGGGCCAAGAAGAAGAAAGCTCTCAAAGCTTCTTGGGATGAATCCTCCTCAAGCTCATCGGAGGAAGAGAAGGAGAAAAGCACTCGTCAATTAGCACTCATGGCAAGGGAGGAATCGGACTCCGGAAGTGATACATCAACCGCGGCTTCATCATCTTCGGATGATGAAGAGGTAACCTCTCCACATTTAGAAAAATGCTATAAGACTATTGCTCATTTATCTACACTGCTTAAGAAATCAAAAACTGAAATCAAATTATTAAAAGAAGAAGTAGAACACTTGAAGACTCTTAGGGAAGATAAGGTTGATGACCTTCATCAAGAGCTTCTTGAGGATGAAAATAATGCCCTAAAGAGTGAAGTTGAGAAACTCAAGAAAATGCTTGAGAAATTCTCAACTAGCTCTAAGACCTTAGATATGATTCTAAATGCCCAAAGTGCGGTCTACAACAAGGCTGGATTAGGATACCAACCTAAGGAGTCTAGTTTCATTTCCTTAGTGTCTAGAACCCAAATTCATAGATCACATGCTTCTAGGGTTCATGAGACTAGGAAGGGTGTGACCAAGGCATGGGTTCCTAGGTCTTTCATTGTAGATGCATTAGGTCCCAAGATTTGGGTACCTAAAACATCTATCTTTCGTGTCTTGTAGGCATTTGTCAAGGAGGAGCATCTATCAACTTGGTTTGTTGATAGTGGATGCTCCAAGCACATGACCGGGGACAAGTCACTCTTTACCACCCTTCAAAACAAAAATAGAGGTAATGTGTCCTTTGGTAATAATGGTAGCCTTAAGGTTATAGGAGTTGGAGATATTCAAATATCCGAATGTCTTCAAATCAAAAATGTCCTTCTAGTCAAGGGGATGACTTTTAATCTCCTAAGTGTAAGCCAATTGTGTGATATGGGTTACACAATTGAGTTTCATTCAAGTCAATGTCTGGTCAAGCACATTGACACACTTGACACGGTACTAGTAGGCACAAGGGTAGACAACATTTATCAAGTATCCTTTAAAAGTGCTACTAATGCCTCTACTAAGTGTTTCATGTCAAAAGAAGAAGAATCATGGCTGTGGCATAGAAGATTGGCCCACGTAAACATGAAGAACATTCGAAAGCTGGCCAACAAAGGTTTAGTGCGAGACTTACCAAGCATCAAGTATCAAAAGACAAAATTATGTGATGCATGTCAAAAGGGTAAGCAAACGAAAGTGGCTCATAAAGGTAAAAGCAATGTAAGTACATCTACTGCTTTAGATTTATTGCATATGGATTTGTTTGATTGCAGTAATGTTATTTCATTGAATGGGAGTAGATATTGTTTAGTGATCATTGATGATTTTACTAGATATACATGAACCTTCTTTTTGAAAAATAAGGATCAAATCATAGATGTTTTTGTTTCTTTTTGTAGAAGAACCGAAAATGAGAAATCAACAACAATTAAAACAATTAGAAGTGATCATGGTGGAGAATTTCAAAACCATAGATTTTTAGAATTTTGTCAAGAAAAAGGATATAGGCATGAGTTCTCTACTCCAAGGACCCCACAACAAAATGGGGTTGTGGAGAGAAAGAATCTAGTCTTGCAAGAGGTTGCACGAAGCATGCTCAATGAGTACTCATTACCGAGCTACTTATGGGCTGAAGCGGTAAATACCGCTTGCTATGTGCAAAACCGAGTCTTGATACATAAGTTTTTAGGAAAGACTCCCCATAAACTTTGGTTTGGGAAACCCCCTAAAATTAAACATCTTAGGGTGTTTGGTTGTAAGGTGTTTATCTTGAACACCAAGGATCATCTTGGAAAGTTCACAGCTAAGGCTGATGAAGGGGTACTAGTCGGGTACTCTCTCACCAGCAAAGCCTATCGAGTCTACAACAATAGGACTAAGTTGATTGAAGAGTCCTCGGATGTAGCTTTTGAAGAAATCCCTAAATCAAATGATCAATCAAGGGATGTAGGAGAAATTCAATTTGAACTTAGAAATCTAAGTTTAAATGATCAAAACATAGAAAGAGTCCAAATTGACTCCGATAATGATGAGCAAAGGCAAGAGAGAGCTCAGCCTGATCCCTTGCCTGATATTGAACCCTTGCCTGTGTCTAGTGAGACCACTCATGAGACACTGTCAACACCAAGGCAATCTAGGATAGCCTCTAGTCATCCCCAAGACCAGATTGTGGGAGACATCCAACAAGGGGTTAGGACTATATCATTCTTTAGAAATGAGTCTAATGAGGTCGCCTTGATCTCAGAAATCGAACCAAAATTAGTTGATGATGCATTGCACGATCCTGACTAGGTCATAGCTATGCAAGATGAGTTAGGTCAATTTGAAAGGAGCCAAGTGTGGGACTTAGTTCCTAGACCTAAGAAGACCATCATTATTGGAACCAAATGGGTCTTCAAAAACAAGTTAAACCAAAAGGGAGAAGTCGTAAGAAACAAGGCAAGACTTGTAGCCAAGGGCTATAGTCAAGTCGAAGGCCTCGATTATGATGAAACTTATGCTCCCGTGGCTCGATTAGAGTCCATTCGTTTAATGCTAGCTTTTGCTGCACATAGAGGTTTCAAGCTCTATCAAATGGACATTAAATCGGCCTTCTTAAATGGTTTCATTAAAGAATAGGTCTATGTTGAACAACCACCGGGGTTTGTGAATACCGAAGCTCCAAACCACGTGTACAAGCTCAAGAAAGCTCTTTATGGGCTTAAACAAGCACCTCGAGCTTGGTACGAAAGGTTGTCAACTTACCTATTAGAAAAGGGTTTTGTGAGAGGTCAAATAGACCCAACACTATTTCTGCGTAGAGATGGGAAAAACATATTTGTAGCCCAGGTGTATGTCGATGACATAATTTGTGGCTCAAATAACAAGGGCTATTTGAATGAATTTATCACTCACATGGAAAGTGAGTTTGAAATGAGTCTGGTGGGAGAATTGACATTCTTCCTTGAACTTGAAATCAAACAAACTCGAGATGGCATTTATGTCCATCAAACAAAATACACTCAAGAGATGCTCAAGAAATTCAAAATGAGTGACTCTAAGGAAGTATCCACTCCAATGGCGACGAGCACTCGCCTAGACAGTGATGAGAATGGAAAACCAGTTGATCTAACGTAATATAGAAGCATGATTGGTAGTCTTCTATATCTCACAGCTAGTAGACCGGACATACTTTTTGCTGTGGGCATGTGCGCTAGATATCAAGTCTGTGCCAAGGAATCTCATTTAATTGCAGTTAAGAGAATTCTGAGATACCTTAAGGGCACAATTAGAGTGGGTCTATGGTACCCTCGCACGGAGTCTTTTGATTTGATAGGTTATACCGACTCCGATTATGCTGGGTGCAAGTTGGATCGAAAAAGCACTAGTGGGGGTTGTCAATTTTTAGGTTCATCTTTGGTTAGTTGGTCAAGTCGGAAGCAACATTGCGTTGCTCTCTCCACGACCGAGGCTGAATACATTGTCATGGGAGAGAGTGTATCACAATTGTTGTGGATGATCCATACTCTAGAAGATTATGGACTTTTGTATAAGGGAGTGCAAGTGTTGTGTGACAACATCAGCACAATAAACCTAACAAAAAATCCAGTCCATCATTCAAGGACCAAACATATTGAAGTGCGTCACCACTTCATTAGAGATCACGTAGCTAGGGGAGACATTGCACTCACCTATGTTGAGTCAAAGTCAAACCTAGCCGATATTTTCACCAAACCTCTTCCGGAAAATGAATTTAGTCATTTGAGGAGAGAATTGGGAATGTGTTTGGCTCAATAGGCCATTAGGACTTCATCATGATCAACAAGGACAATTAAAACAACAAGAGAAATAGGGAAATTAATTTGGGACAACTTGGGAACATCTCACATAAACTATAAGGTTTAACAAATGATTTTTGTTTGCTAGAAATGAGGTGAGATGCTAGGATCAGCCGAATTATTCAAAATGTATCATGCATCCCTTGAATAATTAGGTTGAAGAGACATAAATTGAGTATGGGGAAGACCATTACATAATTCTTGTATATTTGGTTTCTAGATCTTACTCATATATTCCAACCAAGGAAACTTGGTTGGACCTTTACCTAGAAATTATGAAACTTTGGTTGATGGACTGTTTGATACACTTGAACGATGCTTTTCATGATTTTGATTGATACTAGGACAAGTTCTTGAAAGAATGATAGCAAGTTGGTTATATTTTGACAAACTTGAAACTGAACATAACAAAGGTCAAAAATTTCAGCTTTCAGGCCTTAAGTTGTTTGTTTTCTAAATGTCTACAACTTTAGGGCTATAAACAAGTTCAGACCATAATTTTTAGGTAATAGTTATGCTTGTAGATCCTCCAGGTTCTAGGTTCTGAACTTGGAAGTTTTCCTAGAGAATCTTCCACGAACTATCGAACATCTCTATGAATTTCAATTACTGAAATTGCGAATTTCAGTTACTGAAATTACTGGAGAAGATCTAAGTATCAGACACTGATCGGTCTACGGACCGATCAGGTCAGCCTGGCACGCAGAGCCCGCTACTGATCTCTTTCTGATCGGTCTACAGACCGATCAGATCAATCCGGCACAATAGCCACTGATCATTCTCTGATCGGTCTACCGACCGATCAGGAAGTTCCCTGATCGGTCCAGGGACCGATCAGCGAGTACTGATCGTCTCCTGATCGGTCTACAGACCGATCAGGATGTTCCTGGATCGGTCCATGGACCGAACAGGAGGCTCCTGATACCTCCTGATCGGACAGCCGTCCGATCATTTCATCAACTGTACACCCATCAATAAACCCTTAAATCTTCCCGATCCTTTCTTTTCCTCTTTCACACGGAACCCTAGCCGACTCTTCCCTACACCTTCTCTTCCCTTCTCTTCTCTTTGCACGCCGGAACCCTAGCCGAAGCTCTAGCCAACAGCTCAATGGCACCAAGGTAACTCCTTACTTCTCTAGAACTTGGCATTTCGATTTCATTTCTCACCATAACTGTGGTTTTTGTTTCGGGTGGCTCCTGTGCTCATTTATTTCCCATTGTATCCCATTGTTAACTCTTAGAAAGAAACCAGTGGGTGAGGGGACCTCTAAGTCACCTGAGAAGTCGAAGTCTAAGGCTCCTTCCCGACCTCAACCTTCTATTTCCGGGAGATTCCCGAACCACAATTTTGAGGAAGCCTTTAGACAAAGAACTTTCAAATTACTCCCTTGTAGGTCTGTAGATCATAAATTCATGGACGAATTTTGTCCAACTGTGTCTGAAATCATTGCCTACTACAAACTTGACTCACTTGTCTACTTAGAACAGGATATCAACTATGACTTGGTCTCTGAGTTTTATAACAACCTTCATCAGACTCCTAATGATGTAGGTTATAAAACAAGAGTTGCTAAGCGGACTCTTGATTTCAGTTTCTCATCCTTTTTTTGAATATCTCGATTGTCGGAGGTGTTCCGGTAATGTCTTTTCGATATTTCCTGATCTACCAGACCCCCTACCCTCACCTTTTGATGTCACACCTGACTCCGTCTATGAGTATTTCTTCAGACAACCTAGACCGGGTGGGCTTGATGAGCTAGATGTTGACTTTCCTACTTTTGCAGCCTTGAGATTATCTCCTCAAGACTACATTCTTTTTAAAATTGTCACAAACTGCCTTCTTCCTATCACATCTAAACCATTGTCTGAGATCCGACCATATCATTGCCTAATGCTTTATGGATTGCGTCGGCGTCTCGACTTTGACATCATATCTAGCATCTACTCTTCGATCATCTCCTATAGTGAGCCAAGCGGCTACACTGTTTATATGCCTTATGGGCATATAATTACAGATTGGCTCGAGACCCTTCAGATTGATGTCTCTAAGGGTAGATTAATCAAGATGGTCAGACAGGATTGCAGACTTGGGAAGCGGGCATTTTCCAAGTCTGGAATCATAGGACAAAATGGGGGCGTTCGGTGGAAGGATGGGAGGGCACTAGGTGAGTACCACGGGGACCTCCACGACAGGTTGCTCCTATTGCTGCTCCTCCTGCTGCCGACGATGGAGAGGCCGATCCTGATCTGCGCTGGCAGATCGCCGAGCTGGAGAGTCGCTTTGATCGGTACGATGATTTACGCAGTCAACAGCTGGCGACACATCAGACGATTATGGATTGGATGGCCAGATACCCACCTCCGCAGGATTTCCCGGGCTATCCATCCTCGAGCAGCGGCATGCCACCTCAGGGACCCATTCCTCCAGTTGATGATGCTGATGCTCCTCATGATGAGGAGGCTGATTGATATACATTATTCCATGATGTCATTTTGACTGTCTATGTTTTGGATGTTGGTTGTTGGATAGGCATGTCTGTCCTGGATACTTACTGATTTCTTCTATTTATGCTGCTTATTTACTTTCTTTATGTTTCTCTCCTTATTGGTTTTCAATATGTTGTTCATATGTCATGTCTTGTATGTCTCTCTTTTCTTTATCACTGTCTTATAATACACTTAGAGGGTGTTCTAGGTGAATTAAGAAAACGACAGTATGGGTTAAGGGGGAGTCTTTTCAAGTTTTCTTACCTAATTCGCACCTTTTCGGTGTTTGACAAAGGGGGAGAGAATAACCAAGTTTAGAGATAAATGAAAGTTTGGCTTTAGGGGAAGGATCTTGATTCCCCTATCCTTACATGGTGTTGTATCTGTCTTAGGGGGAGGATCTTGATTCCCCTAAAATTAGGGAAATATGGAAATATGAATATTTCTGATCTAAACTTAAATCATGTTGTCAAACAACAAAAAGAGGGAGATTGTTGATACAGTCTGACCTGGCTGTTGTTTTGATGTTGATATTGATTTAAGTTTGTATCGGACATTAATTAAACTCAGACAGATTGATGATCAAGGTTGATCATGAGGAGAGGAAAAGTCCAAGTACGGATACTTGGCACGCAAAGTCGGAGAGGACTCGGTAGCTCGTTCTCTAGACCGGACGAAGTCGGAGAGGGCTCGGCAGCTCGTTCTCCGGACTAGGTCAGAGAAGGCTCAGTAGCTCGTTCTCTGGACCAGACGAAGTCGGAGAGGGCTCGGCAGCTCGTTCTCCGGACTAGGTCAGAGAGGGCTCAGTAGCTCGTTCTCTGGACCAGACGAAGTCGTCTCCGGACTAGGTCCGAGAGGGCTTGGTAGCTCGTTCTCCGGGAAGATGTTAGGGTTTAGGGGAGGCTCTAAAACTAACACGAGGACAGGATCGGTTTGTTGACCGATCCGGTGAAACTCTGTGGGATCGGTCCACGACCGATCGAACTGAGTCACATGATCGGTCTCGTGATCGATCAGAACCTAAAGTTTCAGGTTATCGATCGATGCGTGGATCGATCAGAACCACATTACATGGGTTATCGATCGGTTCTGACCGATCGAAGCAATCGAAGCGGCGGGACTCAGCGAGAGGGTGGATCGTCGTGGACCGATCCACATGATCGGTCCACCGATCAGACTCTTCGACCGATCGGGATGTGTCCGATCGGTCAGAGCTCATGGATCGACCGATCCACAGCGATGTCTACAACTTCGATTTCTCCAACTAACGATCTGCCGTGAGTTTTTGAGTTCTGAGTTGCGTATCATGACGATGCTTGAATTCAAATTAAGGTCTATCAGAGGAATAAGACAAAATGGTTTTTCTACTGAGCTTGGCTGCAAATGGTGCATTTGAAGCATCAACGGATACTGGCGATCTGGGTATGTTCTGGCTGCAATCAGCTTGACTCCTTGGCATTGGTTCGAGCTCAGAAGACACAAGTGAAGACCATGGATGGTATTGGTGTGAGTTCAGAGGACCAGATGAGGAGGAGGAGTGATTGGCGACGCCTGAGTTGATTGCAGTGATTCGATACAGGTTGTAGCGATTCTATGCAGCTTGTAGTGATTTGATGCAGGCAAACGCAGTGAAGAAAGCAGAGAAATAAGAAGGAGAAAGAAGAGAGGTTGGGGTAATGTTTTTGCATTGCAAACTCTCTGTCGTCGATTAAGCAAGAGTGCCGTGTGGAAATCCTTCTGTCTTTGCGCGTTGTTTTCATTGTGGCTGTGAGTTCATTTGTTCATTCCTTTAGCCACAAAGCTCTGTAAGTCTGTGCTTCATTCCATATCATTTTCTATGACTTTTGTGGAGAGGTTGCTCCACTGAGAAGGAGAAATACTTAGCCGGAATTTGTCCGGGGTGTGATCTACCGAAAGATCAAGGGATCGTCCACCTTACGGACACGCCGAGGAGTAGGGGCAAGTTATCCCCGAACCTCGTACATCGTTTTGTTAGTGTTGGTTGGTTTTCTTTCCTTGCATCAGTTTTTGTTTTGTTTATTTCCGCTGTGCTAACCAAGTTTTGTGAGGAAATTCTTTGAGTTTTAGTGGTGGCTATTCACACCCCCCCCCTCTCTAGCCATCCGAAGATCCTAACAGCACTCTGTACCAAATATCTAGACCTGTCAATCTCAAAGGCGGAAGTGTTCGTTCAATCCTATTTTTAGTGAATTCATCTTTATTCCTTCTGAAATTATGATTTGTTGGTAAAAATTGCCTATGACAATCAAAATAACTCGGTTTCTTCCCATGTTTCAATCTAATTGACTTTGATCTCTCCATACATATGGGGCATCCCAAGATCCCAGCAGTACTCCAACCTGATAGCATACCGTAGGCTGGAAAGTCATTTATGGTCCAAAGAAGAGCAGCCTTCATTATAAACATCTGGTTAGAATTAACATCGTATGTAGGAACACCTTCATCCCATAGTTGTTTAAGTTCAACTATCAGGGGTTGCATATAAATATCTATCAACTTCTTTGGATTTTGCGGCCCAGGTACAACCAATGTTAAAAACATATAAGGTGTTTTCATGCACATCCCAGGTGGAAGATTATATGGCATTAAGATAACTGGCCAACAAGAATAATTTCTTCCTGATTTACTAAATGGAGCAAATCCATCAGCACATAGACATAATCTAATGTTTCGAGTCTCCTTTGCAAAATCTGGATATGTTCTATCAAAATTTTTCCACGCATCTGCATCTGATGGATGACACATGAGCCCCTCTTCGGTTTTATGAGTTGCATGCCAAGTCATGTGTTCTGCTGTTGCCTTTGATGCATACAGTCTTTGTAATCTAGGAGTTAAAGGTAAATAAAACAACTGGCTGTATGATTTGCGTCGTTGTTGACTCCTTCTGGTTGTCTTATACCTATCTTGATTACAGAATTTACAAACATCTGCATATGCATCATCTCCCCAATATAACATACAACCATCTCTGCAAACATCAATTCTTTCAACCGGAAGACCTAAATCTTTCACCATTTTTTTCATACTGTAAAAATCAGGAGGCAAAATGTGATCACGTGGCAATGTATCATCAAAAGCTTGAACAATATCATTAAAACAATCTTCGGAGAGATTATGATCTGCCTTTATAAAAAAATGTGGAACCGCCACATCAGCGACCCCCCTAGAGCCGGTCCTATGGATATGGAGGGAGGTAAATGCAGGTACACAGGTGGAAAGTGCATAGCGGAGACGTTAACCCCAGGCAGTGACACCCCGGGGATCGACCCCTGGACCTTTCAGCCACAGAACCATGCACTCCCCATCTGTGCTACGCCCTGGGGACTTATGATCTGCCTTTATATTTAATAGTCTGGTGGTGAGAGATAATTTAGTTTGAGTATCACAATCAGCCCATAATGGTTCATTTGCGACACTCAACACTTCATTAAATTTGTGATATATTTCATCAAGACCTGGTACATCTCCAACGGTGATGTATTAGAAACAAACATTTGTTCACCTGTTGGGGGGAAACTAGAACTTGCACCAAGCGTATTGGGAATAAAATTCTGACATCTTGCATCAATTACCATCCTCTGATATGGATTTACTTGTTCATCATAACTCTGATCCCCACTAACAGAGGCTTGGAAATTCCGTTCATTATCCTCATTAGATATGAACGGTTCACCATGACTTGTCCAATTATAATAATTGGGGGTAAAACCAAATCTACAAAGATGTTCTTCAACTTTATCGGTGGGTAAAAATTTACCATTGTGACACTTTCTACATGGACACCTTATCTTCTTGCTATCCATATACTTAACTTGACTAGATGCAAAATGCAAAAATTGTCTCAAACCAGTGATAAACTCATTAGTTAACCCTTGACGATTAGGTAAATTCTTATTATACATCCAACTTCTTTGATTCTGCATTTTACCTGTATGTAATTATTTAGTTAAACATTATTAAAAGTTACTACAAATTAAATCTTATCATTGAAGACTAAGCAACAAAGAACATCATATCAAAATGAAGGAACACAATTAAACACCCAACTATAACCTAATTATTTAAAGTTAACTTAATATACAGATAAGAAAATGTATATTAATGTACTTAGGAATACCGAAAAGAGGTGAACAAAAATGGTTGTCCTGATCGTACACTGATATCACGGCAAATTGATCGAGACCTGCAAAAAATAACACAATGAATTATAAGAGCAACTTTCAAATTTTAAATAAAAATGTATACAATATTAATTTCCATGCTGCCGCGCTTAGCGGGGGCAGCCGCGGCCATCCGGGGGCATCCACGGCCAGCCCAGGCGCGGCGACTCGCGCCTGCCGGCATCCACGGACAGGCCACGGACAAGCGCAGCCAAGCGCGCCGACTCGGCCAGGAGAGGTGACTAGGCCAGGCCACACTCAGGCGCGACGACTCGGGCCTCTCCGCAGCCACCTGCGGCCGCTCGCGCCTGCCGGCGGCCACTCGCGCTTGCCAGCAGCCACCCGCGGGTGACACCGCCCGCGCGGCCATAGAGGGGAAAGGGGAGATGCATGGGAGAGGCCGAGATAGAAGATGCATACCTACATAGGATTCCACCGTCGGAGATCAATGCCGCCGCTGGAGTACAAAGCTGCCGCCGAAATGAGCGCAGATCTGGGAAGGTCGCAGTGGCAGAGACGAAGGGGAAGGGACAGAGACGAAAAGAAACAAAGGAAACTAGAGCCAAACATATTAGATCTAGGGTTTTTTGCATCAAACAAGTTTTGTTGCCAATTTCATCCCAGAATTTGGGACAAATCCTGGATTCGTCCCAGATTTGGGGATGAATCCAGGATTTGTCCCAAAATTTGGGACAAATAGATGGATTCGTCCCAAAAAAGTTTTAAAAAGAAAAACAATTGAAAGACTTACATATAGACCTAAAGATATCAGAATTTCATAAAACAAGTTTTTATGCGTTCGTATCATTGTTCTAATCGTAAATATATATTTATAAATATTTTTAACCAAATATATTGATATGTTTGAATTTTTTATCCTAATTTGATTTTAAAGAATGAATCTCTCAAAATATTAATTAAAAATTATGGATGATGATATATTTACGATCAGGACAATAATACAAATCCATAGAAATTTATTTCATAAAATTCCGATATCTCTAGGTCCAAATTTAAGGTTTCCGTCAGTTATCTACTAACAAGCGTTGCATAACAACTTTTAATTTAGTTATAAACTATATATGTTTAAAAAACATCTACCTAAAGACATCAGAATTTTATGAAACAAGTTTCTATGCGTTCGTATCATTATCCTGATCGTAAATATATATTTATAAATATTTTTGACCAAATATATTGATTGTTTGAATTTTTTATCCTAATTTGAACTAATTTGATTTAAAAAATTGAATCCCTCAAAATATTAATTAAAAATTATGGATGATGGTATATTTACGATCAAAACAATAATACAAATCCATAGAAATTTATTTCATGAAATTCTGATGTCTCTAGGTCAAAATTCTAAGATTTTTGTCACTTATCTACTAACATGCGTTGCATAACAACTTTAAATTTAGTCGTAAACTATATATGTTTTAAAAAACATCTACCTAGAGACATCAGAATTTTATGAAATAAGTTTCTATGCGTTCGTATCATTATCCTGAGCATAAATATATATTTATAAATATTTTTGACCAAATATATTGATTGTTTGAATTTTTTATCCTAATTTGACCTAATTTGATTTAAAAAATTGAATCTATCAAAATATTAATTAAAAATTATGGATGATGGTATATTTATGATCAGGACAATAATACGAATCCATAGAAATTTATTTCATGAAATTCCGATGTCTCTAGGTCAATATATAAGCCCTCCGTGTTTTTTTCTTTTATTTTTAATATTCTCAATTCTGGGACGAATCCTGGATTCGTCCCAGATTTGGGGACGAATCCAGGATTCGTCCCAAATTTTGGGACGAATCCAGGATTCGTCCCAAAAGTTTAAAAAAAAAAAGAAAAATCGTAAAGCTTACATATCGACGTAGAGACATCAGAATTTCATGAAACAAGTTTCTATACGTTTATATCATTATCCTGATCATAAATATATATTTATAAATATTTTTGACCAAATATATTGATTGTTTGAATTTTTTATCCTAATTTAACCTAATTTGATTTAAAAAATTGAATCTCTCAAAATATTAATTAAAAATTATGGATGATGGTATATTTATGATCAGGACAATAATACGAATCCATAGAAATTTATTTCATGAAATTCTGATGTCTCTAGGTCAATATATAAGCCCTCCGTGTTTTTTTTCTTTTATTTTTAATATTCTTAATTCTGGGACGAATCCTGGATTCGTCCCAGATTTGGGGACGAATCCAGGATTCGTCCCAAATTTTGAAACGAATTCAGGATTCGTCCCAAAAGTTTAAAAAAAAAGAAAAAAAATCGTAAAGCTTACATATCGACGTAGAGACATCAGAATTTCATGAAACAAGTTTCTATGTGTTCGTATCATTATCCTGAGCGTAAATATATATTTATAAATATTTTTGACCAAATATATTGATTGTTTGAACTTTTTATCCTAATTTGACCTAATTTGATTTAAAAAATTGAATCTCTCAAAATATTAATTAAAAATTATGGATGATGTTATATTTACGATCAGGACAATAATACAAATCCATAGAAATTTATTTCATGAAATTCCGATGTCTCTAGGTCAATATATAAGCCCTCCGTGTTTTTTTCCCTTTATTTTTAATATTCTTAATTCTGGGACGAATCCTGGATTCATCCCAGATTTGGGTACGAATCCAGGATTTGTCCCAAATTTTGGAACGAATCCAGGATTCATCCCAAAAGTTTAAAAAAAAAGAAGAAAAATCGTAAAGCTTACATATCGATGTAACGACATCAGAATTTCATGAAACAAGTTTCTATGTATTCGTATCATTATCCTGAGCGTAAATATATATTTATAAATATTTTTGACCAAATATATTGATTGTTTGAATTTTTTATCCTAATTTGACCTAATTTGATTTAAAAAATTGAATCTCTCAAAATATTAATTAAAAATTATGGATTATGGTATATTTACAATCAGGACAATAATACAAATCCATAGAAATTTATTTCATAAAATTCTGATATTTCTAGGTCCAAATTTAAGGTTTCCGTCACTTATCTACTAACAAGCGTTGCATAACAACTTTTAATTTAGTCGTAAACTATATATGTTTAAAAAACATCTACCTAGACACATCAGAATTTCATGAAACAAGTTTCTATGTATTTATATCATTGTCCTGATCATAAATATATATTTATAAATATTTTTGACCAAATATAATGATTGTTTGAATTTTTTATCCTAATTTAGCCTAATTTGATTTAAAAATTTAAATCTCTTAAAATATTAATTAAAAATTATGGATGATGGTATATTTATAATCAAGACAATAATACGAATCCATAGAAATTTATTTCATGAAATTCCGATGTCTCTAGGTCAATATATAAGTCCTCCGTGTTTTTTTTTCTTTTTTTTTTAATATTTTCAATTCTGGGACGAATCCTAGATTCGTCCCAGATTTTGGGACGAATCCAGGATTCGTCCCAAACTTTTAAAAAAAAGAAAACAAATCGTAAGGCTTACATATCGACCTAGAGATATCGGAATTTCATGAAACAAGTTTTTATGTGTTCGTATCATTGTCCTGATCATAATTATATATTTATAAATATTTTTGACCAAATATATTGATTGTTTGAATTTTTTATCCTAATTTGACCTAATTTGATTTTAAAAAATGAATCTCTCAAAATATTAATTAAAAATTATGGATGATGATATATTTACGATCAGGACAATAATACAAATCCATAGAAATTTATTTCATGAAATTCTGATATCTCTAGGTCCAAATTTAAGGTTTCCGTCACTTATCTACTAACATGCGTTGCATAACAACTTTAAATTTAGTCGTAAACTATATATGTTTTAAAAAACATCTACCTAGAGACATCAGAATTTTATGAAACAAGTTTCTATGCGTTCATATCATTGTCCTAATCGTAAATATATATTTATAAATATTTTTGACCAAATATATTGATTGTTTGAATTTTTTATCCTAATTTGACCTAATTTGATTTAAAAAATTGAATCTCTCAAAATATTAATTAAAAATTATGGATGATGGTATATTTATGATCAGGACAATAATATGAATCCATAGAAATTTATTTCATGAAATTCCGATGTCTCTAAGTCAATATATAAGCCATTCGTGTTTTTTTTCTTTTTTTTTTAAATATTTTCAATTCTGGGACGAATCCTGGATTCGTCCCAAATTTGGGGACAAATCCTTGATTCGTCCCAAATTTTGGGACGAATCCAGGATTCGTCCCAAACTTAAAAAAAAAAAGATATCAAATCGTAAGGCTTACATATCGACTTATAGACATCAGAATTTTATGAAACAAGTTTCTATGCATTGGTATCATTGTCCTGATCATAAATATATATTTATAAATATTTTTGACCAAATATATTGATTGTTTGAATTTTTTATCCTAATTTGACCTAATTTGATTTAAAAAATTGAATCTCTCAAAATATTAATTAAAAATTATGGATGATGTTATATTTACGATCAGGACAATAATACAAATCTATAGAAATTTATTTCATAAAATTCTGATGTCTCTAGGTCAATATATAAGCCATTCGTGTTTTTTTTCTTATATTTTTAATATTCTCAATTATGGGACGAATCCTGGATTCGTCCCAGATTTGGGGGCGAATCCAGGATTCGTCCCAAATTTTGGAACGAATCCAGGATTCGTCCCAAATTTGAATCCAGGATTCGTCCCAAAAGTTTAAAAAAAAAGAAGAAAAATCGTAAAGCTCACATATCGACGTAGAGACATCAGAATTTCATGAAACAAGTTTCTATGCGTTTATATCATTGTCCTGATCATAAATATATATGTATAAATATTTTTGACCAAATATATTGATTGTTTGAATTTTTTATCCTAATTTGACCTAATTTGATTTAAAAATTTAAATCTCTTAAAATATTAATTAAAAATTATGGATAATGGTATATTTAAGATCAGGACAATAATACGAGTCCATAGAAATTTATTTCATGAAATTCCGATATTTCTAGGTCAATATATAAGCCCTCAGTGTTTTTTTTCTTTTTTTTTTAATATTTTCAATTCTGGGACGAATCCTGGATTCGTCCCAAATTTTGGAACGAATCTAGGATTCGTCCCAAACTTAAAAAAAAAAAAGAAATCAAATCGTAAGACTTACATATCGACCTAGAGACATCAGAATTTTATGAAACAAGTTTCTATGCATTCGTATCATTGTCCTGATCATAAATATATATTTATAAATATTTTTGACAAATATATTGATTGTTTGAATTTTTTATCCTAATTTGACCTAATTTGATTTAAAAATTTGAATTTCTCAAAATGTTAATTAAAAATTATGGATGATGTTATATTTACGATCAGGACAACAATACAAATCTATAGAATTTATTTCATAAAATTCCGATGTCTCTAGGTCAATATATAAGCCCTTCGTGTTTTTTTTCTTTTATTTTTAATATTTTCAATTCTGGAACGAATTCTGGATTCGTCCCAGATTTGGGGACGAATCCTGGTTTTGTCCCAAATTTTGGAACGAATCCAGAATTCGTCCCAAAATTTGGGATGAATCCAAGATTCGTCCCAAATGTTTAAAAAAAGAAGAAAAATCGTAAAGCTTACATATCGACGTAGAGACATCAGAATTTCATGAAACATGTTTCGATGCTTTTATATCATTGTCCTGATCATAAATATATATTTATAAATATTTTTGACCAAATATATTGATTGTTTGAATTTTTTATCCAAATTTGACCTAATTTGATTTAAAAATTTAAATCTCTTAAAATATTAATTAAAAATTATGGATGATGGTATATTTATGATCAGGACAATAATACGAATCCATAGAAATTTATTTTATGAAATTTCGATGTCCCTAGATCAATATATAAGCCCTTCATATTTTTTTTTTTTTTTAATATTTTCAATTCGGGGACGAATCCTGGATTCGTCCCAAATTTTGGGACGAATCCAGGATTCGTCCCAAACTTTAAAAAAAAAAAGAAATCAAATTGTAAGGCTTACATATCGACCTAAAGATATCAGAATTTAATGAAACAAGTTTCTATGTGTTCGTATCATTGTCCTTATCATAATTATATATTTATAAATATTTTTGACCAAATATATTGATTGTTTGAATTTTTTTATCTTAATTTGACCTAAAAAATTTAAATATCTTAAAATAGTAATTTAAAATTATGGATGATGGTATATTTACGATCAGAACAATAATACGAATCCATACAAATTTATTTCATGAAATTCCGAATTCTCTAGGTCAATATATAAGCCCTCCATGTTTTTTTCTTTTATTTTTAATATTCTCAATTCTGGGACGAATTCTGGATTCGTCCCAGATTTGGGGATGAATCCTGGATTCGTCCCAATGTTTGGGACGAATCTAGGATTCGTCCCAAAATTTTTTAAAAAAAGAAAAAAATCGTAAGACTTACATATCAACCTAGAGACATCGGAATTTCATGAAACAAGTTTCTATGCGTTCATATCATTGTCTTGATCATAAATATATATTTATAAATATTTTTGACTAAATATATTGATTGTTTGAATTTTTTTTATCTTAATTTGAGCTAATTCGATTTAAAAATTTAAATCTCTTAAAATATTAATTAAAAATTATGGATGATTGTATATTTATGATCAGAAAAATAATACAAATCCATAGAAATTTATTTCATGAAATTTCAATGTCTCTATCAATATATAAGCCCTCCGTGTTTTTTTTTTTTTAATATTCTCAATTCTGGGACGAATCCTAGATTCGTCCCAGATTTGGGGACGAATCCTGGATTCGTCCCAAAAGTTTTAAAAAAAAAAAAGAAAAATCGTAAAGCTTACATATCGACCTAGAGACATCATAATTTCATGAAACGAGCTTTTATGCGTTCATATCATTGTCCTGATCGTAAATATATATTTATATATATTTTTGACCATATATATTGATTGTTTGAATTTTTTATCCTAATTTGACCTAATTTGATTTAAAAAATTGAATCTCTCAAAATATTAATTAAAAATTATAGATGATGGTATATTTACGATCAAGACAATAATACAAATCCATAGAAATTTGTTTCATGAAATTCCGATGTCTTTAGGTCAATATATAAGCCCTCCGTGTTTTTTTTCTTTTTTTTTTAATATTCTCAATTCTGGGACGAATCCAGGATTCGTCCCAAAAGTTTAAAAAAAGAAGAAAAATCGTAAAGCTTACATATCGACCTAGAGATATCAGAATTTCATGAAACAAGTTTCTATGCGTTCATATCATTGTTCTGATAGTAAATATATATTTATAAATATTTTTGACCAAATATATTAATTGTTTGAAATTTTTATCCTAATATGACCTAATTTGATTTAAAAAATTGAATCTCTCAAAATATTAATTAAAAATTATGGATGATGGTATATTTATGATCAGGACAATAATATGAATCCATATAAATTTATTTCATAAAATTCTGATATCTCTAGGTCAATATATAAGCCCTACGTGTTTTTTCCTTTTTTTAAAAATATTTTTAATTTTGGGTCGAATCCAGGATTCGTTCCAGATTTGGGGACGAATCCAGGATTCGGATTCGTCCCCAAATTTAGGGACGAATCTGTTATTCGTCCCTAAATTTGGGACGAATCTGTTATTCGTCCCAAATTTGGGGATGAATTTAGCAACGAAATATTTTTCTATTGCCAACTTGAAACGAAATATTTTTGTTGCAAATTTCGTTGGAAATTTGGGTCGATATTTATTTTTGTCGCTAAATTTATCCCAATTTTGGGACGAATTTTTTTTGTTCCAAAATTTTATCCCTAAATTAGTGTTCTTTTGTAGTGTTAGGTCACTAACATTTTATTAGTTGATTTCATTGTGATAAGGATCATTGAGAAATTCTTCCGGATGTCTAAGAATTCATATTCTTTAAAACTATCATTTATCAGAATCAGCACACCTTTTATTTTATATATATATATATATATATATATATATATATATATATATATATATATAGATAAAATCATCATCGGCTCCTGCTCATTTTTAACAAGTGGACACTATATTTTAGTACGAATAGAGTAGGAGAGGGTGTACAGGGGTGTTGGAATCCTTCATTATTAGGATATCATGGTCCGTTTGGGCATTTGGCACTTGCACCGTCCAGTTGACAGTTGAGAGTGGCAGAGTATCCAAATTTAGAAAATCACAAGCCTTTTTAGTGTTTATCAACAATAAAAAGGCTTGACAATATGGGCGTGCTCTACCCATCCGTTATTCTTGTCATTATTTAAGCTTAATTTCGTCCATTGACAATCATATAACCTTTCTCCTCCTAGTAATAGATCTCCACGGTTAAATAAATGTCCTTTGGGACGGTACAGATATAGAATATTGTCAGATAAAATATTGATATTAAAATTTGGCATGTCAGTATATCTTATCTGATACCATGACCACCGGCCGCTATTAATTTTTCATGATTTATTTTCCTCATGTTAATTTAGGGACGGATTGATGGAGCCACTAAGAGCGAGCAAATCATCTTTTTTTTGCTACATATTAAAAATGTGAAGGCCCCCGGGAGCTATGGTGTAACGGTAAGATATCTAGGTTGTCATTCAAGTACTCATCTCTAACTATGATAAATTTATAGAAATTTTTCCTCCAAATGAGATGCTTAACTAAAAGATGCTGGACTCTTTGGCTGTCCAGTGCTTCTTGATTTACTTTGATAGCCGATGAAAAAAATTTCATAAGACTGGGTCAGTCATTCCAGATCTAATCAATGAAGTTAATTATATTTATCATTTTTTTATATTAAAAACGTGAAGTTTTCACAGGACGATACGATAGTTAAAACATAAAATATTATCATATTAGGTCTTGAAGTTAAACTTTGATATGTCTGAGTATATCTTTCTTCGTATATTAATTATTGTACTAATAATTAATAATCATTCATGTTTTTTTTTTTCTATTAATCTAAAGAGGTATGAATAAGTACATTGACGATGAATACTAATGGTTAATAATGATATGTGTGATTTAACTCGTGGGTGTTGACCGGACGAATTGACATAGGAACACTTGAACTGAGCGCTTTTGCTATATATTAAAAAAGTGAAATATATTCTTTCCCCGTTAATATGTTTACCCAGAAAAATACTCCCTCGGAGTCCAATAATAACTACGGCGTGTCTGGTTAGATTGATTGTTACTGTATTTAAAACGCCCATAGCATTGCGTTGTATGCCCTTGAAAAATATAAGGGCTTACGCCGCTTAGCGTCGTCTCTTCTTCCTCTCGCCCCTCTCTTCGCATCGCTGAGCGAAGAGGGTTTCGACAAGGGCATCTTTATTAATCTCCCTCCTCTTTTTTGCTACCCTTGCGGCGCCTACCGGGTTTAAGTTTGGCACCGTCTCGGAGAGAGAAAAGAATTTAAGAGAAGGGATCAAGCGAGGTATGCAGTCAGATCCGACGGTCATCAGCTTGAGGCCTGGAGGCGGAGGAAACCGTGGCAGCAGAGTAGTAGCCCCTCGGTTTGAATCCTCGATTTCTGGTGGCAGCGCCTCGCTCAGCCCCTTCGATCTGCCTGTCCTCCGCCCACATGGTGGCGTCGTCGCGGCTATCCCGGTCAAGGTTGGTGGAAAGCTCTTTTAGCAATTTATTCTGTATTTTGATTGATACAGCTGGTGTATTTGATTTATTTTTATCCGATTTCCAGTTCTGAAGCTGAATTGTTTCGAAGATTCATCAGTTTTACATCTGGTTTTCGTTGATCTACTATATTTTACTCCATCTGCATGAAAATCGATTATTTTGGTGAAATATAACGCTTCTTAGTCCCAGAGTCGAGTAATCTAGTTAATTTGACACCGGAAAAGTAGTTGGAAGGCACTACGATTTTGTTTGGAGTGTATTGTTTTTCGAGTTTGAATGAATTTATCTATTTGTTTCACTAAATTATTATCATTTGTTTAAGAGATTAGATTTTTTTTTTTTTTGTTTTTTTTGGCTATTCCTGATATAGCTTGCCAGCAATTTTCCTGCAGTAAAACAATTGACTATCTTCTGACTATATATTTCTCCTTGACATTCTTGAGTGGAGCTTGCAATAACTTTGATATACATTATTACACAGTTTTAGTCCTACAAATTTAAATGTATTCCAGCTAACTCGTATCTGGTATCTTCTTTTTAACTAAACCTTTAACTATCTTTACTAATTAGTCCTATGGTGAATTTCTTGAGTTCTGGTAATTGACGATTCACTTTCCAATTTCTTGTGCTATTCATTTGACTAAAACATGTTGTTGTGGTTCTGTTATCTAAACAAATGAAATTCTGAAGCGTTTCTTTCTGGTGATGCTAGTTTCATTCTGGATAAACATTGGGCCAGTAAACAGCTAATATAATTTAATGTCTATTTTGTTAGACTGGAGACCCCTGGCTTGAGAGTCATGAACACATCCGCTACACAAAGCAACAACTTATGCAACTTCGTCAGGTACTTCTGTATTTTCATTTCTGAACCGTTTCTTCCATTTCCTAATAATATCTCTTTATTAATTTGTTGGAACCTTTTTGGCATCTTCTTGGCATGCCTATCAATGATGGTTTGAGCTAAATTTGGGATACATGCACAAGTTTCCTCATCAAATTACTGTCAATCCATCTTATTCATTTTGCTTATTATGGATGCTGTAGTTTATCTTTGTCAGTCTTCTATAAGGCCGACAACTGATTTATTGTTTAAGAAAGTCACTTTCAGAATTTGAATCACCAACGTACTGTAATTCATAATTGCAGGTTTTCAGGTTTGCACCTTTAATGAATCACCCTACAAAGAGGCTACTTTTTTCTGTTTCAGTTTTGAAATATTTGCTTAAGGATTAAGCTAGGAGGTTTTAGATCAATTCTCTAATAAACTAAATCAAAGATTTCTAGTATTGGTGATTGGTCTTGTTTAGGGTAAACTTTGCAAGTAAATCCTCTTGTGTCTTAATATCTTATTTTTGGCTTTGCAGTTTGCTCAGGCATTCGAAGACATCTTGAAAATCAAACAGGAGGTTGATGCTGAACTGTTTCCTGAAGATCAAACTTGGGGCCATAATGATGCCAATGTATATATTCTTCTACTACTAGTTTTGATTGCCGAAGCTACTTTTTTTTCTCAAATGCCAAAGCTATATTTTGTTAATAATCATATGTATTTACTATATACAATATACAAATCATTACAGCATAGTTATTCAACAAAAGTTTATCTAGGATTTGTTAGTGTAGCTGTCAAAAAAATGAGAGAAACAAGTTAAGATGATATGATTTTTGATGTTCAGAAACAACTAATTGATTCTTTAATTTTAGGAAGAAATGAGTAGGAGAGTTTGAACAAAAGCATAGTTGACACATTTAGAATCACTTAAGAGGATTGAAATATTACTAGTGATATAACATTACATAAGATTCTGATAGAAGGTAAACGATTCATGTAATTGACCCTAAATACTTGAAAACAAATTAATAATTACAACATAAATAAAAAAAAGGCAGCCCGGTGCACGAATCTCCCGTCATGCGGGGTCCCGGGGAAGGATCCATTGTACATAGCCTTACCCTGCTTTTTGCAAGAGGCTGTTTCCAGGATTCGAATCCGTGACCTTTTGGCCACATGACAATAACTTTACCGTTGCACCAAGGCTCCCCTTCAATTACAACATAAATGCATTTGGTTATTGCTATATAAATTAGTTTGAATATTAACTAATACATTATACAATCTAATAACTATATATTAGACAATTTAGTATTTGTCAAATTATACCTGACATAACACTACTTAAAACCTAGCATTAAAATGCAATATATAAATATTTAATAATATTTAAACAATAATCCCAATCCATAAAATCCAACTTAGTCTATTAGACATAAAATCAAACAATTTAATGAAAATAAACATATAATCTATCATGTTTTGTAAGCTTCCCAACTCTTACTATTGAACTTGCAATTTGATAAAAGTGAAATGGTTCATTTTTTTTGCTTATCTGCAATTGGAAACCTTACTAATACCTGTTAAACCTTGTCACAATCCATAATTACTTGATCATGGTTGAGCCATTAAGTGTCCTCTGTGCAGTTGTGCTGAAATATTTCATTTGAGAAGCTTCTGTCTTGCAAAAGTCTAATTACTAGCAAAAATACTACTGTATGAGATATTCATCAGTTATTAAAATTTCTAACTTGTTCATTGTCTAGAATTTTTATTAAGTTTTTGTCTTTATTGTAATTGTCCTTTTCAATGATCCGTAAATCTCATAGCGCCTGCATGTGCTCTCCAGTTGGCAAGCCAAACACAGAATCGTTATTTTGAGCAAGATAGTCGTGATTGGCGTGGCCGATCAGTGCAATCTTCTGCAGCTGCTGATGAGAGAACTTGGAGCACAATCAGGGATAATAAAGAGTCAAATATCTCGAGTTCTGGTTACCAAGACATAAGACAATTACAGTTTAGTTCAAACACTCAAGGATCTCAGGTAGTGATATTAGTGAATTTAAGAACTTCTTTGATATACTTGAGTAATATGGTTTACCTACATCCATTTATTGTCAAATTATCTTTTCTAAATTTGTCTGTCTTTGATTTTGGCGCAACGGTAAAGTTGTTGCTTTGTGACCAAAAGGTTACGGGTTCAAATCCCGGAAACAGCCTCTTGCAAAAAACAGGGTAAGGTTGTGTGATCCTTTCTCGGGACCCCGCATAGCGGAAGCTTCGTGCACCGGGTTGCCTTTTTTTTTTTTGTCTGTCTTTGATTTTGGTCTTTTTATTCATCATGTTTCTGATGATTTATTCTTTTGTGATTAATATCCATAATCAATTTTTCAAAATAAACTTGCTTGCTTAAAGTTAATTTGAAAAAGACATTCTAATTTTGGTTTTGAAAGGATTTTTGACATGTAACTATATGCTCTACTACTATGCAAAATGGAAGCTTTATTCTTGTTGATTTGTTTAATTCAATTCCTATTTTGAAAGACTGCATTTATGTTGCTTGGTGGTAGATCTACTGAGTTGTCAATCCTTTTTGAAGGCCTATCTTTGGGTTTCTTTTGCAAATGGAATCTCTTAGAGCTGTACAAATGGAAAAGTCTTGCTTTGTTACTAAGCATGCAGGTTATCCAAGACTTTTAGGTTGATGTTTGCTATTTTATCGTTTGTTTTTTCTCCTACACTGTGTTCACCCCCATCATCTGTTTCTTAACTTTTGAAGCTTATATCTAAATTAATTAAATCCATTATTTAGCATCATAGAGATGTATCATTCTAAGTAATGTCTTTTTTTGCGCATTTTTGCTGTTGAATGCTTGTCTTTATTATCCTATTTCTGCATTGCTAATGCCTTGTAGTTATATTTTAGTGATAACTGTTTTTTGTATGATCCTACTTGTCTCATGTTCATGGGGCTGTTAATTGATTGCGTATGTATGCATGTACTTATGTCAGTCAACCTAGTCCTGTCATCTTTAGGTTCTTACTTTGTGTCTTTAGCTTTCAGTTCAATCATTAACTGATTTGTAACATAGAGACATGCCAAAGGATCTACTTTCTTCCATCTCATATCAGATTGTTATGTTCATTGTTTTGAATCTTTATTATATAATTTTGCATCATAATCTCAAATGGAAAGTTATATGAACTTTCTGTAACGAAGCATTTTTCTTATACTTGTTATACAATCCTCTGAGCATGAATCTGCTGTTGCACTTGCTACTCTAATGTCTTTGCACCTACATCTAGATGCTCCAAGTTGTTTTATACTACCTCAGTTAGATTGATGTGACATTTTTAGTCATCTTGTAGGCAGTGATTGACTTATTCTGTGTGAATGTTTTTATAGCTGTTGCTGGAGTTTTAGTATTTGTCTATCTCCTTGCCTGTTGGATCCCATTGCCTGTCTGGTTTTTATAGATGTAGTATTAATACTCTTAAATCACAACATTGTAGGGTAGACCTACTCTTGCCCTAATCAAGGCTGAAGTGCCCTGGTCTGCGCGAAGAGGAAATCTCTCTGAAAAAGAGCGTGTGCTGAAAACAGTTAAAGGGTAATTAGTACAAATTTTGATTTAGTCTTGCAGATGGGTTGATGATTTGATTATTATTTGTTTAGCTCTTAAGGTGCATTAGTATGTGCCACAATGAAGCTGTGTATTCAACGATTAATCTGCTTTGACTTTATGTCACACCCACCTAAGCTAAGCCTGCTAAGGCACAAGCTTCACTTGCCATGTCTGGTTCATAATAATGCCAAGGTAAAGCATGATAAACTAAACACATGCTTTTAGGCAACCACGATTACCAACTTGCACTTGGAGGCCAAAGAACTCTTAAAAGTAGGCACGAATTCAGAGTGGGTAATGTAAAAAGATTTGTATGAATTATTATTTTGAATTAAGAACTCGAATAAATGATACAATTAATAGTCTTATTGAAGCATTAACATTTTACTTAAGTGCATTTAACATAAAAGGCAATATTTACATTTATTTATAATCTTTTCTTAATAATCACACGTATATGTATATCCACATTTTATTATTTCACTTTTTTAATAACAAATGAATCCACTAAGAGGTGATTCCAGAGGGGAGCTAAGTTACATTAGTTAAAGCCCTCATTGGTAATACGTATCAACCTAGCGTATCACCTAATGTTGATTGCACCGACATTGTTTGTGGGTGTTCAGAAGTCCTATATCACATGACTAACCTTAAAATATTCACATTTTTTAGTATTTCTTAAGGGGTTTCACAATGGTTATTTCACTTTGAATTATATAATTATGTAACAATTTCACATTTAAGGTATGATTAGATTGAGGGACAACAATTTCAAATGTTGTGCTAAGCTTGTTGTGCATTGTTAAACTACTTCTAGATGTAAGAAGTTATAACATTTGAAAAAACATAGACATTGGAATAGAAGTCAATTACAAGCATGGAAGGGCGAAATAGTTTAAACGACAAGTAGCAGTGAATGAGTAATGTGATAATTTTAGAACTCCTTCAAGTGTGATTCCACATGATAGCCTACAATGATAGCACAATACACATGAAAGGGAAAATAAATTAACAATTAACATTACCAATGTATACACCCACAAATAATTTAGTTTCACCCTATTTCCATAATTAATCATAAATTTTATCCCTTTTTTTTTATAATACTCATAGCAGTATTTTAAACAATATTAATTCATTCAGAATTTGTTTTTCATGCACCAAGGTCATGTATCAAGAGATCAAGAAAGGAAAATTGCCCACATCAAACGAGTTCACATCAACAACAATTGGCCCAAATCTTCTCAGCTCCACTGAAAGACTAACTCTATAAGATATGAATAAACACCCTCTTTAGTTGACACACCATGCCAGCAGTTAAGATTCACAATAAAGGAATTTGCCTTCCAACCAACATCAAAAAACCATACCAATCAATTTCCAAATTTTACAAATAAAAAATAAATTGCCTTGTAAGAAAGAGCTATTACACAACAAATATTAAAGGATCACAATATCCCTCCATATCCATGGGGCTGGCATAGGGGGCCACTAAGGTAGTGGATCTACCTTTGTTTTTTAAAGGACCACAATAACCTAAAACCCCAATTAAAGAAATTAATGCAAACTCAATTAACAACACTAAAAGAACAATCAAGTTGCAATAACAAATAGGTCTATTTCACAACATAACATCACACGTTCGGCGAAGAATTACCCTAACCCATATCTAGGAATTCAAAATCCAAAGCAGAATTAGGAAAAGAAACTCATCTAGCAATTTCCATGATCCGTCAAGCTAAATCAAGAATTTCTGGCCATTTTGAACCAAAAGCAACTCCAATACGAAGATTACAACAATAACTCAATAAGGAAAGTTTACTATAATTGAAGAAAAAGAAATTATAAAGATCACTTTGATTAAAAGAGGAAATGTAGAGATTGATTCAAATGAGACTCATGGAGGGAACGATTGGCACCATCTATGAATGGGGAGAAAGTGCTGTTGCAGGAGAAGAGAATTTGTCAGAGGAAGACGGAAGAAGATTGGTTGCCCATCGTTCGTTGGGAAAGATGGACGCGCAACATCCATGAGGATACTACCCCATAGAAGAGGCGTCATGAGTGGAAGAAAGGAAAGTTGAAGTTGCAGGTTGCTAGGGAAGGGAGATCAATGATTGTCGCTTGTCGAAGAGGGCAGTCGCACGGCCTATTGTGTGATCAACTGGCATGAGCTTGCTGTTGTGGCTTATGAGAACTCGAGAAGCAACAAATGAAGGGAGAGGAGTTTGGGGTTTCAACTTCCAAGGGAAGGATAGGTGCTTTAAATAAACCTAAGAAACTCAACTCACTTAGAATTATGGACAAATTTGACAAAAGACAAATTTGATTCATCCTAAACTGATCAACAGAAGTCCGAATCATGCTCAATTTGAATCTACTTAACCCTGATCACAACTCCCACCTGATAGACCTAACCAAACAATAATTATGCCCAAATGGCCCAAATAGCTCCACATTAGACTAAATTTGGGTCCAGCTAACCTGACTCATAATCATTTCTAATCACAGTTAATCTGCCCCAAACAGATTAAGGGGGCGTTTGGTTAAATGATGGGAATGACTATGGGTATGGGTTTGATAGTAGGGTGGAATGAGAATAGGAATGGAAATGAAACCCATCAAGTTATATGGGTTTGGTTGATTCCCATAAATCTAGTAATCATTCCCAAAATGTCATTCCCAAATCCACAATCCAAACACTATCTTTTACTATCATTCTATTCCCTCATTCCTAAATCCATCAACCAAACACCCCCTTAATTCACCCCTGAACAACCACCATTAAACTGTAATTACTGACAACTGCTATTAATTCCAGATTTTTTACGTATCTGGATTGAAACATTTAAGTTTCTGATTTTACACTGAATATTCTTGTGCTGTTCTATGATATTCATCTGCTAACTCGTGTCTGGTAAAGTTTTTATTATGTGGTAGTTGGTTGATTGCAGTATATTGAACAAGCTGACACCAGAAAAATTTGATCTGCTGAAGGGGCAGTTAATCGATGCTGGAATCACAACTGCTGATATTCTAAAGGTTTTGAAGTTACCTGATTTAAAGTTGTGATAGTGTTTTTTTGTTTTGGATTTTCTGTAAAGTTCATCTCTTATTTCTCAAGAATAGTGTGGACTAAACAACTTTGGTGCAGGATGTCATAACTCTCATATTTGAAAAAGCTGTTTTTGAGCCAACATTTTGCCCCATGTATGCTCGTCTGTGTGCTGATCTCAATGAAAAACTTCCTCCATTCCCTCCTGAAGAAGAGGGAGGGAAAGAGATCACTTTCAAGCGAATACTCTTGAATAACTGTCAGGAGGCATTTGAAGGTGCTGACAGCCTGAGAGCAGAAGTGCAAAAGCTGAATGACCCTGACCAAGAAATGGAGCGCAGAGACAAAGAGAGAATGGTCAAACTCCGTACTCTTGGTAACATTCGCCTCATTGGTGAACTTTTGAAAGAGAAGATGGTACCAGAAAAAATAGTTCATCATATTGCTCAGGTAGTGCTTGTTTATTTTTTTAATGTACATGACTTTATATACCCAGATCATTGCTAATAGTTGTTTTGAGCAGAAGCTGTTGGGACATGATGGAAGAACATGCCCTGCTGAAGAGAATGTTGAGGCAATCTGCCAGTTATTCAATACAATAGGGAAGCAGTTGGATGAGAGTCCCAAATCCCGTCGTTTTAATGATGCCTATTTCAATCATCTGAAGGAGTTAACTAGAAATCCCCAACTTGCCCCACGGCTAAGATTTATGGTTCGTGGTGTGCTTGACCTACGTGCAAACAATTGGGTCCCTCGACGAGAAGAGGTAAAAAACTACTTTGGTTTTTGCTGTTTTATTCTAATGGAGAATTTTTTATGGTCAACTAATCTAGCAACTATATATTTTTTTCTTAAGGTTAATCTTTCTTGTCTTGTAGGTCAAGGCAAAGACTATAAGTGAAATTCATTCTGAGGCTGAAAAGAACCTTGGACTGCGTCCTGGTGCGACTGCTAGTATGAGAAATAATCGTGATGCTGGTCCTTTAGGGCCTCCAAGTCCTGGATTTCCTATGAATAGACCTGGAACTGGTGGTATGATGCCTGGGATGCCTGGGACAAGAAAAATGCCTGGAATGCCTGGGTTAGATGGGGACTTGTGGGAAGTTCCACGGAGTAAATCTATGTCAAGGGGTGATGCTAATCGAATCAATAGCACTTCAGTTGCCAAGTCTACATCTCTCAATTCTAGGCTCTTACCTCAAGGTAGTGGTAGCTCAATTGTTGGCAAGACCAGTGCATTGTTTCAGGGCAATGGACCACCAACTCGTCCTTCAACCTCTACTCTACCAGGTGCAGTAGATTCCATGCCTCAAATGTTGAGGTCTGTCAACCAAGTGGCACCACCTGTCATCGCTGATAAGTCACTGACTGTACTTAAATTCAATCCTGATGAGCTACAGAAGAAGACAGTTGCTCTTCTTGATGAGTATTTCCACATCCGAATTCTGGATGAAGCACTTCAATGCATAGAGGAGCTAGAGAGCTCTGAATACCACCCCAAGGTAGTGAAGGAAGCTATCAATATGGCTCTGGACAAAGGCCTTTCTTTCCTAGATCCTCTTTTGAAATTTTTGGAGTATTTGTTGGCTAAGGTCTTTACTCCAAGAGATCTGGGGGAAGGCTGCTTACTCTATGGGGCAATGCTGGATGACATTGCTATTGACTTACCAAAAGCACCTACCTATTTTGGCGAGGTTATGGGTAGACTCATTCTGATTGGCGGTGCTGATTTTAAGGTATTGGAGGAAGTTATGAAAAATGTGAAAGATGCTGATTTCCAATCTACAATTTTGACCGCTGCTATGAGGATAATTAAAGCAAGTCCTAATGGCCAAGCTGTGCTGGATGCACAAGCAGTACTAGTAATGGCTTGTGAGCAACTGGTTCAATGAGTTTAGTATTATGGTAAAATTATTTAGTCTATGTTTTGTAATAGAGTAGTTGTGGGTATTTCTCCATTTATCCTTGCCGTGTTTTATGGATTTGTATTTGATGAGTCACATGTAGAACAATCATCTTAAAGTAAATTTGTATGCAACAATTAGTTTATTCATACTGTTGAGAGATTATATGAGGTGTTCTTTGGTTATTGATTTAGACAGAATAATGTAGTTCCTGTTGAAGATCAATATTTTTTTTAATCTGTTGTTAATCTATGATCGATCTTATGGGATAAGATTTGATTGTTAATTTGTTTCTATGTGTTTTTTTTTTTTCATTTGATGCTGATTTGTAATATTTCAAATATGTTAGGGTGCGTTTGGTTCGGGGTTATTCTTGATAATCTTGGTTATCCATCCAAGGTTATCAACAAAAACTTTGTTTGGTTTAAGTATTCGATGATTCTCGAGTAATATTCCATGCCCGACACGTCAGCAAAAGAGTTATGCAACCCGGAATCGGAAAATCTCAGAAAATTAAGGTTTTTTTTTTATTTCGGGGTTAACGAAATTTTTTTACCAAAAATATCCTTCGATAAAAAAAATGTTTTAAAAAATTTAAAATTTAAAAATTTATTTTTTTTAAAAATAAATAATTTTTAAAAATAAAAAAAATAAAAAATAAAAAATTTAAAAATAAAAAATAAAAATTTTAAAAATAAAAAATAAAAAATAAAAAATAAAATTTTTAAAAATGTTAAATTTTTTTTAAAAAATTTATAAAAATTTTAAAATTTTAAAATTTTTTTAAAAAAAATAAAAAAATAAAAAAAATAAATAAATAAAAATTAAAATTAAAAAAATGTAAAAAATTAAAAAATATAAAAAATATAAATATAAATAATATAAAAATATAAAAACATAAAAAAAATAAAAAAACACATAAAAAAATAAAAAAATATACAGGAAAAAGAAAAGTAAAAAAACATTAAAAAAAAATAAATAATAATAATAATATTATGTATAATTGGTTTTGTAACTGAGGGTAATACAGTAAAATATTAAACTAGGGTATTTATTAAAACCTTCAAACAAATAAGTTTTGATGCATTACCTAAATTGAACCAAATAACATTTGGTTATGTTTTATTCCCCATAACCTTGGTTATGTGATTACCTGATAATCACATAACCAAGATTATACATGATGACTTGAACCAAACACACCCTTAAAAATTTGTTTTTCTCTATTCGGGGGTTCATATGCCAAGGGAAAATATCTTTTAATTTCTCGCACTTAAAATTTTAACCGTATGCATTATGGACATTCACAAATAATTCGTTTACCAAGTCATCTATTTGGTGACCGTATGCATTTTCATTTTCCTTTTCATTTCGGTAAACAATACTTATATAGCAATGTAAGGTGTCTGTATACAATATTGCACTCTCAAGTCACCAGGTGAGATGTTCACCTTTCTGACATTACTAGGCCATTTTCATTTAATTGAGATGACCTAATTATACAATGAGTCGTGAAGCTACCTAAATCATTTCACATTTTGACAGTGCTATCGTTAAGACATAAGTAATTATCATATGAGATCTTGGGATCAAATTCGATGAGTCTGAACATACCTCTTTATGTCTTTGTCACATGTACTAATGACTAGTTGTAAGGAACTATAACGCTAAACACGTCGAAAAACGTAGTGGAAAACAAGTTCCTTCCAAAAGATTTATGCGAAGGAAAATCATATACTAAATTTTACACGAGAGGGTACCTTTGTTGCGTGCCCTTCGCAAATCCGACAGCAATATTTTTTTTAGATACGGATCTTAGCGCGATCAAGTGGCTGCGCCTCTATGGTATCCACACGAATAAGCATCGTTTGTTTCACAAACTCACAAAGTGGAGAATTGTGGCAAAAGGCGAATACGCTCGCCCTCAGCGCCCCCGCCAGCCCGTCCTAAGGCCAACACGGAGGAGGTAAATCACGGGCGACTACTAGCCTTTGGAATAGTGACTAGCACATAAAGGAGGTATTTTGTGCTAGTAACCCTTCTTGTAAGTTTCGGCGAAGTGAAGAGAGAAGAAGAGCAAGAACACCAAAAACTCATTATGAAAAAAAAATCCAAAAGCCCCTTTTTATAGATTTATGAAATTGTCTTATGCCTTAATGTCAATTGCCTTAATTGACATTAATATTTGTCTTCATCCAATGAATCCAATGCATCCAATGCATGAGAAATTCAAATTGTTCACTCTTCATCCAATGCATCCAATACATAAGTAATTCAAATTGTACACTCCTCTTTCTTCATGAATTCAAATTCATGAAATCACTTAATGAGTCCAATTCATTAATCATCAATCCAATTGACTCAATGAGCTTAATTCGAATTAGACTCAATCCAATAGTTGGATCCAATTGAGTCTAACTTAATGAGTCCAATTTGGACTTAATCCAATGATTCATCATATGAATCCATCTCCATTGACTTGCTCTTTGTGTGTGACCCAATAGGTTCTCGTAACATTGGCAATGTCTCTAAAATTATTTTGGATACATAAACAATGAGTGACATCTAGCAAGATATCATTATTACCTAAGTGACGAGAATGTCAAGATCCGACATAACATGCCCGTGTCTATTATCTTGTATAACTCAATCCTTCTATCCTTGATATCTAGATTGATCAATGAGACATGTTTCTTAATTTCTAAGTAGACTCTATCAAATAAGTTCGATATCGCATATTGACTCATTTAAGCATGCTCATGCATTCTTGTGTCCTACTAATGAAGGGGCTCATAGATATCACTTCTATTATATGGAAGGGATATGCCCCATCTATATCACTCACATTCCTCCGCATAACTAGCATACCCAGTGATCGACTTTATAGTCCACCCTGTTATAAGTGACGTTTGTCGATATCAAAGTATACAACTCTTTATGTAGGGAACCGTAGTGACTTCAAGTCTAAGTGTTAGAGTGTATACTAAAAGCCTAGCTTTTGTAAACATTTATTTTGAAATAAAGAATCACATTGGTAAAAAATGTCTATATTTATGCTAACTGTAGTTGTTCAATTAATTTATATTGTAGATAACATGGTGTGTGGTGTCACACACAGAAGATCATGTTATCGGTTCTTTATAAATTATAAATAGTAGCTCGCGACTAAGATGGAAAGGAACAAACCATTGGAATAGTTGTAGTGTAATTAGGTGTTAGTTTATCTTGACTGATAAATTACACTAGTATATTTTGAGTGTATTGAGCAGGACCATTTAAGATAAGTTCTTTTTATACTGACTTGATAAAAGAACAACACCTTAGTTATTATGGAAGTGTGTGCTCTTAATCCTAATATAATAACAAGCACATATATTTAGTATTCATTTCTTTGACTTATCAAAGGGTGAGATTTAGCTCGATAAATCAATAAGCCGCCAAATAAGTTGGGAAATTATATTACTTATAGTGTGTGTTGTTGATTATAGAAGGAAACAATGTCCTAGTAATCTAGGTTGATAATGTCCCTAAGAGGAGCTCATAAGGATTGTCATATTAAACCCTGCAAGTGGACTTAGTCCGACATGACGATAAGGTTGAGTGGACATCTGAGATATTAATTAAAATGAGTTGTCAGTAACTCAATTAATTAGTGGACATCTGACATCTTAAACATAGGGAGACTAACACACTCATAATAAGAAGGAGCCCAAAATATAATTTGAGATTGGTGCAGTAGTTCAATAATAATTCTTTAGTGGTATGAATTATTATTAATAAAATTAAGTTGAGTGTTCGGGGCTAACACGGGAAGCTTAATTTCATCGGGAGACCAAAACCAATTTCTCCTCTCGGTCCCTATCGTAGCCTCTTATTTATAAAGTATTATACCCACCCTTACCCACCTTCTTACCCATCCTAATGGGGCCGACCAAGCAAGCTTGGAACCCAAGCTTGGGTCGGCCAAAGAAAAACAGGATGAGCCAAATAGAGGGGTCGGCCAATGCTTGGAGCCCAAGCTGTAACACCCCTAGAAAGCCTAGATAAGAAAGTAAGGGTAATGAGAGTACGAATGTAGTGAAAAGAAGGTGTAGATATTCTAAGTTAAATATTAAGATGGAAGGATTTAGATGATTAAAACTTTATGAAAGAAAATAAAGTTGAGAATATAAATCATCTATGCATGATTTATAATGTATGGAATTAATGTAGACAAAAGGAAGAAATATGAGATAATATATACATGTGTGAAATATTTATGCATAATGCATAATATGGTAATATATGAATTATTATGTACAAAAGAAAATAAAATGTTACAATAAAGATTGAACTTTGGATCTCTTGTAAGGAACATTTATAGGATATCAAAGGGGATAGGAGAATTATTGGAGAGAAAGGACTAAGTAGTTAAGAATAAGAAAGGATTCTTTTTAATTAAAAGGAAAAGGAAGTAAAAAAAAAAAAAAAGAAGTAAAAATATACATAACCAAGTTTTGATCCTTGGTTCTCTTGTGGATGCATGCATGTGTTAACCAAGTGTGATAGGAGAGGATATTGTAAGAGGAGAGATAGGAATTTTAATTAAAGGAAAGAAAAGAGAGAAATTAAAGGAAAGAAAAGAGAGAACTCAAGAAGCATTTCTCTAGAATATTCTTATCATTAAGAGGAGAAATAAATAAGGAGGATGAATCAAGTCAAGTTTTCCTCCCCTCATTTTAGTATAAATAGGCATGGAGGGGTGACTTCAACTTCATCCTCAACTCATTCTCCTCCTCTCCTCCATTGGTGCCGAGAACTCACTCTCTCCCTCTTTTCTTCTTCTTGTTGCCGAGCAACACAAGAGGAAGAAACCTCTTCTTCCTCCTCACTCTCTCCCTCTTTTCTTTCTTGTTGTTGCCGAGCAACACAAGAGGAAGAAGTCTCTTCTTCCTCCCCCTCTCCACCAAAAGACCTAGCTTCCTCCATTGGTGCCGAGCAAAGCAAGCAAGAAGAAGAAAGGTCCACAAGCAAGTTCTCGAACCTAGGAAACTTAAGCAAAAAAATGTAAGCTTCCCCTCACCTGTGGTACAAGGCTTTTATGTGATTTTCGGATTTATAAGGATTAGAAAACCTAGGAAAGAATTTAAGAAAATTCGGCTAAAGAAAAGGTTTTCAAATCTAGGATGATTTAAACAAGACCTCATTTCATGATAAGATTTTCTATGCTATGTAGAAGGATTCTTTTCCATGATTTTATACTGATATGATGTATGATCAGAGGAGTATCTAACCCTAAGATTCAACCAAAAATATTTTAAAGAGGTTAGGAAGATTATCGTCTAACCAAACTAGTGCAAGGTTCCTTCTATGAAATGCTAAGGACCTTTCTATGGTTTTCTTGCTTGGAAATTAATTGGAACCAAAAGAAAACTCACTTGTATGCTTCGGACCAGAAAGGTTAAGGGTTAGAAAGACCTTCAAAAATTTAAATAAACATGCTCCTATGATAGGATATAAAGTTTCTTAAAGGGTGTTCACATTGCTAGAAACTCATGAACTCTTTTTAGGGTTTTTCGGCTATGATAAAAGGGATAGCTTAGATTAGCCTAAACAAAAATATTAATATGCTCAAGACCTCTGTGATATTATGATATGAAAGTTGATTAATGCTCTAATGTTTAATTGGAATGTAGAAAATTAGTTACATGATATAAGACATGTAAGATCACAAGAGTCCTAGCTTGTTTATGATCCAATTTTGTGTATGATGTTCTTAGTAACTTTTGCCATGATATTTACTTAGGCTTTCCATGCTTTAGGCCACTTAAGAAACCTAGCTTAAGGACTGGTAGGTTTCGGCCATGAAGGAAAATAAAAGAAAAAGGGAAAGAAACCTAGGAAATGCTATACATAATGAGAAGAAATGAAATTATGTTACGTAATATGCTATGATATGTTATAGCATAGGAAATGCTATACATAATGAGAAGAAATGAAATTATGTTATGTAATATGCCATGATATGTTATAGCATAGGAAATGCTATACATAATGAGAAGAAATGAAATTATGTTACGTAATATGCCATGATATGTTATAGCATAGGAAATGCTATACATAATGAGAAGAAATGAAATTATGTTACGTAATATGCCATGATATGTTATAGCATAGGAAATGCTATACATAATGAGAAGAAATGAAATTTTGTTATGTAATATGCCACGATATGTTATAGCATAGGAAATGCTATACATAATGAGAAGAAATGAAATTATGTTACGTAATGATATGTTATAGCATAGGAAATGCTATACATAATGAAAAGAAATGAAAAAGGAAATGCATGAAAGATTGTTAGGGACATGATATGATAGTTATGCATGATAAGTTATTTTTGTATGGTTTGTACCAAGGGTGGGCTCCGTAAACGCCCCGGGGTTGATGGAGTAAGACTCGGGCCTCGTCAGTAATGGGCCTCTGAGTGCCCTAGGTCGATGGAGTAAGACTCGGGCCTAGTATGTATGCATGGTAGGGTTTAAGACTTGCTACCTTGGACCTACCTATGAAGCGCGCGCATTATGTATGTGGTACAAACCGGGATCCCCTCTAATGATGATATTAATTTCAAGTACTTATAAGTATAAGTTTTCAAATTCATGATGCATTGCCTACATATGTGCTTGAATTATCTGATGATTAGATATAATGTCATGTGATATTATGATATGAATATGATACCCTTGTATGTCGTATGCTTATGATACCTCGCATGATATTGATATGTAATGATATGAATTCGGTTTTAGTGAGTAGGAAAGGAACTTACTGAGCCATGAGTGCTCATAGCTTACTTTCCTTGTACCGATATTGTAGGAGGAGCAGATAGTGATGTGTGTGGTGGTGGCTCGGCAAGAACGATTCGGACAAATTAATATTTTTAATTATATGATCAATATATGCACATTCGAACAAATCAGAATATGTGATATCATGCTTATTTAAGAAAAAGGAATGATTTAAAATTTTCCGCTGTTATAGTATAACTAAAGCATGTACGTAAGTAGTATAAGATCGTAGCGCCGCCCTTGGGTAAGAAGGGTGGGCGTTACAGGTGGTATCAGAGCCAAGTTTTGCCAGCTCACTACACACACATCAAGCTCTTTCCTGTCGCTCCAAGTAAGTACAGTTGCTTAATTTATTTATATGCAAAAAATTAGTATGATACTCTAGGATACATGAATAATAGCCTAGGAAGGATACCTTAAGTTATACCCTAGAAAATGGTGCATGATGATAAGTAGGTGATATTCTAGGATGCATGAATGGTAGCCTAGATACAAGAACCTTAGGCTATAACATAAGAGGAATAATGAATCTTTAAAATCTTGTAGAAATGGACTATATCCCGTTCGAATACGATCCCGAGGATGTAGAATATTTTGGTGAATACCTCGAGTTCGCGGATGAACCCGATATGCTGGAATACTTCGACAACTATGTGAGCGACTCGGAATCTCCGGAACACGGCGAGTTCGGAGAGGAAGATCTCGAGGAAATCGAGGAAGGGAATTCGGACGATAATGAAGATGAAGATTCAGAAATTATGGAATATTATGAAGGAGAGAATGAGTTTCCTGAGATGGGCGAGGATGAATTTAACCTTGCTGAATACATGGAAATGGGTTTCAACCCCAACGATATAATAGACTTCGAGTGGGGACTGAACAACCTCGAGGGGGAACTAAACGAAGACCCGATGGAACCGGACGAACATGTCGAAGAAGACGAGGGAATGGATGAAGAGACAATAATCGACCCGGAAGAGGCATCGGAGATTCAACCTCCGATAATGCCTGATCCACCCTAGAATGATCTGGGCAAGTCGATACAGGTTGGGTTGATGATGACTACTGCTATCATGTCCTTTATGGCAGGAGTAGTCACAACCTACCTGGCCTTTTAAGAGAAGAAGTTATGAACAAAAAAATGTAATAAAAGCTTTGGATGAATAAAAAGAGTAGAAATGGTATCAATTTAAGCATGAGTCAAGTAAGAATGATAATACCATCGGCTAGATCTTGACGCGTATGAATGGTAAGGTAATCTAAAGATGATATGACAACCTAAGAAAGAATACCTCAACGATAACCCAAACATGGCATGAAACCTAGACATGATGTGTTAAGATATTCATGCATAAATGATAACTTAGACTAATCTTGTTATCATTTAGGAAATTAGGTATGGCTAGAAAACGAAATGCCAGAACAGAGGAGACCGTACCTCCACCTGATTGGGCACATGTAGTTACTGAGCTACAACGACAGCTTACGGAACAGCAACAGATGATTGCTGCCATGATGAATCAACAAGGGATGTGGAAGCTTAGAACCAATCTAAAACCTATGACATTGTTCCTTATTATAGGCTAATCACATGCTACACTTTTATGCTTAGACATGTATGCTTGTGATTTAATTGTTTATGATATGATATGCATGCTTTCATGAAATGATATGTGAATAGAATATGCATGATTTATGAAATGATATGCATGCTTTCATGGAATGATATGTGAATAGAAATATGCATGATTTATGATATGCTATGCATGCTTCCATGAAATGATAAGTGAATAGAAATATGCATGATTGATGATATGATATGTATACATCCATGATATAATATATGTGAGTAGAAAATATATGTTTCTATGAAATGATGTATGCCTAAGTGATGCATACTTTTATGACATGATGTATGCCTAAGTGATGCATACTTTTATGATATGAGGTGTGCCTAAGTGATGCATGCTTTTATGATACATGATATGTATGACATGTACTTTACTTTCTGTGTGATTGGCTTATACCAAGGGTAAGCTCCACCAGTGTCTAAGGAATCTGAGCAGAAATTGTCATTCTAAGTTCGGGGACGAACTTTCAATAAGTAGGGGAGATTGTAACACCCCTAGAAAGCCTAGATAAGAAAGTAAGGGTAATGAGAGTACGAATGTAGTGAAAAGAAGGTGTAGATATTCTAAGTTAAATATTAAGATGGGAAGGATTTAGATGATTAAAACTTTATGAAAGAAAATAAAGTTGAGAATATAAATCATCTATGCATGATTTATAATGTATGGAATTAATGTAGACAAAAGGAAGAAATATGAGATAATATATACATGTGTGAAATATTTATGCATAATGCATAATATGGTAATATATGAATTATTATATACAAAAGAAAATAAAATGTTACAAGAGAGATTGAACTTTGGATCTCTTGTAAGGAACATTTATAGGATATCAAAGGGGATAGGAGAATTATTGATAAGGAGAGAAAGGACTAAGTAGTTAAGAATAAGAAAGGATTCTTTTTAATTAAAAGGAAAAGGAAGTAAAAAAAAAAAGAAGTAAAAATATACATAACCAAGTTTTGATCCTTGGTTCTCTTGTGGATGCATGCATGTGTTAACCAAGTGTGATAGGAGAGGATATTGTAAGAGGAGAGATAGGAATTTTAATTAAAGGAAAGAAAAGAGAGAAATTAAAGGAAAGAAAAGAGAGAACTCAAGAAGCATTTCTCTAGAATATTCTTATCATTAAGAGGAGAAATAAATAAGGAGGATGAATCAAGTCAAGTTTTCCTCCCCTCATTTTAGTATAAATAGGCATGGAGGGGTGACTTCATCCTCAACTCATTCTCCTCCTCTCCTCCATTGGTGCCGAGAACTCACTCTCTCCCTCTTTTCTTCTTCTTGTTGCCGAGCAACACAAGAGGAAGAAACCTCTTCTTCCTCCTCACTCTCTCCCTCTTTTCTTTCTTGTTGTTGCCGAGCAACACAAGAGGAAGAAGTCTCTTCTTCCTCCCCCTCTCCACCAAAAGACCTAGCTTCCTCCATTGGTGCCGAGCAAAGCAAGCAAGAAGAAGAAAGGTCCACAAGCAAGTTCTCGAACCTAGGAAACTTAAGCAAAAAAATGTAAGCTTCCCCTCACCTGTGGTACAAGGCTTTTATGTGATTTTCGGATTTATAAGGATTAGAAAACCTAGGAAAGAATTTAAGAAAATTCGGCTAAAGAAAAGGTTTTCAAATCTAGGATGATTTAAACAAAACCTCATTTCATGATAAGATTTTCTATGCTATGTAGAAGGATTCTTTTCCATGATTTTATACTGATATGATGTATGATCAGAGGAGTATCTAACCCTAGGATTCAACCAAAAATATTTTAAAGAGGTTAGGAAGATTATCGTCTAACCAAACTAGTGCAAGGTTCCTTCTATGAAATGCTAAGGACCTTTCTATGGTTTTCTTGCTTGGAAATTAATTGGAACCAAAAGAAAACTCACTTGTATGCTTCGGACCAGAAAGGTTAAGGGTTAGAAAGACCTTCAAAAATTTAAATAAACATGCTCCTATGATAGGATATAAAGTTTCTTAAAGGGTGTTCACATTGCTAGAAACTCATGAACTCTTTTTAGGGTTTTTCGGCTATGATAAAAGGGATAGCTTAGATTAGCCTAAACAAAAATATTAATATGCTCAAGACCTCTGTGATATTATGATATGAAAGTTGATTAATGCTCTAATGTTTAATTGGAATGTAGAAAATTAGTTACATGATATAAGACATGTAAGATCACAAGAGTCCTAGCTTGTTTATGATCCAATTTTGTGTATGATGTTCTTAGTAACTTTTGCCATGATATTTACTTAGGCTTTCCATGATTTAGGCCACTTAAGAAACCTAGCTTAAGGACTGGTAGGTTTCGGCCATGAAGGAAAATAAAAGAAAAAGGGAAAGAAACCTAGGAAATGCTATACATAATGAGAAGAAATGAAATTATGTTATGTAATATGCCATGATATGTTATAGCATAGGAAATGCTATACATAATGAGAAGAAATGAAATTATGTTACGTAATATGCCATGATATGTTATAGCATAGGAAATGCTATACATAATGAGAAGAAATGAAATTATGTTACGTAACATGCCATGATATGTTATAGCATAGGAAATGCTATACATAATGAGAAGAAATGAAATTATGTTACGTAATATGCCATGATATGTTATAGCATAGGAAATGCTATACATAATGAGAAGAAATGAAATTTTGTTACGTAATATGCCATGATATGTTATAGCTGTTAGAGTGTATACTAAAAGCCTAGCTTTTGGTATAAACATTTATCTAGAAATAAGAATCACATTGGTCAAATATCTACATTTATGATAAATGTAGTTGTTCAATTAATTTATATTGTAGATAACATGGTGTGTGGTGTATAAACAGTAGCTCACGACCATAATGGAAAGGAACAAACCATTGGAAGGTCGTAGTGTAATTAGGTATTAGTTTATCTTAACTATATAATTACACTAGTACACTTAGAGTGTATTGAGTAGGACCATTAGAGGTCGTTTCTTTTATACTGACTTTATAAAGAAACAAAGACCTCAGTTATTATGGAAGTGTGTGCTCTTAATCCTAATATAATAACAAGTACATATATTTGATATTTATTTCTTTAATTTATCAATGGGTGAGATTTAGTTCGATGAATCAATAAGCCCGATAAGTTGGGAAATGATATCACTTATAGTGTGTGTTGTTGACTATAGAAGGAAGTCCTAGTGATCTAGGTTGAGAATGTCCCAAGAGGAGCTCATAAAGTTGAGTGGTACTACTCTTGGAGCTAGATATTAATTAAGCGAGTTGTTAACTTACTTAATTAGTAGACATTTGTTATCTTAAACACGGAGACTAACACACATAATAAGAAGGAGCCCAAAATGTGGGATTGGTGCGATAGTTCAATAATAGTTTTTAGTGGAATGAATTATTATTGATGAAATTAAGTTGTGTGTTCATGCTTAATTGGGAGACCAAAACCAATTCCTCCTCTCGGTCCCTATCGTAGCCTCTAGTATATAGAGATTTATACCCACCGCATACCCACCTTCAATGCTTGGAACCCAAGCTTGGGTGGCCGGCCCTAAGAAAATAAAAGGATTTTTATTAAAATTATTTCTTATGTGGATATCATGATTTTAAAAGAGAGTTTAAAATTAAAAATTTCCTTTTATAGTTTTCTACAAAAGATTAAGAGAAAGATTAATCTCTTTCCTTATTTGTAGTTTAAAAGGATGATTTTAATTTTGATAAAACTTTCCTTTTTATAACCATGTTCATGATTTAAAAAGAGAGTTTTAAAATTAAATATTTTCTTTAATAAGTTTCTACAAAAGATTAAGAAAAGATTAGATAGCTTTCCTTATTTGTAGATTGAAAGGAGATTTTAATTTTAGAGATAACTTTCATTTTTGGAAATCATCCACATGTTTTAAAAGAGAGATTTTAATTTAAAGAAATTTCCTTTTATAACCAATCATGAAGGGATAAATTATTGGAGAAATTTTATTAAAAATTTCTGAGACAAATTAGGAAGTTTTAATTATTGTATTAAAACTCTCCTTGTTTATAGCTTGATGGTGGCTGGCCATGTAAATTGAGAAAAGGAAATTGATTTTTAATCAATTAAATTTTCCTTTTTATGGCAAAAGGAATTAAGGAAGTTTTTATTTAAATTTCCTTATTTGCCAAGACCAAGGATTATAAAAGAGGGGGTAGAGGTGCCTTCATAAGTAACAACTCTACCTTATTGCTTCTAGCTCTTCTCCTTTTCTCTTCCTCCTTTGTGGCCGGCGGCATCAACACAAGAGGAGTCCTTGGTGGTCGGTTCTAGCTAGGAGAAGAAGGAGAGAAAGGAGACTTTGTTTCTAGCATCCCTTGGAGCTTGGTGGTGGAGGTCGGACCTCTACATCTCTTGGTGAGTTGGTGGTGGCCGAATCTAGCTTGGAGAAGAAGGAGCTTGGTGGTTCTCGTCTCGGAAGATCGTTGCCCACACAACGTCCGATATTAGAAGAGGAATATGGTAGAAGATCAAGAGGTTATTTACTTACAATGAAAGGTATAACTAGTAATTATTTTCCGCATCATACTAGTTTTTCTTTGTATGAATTCTAAACACAAGAGACATATGATTCTAGAGTTTCAAATTTGTGATTCGAGTTTGTGTTTTTTTTTATTTTTTGAATTTGTGATTCGATTGTTCTTTTTGGTTAAACCTAATGTTATTTTAGGAAATTAAATATTAGCTTTCTATTAAAGGTTTTGTCTAGTCGGTGGTGGTTGCTCCCATATCCAAGAAGGCCATGTGCCTCGCCACGTGTGATCTGGGAACCAATTATGGAAATTAATATTTAATGGAATTAATAACTTAAGGTGATTTGGGTCGAACGTGTTAAGTTCCGCAGGAGATCCAAGTCAAAACCTAAAAGAACAAATAGATTAAGTTTTGGATCAACATGTTAAGTTCCAGCGATCCAAAATTTAATTTAAAAGAACACATGGTAGCTAGGAAAAGGTTCAGACCTTTGTACAAAATTTTTGTACAGTGGAACCTCTAGGCTTTCCGAGTAGCAACCAACAATTGGTATCAGAGCTAGGGTTTTGCCTCTGTGTATTTGGTATTAGTTTAATTATGCACATGTCATACATAATTTAGGCAGGTTAATAGTAGGATGTGCTAACTTTGTGGATGCAGGATCCAACTATTATGGTTTATAGTTATTATGTGTGTGATTGGACCCTTGGACATGTCAAGGGCATTTATATGAGTGTGCATGATTGTATTATAAAATACAGCAGGAGCTTTATTTAGTTTTATTAGAATTTTATTTTGATCTAGATACATGTACATTCCTTTTATGGAATATAGGATCAAAATGTAAAATTCTATTTATGTCGCGGATCGAATCTTGCAAAGCGTGGAACCTTCTAAGGACCAAAGGCGCAGCGGAACTAGGAGCAAGATGGATGCGACAGCTAGACCCGGTGGCGGTGGCCAAATATGGCAGCAGCTTGGGATGACAACACACGGAGGACAACTAGAGATAAAAGCCATAATAGTTGAAAATTAGATTTTCTATTTATTGCTTTTATATTGTGCTGTGCATGTTGGTTTACATATTTAGTAGGCTAGCATAGTTAAAATTCCTCATTTATAAATAACTAAGTGGGAGAGGATTTTTAAGTAAATCCCATGGTCTCCATTACTGGTTTGTAAGTGATGCAACAAGCTTGCGCGTTGGCTCTGAGTGCCTTCCTCCATAACGGATGAGCTTGTTTGCGGATCACTAGAACAGACTTCCATTTTGGATGACTATAGGAAGTTAATTAAGAGCGTGTGATCTTCCCCAACGGAAGGGGCATAATCTTATTAATGGACTTAGTGTCAAGTAATGGTATACACTTAGACACATTTAATAGTATCCTCCCCAACGGAGTCACTACTATCACTTGTGTGACCAAAGGGAAACCAACTATTGATTTGTCATAAAACTAGATTGGCAATATAATAAAATTAATAAACCCCTCTTACAAATGTTTGAATTTGTATACGTCCACACTAACGTGGCATACAAGATTCATGGTGTTTGAGGTAATTTTATTTGTCAAAAAGTTATATTGACAAGATAGTCAATGGGTAAAACCCCCCTCTTACAAATGATGAATTTGTATACGTCCGCACTAACGTGGCATACAAAATTCACGGTGTTTGAGGTGTTGGTGAATTTAAATAATATTGTTTGAGGAATCAATGTTATTTTAAATTCAAAGAGTTTTGACCAAATATTTGATCAAAGACAGATCAACTATTAATTTTATTCGTCATAAAGTAAAGTTGACAAGATAATAAAATTAATGAATAAAATCTCCTCTTCGATTTTGTATACACAAAATTTATGGAGATTTTAAGGAGTTGATCTTGACCAAATGTTTTTGTGATTCTTAGGATGTTTGTCAATCCCTAGTAGTCATACTATAGAAAAAGACTTAGTAGTCCAAATTGTAATGATTGGAAATAGGACTTGGACATTAAGGTAGACTGTCTTTTTTAGAACTAAGAACAATTTAGGTGTATTTAATTCATTAGTTGAAACATGTCTAGTGGTGTTATCTACCAGAACCTGGAGTGTAGATACAAGATGCCATTAATCATGTCTGCAATTCATTGCAGGGTTCCAGGAAACCCGACAACTAAATGAAAGGTAAATCACCGTCCACATGGGCACTACTGTAAAAGTGGTAACTGTTGCAGTGGGAGATGTTTATCCTTTGATAAGAATAAAATATGGATTTTAAGTAATTGTCTTTACGTACAAAATTTAGAAAGAACCTGATTTCAGTTTCTAAACTATTATAGATATTATGTCTATTTTGATAACAAAGTTGTTATCAAGAAAAATAGGAAAGTTATCTATTCTGGTATGATGGTTGACAATTTATAATCCAATAACTCCCACGATGCAACAAATGGAAATTAGTAACACATCTTAAGAGAAAGCAACCTTCGGAAATGAACCAATTATATCTTTGGCATCTAAAGCTAGGTTATACTTGAGTAGGATTCATTGGTAGTGATGAACTTTTGGGTTCATTGGTAGTGAAATCTTTCCAACTGCGAGTCTTACTTGGAAGAAAAATAACCAAGAAGCTTTTAAGTCCAAGGGGTATGGAGTCAAAAATATGTTGAAATCGGTTCATTCTGTTTTGTTTGATCCTATGACTATTCGGACAAGAGGTAGTATTGAATATTTTGTCTAATTTATAGACAACTATTCAAGATACAAATAAATTTATTTAATGTACCATAAGACTAAGTACTTTGATTAGTTAAAGAGTACAAGGCCGATGCGGAGAAATGTTAAAGTAAAAGTCACTATGGTAAGAACATAGTGGCAAGTACCTCTTGGAGAATTTAGGAACTTATCAGAAGTAGGGATTCAATCCAAACTAACCGCACTGGTACACCTCTACAAAATGGTGTAGTAGAAAGAAGGTAAAGGACTCTTATGGAATAATTAGATAGATGATGAGTTATTCAAAATTACCAAATTTGTTTTAAGGATAAACTAGAAACGAAAGTGAACATAGTACCTTCAAGTTAGAACTTTCTACTCATATAGAATTCTTGAATAAGTGAAAACCTATTTTGAAGCATATTCGGATTCGGTAATCCAACATATGTTAAAGAGAGACAATGATAAGTTGGATAGGAGTTCACTTGTTTGTAAGTTATCCTAGATAAACAAAAGTAGGTTTATAGTCTTAAAATCAGAAGGTCATTGTTAGCATCAATGACTGATTTTAGAAAAGGACTATATAATGAACCACGTGCTCATAAGTAAATTTGTTCTTAAGGAAATAATAAAGGACATGTCTAACCTAGTACCAATTGTACAAGATGAGATACCACAAGAAAACTGCAACATGTATCACAAATGATATACAATTGCAGAAAGTGCCTTGTCGTAGTGGGAGGGTTGTTAGGCAACCTAAATAGGTTCATGTTTTGGGAGAGTTTTTGGATTCGATCCCTGGAGGACATGAACCTGATCTCCGGTCATATGATGAAGTACTCCAAGATAAAGATGCAACATCTTGGCAAAGAGTAATGAATAACAGAATTAGAATATATATATTCTAATAAAATCTGGAAGCTTGTAGAATCACCAAATGGTGTAAAAGTCGTTGGGTGTAAAAGGTCTATAATAGGAAAAGAGGATAGACAAGAAGGTAGTAACTTTCAAAGAAGGCTTGATGAAAAGGAAACTTTTTCTTGATAGCCATGCTTAAGTCTATCCGGATTCTTTTATCTATTGCAAGTGGATGTCAAGACAACATTCCTTAATGGAAGTCTTGAAAGCATCCATATAAAGCAACCGGAAGGGTTCATTGCAAAGGCTAAGAGCATCTTGTGTGCAAGCTCAATCGATCTATGGACAGGTAAAGCTTCAAGGTCTTGGAACATCCGGTTTATCAAAGTGATCCGGATCTATGAGTAACCGGATAAGTCTTGTGTATACAAAAGGTGTGATGAAAGCGTGGTGGTATTTTTTGTACTATACGTAGATAACATTTTGGTAGTTGGAAACAATATCAAAATATTGTCGGAAGTAAGGGTATGGTTGTTCAAACAATTGATATAAAGGACTTGGGAGAATGTATATATTCTTAAGATCAAAGTAATAAGTGATCGCAAGAAAAGAATATTTTACTTATCCCAAGCTTCATATATCAGAAAATCCTTGCTCGTTTTAAGCATGCAAAACTCAAGAAAGGTTTCTTACCTTTTCGGATGGAGTAACTTTATCTAAAGATATGTCTCAAGACATCAAAGGAGATAAAGGAAATAAAGGCTACGCGTGTTGGAAGCCTAATGTATGCTATGCGAGATCAATCTGTTTTGCCGGGCATAGTTAGGAGATATCAAAGTAACCCTAGACAAGGACATTGGACTGCGATAAAGCATATATTAAAGTACCTTAGGGCACTAGAAATTATATGCTAGCTTACAAGGCGTTAATTGTCCCTATGGGTTGCATGGATTTTGACTTCCAATCGGATAGGGACAATAATAAGTCGACCTCGGGGTTTTGTGTTTACTTTAGGAGGTAAAGTCATAACTATGGAAGAGTGATAAGCATAGGTGTTTTTGGACTCCACCATAAAAGCTTAGTATATGGCAAGCCTCCGAGGTAGCCATAAAAGCTGAAAATGACTCAATAACCTCAAGATAGACTTAGATATGATTTGGTTTGTCCAAGATTATTACAATTTATTGTAATAATGTTGGTGCGATAACAAACTCGAAGAAACCATAAGTCTATAAGGCAAGTAAACACAATAGAGCGCAAGTACCACCAATACGAGAAATTGTATAACGAGGAGAAGTTGCCGCCTAGATTGCATCGGATGATAACCTAAGGTCCTTAAGGCAAGAGCTTTTGAAAGGCATGGGAATCGGATGTATGGCAGATATGGCAGCACAGTCTTTTAGTATAAGTGGGAGATTGTTAGAGTGTATACTAAAAGCCTAGCTTTTGGTATAAACATTTATCTAGAAATAAGAATCACATTGGTCAAATATCTACATTTATGATAAATGTAGTTGTTCAATTAATTTATATTGTAGATAACATGGTGTGGTGTCACACACGGAGGATCATGTTATCGGTACCTTATAAATTATAAACAGAGCTCACGACCATAATGGAAAGGAACAAACCATTGGAAGGTCGTAGTGTAATTAGGTATTAGTTTATCTTAACTATATAATTACACTAGTACACTTAGAGTGTATTGAGTAGGACCATTAGAGGTCAGTTCTTTTTATCTTGACTTTATAAAGAAACAAAGACCTCAGTTATTATGGAAGTGTGCTCTTAATCCTAATATAATAACAAGCACATATATTTGATATTTATTTCTTTAATTTATCAATGGGTGAGATTTAGTTCGATGAATCAATAAGCCCGATAAGTTGGGAAATGATATCACTTATAGTGTGTGTTGTTGACTATAGAAGGAAACTGTGTCCTAGTGATCTAGGTGGAGAATGTCAAGAGGAGCTCATAAGGATTGTCATGTTAAACCCTGCAGGTGGACTTAGTCCGACATGACGATGAAGTTGAGTGGTACTACTCTTGGAGCTAGATATTAATTAAGCGAGTTGTTAGTAACTTACTTAATTAGTAGACATTTGTTATCTTAAACACAGGGAGACTAACACACTCATAATAAGAAGGAGCCCAAAGTGTAATTTGGGATTGGTGCGGTAGTTCAATAAGAGTTTTTAGTGGAATGAATTATTATTGATGAAATTAAGTTGTGTGTTGGGCAACAGGGATGCTTAATTTCATCGGGAGACAAAACCAATTCCTCCTCTCGGTCCCTATCGTAGCCTCTAGTATATAGAGATACCCCCCGCATACCCACCTTCTTACCCATCCAATGGGGCCGGCCAAGCAAGCTTGGAACCCAAGCTAGGGCGGCCAAGACCAAGTGGATGAGTCGTGTGCCCAAAGCTTGGATCCCAAGCTTAGGTGGCCGACCACTAGAATATTAAAAGTTTTTATTAAAATTATTTCTTATGTGGATATCATGATTTTAAAGAGTTTAAAATTAAAATTTCCTTTTATAGTTTTCTACAAAGATTAAGAGAAGAGATTAATCTCTTTCCTTATTTGTAGTTTAAAAGGATGGTTTTAATTTTTGGTAAAACTTTCCTTATTTGTAAATCATCTACATGTTTAAAAGAGTTTAAAATTTGAAATCTTTCCTTATTTGTTGATTAAAGGAGGATTTTAAATTTAAGAAAACTTTCTTTAACCATGTTCATGATTTAAAGAAAGTTTAAAATTAATAATTCTCTTTTATTAGTTTCTACAAAGATTGAGAAAAGATTTGATATCTTTCCTATTTGTAGATCAAAAGATTTTAATTTTAGAGATAACTTTCTTTTTATCCACATGTTTAAAAGAAGATTTTAATTTATTAAATTTCCTTTTATAAACCAATCATGAAGGATTAAATTATTGGAGAAATTTTATAAATTTGAGACAAATTAGGAAGTTTTAATTAATTAAAACTCTCCTTGTTTATAGCTTGATGGTGGCCGACCATGTAAATTGAGAAAAGGAAAATTGTTTTAATTAAATAAATTTTTCCTTTTCATGGCAAAAAATTAAGGAAGTTTTAATTAAATTTCCTTATTTGCCAAGACCAAGGATTATAAAAGAGGGGTAGAGAAGGCTTCATGGTGAACAACCTCTATTATTTCTCTCCCTCTTTTCCTTGGTGTTGTGGCGGCCAACCTCTCTTTCTCTCTTCCTCTTGGTGGCCGAACCTTCTCTATTTGCTTGGAGCTCTTGTGGTGGCGGATACTACTTGGAGAAGAAGAAGAAGAAGGAGAAAGCTTGTATCCCTTGGAGCTTGGTTGGTGGAAAAAGATCTTCATCTTTGGAAGCTTTGTGCTTGGCGAAACTTGAAGAAAGGAGAAGAAGGTGCTTTGGTGGATTCTCATCTCGGAAGATCGTTGCCCACACAACGTCCGAGGTTAGAAGAGGAATACGGTAGAAGATCAAGAGGTCTTTCTAAAAGGTATAACTAGTAATTTTTCTTTCCGCATCATACTAGTTATTTATGGAAATAATACCAAATACAAGAGGCTTACGATTCTAGTATTTCGAATATGTTTTTCGAAGTTGTGTTCTTTTGTTTTATTTTTCCTTGTGATTTGATTGTTCTTTTCGGTTAACCTAAAGTTATTTTAGGAAATTAAATATTAGATTTCTATAAAAGGTTTTGTCTAGTCGGTGGTGGTTGCTCCCATATCCAAGAAGGCCTCGCCACGTCAGTACTGGGAACCAATTATGGAAATTAATATTTAATGGAATTAATAACTTAAGGTGATTTGGGTCGAACGTGTTAAGTTCCGCAGGAGATCCAAGTCAAAACCTAAAAGAACAAATAGATTAAGTTTTGGATCAAACGTGTTAAGTTCCGCAGGCGATCCAAAATTTAATTTAAAAGAACACATGGTAGCTAGGAAAAGGTTCAGACCTTTGTACAAAATTTTTGTACAGTGAAACCTCTAGGCTTTCCGAGTAGCAACCAACAATAGCATAGGAAATGCTATACATAATGAGAAGAAATGAAATTATGTTACGTAATGATATGTTATAGCATAGGAAATGCTATACATAATGAAAAGAAATGAAAAAGGAAATGCATGAAAGATTGTTAGGGACATGATATGATAGTTATGCATGATAAGTTATTTTTGTATGGTTTGTACCAAGGGTGCGGTCGATGGAGTAAGACTCGGGCCTCGTCAGTAATGGGCCTCTGAGTGCCCTAGGTCGATGGAGTAAGACTCGGGCCTAGTATGTATGCATGGTAGGGTTTAAGACTTGCTACCTTGGACCTACCTATGAAGCGCGCGCATTATGTATGTGGTACAAACCGGGATCCCCTCTAATGATGATATTAATTTCAAGTACTTATAAGTATAAGTTTTCAAATTCATGATGCATTGCCTACATATGTGCTTGAATTATCTGATGATTAGATATAATGTCATGTGATATTATGATATGAATATGATACCCTTGTATGTCGTATGCTTATGATACCTCGCATGATATTGATATGTAATGATATGAATTCGGTTTTAGTGAGTAGGAAAGGAACTTACTGAGCCATGAGTGCTCATAGCTTACTTTCCTTGTACCGCAGACATGGGGGACGGATATTCGGAACGACGGAGCAGCAGGAGTGTGGTGGTGGCTCGGCAAGAACGATTCAGAAAAATTAATATTTTTAATTATATGATCAATATATGCACATTCGAACTAATCAGAATATGTGATATCATGCTTATTTAAGAAAAAGGAATGATTTAAAATTTTCCGCTGTTATAGTGTAACTAAAGCATGTACGTAAGTAGTATAAGATCGTAGCGCCACCCTTGGGTAAGAAGGGTGGGCGTTACACAAGCATGGTGTGGCCGACCCTAAGCAAAATAAAAGGATTTTTATTTAAATTTTTTTTCTTATGTGGATTCCATTGTTTTAAAAGAAAATTTAAAATTTAAATCTTTCCTTTTATAGCTTTCTACAAAAGATTAAGAAGAGATTCGATATCTTTCCTTATTTGTAGATTGATAGGAAGATTTTAATTTTGATAAAACTTTTATTTTTTATAACCATGTTCATGATTTAAAAAGAGAGTTTTAAAATTAAATATTTCCTTTAATAAGTTTCTACAAAAGATTAAGAAAAGATTAGATATCTTTCCTTATTTGTAGATTGAAAGGAGATTTTAATTTTAGAGATAACTTTCCTTTTTGGAAATCATCCACATGTTTTAAAAGAGAGATTTTAATTTAAAGAAATTTCCTTTTATAACCAACCATGAAGGGATAAATTATTAGAGAAATTTTTATTAAAAATTTCTGAAAACAAATTAGGAAATTTTAATTCTTGTATTAAAACTTTCCTTGTTTGGAGCTTGTAGGTGGCCGACCATGTAGATAAAGAAAAGGAAATTGATTTTTAATCAATTAAATTTTCCTTTTTATGGCAAAAGGAATTAAGGAAGTTTTTATTTAAATTTCCTTATTTGCCAAGACCAAGGATTATAAAAGAGGGGGTAGAGGTGCCTTCATAAGTAACAACTCTACCTTATTGCTTCTAGCTCTTCTCCTTTTCTCTTCCTCCTTTGTGGCCGGCGGCATCAACACAAGAGGAGTCCTTGGTGGTCGGTTCTAGCTAGGAGAAGAAGGAGAGAAAGGAGACTTTGTTTCTAGCATCCCTTGGAGCTTGGTGGTGGAGGTCGGACCTCTACATCTCTTGGTGAGTTGGTGGTGGCCGAATCTAGCTTGGAGAAGAAGGAGCTTGGTGGTTCTCGTCTCGGAAGATCGTTGCCCACACAACGTCCGATATTAGAAGAGGAATACGGTAGAAGATCAAGAGGTTATTTACTTACAATGAAAGGTATAACTAGTAATTATTTTCCGCATCATACTAGTTTTTCTTTGTATGAATTCTAAACACAAGAGACATATGATTCTAGAGTTTCAAATTTGTGATTCGAGTTTGTATTTTTTTTTATTTTTTGAATTTGTGATTCGATTGTTCTTTTTGGTTAAATCTAATGTTATTTTAGGAAATTAAATATTGAATTTCTATAAAAGGCTTTGTCGAGGCAGTGGTGGATCCCATACCCAAGAAGGCCTAATGCCTCGCCATGTTTGACCTGGGAGCCGATTTTAGAAATAAATATTTAATCAACTTTGTAACATAGGTCGAACTTGGATCAATAGTGTTAAGTTCCACTTGCGATCTAAGTCTAAACCATTAAGAACAGATAAGTTAAATTTGGAATCAATAATGTTAAGTTCCGTTTGCGATTCCGAATTTAATTTCTAAAGAACACAATAGGTTGTTAGGAAAGGTTCGACACTTGTACAAAATATTTGTACAGTGGAACCGGTGCGATCTTCCTAGGACCAACCAAAAATTGGTATCAGAGCTAGGGTTTGCCTCTGTGTGTTTGGTTTTCAATTTAGTTATGCACATGTTATACATAATTTAGGAAGGATAATAGTAGGGTGTGCTAACTTTGTGGTTGCAGGCTCCAACTATTATGGCTTATAGATGTTGTGTGTGATTGGACCCTTGGACATGTCAAGGGTATTATTTTGTGTGTGCATGATTGTATGTATCAAATACAGCAGGAGCTGTATTAGTTTTAGAATTTTATTTTTTTGTTCGATCTAGAATACATGTACATTCCTTTGTGGAATATAGGATCGATATAGGTAAAATTCTATTTTTGTTGCGGATCGTATCCTTGCGAATTGTGGTGCTATTGGAGGACCAGAGGCGCAGTAGAAAAGGAAACTCGATGGACCCGACAACATGGACCTGATGGCGGTGGCTAAAGATGGCAGCAGCCAAGGTTGGAGCACACGAAGAACAGTGATGGAAGAAGCCATAATAGTTGGAAAATTAATTTCCATATTTATTGCTCTTATTTACTGTGATGTGTGTGTGCATGTGATGTATGCTTGATAGGTTAAATTCCTCACCTTAAATAACTAAGTGGGAGAGGGATTAGTAGATAGATTCCACGGTCTCCATTACTGGTTTGTAAGTGATGCAAACAAACTTGCGCGTTGGCTCTGAGTGTCTTCCTCCATATCGGATGAGTTTATTTTTGGATCACTAGATCAAACTTCCTTTATGGATGGTTATAGGAAATTATTTAGGAGCGTGTGATCTTCCCCATCGGAAGGGGCACAATCCTACTTAATGGATTTAGTATCAAGTAATGGTATACACTTAGGCGCATTTAATAGTATCCTCCACATCGGAGTCACTGCTATTATTTATGTGACCAAAGGAAAACTAACTATTAATTTGTCATAAAAATAGGTTGACAAGATAATAAAATTAAAACCCCCTCTTACAAATGTTTGAATTTGTATACGTCCACACTATCGTGACATGCAAAATTCACGGTGTTTGAGGTAATTTTATTTGTCATAAAGATTTATTGACAAGATAATTAATGGGTAAAACCCTCCTCTTACAAATGTTTGAATTTGTATACGTCCACACTATCGTGGCATGCATAATTCCCGATGTTTGAGGTGTTGGTGAATTTAAATAATATTGTTTGAGGAATCGATGTTATTTTAAATTCAAAGTTTTGACCAAATATTTGATCAAAGAAAGACCAACTATTAATTTTATTTGTTATAAAGATAGGTTGACAAGACAATAAAATTAATGGATAAAATCTCCTATTAAAGTTTGAATTTGTATATGTTCACGCTAACGTGGCATACAAAATTCACGGGGATTTTAAGGTGTTGGTCTTGACCAAATATTATTGTTATTCTTAGGATTTCATATGTTTGTCAATTCCCTAACTGTTATACTATAGAATAGACTTAGTAGTCCCAATTAATGATTGAAAATAAGACTTGGACATTAAGGTGGGCTGTCCTTTCAGAACTAAGAACAATATAGGTGAATTTTATTTATTAGTTGTTGAAAAATGTTTAGTGGTGTTATCTACCAGTACCTGGTGTGTAGATACGGGAGCCATTGATAATGTCTGCAATTCATTACAGGGATTCCAGGAAATCCGACAACTATATGAAGAGAAAATCACCATGGGCACTGCCGTGAAAGTAGCAGCTGTTGCAGTGGGAGATGTTTATCCTCCGATAGGAATAAAACATGGATTTTGAGAAATTATCTTTACGTACCAAGTTTAGAAAGAACTAGATTTCAGTCTCTAAACTATTCAAAGAACTTGATATTCTGTCTCTTTTGATAACAAAGTTGTTATCAAGAAAAAGAGGAAAGTTATCTGTTCTGGTACGTTGGTTGGCAATTTATAAATCCAATAAATTTCACAATGCAACAAATGAAAATTAATAACACATCTTCTAACTGTAATAAGAGAAAGCAACATTCAGAAATGAACCAATCATATCTTTGGCATCTAAGGTTAGGTTATATTAACTCGAGTAGGATTCAAAGGAAAATAGCCGATGAACTTTTGTGTTCATTGGTGGTGGAAAATTTTCCAACCTGCGAGTCTTGCTTGGAAGGAAAAATGACCGAGAGGCTTTTAAAGTCTATGGGGTATAGAGCCAAAGACGTGTTGGAATTGGTTCATTCTGATTTGTGTGGACCTATGACTATCCAAGCAAGAGGTGGTTTCGAATAGATGACTATTCGAGATACGGGTACATTTACTTGATATGTCGCAAGTCTAAGTACTTTGATAAGTTCAAAGAGTACAGGGCTAATGTGGAGAAACATCAAGGTACGGTGAGATCGTAGTGAAGAGTACTTCTTAGGAGAGTTTAGGAGTCACTTATCAGAAGTCGGGATTCAATCCTAACTGACTGCACCTGGTACACCCCAACAGAATGGTGTGGCAGAAAGAAAGTATAGGACTCTTATGGAAATGATTAAATCAATGATGAGTTATTCAAAATTACCAAATTCATTTTGAGGATATACTTTGGAAACGGAAGTGGACATAGTACCTTCTAAAGTCAGAACCCTCTGCTCCCATAGAATTGTAGAATGGGCGTAAGCCTAGTTTAAAGCATATTCAGATTTGGGGTAGTCCAGCATATGTGCTGAAGGGAGACACTGATAAGTTGGAATTAAGAACAAGAGTTCACTTGTTTATAGGTTATCCTAGAGAAATGAAAGGAGGTTTATAGTCCTTAAAAATCAGAAGATCATTGTAAGTATCAATGACTGATTTTTAGAAGAGGACTATAAGCCCATAAGTAAATTTGTTCTTTAGGAAATAATAAAGGACACGTCTAATCTAGTACCAACTGTACAAGATGAAATATCACAAGAAACTGCAACACGTATCACAAATGATACACAATTGCACAAAATGCCTCGTCGTAGTGGGAGAGTTGTTAGGTAATCTGAAAGATTCATGTTTTGGGAGAGTCTTTGGACTTGATCCCTGGTGAACATGAACCTGGTCCTCGAACATATCATGATGCACTCCAAGATAAAGATGCAACATCTTAGCAAAGAACAATGAATATAGAATTAGAATATACGTATTCTAATAAAGTCTGGGAGCTTGTAGAATAACCAAATGGTGTAAAAGTCATTAGGTCCACAATAGAAAAAGAAGGACAGACGAGAAGGTTGAAACTTTCAAAGCAAGGCTTGTTGAAAAAGGGAAACTTTTTATCGGTAGCCATGCTTAAGTCTATCCGGATTCTTTTATCTATTGTTGCTCATATGGATTATGAGATTTGACAAGTAGATGTCAAGATAGCTTTTCTTAAAGGAAGTCTTGAAGAAAGCATCTATATGAAGCAACCAGAGGGGTTCATTGCAAAGGGCAAAAAGCATCATGTATGTAAGCTCAATCGGTCTATTTATAGACTGAAGCAAAGCTTCAAGGTCTTGGAACATCCGGTTTAATGAAGTAATCCGGACCTATGGATTTATTCAGTGTCCGGATGAGTTTTGTGTATACAAGAAGTGTGATGGAAACGTGGTGGTATTTCTTATACTATACGTAGATGACATTTTTGATAGTTGGAAACAATATCAAAGTGTTGTCGGAAGTAAGGGTATGGTTGTCCAAGCAATTCAATATGAAGGACTTGGGAGAATGCGCACATATTCTCGGGATCAAAGGGATCACTAGAAAAGAATGTTGTGCTTATCTCGAGCTTCATACTATCCTAGCTCGTTTTAGCATGCAAGACTCAAAGAAAGGCTTTCTACCTTTCAGGCATGGAGTAGCTTTATCAAAAGAAATGTCTCCGAAGACATCAAAGGACATAGAGGACATGAAGGCAGTTCCTTATGCTTCGGCTATCGGAAGCCTAATGTATGCAATGCTGTGCATGAGACCGGATATCTGTTTTGCTCAGGGCATAGTTAGCAGATATTGAAGTAACCCAGGACCGGGACACTAGACTGCCGTAAATCATATATTAAAGTACCTTAGAGGGACTAGAGATTATATGCTAGTTTACAAGGCAGATAATTTGATCCCTGTGGGTTACACGGATTTTGACTTCCAATTAGATAGGAACAATAGTAAGATGACCTCGGGGTTTTGTGTTTACTTAAGGAGGTAAAGCCATAACAATGTAGGAGTGTTAAGCATAGATATTTTTTGGACTCCACCATAGAAGCTGAGTATGTGGCAGCCTCTGATGCAGCCATAGAAGCTGGATGGCTCAGAAACTTCATGATGGACTCAGACATGATTTCTGGTTTGCCCAAAAATTATTACAATTTATTGTAATAATAGTGGTACAGTAGCAAACTCGAAGAAACCATAAGTTCATAAGGCAAGTAAACACAATAGAGCGCAAGTACCACCCAATACGAGACATCGTATAACGAAGAGAAGTTGTTGCCACATAGATTGCATCAGATGATAACCTGAGAGATCCTTTCACTAAGGCCCTTCCGGCAAAAGTTTTTGATCGGCATGTGGAGGGGATGAGAATCAGATGTATGGCAGCAAAAATGGCAGCTTAGTCTTTTAGTATAAGTGGGAGATTGTTAGAGTGTATACTAAAAGCCTAGCTTTTGTAAACATTTATTTTGAAATAAAGAATTACATTGGTCAAAAATGTCTACATTTATGCTAAGTGTAGTTGTTCAATTAATTTATATTGTAGATAACATGGTGTGTGGTGTCACACATAGAAGATCATGTTATCCGTTCTTTATAAATTATAAACAGTAGCTCGCGACTAAGATGGAAAGGAACAAACCATTGGAATAGTTGTAGTATAATTAGGTGCTAGTTTATCTTGACTGATAAATTACACTAGTACACTTTGAGTGTATTGAGCAGGACCATTTAAGGTAAGTTCTTTTTATACTGACTTGATAAAAGAACAACAACTTAGTTATTATAGAAGTGTGTGCTCTTAATCCTAATATAATAACAAGCACATATATTTAGTATTCATTTCTTTGACTTATCAAAGGGTGATATTTAGCTCGATAAATCAATAGACCCGATAAGTTGGGAAATGATATTACTTATAGTGTGTGTTGTTGATTATAGAAGGAAACTGTGTCATAATAATCTAGCTTGATAATGTCCCCAAGAGGAGCTCATAAGGATTGTCATGTTAAATCCTGCAGGTGGACTTAGTTCGACATGACGATAAGATTGAGTGGTACTAGTCTTGGACTGAGATATTAATTAAAATGAGTTGTCAGTAACCCAATTAATTAGTGGACATCCGACATCTTAAACACAGGGAGACTAACACACTTATAATAAGAAGGAGCCCAAAATATAATTTGGGATTGGTGCGGTAATTCAATAATAATTCTTTAGTGGTATGAATTATTATTGATGAAATTAAGTTGAGTGTTCGGGGCGAACACGGGAAGCTTAATTTCATCAGGAGACCAAAACTAATTCCTCCTCTCGGTCCCTATCGTAGCCTCTTATTTATAAAGTATTATACCTACCCTTACCCACCTTCTTACCCATCCTAATGGGGCCGGCCAAGCAAGCTTGGAACCCAAGCTTGGGCCGGCCAAAGAAAAACAGGATGATCCAAATAGAAGGGCCGACCAATGCTTGGAGCCCAAGCATGGTGTGGCCGGCCCTAAGCAAAATAAAAGGATTTTTATTTTAAAATTTTTTCTTATGTGGATTCCATGGTTTTAAAAGAAAGTTTAAAATTTAAATCTTTCCTTTTATAGTTTTCTACAAAAGATTAAGAAGAGATTCGATATCTTTCCTTATTTGTAGATTGATAGGAAGATTTTAATTTTGATAAAACTTTCCCTTTTTGTAACCATGTTCATGATTTAAAAAGAGAGTTTTAAAATTAAATATTTCCTTTAATAAGTTTCTACAAAAGATTAAGAAAAGATTAGATATCTTTTCTTATTTGTAGTTTGAAAGGAGATTTTAATTTTAGAGATAACTTTCCTTTTTCGAAATCATCCACATGTTTTAAAAGAGAGATTTTAATTTAAAGAAATTTCCTTTTATAACCAACCATGAAGGGATAAATTATTAGAGAAATTTTATTAAAAATTTCTGAAACAAATTAGGAAGTTTTAATTCTTGTATTAAAACTTTCCTTGTTTGGAGCTTGTAGGTGGCTGGCCATGTAGATAACGAAAAGGAAATTGATTTTTAATCAATTAAATTTTCCTTTTTATGGAAAAAGGAATTAAGGAAGTTTTTATTTAAATTTCCTTATTTGCCAAGACCAAGGATTATAAAAGAGGGGGTAGAGGTGCCTTCATAAGTAACAACTCTACCTTATTGCTTCTAGCTCTTCTCCTTTTCTCTTCCTCCTTTGTGGCCGGCGGCATCAACACAAGAGGAGTCCTTGGTGGTCGGTTCTAGCTAGGAGAAGAAGGAGAGAAAGGAGACTTTGTTTCTAGCATCCCTTGGAGCTTGGTGGTGGAGGTCGGACCTCTACATCTCTTGGAGAATTGGTGGTGGCCGAATCTAGCTTGGAGAAGAAGGAGCTTGGTGGTTCTCGTCTCGGAAGATCGTTGCTCACACAACGTCTGAGATTAGAAGAGGAATACAGTAGAAGATCAAGAGGTTATTTGCTTAAAAAGAAAGGTATAACTAGTAACTGTTTTCCGCATCATACTAATTTTTCTTTGTATGAATTCTAAACATAAGAGGCATATGATTCTAGAGTTTCGAATTTGTGATTCGAGTTTGTGTTTTTTTTTTGTTTTTCGAATTTGTGATTCGATTGTTCTTTTTAGTTAAACCTAATGTTATTTTAGAAAATTAAATATTGATTTTCTATAAAAGGCTTTGTCGAGATAGTGGTGGATGATCCCATACCCAAGAAAGCCTAGTGTCTTGCCATGTTTGACCTGGGAGCCGATTTTAGAAATAAATATTTAATCAACTTTGTAACATAGGTCGGACTTGGATCATTAGTGTTAAGTTCCGCTTGCGATCTAAGTCTAAACCATTAAGAACAAATAAGTTAAATTTGGAATCAATAATGTTAAGTTCCGTTTGCGAATCCGAATTTAATTTTTAAAGAACACAATAGGTTGTTAGGAAAGGTTCGACACTTGTATAAAATTTTTGTACAGTGGAACCTGTGCGATCTTCCTAGGACCAACCAACACTAAAGACTATTCATACTAATAGTCACATGAGAATGTTTATGACACTCATATAACGATCCATTAAACATTCTCATGGTGGGTTATTCAGTATGTATTCTCTAATATATTCTCATGTGTCAATCTGATATCTCATATCGATGAAGTGTAAGATTAAGTCATCCGTTGACTTACATGCTAGTCTCAACGAATTAATATTGTAACACCCACCCTTCTAGCACCCTTAAATTTACAAGGACAGATGTTACCCTTTCTCGTTCATCTCAATTTTGTCATTCTTATAGATTATCTACTGATCAGTCCATGGATCTACTCTAACTTGTTTCGACCGATGGGACATGACCTAGAGCCAAGCAGAGCTGCACGACCATGTGAATTCACACAACTGTGTCCCCTTGGCCGGGAGGAAGAGGTGAATGACCGTGTGAATCCACACGGCTATGTCCCCTTTGGCTGAGAGGAAGAGGTACATGACCGTGTGAACTCACACGAACGTGCCCCCTTGACTAAGAGGAAGAGGTGCACGACCATGTGAATTCACACGGTCGTGTCCCCCTGGGCCGAGAAGAAGAGGTGCACGGCCGTGTGACTCCACACGGCCGTGTCACCTTGGCCAAGAGTAGGGAGTAGGGGGTCATGTGAGTCCACACGACCGTGACACGGGCCATGCGGAAGTCACCCCCTGCTCCATAAAAGGGTTGTTCTCCCCTTCTGGGACACCCTAGAGCTCCCCTCTTTGCCACTCTAATTACTGTCAAACTAATTGTTGGTTGCTACTCGGAAAACCTAATGGTTCCACTGTACAAAAATTTTGTACAGAGATCTGAACCTTTCCTAGCTACCATGTGTTCTTTTAAATTAAACTTGGATCGCCTGCGGAACTTAACACGTTTGATCCAAAGTTTAATTTATTTGTTCTTTTAGGTTTAGACTTGGATCTCCTGCGGAACTTAACACGTTCGATCCAAATCACCTAGGTTATTAATTCCATTAAATATTAATTTCCAGAATTGGCTTCCAGGACTGCATGGCGAGGCACATGACCTTCTTGGATATGGGAACAACCACCACCGCCTAGGCAAAGCCTTTTAAGGAAAGCTAATATTTAATTTCCTTAAATAACTTTAGGTCAACCAAAAAGAACAATCAAATCACAAGGAAAAGAAAAAATAAAATAACACAACATCGAAAACAAATTCGAAATACTAGAATCACATGCCTCTTGTATTTGGTATTTTTACATGAAGATAAAACTAGTATGATGCAGAAATTAAATACTAGTATACCTTTTCTTTTGCAAGCAAAAACCTCTAGGTTTTACCGTATTCCTCTTCTAACCTCGGACGTTGTGTGGGCAACGATCTTCCGAGATGAGAATCCACCAAAGCACCTTCTTCTCCTTTCTTCAAGTTTCGGCCAAGCACTATGCTTCCAAAAGATGAAGATCTTTTTCCACCAACCAAGCTCCAAGGGATGTAAGCTTTCTCTCCTTCTCCAAGCTAAAATCCGGCCACCACTTGATCTCCAAGGAAGAAGAGAGGTTCGGCCACAAGATGGAGAGAAGAGAAAGGAAGGAGGCCGACCACACCAAGGAAGAAAAGAGGGAGAAAATAATAGAGTCGTTCACCATAAAGCCTCCTCTACCCCCTCTTTTATAATCCTTGATCTTGGCAAATAAGGAAATTTAAATAAAAACTTCCTTAATTCTTTTGCCATGAAAAGGAAAATTTTATTTAATTAAAAATAATTTTTCTTTTCATTATAACATGGTCGACCACTTATTTCCCCAAATCAAGGAGAGTTTTAATTAAACAAGAATTAAAACTTCCTAATTTATTTCCGAAAATTTATAAAAATTTCTCCAATAATTTTTATCCCTTCATGATTGGTTTATAAAAAGGAAATTTAATAAATTAAAATCTTTCTTTTAAACATGTGGATAAAAAGAAAGTTATCTCTAAAAATTAAAATCTCTTTTAATCTACAAATAAGGAAAGATATCAAATCTTTTCTTAATCTTTTGTAGAAACTTATAACAGAGAATATTTAATTTTTAAACTCTCTTTTAAATCATGAACATGGTTAAAAAGGAAAGTTTTCTTAAAATTTAAAATCTACCTTTTAATCAACAAATAAGGAAAGATTTCAAATTTTAAACTCTCTTTTAAACATATAGATGCTTCCAAAAGATGAAGATCTTTTTCCACCAACCAAGCTCCAAGGGATGTAAGCTTTCTCTCCTTCTTCTCCAAGCTAAAATCCGGCCACCACTTGATCTCCAAGGAAGAAGAGAGGTTCGGCCACAAGATGGAGAGAAGAGAAAGGAAGGAGGCCGACCACACCAAGGAAGAAAAGAGGGAGAAAATAATAGAGTCGTTCACCATAAAGCCTCCTCTACCCCCTCTTTTATAATCCTTGATCTTGGCAAATAAGGAAATTTAAATAAAAACTTCCTTAATTCTTTTGCCATGAAAAGGAAAAATTTATTTAATTAAAAATAATTTTTCTTTTCATTATAACATGGTCGACCACTTATTTCCCCAAATCAAGGAGAGTTTTAATTAAACAAGAATTAAAACTTCCTAATTTATTTCCGAAAATTTATAAAAATTTCTCCAATAATTTTTATCCCTTCATGATTGGTTTATAAAAAGGAAATTTAATAAATTAAAATCTTTCTTTTAAACATGTGGATAAAAAGAAAGTTATCTCTAAAAATTAAAATCTCTTTTAATCTACAAATAAGGAAAGATATCAAATCTTTTCTTAATCTTTTGTAGAAACTTATAACAGAGAATATTTAATTTTTAAACTCTCTTTTAAATCATGAACATGGTTAAAAAGGAAAGTTTTCTTAAAATTTAAAATCTACCTTTTAATCAACAAATAAGGAAAGATTTCAAATTTTAACCTCTCTTTTAAACATGTAGATGATTGACAAATAAGGAAAGTTTTTACCAAAAATTAAAATCATCATTTTAATCTACAAATAAGGAAAGAGATTAATCTCTTCTCTTAATCTTTTGTAGAAAGCTATAAAAGGAAATTTTTAATTTTAAACTCTCTTCATGATATCCACATAAGAAATAATTTTAATAAAAATCATTTTTAATATTTTAGTGGCCGACCACCTAAGCTTGGGACACAAGCTTTGGCCGGCCACCAACTTGGTGTTGGTGCAACCTTAGGTCAAGGTTGACCTGGTTGACCAGACTCGAGTTGACTTGACTCGAGTTGTATTTTGATATTTGACGAGAACAAGCTTGGGAGATTGTGGGTGCAACCCGTGGTCAAGGTTGACCTGGTTGACCCGAGGTGAGTTGACCTGACTCGGAAAAGTCCAAGCAGGGAGCTTGGCACAGGAAAAGTCCAAGTATGGAGACTTGGCACGGAGAAGTCCAAGTATGGAAGCTTGGCACATGGGAAGTCGGAGAGGGCTCGGTAGCTCGTTCTCCGGACTGTGGTCAGAGAGGGCTCGGGAGCTCGTTCTCTGGACCGGATGGAAGTCGGAGAGGGCTCGGTAGCTCGTTCTCCGGACTGTGGTTAGAGAGGGCTCGGGAGCTCGTTCTCTGGACCGGATGGAAGTCGGAGAGGGCTCGGTAGCTCGTTCTCCGGACTGTGGTCAGAGAGGGCTCGGGAGCTCGTTCTCTGGACCGGATGGAAGTCGGAGAGGGCTCGGTAGCTCGTTCTCCGGACTGTGGTTAGAGAGGGCTCGGGAGCTCGTTCTCTGGACCGGATGGAAGTCGGAGAGGGTTCGGTAGCTCATTCTCCGAACTGTGGTCAGAGAGGGCTCGGTAGCTCATTCTCTGGACCGGATGTGGAAAGTCCTGGTGAGTGAAGCCAAGCAGACGGATAAGTCCTGGTGAGTGAAGCCAGGCAGTGGGAAAGTCCTGGTGAGTGAAGCCAGGCAGTTGGAAAGTCCTGGTGAGTGAAGCCAGGCAGATTGGAAATCCTGGTGAGTGAAGCCAGGTGAAAACCCTAGTGAGTCCTGGTGAGTTAAGCCGGGCAAGGGAAAATCCAGATGGATCAAGGGTGATCGGACATCTGGTGTTGAGAAGGTCAAGTAGGTCAAGGGAGTGACCGGATACTTGACACGAAGAGAAAAGTCCAAGTGGGTCAAAGGGATTGACCGGACACTTGGTGGGGAGTCTTAGCAGGTCAAGGGAGTGACCGGATGCTAAGCATGATGTACCAACAGGTCAAGGTTGACCGGATGTTGGTGTGGGAGACTTGGGAAAAACCAAGCTCTGGATCGATCTGGGGACAGATCCGGTGTCTGATTGATCGGTCCGGTGACCGATCGGTAATCAAGCAGAATGCATGGATTATCGATCGGTCCGAAGACCGATCAAGAAGCAAAAGAGAAGAAGGAGAAAGGCTGATTGGTCCAAGGGACCGATCAGACTCCTCTGGACCGATCAGGACATAGCATCGGTCCTGATCGGTCACCAAGACCGATCGGGGTGGACCGATCGAGAACTGATCGGTCGAGCCGTTGTGACTCAGCGGCCAGGTTATTTCGGTTTCGTGTTCGCCTTTTTGCTTGCGGGTTCGCAGTTGGCTCGGGAGATCGAGGTTATAAGAGGAGATCGAGGGCTGCTACAAGTTCTTACTTCTTCTTCCTCCTCTGTTTCTTCCAATGCGGAGCTTCTGTGAGCTCAACTGATCAGCTGCTTCTGTGAGTTGCTTGTTGGCATTCGTCCGTGAAGTTGGTGCTTCATCCGGGACTTCAGTCGACGAGCAGGCAAGCGAGTATTTGTACATTCATTGTATATTTTGTTCTTGCTCTTCTTTGTATTTCCTTCTTGCTGTTGTAAGTTTTTGTGGCGAGGTTTCTCCACCCATAAGAAGTTTACATTAGCCGGTTTTCTGGGGACTCATCCACCGACGGATTGATAGGCTTCGTCCACCTTACGGACACGCCGAGGAGTAGGAGTTTCATCTCCGAACCTCGTTACATCGACGAGTTTGAGGTTTGCTATTCTCCGCTTTCATTTCTATTTAGTTATTTCTGCTGCGCTAACCCTAATCGTAGGAAGAAACGAAGATTTGGGGTCAGCTATTCACACCCCCCCTCTCTAGCCGCGATCATCGATCCTAACAAGTGGTATCAGAGCGAGGTCGCTCTTCGCCGGATTAACACCCGAGGGAGCACAAGCTAGAGATGGATCAACTCGGAGAAGACATCACCATTCCACCTTTCTATGACTGCGACGACTTCGCGTATTGGAAGGTAAGAATGAGGTATTTTCTTATGACTAACCTTGAAAATTGGAGTTGTGTTCAATTAGGTTTCAAGCCTCCAATGGATAAGGAAGGAAAACCACTTGAGAAGAAGAAGTGGACAAGGGAACAAATCCACCATTCCACAATCAACGATGAGATAATGAAAGTATTTGAATTCTCATTACCTAATGACATTCTATGTAAGATAGGTGGATACAACAATGCCAAGGAGTTGTGGAACAACTTGGCTAAGTTCCATGAGGGGAACTCCACTTCAAGCCATGAAGAGGAGTCAAGTGAGCCAAGGAGTTCACTTCATGGAGGAATGGATTTAGAAGTTGAGGGCCACTCAACATCTAAAGAAGAAGAGGAGGAAAGTTCTTCTTCAAGTTCGGAGCAAGAAGAAGAAGCTTCTACCTCCGGAAGGGATGAAGGAGAGAGCGTTCATCCATCCTCAACTCTAGGTAACTCAAGCCATTTAGTTTCTAGCAATTACACATAATGTGCTTTGAGTGTAGGGAATTTGGACATTACAAGAGTAAGTGTCCAAAGAGGGTTAGAAAGACTCCACCGGCGCCAAAGGTCAAGGAAGCCAGAGTCCCAACACGCAAGGGCAAGGAGCACGTGGTGTGCTTCCAATGCAAGCGAAGGGGACATTATCGGAGCCAATGTCCGAGGGGGAGGAAATCTCACAAGGACAAGAGACCGAGCACATCGATAGGGGGAGCTAAGGCAAACCCTAAGGTAATCTCTAAGGCACATTATGCAATACTAGTAAGATGCATGCTAGTAGTTTGATTGCTATTGTTAATAATGGTAAGCATGATAACATTAGAAATCGATACACATGCTTAGGTGCCAAACATGTGAGCCTAGATAAGGATAACACTAGGAAAGCCAACCCTAGAATTAACCCATCTAAGGCTAAGGAAAACCTAGGTAGGAATCCCAAATCATCTAGACATATGCCTAGGAATACCTCAAATAAAAATGATAAATTAAAGCTTGAGGTATTAGAGAAAGAAAATCAAGTCAAGGTCAAGACTTGACTCTCTAGAAAAGGCTCTTGAGGATTTGACTCTAGGGTCTAGGGGTCAAAAACCCAAGTCCAAGGACAAGAAAGGTTTGGGTCACAAACCTAAGTCCCAAGTGGTCAAGCCCACTTATCACAATGTTCCATTCGATTATGGAACAAAATCTATGGCTAGGAAGACCATCACCAAGGTCACAAGGGGAGTCACCCCTAGAGTTGATCTTGATGAGTCCCAAATGACCAAGGCTTTAAAGCCTAGGAGGGTCATTAGGAGGGTTGCTAGGGAAGTCATCCCTAGTGAATACTTAGTGAACCCAATGAGCTCAAATAGATATTGGGTTCCTAGGAGCGTGATTCCATCACGCTAGATGAGTTAGGGTGTGCCAACCTTACTTGAATAGGTAGTTAACCTAATCATGGCAAAAGGTGGCACTTTAGGATTTTTCAAGGTATAATCAAGCCTTGAAAATGAAATTAAGAATTATTCCTAAGGTGATTAGAATGTGTCAACCACATTTGAGGAATTTTCTAGAGTCAATCTACTTGGCACATAGTGATCTAAAAGTCTTGAGGATATGATTTTAGGTCTATCACACTTAGGAATATAGAATTTATGGCAAAATGATCGAAATTATCAAAAATGGCAACTAAGGCTAGAATTAGGTATTTTCTATACCTTTATGTGCTATTTGCCATATATTGTTTGCCATATGCCATGTCATGACATCATACTTATTTTATGATAATTTAAAATGTCATGATAATGCTTAGGTTAGTTAAATGTCATGCTTTATTTAAGTTTCATACTTTATGCCATGACATCATGACATTGGCACATGTTTCCATTTATGATACAATTATATGCCATGTCATCATCTTGTGCATTAATGATCAATTAACTTGATTTAAGGATAAGAAACACAATTTGATATGGAGATCAAATTGTTGTTTAGAAAAATGCATGAGAACTTAGAATAAGATAACCTAAACCCATATCTCACATCAAAATTGACTTGAATGTGTTTGATACACCTTAGATGAATGTGAGATATTAGGATGATGAGTTAGGATCAAGGTGCATAGTTCTTGTACCTAGATGAGCCTAATTCGAAATTGGGGATCATAGGGAAAGCTTATGTACAAGTCATGTACATCTAGCCCAAAGATTATGGTCCTAAATTGAATTGTTTTAAAATCATTTCAAAATTGATTTGAAAAACCTTGATGAAGCATTTCTAGTGATAGCATTCATCATTGAGCAAAGTGATACAAAGATGAGTTAACTTTGAGCTATTTCAAAGACTTTTGAACTTTGTATCAAGATTGAAAAAGGGAAGTTATTTTCATAGAAAACTATTTTTCCTTGATAGTATATATTATGAGGAATGTATCCTCAAAATTTCACAATTTTTGGAATTTTCTATAATTTTCTAGAGGTTTCTGAATTTCGGGAGAAGAAAAATTCAGAAATCAGAAATCAGAGTTGTGGACCGATCAGAGGGGATTCTGATCGGTCCAGGGGTGCCTGGATCGGTCACCGTGACCGATCCAGGGAATCCCTGATCGGTCTGGTGACCGATCAGGGCGTGCCAAGTTGCTGAATTTCGACTGGTTGTCTGAAATTGCAACTATGGAAGTGGTGTTTTAGAGTTCTAAAGGTTTGAAACTCTCCAAGACATTGTTGGTGCAATGGTCAAGGGGGAGTTGACTTTTAGGGGGAGTTTTTACTCCTAAAGACTTGAGTGATATGAGATTATCACTAAGTTAATTGTTGACCTTAGTATCAAGGGGGAAATTAAGAGTTTCAATGAAAGGTATGAGACTTTCATTAGAAAGAAACTCTTGACCTTGATTCACTCTTTTTGATGTGTGTCAAAAAGGGGGAGAGTGTAGGTTTGAGGAGAATAGAGAATGTTCAGGGAAGAACATTAGAAAACCTAAGTTAGGTTATCGGGTTAACCTAACTTGATTATGGGTTTTGTCAAAAATCAAAAAGGGGGAGATTGTTGGTGCAACCTTAGGTCAAGGTTGACCTGGTTGACCAGACTCGAGTTGACTTGACTCGAGTTGTATTTTGATGTTTGACGAGAACAAGCTTGGGAGATTGTGGGTGCAACCCGTGGTCAAGGTTGACCTGGTTGACCCGAGGTGAGTTGACCTGACTCGGAAAAGTCCAAGCAGTGAGCTTGGCACGGGAAAAGTCCAAGTATGGAGACTTGGCACGGAGAAGTCCAAGTATGGAAGCTTGGCACATGGGAAGTCGGAGAGGGCTCGGTAGCTCGTTCTCCGGACTGTGGTCAGAGAGGGCTCGGGAGCTCGTTCTCTGGACCGGATGGAAGTCGGAGAGGGCTCGGTAGCTCGTTCTCCGGACTGTGGTCAGAGAGGGCTCGGGAGCTCGTTCTCTGGACCGGATGGAAGTCGGAGAGGGCTCGGTAGCTCGTTCTCTGGACTGTGGTCAGAGAGGGCTCGGGAGCTCGTTCTCTGGACCGGATGGAAGTCGGAGAGGGCTCGGTAGCTCGTTCTCCGGACTGTGGTCAGAGAGGGCTCGGGAGCTCGTTCTCTGGACCGGATGGAAGTCGGAGAGGGCTCGGTAGCTCGTTCTCCGAACTGTGGTCAGAGAGGGCTCGGTAGCTCGTTCTCTGGACCGGATGTGGAAAGTTCTAATGAGTGAAGCCAGGCAGACGGATAAGTCCTGGTGAGTGAAGCCAGGCAGTGGGAAAGTCCTGGTGAGTGAAGCCAGGCAGTTGGAAAGTCCTGGTGAGTGAAGCCGGGCAGATTGGAAATCCTGGTGAGTGAAGCCAGGTGAAAACCCTAGTGAGTGAAGCTAGGTGAAAGTCCTGGTGAGTGAAGCCGGGCAAGGGAAAATCCAGATGGATCAAGGGTGATCGGACATCTGGTGTTGAGAAGGTCAAGTAGGTCAAGGGAGTGACCGGATACTTGACACGAAGAGAAAAGTCCAAGTGGGTCAAAGGGATTGACCGGACACTTGGTGGGGAGTCTTAGCAGGTCAAGGGAGTGACCGGATGCTAAGCATGATGTACCAACAGGTCAAGGTTGACCGGATGTTGGTGTGGGAGACTTGGGAAAAACCAAGCTCTGGATCGATCTGGGGACCGATCCAGTGATACGGCTGATCGGTCTGGTGACCGATCAGTAATCAAATAGAATGCTTCTGTGGATTATCTGATCGGTCTAAAGACCGATCAGGAAGCAAACAGAAGAGAAGAAGGAGAAAGGCTGATCGGTCTAAGGGACCGATCAGACTCCTCCTGGACCGATCAGGACATAGCCTGATCGGTCCAGGCTTAGCCTGATCGGTCACCAAGACCGATCAGGGACAGTGTGGACCGATCAGGTCGGAGCCTGATCGGTCCAGGCCTAGCCGTTGTGACTCAACGGCTAGGTTATTTCGGGTTTCTGTGTTCTGGCCTTTTTGCTTGCAGGTTCGCAGGTTGGCTCAGGAGATCAGAGGTTATAAGAGGAGATCGAGGGCTGCTACGAAAAAGTTCTTACTTCTTCTTCCTCCTCGAGCTGCTGTTCTTCTGAAAGCTGTGCTTGAGCTTTGCTGAGCTCCGAAGCTTCGGGGGAGCTTCTTTGACTGAGTTGCTTGTTGGCATTCGTCCGTGAAGTTGGTGCTTCATCCGGGACTTCAGTCGACGAGAAGGCAAGCGAGTATTTGTACATTCATTGTATATTTTGTTCTTGCTCTTCTTTGTATTTCCTTCTTGCTGTTGTAAGTTTTTGTGGCGAGGTTTCTCCACCCATAAGGAGTTTACATTAGCCGGTTTTCCGGGGACTCATCCACCGACGGATTGATAGGTTTCGTCCACCTTACGGACACGCCGAGAAGTAGGAGTTTCATCTCCGAACCTCGTTACATCGACGAGTTTGAGGTTTGCTATTCTCCGCTTTCGTTTCTATTTAGTTATTTCTGCTGCGCTAACCCTAATCGTAGGAAGAAACGAAGATTTGGGGTCGGCTATTCACACCCCCCCTCTCTAGCCGCGATCATCGATCCTAACACTTGGTTCATCCACTTGGTCTTGGCCGACCCTAGCTTGGGTTCCAAGCTACCTTGGTCGGCCCCATTGGATGGGTAAGAAGGTGGGTATGTGGTGGGTATAAATCTCTATATACAAGAGGCTACGATAGGGACCGAGAGGAGGAATTGGTTTTGGTCTCCCGATAAAATTAAGCATCCCGTGTTCGCCCCGAACACACAACTTAATTTTATCAATAATAATTCATTCCACTAGAGAACTATTATTGAACTACCGCACCAATCCCAAATTACATTTTGGGCTCCTTCTTATTATGAGTGTGTTAGTCTCCCTGTGTTTAAGATGTCGAATGTCCACTAATTAAGTGAGTTACTGACAACTCATTTAATTAATATCTTACTCCAAAAGTAGTACCACTAAACCTTATCGTCATGTCGGACTAAGTCCACCTGCAGGGTTTAACATGACAATCCTTATGAGCTCCTCTTGGGGACATTCTCAACCTAGATTACTAGGACACAGTTTCCTTCTATAATCAACAACACACACTATAAGTGATATCATTTCCCAACTTATCGGGCTTATTGATTTATCGAACTAAATCTCACCCATTGATAAATTAAAGAAATAAATATCAAATATATGTGCTTGTTATTATATTAGGATTAAGAGCACACACTTCCATAATAACTGAGGTCTTTGTTCCTTTATAAAGTCAGTATAAAAAGAAACCCCCTCTAATGGTCCTACTCAATACACTCTAAGTGTACTAGTGTAATTATATAGTTAAGATAAACTAATACCTAATTACACTACGACCTTCCAATGATTTGTTCCTTTCCATCTTGGTCATGAGCTACTGTTTATAATTTATAAGGTACTGATAACATGATCATCTGTGTGTGACATCACACACCATGTTATCTACAATATAAATTAATTGAACAACTACATTTATCATAAATGCAGACATTTGACCAATATGATTCTTATTTCTAGATAAATATTTATACCAAAAGCTAGGCTTTTAGTATACATCCTAACACTAATAACTTCATCCTAGGCAATTAGTGATAGTATTTCATGTAGACCGAAAAGAAGAAATTACTTTAACATCAAGTTCCAACATGTTCTATACAATAACAAGTTCTCCGATCTCCTTCCACTATTCCGTCACACACACAACGCACCGCTCCTGCTGCCTCATCCTACTCGAGCTTTCCTTCACACACACACAACGCAAATATCTAAGTTCTTCAAGGGAGGAACCTGTACTGCAGAAAAAGGTAAAGGAAAGCTCGAGTAGGAGGAGGCAGCAGGAGCGGTGCGTTGTGTGTGTGTGATGGAACAATGGAAGGAGATCGGGGAACTTGTTATTGTATAGAATATGTTGGAATTTGATGTTAAAGTAATTTCTTCTTTTCGGTCTACATGAAATACTATCACTAATTGCCTAGGATGAAGTTATTAGTTTGACAGTAATTAGAGTGGCAAAGAGGGGAACTCTAGGGTGTCCCCGAAGGGGAGAACAACCCTTTTATGGAGCAGGGGGTGACCTCCGCACGGCCTGTGCCATGGCCGTGTGGACTCACACGCCCCCCTACTCCCTGATCTCGGCCAAGGTGACACAGCTGTGTTGAGTCACACGGCCGTGTACCTCTTCTTCTCGGCCCAGGGGGACACGACCGTGTGAATTCACACGGCCGTGCACCTCTTCCTCTCAGTCAAGGGGGCACGATCGTGTGAGTTCACACGGTTGTGTACCTCTTCCTCTCGGCCAAAGGGGACACGACCGTGTGGATTCACATGGCCATGCACCTCTTCCTCTCGGCCAAGGGGACATGGTCGTGTGAATTCACACGGCCATGCAGCTCTGCTTGGCTCTAGGTCATGCCTCATGGGTTTTAACAAGTTAGAGTAGATCCATGGACTGATCAGTATATAATCTATAAGAATGACAAAATTGAGATGAACGAGAAAGGGTAACATCTGTCCTTATAAAGTTAAGGGCACTAGAAGGGCGGGTGTTACAGTATGGTATCAGAGCAAGTTCCACCCTTCCGCCACACACACATCAAACATTGATCCTGCAGCTTCCAAGTAAGAAAATACCTTCCCGTAACTTTTACGTGTTTATTTATGTTATGATTAGTAAGAAATGTTGTTAAGATTAAGCATGCTTATACATGAAAATGCTAATAAGTGCTAATGATAGCAAGTAAGAATGAGAGCATGCTTATACATGAAAGTGATAATAATAGCAAATAAGAATGATGATGGGCTGACACATGCCCCACTAGTTGGCTTATGAATATGTAGATGGCCAGAGGATGACCGGTTAGACAGCCAAGAGTTAACAAACCACAACCAGAGATGAATGAATCTGCACCATCGTCCAACCTTTTAGAAGTAGTAACTTAGCTACAGAGACATTGGCAGAACAACAGCAGGTTATAGCCACTCTGACGGCTAACCAGCAAGCTTCTCCGGTAGTCCCACCGAAAGTCAATGTGGTGACACCAATTATGGCCGAGGTTCCATCAGTTACACCTGCAACCCCTGCAAGGGTAGTGAGGCAGGAAGCATACCTTATCCAGTAGCAGAAACTGAAACCAGAGAACTTCTCTGGCACCAACGAATCGTGGGATGCTCAGGCATGGTTCAAAACCCTGGAGAGTATAATGGAGTTACTGGACTGGCCAGAGGTAGCAAAGATCACCAACGAATTCCTTTTGCCTCACTGGTGATGCAAGAATGTGGTGGGAACGGGTCAAAGCTAAAATAATAGTGAATCAAATGACCTGGTCTGACTTCGAGATTGAGTTTTTCGAAAATTTCTTCCATATGTGAGTCACGAACAAACATTACGATGAGTTCACTAAATTCCAACAAGGAAGTTTATCAGTTGACGAAGCTGTGAAGAAATTCAATAGGACGGCTCTCTTATGCCCCAAACTAGTCAGTACAGAACGAGAAAGGGTAAGGCTAATGCTCAAAATGTAGAGGCCAGAGATAGCTCTGAATGTAGCTGGCGGAATAAATAGACTGCAGACTGCAGAAGAGCTGGTTAGTAGTGCCCTGATCACGAAGCATTACCTAAATAATATCAAGCAATAGAAGCCAGTATTGATTGAGAATAAAAGTCAAGGGAGTTCTGGCACTCAGAAACCCCAGAGCCAAGGTTCAACCTGGAAGGGGAGCTCTAAGAGGAAGCAGTGGAGTAATAAAAAGGGAGGATCCATAAGCAAGCAACCTAAGTATGCTACGTGTCCCATGTGTGGAAAGATGCATCCCGGAGTCTGTTGCAAGGGCACTAGTGCTTGTTATACATGTGGTCAAGAAGGGCATATGGCCAAGTATTGCCCGACCAAGATCCACCTACCTCCAGCACAACCTGTTCAGTATGGAGACAAGAAGGTACAGTTACACCAGATGCAGGCCGCATTGGAGGGTCCTTATATTAGTCAAAGCAGACTGGAGGCTCCACCAAATGCTACAAATACTCGAGTTTTCTCCCTTACCAGAGAGGAGGTAGCAAACGCCTCCACTGTTGTCACAGGTCAGATACACATTTTTAGTCTATATGCAACTGCGCTATTTGATACTTGGGCAACCCATTTGTTTGTCTCCATGGCATTTGCTGAAAGAATAGATATACCCCCGGAGGTCCTACGAAGACAATTCTTAACGACACTACTCTTGGGAGAGATAATGACATCTACGCATTGGCTACGTGCCGTGCCAGTCAAAATTTCAGACAGAGAATTGTCTAGTGATCTAATAATGCTGAACATGTCTGATTATGATGTTATTTTTGGGATGGACTTTCTGAGCAAGTATGGTGCTTCCATCGAGTGCCGTAAGCGAAGAGTCCTATTCCAACCTGAGGTAGAGTCTAAGTTTGAGTTCATCGGAGAATCAAGGAAGAGAACCCAGAAATTCTTATCGGCCATAAAAGCTTGGAAAATGTTAGCTGATGGATGTGCCGGGTTTCTAGCTCATGTGATTAATACCCAGCAAGAAGGAGGCCAAAAGTTAGAGGAAGTTAGAGTTGTATGTGACTACCCAGAAGTGTTTCCGGATGAGTTGCCAGGCTTAGCTTCGGATAGGGAAATTGAATTTGAGATTGAACTCATCCCTGGTACCCATCCAATCTCAAAGGCACCCTACCGCATGGCTCCGACAGAATTGAAAGAACTTCAGGGACAACTACAGGAGCTTCTTGACAAGGGTTTTATTCTCCCTAGTCACTCACCATGGGGAGCTCCAGTGTTGTTTGTAAAGAAGAAGGACGGGTTCATGTAAATGTGTGTGGACTACCTAGCGTTGAACAAAGTAACCATCAAAAATAGGTATCCCTTGCCGAGAATTGACTATCTATTTGATCAGTTAAAGGGAGCCATAGTCTTTTCCAAGATAGACTTGCGGTCTGAATATCATCAAGTGAAAGTGAAAGCGGATGATGTACCGAAGACGACATTCCGAACGAGGTATGGGCACTATGAGTTTGTAGTTATGCCTTTTGGAGTGACGAACGCTCCTGCTACATTTATGGATCTGATGAATAGAGTATTCAAAGCATATCTAGACAAGTTCGTAATCGTCTTCATAGACGATATCCTTATATACTCCAGAAATCAGAAAGAACATGCTGAACATCTGAGGACACCACTACAGATTCTTCAGCAGAGCCAATTGTACGCAAAGTTCTCCAAGTGCGAGTTCTGGCTCGATCAAGTGTCCTTCCTAGGTCACATTATTTCCAAAGATGGGGTTATAATGGACCCGACAAAAATAGAAGCTGTGAGTAACTGGAATAGACCCAAGAATGTCAGTGAAATCAGGAGTTTCCTTGGGTTAGTAGGCTACTACAGGAAATTTGTAGAGAACTTCTCAAGGATCGCCTCCCCACTGACAGTACTTACCAGAAAGAATAGAAAATTTGGGTGGACAGAGGATTGTGAGAAGAGTTTCACTGAACTAAAAAGGAGACTGACCAGTGCTCCAATCTTGACTCTTCCAGAGACTAGCGAAGGCTTCGATATTTACAGTGATGCTTCTAAACTGTGGCTCAGGGCTGTACTGATGCAGAATGGCAAAGTCATTACCTATGCCTTGAGACAACTAAAGGATTATGAGAAGAACTATCCTACTCATGACCTTGAGTTAGCAGCGGTAGTCTTCACCCTCAAGATTTGGAGGCATTACTTATACGGAGCACAATGCAAGATTTACACAGATCACCAAAGTCTTAGGTATTTCTTCACTCAGAAAGACCTGAACATGAGACAACGAAGATGGCTGGAGTTGGTCAAAGACTATGACTGTGAAATCCTCTACCATCCAGGGAAAGCGAACAAAGTGGCAGATACACTAAGTAGGAAATCTTGTGCAACGTTATTATCTATATCTACTTTGTCCCATCCCCTATAGAAAGAAAGAGTAAATTTTAGGCTTAAAATTATTACCGGGCAGCCTTCCACTTTGACACTAGTGTCAACCCTGCTTGACGTGATACAGAAAGGGCAAGATGAAGATTCTAATATTCAGAAGATCAAGCAGGGAATACAGGAAGGAGAAAATGGGGAGTTTCGAGTATCAGACTATGGGATACTATATTATGGTGATCACCTCTGTGTCCCTAACCAAGAAGAGCTGCGATAGAAAATTCTAGATGAAGCCCATGGAACGCCCTACGCTATGCATCCTGGTTCCACTAAGATGTACCAAGATTTAAAGGAACACTTCTGGTGGTCTAGAATGAAAAGAGACATTGTAAGATATGTCAGTACCTGCCTGACTTGTTAACGGGTTAAAGCAGAATATCAGAGACCAGGCGGACTTCTGTAGCCTATCCAGATCCCAAAATGGAAGTGGGAGGATATATCTATGGACTTCATAGTAGGACTACCCAGAACCATGAATGGATTCGATGCTATCTGGGTAATAGTGGACAGATTGACCAAGTCTACTCATTTTTTAGCTATCAGAATATCCTACTCTATCGAATAGCTAGCGCAGATGTATATTAAAGAGGTTATCAGATTGTATGGAGTTCCCAAAATCATAATTTTAGATAGAGATGGATGCTTTACTTCACACTTCTGGGAGTGTGTTCAGAGAGCTCTTGGCACTAAGCTGCGGTTTAGCACTGCATTTCATCCTCAAATTGACGGGCAAACTGAACGAGTAAATCAAGTTCTAGAGGATATGCTACGGGCTTGTACTTTAGATTTCAAAGGGAGTTGGTGTCGATATCTATGCTTAGCAGAATTCGCATATAATAATAGCTATCAAGCTACTATCGGAATGGCACCCTACGAGGTTCTATATGGGAGGAGATGTAGATCCCCTATCTGTTGGTATGATGGCGGTGAAAAGAAAGAAATGGGACTCCAGAAAGATCTTATCGAGGACACCACCAAAGCCATTCAGAACATTCGCCAGAGGATAAAAACGGCTCAGAGCTGGCAGAAGAGCTATGCGGATGTGCGCCGTAGACCACTAGAATTTGATGTTGGGGACTCAGTGTTTCTCAAAGTGGCTCCTATGGAAGGAGTGATGAGATTTGGAAAGAAAGGAAAGTTGAGTCCACGTTATTTGGGGCTGATGTGCGTAGATTGTATACACTTGTTAGCATGTTTTGACGCACATTCACATACTTTGTACATGCTTTGTCTACGTATTTTCGTACTTCCAGCTTTCCTTTTAGCATATTTACTCTTCTTGTTCGAAGATATGCTTTTGTGCATTTTTATACACAGGAGTCGAATTTGGTGAAGATTTCATATTCAAGGCCAAATCTACAAGCAGAGCAAAGGAGAAAGGCATCATTCCTGAACCTCACACGACCCTGCCATGGGGGGTTGCCCTGGCCATGTGGAGATTTCTGTCCATGTGGTTGAAACAAAGAAGGAAGTTGCCACGGCCATGTCAAGATATGGAGCCAGCAGGAGCAGCCGAGCAGGCCGTGTGTAGTACACGGTCATACTAGCATTCCAATGTTGAAGACTTACATGGTCGTGTAGATCTACACGGTCGTGTGAGTTTTCCAGAGACCATGAAGGGCCTGGCCGTCTACACTACACGACCGTGCGAGATCTCCAGTGCCAGAGACTGCCCAGGTCGTGTAGGTCTACATGACAATGCGAAGGTAGCAGATGCAGGGTGTGCCACGACCGCGTCTCACACACAGCCGTGTGAGTTGTGTAGAGAGGGGAGTGAGGCAGGTCGTGTGAACCTCACACAGCCGTGCCTCGGGGCCGTGTGACGCCCAAACCTCACCTCTATATAAGCCTTCCTCCTTGATTTGAAAGGGGATCTTCTCCCCTTTGGGAGAAAGGAAGATTTGGGTGATTCCTTCCATTCTTGGGTGGATTTCTGGGCGATCTATGGGAAGATCTTCACCGATTCGAGTCCGGGAACGTGGATTGGATCCGAAGACCGTCTTCATCATAGATAAGCCTTCTTTCTTTCCTTTTCTTGGATTGGGATCAAGAATGCTTTAATCTTTATGTTTTCAAATTTTTTTCTTCGATCGATAGAGTAGATATCTTGTTCTAGGATGGAAGGAGTATTTGTAAGGATTTCTTGATGTAAACTCTTGTGGATATGCCAATTTCCTATTTCTATGATTTTGTCCTACTTTGTATCTCTTTGATCTTGTGTGGAATGTTGTGATTGTGCCTAATTACCATGCTTGATTAAGAGTTTAGATATCTTGTGGATCTTGTAGAGGAAATTCTTCATTCGATTTTCCGAGGGATCTTCGTGACAGGAACATGCCCGTGTAAGGACGTTTGAGGGATTATTTTGAAGGAGAAATTAGATATTTCAAGAGGGTAGGATAGATTTATGCATTAATCTTTATATCTTGATGGGTTGATGAGTGATGGATTCTTATGTTGATTTTCTGAGGGACGCACGTGATAGGCAAGCCCGTGTAAGGACAACATAGATTCATTCCTAATTGATCAATCTAGGTATGGATTTCAGTCCTAGGTCGGTTCTCTATTGCAAGAGAGAACCGACAACCTTCTACAAATGATGGACAATTGAGAAATAAGATTTGATAGATCATTTACATTAAACAACCTTACAAAGAAACCAAAATTCCTAGAATATCTCTTATCATTGCCTCTATTCTTGTTGCATATTCTTTCATTCTTTTGTTTACTTTTCATAGTTACACTTAGACTTTGTCAATTCATTGATTTGTTGTTTAGCTAATTCGTGTTGAGATATTCTTAGTGCTTATTCCAGTCCCTGTGGATACGATAATCTTTTATATTACTTGTGATATTTCCATACACTTGCGGAGGTCAACAAGTTTTTGGCGCCGTTGCCGGGGACTGCGCTATAACATTAGGAATTTTCAATTGAGTTAGACTAAACATAACTCTTCTTTTCTTTTCATTAGCATAATTGAAATTAATCTTTAGAATTCTGTTTTCATCATTTACATATCTTTCTAATTCTTGATAATTCTTTTTGTTGCAATTCTAATTCTAACTTTGCATTCTTGATTTCTAGCACTCTAATATAACTTTTCTCTATTTTTTCTTTTGATCTAGTTTCTTTCTTCTTTTCTTTTGTAAACATATCTTGCATTCTTTAGCATATGAATTATTCTAGATATTTTTCTTTTTCCTTTTATATTTTCTTTCTTGTTTTCATTATGCACTTTCTTTCTTGCAATTTTAATTCAGCATTGTTTTTCTTGCTTCTCATATTGCATTTTATTTATTGTCTTTGATTCTTCAATTTTTTTTCTTCTAATATTTTTTTATTGAATATTCATGAGCACTAACATGTCAAGCAAGTCCATGAGAAATTTTTTTACACCCTTTTCTGTAAAATTTTTATCTCCCATTGTGCAACCTCAAATTGAAGCAGAAAGTTTCCAACTAGTTCCAGAGTTAATTCTTATGATACAAGATCATAAATTTGGAGGAGAAGTATCAGAAAGTTCTTATCTGCATCTTGAAATATTTTTAGAGATTTGTGATATGGTGAAATGTGAAGGAGTGTCATTAGATGCAGTTCGATTGATGACATTTCCTTTCAGTATCAAAGATAAAGCAAGGACTTGATTATATTCTCTCCATCCTCAAAGTATCACAAGTTGGGAACAATTGGAAAAGCAATTTCTGAATCATTTTTTCCCTCCAAGCAGAACAGTGTATATGAGGAATTGCATAACAAATTTTGCTTAGGCATATGTAGAATCATTGTTTGAAGCATGAGATAGATTCAAGAGTCTTCAAAGACAGTGCCCTCATCATGGTTTTGAAAAATGGTTGATTTTGCACATATTCTATGGGGGAATTTCTTTCTCAGACAAGAGTTTATGGATTCATGAGTTGGAGGTTCTTTTATGGACAAAAGTGTAGATGAAGCATATATGTTAATTGATCAAGTGACATTGAACCTCCATGAATGGTCGAATATAAGTTGGATGAAATCTCCCTCAAACATTCAAGGAGTGTAAGCCATAAATGCTATAGAGCCTGTCAAACAAATTGCAACTCAACCATCTATCAGTTTTGAAAATCGCAAGTTATAGAAAGGGAGTTCAAACATTTAGGGGCAAAGATTTAAAGTATTATTTCAAATTGGTTTAAAGAAGATCCCCCTCCTTTGCAGACAAGATCTAGTGAAAAGTGTGATGATGTTGGGTTGAAAATTGAAAAAAAATCATGAAGAACTTCTGAAGAATGACATGTTTAGAATTGAGGAGAAGAATAATAGAAGACCACATGAACTCAGTTCCATTATTCCAGGAGGTTCCCAAATTCCACAAGTACCTTTCCCTGAATGATTGATCATACCAACACTAGATAAAGAAGTTGAATCTCCTCCACAAGCTAAAAGGGAATATGGGAAATTAGAAGTACCTTTCCCAAGACCTTCACTAAGGGTTCATTTTCCACAAAGGTTAGTGGGGGTCAATGAGAACTATGACTTTAAAAAATTCTGTGACACTGGTAAAGTTGAGTGCAGATTTTTGAATTTGTATAAAGATGAAGACTCTTCAGATGAGGATTGTGAAGATAATGCAGTGGTAAATAAGTTTTCAGATCTACCTCCAAATTTTATATGGTGTTGTAGTGACATTAAATTTCAGATGATGAATGTGATGTGGTAGATTAACTTAAAACTGTAAGTGAAGTTATTGATCCTCCTATAGTTGATTCTCCTATTGAGGATATTGATGTTGGTTTGTTTTTTTATGTTTGTGTTGATGATGTTGATATGGAACAATGTGTAGGGAGCTGTGTTGTGGAAGCAGCATCTCAAGAATCACCTCCTTTGTCCACACAATCCTTAGATGTTGTAAGAGTTGCAAGGATTGAGCATGTTGTGGACCAATGTGTAGGGACTCATGTAGATATGGTTGAGTCTCAAGAATCACCATCATTATATCATCAACACCTGAGCCAGAGCCATAACCATCATTTGATTCAGAGGAAATCACATCTACATGTTTAGAAATTTCAGGTATTTCTCAACAAAGTAAGGTTAGTATTTCTTGTGATATTTTGGAAAATTTTATAGAGGTACCTATCATTGACTTTGTTGGATGTGATTCAGTTTTTATTTCTAGACTGGGGTCTTTCTAGAAAGGGACTTTGTTTCTAGAAAGACTAGTGGGAGTACATTCGATCTTGAAGAAGTTCAAGATGCGGACCATAGCACTGAAACCTCGATGGAAGTTGAACTGGAACCACAAAGTGTTGTGGATGATGTTGTTCCACAAAGAGTTGAGGAACAACAACCAGTTCAAGTAGACATACTTCTTCGCAGGTCTGATAGGGTACGTCGTCATCCTGAGAGATACTCATTTCTCTTGTCTGACCATGATGACGTTGTGCTCATAGATGATGAGCCCACCTCCTATCATGAAGCTGTGATGAGACCAGATTCCGAGAAATGGCTAGAAGCCATGAGATCTGAGATGGAATCCATGTACACTAACCAAGTATGGACTTTGGTTGATCCACCTGAAGGGGTCAAACCCATTGGGTGTAAGTGGGTCTTTAAGAGAAAGACTGACATGGATGGACTTATTTATAAGGGTCGCTTGGTAGCTAAAGGTTTCAAGCAAATTTATGGTATTGACTATGATGAAACCTTTTCTCCAGTAGCGATGTTTAAGTCTATTCGGATCATGCTTGCTATTGCAGCATACCATGATTATGAGATATGGCAGATGGATGTCAAAACCGCGTTTCTGAATGGAAACCTACTCGAGGATGTGTACATAACACAACCTGAGGGTTTTGTAGATCCACAGCATATTGGCAGAGTATGCAAGCTGCATAGGTCCATTTATGGACTAAAGCAAGCTGCATAGGTCCATTTATGGACTAAAGCAAGCTTCTCGAAGCTAGAATCTTCGATTCGATGATGCAATCAAACAGTTTGGTTTTATCAAGAATGAAGATGAACCTTGTATCTACAAGAAGGTTGTAGGGGATATAGTTGTCTTCCTCATATTGTATGTGGATGACATACTGCTCATTGGGAAAGACATCCCTTTGCTATAGTCTGTCAAGATTTGGCTAGGGGCATGTTTCTCAATGAAGGACTTAGGTGAAGCATCCCGCATTCTAGGCATACAGATCTATAGAGATAGATCTAAGAGGTTGCTTGGCCTAAGTCAGAGTACATATATTGACAAGGTACTCCTACGATTTGCCATGTAGAACTCTAAGAAGGGATTTCTGCCGATGTCACATGGTGTGAGTCTTTCGAAGACTCAAGGTCCCTCTTCTAGAGAGGAGAGAGACCGCATGAATCAGATCCCTTATGCCTCAGCCATAGGATCTATCATGTACGTCATGCTATGTACTCGTCCTGATGTCTCGTATGCTTTGAGCATGACGAGCAGATACCAGTCAGATCTAGGTGAAAGTCACTAGATAGCGGTCAAGAATATTCTTAAGTACTTAAGAAGGACTAAAGAATATTTCTTGAAATATGGAGGCGATGACGAGCTAGCTGTAAAGGGTTACAGTGATGCCAGCTTCCAGACCGACCAGGACGATTATCGATCGCAGTCAGGGTTCGTGTTTTGCATAAATGGTGGTGCTGTGAGCTAGAAGAGTTCGAAGCAGGACACAGTAGCTGATTCTACGACAGAGGCCGAGTATATTGCTGCATCAGAAGCAGTAAAGGAGGCAGTTTGGATCCGTAAGTTCATCTCTGAACTTGGGGTGGTTCCTAGCATTGCTGACCCTATTGAGCTCTATTGTGACAACAATGGAGCTATAGCACAGGCGAAGGAACCTCGCTCACACCAGTGGACCAAACACATACTACGGCGCTTCCATCTCATTCGAGAGATTATCAACAGAGGAGATGTGAAGATTTGTAGAGTACCTACAGAGGGTAACATCGCAGATCCCTTGACCAAGGCTTTGGCACAGAGAAAGCATGATGGTCACACTAGGTCATTGGGGCTTAGAGCCTACACTGATTGGCACTAGTGCTAGTGGGAGATTGTTAGTTAGAGCCCTAGAGCCAATCATTTGATGATTGTTGTATGGACTCATTGTATCATATTCTTGTATATTAATAAAGGTATTTATTTTGGTTATTATACTTACTTGTATTGGTGCCAAATAACTAAGTATAATAGCGTCCTTGAGTAGAGGGTTCTTACCTATATCAATCGGTTAGCCGATAGTGAGATGATATAGGCAACACTACTCTTAATCATTCCTAGTCGATTATTAACATTCAGTGACAATGTTAATGCGACGAGACTAGCATGTAGGTCAACTCGATGACTTGATCTCACAAGTCATGGATATAGAGATATCAACTTGACACATGGGTATGCATTGGAGAATGTATACTGAATGACCCGCCATGAGAAAGTATCATGGATCGTTATATGAGTGTCATATACTTTCTCATGTGGTTATTAGTATGACTACTAGTCCATGGACCTGAAGTCACCATGGATCCCTACATAAGTAGTTACGTACTTTGGCTTCGTCAAACGTCACCCGTAACTGAGTGGACTATAAAGGCGATTACTGGGTATGTAATGAATTATGCAGAGGGATATGAGTGATATAGATGGGATCTATCCCTCCTATATGACGGGAGCGCTTCGATATTCTTGATAGAGTGAGACCACGAAGTGCATGGCCATGCCCAAATTAGTCAATATGAGATATTGAGCTCATTTGATTGAGTGAGTATACTTGGAGTTCAAGATTTAGATTGATTAGAGGATGACACGGTCTATGCCTCATATTGATCAATCTAGATGTCTAGAATAGAAGGACACTTGTCATATATTGTGAGGAGTCACAATTAGTAGTCACAAGGTGATGTTGGATCTCAACATTCTTATAACTTGGGTAGTAATGATGTGTTACTAGATACCGCTCATTACTTATGCTTTTAAATGGATTTAGGAGCATTGTCAACGTTATAAGAACCTATAGGGTCACACACAAAGGACAATTAGATGGAGATTAGGTTCATATGATGAACCAAGAGGATTAGATTCATGTGATGAATCAAATTGGATTAAGAGTAATCCTAATTGAACTAATTGAGTTGGACTCAATTTGATTCATGTGTTCAATGAGTCTAATTTAGATTATGACTCATTGAATCAATTTAATTAAATGAATTATATTCATTATATTAAATTGGCTTGAATCAAATGGTTGGATTTGATCAACCATGGGAGTTATAATGTCAAGTTTGACTTGACTTGAGAGGAAGAGGAAGAGTCAAGTTTGACTTGACTATTTGCCACCTCATTTGTGAGTTGGCATTAGGAGGACTAATGATGATGTGCCACATCATCATAGTTGGCACATGTGTGTGCCACCTCATGGAGGTTACAAATCTTCTCTTTAATGACCACATTAAATGAGAATGGAGGTTACAACTCCATTGTGGCCGGCCACTTATTGTGAGGAAAAGAGGTGATTTTTTCTTTCAAGGCATTCACTCCATCTTCTTCCTCTTGCTCTCAATTTTCTTCTCCCTCTCCTCTCTTGTCCGAACACTTCATAGGTGCTAGCACACCTTTTGTTTGGCCTCTCTACCTATTTTGTTTGTGTGGATACTTCTAGAGGATCGTACGCTTGAGGATCTCGAGATCCTGCGAACCGTTGGACGAGCGGGATTGCGAAGGGCATCGCATCGAGGGTAACTTCCTTCTCTAGTGTAGATCTAGGCTTTAGTAAACTCGTACTCGAAATTTTTGTTTATAAACTTCGCACGGATCCGGTGGCCTGGGAGATTCAGGGTTTCCGCAACGCGAAAAAGCGGTTTTTGCGGCCCGAAAATCCCAACAATCCTAAGGTTCTGGCATCTTCCATCTTCTATACCAAGGTTCATGCTTTCATAAGCATTGGGTCGAGGTTCTTTTCATCAATCTTATCGATTTAGTTCTTTCTTTCTTTCTTCTCCATTCGTTGTGGGTTCTTGTGATATCTTTCTCTTTGGATTCACATCATACACCAAGGTTCGTGCTTTCCTAAGCATTGGGTCGACATTTCTTTTCATCCATCTTATCGTCTTAGATCTTCCTTCTTTCTGTCTTCAATTCATTGTGGGTTCTTGAGATATCATCCTAAGCTCGATACCAGAATGATGGAGTAAAAGAAGGAGAACAACAAGTTACGCAACAAGCTTATGATATGGATCATGCTCAACCCACTCTAGATATTAATGATGATCCATTATGCATCAATGGAGGCCCAATTACAAGGGCTAAGGCTAAAAAGATGAAGGAAGCACTTAATGTGCTAATTGAAGATGTGAAGCCCAAAGCTACCATTGAAGAAGGTTTGACCAAGAGCAAGTCATTCGGCTTAGTCAACCTAATTCAAGCCTTAGATGAGCTGAATTAGTATTTAAGTCTCATATCTATGTAGTATGGATATGTAGGCTCAATTTGGACTAAATTTCTACCTTTATTTGGGTTGTAATAATGCCATAAATTTAAAATGGTGAAGTAGTCTATATAGGCCTTTACTAAATGAACTTTCTTTTGGCCTTTTAGGGTTTTTTGGTTACCCTATAGCTATAAATAGAAGGGGTGACGGCCACACATGTATTTTTGATATATTTTTCAATCTAAAGCATAATGAGGCTCTCGCTTGTTGGTTCTTCATTAAACTAGAACTTATCAAGGCATCTCCTAGTGGCATTCAAATACTTATCATTTATCAACCTCAATCCCAAGGTTATGGCATCTTCCATCTTCTATACCAAGGTTTGTGCTTTCCTAAGCATTGGATCGATGTTTCTTTTCATCCATCTTATCGTCTTAGACCTTCATTCTTTCTATCTTCAATTCATTGTAGGTTCTTGAGATATCTTTCTCATTGGGTTCACATCATTTGATATCAGACCCTTGGTTTTTATAATTTGATTTGGTTATCCTTTTTCTTTGTACTTGAATCTTTGTCTATTTGTTTAACATTATCTACTTATTATTATCATCTCAATCTTAGTGAGTTGTATTCGTCTTGTTGATATCAAATTATTTTCGGCAACAAAAAGAGGCTGAAATTAAAAAAAAATATTTTCGGCAAAAAAATGCCGAAATTCCAAAAAAACAAAAATATTTTCAGAAAACCAAAAAAAAAAGAAACAAAAAAAAGGCGAGTGTAGAGAATTTCTATTTCTATACTTGCACTTTCCAATTCCGCATTTCCTTTAAAGTTTTGCCTATTATATTTTCACTTTCCAATTCCACGTTTTCTTTAAAGTTTTACCTAGTATACTTGCACTTTCTAATTCCGTATTTCCTTTAAAGTTTTGCCTAGATTTAATTCTAACACCTACCTAGATTAAGTTCTGACATATTTCTTTTCAGTTCTTATTTCAAGTATCTTTATCTTTTAGTCCAGCATTCTCATAAGTTTTGTCTAGATTCAATTCTGGCAAATTTCCTTTCTGAACTTAATTTAAGTTTTCAGTTCTACAATTTGCATTCTTCTATCAATTCCTTTCTTTTATCCTAATACCCTTAGGATTTTCAATCAGTCAACTATCATTTACAAGGAATTACCATAATTCTAAGTCTTTTAAAGAGCTAACATTAGCGAGTTAAGTGATTGAGTGATAATAGATTCCATTAATGGCGACAAGTGGAGAAGAAGCAAGACCTAGAGAAACACTTGAACAACGTGCCTTGAGACAACACTTGGAACGCATGAAATCAGATTCAATCAAATCCTTGATAGATTAGAGAAACAAGATGCTGTAATTACTGAATTACAAAATAGCCAAGTTGGTAGAGTTCCTACATGAAGTTCAAGGCAATATAACCGTGAAGACAACAATGATGATGATGATGATGACATTTCTGAGGACATTGATGATAGAACTTCTAGTGGCAGATCTGGTGGTATTAGAATTGGTAGTAGTAGAAGGGGAAGGATGAGTGATTATATATTGATAGAAACTCGGGAAATATCAAAATGGAGATTCCTTCTTTTCAAGGAAAAAGTGATCCAGACGCATATTTGGAGTGGGAAAAGAAAGTAGAATTAGTATTTGATTATCATCACTACTCCGAAGAGAAGAAGGTAAGACTTGCTGCTATTAAATTTATTGATTATGCTATTATTGGGTGGGATGAAGTTATTCTAAGCAGGAGAAGAAACAACGAGAGACCAGTTGGCACTTGGGAAGAGATGAAATCGATTATGAGAAAGAGGTTCATTCCATCACATTACTATCGAGATTTGTACCAATGGCTACAAAGTTTAACCCAAGGATCCAAGACCATGAAGGAATACCACAAAGAGATGGCGGTTGCCATGATTCGAACCAATGTGGAGGAGGACCGAGAAGCAATCACGACAAGATTTTTACAAGGTTTGAATTCAAAAATTGCAAATGTAGTGGAGTTGCAACATTATGTGGAGCTAGAAGATATGGTGCATATGCCCATGAAAGTTGAAAGGCAACTCAAAAGGAAGGATTCAATCAAGCATGGTCAAATTTCTAATTCAGCCATTTGGAAATCTAGTTGGAACAAAAGAGATGATAAAATTACATCAAAAAGTAAGACCGAGCTTTTGAAAAATAAAGATGTTAATTCTCCATTGGTTAAAAGTAAAGAACCTATCCAATCTTCAAGAAATAGAGATATTAAATGCTTTAAGTATTTGGGAAGAGGACAAATCACTTCACAATGACCAAACAAAAGAAGTATGCTTTTGAAAGAAAATGGTAATATTGAAACTGAGAGTGAGTCCGAAGATGATAATGCCTTGCCACAATTGATGGAAAGTGATGTAGAAGAGTATGCCATTGAAGATGAAGCCTTTGTCACTAGGTGTGCTCTAATTGTGCAAGTGAAGGAAGAAGATGAAGAACAACGAGACAACATATTTCATACCCATTGTCACATCAAAGACAAGGTATGTAGTATGATTATAGATGGGGGAAGTTGCACTAATGTGGCTAGTACTATCTTGGTTGAGAAATTATGCTTACTAACCACTGAACATCCTAGACCTTATAAACTACAATGGTTGAATGATTGTGACGAAGTTAAGGTCACTAAGCAACTGTTGGTTTCATTATCCATTGGTAGGTATCATGATGATGTTCTTTGTGATGTAGTACCAATGCATGCAAGTCATTTACTTTTAGCTAGACCATGGCAATTTGATAGGTGGGGTTTCTTTTTAGAGTGAATAGGTTGTGTGTGTCTAATTGTTCATTGAGGGAATTATTAATCCAAGAATCTCATGGTGGGGGACTAATGGGATATTTTGGATTTAAAAAAACTCTAGAAGTGTTAGTAGAGCATTTCTTTTGGCCACACATGAAACGAGATGTAGTCAAATTTTGTGAAAAGTGTATTACATGTAGGCAAGCAAAATCTAGATCTTTACCAATTCCTAGTGAACCTTTGGTTGATATTTCCATGGACTTTGTTGTAGGACTACCAAATAGATATGAGCCTACATATCCATACTACATAGATATGAGACTTAAATGTTAATTCAGCTCATCTAAGGCTTGAATTAGGTTGACTAAGCCGGATGCCTTGCTCTTGGTCAAACCTTATTCAATGGTAGCTTTGGCATTCACATCTTCGATTAGCACATTAAGTGCTTCCTTCATCTTTTTAGCATTAGCCCTGTAACTGGACTGCTCTCTATTCCTTCTCTGAGTCATCACCACTTGATCCCACCAAACAATAGCATAATCAGTGAATTCAATGACAGCTAACTTCACCTTTTTAAGTTCTAAAAAATCATAAAAGTCAAACACCATTTCCATCTTATTTTCCCATTCCAAGTAAGCTCTGGGTCATTTCTCCCTTGGAAGGTTGGAATTTTCAGCTTAATTCCTCCTAAATCATTATTTCTTCTAGGTCCATTTATATCTCCTCAATATCTAATCCTACCCCGATTGTAGTTTTGCACATAAAAAGTCTTCCACCAGCTCTTCATCTTCTTCGACATCAACCCTTGAGAATGGGTAGAATGGTCTTGTTGATGTCTTCTTGGTGTCCCATCCTCCACTCGATCCAACCTCTTTTGGATAGATTTTAATTCAGCCCTCATCATCTACTGCATTTCCCCCATCAATGCTTGCAATTTCAAGTTTGGAAGTTGCCTAGCCCCCTCATTTGCTCCATCCTCCTGGTTGTTGGACATGTCTACAAAAATAAAAGAAAACCTCACAAACACTCAACTCACATTTAGGTGGTAGGCTCTCAATTGATCATATCTCTTAGTTCTTAATCAAACTCAAGAACAAATCAAAATATAACATAACAATTCAGAATATACCACTGAAGCTTATGATGACAGAATTTTATGAGAAAAATGAAAGAGTAGAAGTTTGAGAGTAAGAGAAATAAGAAATGGATTGTTGAAGATAATCACTTCGATTTGCACAAGCAACTTCCTTTTTTTCTTGTTTTTTTTTGGCTGAATTTTCTTTCTTTTTTTTTTTGCTGACTTTTTTTTTTTGAAAAATAGACTTTTTTTTTGAAGAATAGTAAGTAAAGATAGATTTAGCACTTGCCTTTGAACTGAAGCTCTAATACCAGATGATACGAACTCCACCAACAAATGTGATGGAACTCGAGACAACGATAGATAGAACCCCAAGAACTAGAAGACAAGAGTGTGAGTCTTGACCTGTAACCAAGAACTGACACGAACCAAGCCTACGAAGGAAAAGGAAATGTCACACCAAGAGTGATAAGTTTTGATGGGTTGAACGCTACGAGAGTAAACTCGATAGTTCAGAAGTCCTTTCATGAACAAAGAGAGCACACAAATCTCACCAAAACTAAGTTACTTCATATGAAGATGTCCCTCCCTTATATAAATGGGAGTGAACAAGGAAGAGCACAAAATGCATGGATGCATAATTAGAGTCTCATTGTCTCATGCCTCATGAAAGCTATCTAGAAATCCAAAATAAATAAATAAATGCATAATTAGAGTCCCAATATCACATGCCTCATGTATGCAATATGAAATACTTAAGTCTTCATGCATGAACAAGTTACCATGTATATTAGAGTTCTTCTGTTAGGCGGGGTTGAGTCATGGATGGATATGCCTGATTATGTGGATTACTAGTAGTTGGGACTATCTTGGTCTCTTCTTGCTCATAGTTAGCCCAACGTTCTTTGATTAGTCCATTTAGCGATTCCTTGAAACGCTTTGCCCGAAGTCTTATAATTGGGCCTTCTGGAGGTGACAAATGATCTCGCGTAGCTTCAGCCCTTGGGCATACATCATTCTCCCCCTTTTGAAAAGGATTTGTCCTCAAATCATCATCTACATCAAATGGGGACAAATCAGCAACATTAAAAGTAGAATGTACAACACACTCACCTGGTAGTTCAAGTTTGTAGACATTATCATTGATGCGCTCCAACACTTGAAACGTGTCATCCCCTAGAGGTAGAAGTTTAGAACGAAGTTTGTTTGAAAATCGCTCCTTTTGGAGGTGCAACCAAACCCATTCTCTTGGTTCAAACATAATTTTCTTGCGTCCCTTGTTAGCTTGTTGCATGTATTGCTGGGTTCTTTTCTCAATATTCAGTCGTACTTGTGTATGAATCTTCTTTACGAATTCGGCCTTCTACTTATCATCTAAGTTTATATGCTCACTTACAACCAAAGGAATCAAATCTAATGGTGACAAGGGATTGAAACCATAAACAATTTCAAATGGGAAAAATTGAGTCACAGAATGTATGCTTCTATTGTAAGCAAATTCAACATGAGGTAGACAATCTTCCCATATTCTCAAATTCTTGTTAATGATCACGTAGAGTAAAAAGGACAAAGTTCGATTGACCACTTCAGTTTACCCATCAGTTTGGGGGTGACAAGTAGTAGAGAACAACAATTTTGTTCCTCATTTCCTCCACAAAGTCTTCCAAAAATAGCTCAAAAACATTGCATCCTGATCTGAGACAATGGTCCTAGGCATGCCATGCAACCTAATAACCACTTTAAAGAACAATTCAACTATATGCAATGCATCATCAATTTTATGACAAGGAATGAAATAAGTCATTTTGAAAAACCTATCTATTACGATAAAAATTGAATTTTTCGTTTTCTAATTTTAAATTATCAAACAATTCTAGTCAACATGCATTAGCTAATTGTCTTTTAAAATCAATATTTTTTTTCAATTTGCACATATTTTTAGAAAGTATTTTGATAAATTCAAAAAATTATTTGGGAGATAGTGCACGTACCTCACTTACCTCATATTCTGATGCTCCCTCTTTATTGTAGCATTCCTCTAATGATCTTCCCCCTTCATCGATGCTCATCTCTGAGTTGCTTTCATCTTCTATTTGGTGATCTGCCATTTGAGCTAATCTGGCATAAGCTTCAATCTTCAATATTGGACCTAGAGGACGACGATTCATCCCATGTGACCTTCAGATTCTTGTGCTTCGATCTTATTGGTCTTTCACCCTTGTCCTTCTCCTTTTTCTTTAGATTGGGGCAGTCGTCTTTGGTGTGCCCTTCTCCTTGGCAGTTGTAGCATTGGACTTTCCTTTTGCTCCGAAAGTGCTTTTTCTCTGACGACTTAGTAAATTTATTAGATTTTATGAACTTACTAAATTTTCTTACCATTTACGTCGCTTCATCTTCATCGATGAATGCTTCAGAGTCTTGATCATCTATTTTTTTCTTCAGGGCAATGTTCTGATTGAGCTCCTTTTACAATTCTGCACATCTAGATTCGTGAAGTTCTAAAGTAGAAAATAAACTCTCTAAAGTACTTGCTTCTAGATCTTTTAAAATGTAATAAGAGTCTATTATAGACGTCCAGTCTTGTGTCCTAGGCAAAGCATTTAAGGCATACCTTAACGAATTCTAGTTTGTTACCTATTCTCTAAGATTTGTAATTCCAGTTATTAACTCCTTCAGCTTGGTGTGCAATTGTGCTACTGACTCTCCTTCTTTCATCTGGAGGTTAGTTAGTTGATTCCAGAGCAGATCTCATTTTATGAGCTTAGCTTCGGATGTACTTCCGTGTAGCTCCAAGAACTTCTCCTAAAGTTCCTTTGCTGATTTGTAGGTGCCGATTCTATTGACTTCTTGTGGAGGTAGCACGCTCAGCAGATGGAATTCAGCTCATCCATTTGCTATGAATTCTGCTTGCTCCTTCTTAGTCCATTAGTATTCTTCTTTTTCATTTCCTTGTGGGTCTTCAGGAGCTGCAAAACCATATTTAATAATTAAAATCAATTCAAAGTATGTTTTAAGGAATACCTCCATGCGTTTCTTCCATGTCGCGAATTCTCTCTCGAACTTTTGTGGAAAGATTCTTTGTCCAACCATCGTCTTGATGCTTGGTCCAGCCATCGTCTTGATGCTTCAGTCGGCGATTAGTCCTTTTAAGGCATTCTGACTCTGATACCAATTGTTGGTGCAACGGAGTCGGTAAGAGGGGGTGAATTACCTAAAAACCCCTTCTCATTCTTTTGATTAGTAGCACAATAAAAATAACAATAATAAAAAGCAACTTAAAAAGAGTAGGTAAAAGGCCGGAGTTTTACTTGCTTACAACCTAGGTGATTGTTAATCCAAGGCGTTGAAAAGCACTAAAAGATCTCCTTCGTTGAAGGCCGAGAAGCCTTTTACACACGTTGACAGCTCATGAATGACTAAAAAAATTAATACATAAGTTATTTATTTCCTAAATCCAGGGGTCATTTTATAGCTCTTGAAAAATTTTATCTGAGGGTTGAAGACGCCTTCAATAGACTAGAAGGCACCTCTAGCGTGGCAAGTGTTATTCTTGCGAAGATAAAATTTTATCTTCGCTAATGGTTACTGTTTACTCAATCAAAGGCGCCTTCAAAGGGTTGAAGGCGCCTTCCACCAGAAAGACGCGAGGGCTCCTCTACCATCAATTGAGGCGCCTCCAGCTACTCCATAGCTCTCCGTTTGCTCTTCTGCTGCTCAGATCACCTGGGTGATTTTGTCCATCCAGAATTGGGCTCACCCGGACCCAACTCTGGTCTTCTTCTCGAGGAGTCTTCCTCCCCAACTTCTCGTCCCTCGGACTGCCGTGCACGTCCTTCTCGTTTGTAGGTGTACTCTTCCGCGGCATCTCGTCATTCGGATACACCAAGCTCGCCGACTCCCTTCCCGTGTCATCCTTCTTGCTAGCTGCATCTTCCGCTCGAGTTCTTGTATTCCTAAGCTCCTACACACTTAGACACAAGGATCAAATACACACAGGACCTAACTTAACTTGGTTGATCATATCAAAACTATCATGGGGTACTTACAGTTCTTACAGAGGGTCGTTGGAGTAAGCAGGATGCTGCTATTCTGGTGTCAGCTGATATTATTAGTATCAAGTTGGGAGATATTGTTCCTACAGATGATCGACTTCTTGAAGAAAATCCTTAGAAGTTTGATCAATCTGCCTTAACTGAAGAATCTCTCTAGTTCAACCTGCAATTAAAGAGAGATTGAGGCTATTGTCATAGCCACTAGAGTTCACACCTTCTTTGGCAAGGTAGCCCATCTAGTTGATAGCACAAACCAAGTTGGGCACTTTCCAAAGGTTCTTACAGCCATTGGTAATTTCTGCATTTGCTCCGTTGCAGTTGGCATGGTCGTCTAGATTGTTAGCATTACTGTGCATTAAACGACGCTCGGCGGAAACACCTTCATGAAGTTACTACTAAGGCATGCGTTGTAAGGCAATAACAGTCTTGTTATTGCACGAACATAATTGGTACCAACATCCAAATTATAAAAGGCTAAGAGAAGGTAAGAAGAAAGTAGAACTTGGTTCGTCCGTCATCATCGAGGGGATCTGGTATGTGGAGAAAGGAGAAAGTTCCTATAAGGTGATCTTCTCCGGAATAGCATCTTCTTCTTTGTGGTGATTGTCGTAGGGACATGGTGACTTCTTCCAGGAGTTATTCTCCGAGCCGAGCACTATGAGTTTTTTTTTTTTTTTTTTTAGTTTCATATTTATGTGAATCATGCTTTAGAAAATAAACAGAGATCATTGTCATGTATTCGATTCATCAACAAGAACCGGAGGACGGAAAACAGATGCCCTTCATAACTTGGCGAGAGCTTGGACATTCTACAGTATGGCTCTCTTAAACAAGCATCAGGTTTAACCTGATATAGGTAATTGTTTGGTTGTTGATCATGAGAACGCCCACTCTTTTGCTAATTCTGATAATTTGGTTGAAAAGATGTATTCCTTGGATAATATGACTGTTTCTTTAGTTACCTCTACTAAGGAAGCAAAAATCATGCATGGTAATCCAGGGATCAACATTTGTGGTGCTGAAGTTATTTCTTCAGAGGTTAGTATTGCTCTTGGCTCATTGAGAGATGGTTCATTGGCAATTGAGGCCACCCAAAAAGAAAAGGATAAGATGGGTTCTGGCTTGGAGTTGAAAGTTTAACAGCACTCATTCCTCTTTAAACGAGAATGTTACTTGTGGCCATGATGCCAAGTCTTTTTCAAGCATGGTCCAGTTGATCTGCCAACCCATCTGTACTGAAAATGTAAATTTTATAGCATCAAGTTTTGAGAAACTCCCTGATGATCATTACCTGACTAATAGTGTAGGAGAGATTTCTACATGCAGCTCTCTGATCGAGGAACATGGTGTTCTAAATACTTCTGTAGTCGATACCTTCTGGTTACAGGATGTGGCACCTCTGGTGGAACAATACATTCTGATGGATCAAATGGCTCCAATGGCATTTGCGTTAATAAGTCTCCAATCAGCATTAGAGTGTTCAATAAGTTTTTTCTTTTCTTTTACAATTTCGTTTTTTTCCTTTATAAGATAAAAATTATAGTTTATATATATGATTTTTTTTCTTTTGTTTGAGAAATAGGGGAGAGTTTATATAAATATATTTATTACTGATTGAGGAATCAATTCACTATTGCTCAATAATATTTATTTTTCTGAAAAAATTTAAAGGACAATAATTAATTTTTTTGGTCTACTCAATTCTCGTCTTTTTCGTCCGCCTATAAGATAATCACTTATCCTGTCCGAAAACGTGAAGTTGAAAAGTTAGGAGATAGCGGCTTCACTGACCGGACGTAGACTTCGCTCCGCTTTGTAAAACAAATAACGTCAGTACCGGGTCAGGGAAGGGATCATCGACGTTGGCCCTCCGACGCTCAAATCAGTCAATGGAATGTGGAGAAAAATAGAGTAACAGTAGCAACAGTAGAACTCAAGAATAATGCGTATCTCTACCGATGATGAACCCCCTTTATATAAAGTCCTGGTGGGCGAGCTACACACTTCCCAAGGCATGAGAACGCTCTCTAATATGTCCTATGAAAGGATCTGTCAAGAAAGTACCTCTGACATCATATCTTAACAAGGCATGCATATCCCTAACAAGATAGTAGAAGCTTCCTCCGTTGTACGATCCGCCTATCGACCATGCCTCGTGTTAGTGGCACTATCACCTGCTCGCCCGAGACTCCGTTCCGTCCACGGTCATGTCCTACTGCTTGACCGAGTGAGGTAGTCGCTCAGCTGAGACCCCTTCGTTCTGACGAGCTCAGGTGGTTCTTTTGTACGGTAATTGTGTAGTAACATGTTCTCCCCAACTATCCAGACTCCCTCGACGTCCTGTTATATCGTATCGAGCGTCGGATGTCTTCTGTGTCATCCCGAACTGGACGGGTGGTTTGCTCGAACATATCTCCGGTCGATTGAGCCCTGACTGCCTGACTGACCATTGCTATTATCCTCCGTTCGACCCTCTGGTACTTGATCGTTGATTACCTTGATTTTGACCTCCATTCTGATAATTGACCCCGTATTAGGTAGACCTCTCCCATCGCCATATCAATCGCCATTCTATCAAGCACGACTTATGTGATATCCGTGCATGACGCATGTAAATGCTTCCCTGCATGGGAGGCGCCTCCCATGCAATGAGTCGCCTATACATACCACATAGGAATGTTAGACAAGATAAAATTATTGGTACATAGGGATACTTGAAATAGAAGACAATAGTACTAAGAGATGAGATGATCAAGTCCTGAAGATGTTTTGTATTAGGACATCTCCAATGGGGGATATTTGGAGGACATATTTCTTCAAATATCCTCTCTCTCAAATATCCCCCATTATGGGGGATATTTGAGGGATTAATGGAAATCACCAAGTACAAATGTGTGTCCGATGATTTCCTCATGTGGGGCCCACAAAAAATGAGCGGCCACTACTTTTTGATTTTTTTTTAATTGAATACGGTGGACTCATCTAAAATTGTTGGAATATTTCATTATGAAAATTGAGACATTTGAATAGTAAAATATTTAAAAGATGATGTAAAAATAGAATCCACAAATACTTAAAAAAAAATATTCTAAGCTATTGTGGATGCTCTCATGGACTATGCACAGGATTGCAAGAACACTTTGATGATTTTGGGTAATACATATTTCATATTTCATATTTACGTATTAATGTGTATATGCTCATAGAGTTTTTGCAATGTAAAAAGACATCTTTTATCCTGATGACCTCCGCTCTTGATTGTTTTCAATCGACGATTGGAATTTATTCTCCTCAAATTTGCTCCATTTATTCAATTCAATGACAGCTGTAAGCCAACCAGTAAAATGGAATCCATTCGAAAAAGCTGAATACTAAAAAACAAAAGCATGCCAAAATAAAGCAGAACGTGAGGGTGGACGAAATACCGATCTTAGTGTCCGTGTCACCATGGATACTACTCTACTCTCATCCTGCCTCATTCTCCTCTACGTCTCCTTCTTGCTCTTCTGCTTCTCCGTGCCGGCGTCGGCGGGGCTGTGCAACAAGGACGACAAGCGGGCGCTGGTGGCCATCAAAGCCGCCTTTAACAACGCCTACCACTTCGCCTCCTGGACAAACGGCTCTGCCTGCTGCACCTGGTACGACGTCGATTGTGACGACCGCGGCCGCGTCGTCGGCCTCAGCCTCTTCCGGGACGACTTCCCAGGCACTATCCCCGACGCCGTCGGAGACCTCCCCTTCCTCACCTCCCTCATGTTCCACCACCTCCCTAACTTGGTCGGCCCCATCCCCCCAGCCATTGGCCGCCTTTCCAAACTCCGTTTTCTCGACATCAGCTGGACCAACGTATCCGGCCCAGTCCCCAACTTCCTTGCCAGCCTCCCCTCACTCACCGGCCTCGACCTCTCCTTCAACAATCTCTCCGGCCCCATCCCCTCAGCCCTCGCTCACGCCCCTGCCAGCCTCAACTCCATCGATCTCAGCCGCAACAAACTCACTGGTCCGCTCCCGCCAGGGATCTTCTCCAACACCTCCGGGGCCTACCTGCGCCTCTCCCACAACGGACTCTCCGGCGAGGTCCCGCCGTCGTACGGCGCGGTGGAGTTCTTGCAGGTGGACCTGTCGCGTAACCGATTCACGGGGGACGCCTCCTTTCTGTTCGGACGGGGGAAGGGGACGCAGCAGATCGACCTCTCCAGGAACGTTTTCGAGTTCGACCTCGGGAAGGTGGAGTTCCCAGAGGCGGAGTTGATCGCGCTGGACTTGAACCACAACAAGATCTACGGCAGCATACCGAAGCAGATCGCCGAGGTGGAGAACCTCCAGCTGTTTAACGTGAGCTACAATAGGCTGTGCGGGGAAATTCCCACCGGCGGGAGGTTGGATCGCTTCGACCAATACTGCTACCTTCACAACAAGTGCTTGTGCAGCGCCCCGTTGCCGCCCTGCAACAAGGGAAGGGATGGAGATTGGTCAAGGTGGGGATAAGGATATGTATTGACTTGGGACCATGTTTGTGTTGGATGGAGATGATCCTGAGATAATGACATGGTCTAGCTGTACTGTGCTATTATATATAAAGCTAAAAATTATATGTTAATTTATTTATCTTGTCCCTTTAATGGATTATGATTTAGGAACTAATTAACAAGGCTAAAACTAAAATTTTTGTTCTATATATATACCGCAAGTGTTTAGTATTCCCGACTTGAGAGGGTGTGGATGAAACCAACGTAGAATTACTACGTGCTAATTGGGAACTCATCAAGCCAGATACCTCAAAGCTACGTAAGTTTTTACAAAGGGATCTCAAAATTCAACAAATGCCTATTGATACGGTGCATATTTTGTGGGGTCGATCGGATGATGAATGTCATGAGTCAAGGTCATAAGTGGATCAAAAGTCAAGCCTCCGTGGTTAGTCAGCAGTCAAGCTGACATGGAGGCCAGGAGGGTCAAAAGTCAAGCCTCCGTAGCCAGTCAGCAGTCAAGCTGATGTGGAGGTCAGAAAAGTCAGGTCGCCGTGGCCGGTCAGCAGTCTGGTTGACATGGACAGCAGGGAGGTCAAAAGTCCAGCTTACGTGGTAAAAATCAAAGTCTCAGCGGATAGAGTGGTCAAAGGAGGGGATTATAAGACCAGTCCTAACAGTAAGTAATAAACGGGCCCGCGACACGGGTACAGCTAAGGGCAGAGATTAAAGGTCTGCTTACAGACCCAACGTGCAGGTCGGGACATCCGAGCCAAGGATCAGAGGTCTGGCACAGACCCAACGTGCAGGTCGGGACATCCAAGCCAAGGATCAGAGGTCAGCTTACAGACCCAGCGGGCAGGTCGGGACATCCAAGCCAAGGATCAGAGGTTTGCTTATAGAGTCAGAGTGTAGGTCGGGACATCCAAGCCAAGGATTAGAGGTCTGGATACAGACCCCGGGTGCAGATCTAGATGTACAGACCAGAGATAGCAGATGACAAAGGCAGATCTGGATACAAGCTTAACACAGATCGGGACATACAAGGCAAGGGTAATAGTATATAAAAGCAGGGCGAGCCCAGATCTCGGAATGCAAGCTCATCGGTCAGACACTACAGGACAAATCAGCCAAGGAATCGTAACTGCTTGTCAGAGAGAATAATCAAAGTGTTAGGGAATATGCCAACAATAGGGGCTCAATACACCTTCGGTTTTGCCGCCAGCCTATCAAGAAAGGCCACGTGTCAATCATTGCCAGACAAAGCCTGACAACCGACATTCCCTGACACCCGTCAGACCCAGAAACTTCCGTTCCAGTATAAAAAGGGATGCCTTGTCCCTTATGCAGGTACGCTCACTCGTCATTTCTCACTAGTCTCTACTTTTCGTCCTTTCTCTGTGATTTCTAGGGAAAAGTACCTGACTTGAGCGTCGGAGGGCCTGACCCGAGGACTTTTTCCCTGGTTTCTAGTCTCTAACGACTGGTGAATCCGTCTGAGTGTGCGCAGGGTAACAGCGTCGTCGTTTTGATCATCTCTAGCCGTCAGCCACCTGTGTGAACCGCTTCAGGGGGGTACCAGGTAGATTCGGTACTTCAACGACTCTCCGTCAATTTTTCGCATAACAAGGCCCGCCTTCTTCCGACTCAGCTTCCGGATGGGATCACCCATGATACATGTTATGTTAGATGGATCGAGTAAGTGAAGGAGGAATTTAAATCCAGAAAGATAGGAGAGGTATAATCTTCGGTCGAAAAAAGCTGAATGATAGTCTCTATGTCCACGTATGCTCGAACGGGCGAAACCCGACCAAGCATAAAATATTTAGTCTTATATAATATTCTCAGTATCGTACCGGCTGACCGTAGGCCGAGTGAGTGCCCCCACGCTCGTACATACTCGACCGGGTAAAGACGGTCGAGCATAAAGGCATCTAGCCTTATTTAATATTCTCAGTATCGTACCAACCGACCGCAGGCCGAGTGAAAGCCCCCGCGCTCGCTAATGCTCGACCGGGAAAAGTCCTCCCGAACACAAAGGCATCTAGCCTTATATAATATTCTCATTATCGAACCGGCCGACTGCAGGCTGAGTAAGCGCCCTGCGCTCATACATGCTCGATCGGGCAAAGCCTGCCCGAGCATAACAGAATTTAGCTTTATATAATATTCTCAGTATAGTATCGGTCGACCGCAGGACAAGTGAGCATCCCAACACACGTACATGCTCGATCGGGCAAAGACCGCCCGAGCATAAAGGCATTTAGCCTTATATAATATTCTCAGTATCATACCGACCGACCGCATGTCTAGTGAGTGCCCCCGCGCTAGTACATGCTCGATCGGGCAAAGTCCGCCCGATCATAAAGGCATATAGCCTTATATAATATTCTCAGTATCGTACCGGCCGACCGCAGGCCGAGTGAGTGCCTCCGCGCTCGTACATGCTCGATCGGGCAAAGCCCGCCCGAGCATAAAGGCATATAGCCTTATATAATATTCTCAGTATCGTACCGGCCGACCGCAGGCAGAGTGAGCGCCCTTGCGCTCGTACATGCTCGACCGGGCAAAGCCCGCCCGATCATAAAGACATTTAGCCTTATATAATATTCTCAGTATCATACCGGTCGACCGTAGGTCGAGTGAGCGCCCTCGCGCTCGTGCATGCTCGATCGGGCAAAGCTCGCCCGAGCCTAAAGAAAGGATCAACAGAAGGTATTCTTAACAGCATATACGGCCGACTTGAACGACCGACCAAGATATATTTAACAGGAAGTATTCTTAACAGTATATACGATCGATTTGAATGATCGGCCGAGATATATTCAGCAATAGGTATTCTTAACAGTATATATGACCGACTTGAACGACCAACTGAAACATATTTCACAAAAGGTATTCTGAACAGCATATGCGGCCAGCCTGAATGACCGGCCAAGAGAAATATTCAACAGGGGTCATCCTTAACAATATATACGGTCAGCTCAAATGATCGGGCGAAACTTGCTGAACAGAATATTTGGTGGGAAATATCTTCTGGAAGCTTCTTTAATTATGATGACGTGTTATAAACGACAAAATGAGTATATTTGGAGTAAAAAAAGATTCCTTACAGGATTATTGCACGAAATATAGAAGATGACTTCATCTCCTAACAAACTATAATAAACTGGGGACCACCTCACAACTACGGAGGTCACGTGAAGTGGTATAAAAAGGGGGATCTTCTCCGTTGGTAAGGTACGCAAGTTCTAGCATCATAACTCTATTTTTCACTTCAGTTTCTATTCTTCTTCTTCTTCCATCTTTGAGAAGGACTTACTTAAGTGTCGGAGGGCCTAGCCAGGGATCCCCACCCCGGTCTTAGGTTGCTAACGCTTTGTTGACTCGTCTCATTGTGCATAGGAGTGCAGAGGAATTTCTCCATATCATTGGAATTCGTCTTCATCGAAGATCATCATCATTCATCAAAACTAGCGCTTATCCTTTCAAATCTCAGATAGAATCAGCCTACATCACATTAATCTTTAGGAAATCAACTACAAGTAATGGTCGACAACTCTTTATCAAGTTGATTTCCAAAATATTGACAATTAGATTACGATCTGTGATAGTCTGATCTACTATTAGTAAATTCCAGTTTTCTTTTATGAAAAACAAAGCAAATGTTAAATTGGTGACTCAAGGAAAAGGCCTTCAATTGAATCAATTGGGAAAGCCTTCGTTTTTTTTTGAAAACTTTTTAAATTACATGGGTTTCCACTCACAAGGCTGAAATGGATGGAAGAAATCATTGTTAATACTCACAATGTTAAATGTTATTAATCTTGTTCGAAATCTGAGTCAGACGTACGCCGAATGAGTTTTTACTCGAGTTGACGGAGAGATGACTAGGACACCCTTTGTAACGCCCGAAAATTCTCAAATTATTTTTAGAAATATTCTATGATTTTTCTGGAATTATTAGATATTTTTTCGGAATTTTCCGAGTAGCGGAAGTAGCAAAAATTATTAGAAAAGTAAAATGATTTAAACGGGAATCGAACCCGAGACCTCTCGGGTCCGTTAAACCTTTAATTAGCCTTACTAACCGGTGAACCCAGCAGGGCCGTGCTGAAAGGAAAGGGAATCAATTATATTTATAATTGGGTTGGCCGAATTAATTACTTAGTATAAATAGGAAATTTAAGTTGGGGTTTGGTTTATTTTTAAAACTTGGTTCGGCAACTTTCTTCTCTTCACCCTAACCTCACCGACGCCACCTCTCCCTCTCCTCCCTCTCTCGGCGCCAATCACAAGGAGACCTAGGGTTCTCTCCCTAGGGCCCCAAGGTCACTTTCCGGCGACGATTTCAGCACAAGGAGGTTCCCCTCCGCGAGTAGAGCACGTGGACGCGAGCGAATCGTCGAGAAGTCGTCTCCACTGGAATTTCTAGCGATTAGATTTGTAAGAAATCTAGCACACAAGGTAAGAAACCCCTCACCTGCAGTATAAGTAGCTCCGTTTGGTTTTATACGCACTAGTTTAGCTATATGCAGTTTTTATCGACGCATAGGGTGAATTTGACCCTTCTCGCAGATTTAGGGATTTAGTGAGTACTTCTAGATGGGTCGGACACGTATTCCCTCTTCAGTGGGGGTTCCTAGACGTTGTCGGGAGCCTAGAAGTGGTCTCCCTAATAGAGGGGAGAGTTGGGGGCACACTAGGTGTTCGATAAAATAGCTAGTTAAGTTAAAATGCAAATTAAGCATTTTAATAGCTCAGTTAAATGCATTAGAAGCATTTAAATCAGTAAATCAATTTATTTTAGCTTATATGGGACTACGGTCCAATGGGTGGGCTCCTACAGTCGCCTCTAGGTTCAGACAACCTAGCTCTAGGTTCAGATAACTTAGAAATAGCAAGTTAAAACAGTTAGCTATATTCAGTATTTTATTTTCAGTGGCACTGTACTGGATCAGATATCCATTGGGTTGGACTCCCTCAGTCGTCCCTAGGTTTAGATAACCTAGTTAACCCTACTAAATTCGGGACTTGCAAACCCGGGTCTGGTTGTACAGTTGTCGGGCCCAAACAACATGATTATGTATTTTCACTTATTATGAAATAGTTTTCAAAGCTCAAATTAGTTATGTTAGTTGAGTTGGAATTCAGTATCAGTTTAGCTACAGTTTAGCTTATTATATGTTCAGTTCAGTTATCTTTATTGATTCATATGATTAGTTGCCATGCCATGATTGTATGCTTATATGCCATGCCATGTTAGTTTATTCAGTATACTTAGCATATCCTTTCAAACAGCATGATTTCAAATCATATTTGCATCGTATGCATGTTTTAGTGAGGTAGATGGTTTCTTATTAAGTTTTTTAGCTTACAGATACTATTTTCCTTATACTGCAGATATAGGTAAAAGGAAAATGGACTAGCAGAGGAAGCTGAAGGTCAATGCAGAGATGGTGTGTGTGGCAGGAACTGGAATAAAAGATTCTTAGGGGACTTAGCAAGTTTAAACCGTAAAACTCTTTAGTGTTTTACTTTCATGCACGTTTAGTTGTGTAATGCTATGAACCAGTGAACTATGTGTCATGTTAAGTTTAGAATACTAGTTTTATGTTATTAGAATGTTTCTCATGTAGTGTATAACTCATATGTGAGATTTTGGGTCGTAGTTTGAAATCGAGTTTCAGTTGAAATCGAGTTTCGTGCAGTTCGAATCGAACTCGATCGGTCTGACCGATCGAGTGGGTTGTCTTGTTGGATCGGTCGGTGACCGATCCATGCGCGAACAGAGAGTTGGCCTCTGTTATGGATCGGTCGGACCGATCCATCAGGCTTAACTCGCGCCAGCGATAGGTCACCGACCGATCGGTGAGCTATTGATCGGTCCGACCGATCAGTACTCTGGATCGGTAGACCGATCCAGCCGCATACAGAGGCGAGGGAGCATATGGATCGGTCTGCCGACCGATCCAGAGAGTTGTTCCGTGCCAGTAACAAGCTGGATCGATCACGGGATCGATCCGACAGCCCAATCAATCTATGGATCGATTGAAGTGCCTGATTACAGCTAGCAGGCCATCCGAGATTCATAGATTATCTTACTTTACAGCATTTAGTTCAGTAAATTTTAAATTAACCATCTTTCATTCCGCATTAATAGTCCAGCACAGCATAACTGTAGCGATCGGCCTCGCGGCCTAGTCAGTAGGAGGCGGGTTGTTACAGAGTGGTATCAGAGCAGTGTTCCATACTTCCTACACACACATCAGCATTGAACCTACAGCTTCCAAGTAAGAATACCTCTACTTTATTTATGCTTTCTGTTCCTTGTTATAGATCATGTTTCTAGATAAACTGCTGCATGATAGTATGTGATAGTATATAACATGATAACGATAGTTATACCATTATGATTGTAATAGTTATTCATGTTCTGTCCTCTATGTCTTTAGCAATGGCACGAGGACGCCCAGCTAGAAGAGCACTAGCTACTGAGCCCCAGCAAGAGGCAGGCAGTTCAGTGCCTCCCCCAGACCTTACAGCATTAGTGGCTCAGTTACAGACAACAACAAGAAATAGCCACCTTAAAGGCTAATCAGAGTACCCCACAGTCACCCCAACCGAATCGGCGACTCGAGTATTAGAGGTTCCATCACCACCACTAACAGACCAGCGGTCCAGTGAGCCAAGAAAGGAAGCCTATCTGATCCAGTGGCAGCGAGTCAAGCCAGAGAACTTCTCAGGCACTAGTGAACCATGGGATGCACAAGCCTGGTTCAAAACACTGGAGAGCATGATGGAGCTTCTGGACTGGCCGGAACACGAAAAGGTGAAGTGTGCCTCCTTCTGCCTGACAGGAGACGCACGCATGTGGTGGGAAAGAATTAGAACGAAGCACCCAGTGAATCAGATGGGCTGACTTCGAGAAGGAATTCTTCGAGGAGTTCTTTCACATACGGGTTACAAACCGCCACTACGACGAGTTCACTGAGTTTCGTCAGGGCAACCTTTCAGTTGAGGAAGCCGTGAAGAAATTCAACAGGTTGGCTCGTCTATGCCCAGAGCTAGTCAGCACAGAGAAGGAACAAATCCGGTTGATGCTCAAGATGCTGAGGCCAGAGATAGCAGTGAACGTGGCTGGTGGCATACATAGGCCATAAACCACAGAGGAGTTAGTGAGCAGTGCCTTGACCACAGAGCATTACCAGAACAGCATAAAGCAGCAGAAGCAAGTCTCCTCAGAGTCCAAGGGCCAAGGAAACTCTCACACTCAAAAACAGCAAGGCCACAGCTCTAACTAGAAAGGGAACTCCAACAGCAAGCGCAAATCAGGGAGTGATCCAAAAGGAGGACCATCTAGCAAGCGACCCAGTTATCCAAAGTGTGCTACTTGTGGGAAATTCCACCCAGGGGTTTGTTGCAAGGGCACACGAGGATGCTTTGAATGTGGACAAGAAGGGCACATGGCCAAGCAGTGCCCGAACAAGACCGATCTTCCTCAGCCACAGCAGATTCAGTATGCAGGCCAGCCAGCTCAGTTATATCATATGCAGGCCGCTCTAGAAGGTTCACTTATCAGCCAGGGCAGATTAGAAGCCCCTCCAGCTACGGCGAATGCGAGGATCTACTCACTCACCAGAGAGGACGTAACCAATGCCTCGACAGTTGTCACAGGTCAGATTAGCATTTTACAGTATAGTGCTACTGTTCTATTTGATACTGGGGCAACCCATTCATATATAGCCAGGTTGTTCTCCGAAAAATTAGAAATACCCTCAGAGGTACTCAGTGGTCAGTTTTTGACGGCACTACCTTCAGGAGAGATCATGGCATTCACGGTCATTATAGCAGACAGAGAGCTCTTTTGTGATCTGATAGTGCTAGAGATGACCGACTATGACGTTATCTTTGGAATGAACTTTCTGATCAGATACGGTGCTACCATAGAGTGCCGTAAACAGAAAGTCATCTTCCAACCTGAAGCGGCAGTGCAATTTGAATACAGCGGGGAACCAAAGAGAAAGGCCAAGAAGTTTCTCTCAACTATGAAAGCACAGAAGCTATTGGATGTGCTGGATTTCTAGCACACGTAGTCAACGCCAGCCAGGACAAACCAACAACTAGCAGAGGTTCGAGTCGTATGTGACTACCAGTCTTCCCTGAAGAGTTACTAGGCTTAGCACCAGCAAGGAGATTGACTTTGAGATAGAGCTCATTCCGGTACAAATCCTATCTCAAAGCGCCTTATCGCATGGCTCAGTGAGCGAATCAAGGAACTTCGGAGCAACTCTGAGCCGATTGACAAGGGTTTCATCCGAGTCACTTACCATGGGGCGCTGTATTGTTCGTGAAGAAGAAGGATGGAAGCATGTGCCTATGCATACGATCACTGAACCAAGTCACGATCAAGAACAGGTATCCCTTCCGACCTGTTCGACCAGCTGAAGGGAGCAGCGGTGTTCTCTAAGATAGATCTCAGATCGGGTTATAGGGTGATATACCCAAGACAGCATTCAGAACCGGATACGGACACTACGAGTTCGTAGTCATGTCCTTTGGCGTGACCACTCCAGCTACATTCATGGATCTCATGAACAGTTCTGGGAGTATTTAGATAAGTTTGTTATTGTGTTTATCGATGACATTCTTATCTACTCAGAAACTCAGGAAGAACTCGGAGCACTGAAACTAGTATTGCAGACCCTTTAGCAACCAACTATACGCCAAGTTCACGAAATGTGAATTTTGGCTAGATCAGTGTCCTTCTGGGTCACATCATCTCAAAGGATGGTATTATGGTAGATCCCAACAAGATAGAAAAGTAGCTGGAAGAGACCTAAGAACGCCAACGAAATCGGGAGCTTTCATTAGCAGGATATTACGAAAGTTTGTAGAGGACTTCTCCAGGATAGCCTCCACAGCTCTTACCGGGAAGAACAAGAAATTTCAGTGGACGGAGGAGCGAGCTAAAAAGGAGATTGACCAGTGCTCCTATTTTGGCTCTACCAGACAACACCAGCAGCTTTGACATCTATAGTGATGCCTCTAAGTTGGGACTAGGAGCAGTATAGATGCAAAACGGCAAGGTGATCGCCTATGCCTCCAGACAACTCAAGGATTATGAGAAGAATTACCCTACTCATGACCTTGAGCTTGCAGCAGTAGTGTTCGCTCTCAAAATTTGGAGACATTACTTATATGGAGCTCAGTGCAGAGTGTATACAGATCATCAGAGTCTGAAGTACTTCTTCACTCAGAAGGATCTGAACATGCGACAGCGCAGATGGCTTGAGCTGGTCAAAAACTACGATATAGACATCCTTTACCATCCAGGGAAAGCCAATAAGGTAGCCGACGCACTTAGCAGAAAATCCAGTGCTACCTTATTATATCTTACAGCCATGTCACCGCCCCTACAGAAGGAGATCGTAGATTTCGGTCTCGAACTCATCGTTGGACAGCTCTCTACTATAACCTTAGAGTCTACCTTGCTTGGTGATATTCAGTCAGCTCAGGAGCAGGACCCTGAAATTCAGAAAATCAAGCAAGGGCTAGCAGAATCAGAAAGTAGAGAATTTAGAGTGTCCGATAGCGGGGTGTTGTATTTTGGCGACAGACTCTGTGTTCCAGATCAGGAGGAGCTACGGAGACAGATTTTAGATGAGGCTCACAAGACTCCCTATGCGATGCATCCAGGTTCCACTAAAATGTATCAAGACCTGAAGAACCAGTTTTGGTGGCCCGGGATGAAGCGAGACATCGCCAGATATGTTAGCATTTGCCTCACCTGTCAGAGGGTCAAGGCAGAACATCAGCGACCAAGAGGAGTCCTGCAGCCTATACAGATTCCAGAATGGAAGTGGGAGGATATCTCTATGGATTTCATAGTGGGACTGCCCAGAACCACGAATGGTTTTGACGCCATCTGGGTAATAGTCGACAAGTTGACTAAATCAGCCCACTTCCTAGCTATCAAGATATCCTACTCCATGGAGAAGCTAGCTCAGTTGTATCTCCAGGAGATCGTCAGACTACATGGAGTCCCACGAACCATCATTTTAGATAGAGACAGCAGATTCACATCACACTTCTGGGAGTGTGTACAGTCAACGTTGGGCACTAAGTTAAAGTTCAGCACAGCATTCCATCCTCAGACAGATGGTCAGACGGAGCGAGTGAATCAGGTACTCGAAGATATGCTCCGAGCGTGTGCCCTAGACTTCAAGGGAAGTTGGTGCAAATATCTGAGCTTAGCAGAATTTGCATACAACAACAGCTATCAGGCCACTATCGGCATGACACCTTACGAGGCTCTCTATGGGCGGAGGTGTAGATCCCCAATCTGCTGGTATGAGAGTGGTGAACAGAAAGAACTAGAACTTCAGACAGATCTAGTAGCAGATACCACAGCAGCTATATAGCAGGATAGAGACAGCTCAGAGCCGCCAGAAAAGCTATGCTGATACACGGCGCAGACCCTTAGAGTTTTCAGTCGGGGATACAGTGTTCCTCAGAGTAGCTCCCATGAAGGGAGTGATACGTTTTGGGAAGAAGGGCAAACTTAGTCCCAGATATGTGGGACCATACCTCATCAGCAGAAGAGTGGGCAAGGTAGCATATGAGCTAGAGCTACCCCAGGAAATGTCAGCTGTCCACAACGTATTTCATGTCTCTATGCTGAAGAAGCATACCCCAGATGCCACCCAGGTGATTGAGCCCCAGTCGGTACAGATCCGCGAAGACCTCAGCTATGATAGTCGGCCTATTCAGATAATAGATCGAGCAGTTAAGAAATTACGGAACAAGGAAGTACCATTAGTCAAAGTCATTTGGCACAGTCACACAGCAGAAGAGGCAACTTGGGAGACAGAAGCCAGCATGAGACAGAAGTACCCTGAGTTATTCTAAGTTCGAGGACGAACTTTTTATAAGGTACGAGAAGTTGTAACGCCCGAAAATTCTCAAATTATTTTTAGAAATATTCTATGATTTTTCTGGAATTATTAGATATTTTTTCGAAATTTTCCGAGTAGCGGAAGTAGAAAAAATTATTAGAAAAGTAAAATGGCTTAAGCGGGAATCGAACCCGGGACCTCTCAGGTCCGTTAAACCTTTAATTAGCCTTACTAACCGGTGAACCCAGCAGGGCCGTGCTGAAAGGAAAGGGAATCAATTATATTTATAATTGGGTTGGCCGAATTAATTACTTAGTATAAATAGGAAATTTAAGTTGGGGTTTGGTTTATTTTTAAAACTTGGTTCGGCAACTTTCTTCTCTTCACCCTAACCTCACCGACGCCACCTCTCCCTCTCCTCCCTCTCTCGGCGCCAACCACAAGGAGACCTAGGGTTCTCTCCCTAGGGCCCCAAGGTCACTTTCCGGCGACGATTTCAGCACAAGGAGGTTCCCCTCCGCGAGTAGAGCACGTGGACGCGAGCGAATCGTCGAGAAGTCGTCTCCACTGGAATTTCTAGCGATTAGATTTGTAAGAAATCTAGCACACAAGGTAAGAAACCCCTCACCAGCAGTATAAGTAGCTCCGTTTGGTTTTATACGCACTAGTTTAGCTATATGCAGTTTTTATCGACGTATAGGGTGAATTTGACCCTCCTCGCAGATTTAGGGATTTAGTGAGTACTTCTAGATGGGCCGGACACGTATTCCCTCTTCAGTGGGGGTTCCTAGACGTTGTCGGGTGCCTAGAAGTGGTCTCCCTAATAGAGGGGAGAGTTGGGGGCACACTAGGTGTTCGATAAAATAGCTAGTTAAGTTAAAATGCAAATTAGGTATTTTAATAGCTCAGTTAAATGCATTAGAAGCATTTAAATCAGTAAATCAGTTTATTTTAGCTTATATGGGACTACGGTCCAATGGGTGGGCTCCCACAGTCGCCTCTAGGTTCAGACAACCTAGCTCTAGGTTCAGATAACCTAGAAACAGCAAGTTAAAACAGTTAGCTATATTCAGTATTTTATTTTCAGTGGCACTGTACTGGATCAGATATCCATTGGGTTGGACTCCCACAGTCGTCCCTAGGTTTAGATAACCTAGTTAACCCTACTAAATTCGGGACTTGCAAACCCGGGTCTGGTTAGGGATGCGCGCACAGTTGTCGGGCCCAAACAGCATGATTATGTATTTTCACTTATTATGAAATAGTTTTCAAAGCTCAAATTAGTTATGTTAGTTGAGTTGGAATTCAGTATCAGTTTAGCTACAGTTTAGCTTATTATATGTTCAGTTCAGTTATCTTTATTGATTCATATGATTAGTTGTCATGCCATGATTGTATGCTTATATGCCATGCCATGTTAGTTTATTCAGTATACTTAGCATATCCTTTCAAACAGCATGATTTCAAATCATATTTGCATCGTATGCATGTTTTAGTGAGGTAGATGGTTTCTTACTAAGCTTTTTAGCTTACAGATACTATTTTCCTTATACTGCAGATACAGGTAAAAGGAAAATGGACTAGCAGAGGAAGTTGGAGGCCAATGCAGAGATGGTGTGTGTGGCAGGAACTGAAATAAAAGATTCTTAGGGGACTTAGCAAGTTTAAACCGTAAAACTCTTTAGTGTTTTACTTTCATGCACGTTTAGTTGTGTAATGCTATGAACCAGTGAACTATGTGTCATGTTAAGTTTAGAATACTAGTTTTATGTTATTAGAATGTTTCTCATGTAGTGTATAACTCATATGTGAGATTTTGGCACGCCCAAGTGCTGAAATCAGAGTTTCAGGCTGAAATCAGAGTTTCAAGCCGAAATCAGAACTCTGATCGGTCTACAGACCGATTAGGGAGTGGGTTGTGCCGCTGGATCGGTCAGCTGACCGATCCATGCGCGAACAGAGAGTTGGCCTCTGTTATGGATCGGTCAGCCGACCGATCCATTGTGCGAACAGAGAGCACCGACGCTCACTGATCGGTCAACCGACTGATCAATGAGCTACTGATCGGTCTAGCCGACCGATCAGGGTACTCCTGGATCGGTCGGTAGACCGATCCAGCCGCATACAGAGGCGAGGGAGCATATGGATCGGTCTGCCGATCGATCCAGAGAGTTGTTCCGTGCCAGTAACAAGCTGGATCGATCACGGGATCGATCCGACAGCCCAATCGATCTATGGATCGATTGAAGTGCCTGATTACAGCTAGCAGGCCATCCGAGAGGCATAGATTATCTTACTTTATAGTATTTAGTTCAGTAAAATTTTAAATTAGCCAGTTTTCATTCCACATTAATAGTCCAGCACAGCATAACTGTAGCGATCGGCCTCGCAGCTTAGCTAGTAGGAGGCGGGTCGTTACACCCTTATTTCACGTGACCAAGAGAATGGACTCTCATGTGGCGTTGACGAACGACGATCACTGAGGCGGCAGTACTTCGGTACTTAAAGATCTGCGCGCACTCAGACAAGCACACGGAACGTTAGAAACCAGACATCAGGGAAAAAGTCCCCCGCGCAGGTCCTCCGACGCTCAAGTCAGGTATTTTTTCCCAGGAAGAACTGTGTACGAAGGAAAAAGAACTGTAGAAGACAAGTGAGAATGTGCGAGAGAGCGTACTTGCTCAAGGGAGAGGACCTCCCTTTTTATATGACCGTGTGTACCTCTGGAACTTGACTGATGTCAGGAAATGTCGGGTGTCAAGACTTGTCTGGTTATGGAGGATGTATGACATCCTCCCATGGACTAGAAGAAGGTTCCATTTGTAAATAACCATAGACCATTGGAAATTCCCTGGCATACAACAGTTATTCTCTAATAGGTGGTTACGATTCCCTGACCTTGTTGTTGCATAGCGCCTTCTGTCTCACCCGGGTATGACTAGGGGCAGCTCGGGATGATCTGTCAGATATAACACCTGGCTCAAGTCTTGATGAAAAGGGCGAGCTATAGTGAGAGCCTTATCTTCTCTTTTGCATGGATTGCTCAAGAGCTGACGAGGAGTTGGACTACCGAGAGCACCAGGCCTAAATATGTAGACGGAGCTGAGAAAACTTGACCAGTCGGAGCAGGTCAGGCATTACCCCGGTTGCACATCATATCTCAAATCTAGGATCCTGATCTGTAAGCACCCGACCAGGAATCATGCGACCGATGATGCTAGGCAGTATCAGCTCTTCTTTCCCTAACTGCTAACTGTCACGTCCTCTTGACTATTGACCACCACGTCGCCTTGACTTTTGACTGCCACATCTCTTGACTTCTGACTGTCATATCCTCTTAACTTCTGACTATCACATCCCCTTGACTTCTGACTGCCACATCCCTTTGACTTCTGACTGCCACATCCCCTTGATTTCTGACTGCCTGGCCTTATTAGATCCTACCATTATGCACCGTATCACAAACTTTCCTTCTAAGTCTAGTCAAACGAGGCTTAGGTCCGACTGACTAGACCCAACCCCTGATTTCATTTATTTTGTCATTATGACTCTAAATACTACTTCTTTTCCTAGATCTTCGGTTATGTAATTTGTTTAATTACTCAATCAACCTAGGAGGAAGGGTCACTTTAACTTCTGCATAAGTTACCTTCTCTTTCCTGATGGAGTCAAAGAAAAAGGGCAACAAGCTAACGATATGGATCATGGTCAACCCACTCTAAATATTAACGATGATCCATTATTTATCAATGGATGCCCAATTACAAGGGCTAAGGCTAGAAAGATGAAGGAAGCACTTAATGTACTAATTGAAGATGTGAAAATCAAAGCTACCATTGAAGAAGGTTTGACCAAGAGCAAGTCATTCGGCATAGTCAACCTAATTCAAGCCTTAGATAAACTTAATTAGCACTTAAGTCTTATGTCTATGTAGTAGGGATATGTAGGCTCAATTTAGACTCAATTTCTACTTTTATTTGTGTTGTAATTGTTGGTGGCTACTCGTAATATCGTACCGGTTCCCCTGTACAAAAATTTTGTACAAGTCTCGAACCTTTCCTAACAACCTATTGTGTTCTTTACAAATTAAACTTGAAATCACAAACAGAACTTAACATTATTGATTCCAAGTTCAACTTATCTGTTCTTAGAGGTTTAGACTTGGATCACAAACGATATTTAACATTATTAATCCAAATCCACCCATGTTACAAAGTTGATTAAATATTTATTTCAAAGATCGGCTTCCAGGTTAAACATGACGAGGTACTAGACTTTCTTGGGTATGAGATCATCCACCACTTCCTAGACAAAGCCTTTCAAGGAAATTCAATATTTAATCTCCTTATAGTAACCCTAGGTTTAACCACTAAGAACAATCGAATCACAAGATCAAAAAACAAAAGAAACACAATATCGAAACATAAAATCGATTGCCTAAAACCAATAGCCTCTTGTGTTTGGTATTTCAAAATCCATACAAAGAAAACTAGTATGATGCAGAATAAGATAACTAGCTATACCTTTCTTTGTAGCTAAAGACCTCTTGATCATCTATTGTATTTTTCACCTCCTCTTGGACGTCGTGTGGGCGATGATCTACCAAGATGAATTCCACCGGGACCATTTCTTCTCCAAGACTCTTGAGCCATCAAGGGATGCTAAAATAGAAATTTCCTTCTTCTTCTTCTCCTTCAAGCAAACTGGCCACCAAGTGCTTCTCCTTTTCTTCTTCTTCCTCTCCATGCAACCGACCACAAGGATATAGCAACCCTTGATGCCGCCGGTCCTAAGGAAGCAAAAGAGGTGACAAGATGAAGGTGGTGCCTTCGGCCACAAGAAAGAAGAAAGGAAAGGAGCATGGTCGACCACTAAGGAAATTGAGAGGGAATAAGAATAGGTTGTATTGTTCATGAGGCACCCTCTCCCCTCTTTTATAATCCTTGGTCTTGGTAAAAAAGGAAAGTTTAATTAAAATTTCCTTTTAATCTTCTTATGGTCGGCCACATCATGGTATACTAAAATGGAAAAAAATTTTACAACAAAAATTAAAGCTTCCTTTTAAACCATGATGTTTATAAAAAGGAAAGCTTTAAAAATAATTAAAACTTCCTTATTTGTAGCCTCCCTCTAAAAGAGGAAATTTTAATACCAATTAAAATATCTCTTTTTAAATTTCCTATTGTACATGACAATAAAAGAAAGTTTTAAAATTAATTTCTCTCTTTTAAAACATATAGACAACTACAAAAAAAAAGGAAAGATTAATTAAAACTTCTCTTTTTAAATCATGGTTACATAAAAGGAAAGTTTTTTCAAAAATTAAAATCTTTCTTTTAAACATTATAGACAACTACAAATAAGGAAAGATTTTAACAAAATTAAAATCTCTCTTTAATCTTTTGTAGATAGCTATAAAAGGAAAGATTTTAAAATCTAAAACTCTCTTTTTAAAACTATGAGGATGACTATAAACGTAAATTTTAAAAATAAAATCTCTTTTAAATCCCTTTCATGAATGACTATAAAAGGAAAATTTTAAAAAAAAATTAAAATCTCCTTTAATCCTATGTGGACGACTCCATGCTTGGACACCAAGCATGATTTGGCCGACCACTACTTGGGCTCCAAGCCTATACTTGGCGGCCCCTTACCCCAATCAAGGTTGTGTCAGACCCATTACTTGGATAAGAAGTGGACTTAGTGGATACAAGGTTTTATAGAGGCTACAACAAGGATTGAGAGGAGAAATTGGTTTTGGTCTCCTGATGAGCTTGAGCTTCCTGTGTTCGCCCTCGAACACCTAACTCAAGTTCATCAATAATAACTCATACCACTAAAGAGTTATTATTGAACTACCACACCAATCCCAAATTACATTATGGGCTCCTTCTTATTATGAGTGCATTAATCTCCCTGTGTTTAAGATATCGAATGCCCATTAATTAAATAAGTTACTGACAACTCACTTAAATGCTCTATCGGATCGGCTATGCTAGGAACCACCCCAAGCTCAGTAATGAACTTGCGGATCCAAATTGCCTCCTTTGTTGCTACTGATGCAGCAATATACTCGGCCTCTGTTGTAGAATCAGCAACTGTATCCTGCTTCGAACTCTTCCAGCTCATAGCACCACCATTTATGCAAAACATGAACCCAGACTGCGATCTATAGTCATCCTGGTCAGTTTGGAAGCTGGCATCACTGTAACCCTTTACAGCTAGCTTGTCATCGCCTCCATATATCAAGAAATATTCTTTAGTCCTTCTCAAGTACTTAAGAATATTCTTGACTACTATCGAGTGACTTTCACCTGGATCTGACTGGTATCTGCTCGTCATGCTCAAGGCATACGAAACATCAGGACGAGTACATAGAATAGCGTACATGATAGATCCTATGGTTGAAGCATAAGGGATCTGATCCATGCGGTCTCTCTCCTCTCTAGAAGAGGGACCTTGATGTTGGAACCCCAAAGTTGTTTTGGTGTGAACAACAAGTTAAGTTAGGTCCTGTGTGTTTCTAACCTTGTGTCTAAGTGTGCAAGAGCTTAGGAGCACAGGTAGTCGAGCGGAAGACGCAGCTAGCGAGAAGGACGACAATCCGAGGGATGAGGTGCTGCGGAAGAGTACACCGGCGGACGAGAAGGAAGCGTGCGGTGGTTCTGAGGGATGAAAGCCGGAGCGGAAGATTGGTCGGGGAGCAAGAGACGTAGCTAGCGAGATGGATGACACGCGGTGCGTCCGAGGGACGAAGACTGCGGATGAGTACGCCGGCAGACGAGAAGGAAACACGCGGCGATTCCGAGGGACGAGAAGCCGGAGGGAAGCTCACTCGAGAAGACCGGAACTTAGGTTCGGGTGAACCCTATTCCGGATAGCAGAGATCACCCAACCAAGAAGAGGACCCGGACAAAAGTCAACTGGAGTTGACTAAGCATCCGGGGTGCCCGGAACTGTCCGGGACGCCCGGACCATTCCGGGGTGCCCGGACCAGTCCGGGGCGCCCGGACCAGCCCGGGGCGCTCAATTCAGAAATTGTAAACAACACTTGTGCGTTTCCACTGTTTAGATAAGCTTCTGTCTTTCTGTGCCTACACTACTGTAAAAAGGCTTCTCTGCCAGAAGGAGATAATAGTACGACATCTTCCTTGGATTAACAACCTCCCCGATTGTAACCAAGTCAACTCTCTGTGAGCCTTTACTTTCTGTTTTCTGATTTTATTTGTTGCTTTTATTTGATGCAAGTGTTCTGTTAAAAGTTCGAGAAGGGTACTTTTGTTTTAGTTTTACAAGGCTATTCAACCCCTCTTCTAGTCGGTCGCAATGGTCCTACAAGTGGTATCAGAGCCGAGATGCCTCAGAAGGACTAACCATCGTCTGAAGCAACAAAGAGATGGTCGGACCAAGCATCCACCCGCCGAAATTCGAAGGAGATTTCGCCACTTGGAAAAAGCATATGCAGGTATTCTTTACCACCGATATTGAATTAACTTTAACAATGAAACTTGGCTTTGAAGCTCCAGAGAACAAGGAAATATATCAATGGACAAAAAAGGAGCAGGCCGACTTCGTGGCGAACGGTAAGGCAGAATACCATCTGCTAAGTGTTCTTCTGCCTCAAGAAGTCAACCGGATCGGGAACTATAACTCCGCAAAGGAACTTTGGGAGAAGTTCCTCTAGCTGCACGAAGGAATGTCCGAACCCAAGCTCGCTAGACGAGATCTGCTTCGCAATCAACTCACCAGCCTGCGACTTGGGGAAGACGAGACAGTCGCACATCTGCACTCCAGAATAAAAGAAATCATCACCGAACTCACGAATCTCGGAGAAAAGGTAAGTAACCGAGATTCACTCAAGTACGCGTTAAATTCATTTCTGATAAATTCAAAATAGGCATCATTTGTAGATGCTTTTTACATTTCGAAGGACTTAGAAAAAATTTCATTAGAAGAATTTTTTTTCAACATTTGAAGTGCATGAATCGAGATGTGCAGGAATGAAGGAGCCCAAGAACGATGTCGCCCTCAAAGTTTCGAGAGACGAACCTGAGTCGGAATCTTCTCTCGACGACGAGGAAATGGTAATGATGGTAAGAAGATTCAAGAAACTTTATAAATCTAGATATACTTACCATCTGCAGGGGAAAAAGAAAAGGACAATCCGCTGTTACCACTGCGACGAAGAAGGGCATGTCAAGGACAACTGCCCCAAGCTGAAGAACAAAGACAAGGAGAAGGGTAAGAAGCCTATCCAAAAACGAAAGGCCCTGAAGGTGAAGTGGGACGATACGTCGTCCGAATCGGAAGTCGAAGCATTCTTCGGACTCGCACTGATGGCGAGTCATCAAGACGACGATTGTGATTCAAGCTCTTCCTAAATGAGCATCGAGAGCATCGATGAAAGGGGAGACACGTCGGAAGAAAGCAGCAGCTCAGGGGGAGAAACGGACAACGAGATCGATAAGGTAAGTCAGGTACGATCTCTTCCTCCCGATAAAATGTTTAAGTTTGTTAAACTTTTAACAAAAGATTGCTGCAAATTAGAAAGTGAAAATAAAAATTTAAAAGTAATTCTAGCTAAGTCTTGTCCCTTAGAAGAATTAGATAAATTAAAACTTGCAAATGAAAAATTGAAACTTGAAAATGATGATTTGAAAATTCAAGTAGATAACTTGAAAAACTATGCATGTTCATCTAAAACCAATTTTAGAAGATTTAATAATTTAAATTGGTACTTTAAATATCACCCGGGACTAATTAAGAATATTTCAAGAAAATATGTCCTTAAAATTTTTTTGGTTAATTCAGTAGGCTGGAACCTATATTGGGTTCCGAAGTCATGCTTAAATTAATTTTAAAATTAAAATTAGTGCTTTAAGTGAGAAAATTAAACAAAGAATTTCTTTATGAGGCTCTGTCAAGGAAGTGGTTGTTGCTCCAATAACCAAGAAGGCCTAGTGCCTTGCCACCCTGGAAGCCAAAATATTGAAATAAACGTTTAATTAACTTACTAATAAAGCATTAATGCAAGAATTAATTAATGCTTTAAAAAGGTTATTCAAAATATTTTTTTTAATTTAGAAATTTACTTAATTTTTTTTTTAAATTGACTAAGTCATTCTTTTACTTAGAAAAATTTTCTTAAAAATTCTCAAATGATTAAGTTATAAAATTTTCTTTAAAATAATTCTTGCAAAAACTTAGAATTGTTTTTAACTTAGAATTTCTTTTAAATATTTTTTTTCAAATTTACTAAATTTTTAACCCTTAGATTATTTTTCTTGGAACCCCATTTTTTTTGTGATCAAAGGGGGGAGAAAGGAAAGTATAAGTCTAGGGGGAGGTAAATAGATTCAATTTTTTTTGTCTTGTCTATCTTTTTGCCCTTAAATTGCAAATTAAGTTAATTTACTTAATCTTATTTTATGTCTATTTTAACCCTAGCTTAACTTGGGTTGATCACACCAAAAAGGGGGAGATTGTTGGAACTCCAAAGTTATTTTGGTGTGATCAACAAGTTAAGTTATGTCCTGTGTGTTTCTAACCTTGTGTCTAAGTGTGCAGGAGCTTAGGAGCACTGGTAGTTGAGTGGAAGACGCAACTATCGAGAAGGACGGCAGTCCGAGGGATGAGGTGCTGCGGAAGAGTACACCGGCGGACGAGAAGGAAGCGTGCGGTGGTTCCGAGGGATGAAAGACGGAGCGAAATATTGCTCGGGGAGCAAGAGACGCAGCTAGCGAGAAGGACGACACTCGGTGCGTCCGAGGGACGAAGACTACGGATGAGTATGCCGGCAGACGAGAAGGAAACACGCAGTAATTCCGAGGGACGAGAAGCCGGAGGGAAGCCCGCTCGAGAAGACCGGAACTTGGGTTCGGGTGAGCCCTATTCCGGATAACAGAGATCACCCAACCAAGCAGAGGACTCGGACGAAAGTCAACTGGAGTTGACTAAGCATCCGAGGCGCTCGGAATTGTCCGGGACGCCCGGACCAGTCCGGGCGCCTGGAAGTGAGTTTTTGACCGGATCGAGGTTTGACTCGATCTGAACGTTGGGGGATAAAATTTATCCTCCCAGGGTGCCTAGAACCCTTCCAGGCGCCCCGACCAAGGCTATAAATATAGCCTTGGTCTAGAAGCTTTTCATCAATTCAAAAATTGTAAACAATACTTGTGCGCTTCCACTATTTAGATAAGTTTTTGTCTTTCTGTGCCTACACTACTGTAAAAAGGCTTCTCCACCAGAAGGAGATAATAGTACGACATCTTCCTTGGATTAACAACCTCCCCGGTTGTAACCAAGTCAACTCTCTGTGAGCCTTTACTTTCTGTTTTCTGATTTTATTTGTTGCTTTTATTTGATGCAAGTGTTCTGTTGAAAGTTTGAGAAGGGTACTTTTGTTTTAGTTTTACAAGGCTATTCAACCCCCCCTTCTAGCCGGCCATAATGGTCCTACACTTGAGGCTTCGAAAGACTCACACCATGTGACATCGACAGAAATCTCTTCTTGGAGTTCTGCATGGCAAACCGTAGTAATACCTTGTCAATATATGTACTCTGACTTAGGCCAAGCAATCTCCTAGATCTATCTCTATAGATCTTTATGCCTAGAATGCGGGATGCTTCACCTAAGTCCTTCATTGAGAAACAAGTCCCTAGCAATGTCTTGACAGACTGCAGCAAAGGGATGTCATTCCCAATGAGTAGTATGTCATCCACATACAACACAAGGAAGACAACTGTGTTCCCTACAACCTTCTTGTAGACACAAGCTTCATCTCCATTCTTAATGAAACCAAACTGTTTGATTGCATCATCAAATCGAAGATTCCATCTCCGAGAAGCTTGCTTTAGTCTATAAAGGGACATATGCAGCTTGTATACTCTGCCAGTATGCTGTGGATCTACAAAACCCTCAGGTTGTGTCATGTACACATTCTCAAGCAGGTTTCCATTCAGAAACACAGTTTTGACATCCATCTGTCAGATCTCATAATCGTAGTACGCTGCAATAGCAAGCATGATCCGAATGGACTTAAACATCGCTATTGGAGAAAAGGTTTCATCATAGTCAATACCATGAATTTGCTTGAAACCTTTAGCTACCAGACGACCCTTATATATATGTCCATCCATGTCAGTCTTTCTCTTAAAGATCCACTTATACCCAATGGGTTTCACCCCTTCAGGTGGATCAACTAAAGTCCATACTTGGTTGGTGTACATGGATTCCATCTTGGATCTCATGGCTTCTAGCCATTTCTCAGAATCTATAGCACAGGCGAAGGAACCTCGCTCACACCAGCGGACCAAGCATATACTACGGCGCTTCCATCTCATTCGAGAGATTATCGATAGAGGAGATGTGAAGATTTGCAGAGTACCTACAGAGGCTAACATCGTAGATCCCTTGACCAAGGCTTTGGCACAGAGGAAGCATGATGGTCACACTAGGTCTTTAGGCCTTAGAGCCTATACTGATTGGCTCTAGTGCTAGTGGGAGATTGTTAGTTAGAGCCCTAGAGCCAATCATTTGATGATTGTATGGACTCATGTATATCATATTCTTGTATATTAATAAAGGCATTTGTTTGGTTATTATACTTATTTATATTAGTGCCAAATAGACTAAGTATAATAGCGTCCTTGAGTAGAAGGTTCATACCTATATCAATCGATTAGTTGAATCGATAGTGAGATGATATAGGGAACACTACTCTAAATCATTCCTAGTCGAGTATTAGCATTCAGGGACAATGTTAATACAATAAGACTAGCATGTAGGTCAGCTCGATGACTTGATCTCACAAGTCATGGATATAGAGATATCAAGCTGACACATGGGTATGCATTAGAGAATGTATACTGAATGACCCGCCATGAGAAAGTATCATGGATCGTTATATGAGTGTCATATACTTTCTCATGTGGCTATTAGTATGACTATTAGTCCTTAGACCTGAAGTCACCATGGATCCCTACATAAGGAGTTATGTACTTTAGTTTCGTCAAACGTCACCCGTAACTGGGTGGATTATAAAGGCGATTACTGGGTATGTAATGAATTATGCAGAGGGATGTGAGTGATGTAGATGAGATCTATCCCTCCCATATGACGGGAGCGACATCGCTATTCTTGATAGAGTGAGACCACTAAGCGCATGGCCATGCCCAAATGAGTCAACATTAGATGTTGAGCTCATTTGATCGAGTGAGTCTACTTGGAGTTCAAGATTTAGATTGATTAGAGGATGACACGGTCTATGCCTCATATTGATCAATCTAGATGTCTAGGATAGAAGAACACTTGTCATTATTTTGTGAGGAGTCACAATTAGTAGTCACAAGGTGATGTTGGATCTCGACATTCTTGTAACTTGGGTAGTAATGATGTGTTGCTAGATACCGCTCATTACTTATGCTCCTAAATGGGTTTAGGGCATTGCCAACGTTACAAGAACCTATAGGGTCACACACTTAGGACAAATAGATGGAGATTAGGTTCATATGATGAACCAAGAGGATTAGATTCATTTGATGAATCAAATTGGATTAAGAGTAATCCTAATTGGGCTAACTTGAGTTCGACTCAAGTTGATTCATGTATTTAATGAGTCTAATTTAGATTATGACTTATTAAATCAATTTAATTTAATGAATTAGATTCATTATATTAAGTTGGCTCGAATCAAATGGTTGGATTAGATCAACCATGGTAGAGATTGGGTCAAGTTTGACTTGACTAGAGATGGAAGACCAAAGGTCAATTTTGACTTGACCTTTTGCCACCTCATTGGTGAGTTGGCATTAGGTGGACCAATGATGATATTCCACATCATCATGGATGCCACCTCATGGAAGTTACAAAGTCATTTTCTTATTAACTTCACATTAATTGCAATTAATGGGGAGTTACTCTAGATGAAAGTGGCCGACCACTTTGTGAATGTGTGTGAATTCATTTTCATTCAAGTGTGGTGAATCTTCCTCCTTCTTCCTCTCAAGCTCTCCCTCTCCCTCTCCTCCTTGCTTGGCCGAATCTCACCAAGGTGCTAGCACACCTTTGTGTGAGGTTTTTCTCCACCTACGTGTCCGTGTGGATACTTCTAGAGGACCGGCGCTTGACGGTCTAGAGATCCGGCAACCCCTTGGACGAGCGGGATAAGCGAAAGGCACGCTTCGAAGGTATAACCCTTATCTAGTGTAGATCTAAAGGTTTTACAAACTCGTACAAGAAAAGGTTTTTCGAAAAGTTTTTGTTTACGAATCTTTGCACGGATCTACGGCTTTGGGTGACTCGGGGTTTCCGCGACGCGAAAAAGCGGTTTTCGCGGCCCGACGAACCCAACAGTGGTATCAGAGCCACGTGCAAAGACTTGTACGAGTTCGTTTCTATTTTTATGAAAAATAAACCTTCTGTAATTTTCTGTAAAAATTGAGTTTTTAGAGTTTTTATGAGTAATTTTTCCGTAGAAGCGAAGAACAAGTGTCTCGGCACTTGTAGGCTTCGGCTACCGGAAAGTTTTCTTTTAAACGGCTTTGTTTTGCCCCAAATCCATTTGGGACAGTGGGGTCGGGTGTCATTAGATCGCAAAGGAGCAACTCACGATGGTTAGATCGTGGGTAGGGGCATAGCCCCTAGCCCCGCAAGGGAATTTGCTTCGCGATTGCACCCGAAATCGCTAAAAACGAACCCGCCGGGAAGATTTTTCCGAAACGGCAATGTCTCGACCCAAATCTTTTTGGGACAGCGGGTTTAGGCGCTGTTGGATCGCAATGGAACCCTCGCGATGGTTAGATCGCGGGTAGGGGCGCTGCCCCTGGGCCCCGCAAGGGGATCCGTTCCGCGATTGCGCCCGAAACCGCTAAACGGGACCGCCGGGAAATTTTATTCATAAAAAAATTGTAAAAATTATTTTAAAATTATAGAAAATTATGAAAAATATTTAATTTTGAATTATATATTAATTTGTGATAGTCATGGCCCAAAGCCCAATATGATTGGTTGTGTTGTAATTCATAATACGGCCTGCGTGCCGTTATGTGTTTGCGAGTGTTGTATTATATTCGCGACAGCGTCGTGCCTTCTCTTATTTTCTTGTTGTAAATTAGATTTAGACTCGAATGTAACTCGAGTTTCAAATTGTAATGTACAAATTGGAGCGGTGGAGGGTCCACACGAGACGGAGTTCCGAGGCGGGCACGAGCAACACAAGGTGGTCAAAGGGAGGAGCTTGAAGAAGCTGTTGACCCTAGGTTGACCAATCGATCTTCTCATTGGCTTGAGAAGATCGTAGTAGGGTCATGACTAAATCACAAATAGATTAATTAATTGCTTGTGTATGTGATGCATATTTAATAAGTAGTTAATTAATTAGTGCCTTACGATTAGATTAGATCTAAGTCGTACACATGATGCACCCTTGCGATTAGATTAGATCTAAGTTGTGCACAAGATGCATCCCTTTTCTATTAGATTAGATCTCAATCGACTCAACTCTAATGCCTAACCGTGCCGTGATACCTATCACTACCTCGATCACATGTATTGTTGAATCTGCCAAAGCAGAGCAATACATATTATCTTGGTAGGGTATGGAGGGACAATCTTGGTCCCGTCTATCAACGAATGGGTGAATACAAACTCAATTAGATTGAGTATTCATAGTTACTCGGTTGGATCGAGTCAACTATAGGCATTCTTCCAATAGTTGGAAAGATAGGTCAATATCACATCTATATTAACTCTCGGGCGTATTAGCCAAAGCTAACTCGAGTTTTAATATAAATGCGGATATTGATTCTATAAACAAGAGTTGCATAGAGATGTAATTGGTAATCGTTACCTACCGATCATACTAAGCCTTGGGCGTAATAGCCAAAGCTAACTCAAGGGTTAGTATGATGTGGATCTTGTCCCACAAGATTTATAGAATTCAGTGGGAGCATCATTTAATTAAAAGGCCTAATTAAATGATTTTTAAAGAATATGATATTTATTTCTGCAAATTTTCTGTTGTAGATAACCATGACGTCGAACACGAATTCCTTCTCCCTGCGATCTGTCCTTGAGAAGGACAAGCTCAACGGAGCGAATTTCCTGGACTGGTACAGGAACTTGAGAATAGTTGTACGTTCTGGAGCAGCCCATTCCGGAGGCTCCTCCTGCCAATGCCCCGCGAGCTGACAAAGATGCTTACAAGAAGCATCAAGACGACGCATTAGATGTGTCCTGTCTAATGCTCGCGACCATGAACTCAGAGCTTCAGAAGCAACATGAGTTGATGGGCGCTTTTGATATGGTTGAGCATCTTCACCAACTATATCAGGGACAAGCGAGGCATGAGAGATTTGAGATCTCGAAGGCACTGTTTCAGTGCAAGATGTCAGACGGGGCTCCTGTAGGTCCTTATGTACTCAAGATGATTGGGTACATAGAGAACCTACAAAGACTGGGGTTCCCACTTGGCCAAGAGCTGGCCACTGACTTGATCTTGCAGTCCTTGCCGGATAGCTATAGTCAATTCGTTCTCAACTATAACATGAACGAGATTGACAAGCCACTGCCCGAGCTACTTAGTATGTTACGAACTTAACCTTAAGAAGGTTAAGCCCATTCTGATGGTCCAGAAGCACAAGGGCAAGGGCAAGCCCAAAGGTAAGGGAAAGTCCCAAACCAAGGGCAAAGGCAAGGCACTGAAGCCTAAAGGAGGGGTCGCCAAGGATGCTACCTGCTTCCACTGCGGTCAGACCGGGCACTGGAAGAAGGTATACTTGGAGGATCTTAAGAAGAAGCGAAGTGAGACTTCCACTTCAGGTATATATGTTATAGAAGTCAATCTATCTATTTCTACATCATGGGTATTAGATACTGGATGTGCTTCTCACATTTGTACTGATGTGCAGGCGCTGAGAAATAGCAGAGCATTGGCAAAGGGCGAGGTGGACCTACGAGTAGGCAATGGAGCACGGGTTGCTGCTGTTGAACTTATCAGCTATCTCTGCCCTCTGGGATTGTACTAGATTTAGATGATTGTTGTTATGTGCCTGCTCTTACTAAGAACATAGTTTCAGTTTCTTGTTTAGACAAGAAAGGATACTCTTTTATAATAAAAGACAAATGTTGTTCTATTTATTTGAAAGATATGTTCTATTGTAGTGCACCACTAATAAACGGACTCTATATTCTAGACCTTGAGAGCCCTATCTATAACATTAGTACCAAGAGGTTCAAGTCAAATGACATGAACCAAACATACCTCTGGCACTGTCGCTTAGGTCATATAAATGACAAGCGCTTATCCCAGCTCCATAAGGATGGTTTGCTGGACTCATTTGATTTAGAATCATATGAGATATGCGAGTCATGCCTACGAGGCAAGATGACCAAGACCCCCTTTAGTGGGCATAGCGAGAGAGCAACTGATTTGTTAGGACTCATACATAGTGATGTATGTGGCCCTTTCAATGTTGCTGCTAGAGGCGGTTATAGATACTTCATCACATTTACTGATGATTTTAGTAGATACAGTTATGTGTACTTGATGACACATAAGTCTGAATCCTTTGAAAAGTTCAAAGAATTCAAGAATGAAGTACAGAATCAACTTGGCAAGAGTATTAAGGTACTTCGATCAGATTGAGGTGGTGAATACTTAAGCCATGAGTTTCGTGACTACTTAGCTGAGTGTGGGATTTTATCTCAACTCACTCCTCCTGGAACACCACAGTGGAATGGTGTATCCGAAAGGAGGAATCGTACCTTATTAGATATGGTACGATCTATGATGAGTCACACAGATCTTCCGATATATCTATGGGGATATGCTCTAGACACGGCAGCTTTCATACTCAACCGAGTTCCATCAAAGGCCGTGATAAAGACACCATATAGGATATGGTCTGGGAGAGATGCCCAGGTGTCTTTCATGAGGATTTGGGGTTGTGAGGCTTACGTACGACGTCAAGTCTCAGACAAATTAGGACCCAAATCTGATAAGTGCTATTTCATCGGATATCCCAAGGAAACTAAGGGATATTACTTCCAAATTCCCAGTCAGCACAAGGTAGTTGTGGCAAAGACTGGGGTCTTTCTAGAAAGGGACTTTGTTTCTAGAAAGACTAGTGGGAGCGCATTCGATCTTGAAGAAGTTCAAGATGCGAACAATAGCACTAATGCCACGATGGAAATTGAACTGGAACCACAAAGTGTTGTGGATGATGTTGTTCCACAAGGAGTTGAGGAACAACAACCGGTTCATGTAGACATACCTCTTCGCAGGTCTGATAGGGTACGTCGTCAGCCTGAGAGATACTCATTTCTCTTGTCTGACCATGATGACATTGTGCTCATAGAGGATGAGCCTACCACCTATCAAGAAGCTGTGATGAGACCAGATTCTGAGAAATGGCTAGAAGCCATGAGATCCGAGATAGAATCCATGTACACCAACCAAGTATGGACTTTGGTTGATCCACCTGAAGGGGTAAAACCCATTGGGTGCAAGTGGGTCTTTAAGAGAAAGACTGACATGGATGGACTTATCTATAAGGGTCGCTTGGTAGCTAAAGGTTTCAAGCAGATTCATGGTATTGACTATGATGAAACCTTTTCTCCAGTGGCGATGTTTAAGTCCATTCGGATCATGCTTGCTATTGCAGCCTACCATGACTATGAGATATGGCAGATGGATGTCAAAATCGCGTTTCTGAATGGAAACCTACTCGAGGATGTGTACATGACACAACCTGAGGGTATTGTAGATCCACAGCATACTAGCAGAGTATGCAAGCTGCATAGGTCCATTTATGGACTAAAGCAAGCTTCTCGGAGCTGGAATCTTTGATTTGATGATGCGATCAAACAGTTTGGTTTCATCAAGAACGAAGATGAGCCTTGTGTCTACAAGAAGGTTGTAGGGGACATAGTTGTCTTCCTCATATTATATGTGGATGACATACTACTCATTGGGAAGGACATCCCTATGCTTCAGTCTGTCAAGACCTGGCTAGGGAGTTGCTTCTCAATGAAGGACTTAGGTGAGACATCCCGCATTCTAGGGATACAGATCTATAGAGATAGATCTAAGAGATTGCTTGGCCTAAGTCAGAGTACATATGTTGACAAGGTACTCCTTCGGTTTGCCATGCAGAACTCCAAGAAGGGATTTCTGCCGATGTCACATGGCGTGAGTCTTTCGAAGACTCAAGGTCCCTCTTCTAGAGAGGAGAGAGACCGCATGGATCATGTTGGACCGATGCGGCCGGGTAGAAGGGGGGGTTGAATAGCCCTGAAAAAATCAAACACAACCCTTTCTCGTACGATTAAGCTAACACATAAAAAGTAGATTAAACAGAGAATAAAGCATAAAAACGAGGCACCGAATTTAACTTGGTTACAACCGGGGAGGTTGTTAATCCAAGGATGAAGATCGCACTAAGAGCTCCTTCAGGCGGAGAAGCCTCGTTTACAACAGTGTAAGCACAGAAAGACAGAAGCTAATCTAAACAGTGGAAGCACACAAGTGTTGTTTACAATTTCTGAACTGATTGAAAGCTTCTGGACCAAGGCTATATTTATAGCCTTGGTCTGGGCGCCTGGAAAGGTTCCGGGCGCCCTGGGGGGATATAATTTATCCCCCAACATTCAGATCGAGATAATTCTTGATCTGGTCAAAATTACTGTTCCGGGCGCCCGGAAGGGTTCCGGGCGCCCCGGTCAGTTCCGGGCGCCCCGGACCCCGAAAGTCAACACAGTTGACTTTTTCATCCGGGACCGCTTCTCTGATTCAGTCCCGCTTCGGTCCGGTTCTTCCACTCCGGATCCGCTCGTTTGGGTGATCTCTGCCTTCCGGAAAAGGGCTCACCCGAACCCAACTTCTGGTCCTCTCGAGCGTGCTTCCCTCCGGCTTCTCGTCCCTCGGAATTGCCGCGTGTTTCCTTCTCGTCCGCCAGCGTACTCATCCGCAGTCTTCGTCCCTCGGTCGTTGACCTTCTCGCTAGCTGCGTCTCTTGCTCCCCGAGCAATCTTCCGCTCCGGCTTTCGTCCCTCGGAACCACCGCGCGCTTCCTTCTCGTCCGCCGGTGTACTCTTCCGCAGCGCTTCGTCCCTCGGACGGACAGCGTGCCGTCCTTCTCGCTAGCTGCGTCTTCCGCTCGAGTACCTGTGCTCCTAAGCTCCTGTACACTTAGACACAAGGTTAAATACAACGCAGGACCTAACTTAACTTGTTGATCACGCCAAAAACAACCTTGGGGTTCCAACAATCTCCCCCTTTTTGGTGTGATCAACCCAAGTTAAGTTAGGGTAAAATAGACATGAAATAACATTAAGTAAATTAACTTAATGTTTAGAAAAAGTAAAGATAGAAAAGATAAAATCAAATTAAATCTATTTACCTCCCCCTAGACTTATACTTTCCCTTCTCCCCCTTTGATCACAAAAAAATGGGGTTCCAAGAAAAATAATCTGAGGGTTAAAGACTTAGAAAAAGTATTTCTAAAATAATTTCTAAGTTTTTAAGAAATTTAGAAAATTTTTCTAAGTAATTTAAGCCGAGATTTCTAGTTTCAAGAAAAAAGTTCTTAACTAAGAAAGAAAATAACTTTTTGAGAATATTTCTAAGTACATAAATAAAATTAAAAAAAATCCTAACTTACATTTTTAAGTATTTTTTTTAATGACTTAAAAAAAATTCTAAGTAGGTAAATTGAAATAAAATGTTTTGAATAACCTTTTTCAAGCACTAATTAATTCTTGTATTAATGCTTCATTAGTAAGTTAATTAAACATTTATTTCAATATTTTGGCTTCCAGGTCGTGGCGAGGCACTAGGCCTTCTTGGTTATTGGAGCAACAACCACTTCCTTAGACAAAGCCTCATAAAGAAATTCTTTATTTAATTTTCTCACTTAAAGCGCTAATTTTACTTTTAAAATTAATTTAAGCATGATTTAGGAACCCAATATAGATTCCAACCTACTGGATTAACTAAAAAGTTTTTAGGGACATATTTTCTAGAGATATTTTTAATTTGTCCCTGGTGATATCTATAATACCAATTTAAATTATTGAACCTTCTAAAATTAGTTTTAGATGAGCAAGCAGAGTTTTTCAAGTTTTCTACTTGAATTTTTAAATTTTGAATTTCTAATTTTAATTTTTCATTTTCTAAATTTGATTTATCTAGCATTTCTAACGGACAAGATGTAGCTAATATTGCTTTTAAATCTTTATTTTCATTTTCTAATTTGCATAAATCTTTTGTTAAAATTTTAATGAATTTAAACATTTTATTAGGAGGAAGAGATCGTACCTCACTTACCTTGTTGATCTCGTTGTCGGTTTCTCCCCCTGAACTGCTGCACTCTTCGGACGTGGCTCCCCCTTCATTGATGCTTTCGATGCTCATTTCGGAAGAGCTTGATTCGCAGTCGTCGTCTTGATGACTCGCCATTAACGCGAGCCCGGAGAACTCCTTGATTTCTGATTCCGACGACGTATCGTCCCACGTCGCTTTTAGGGCCTTGAGATTTTGGATAGGCTTCTTACCCTTGTCCTTCCCGTTGTTCTTCAGTTTAGGGCAATTGTCCTTGACGTGCCCTTCTTCATCGCAATGGTAGCAGCGGATGGTTCTTTTCTTTCTTCCCTGCGGATGGTTAGATTTCCTAGATTTACAAATATTTTTAAATCGTCTTACCATCATTACCATTTCCTCGTCGTCGAGAGAAGATTCTGACTCAGGTTCGTCTCTCGAAGCTTTAAGGGCGACATTATTCTTGGGCTCCTTCGGACCTGCACATCTTGACTCATGCACTTCAAAAGTTGAAAAGAATTCGTCTAATGAAATTTTTTCTAGATCTTTTGAAATGTAAAAGGCATCTACTAGTGATGCCCATTTTGAGTTTCTAGGAAAGGAATTTAGGGCATACCTTAGCGAATCTCGGTTACTTACCTCTTCTCCGAGATTCGTAAGTCTGGTGATGAGTTCCTGAATCCTCGAGTGTAGATGTGCAATTGTTTCACCTTCTTCAAATCGGAGGTTTGTAAGCTGGTTACGAAGTAAATCCCGTCTTGCAAGTTTGGCTTCGGATGTTCCTTCGTGTAACTCAAGGAATTTCTCCCAAAGCTCCTTTGCCGAGTTGTAGGTACCGACTCGATTGACTTCTTGTGTTGGAAGTACACTTAGCAGATGAAATTCTGCTTTCTTGTTTGCCACGTGGTCAGCCTGCTCCTTCTTTGACCATTGATTTCTTGCTTTGCCATCTGGTGCTTCATAGCCAAATTTCATTGTTAGTAATAAATCATAATCTGTTTCAAGAAATACCTCCATTCGCTTTTTCCAGCTGGCGAAGTCCCCTTCGAATTTTGGTGCGTGGATGTTGGATCCGGCCATCTTGTTGCTTCGTTCGGCGGTTAGTCCTCCTGAAGCGCCTCGGCTCTGATACCACTTGTTGGACCGATGCGGCCGGGTAGAAGGGGGGGTTGAATAGCCCTGAAAAAATCAAACACAACCCTTTCTCGTATGATTAAGCTAACACATAAAAAGTAGATTAAACAGAGAATAAAGCATAAAAACGAGGCACCGAATTTAACTTGGTTACAACCGGGGAGGTTGTTAATCCAAGGATGAAGATCGCACTAAGAGCTCCTTCAGGCGGAGAAGCCTCGTTTACAGCAGTGTAAGCACAGAAAGACAGAAGCTAATCTAAACAGTGGAAGCACACAAGTGTTGTTTACAATTTCTGAACTGATTGAAAGCTTCTGGACCAAGGCTATATTTATAGCCTTGGTCGGGGCACCTGGAAAGGTTCCGGGCGCCCTGGGGGGGATAAAATTTATCCCCCAACGTTCAGATCGAGATAATTCTCGATCTGGTCAAAATTACTGTTCCGGGCGCCCGGAAGGGTTCCGGGCGCCCCGGTCAGTTCCGGGCGCCCCGGACCCCGAAAGTCAACACAGTTGACTTTTTCATCCGGGACCGCTTCTCTGATTCAGTCCCGCTTCGGTCCGGTTTTTCCGCTCCGGATCCGCTCGTTTGGGTGATCTCTGCCTTCCGGAAAAGGGCTCACCCGAACCCAACTTCCGGTCTTCTCGAGCGTGCTTCCCTCCGGCTTCTCGTCCCTCGGAATTGCCGCGTGTTTCCTTCTCGTCCGCCAGCGTACTCATCCGCAGTCTTCGTCCCTCGGTCGTTGACCTTCTCGCTAGCTGCGTCTCTTGCTCCCCGAGCAATCTTCCGCTCCGGCTTTCGTCCCTCGGAACCACCGCGCGCTTCCTTCTCGTCCGCCGGTGTACTCTTCCGCAGCGCCTCGTCCCTCGGACGCACAGTGTGCCGTCCTTCTCGCTAGCTGCGTCTTCCGCTCGAGTACATGTGCTCCTAAGCTCCTGTACACTTAGACACAAGGTTAAATACAACGCAGGACCTAACTTAACTTATTGATCACGCCAAAAACAACCTTGGGGTTCCAACAGATCAGATCCCTTATGCCTCAGCCATAGGATCGATCATGTATGCCATGCTGTGTACTCGACCTGATGTCTCGTATGCTTTGAGCATGACGAGCAGATACCAGTCAGATCCAGGTGAAAGTCACTGGATAGCGGTCAAGAATATTCTTAAGTACTTACGAAGGACTAAAGAATATTTCTTGATATATGGAGGCAATGATGAGCTAACTGTAAAGGGTTACAGTGATGCCAGCTTTCAGACCGATCAGGATGATTACCGATCGCAGTCAGGGTTCGTATTTTGCATTAATGGTGGTGCTGTCAGCTGGAAGAGTTCGAAGCAGGATACAGTAGATGATTCTACAACAGAAGCCGAGTATATTGCTGCATCAGAGGCAGCAAAGGAGGCAGTTTGGATCCGCAAGTTCATTACTGAACTTGGGGTGATTCCTAGCATCGCTGACCCAGTTGAGCTCTATTGTGACAACAATGGAGCTATAGCACAGGCGAAGGAACCTCGCTCACACCAGCGGACCAAGCATATACTACGGCGCTTCCATCTCATTCGAGAGTTTATCGATAGAGGAGATGTGAAGATTTGCAGAGTACCTACAGAGGCTAACATCGCAGATCCCTTGACCAAGGCTTTGGCACAGAGGAAGCATGATGGTCACACTAGGTCTTTAGGCCTTAGAGCCTATACTGATTGGCTCTAGTGCTAGTGGGAGATTGTTAGTTAGAGCCCTAGAGCCAATCATTTGATGATTATATGGACTCATGTATATCATATTCTTGTATATTAATAAAGGCATTTGTTTGGTTATTATACTTATTTATATTAGTGTCAAATAAACTAAGTATAATAGCGTCCTTGAGTAGAAGGTTCATACCTATATCAATCGATTAGTTGAATCGATAGTGAGATGATATAGGGAACACTACTCTAAATCATTCCTAGTCGAGTATTAGCATTCAGGGACAATGTTAATACAATAAGACTAGCATGTAGGTCAGCTCGATGACTTGATCTCACAAGTCATGGATATAGAGATATCGTCGACACATGGGTATGCATTAGAGAATGTATACTGAATGACCCGCCATGAGAAAGTATCATGGATCGTTATATGAGTGTCATATACTTTCTCATGTGGCTATTAGTATGACTATTAGTCCTTAGACCTGAAGTCACCATGGATCCCTACATAAGGAGTTATGTACTTTAGTTTCGTCAAACGTCACCCGTAACTGGGTGGATTATAAAGGCGATTACTGGGTATGTAACGAATTATGCAGAGGGATGTGAGTGATGTAGATGAGATCTATCCCTCCCATATGACGGGAGCGACATCGCTATTCTTGATAGAGTGAGACCACTAAGCGCATGGCCATGCCCAAATGAGTCAACATTAGATGTTGAGCTCATTTGATCGAGTGAGTCTACTTGGAGTTCAAGATTTAGATTGATTAGAGGATGACACGGTCTATGCCTCATATTGATCAATCTAGATGTCTAGGATAGAAGAACACTTGTCATTATTTTGTGAGGAGTCACAATTAGTAGTCACAAGGTGATGTTGGATCTCGACATTCTTGTAACTTGGGTAGTAATGATGTGTTGCTAGATACCGCTCATTACTTATGCTTTTAAATGGATTTAGGAGCATTGTCAACGTTATAAGAACCTATAGGGTCACACACAAAGGACAATTAGATGGAGATTAGGTTCATATGATGAACCAAGAGGATTAGATTCATGTGATGAATCAAATTGGATTAAGAGTAATCCTAATTGAACTAATTGAGTTGGACTCAATTTGATTCATGTGTTCAATGAGTCTAATTTAGATTATGACTCATTGAATCAATTTAATTAAATGAATTATATTCATTATATTAAATTGACTTGAATCAAATGGTTGGATTTGATCAACCATGGGAGTTATAATGTCAAGTTTGACTTGACTTGAGAGGAAGAGGAAGAGTCAAGTTTGACTTGACTATTTGCCACCTCATTTGTGAGTTGGCATTAGGAGGACTAATGATGATGTGCCACATCATCATAGTTGGCACATGTGTGTGCCACCTCATGGAGGTTACAAATCTTCTCTTTAATGACCACATTAAATGAGAATGGAGGTTACAACTCCATTGTGGCCGGCCACTTATTGTGAGGAAAAGAGGTGATTTTTTCTTTCAAGGCATTCACTCCATCTTCTTCCTCTTGCTCTCAATTTTCTTCTCCCTCTCCTCTCTTGTCCGAACACTTCATAGGTGCTAGCACACCTTTTGTTTGGCCTCTCTACCTATTTTGTTTGTGTGGATACTTCTAGAGGATCGTACGCTTGACGATCTCGAGATCCTGCGAACCGTTGGACGAGCGGGATTGCGAAGGGCATCGCATCGAGGGTAACTTCCTTC